>NC_052534.1:45747192-48247192 GCF_016699485.2 Gallus gallus | reverse complement strand
AACCATTCCATGCTATTAGTCACAATCATATTGTAGCACAAGGACATGGCACAGCAATATTAAGTAACATCATACAAGAGAACAGTGGTTTTTATGTGCATAAAACAGTACCTAAGCCCTCTGAGTGACAGTGCTGTCTGTGACTCAGCACCAGCTCAGATGCCTCCTTACACATGTTGGAGCCCCTGCAAAATCCAGTTGTGCTGCTGGAGCCTGTAACTGGATAAAGGAGGATGGAAATACAGTGCGCAATAAAGCAATTACTATAAATGATTTTCAGCAGGGCCCCAGTATCAAACAGATATACACATCAAAACAAAGCACCTCGAAAGTCAGAGTCTACTATGCAGTCTTAGGAAACTGGAAACAGAACGGGATCTACGTAAGCATACACAGATGGCTGTTTTCAACCGGCTGACAGACTGCTTAACCATCCTGTGGGTAATTAAGAGAGAAAGCTAAGTCCCTAATGACTAATGTGGAGATTGGGCCTTGGCTAAGGATTGACAGAGTCCAGCAATGGTGACAGTTGAGACTTGGACAGACTGCTGTCCAGCTGAGAGTGATCCAAGATAGACAATGAATAGATTTTGTGTGTGTGTGCCTCAAGAGAAAGTTCCTTCAGATTTTATTGTTCTCAGAGCTCATGGTTCACTGATAAGCTTCAGTCACTCATCTTCCAGGGCACATATTAGTCCTTCAAAAATGACACATTTTGAGTAGAAAATAAAAAGTGATTTCTTTAGAATCTTTAACGAAAATCAGTGCATCAATTCTAATTGTAGGACTAAACACACTGGTAGACAAAGTTGGCAAATCAGGCAGAATGTCAAATACTACAAAATTTGTAGCACCAGACTATTTAACTGCATTCTGATTTCAGTATCCAATAATGATAAAAAGCAATCCTGGCATTTTACATTACAACTTGGTCTGCAACCTGAAGTCACAAAAGAAAGAGTCAGAAAAACAAGACAGAGATGCGGACATGCTGCCACCATTTACAATAAAATTAGCTTGACTAATTTATTATTTTTTAATGGAAGGGAAGAGCTGGAAAGAAGTAAAAGATTTAAATATAACAAATATTTAGAATAGAATTACAGAACGTTTTGGGATGGATGGACACTGAAGATTCTCCAGTCTCAACCTCTTCCCATGGGCAGGGCTGCCCCCACCAGCTCAGGCTGCCCAGGGCCCCATCCAACCTGGCCTTGAATGCCTCCAGGGACGGGGCACATAGAGCTTCTCTGGGCAGCCTGTGCCACAGCCTTACCACCCTCTGAGTACAGAATATCTTCCAAACCTGTAACCTAAATCTCCCCTCCTTTAGTTTAAAGCCAATTCCCATTATCCTATCGCTGCCCATGTAAAAAGCTTGCCTCTCTCCTGCTTATAAGCTCCCCTCATATACTGGAAGGCCACAAAGAGGTCTTCTCTGGAGCTTTTTTTTCTTGAAGCTAAAGAGACCCTAGCTCCTTCAACCTGTCTTCATAGGAGAGGTGCTCTAGACCTCTAATCATCTTCATGGATCTCAAGCAAGAATCATCTATTATTGGAACTTTTAACAATTTAACTCCTAACTAGGACTGAGTCAACAAGTAAAAGTATGAGCTATTATTTTAGTATGTTATTCGATCACTGTCATGTGTACAACATTAATAGATGTATTATACTAAAACCCGCTTCAGTAATTTGAAGAAGCAGATAATACTACATGCAAATACACATGTAAAAGCTATGTAACTACACAATATTGCAGAATTGATAGGTTTTTTTGTTTGTTTTTTTTTGGGGGGGGGGGAGGGGATTGTTTTGTTATGTTGTTGTTGTTTGTAGTTTTTTTTTTTTTTTTTTACTTCTAGGATTGAATTCACTGACATCTTATTGCCACACTAGACTTTCAAAATCCCACTAGAAAAACACACTTCAGTTTTGAATGATCTTCATAACATTCTCATGCAGATTAATTATTATTACTATTATTATTATTCTAAGCTAAATCACACACAAGAACTGAGCGCATATTTCCTATTTGTTTAACAAGAAGGACACAGGTTTTTTTCTTCTGAATACCACCTAACCATTCCAATTTAAATATCTGAGATTTTTTCAAGATTTGTTTTGTATTTAATTTCTGAGGAATGTATAAAAATAAAAAGAAATAATAAAAAAGCCTCCCCTGCATTGTTAATGATATATTCAATAAAACATATACAAACAAAGTAGGATATCTATTTAAAGCAGTATATCTTCCCCTCAGTCTACTGAAGCTGTACCTCTCATCTTTGAGGCATTTCTTTTGTGAGGTGCCACAGAAAGGAAACCAAAAACACTGAATCCTGCTCTCCTTCTAACACTCAGCCAATCTGATTATCCAGGTTTTAAAGTACTTAGCCAAAATATTGAGAAAAGACTCAAGGTAGGATAGACTAGCAGCTGCAACCGTGATTTATGCACAGAACTGACTTTAAGTCATCAGATTCAGCACTATTTATCCTAATTACAGAATCATTTCCTATCTGGACACTCAGTTTCAGATTATAAATTTGCTAAAATATCTGTGAACACAGATGATTGCTATATCAATAACATCCAAAGGTCAAGGTAACAAACTGAGCTCGAAGTAGCTTTTGTATCTTGCTTTCCCTTAACCCCTTCAAATGATGGCTATTTTAATGTAAGATATTGTTTCAAAGTACAGAGTGAAAAAGAAAGAGTGAGGAAAAAAAAAAAAAAGGAAAAATCCCACAGAAACAAAAACAAACAACCATAAAACAACTCTGGATTTAAGTTTCTTATACAAAAAGGCCTCTTTTATTTATTAGTTTTGCATGAGTTTATTCTGCAACCTGAACTCCATTCATAGCCTTCAAAATCACTCTGGACTTGCTAAGAGCTTCAAACAGGGGACTGTCCTGCCCCCTTCCCTTTTCTTCCTTAAGCAAAAAAAGGGAAGAAAGAAAGAAAGAATGTGCATTAATTACAAGGTACTGACTGACCTGGATTAGCCATTCTTCCATGTCAGTAGAAAGGAATTCCTAACATCTGCATTAACTGGGAGGACAGAAGAGGCTGTTCCAAGTGGATTTCTTGTGAAAATAAATAAATAAAGGCAACTTTTGTTTTATTAAGGTGTCTAACAGCATTCAATCTATTGATGAGACAGTAGCCATTCAACTTACACAGTTCAGAAGTGCCCCTCTGAGAGCAACAACCATCGCTTTGATCAAAGTTTGCTTTTGGAAGCTAAACATAAGGCATGTTTGTAGAGAAATGACTGAATTCACAACATAATTAATTTATCTTTAACACACTTGATTCTTCAGAGCAAGTTTTTACTCTAAAGACTAACTCTATTTCTAAAAGGAAGTACGGTACAGTGAAAAAAAAAAATCACTTTTGCAATACAGGCCTTTAGGTTGCAAAGATTCATTATTTATTTTAGCAGTTAAAATCTTAGCTTTATACTTAGAAACAAAAGCATCAAAAGTGTTTATATAATCCCCTTCACATATAGAGTGCTTCATACGTAACAATTTTGCAGATCTTCATAAACTTGAACTTAAGGTGAGGATATCAGCTGTGCAGGAGCGCTATGCATTAAAGTCAGATTAAATACTTGGAATCCAAGACATGAAAGATGCTGTTTGGTTGGAGAAGGAGAAGAAAAAAAAATTGGCAATACTTCATAATGACTTCAATGTTACTAACCCTACAAATATCATGTATTCTTCAAAACTTTCCTGCTAAAGTGTTTCAGGTGAAATACACAGTAGCTAAACCTGACACTTAAGTGGCAAAGCTACTTCCAGGTACCGTATTGTAACAAAAATTAAATCCAGTATATACACTCAAATATCAACTAGTTGTGCTTCTTCACACATTGTAAAAACTATCTCAGTCTAAAATATTTGAACTGGTATTTTCATATATAGTAACTTAGTTACAAACTCAGTCTGCAAAAGAGAGTTCTTGAATACATCCTGACTTAAGGAAACTTAATCAGAATCTGATTTAACAGAAAAGGATTATGTGGGATCTATTTTGATCAACAATGGTACTTTCAGTTCTGCAAGACTTGTGATTTTTTGTTGTTGTTGTTGATTTGTTTTCAGTGTTTTCATTTCTACTTTTGTTTTGTTTTTCCTGCTTTAATTCACATTAATTTCTTGAAGAATTGCAAAGGCTCAGACATGGAAGCAAGGAATCAAATAGTGTATCAGAGCTTACAAAAGTGTTTACCCATTTTTCCCTCCATCTATTGCCTTCAGTAGGACTTTTTCCCAAGGTTTTTGCTTGCCCTCCGCCCTGTCCATTCTCTGTGTTTTACATTAAGGGTTTCCTGGTATGACATTATCAGTGTGTCCTTTTGAGTTCTTCCATTCACATGCAGAGAAGGGTGTGGGTAGCTTATAAAAGTAGCTGTAAAGTAAATACACCTATAAACTTTGACAATTTTATGAAAGAACTTTATTTGTCTGTATTCAGAAGCAGCAACAATGCAGTGACATTTTCCCACCATAGGTAAGTGCAAACCTGTTTCAATTTTGGTATCATACACTTCAGTCACAACAGTAGTGCTTTTAAATTCTTAAAGTGTAAAGGTTCAGACACCTTGTGTTTTTGGGTTTTGTTTGTTTTTGTGCATATATGGTTTTTTCCTCAGTGAAACTTTGAATTTTCCACCTGCCAAAGAAACGGCCCCAAAAAATACCTCACAGATCTAAATGCATCACCAAAGAGGAACAGAAGACAAAAATACAAAGGGGAAGAAAAAAAGAGATATGAGAAAACAAAACAAAACAAAATTTCATTTAAATGTTCTGTCTCAAAAAAAAAAAAAAAAGAAAGAAAGAAAGAAAAAGAATGTAAAAAATCTGAGTCAGACTCTCCTCATCAGGGCTTATGAAAACAAAACAAAATAAAAAGCAATCAAGCTGAAGTAGAACACAAAGAGGAAGAATTTCCTGCCCTATAAACAAAGGCTCAACCTCTTATTACGTCTGTTCATAAAAAGGAGCACACAACACACACTACACCCAGAAATGAGTGGTAATTCTGATGGGTTTGGTTCTCTCTCCCATAGCCCTGACACTACACAGTCTCAGTTAAGGTCACAGCTCTATCAGGTTTGCACAGTTCCCGTCCTTGATGAAAAGAAATCAGTGTAGCAGAAGACAGGAATGCATCTGTGCTGTTGGAACTGCTGAACATTTCACAAGTAAAAAATAGGATTTTATTATAAACATCAGACATTATTCATAAATATCTTTAAGCAACAAGTTTATGACTGACTTCAAACTCAAGAAAATCTTCTGTCACATATCTAACAGCTGACATAGAACAAATCTTTCACAATACTTTGCCTAATTTAGCAGCTCACAAAATATTTGTGTCATCAGACCGAGGAGAACACAACTCTTGGGCACCTTCAGTTTCCCACTCAAGAGCCAGCTGCTGTCAGAGTAGGCCAGTGCCTCTAATTAATGCTGTCACTTCTTTGGAAGTAGAAAGCCAATGAGGCTTTAGACAGCCTTTAAAAACATGAATTGATGTTACTACCACTCAACTGTGTGTGTGGGGGGGGGGGAGGGGGGGAAGAAAAACCAGCAACAACAACAACAAAACCTTAAAAAAATCCACCTAACAGTCAGAGAGAAAAAAATGGACTTATATTTATTATATGTATGTACATATATGTATGTACTTACACTTCAGGCCCAAAGCAGTTGCTCTCTGTGCTTCATTTGGAATGCCTAGGCAGCTCCTAGGGCTAGAATCTAATCTTAACCAAGACTGTCTCAGTGGATAGGGATCCCAATCAGGGACAAATCTTGAAATGCAGCCATTTTATTTCTGAGAGAGTCATAGCAAAGTTCTATCTTCCTCAAGGATTTCCTTTTGCCTGTTGATTGTCTATTTAATTAAACAACAACAACAAAAAAAATGCAAGACAGGACATCCCATCTTTAGAAATGTTGGCCTGCTTTGGATACGACTAGACAGAACAGTCTCCTGGCCAGACACTAGGCAAAATTCCCCAACGATTAACCTCATGCTTTACAAGATGCTTAAATAACTGCTTTTCATTGTCAAAGACAGACCCACTCATGAGATAAGACTTAAACATCAACATTTTTTACACAGTGAAAACTACAACCGTATAAACTGATAGCAACCTTTCTTACAAGCAGACTTGAGAGGAGGCATGTAGCTCACAACTATCTTGACAGAAGCTAGACATAACAGAACCCAAATAACTTGGATTGCTTGGCTTTCCCAGTGATCTCCAAGAGTCCAGGCTCACTAAGATAGAGGTTATATTCAGGTTCTTATCATCTTAAACTATTTCTTAGTCTTTCCACTGTTTGAAGTACGGTGTACATTTCATGGACATGAGAAGAAAATTGTGTATTCCGTCTGGGAATTGTGTCCATTTTGAACTATTCTGTGAAATATGTGTTGTGTGGACCACTGCCAAGATGAGCATAATGGCTTTTTATATTAAGTACTGTTCCAAAAAGCCAAAATAAGAACAGTTGCTATTTTCAAAGGATTCGGTAATTTTTAATGTCTTGAACTGCACAATCAGTTTCACAGCATGTTCTGACCAGAGCAGGTACCAGGACATATCATGGCTTTAATTTCAAGACTAGAAGCCTCCTAGGCACTCAGGCTTTTGCACAAGCCATTAAAGGACCCGGAAATAGCACAACAGGAACAAATCTCCCACCTTTACCCCTCTTTGCCTTCTGTGGTCAGAAGGTATTTCAGTAGTGCTGCAATCAGGCTGCCAATTTGCTGACTCTCCAAGAAACTGACTTCAATAATCTGAGGTATCACTCAAACATGCAAGAAGTTTCTATTAATATTTTATTGCTCATAAAACATCAAAGCTAGCTCCCTTCCTTGTCTGTCAGCAAGCAACAATTTCCCCCTTTTTAAGCTCAATTAAACTAAGGGGAGCCAATTAAAAAAGCAAAACCTAACAACTGAGATTTCCTCTGTGTTAAGCTCTCTAAATTTAGGATATTTTAAGGCCTCTCAGCCCACTTCTAGTGTTACTGGCATAGCCCAAAATTACTGCCCGGCATATAATGAGCTGACTGAAAGACAAATACAGCAACAAAAACAACAGACGCACACCTTAAGACACATTATCTTAAGTGATAATTGATACTAGCAATCTTGCTTAGGTTTTTCAGAGTGAAGCAGTAAATACCTAGGAGATACTCGTGTTGCTTGATCATTACAGGAATTTGGACCAGATGGCCCTTTAGAGTCCCTTCCAACTCAAATGATTCCATGATTCCAAGATTATAAAAGAGCAAAATGTCCTTGTATCTTTAACACCTTGAAACTCTTGGTTTTAAGGCTGCAGTTACCTCAAGATGAAAGAATGTAACCATCACAACCTAATTTATGGTAAGAGTTGTAGTTCCCTCTAGGTTAATAAGATAAGTTGCCTTTAAAGCTGGCTAAGGATTGGGGAATCAGTGAATTGCAAAACAAATTTCTAGCACGTCAGTTTAATAAAGAAGGAAGAAAAAATGTGGAGGAAATCTCAAAAGTACTTTGGGGGGGATTAAAATTGAATTTCATTTAAGAAACTACTGACTTTAGAGTACTTATATCTATTTTATATCCTGTTACTGTGTTAAACACTGACAGAAAGATTAACTGCTACTGTCACTCACTTCCTGGACATTAACCCTATGCAGTTGACAGAAGTTTGGAGATCTTTCTCTTGTTCATGTTTCCACTCAACAAGACACTGGCTAGGGAAACCAATTTATATCAAAATCTTTAAGGTAACTTCCATGATAACTACATCACTCTAGGGTGCTCTAAGTACTGCTGAAGAGTAATTTAATAAACAATAACGGCTTTAACAAAAAGTGACTGTTTGATGATAAAATCCTTCCATAAAGAAATCCCAAGAGAAGCAATGGCTATCATGCCTGACCTAGAAAGAGCAGATGTGAAGTATACTACCAGCATTTTTAATCACAGAATAAGACTTCTGTATTTTCACTCCAGGTCACACTCAGCCATGATTACAGCATAACAAAGTCATCACAGTCTATTTTCTATCCAGGGTCTTTCTCTGGGAACTGTAATGGTAGTTCAACTCTTTTTAAGCATGAAAAGAACTATAAACCTGCTACAGCTTTTCTAGGGTCAGCAGCACATTCTGGAGATGTAAGCAAGGCAGACACTAAGCATGAAGCAAAAATGGAATTTGTTATTTATGAAGAATTCAATCAGTCGTTATCTTTGAATTATTTTTTGTATACGTTACTAAGCTTAAAGCAATTAATGAATGTAATAATTAGAAACTTGATCATTCTTGATGGATATCCTCAGTGAAAGGAAGTGTTCCCCCGTCACCACCATGGAACGCTAGGGTTTAGCCATCATTAGAAGAATGCTCAAATTGAACATGAAACACCAGTTACTTCCCCGTACTTGCAGACACAGGGTCTTTGAGCAAAGAATACCTCTACAAATGTCTGAACTGCAGTAAAACAGAAGAGTGAGAAAAAAAGTCTTTTGAAGAGCTCACTCTTTAGAACCCAGTGGCCCAACATTAACCTAGATGGGATCGATCCTACATAGGATGCGAAGGTGAAAAGCTGTCAGTTATGACAGACAAATGGGTTTGCCTGTTTCTGGGTGAAAGCAGTTAGGCAGAGCAAGGGGCAGCATATGGCTACTACAGGAGCTGTGGAGGAAACAGGACCCTGGGTGCATCCCGACTTGTGCAGCCACACAGACACAAATCTCTGACCCCACCTCTGCTGGGCTGTGCCCCAGTCATCCATTTAGAGCAACACAGAAAACAACATTTTTCTTCTGATCAGGAAGGCAAATGCTGATAACTCCTCTATGGTATCCACATGTTCTACCTCTACAGTGTTTGCGGGTGGAGTTGTTTATTATGTAAATATGATAAAGCTGAGAATCATAGAATTAAAATTTTCACCTTAAGAAGGAATCTCTATTCCTTCAGCAATGTTTGAATTGTTTCAGACTTCTCTCATCTTGGAACATCAATTTAGAAGTAAATTAGGCCAAAAGTTTTAAAGAAACAACCTGGTTTTCCTCGTGTCAGTTCATATTTGACTGCTTCATGCAAGCTGCATTCAATGCATTGCTTTACTTATAGGTGGTTAATTAATTTGTACACAATATTCGTAAATCACGAAACACTATTTTTATAACTTACTTATATAAAAACAAGAAATGCGCCAAACTGAAGTGCTACACTTCTTAATTGCTTCAGAACTATGAATTAATTACCAGTGAGCTAGAAGAATAAATGCAATTCTTTAAAAGTGGGATCATCAATAAAAGCTAAAACACAAACAAAAACTGCACCACTCACCATTTTCCAAAGCTCAAGTTTAGACAGTTCAAGCCACAACAAGCCTTCTTTACCTGATTAAAGGAACAAAACTGGCTGACCTCTGAAGCACCAGCCAACCAGGGTGGCAATGGAAATGCTGGGCACCCAAAGAACAAGTTAGTGTACCAGTTAATAGCTAAGCTTTGTAGCCTGTGACTTAAGCAGGACATTACAACAGCTGCATATCCTGGTGAAGTGCAGGTTCCACTGTAATCTATCATTTCATGAAGCCCAGAACAGTCTGTCTCTCATCACCCTTCATTGCCTGAGATGAAGGATGCTACAGCCGCTGCTGCCTTCTCCCCTCTCCACTCCACTGAGCTGAGGAAGCATGAGGAGCACAACAAGATAACATCCTGCTGGCAGCTGAGAATGAAAGTAGAACCTAGCATGGCCCAGTGACTTAGACAGCAGTGAGGAGTCTGAAATACAAAACCCAAATTCCTTGCCCTTCTGCTTTTCTCCCTTTCTAAATCAGATTTCAAACTTGCTAGGCTTCACCAGCCCTAGGGTTAAGAATTTCAGATACTGTCCTCATACAGACACTTGGTCATCCTCCAAGGTATGAATTTCTGGGGAATAAAGGAAGCTGCAAAAATCAGACTACGAATAGTAACTAAGGAAAAATAACCCAGTACATGAAGATTATATTCTTGGGGACAGTAAGAACATAGCACTTATAGTGGCCTTCCAGTACCTGCAGGGGACACTTCATAGCGGCCTTCCAGTACCTGAAGGGGCCCTACAGGAAAGCTGGTGAGGGACTTTTTATAAGGGCATGTAGTGACAGGATGAGGGGAAATGGCTTTAAACTGGAAGTGGGTGGATTTAGACTAGATATTCGGAGGAAATTCTTTACTATGAAGGTGGTGAGACACTGGAACAGAGCATTCAGAGAGGGTGTGGATACCTCCTCCCTAGAAGCATTCAAGGCCAGGTGGATGGGGCTCTGAGCAACCTGGTGTAGTGGGAGGTGTCCCTGCCTGTAGCAGCGGGGTTGGAAACAGATGTTCTGAAAGGTTCCTTCCAACCCAAACCATTCTATGATTATATTTCATCTCAGCATTCTTCTAGCTTCTTACTAATTTCAGCTAAAGGGATTTCCTTGCTTTGTAGTGGCTTTTCTATTTGGAGCTCTTTTCCAGAAATTTCTCTGGTCTCCCCTTCAACATGCATGAATTTCTACATTTACACTATCTTTGGCAGGGCAGTGCACAAAATCTAACATCATCTGAATAAACAGTCATGACCTTTTGTGTTGAATCTCACATATCTAATGTTATCCAATGGCCACAAGTTCTTGTGCACGTAACACCACAGTGGGTTTCTATAAGTCTCACAATCAACACTGTTTATTCTGGATGTTTCTTCCCTTCAGTTTGGCAGTAACAAGCTGCAGGAAACATAGAAAGGAGCAAGGAATAAAAACAAACTAGTTCCAGAGAACAGGAGCAGGTAAGCCAATTACATAATCACCACCCAACAGTGCACTATTACCACAGTTCATTGAATCAGATAAAGATTTGGCTTGGAAGAGACCTTAAAGCCTGTTCATTTTGATTCCCCCTGGCATGAACAGGGCTGCCCCCCACTAAATAAGGCTGCCCAGGGCCCCATCCAACCTGACCCTGAACACCTCCAGGGATGGGGCAGACACAGCTTCTGTGGACAACATGTGCCAACACCTCATCACCCTCTGAGTAAAGAATTTCCACCTAACACCTAACCTAAACCTCTCCTCTTTTAGTTTAAAGTCATTCCCCCTTGTCCTACCAGTATGAGACCACGTAAAAAGTTAGTATCTGTGTTATTTGTGACTCCACACACACTTCAGATCAGTAAAAGCTTTATAAAAGATTTTTCACTGTCCCAGCTAATTTTGTATTTCTTGAAAAGTGGTATAGCAATAGTAAAGTGTAACAGCAACTTTATCCATAAATATACCATTTCATTGCTATGTACCCAGTAAAAGCATGTGAAGCTCTGCACAGGAGGCAACACTCAGCATCCACCAACCTGAACTTCCCCTGGAACTCTGGTCATGAAGGAATCAGTCTTAGCAAAATGTAGAGGCATAAATTGTGCTACTTTCTTCATTTAAGCGCATAATCCATTCAGCAGTTTGAAGCCTGACATGGCTGTGCTTGCATGTTATCTCTGTGCAACACATCACACATTACAGCCAAAATAGCATGCAAACATATGTCAGAGGGATTATGAAGCTAAATGAGTATTACCACAAATAACAGTAACAGCTGGTAGGCTCCCACTAGTGTCATCAGGTACACAATGCAAGGAAAAACACTCCTGTTACTATAGGAAGCTTTGCAATGATGTCACCTTGCTGTCCGCTGGGATTTGTCAGTGCTTGTTTATAAAGCATAGGTGTAGCACAAATTTCCTTCAGGATGCTAGCTCTAAACACAGGGACAGTAAGGGAGGGTCCAGATGGGGAAACTAATGGAAACTAATGAAAGAAGGTGGGGAGACAGATGGAGAAGGAAGTGTTTGGGGGAGGTCAACTTCATCACATCTTTCTCTTCAAAGATAACTGCTCCTTAAAGCACAGAAAAGCACCCAGAGAAACTGACTGGGGAAACCTCATAAAAAGATTTTCCCTGAATAACCTTCTAAGTATTTGCATAAAACTACTACTTGAGGGCATTTGACTAACACCGCAAAAACTTTGAGCCCAGGAGCCTTCCAAACAGCTACTAAGGTAAACATAATTTGCTTTCTTTCAACCTGCCCTGTATCATAACAAAAAAATAAAATAAAATAAGACCTAAAATCCACCAGCTGAAGCACTCAGTTTTTACACAGGCCATTTAGTATCAGAGGCATTTTCTTAAGATACCGATCAATAAATTTATACCCTAAGATTGATAGTTCATGATGAAAAGTCCACTATCATTCCCCTGAAAGAAAATGTAGACTAAAAATCTACAGGGATTCCCATAAATTTTCATAGATGACCAATTGCCCAGCTCCAAACACCATTATAAGCAGGGCTGCGAATGACAGGAGCCTCTCCCCAAGCACAAGAAGAGGAATTTGCACAAGGGGTGAGATACTCCTGTCACAGTCTAATTGCAAAGTGTTAACTAAACCACAAGTTGAAAAGTGACCATTCAGCAAACACGAGCAGAACAAATGCTAGTTCCTTTGCAAGCTGAAACAGAAATACACTCTATCCACTTCCTAGTATTGACATAGCACATTGTTCTAAATGCATCCATTGTAAATAGAATATAATAGCTTTGCTGTAGGAGAACAGTTAAGAAACAGTTATATGTGGATCATGGAGGAGTTTCTTGTTTTAATTCATTTGCCTACTGCTCCTTGATAGCCACACAACCTTCTTGAGAAATATTTCTCACATGTGACACACACACCCCTACATCTTTGCAACCACAGAAACTTCAGGTACTATGTGTTTTTTGTTGTTGTTGGTTTTTTTTTTTTTTTTTTTTTTTTACCTACAGCACAAAACAAGTGGTGACATTTATAAATGTAAGTGTTGACTCAAAAGGGTTTGACAGAAGAGGCAGCAGTAAAGCAAATAATCTGCCCACTCACTGGGGACCCTCAAGTCAAGGACTAAGTTACAGAAACTTAATTACAGGAAACTCATTTCTCAATTGTCTGCTTCTATGTGCTTCATGATTTAACCAGAGCATATGGAGCAGTGGGTCAGTGGGTGAGAGGCAGGGAGGGGCACTCCTAGGTTAAAGCAACACTGACTTTTTAAAACTTTCTAGATAATCTGTTATCTTGCTAACACTTGGCCAACTCAATTTGACCCTTATAAATGTGAAATGCTAATTAACAGACATTTGTAACAACAAACACACCTTTCTAAAGACAACTCATAGAATAAATATTTCTTTGGAAAAAACAATCAGCAGTAAGATGTCTGGAAATAATTAATACAGTTCACAGGAATGCTTACACACATAATTAGCAATGATGTTTCAACCCTGAAGAATTAAACATTTCTGATTTCTGACTCAGTCATACTTTGGACCAGTGAAACATTCCTGTTTACTAGTAAACTGTATAAGCACTGAGTAAACAAAGAGATGCATGTGAACAAAGACTTTGTCAGTTTATCTTACACGTCAGTGCTAGAGTAGCTACAGGAGTATGCCTGGCACTTCTTTTGAACAAACAGTATCACAATGTTCTTTAATAGTATTTACGGAAATAATCTCTCAAATGTAGGAATTCTAACTGGTATCATGAGAAAATACCAGCAGCATGTTTTGTCTTGAAGAGAATACTAAAACTGGGACAAAATACGACTCTTCCACGTGAAAAATCATTATTATTCATTATTTCATTTTGTTAAGAGGAAAAGATTAATTTCATAAGTGATTAAAAGCAAAGCATATGGATTAACCGACATTTTGCTTCACTCAGTATTTTCTGTTAAATAACATTTTAAAACAACCCACTTGAAGATCTTTGTAAGCTAATAACTGCAGTAAAATACAACAAATAAGTGCAATTTGAAAATGACGAGTCAACATTGTTCTGTATGCTTAATTAGTTATATTTTATTGTATGAATTTTTACTTAGGTCAATTACTGCTGTTGTTGACCAAGTACCTGAGGATGTGTTATTTCAATCTAGATAAAAATTACAAATTGCTCTAGTTATTCAGGCTTTTTTTCCTCATGCTAGTGGTTCATAGAACACAGAGTGTCATGAAAACCAACATACTGTTCACATCAAAATGTACAAAGGTAATTTCCATAGGAAAAACCTCATCTATTTTTCAGGTTTCTCATTCCTGTGTCAAAAGTCTGATATATTAGGCTAGGGAGGAAAGGAATGTCAATGCTATCTGAAAACAAAAATGATGGAAAAAGTTAGCTGATTTCTGAAGGAAAAAATATGAAAGGCAAAGTGCAGCATGCCCAAGAAAGCCCAGCCGTGTTCACATCCATTCAAGGAACCCTGTAGCCACACCTGCCAGACACTTGGCACTCAAAGCCATTAACTGGGAACAGCTTTCTTAGGACCTCACTGTTTAAGACTATGCATATGTAGGTGCATATGTACAAATCCATTTCTACAAATACATACATACATATATATATATATGCAAGTATTCCCTTACACATACAACATACACAGTTACACAGCCTTATATACAGTTTCTTAATGACTCCAATGACCATTTTTGATCTCTTCCAGAATATGGGATATTTCTTCAATTCACAAGAATTTTGCATAAATTACATCAAAACAGACAACTTGGGATTCATTTTTTTTAAATGAATCATAAATAGAAAGAAACTTACCCACGGTATCCCTAATAACTCTAATTGAATTTGGAGTCAGAAATCTTTCCATCTTTACCTTTCCCTAATAACCTGCAGGACATCTTACTATTTGTCTGCTTAACTAAGTAGGCATCAGAAGCTACTAAACACAAAAAGCTTGAAAATATATACCATAAAGCATAACGAGCAGCTGCAGAGGAAGTTCTATGGGAAAGAGAACAAGGATTTTAACTCATGTAGCTGTCCCTTGCATAGCAATACAATGTCCCACAGTTACAGAAGTTCACACAGAAGAACAAAATCACACAGAGTCACAGAATTTCAGGGGTTGGAAGTAACCTCAAGAGATTGAGTCCAACCCTCCTGCTAAAGCAGGTTCCCTATAATAGGTCACACAGCTAGGTGTCCAGATGGGTCTTGAATACCTCCATAGAAGGAGACTTCACAATCTCCCTGGCAACCCTATTCCAGTGCTCCAGTTAATAAGAAAACAGAGGAAAAAAAAATTAAAAGTTAAGAAAAGCAATTGTTCACCACCAGTCTACTGAAGCCCAGTCCTTCCCCAAGCAATGACAGCCCTGGGAAATTTCCCACTCCAGTTTTACCATTCAGCATGACACCATGTTGTATGAAATATCGCTTTGGACCGTTTTGGGTCAGCTGTCCTGGTCTTGTCCCCTCACAGCTTCTTGTATGAACCCAGCGTCCTCACTGGCAGGACAGCATGAGAAGCAGAGATGTCCTTGGCTCTACGCAAGCACTGTTCTGCAACTAAAACACTAGTGCACTATCTACACTGTTTCCTCCACACATCCAAAACATAGCACCATATCAACTACTATGAAGAAAATGAACTCTATCCCAGCAAAAAACAGTACACCAACATACAGATACTTGTATGTTCAGAACCCTAATTTTCTATCCTTGAACCCTGTGCCACTCTCTAACCAAGTAAACAAGCATATCTCTGTTCCAAACTTTCCCTTAGTCAGTGGCCACCTAGAAGGCTTTTTTTTAAGCAAATGTTGCAAAATTTTACATCCTAATACACCTTTTTAAGATGCAAATAGCTTAAAATGCACAAGGTATTGAACAACATCCTCAAGGTAGTGTTGTGACTTGCTTAATTTCAAAGATGTCTAATTCTCAGAGAGACTGAACACTTGAATGCTTCAAGATTTCCCTGTTTCAATAGAAGTCACAGATACACAGTTCCTCTTTGTATCAGTCGTCTCACGATTGTCCGTTTAAGTTTTATGAGACTTAAGTGTCCCACTTAAAAATTGGATGCTATTCTATAGGAGCTCCATATTTAAATGGGACAGAACTTATCTCCTAAAGGTAAAATCCCAGCAGCCAACTGGTTGTCCCTAGGTGTCTTTATGTACTGCAGTATTACGAAGGATGAGTCAGGGAGAGGTAGAAAGGTTACGCAAAAAAAGTGAAAGTTTACTGCTATTTGGATAAATATGTACAAACTAAGTCATTTCAATTTTCTCTTAACAAAAGTTCAGGAAAAGAAACACTTTTTGACTTAATTCTTCTCAAAAATCACGAAATTTCATGAATACTGAATGTTTCTGAAGAAAATTACTCACCTTCACTCCTGGGGACAGGTTCTGTACCACCTGGTGCCTTATCTGGCATCTCAGCAGAGACAGACTTAGTAAAACCTAACAGACACAAAGAAAATAAATTGTATCTCAATCAAAATCAGAACATTTCAGTAGGACACTCCTCTGCCCCATGCAGGAGGAATTTTCAGCTTTCATCATTTCCATGTTTAGATGTAAGATATGTAAGTAAATAGATAAAACTCCCTAGAGTTCATCTACAGTACTGTTCGGTAGAACGTAATGCGGATGTGAATAAATACAGTGGTATTTATTTACAGGCAGGTAGGCACAAAAGGACCATCTTATAAATCACAATGGTAGACTGAAAGCACTAATTACATCTGATAGATCTCAGTCCTTAACCTTGGACATTTCCTCTCAGCTAAAAGAGAGTTTCTAGGTGGAGATCTATAAATCGTGACAAAAGAGTTGCTTACACCAATGTGCTGCTGAAGTTAATGAATTTGCTGAACCTTTCAGTTTCTAGAACTGTTGACACAGAGCTGATTCAGCATAGAATTTAGACACTCATCAGACACATTTTGGGAGATCTCCTCAACCCATCCTGCAGTGAAGTGGAGACTGAACAGTGATAAAAGGTAAACATTTTCTTTCCAATTCAATTATTTTGCTCTCAAATTCACATGTCTATTTCTGAATCCTATCACTGGAACTAAAATTAAAACATTTCCACACAAGCATCCAATAATGGAATTGAGGTCACAATAATAGCAAACTATACCAAAAATGTAGGGCTTCTTAAGCAGTTTAAGTCACTAAAAGAATTTCAGGCATGCTAACCAGGGCAATTATATTCATCATATTTAATTCACATATTTTTTTAAAGTTTAGAAATACCCTAGACAGATGTGAAGCTGTGATCCACTAACACATCTCAAGATTTCATTAATGCATGCAGCTAATTCAAATTTAGCTGATGGAAACGCCGCTGCATGCGACTTCCTATATCAGCCAGTTCATCTCTACTCAAGATAAAATCTGTCAGCTCTTTCTCAGAAATTACCACTGATGAAGCAGCTTTGTCCGTAACTCAGGTGTTTTGTCTGCAGAACATGATGCACACTGAACATTCGGAACTAGACAAAAAGTTTTCTTTCTGCTCCCTAAAATTAATAGTGGTAAAGCTCATATTATGTTATGTAAATTGTTTTGTATTGCAAATTCAGGATAGTGCATGTTTAAAATAATAGACTGTGGATATTTATCTATTTTCTGGATTTGACTGTTCTGAGTTGCATAGAATTAAAGTAAATATGTAAGTAGACTTCACTATGAAAATGCTCAGATAGTAACTTACTGACATATTAATGATATAAAAGTGACAATCATTTATTTTTTCTGGCCTCTTCTGCCCCAACTTTTATTTATGCAAGTACAAGCTTCCTTGTCTAATATAGGCCAACGGTTCTTTCAAACCAATCTTGTAAAGAAGTTATCCCCTTTCTTTTTTTGTCATCCAAAGTCAGTACCAGAAAGCTTTACTCTTAAAGTAGGACACCTACCAACACTCAATTATCAGGAATTTAATGGAGTGCCTGTGTTCATCTCTCTGTGAAGCACGACCTATCGCTTTCTGCACAAAATCCATCAGGGTTCAAATGGGCACTGAATGACCTTAGCATTTGCAACAACAGAATGGTAAATTGAAAGCGGGATCATTTAATTACTGCACACAAAGGGTATTTATTGAACAGGTTCAAACTTCCCATAGCCACAGTACTGCTCTGTTTCAAAAATTCGTTCAGACAATATGAGGCAATTTGAAAATTCCTATCCCACAAATTGTTTTTCTCAGATTTACCAGTTTAGCAACTGTGCAGCACAGTAAGAGATAGTAAGTGTATACCAGGTTGAAGAAAGTTAATTCAGTGCCTCAAAAAACACATCTTCAGAACATTGTCTAGAAACACTTTTCACTCTCTGTAATGATTTTCAGCAAAGAAATGGCCTAGGAAACATGTTGCTGTTCCCTGGCTTTTTCTAAATTGCACAGGAGATAAGGAATACCAAAACAGTTCAATGGCATGCGAACTTGACACTACCAGTAGATAGTCTTCGGCATTATCCCATAGCATTGTCAGCAATTTTTTTTTTAAGTTCCACCTGTAAAGTCAGGTCAATTATGTGACACGGAACAGTATTTTAACAGAATCCATTAAAAAAAAAAAAAAAAAAAAGCCCTGTTTTTCTTCCTCTCACATTAATGCTATTTGTTTCCATACTGTAGCTAGAAATTGCAGGATAGACTTAACAGCTTGAAAATCTAGATTTTTTTTCCTTTTGAGGAAAAGGCCAACTTCATCACACCCAGACATTTTAACAAGTAACTAAATTTTCTCTTCATGTAATGCAGATAAATGTATTTTATTTGAGTTTTGTTTTGCCTTAGCTTTGTTCTCTGATATATATAGCAAATCTACTGAAAGGAAGAAGTTGTAACTAAAGAAACATAGAACTCTGCCCCCTTTTTGTGTAATGTGCCTAGTTTCAATGACTCAAAAACCATACGTTTATAAATAAATCAAGAAAGGAATGAAATTCATCATTCTAATTTAGAAAGAAAATCTTTGATAAGATATCTTTCGCTATTCATTAGTAGGAATATAAGTTTCTCTTTTCACAATGGGGCTATGTACGACCCATGTAAAAATGCAGCAGAGAAGCAACACTTAGAGTAAAAGCTTGCAAGCAAGATGTAAAAGAATGCACATAATTCTCATTCTCTTGCTAAACAATCAAGCTCCATTTATCCAAATTCTCGTATTGCAAACTTTGGGTTATTATTACTAGTACTACTAATTTCAAAATCAATCATATGAAGGACCTCAAAAACCATTCCTTTTAGATCCTTCCAAAAATTCTTAATATAATTATTGACACAACTTTAAATTGTCCCTGCACCCTTGGCCCAGCTATTCCTGAAACCAATGGGGTACTTGGTGATTTTGCCTAAGCGGTCTTTCTCAGAGCATACCAATAAGAGAACTTGAAATATGTATGTATTCATAACTTATGAATAAACACAGCCGTACCGTTTACATTTCTTAATTAGGCAAATCTTTTAAGAGTAACCAAAAATATTCAGATATATGACCATGCATTTTCACAGGCCATAATCGGCCAGGGCCACCCAAATAGGCATACTGGGAGGTCCTAATTCAAGAGATTTGTTGTTCCTTTTAGTAGATTGGTTTGCTTTTAAAAATTATATTTTTTAAATTTTGATGTTATGAAAAATATAAGACCTTACTTCCTTTAAACACAGGGTCCAAATCAATAACACAGCATAACTGAATTCATGAGAAAACGTTCCAACTTACAGAACACAACTGATTGAAAAAAATTTTTTTTAAAAAGCATACTGTGGAAAAATATGCAATACCTGCATTTCACAGACAAATACAGTCCTGGTCTCTTAAACTGACCATGCCTTGCCAAAAATATAAAAATATGATATTTCCTAATTATTGAAAATAACTATAAACTGAAGTATTGCAATTTTCCAATTTCTTGAAGAGATTCTCATTAGAGAGAAGATTTCTGTTCTGTATTTGTTCTCTAAGCAACTTACTGCTGCACTCTAAAAAAGCATCAAGCAGCTTGAAAGAAACTATTCCTGATCACAGCACTGTTTGCAGTGGTATCTATGGAAGCCAGCTATGTATTTGTGTTAAACAACATCACAAACCAAAATCCAACCTGAACCCCCTCCTTTGTGTCACATCACTAACCTCTACACTGTATCTGTTCCAAAGTGCTGGAAGCAATCACATTCAAAGAAGCTGATTGGATTACTTCAAAAACTTCTCACTGCACAGAGCCTTAAATAGACAGTGCATTTATTTCCAGTCTTCCAGGGGCAAAATAAGCAATACTAATATTACGACCTGCTCCTGTTTTAGCCACTTCATTCATGATCAACAGAGATATTCCTTTAAAATACTGTCTTTCATTTTTAGATTTAGCTTTTTGCAGTTTAAACAGCCACAAAAACAGATTAATAGACGTGAAACAACTGACATTACACACAATACAGATAATAGTAAAACCATCTGCTCATTTATTTTTAAACAGCATTTGGATGAATTCTTCCTGCTACAACTTTAAAAAAAAGGAAGCGTAAGATTGGCTTGGGACAAAGGGAGTATTTGTAGTTTTCTTGACATAAAATATTCTGCAAATTAACAAGTAAGCTCAGATGCCCATGCACAGCCTGCACAGAATGTTACACTTCTCAGGTGGATGTGTTTCTGAAGGCAGTATCACTCAGACAACCAACAACAATGTTCAGAAAGTCACAGGCCACAGGATGAACTCCAGATTCCAAGGAAAGTTATTGCAAAAATCTCACCCACATTAGTGCAACCAGAACTTGACATTTTGCTCTTAAATGTTGCATATATCTTTGTTAGAGAAGAAGAACATCCGTCCTAGATATAGTTTTTAGTAATTTGTTTGCCTTCAAATTCCCTTCTGGACCAGAAGCATTACTGCTCTGAAACCCATGAGAATAGCTTTGATCCAAGGTCACATAAACCATGAAAGCTAGATCAAATGCAAACACTAACACAGTTCTTTCACATGAACCAAGAGATGACACTGAAAAAACTTAAATATCATGGAAAGAAAGGACAGAAATGATGAGAACACAAATCCCTGTATGCCATTAAGCCTCGCTGATGTGCCTATGCATCACTACTCAGTCTTTCAAAGTAACATAGCAATACTTGTTCAAGATTAAAGTGTTGTTTCAAGTTAGTATTTAGTTCTTCAAGACTGCACAGAATTCTAATGGCTCCTTTCATTCCCTTCCAGCCGAGCTCTGAATGTGGGTGTGAATTACTGCTTCCCTTCTCCAGCAGTCCTCTACCGCAAAAATCTCTCAGCCTTTTTTTCCCCTGCATCAAAACACACACTGAAGCATTCCAAGCCATATTTTGTGGCTGAGAAGGGGATAAGATGTCTCGTAGCCAAAGCAGGTCTTCCTAGCACCTCATTTCCCACAGAAAGGCTGCAAAAGTGACACTATGGCAACTGTACCTAGAGATGAGCTGGTTTGAACAAAATCATCTGACCTACACCTGACAAGAAGAAATAGAACTTTCTTTGCATCTCATTTGCTCTATCAGTGAAAGTCATGGCAACATAACCTCTCTTCCATCTTTCTTCTAAACAGCACAAGGCTACAGCATTCTCTGACTAGTTTCTGGAGTCAGTTGTCCAAATTGCAGCTGCAACCAAAAATACCCAACTCTTTCCCCTCAAGCAAAGACCAAATCACAGAATTCCCCTTGTCACTTTCATTTTGGTTTGCTGCAATTCACTGGTTTGGGATCTGAAAAACATCACAAATGTTCCAGCCAACGGAATGAGCTGGCTGCCTCCTCTGTGGTTTAACTGCTACACATACATCTTCCTTCTCCAGTCTCTCCTACAGCTCTGAATCCATTTCTAGTCCTGCCCCAGGGCTTGGCAATGATTTTTCAAACCCACTAAAAGATCGAGTTCAGCAACAAATCATTGTATTTCACTTTACTAATCAAGAGAGTGAATTTTTGCAAAGTAACAGGGGATACAAGGTCTAGGAGGGAACATGACATGGAATCTTCTCCTTCAATCTTTGTACAGAATGAATTTCTTGAAAAGATGAGACATCTGGTCAATGTCCAAACACGTTGTGAGACTCCTTACTTGACACCACCACAGGCTGCTGCTCTGCCAAGGGAAACAAAGAGGAAGCCTTCTCTGCAGGGTCTTCTGTGGGATCAAAACCTCTACTGACATTCCATCAAATAACCCGCACACTCCCAAATACCCCTGCAGAGTGTCAGTTCAAAGCCTAAGCAGAAAGATATTTCACTGTTAAAACCTTGTACATGTATTTACTTCTGATACATTAGCTCTGTGTAGAGCACAGCCATTTATCAACTCAGTAGAAGTGGCAGCCTTCTAACTCAAGTCATTTTAGTGCAGATGTTATGAAATTTTTTTAGTATATTTAACCACTATCATTTTTATTTTGTAAAGATCAACCGTTAGTAAGTATTTTTTAAAATACCACCTTTTGAGCATGTAACTTTGCTTAGAGATCAGCCCTCCACTGCTGTAATCATGCTGCACCACAGCAAACTGATAGAAAAAAGCCCCTAGTACCTCTTCTGTGGTGACACTAAGTTCTGATAGCACATTCCCATCTGGTTTCTTAACGGTGTTGCACCTCTGAATGCTAACACCACCTGTTCCAGCAAAGCTCCCGCAGGTGGCAGTAGCCACTACTTACAATGAAACAGACAAACCAAGTGTGAGCAGCTGAAACTGCCTGTCCCTTTTGGTCAGCATGCCAAGCAAGTGCTACAAATCTCTACAGCTTTCTGGTGTTTTATATGTCCTGCTTAGCGTTCAAGTCTTGATCTGAGTTTAGATAGCCTGCTAGCTGAGCCATTCTATCACCTTTTGCTTATTTCTAAAATTTTTATCATCAGAATAAATCAGATTTCTGTTCTAGGAACTCAATATTTTTCAAAATACGTAAGCATACCTTGCTTCTCTCACACATTTGTACAGTGAAATTAATCTCAGCAGCACTCCTTTGTCTTCAGAAAAGTTAAAAAAAAACAACATACAAACAAACACATCAAAAGATCACATTTCACTTGCATGCATAGGCTGACACAATGGACACCTTCTTTTGCAGGCGAGCTTGAGAAAATAGACAGACTTGAGTGAGATATCTTAGCACAGGACATTCCTGAAACACACACTCTGAAGGAAAACAATGAAAACCAGGACAAGGAGGTCAGCCCAAAATATTTACAGACTAAGAGACAAGCCTAGCACAGGCTCTTCAAGCACAGTCAGTAGCAAGACATAGCTACCAAGTACTACTCTATCACAGAAATCTGGTCTTCAATGCCATCTCCCCTTTTTATAATGTGCACTTTCTCATGAGGAAAGTTTCAAAAACAACTACAGATGCCCAAGGTCTCTGTTTCCAAAGGAGAAGAAAAAAAGAAAAGAGGAAAAAGAAAAAAAAACAACTACCAATAAAACAATAACAAACAAACAAACCCTCCTTTCATAAGCTGGATAAGAACCTGTCAAATTCCAGCAATAATAAAATTTGCTTTGTAGTGCTCATGGTTATAGAAAAGCACCTGAAGGGAAAGAATGTCAGCAGCAATGTTCTCACAGTTGCTCAAATTCCTTTTCAAAGGAATTTTGAAAAATTTCCCTCTGAATAAGAAAGTGGGCAGACGAGATAGGAAACCGGCATGGCTCGGCAAGGACCTGCTGGGCACACTGAGGGCGAAGAAAGGTGTGTACAAGCTCTGGAAACAAGGGCATGTCACCTGGGAAGAGTACAGGGATGCTGTCCGGACTTGCAGACGTAGGATCAGGAAAGCTAAGGTGCAGGTAGAACTGAACTTGGCGAGGGATGTGAAAAACAATAAGACATTCTACAGGTACATTGGCCAGAAGAGACAGGCCAAAACGGGTCTACCTTCTTTAGTAAATTTAAAAGGAGAACTGGCTTCAATGGATGAAGAGAAAGCTGAGGTACTGAAGGAGTTCTTTGCCTCGGTCGTCACTGGTGGCCAGGATTCTAGTCTTTCTCATGTCCCTGAGCCCTGCACCCCCAAGTCTCCAGGTGGGGACCAGGGGGATAAATGCCCCCCCACGGTAAGGGCAGAGCAAGTCCGAGACCACCTCATGAGATTGGATGAGTACAAGTCTTCGGGGCTGGATGTTGTGCATCCCAGGGTTCTGAAGGAGCTGGCTGAGATGGTTGCCAAGCCACTCTCCATCATATTTGAGAAGTCATGGCTGTCAGGCAAGGTCCCAGATGACCGGAGGAAGGGTTACATCACTCCCATTTACAAGAAAGGGAGCAAGGGAGCAAGGAGGACCCAGGGAACTTGGAGGTGGGCTTGTTCAGCCTGGAGAAGAGAAGGCTGCGGGGTGACCTCATTGCAGCCTTTCAGTACCTGAAAGGAGCCTATAAACAGGAGGGGAGCCAACTCTTGAAAGGATAGATAACAGCAGGACAAAGAGAAATGGCTATAAGTTGAAAGAGGGAAGATTTAGATTGGATGTTAGGGGGAAGTTCTTTACCAGGAGAGTGGTGAGGTGCTGGAACGAGCTGCCCAGAGAAGCTGTGGATGCCCCGTCCCTGGAGGTGTTCAAGGCCAGGTTGGATGGGGCCCTGGGCAACCTGGTCTAGTAAATGGGGAGGTTGGTGGCCCTGCCTGGCAGGGGGGTTGGAGATTCATGATCCTTGAGGTCCCTTCCAACCCAGGCCAGTCTGTGATTCTGTGATTCAAAGCCCTGAACTTCACACAATGGGAGAGATGCTGATTTGGTTAATACCTGATACCTGCTTTCACAGTCTTTAAATCTCCTGCAAATTGCTTTTCTGTTACAGAAGTTTTGTGGTAGCACTTAAGGTGCTTCTCTTTTTCCTTGATCCCTGTGCTTAGGACATCACTATATTCTGTCCCAGAAAAGACCACTGTTATGCAAATTCATCATTCTCATGCACAGGAGGAAATGAAACTGAAACAGCCTGCAAGGAATAAAAGGTGTTGTTGCAAAACAAAGAATCCAATCCCAGCAAAAAAGTTAAATGGCAATGCTTGCAAGTTTTAATACACAAAGCATTACATGAACTCAAACCCATTTCCATGTGCAGATTCAAAAACATCTGAATAATTTTGTTCTCACATAGTAACATACCATGTCTGCATGCCTTTCACATTATGGCACTTCATTTTCAGATATCTGCTTTTGCTCCAGAGCATTTCTTGACAACCACCTAAAGCTCACTAACACTGTCATATTTATTTTATAGAAAAAGGCAAAAAATTTTGCTGTCACCTTGGTGAGGACATCTGACTGCATATTACATAGAGTAGCCTCTCCTGAAATCACACAACTATGATAATAACTGAAGTTCTTCTGAGTTTATTTATTTTGTTTTGTCTCATATGAAGGTTTCATAGCCCTGTTAAAGAGAAGCTCTTTGATATTTTTAAGGTCAGTAGAAAAGATAATATCTATGAGACAAATTAAATTTGTAATTATTTTCATTCTGAGTAGGGCCAGAGTCAAAACACTGAGACAGGGAACAAAGTCTCTCTAAACTCATATAACCTTGAAACTGCAGTCATGGACAGTTTAAGAAATAGAGAGACCGCATCCAAAAGTAAATCCTCAAATTCTACTGAACAGCTCAATGCATTATGAGAAGATAAGTAGAGATGCATTCATTTTATAGCCATCTATTTTAGGGGGTCTCGTCTTTACTTAAATACATCTTTTTGAAAGCCCCCCAAAAAGAAAGGGGAGGGGGAAAAAATAGAAACCAAAAATATGTTTCTCTACCAAACCAAAATCATGACTTATTCTCTTATGCACACATTTTTCAAGGTGCAGTTATTTTTCTTTAGTTTTGCTAGCAATAGTGATTGGTATGTAACAACTCTAATTATGCTGTTTTACCTCTTAAATAAAATGCTTATGATATATTTTGGCTTTACTGTATAGTTTTAAAGAAATAACTTTGTATGTTACTGTACGGGGGAAAAAAATGACAACACAAAAGTTTCAGAGGTAGATCATACTCAGAAAAGACAACATGTCGGCACTGTCCTGAAGGTTCATTCAGTTTGTAATAAGTAAACAAGAGGAAAAAATATTTTTCCTCTCATCTGTAAACTGTTCTGGAAAGCTAAACCAAAAAACAAAGCAAAACAAAAAACCCAAAACCTAGAATGTTTGGTTTGGCACTGCTGCCTCTTATTCACAAAAGGGAAGCCTACTTAAAGCCATGATAATGAATAACTATCACTTACACTTGGATCCTTCACAGAGTTCTTTTCTCTCCTTAAGAAATGGTGATTCCATTAGATTTGCAAGGAAAGGATTGGATGCAGTTTGTGACTCAGTGTCAGGAAAAGGACTCCCTGAATGCTGTTTGTGAGCTTCCTGCAATTGCAATGGACTTGTATAACTGAGCACAGTATTACTGATGAACTGGGAGGTTGAGAGATGGGCTTTAAAATTGTTAGAAAAAGAATAACCAAGCTGGCTTTTCACAAAAGTGTCATTTGAGCCACTAGCCAAAGAACAGTCGTGCATAATGATGTTACTTAAATGTATGTATCCTGTAAAACACATTGTTCTCCTTGCAGCCATCAGAAAAGGACCATCCAGCTTCTTGCATGGAGTAAAGTGTGATTAATGGAAACATCTGGGGTTTTGTTTTCATCACAGAGTACGTGAAATTAGGAAAACAACAGTACAAAGACTGTAAAACATTCAACGGATAAAGCTTTCTCAACTCTGACATGTTCCAGTTATCCAAGTGCTGCTGCTGGCTGCCTCCCAGGCCTGGTGCTGGCGGTCAGCGGCAGGACCACTGCATGCTTCTTCAGCTTCTCCATCTCCCTACTGCATAGGCACATATGTCTGGGTGTACATACTCTCTTATATATGCACACTGCATACACATGGAAAAAAGGAAATTGGTAAAAGATAAACTAACTGCACTGTGCACACTCACTTGTAAGTAAGTTGTCAGAATGAATGGCCTCATAACTCAGATTGGGACATTTCCTGTAAAAACACTATATTATTTATCAAACCTCTCCAGAGCACAACTGTTGAAGTGTGACTTGCAAATAATACATTTTAAGAGCCAAAGTTGGCAGTTATCTACAGAACACTTGGACTAATTGTTATGGTGAGCCAAGGCCCTCTCCCTGTATACGTGAGCTTTGAATATCACGTCCCCAGATCGGCAGAGTTCTGCAAATGAAAGTTTAGCCCTACTAGTGTTTCTGGCATTTAAATACATATTCCTAGTGAAGAGCATAGGGAAACTATATAGTTTAAAACTATATTCATACTTAGTCTCTGGTTAATCACAATTTTGTATATACATAAATACACATGTGTGTACATATGTATATGTATTTATATCTCAATTCATGCTTGTATACATTCACTATGAAGAATATGTAATATTAAATTAAATATGACTAGAAAGAGAAAGGAGATTTACACACTGCTGATTAGCTCAAGCAGTGCCTAAGAGGCTAACAGAGGTAAAAGGAAAAACCTCATACAGCAACCATCTTCAACGTGCCATAATTTGTAAAGGAGTCTGAATGACCACTTTAAAACAACCAGCTGGGACACAGCTTGAACTGTTTCTAAGTAATTTGCAACAACAGTGGACAGTCTGAGCCATTGCACTTTGCATTTTGACAGGACTCTCATTCACCTTCTCTAACCGAAACAAATACTTTGACCTAGCTTTCGAACATAATGCCAAATAAATACCTATTATGCATTAAAATAATAGTTGTCTGGTATTACTTTGTGGACAGATCATAAAAGTGTACACAAGTGCTGAGTCTTCCAGAGATCGGTAAAGTTGTTTTTTTTTGAAGCAATAGCCTTCACAGCTGGTGCCAGGAGAAATTTTTTGGTGAACTGAATGTTGCTTTGTAGTTTTCCATTAGATAGGACTAAAATCACCCCAAACCTTTCATGCTTTAGATTTAAAATTATCTGAGGTATAGTGATCATTGGGAAACATTTGGATACAGCTGTGGTAGTCAATAAAGGATTTCCACCAGCGTTACCTTACGTTTTGAGAAGTGTTAGAAGATGCTAAGACTACATGTCTTTTTAAAAATTTCTATTAACAGACGCTTCTCACTTTGAATAAGGGTCCTAGTTATCTTCTCTTCTCCCCCAAAATAGTTCACGTCAGTGCTGAAGACCACCTTACTTAACTTTCCATTTTAACCCCACTGAGGAGTGAAGCCTTTTGTGCCACCTAGTAGAGAATCAGAAACCCATCACACATTGAACAGTCAGCTTTCCTTGCTCTTGTTGTCAGAACGGCCATCACTGACACAGGGATGTTTCTCTTCCTTCCTTTTCACATCCAGGAAAGTTTTAAGAGAGTAAAAGGTGCATCACATTCGTACGTAAACAGCATGAGAAGGGAGCAATCAAGTATTTCAATTCTATCCTCAGAAAGATGATGAAAAAGAACTAGCTACATAAAGGAATTCAACTTTCCTTAAATAAGCTAAAACCAATATAATTCCCAAAATCACATCAAGAAGTTTCAAAGGCATGTAAATATTTTGCAGTGTATTAGAAGCGTGGATGGATACAAATACGTTAATGCCAACAAATCACTGTACTGTACTGTATCAAATCCTATATCAAAACCAGCAATAAGAAACTATCACACATACTTCTTTCACATTGAGTCATTTTTATGACATGTATATCAACAGTGTAGTTTCAGAGAGAAATAAAATCCATGACTTACATTGTTTTCCAACTGGTAGTGCAATTCCCACTGACAGAGTGATATCTATACTATGAAACTCAGCTTTTCCATTTACTTCAATTTATGTAAACACAGAACACAAGGTAAGGCCACAAGAATAAGAAAGCTGCTGGAGAACCCGTCTTTTCTCTCATTTTTTTTTGTCCATTTGATCTAGTACTGGAAATCAATACAAATAAGGATGGGGGTGGAGGAAGGGGGAAATGTCTGAACAGACTTGACTGAAGTAAATATTCAAGGGGATATTACTCAATTCAGTATCAAGAACTTCAGCCAATTTCCAAAGCCTTTTGAATTCTCTGAGTTAAGCCCAATGAATTCAGATGAAAGTTCCTTTTCTTCCACTTTTTAAGGGAAGAAATAACTTTGGTGAACCTTTTACAAAACAGCCTCCCGTATTCAGTGATGGAGGAACAAACCTAAAGCACTGCCAAGATATACAACTAAATATATGTACATTTATAAGCCTTAATGTTTTATTCAAATATTAAGTACTGATTTGCTGAAGCAAAAACACAAACGTGTTCCAATAAATGCTATTTCAAGTTAAGTAATTCAGCCTTTGGTACATAAAAATCCTCATTCCTCCACTCTTGCTGTCTATTACACATTCTGCACTCTGGAGGATGCCAACACACGAAATGCATACTAATGACCCCAAGTTTCAGCTGGATCCAGCAGGAGGAACAGCTAAGCAAGACCAGCATCTGGGCTCCCAGATTATGTCAGCATATTCAGCAGGGCAAAATTAAAAAAGAAAAAAAAGGAAATAAGACTGTTGTATTTCAAAATTTCAAATGCACAAAGGGCTGAGTATATTATGAGGAAAAAGCAGGAAACCATTCTACCTCACAAGCAAATGATCCAGCCCAGAAGCCTTAGCCCATTTAAGCAATAGGAGCGAGTAGAGAGAGAAGCATTTTTTCCTCTAGATCTGACTGCAGTCACTCCACCTCCTTCTCATCCCCATCTTCTTCTCCCTGCCACCACTCAGCCTGTGTAGCAGTTCCAGGGCTACCACCAAGCTGCCAGCATTTTTTTTTGCCAAATGGGGGTTCTCATTCCCCTATAAGGGCCGACCTGTCATGGCACATCGATCAAACTATTGCCACTCCAGTTTCAAGTTCTGCTGCTTATAAGTTTTTTCTTCTCCTTGGTCCCTACCTCCCCCATTTTTCTCAGCTCACTTGCAGTGAGAGTACATTTCAAGATACCACCTCAGGGAACACATGAGTCTGAGGTTTGGGCAGTCCCTCTGACACTATCAGGGTAATGCTAGCATGAAATGGAAAGCAGACTCTTAATGGAAGTGAGATTTTTGTGGCTTGGATTTCATTGTCGTTGCTTGCTTAACTCCAGCTCCCACATAATTTTAGCAAAGGCTATTACAGTTAGGGAAGAAGCTGCAAGGCACTGTAAGTATTACAAAAGTAAGGCCAAACATTTCAAAACTGATAAGTCACTTTGGAATCTGTGCTAATTTATGGAAAATAGAAGACTGACATGCTTCAAAAAATCATTTCTGTTCAGGTTGAAGTTACAACCAAATTTCAAAATTGCCAATAATTTTGGGAAATTTTGAAGGCTTTCAACCTAAATGTAAGAAACATTTTATCTATTTTAAAGCAGCTATCTACACTGTACTTCTGTCCAATCATCCTTATTAATTGGTTTTATTTTCAACGTAGGTGTGAGATAAAAACAAGCAAAGACAAGGAACAAGATTTGGACTATATAAGCCCCAGAGGGTTACAGTAACATACCTTTTGTAATGCTTCTATAGCTATTTCGTCTTTTCCCAAAGTTAGCTGAAGGCAAAATCTACATGCAAGTTCAAGTATTTGATTATTCATTATAAATTAATATTACTAGTTAAATCAGATCACCTATAACTACCAACTCTTGACAACTTTTGAAATTTGATTTTGGGCCCCACTAAAAACATTCTGGTTCATGAAAGCAGCAGCAACCTGTGTGTGTGTGTGTGTGTGTGTGTGTGTGATCACCTGCATCCTTTGGCACCCTGTTCTGCTTCTGGGAAAGAAAAGCTTCTAGAGCTGCTGCAAAAGGCAGTATGTTCCCCCTCTGCTCAGGTATTAGCAGAAGCTCTCCAGCAAGTAGTAAAAAGAAGGCTGAAATGACATTACTCACAAAGTCAGAAGGCAAACCACAGGCTACGATGGCTTCCTTAGAAGCCATAAGCATTACATGCATGTTAAAATATTTGAACTGGGAAGACTAATTTTAGGGTATTTGTATTTTTTGTATGACTCTTATTTCTAAGTTTGAGCCTGGTACTGTAGGCTGCAGGGAAAATCCAAATAGCACAAATTAAGCATTAATACTTTATATAGTGTATGAGATATACTTTGTCGATATCCCATCTTTTAATTCAGCCTATCAAAACACCAATGGACACTGGCATCCCCAAAACATCTGTCATGAGAAACATCTTTAAAAATACATCTAAGCAATCCTAGCTAATCATCAAGACAGAATGATTTGTTTTCTTTTACTGATAAGGATCAACTGCAGGAAGTACAATACTACAGAGATATTACAATATTTACATTATGCCTATTTATATGTACGTAAATGTATACTTACATGATGCTTTCAACAAACACAGAATTAAGTCTGAATTTTTCTATCAGCAGTGCCAATTTCATTTTAAGGAAAAGCCCCAACTACTTAGCTCATTTCCAGTAAGCACACAACAGGATTATATCACTCATCTTTGAAAAACAATATCCAGGCAACCAGGGAAGGAAACTGCTCGTGCAGGGGAATTTCATGCCTCCCTCACATATACAGTTATTTACACTAAAGAATTTGCTCAAGTATCTATATCCTTGCACCTGATAAGGGTAAAGATAAGACAAAATATGGTTTAACAACATCAAGAAGTGTACACTACTCTCAGTGTTGAAAGGCTGTAAGAAAAACTTTATGACAATTACAACTTCAGGTATTTAAACTACATATAGGGTTGCAACCTAGGTGCACGAAATGAGTAACAATGAAGATGTGAGGACTCATTTGATTATCATACATATTACGTGGCACCACAGCAAATCAAGCACTTGTGTGGGGATCCTCTAGTCCCTAGAATGGCAAACATTTTGGTTTCATGCCACTTATTCCTCCTGGGGGCACGGGGAAACCTACATCTCAAGACTGGAGAACAACTCGTAAACAGAATATAACACTGAATTATAAATTCACTTACTATTCTGGATTGCTATTGTGTGCTACGCACTGGCAAAGCATTCAGGCTCATTCTAGTGATAGAGCAGAAAACCTCCACCTCTATGCTATTCAGGGTAAATCTGAGGCCAGTAGGTCTACCACTATTGACTCAAGCAAAAACAAGCAACACCCCCAGATACTACAAGGTCAAAGAAGACAGATTGTTTGCAAAAAGATTATCTGAATTTTATGCTTTTGTCCAGTTTTTATTTATTTTTTCTATGCATAGTAGCAATATGGATATTATAAATGGTACCAGTGTGCTACCACAGTTGAAGAAGCTCTTGAAGTCTGCTAGGCATTAACAGCACAGCAGATGGTCATTACTGCAGACTGCCCTCCCTTGATCATCACTAATTTAGGAGCAAACTAATTTAAATGAGCTAGTGCCAATTCATAAAAAACTCATTGTTCTATCCAAATTGATAGCGTTAGACCTTGTGTTACCAGATGTGCTTCAGAGAGACTATAAATTTTTAAATTATGATGTCCTGTTTAAAGTCCACTGTAATATCATTTCTCATAAACAGTGGTGCATGAGACAAATTTTAGAAGTATGAACTTACGCTCAAAATAAACACAGAAAAATCTTGATTTAAGTTTTAGGTTAGATTCTGTGCAGATCTGGCACAAATATCTTCTACTATTCTCTAACCCACCAGACCAAAAGCTCTCTGTTCTGAGACTAGAAGTGGCAAACCGTCTTTTGAAGGCTTCACTTCACCACAAAGATTAACATACCCTCGACATTAGTACATCCAACAAAAAGGCAGGCAGTAATGGTGCCCATTACATAAGCAATGTACCTTAGATCTAAAAAAGACTGGGACTTTTCAGCCTAGAGAAGAAAAGGCTCCAGGGAGACCTTATAGTGGCCTTCTAGTATCTGAAGAAGGCCTACAGGAAAGCTGGGGAGGGACTTTTCATAAGCACATACAGCAACCAGACAAGGGGAAAATGGTTTAAAACTGGAAGAGGGCAGATTTAGACTAGATATTAGGAGAAAATTCTTTACTATGAAGGTGGTAAGACACAGGTTGCCCAGAGAGGTTGTGGTTGCCCGCTCCCTAGAAGCATTCAAGGCCAGGCTGGATGAGGCTCTGAGCAACTTGGTCTAGAGGGAGGTGTCCCTGCCTATAGCAGAGGGGTTGGAAACAGATGTTCTGAAAGGTTCCTTCCAACCCAAACCATTCTATGATTCTATGATATGATTCTAAAATAATATTATTATTAATAAAGGGACAAACCAAATTTATAAGAATTTGAAGTAGATCTTAACTTTTTTGATATGTCACCAGTAAAAGGCTTTATGTGTCAAATGGGAAACAGCAGGAAACAGCGAATCATTTATCATGACTCTAGGCATCTCACATCCAACACGTTTGTCAGATTGTTCATATTAAAACAAAGAAAGGATCTTTTCTACAGGAACAAATCCCAGAAATGAACATCAAGATACTAGAATCTATTGGACAAGTAGTTTTCTAATTTACAGAAAAATAAAATGTAGAATTTTGAAAATACCTTTTTTTTGTGTGTGTGTGAAGAAAAATCATTGGAAGACTTTAACTCATATATATAAATAAAAATGATAAAAAAAAAATCACACCAACAGAACTTCCTGCCAAATGTAAGATTCAGTTTTAAATAGCATTATTATTTTGACAGGAAAACGTGCACCAGTTGTGTGAAGTCCTGTATTTCCCAACAACAACAACAAAAACCCTGAAAAAAAATCCTGACTTCACTATTAAAATTGTTTTTCCAAGTGTAGTATTTAACAAAGCCCAGTGCCTTTTCTTACTGAAATGGCTACACATTGTGTCCTTTAAAGATGCACACTCGCTCACTGTTACACTCCCACAAAACAAAAAACTGTAGTGTTTAAATCTGAATGTATGAAGAGTATTTTTTTTCCAAAACAGTCTATTTCTACATAGAAGAAACAAATATAATGACTTCTAATCATGTTTTCAAGGTTAAATAGAAAGCATCTGAAGACATATCTCCAATAGTCTTTGGCCTCCATTTGATCCCGGAAGACAGAGTTACTCAAATACAAAATATGCTGCATTTACTAGGCAACTTCACATTTCTAAATTATTATTATGTACTAATCATAATACTCAGGCTGGATTTATCCTTGTGTCTGAAAAGTTTGTGGGGGCAACAAATACACTCTTGAGAGGTAACAAGGGAGTGAGGAAAGATAAACGCTTTATTAAAAAAAAAAAAAAGGAAAAACGAAGGAGAAAGGAGAAAAAAAAAGGGAAAACAGACTCTATTCTGGTATTACTTTGAATTACAAAAGAGACTCATGAATAGAAAAACCAAACAGCGTTTGATGTATGCTACTCCAGCTAAGTATGCAAAGTAGGGTCTTTTTCCCATGTATTAAATATTTCTCTTAAAAATCCCTACAAAATGTAACTAATATAAATATTTACTTTTACAAAGGGTCAAGTGGACAAAATGTAATTCTCCCAGAAGGAAACCAGATGTTCAGTATCTTCAAAGTGATGTCTGTGCTGATAACAGCAGTAGCTAATCTTTCTTTCAGGGTTGAAGTTCATGCTACAGTTTCTTTTACTGAACAGCTATGAATCACAGTGCTCTGGTGAGTATATACCTCAAAAGAAGAAGTATTTTTGAAAGGATTTTGTCCTAAGTGTACAGTCATCAATGCTCAAAATGAAGAGCTTTCTCTGAGCATTCTGTAAAACAATCTGCAGCCCTGCTACAAGTCACCTACTGCATCCTTTGCTCAGGATGAAAGATGTTGCAACCATTCCCAAAGCAGGAATTCCATAATACAACCATTTTAGCAAACCTCTATAAAGCAAGTGGAACATACTAAGCCTCACAAATTATCAACAGTTTATTGTGAGAGACAGTTCTACACACTGCACTGAGGCACTGATATGATTATTAAAATTTACCACAATCATTAACACTGTCCCTTGAACAGAATTTATTAGAAAAAAAATTGCAAATACAGATTTGTATGGGGTTTTCCCGTATTACTTGGCTGGTGCCATGACTAATATTTAGCTACAACATAATGCTTGCCAACAGATGCAAGATAAGTCCGAAATCCTGTGGGGATAGGCTAAGTGCTTGAAAGGCTTTAGAGGCATGAACAGTGGCTCTGTATATCTCATTCAGAAAGCAGAAGGATTATTTAATTGCTTAAATTATCCTTAGACAAGCCTATCAAAAACAAACAAAACACCACTGCACCCCTCTTTCAAAAAAAGAAAAAACCCACAAAGACTAAATTTACTACAAGGAAGACAGGGAGACAGAAAGATGGAAAGACAGACAAAGACAGGCTCAAAATTGTTTTTATGGTGCTCATTTTTCAAGAAACCTGAAAACATCAGTTTTCTGAAATGTGTTCTGAGTATCACCAAATACCTCCTCAGAAGCTCATACAAGTGCATTTGGCTGGAACAGGTATAATAATGCTTTCTAAAATAACAGCCATTCACACTTAGAGGAAAAAGCAAGTGACGACAGAAGTTTAACCTTTGTTATGCTGGACCACTATGCAGTTAATTACTCTGCAGTCCACGAGTTTAGAGTGCACATGGAAATAGTACCCAAGAAGGGTATCACATCGATACTTGTTCTGCCAACACCATAAGTGCATATGTACCTCTAGGCCATAATTGCAGCATGATTGATTTATGACATCATTAACTGTGTTGATGTTCATCTACAGTACTGTTTATTCTTGCTTGCTTTTCTGATCTCTAGTGGACATGTGCACCTGTTATTTGAAAAACCTGCTTAGCTCTATGAAGGCTGTAAGCCTCCAGCTAAAAAACATCTTAGGCATACAAAATTGTACATTTCAACACCCCCCCGTTAAGTGATGGAGATCCTTAAGAGGAAAGGGGCAAAGAAGATCTTGGTATGTCAAATGGCAAGAAAGGACTTGAAAAAAAGATACACATATACACTGAGAGGGAAAGCAAAAAAAAACAAAGAAGGCAATTCTAGCAGGCATGCAGCAGAAACAGCAAAGAGGGCAGCACTACCCAGCGCACTAGTTCCAGTTAAACAGCTCCATCCAAAGTCACCATAAATACTGACTGTTTAAGTACCAGAATATTTAGCCTGTGCAAAAACAGAGTACTGGCACCGTGCTTACAAGATATGCTGCAATTAAGCAGAATAAAAAGCAAAAGGTAGGAACAAAGGAAAACAAACCAAGATGGCAAGGACTCTGATTTACAGAGCTCTTTTAGTCAACAGCTTTCTCACACACTTTGTGAGAAGAGAGAGAGCAAAACAGTCTCCTGCAGACACAATCAGAGGATTTGCACAGAGAGCATCAGGAGCTGCACTGAGACCATCCCACTTCCATTTGCTTCTTTACGATATAAGAACCATTTTAAGTGCCTACCACACAGGGACTACACCATGAAGATAGAACTCATTACCTACCCAGGGGAACCAAAGTGCAGTACCTCCCCAAATCTTACATAATAACTGGGTTTTTTTGTAAGACGTACTTATCTGTAAAACATAAACAAGTCGTTCTGTCCCAACTTATTTGTTTTTCTGCGCTGGCTACACCTGTGACAAAGGAACAATGCTGTCACATGTCACCCATATCCCCGCTATTAACTAGTCCTGAACAGGAAAAAAAAAGTCGTCTTCAAGTCAGTTTCACTGCTGTACAGGATGCTCAACAGAAAACAACAGATGTGCTATAATCACTGCTGCCCATTCATTTCCTTTGTGTCAGAAAGAAAGCAGCAGTCATCAGTTAAGAACTCCTATCTACTGGACACAAAAGGAAGCATATACTTTTCCTTGATCATCTGACCACAATAATAGGAGATGGTGGCTGGAAAGGACTGACTGCTTTGAGGGAGCATAGGGGAAAGTAGGGGCCAGCAAGCTTGTATTTGGGTTGGCTTTTAAATAAAGGCAGAGATAAGAATTTTTGTTCAACATCTTAAGATCAAAAAATTTGAAAAGAATCCTTTGACCACAGAATATACAAAGTCCTTATTATATTATTCCTGAATTTGTCCAGGCAATTCTTTTCACATCATCTTTTTAGCAGCTGAAAACATGAAGCATATGAACTGGTAAGAAAATAAGGCAGCATCTGCAAAAGATGCTTAATCAATTAAAGCCTTTTTTTCCTAAACGCAATTTTTACAAAACTTAGTTTATATGCATTAAGGGTTTCGACTTTCAACAGGTCATAGGCATAAGTTATTTGGATTAATATCTTGAGAAACCCAGTCAGATCTGTGCAGGCTTCTGTTAAATTTCACAGTCACTAGTCGGCTGTCCTGTAAGTTGTGAAATAGAATTAGAGGTTTCATAAAATTGCCAACAGCAAGCAACCTTAAAGATGCATTTCACATTAGGTCTATATCAGCCTGACTGCAATCAGCAGCAAAGGGTTTGGGGAAAACTTATTAAAGCTAGCACTTTTTAATTAAAGTATTAGACTCTAATCCAGTATTCTGTATTAAGCCCTGAATATTCCCATGGATACTCATGCAACTGCACTAATAACCTGCCAGGCATTTTCTGCAATAAGAAACTTTAACAGGCCTTCTCACCATAACTAAGCCTCCATTTCTGCACTGCACCTTTTCACCATTGCGTACCAAAAATAGACCAGACTTAGAGACAAGCTTATATGTGGGCATGCATCATTCCTTCCATCCCATGTAGTATGCAAGTCCTCATACCTGGCCTAAACAAAGCAAACAGAGATGCACAAATCAATGAATTTTTGTCTGTATTTCAAATTTGTATTGGCCTACAACATAAATGCAGTGTTTTAAAACTCATTCTGAACGAGTATATGGATGCGTTATTTTTTCCTTCACTACACTAGATGTCATGATTTTGATTGCTCAAGTCCATATTAATTCTTTCCAAAGATCAGTGTATTCTAAACAGCAACTTATTGAAACCACTAAAAGCACACAATACTGTTTGCAATTCAAACTGATAATATCAACACAAACAAATTTCATAAACTGTCTGTCCCACTCCCCCTAAAAAAAAAATTCAGGATTAAATATTCTTAAAACCTCTATATTTAGTTTTGGAAATTGAAGAGAACTTGACAAAATTGCTGGTGGCTACTTGGTACAGAGTTAACGTTTGGCTCTAAAAGCTGTATCTGTCCAAACCATTAAGCTTTTCCTTTTGCAGAGCACTACTCATCATATTTTAATTTCGTGGGAAAATGAAAGAATATTAATTCCTTGCTAAATATTCTTCATTTAGTCCTTGAACCGCTCATCCCTTCAGTTGAAACATTCCCACACACTCCAGTTTTGTTGATTCAACAAAATTCTGAAACACTGTAAACTGTGTTCCTGTCTGCCAAGGATCCCAAAGAATTTTAGGAAATCCTCTTCTTCTTAGGACACGTGTACGAGCCATGTATTCTTAGCTCTCAGAAGATAATTCATTTGAGTCTTCAGTCTCATTTAACTTTTCTGTTCATTATAAAAACAGATTAAAATCACTACAACTCAGAAATAAAGGCTAAGCAATGCATGAAATGAAACAGAATTTGAGGAGGGGAGGGGGGGGAAGGAATTTGTGCAAGCAATTCACTTCCTAAGGTCATGAGATCAATACTTAATGTGCATTTTAATATGCATAAATTTCAGCTAAATAAAACAACGTGCTGTGTGGGGCCTGGGAACACTCTGCCCCTCCACATTTGTGGAAGGAAAAAAAAAAAATGCTGGCAATTAACTAATCAGCAAATAAGACAGGCAACTAGCATACTGAATTTAGGTCAACCCCATTTTTTGTTTGTTTATGTTAAAACGTACAGCCTTATTCAAATTGCTATTTTTATAAAATACCATGAATCTCTGGTCTTTCCTCTCTCATCCTCTGCAAAATGGTTTCCTACTTACAGACACAGTTATCCGTTGGATCCAAAGGAAAGATCTCACTAATGTTTAACAGATGTAAGCTTCAGCTGGATGCTAAGCAATCATGCTAGTGTCAATCCATTAAAACTATGCAGCCTCAAAATATTACAAGGGACAAAATTGCCACACCTCTGAAACTGTGTAAACATTTGATCACAACTAGATCATCTATAGATACTATAAAAATTAATTAACAGCCCTACTATTATGATACTTATTTGTTTAGTTTCTTACTACAGTACATAAATATTCCCTCTGTTGCCAGTGGCAATTAACATAATTTAGTTCTTTTCTTTAACTGATCCATACTATACTGACTTCAGCATTAGTTTCCTCATCTAGAAGGAGCAAAATAGGTTATTTATAAACCACAGAGTTTTTTTCCAAATAGCAGTGTTTGTGCAGTTACCCTGAAAGCCCATCACTGAATGCCTGCTTTCTTCTGAGAGAAGAAAAGATTCCTTTGGGTTGGCATCGGGACTGAGATGTTTGGTAAGAAAAGAGGAAAAATGAGGGAGAAGGGACCTTCTTGCCTAAAGCCATCTTAACATTTACTGCAGTCTCAAACTAGCCCTACTGTGAAGATCTCTGGAACGACAGCGGTGTTTAGATAGCAAAATGAATATAAATCAGCTACTTCAATCAAGAGATATTTCACTGACATCTACACTTGCTTTAATGTATTCTCTCAAGTTCCTCAGGTCCCCCAGGAAGTTGAGGTAGTAAGAGTCCATAGAAAAGAACAAAAATAACAAAAATAACAACAACAACCACCTTCTAAAAATAAACTTGGAAAGAATGTTTAATTTCTTCTCAAAATGACAGAAGCAGTATGGGAAATCTGCAGAAGACAGAAGTACCTGATCTTCTGAAACTTATACTCTGCTTAATTATAGGACTGTTCCTTCTCCATAAAAACACCACTTCTACCTCCAAAAGGCAGAATAAAGCAACTAAACAGAACTTCAGCTACAGAATTTTAGCAAAAATAAAATAAAATAATTAGTTACAGAAATAGATACTAAAACTGCAAACTTAGACTGTCTTAACTGCTTGGATGCCTCCAAATTTTTATATTATCCAAACGTGCAGGCACATCAAAAAACCCCACCATCTTGGCTAGTATCTCTGGCCGTTATGGCATTACTTGGGATTTGCATATCAAGCAGTCTCATGGTTTATTTGGAGCATTTTCACTGAATGCCAACGATATTTAGCTCGCCCAGAAGAATAAACATTATAAAACATAAAAAAGATAATAAAATGTACCTGGTAGAGCACTCACCAAAGAAATCACTGTCAAGTTAAGCAAAGTGGAGTCACTTTTCCTCTCTTCTCTTCAATGTATGTCACCTATGCAAAAGGAGGACAATATTTAAGGAATTAGAGAAAAGATATAATAGATCACAACTCTAACCCACTGGGGAAGACATAATCACCAGGTTCTATTCAGCCCCATTACTGCCTTTGCATTTTGCCTTTAACAGAATCCAAAACAAAAATGTAGCATGTGCTGAATCTGGTTCAGACAGACTAAAGGTATTAGATTTTCAATAGGAATTAGACACTAATGTGATTCTGAAAATCCCATTACCACCCCTGCGAGTACCTCCCCACCTACGTGTCATTAAAATCTAGATGAAACAGTTTATCTAAGGTTACACTCTAAGTCTGCAGTGGAGTAGGAAAGTGCTCTCCAATTCCCAAGCTCTAAACACTGAAAGCTTCAGGCCACACACTGCTTCTAGAAGATGTTAGCACAGATTTTAAACCTAATTATCTTTAATGCCAGGAAACCTCCATCCAAATGATCTCCCACTTCCCTGCTGAGCAATGTAAGGACACATAGGTAGCTGTTAGGCAAATCACATCCACTAGTTATTTTCTAAGATCTGCCTGCTACCTGCATCTGGTCTAGTCACTTTCAAAGGATCAAAAACAGATACCATTTCATCCATCACTTAACAAAAAGCAACTATTTTGATAGAATTCTGATGCAGTTCTTTCTAGAAGTTATTAACCTGTCCTAAAGCCTTCAAAACTGCAGGTTTCTTGATTTAATAAGGGAAAGAACTCATTTCCTTCCCTAAATTTATAATCCTTCCCAGCTTCACAGTATCATTCAGAACATCAACTAGAAACTGGATGCAGATCTCTTTTTTATTATTTTCATTTCTCTAAACCACTGGTTTATGTTTGCATCTCCTGGAGCACTTCAAGGATAATTTCTTCTTTCCTCCATCGCTATTTCTGCGCTACAAACTCAGCCAGATGTGACAGGGAAGAATGCACAACAACAGAAAATCAATGTTCTTCCTCTGAACTTTCAGATAGCTATTGAATGCAAGACTGGATTTTAAAAAATAATATATATTTTCTTTTCTTTATATTACCATAAGGCATGTTCATGTACTTGGAGTGGAAACAGTGCACATTCATCTGCAATTGATTTCCTGTATGGCAAAATACCTCAGGCATTCAGCTGGCAGGGAACAGAGGCCTCTCACCATTACCAGGTTTTTGGGACCAAGAAGTTCTGCCCAATGCCTGTTCCTATGCCAGAATAAATAGAATCTCAGCCGAGTGTCCAAGTTAATTTGGTCTAGGGGAACCAAACCATAAACAGGCAAGATTTTATGTTTAAAAAATCCATTCAAAAAATATTGGTCTACTTTCAACTTAAACAGTAATACAATCAATTCAGTCCTGCTAATGTAGCATGCTGTTCTTTTTTAAACTTTTTTTTAATACAAAAACACAACTCCATCTGAAAAAAAATGCTTTTTTCTAATTAAAAAAAAAAACAAAGATTGAAGATAGAAAGAAATATCAACACGCTTTTCCTCCATCCAATTGCTAAGTTTACCACAATAAATCAACACTACAAAGCAACTTCACAGGCTTAAATAGTGTATTTTTTACCCTTTTGAGTGGCAATTATAATTACTACTTTATTTACAGCATTTAGTTTTTCTCCAATTGCAACTGGATACATAGAATAACCTCCAGTAACACTTCTATGAATCTGAAAAAGAAAATACATGAGTAGTCTTATTAGATTCCTGTGATTAGACTGCAACAGTTGTAACATTCAAACGCCCAGCTACCTTGCTGTACCTCAGACTGTAAATTAAGTGAAACCAAAATACAGCATGAGCTGTAATTACCATCCTACTTTCCATTTAGTCTATGCAAGCTCCCTTATTCTCAATCCTCCAGAGGCAAAAGACTCCATTTCAATTGCTAGAGAAAGTAGTTTCTTTAAGCCTAGAAAGAGACAGACTGTCAGCACATAAGAAATAGGAATAATCATGACCGTTGAATTACACACACGGATCAGAAAACCTGGCAAAACTGGAAGAAACTTAAATGTTTTTAGGAGCACTCTGGTTTGATATGTTTAATCCACAACAGCTTCTTAGTTCCCAAATAAAAACATTGACCCACAGCAAAAAGACATTCTCTGAACTCCAGAGCACCCAACAGCCTTCCAAAGCCTTTGGATCAATAACTTCCAGCAGCATCCTACAGTCACATAAGAACCAACAGAATCTCAAGATTCAGGATGCTACAGAGCAGTTTTATATCAGCTTTCTTTAGCTTTTTTGAAAATATTTTCTACAGATCTTGGTTTAATCTTACCATATGACAGAAAGTTCTGGAAGAAAAACCAACTTTTCATCTTGTGAATTTTTGAACAACTAGGTTGAAAATAAGTGTAATTTTTCTTACACTTCAGTGTAAGAATATTGTGTGCTTTTACACAACAAACACTGTCACGAGGAAAACATGCTCGTTTGAATAATCAAATTCTTCAAGCAGACATGTTGTCATTTGTCCTATTATTCCTACTTTATCTAGAAAAAAAATGTTTACATTCTTTAAAATTGCCTTAATTGCTCTAGAAGTATATCAAAATTATCTTTAAAAGCCTTGCATTCCTGATCAATACTAGAAAATATGTAGGGTTCAAGTTCTTATTGGCAGAATACACTGAGAAAAGCAGAAAAGTATCAGTTAAGAGTCTCAGTAGAATATTAGAAACTTAAAATAAACCTTCTGCACAACCAAGTTAAGCAAAACCTGCATTCAGATACACAAACCCAAAGAAACCTACATTCAGATACAGCTACGTTGAAGATGTCATGAATGATTATGACTACAAAGCACTCTAGTACCTGGAGGTTTCACTGTAATGTTAAATAGAAGTCCAGAAATTAGAAACCTATATTTCAAAATCTAGTTTAACAAAAATATAAAAAATATATATATACAAATAAAAATCCACCTGGGGGTCCTAGTAGATGAAAAACTTAACATGAGCCAGCAGCGTGCTCTTGTAGCTCGGAAAGCAAATGGTATCCAGGGCTCCATCAGAAGAGGAGTGGCCAGCGGGGACAGGGAAGTGATTGTCCCTCTCTACTCTGCCTATGTGAGGCCCCATCTGGAGTACTGCACCCAGGCATGGAGCCCCCAATACAAGAAAGACTGGGAGCTGTTGGAGAGGGTCCAGAGGAGGGCCACAAAGATGATCAGGGGGCTGGAGCACCTCCCCTACGAGGACAGACTGAGGGAGCTGGGTTTGTTCAGACTGGAGAAGAGAAGGCTGCAGGGTGACCTCATTGCAGCCTTTCAGTACCTAAAGGGAGCCTACAAACAGGAGGGGCGCCAACTCTTGAAAGGATAGATAACAGCAGGACAAGGAGAAATGGTTTTAAGTCGAAGGAGGGAAGATTTAGGTTGGATGTTAGGGGGAAATTCTTTACTATGAGAGTGGTGAAGTGCTGGAACAGACTGCCCAGAGAGGTTGTGGATGCCCCATCCCTGGAGGTGTTCAAGGCCAGGTTGGATGGGGCCGTGGGTAGCCTGATCTGGTATTAGATATAGAGGCTGGTGGCCCTGCCTGCTGCAGGGGGGCTGGGGCTTGATGATCCTTGAGGTCCCTTCCAACCCAACCCATTCTATTATACTATGAAAATTTCTCTTTTCTAGGCATACTCTGTACAGGAGGCAATCAAAATATTTTCCAGTAACAGGACAAGCAGTTTACTGTTTTTCTCTTGGGAGTCTTTAAGATCTTCTTCACTTCAATTTTCCTAGGAAGTGAAACACAATCCTTTTGTGCTATACACTAATGGTCCAGAATAGAGGTGCCGACAGATAGGCTAATATTATCCTTTCACTCCAACAAATAAATATGCTTTTGACTTTTGAAAATTCTGTTCTCCAAGAACCTCTCTATTCTGTTTCTGTTACCACCAGTAGCTAGGAATTTATTGAGCATGATTTTTACTGAGTCACATGCCAGTACTTACAGTACAACTTTCCTGGCCAAGAAAAGTCTTTTGCCTATTGTAGAATCAGGGGATGGCCACATCCGCGCATCTTCTTGTTGCACGATGTAACTGATGAATGGACAGAGGATTTGCTGCTTCACAGGAAACCAGATTTATTCTACATGCAGTCACCTGAGCACGTTCCCAGATGTATTAAGCTAATTGCACAGGCTAAGTTCATGCAGCACTCCTACCACTTAGAGCAGTGAGCAACATGAAGACTGAGTTGCATGAAAACATCAGCAACTAAGAGTGAATCTCTGCTAGAATTTCTCCAGACCATTTTTCTGTATGACCTCAAATTGTCCTAGGAAAGAAGTCTGTGTTAGGCAGGTACTGACATACACAGGTGACTCTGACCCACCTACTAAAACTAACCACTTGCTGATATGGCTCAAGGTGTGTAACTAACATGTAAGACAAACCAACCTAGTATAGGTTACTGCAATTATCTGAAAACAGGCATCACCAACCCTCCATTATAAATAAAAGGACATTTCATGAAGCACAGCCATTAATTTAAAGAGCAAAAGGAATGAAAAGAACTGTATATTGGGTAGACACATTACCACCAGAAGACAGAGGCAACAAAAAGGCATGCAGCTGACCCTGGCATCCATAACCCTCTGGAATTTTGATGTGCACACACATCACAGGCAGATACTTCTATATGGAAGAGCTGTTCCCTCTTTAAATAAGATTAAATAAGAGATTAAATAAGCCACAAAGCAACAGCCCTTCAGTGACAAAGGTTAGCAACCAGCTTTTCTTATGAAGACAGCAAACCAGATATCCGTGATTTGGTTTTCCAGAATTCTTCCTTGCAAAGCAGATGCAGCTCCAACCCTATCCAAACATCATGCAGTGTCACAAGGAAGAAATTCCTTCCCCATGTCCCAGTAGCACATATCACGTGTCCTATCATGTCAAATTTTAACTAGCAAAAGGTAGAAGAAAAATAACAGTTCTGCTTTGCTTTGACATTGTGGGAATGACAGTGCCTGTACTGTGCTTCAGATGAACAAATGGTTTTGCAGGGACACAGGGGCTGCAAGAGCCCAATCCATTAGGTGCTTTTGGCAGGAGTAGTGCTTTATTGGCAGGTCACTCTGCTGCAGAATTGCAGGAAAAAACTCTTCAAATTGAGAGTATGATTTTCAAGAGCAGCACAAGAACTCTTCAAGGTAGCTTAGCCATAAAAGTGAAGAACTCAGGGGACACTGTTGTCCTGTATAACCAGGACCAAGGAAACATAGCAGACTGCACATGCTACTGGAAGAGGGTGACAATGTAGAAGATGTTGCAAAGTGCAAGCTGCAGTAATGGAGATCACTGGGGAGAAGCATTGGGGTTTCATCAGCTGCTTGTGTTTTTGTTCTTGGTTTTTTTTTGTTTGTTTGTTTGTTTTGTTGTTGTTGTTTCCCTTTTAGGATAAGGGGTTTGTTCAGTTGTTTTGGGTGTTTTTGTTGTTGTTGGGTTTTTGTTTGTTTTTTATTTTTGTTCTGCTTCTTCTTCTGGCAATCCCTACAAAAGAAGAATGTGGTTCATACAGAGAAAATCTGCAGAAAATCTAGCTCCCCTCAACAGAAAATTCTGCCTAGATCTGACTTTCCTACCATACAGGCAGCTTTAGCAGTGGGGGCACATAACCACACTAAGATACTGCTCAGAAAGAAACGTTGGAGAGTAAATGGCTATTGATGCCCTCAGAAATCACAGTCTTTCACTCAATTACTATTCATAAAATTCTGTGATTGCTTACTGAAAGGCCTACACTCTGTCTGATACTTGATGCAGGTAAACATTCAGAAGTGACACTGAAGTTTAGAAGAGAAGGAGATAGTGGAGAAGATACCATCCTACCACAACAGGTGAACAGACTCCACAACATAACCGACCTGATAAGGCAAGGACTGTAAAAGGCTAATTCAATGAGGACCATGGCAAGTTAGCCTGCCTACCTGCAGGACAGACAGCAGCCTTCTCAGTCAGCAGGAGCACAAAAGGGCCAAGCTAGGTCACATCAGAGATTCGTGACTCAAGTTCCACCTAACATGAAGGAGGCTGATAATTATCAGAGACCGTCTGAAAGGAAAAATTACAAACATCCTACACTGCTAGCACATAAGGGCAAGTTATTTCCCCAGATGCAATCATGACTCATCATTAAATGCACCTTTTCCTACCATTCAAACAGTCTACGTCTGCTGATTCTTCAGAGAAATGAGTACTTCTGCAGTGGAAGAAGTCAATGATGACATCGTTTGCGTACCAAGGCATTACAGCTCTCTGAGCAACACACAAGATATGTTATCAGGATAATGAAAAGGAACCACGAGGTAAACAGTGACAAAGCTTCACATCCACTTGAGTCGAAGCACGTTAATCGCAGCAGCACCGAGCTTGCCTGCAAGCTGAAACGATGTTTCTGTTGATGTCAGCTTGGTTGCAGTTTAAATACTAAGTAGAAAACTTTGTACATACTGAAGAGATAAAGATAGACTTGCAAAAACACTCGTTCTTTATTTCTTTGTTTTAAAAGAATGAACCATGAGCCTTCCTTTGTGTCAGTACTATGTTAAAGAGCCCAAAGCACGATGTTACTCTAGAGTTGATACGGGTAGGTAAAAGCAGACACTGTGGCTAATTATATGGGAGAAGTAGGGTAGCAGATGGGCTAAATACTGTAAGAAAAGAGTTTATAGGTTAACAAAGACAACGTGCCTGTGTTTATAGATAACTCCACCTAACACAAGCAGATGAATGGGAGAAATTATGAACACTACAGGTTACATACAAAATCTAGGAGACACAGACTGTTAACATGTGCTGATTAAAGGCAGAGGCTGACCTTGAAGCCCACACCCAGATGACATTGCTGAAAAGTTGTCAGCTGTGACGGTGGAAGGAAGCAGGTTGTTACACTGTCCGTGACAACATTCCTAAGGGCAATATAAACAACCTTCTTTTTCCTGATCTAGGTATCAAGGTTTTATCTACACTAGCTCTGAGTAAGCAAGCGGGCAGGTGATTCAACAACTGTTAGCATGACACCCTTTTTACCTCTGCTCAGTACATCCACTGAGAGGATGCATCCATCCTATCAGCAGAAAACATTAGCTGCACCATACTAATGCCTGCGGCATGATCCTGAAATGTCTGAATGGATAAGAATGCTCAAATAGCTCAAAGTTAACATTCATTAAGTTAGATTTTAAACATCTGGGTAGGGCTCACTTACAAGTTTCTGCAGAACACATGCTTACAGGAAGAGGCTTGGCACCACCTGTAGCCTAAAATTCAATGACAGAACAGACAAGCAAGACTTAGACAATTTAAAGATAATTAATACAGTTTAGAAGCCACAAGTTTTCACGGGAAACAGTTGCCAGTCCAAGATATATCTATCTACTTCACCTATTAAACTTATGTGCAATTTCCACTAGCACAACTACCCATGGTCCTGTAGAAGATGAGGAAGCAGATCATGCTATGGAAGGAAGAAATGAAGTCATGGGCATCACATTTGTGTTCTATATAGATTTTTAAACTGGAATCTTGCTCTGTATTCTCACAGCAAGTCTCTGCAACATGATGAATGAGAGCACAGGCAGTAACCACTCCAAAACTCAGGTCCCTCACAAGGTAGCAGCCAACAGTAGTTGGAAGCAGCCTGTAACTAGCTGGGCAGCTACTTCTCTCAGGTCTTCTCAATAACTATCCGCAGCCTTTCCTTCAGTTTCCTTTCCCAGCCCTCCCTGACTAGGTTCCTCTTTTCCTGCACCTGCAGTCAAATTTGCAGTTTGATCAATTTTAGGCCAATTCAAACTTGACTAGGTAAAATCAGACTCCACTAACCTATTTGATCCAACAGCCACATCCAGAAAAATGTTTTATAGTATTAAAAAGACTTGAGAAACTTTTAATACTGTGAGATACTTTGTCACACACACACTCTTCCGGAATTGGGATTAACACAAATAGCCTTTCTAGAAACTTTAATATCACAGAACCTTAGAATGGCTTGGGTTGAAAGGGACCTCAAGGAACATCAAGTCCTAAACCCCCTGCCACAGGCAGGGTTGCCAGCTGCTAGATCAAGCACTAGATCAGATTGCCCAGGGCCCCATCCAACCTGCCTTAAACCCCTTCAGGGCAGCCTGTTCCAGCACCTCACCACTCTCTTAGTAAAAAATTTCTCAACTTCCCCCTGACATCTGATCTAAACCTCCCTTCCTTTAGTTTAAAAAAAAAAAATTGCTCTTGTCCCATCACTATCTACCTGTGTAAAAAGTTTATTTCTCTCATGTTTATAAACTCCTTTTAAATACTGGAAGGTGGCAATGAGGTCTCCCTCTTTTCCAGGAGGCAATGAGGCCTTCTCTTTTCCAGGCTGAACAAGCCCAGTTTCTTCAGCCTACAATGAAATCACAGAATCATAAAAGATGGACTAGATGATCTTACTGGTCTTTTCCAACAGTCAACCCATCACCACCATGCCCACTAACCACCTCCCTCAGTGTCACATCTACATTTTTTTTTAAACACAAAGAGTTAATAATTATTAAACTAATAGTTAATCTGTTCACATTCACCTCTTTTACTCTTAACCACACACTTCCAATCATCATTGTTGCCACTACACTGCTAATATGACCAAGACAGACTTCTCCTCTTCCCTTGCTCTGCTTCCACCTTCCCCTTCAAGTCTATGGTTCTATCCATTCATTCCAATCTGTGATGTTTTTCTGAAAGCCCCAAGTATTGGAGTCCCAAATTCTCAAGGGAATCTCAGTTCTTCCTTCAAAGAGAGGGTCCTCTGCATTTCAGCTATAACAAAAGGATTGGAATGAATGATTATTAGGTGTTTAAAAAAAAAAAAAAAGAACTAAAAAAAAAACAAACTATATTGCACATTTAATGGTTAATACAGCAAACACACAAATTTGGGAAGTATGAGCCATGACTGTGGTTTAGGGAGTGAAAGATGCTGTTTGGGACTGGTGATGTTGAACAGCTCTTTCAAAGTTTTGAGTGGGTTTCCCAGAATGAGAATCTTAATAAGCAGGTAAATGAACATCTATTGGAAGTAATTTGAAAAGAGCATCTTATAGAGAGGTAAGAAACCTAGAAGCTCCATGTCATTCTCTGCATTCTCAGTTCACAAGAATAATGCTTTTTTCCACTTTTTCCCCTCACTGGCAATCTGCAAACTAAGCTCTCTGTGTAACCACAGCAGTGCAGGTTCTCAAAGCTGAGCATTCAGCAACACCTCTGCAAGCCCTTCTACCACTCCATACTTTGCTGAGGGCTGCAGTAATTCTCTGGGTTGTTTTTGTTTGTTTGTTTTTGCCCTCCTAACACTATAAAATGGAAACACTGTTTCCAGTAAGTTGGGGGAAAGACATCTTTTTCACACTTACAAGCAGCAATTACATTTCACTCTGAAATGACTGCCATACATAATCACAACTACTCCATATGTCTTCAGTAGACACGACACATATCTATTTTTTAATACACTGTTTCTATATCTTTCCTAGTTAAATATATGTGCACTGAATTTGGCCCCTAAGAAATTCAAGGCAGTGGACTAAAGCCATAACTAATACAAAGCACTTGTTTACTGCAACAATCATCCTTCTCAGCACATGGCTGAATACAAAAGGGAATGCTCATCAGATGAACTCCTTTGTGCTAACTTAGAACTGCTGTGGCTTTATAGATGTCTAATCTGAGAAATGCTTCTTGTTAGAGAACTCTAAACGGCTCCATCACCAAATTGGATATTTCAATTATTTCCTGACCCAGAGTATCTGAATTTATGGATGTGAGGTACATGAAAAGGCCATGACAAGCACAAGCATCATCTCCAACTGCCACCCAGCAGCCCCATGGGAACAGCCAAGAACTGTGACCCTGGTTTGGCAGGGGAGAGATTTGGCACTGCCAAGCAAGCACTGGAGTGGCAACTGACTATAAGGGAAATAAATCCAACCCAACCATTCAAGGAGCCTTTGGCACACTGCTGCCTCTAGCTTTAACACAATAAAACATTAAAAATAAAATAAATAATGATTAAAGACACACTGAAAGGGTACGAAGAACTCGACCAGCTGCTTGGTTACAAATCTTTCCTGCTAAGCACAGTTCAAACCAAGGCTTCACAGTCAATTCCTTCAGACCCAGATTATGCCTGTGGATTGTTAGCTTGCATTCTCACATCCTGCTCAAGGAAGAAGGAAAACACATTCACAGATGTCCTGAAAATGAGAGCTCCCAGCAAACGAAGTTCACTATATAAAGATTTCTGAAGCTGTTCATTGTTAACATTCACACTGCACTGCTGAATGCAGTTAGACTTAAAAAATCAAGTCAAAACTGTCTTTGCAAGATGTTATCAAGACTACAGCTTACAAATCAGTTTGAATAGGCACCTTTATTTTCTTCTTATGCTATTTTGAAGATGGTGAGGCAAAACAACATGAAAAATGATGCATTAGCACCTAAGTGTGAGAACCATAGCCTGCCTTTGCACGAAAGCACTCAGTCATACTGCCACAGGTCGATACTGTTTACACAGGGCTCTGTAGTCCTGTGGGAAGAAGCCAGCATTCCAGTGAGCACATAGAGTCAAAACTGAACCATGTTATCAGAGAATTTTGCATCGTTCCAGTTTGTCAGCTTTATAACATAGAGGAGAAGTAGGGAGTCAAAGCTGAACAGTGAGGCATCTGCACGAGCCAGAGAACAATACCAATATTCATTAAGAAGCTGATATTGAGCTGCCCTCTCATATTTTCAAGACAAGCACTCTATTAATACATTTTCTAACCTTAGCATAACTCTTATGTTTCCATCTCAAAGCACCCCCATATGTGCTGCTGAAGAATGCACAGAATTGGAACAACTGCATGCCACACACAGGAAAAAAAAGAAAGAAAAAAGAAAGAAAGAAAGAAAGAAAGAAAGGTTTTAAATAAATCTCAGGGAAGTTATATATTGTGCCTTGCCAACCGCAGTGAATTACATAGCCAGGAGTCGCTACTGCCAGATTTAGCTTTGTATGAGCTAAAAGGATTCCTTCATAAATTTAGCTAGAGGCACAGGCAACAAACGCGTGTGGAAATTTGAACCACAACTCTCCGGCAGCAAAGATTGCTCCCTCCAAGAACGAAACAGTAGCAAAGGAAGACTATTAGCAGGCTCTTATTACACAGCTTTCAAAACACCTACAAGCCATTGGGTTCTCCAGGCGGCGTTAGGAATACCTAAATTATAAGCAACAAGATGAAAAAGAACAAGCTGAGGCCACAGCTGGTGCTGTATCTCAATTAATAATTAAAGGAGGAAAAAAGCTAACCGAAGAGGACTGGGTTAGCTGTACTCTCAGCTGGCTTCCAAGTTTGTTTCAGGTCGTTTTCCCTCTTGCTCAGAGCACTGTGGCTCGAAGAGAATGAAATGGGCGCCCCAGGTTTGTTAGCGCTAACTCAGCAATGGTCTGAAGGGCTTCTCATTCAGCAAGAGGGACAAGGACCGCGGCACACAGTCAGCAGAAGCAGAGAAAGGTGGGGATGGGAGATGTGGCAGCACACAAGTGGTTCCTCTGGACACCAGGACACGCTGCTATGCCGGCCTCTCTCTTCCCACCCAAGATCAAACTTTCCCTGCTACTTAAAGACGAGACCAACCATATTTTAACCCTCTCCGCGCCACAGTTACCACAGTCCAATCAACATCACTCCAAAGCATCCAAGTTTTTGGGAACAGGCTTTTCAAAAACGTTTGCGTAAACCCAGAAACATCACGCGGTTTCATTGTACATCAATCCCCATCCCCACCAAAGAAAGACCCGATGAAGCCTTCAGAGCACAGCCGTGCGCAAAATACCCCCTTCTCTCGCCCCAAAACCCGGGGATCCCGGCAGCCGCCCCCCGCAGCAGCGCGCACAGAGCTGCCCCCCCACAGCGAAACGCGAGGCTCGCACAAAGGCTGCGGGCACGGCGGCCGCTCTCGGGCAGGCTGTAGGGCCGGCGGTGGCTGCCGGGGGGCTCGGGGGCCTCAGCGACCGCCGAGCCCAGCTCCGCGCAGAGCCCCCCGGGGCCGCCCACCCCCCGGCGGCACGAAGATCCGCGCTTACCGGCAGCCCCGCTCTCCCTCTCGGTTACAATCCAGGCGCAGAGGCGCGCACCGGAGGGGGCTTCTCCTCAGAATCCCTCCCTCGCAGCTCTCCGCAGTCGCCGCCCGTCACTCTCCGTGCGCTCCGGCTGCGAGCAGCGACTTAATCTCCAAACTTCCTCCTCCTCCCGTCCGGGCAGGGGACTCAGCGAAACTCCCCTCCTCCATGCAGCTCCCAGAGCCGAGCCGCTGCCTCGGCCCCTCCCCGGGGAGGCCCGACCCGGCCCCGGGCTGCAGCTGACTCCGCTCCCCTTTTCCTCCTCCCCCGGAGGCTGGGAAGGGGGAAGGGGAAGATTTAACCGCTCGGACTGATCCCTGGAGCCGAGCCAAAGCCAGCAGTCAAATTACAGCCCCGGGAAGAAGGGAGGGGAAAATAATAATAATAATAATAAAAAAAAAGCAGCTACTGTTTTCACGCGTGGAGCGAGAGCTCCTCTCTCAGCCTCCTCTTCAGCCCTTTCCCCGCTTTCAGGGGGGTGCACCGCCAAGGCCGGCACCGTGGGTTTTCCCCGTTTGCCGTTCTCACGGCCGGTATCGGTGTTAAAGGGTCAGCGTTCCCGTAAAGGAGTTTAAGCGACCCAAAGGTGAAAGGGGCAGGTGGGCGCTGACACTCTGACCGCGAACGGCAAATTCGGGGAGGTTGTAGGGATCACATCTGCCACCCGGCCACCTGTCTGGCCATCTTCTTGGAAAGATAAATTTGAGGTTACCTTTAACGGATTCGTTCTTACCATGGTGTAAGATGCGTGCCCAGAAAGAAGCTGCTCAAATTCACCATGAATTTTTAATAGATGCTCAGTGGTCCTCGTTCCCTGACCAAACACATGGTTTCCCATGAAGCCTAGTTCTGTGCTTTGCCTTCAGTGAAGCTCTTTCACTTTTGTTCCACAATACGGTGTCTCCCCATACACACACGCTAAGATAGAGCGCGTAAAGTAGGAATCAGTTTGGGAGGTTGGAATAGCTCGGAATTTGCAGATGTCAAAGCAAGTAAGTACAGCAGTAACTCAGTAAACCAGGAAGTTTCGGTGTTTGCCCTCATCTTACCTGTTCTCATTAGAATCCTTCAGAAAATAAAAGAAAAAAAAAGCTCTGGCAAGGACTGTTCCTGCATCATTAGTTTAAAAGCTCAGAGCTACTTCCCACCAGCCACATGGTATACATTTCAGTGCAGAATTTTAGAAGAACACCACATTTATAAATTCATTTTGGCCACATTTCAAAACAAAGGCTTGCTATTAAGTGAGAATAAATTAGCGTATCAAGTGAAGGAAAAAAACCTCAGGGATCTTAATGACAGCCTTTCTTGGGAGTAATATTCATTCACATCACGGAATTAGAGCATGGTTATGAGTAAGGGGTGAGCCCCATTCTTCCTCACCTTCCGTATACACCATCCTTGCTCTATCTGGCAGAAGGGCAGATGGTTGGAGCCCAGAATCCACAGAATGTTCTGGAACAGTGCTCCACAGAACTGCTGCATAGGGCAAACGTGGAGACAGTGAGCAGGGCTGGACAGAACTGGCACCTTCACTAACCCAGCTCAGAGATCACAGCTTCGTGCACTGCATCGCTGCTCTGCGTCAATGTCCAACATCCAAGGGGGACATCCTTGTCCCTGCACACCACTCTGGCCATGTGCTAGGGACATAAATTTGGCCTTCGTTTGCACACCAGTGCAAGAAAACAAAACGAGACAAAAAGATACAAAAATCCTCTCTCATGAAAAAAACTGGGAGCGACACATTTGGAACCTTTCCATGCTGGGGGAAGAAGGGAGTGTTTTCTTTCATGAACAGACTTTTCAAAGACGATAACAAAACAAACTACTGGATGGTGCATTTAACTTGGGTCAAATTAAAACAAATGAAAATGCACATACATCTCCATATGGGAAATACAAGAACAAAAAACCCCAAACCACACGGTATTCCAAGTCCCTTTAAGAAACTGTACGGCCTCTGAAAATGTGTTTTAAAGGCCTGACATGATCTGTTCCATATGGAGTTTGTTTTCTCTCAGCGCTGTGACTAACAGGAAAAATCTTCAAGAAGAGAAGACTCTTCCTCTCTTTTTATCCTTACCTCCTTCTCCCCAAAGGACAGATCAAGAGCCAGTCTGGTTTCTGTTTGCTTCTACTAAAAATAGTGTTCCAACACACTGACCAAATGCCTCCTGTTTTGTGTTGACTGACCGACAGAATACAATTGTTGTTGCAGAAAACGAAAGACTGGTACAGGTTTAAAGGTCAGGCTTTATGACTCTGCAACATGAAGCAGTGCATTTGGAGTTCCACCCCTTTTTGGAGGAATTATGTACATGGACAGGCTGTGATAACCCTTATCTCGGGAGGTAACACAGGTGACTATTGTTAAAAGGCCCAAATAACCTGTGCATAAGTAACGAAGAGGCTGAGGGCAGGTCCACTTTTCACTCAGGTATCTCTCATGTAATGATGCCTGTGGTACACGTAAGGGAGAGCACAGTGTGCTAGGGCTTGATCAGTTTGCCTTGATCATGCTCTTGCACACAGCTAGGAGACAAGCCTCTGCCCCCCCTCCTACAACTCTTTCAGCACACAAGGGTTCCTCTCACTCATACCACTCCTCCCTAGGACCGCTCCTCATGTAATATAGAAACCAGCCCCATCTGCCACCTCATCATCCCAGCGGGAGCTGCCTGTGTTCAGGAACCCATACCAACATCCAGAGATAATATCTTCCACACAAGTGATCATGACTTTCCTTCAGATACTACTTAAAAGGAGTTTGCTTATAACAGCTGGAGATTTGGAACCTCTTTTTTTCCCCATTTGGGATTTTCCTTTCTGCTAAAAAGTCCATTTAATCAGCTCATCTACCAGTATGTTTATACATCTACACATAAAATCTCTGGGAGTGCATTTCCTTATGCCTTCACACTAATCACTGTGACAATTTTTTTCTCATTTTGGGTGTGAGTCAGCAAAACTTTTAAACTCAGCAAAGCTTTTAAACATACAGAAATCTGTGCCCCTTCAGCTTTGCTGACTTACAAAGAATTTCAACATTCGCGTGAGGAGAAGCTTAGCTTTATGTACTCTGAGCTACAGTTTAGGAGTAAGATTCTTCCCTAAAACAGCAAAAAACTGATGCTTGTTAAGACATTCCACTAACACATGGAAGGCAAAGAGACACCACAAACTGCACAGTTATGGTTGGATCTGGAGAGGTAAGCAGCTGCATCTATGCCATGCTCAGGGGTGTAAGACAGGAAAATTGATGTAATCCTAAACCATGCACCCCACAGTCAGCCTAAATCCTAAAAACATCTGCAATGTGCTCCTTGTCTAGCATCCAAATTAATTATTCCACCCACGGTACAGTTTAATTGGCAGGCATAGGTACACATTTTTGCCTTGCAAAAAAGTATTATTAAGTGTGGTTTTTTTTAGAGCTGTACCCCTTATACTCTTTCATGTATAGTAATGCAAAGGAGCACTCAGTGATTCCAGTAATTAGATGTTCCAGTTGAATCATTAATATCAAATAAAATACTACATATCTACTTTACATCTGCGTCATGCAGGCATTTCAGTACCTCTGAGTTGATTACATATCTGTGTGAAAAAAAACTGGAAGCACATGTAAGTCTTTACAGTAGCAGCTGTTAAAGCTTTTAATTAGAGATTCCAAAGCTCAGAATACCTTATTCCCAAACCTGGTATGAGTTTTAAATGGAAGTATCGTAGAATAGAATCATAGAAACATTAAGGTTGGAAAAGACCTCTAAATCATCAAGTCCAACCATCAACCCAACACTACCGTGCCCACTAAGCCATGTCCCTCATTGCCACATTCACATGTTTCTCAGACTCCTCTGAGGGTGGTGTCTTCACCGCTTAGCTGAGCAGTACTTTAAATACAAGATGGCTCTGCATGACACTTGCTTTTGGACACGGCACAAAAAGAATGGGAGTGAGATGATAAAATTTACTGGTTACAAGTATGAAGAATGTCAACATAAGGAAACAACAAGATATAGTGCAGATGTAATTAACTGAACTTAATCTTTCTGGGGAGTTTGATTCCTCCTTTGGGAACATTTCCACACAGAAGTAAACATCTTTCAGACTACTTGTTTTTCCACGTAGTAGTATCTTCCACAAATGCAACTGTGTTTCATAACAAAGCATGCAATCCAGCTGCAACTCTCAGAGGATACACTTCTGGTAAGCTGAAAAGAGCACAATTACCTTGTCATCTCAGGCCTCACATTCTTACATGTGGTACTCAAGTGTAACCTCCACTTCATTATGCTTTCTGAAGCATAACACTGGCCAGTTACTTTCTAGATTTCTCATTCTTTCTCCTCCTGAAAACTTTCCTGCTGGCTTATTCCTGAAAATATTTTCATCTACAGCTTTATAATAATAATAAAAAAAAAAAAACCAACAACAAAAAAAAACCAAAAACATTTCAGTCTTACAAGGACTTACCTCTTTCCCTAAGCAATTTTCTTCAAAGTACTTTAGTTTATGAGGCTAGACCTGAGCAGTTCATTTCAAACTCGAGGAGAAGTACAGCCTCCAGTCATCCTGATCTAGAGGAAAGACACCATTAGCTCCATGCTCTTCGTATTAAAGCCACTGGGTTAAGGACAAACCACTGCATCCCCTCCAAATTGTGGTGCACTTCCCCATTTTTTTTTTAGTCTCAACAAGACACTCAAAAGCACTCAGAGTAAGGCTGGACCAGGATCCCAATCATTCCCTCTTCTCTGTTCAGACAGGCTTACTGGGCATGCAGGAGGTGTTTGTTTTGCAAACATCAGCTGCTTTTTTTTTTTTTTTTTTTTTTTTTTAAGCCTAAATTGATTATTGAGGAAAAAAGTATTAGGGGATGTAACTAATGGAGGTTTTTAGCTTGTGCGTTTGATTCAGGGGCTGCAAAATCACACCATATGAAAGGTGTTTTTTGTTTTTTTTTTCTGTTCTGCGTGCTTTGTGGTGAGTCCATATGCACAAAAGGCAGGATCAAGTCTGAGGCCTTAGAAACACAACAAAGAGTGCATTGGAATCTCTTTAAGCATCAACTAAGATCTGCTTTTCAGTTTTGCTAATACAGGTTGCTTAGATGGCAGATGGCTCATCTGATTACAGGAACCCACTTCAGCTTAAAGGAAACTCCTTGAAACACATAACCACTGCTGTCTTCTGGCTCATCTGGGTTATTAAAAAACTTTTACCACTTAAATGAGTGTCTTGTGGTTCTCTACTTTCAGCTGCTCCTTTTAAAGCACAATGCTACACAATAATTAGACTAATTGTTTTCAACTACCCTCTGAGTAATGAGTAATAGCCATGATTTTTTTTTTTTTTTTTTTTTTTTTTTAAAGCAGTGAACTAAATTCAGCCTCTGGCTAACTGCTCAGAGATCTTCAAACATTTCCCGCTGTGTTTTGTCTCATAAACACAAGTAGTTCAAGGTTCTCCTTGTATTTTGTCTGGTTTGCTCCCATCAGAGTGACCCTGGAGCTGGCAGTCTGTAAGCTCACCCAGCACGGGGTGGTTCAGGGCACAGAAGGGAAAGGATCCTAAGGGGCAGATTTGCAGGAGGGAGATGAGAGGGCTGTAATCTCCTTTATCATGGCGATCTAATGCAGCATGCGTCGTCAGTGTCAAATCAAGTAACTGCTGTGCTGCTGTTCAGCCGTCCCAAACCCCACCGCAGCTGCATCCAATGCTTCCTAAGTTGTTAGCACAGGAAAAAAGCATCTTGAGGAAAGACTTTCTCATGTCTTATTGAATTCTTAGCAGCAAAAGCCCGTCAGGCCACTGGCAGCTGGCATAATTTACCACAGCCCTTAGGCAAGTTTACATTACATTGAACAACTCATGCTCAGTCACTGCAGACTGGTCAGAGGAAGGTGATATATCAGATGCTATCAAGCCAGAACAACAATTTAACAAACCTACTCTGGTTTTATTCTGCATATATATACACAAGTACAGACAAGGCAGTGAAAAAGGAAATCCCAGAGCTTTATCAGAAGTTGTAATGACCACAGCTGTTAACTCCCAAGTGAGAACTTGCACTGACCTTTGTCAGTAGCTATCCAAAGAAGATTGTATACTACGCTCTGAAATGAAGGGCTGTCTTTCATAAAAAGCCAGAGAATCTCTTAGTTTTTACAGATCATGCTACCTACAGTACAGATAGATACTTTTCAACCTTTAATAGTTGCATAAGGCAAAATAAAAATGCAAAGCACTCTAAGTGAGAAGAAAAGACAATATCTCAACTTCAGATATGAAGGGATTGAGTGCAAAAGAGAGATCACGGTGAAAAAAGAAATCAAGAAAGAAAAATAGGGAAAAAAATGGGAAGAAAATAAAGACAAAGGAACAAACCACCAGAAAATACATTTAGAAATGACAATGTATTGCAGTATCTTCCAAATATCTTCTCATATGCAATGGTCCATACTCTTTGTTCTATTTCTCCTCAATTCTCTATTTAAAAGAGGATGAAATCTGTAAATAAAACAGAGATAAGTGTGCCTGAGAATTACTGGGAACTGAGTATCAATTTTCAGTATTTTGAAAGCAGAATTCCATTAGTCCAGCAGCTAGCTGCTACATCAGTCATGCAGCCAGCACACTGTATTGCTATCGTTGCAAAGACTAGAGTTTCTAAATAAAGTAATATGAACAACTGTGGTCTTTGGAAGTAACAAATCAGAAACTCAGTTTTCATTGTCCCAGATGCGGTGCTGTCCAATTTTCACTGACTACTGTTAGCAGATTAGTGCGAGAACTATCTCAAGATATTGCGATGAAATCACCCTCAGAACAGCTTTCTCCTAGTTACATAAAAAGCAACTGACGCAAGAAGGAGACAAAAGTCTGTTCCATTTACTCAAACTTTCAACTCTGTGATACATATTGCCAAGGACAAAGTCCCACATCACTTTGATTGGACAAGGAAGCCAACACTTACATCTGTTAGCATCCTGTAAATCTAAGCAGCTGTGTTGTGAGTCATTTCAGGAATGGCTAATTGAATACACAATTGTAATTGTGTTCTATGGAACTCCCATTTTCTTACAGCCTTGGCATCTCTTCTCACGAAAGCTGTGCAAGTTAGGGTGCAGCCACACCAATTTATCCATCTGTGATAATGTTTACCCAATACCTCTAGCCTTAACAACTATTGTGAAGTGCATCCTCCTGCTGGGCAATTAGCAATTTCCAAATATTCAAAATCTAGCAACCACAAACTTACTTAAAAAGTGATAATTATTGAGGGTACTCAGGTAGTAGTGCCATTTATGATTTGTATCTCAGTAACATTCACTAGGCACAATGACCACTGCAGTATTTGTAGAAAATGATCGCAAACCTGAACAATCATCAGCAACAGCAGGAAAAAAGTGTAAGAGAGAAGGGCTTAGAAGCCAGAAGTTCTCACATCAGTTCTGGAAAGTACTGGAAAGATTAAAAACAAGTTCTAGGGCTTGTAAATCTCCATAGATTTTACTAGTAGAAAAAGTAATTTCTGTTAAATCTCATGAGGTTTAAATGACAAGTTTGTTATGTAAAAATTCCTACCTGTGAGCAGGTAGCTTTGCTGCTGTAACACATTCAGCCATGATAGCTTTGCCAAGGCTATACACAGTTTCAGGCTTCTGAGTTTTGTTGACACATTCCGTTGGAAAAGCTCTGACATCCTTCCCACTGCACATTTCTTTTCACCTGCAATACACTGTTATAGGCTGTGCAAGTCTTCTTAGTTTAGGTGAAAAAGTAGAGTGCTTGTGCCTGGAGGCTAAGTTTGCTTTGATACCTAGCACTTCAGTTTACCATTTCTGGAGAAATGTCCTTGCAGCTGTGCTTCCCAAAGGACAACAACATCAATATGATACCCTCACTGAACAAAACTCCTCATAATAAGTGGATATTAATAAGGTTAGGAGATAACCTGGTAAAGAAGTCCAAAAATGCAGACAGCAAGGGGGGAAATTTTCCAAGACAGATACAAGATAGATCCAAGACAGATTTCTTTTCCAAGAAAAGAAGATAAATCAGGCTGGCAAGACCATAAGTCATTTTTTAGCCTGAAGAATGAAGACCTGCTTTAATTACAATACAGTGCTATGATGTACAGGGAATTAAAATGATTACCTGTACATTACAATTTATTATTATTATTTTTTTTAACTATGGGTCCTGGCATGATGAAAAACTGGTGGTTGGACTTGGTGATCACAAACGCCTTTTCCAGCCTATATGATTCTGTGAAAACTGATAGGTTTTATAAGATGAATGTAGACACTTTTACTCACTGCTCTGCCTAAAAACAGGAGACTTGCAGAGATCTTTGTTTGCCTACCACAGAGCTGATACACCATTATCAGCACCTGTTTTGCAGGAGATGATCTCTTTTGGCAACAGTTAACAAGCAAGGTAAGATCTTTATTTAAGTCAGCATTAGAAGCAGAACATTTATCTTCCCTACATTCATCACTTGAACTAAGTTATGTCATCTTTTCCAGACCTTTTTTCTACCCTTTTTTTTCTTTGAATTTTAAAACAAAAACAAAATAAAACAGCCTGTCTGTAGGCCCAGGTCCATGTATTTTCACAGACCAAGTCTATGGCCTATTATCTTCCACAAAACAAATTAAGCCAAATGCTTTGTTATGAGTCAGTTGTTCCTGTCTGGAGGAAAAGATTTAACAACTGAAACAAAATGAAGATTGTCCCACAACACTAAATATCTTGAGCAATCTCTCTCTGCCATCTACTCTTTCACCTCTTTTCTCACTTTTTACATTGTGTGATGATCCTGAACTGAATACGACTATTTTATTGCTGCATTCACTGATGTTGATGAAATTCTCTGCAACAGCCCAGCTAACAACCTTTGACCACATTTGCATTTTCACTAGTCTTTGAAAACCTTTCCCATGGGCACCTGACCTGCTGTGCAAGTGCAGAGTTACCTGCATCCTACTTGGTTCAGGTACATGGAATAGAATGCCCTAACTGTATTCTGAAAGAAGCCTTCTTTCTGGCCTGGCTCTAATGACAAGTGTGTCATAATTTTCAAGAGAAAGGGAAGTAAAGAAGGACTTTCTGAGGCATGACTGGTAATTCACAGTCTAGGACTTTATAACATACAGCCACCTTCCTGTTCACCTCTGCTCCCCCAGGTGTAAACTCTGAGGTTCCACAATTCTGGCATTATGCTACTCCTGTGCCATATAGGCTGTGTCACTCTATTTCATTGAATGGCTACTGAAAATCCATTTTTACAGATTAGTTTCACTTCTAGGAAAAGCTATAGGTAAACAACTCCAGAATTTCTATTTCAAGCTTCCTAACTTCTTCTAATAACATTAACCCACAGTTATCAAATCTGAATTTGAAGCTGTCAGTAAAACTCGTGAACCAGTTGGCATGGACAGGCTAGTGAGAGATTCATCCATGAATATCCAAGTCATTCAGATCTAATATGACTGTTCTGTTGCTGTAAGGAAAAGAGGCAAGATTATGAATGAAGGGTAGGTGCAAGATAGTTAACTGGAAGAAAAATCAATATAATGCAGATGGGAAGTGGAAAAAGTTTCCTAGCACAAGGGGCACATCAGCATAGTTCATAGCTAAAGAGAGGTCTGAAATAAACTTCTAGCGTTAAACTTCAATCCAGCACCTGCAAATACTTCTTTCTGGATACCCAGGAGACTCGGTCCTACCCTGTCTGATGCTGAGCTTCTTTTAGCTATGTACCACTAGCAAATGTTCGCTGGAGTTCACTGATACCACATACTGAAGCACATTGCTGTATATCCTCTACAATAAGAGGCTATTCCAACAGCACCAGAACTGCCTTTTCTTTACCTTTAAAATAGTGAATCAATGGCTAGGTGTTCAAGCTTCTGAATGAGAATGATTGCCTGAGCAGAACCAAGTTAAAAGACCACCTCACCTCATGTTTCAAAGAGATGAACCTATTCAATCATATCTTCTCAGATCTGATAAGACTTCTTACTCTCAAGGGCCAAGTTTGGTCACAGAGAAGCATATGAAAAGTTCAGAACTAACCAAGAAAATGAAGTAAACCTCCCCAGGAAGAGGGACCTCATATTTATCTCACATCTTCTGTCTTGTTTCATTTGCATATTAGTAAACATACAGTAGCACAAATTACAAAGACAACATATTGGGTTTAGCAAGCACTGCGCTACAGGCAGTTTTCCATGTAGAGCACATTTAATGCACAACTTATTATTAAATATGAACAAATGCAAATAATATACCAAGAAGAGTAACAGCCTAAGAAAACGGAGGAAAAAAACTGTAATTTCTAATCTGCTCCATACGTCTTTTGGAAAGGCTGGCCTTTCCATCTAGAAAGGCACTTCAAAGGAGAAAAAAAAGGTGCAAAAAATCTACTCTCAAGGGAGCAAGCAGAGAGAACGTGTATATACACACCCTTCCTTTTGAGTAGACTTTCCTGAATATTGCCTCAGCTGTCTGCTGAGCATTAGTGGAAGGACTTTCCCTTTTATTATATAATAAAAACCTTATTTGTATTTTGGAGCCAGCAACAATCCTCAGAATCAGTGGTTCCCAAATGTTTTATTGCACACGCCCCTCCCTGCTCCATACAGACTTAGCACTTGGCTCAGCTCTTATTTCATGGCATTGAATCACCTGGGCTTATGGGTTGACACCTACAGGTGAATCAGCAATGAAGAAGATGATGTGTTGAATCCTACCTACTTTTCATCCAACATGACTCCTACTGGTACTAGGTTCAGTGTGAGTTGTGTATCAGCCTTCACTGGGATCCTACAGATCCAGCAGCAGTTACATGCAGTGACTCATCAAGCCAAGCTCTGCCTGAAGAAAGTTCTCAGCTGGTCCAGGCTGAAAGAGGATATACATTCATTGTAGAACTGCTGCTTGTGTTTACTAAATTCGAGGTACATACACTGAATGAGGTTAATCAGTAGAAAATTCATGTTTTTCTGTTTGAAGAACATATTGTTTTTTTGGACAATCCTTCTAAAGCAAGTAATAGAAGGAAATAAAAGTTAGTCTTGGATATTTTTCTCAAGAAAAGAGATTACTTCCAAAATTCCAGTGAAAATTAGTTTTGACCTGGCAGATTTATGAGGCTTTGAAACTTTCATTTGGAGCCTAAGAAGCAGTTTGTTTTGTGTTTAGAATAATAATACTCCTTAACTGAGGCAAAGAGGGGCGGTGACACCACTATTTATGGCTTGTTGTCCCTCTCCATTTCAGCACAGGGAATGCAGCTGGACTGGTTGTTGCTTTTACAATTGCTGCACACTTTTTGTATTAGCAACCCTCACTTAGCAGAAAACTTATGAAACTGCTCCTTCAGAAGGGAGAATTAAATAAAATGAAGAGCTTTTTCAAAGTAATGTTTCCAGTTGCTGTTTTCTGCCTTCTTGTTTACACTTTTAGTAAGCATTTCTTCGAAGTTTCCAATTTTTCCCCAAAACCACGAATGCAAGAAACCTTTGAGTTAAAGCTAAGATGTATGTAAGTTTTACAATTCTGTAATCTGAGGCGAGATGAAAAGCAGTAAGTATTAAAGTATTAGCAATAGAGTGTCGGTGACCATCATGGAAACTTGACTGAGCACTTTTGCCTTCTCAAATAGCTTTCTACATGAAGTGCTGGAAGTTTAGAAATCCAGAAACATTACGCAAATTTTGCATAATGTTTTGACAGGTGGAAATACAAATGCAGTTTAAAATCTAGTGTTCTTGCCTTTCTTTTACAATTGCTAAAAATCTGTGCAAGTCTAACCTGAAAGTTTCTTATTGTGTGGAAAGTACTTCTCTCCATACAGCCTCATAAGAATTGGCTCAGAAATGTAGTGTGCCTTCTTTAAGTGGTGATACTGTTTTTGTTATTTTTTTTTCTATTGAAAAAGCAAATACCATTGTTTCTACTTTTGTATGAGAATTCTAGAGCAGCAGAATCAATAGGCTGTTTCATATCCCATCAGCAGCAGATACTGGGCTGAAAGCCAGTTTCCTCACGATGGCTTTGTTTAGCCTACAGTTCTGTTCTTACTATAATTCTAGTTAATTGATTGCTGGTTTGTTTGAGTTAGCACAATTGAAAATGGTAATGTAGACATCCAAGAAATATTTGGGCTAGGATAGTTCATTAATCAAAGTTGCAGCACATCCAAAACTTAAAAACACATTAGGTTAGGTTGGATATTGATCCCCCCACCTCTCTCCCATCTGATAGTTAGAAATTGTACACTTCCTAGAGGCCTGTCATTCTAATACAAGAGAGGTCTCATCAGGACCTTGGGTGTGGTACATCAGTCTCTCGATTCCAGATGAGAACAAACAAAATCCCAACAAAGTAAATATTCCACTCAGACCTCAGTACCAAAGAGAAATAAGATGATGCAAAATAACTGAAAAAGCAAAAAAAGGGTCAGTCAAGCATTTTACCCCCATTAGTGCAGATAGTGGAAGCAGTAAACATTACTGAAGCTGCACCTTTCTTTTCACCTCTACTTCACAACTGCATGTGAAAGAAGGTGTTGGTTTTCTGCCATCTTACATGTAACGAATGCAGCATAGTCATGATATTCTTCATGCAAGACAGGACTGTGCAAAGCAAAACCATCAAAATGTCAAAAGTATGAGCAAATTCATGCAATTACACTTATGCATCCAAATAAAGAAGGATGTGCTTCATAGTGTAAATCCAGGCTTAAACACAAAAGTGAAAGGATATAACTAAATAAAAACCTCTTCTGTAAATACTTCTGAAAAAAAAACCCTATTGGATTGAACTTTGCTGTTCATTCTGCATATAATTCTGATATGAATGTAACATGCCAAAATACTAGCTTCTCCAGCACTATCCTATAAAAATACAGTGGACAAGAAGATATAACTGGTCTGTATATTCATTGTGTCAATTTGGACTAGTACAATAAGTGAAAAAAATGGCATAGTTATAAGAGAACTTGAAATTCAGGATCTGACAAGGTAGCCCTGGTCCCACTGGTTGATACTGTAGCATAGATGGGACCTGAATATACTTACTATTCAATTGCCTAGCTTTACCCCTGTGTAGCATAGTTCACTGTGTGACACAGCGATCTGAGCCTTCACTACTGTTCAGCTCTGAACTGAAGGAACGTAAAGACAGGAAAAGACTTTAAATTTTGCAGTGTAATGAGTTAATAGTGGAAGATGAGCATTGGTCTATTGAATTCCAGCTGTATGTTTTAAACCTGGAACTATATTGTTGCCCACTGATGAGCTTGTATGCTGTCTAATATGGCAGTTGCAAGGCTTCATGAAAAAGTTGCATCTGGCTTCAGAAAACAGACAACACTATACAAACCTCTTCTGGAAAGCAAACATACGGCTCGACTTTTTCTTTCTAATCTCTCTGGAATGACAAACAGTTTGGGAGAAGTTACATCTCTTATCTTATACACTTCAGTATACACTTCTTATACACTTCAGTAGAAAGATTTACTGTACTTATGAGGGACTGAACTCAAGCAGATCTGGTCTCTGACACCTAAGTGCCCTACAGATAGCCACAGTCAGATTTCAAAGTGGAGAAGGATTAATGACAGCTCAGAACAGAGGTGCTGAAGGACCCAGACTCATGGCCAATGTATGTGAAAAGACTGGTGAACAGGGGGTAGTGAGGTCTGAGAAAAAAAGACCCATCACTGAAGTTGGTGAAAGCTGCCGACAGTTGTTTTTGCACAGAGAGGTTATTTCTAAACATGAGAAAACTTACTGCTATTAACTGCATTTTTATGTTTCCTCTTCCTATTGTCATAACCACCATTTTCCTGCAATGTTTAAAAAGGAAATCTGGAAGTAGGAAACAGAACAACAGGCAGCCCCACCTTTACGTAAGGAGACTTCTATGTTCCACAGAAGTGTCATACATAGGCAAGCAGAGTGTTTCTCATTTCTCATTCACTAATTCATTGGACTTCACCCATGAACTGTTGTATTGATCAGTATGTTATATCTGATACATTTGATCTCCTTGTCCTAGGATATCAAACCTAAAAACAGATGACAGATGTCAAACCTTAAAATTAATCTATCAGATCATGAAAGAGAAAGATTTCTAAATGTGCAATTAAAGAAGAAATTACGAATTTGAAGGAACAGCCAATTTGGTCAACTAATATGGAAAGCTTGTAGACTCATTTGTCCATCATTCTACTGTGTTGTTCATTTCTGTCACATAGGTTTCTCTCCTCTGAGAACAGTAAAGAATATACCAAAAGTACAGGAACAAAAACCTAAACTGTAATATGGGCAGATTGGCTAACTAAATTTAAATGGACTTGTAATTCCTTCTCTTAGCAGCTTCAGCTCCCCAAGCCAGTTAAGCTCTTTTTTTGCTGTTCGTTTGTTTCTTTTTTTGTTTTAGACATTCAGTGATGTTTAAGGCATACCTGGATTTGTACAGTTTCCTTGATAATTCAGACATTTCAAAATAAGGAAGTCTTTAAAGTAGCATGGCACTTTTCCTTGCTAATCAAGAGACCACTCCATACTTTCACAGTACAATCACAAAACTCCTTGAGATGTACACTGCTCTAAAGAGGAGACCAGGGAGATACCAGCAATGACACATGGATGACAGCACTTTTTTTTTTTTCCCCCAGAGGGAGGTAAGAGAGATGGTAAGTTTGGCTTTCAGACCTGCAATTCACACGACTTAAACAAGACCTCAGTCCCATTTTCCATCATTGAGAGGCCTTTGATTTCCTTGTTCCTGGAACCTGCCAGGAATTTCCCCTGTATTCATGGAATCCACAATGAAACAGTATTCCAGACTGTACAAGAAGAACTTGTACTGTTAATGGGACATAGAAAAAATCACCTTGTGTGGGAGCCAGGACAGCATATCACTTCAAACAATGGTTGGTGGCTCAGCCAAGTGTATGCAGCATGGATGGGAAATCGCAGCCTTGAGGCAGTCGTCCTCCTGACTGTCCCTCACTCACTTCAGTGAATTCTGTTTCACTGTGCTCAGCAGTGTTTTGTCCTTTATCTTTAAAAACAGATTAATAAGAAACATATGTTAATACTGTTTGAAAAAGACCCTCTTCTTATTAGAAGATGTTATATGGAGGAACCCATGCACTGCATTATGGAAATCATTATCATCTTTTTGAAGCTTCATCTAATAGCAGCATTTCTTCTACACTGTGGAAGATGAATTGTCTAACCTTGAAAAAACACAGAATTCAACAGCAAAGTTCAATGCAGTAGGGTTGTTTTTCAGAAATATTTACTGAAGAGGTTTTGATTTAGTTATATCCCTTCACTTTTGTGTTTAAGCCTGGATTTAAACTATGAAGCACAAAATTATTCTGAGAGAAAACATGCTTAATCTTCATAATATTTAAGTCATTCTCAGTAGTTACTGTTTAAAACAGTAGTACCACGATGGGTGGGTTTTTCCTAGTGGAGGCTCTGAAACTGTTTCCTTCTAACTAAACTTCATAATTCTTTTGTCAGCACATGATTTTTCAGTGCTCTTTGCTGTATTTCAGAATACACATCCTATTGTGACAAAATTCCCGGTTTGCTGAAAAAAAAAAAAAAAAAAAAGACAACAAATAGTCTGCATGGTATTAGTACTGTTTTTTTTTATTATTATTTGCCGTAAGATTTCACTGACTATCTCATTGGGTTATAGGACATTACTTATTTATAGGCATGCTTTTCAACTGAGGTCATGATGAAAAAATCTGACCTTTCATTTTACAGCTGCAAGTTCGAAATATCCAGTAGCAAACTTGACCTACTGGTCTGTTTTAACATTCCCACATGATATTCAGCTATGCAAAACAAAGCATGTTGATAATGTGAAGATCAGCATCCTAGAATACTAAAAGAGATCACTCTACTAGTGTTTTATGTCACTGTTAATAAGGACATACTGGGGACACAGTACCTCAAATAAAGCCACTAGTAAAAGCATTAACTGGACAGACTGCTCGAATTCAGACAGAAATTGGGCAAGCCCACAGTTTTAGAAGCTTCTGGGCTACAGTTCTACAGACATAATCGAGGACAATTTAATAGTTTATTAACCTGTCATTCCAGAGGAAACTGAGCAAACCTAGTGTGTGGTGGTGGCCAAAAAAAAGAGGAAGTCTCACTCTCGCCTCTCTTCTCTCCTGTACTGCTCCCACATCACACACTTGACACTTTCTGAAGGCTCCTATGCTCCTTGGACTCTTCAGAATGTTGCCCTAGCCTAGTAGAAAAATGCCCAGTTCTTCTGCTGAGTAATTTTCTGCTGGGGTAGAGGTTAGCCTCCCTTGTGCATGGAAATCGGATACATTGGAAGGCAAACAGCAGCATGACCATGGGAAAGAGCAAAATTTTCCAATCTTGGCAGCTGTAAGTCATAGTTTGCTCAGCTACTCAAGGAACTACAACTCAGTAATACCATGACAGGAGTCAAAGAATAAGAGCTCCTGGTGTCATTCACTTCAGCAGCTAGAAAGGACACTTGCTGACTTCAGCTAACAGTTTGATTTTATGAATTTCATGAAAAAACAAAGTGGGTCAAGATGTCCTGCCGGCAAGTTTAGGCAATCCTTAGCAACAGTGTGTTATTTGGTTTGCAGCAGGGAATCTAACCAACATACAGCCAAGGAGGACTACATTGTGCTGGACTACATACACATAACAAAAATTATCTTCTGCAAATAGATCACAGCTGAGCAAACCAAATAAAGACAGAAGAAATTTTTGAAAATGACTGTGTCTATACTACAGGTCAGCAACTGCCCACTAGACACATAAGACTTAAAGAAAAAAAAAAAAGATTATTTTGAATGACAATTTTTAATGAAACAATGTACTATAATCCCAGAAATGTCAATTAAAAGAATCTGTGGGGTTTGCCATTTTGCATTTTTTTTTTGTTTGTTTGTTTTGTTACAAACTTTTCATGACTGAATGGACAACGGTTGCTCATTGCTGAGTTAAAACTACAGAAAATATTATTATTTCAAAGAGAAAGGCTACTCTAAAAAGCACTTCATCTCTTATCAGTATGTAAATAGCACATAGAAAAATCGGCACTAACATACCTTAAGTACCTTATCTAGATGTTTATTGATTGAAGACCTACTCTATCAGAGCAGACGGTATTCTGCTGAAGCCTTCTGCACTCCTACTGGTGTTTTTGGTTTGCAGACCACACAAATTTCCCAGAATAAGGAGAACCTCCATCACATTTTAATTTATGAAACATCTGCAGTCAATATGAGAAGTGTATCCCAGAGGAATGGAAAATTATAGCATTCATAACGTGCGGATAAGAAGCAACTGTGTTGAGGGTAATTAAATTTTGGCAATGATGAATTTCAATCCACTGCATACACTAATTAATCTACACAGTGCTCCTGAGGAGAAAAAAAATGAAAGCAGAAAGGTCCGAGATCGAGTGCTTACCTCTAGAAGAAAATTAACACCAAGGGCTGACCTGTAGAAAAAAGATTAACATATAACAGGAGCGGGAGACCATTTTAAATGGATAGCTATTTTGGACTGCCTCTGTGAGTGGACACTCCTGTTCTGGAGTAAGCAAAACTTTTTCTGGTTTCCTTAGTCCAAATGAAAATAGCTTGAGCTCATTTAGAAAGAAAGAGAGGGAGAAAAAAAAAAAAAGCCATTTTATCCCAGATAAGACCATCCAACTGTCTCCAAACCAGTTACAAATTATGTCTATATGCAAGCCTCAAAACCTAATTTTACATCAACTTGGACATCTGGGGTCCTTCAGTTCAGACGCATTTTTCACATCTGACAAGTATATTGGTATAATTTTAATCATACTGCCTCTAAAAGGGTATAGTAGATATAGGATTATGCCAAAAGATGACGGCAAGTATGGCTCAGCATCTGTACTTGCAAAGGTTAAAACAAGCTAACTTTTCTCAGCTCTGGATAACTTGTGAGTGCATGGAAAGGAGGTTAGTAAAATCATGATGAATAAGGAACAATTGTTCATTATTTCTCACCAGATAAACAAATGAATTTATCCAATGGCAGGCCTTAAAACAGATAAAAACAATGGAAATACTTTTCCAACAAGAAATTGAGCTGTCTGCCTCACCACTACATGAAGTTTGGATTCCAGAAGTATTAACAGGTTCAAAATGTGACTGGGCAAGCCAATGGAAGAAAGGTCTATCAAGGATAACAAAACAATAGCCCTAATGTAATGTTAAGAGGAGGAAATGCCTGCAGTGCTGGTTGCCAGAGAAAAGAAAGAGGAAACGATCAGTGTTCTGTTCTTTAATCTCTTTCTCTAACTCTTGGTACTGGCCACTGTCTGAGAGATGATCAGCCAGTGTGGTACATATGTCAGAGTTTTTATGAATTTCCACTGACTACACCTGTGCTTTAGTGGATTTTGACAACAGACTACATCAAAAGAAGTAACAGTAAGATATTACAGAGTGCAGAACACTGGAGATGGTTCTGGATCTTGGTTTGGACTCAGCTCCTTTACATTAGCCCTTTACAGTAGCAAGTGCCCAGATCAAATGATTTCTACATTCCCTAGATAAAGAGTTCTGCAGCAGTATTGGAGGGATGGTGAGGACAAACAGCGTAAAATAAGAAGGCCACTATAAATAAGTCAAATCCTTCCATGCCCTTTATTTATGTCTTGATATAACCCAGATGAGTGAATGATTTCTTTATGAGAGTCTTGACATTTTGATCACATCTCATTAATTTAATGTTATGGTCATTTATTTGGATGCTGTATGTTGAGAATGAATTTGCCTTGTAACCATTTGGCTCTGAAACTTGACTGAAATGCACAACAAAGTCTTTGAGGCCTTTCAGGACTCTGCCAATCCAACAAAAAATGACAAAAACTTATCTTGCTTTTTAGTTTATTTCCAAATTTCACTGTGCTTTTTGGACTTGGCAATACATTTTACAGATTAAAAGTTCCTCCAACATATTTTTGGTCCCAGTGCTATTAATATAGGTACTAAAAAGAGATTCTCAGTTAAGATGAATAGATTCATTTTTCCTGGTTTTGACCTCACAGAAATCACCGAATGAAAAGTTCATCTTCAACTTTTCATGTTATCATTTACGTTTACAAAGGAGAGAGAGAAAAGAAAATGCAAAATAGATTGCAATGAAAAATAGAAAATAATTCAGAAGAAAGAACGCATAATGAGGAAATGAGCACTAAGGTCACCCACTTGTGCTGGGCCAGTTCCTGTGGGACAGCAGAGAGCCTGCCATTTCTACAATAGAATATAAGATTCTATTTAAAAATGCAACCAAAACAAAACAACATCACATGGGGAAATCATGTGTTTAAACTGCAGGGGAAACATAAAGTTATAATAATTACATCAATAAAAAGGAAACAACAAGGAGTACAGTGGGCCAAACTACTTGTCAAAAACAAGATTGTTTTAAAACACAGTTTCATGCAATCAATTGAAATGATTTCTATGTCTATTCTTACATTAAAATTCACATTTTTTAAAAAAGACAAAAATTCACAAAGTTGCAAAGGTAATAAATGTACACCTTAAGACATCCTACCTTAAAAATTTGCAAGACCAAATATACAGTGCACAACAATAAGCTATTAGCTAGCATTACAATTACATTATATATTATAAATACCATGTCATTTACAAGTTACAAAATGCTACACAAATCATACATCCTCTAGCAGTCAAACTGTTAGAGAAATCAAAATGTGAACACAAAACAAGGATCCACTGAACCAGTCTACTTAAAGTACCTCTACTGATATCCAGTGACTTTCAACAAAGGGGTGATATGAATGGATTTTAATGCAGCCTTCTAACCACCTGTGGAGTTTTCAACAATACAAATTACCCTATAATGTAGCTGTAGTAGAACATTTCAGGAACCAAAAGTTTTTGTTCTCCATTCAGAGACGAGTAAACAGGAGTATTTTTCTACCAAGATACAGTGAGCATATAAACTCCAGGAATTGCATACCTGAGTATCATGCATTTGTTGAAAGTATTTCAGAAAAAGTAGATAAAGGTAAGGGTGAGGAATCATATACAGGGTTGAAATAATCACCTCACAAAACTCTTCCAGAGTGTAGATACTATATGAGCAATTTATAAATAGTTTCTAAAAATAAGTAGAGATACTTCTTTTTTTATTCTATGAACAGTAGAACCAAATACATACATAAATAATTTTTTTCAGGAAATGCTAAAAGCTCATTAAAAGTAATAAGAGATTCACATGAACAAAACTGTGAGATGAGGAAGTGGAAAGTTCTTCTTTTTCTCAGAAAGCAATGCTTATACTGTCACATTTCTCACTCCCAAATATTTTGAGGACCTCTGACACATTTCAACCAAAGTTAAATGGAAGATAAAAGTCTTAAAGATGATTATAAACCACAAGCTTTATTAAATTAGAGTTTGGCAAAGCATATGATATGAAATAAATACTTCCATTACAGGAAAGGCTGTCCTAGATTCCCATTCAGCCTTTCCAGTCAACACCTGCCTGAATGCAAACTAGCCGGGGAATATACATAACCCCACCATCACTGACTTGAGGATGTGAGCCCTTCTCTGGCATACTGAAAACCTCAGGCTGGTTCCCTCCTCTTCTGGAGACAACTTTAAGATGTATTTACTTTCAAGAACAGGATCAGAACACGGATTTTTAGGACACACAGATACTTGAATGTCCAGTCTAAATCTAAAGTAGAAAATGCAGCTGGAACACAGGGGAGAGAGAGCAATGCTATAATTTGCTCACTTGCATGACCAGTGGGCCAGTTCTAATATTTTTCAGGAATCGACTACAGATCAGAAGGGCTAATTCTAAGCAATAGGAGGAGATGGTATCTGCGAGGACAGATCTAAACTGAAACATCACCAGTTGGAGGAAAACCATGGACTGATGTCCCAGGACTCCAACAGGCAGACTATTAGACAAACAGGCAGTCAATCTGACAGAATTTCTAAAGCCAAACTTCCTATTTCTATATTCTTTCTATCTGTTCTCTTCCACTAGTTCCTAAAATAAAATATTCCAATAGTGAGGAACTAATTCCATGCTGGACACAGCAACCCTCCTTCATCTTTCCCTCATAGTCTGTACCACATAGCACAATCTGAGATTGCTCTACTGGAGTTTTTGTGCCTAATGAAGACAATAATGAACACATTTGCATACAAAGCCATATGAACAATAGTGGTCTGTAGAATACACTCCTGCAATGGGAGATGCCAAAATCATTTTTCCCATTGTTTCTTCAATCAGTGAAGAAATATAGAAAAGACAAAAAGGAAAGGCATTAATTTGTGTCTCCGTTTCACACCCACTCACATATCTCTGTGGGCTTTCTGTAAATAATGTAAGGCCTCCCCAGTGTTTAAGATACAAAGCCTACAAATACAACAGCAGAAGTCTATAGCCAATAAAAAGAAAAATTTGAATTAAAATGGAAACTAGTCTTTTTCACCGTAGAGAACACCTTCTGTATTTGGCATTGTAATTGAATCCACATCTGTAGGTAGTACTACAAGCCCTGTCAGATGCATTCTGCTGTTCGTATGACAAAAGTAGACAACATTTGCTTGTTCTCTATTGTTCAGTGAATGGATTGTTTTAGAGCACACATTAACAAATGACGCATACATTAACAAATGACACCTACATTTTGCAAGCAGTTTTGAGTGTAAGAGTGTGTCAGATATTATAAGAAAAAAACATTTTTGTCAACATATTTTTCCATTTACTCATCTGCTTCTTGATTTTTCTATGGAACAGCAAAACAAAGCCATGCTATGTTCTCAGCAGGGTTATTTTCGCAGCGGAACAAGTTTCAGAGTATTGACTTGGTACACTTCCACTATTAAAAACATAAAAATACAAAACCAATTCCTTGTCCCTCCTTCAAAGGGCTGAAAAGGAGAATTTCTAGTGATATCCCCAGTACTACAGTAAGTAAAATATAGCAAAAGCAAAGATTTAGTATATATAGTGGAAGAAGGAAGAGACAATGAAAACAACGCCTGTGTTTATTTTACACAGAATTTTCACTGAACTGTCACTGACTTCAATACAAATTCAATTTCTGTAATATCTATAGTAGGAGACTGATGTGGGATCCGTAAAATAAAGGATAAAATTAGCCAGGCAAATGACCAACAGTGTCATTGGAAGTGTAGGATGGCAACATTAGACTCCTTTTGTCCTATCTGCCTTATTAGGACTTTTCCCATATCCTCTTCTCTTACTCATTTAAATGAATGAATTTGCAATAGGAGAGCATTAGGTTCCCTAGCTACAGTAAACACAGGTGGACAAAACAGACTAAAAGTTCATTTCTTATGATCTTATATTCAAAGAAGATAAAAAAGCTCATGCTGGGACTTGGTCTGGTGTTTTGGAACACAGCTTGCTTTCACTGCTTGTCTGAGCTTTGTACAGAATACCAAAAACTATCAATACAATATGCAGAAATTACATCAGCCCTTTGATATGGAGGATGAGGGATGGCTCATTTGGGATATTTATTTTAGTGATATCACAATTACACATTGTCTGGTTTGAATTAAATAGATTCTTTTGAGTTTAAAAGATGCTATTGATCTTTCAAAATATTCTTTTAATTTTGGCTGGCACTCCACGGTACATTCCCTAGCACTGCTGCCATTTAAATGAGTTCACAGCTGATGCACATTAAAAGACATAAACATCTCAGGGTTTTATTTGTTTGTATGTTTGTTTTAAGCCACTCAGAATTAAATGCCAATTCCTGGGAACTGCAATGGTGAATGAAAAATGGAACGTGCAAAATTATCATGAATTAAACTGATGCAGAATAAGATGTGTCAGTAAAAATCATCTGCCTTAAAATGACTGTCCCTCTGAAAAATAGATTCCCAGTTTATGCCTCAGACTACAATAGAACAGAATAAGACAAAAACTTCTGTAGCTTTCTTGCACTGAACTGAACAGCCACTGACACCAATACTCATTTAATTTTACATAGGCTTTACAGTTGAGACAGATTCTCTAGGAACCAGTACAGCATATTAATGAAAGCTAGATTTATTTTAAATAAACTCTGAATTAATAAAACATCTTAAGATTTATTACTCCAAATGGCCTTCTCAAAACTAAGTTGTTTCATTCTGATTTCAAGTTGCCATTATATTTAACTGATCTATCATCCCTATTTTCAAATGAATGAAAAGAAGATAAGCATCTTTAAAAGTATTTTCATTTGAAACTGACTACCAAAAAAAAAAAAAAAAAAGTTTTCCATCTGAATTGATTGTTTCGCTTTTCCCTCCCTCCAAACTCCTAAGTCATTCAATTTAAAATCTTGCTTTCATAAAGTTGCACTGACTGACACAAAACTACTTATGAATATGTGATGCATTAGAAGAACTATTTTAAACTCTTAAGTTTCATTTTAAATTAATAGTGAGGAAAGACTATCCTCATTTTTAAATCGGCATTTTCCATCTGGTTCAAATAAGTTCAGCCTTCTCTTCCACATGAATTCTTTCTAACTTTGTTGTATCTCAATCTACCTTCCATCTACAGTGATACAGTGGCAGGGCCACAGCTCATGTCCAAACCAATGTGTTACAAATCACTGGAGAAAAAGAGTGCTGCCAGAAGCATGAAATGACTCAATCTTTTTAGGTTAACATTTTCAGTATTCTTCATGGTTGAGAGTCAGGGAGAGCCCTGTCATGCTCTGTTTTCTCTTGCTGCCTTTCAGTAAGGAAGAACTTGAGCTGCGCCTGTAGGACTGTGTACTGGCAAGTGATCGGTAGGGAAGGACATTGTTGAAGACTTAGAAGTACCAAATATCATAAAAATATGAACGATACTGTTGTAAATATTCTAAGAAATGTTGTTAGACAGCCACCAGTAGTTCCCCAGTTTTCCCAGCTTCCTTGATTTACTATCAAGTCTGGCCATCAACGTTCTGAATGAAGAAAATGAGCTGATTAAGGACATCCTTGTACTAAAAGTAGTAAAGAGAAAGACAAAGAACACAGACTGCTAGTACTGCTGAATCAACAGAGATAAAAGCAAAGGGTAGTCACACAGTATGAAAGAAGTTGGAATAAACACTTTCCTTTAGCAGGCAGCCTCTCTGCAAATAAAACAAAGTACAGGGAAATCTCCCACAGCAGATACTTGCTATAGTTCTATAACTAATGGACTGTCCTAACAGTAGGTTTGTTTAGCACTTGCCCAACTCTCACTTGATGCATGCATGAGAATGTATATGTTTAGTTTGGTCTCTGTTGAGCACTATGTACTTAGATGACACAAATTACCAGAGGTAAAACTTACCTTTAGTATATATATTTTCATTTTAATTTCCATGATCTATAAGTATCATCACAATGACTACAGTTTGGGGATAAGAGGTTTTTTTTTTCCTGCCAAGTGTTAATCCATGTTCAGAAGGTGTAATGAAAAATAATATTTCTTAATAACGATAATTACATTTAACTATAACAATCTTTTTTTTTTTTTTTTTTTTTTTTTTTTTTTAAGTCTGATCACAGCAGTTCCCAATTTAAAGCAAACTGCACTCTGCACATGTGGTTGTTACTATGGTAACAAAACACCTGGAATAAACTGCTGGGCCACTGAAAAAAACAGTTTTACTATTGACTTCAAGAGGGTAATATTTGCCTTTATGCCATACAGGACAGCAGATGAGCTGTGGTATTTGCAAGTTCAGTAGTTTACATTGAAAACTGTGTAGTCAAAATAGGTATTTTCTTCATTACATGGACAGAATGTCATACGTGCTCTGTATTTATATATTTTTCTGCAACCAGGAGCAAGGACATAAGAACTTAAAACTTCTGGCACTCCACTGGTATAAAAATATACCTTCCCACTTAAGAAAACAGTTCAGTCAGTTTTCTGAATGAGTTTTACACAATCGAAAGCGTGTGTTCCTAATGTGAAACCCAGACGCACAAGCCGCCTCTCACTGATGTGAATGTAACACTTGCCAAAGTCAACCTCAGCAGAACAGCATTGCGTAATACATGGACAAATAGCACAGGATTACAGTAGTAATATCAATGCTAGGATATTGGTTACTTATAGCAGACACACTCACACACAAACATTCATAGAGGCTTAGGCTGATTGTTAATCACCTTAAACCTCAGCAGTTAGGAAAACACTGGCCATATTTTTACCATTGGTAAACACATTGTCTCTCATCATGAAATGTCTGAGGGGATGTTCTCCTCAATAAAGTAAATGGGAAAAGAAAGAAAGAAAAGAAGGAGGAAAGGAGGAAAGAAGGAGAATCCTTTTAAGTGAAGGTTCTGTTGTCTGCATTCAGAGCACCCAGGCCTTCTGCAGGTAATCCTTCCAAAAAGCCCTGAACTGTCAGTACAACTAAGTTGCTGCTTCTGATACACTGAAACCTCAACCCTGCCTGACTGGCGTCAGAGAGAACTCTCGTTTATCCAACGTGGGATCAAGTTGCTAGAAGTCAGCAAGTCAATTCTAGGAATATCCACTACAGGTGAAGGTGGTCAGGCTGTTGCTCAGGGATTGATTTGAGGAAGTGATGACATGGATAGGTGGTCCAGAGAGGATAATGAGAAGGTTACTAGCTGCACAAGTATTGCCCAGTGTGCAAAATACGAGACCAATGCACGGTGGTTGCCCACTCTTGAATCAGTAGAGTGGCAACAATACTAACAGCAGTTTTATTAATAAATTAGATGCTGAAGGGCAACACACACAGTTATTTCATCCTTTTTCTTCTTTTTTTTCCCCCTTCCACAGTTACTATAGTTCTTCTACATATTAGTAATGACTATTTTTATCTTTTGGCATTTATAACTTAAATATTTATAACTTTTAGCATTTAAGAGGCAAATAGCATTTTCATTGCAGCTGTCCCCAGAATTCCTACTATTTCTATCACTTCTAAGACAACAGGTTTCCAAAGCAGCTCTTGAATTTAAGTGCATTCTGTTCACGAGCTGGCATTTCTCATAAGTGCTACCAACTAAAACTTGAGTTCTGGATACTCATTCCATCCAAATGTCAGATCCCATATGTCTCCAGCTACAGGGTGCTCTGGTTTATGTAAATTACCAGCCAACCCTGTAGCAAAAACACAGGCCTTAAGTTATTTCAAAGAAAGTTGTCCTTACCAAGTTCTTCACTGTACTTCATTATTAGGAAGTGTTCATAACCTTTCATATTTCTGTTAGCTTTCCACAGCTCAGCATAGATCATATTGGAGTTGGACTTAGTGACCCTTAGTGATCCTTGTGAGTCCCATCCAACTTGGGGTATTCTATGATGTTACATGTGAATCCATCCCTCAAATCCACCAATACTATCCTCTAGTTGATTTGAGCATTTGAGATTTACAGTTGAAGAGAATTCACAAGATGCACATAATATCCAGGTAGGTGTAAGACCCCAGTAAATGAAATATAAATTCTCATAGTCGAACCTTGCAAATTCTGTGTAGACAGGCCCACTGATTAACAGAAGAAAGAATGTTATTGAGATGACAAGGTCATCTCAAGGTCAAGGACAAGATCACCACCTCACTGCTTTATGAAAACAGTGAAAAGAGAAGATTACACTGACAGGATACTTCTTCTGCAGTGGCTGTCCTAGAGCTACAACTAGCACAGAGCCTAATACAATATTAATATAATACAATGCAGTGCAATCTAATGCAATACAAAAGGTAAAATGCTGCTGTTTTAGATAAATTCCAATAATGTCACAATCAAAAATAACTGAATAATAATTGAAAAGCTTATGTCAGTCTTCATTTGCAGTTACATGCATTTACGTATTTTTTCCTAGAATATTTATCTGTACATTATTCATATTGGAGCGATTTAAAAAATTCCTCCTCAGCCGTGCCTTATCATGTCATAATTATTCATCTTCTTGAAGGTTTCTAGCTGCCTCTGGTTACAACACCTTGACATTTTCTAATAAATTATAAAGTGAAAGGATAATTTTGTCTCCCCAACCAATCAATCTTCAGCTTCTTAGCAAAACTTAGCTTCAAAATTAATGTGCCTACTAGTCTATAATGAGCTGGACTCCAATAATTAGTTCACCTCACATTTTCTCAGGAAATAATCAACATCTAAACATTTTCTGATTTTAACCAAACATGTGAAAACTGAACATGAGAATTAGCTTATTGGAACTTGTGGCCTTCTTCAGTGGGAGAGCAAACCAAGGAATACATTAGCATTTTGAAATTGAGATAAAGGAAGGTTTCTATGAACATGCCTCGGGCTTGCTTAGGAGCAGAATCTCATGCATTTCCTATAGACCTTTGGCTAATGACTACTGAGATCAATAAAAATTTACTAACGATAGGAGGCACAACATTACATAAAGAGCAGGAGCAATCAACGCAAACTTTTGGTCTTCCTACATTACAGCAACAAAGCTCATGGCTTTTTAACAGTGTAAGCAGGAGAAATATGAGTGAATATTCTTATGGAAAATCCAGGTTTGTGGAGTTCAGTCTAATCTGAATCAATTTTTTATAAAAGCAACAGTTTAAATTTCATTTAAACTCAGGTGTCTGTAGTGTCAAACATGTGTTCTGTCCTACGCAGACAAGGCCAGTGAGATGTTTTAGGTGTCAAGGGGGAAAGTTCTCACATTTCTCAAATGGCAGAGGGAAGATTTATAAAGTTTTTACTGGCCTGAAGGAAAGAAAGAAAGCAGAAACATCTGCCAGAGCCATGAGTGGGTTGTTGGCTAAATTCATTCAACGGGGGAGTCTGAAATAGATCATTTCTGCTTTGAGCAGTAGGCGTTAGTGGAGCCATCAAAAATAATTACTATAGAGGAGTCCAGGACATACCTATGGGGAATAAAATTAATCTGACAATGTAAAATAATTCTGCAAAGTATGGATAGAGAAATCAGCACTTCTTACAATGTTCTAACACAATGTACTAACTTTTTTTATAAAACAAGAGCTGAAATACTTTTCATTTGAACCTGGAATACTACTTATGAATGTGTCATTAGAAAAGGGAAAAATCACAGGCAATGGAGATGGCTACAGATATACCTATAGTCACACTACTTGAAATTCCGTGGTAAAACATTTTATCAAAGATACAAGAATGGATTTTAGACACTGATATTCCTAGGGATGTCTCTACTGTGTTCTAGAAACTCACCTGCATTAAGACTAGTAAACATAAGAGGAAAAATAAAGCTTCAAACAAGTGAAGATCAGTGAATTGTACACATTTAAACAACTCTCTCCTTTTAATCTTTATAGTAAGATCAAAAGGAGGATCTGCAGCTCCCAAGTTGAACTATTGCAAGTGTGTTTGTGCTAGCCACTTGGCACTATCCTATAAACAATGTACAAACACCATAGGAACAATGACGTGGCCATTTCCCACAACAATTCTTTCTTCTCGTAAACAAACCCAAGGCTGCACATACTCTTCAGAGCTGTGGCCTCTCCTCAGGAGCTCACATGAAAGCCTTTTGACTGTGTTTCGCATTAGCTTATTTTCAGTGCCAAACAGCCTCCAGATTCCCAAAGCACATACCGTTAAACCTTTCTCTGGAAGCAGAGCAATAGAGGAGCAAGCAGGGTCACATGCTGTTAGAGATTCACCCACATGTGTTGGACCGAATCAGACCCTCAGGCTGTCTCTTGGGGTAGAGAAGACTCTTCTCTGACATATGATTAACAGCCAGCTCTCCTAAAGATATATTTTTCTGGAGAACATTGAGAAGATACTGCATTATTTCAAGAATATCTCCAGGAATGTGAATACAATCAGCTTGAGTGTTTGGGAATGGCTACACGCACATCCAGAGATGCTTGTTTAAATTAGAGTGTTAAAATTCTGGCCTTCCGACTGCACTGACGTTTCCAGAGCTAAACCTGACAGGCTCCAGACACATGTAATTCTTCAGGGCTGTTGAAAATTGATTAATTCTATTTTAATGATGGTGAAACTCTCAAGTGAAATATTGCATGGAAATTATTTTAGTTCCTTCCTTTCTGAGGGGAAGCTCATATACTGCCCCTTTGTAGGTACTACTGAGGGGAAACACTGAAAATGAGAGGTAATGATGTTTAGGCTCATATAAAAGGAGCATGGAAGGTATTCAGATCTATGTTTTTTCACCTGTACCTCCATCATCCTCGCATGAGGCCAGCTACAAATATTCAAAGGTAAAGATAACTAGCATGCAGAAGTAATAAAAAATGCCACAAGCCCATCTTAGCAATTTTTGCAAGATAAAACTTTTTTTTTTTTTTTTTTGGCCAATTCTACCTTTTTATGTTCTGTTTTATCTTGTCTGAATTTTGCAAAATTTCCCACTTCACCTTCCTTCTTTCAATGACTGTACTTTTCCATGGAGAGAAGTTATCCCCTATGAGATTTTAGTTTACGTATGATAGGCATATCCATCAGGTGACTTTACCCCTTCATTTTCTCATTCCCCAATATTCCTGTCATCATCCATGCAACAGGAATTACTGAGAATCCAGACGTGCTGACAAAATATCACTTGCTGTTCTTTCATAACCTACTTTTTCCCTAAAATGTCTGGGATCAAAACCCTACAATTAGGTACTGAGCTACTACAGATCACTTAAACTGAATTAGATGAGGGGGAAAACTATTTTTTAAAATTATTCCAGCATGTAATAAAGGGTAATAACCACTCATCTCCATCTCCTTTTGTGAGGGAAATGGGAAGGGGTTTGGAACCAGGTAGTAATGAGCAAACAGAGGTCATGACAGAGAGGGTAACTTGCAGGAAAGTTCAACAGTGTCCACAGCAGACATATTCCAAAGCCTTTGAGTGTATTGTAGCAACTGAAGGAGAACAAAGAGGCAGCACAAGCATTTCAAACTATGGCATGGCATTTTTACTGCCCAGCGGAGCATTCTCAAGCATCAGAAGTCCCAATGCTATGTTGTATAAATTAAACATATTCCAGACCACACAAAATTTCATAAGAACCATAGAGTATCCCAAGTTGAAGGGACCCACAAAGATCATCAATTATGACTTCTGGCTCCACACAGGACCACCCAAAAATCAAACCATATGACATAGTAGGAAAGGAAGATGACAACATAAGAGCTGAACAGTTCCAAAAATCCTGATACTCCATAGTTTATCTTTTCATGGAAAAATCAGGCATATTTCTAAGTAAAAACCTTTCTAATCACATGGTCCATAGTCTCCTAATTGAGTCTTCAAGGTTTGTTTGTTGGATTGGTTGGATTCTTCAATACAGGCAGAAAAACTCTGACAGCTCTAATTAAAAAATAATTTTAAAAAATTGTATTTAGTGTGGTTTTCCTGCAGATATAAAGAAAAAAGTCATGGCTATTTGAAATATGGATCTCAAGCCAGTTGAGTTACTAAAGTCTGATGACTTACTTATATATTTGACTTCTGTAGATATTATTTCAAAGAAATTTTGGGGTATGCCTACACAACACAATATGTTACTGTGCAAGATGCAGGGACAGTTCTAATAGGCTAGTTTTGATACAGAAGGTATGTAAAAGTAGCCTTAGCTGAAGTCCCAGAGGGAGTATAGCCACGTCACCACAGCACGACTCTCAACTTCATACATTCAGCCACTTAGCACAGCCAGCTTGTGGGGGCAGAGTGCTATGCCAATGAGGAGCTGTCATTTCCAGCATGGGGACTACCTTGGGTCTCTGCGCATGACACTGAAGACATGCCTCATCCAGGAGTGGCTTGGCAGAAAACTCAAGTAGTTAAAGCACACTTTTTTTTTTCCTACTCACATCCTGCCTTAATGATTTGGAAAAAATGTGAATTTCAAGAGCAGAATAAGCACTAGGTAATTGCCCATCCCAAGTTTCTGCAGGAAAATGGCCTTATGAGAAGTTTCACATATGGGCCAACAGAACTTACCATCTAAGAGAAAGCTGGGGAGAAAATGGTTAAGGCAACTTGTATTTCTAGTTCATACTACACTTAGGTTTCTAACAGAACTCTCACCTCAGTCCTGGTTACACTGTAAGAACAGGGACTGAAACATTTTTGTGGTGAGAATATGACAAAAATGTTACAAAATTGTTTTAAAAGCTGTCAGTTTATTTCCTTTCTGGCCTCAGAAACAGTTTGGAGGTGGAGGGAAAAAAAAAAAAAAAAAAAAAAAAAAAAAAAAGCCCCTGTAACTGAGCTGTTCAGAATACAGCTTGAAACTATGTCCTGCCTACTCACAGTGGCTGGATAGGACAAGTTTTCATTGTCCCACAGGAAAAAGAATAGGCATGATCAGGAAGCTGGAAGGCATCCTGAATTATCAAGAAATATGGTTTTGGGGAGGAAAGAGGAATAAATAAACTGATTGGCCATGTCCAATATTTAAAAGATGGAAAACCACTGCCACGAGAAACATTTAAACGCAAATATATATATATATATGTATATACATAAAAATCACAAGGATTTGAGAAAGGCAAATATCAATATCACAAACAGTAGACAGCTCTAGCAAGAGAGGGCCTCAAGGATAAGTCTCCTCATAAGAGCATTAGCAACTATGAACCACAGGGATAACCAGGTGCAGGTAGAGAGAAGTCAAGAGCAGAAGAGCAGACTAGATTGTGTAGTGTGTTTCAGACATTTCAGCATCATCTGAAGGGGGAAAAATGAGCTGGGTGTCAAAACTCAGGCTGGAGAGAAAAACACTGATTCATTTAGCTTGTCTTAATCTCTGCCAATCACAGCTATGAACAGACAGACCCTCCTGCCACTGTTGTCCATTTCCAGGTCTGTCTTCTATTCCTCTCTTCCTGGAGGTTAGCTCCAAATAAAAAACCATTACAACGTAATTTATGTCTTATCAGAGCATCCAGTGTAAGCACACAAACGCTTCTGTGTTAGCAAACTAATAAGGTGGTACGAGAAGCTATTCTAATTAGGCATGTCTAATACGAAGGAAAAGCACAGCTTTTAACTCATTACATACAAGCGAGAATCAAATGCCATATGTCTGAGTTGAGCCTCTTTCTACAAAGGATGACCAAAAGCTTTCCCTGCAAGCTAAAACTGAACCTACATGGAATGTTTTAACTGAAGACATTAATCTGTTTGGAGATGCTTGATACCAGGGAGACCTTAATAGGGAGCAAAGACTGCTCTGAGCTGGTCAGAATACTATTTCTTGTAAAAATAAAAATAAAAAAAAAATCAGGAAAAAAACACTTTATGAAATGAGTGCAAGGCACAAGAGGGAATTTTCTGCACTACAGAAGGTAACTTCAGAAGGTTAGAATCAAGAAACATGAAGTATGTCAAAAGTTGCTTTACTTTCTAACAGCCTTTACCCAAACAATATTATCTCATTGAATAGTTTGCCATCAGAAGGGCAATAGTTTAATTGCATCACATAAACAAGAATCCAATTAAAGTTGCCTCAGCAGTGCACAGATACTGTTCAAATACCTCTCCCAAGCAACACAAATGGTCTTTAAATGGCACTTCTTGTGATTGCAAAAGAGATCCTTGGGCCACCATCAGAGAGATGCAAGGTGAAAGACGTCGCCTTTCACCCACAGTCTGTTTCCTTGCCCTCGAAAATGCAATTGTATTGCTTTTAATGCTTTGGCATGTTCTCAGGGTTTTTTCTCCTGGCAGTAGAATAAGATCAAGCTACAGGAAGAAGAGCAATCTGTTAACACTGATGTGTCTTAAGGACTATTTTTATTTTTCCTGGTTTATTTCTGACCTCCTGATTTTTTTTTTCTCCTTGACCTTCTGCATGAAGACATGAAAATCAGTACATCTTATCTGTCAACTGAGTGCATTTTCTTTTCTTCACTCACAGAATTATAGGGTTTTAAGTGAACAACAGCTATTCTGCCTGAAGGCTTTCACTTCACAGGAGTATACCTATTTCTTTTTTCACTGGTAATGGCATCTGTTAGATAAAGGAATGTTTACCAAGTAAAAACTGTACAGCTCCTCAGAGCTTTGCTGAATGACAATGTTTTGGAAGTCAGTTTCTTCCATGAATCAAAATCAGTGACGAGTAGTCAGGTATTTTCTCAGTGTAATTAGCTTGTTTACCAAGCCTTCACATTTCCTATCATGATTCCTCTGAATCAAGATAATGAAAGGCACATAAACAACTTCCTAAACGTGGGTCAGCATGCTGATGTGTGCCCAGAAAATGCTGTTCTATTTCCCCTTTCCCTCACTACCAATTCACTACGTGGCTCTTAAAATTATGATGCCAACGCTATTGTAGGTGCTTGGATACTAAATACAAACATGTTCTGAACTAGAGACAAGAAAAAATAATATAAAATAACTGGTTCTATTTAAGGAAGCTGAGAATATATCAGTCTGAGAGAGTGTTGCACAGCAGTAAGTCCCCTCAGCCTCAAACAAGGCAGCTGTCTCTGGGAAGACTGAAAACTGAAGAGGTCATGGTATAGCCTCTTCCTTCCTGCTCCCTTCCCATTCTGACAAGGCACCTGGACTCCCTGCTTCAGCTGTAACTGCTGCATCCACTTCTTCCTTTCTGGCAGCTTTGTCTCTACTGTCTACGCGAATAAAAGAGGTAGAACTTGATTCCCACAGTCTACTGCAAAGATAGACCAGCAAGAACACTGGTCTGAGACATGAGGCTTCTCTTTTGGTTAAAGTTGTTCCTGAGATACCCCATCCCAGCTATCTGGCACTCAGAAGCCTTGAAACTAAACAAAGAGGGAGGGAGGTACCAGGAAGGTGCTGGGTGCAGGAGGTTTGCTGATGGTGCCAAAGTTCCTCCTTAGAACTCCATAGATGCCTCATTAGGACACCGCAGCACCAGGCAAGGAAGCAGCAAGGAGTTTGTGAAGTTCTTGGGTGAGAGGTAAGGAGACCTCCAGAGCCCCTGAGCTTCCGTGACTTCATTATCCCTAGCTGATTTATGGCATGAGCACCAGTATACAGTCTTAGCATCTTCCTGTCTGAAACTTGCTCACATTTTGCTGAGGAGATTGAAGGCAAATCTAGCATTCACTCCACCTGGCAGCAATAACAGAGCTAAAGCCTTAACTGGTTCAAGGTCACTTTTCTTGTTTGAATGATGGCCACAAGAAGAGGGCCCAAGTAGGTGAGTCTGAGCCTCTTCTTGTGTGCAACAAATTAGCCATAGCCTGTTAATTTTCAGAGAAGGGATATTTCACTCCATCCTAGTTAGTTTGTGATGAAGATAACAGGAAAGCCTCTTCTCTGCCTGCGAACAGCTTCATTCATGTTTCTTTCAGCATGAAGCTTGCAGCGTGCAAATCATTAGGATCTCCTGTCAAAATGCCAATATTTCTGGTCAGTCTTTAGAAGCAACAGCCATGATTCTCCTATTTGCACAACTCTGACAATGGAAAATGAAGTTCCAATTAACTTGTCAGTATCTAATGTATCTAACTGATTGAATGGCTCTCATTTTTCCCTTGATATCAAAATCTAAACAATGTTTTTCTTTACTCAGAACAAATCATCAAAATCTCAAACTGGCAATTCTAAGAGTTAATTACTCTTTGTCATATGGACTTCAGACATTAAGGCTTTTATTTTTCTTATTAATAATTGAACTTAAAATGTTTCTTACTGCATTACATTTTTCAGAAGTACTGTTGATTCAGTTGCTCTATTCTTATCCCATATGTTGGTACTGAAATGCCTCTTGCAGTCACATCCACACAGAGAAACTTTGTCCCTTTAACAGCAGTTAAGACAGTGCAAAATACTCTCATCTTCCTTAAGTGTAGTGCTGGTGCAAAGATGCCATAAACAGTATGGTTGAGAATATAAAAACAGCAACTGTGGATGTAAAACAGTATTTAGCACAACCCCCCAGTGTCTGACAGTGGTCAGCAGTGAATGCCAAGGAGGAATAAAGTAGCATGACATGCTCACAGCCTGCAAGATTTCCTACCCAGAGACTCTCCTTGCACCTCTTAACCCGCAGCAGGTTTTTTATCCATGAACCTTCACAGCTCATTCCTGGAGCTCTGAGTACTTCTGAACCCCCCAACAGGCTGCATTCAGGGATCTCACAGGTTAAACATGCAGTCCTGTAAGAAATATCTCCTTCTGTTTATTTTGAACCTGCCACCTGGTGGTTTCCTGACACATTTACCTACTTTGGTAGTGAAAAGCAGCAGAGAAAAACTGTTTCATACTGACCTTTTCCTTCCTACTCAGCTTTGCATTGACATCTGTCTCCACACCCATCTTCTTACACACTGCAAACCACAATCAACTGATTCTGGTAAGGAAGTTCCATGAAGAAGGGAATAGGCACATTGCTATCAGTATTACTTTGAAAAAATAAGCTGAGTTTCACCTGAAAAAGACAATATTTCTCAGGTTATAAGTACTAGCAAGTTAGTGCCAGCTATTTTTACATTAATGGCTTATTTACATGCCTCTTCTTTGTAGTAAACCAGGGACATTATCCTTTAGGGAGAGTGAATCATCACTGAAACAGAGATAAAATTTATCGTGTTGTAAGAACACGTATCCAGGCAGGTACTGAGCAGCTGACACCCACGCTGTAAATTTGTATCCTACCCTCCAATACTCAGACCTGAAGGAGCCTCACTTGAAGGTGATGTGGCCCAGTTTATTCAAACAAACCACTGACATCACCACCCAAACCACTTCCATCCTCTGCTGCCTTATCTCCCCTGAACTGTAGCATCAACACAGACTGGGGGGCAGCTCCTTCTTCCCCACTACTCACACCTGCAAATCCCTGTCCTCCTCTGCCTACAGGCTGCTGGAGCCCTGTTTCGTCCCCACATCCCAGCACAGACCACACTGAAAGACCAGAAACCCTGCCACCTGCTACAGACTCTATGGGAATGCCAGAGCCTAAGCAAAGATCTTAACATTTATGGCTAGATCATCATCACTTCAGCAGTTACCATCTGGAAGTGCCACACTGCTGGTGCAGATACTGTTAGGTCAGGTATTGCTTATAGCAGTGTGATCTATTCCTGTTACAAGATGACAGAAATAACAGTGAAATTCTTGACACTTGCAGCTTGGTACAGAATTGTACCTCATAGGAGCATAAGTCCTTCAGTGATACATCAATTCCTTAACCAGGACAGATAGTTAGGCATATGGAGACAGACACTCAAAGGGTCCGCTTGTAGTTTGGAAAGAAGACTGAAGTGCAGAGAACACTTCTGGTCAGAAAGGAGAACACGATGGAGCCTGCTTGAGGAAAGAGGAAGCCAGGTTCCCTAAAATAAACAAAACAAAAACTTTCTCAGGCATCAGCTAGACTGGTTCACTGACAACAAAAGCTATGCAGATAAGGACAGTTTGAAGTTGAATACTAAAAGCTTGACTGAGATCAGACAGAATCTTTCCTCTTAACCAGACTGTATGGAATAGAGAAGTGAGTAGCTGCAAGATAACTGCATGGCAAGCAAAATCCATAGTCTACAAAGAGAGACACACCTTTGTACAAGGAAGGGACCAGCACTCTTTCTGTTAAAAAACAACAGGGTGCTAATTTATTTACAGGATTACAGCAGATGATCAGCTCTTGTATTGCCTACCTTTAAATGAATCACAGGTACATCTACCTCAGCCCTGTCCTATTTTCTATTTGTTACATGGACTTGACAATTCACATTTGATTTCTGCCACTACTTTCTCTCTTTCACGGGAGGCTAACAATTGAACAGTCATCTGCATTACAGAAAAAAAGAAAAGCACAAATGAATGAAAAACAGATGCAGACAGGAGGCCAAGGTCAACTAATACCATGAAATTCCTGGTTGGAGATCAACTCGTATGATCTTTAAGTATGGTTCCTGAGCATTTATTCAGAGTACAGCAGCCCCCCGCTTCCTTTTTTTCTGTGCCGATGAACAGCAAATTCAGTGCTTTCATCAATACCAGACATCAGAAAGCATTTCCCTTGTTAATCCTAAATGAAGCGGACTTTACCAGTCATTCAAAGAGACAAGATTCCTCATGTTGGTCTTTTAAGTTTCCTGGGGCTGTAATAGATTCAACCAAGCAGCTCTTTCTTTGAACTTGTCTTTTTTTTTTTTTTTAAAAGCTTTTTATAAAATGATTTACTGCAACTATTACAACTTTAAGCTAGATTATCCAGCACTGTTCCATCACATGGTCGTAAGTCATTAAGTCTTGTGGTAAAAGTGGCCAAGCACTCCTTGCAAGAATACACCTGTGTGCAAATTTTAAAATATGGTCTCTGCTTTCCCAGTTTATGAAACTATCAGACATTTCCCATTAGAGCTTTGTTAGCACAACTTGCCCTCTGGATTGCTCAGCAGAAATCAGCACTGTGCAGATGTAAAGAAACAATGTGGTAGGGGAAACCTATAGCCTTAAAAATTATTATCAACACAGACCAGCAGCTTTCCCATTCTTAGCATCAACACGAGATACCTCCTGCTAAACCACTTGAGATCTAAATCACTTTAGTATCACAGAAACACAGGCAAGGAAGGGATTTTAAGATATGTAACAAAGGCTGTCAGAGTATATTTGAGTCTTCTCTATCTAGTAAAATTCAGGGTCAGTCTATTCTATATGAATTGTTTCTTTCCCAGGTAATTATAAAGAGTCTTCGGAAAAGCTGATATCACTACAAGTAAATTGATCAGAGAGTTACAGAAGAAAGGAGAGGCACTGAAGGAACTAGAAGAGGAATATCCTGCATTTGCCTCTGAGGCCACAAAAACAGCAGCGGGAAGGAAGAGTGTCACATGAAAGCACGTCTCTTCCAGACAGATTCTATACAGATGACAAAAGAAATTTAAAATAAATGTTTATGCCACAGGAAACAACAGGAAAACAGGAATTGTCCTGCATAGCGTCATTGAAGCAAATGCATGTTTCAGAACGCTCTAATTACAGCCTTTCAGCTACTGAAAAACCTCCTTAACCTCCTGATGTTTGAGAAGCAGAAGCCTGAACCGTCAGTGCAAAAGATGCAATGTATACAGGCTTTTCCCTTTCTGCGCCTTCTCTCTTTCCTCTTCAGTCTGCCAACAGCTACCCAAGATGTCTACAAATAAAGTAGTTTTTCCTGGCACCCCTCTTCAAGTTCAGCATTTTGAATTGCTTTCAGATGCATAGCTTAGATGTGCTGCAAGTGCCAACAGTCATAACCATACCTCAAACTTCTGCTGCTTCTTTAATGTTATCTTCTCAGGGAAGTTTCTACTCCCACTGTGCTCATGAATAAAATTTACTCCTCTGTCTTTAATTCCCCTGCTGTATGCAACTACTTTAATTTATGAAAGTTTATCTTTTCACCACAGAATCTGAGCAGGCTATTTATTTTAAATGGCCCCAAAACATAATCACAGGTTTTACGTATTTTTATTGGGGTTTTGTTGTTGTTTGTTTGGTTTTTTTTAATGGTATTTGGGTACTTGGAAAGCACCCAAAGGCCTAACTCCCATCAAAATGCATTTGAAGCAGTCACCCATGTCTAGACAATGTATTATTTCCTAGGAGTAAAACTTTTCTAAAGGCCTACAGTCAGAGTATATATTCCTGAAGCATCTCTATTTCTGACTGTTCACTTCAACTGTAACCATTGGTTTCCACTAACAGGTTCACCATTCCAGCACGGTAACTGCAGGGAGTTGTGTCAGACTGAGCTGAGTCAGTCTAGTAAGTGTGACCAATGTAGTGATGCCAAATTTAGGATAAAACAAACCATTATGGTACTGAGAAGTTGGCTGGTATTTTTAGAACTAGAATATTTTTTGATTACAAAAAATAAAATAAAGTTAACTTTCAGATATATTATACAGCCACAGTCAATTCAAATTCTGAACTAACCTTCAAGAAAGAGAATAAAAAGGCTGCAGACAGTTAGCAACAAATGACTAAAATGTGACGGGACAGAAACCACTTCCAATCATCACTTTTAATCCCTAGCCAGCTTCTCTTCATCCAGTCACAAGTGGCCTGAAGACTGGAAAGATGCAGTGCTCCTGAAAGCAGACACAGCTAGGTGTCACCTTCATATCCCTGGCATCTTGAGTCCATGACAAGTTATGATTTCCTCTTTTAAGTACCCAGGGATGCCAAACAGGATGCCTGAGACCTTCTCTATGTAGTCAGTGATATCCCAAGTGTATACACCTGCAGAGTGTACTACTCTAAAAGTCAGACTGCCTCTGTCAGCACATATTCAAAGAGAACAGATGAATCAATGTGTGTCAGTATTTTATCCATCAAGGCAGGAAGCAGGAAATTCTGCCTCATAAGTAGATCTGTCAATATTTCCTGAAATGTTTGGCTACAATGAAATCTTATACACGTTCTAGTTCTTCAGAGGCCACTGGTAATTTGTCTTTTGAATTAAAAAGAAGGTAAGAAATCTATTTAAAGTATGACAAAATATTTTGTTAGTTTGTTCTTTGAAAATTTTATTACATGCCTCTCTCCTCTTTTTACCATCCAACTTACAGGAAATCAGAGAATTCTGAAATGGAAAACATCTGATCATAGGAATGAAACAATTAATTGGCATCAATAACAGCAGTATATTACTACTAACAAAAGCAAGTCTGTAACTTAGGACCCTTAAATAGAATATCAGGGGGAGAGGGAAGGATAAAAATGCACATCAACCAGAACTTAGATCCATGTTGGCTTAACAGGAAAAAGAAATGGCAAACTAACTGCTGCGAGTTTCATTTATTACACTAGTTTAACATATTTACACTTTGCCCTTGGAATATTTTATTGCATGTGACAATTACATAACAAGAAAGTGTGTCACTTCAAAAGTGTTTATTTCAAAACTGAAAATAACTGGGTGAAGTAACTTCTGTGACTATTAGGCCTGATGTTCCTGCATCCATTTAATAGGAAGCCAACGTGTCTTGTACATAAAATACATGAAAATAATAATGTAATACCTGGGCCACCAGGCATAAGAAATACTTTTCAATGAATAAATGATTAACATTCATTTCAATGGATTTTGAGAAACATTATTAGTGATATGCTTATTGCCACAGCTTGAAATTACACTAAGGCAGAAGTGTCAGAATTAGAGACAGTTTAAAGATTTCCTAGGCAACAGAATCAGTGAGGTGGATCTGGTCTTTATTTCTTCTCTCTGCACAAGACTGTTGAGCTCCAATTTCAGAGTCAATGCTGCAAAGTAAAGTCTTGACATGCTGACTCTCATTAGCCTCTAGGTAAGTCTTACGTGACCTTCGGCATAGGAACTGGGCTACAAAACCCTCACACAGAAGCCAAGAATCAAAATTGTGTTTTGCTTGGAAGTGTTTTCCAGCTCCCTGGAATTTAAAAGAGCTGTACACAACAGTAATAAAACAGTAATAAGAGCCCTGCAGTTAAGTCACTTTCCTTTGCAAACCAGGAAGAAATAAACAGTGGCCCTGGTCTTTGATGTTTGAATGAAAACACCAAGAGCAATTCCTCTAGCCATGTTAAGTGGCTTTGGTGTAATCATGGCCCTAGAATACCTGTTTGCTTAACCTACATTATGAGAGACTTCCATGTGACAGTGAAACATGTGCCAGTTTGCTTGGCTGAGTTCATTACTAGAAATAAGTGGCAAAAGGCATGAAGGTAACTTTTAGAATGCAGTAGGAAAGAGGTGGAAAAAGAGATTGCTTTATTCTGTAATAAGCATCACTTATTACATTGCTTTTTTCTTGTTCAGTAGAGTAACATCTCTGTTTTCTGAATGAAGTAGTGCAGGGCTTTGTCCTGCCACAAGACAGAGGATTAGTAGTTTCAGTTATATTGCCCATCCTAATAATTAACATATACATATGACTATATATAATAAAATACAGTAGAATATACGTGTATAAAATGAAAGCTTTCAATTCTGTCTTATTATTATACCATGTAAGTCACTTGATTGAGACCATTTTCCAGGGCACCATGGATACCACGTTCTCTCCCCCTGACTAACCATTTTCTCTGAATACATGCTACATCCACCTCTTCAAACTCAGCTTTTTTTTTTAGTTAAACTTCAGACAAGCCTTCACCCTCTGCAAGAGGAAGGGCTGAGAAGGCAACAGACAAAGCCCCACCAGACCTCTGCCTCTATTCTCCCCCTCCTGTCTGCAGCCTGTACAACAAAGGCATCAGCTGTAGAAAAGGAAAAGGAAGAGAAAGGAGCTGAGGAAAGGGAGAGATAAGGAGAAGCTCTTGTGCAATAGAACAGACAGTGAACAAACATGCAGGTGTGTGAACTGCTAAGACAAAATGCTTGAAGGCAAGAGGTCTAATAGGAGCCATCAGGGTAAAACGAGGCTGTTGCACAGAATGTCATCTCTATACAAAGAGAGCTAACTGAACAGCTCTGTATAAAAATAACAACCTGCCTTGCCAGCCAGTCTTCCTTTGGCCTCCAGCTGTTTCCACTTCCTTAACATATGTTGAATGAACCAAGTAAAGTGTTTACTAATTTCCTATCCAGTCTTTTTTTTTTTTCTTTTTTTGAGGAAAAAAACCAACATGAGAGCATGTACTGCCAAGGCCAGCAGAAGGTGAAAGAGACCAAGCAAGAAGAATAGTAGAAGATAATTATCTGTCTTCCGTTGAATTTCATGTAGGTCCTACCTACCTGCTTTGTTGCCAAAGCAGGCATCTGGAAGAACCTCCACTGTTGCTGGTTTTATGGAACTGACTGGACATTCAGGGCAAAATGGATCACAATGAGGTCTGTTCCCTCCACAGAGGAACTCTCACTACCTTTTGAGCAGCTGGCAATGACCGTGACAATAAAACAGTAACTACAGACCTGTCAGTCATTTTTAGAAGACATGCACTGAACTGCAGCCCTGCCCGCAATCAGGATTCACAGAAAACACTGGGTTTTTATCTACTTTCTCTCCTTCTAGCAATATTCATTAATGAAAAAATAGTCAAAATCTATCGGTGAATTAACTGCTCTCCACCATTCTTTTCATCAATAATGCTCAAGAATAATTCATGCATGATTACCTGGCACCAGTCATTGTCATTCTACACTCCCATAAACCAGAGTCAATAACCTAAAAGAGTAATTCCAAGCTGCTAATTTTCACCCACTGTTATCATCTAAATAGTGACAGTGTAGATGTATTCACTCACCAAGGAGAGAGAGGAGGTACCAAAATCAAAGCAAAAGCCTTGTTCATATTCAAAAGCTCTGCTGCTGACTATGGTGTGGCTCTGCACAGCTGGTGTGCCTCTCTGCATGCTTCACACTGACACAGTTAGACACAAGAACACACCATACCTGTAAGAGCACTTTCCTATCTTTATAATGATCATATTTTAGTCTGTTCATATGGAACTGATTCAGTTTGGAGTCATGCTTTGAACAGATACTTAAACCAGCAAGAAAGCTTCAGGCAGCAGCTGTGCCGCACCCTGAGACCAGAGAAACAAATCTCCTCTGGCTCCTTTTCTCATGCTTTTCCCTGTGAGCATGGCTTTGACAGAGAAACAAGCAACAGAACAGGTGAGTTAAAAACAGCAATTAAAAAGTAATCCTAGAGTACGTTTAATGATGAGCTCAAATCTCTAGAGTTTTACTGAAGCAAAAACCTGGGAAATTGTTATGTGTCTCATCAACAGAGAGGTTAGGGTAAGGTTTGAAGCTTCAGTATTTGAATAGCTGCTTATTCCCTACTCCTTCCTGCACTTAACCAGCATGGTCCTTTTGAAAAGGGGGGGAGAAAAGAATTCTATGTTATATCATTCATTTTCAACAAATTTTCAGTCAGTATGTAACAACCACAAAGCAGAACCGGGAGGAATTATTTTTCAGTTGTAAAAGTCCATGAGGATTTCTGTTGCTCCCATGTCTGCTAGCAAAGGAGAGTAAAGACAGCCTCATTTAAAACCTGTGTCAGACAGCTCTGCGCTCTATATCTGCAGTGCTGAGGTAGGTTAGCTCCATCCATTGAGACACAAGGGCATACAATCTCACTTCCTTCCTGCAGGCCGGGTGGCTGCTCCCTGGGAAGAGCCCTACCTCTCTACCCTGGCATGTTTCTTAAGGTCAGATTTCCTGGAGTCCGAGGAAACCCCAACCAAAACTAGAGATACTGGACTTCCTTCCTCTTTCCAGATGGTGCCCTTTCAGTTGTCAGTTACTTTAACACTGCAGACTCTAAGTGAGAAGAACACGGGCAAAGGAAGCTTTCAGCAACATTATCCTTCTGTTTCCAGATATCACTCAGAGCTGTCTTGACTTTCAGTGCCTTGCAGAGCAGTTTCATGGCCACTGTGATCTGTTCCTGTGTGCTATCAGTCAGAACACAACACAGCCCACTGACCCCTTCATCCTCCTGTTGGTAGTGACAGCTCTACAGGGTCAGCAGAGTTTCTGACTGGGGCTTTCCTAAATACTTCTCAGAATGTGGTAAAGAAGTTTGGATAATTAGCCCTAAAGAACAAATTCATGGTAGTTTGCTACAGTAGACAAGGTGAATAAAAAAAGAACAGACACAGCAGCCACCAACCCTGCATGTAGAAATGTTTTCTATGCTGAAAAATATGAAGCACAGGTTTTAGAGCTCCTTGTTGACTACAGCCCAGAATGGCACAAGGATTATACGAATGTGTGCACTGTTACAATTAAGACACTTCTTACAGGAGAGGTAAAGGAGAAATTGAAAGAAAAAAAAACCAAAACATACGCTACAGATCCCTAGTCACTAGGCATCCTTGTGTCTGTTCCCATTTATCCCAGGTAAGTCCAGTCTTCATCATTCCTCTGATGGCGGCAGCCTATCATACCGTATGGTCCTCCAGTCTTACCCTGGTCACATAATCTCACCAAGTAACAGTGTAAAACTCCACCATACTTTATTTCTATCTGAATGAGCAAGTCTCTCATTAGGTTTTTTTTTTTTTTCTGTTGTGGTTTGTAATTAATCTAAAATCTCTTTGATTTTGCTTCCACACCTGCCTAGTCATGTATTGGCTTGTTCTCCTGTGGTACTGGTCATAAAAGCTATCACTCCCTTGTGTTTTGTTGGCAGTGATCTAACAGAGCTGCACAACATTCACTGTATTACAGGAGCAAACTAAGGCTGTAAAAAGTTTCCCTCTGTTTCACAGCAAACAAGCTGCATCTCAACAGAAGTGAGAACATGAGGCTGATCAACTTTGAGCTGTCTGCCTGACAAGGGCTGGCATCATCATTGGTTTCAGGAGCAGCTTTCCTGTTGCATTCCACAAAGAGCAGGTGGACGTAACTACTGAAACAGGAAAACAGTGACACAATAAAGCTAGTAAAGAAGAAAGTACATTGTACGTTATACCTTATTCTGCATTTTTAAGTTACCCACAGGTTACACATAGCCATTTTCTAGAACTCAATGGACCTCCTAGCACTGTAAATAATACATTTACAGTAGCTTATATGAACAATCTCTAACCTACTCAGGAATTAAAATCCATCTTCATAAAGACAATCATTGTTGAGCAGTGCCTTCACTTCATTTTCTCCCCTCTTCTTTCCATCATCCTGCAAACATTTATTTTTTTTCTGCTTTTTCTATTTTCTACACCAATTACCATAATAACCACTATCTCTCCCCCCACCACCTCTTCAGTTCTCTTTTATCAATATATCTTCCCTATTCACTCTCTTCAAGATACATCATAAAGCCTGTACCAGATCAGAGAACATATATAGGAAACAATTTCCTCTTTAAATAATCTCCTATATTTATTATTATTATTTTACCTGATTTTCCCTTTGCTTTCTCCTTTCCTCTCTCAAGTCTGTCTCACACCACCTGAGGTCTCTTCACCCTCCAGCCCAACTTTCTACCCACTGACCCCTTCTATTTTTGTCCTGCTCTCCTTCATTCATCTCTAACTTCCTTTTCTCAGGCAGCTGTCAGTCATTTCTTTATGCCTGGCCTACATCCCTCTTCTCATTCATCTCTGCCTTTGCCTTATTTATGTATTTATTTGCATCATCCAGTTGCTGATATGACCTCCATTTTTATTTTGGTAACTCAGTGCATTCTTTCCCAGGAGATGAGCAGATCATAGTACAACAGTACTACTTCCTGAACAGTCACTGACACCTCTAAATTTCCTTCTAGCTGTGTACCCCCAAAAACTCTGAGAAGATTAAATAAATCAGCAACACCATTTCTGGCGTACTAGTCTCTCCTAACTAGGTGAAATTAGCCACAGAGTGACAGTCTGACATCTCCAAGATAAGCCATGCAATTTCATGGCCAGGTTTGTTCTGCAACTAATTATTTCTTACATTTTCCTGTTGTGGTTCTGCACTCTGTTCTGGACTCTCATTTTCTTCAGAGTTTCTCCAACATTCTGTATTTTTTTCCTATAATTTCATACAGTTGATTTTTAAAGTTGCTGACATCTAACTTCTTTGAGAGTTCACAGTTCCAGACACAACATAGATATCTGTATCAATACAGGTATCTGTAAGTTTGAAGCTTCTGAGAAAATAGTTCTTGCAAAAAGAAAAGATATCCTACAGATAAAAATTAGTGCAACTCCCTGAGAGTACACAAAATAAAAAACACCTGTAGCCACTGTAATGACTCCTCCAGAGGGGACAGAAGTAAGAAATCATTGGATTACACTGTGTACTTGCAGCTCTCTTGCTAGGAAAACAGGTGACCTAAGTGTTTAAAAGTAGCAGTGCGCTAATGCCCCATAGGGAAGGAACTTAGTCATTTCTCTTTTCTCAGCTGACTTAAGGCTACCTTGGAAGTGATGTCAGTAGAGACACTTATCCAGCAGAGAAGGAGAGAAAAGAAAAGAGGGTGGGGTGTCAGGAATGTGCAAAAAATTAAATTCTGTTTCAGATTCAAGCTGCTATTCAGACAGCACTGCTGACAAAGAACTGTTCGTCCATGAACTCTACTACTATGTTGCTCCCATGTCTTCCACATATTCTCATATCTACTAACATAACTGAAGCTACCACATCAACATCAGACTGCTCTTACATCTTTATGACTATAATCATCCTAATTTCTCATTATCCTACATTCTACCCACATCCTCTGACTTTTGCAATACTTCCCACCCATATACATTACTTGTTTGACTTGGAAAGAGGCAGCACATGGACGATTCAGAACATGAGTTCTGACAGCAAAGCTTGCAGATCACACATGCAAGATAAGCAACAAACTCAAACTTTTCCTGTTTTCTTTCTCCCAGTGAATATTTCTGCATTTATTTTTAGGAACTTATCTAGTAAATTTCTATGTCCAATTAATGTGATTGAAATTTAGATTTTGTTGGTTCAGTTGTAGACATTGATAGGCAACATATAAGCCTTGTACTCACAAGAATTTGACTCTTTCAACTGCTCTTCCAGATTTTATGCTGATTCTAGATAAGTGATCCTTTATCTGTTTCTTTCTCGAGCATGAATAAAACGGATAAATGGAAAGCAGGAAAAGAGAACATAAAATCTGTAGACTCAGTTTTTAAACACAGAAAATAGCTCTACATTCTCCCACCTCTCAGGTTTGAAAGCAGAAGCTGAGTAATGACAAAGTTTATCACTAGGGTCTGTGATTTGTAGCTTCTCTGTATCTAATTAAGATACAAGATCTTCAGCAGATCTTTCCACAGTTTTTTACTGTAAAAACAAACAAGTCCTTTGGCTTAACTCAGACTTCTTCAGTCTTGAAAGATGCATACCATGGAATATAGGAGGATAACAGTTATTTAAGTTTAGTTTGAAGAGTTAATCTTTCTGTCTATCTGAAAAAAAAAAAAAAAAAGAATATCTAACTTCTAGTCCTATATTCACAATTTTTAAGTAAACACTAACAATAAGAATGCAGATTGATGACTACCATTTCACTGTATCTTTGAGAAGATGAAGAATAGGAGACTGCTAATGGTAGGAGAGTCACTAGGAGCCTTTATGCCTTGATTTTTATGAGAATAATAAAAATCATTCACAGTGTCACCTGAGGAACTTGCTTTCTTACTGTCTGTCAAGTTCAGAGCTATATCTGCCATAGGGGAAGTAATGAGCTAGAACAATAGACTTCCTAGACCATTGCTTCAAATAAAACCAAGGTCTGCTACAGTGCAATACAGTTTTTCTTTTTCATTGAGAAGTTTGAAGTACAGCTCCCCAGTCTTTTCAATTCATGAGCAGCATTCTGAGTGAGATTTTGCCTGGAAGCCTTAAGGAAAGTCTAAAATTTATCTTATGATTTCTTTTTACCTATCCTGTTACCTCCCTAATTCACACCTAATGTGCTATAGCGCAAGTAGCCATCCCACCAACAACCTCAGCAATCCACAGAGAGCATTATTTGCAAGTGATAAATGTTCCCAAGTACTCCTCAAAACTTGTCCTTTATCCACTTCTTACTGGTAATTTGATGGTGCATTTGCTATATATATATAGCCATATATATATATATGTATACAGCATTCAGCTGTTCCTCCCCATCACAGTGGACCTGTTGCTGCTGGAATGCGACAGTATACTTACTGGCTCCCATCTGCCATTGTAATCAGCTATCAGACTGCATGCAACTCACCAACTGCATATTTACCTTTTACCAGGGTTTTAAGTAACTACATCTCCTGAGCCTGATTTCAGTCCAGGGTTGATGAACTTTATTTTCTCTTTGATTATAAGTAGATTGTGAAGTATTAAGCATCTGCTATTAAAAATATATATTTTATGGAGTCAGAGCAGACACTTGAAATTCAAAATTTATCATCTTAGCATCATTTCTTAGGCAAGTTTTACTTTTTGCTCTTCATTTTCACACTTGATTTGATGAATACATAAGCACTTCCAAAGAAAATGCTTGCGTGTGTGTGCAACTGGTATTTTTTTGCCTGAAATATTTAAGTGGGGACATCAAGAGGTGTTATGTTAACCAGTCTCAGCAAATATTGGTTAACTTTCCTGGTAAGCAGATATGAAATGGATACGTCTTCAGGACCAGTGATGTACTTTAAAAAAAATAATCTTCAGATGAGCATTTTTCACGTCATTCAACCTTGCTTTATTCAAACATCTGGAAAGACAGATAAATCTGTGGAAGCCAGGATGACTTCTTGTCTATGACAAGTCCACCTCAGGCTACTTAAGGAAGGTCATTGAAAAGGAAATTATTTTAAGAGTGATTTTTATGTTTCATTCTGTCCGAGTGTAAATGATAATTTGTGATCATCTCTCTTTGTTCACTCAGAGAGCTTCCAAACAATATCCCACGTAATAAGCCTGGCAAAGTTCTCAATTAAACCAAGCCACAGGAGGTGAGGGCCCAGCAACTTTTCCAGGAAGGCATGCCAGAATTAATTTTCCTATCAACCAGACATAAACAACATACTGCTTCTCAAAGAAGCAAAATGCTCACAACTCTCAAACACAAATCTCTACTTCGCCTCTGCACCACGGGCACTTCCACTGAACCTGAAAGAGGAAGTAGAGAATCCTTCTGAGTCACAGACATCTCCCCGAATCTCCCACAGCTCTCAGAGCTGTTGCTGCACAAACCCTCAGGTGTGCCAGCCAGAACACACCATTTAGCCATTTAGTCCATCTTAGGCTTGGCATCTTTTCCATGTGTTGCTGCAGCCTTCCATAATAAATCCCTCAAATGTCACCACAGAAAACAAGAGGCCATGAAAACTAAACCCATTCAATATTTGTTTCTTCTTGCTGATGTTGTAACAGCTGCACTTAGTTTGTAACTACAGGGATGTTTTTTTTCTTTTTTTCTTCTTTTTCCAACTTCCAATATTGCAAACTTACTGGGTCATGAAACCCAATCATGCTCCTTATGGCTATTAGCATTATTAATAATCACTACTACAAGTAATTATGCAGTCAAAAACTGTCTTCCATATATTATTAAGGCCTTATCTGTCAATGTGGTCCACACGTAAAGAGGTTGCGCAGCTGAAGTGCAGAAGTTGAGCCTCACATTTCTTTGTACAAGAGGAAAGCTATTCAGGAAAAGAAATTCCCAAGCTTGTTCATTCTGAGAACTCACATACTATGAGTGGAAAGCCATGCTGGTGCTGTTCTCCTTCCTGCAGTGGGTGACCATGCCTTTAAGCAGCTTCACAGAACACTTTTTCCTTGTGATACATTCGAACAACTAATATTAAATGAACTGGTACAGAAGATAATTGCTTTAAGAAATAATTCACTGAGAGCTAATCAATAGCATATCCCTAGAGTTACTGTTTTACTAGAATTAGGAACTAAATAGACTTTGCTTATGCTTTCACTTCGGTTACATATTTCTTTCTTACTGTCAACAACACTGCTTAAATAAAACACTGCAGATGTGCCTGCCCACAAATTCGTGGTCACAATTTTTCCTCATCCTTTGCTTAATAGAAAACTCAATTTGGTGGTGTGAGCTCTTAAATTATAGCTACTGAACAATATTGTGTACGAAAAGGAAATGAAATTAGACAAAATACATTTTACAGTGCACAGAAAGCATTGCTAGTGTTACATAAGAAATACTAAAAGAAAACAAAATTCTAAGCATGTTCCTACAACTGGTGACTTTAAAGTAAGTTCACAAAGGGATAGAGAAAAACAAAACAAATCAGAGGCTTATCTCTTACAGCAACATCAACACAGAAGTCTGCATGGTCCAGCACAACATATCAAGCACACACTTGGACTTGGTCTCCGGATATTTTCTAAGTGACAAGGCACCGCACTGAAGAGCTTAGGACTTGCTTTACATCCTTTCAGAATCCCAAGTACTGGTAGGTACACCTTCATTAATCCCTGAGTAGCAGCAGTACAGTGGTTGCACTAGCCCTGTCTGCTCAGCAGTTGCAGTGATGAGACACCAGATGCCCTCTTTGTGTATCAGCTTGTTCAAAAGAAGTCTACAGGATAGCATGAGTGAATGCTTTTGCTTGTCTGCAAAACATCTCTGCACTGCTAATGCACAGAAACTGGAGGTAAAACATGGCTACAAATGCAAATCTAAGAAGTTAGATCCAGGACTGCAATCTGTTAACGTGGATTGTAATAATGATATAAAGATCCAAAGGAAAACTTCTAAATATGTCTAGACACATTAGGTTCTGCCTTCTTGGTGTGTATTCTGATACTCACAGAGGTTAGCACACAAAAACTGATTGAAGATTCAACTTGCTGGATCTGCATCATCCCTCTCCCCCCTCTTCATTAATAACCAGAGTTAAACCAATTTGCCCAAAATAGCTAAAAAGGGCAAAGTAGGAAATAAGCTGTCACTAGTCAGAGGGTAGACTTCCCTGTCTCATGTTGGTTATTCAGCAGGGGAAGTACATATATGAATCACCTGATCCAAATGGTGTTGCATTAAAAATGACACATTAGAAGAGATGGTGGAAAAGGTAAATTGGCAACAGACAGGAAATAAAAACCTGCACTTGAAAAACATGGAGTAAAAGGAGACAAAAACAGACAGAAGATTTCTTTTGCTATCATTCAGACCCAGAGTTACACCAAGAAAATCTGAATTCTCGCTGATACGTGCAGCATTCAGGACCTTGAAACTGAATGCAAACATTTAAAATGTACGTATGTTTCTGGTCTAGTTTACAGATAGGACCCATAGAAAAGGCTGTATGGGAATGATTCGTTGAACAACACACCTTCATTCTCAAGTGAATGTTATCTCCTACCAGTGCTAGTTCTGACCAATATGCTTCTGTGATGCTATTAACAAACACTTCCATCCACTACATTTGAGAAACGAGATAATTATGTCTCTAGCATCCCGTGCCAGAAAAGATAGAGCTCAGACAGGAAAGGAACTTTCTGCTACCCCAAAATCCTCTGATGTTTGCTGAAATCTGAAGGCTGTTTAAAATACAGAAGCTCACTTGAAATATTCCATCCCTGGAAAATTTCAGTCCACCCACTTCAAAAGCAGAGTAACCTCATGAGATCAAAACAGACTGCCTTGCTTAGACTTGGACAGTGTATATGCTAGTGGTGATATATTTCTAGTAACACTACAGGCAATGCTAAACCTACACTTACTGAGCACCTCCTAGGTCCATGTGTCTAGTATCACAGACTTCAGATTGGAACTAGCAACTATGTCTCAATGCATGAAACATCACTGATGAAAGGGAGATATATTCTTTAAAACACATTTTTCCTAAAACTCTCTCTCAGAGCTTCAGAAAGAGTATCAATTGTCAGGGCCAATGTATAATGTTGGTGAGTTGCTGTGGTGATTGGATTCACCAGCACAACTGGATAAATACCGTAAGGACTCTTTCCAGTAACATTGTAGGCAAATTCAAAGCAGCACATCCTTTCCTGCTTGCACTTCACTGACAGCCCAAGCAAATGCTGCTTTGTTGACTGTTTAACAAAGTTAACTTTAAAGCTACATGCGTTATCTGCAGATATCAGCCTTTAATTGCATGTTCAAGAGCTTATGCATATCACCAAATAGGGTCAGCCCCACACGTTGCATAGTTTACCTGATCCACTGCCACTCGATATAAGTTACGCATCATGCTTATAAAATATGGCTTTAATTTTGGAATGAGCGTTTGCCCTCAAAGAGGACACATACTAATTATTGAATATATTCAAGTAATAATGAGATTCATGAAAATGAATTGGTTTGCCCAAGCCAGCATAGCTTCATATTCATTACACTGCTCGTTAAGGTGTATTTGTTCTGCTCTGTTCAGAGTCAGAACAAATAATAAATACAAAAAGGGGGAAAAAGCGTGAAGAAAAATATATCAGAAAGCTGTGAAACACTGGAAACAAACAAACAAAAAACACGTAGTTTGGTCACAAAGTAATCCCATGACACATTCCTGCGAGTAACACACAGGGAGCTGGTTTGTACCACTTAGAATAAAAGAATAGCAGAAACATGGTTTAGACTGTGGGGAAGATTTTACCATACTTGCATCTCATGCCATTTGGATTTATTCAACAGAACAACATGGACATTCTTAAATCATTCAGTTTGAAGCAGGTTGCTAGCTGGACTATTTCCAGTAGTCTTACAAATTACGTAACACAGAAAACCCTTCCTTAGCTCTGTCAGAGACCAGACATTTTTCCCCCTCCTCAAGAGGGCCAAGAATTCAAACATAATCCAAGGAAATCCTGTTGTATTTAGAAAAGATGCTGTCATCCCAACTTGCACTTTACAGCTCTCCCCAGGTGTGACTGGATACTCCCAAATGAAGTCACAGGAAGTGCAAGATTTGCAAAGTGCTCATCTGTTACTGAATACTAAAAGGTAAAAACCAGTATGTGGCCTATATGTTCAGTGATTCATATTAAGAAGTTGGCTGAAAAAAACGTCTGACAGTGTAACTAAACCCAAAGTTCACCCTCTCTGTTGGAACAGTCTCAGCCTCATACCCAACAAAGAGCAGGCAACACCAGGCTGCGAACAGCAGTACTTACATTGTGCCAAGTCCTGTACCTTGAGCACAAATCTCCCATAACATGCCTCCTAGCACTGCTGGGGGCACTCAGACAGCCCTGCTTCTGCTTTCAACCCTGTGACCCTCTAGGCCGAAAGCAGAGTATCTTCAATTCCAGTGGCTACCAGTGCTGGATGGGTGGAAAGAGGTGGAGGCTGCAGCTCTGCAGCCCACCGTGTGAGCTTGCCTAGATCTATGATAAAGCCCAGCACTTAGGAAAAGCAGTTTGCAAGAAGATCCAGGAGGGAACTCCCTTTCCACTGAAACAGCAGATATTTCCCACACAGCATCCTGATCCTGCCCACACACAGCGCTGGTCTCTTGCAGCCCCAGACCTGAAGGGATCTGCCTTCATCTCTCCAGGCTCCCGAAAATCTCCTCCCCCACTTCTGGCACCAGTCCCAACCTGCAGCTGTTCCAGAGTAATGCAACAGCTCCTCTTTCTTTGCTCCTCCTCTAGCTCGGCCTGATAGCAGATGTCAGAGTGTGGATCCCTTCCCAGGAGGAACGTGTATGCAGCCAGAGTAATTATGCTATAGTTCTACTTATATGGAGCCCAGCTCTAAGTGGAGACAGCTCAGCTCCTCAGACACGAGCCGTCTACATGACTGAAAGTATGCACTGTGCCAGTGGGTGCAAATAGTCATAATTAGAGCCCCCTTCTACACTCACTGTACCCAAGCCAGTCTGCACAGTTCAAATCTGACTCAGTCTGATAATTCCCATATTTCTGTGTAAGCGACCAAACTTTTTCCTTTAATGCCTTCTGCTTTTTCCATCTTTAAAAACCGAGGCTTTCCCCTAGGCATAAGAAACCCCAAGGACATCTGTGATGGATTTGGAGATGCCTGTAATTTTATGTATGATCTTTTAAATGTCTGTGTGATTACCGAACAGCAATTTACTGTATAAAAAACACACGATTAAACTCAAAAACAGACTGCCTGCATCAGGCAGGAAAGAACACAGTTCATTTTCATACAGCTCAGCTATTTATCTACCCATTCAGGAGAGGGTTTTCACACTTAGGCACTTCAGAGAGTGCTCTCCTTAAGAGAGGAGCCCAATCTCCACTCTGTGATGATGAAATGGGTAAGGGAATACTCTACTACAAGGCATGAAATATTTCCATGCAATTGGACAAGAGGCTTGTACAAATCAAGCTAATCTACCATGTAAGAACAGGAAAAACTTGTGGAGGACCGACCATTTGATTAGTTTTAGAGGAATGGTTCCCAGAACAATCAGACTCTTAAGGGATACAGATTTCAGCCACACCTTCCATTCACTCACAGTTCGGGATCCCAGTGGACTCCATTTTTTAGCAGCTTGCCTTCTAAAGGCAGGCCTGTATGTGGATTATTTCTTTTCATGTTTCTTCAGTTTCCTCTCAGTTCAGTTCTTAGGAAATATGTAGCACTATTGTATACACATGCCTGTTTCTAGACTGAAAGATCTTACACCAGAGAACTTATAATGCAATATAAAACCAGGGTATGGTCCAAGGACTATTACATAACCAGAGTGTTCTGTGAGGGGTTGTGACCTGAAACATTTTCCTCTGTTAATGGCTGTGACCTGAAAAACTGAACAGCAGAACAGAAGAGAAACTCAAGCAGGGCCAGACCATAACTCTCAGTATCTGACAATCTTCTCTGCCTCTGCAGGCCCACCTCACTCATACTCTTGCTCCAGATAAAAGGAGTCGGCTTCTGTTGCCACAACACCTGCAAGCTGTCAGCCCTGGCCAGCTGAAGCTTCAGCTGCCCTCCCAAATAACTTCTCTCTGTGGGCAAACGTACTCTCCTACCCTCTTCCTTCTGTCTAGGAGATAAGTCATGCTGCAAAGCCTGGAAATTCACAAAAGGTAGCTGGTAAAGGGCAGCCTTGAATAGCCTGTCCTTCCCAACCCACCCATCCCACAGTGACCAGACTGCTTTGAACAGTGTTTAAACATGTGTTCCAAAGGTGAGGTGAGACGGCACCTGGCTCAGAATGGATGAATCCCCAACACCTGTGCAGCATCACATTTGCTGCAGCATGACAGCAATGCTTTTCGTAGTCCAGATGAAACCAGGGGTAACTAGAACAGTTCTCCCCAGTCTGAGTAAGAGAATTGGGCCTGGGAAGCTTTAAAAAAAAAAAAAAAAAAAGAGACAGACAGAAAAAACATCCTCCTAGTCTGTCCTCAGGCTCTTCTGGACACTTAGATATATCAGCAGCACTGAGAGCAGGAAGCATGAGTGGTGAGAGGAGACTGAAACATTTTGCCCCAGGATGATAAACAGTTCTCAGAGGCTACCCTGGGGATCGGCAGAAAGAAGTTGGCCTAAGAAAAGCTAATAGGGAGAGCAATGACAGGAAAGAGCAAATGCTTCTGTAGCTGCTACTGCTTCAGCTCTCCGAGTTCAGCTTTCCCCTCCTCCACATTTCTCCCCACATCCCTCCCCCCTCCCCTAATATTTTATTTCACATCAGGATGCAGGTGTAATGGAAAGGAAAGTGCTGCAGGAGAGTTCTGGTCTGAGCCTAACAATGGTTTAATCTATTTGACAAGCCCTCCCCCTAGGCTTTGCCCTGCTAAAAATAATCAACTCTTCAGCTTTTCATGGGAGTTTAGCCTTAAGACTGTGGGATCGGTGCTTTATTTCCTCCTACAGCCAAACACCTTCTTCAGGTGGCAAAACTTGTTCTTTCTGCCTTGCACCACCAACAGCTTTGATAGGCTGCCTGATACCAAACATAAGAAAGCTCACTAAGAGCCACGTGCTAGCCTGGGTGAGGTAGTGGTCAGCCCCACATTCCTCAGCACTACTATCATTTCTCCTCCTTTCTTTTAACCGCTACAGACATAGCCACACTAGCCAAGGCAGGATCAATCCCCAGTTCCAGATGCAGTTGGGAAGCAGAAGTCTGTAGGGGCAGCTTTCCCAAGAGTGCTGCAGATGTCATTTCTGGGCTACTGCCCTACCCAATGGTCCTCACTGAAGCCCTAGGAGCCTTCTACACTGGTACTGGCTTTAGCTAACACACCTGAGCACATGTGATTCCAACATTTTCAAGGCTTTCTGGAAACTACCTAATTCCAATCAGTGGTACTCACATCATGGGGCCACAGGGTAAATAATTTAATACTGACTGTGACTTACAAAAATGCAAAAGGATGCCTGTTAAGATTGCTGTAACCTGCTTTGTTTGAACAACACAGATCTGCAAAGAAGTAACTGCTCATTCCCATCTAAGCCATGAACTCATAAAACCCTTTCCTCATCTAGTTCTCATTGCTCTCTCTGCTTCAACTTTTCCCTTCAGCAATTCTTTCAAGGTAAGAATGAATTGTTTTACACTTCTTATAAGCCTCCAGCTTTTCCATTTTCCATCAATTGCTCTGTATTGCGTCCAGTGACATAAGCACAACACACTTACGTGTACTGTGTACACTAAACTTCACAGGTAGGAAATATAAGTCAACCACATTAATGGGAAAAAATTCAGTCATTTATCTAAGCGTCATACAAATAATGTGGTAAACAGCCTTTCATTAAACATGTATGAATCCCACTTAAAAAAAAAAAAAAAAGGATTTTATTGGAAGTTCTTCCCCTCTTTGGAACTACAGGAACACAGAATACAGACAGAAAGCCCTGCCTTGGAAAACCTTGTACTTTTAAGTACATCTCTGACATAATTCTCAGGAGAAAATGGAATGCTGAGAGTAGCAAACCAGATGGGTTAAATTCAAACCTACATTCTTTCCTTCTCCGAATGCAGAGCTGACAGTCTGTTCAGTGTTAAATTTTTGCAGTGTTAAATCTATTCTTTCTCAGTCTCCTATTTTCCCAGTATTCTTTCAGCATTCATGACTACTGCAGGAAGAATACTTTCATCATTAATGATTAGAGATATGGTTTAATCACAGATAAGATGAATATGAAATCAGGAAAACTGATGGAGGCAGCAAATTTGGTATTATCAGATTAATGCTATCAGAGGCTGCCCTAGTATCTTCCTGGAGGGGAAAAACTACTAAGCGATTTGTTTGATTTATGTGGGCAGGAGTGCCAGTTTTCTGCTTTATCCACTTGGCTGAACCTTTTCTAAGGGGAATACCCCAGATGGGCCTTCATTTTAGGTTGGCATCTGACTTCCTACTTGGACAACCAAGTAACTCCTCCGCACCTGAAGGCAAATCCAAGCCTACCTTGCCCCAGTAAGCAATTTCTTTGTTGTAACAGTAGAGCTAGTCTGAACATAGCATTACTGGTATGCCTTCAAATTTGTATTTCATCCCCAGGCATTTTTTCCCTTATGTGCACCCATAAGCTTCTTATGCCACCACAGTCTACCTTATAAGGTGATATATACTTTCTTCCCTAGTTATTTAAATCTCTGCACTTAATTCTCGAACTGCTTATGGAAATAGAGTTCAGTTTTCATACACAGCCCATTCTAAAAGACCTTCATTTGAAGTAGAGAGTAGGTGAAGTTGTGCAGGATACAAGTCAGGGGAAGATGAGAGAGCATTTTCTCCACAGCTCTTCTCAGTCTAATGTTATATAATTCACTCACAACATAACTATGTCTGAAGAGAAAGAAACTCCTTTATAATTAACCTTCTTTCAAGCAAACTACAGAAATTAAACAAAGTACTTACATGTTTTACAGAGGACAAGACATGCGTTGTGGTTTACATTAGCAAGTAAGAGCATTTGAGTAGACTGGAGCTGAATCTGCTCTTCAGGAGAAATGTGATTGCATACGATGGCTTAGCTGCTCATTTGCTGGCACTGCAGAGCTCTGAACATAAGCATGAAGGCACTTGGGGAAGAAAGGGAAATAAATGGAGAATTAATTCAATGAAAGGAAGTGGCTGGAAAATAGCAACTCTTTTCTTAAAGACACCTGGTAAGCACTACAGTCTGACAGATGAATAATATGAAAAATTCTGTACCTGCATTGCTACATAAGTGTATGGCAATATACATGACTAGATAAAATGAGCTCCCTTCTATAAGGAAGAAAAAACTCTCCTATCTACACCCATCAATCAGAGCTTAGCTGAAGGGAGACCCACCCTTTGCATTTACAGTAAACTCCTAAGGTTTTTGAGCATACACAGTACTTTGTGGTTTTGATCACAGTCAAAAACTCGCTTTTTATTCTCAGATACGTATTACCAAATCTATGATTTGGGTAACAGAATACGGTAAAAGGTAACGAGTAAGCAGACAATGTTAACTCGCTGCCAGCCAAAGTTCTCTGTTCCTACAGTCTCCTTATGCCATCTAGCGGCCTCCAGAAGAGTGGTAGTAAGTATAGTGCAGAACTGAATGTATTTTCTTGCTAATCAAAAGCAGCTGGAGATAAAGGGATTGCAGCATCTACAGAAGATTTAAAAATCTAATTCCAATGGAATGGTTTTCTCTGAGAAGCTAAATAATGCAGTACAAACTTTCCTTCTCTTTCCTGTGTTCAGACAGAAGGAAACATGTCTATCCCATGAAACAGGCCTGCTCTATGAGTGTGCAGGTCAAAATACACAGCCTGTGGTCACAAAGGACTTCAATGCCCTGTAAGAAAATCCAACCGATATTAATTATACAAAGGATCATCCACCCCTCATGGCTACTCTTCATCTAATCATGTTTAGTCCACTCTGCCCCCATGCCTCCTCTCAGATCTGAAACTGATGGGAGCCAATGGTTGTCTGACATCAGCACACTCAGAACTAATAAGTTCACCCAAGTGTTCAAAATCTTTCCACGTTTGATTCCTGCAGATCATCATGTAGTCCTTTATTACGAGAATACTCAGTAAAAGAGCGTCTCAGGTTCTATGTTTGCTTATAACGTTTGTCATTTGTTGAGTGTAAGTTAATTAGAAGTCAAGCTGCATTGACTCTGCCTTCTGGTTGGATAACTGAGTCAACCAAACAGCACAGATTTATAACACCGCAGTCTCATTTGGAGTGAGCACAGCACTAGCTAATTACGGCATCAATTACAAACTGTTTTTAGCCACTGATCAAATGATCCACAGAATATCAATTAGGTGCTAAAGAAATAAACTACTAATTCAGAATAATTACATTCTTAAACTCTGCAATTTGCTCATCAACAATTTACTAAATTAAACTGGAAAATAATATCCAGAGAGATACACTCTATTCTATTTGCAGGAAAGGAGACATACAGAATCTCCCAAATTTACTGCTGGCAGTTAAAACATACAACAGTTAACAGCAACTTGCTGTAACCTTTATTTATTACCTCAGTCATAGTTCTACTTTGTGTTTAATTGTCTAACTATAAGCAAATGATACAACAAATTCAACTGAAAGGAAGACAAACTTTGGAGTAAGGATTGATTTTTGTTATATACTTGGATAGAATCCAGACGCTGTATTGACATTTATAAAAATCTCAGTAAAAACGAGCACACAAGAAAGCAGAAATCTTGTTACTCTCCAGTGCTCACTACTTTCCCAGGTCTTCTGTCAGTCTGACATACTATGAATAGTGTTCATGCTCATTTCTGTCAAATATCTTTGCACATCTACATCAAGCGTGAAGTCAGATACCCTTTAAAAAAAATTATAAGCTGTATGTAAGAAACTCTCAATTTACCAGCTTTGTTAAAGGAGTTGATATTCAGGAATGGCTTCCCTTTTGCAGCTGCTAAGTACAAGATGGTTAAGTCATTTACTTCTGTGGACTGACCATAGCACTCATATTTGGCATTTCTACTGCTGCTTTTAAAACCAAACATGGAATACTGCTGCATAGCAAAGGGTGATAGTGTATGAAGTTCCATCCTATGTAATGCAAAACAGTAAAGATGTGTCCTGAACCTGCACACAAAACCCAGGATTCATGCTATAGCTCAGTTCTTCTTCACAGCAAATACTCCATTAGGTGCTACATCTGTTGTCATCTGATATTACAGAACATCAGCAATATATATGGATATACAGGTTTGAAGGTCAGAATGAAAACATCTAACCATATTGCTTACATACCAGCTCTCTTTCCAAATCTACTCAGTAACAAGATAATGATCTTTAGACAGGGGAAGTCAGGCCTGTAAGCATTCAGTCAACGTTGATGCAACAAGATCAAGTTACTCAGCTCTGGGGTCCCAACTAGAAATCCAGTTAGTGAAGACAGAGAACAAGTACCCTCCGATCTTATAAAACCTTGAGTAAACTCCTGAGAGGTTCAGTACCATTTGGTTAGTATCTAGTGCTACAGCAACACTTTGTGTTCCCGTTTCAGAAAAGGAACACAATGTGCAAAGCTCAGAAACTTCCTACAGCAAAAATGTAACAAGAAATGATGGCTGGTTTAACCCCAGCAAGCAATTAAGCATCACACAGTCATGGAATGAAGGGCAGAAAAGAGGCTGAAATACATCACGATAGAAAAAGGGTGAACAAGCAGGAGCTATTATTTTACCACCATCCATTCAACATGAAGGAATCAAGGTGCATTGAGCATAAGGAAGAAACTGTAGTTAAAGATAAACTTACATAAAGTGTGCCTATGTTCCTATGTTCTGATAGGAAACAAAACAGTTAAGATTCTTTTTTTTCCCCTCAGAGAATTCTCTTAATTCTGTAGCTTCCAAAATCTTCTATGTTTTTTTAAGATTTCCTTCCTGGGAAAGTGCCACAACCCCTTTTGTGAAACACAGCCACATACAGAGGCTTTATAAGTAAGCATTCATAAAACAAGGGGCCAGAATGATTCCGCTGTACCACATACTTTACCTATACTTTATATGTATACACATACTTAACATCTTTTATACATGTACTTGCACAGGTGGAGGTAGTGATCACAATAAGAAATCTCCATCTAGTACCATCCATTGACCACCTTTCTTTTATAATGCTACTGGAGCAAAGTGAGACATTTAACACACACTTTTTTTAAGGTTTGTGCACAAGGTTTGTCTCTAATAATAGGCCCTTAAGCTGAAATACAGTCTGGAATCCTATATACGATCAGTTGTAGGCCTGACATCCTAGCAGAGCAGGCAGTTTGGAAATGCACTTTCTCATTTCAAGGGCATTCTGAAACACTGTGCAGTATGAAGCAGATCCTAAATCTCTTTGAAGTGATTACACTTGCATATGCAGCTTCGGTCTCCCAGGCAGTAAAAGGAAATAATCACAATTCTCTTCATGCTTTCTCAAAAATGCAGTTAATCAAAATGAGTCAGTATTTTCAGTGGCTTTTGATTTCTAAACAGATAGTGAATATAAATATTTCAAGGCTTCCTTTTGAAGTTTACTTTTCTTCCCTCTGCAGGACCAACTACTATCAAAGTTAATTGATAATACACTCTGGTTTAAAGTTGAGGATCTCCTGCTTTGTACTGCTTAGAAAGCTCTAAAATACTTACTATCTAAATTTATAAAGCCACGTATAGCTCTCCAGTATTTCACTTTCTGATTATACCATATTCACCTGTATTTCACAGAATTTAAAATGATTCCTCTCCTGCTACATGCCTTGATCATAGAATTGCTCAGGTTGGAAAAGACCTTCACGATCATTAAGTCCAACTGCAACTGAACCATACTTATCTCCATTTTCCTTGAAAAAGAGACTAGAGATTAAGGTGCTGTGTTGCATTAAGCCTAAGGAGCATTCTGAGAAATAAAAGGCACCATACCCAACAGGACTGGAACCATAGTTGCCCTGCTAGACAGCAGCTGAGTCATTACTCAATAGTACCCTTTAAATTTAATTTCAAGATTCGTACAGATATTTCAGTCACCTTATATTCTCAGCTTTAAATGTAATGCATCCCAACTCATAAACAGGACCAAACAGAACAGTGAATCAAGAACCCAAACAACTATGGGAATGCTCTTTTTTTCTCCTGTGCTTTCACCCTTTAATGTGGATATTTAAGCATTGGCTGCTACTTTCTGCTTATGTCTCTTTTTTTTCCAAATGAAAAACACAAAGAACAGGTTTACTGAAACACAGACATTACGTTGTTGTGGAAAGTACCCTAAAACCTTCAGATTGATAAAAGGGTGATGACACCAGTGTGGAACACTAGTAATTAATGCCCCAAGGACAAAAGCATCCATGCTAAAACTTTTCACACCTCCTACCCCTGATTCTTCTCCTTCACATGAAGTCACAACACTAAAGCCATTACCTTCCTCAAGGCTCTCATTAACTTCGTGCAGGTGGATACTCTGCATCATCAACCTTGGCTTGACCTTTACATTCCAGTAAGATCTCTCAAGCCTGATGCAGGGAATACATTCTCAGAAGCTTCTGTGGGCTTAACAAAATGGAATTCAGTATTTTCCCACCCCTTTTATTTCCTCTGGCTGCCAATGTATAGTTCTGTCTTTCCAAAGTTATCCTGCTAGGTCACCACATTAGAGAAGTAGTTCAGATGAAAACTGAGCATGCTACTTACACAAAATCAGAGGACTATGATTACCTCTCATAATTGGGAACAGTTGTTGCAAGAGACTTAATTAACATCTCATACTTACTTGTTACCGGAAGGCAGTGCAGTCTTTTTAAAGTTACTCCTTCCACCTGATAATACAACTTTTGTATACACGTGGCTCACAGCAAGCTGATAGTGAACACATTTATTTTTACCAAAGGTTGGTACTTTGCCTTTGGTCCCACGGAGAATTGGTTGTGGCAGCTTTCCATAAGCTGCATGGACTGTTGCTATCCTGGGAGGAAATTGTCTAAAACCATAAAGATCTTCATCACATTCAGACTATTTACAGTACAAAACCGTGACACAAAAGCATCATTAAAATCCAGCAAGTTAACTACAGACTAACGTCACTACTGCACATCCAACAGAAAATAAGTTGTTCTGTCAGAGCAGATCCTCTATTTAAAGTGTATCTGTAATGTGATTGTTCTGCTTTTGTGTACCTTACTCTCAATATACAAACTTTGAACTTGATATTTGTGAGAAGTGTTTCTCAGGACAACTCAGCCAAGACAGTCAAGTTCTAGCTCAAAATTGTGCAAGTTTGGTTTGACTCTTTTAAGTTGAGTCACTAATGACCTTTGTTGCAAGATTTTACCCTCAGGTCAGAGAGGAGAACTTAAGCTTAGGGCAGCCTCTGATAAATAACTCCAAGTACTTCATGTTTCTCTCAGAAAAACCCTCAAACATTTCCTCCTGTGCTGCTATGTGACAAAAGACTTGCTAACCACTTCTTAGGGCTCTGGTCATTGCCTGCCTTGCTGATCTGTATTGTTTTCTGTGTCTTAGATTTTGCTACCTGCATCTTGGACTACCTTGGTAGTCAAGTTTAATGGTATTTTCCCCCATGACCACACCACAGCTGAATGCAATTTTTAGCTGGTAAATTATTACAACGATGATTCAAATTTCAACTACTCTCTTCCATGTTATATTTTAAAGGACTGTTCTCATGTAAGTATTCTCCTTATCATTTATGTTTCACAAACACAAGAGAGCCTCATCCATAGGAGGCAAAGGCTCAACAAACAGGTTACTGATCACTCGGGTGGAGATATACGGGTCATTTTAACCAAAGAAATAACAAAATGCCATGAGAGTTATGAGTCATCAACGGCAGTCTCTGTTCTGCAAAAGCTGAGCAGATGACTAAGCTCAGGTGGGTGGAAATCTTCAAAAACCATGCAGTAGCCAATCTCTTCCTAATGAAGTCTATGGAGAACTGATTAGTAACAGCAACATGAAATCAAGCCTCAGCCCTTCTTGAATAAATGTTCTCAGCATTTGTAAATGCTGTCAGAATTAGCTTTTATGTTTTGTTTCTTCTGAGCATTTTGCAGAGAGCAAGAGACTAGTGCCATGAACGTATGTCCTGTTAGTACCTAGCATTGAGATATTGTGCATCTTGCCTTGGAGTGCCTACTTTCTCAAGATTAATTTTTCAGGAGACAATAAGATCTGCATAGCAATTGAAAAGGTAGATTAGACAGATACTGTCTTAACATCTACTTATTTAAAGGTCTTCAAAATGCTTCAGCCTAGAGTAAGATCGTAGCAAGTAGACTTGTCACAACAACGGCAGTAGCACAGTTTGAAAGAGACTCTACTGTATCATCAGCAGGTGTAACACTGCTGGGATATTTGCATTTGAATAGGTTTTTCTATGAAAAAGTCATCTTTTACACATTTATCATGATTTCAGAAGTGCTTTGCTAGGTAGAAACTTCCTCATGCAGCAGGCACGTATAATGCTGTAACATGATGGAAAACAGAGCAATGATAGCTAAGTAACAAAGTCCTAGGCTACAGCAAGTGAGGATGTGCTCAAACACAGCAACCATGGACACAGAAACAAAGGGGGAAAAAATATCTGCTTACATTTGGAAGGCCCAGGGTACATAGGGATCTTGAGCAAGATACCCCTCCCTCCACTGCCAACCCTTAAATGAGGTCTGGGAAGAGGTGGAGCCAGAATCCACTCCTTCTGGTCACTGAGGTGCATTGCATGCAGCTGAGATCCCTTGAGTTGGCCCTGCCTTCCCACCAGGTGCTCAATCACTGCTTCAGGCCATGACTTAGCATTTCTGCTACAGCATGTAAGTTTGTTTTCTTCAGCCACTATGTGTCTATCAGTTTCCATCATCAACATATGGAAGAAAACAAAGAAAACCAAAACAAAATAAAATATCTTTTTAAATATAAATAGGTATGTTGATGTATAGAAACAACATGGCAATTGTGGGCATATTTTAATGTGGCTTGGTTCTTCATTTCTCAATTAAAAAGCCATAATACAATAGTCTTATATATGCAACAAATTGACTTAGGTATGCAAGCTTATGTTGATTTAAACTGAACTAATCTGATAAAGCTTCTCTGAGAGCTGTTATGGAATAAACACACACAAACACACAATCTCTTCTGCAAATTGGGCCAGGCAGAAGCACTTTATTTCCAAGCTATAGAAGATAACATGGAGTGACAAACGTTCAGCCCGATATCAACATGAGCTCTGAATTAAAAAGAGAAAAGAAAAATAGGGCATATTTACTTTTATAGCAGATGAAAAGTGCTTTGTGAGGGGGGCTGATAGGGCAGAGCTGCATCTGTGCAGAACGATGAGTTGTTATCTCAACTGTGAGGTGTATTCTTGATACCTGAAAACCAGCAGCCGATCCACCTGGACTTACCTCTGCTCACCGGTGACATTGCTGTGTCCTTGACCAGCTTTTAGGCTCAGTGAGGCCTGTTTCTATAAGGAAGCAATTCAAGTTCAAATTGTAAGGTTGACTGGGTTTCTTTTAAAATTTTTTGCTTCAAATTCTAGTTACGTCAAAATCAATTGAATTTGGGTTGAAAATGCAGGAAGTCTGAAGAAGTTTGGTGTTACTGTAGTTGTGAAAGTTCATTTCAGGCTGGCACTGTGCTACCAAGAACGTGTGCAAGACTGGGAAATGGGACTGGTGAAATAGCTGAAGATACAGCTGTGAAGCCAGCTAAATGGGCTGTCAAAGATAGTGAGAGAGAGACACTGACACCACAAACAGCTGTACTTCTGTAAAACATCACCTCCACTTGCTTTGCTGGCAGCACTTGTACCTGCACTGCTCACGTACCGGGCTGTGGGCGCAGGAGCTGGCTCCGCCACAATCCGGAGCGCCACCAGGGGGCGCTGTCCGCACAGGCACTGGCGACCCCGGCTGCAGGGAGTGCTTGAGCCTGTTGCTGCCGGTGGAGGGCGGCAGGGATACCGCCTTCGCGAGGTGCGGGCTGGTGGGTGATCTGCTCAGTATGGTGGTGGAGCTCAAGGAAGAGGTGGAGAAGTTAAGGGGCATCAGGGAGTGCGAGCAGGAGATAGTCTGGAGGAGTGACTCCCTGCTATAGATGTGAGAAGAACTGGGGTGATACCCCTCAAACAGTGGTGGACCCCTCTCCCGTTGCTGCCAGGCTCAGGGAGGGGACCTAAGAGATAGGAAGGAATGGCAACAGGTCTCAGCTCAGTGTTGCAGGCAAACCCCATCCCTACATACCTTGTTTCCTAGGTACCACTATGCAATCAGTTTGAGGTTCTGAAATTTGAGGGAATGGTGAGTGAGGATGCAGTGGGAGATCCACCCAGGGGGTTGTCTAGGGTGAGGCAGTTAACTCCATGCCTCAAGATGGCTTCCTCCAAGAAGGAAAGAAGGGTAACTGTAGTAGGCTACTCCCTTCTGAGGGGAACAGAGGGCCCCCTACCCATAGCAAAGCGTATTGCCCACCTGGGGCCCAGGGAAGAGACACTGATAAAAAACTTAATGGTCTGGTTCAACCCTCTGATTATTAACCTTTAGTTATAGTTCAGGCTGACAGCCGTGAAGTTGCTGAGAGAAGCTTGAAGGCTATCAGAAAGCACTTCAGGGCACTGGGGCAGTCAGTTGACGGAACAGGAATATAGGTGGTATTTTCCTCTTGCCTTTCAGTGGTAACAAGGGATACTGAGAGGACAAGGAAAACCCATTTTATAAATATGTGGCTAAGAAGCTGGTGCTATCACAAGAATTTTGGCTTTTTTTTTTTTTTAATTATTTTTTTTACTATAGGGCGGTTTACTCGGTGCCTGTGCCAGGAGAGGTTCAGGTTCAGGAGTTGTCAGGCACTGGAACAGGCTGCCCAGGGAGGTGGTGGAGTCACCACCACTGGAGGTGTTCAAGAAATGTTTAGATGTTGTACTGCGAGACATGGTTTAGTGGGGAAATATCTGTGGTAGGTGAACAGTTGGATTAGATAACCTTGGAGGTCTTTTCCACCCCTAATGGTACTATGATTCTGTGATATACAACCTCCATTAAAATTATGAATTAAAAATAGCTGTTCAGTGGTAATCACAAAAGTATAAGGATATATATATGTGTCCCATTTCAAGGAAAGATCTGTCTCTACAGTGCATAAGAAAAATCAAGTGATGAAGGTCATTTAAATGTTACTGTACTTGTCTCTTGGAACAACTGGTTAGGTTCATTGGTAATAGTACCTGTTAAATGCACCATGCATGACTACTTGCTGCTGTTAGTAGAAGCAGGCATCGTGGCTACTAGCACTAAAAGGTGCATGGGTGTAAACAGCCAGAGCAGCAGTAATATGTGAGCATTAATGCTGGGCATAATACACAGGAAAAGCATCAACAACTTCAGTTGGCTGCTGCTTCCTAACAGGCAGGAAGTTGTGCTCTGTCCTTGTGGCCCTGGGTTCACATGACCACCATGATGTCTTCTAACGGCTTTCGAGTCAGTGCAGGCACAGTGGCGTCTTTCTTGGGATAGCCCACGGGGAGCAGCAAGAGCAGCTTCTCATTGGCTGGGCGCTGGAGCAGCGCCCGCAGCTGGGGGCCACAGTTCAGGGGTGTGGTGGTCACCGTGTACAGACCGGCGTTCTGCAAGGAGACGGGAGCAGAGTGAAACAAAGGTCAGTGCTGGGTGGTTTTGCAATCATTATTCTCCTGAGGCCTGTACACATTCTCATACTGACTGGCCCAGAAATACTGCTTTATTACACTCTTCTGCAGGCTTTAGAACATCCCATTTACTTATTGCCTCAGCAGTGCCATGAAAGGTGCCTATTTGCCTGCAGGAAAAAAAAAAGGAAAACACCACCACCAACAAACCAGCATCTTTCCACTGCAGCAAGAACCCAGGCTAATGGAAATAGCTCTATTCCCTAATATATCTGTACTTTGTATAGCAGGAGTCTGCCTGTGGTGTGCATCATGACAGGGAACCTGCAGCTACAGTGAAGACGAGAAGCATTTTTGGAGCTTTCACTGGAATATCACCCCATGGGGTTCATCGCTCACACAGAGAAATGTTTTGGTTCTTAAACTCAGATTGTTGGCAGGAAGATGTCTTACAGCTTTCTCGACGTTTGTTCCTGCTCAAATTCTGTACCCCACAGGGGTAGGAGACACAGGCTCTGCCCCAGAACTTGTCATAGGAGTCTGTGACAAACAATCTGGCTTGCATCAGAAACCAAAAATAAGTCTGTGCATCACTCTGCCTCCATGTGAAATCTCACAAAAAAAATAAGCTAAATGATCTGACAAATAAAAAGAGCTGACACTATCCAAAAATCATGACCACACAGCTGAGGTGCTTCTTGAGCATTGTGCACGTGGATTTCAGCCTCTTCCTACACGTAATGCAAAGCATGTTGGTCGGCTTTGAGGCACAAAAGGCAGACACTGAGATATGCTCAGGCAATATGCCTCTCATATTCAGCAGTATCTATGATCTTCTGAAGAGCTAGTAGTAGTCCATGGCACTGTGTCCGTTAGTTGTCGTCAATTAACTTCTAAGAGCTGGGGAAGAGATAGCACTAAGGGGCCTAACAGTTGGTAGAGAGTCTCAGAAGTCCCACTTGGTGGTGAGCTGGCAGAAAGTGGAGTTTTGTCTCTCCTACAGCTTCTAATTTAGACACCTGTGACATAGCACTGGTTCTGCCCTATTCCTTGCGCATCCCCTTCGCTGTCAGATCTATGGGGAGAAAATAGAGACTCCCATGCAGCTGTGGAACAGCAGTACCCCCAGTGATGTGCATCTCCACTGCCCTCTTCTCAGACATCCCATCCTGAAGATTCTCCTAAGGAACAGCAATGCAGGAAGGGAAACATCACTCCAAACAGAATGGAGGAGAAATGGCAGTTCCCGGTAGGGAATTGGCCTGATGTAAGAGGTGGCAGCTTGTGGTTATCCTGCTGACAGTCCAAGCTAAGAATCAGAACATCTTCACTATTTAAGTATTGTGTGAACACATCAGATACATCAAGCAAAAGTGAGTGCTGAGAAACCACAGAGAAAATCCAACTGGTTGGTGTCAAGCATGCTGAGCTTTAGAAATCAGTACATTTTCAGAAATATCTCAGAAAGACTGATTGAAATAGTACAGTCTGTTCAGTAAAATACATCCCTGATATTTTTTCCAGCATTGTGAACTAAATCAATTCGGGGTCAAGCCATTTCTTAGAGGTTACTGAAAATGTGGTGCTGTACAGTCATAATTTGGTAACCTATAGACCTTTGTCATCCCTGTTAACATAAAGAAGGAACTACATAAGGCAGAAACCACAGATGCTGAAGCCAGCCATAGGAGGACAATGACAACTCTGAAAGTAAGTTGCATTGCATATTTCTTCTTCTTAAGCAGTACTGACAATAGGAATCAGCACGGACAAGGGCCTATGCAGAGTAACTTTAAAACTCACAACTAAAATATACTGCCAGGATTTGGACAGTCTGGGAGGACTGAATGTTAAAATCTAAATTGGGTTCCATCCTTATTTTGGCAGAACAGTTTTGATTTGTAATTGAAACCGATATTGTGACTTCTCAGTGTGCCAATTCTGTCAACATACCTGCAGTGCAGCAAGCAGCATGCCACAGGCAATAGATACACTGATTTCATTGTAGTAGTGGGTCTTCTTTTTGCCATTTGGAAGCCTCCCATACACTTGCTTGAAAATAAGGATCAGATAGGGGGCAGTGTCCAAGTACTCTTTGATCCAGTTTGTTCTGCAAAAGAATAATATTTAAGACATTTATTTTGCAGCTCTTTCACTTTCCTGTAAATCACATTTGCTATCTGCAAAGGTCCAGTAAAGGTATGTGACAATTATAGCAGTAGGCTAAAACTTAAAACATATTCTGTAGAGGATTAAGTATTATCAGCTGAAACAGAAACATTTCTGCAAAAAGCCTGAATAGAGTTCTGAGGTTTAACGCATTCAGCTGAGGGACTGAAAAGCAGAATTGCAAAAATCGGAGCTAGGTCTTGACCTCTTATCTATGAACTGGCCTCACAAGCATTTGTCCTTAAGATGATTTAATTCCTAAATTTTTGCAGGCCTGCTGCTCTACCTGTTGTCATCAGTGCCAACATTTTTGTGATTGCAGGCTTTTTATGTTTATTTTGTACTGCTCACATTCAAAACAAAAAGTACTTCATTTTAGTAGCTTACATAGCACATAAGCACCTGAAAAATAACAGTTTTCTGAAAGAAAGAGAACAAATTAACCCTGTAAAGCTGGTGCATATGCTTCATTTGACAAGCCAATACTCACAATGTGTCTTCCCATTGTGTGGAGTTAATCAAGTCAGATAGACTTTGTAGGGCATTTCAAAAAATTAAATATTGCATAATTCAACACTTGCATAAAGTCTTGCCTTGGGACTACCGCAGCCAAACGCAAAATTCCTAATAACTTTGGGAGCTTCACAGCTTGGCAAACAACAGGAAAAAAATGGGACAAAATTTCTGGCAATAGAGATTATATAGGAAAATAAAAATGACAAAGTCAAATGCTTGGAAAAGTCTCAAAATGGAGAATGCATAATCACTTTTACTCAAGGGAATTTTACGGATCAGCCACCAAGGATCTACGCATATTTTTAGGTTTTTCTCACCAATCTTATATCTTAGAAATATCTAAAAACAGAGAAGGAGGAAGAAAAGGAAAAGTATTCTAGAAGAAATCAAGATAGGCTTCTTTTATCATTTTAATTTTCTAGACTATGGTGCGTTCAATAAGATTCTTGTTATCTTGAAAATCAAGACAAAGCCAAACAGCATAGAAGGGTATGCTGGATATTCAAATGACTTTCATTTCACCCTTTTTCAGTTAAGACTGAAGCACAGAGTCATAATGTGTAGCCAGAATTAACATAGAGATAGTAAAATATAGAAATGCAACTCCTGCTGGGGGGAGGGAGCTCCAACTTTCTTCAGACAGGAGTATGGGAAGAAGCCCAACTGAAAATTGGTAGGAGGATCACAGTATAGAGACTTTAGCACCACACTGGCTGGGACAGCCTCTGACCTCATCTTTCTTCTTTCTCTGCAGTCAGGAAGCGGGAAATGTTTACAGCTGCCCTTCTGTGCAGTACCAGAAAATGGGGAAAGCTTAAGGAACAGGGATTTGAAAGAACATCTTTAAAACAAGATTTAAAAATATTTATTTTCAAAGATTTTATGTGTTGTTTGTTGTTGTTTTTTCTCACTGAAAATAAGTGCCAGAATACAAAAAGAAAAGCATGGACAAAACTCTCAGTATAGTTTCTCCTAGACCAAAACACATCTCTTAGCCAATTCATCTTTTCATACCTTAATCTCTTCAGGTCATTAACCCATCTATCTCCCATCCTTTTTTTGTAGTTTATTTCTTCTTCTTCTTCTACGATCTCCCGAATCTTATGTTTTAAATCTGGATCTTGCACTACCACAAAGGTCCAGGGCTCAGTGTGCGCTCCACTGGGTGAAGTACCTTAGTACAAGAACGGGAAAAGATGAAGAAGCAGCTGGCAGAATGCTGGGAGAGGGTGTGCAGTGAGAGGTATAAGCTCTTCCCTCTGTGCTTTCAACTGACCATCAGAGCAATGGGAAAGAAAGCTGATGAACTGGGAGAAAAGGACGGAGATAAGTTCTAGCAGACAACCTCTGCATCTGTAAGTGCAAAATTCCATCCAGTGACTGAGGTTAGTCCTTTCAAATCGCCATTTAACAGTTAGGAAAAGTCAAGGATTTGTAAAAATTCATTTGTGGTTCTTTATGATAAGGCAATGTGGTGTATATGTGCAATATATGCGTGCAGTACTGTTAATGCAAATTATTATGCCCAAAGCAGCACATCATCTGAATATGCAACAAACTCAGAAATGGTTTTAGCTGAAGGGCAAAGCTAATAGCTTTCAAGGAAAGAAGTCTAACCACCCGCAGGAATCTGTCACTGGCTAACAAATATGAGGAACTGCACAATGCAGACATCTGCCATATAGCATACAGGCTTGCATTTGTTGTCCCAAAGACAACTGTTCTATGTAGGTGTGCACGTATTCAATCTCCACTTGCTTATTGGGCCCTGATTATTACACATTGACACTACTGGAGAATATTTTAAATGTCTAACAGACGAAAGCCAGAAGCTGAAGGATATAGTCATCTGTGCTAGCTCACAGAGAAATAGGGTAAAGAACACTGTTCAGATCTCTCTAGCTCCACATAAACACTTTAAAAAAATATTTGAAATTATTGGATGTGTGCTACATTTGCTCATGTGAGCACTGAATTCAGCTTGAGAAACACTGAATAAGCAGCTTGAACTATTTATCTTTTATATTAAAATGTGTTTGTATCAAGAACCTCATCTCTCCCCCGGGTTTGGATAAGAACTGATGACATTTATGTTTTGCACTGTTTTCTTTTCTTCTCCACAGCCCAAAGCTTTCAGGGTTACAAAGTACTTCATCTGTACTCCAGGCTTGTTCACTTTGCTGCATTTGCTAAAACATGTTCAGTGTTCTAATGACTCCCAGCTAATTAGAGGAAGATGGAGTCTCGTTACAGTGCAGTAACAAAGCTGATTACAGTTTTAAAGAGAAAACAATGCACCTCAAATGCTAAAAATCTCCTTATTAATAATCCTATTAAAGTCTATTGAACTTTCCTCTAAGGTAGCTTATGAATATTGTTCTATAGTAACAATGGCAAGTTCACAGAATTAAGATGAATAACGAGCATCAGACACACTACTGGCTGAAGTCAGTGTTACTAAAGCAGAGATGAGATTAGACGAGGACATTACAGTGATGATCTGAAACACGAGTTCTCAAAAAAATGAAAATTCATATCTGATTCTCAGCCAAACCATGATCAAGGTCCTCTGCATGCATCCCAGTCATGCAACGGGACCCTGGCACTGATACTGGAAAGACTGGAAAACGTTTATTTTTGTTCTTAATCAGAAGTTTTATTACAAAAATAAATCTTAACCATTTATGTTATCTGAAATTTTTCCCACATCCGAGTCAAGCTCATAAATTTATTTGGGGAAAAACAACAACCAAAAAATATACGTGATGATTATCATGAGGAATTAAATTTGAAAGCACATGAAGTACACATGGTTTCATGTTTTTTGAGAGAAAACACTTCAGTATTCCTATCTGAAAGATATTTCACTGAAAAGTATTTAAGTTTTATTAAAAAATACTTTTAAAAGATTAAAAATGATATATTTTTTTCACACTTGATTTTTTTTCTTTCCCTTTTAGATGCATTAAAACTATAAAAGAAGTGCTCCAAACAAGTCGTTGACATACCGTCACTGAGGCTGGTTAATTTCCAAGCAATCAATGAGTGCTTACTCATTATGGCTTCAGATGAGTCTAGGAAGACCATAATCCAAGTGCCAATTCCTTTGGCTTTTTCATATCACTCTTACGCAGTGGAACAGCCATGCTGAAGGTTGGTTTTCTTCAGACTTTGAACAATGCAGTACCTACCTGCTGTTCTGATGACATTATCAATAACCTCCCTGGGGACTGGTTCATCACTGAGAAACCTGACAGAGCGCCTCTTATTGAGAAGTTCATAAAATGACCGTGACCTTTTAATCATTTCAGCCTCAGAGTAGCGCTCTGCAACAAAGGGGACATGGGCAACATTTTCGTCAAGTCCTTGCCACTCTTCATCAACCTCTGCAAGAAAATAAAAGTGGTTAGGGATTTTTTTTTTAGCTGGAGGACACTGAAATCTTTGACATTCACTGCAATAATGCACTTTGGTCTGTATTGACATACACTGCACTTCTACACTACCAAAAAGCCAAAGTCTGAGGTTCCCGTTGACACAACTCATTGACCCCAAGCTCCAGCTAACGTATAAACTTTGTTTAAATACCAAGAGGCAGAAGAAAGCTGGCTGTAGCAACTGTGATCCAGGAAGAAGTTACATCCTTTAGCTCTACAGTCTGCAAGTGTTCCTGTAAAAGTGGATTACAAGGTGAAACACCAGTGAAAAGGAGGGCAGGTTTTCAGCCCACTTTTCTCAGTAAGCAAATCTGAACACGTTATGTGCATCCCCAACAGTCTAATAAGAAAAAAATCATTCAAATTACTGAAGTTAAGAAGAGAGCTTAACTATCAAGATGTGTAAGATTTCCTCTGAAGAGCTGAGTGTCAGCTTCTTCCTATGTTCATGTTTCATAGAGTATGTGCAAATGGGACTTTGTGGTTAAGTTCTTTGGTTTCATGGGACTTTCAGCAAAAGGGAAAATGGGTAATGGGCATTTGTACTGAGGATAACGTATCAAACACAGGGTATTGTGTTTCTTGTTTTTAATTTAAGAACTCAAAATGGTTCCTAATTTCACTGAAATGAAGCCTTCCTTTCTTTTCTTTAATACCATAAAATACATTGTCTGCTCTCTCTGAAATCTACCTTTTTCTCCTCTGTGTTCCTAGAATTAACAGTGGCATTTTTTTGCCGCTATGACATGGAAGCTAAAAGCATTTAAATTTTGCATTTCTGCTAGTCGATAGTATTGAGCAATCTGCTACAGAGGGCTGAGTCAGGAAAAAATATTCCAGTTCTTTTCCAGTTGCCATTAGGCTGTTATTTCAAAATCATATCAGTATCCAATGCAAAGTTAAACAGCAGCTAATTCTGTGTTTTCATAGTATACAGTTGCCTTAGAGACCAGGCTGATTTTTGTTAATTTTATAAATACCAGTGAAATATTCACAAGCGTGGCTCAGCTTGTGCAAGGGGATGCAACATATGCAGTTGAACATGTTGAATCTAAACAGTGATTCTGAACTCCCAATAACACGTGTTTCATTTTATATACAAGTAAGTCACCCCAAAAGTTTGTTTCTTTTAGCATTTCATAGCTGTGTTGGGCAAGCTCAGTCAAGCCTGCAAGAACATGGCTACAGGGCAATGGGAAGCAGAGACCAGTTGTAAAAATTATTTTGTGGGAATCTTAAACACTCAAATTGAAAAAAAAAAATAAATAAAAAGGAATAGGATGCCTTTTTCTAGCATTCTATTTGTGTTTTACATTTTGTACAGTAGATTATTTATTATCCAAATACCAAGTAGCTGGCTAGAATTTGCTCTTTGCTAGGATTCTGGTGACCTCCTTCAGAAATTATCACACACATCTTTTTGGCTGATCTTCCCCCACACTCAGCGAAGGGAATACCACTGGGTTACAAAGGCGATGCTTTCGGTGTGCTGGGAAGTAACCTGAACCAGGAGGGTTACAGAGAGAATACACTTCCTTGGGTGCATTGATACAGACAGAATACAAAAACTTGAACGTTTTGGGTGCATGAATTATCCCAAAATCTCCTCTTGAAGGACTTATAGGCCTGAAAGCTGGTTTGCTGCCTGCAGCTGGCCTCTCAAAATCCATCCTGTGTATACAGGTATTTCTGAAATAAGCAATATACTCTTTGCTGAACTGAGAATTAAAAGTAACACAGACTGACACACATCCTAATTTTATCTACAGGCACTTACATAAGGAGTTTCTAAATGGAAAAAAATGTTGTATTTATGATAACAAAATACTCTTTGAAATCAGCTGAGGTTGTGCATGTGTATCATAAGGCAGAATGTGACCAGAAAAATATACTGAATTTATGTATTGGATTAGTGTCCTGGAGAAAATTTCAAGTCAAACTATATTTTTTATGTTTATGCCAGTATGCTGTAGTGACCATTCCTATTCATTTCCTAAGCTTACAATGTTGAGTGTCCTGAGAAACAGGAATAGGATACTTCTAGTCTATCTATAATAGCTTAGAAATAGTTCAGTAAAAACTTAGCCCCCACAGCTCTTATGTGCTCTCATTATTTACTTTCATACGATGAGGTTTTACCAAGGTTCAGAAAGCAGGAATTTACATACATGTAATGCATTGTACCTTCTATTCTTTTTTTCCTGGTGGTGGAATCCTTACAGCTTAACTTTGGCTCCTAAGCTTATCCAAGCCCTGCTTGGACATCTCTTTTTCTACTACTATTGTAAAATCATCAAAAATCCTTTTGGGTCAGAGATACAGAATCCAGTCTGTAAACTACTGACACCTTTACAAAAGAGGTTTGTCAAGTAGAAGTTTAAGGCTGGAGGAAATCTGTGTAATCTCTGTACCTGATTTTGAAACATGAGGAGAGGAAATTCGAGTAAATGATAAACCATGAATGCTGAAGAACAGAAAGATCAAATTATCTGTATAGATGAGGAGAGTAGTTAGAGAGTTGACTCAGAGGATGTACTTAATTCAAAGAGCAAGTTGCTTGTGGACGTTTGAATGCAGAGGCCAAGACAGCAAACTGGAAGAGCAATCAGTGCCTGTATGGGACATAGAATCATATCTCATTTAAAACACGACAGAACAGGGAGAGAAGAATCAAGCAACAATAGCAGTATCCACTTGGACATGTTCAGGAAACATTAACAGAATTGATGTGGCAGATGGGAAAGAAATATAAAAGTGATATATTTAAAACAAGGGTAGCTTTTTGAGATGCATTGCCTTATGGGATATTGTGAAACATACAAGAAGTTCCCAAAGTCACATTTGAAATAGGACACATCTTTAAGAGCCATATTGCCTTAACTGTGTGTTGTTACTGTGAAGTATATGGTGAAAGCACGGCTTCCTTTAGTACAGACTGAAGAGGAAATACTAAGATAATACTAGAAACCAGGCTTCCCAGCTTCTTTTCATTCTCCAGTGACTACCTTAGCTTTGGTTTCAGTGAGGGTGGAGGAATTTATTTAAAAAGAAAGCAAAAAAAAAAAAAAAAAAAAAAAACAACAACAAAAAAGTGCCCTTGCACTGAGATTATCAGTTAATTCAATTTAATTGTCTAGGTGACAAGGAAACGAAAGCTTCTAATTTGGTGAAAATAAAAGATTAAGAAAAAACAAGTTGAACAACTCAGATTGAAAAACTCAGGGATCAGGAATCAGAGGCATTTGACACATCTTCATATAAAAATATCAAGTAAATGATGTACAGGCAGCTAAGAATAGAAGTTAACCAAGTTAGAAAGTATTAACCTTGCAGGTAAAGTTGAGTTAAGTTTTTTGAGGTTTGCTTTCCTGGATTTTTTCCTTGAAAGTAGAAGAAAAGCAGCTACTCCATGGCCAAGATGGTTCGGCATGGTAATAACATGGCAGGGAAAAAAAAAAAAAGGCATATACTTTCAAAGATACTGAACATGTGACATGGGTGAGATGACTAGTGAGAATGAATGTTTGAAAAGCACCATATTTAACTATCTGATTTAGAATATCTAATTTAGAATTGTAAGCAAAAAAGTGCTGGAATGCACTAAGATGGGAATACTGGCTGAGGCAGGAGAAGAACCTACAAGTGACAGAACTGACACACAAAATCAAAGTTCTCCTAGAAATTTTTTCAAAACATCAAATAATCTATTATTTATTCCTTTCCACCATGTGTCTACCATTCATTCTTAGCAGTTAATGTTATCCATATGCTAAGCTAAAAACATTATCAACACCATCTGTTTGGTGCACGCTCTCTATATCTTTAATGGCTATGTTTGGACATATTCCTGTTTGTATGGTCACATTATATAATACTACAAGTGTCTTGTTTATATGTTTGTGTATTCCTTCATTTGATGGACAACAGACTTACTGCTAGTCATTCAGCTACCTTGTTAGACACATTCTCAACATTCCCGTAAATGCTATTCTGTTGTACATCTCCAATAGTCATCAGGCTTCTTTCCAAGCAAACCTGAAAAGATTCTAGCTTAGATATCCCAAGTGAAATCTCATAATAGATATGTCTTTTGGATACATTTCAGAATTATGTTTGTGTTCTTCCTAGAATTTCACATGGAAACTTAAAATCAGCCTACAGATCATGTAATAAATTTTGCCTTGGTTTGAAGGAAACAAGTTTACTATGAGTTTCTAGTATTGTAAACTCACATTGAGTATAATGACTTATTGTTTAATTTTTGCTGGCCACTTATTTTGCCCACAGTGATACTTCTATGTGTTACTGGCTCCCAATTTTATATCATTAAGAAATTTCACTTGCACACCCCTTGGTTTTATGAAAGGCTACAGAGTAATATTAACTATTGATTCTAACACTGATTGTTGAAAAACATCACCAGTAACTTCATTCTAGACTAGTGTTTGCTTTCCAAACTAGCTCTTTCAGTTTATTCTCTAAGGAATTGCTTCCTACATTTAGAATTTCTCTTCCAGTCCTCTTTTCCAAAGTAATGATATGATGCACAAATGTAATTACGTGCATACAAAGAAAGGCTGTGGACCTCTGTTTCTAAAGTGTTAGACAAATGACCCTGTGATTCTTCACATGATTGATGGCAGACTGCTACATAATCTGCCACTATAGGAATCCCATTAATGAATCCAATCCTGAACTGAATGTGTTGCTAATGGTAAGCTAAAGGAGATGGAGTGCCTTACTTGTGGGATATAAATAGTTTTTAGCAAGGTGAGCCTGGAAACCTCAAGGATTGGTCAGGGATCTTAACCAAAAGAAGCATCAAATGGGAGAGACAGACCTTGGAAGAAAGAAGTCAGTAACATAGCATTGGGAAAGTGAATTCAAGCCATAATGCGGTTACAGAAGGCTTCTTAAGTTCTTCAGAGAAATGAACTGTTTCATAAAGCGAAGAAATACTGGTTTATCTAGTAAATGAAAAACTGTGAGCCAATCTGATTGTTGTCTATAAACCACAGAAGGATTACGAACCAGGCCTGGGAAAAGTATCCTAGTAACAAACAAAAGAGGGTGGAACAATAAAAAGTTGGTATAGACAAAGGTTAGACAGCAGGCAGGGGAGAATTTTTAACCTATGGCATGAGGTTCTAGAAAAACATTCCAGCAAGGTATGAAAATGGGATCAGGTTTTGAGTTCAGTCAGCTAATGACAAAGACTGGAGCATCAGCAGAGAGATAAACAGAATGAATTGTAATGTCCATGTAAATCTTGTGTTCCTAAATGACACAAAGAATGAACTGTCATTAAATTGGAAAATTAAATTTCTTCTGTCTCACTTATGTCAATAGTATTATTACTGAAAGATATGGGGAACCTTTGAGCTCAGAGAGGTGAAATACATCTAAAGTGGGAAAGATCTGTTATAAGAAATATCGTAAGCAATAAGCACTGAAGTCTGAGAAGAGATGAAACATATAGGCCTTTGCACATTGCTTTATATATCTTACAAACATTACCAAGCAAAGTCCACACAATTAAATAGACAGCAATAAAATCCCTTTGCTAATAATCTCTGCAGCTGATCCCCAGAATAATAAGGTTGCAAATATAATTCATTCTGATTCTCCACAGCACCAAATTGGCTCTGTATTTACCTTATCCATCAATGTTATTGATCTGAATATATGACCCAGAAAGTGACTTGTTTGTTCCTGATTTGAGCCGGGTGTATTGTAGTAATTAACTAGGTAAGGACTCCCTGGGCTGAATAATTTCCTGGAAGTTGCCTTTACAACCACCTAGATTTAACTGTGTAAAACTGAAGCCATGGGAGACAAAGTACCACCGTTTTGGAATTAGATGCCCAGCACTAGGAGAAAGCCTTCATGACTCATGCTTCAAGATAAGGCTGAGGAAACATGTTTTTAATCTACGTTTAATTGGCAATTAGACAAGACCTAGTACAAGATACAGCCACACATATAGACCACTTGTACCAATCCACAGCATGACAGTTCCTCATTCTGGATCTCATAAATGAAGGAAGATATAGAACATATGGAGATGCAAACAGATCTGAAGTACTTCCAGCTACTAACCTACTGACTGAATGCTTGCCGCTTAACCAAGAAACTGTTTCTGGCTGCTTTGAGAAACATCTTTCTCTTCAGTTGCTGAAAGCATAACAAAAACAGGCTTGGGAGCACCTGGGACTCCTTCTTCTGCCATTCACATTCCATGGCTTTACTGAGCCTGTCCAAGCAGATCAGCTAATTACACCTAATGCTCCAGTGCCCACAAGTTTGCCCCTCTGAGGGGAAACATCCCCTGCTGGTGCCACTTGAAGGAAAGTTTACAATGCTGGTGATGCCTGAGCAAGTTCAGTGCTTTCCTAAGAAGGTGCAACCTGCCCCTTGAAGTGTTTCAGAAACTTACAAGGGCTGCACAGTATCAGGCTTCTTCATTCCCTCAGTAAAGTGCCCTTTGGTCATGGCCAAGTATCAAAAAACTTGGTATTTAGCTGCATTTTCCCATTAGGGTCTATACAAAATTCAGCATGTTTACCTAAAGCAGCTTTGGGTTCCAGTTTTAAACAACAATTTAAAATGCTTCATCTATCTACCTCAAATTCTCTCCAGAGGAGTTACCTCTTTAAGCACGAGCCAACTTGAGACGTTTAAGTAGAAGTGAGTTTTTCTAATAAAGATACATTAGTGAAGTAGTAGAGTTTGCATGACAGGTAAAATATTCTCTACTGTTCAGAAAAAAAACCACCTCTGTTTATATTCCATGTTTCCACTTTGGCAGCTGCTGTGGCCAGTGAAAGTTTTTACACTGACAACAAGGTGAACATGTTTGATCATTTATTATGGCATTAGTTGTATAACAGATCCCTTCCAAGACGGTCATATGCTCTTCTCACTTAGTCTGGGCTTTTTCCTGTTGAGGAAAACCCTCACCAAGCATGGTGCAATTACTTTATTTTATCTGGAGATAAAAGACCTGCCTGCTTTGCAAATATCTTGGCTTTAAATCACATAGCATTAAAGGAAATATGATTATTTCTTTTTAAAACAACATAAGTTAAAAGTCTAATTTAATGTTGCATTACATGGTACATTAAGAGCGGTTTTACTTAGAATCTCCTTTTAGCAATGGCACAGATGTGTGCCTACCTGTTAATTTTTGTAAGCACTTCGTAACTACTACAATTTTGAATTTAGAACCTGCATTAGAGATAGGAGGAAAAAACTAAGACATAAATAAAAATAACATTTTGTATATGGAGCTATAGCAGTGAGGGTTCTCATTAAGGGCTAATAGGTTTTTTTATTCAGGGGATCTACATTTTTAAACTAATAGAAACAGCTGTAGTTCTAGATGTCAAAATGATAACTCATAGAATTTTCACTTGAACTACCCCCAGGAATTTTAATTTGCAACAGTTTAACTGAACTGGCAAGCCATTAGAAAAGGGAAATACTGGACAGTTTTGTATAGGATTTATTTTGCACTGCAGAAAGGAAGGCATGACATTTGAACTAACTTTTAAGTAGATGTTGTGTATTTGGGAAGTAGTCAACATGGTTTAAAAGATTCCAAGTATCAACTATTTCTGAAAACTGATACAGAACGCTAACTCAAACTATGTTGAACATTGAGTAACAGAGAGAAATAAGGGTTCTCAGAATTAGGTATATGTACAGAAAACAATGTGAGACAGAAGATTTCAAGAAAATGACTACGTTAATGTGTCTGTATGGGAGAGAGAGGAAAAAAAAAAAAAGCCTTTGAAACCAGCATGAGTGAATAAGCTGTATTAATTTTAAGTTTAAAAATTTCATAGGAACAGACCCATGTAGATATTTATATTACAAAGAAATGAAAGGAGATTATGAAGGATAATGAAGAAGCAAAAAAGAAGGTAAGGTACATTTTAGGCTCGCACTTTTGTCCAAGATGAGAATTGGGAACCACTACTGCAAGAAAAGGTATTCTATTTGCAGCTTCAAATATGCTGTTGGATGAACAGAAATCAGCGTCATCACTACTGCTATTGCTCCTAAAAATCTGACTCAACATAGCTCCAAAATGATCCCCATTCTAAACCAGATAAAATTCTTATGGACATTCATAACTGTAACAAAATTATTTCCCTTTTTTTCTGGGGTTGTTGAGATCAAATACATACTGTGTCATGTAGCACATGTAGATAAAGCAGGATTAAGTGTCTACCGAGTCAGCCTACAGACAGAAGCTCTCTCCTCCCAGAGTTCACCATCCTAGGAAGAAATTTTAACAACAGCCCCTTTCTTTCTTACATTCCCCACAGAATTCCTCATAGATCTGAGATCTCTTGGGCACGGGGCAGACAAACTTTGAAAATACATTTTCTTCAAGTTGACAAGCTCAGGGTGCGGTAGCAGTATAGCACTACGCATTTCTATGAAAGTGGAGAAGTCCAGAAGTTTGCATCTCTATTCATATTAGCAGACCAAATTCAAGCAACAAAATGGGTCAGTTGGATAAGATTTTTCTTACCTTCTTCCTCTAAGTGGTGATCAGTGCCATCTCTTAGATCTTCATCCACCCATGGGCGAGATATGGACTTGCTTCTAGTGTCAAGTTTTTCCTTCTCTCTATTAGTCTTCTTCAGTATTACCCCAATCAAAACACACATAATTGCTATGAAGACTGGGGTTAAGGAGGAAAAGAATGTCATGACTACAGAAATGTGGCGACAAGCACAGGACGGCAGTAAGCAGAAAGGGGTGGACCCAAGGTTCACTCCTTGATCCTATCTCACTTCTGCTTTTCAGCCACTGCCCCCACAGACTCCTCTGTGATGTTCTGCGGTTAAGCAGACCCAGATTTAGCTATTTTGAAATAAAAAAAGTAACAACACTGCTTACAAAGAACTAGCAGAGGCACTGACCATGTACAAACACATAAATGCTGACACATGCAAAGTAAATAAAAAGACCTTCCAAAATCCCAGCCTGAGGCAAAACACTCCTTCCCCTTATTTTTTCAGTTACAAGTGATCCCAGTAATCTTGCTTGTAGAAAGAGCCAAGTAGGAATGTGACTTCTAGAAACTCATGACATCTCTTCAATGTTTAACTCAGAATACTTAGTAATATTACACAGTTCCCAGGAAATCAGAGTATCACCAAGCGAATACAGGCTTGCAGTGCCACCCTGGGTTGTGTAAACAGGTCAATATAACAGATAAGTGAAGTGGTAGCATTACTTCAGCATGAAGTATGAATTAGATTGTCCACAGAACCCTGTATCTGTTCTGGATGGTCTGGGGAAAAAAAGAAAAAAAGAAGAAGAATTCAGGGGGTAAAAGTAAGAATGAACTGAAGGCTGGAAATCTATGCTGTGGTGAGTTTTAAAACTGTGACTCAGTTATCTTATCAAAAGATTAAAAAGCAATAGGATCCTGGTCTAATCCAAGAATGGTCAATGTCTAACCCATTTTTAACTCATTCAGCTGCTTGGGAACTGAAATAACATAGCAGCATGGAATTAGTGTCTTTATCTGGGACTGTTGGGCCATGCTGGATAATAAAAGGTCAGGTGGCAATGGAGAGCAGGGTACAGGAACTGCCTGCACGCAGTTACCAGCACCTACCAGCTCTTTTAGCGACAGATAAGCACCAGCTCTGCCACAGCTTATCTCATGCTGCACAGGGCCAGCCTTGAAGTCTCTGCACATTAAACTGCATTTTGGATAAGCCCACGCAGGATAAGTGAGAGCAGTCTACAGAGACATGTCCCTATGCACAGTGCACAATGTGCCCTGCTAGGGTGTGCTACAAGCCCTGCCTAGGGCAACCTCCCTCCCTAACCCTCCAGATGAGTGCAGAATTCCTCCCTAGCCCTCCAGATGAGTGAAGAATTCCATCAGAAATGAAATAAAGAAGACATAGAAAAATTGTGTTTATGTTGCTAATCTAATCCAGTAAAACTGGTGACAGACAGGCATCTGCCACTGGTTATGAGGGCAACCTACTTGAAAACCTAAGCCATTAGTCTTCTTTTCCAGTCTCCAGTCCAGATATGACCTGGGTCATACGGTTGGGTCATTGATGCTTGGTTTCCTGTAAAATGTTAATTAACTAAAAAACTCATTTTTTACAGGAATAGCAGGGACAACTATAATCATGTAGGAAAAAAAAAGAGTTAAATTTATCCTTTATTTCCTTAATTTAGATATTTAATTTCATTTATCCTCCCTGCTGGCCATCCAGTCAAGGAAGAAATACTTCACCTACTCCCAGTTGGAAACATCTAAACTGTTTGTGTGAGTAGAAAGGGACCTACAGTTACATCAGACACTTTTTTGACAGCCCATTCTACGGCAGAGAAGGAAAGAGAAATGTAATCTGAATGGCACTGACTATTTCTCCCACAGGGAATACATTCTTGTTAACCTTGAATATTCACAGACATATAAATTAGCATCAGGATGCTTTGCAGCCAAGAATCCATCCTGCAGAGAGACAGGTCCATTCAGAAAGAGAGAGAGAGAAGCAATAAGGAAGGTTGAATTCTATTGTTTAAAATAACTACTTCTATTTGCCGTGCTGGGAACCTTGCAATGTCTCACTCTTCTGGAATAACTTTCACTTTCTTAGAGGTGATGATATATTAATTTTTCTCTTGTAAAGAAGAGAAAGAAAGAAAACTAAACAAAATTCCATTTGGTATTAACTCAGACAAAGTCTGTATTTGGTGTTATATATTCAAGTCTCTTAACTTGAACTTCAGCCCCACAGAAATCCCACAGTACCTTGTTTTATTAAAATCTGATTTAGTTTCAATAACTCCGTGCTGCAGACACTCAAAATATAAACACAGTGATGCTCTGAGGAAATGCAGGAATGGTGGGTGGACACAGTCAATTTGTATATAGTAGATTTTAATCATTTTTTCTAAACACGCTGCTGGATTTTCTTCAATCCAAGCTTTACGTGATTATTATCATGATAAGTTCAAGCAATTTTATTACCATTATTTCTTCTGTTCTATGGTAAGATCTAAAGCCTAGCAGCTGGATATTTTATTTTGTGATTTTCAAAATAGTCAGGAGAAATGCTGCAAATACTCCTACACCTACAAATTAAGCTTTTCTGACAAGCTTAGAAGGAAGACATAGAAAGAATTCAATAGCTATTGTAAACACCAAAGAACCAAAATGTTAGTGCATGAAATCCATAATAACATTCTTAAAAGATACAGACCTTCATACAAGAGCTTTTGGACCATACTCTCTTTTATATATATTTTCTATTGAATTCTGTGTTTAGTTGTTGTTCTGGAGAAATAAATGTATTCATGTATCAAACATGGCCCTTTATTTTTCTCAAAGGAAACACGTAAAGAGCAAATGTCATTGATAGCCTGCAAGGATGCACATGCATGGTAGTGCACTGCATTAGATCCATTCTAAGCTGTTGCGACTCCATTTCTGAGGATAGTGGGACTGACTGACTGCTATTTCACCATCCTGTTGTAACTTCACTGAGTGGGAGCAAAGGCACCTTTCAGCACCCAGACTTGAGCTCCGAGTTCCACAGCTCTTCCCCTTCAGATACATCCCCCCTGTTTCTTTCCATCACTGCTGTGATCTCAGCGTATCCCTCACATCCTGCTTTGGGGAGCCCTAGGGCATTATTATGGGGCTAGGAAAAGGCTGCTGCTGAATTCTTGTGTGAATATAGGCCTTTCCATCTAACACAGGCAAAAGATGTAAATGGTAAGAGAGCCTATAAATGCTCAAATTATGAGTGGATATGTTGTCTGTGAGTGTGGGCTACATAAAGACACAGAGGTAGAAGAGACAGAGATGGTGAATTGCGAGGCAGAAGCAAAACCCACACTCTTTCCACAGTCTTATCTGTGTTTTTCTAACAGTACACTTTTTTTGATAACTTTAACTTGTGAAGATACGTGGAAGGAGAGAGCTTTTTGTGAAGTCCTCAGCCTTCTTGCTTTAGCTCATCTTATTTGCCTATGGAAAAACACGGGCTATAGCACTGGATGATCAACAGAAAAAGAATGTTAACATGGAACACACAGGAGAGCAGAGTAGGATGGAGATGGTAAATACAATAAATGCAGCACAAGTCTGTAAGAGAAAACACTTTTTTACGTGCTATTTAGAGTTACCATGGCATGCCTGTCTTGCTGAATATAATTAGTTGCACGCATAGAAGGAAAGCATACACTATTTCTAGTACTGGTCAGCGCACATGCTTTTGTTGGGACCATCAAATGACACAACAAAAGGTGGCAGTGAGTGTCCGCATGGACAATCTGCTGCAAACATAATTACAAGCAGGAAAACATGGTCACTGGGAACTGTCTTAGATGTGCAAAAATTTTTCTGTTGGCATCAGTCATAGAAGTGAGTTCCAGCATGAAGCTGAGGTTTGCTGAGAAACAAACAAGAAAAATCTTATTCAAATGCCACCCGTGATCAACCACCAACTCAGTGTATATCTGCAATGGGCAAAGCAAAAGCACACACAAATTGCTTAATCCAATTTCCCAATCAACACATAGAGACAAATGTCTGGGATCAGCTGAAACTTATACATCACCATTGGCATTACTAAAAATATCGTTACCTTGATAAGCATCTTCATTCCTGCGATACGTCTAGTGCATACCCTCCTGCCTCCATCAGCGACCAGCTCACAGCTCTTCTGAGCAAGGTGACCCTCAGTCTTCTGCTGTCCCTTTCCTCTTCTGCACTCCCCCATACAAATGCCTCCTTCCCTTCCCTGAGTCAGCTGCGTGATCTCTTCATGACCCCCTAGAGATATCAGATATCATGCCCTGTAGCATTAGATTTGATTATCTTTTTCATTAACTTAGCTCAGATTGCCACAAATGTTATTACTGCTTATGAACTAGCCTTTTGAAATCTAACAGTACAGAAGCCAATGCAATTACATCCCGTAGCAATGAAAGCATGAGGCAACAAAGCAGTAGAGTAATTCTTTCCATTTGTCCTCAGTATAGCGCCCTTCAGTTGCAGGGCAGAAGAAATAACTGAACAGTAGACAGTATGATTCATTAATGCATTTCTAAAAAAAATAATCCATTAATTAGGATCCTTGTTTCCAGATAAACCATTACTCATACCTAAGGGAACAATAGTTGTCCTAAAAATATTTGTGATTTCAGAAAATAACTTAAGTCGTGTATGTCCAACGTGTGGCCCACATGCAGCCTGGCCCCTTACCCTTGATACCAGACCACAGGGAAAAGCAAGAATAATTAAAGGGCTATGTATATGTATATATCCATCTAGCAGGGCAGAAGCATGTATGTAGATACAGATAAGCATGTATATAGGCCTGAACCATTTCTGTTGTCAGAGCCATATAATTATAATGATGCCAAAAGCTTAAGGTAGCAGCTTACCCAAGACTCAAGCAACTCCCCATGTTGACTCCCCTGTAGCCACAGCTCTCCAGCCTTCATCCCCAGACATGGAGATCCACGCTGACACTGGTGCATACGTACATGCTCTGCCTGTGCTTCTGATTGCAGCACAGGCATCATCCCAGACCTCCTCTCATCATCACTTCACAGTGCAGGAGAATGAGTGTTTACAGTGAATTCATAGCAGTGCCCTACATGAGCAGATTTTTCAAATGGTGATGTGAAATCCAGTAACTGTTAGTGGTAGAAAATTGTTAACTGGATACCCTTTGTAGCTGACATAAGAAATATTGCTATTGTCATTTTGATGTAAAGAAGAAATACAGGAAAAAAAATATAATAAAAGGGGGAAAAAATAGAAAAAAAATAGGTGGATTTTTTATTTCAATTTGTTTGTAAGTATTTTTCAGAGTGCCTACAGAGAGGGAAATTGTCTTTCATTCCATATTATTATGATGGAACAGCCAAATGGCAGCATGCAGCATTTAAAATCAGCATTTCAAAGCCCTAGCTATTCTTGGAATAGCTATTTCTATTACTTTGCTTCTTATTTGCACCAAATCAAAACACAGCAAGCTTGTTTGAAGAGTTCCTTAGCTGATTACATCTGAGCCTCTAAAAACTTCATCTAGGAAAGCACTTTCTAGCTATGAAAGAGAAGGAAGCCTTCAATTCCTATGTGATTATAAACAGCAAGGTTCAAAGGGTTTTTTTGTTGGTGGTGGTGGATATTTTTCTTCTTTAAATGCTTTGAATGATAGTTTCATCTTCTTTAGCCTCCTCTTAGCCTCCTGAGGAAATCTATCACAAGGCTGAAGTGCTGTCCTCACCACAGAGGGCATTTGCAACCACTTCTCTGAGTTGGTCTGCCCATCCCCCTCCAACTTCTCTCACCTTTCAGTTTGCAGTTCCACCTGAACTGTGGACTGGCCACCCTAGAAATGCCCCCAAACAAAACTCTTCCTACCATATGATCAGTAGTACCAATGGCCCAATGTTAACTGTGACTCTGGTTCAGCTGCATCAAGGATGATGCTGTTCCAATATTTCCCTCTGCTTTGCTCCAACATTTGTTGCTCACAGAGCAAAGGTAGGAAGTGAATGTGGCCAGGCTCCTACATACACAGTCTAGATCAGAACGGATCCTGACCAGTAAACCTCAGGCAATATGGCAACATGGGTGACATATTTAGTGTGTTGGATGGTATGGAGTACCTTGGTGTCTGGGGAAAGTGGGATAGCTGGGTGATCAGGTCAGCAAGCTCAACAGGGGCTCTGACAGGACTAGCATGCTGAGAGACCCAGTATACCAACCTCTTCACCACCCTGAGTCAGCCTAATCAAGATAATTCCCAAGCATATAGACAACTTAAAGCACTGCTGAAAATAACCTGACAAATAGATTTTCCCCCTTTGCCCTAGGGCCAGGAAAAAATATCCCCCAATCACTGATCTAAGGCTTCTTGTTCTCTACTGCTGCTTTTGCCCAGTGCATGAATATTTATTTCATAACCTGTGACAGCAGCTAACCAGCAAATCACTCCTCTTCGGCTGCAGTGCCACCACATGACAGGTTGCCAAGGGGTAACTAACATTTACCCTTTTCCCTCCTGGGGAAAGAAACTGCTGCTTTCTCTGCCTAGTCTGCAGAAAGGCAGTATATCTCACAGTAACACTTAGTCCAAAACCCCATAATTGTTCAAACCATTCACTCAAAGTATATACTTTGTTGCTCTCTGAAACTGGATGATAGTGAACTGTTTGAAAAATACAACCCTGTGGTACAAGTAAACAGTTTGAAGTTTGCTGTTACACTAACCAGTGATTTGGGCCTGGAAATGGCCTCAGCTGATTTTTTTTTCCTTGGGATCTTTGGTATCTAAAGTCTTTGAAGAGTTCAGCCTCTAATTAAATAGGCAAAATCCTCTCTGCTTCTCACTGTGTTGCTCTTTCCTATGCTGTCTCAGTAAAACAACATAAAAGCTCAAGCCAAGACAGCCTTTTGAAAAGAATCATACAATCATCCATATTGGAGAAGACCTTCCAGGTCATCAAGTCCAGATATCAACCTGATGTATAAAGTACCATCACTGAACCAAGTCCCTCAGTGCTGTGTCTGCCCATCTATTACTTACATACCTCCAGTGATAAGAGCTACTTTCTGAATGAAAGTTGAAAAAACCTCCCATTACTTCAAAAATTGGAATGTGACTCTTGGCATTAGCGGAGAAGTTCAAAAAAAAAGAAAATTATGACTATTTTGAAAGATCTGGAGATCACCATGTACAAAACCTTGCCCCACCACAGATGCATTATGGCTGTAACCACTGGTACGAATAGAGACTCAGACTCCATAGAAGTTATTTTACTTCAAAATTTATGAAAGGATATTTCTAAAAAATATGACACTGCCTATTAATGTGTAAACTCAGAGATCCAGGCATTCTGCCAGCACAATTACCCTCACCTTGCCACGTTGCTGTGGCCTCTGTTGCTACTGACACAGTGACAGGCCGAGCTGCTACCAGATTGTTTTGCAACAGCAACAGGGCTCCTGTTTATTCTACAGTAGGTTGAGTTTGGGACAGCTTTGCATTTATTGCTGATGCTCTTTCATAGGTCACCAGGGTGCTGCCCTAAAACCAAGCATCTTTCCACTAGAGATCAATCATATCTTACCTTGCAATCCATGCACTGCAGTCCATTACAGTTAATCAATGCCAGAAACTTCTCTGCATCCAAAAAGATAAGTAAGCTCATTTTTCAATATTGACCATGGCCATTTGCTTTTCAGCGTAATTTCACTCCAAAATTAAAGAAGAATTAGGAACTATATACTGCTTTTCCTGTGCTACGGACTCCCCTTGTTCCTGCTAACCACAAGGCAGTCTGTCAGCACATAGCACACTGCCATCAGGGACACATAGTGAGGATTTTGCTTCAGCAGTTTGCCAGAGGATTTTTGTAGCTTAAGAGCCCAATTACTCAGTTTAGTCAGGTTCCTCTCAGTAAATGAAAAAGTAGCTGAGTTTTATCTGTGAAGCCAGGCAGGGCCCTGTCCTAGCCCTGCTGTTAATTGAGGTGACCCCCAAGTAGCTTTACCTCACAGTGAGCAGCAGCTGCCTCTGGGGTTGTGCTGACAGCAAAAACAGAGTATGTATGTGACCAGCACTTGGTTATTTTCCCTTCCTCAACTCATTCCTCATCACAGAAGGCTCTGAGGGATGTGGATGTGCAGCCAACAACCTGTGAAAGCATATTTCCCCAGCGGTTCCTTCTGAGAAGCAGGGAAGTGTCAGATGAGGACAGAGCCAGCATTATGCTGCTGCTGTGACTTAATCTCAACAAGAGCTCTGCTGTTAACCATTTAACAGTCTAGACATACTATACAGCACTGCCCCTTCCAGTTTTTGCCCTGCACTGTTCCTAGTAGAGATGGTACAGGGATTTAATTGCCCAGGAAAGCTGTGTGAGAAAGCTCTGAACAGATGCCACAGGGACAGATTCAAGCACTGGTCCAGCTGTCCCATCATCCTGTCAGCAGTGGCACAAAATGCCTCAGACAAAATGCTCTTCTCCTTAAAACCAGGTCCTCTCACATTAGTGGTTCCTGCAGACAGCTAGGTTCTGTGAAAATACATTGGTATTCCCTTCAGAAAGTAAAGACTTGAATTACCTTGACCCTTTTACACTGATGGCCTTCCTCTGCCAGTAGTCAGACAAAGGTGACATCACAGGGCTCTTTTCCATGCTGGTAGAGGGCCTTGGAGCAGAATAGCATCAGTGAAATGCCTTTCCTGCTGCCGGTTGCCCATCATCCACCCCATAACTTGATAGCGTAAGTGAGCAGTGATGCTCAGGGTAAGATGACCCATTTTGAGGTTAATTCTGTTGTCACTGTTAATTTGGAGATTTCTATTGGTTTTGGTAGGGATTATTTTAACTTTATTCCAACGTTCCACCAACAAACGTGACAAGAAGCATGTCATGCTCACCTTATTCCAGACCCTCACTTTATGGCTGTATTTGTCTGCGTATTTCCACAGCATTATTGCTCGGTGCATGACACTACCTTCAGCTGCAGCAAGGTTAAAGGTAGTAAGAATCTTGGCCTTGTGTTTCATTGCTCCTGTCAGTTCCAGTTAGCTACACCATGCCATTATGGTTTTATATAATATAGAAAAACAAGTTTTTATTCTTCCTTTTAACGAAATCCATCCTTTTTTTCCAGGCAGCAGACAGTAAAATTAATGTATTTTCTCATAATATTTTATGATCTTAAACATCAAATATTCTCTGCCTGCTGAATCAGTCAGGATTCATTGACTCCTATTAGCAGTTTACAGGGCACTGCCTCCTCCAAGCAGACACTCATATTAAGCCTTTGAGTCTGCGAAATCATGCTTGAAAGCTGGGAAGTCATTTATGCTACATGCAAGGTCTGGTTTGCAAGAAGAAACAAGAGCACATTTATTTTCTCCAAGGCACTGAAGTGGAATAACAGTCAAAGTCCCAGTGACATAACTATAAAATAGGATGCCCTAGCTTCATCATTACGTATGATCCCTTTTATCATTCAGTGCATTTCAGGTGGATAGAAAGACAATCTCTTTGATCATCTGTCTCTTACACAAGACATGAGGTAATTCAGGGTCAGTAAATTTTCAGATAATATTTTTTTAGGAAATACAGTTCCACAATTCAAGTGGAATAATCCATATTGGCAATTTAGGAATCTTGTGTATGATAATTTACTGCTATGTGCACAGTAAATACAGTTTAAGAAGCTAATTAATTTATCTCACTTGTGAGAGCAACATCAGTTGACCGCAGTTATAGTCAGCAGCATGAAGCAAATAAGGTTTATGTCTTTGCACATACTGTGCATCTCAGAAAGCATATCAGAAACAGTTGCTCTCTTACAGGGTTAAGAACCTCTGCTCCTTTTTAAATGTGGAACAGTAAAAACATTGCTTACTCTCACACTAACAAGTATGTTTCAGTAATTGTAAAGTCATTTTAAATTTTAATTCAAAGTAATTGGATTTGCAGGAAATGACAGGTAATTACTAATGCAAATGGCTCTACTAGATGTGGCTGGACGATTCTCACAGCAGGTGAGAGCACACTGTTCCTCAGATGGTTGTGATTTCTTTCATAATAGTGAGTAAAACAGTTCAAATCACTTCCCTCTGAAGGTAACTTCCACTTTGAAGCTGAAATTAGAGGCATAGTTCAACGTAAGGGATTAACTGTATTTCAGCATTTTCTAACTACTGTTTATATATTTGAAGGCAACATGCCTCTGTGCTAGCTCAGACCAGATGGCCTGCATTTCACAAGGCCTGTCTCTTTCCACCATCCTCACTTCACTTCCAGACCTCAGAAAACTTCCTCCTGGTCATCAACATACCTGCATGCAAGGATTTACAGTACTGAGAGGGCTCCAAAAATTCATGTATAGATGGTCCAGACAAAAGTTGACCTCTGTAAAGGGCACCATTTTGACAGCAGGAAGAATCTTTCTCTCACTGCAGTTCTGCAAAATGAAAAACAAACCCATGAATAAGTAAAATGTGACTGATGTAGAGTGCCTTGATTTACAGAATTATCTGCTAAAGGGGTAGAAGAAACTAAGCCTCCTAGGAAGGTCATGGTGCAGCTAGGAAATAGCAACATTTTCTCAATGGAAAGCAAGCAACAGTTCAAGAGACTTTCTCACAGAAGTCCCCAGGGACCAAAACGAGCCATGAAGTCTCTAAGTTCAGAAAGAAGAAGGCTGAGAGAACACCACAAGAGTCACACAGAGTTGTCTTGCTCGGCTTTTTCCCTATGTCTTCATCTATCGGCATTCTTACAAACAACACTCAGGGCTGGGTGAACTGCGGGTCAAGATCTGCAACAACAGTGTTACCTTCTGAAAGCACCAACATCTCTCCCACAATAATCCATAAGATGCTGAAAGCTTAACTCACATCTGAGGTTTCTGTTAGATGTGTTATTTTATCCAGCTCCTTCCCCAAGCATTTTATAATTCTCTTTGAATTGCTCATTTTTAAAAGTCTATAGCTCTTCTCAGAGCAGAGAGAAGCTCAGATGCACCTTTTGGGTTTGGAAGTAAGAGCACAGCCACAGTTCTAATGGCTCCTGGGTTTCTCTCTTGATGGCTGCAAGGCTCAGCATCAGAAGTAAGGCTTCATGCACAGTTCAGCATAGACAGGAAGAAAAGCAACAACCACCTTACAGTTGGGAAATCCTGGCAGTGCAACATGCAGTCTCAAGGATGCAAAAATGCTCTGAGAAAAGACTGTGGCACATACAGGGACAAGGAAGATTACTAACATGTCCGGAGATGATTGGTGAGCCCCATTCCAGCCATTCTCCTTGGCTGAAGGTTGAAGAGAAAAAAGAAGCAAGCGTCACTGTTGAAAAGTGACACTTCTTTATATAAGAAGGGTTTTGATATCTGTGGGGGGGAAAAGGAAAAAAGAATATGAAGTGGCAAGAGGAGTCCAGTCATAATACAGTACTGAGCAAGGCCTACTTGTACTTAATGATTTTTCCTCTGTGTTTCTGCCTGAATCCTCCAGCAAATCAGTATGCCAGCCAGGGGAGACAGTGTACTGCAGCAAGAAAAGACAAAAAGGAAAGAAGACTGTTTTTTTCTATCTGCGCATTTCCAGTGCAAAAGCAGAGAAACCACAGAGGTTATACCTTAAAACAGAGCTCACTTGGTGTTTCTGTTTCCCTTCTCATGACCTTCACGGGGAAGACAAAAAAAAAAAAAAAAAAAAACACATATCACCAGGCAGAGCTTCTGTGAGAGCAGCTGTAATTGGAAGAGATCTAGTTTCTGCTGAGCAGCAGCATCCTATCTTCTTCCTCCAGAAGGTGAAAGGAGGAAAGAAGGAGGAAAGAAGGAGGAAAGAAGGAAAGAGGTTAGAAAGAATGCTGAGGCAGAGCTACAGGGTCACAAGATGAGGTTGCCACTGCAAGCAGTGACATCCTTATGGACTAACGTGGGTCCAAGAAGCACCCCAGTAGGCCGACTGATGGCTCCAAGAAGCACAGAAAGCTACCATACTTACACCCTCCCCTCCCATTGATTGATTCTCAAAACTGGGAATAACTTGAAGGCTCTTTCCAATGCTGTGCCTTGCCTGGGTTTGCTCAAGTGACAGGTGAGCTCAGCAATGACAGCTGGGGGAGGGCTGGAATACCCTATGATCCCAGCCTCTAGGCCTGGAGTTTTCCTTTATGTAATCCTCCAATATTTAACAGTCTGTAAAGTTTTTTAGGGTGTTATTCCATAAACTTGAATGTTTTCTACTTCCTTGATGCTTGAATGTATTGTGACTGCTGAGCTCAGGTAAGGATAGGTGTTGGTAGGCAAGAGGAAAAGCAAGGACTTCCCCTACATTCCTATTTATTTATCTATAAATATGTATACATATCAATAAAAAGAGAATTCCCCTCACGGAGGCTTAAAGAAGAACTTGAGGTCCTTCATCATGAATTGAAAGGACCTACAGGAAAAAAGGACAGACATTTTACCTCTAGAAAAATGGCATTTAGAGAATGAAACATGCAAAGCAGTGAGCAATCAAGCTGTGCCCTTAAGGCCATGATTACATTGAGCCCAACTTCAGATGAAGGCCACTTTATTGAGTTGTCTAATTTATTCTAATGACTGCTTCTTAGCTGGAGTAGCATTAGAAGTCCCATGTAATTTGGGAGATATTTAGCTGGAGCCAATGAACTATATAACGTTTAACCAAGTATTACGCTAGTGTGGAAGTTGAATCTCCTTTTGATTGACAAAGAAAGCAAAAATCTACAAAATAAGCATAGGGGAAGTGCATTGAATTTCACTTTCACTCTTGGTTGTGTGGGACTTTTTAACTCATTTATTTTATTTTCATGACCTTTAGGCTTACTCTGTAGGCTGTGCATACAGGAGATCAGACTGGATGGTCACAGCAAACCCATTTGAAACTGAAGCCTGCATTATTCCAAAACACATTTCCTTACTGTGCCCTGGCAGCCATGGGAAGAATTTGCATGTATGTACAACTCATACAGCAGCGTTGAATGCTTACCCTTCAGTATGAAAGTGGGAACACCTTCCACCTTCACCAAAACCCAGGGCTGCTTTTGAAAAGCCCTGAGCACAGACCATTCTCTGTGGCCCACAGAACCTCAAGCAGACAACTGCCTCTTGTATCTTAAAAGTCCCCTCTACAGCCCGAAGAGACAGACTCGATAACAAAAGCAGGTACAAAATCCCGACACTGAAAAAGAGTCAGCCCGAGCTGAGCTATCCAACAAATTTCTAGTTTGTTATGTCATGAGATAGACAAGTCAGGGCACAGTAACAGCCAGAGCTATCAGCATCCCACCCAAAAGTCAAAATGTCAGTATTTGTCAGAAGCACGGCTTGCTTCAACTCATTTTTGAAGAGAAAATATCCTAGGGTTTTCTCTTTGGTAGAAACCAGCTTTGCAAGGCTAGACCCTCAGCGACCTGCAGTTCAAACACATACACATCTCCCTACCCCCCTCTTCCAAAATTGCTCCTTTCTGGTACTTCAGCCATCCCCAGCAGAGCAGGACCTACTGCCATTCCTTCTGGCCACGGACAACATACGCAGCACAGCCTGCAGCAGACAGATAGGCAGCTGCACTGGTGCTGTGAAGAAATAGAGAACGCAAAAAACTGTATCAATGAAAGAGGGAAAATATGCCATAAAGTGGAAAAGATATTATGCACTGTTTTTGGAGTTTTCTTGTCTGTGCTATGACAGCAGACATGAAAGAGATGGGAATGCCATCAGGAGCTACAGGTGTAGATGAAAATGATGTCCAAATGCAAAGGTAGAATTATTGGTACTGTGTTACCCTGAAGTAATTATTGTTCTGCAGTCCTCACCCATTGAAAATCTTAACAAGGTAAGCATTAATATGCTGTACATTGCCTCTGGAAATAGGCAGTGTGACTGAAGTGTGCATAATAAACTAGTCCAGGTTGCAACACAAGAGAGCTTTGCACAGGCATACGTGACCACATGCTCCTGCTCAGACATCTATAGCAGACTGTCCCTTCCATTGTCATTTACACGCTCCTGAGTAATTGCACTCATAAGGGTGACTCTGCTGAAATGAGCAGGAAATCGACTGAAATATCGATGCTGCCAAAAGATCCTGTGCACGTTGAGGGAACATTTCATTTTATGTTTCTATTATATACAGCTGGGGAACATGGCAACCAGTCATCGGGAGATGTCCATGTTGCACTGGAGTTCTTCAGACATGAATAGCTGATAAACAGCATCACCATTAAGGTAAGTAAAGCTTTCCTAGTAACCCACATCAGATCAGACAGGAAACACTGGATGGATCCAAAATATGTGTTTCTCTGCACTAAGTACTGAGGCAAAACTCTCCAGGATGAATATAATCATGGCATGCTTATAAAACTCAACCAGATATCTGCACAGCAGTAGAAGTCAATATTAAATTCAATATTGAAAGACGCTGGCTGCATTACTGGAGTACAAACTGAACTGAAAAGACAGGATGTCACCAGACAGCACAGATTCTCTATAAAAAAAATACCTTCTGGCAGGAGCAATGTACATGCTAATCATCATTGGATGTGGTCAGGGCAAAGAAACACAATTAAGCTTTACTGAACAAGGTCCAGAAAGAGTTTTTCGCTCCTGGGCTTAGCAAATCTCTGCTCTGATGAATACAGAATTTTAAAAGCTCCAAATAGTGTGAGATTGCAAGGACTGGTATGTGGATCTCCCTTATCCTTAGCTGGATGATACAGCCTTGCATGTAGAAGCTTTGGACTTCTGGCATAAAAACAGATGCAATTAGCTCAACTGCAGATTTGCAAACACAGTCAAAACATTTTGTGTCCAAGTCAATTCAGAATGAAAACAGGATTCTTTAAAAGGTTTCTTGAAATGAATTTTTGCTGTCTAACCAGTCTCAGTAACAATTAGGAGCAGTAAAGCATCCTGCAGGAAGCTGTGGAAAATTTGGCAGGGAAAACCTCTGCTGTAGATATGCCTGCACATTACTGTTGCAGGTAAATTTTTCAAGGTGGCAGAAGTGGGAGGGGAGGAGTTAGTCCTTTCCTAGTGTTTTTGGTGTTTCATGCCTCAGCCAGTGTTTCATTTCATGTTGGATTAACTCTTTTATTGCTGAATATAAAGTTTGTTATCTCTTCTAATTATACTTTCAGCCTTGTTCCAGATCTTCCCCCTTCCTCTATCAAGAAGGCACACATGTGACTGCTATCTATCAACCTTGCTTTCCACCAGCACCTTTTTTCAGCTACTCTTATTTTACTGTCAGTCCATTTTTGTTTCCTTTTCTCATTCTGTCTCTTCTTTCCAACTTTTTTCCTTGTTTGTTCCTTTCCTCTCCCTTGGCTGACTACCTCATCACTCCATTCACCATGTTTTTCTCTCCTAGCTTCAGACTTCCATTTGTCTTCCTTCCCATCTCCCAGCCTTTCCTGCTGTAATATTTCCACTCACCCAGTATAACAAACAGAGCCTTCAGCCTTGATGAGCTCCCGTATGATTAAAACCTGCAAGATTTGGACCTTCTCTATTTGCAGTATGTCTTTCAGAAGCAAGGGAGAGGGCTTTTATTCTTTTTTAAAAAATGAGATCTCCTGTTCCCTCACTCTCCTTTGCCTTATCATCCATCAAAGCAATCAGCCCTTTATAAAACAAGCCATAAGAGGAGCCTGTTGGCAGGGAATCTGCACTGACTGGGAAGCTGCCAAAGTCTGAAGAAGTGCTGAAAAACATCACGGGAGAGATAGGAGGAAGCTGTGCCCAGTCTTTCAGAAATGGGTTAGTATTACAAAAGGGAAAAAAGGCACAGAGACATTTCAGGAGTTAGCGTCTCTAATGCAAAGCCTTCACAATTTAGGAAGAGAGTGATTTGGAAATGATTGCTTTTCTCAGCAGTTCCCAGTTCAGAGTTAACACTTCTAACTCTCCCCTTCTTCCAGCTTCATGTTCACCCAGCAGCTGCTGCTCAAACCCCAGCATGTGACAGAGAGCGAATGCAGCATCAACCAAATTCTCTCCACTTGAAAAAACACCCTTCTGCCAATAAGCATTTGGAAAGACGATGTAAAGGGTCCTCTGGGAAAGCAAATTATAATATTTATCTCAATCAAGTCCTTTTATACAAAATTTTGCTTTGGCATTCATCTGAAGGTCCACATGCCTACATCCAGGGAGAAAGTGTGTAAATCTAGTTTGAGAGGTAGTATTTGTATGCAAGCATTACAAATCATTCAAAGCCACTTAGTTACATTTGCTTCCTGCATACAAGCATGCATCTGTTCCCATGACTACTTTTCCCATTCGTGCTTCTCCTTTCTTTTCCGTAGTTTGCTGTGTCCATTCATAGTATCTTGGCTTTGGTTAGCTATGAGTAATTTGGCATCCGCCACCCAGCACCTGGCAGACTGTTCTTCAGTGGTGACAGAAGTTTGCAGTACTATAACCCTAGAGAGATAACTGGTGAAATATTACTGCGTTTACTAATGAGAAAGACTTAGCTCAGAAATATAATCTGAAAGCACAACAGCATTTAAATGTTCCCCTTCTCGTTTTCCTTTCCCTTAATCAGCATGAAGAAAGAGGCTTGAGTGAAGAACACTTAACCTGTACCCCAATAACTTACTATGCTCTTTACTCTCTATCGAAGTAGGGTGAAGTTCTTCTCAGTCCAAAACGGTCCACTCACTACCACTTGTAATGGCAGCTGTGAGCCACTTTGTGCCGGAGGAGTGCAGTATTTGAGATGAAGGTGGGTACACGGGGACACTAACTTCCTGGAAAGGAAGCAATGAATTTGGGGTTTCCAGCTTCTCAGTTTAAACAAGCTCAGCATTCACAGAGACTGACAGAGGGACCATAAAGCTAATCTGGCTGACCACTGCGAAAACCTAAAAAGTGGTTTGGAAGGAAATAGGACGGATATACAAATAGGAAATAAGCTGACTTTCCTCTTTACAAATCCACTCAAGAATCCTCTACACTTATGCAAAGTAAAATGGCAGAAACTTCGAGGCCTTTTGCCTCATCCAGTAATTACAGACAGAATATTACTGAGCCAATAGGATCCAAGATCCCAAAATAGGACACTAACAAGGGTGGAACCTGAGCTGGCCTCTGGTCTGTCAGTCGTTAAAAGCAAGATGCTCCTGGTCCATCTAAGACTAAGAATGGTCTGTTAGTAAGTCTACACTCTTACATCACCTTTGTTTGGTGTTACTTTCTTTTTCCATTTTGAACTTGAAGGATAGAAGCCAAAATTCAACATTTCACAGCTATCAGAACTTTCCTTGATCATGAAGCCTCTGACCCCAGAAAACATGAAGGGCTGCAGAAGCTGAGCAATGAACAGATATCCCACCAGGTATTTAAATCCCAAACCTAGATGCTTCCTACAACTAGCTGTGCTCTTTATGGTATATATATGTTATGGCATACGGTATATGTTAAGGTATAGTTGTGAATTATTGGGCATCTTGTATTTCCATCTATCCCTTAGTTATTCTCAAGTTAACATGCATCTACTGAAAATAGCTGTGCTACACACTTGCCATCTTCTTCAGGCAAATGCTTGTTTCAGCATGGGGGCTGTTCACCAAATAAGATATAACCTACTTTAAATTTCTTAGTGGCAAGTCCCTAGCCACTTAAGTCAGTAACAACTGTAAAGTTTCATAAAGTATGCCATAACTTTTTTAGAGATCTTTTAACATGTTTCTTAACAAATAACTCATGACAATACCTAACCACTTTTCCTTCTACAAAGACTAACATTCATGCTAATTTGATTGATATTTAGACTAAGTTTTTCCTTCCAATTTAGTTTGTATTTAAAAGAGATGATTATTTTTCCTACTTATTTAATAACTATGACTCATACAAGCTTTTAAATCTGACTTTTGTTTTTAGTTTTGTATTCTCATGTGACTTTGCTGCTGTTATATTTGACTCCCAAACAACTCTATTTTGGCGAAGAAACTGCAGATCTTCCAGACCTCAAATTTCAAGAAAAGTTAGTACTCATCCAGGTATTCATAAATAATTCATAACATAGCTTCATCTTTAGCACCATATTAAAGTCAGCCTATTAATTTGCAAATCCGTATTTGCATTATTCATTTTGTTCTAATTGCAGAAATTCTCAAATAAAGCTGAGAAACACTGCATCACTAGGAGTTGTTAGAAGTTAGGGACAAGTATTTTTACCTAGAACCAAGGCTCAGTTTCCTGTTCGATACCTTTGAGCTCTTGGCTAAATGCAGCTTGACATCTTAGCCCAATTTTTGTGGAAACAAGCTCGTGCAATCATGTTTCATGCATACATCCTAGGGGGTTCATAAACCCACAGGCCAAACTAAACTAAAATCTGGCAAAAGAGCAAAGTACTCTTAAAGAAGACTCAGTACATTTCAGCTACTTCAAGTTGCTTGAAAATAAATAACTACACATAAAAGAGAGGCATCTTATGTGCCTTAGCCAAATATACATCTCATTAGAAATTAGGGAAGCCATATGGAAGGGAACTAAAAAAAATGCCTTACTTAAAGAAAACCTCGGTCAGCTATCTTTTCAATTTTAGAGACTGTGGTATAGGTAAGAGAGGAACATGCATGTTGGCAAGCATCATCTTTGAAATATATTTACATACTGGCCAAACATTTGTTTTGAGCTACCATATATCCATATTTTCTGGAATAAGGCAAGTTACTACACATAAAAGTAAAGCCCATGAGAGATGTTTACCCTACTGAAACCTCTAGAGTTTTTGGACCCCTTGGTCCAAAACTCTCAGAGGGGAGACAGAGAGGGAGGTACTGGTCTCTTCCTCCTTGTAACCAATGACAAAATATGGAGAAATGTCACAAAGTTGCACCAGAGGACGTTCAGACTAGACATTAGGAAAAATTTATTTACCACGAGTATAGCAAAACACTGGAACTTGCTTGCCAGAGCAGCGGTTGATGCGCCTGTCAGTGCTCAAGAAGTTTTTGACCTCAAAAATATGCTTTAACTTTTGGTAAGGTCTGAACGGTCAGGCAGTTGGACTCTATGATCTTTGTAGGGACCTTCCAACTGAACTGTTCTAAACCATGTACATGCACCTCTTTGCCATGTTTTGTATCATCAGCACCTGAAATGAACATAACCACATCTCTACTTAAACAAGAAGAAACAGTGGACTTCCCCTTTTCCACCTAGTGCGCCTGTCAGTGTTTTCTGGCAAAACAGACATTTGGTGGAGGTACCTAGGATAAGCATCCCCACCCCACCACCAGGAAGAGCTTCTCTGCCGGGGCTCTACAGCTCTCCTGACACAGAAGACAAAGGCCAGTCTGCAGTTCTTACTCCTGCCTAAGTTTCAATTTTAGGTCTTTATGAAAGCCAGAGCAAGGAACACCCAGCCATCAAAAAGAAATATCTGACCTAATCAATACATTGAGCCAAGACAGCCAAAACAGAAACAGAATCCTTCATGGGAAGATGGAAACACCTTCTGGGAGACAACTGTGTCTGGGGGTCTCTTTGTTTGTAGCAGAGTCCCACCCTCTGATTCCATTTCAAAGTATTTCTGCTTCACAGAGACCAGTCAGGCAGTTCATATCACTGCTCCAATATCCTGACCTGCTAAAGCTGGATGTCTCAGGCAGATGCTGCTGAAGAGAAAGTCAGGTGGGTCACTGACTCCTCATAGGTCATTCTTGTTGATCATCTATCTTAAAACTAGATAACGTACTTTATTTTGATGGTAAGCAAACAAAGAAAAAATAAAAAAGTTCAGTTTGCAACCAAAGCAGTGCTCCTAATACAAAATGTTTTGTGAGGACACATCTCTCTCACAGCACTACCTTAAACCATGTGGAGACTTTCTGGGCCCTGAAAAAAAAAAAATAGAAAAAAGAAAAAAAGAAAAAGAGATCCCAAGAAGCTGGCCTACAAAAACTCCTCATACAGTGTCCTGGAAAGTCTTGGAGAATACCACGCATCACACTCAGGTGGGTGTATATACAACGTGTTGACTGCTCCACCTGACCATGACTTATTCAGCATGTCAGAAGAGCCAAGACCTGTGTTCAAATTCCAGCAGGTCTCTAGCTGCATTTGGTGATTTGGGCAGACGTTTCAGAGTTACCAGAAAAAAAAAAAATATATATATATATATGTAAATGTACACACATCAGCTACAAAAACTTGTTTGAGCAATTTTGGCTGACACAAAGTTACACCTCAGCCCATCAGCTTTGTCCCCACCGACATCAACAGGAAGATTGCTGTGAACCTGAACAGGATTTTGTTTTGGGTGTTTTTCCAGGTTTCCATGTCACATAGCAGGGTCAAACTCAAACTAGCCCTAGCCTATGACATGAGGCATGTTAAGATCAAAACAGACATGGTTTATACAGATTTTGCATAACATGCTAGTAGTTAACTTTCTGGCTTTTCTTTCAGTTCATTCTATAGAGAATAAATAGCACGTAAGAAAAATGTATGATAATCGTGCTCAGAATATACATCTATATGGATTGTTGACACCTAATAAGTGGTGCGTTACTAGGGAACCTTACCCTCTACATCTCAAATTTGAAGAAATATTTAGGATGAGAGAACTCTGGAAGGTAAGGGAGCAACTAATGGCACTGTGTTTCCACAGCTGTAAGAGTACAAGGCAGATAATTCTCTTTTTATTCCCTTCTGGCAGGCTGGAGCAAAGAAGTAACATGAAGTGCTCATAGTCCCAGTCTAAACTCTGGTTCTCTGCAGCCTGGTCTCTTCCAGTTAAATCTCTCTCTGTTTTCTCTCCCAGAAGAATACCAAGTTCACACTTTGAGAAAGCATTTGGAAGAAGATAAATGCAATTCTAGCATTAGGATTTTGAGGGTTAGCCATCACATTTTTCAAAAAAAGAGGACTGTTAGAATTAATTGTCTCCCCCGCTCTGTACACCTCCTACCAAAGAGCATTAAACCTCAAGAGATACGTCTGAGGACGTTGTTAAAGCAGAGCTGAAAACCCAGGTTGGGGACTTGGACTACAAAGCAGTACCAACGCCACCACTGTTGGCATTTCCAAATAAAATTTTTCAGGATCTGCTTCAAATTCAGGGCATATCAGAGACCGTCCTGCTACTCTCTCCTCACCAACGCCAGTAGGAGTATCAAGCTCCAGGAACAGCCAGCTTAAGGAACACTGCCCCCCAAAATGGCTCAGAGGGCATCTAGGACATACCTTGTATGCATGCATGAGAAAAACTGGGTCACCACGAGTCCTTCCACGTTTTTTCTTCTGTGGATGCTCTGCAGCATGAGGTAAAATCCTGCAACAAGAGCAGCAGGAGAGCAGTATTAGAAAACCCATCAATAGGTCAAGTGCCCAGGGATACAGAGGTCTGAAACACATTGTGCGAGCCCTTTCTTACTCAGTAATTCCCCATTCATCTTATCTACAGTTCAGTCAAGCAAAGTATTCAATCAGAATTAATTCTAACTATATATAAATGAAAGAGTGCATTTAGAAAACCCCAGTGGAAATTCATATCAGTAACAGAGACAAGTAACAGGAAGTATCTCCACATTAGATGCAATAAATAAATAAAATTCCATTTTAAAAAAAGCGAATCATCTAAAATCATCTATCATAGTTCAGATTTGGGCAGAGCCAGGGTCATAAAAGAACTCATGACTCAGAATATGCTGAATCACTATTCACGCTGGGAAAACACCCACTGAGAGCATCTCTTGTCCTACCATAGAAAGGGACAGAGGGAATGTTTCTTCAAGTGCTTTGGAATGACTTTCTTCAGAAACGAAAATTCCCCATGCTGAACTGCAGATGGAAACGTTCTCAAAAGGAGAGGGAAAACGAAACTGTATGTGTATAACACAAGGCTGATTTGAGTTAGCTATTGCAAAAGTCAAGTTTTCATTTTTAGTAGCAGAAAACAAGACTGGATTACATTCAGTTTGCATAAACAGAGCAGGCATAAAGCCCAGAGGCCTCAGTTTCTCTGCAGTCTGTTAAATACTGAGATGCCCTAGGTGGGACCACGTGGCATAGCAAAAGAGGACACAACATTGTGCATCAGTGGCCATGGCCACAGCAGTAACACCACAGCCTCAACTGCCAGGACCTTCCAGAAATACAGGTAGATTGAGTATAGAGTTTTCCTGTTGGGAACTATCCCTTCTGGTCCTGTCCTATATATCTCTCCAGATTTTTATCCATTCAGCCCACATCAACCACCCATGCCTGTTTTCTCTGGAGGGAGTAGGGGCAGATCCTGTAAATCAGTGGTTACAACAAAGCTTGAGTGCCTTCCTGTACACAGGAAAAACCAAATCCATGCTTTGTACATCACAGAAGACTATCATCACCCCAGAGGGTTCTTCAATGAGAGGGCTACAGCTTTATCTTTCACAACTGTTCTACATCTCAGAAAGCAACCAGGTTCTCCCCACGCCAAGGGCAAGGCAAGGCTGCCTTCCCCCAGCCTGGTGAGCTTGGGCTGTGGGGTGGCCTGATTCCCAATGACACTTCATTATTCTTTGTTCTCTGTGCAGTCCGGCCTACAGGGCCTTGCACTCAGCAAGTGCTGGGCTGGCTAATGGCATTTTGCTTTTCCTTCTTGGTTGTTTTGCCTAGCCTGTGGAAGAGAAAGCAATTGTGTTGGCATAGCCATCCCTATCTGACACAACAGACAGAAGCCAGGATAAAGGTGAGAGGCTCCAGGAGATATAAAAACACTCCTAACACCTAAATGTCAACTCAGTAAAGGTCAGCAGGAAGAAAACTAATGAAGAACTGAAAGAGGGCTGAGCAGTTAAAGCTGACTTATTTTCCAGTCAGCTGGAAAAGAACCATGTTCCAAATCACATTTTCCAATACAAATATTTTACAAGAAAAAAAATGAAGGGGGAAAAAAAAGACATTTTTCATACAAATTTTGCTTACTTTTCTTTGGTGCATGCATGATTTCTGGGAGGGAAGCAAGGATTTTTCAGTTGCATAATTAGCATTTGGTGAATATTGACCAGAAGCCCAAGAACTGGGACATCTCAAGGATAAGTGGAATTTTAAGTCTCCTTCTCCACTCCCTCCACACACAATAAGTCTTTATCATGTTAAAAAAAAAAAAAAATCAGTGCCAGGATCCTGAACATGGTGGCAGTGACAGCAGAGGGTCGCACTGTGCTTTGTGGCAGCACATCATGGCCCATGTCATCAAAGGTGGATGTTGGCCATATAGCAATAGAGGTCGAAAATTCTCTCAAGTATTCCATTACATCTTGTTGCCACGTGAAAGATGGCAGCAGAGGGGCAGCCTGACAACATGGTGTCCGACATGGAAGTGAGGATGAAAGAAGAGTGTGGAACTGAATTCCTCCATGTGGTAAGAATAGCACCCACTGACATTAATCGATGCTTGCTGAATGTCTGTAGAGACCAAACAGTGGGCGTGAGCACAGTGAGGCATTTCAGCAGTGGTGACAGTGGGTCACCTCCACTGGTGCAGATATTTGTGAGCACAGCATGCAGGCTCTCATTTATTGCTGAAAAAAAATGCACAGCAAATGGTGGTGACTATGTAGAAAAATAGTTTTTTGTAACTGAGAATTTACTCTATCAGATAGCATTACCAGGCTCCTTGTAACTACTGCTGTTTCCACGGACATAAATTGGAGGCATTACTTTCAGAGAAAACTACATATAGACATATTTTATATATGTATTTGTAGATACATATTTAAAAAAAATACAGAATCTAGGAAGAAAATCTTACATGCTGATCAAAAACAGCAATTTCACACTTAAAAGATACTACGATATTGAGTTGGAAAGAACCTTTAAAGGCCATCTAGTCCAACTTCCCTACAATGAACAAGGACACCTACAACTAGAGCAGGCTGCTCAGAGCCCCATCCAGCCTGACCTTGAATGTCTCCAGGGACAGGGCATCCACCACTTCTCTGGACCTCCAGTGCCTCACCACCCATATTGTAAAAAATTTCTTCCTTAAATCCGGTCTAAATATCCCCATATCCCCTCTTTTAGCTTGAAACCATTCTCCCTCATCCTATCTGCTAAAGAGTCTCTCTTCCCTCTTAACATCCCCCTTTAGATACTGAAGGGCCATTATCAGGTCTCCCTAGAGCCTTTTCTTCTCCAGGCTGAAAAGCCCCAGCTCTCTCAGCCTGTCCTCGTAGAAGAGGGGTTCCATCTTGTGGATCATTTTTATGGCCCTCTTTTGGATGTACTCCAACAAGTCTGTGTTCCTCCTGTACTGAGGACTCCCCATCCGGACACAGTGCTCCAGGTGAGGCCTCATCAGCACAGAGCAGAAGGGCAGGATCATCTCCCTCAGTCTGCTGGCCATGCTTCTTTTGATGCAGCCCAGGATACAACTGGCTTTCCGTGCAAGAGCACATTGTTGGCTCGTATCCAGCTTACCATCCACCAGTACCCTCAAGTTCTTTTCAGCAGGGCTGTGCTCCATCTTTATATCCCTCAGCTCATACTGATAGTGGAGTTTGCCAGGACCCAGGTGCAAGACCTTGCACTTGGATTTGCTGAACTACATGAACCTGGGCTCAAGCCTGTCCAGGTCTCTCTGGAGGGTATCCTATCCCTCAGGTGTGTTGACCTCACTACACGATTTTGGTGTCACCCATTAATTTTCTGAGGGTGCACTCAATCCCACAGTCAATGTCAATTGATTGAACATCAGTGAAAATACTGAAGAGCACTGGTCCCAGCACCGACCCCCAGGGACTCCATTTATCACTAATTTCAATCTGGACACTGATCCATTGATCACTGCTTTCTTTGTACAATCTTGCAATCAGTTCTGTTGAACAGTCTACCCACCAAATCCATATCCTTCTCTCTAAACTGAAAAGATGTTACGGGGGAACACGACAAAGGCCTCACTGAAGTCTAGAGAGATGACATTGGTGGCAATTCCTTTGTCCACTGATACTGTTACGCCATCATGAAAAGCAGTAAGTTTGGTCAGGCAGAACCTACTCTTGGTGGAGTCATGCTGGTAATTTCATGTCACCTCCCTAAACCTCTATCACCTGCAACATCTACTGAAAAAGAAATTAATTCATTTCAGAAATTGTTGCCATACAACATGTTTCCCTATGTAACAATATACACTTCACAGAAGGGATGTAGAAAGAATGTTTTTGCCTAGCTTCTGGACAAAAAAAAAAAAAAGTCATTAAATAAAGTCTGAATACATTTGGAAAGGGGAAAGAAGATATTTAATAGCACACTGCTTTCTGTTTAAAGATTTATTTATGATGGGAAGAACTTTCTTAAAATACTGTTTGAAGAGACTCAGTTGTCCAGATCTCTTTGAAACTTGGAAAGATTTGTTACTGTATCCTGAAAATGCCAGTCAGGGCTAACAAAATACTTACAAAATGAATATATCTCATTTGAGACTGAGATAAAGTATGATTTTATATACAAACTCCTCTACTATATGGTATAAAATATATGGAAACAAAAACATTAGCACACTTTTTATGATGGCAGTCAGCTTCTGATATACTGAAGGCAAGAGCAACACTCAACATACTTGTTAATTACAAGCTGTTCACACAACAGTCCCCACATGCATCCATTCTTCAGAAACCTAGATGTTCAATGCATAACATGAAAATAGCATTTGAAGTGACTTCATATTGTGTTGGCAGAAAGCACCAAATTTTCTCCCATTAGCAGTTCCCATAGTAACCAATCTAAGTGAGGGAAGGAGAAACCCCAACTGGAGAGTGCAAAAGGAATCCATTATTTTCACATAAAGGAGTAGAAGGAGTAAGGATAAGGCAAAGACAAAGAACTTTCAGTCTATGAGCAATCTGTGAGCTCCTGCACTCCATGCCTTACAGAGTCCCAGTACCTTACCCCATGCCAGAGCACCCTGTTCTGTTCCAGATTTGCAACACTCAAGCATCTCTTCAACTGAAGTCGTGAAATGCAATAGATGGCCTTATGCAAGGAGAATTTGAAAACTGATGACAATGAGCGTAGGTGCTTGTGTAGCATGCTTTCACTGCTGGTTGTACTGAGAAGCAGTGTTGATGCTGATGGATTTCCAGTAGAGCCTGGTTACTCCTGCCAGAAACAGATCTGCCTCAGGTCCTTAAAAGTGTCAAGGAAAGGGATGGTGCAGAAGAAGACAGAGGATGTGACCAGAATGCAGCTGAAATACAGAAGACAGTGAATCACCAGGCAAACTACATGTCAGTGAAGCAGCCTCATGCTCAGTTTGAAAGGGCACATTTTTCACAAATCCACAGAGATCATAATCTATCTCTTGGAAGTTTTCCTTCCTTCTCTCATGCTCAGACACAGAACATACAACATGAATCAATTCACAAAAAGACAACAGAAGCAGAGTAGCAACACAAGCTGGGTGACAGGGCACCTCGGAGCAACCTGCCAGAGCACCGCAGCACAGCTGACACTGAGCTTCAGTGGCTCTGCTCGGTGCTTGTTCCAGGTGTCAGAGCAAAACACTCTCACAGAAACCTAGGAAAAAAGGCACCTGAGCCATGCTTTGCCACAGGCATTTTCCCGCCTTTCTCCACTGATTTCAAGAACTGGAGGAAGATGGAAAGGCCTGTCACACAGACATAGCAATCCAGAAGAAGAAACTCTTTTTTTTTAAAAAAAAAAAAAAAGAAGCCCACTACCACAATTAAGCCACCAGCCCATTGCTCTAATAATGCTGTTGTCTACCACACACATGCTGCACAGAGTTCAGCCTGAAGCTCAGCATACAGACAGCCATACAGAATTTGGAATAACTCACTGTGAGGGAAAGCACAGCCTCAATTATTTAGCAGTCATCAACTTAACATATAGCTCATTTTAGTATAAAATACTGCTCTTGTTATGATGAAAAATGCACTGAGCTAGCCAACAACTCGGTTGGGAAGTGCAGTGCCACATTTAGTGTGGAAATAAGTAAGATATAGAAACTTGAACAGGAGATGCTAAAGGCCACTAACAAGATGATGCAACCTTTGCAGATCTAGTTAAGTCACAAAGGACGATGCATCCAGCAGGAGGAGTAGTGCCTGGATTTGCAATGGATCGCCCGGAAGGGAGCATCACAAAGCGTTAGCCCAGTGGTTTTATGAATGCAATCTGCAGTCCCCTGACTTCTTGCTTTTTCTAAGGCATGCTGTAAATCACTGCCATCTAGTTCAGCGCACATGCTGAAAGAAAAGGTCCATTTCTTTCTTCCAGCACTGCCTCAACAGCATTAGTCTTGAGGGCTGGAGGAAGACAATGCATTCATGAGCAGAAGTATTGTAATGGGTGTTAGTCAAAGCAAAAGCACAGAATGCACTTACTTGCCTGAAACCACTGAATGAACATCTTGTTATAACGCATGAGTGATGTGGGGTATTTCCCCTCTTAAAAAGAGAGGTGGGGGGGAGAGAGAGAGAAAAAAAAAAAACAAAAGAACAGGAGGCTTCAGTGCTGAAGAGTCCACAGAATGGTTTCCCAAGTTGACTTAAATCCTATTAAATAATAAACCTTAGAGGGGAAAATGCCTTGGCATGTTTCTTGCATAGTAAATTTCAGATATCATCTATAAAAGAAGAGGCACTCATCAAGCAGTAGGGTTGTGTAGAGGGAAATACATTAAAAGTGATACTCAAAGCTGGGGAAAGACCTCATCTACTTTTAAGATGCAAGGAAGTAAATTCCCTTTTGCAAGGAACTAAGTGACACAGAAATAATTCTTGCTTGCCCAAGCACAGAGGTTTTGATGCCGGCTGTACTGTAAGGATTTCAGGCTCAGAATTCACATCAGATTCTCCTACACTACCCCAGGATACAGTGATTTAATCTCTGCCACCTCTGATTGCCGCCCTCCCCCAGAGCCCAAATGGCCAGAAGAGAAGTGCTCCCTCCATAGCAATCCAGTTTCTGCGTTCCCAGCCTTGCTAGCACCATCGAAGTTCTCCATCCCTGTCCCACATCCCCATACGCACAATCCCAGTGCTCAGGTTTTCTCTGTGACCTGTTTTCTGCATACCCCAGGGTGCAAAGCCCTCCCCTTGGGTAGCTGGTCTGTTGGTTTACCTTTGGGTGAGGAAAACAACTGATCTGCATTTACTGGGGAAACCAAATGTCACTGCGCATCAAGCTTTATTCATAATTCTCTCTACAGTAGAACATAAATAGGGAAGCACCGATTCCTCCTTTATTACTGAAATCATTGACCAAATGAATGAGGGGGGGGGGTGGGGGGGGGGGGGGGGGGGGGGGGGCATGGACATTAACACTCTCTTCAAGAGAGCAGCATTCTCTGAGTCAGTTCACACTCCCTGATGAACATTACCACTGCAGCATGAAAACTAAGCAGACGCAGTCATACATCTGCATCAGAGCCCTTTCTCCATTCAAAGCCACTCTGCTAAATCTTTTTGCCTGTCCTCTGTGTAACTGCTCAACAAATAGACCGAGTGTAGAATAAAGCCCCCTTCTAGCCCACATACACTTTCAAAAAGGTGCCCTACAGCTGTGAAGTCAAAATGTTGCCCATTGCAACCCTAAAGAAAGGATTTTTCTGGTGATCATGCAACTTCCTTGTGAATTCCTGTTGAGGACAAAGACTAGATTTTTCATGACCTTCAGACCATGAATTGCTACTGGTTGCACTGCTCAGCTGTCTTCTCACCCTCCCCTGGAGCTGCTGTATCTGTGCTGAAGATTGCTGAGATCATGAATAGGCTTAACCATTGCAACACTTGCTCACTCTTGCAAACAAGCTATGCCTAACCTTATGGGGAGCTCTGGCTTGCTTAAAGAGGTGAGAAATCCCAGTGAAAGGGCAAATAGCTCAGGACTATCAGCAGTTCTTCTGCTCTAGGGAGTTTTAGCCAAGTTGTTCTATCTTCACTGGCAGAGAGATGCAGCTGGAGTCAGTCAGCTCTGGAGCTGCTGAACTAACCAGGTATAGCAATGCCTCAGCTTCTCTTGCCCAAACTCTGCACTATCTTCAGAAACCATCCAGGCACATGGCTGCAGTGCAGATATTGCTTTGCCACCTGTTTTGGGAAACATACCTGTGTTTTTCACTCTTACACATCACCCATATTCATTTGTCATTCTTTAAGCAGTAGCACAAAGTCTGAGCAGTGATACATCCTTCTACAGCTTTTTGAGAGCCTACTTGAAACTTTAACACAACTTACTGAGTCTTATGTTTGGAAATTTGATTCTGCTGGGACTTACGAACAAACAGCAGAACAGGTTTGCACAACTATTTCCGCAAAAATTTCCAGCTTATGATGATGAAAAAAGCTACAGATTCTCCACCACAATCTCATAACAGGAAGACTTGTGAGAAGCTCAGCACTTGCCTGCAGAAGATCTGGCTGCTCTGTCAGATCCCGAAAAGAAGGGCAGCGAGAGCAGGTAGGCATGTGCCACTCAGCAAAGGAAAGATATTTCCTTGAGAATAATTGATGTACTCCAGAGACCAGACAGCAGACATTATCCATTTAACTTTCCTTCTGTTCAAATATAACTATGGCAATCACGTAAGAGACAGTCCCAGACATGGGTGACTCCACACCGTCGCTGTTTATTCGCATAGGGCCATTCCATCGCTCAACCTGGGCTGTGCTGAGGGCAGCAGCATACCTGCAGGGACATAACATGACAACATGACTATAGGAACTGAGACACATCTCATCAATAAGCTTATTAGCTTTAGAGATGAGGATTTAAGAGTAAGTGGAAGAAGCGAGGAACCAAATGCATGGCAGGTAGGGTCCTAAGAACACCAAGAGGTATTCAGAAAATTAATTGAATATTATTCCAGTTCCTTAACTATTTGCTGAACTATTCATCAAGGCAGTTGTGCTCCTTAGTGATTACTTCATCAAATACCAGATTGCCTCCACAGACTAGGAATACAAGTATTACATAGAAAAAAATAATTAAGACACTGCATTTAGGTGAAACAGATGAGCTGAGAAACATCAGTGGCACTATTTAAAGAAAGTATCACGTCAAAGAGAATGCAAAATAGAGCACAAAAATAAGGAGAAACAGTTCAGGAAACGTTTTAAATTTAAATGTACTAAATTATAACAACCCAGAACAGGAAGAATGTGTAACCTCAAGACAGTTCTGTCCCACAGCAGGATGGACCTGTACCTCCACTTCTTCCAAGACAAATTTATCCAACCCATCCCAAACACTTCCAATGACAAAGCTGCAGTAACACCACCACTCTGGAATCTATCCCAGACAGACCTTGCTAATACCTAGACTGAGCCATCCCTACTGCACTATCAGAACAAGAAAACCTACTACCATCTGCTCTAGCCTCTATAATTGTGGAAGCATATTGCTCTCTTCTTCCTTACAGTCCTTCCATCCACATATTCAGACTACTACCCACTCACACTTCACGTGCTTCAGAGAGACTTACCTCTTTCTTTCTGCTGAGCAGGTAGGTGATGGTTTCTAGCCCTCCAATCATTCTGTTTCTTCACACTTACCTTCCCAGGTGCACCTCATTTTTATTTAAGCTTTCTGCCCAAAAGGAAGTGCAAACAAACAAACAATTGACATCACCTGATGGGTGCTCAATAAGTTTTGCTTCTTCACTACAACAATTTAATTATGACCATTTTTCCCTAGCTTACTTACAACAATATGTGAGATAATGTCAATTGTCAACTCCTGCTGATTCCTTCCTACCTGTAATATGGTGCCATTTTGTAAAAAGAATTTAGATTGACTTAGCTATTATTATTATAAAAACTATTATTATAAAAACTATTTGTTTCAGACATTCGCAGAGAACAGAAGCTAAGTGACTGATTAAAAATAATTCTCCAGTCTCTCCCTCACCCCCGCCTCGCCTTTTTTTTTTTAATTATAAATTAAAAAACACACCTGTCATTTTCTAGCTGCCTGGACCCTCCCTGGCCGTTCTGTCACCAGAATTGTTTTGTCTCCCAGAGGACTGTGAACTGTATCATTCTGTGATCACCATTATACAAATTGCCCCCCAAAATGAAATTCTCAGCTCTCCCTACTAGTTAGAAATAATTGTGTAAGGACTCACCCTCCAAGTTGCTTTCACTATCTCTGTATCAAAACTCTCCACCAGCACATTAAAAACTGGATGAACCATCTGTGACCTGTCATCTTTTGTTTTCAACAAATGCTTAGGTAATTAAACTCTCATTAACACCACATCCTGCTCTGAATGATTCTGTGAGTTCAGTTTTGCTGGGACATCTCTGCCGATCTGTTAGCAGCAGGCAAATTACATTTGGTGATTTGTCAGTCTGAGGGAATGAGCTGTAAAGTTTCGGGGAAGAGATCTCTGTAGTCATTAGAAAACACAGAAAGGGAGAGCAAGAAAAAACACTTAGCTGAATTATGAGGTAGACCCTAAAAGAAGACACGCTGAGGCATCACGTCACCAACACATAAGTTCTTAATTGTGCTCTGACTCAATCAATTTAGTTCTACTAGCAAAGGCCATGCAAAGGAGGAAAGAATTGGCTCATAGAATACCCTGAGTTAGAAAGGACCCACAAGGATCAAGTCAACTCCTTCAAACATCAATAAGAATTTAGACTTTGTGTGTGAAAGCACAGGAAATGCACCATTGGGTCAGAACAGTGGTGAACCTAAGCCAGCACACTGAATATGTCAATTGGATTCCTCAGTTCATGTCTCTGATGAAGAGAAGAGCAAGGCAGGCTGTCGTTGCAGAGATGAAGACTTTCCAAGATAATTGTGTTTATCACCTTCACTTTCAGTAACTTTGCTCTTTCTTACGATGTCTGGCCAGGTGTAGAAATCAGACTCACTGCTCTGCACATTCCAGGATCCTTTACAGCCCTATTTTGTAGGTAGGAATTACATTAGTAATTCACTAATCTACTGCCCATAGCCACTTCCAGCAGTGGGTTGGATAGGCAGAATTTCAGTAATTTCACCATAGAGTTACTTCTGAAGCCCAAGCTGAGTGCTCTCTAGTCCCAGGGACTTATTAATGTACCCAGCTGGTCTAGTCTGATCTGGCTGCTCTCCCCTTCCTGCTGTGAAAAAAATGTTGGGCATAGGAATCTCCTCAGCTGCAGAGAAGACCAATACAAATAAACTGAGCTTCTCATGGAGCCTACGGAAGCTCACAGAAGCACTGAGAGAACTTTTCACCTTTGGTTAGCAAGTGATCCTACTAATTCCTGTCCAGCTTCCTGCTCCTGAAGCATCTGAAGAACTCTTTACTAGCAGCTGAGGCATCTTTTCCAAGGCTATCTTTGAGTCATTTGTGTGGGGGTGTTTTTTGTCCTCCTACTTGCTTGTTTACATTTGACCTGCCATAATGTATAAGCTCTCTTTATTTGGACAATTTTTCCATTTTTTAATACAGAATCACTTCTTGTGATACCCCTGAGTTTTCCATTAGGCCATGAAGGCATTTTACTTGATTTATATTTTGTTTTCTAAAAAAATTACCTAACCTTGTAATACAGCATTCTTGAGAAGCCTCCAGTTTTCTCACTTCCTAGTCTACTGCACTCAAGGTTGTTTTATTCTGTTGTTGCTGTTGCTTTTTTTTTACAAGATATTTCATTTTTACTGAGATGCCTTTCTTGAAATTCAGTATTCATGTTCCGGATTCGTTTGTTTTGCTCTCACTAAAATTTGAATAAGTAGAGACAGCTGCTACAGAGCAGCTCTCTTACAGATACCTTTTGAAGTAGGTACCATGCACCACTTGGAACCAGCAACAGGTCAGTGTCTTCTCTTGCAGCTTGCTCTAGGAAACAGCCACATAATATGTCAACATTTGTTACCTCTGGGCCTTGCCTTAGCACTGCATCAGTCCAGTCTGTAGAGGGAGGTTACAACTATTCACTTTACTGCCTGTCTTAAAACTGCAGCTCCTTTCATTTCATGGAACATTTCCCGGTCATGTCATGATCACTGGTCCTCAACTTGAGATGGAGTTCATTGGTATGATCCTATTTCTAAACCTTGTTTTTTGGTATTCTGTAGCACATCTTTTTTCCTTGGAGCATTTTTATGCGGTTACACTTCCTGCTACCCTTCAGATTCAGTGGCACTCTCCCACCAATATATCCTGTTTTATCATCCCTGCAAGGCTGGGAGCCTGGCAACACCATATCCCGCTGCTTATCCTCCTCCCACCATGTCTTGGGATGGCTGCTCCATTAAGGCCATCATTTGAGCCCTAGCATTCTTGTGCCCCCTTCCTCTTTAGGCAAAAGGAACTGCTGTAAAACCACATCTATGCTTTGCCTGAGCTCTGTTGCTCAGCACTGCTGATCAAGGGAGACCACAATGAGTCTCATTTTCCTTGTTTAACTCTTTTCCTTTTTTTCCTTCCCAATCTTTTCAGAGGTATACAGCTTGGCCTCAAGCCATTACACAACCTTACAGGCTGCACAGCTCCGTCTTGTTCGAGGAACTTCCTCATTTCCCAACACGCTTTAATACTATCTCTCTGCTCCTTTGCCTCCTCCAGGCACTGGGGTTCTTTGCTTGCTTCCTAAGCCCTGTTCATAACCCTCACGGTATTTTAGACAGTGCAGAGGTCTAAAATTGGAACTGGGATCCCAGTCTGCTGCCTCCTAGAACATCCCTTTATTAGCATCAACAGTGGCCACAACCTCTAGCTTCTTATGGCACCCCCCACTGAACAGACCTCTCATATGGCCCGCTGCCTTTATGCATGACAGGCAGGTTGCAATGCAGTTCACACATCCACCTGTTCTCTTGCCTGCTCCAGGGGGTGATCGCTCACAGCACAGCTTGTGCAATCTCGCAGGGGAACAGCCACTCTCCTGGCCTTCTTTTCAACATTCAACTTAAGGTTCTCTTGGTTTTGAAAGCTGATCAAACTCTAGCTTCTCTCCTTTAATTAGTTCACTCTCTCTGTACCTTACTGTGCTCACACTAAGCTAGGTAACATCCAGCTAAGGATGATGAGAGGCTGCCTGAGAAACTCAAAACCAAATCCTCACAAGCACTAACTGCCCTACTCACTGCACCCTCAGCCGCTCACCTACAGTTTTTACAGTAATCCAAGTCTATCCACTCTGCTTCAGCTGAACCTTGGTGGGGCACGAGTCACTGGTGGGCTCCACGTCCCCTCTGCCATTGCTTTGAGGCGTGCCAGAAACCTTCAGGCACTCAAATGGCACTAGATGGCTGTTGTTTAGGCAACAGAATTGATATCCTTAGGAATGTGAGGTTTGGCATAGAACAGCAGAGAAAGGATCCAAGCTGGAAGCACAGAGATGCTTTTGGCACAGCTAGCTACAAAATACAATAGATGTTACTTCCGCTGAGGAAAATAAGGACGGATAAAAGACAATTAAAAATCTTTTTCTGAGAACAGAGAGATTTTTCTTGATCATTTTGATGAAAGCAGCTAAAAAATATCTCATGGTAGTGAAAAAGCAGCCAAAGGCTCTGCTCTTGGTGCATTCTTTTGGGCTGCCCCTTGTACACACCTCCTAACAGGAATCAACTTCTGTAAGCAGTGCCAAAACAGGTAAATAAAAAAAAATCCCCAAACCCCAGGAGAATCATAGAATGCTGGTTTTGAAATCAGAATTTTGATTATTCCTTTCCAGCAGGTTTTATAACCCTGTTATGTTATTGTTACACACTACACATTTTGTTATAAGCCCCATATCTAGCTCTTAGTCTTGATTTAGTCATGAATGATGGGATCTCGGATAGAGATATCAATATTTGTTGTGGTTCAACCCAGCAGCAGCTGAGCACCACACAGTCATTCATTTACACCCATCCCTGCCAGTGGAACAGGGGAGAGAATCAGAAAAAAAAAACCTAGCAAAGCAAAACTTGTGGATTGAGATAAAAAATATTTACTAACACAGGAAAGGAAGATAAAAGGAGAATAATAATAATGATAATGATATAAAAGATATGCACACAAAGCACAAAACAATTGCTGACCAATGCTCAGCCAATCTCCAAGCAGTGGCTGCCAGCCCAATCAACCCTCCACTGTTTATTTTTTACATTTTTTCACATGATGTCATACAATATGGAATATTCCTTTGGCCAGTTTAGGTCAGCTGTCCTGGTTCTGTCCCCTCCCAGCTCTTTGTGATCCCTCAGTTCCCTTTACTGGCAGTTGAAGAAGTTGACATGTCTTTGGCTCTGTGCAGTGCTGCTCAGCAACAACTAAAACATTGCTGTGTTATCGACGCTGTTTTTCTCCCAAATCCAAAACATAGCATCATATCAGGAATCATAAGGAGGAAAACAAAACTATTGCTGCTGAAACCAGGACAATATTATAGATAATTACATTTAACCTCATAATTGTATGTCCTTAAAAGCCTTAATTTCCAGTGTACAGTGACTGAGGGCTTCATAGGGTGACTTCTGTGCTTTTGGAGGCATTTAACATCTACACAAAAATATCAAAAGGAGACAATCTTGCTGAAGAACATGAAATTGAATTGCTCTGCTTTTTCATACAGCTACAGATTCTGCACGTTGTTTCCAAATACAATACAGACTTGAAAATGCATCAGTTTTCTATACAAAAATGCTCTTCCACATGACCAAGGACATTGTATAGTGCCATGGTGCATTGTACCATACACTCATATACTGCGTCGTTCATTCTCCATTAAACCTTTGTATTTTTGTGTTTTGTATTGGTTCCATTTCTGCAGTCTGGCTCCAAGGCCAGCGAGAGCTGTGGAAAGGTCTTTCTGGGATTTCTTTCAGAATTTCACAGACCATTCGCTTTACATTTATGGCCCTTCGTTCATTTATGCCTTTTGTGGGTGTGCCTTTACAAAGAAGCATGTAGTTAGGGCTTGTGAAATAGCTCCGTTTTGGGATACGCAAAGCTACACATTGCGAAATACACGACAGCCAAAAGGAAAAGTTGTCCTTCAAATGATGTAATCTGACAGAGCACAGGGCAATCCATACTTAATACAGATTAATAAAAGTGGACTTAATATGGACTAAATAAGTACTTTTGATTTGGGCATGACTGTGATCACAGGTTCTCTGGGGACAAAATACAAATTGCACAGCCAACTCTGGAAAGTTTGTGGGGCTAAGAGGCATTACTCACTGGACATAATACTGACTCAGATTATATTCTCAGCTTTCCAGAAGGCATTTTATAATTAATACAGCAATGCGCAAGGAGACTAAGTCCTCTTTTGAACTATTTTGCAGTGTCAGTCTTTGACTTCTGCGAAATTCTTCCCGATCAACATCAATTAAATAAGAACCTGACTGAGGGTGGGGCCTGTATTATATAAGAAAAAAGTAACAGAGAAGAATTTCAACAGACATCCAAAGCCTCAGTACAAGGCTACTGCATAAATTTGCCAATTCTAACAACACATATTCAGGCACCAAACAGAATTAAGCTCTAATTAAAGAAGTCTAGGAAACACTATTTTTGCCCCAAGCCAGCGCTCAGAGAAGTGATTCAATATTTTTTTTCATCAGTCTTTCATTTCACAGACATATTTTTCTTTGGCAAGGATGAAGAAATCTTAAGCATTGCAGGGATACAAAAAGGTGCCACTGGATCGGCAGTGCCCTTCCCTCTGCATCTGTGCTGAACTCAAACCACAGAGTAGAAGATCTCTTGTTCATTGTCCTCAGTGCTGACAGGAGTTAACCCTCATGTCTTGGGAAAACTGCATGCTGAGTCGTTAGCATTCTGCCCACACGAGTCCTCCCTGCCACTGCGGTGGGGCATTGTGCTCCTGAGACTACATCCCACAAACCACCCTATAATGCTGCAGCACTGTATTGGGTACTGGCCACGTATCTCCCAAAAACTATTTGTATTTCAATGGTAGATGTAACAAGTATTTAACGTAAAAGCTTCAGAACAAGAATGTATATTTTACCTTTGTGAAGTAAAGATGCATGGGATAGCAGTAATGAAATGCAAAGGCGATGGGCAGAAACTCAGAGGTGTGAGTCTGTGTCTTACTTTCTATTAGACAAACAAAAAAAACCTATTTTAACACATAGGAACAATTCCTTATTATATTTAAATGCTGAATAACCTTGTTTCCCATCCAAAACCTAAATAAATCCTACTTTCAAGCTGAAGAATTTTTTTTTTAAATCAAAAGTATGAAGGAAAAAAAAAAAGTTGTGAGTTTATTCTCCAAGTGATGCGAAATGTGGTAACCAGAAGCTGCACAATGTGAGATTAGAAAACCATACAAAATGGTGAAAGTATGTATATCAAACTTGATTTTTCACAGCTCTACCAAGCATAGAAGTGCTACTTCAGTGGAAGATATTATTAGAATTTGTAATGCTCTTGCTATGGAAATAGCTGTCATGTCACCCACCAGATTATGGCTGAGTGGACAAATAAGAAGAGCAGATGATACATGAAAGCAGTAGAGATGGGAGCATTTTTCAGAATTAGACAGCAATGGGAAGGGAAATGAAAATGACATGTAAGGTCTAATTGGAATTCCTTTAGTCATTTGCAAAGGATATTAAAAAGCCTTTTTCAAAAGCACTCTTATCAACATTTTCTTCAGGAATTAGAGTACAGCATAATTTGGTCAGAACATAAGCATATTAATTTTTCATTCTGGGAGCAGGTGGCAGCAAGCTTGCATATACCGACGCCAACCCATGAGCTCTTGGCCCAGTCACAGCTTATCAAAGCCAGGAGCAGAGGGCAAAGGGCTGGACACACATGATCCACAGCTATAACCCTGTTGCATATTTTTGCCAGCGTGCTAGCGCTCACAATTAGAAGACCAGAGCCCCAAGCCTCTGGAGCTGGCTCATGTTCACCCTCCCAGAAATGGTTTACAGTCCCTGAAGTTCTGACACTATCAGACAGAGAAGGTCAGATGCAGTATTTTCAATTTTCCCCTACTCTTATGGAGCACTGAACTGTAAATGTCAAGTGCTTCTTCAGGTGCAACAAGGAAGGACCAGCGAGTGCATGAAGTTTGGGTCACAGCAAGAAAGTGCTCACCAATGGAGGCTCCGCAGCAGGGAGGCCAATTTGTGGGACTGGGGAGACAAGTATCATCACAAGGATACATGGATTTCATTGTGATTCTTCATCCTGTTTAACAAACTGCACAGAAAGCAGCCAAAAGATGTATTTAAGGTAAAATCTTGTGCCTGCTTTTGTTGAATACCCACTCAATCCTGCTCATACGTATACTATCCCTTACTTAGAAGATAAAACTCCTTTTGGAAGTAGTCACTGCCACAACAGCAATGGGCGTTCATAATAGATGATTCAGAGGGGGCAAAATCTGGCCTTTCCAACCTAGTAAGAAGTGTCACGTACTATTCACGTACTTAGCATCTTCTTACGGAGACAGGAAGGCTCAGAAGTTACTTCTGCTGGGGAAGAAAATTTCAAGGCAACGAGAAAAAACTGCTCAAGTCAATCCATCTGGATGCAGAGTCATCACTTCACCCAATGGATGAGCAACAATCCAAGTTCTCATGGACAGGAAAGGCTGTTAATTTTCCAACTCTGCACAGTGTACTTGAAATCAGTCTTACCCAATCATTTCTCAGAGGGGACAGGCTCAAATACTGCATATACTCAGCACATAGCATGTATTCTCCATTGATTCCTCCATTTCAGACAGGCAGTACAATTGCCTTTTTTTCCCCCACTGTTTTGTGTGAATTGCCAACATCACAGCCACAGTGTAATATGAGTAAACATGAGAAAAAAATTTAACCTTGCAACATTCACGATTTCTTCACAGCAAAGACTAAGACATAGTGATCATTGCATTGGGACTTGCTAGGGCTGAGCCTGGAAAGAAATTGCGCAAGGCAGTTGATGAATGACAAATAGGCCCTGTGAAACCTGACTTAACTTTAAAAGTTCATTCTGCTTTCAGCAGGCAGTTGGATTAACTGACCTCCAAATACTCCTTCTGGTACAACTACTTCTAAGTCAGTTGTTCTGATACCTCCTCATTACACTCAACCGTTTCTAGTTGTCCTGCATAAGCAGTATGCCTATCAAAAACTTAGTGAAGTCTCTTATTGCCTTCCAAGAACATCCTGAGCTATACTCTCAGTTCTTGCTGGATTGTTCTTACTACAACTTACTACAAGTTGACAGTCTTTGGGATGAGATGAACTGGAGTAGGGGCTGTTGAGTTCCCCTTCACAATGCATATTGAAGGGCTCATGCTGATTCTTTGCACGGAGAATAATTAACCTCTTTGGCAGAAGAATATACTCTTCTCCATACCGGAGAAAAAGTGACAGGACATACCAGAGAAAGAAAGCCCTTTTTTTTTTTTTTTTTACTAGCCCTCCCCATCCTTACTCCCAAACAAGGAAATGACACAGGGGCTACGAGAACTCATCATCCAGAGTCCAAGGAAAAGCCTAGGAAAACAGAGCCTAATGAAGGTCAGAGCAGAAAGCGCTGTTTAACCAAGAGCAATATTTGCAGTAAAAGTACCATATTTGCTGCCTACATAACACAGGAACAAGGTCTACGCAGCTTGATTTGTCATTAAATGAGTTTTGGACAGAGATGTGTTTTTAAGAAAATCAGGAACATTTAGACCTAGATATGACATTTCAAAATAGCAATTTAAAACATAATTAAAAATATTTAGTATAATTCTTCAACCAGTTCATCATTTCGATTGAGACATCCATAAACACCACAGAGACAGCAAGTTCTAATAGGCCTACAGTCCTTCCCCTTGAATTGGGATCAGACACTGCTACCTGGCCCAGGAACTCCTCTCCAAGCAATCACCCTAAGTACCTAGGGAAAAGCAGGAATAAGATAAGCTTCTACAGTTCTTCTCCTTAAGACAGCCCCAACCTGTCCACTAGTACTATCTGGGGCTTGTCCTGAATCGGACATACAAGAGAGTTACAAGGGTTTCCTTTTTTTTCCCCCTCTTAAAGAAGGATGAAGTCTCTCTCCATTGAACTTCATTCTCTATTGAGCTTTTGGCACCCACAACATCCTGTGATAGTGCAGGGAACCTCACATTTCCTTTGGTCTGAATCTGGACTGATTGTCATCATCTGATGCCACAGTTCTCGTATTAGCTGACTTCTGCCCCTACCTACTTTCCTCACGATTTTGTAAGCTGCTGTCTTATCCACCTTTATACTCCTATTTTCTTCTCTGTTATCACCTTCTCAGCTATACAAAAGGCTTACCGCACCTTGGATCATCCTTGCTGTCCCTTTTCTGAACCTTCTCCAGATCTACTACAATCTGTTAGAAGCAAAAGGATCAGAACTGCACAGAAAATTCAAGAAGATAACAAATGTATGCAAGAGCATTCAGTTCACTTCCAACACATTAATAATTCCTCACTCTGAATATACTTTTCCGACCATCATAGTACCAGACACTACCAATGTTTTCAGGAGCTCGTTACAACCCCAAATCAAGCTCCTGAAATGTAGCATCCAGCCTTCTCAGATCCCTCTGCTATTCTCTAGGTTATTATTTTATATGTGGATTTGGAGTTACTTCATTTCTTATGTGCATCACTTGACATTCAACCACACTGCATTTCATTTGTCACTATTTTGCTGTCTCTCCGTCTTACGAGGTTCTTCTGCCTGTCCTCACGTGCATGTCCTCACATACCCTCTCCTTACTAATTTGAATAATTTAAGGCTATCAGCACATTTTGTCAGCTCAGAACTGACCACCTATTTCAGGTCAGGTATAACTCTGCTGAGCTGCACAGATCCCCCAGGAACTCCCCTGGTGATTTTCCTGTACTATGATAACTCTGTGTTTTCTATGCAGCGGTTCCTGACTTTAAACCCATGTAAGGATTTTCCTACCTGGGGGGTAGACACGAGTGATATTCTGGGAGGTATCAAGCCTGTATCCCCAGCCCCGTGCTAGGCTCCAAGTCTTGTTCTCCTGGGCTCAGCATCTCTCACGCTGCATTCAGAACCACATCTCTGAGTTCCACTAAGTGCATCACCAACATCCCTGCCCCACAAAGAAAAGACACAAAGACATATTGTGTGCCTGCACCCATTCCTTACACACCAGCTGCCTGCTAAATTTAAAGATGGGCTACAAATATACCAGTACAGTGTTAACAAGATGCTCTCCTGGTGCCAGGGGCAAAGGAGAGGCTGTTCTGAAAGGAGAGCCTCTTCCTGCTCAGACTTGCTTGCCCCACACAGTGCACAGCATGGCGCAGGGGAGAAAATACTGGGGAAAAATACATATACATCACTTCTGGCAGCTGGTCACATTTACTGTATAGTCTTTGTGATGTGTTCATGCCTACATCTTTGTGTTGTTGTTTGTTTGTTTTTTTCTTCCACGGGACTCTTTGTTTACTGAATGGAGGAGCTGGGTTTCACTTAGCAGTTATTCACTATTTTGCTTTTCTTTATTGAGCACAATTTAATCCCTGCTCTGAAGGAAGAATTAGCCATTTCCTCCAGTGTTTTCAAGGCTGTCACTCCTATCTGATCTCTGGGCACGTCAGAAACACTCAGATGTCAAATGGAGGAAAATGTGTGCAAACCCTGCCAGAGTTCAGACGTGCAGCTGACTGCTGCCACTCCAAAAAGAAGCACAGCCAAGAGCTGAACCTGGTTTGTTTCATCACCTGTGGCACGAGGGAAGATTTTGCCCAAGGCTTTCACATGTGCCTTCTGACTGGGGGGGAATATTAAAAGAGAAACCCTTGGGTTCTCATTGTGCACTATGGAGTAAAGGCTGCTTTGATGGATAGTGCTTTGGGTCCTCTACTCGTGATCCAGTACTTGCACTCCTTCACCTCTCAAAGCTAAAATACAGAGGCACTAAAGCTTCTCAAATAAAAAAGTCACTTCAAAAAGCAATCTCAAAAAGTCACTGGACCTTTTTCCAGCACAGTCACAGTAATACTTCCCACTGCAGTGCTGCAGAGCCAAAGAGCTGTCAGCAGGAAAGGAGCTGCCCTCCCAGCACAGCAGGGCCCCCAGCAAAGCTATCTCAGGGCAGCCTCAGCTTTGCCTGACTCAGTCCCAAAAACCTTCAGTGCCCTTCTGGCACTTGTCCTGCGCTGCATCCCCCTCTCCTTCCTCAGGTCCCACCAAGCATCCCATGGCGTGGCCTGGGAGCATTGTCCCTTGGCACATGGGCCAGCACTAACAGGAGGGGTCCAGGTCCATCACCTTTATGACTCTTCTAGTATTTGTGTACCTCAGCCTGTTCTGTGTCAGCTGTGGCTAGATTGCCTCTCCCACTTTTGAGCTGATCTATAGTTACTCTGAATTTCTTTCAGCAGCCAGCATACCTGCAGGATTCCTTCTCTCAGCCCTTAGTCTGCCTCAGGTCTTTGCTCCAGCTGGGCTTTGGTCTTCTGAATTTTGTCCTTAAGCACTCAAACAATGCCTTTATGCCCCTCTTCTATCACATGCCCCCGCTTCCATCTCCTGCAAGCTCCCAGTCTTGTCCCCAGTCTTCTTGAAGTGCTGTTCGTCAGAGTCAGCCTGAGGCAGACAGATGGATGGAAAATTATAGCTGAGAAACTATGATGGACTGTAAGTAACTGAAACCAGCATCTTATAATGAGAAGGGTCAGGAGATTTTAACCATTGGTAACTTACCCTTCCCACCTGTAATTATTTATTGTCACATACTGCAGCCACTCACTGTGCTCTGGACAGACCTCTATGCAATCCTTTTAAGCAACCGTAACATGCATTTGTTACCCAAATAAATATAGCGTTGATGTATCCTAGTAAATACATGTACACTTTCTCTGTTTAATGTATTACTTCCCATTCTTCCTTGTATGCAGCCTTAGCCATTTTTACTCAATTTCTATGGTTTTAATCTTCTTTTCCCCCCAGTCACACCTAATTTTATGCTCTCCAGTTCCTGCTGAGTTTTTTATTTTGACTTTTATTACATCTAATATCACACGCCTGTATTCTGTTCCACTTTTCCTGCCCTGACCTTAAGCTGCTCCCTGTCTCCCAAGCTCCCTCATATACATGCTGCTTCTTTGCCTCTCCTTCCCACAGGTAGTCGGTTTTCATCCTCATCCCTCTTCTCAGACACCTCTCTTCTGGCTGGGCCCACCTCTCACTGACACCCATTTTGTTCCAGCACTGGGGATGTTTTCAGTTTTCTTTGCCATGGAGGGAGCACGTTTGCTGTCTGCTCTCTTTGGCAGCATCCACTCATGCAGAAGGGACAAGGAGAGAAACTGTCAGAGTGCTGGCTCCAACCTGCAAGAACATCCCACAGAGAGGTTTGCCCATAGTGGATGCATACCTAGAAAGGAAGGAGGGGGGAAGTGCCCAGCTCCATGGTGGCTGGAAGAGTTGGCAGCCCCAGACCCACAGCACTGCTGAACCAGCAGCACTAGACAGAAGCCAGCCTGGAGCCCTACACCGTGCCCAGAGCAGCCAGATGGGCTCCTGCTGTGGTGTAGATCACTGATTTGTTTTTAAGGGTTTAAAAATTAAGTGCATCCTCAACCTTTTAGTTACTCTTGTTTGTTTGCTTTGTTCCGCTAGTAAGTACTAAATATTTTAAATGGTCTTGCAAGGTACTGCCTAACAGCAAGTGTGGTCACCGCTGTGCTACGCATTAATAATTTAAAAGCCCTGGAATAAGAATAAAGCCTACAGCGATGTATTGTTTAACCTTGCTATCCTTCTCTGCACAGGCACATGGCGGTGATAGCAGTAGACTCCTGAGGCAGCATGTGAGGACAAACCTCTTCCTTCTCTTCTCTCACTCTTGCACCTCCTGCCTTTCCAGACATCCATCAGATGAGCACCCACAATACAGACAGCAGGTTGCTTTGCTCCCCCCATCACATTTGCTCTGCACAGTGGGTGGTCTGCTCCTCACTGCAGTGACCCAGTGGCAGGCAGGCAGTTGTGCCACCTCTGTGCCAGCCATGATTTATCAAGGGCCAGCCCAGCTGAAATTTCCTCTCATCCCACCAATGTTTCAGCTTTTACTGCAAGTTGCAGATGTTTACCTCTTCAGCAACTCTCCTTGCACAGGCTTACTCACATTTACTGGTGCACATCATAAGGGCCCTCACTCAGGAGACAGCAGTAGGAGAGAGCAAACACCTGCAGGGGATCAGAGCAAGCTTGCAAGAGGGAGCTGAGTGCCTGACATTACCTCACCTGCCAGCCCTCCCAATGGGGCTGGCACACGGGAGCAGATGAGGAAGGCACCAAGCCATCAGGCTGAGAGCCAGGGAAGCCATTTTGTGCACCCACAGCTGAGGGAAGGTGTCCCATGCCTTTGCAAGTACAACACAGAATATCTGAGCCAGACAACAAAAGCTTTGCCAAAATAAGTTTCCCACCCATAGGATTATTTGTTGTTATTATTTTAAGTGCAAAAGCATACTTGTATTTAGACACAAGGAAAGTAGGGGGAGGGGGAAGAAGCAAAATACAGAAAAATAATACAGACACCTAAGTGGGAACCCAGCATTGCCTCAAGTAACCTGGCCTGGGGAGGCACTGCTGGGTAACAATGATACAAACAATACAGGCAGAATTTTAAAAATAGTAACATGGCAATTATTAGCACACCCATTTGCTATTCCCCTCCAGCTCCGTAACCCGAGAGAGCTCTGCTTCTGCCAAGCAAAATGTAAGGCATGTACTGTAGGTAGCATTAGCCTTGTAAGTACAGCCCTTCCCATACTGTTAAAAATAACTTTCCCTAGCTCTGCATGCCAGACCTCAGGGCCGGTTTTGTTCTCTGTGTTAAAACACTGGCACTGTTTTGAGGCTATCTGAGAAAGTTATGTGGCCCATTCGCTGCCCCCAACGCAGGACAGCCAGGTGCCACCATGGTGCTCTCCTGCCTCAACCCACTGACCCTGGCAGCACCCTCAACACAAAGTCAGCCCTGCGTATAGCCAGGAGGGGACCGAGGCACAGAAGGGGCTCCGCAAAGCCAGACCTGGATCTGCAAGCTCAGCAGCAAGCTGAAAGCTCAGTGTGTGGTGCTGGCGTGATCCCTCTGCCAGCCGTGATTTCCTTCCTTCCAGCCAAGTCCACTTGTAAGAGGGCTTTGCCTGGCCTTTCTGCCAAGCTGGACCAAGCCTTGGTCCAGCCTTGGCAACATCTGAATGGACATGTGCCAAAGCATCCTAATGTATCCAGCTTTAAATAAGAGCAATAAACAAGGTTAAAGCCAGAATAAGCACACAAGAAATCCTGCTCATACTACTTCCTTTCCAGAGCAGGTGCAGCATTTGCACTGTGCATTTGAATCACCCAGCTCCTTTCAGGCTGCCCATTGGGCTGGAAACCTCACAGAGGAGCACGCACTCAGGCGTCTCCTTCCTCCTGGCCAGGTCAGTACACCCTGCAGTGCTCTGCACCTCCCAGCAAAGCCCAGAAATCCCTCACAGCACTCACACCTCACTTCTTTCCTACACATGCATTACCACCCACTCACACAGAAAGTCAACATCTACTAAGTCCTGGTGGCAGCCCTGCTGTAAAGCCTGCTACAGAATGTTAACATTGTCCCTTCAGAAAACAGTAGGTTATGTAACCATGAAACCTGTCTTTTTTTAATTATTAGTATTTATTTACCTTTATGGCACTCAACAGTCAAAGCCGCTGCCAAAACAGATCCCCACTGTTCATTCATGATGTCATTATCAATGGGCAGTGAGTGAGTTTGGGAGCCTCACCCTCACTGTGCTCTGGATGAGATACATTGTAAAGATAGAGTTACAGCATTTCTTTTTAAAATTAAATTATTTTTAAATTGTTCATGCATGAACACCAAGCAGTCAAAGCCCTTCAAATGAGTAGTCAGTGATGAGCATCTTATTGCTGACCTTAATGACAGTGCAGTAGAACAAGCGGTGCATGTATGAGGACATCCGTAGATAGGCTGCACTGTTTATACCGCAGGCAGTTTGCATTTGCTCATATAGCATTTCTCTGTGCTACTTCTAATTCTCTGGACAGATAAAGATTATTTTCCCATTATTAATCATCAATACCTTAATCTTGTCTAAGCCTTTGAACTTTACCCAAACAATAACGGTCCCTCAGCAGGGCTCCATTTGCTACACCTGCCATAGTTGTTCCTAGCTGGTGATCTCACACTATATAGTTCACATCGATTTTCATTTTTTCAAAGGCATTTTAAGAAGATTATCACGGTATTTATGACATACATCAATGAACAACTAAGAGGTGATGGAATAGAGCAGCAGAGGCACTAGCAAGGCACCTCAGCAGCCATCCAGGTGCACATCTTGAGCAGTGAGAGCACCAATCCTCAGAATCAGAAGGGATCAGCGTGCTGTCCCTGCTGGGATGCATGAGGCTTGGGTGGGCCCTGCTGCCAGGAGGCTGGCCCAGCCCAGCTGGAGGTGCTGGAAAGCCACTGAGCCAGCAGCAGGCTCTCTCCAGCTCTGCTTTCTCTCTTCCAGGTGCTACCAGCTTCCTGCAGTCTCCTCCTGGATATGTTTGACATGGCAGCTGCTGCAAGGACCAATGCTACTCCTTTAGGAAAATGGAAAAAGGGATGAAGAATGTTGATATACCGTTAGATACTTCCAGAATCGCATGCAGGAAACTGCTTTCCTGACAAGCCTTGCTGCCTGAGCTGTGAAGAGCCCCGGGATTGAGCTCAAGGCTTCTCTTTTCCTTTCCAGAGAGAATCACCACAATTTGTTTAGACAACATGGCCTAATATTGGATGCAGGCGAGTGCGTGAAGGGTAATGCTCACAGTTTCCTCCAGGCAACAGCCTGTGCAACACACAAAGCCCGCATTCCTTTTACCATGATCACCTCCTCAGCAGGAGGGGAAGCACTAGGCCTTATCTTGACTTGGCTGCTGACCAAATACCAATGGCAAAGCCTTCCAAGAAGCAGTACCATGTCAGGGTTTGGGAACTTTTGGACCCACTGTCATTGCTGCAGGCAGCGCACGAGGCTCCATATTTTTCCTCTAAGCCCTTGGAGCCCTTTTGATGCTCTTTGAGAGGGGATTCCAATCAGCAGGAAAACAAGGCATTGTTCATTTCAAACTGCTCCCAGGGGCCGTCACACACCTGTTCTGTAAGATAATACATAACCAAAGCTCTGAACAGAAGGCAACCACTGGTTACCCATCTCATCCCTCTGCAGCACACAGACCCAGGCAAACCATGAACAACTGCAATTATCTTTCTTGTCCAATAGTGGCATTCCTTAAAACAGAAAGAGAGAACGATTTTGTGTGACTAAAAGGAAAAGCATGCATGTGTGGAAAAACATATGGGTAACTGAACTATGCATCCACCTGCCACTTGCAGAAAAAGGCTACCATGAAGTGTTGTCAACTCAGTTTACTCCCCTGGCCTACAGATGTGTGGATCCATCTCCCAGATGCATTTTTGTGGCTGTAAAATCTCCTGCCAAACTTCTGAACATCAGCTACCACTGATTTATGAGAGTTGTTTGCTTGCAATGACTCTTAACAACAGACAGGCCAGCATTCGACAGTTTTTCCTATCCCCAGAGGGCAAAATTTGGAAGTATAATTGGTAGGGCATTAGCTAGGCTCCACTGCAACACACTTTTGATCTAAACACATTGTTCAAACCAGGTTGCTTCTGTCTTCAGTAATTTATATTAAAAAAAAAAAGCTGCTTGCTTCCAGCATCCACTCAAGAAGCATTTTGTCCACCAAAGTCCCAATGGAGTCCAGCAAAACACAGAAGTGAAATACGAATGCTATCAATCACTTATCAAACTTAAAGAACAGATATTATCTAGTGAATTAAATCAGTAGCTTGCATTTAACTGGGTAGAGGGGTAAACTATATCAGCTCTAAACTCACCTGATACCAGCATATTCCCATATTATCTAGCATGCCTACCCCATGAGATTTTGTGCTCACGCAGACTGGATTCCTACCAGTGCAGGGGGAACTTCCACAGGCTATGTGGGGTGCACCAAGAAGGGCACCATTAACTACAGGTGTGCTTTCTTGGTTGCTCCTGACCTGAATGTTTTTAATCACAAGCACGACATCCTTACTAGGATTCCTGTTCCTGAAATTGTTGAAGACAGGAAAGTCTTGGTCTTCATTTAAAAGGAAGCTTCAGGCCTTCATTAGCAGAGCAAAAGATTTACAAGTGGCCTCTGAGAAAGCATCTCAAAAAGCAATTACACAAGCCAATATACATTATAAAAGACTCAGTAGCCTCAGAGTGCCTGAGTTACTTAACTCATGATTTTTTGAGCATTTGAGATGGGTAAGGTTCAAACAGGGAACAAACTTCCCAAGAAGCGGAAGTTGAGCATATTCCTGTGCTGTACCTGCTATGTGATCTGGGCTCCCAGTCCTGATCCTTAATTGACAGCTGCTCTTCAGTCTCTAATTAGCAAGAGTCAGTGATCAGATAGAAAGGCTCTGGCCTCTTATTATTTTTTCTAAAAGCCAGCCTCATACACAAGCCTGATCTGAGATTTTGAACCAACTCAGTTTTTAAATACTGTCTTTCAGGTGCTTCCTGACTAAATAAGTAAACCCATACTCCCATGGAAGATTTTGGTTTTGCAGAAAATACTTGAGACTCATAGCTGGGGCTGGGCATGATAGCCTAGCTTTCTTTAACAAAGAAAACACAGGAATAGTGTAGGATTGTCTGGCTTATTTGACCTCTCGAGTCCTTCTCTTGTTATCTTTGCTGTTGCTGTAGAAGTGATAGAATTTTGAAACACTTGAATTTCTGCTGCAAAAAGCATGAAGACATCAGAAAGCATTCTAAGAGAGGGGAAACTTTTAGATCAGAACCAACTGTAGCCAAAAAATAAAAGCCATAAAAAATAAAGTACTAAAAGAAGGAAGCATCTAACAAGATCAGGCTGAAAAAGTCATACTAATTTCAGAAAGCACTCAGATTTTCAGATTAGAGAGGTAACCAGAGGGGAAATGATAAACAATTATCACTTCACTCAACACTGGCATTAAAACTCTTGCTTATTTTTCAAGAGCTGACATATTTTTAAACACTTTGTCCTTGTGACAAGGATAGAAAATTTAGCCTTGGAGTGATTAAGTGCTGAGCTCAATGTACAGCTAAATAGACAAAAAAAAAATAATCAATACAATATGCTAAGTGGTAGCACTTGACCAAGGCACATGGGAAAATAAAAAAGAGAGCAGGCATTTGAGGCAGACCATTAAAATTCCAAGGATATAACATTATACAACTTGTACTACTGAGGTACATTGTTGATATGGAAACAGAAACACATTTGATAAATGTAAAGAGGAGACTCTTATTAATGATAAGTTATAGTTTGCATAGCCTTTTTCCAGCATACGACCATTTGGTGCTTGTTTTAAGTCTAACCCAGTATCAGAAAAAATTATCCAAAGAAATACATTAAACCCTTTCTGATGACTGAGAAAGCTGTATTAAAAGGACAGCTCGAGTGTAGAAGGCAAGAACTGAACAGGTCTAGACAAAAGAACATTAAACATCTCCATTTCCTCTCAAAACCCAGAAGCTGTCAGTTGATAATAGCATAGGTACAGCTAAATCTGTGTTCAAGAGACACGGTTTTTAGGTTTATGTATCGGAGCATCCAAGTTGTTTGTTGTTATACTTGGGTTGGCAACAAACTCTTGTCTGTCGCAGATGAAGGACCTATTTTTTTTTCTAATATCAAGGCTGAAGAGCTGTAATATTCCTTACTGAGTGGGACAGCAGAGACTACACGCACCACAGCCACTGCAGGGTGGAAGAGGGTGATACAGCCTTCCAGTGCTCTGCCTGACACATGGCCTTATTAGCAGCCCAAGCATTACATTCAGATTTGAGCCAATTAGCTAGGATTCGATTAAACAAATGTACTTCTATATGCATTACTCCCAAAGCATGTGCACTCACCCATCTGCTGAGCTACTGCCTGGACCCAGCACTAAGCTCAATGGAGTCTGGTGGGAGGACTTTCATCTTCTTTTAATGCATTAAACTCAGGAGGAATGAACAGCTTTTCTCCAAAGGGTACAAAAAGACAGTCTATGCTTGGCAAGTTTGTGCACCTGCCACCAGTTATTTCTTGTCTTTTTTGCTTCTTGATTTTTATGTTGTCTTGGTTTTTATGTCGTGCTACAACCTCAGGTTTCCAAACAAGACCATTTCTGTGGTCTCATGCAGCTGCTACTAGAGCGTCTTCTAGATATTAGAGGAAGAAAAATCTACAAGCCTCAATAATCTTCTTTTTCCCCAGAACATATGAGAAATCGCTCAAACAGCTCCACGACCTTTGTTCTCTCCTTACTGTATGTGGCTGACTTGCATTTACACACTGAAGACTGACTTGGGAAAGTGACATAAAGAAATAAGGAAGAAAGTGAACATTTCATTACCATGAGACCATAATTCAGGAGACGCTTAACCTTACAGCAGCCTTTCATGGTTTCAGACTGATTGGCAAAGGTAGCATAGCCTCCATGGCAGAAATAGCATCAGATCACACATTTCCCATTTTCACTGAATAGTAAAAGGTCCTTAGGAGAAATAAGCTACTAAACTTAAAGGAATAGGGAATATTGATGCAGGTTATAAAGAAATGCATCATGACAGTACTGGAGGCAATGTATGCTAAAACTGATCTAGTAACTGCTATTTCGGTAGGCTTGGGTTTAAGGCTGGAGAGACACAAGAAAAGACATGCAGTTCATTGAAGTTCATTAGTCGCAAGAACAAGGCAGGAAACTGCTTGAGGGCTCACTTAGTACAGACTAGGTCCAACTCCACTTCTGGTTCAGTGTGGCAGTCAAACCAGAAGATGTGGGATCCTTTGCATTTCCATTGCTGAGGCAGTACCTCATCACCCTCGACTCACAGAGGGTTTTCCAGTTACTACCAAATAAAATCTGTTATCTGCACCTCCAAAGTTAGTTTCAGTCTTAAATAAATTCTTTAAAAGCTGGGTTCCTTTCATTTTAAAGAGAAGTTTTCAATTTCTGTTGGACAGCAGAAAAGCCTGTAAGAAGCATAAGCTAATAGCTCAGCAAATTTGATCACTATACCAAAAAGATTAAGCAGAAAAAAAAAATCCCACCAACATTAGGTAAAGTTATAACCAGCAACATCAGAACTTCATAAACATTCTGTATTTACGCTGATGGCAGAGTTCACCAGTGACAAGAACAAATTCTGCAGCACTAGGTGCTCTCTAAGCATGTTTTCTCACTTCAATTTGTCTCTAGCTTTTAATAGCAACACTAATTACACCTGCACCTATTACCATAAAGAAAGAAGAAAAAGAAGAAGTAACACAATTCCTGAAAATATTTGAAGCAAATGTCTAGAGTTTTAAGGCCTTTGACCATTGTTACAATCGAAAAGGTTAACACGGTGGAAGGAAGATACAGGAGTGTAACAGCAAAGGGACTAGCGTGGATGGAACAGTGTTACAAAGGAAAAGTACTCACCCACCTCTGAAGAGAGAGGCTCCCAGGAAAGACTCCACAAGGGAAGGATCTCCAACCAGACATCCTTCCCCAGTGGCAGTCAGTCCTTAAATGAGGTCTAAGAGAGGTGCAGCCAGGCTCCACCCCTTCTGGTCACACAGCAGAATTGCCTTCACCTGTGCTCCCAGGGTTGACCAGGTCCTTTCCCCAGGTGCTCAATCAGTGGTTTAGACCGTGACTCAACAGTTCCCATACAATCAGCTCAATTGAGCTGAAGAAGAACTTACTTATAAAAGCATCCAGCCTCAACTTGAGGATACCAACAAGTGGTGATACCATTTATCCACGCAGTAGCAGGCTCAGTGCTCCTCACTCTCACTACGAAATCAGTCCATCTCCATCTACTCCCAAAGTTCCCTTCCTTAATCTTACAGGCCTTCCTCCTCATTATGCTTTTCTCTGATAAATGATAATATATTCCTCATTTTCTCTCCAAATTGAAATACAAAAGCCATTCTGAAATTAATGCCTCCTTTTATTATGTTAGCCCAGGACATCAGAGGTGGATGTTTGTGGTGTGGCAGCAGAGGTTGAACCTTCCCACCAATATTGCATTACATGTTGTTGCCATGTGATAGATGGCAACAGAGAGACAGTCTGACAGGGTGGTGTCTGACATGGAAGTACATATAAAGAAAAGGTGTGCTGCTGAATTCTTCCATGAATAAAAAGTTGCACCTACTGATATTCACTGATGCTTGCTGAACATTTATGGAAACCAAAGAGTTGATGAAAGCACAGTGAGGGTTGGGTGGTGCATTTCAGCAGTGGTGACAGTGACTGTGGGTCATCGCCACTGGGACAGATGTTTATGAGTGTGGCATTCAGGCTCTTGTTCATCACTGGTGAAAATACATAGCTACTGGCAGTGACTGCATTGAAAAACAGTGTTTTGTAGATGAGAATTTGCTCTATCAGCATTTATTGTGCTCTTTGTACCTGTTGTAGTTTCTATGGAAATAAAAAGGATGTATTACTTTTGGAGCCATGCAACACTCTTGTCAGTCTTCTTAGTAACTGAATATGTAACAGGACAAATTTCTTACAGTTTTGGTTTTTTTTCTAGACTTCCAAGTACTTCAACTCCTTTCTGACTCTTCAAAATCTCAACATTCTTTATAAATCAGAGAATCATTGCATGTATTTATTCAGTACCTGTTCAGCATCTGTGAAAGACGCTTGTGATGGCAAATCTTATGCAGAACCAATTCATCCTTGTGTTACAACACTTCACCAAGAGTTCAAGTACAACTCTTTGTTCAGAACTAGACCTGTATCTCCTGTAACTCCTCCAGTTTCCACGCAACAGGCTCACTGTTCACGTGGCCCTCATGCTTTTTTTTTCCCCCTGGTGCTGCAAGTTTATGTTAAGGCTGCCTTAATACAGCAAATGCACTTCAGTGTTTCCAAGTAATTCAATTTCCACAAATACTGCCAGAGAAAAGTGCTAAAGACTCTTTGAAGACTCACAGTGTCCAAGAGATCAAACTGCACAATAAGAGCAGATATTTTACTCCCACCTTTCTTGGTCATATTCTCCAAGAATAGAGAAAGTTAAGATGCTCTCTATCCCCTGTGTTCCCCAGATGGTCCCTGTACAAACTTTAGGAGTAAAACCCACCACAGGGATAATTGCAGGAGGGGGTAAAAACCAAGGCTGGAAGAGGAATAGCTCATCTTGTTTCTTATGTCCTACAGGAATACACCATCCTGTCACACCATGAAGCACACTGAGTATGATTACTAGCACTTTATCTTCTAGTTGGCATAGAAAGAGATCATCACACTGTCAGCTTCTGCTGTAAAACACGCAAAGGCTAATTATGCCAGGAGGCATACCCCAGGAACAGGTGCTCTCACAGGCAACCTTGTATACTGGAGAGGCACTTCAATGCCAAAGCAAAAAACCTCATCTTTGCTACATATTTATTTCGGGGCACATCAGTTCCATTCATTAGATCATTTAAAACCCCAGAGAAGCGCTCACTGCAGACGGACTTGGCCCACGTAAGGAAAGTGGCCCACCCGTGGCAGTGGCAGTGAAGAGTTTCGGCTACGATTTAACTTCACATTGTTTCAGCAACAGTGTGCTATTCCTATGCCCCTTGAATATTTCCCAGAGCTGAGAACACCCACACAGTATAAAGACATAGATCTCAAAGAAATCTTCATGAATGGCTTGGTTCTCCCCCACCAAGGCCGAGAGCATCTCTGTTCAGTAAAAAGCAGTGAAAAGGAGATCCTGTAAGTCTCCATAAAAATCATACCAGCTGCAAACAATAGTTATTTAGAGTTAGTTTTTGGTCACTGACACTTGTAAGATAGCAACACATGTAGAGCTAGAGGAGAGGAAGCCCCTCACAAAAGTAAATGTCCCATCACACATGGCAGAAGATAGTATGGGTTGTCCCAGTGTTTGTTGCCAAGTCTACTACTGACCTCCAAGTACTTTCAAAAAAGTAGGCTGCTATTTTCCACAACAACTGCAATGCAAGAAAAAGAACAAAAAACGTAAACAGGTGACATGGGCAATTTTAGCTGAGTAACATGAGGGAAAAATATTTGCAGAGTGCCATTCTGCTGCAGGATAAAAGAGATAACAGGCATAGTTGCCATTACCTTACATTTATGATTTTGCACACAGTTTTTATACAAGAAGAAAAAAATGTACATATTTGAAGTTGTAAGTGGAATCATACAATATATCTCTGGATGTAGAAATGACTCTAACCTTTCTGTTATGAGCGGGGGCTGTTTCTAAATATCACCTGCAATATGTAGGCAGCTCTAACTGCCTCACATGCTCCGCAAGGAGTACAGACCGAGGAGAGAATCTCCTCATTATAAGAGAGTTCATTTACATGGGCCTCTTTCTGAAGACATCCCATTGATAACACTGACATCAATTGTGAAAAACAGCAACATAAAAACAGCAGAAATCACAAACCCCCCTCCTGATATTCCCAGGGCTCATCTCACATGCCATAAAAAAAAAAAAATAAGTCTCCATTAGAAACCAGAGCTGAATTGCAGCTTCAGCAAGGTATAAGATTTAAACTTGACTTGCTGCAAGGCAGAACAACCAAGTATTTTCTCAGGACTGCTAAAATTCCTTAAGGCAAATTAAGAGAGATACGGAATGGAAGAGAGGCGGACAGCCCTGCTGCCAGACCTCCAGTAGAGAACTGAGTGTCACCCACTGGTGAGCCCTCCTCATATGACCTCTGGAGGAAGGCAAAAAGGAAGCAGCGGTACTTATCTGAAAGCATCTCCAAGATTTCTCTTCTTTATAATTCTTCAGGGCACAGGGAAGGCATGCCTCAGCTGTAGACTTTCAAAAGTGAGGTTATCCACCAGGTTACAGGAATTTGGCTAAGTGATACTGAGCTGAGTCTTTTGTTGTACATTAAAAGCCAGTTGGGATCTATGCAGCTGGGTTCCCATGTACTTACCACCTGCCAGGCTTCTCGTTCTGGTAGGAAAGCCCATTTACCAACCTATTCAGCAACAGTAAAGTGTACATGTAACAAGTCACAAGTTGTTCCATTTATTTGAGTAAATATCTGGTAAATAAAATCATCGGTAAACATTACAAAATTAAATACATTAAAAAAGCTTGCCAGTATACATAAAATTCACAAACATGTACTTCTTTTGAAAAATAAAATATGTTCAGAGCACCCTTGATATAAAATGCCTGACTAGTGTCACCTACCAGCATATGGTAGCTTATTGAAAATTTCAGATAGGACATTTTCCAGGAGGGAGCAGGGATCTCTCTCTGTTCTTGCTTTTACAAGAGATCCACATTATAAAGTCTCCCCAGTACTCAGGGTAGAGCCATAAAAAAGACTGTAATAATCTTTGTGTACTTGAATAGGAGAGGAATCTTGATTAAGACCACATCACTAAATGCAAGACAGTGCTCTAAAGTCATTTTGGCAGCATTGCCTTTTCCTCCACTATGAAGCAGCTTTTAAGTGGAGATGGACATTTCTCTAGATATGACTGCAGACCCCTTTTCAGCATAGGTTTGCACAGTTCCAAGACACCATGAGGTGGAGAGGAAATGATCTGGCAAAGCATCAAAGTTAAAATAACTTTAAGTCTACAAATTAAGCCCTTAAAATTCCCAATTCTCATATGCTGCAGTCTAAATAAGGAGATATGATGAAATTTTTCACTGGGCTGCTCTAAGGGTACTTAGAAAAATGGCAGTACTCACTTCAGTAATCTAAATTGGTACCTTCTGGTAGCATATTTGCAAGAACCACCATTTAAATAATTTACTGTAACAAACTTTTCCTTCCATCCATGTGAAACAGTATTCACAACCCACTTTATAATTTATGTACAGACAAGCACAAGAAATTTGACATCCATGAGTTAAATGTACAACCAACTTAAAAAACATTATCCAACTAGTCATAAGGAGAAGTCTCCTAGCTCTGTAAATGTACAAGATCTTCTGGTTTACCACGTAGGCTTGCTGCCTTTCGTCACTAACTCTTGGGTTCTTCACTTGCTTCTGTAATCCTCAAGTGAAAGTCGAGCAGCATCCAAAATGTTGATATTCTTGATTAAAAAAAAATAATAAAAAATGACACTTAAAAAAAACCCTTAAAACACACAAAAGAAATTCCTTGAGTCAAAACTGAATGAAATCAAAAAAGTTGTGGAGAAAGACAAGTATTTTAATAAAGGTCTTGTATTCAAAGTCCCATTTCCCTTGCCATGTCTTTTACAGAGTGCTACTACTTCGAGTTATTTATATACTCTTCTTTTGAGGGGGACTGAGTTTTCTCATTCCTCTTATCCGAGTTAGCAGCTCTTTGATAAATTCCTAGGAAAAAAAAAGATTAGAAAATATGAGTAATCTTTATGATCCCATAATACCATGATTTTGAGTTTTCAAAAATTCAAAGCAAACTGTATATTTTTCTTTAAGCTTTTACTGCTAAGCTGGAATTTCTTTTGCCTGATATCCAGGAATCTTATATGCGTACACTTGTCACATAGCGAAGGTGTGAATTACTGATTTTTCCTCTGTGTGAGCGTGCTCCTTTAGTTGCTAGTCATCTCCCAAGCCTTTTATTACACAGGGCCTTCTAGAAACTGCTGAATGAGGTAAAATCTACGATGGGATACCATGCAAACAGCCAAAGGAGAATGTCAGAGTTTCAGCCTGCACAGAAATCAAACAAAAGAGGTGTTTGTCTCACCATTTTCCAGCTGGCACAAACATTTGGGCTGGCTGCTCATTCAGCTGGAAAAGAGAGCTAATCTGGCTGAAAACTCATCTGTTTTCCTGTTTTCCTGTTACGTTCCAAGCTGGCTCACCCTCTGACAAGACTCACTGCTCAGCCCCATACCAACTGGTGCCAGTCTGAGGCAAGGCAGGAGGGCAAGGGGCCAGAGGTAGCACCACTGGCTTATTATGGGTGAAACACTGGGTGAAGCTTGTGGTGGTGGATCAGTGATCAACACTTTTCTGAAATAAAAGACTTTAATGGGCCAGCTCTTTGTTCACACTCATAGCTTCCTCAGCTTCAGTGGATTTCCTTTTAAAAGAAAAAAATTGTGAAAGAGCAGAAGCTTAAAGAATTGCACCATTATACACCAAAAGAATTTCAGGTAATAACTGCAGGCATGCTAAAAGCTAAATCACCCCTTACTGTCACACTGTGAGAACAATGCTTATCCATGGTACTATGCATACACTCACAAAAAGGTTCTTATCTAGAAATCATTTAGCTATGAACATGGAATGTAATTATGGATTTAGTCAGTTGGGTAGATGTGAAAGGACAAAAAAGCATGACTTCCTAGCCAAGTGCTTGAGGCTAAACATGCCAGTGAGCAAGGTCACCACCTAAAAGACAACACAGTACCTTTCCAGAAAGAGTCACACTGAAACATACATTACACAGGTGCTGAAGTGTACATACAGAAAGTCTTGGTAAATGGGTATTTTCACTTGAGAAGGGCAAGTTTTTTTTCTGGCACGTCGATATTGCACTGCATATACTGTTTTATCATTGCTTAACTACCCACAGCAGCTGTGGTTTCAAGTATCAGCAGCAAAAGCAAAGCAACAACTAGCTCAGTGTGGGCTACAAAAGCTCACGAGGAACATTATGTATCATAGTGCGGTACGCACAAACCAGCTAGATCAATATCAGTACATGAAACACTTGCGCATTTCAGCAGTGCACATCCCATATGGATAGACACATAACTTCATGGGATGATTGGAAAAATGCATTGTTAAGATCCCAAATTCTCCCTCTCTATCCCTTAGAAGCCGTATTTTTTCCAGATATGCACAGGTGACTGCAACAATATCCACTCGGATTTGTCAGAATACAGCACTTAACCACTGAGAAGTCATAAAAAGGAGGAAGGCAGTTTTACCCTGAAAATTCACAGCACTTATCGCACTGTGCATTGATCCTGTGTTACTCTTTCATCATCCTAAAGGCCTGTAAACAATGCAAAACTAACACGGTATGCTGCTGTTTGAAGGAAGGTATTCTTCACTCAGAGGGCAGTAAGGCACTGGCAAAGGCTGCTCAGAGAAGCTGCGGACGCCCCATCCCTGGAGGAGTTCAAGGCCAGATTGGATGGGATGGCATCTGCAGAGCTGACAGGGAAATCTACAGGCATTATTCTGACCATTGTTGTTTGGGAACTACCTCTTTGAAAGGCACCTTTTCATTCCTTTGTCCATTCACCCCCTCAGAAGAATTTGGAATAAGTTTCCCTTGGATATGAAACACAGCCAGGGGTCAGTTGTTTCTCAGTACAATGCTACAGTGAATCTCCTGTTATTGTGGTAGCACCCCCAAGCACTTCTTCTGCAAAATAACATATTTGATTGAAGTTTTCCATCTTAAGGGCACCTAGAAACTTCTCAGTACCGCCAACAGAGCATCAAAATAAACCAAGCTGAGTGGAGGTAATCTAATCAGATGGGAGGTAAATGAGGTTGTTGTTTTGTTCTGGAAAGGGAAGGAAGCCATATTCACTTGAAGAAGAACATATAGTGATTACAAAATCTTACCCCTCTGGAGTTATTTTTCTTGAACTAAGGGATTTAAGCACTGAACAGTAAAACCCAACAAGAACACTGTGTGCACAGCAAGCACTTCACACAGTGCAGCAGTGCAGTAGTGCAGTCCCACAGGTGTCAAGCCAGAGTACCAGTTCAGTATGTTTCTGATCTGCTCTAAGTATCATTTTGCATTGATGCCTGCACTGAGCCTGCAGCTTTTGTACATTTGTGCTCTGGTGCCCGTGCCTTTTTCGTTTTGCAGCACTACATCAAGGTAAGGCAGCATTCTAGGGCAGATGTACATTTTCCCTCTTGGAGGCATAAAAGGCAGCTTTGCAGCATTTTAATAAGCCTTCACTTTACAGCTAACTGACTCAGCTTTATGACACACAGTAATACCCATTTATTTTCTTTAAACATCACTCAAAAATTGCAATTTTATTCCTTGTGGACATTTGAGTTGAAGCTTAATAGAAGGCTTAATATCCACATCTATCTCAACCTCATACACAAAAAAATCATTTCACATGGAGCATTTTTGTGAAATCCCTTCTAGGAGTTGGGCTGACGTTTAGCATCAAGCATTTGAAAAGCTAATCATGTAGCAAGATAAGTAAAAAGTAGTTCTGCAACACAGGTTGAATTATCTACTTATTAGTACTTACTTAATTCTCATCATTGGAAAACACTTAAAAATAACTCAGTTAAAGATTCAAGAACTTACAAATTATTCCTTTGAGGAGTACAGCCAGAAGCACGGAGGGCATATCTGTACTTTAAATAGAAGAAAAATCCAGTACCAACAGTTTGGTCCGTTGTTAATGGGAAAAAAGGAAGGAAAGGGGAAAAAAAAAAGCAAAAATGTATATAAACCTAGTTTAAATTCTTTCTGTAGATTTTCTTCAAGGAGATCACCTGTATACATAGCTTTGTCACAAGCACGAAGAGTCTTGCTAATTTATAATAAAAAATTGCCATTTCCAGAAGACACATCTTTCTAATTCTAAAGTCAAATTCAAATGAGAGTTGGACAGAGATGAAATCTATAGTTCATTTGAACTCATTAATTGTCAGCCTTAGGCAGTTGCCTTCTCCTTTCTCTAATGCTTTCCCTAGAATCAAAGGCATTTAGTTCGGTAAAAACATTCATCTAATGCAGAATAAAAAAAAAAAAATAAGAAGGCAAACAAAGGTGAAATGATAATTCAGCAAAGGGGAGGAAATCACTTCACCTCTCTGCTTTGGAGGTGCGAATCACTGCTTTAATGAGGTCATTTGACAGGCAATGAATTCTAGGCTTTCTGTTCAAGTCATCCAATTAATTCTAGACACTAATTAGACTTTTTCTCTCCAGTTTTCTCTCCCACAAACAGAACACATGTAATAGTACTAGGTCTTAAGCCAAAATGAAGGGTGTCTCATGCTTCTGCTTCACCAGAGCATGAAATGAATCCTCAGACAGCTTTGCTCCACAGCTTTACTTCCCTGCAGCCAAGTCAAAACTCAAGATTTCCTCAGTCGTTTGCCTGAGGCTATCTTGCAGAGAAAGAGCCTGATCAACTGAATGCAAAAAGTAAATCCAGCCTGGAGAGTGCTCTACATAACTACATGAGGAAGAAACTCGAAAATGCCATCTGAATGGGGGAGGAAAAAGAGAGAACCCTATTTCCAAACACCTTCCCCACAGGCTCAAACCTTAAGATGACTGCACATGAAGAAAGGAACTGATGAGTCCCAGATGTTTCAGGGAAATGGGGCCAGAAGCTGTCTTCTGATAGCAAGAATTGGTGCAGCACCTCCACAGCCTCACTGCGCAATCCTAAGGGCACCAGTGAGGCCACAGCACTATCAGTGCCCAGAAGAGGACAGTACACAGCAGTTCAGATTTCTTGGTGAGCTCTGTAGAAGGCACTGACTAAATACCACAACACTTAGCTGTGGTTAAGGTATACACTCTGGTTATTCTCCAGTTCAGCAGCACACAAACGAGCACAGCTTATTCTTGTCAAATCCTCATTCACTCCTTCATTCTTAAAATGCTGTGATGAGTATTTGTATGGTATGTTCATGAGTACTTGCAGAAATGACAACATGCAAGTTTAATTCTCTCCAACACTGCAGTACAATGTAGGGCAGACCTCAGCAGGCATATAAACCATTTTAGTTCACTGAATTCAAAGTGGTCAAACTAGATGATCTTTAAGGCCCCTTTCAACCCAAACCATTCTATGATTCTATGGTTCTAAATGGATCAACTAGAAACCATATTTTTTTCAAAATGCCTCTGTCTGCATTGTTTTAAATATGTATGTTTCTTAACATTGTTTCTTTACAAAATGATTTATTTGCTATCAAGTAATATGGACATGTAATATAGTTACAGTGACTTAATAATTTACTACCCATCAGCCATGAGTGAGCTTCTAAGCTGTCCAAGGTGCAAGGCAGTATATTGCACTGAGGCTTTGGGACACACCCTTCCTATTGCTTAGAATGGGTATCCTCTGCATTGCTGCCCTGCGATTACATTCAAAACAAACAGAAACCAGTAACGTAAGCACAAAATAATTCATAACACAGCAGGACCAAAAAACAAATGATCTTTCCAAAGTTGAGAAATACCATTTCAAGAGTTGAGCTTTCTATTCATGTCTGTATACTAAATGCATACATTATCTAAAGACATACCTAAATCAGTTTTAAAAAACACAGTGCTTGGACCACTCTTGAAGCTGCCATTGGCTCCAACTAAACTTGTGGAAATGCACAATTAAGCAAATGCCCCTTCTCAGAATTGTTAAAAGCTGCTGAAATAGTCCAGACATTTAAGTAACCCTAAGTAGTCAATGGCTTAAATCACTGCCTATATTGTCCAGATAATATGCACAGCAATTTAACACGGTTCATTTGGAAATCACATTGAAAGCTGTTACTAATTCTAAGTTCTCAACAAAATATCATGCTATTTCATTTACTTTTTCTCTCATTTTGCACAGAGTGAAGATTTACACTAAGAAGATGGTCTGGTAGATTTGATCCTGCCTGCCTGAGTGGAAGAGATCTCTAAACCATTTGCCCTAAGATTTATATATTCCTTTGGAAAAGGAAAGAATATAAAGAAACAACCCAGAACTTACTTAACTAGGTTCTCTTCAAAGATTAGCTTTTTGTGGACATTACATAGTTCAACTGCACCTTTCAAGTCAGTATACATACAAATTGCTCACTTATTCCATTTCTCTTTCATAAAAGTTCACAAGTCTCCTCATTTCTCCTTACATCACTTTGGCAGCTCCACCTGCAGAAGCTTTAATTCACATCTGTGACAAATACTTCAGACGATCTCCAGAGCAGAGTCTAAACAGGTGATCTTGCGATTTAGCCAGCCTCCTTCAAAGTATACTTCATTTATTTCATGTCCGAAACAGTCTTTCTATTCTAAATGAGCCTATTGTCAAATATCAAAACCTTATCGTCAAAGCTACAGATCATACTTACATTTCTTTGTTGCATTATTCACTGCTAACATGAGACTCAAAACTCCCTGTGGCCTATGTTAAGATCCTCTATTGCACAGAACTGAGACAGCCACTTGGGAAAGGTGTGGGTGGGATCCTCCCCAAGCAATGCATGGCACAGAAAAGTGCTATCTGCCCTGGCCACATGGACAATGGCAGAGGACGCTGCTTCTCGCAGCTCCTTTTCAGCCACAACTGTTCACATACAACATTTTACGACGTCATTGATTTTGCACAGAGCATTTCCTACAGCAGTGCCAAAAAAAAAGAACTGCTCTTCTCTCATAACAAGCCTTGGCTTACATAGCTTAAACTACATGATTTGTACCACCTTGGAACTAGATACGATATTACCAGAAGTAAGAAAGGGAAATGGAGAAAGCAATGTTTAATTTTGCATGATGGGAAGACTATTGTCGTATGCCAAAGCACTGTCTCCGCTGGAGGACCTTAAGCCTATTCCTTAAGACAGGCTTCTCAGAAGAAAAGTTGAGCACTTCAGTAAGTGTAACTTTGCTACATGGAACAAGGAGATTTCAGCACAAATAAAAAATGTGAGTAAAAATACGAGTCACATGCTGTAGTGACTAACACCAATAAAAACGTATACCTCAGAATGCAATAGTCACTAAATGCATCTCTTCACTGCTATTGTTTTTTTTTTTTTTTGTGTGTGTGTGTGTGTGTGTGTGTGTGTGTGTGTGTGTGTGGTTTTGGTTGCTTTTTACTGATTTTGTTTGTTTTTTAATTATTATTACATTTGAAGAAACAGCTAACTTGGAAAATTATGCCCAGACGTTATTTTTTTTTTTTTACCATTTGGCGCATTTTACACAGCTGATTTCTAACAGTGAATGACACATCAGTCACAATGCATACCAATCTTGATTAGCAGATCAGATTTTTGATTTGAAGATCACTAACATAAACTTAACAGTACCCAAAAATCATACTAACTGCGCGCACTTCCCTAATTAACGTGTTTGCATTGTTTGGGTAAATTAAACCACTATTTACAAGAAGGCTCCCATATCAAGCATATTCTCAGACAAATTAACACAACAGCAATAACTGTTACCTCCAGAAAGATTTTAAAATTTTAGTCCACATTCAACAGTCCAGCTATAGTTCCTTGCTGTGGTTCCAGCATGCAGATAAGTCCCCCACGTGTGCTTGCTTCAGAAGGTTTCAGAGCAGTTCCTCCTAAGCTAGTGTCAGATACTACCTTTAGCCAATCTATTGGTAGATTTAGAGGGTAGGTTTAAGTTGGATGTAAGGAAAAAGCCTTTTACAGTGAGGGTGCTGAGGCACTGAAGCAGGTTGCCCGGAGAGGTGGTGGATGACCCATCCATGGAGGTCTGGCTGGACTGGGCTCTGGGCAACATGATCAATCTGTAGGTGTATTTGAGTGGTCAAGAGAAATTCTATTCGCTCACATTTTTTCACCACAAACTTTCTAGAAATCCTTTCAAAAATCAACTACCTCAATAGTTTTCCATGGTCTGGAAATAGGAAATGAATGCAGATATTCTAGAAAAGGCATGGATTCTCATAAAGCAAATTTAAGCCTACCTACTGGCTTTTCATTGTTCACCAATGACAGATTAAAGATTACAATTATAAAACGGCCTAAGTTAGCAGTCATGTGGTGTTACTGGGCTCATAATGCTACAGATGAAGAAGAAAAGCTGCTGTTGTGAAAACAGTCCTGAGAAACAATTTCCATTTTAGTAACTATCCTCACAGCAGACTGGATTATCTCAAGAGATTGTCAAGGAAGATGGGCATTTTGCCAGGTAAAGGAGCTGCCTCCATTCCACCAACAGAGGACTAGAGAGCCAAGTTGAAAACTGCAGTATTAATATTCCACCTTCATCCCAGAGAGCTGAGGGTAGTGTAACAATAATATACATGTTCAGGATGTTTTTTCACGTGAAGTGCCACATCAACTTAATTTACCTGCTCTGCACAAATACTGCAGTTTTATAAAGAAGCTTTCCAGTGGAAAACTCACTGGCATCTGTCATGTATCCTTATGAGAACTCTGAAATTTGTCCTTGCACTAAGTGTCAAACTTCAGAGCTGGAACAGCGCAGAACAAGTTATAGGCATTTCACCAGGTGAGTCTTTCTGGGTCAGCTCCCTCTACCGTCAAAAAGTTATTTATTACCAGCAACCTCTGGACAACTTTTCCAATGTGCCACAGGAATAAATAAAAATGAAAAGTTTGCAAAGAAAGCATCCAGAGGGCTGGAAAGTGTATCTGTAACTGTAACAGTGGTTCTTCCTGACAGTATGACTGTCTGTAAGGCCCAGTAGTTTAAGTGGCCACAATTACAGATATTACAGCACTGCTCATCATGGTAAAAAGGAACCCTATGCAGCCTTCTTTCAAAAACCAAAAGCCTAGCTTCTAGTCATACACAACTGAGAGGTAACTGACTTGAGAGAACCTTTAAGCCACCCACTCTATTTAATACTCTGCATTTGCCACTGGTCATTTTGTTAAAATATTTACTCTTCCTACCAAATGTGCATTAACAGATAGGAAGTAGGCTATGTTGGCTCTGAAAATAGATATTTAAGTTGAATGTTGAATACTTTAAACAATATCTTGCTAGTTCAGGTTGTCCCACCATCACTGAAATCTACCCACAGAAAGAACTAGCTGAGGTGTCTATCTGTGTTACAGTACCCAGATTTACTACCAACATTAAAATTACATGATTTCACCTTGAAGAGCACACAGTCCATCTCTCAAGTTGAAATTCATGGAAATATAGTAGGTTTGAGGTTGTTTTTTGTTGTTTTTTTTTTTTTTTTTTGCCATACGTTGAAAATTGTGTCTAGTTCTCTTGTATCATTCATGACAGCTCTAAGCATCAGTAAATTCAACCATGCCATTACATAAGACAACAATGCTGTGCTTCTGCTGGTATGATTAGCAGTTCAGTCACAAAGCACAGATCATTCCTACTATAGTCAAACGACAGGCTTAAGCATTCCCAGCAAATAAAGCCCCAAGCCCATCACAGCTTGCCATTAACATTCCTATGTTAACTTTAAAATAAGTGAAATAAATAAAGTTACTTTAACTTGAGCATAGCCACATTGTCCACAGGTGAATAGTATTTAAGAAAAGTCTTTTTACCTCTGTTGGTTTGTAGCAATCTACAAGAGTTTCCTAGAAGCAAAACATGAAAACAATTTCAATAAAGAGAAACAGTGAGCATAAATAAGTATACAGTAGGAAATCTCACAAGGGAGAGGGGAAAAAGAAATGGAGCAAGAACCAGGAACCACTCGATGAAGATGCTACCAAACACTGAGCATTGCATCAGGTCAGCTTTACTCCTTTGGTGGGCCAAAATGATTTGCAGCTGGAGAAAAATAATGGCTGCTTCCTCCAAGCTGGAAACAACAAAATCCCTCCCTCAAAGACAAGCGAGGAGAGGAAAATCCAAGAATATTTATTCCGGTGACACACATATGAAAGCAGCTTTACGTGAGAGCACCACAGTATTTGCAATGCAGAAATACAGACATTAGCAAGATCAGGCACTCCAGGGCAGGGCAGCTGCAAGCAGCTAGTTTAAGCAGAAACAGCAAAGCTATTTATGAACGCTGAGTAAACAGCTTGGAGAGATGTGTTTCTGTGGCTGGGCAGTGGGCACTGAGAAAGGCATTCTGATAGCCACTACTACCAGAGACGTGCACCTAAGCATCAAGTTAGTGATCTAGAAATGGGCTGAAGTGCAAACCACTGCTTAGGGACAAGTTTCTTCTCTTTAGTGCATCTGAAAAACTTACAAATGGAAAACCTTATACAGTTTTCATATCTTAGCTGAAAGATAAATATACCAGGACAATTATGTTTCTTTTCCTTGTCTTCTCATTCTTCTATTCATTTACTTTTTCTCATACAAATTCAGCAGATATGGTCTGAATTACCCTACTAATCCCTGTTGCTGATCATTATATCATTCCGTTGCACTTTTAGAAGGGTTGTTCCATGAGAACTTGATGGGTTCAAATTTCTAGCTGGTATAATTAGAGAAATACATCTTCCACTATCCTAAGGACAAGGGAGAATTTCTAGTCTGTATAAGCACACACGCACATTTCTGCTGCTGCAGTGAATCAGAGAAACTATCTGGTCATCATAAGCGACTCTCAGCCACACAGCTTTAATATTCCTTACTTTACATATTTATTTTTAAAAAATGAGAAAAAAATAAGGCTTCCTAAGATATCTTAAAATACCTCCCTATATTTCTGGATTCTTTGAACTTCATCTTTCTCCTGCTATTACCCACCTTCCAGAAAGTTCTTATCCTAAGAGATTTTGATTACCTTCACACAGTCCAGCAGATTATGCTAAACTCTGAAGTAGGAACCTCTCTGTTCTGATTCTATGCTTACAGTGGATTTGATCAGATATGAATCCAGATGCATTAATTTAGCCACATTTGGATTTAAAATTAGAAAATATTACCTGTAATTTGAGAGCTCTCTCTTCTTCATTGGCTGCATCAAGAAGGTCATCAATGTCAATTTCTACATCTGGCATCTCTTCTTCCTGAAAAGACAAAATTCCCATTTAGTTCATAAAGATAGACTTTAACTAACCTAAAAAGCAGGTTAAAGATAGCACACAGAACGCAATCTGCCTAGAGATAGACAAGAAGAAAATCAGTAATGCACGGTGGCTTGATTCCTCACTTATGGGCCCACATAGGCTCAAGCCCCAGCCACGTAGAAGTAATCCTTCCCTCATATCTGGCAGCTGTGTTACCAACTCATGCCCAGCAGCACAACTCATGCTATTCTCACAGCACTGGGCAAGAGGATAAAAGGGAAGGTCGGGGAAGGGGAAGTAGATAAAAGCTGTGGCAAGCTACCAAACTGCTTTGAAAACATCCTTGACTGGACTGCTCATTTTTTTCCCACTGTGAAATACCCCTCCTGCTAAAAGTTGCCTTTCAAGGATAAAGTGCACGCCCCACTAGAAGAGCTCATATTTCCAGTGTCTGCACTGAAGCAAAAAGTCTAAGGCATGGAGTATCTTACAGGTTTATTTAAGCCTTTATCAACACACTTCTCCTTTTGCATCAGCGATACATCAGAAATGTTCCTCAAGTCTGAGTTCCCACTCCACCTTTTGAAGGAACTCTGAGCTCTGAAATCCCAATCAGAATTCACCAGCTACGGATATCACTGTTCATTATCTTTGCAGTTATGCAAAAAACAAACATCCTCTTAGCCATTTTTTACATTTTTTCAATGACAAGAGGCACTTCAAGCTGGTAAAGTTAGGATCAAAGTAACATAGCTTCAACACCTTACTGCATGTACAAAACACTTTGGTCTCAGCCCCTCGCCCATGCCAACTCCCACAACATCAACACCTCAGTGCTGCAGACACACAGCTCTGACCAAGCCAGCACAACAGCACTGCCAGCCTGTCCTCTCCCACCCCTCCGAGGTATTGGCTCAGCAGCACTGCATCACCTCAGCATATCCCAGAGAAAGACAGGGACCTGAGAGCATCCAAAGGGTTGGGCAGATTTGAGTCATGAGGAAGCAACAAGACTGTTATCTGTAGTAGCACCTATTTTCTTGAACTCCACAGACACCTTTACAATTCTTTAAAGGAACATTTTGACAAAAATGTGGTAGTTCCACTGATTTTCACAACAATTTTACTGTGAAATAACAGATCCAACAGCAGTGAGCACAGGTAAGACCAGAATTACTCTCCTGCTGAATAAGACTCCAAACATTATCAAGGAAGACACCAAATAAGCTCAAGCTAATCTAATTAAAGTTAAATATCATCACCAAAGTGCCAAACAACCATATCAGAAGTTTCAGCTGAAACGCCAGCTGCTCAAAGTTCATTAGTGTGGGAGGAGAAGAGACTGAATTGGATGATATAAGTTCCCTGTTCCCCAGTTGGAAGGAAAGCATGCAGGAACATGACTGTGTAGTTATGCAGGCTGCTAGATCCGATGAATAAGAACATACGATGTGTGTCCTTTGTCCAATTAGCAAGTTCACTCCTTTTCAGCATGCATTTTCAGAAAGGAAGCGTGGGCATTTGTGGAGATGACTAGTTACTGTAAGATGTTCTAGCAACAAGGGAGTTACTAACCTAATGCTATAAACCTGTTAGTGATTTAAACAATGGGTGGGGGGATCTTCAAAGATATTCAATAAAAGTATTCAGAAGTAGAAGGTATAAAGACTAATCCACAACAGAGGAGTGCTTATTACCTCAGCAGCTTACTATCCCAACTCTACACTAATTCACGTATCACACAAAGAACCAAAAATTCAACAAATAGAAAGTAAGCTTTCTGAACATTTTACCTAAGCAGCTTATTATAAATACTGTTAAGATAGGGTATCAGGAGTTACCATTAATGCTGTAAACACCGATCAAAATATACACCTATGGAGCTGCATAAATGTCGATTGTGCATCTGTCACCACTCAGATGTGCTGTTTGGCACATTGAATATTTCATCAGATAATGCCTTTTGTACTCTTGCCTGTTGCACTCTGCCAACTGAAATGATGTAGAAAGACAGCAATGAGGGGGAAGTCCCTAAAAAGTATATAAAGCTTTACTGTGAGCACACTCCACTGAAGACGAGAGCTCCTGAAAGATCCGTTTTGTTTTGATTGGTATAAATCACATGGGAGAAATCCTTGTTTCTATCTCTCTCCACTCGTGTCTTTTTCAAATCAGCCTTCTCCTACTGCTCTGCAGGAGGAGAAGTGCAGGAATAGTTCACGCCTTCCTATAGATGTCCACTGATAACGCCAAGGAGCCTCATCAATCCCACCTTTGGAATATTTGTAGCAGAAAAGATTGAATCCAGTCTGAACCTTTTCTCTCTAGGCATGCATTTTACAACACCATCTTTAGCGATGTTACCAGACAATATCTCCCCCTGGAAACGACAGCCATCCACTGAGCCCTCACCCTCAGCTTTTGTTGTTATGTCATCTGGGTATCAGTAATTCACTGAAGCTTGGGTGTAAGAGCTAACACAGCTCTTCTACATCAAGGAAAAATGCTTTAGGAATACTTCAGCAATGAGGGAATATAATTGTGCCCGACGTACTGGCATTCAATTAAATTACACTGTTTTAGATTACACAGGCCTTCACCACTTTACAGCAGATTTGAACTTTGATACAAAGTACAAATGCAGGGGAGAAGCCCACAAAATAACTCTTGCTCCTATTTTTGGGAGAATCAACAAACGGGCACCACGAAAGCATTTTTTCTCTCCTGAAACATGGTGTGTGTGCATGATCTCAGCTTTATATGAAGCATGAAAAGAATGTGCATAGCGCAGGAGCTGAGCACTCCACAACAGCTGTAATGACAGAGGAAAGGAAGAAATGGTTGCGCCTTCTGTTCGCTTGATTTCACTGGTGAGATAAGTGTGACTGATCCTATTACAGTTAAGCAGTTAAATCTAGATTGGTTGGGCTAGCCTAAAAGGGGTCTGCACACCTGAAGGGTGAGGTATTAAAGTTCTTGTTAGCACCATGAGGCTGTGTAAGGAAACCCCAGCACTCCCATCATCTGCTCCAGGGAGAGAGAAACAAGGTGTTGCAAATAGCAAACGATGGAAAAAAGAAACCACAAGAATAATGCTGATAAGGGGCAGCCCCCAGAAAAGCTAAAGGAAAAGAGTTGTGGGGACAGGGTGTGCAAACATGCACCATTTGAAACAGCTGGGGGAGAGAGGGAATGGACACTCTCTTTATAAGAACCCTCTCCAGACCATTAACGATGTTGGCAGAACATGAACCGACTCCATTTGAATATTCAGAAGTCCAAAAATATAACCAAAGTTAAATTCTGTGCTATTTAATGCAACTTAATTTCAACCTTGTATTGGAAGAGAGACTCGTGGTCACTCAAATTGCGTGAATTCTTTGCAGGCTACTGGGCAAAAGACCTTGGGGCACAGACATGCATTAATTAGTAAATAGCTATGGCAGTTTAAGACATTATGAACTCTCCAACTGTTTGCCATTTAGCCTCTGGCAGGGTTTTTCACTGCCCCAAACAGAGGATGGAACAAGAACAGGTGAGCACTCTTCAGTGAGGCCAGCAAAAAGGTGTGACAGCTTCCCAAACCACCTTCTGCAGCAGTTTAAACTGTAAAGCTGTGTTTTGCAGCACATTTGTCACAGCAAGAGCAGGTCTGAAAGCATTACCAGCACTGAACATTTAGCTAAGGCTTTAAAACGTAAGGGGCAATAGTAGTTACGTAGTTAAAATTTCCACTCTAAACTCAACTCTCAAATCAGTCCGTTATTCTACATCCTCATGGTCCATTCATTCTATGCCATCCTATCATTTGCATTGTTGGAAAACAATAGAACAGGTTTGTCTACTTTTTACTTTTGTCTTTAAGCTTGGGAGAGGCAGCAAGAAAGGTTCAACCAAAGAGCTGGAGCCATCATTTGTACAGTGAATTTGGAAGTAACCTGTCTAGAAAAGATGGTTAGAGAAGGATGAAGGAAAAGTGGGCAGAGACCACATGTCTAAAAGTTTCAGAGAATATACAGTAGGGATTTCTTTCAGAGACCTGGAAGATAGTCAGTGTGTTTTAAATAATCAAAACCAAAGAGGAAAACAGGGTGCGTTATTCTTCAGGTACCCATTTATTATGTGAAAGGTGATTTCTAACTATTATTCTTTTTTAGAACATCTAATAGAGTTAGCCCTAAGCTAGTTCATCTGCAGATATGGATGGCATTGCCCCAGTGTAAGGTGAGAGTTCAACAATAGGATAATAAATAAAAATGCTACAAATTACCAGGACTGGCAGTTATGGGTTGCATATGTAATCTGGTGGGTTTATGGCCATTCTGCACTTAGTGCAGGTGAAACAATGCTAGCCCATAGTCATGTGTGTGGAATGCAAAGGAAAACCCCAGGTGTCCCTTGTTTTGAAGTATTCAGTTGTCCTCAGGAACTTGTGAATTTGGATAAAAACAGATAAAATTGTTAATAAAAATAATAGCTTAAGTCATTGAAAAATGCAAATATATAATCAAAGAAAGCTATTTTGGACTTAGAGCTAATCCTGGTTCGATGGAGAATAATATTTTTTTAAAAATCAAGCAAAAAACAACCCAACAACAGAAATGAAATGGTTTGCAACACAAGAAGGCTGCTAATGTCCACTGATTGGTGTGAGGAACAGAAGATTAGGAAGGGATGTTAATGACCACAAGAGGAGGTTCAGAAATGTGACGGCTTAGGACACAAAATAGAAACAAGAACCATAACAGTCATAACAATCAGATTAATAAGTTGATCGTATGCTTTTTCCAAATACCTAAAATGTTGACTATGATGTTCTAATGTCAAGGAAAAGAAAAAAGTCTCTCTCATTTCTGTTGGCCCAGGTGAAAAGGTGAATGGAACAGCTGCATATCTGATTACTACTGAACTCAGTGCTCCCAACATGACACAATCCTGATCGTGCAGTTATACGCTATTTCCTCCCTCACCAGGCACTTATCTTGATAGCAACCAGTTAGCTGAATGTGAACTCTCCAACAGCAACCCAGAATGCAAAGCCCCATATCCCTGAGCATATATCATCCAGTCTTGGCTCCAAGTAGGAGTTAGAAATGCTTGATTTGCACCGAAGCTTCTCTAACCAGAGCAGCTGCCTCTTCCACAAACACAAGGTCTACCTTTATTTATCACCCTCGTGCACTAATTAAACATACTGAGAAATTAAAGGCAAAGTTACCACATTTGCCTGCTCATTTACAGATAAGGATCCTACTGTTTCTGAATAATCATAATTCATCTATGGCATTGTTCCTATTTACAGAAATATCCTCTGATGATCCTGTCTTCAAGCATGACCTTGTGGACCAGGTGAAAGACTTAGAAGAGTGCCCACTTCACAACAATACATCTTAAGCAGGTCGTGCAGCATCTCACAGGAACATCACACGTGACTTTATCTACACAATATGATATGAATGGCTGGATGCAAGCTAGGGACACAACAGTTTATCTGTATGGCCTGAATCTGACCTACCCTTGCCGCTAACTCGAGCAGGAGGGGGCTGTGCTCACAGCCTTGCAGACCCACCACTAGAGGGAGGTAACACTTTACAAACACAGAAGGGCCCAGGAAGTTGCTGGTGGAGCATGGAAAAGTCTTCTGAGACCTACAGTCAGTTGTCAGGTTGGAGAACAGCAGTCTGCTTTTGCCCTCATTACCTATTTTCCTCTGCTTCTGTTCTTAAATATTTAGATCTCATTTTTTATTCCCACAGTTAGGTTCCTCCTCTGCTTTTGCGTCTTGGGGAGCTGCTTTTACATCCTTCCTTCTCCCTCCAGCTGAGGGTTGGAGAAAGGACCACTGGATACAGAGAACAGAGCAACTCCCTGCTCCCAGGCACTGAGACCAGGGCTTTCTGCCAACAAAAACTGCTAGGAGCCCAGCCCAGCTCCCTACATGGAAAGCTTGTTCACATAAGACAATCTTTGCAGCTTACTGCCAAAATTCAACAAGTTAAGGCACAGGACAAACGTCTGTGAAAAAGAAGGGGTGATACTTGATTAAACCGAGAACACTTTTAGAAACCGGTTGTAGGCATCTCTGACACAAAGCAAGTCTAATCTTCCCAAATTTCCAAGACATACTAGAGCTTCAACTGAGCTGTTGAAAGTCCTCCCACACTGTGGAAAAACACTTCTTTTTTTCCCTTATTTCAGTCTTAACATGAGCCAACAAGGGCCAGCCATACCTTGGGGTGCAGCAGGCCCAGCAATGCCACCGAGCGAGGGGAGGGGCTGCCCCGCTGTGCTCTGTGCTGTGCAGCCTCACCTCCAGCACTGGGTGTGGTTTTGGGGGACATAAAACTATTAGAGAGAGTCCAAAAGGGGGCTACAAAGATGGAGAAGGGTCTAGAGGTCCCTGGGTTTGTTCAGCTGGAGCAGAGGGGAGACCTCACGGCGGGTGCAGCTCCTCACAGGGAGCGGAGGAGCATCACTAAGCTCTGCTCTCTGTGACACCGACAGGGCCCAAGGGAACAGCATGGAGCTGTGTCAGGGGAGGGGCAGCTGGCGGTTAGGGACAGGTCCTGCACCAGAAGGCAGTGGGCATGGAACGGGCTGCCCAGGGCAGGGGACACAGCCCCAATCTGAAGGAGTTCAAGGAACTTTTGGACACTGCTCACAGACATAGGGTTTGATTTTGGGTGGTGCTGTGTTGAGCCAGCGGTTGGACCCAATGATCCTTGCGGATCTCTTCACACTCAGTATATTCTATGATTCTGTTAACACCTTAGTTAGCAGCTATCACCTAAAAATCTTTCCAAGATATTCCAGCATAGGCAGGCACATACTGTGAACCTCTTTAGCTCAGATTACTTCAATTTGGACAAGTCTGACATTTTAAAAGTGTGTTTTCCAGTTGTTAAACCAAGGGTAATGGCAAAAACAATGTTCATAAGGTTCTGCAACGAAGAGGAATACACACATGTCTGTGAAGGAGAGAGGGAGCTTACCTTGAAACCATTAGTGTCTGGCAATAAAGAGGATGTAACAGAAAGCTGCAGGGCAAGAATATGAGAAGGATGCTAGATGAGAAGGATGGACAGACAAGCACAATAGTATTGTCTACACAGGCAGGTACAGCCTGACCTGAGCTTGCTCTGCCTTGTGTGCACAAGCTGCACCATCTGGAAACTAGAGCTGCATGAGAACAGCTTTAGGACCATGAGAATAAATCCTGTGGGCAGAGTGTTTACATTCAGGTATCATAGTATATTAATATGGAAATCAGACTTCTAGACCAAAGTTCACTCACATCCAGCTGGCTCAGAGAATAAAGACCTAGCTAAAGCCTGTCTGCATCTGCCAACTAACGCTATGTTGTTTTGTAGATAAGCTGGTAAATAGCCTGAAGCTTATTTTAGGAAGAGCACACCTTAACTCAAGGAACCTCCAAAGAGGTCACTTGGAGATTCGTATCCAAAATCAAGAAGAACTCTCGGACTCTCACATCTAAAGTACGCCCTAACAACATCACAGTTCCTTGTCTGTATGCGACTTAGATGCACATTGCTTCCAATCAGAGACACAACATGAGAAAAAGCATGGGATTACATGTTAAATACCACAATGCTTCTTGAAAGTTTGGATGAACATGTCTGTCCTAACTCTTGGCCAGCCTTCACTGATAGAGTTGTTAGTAATTCTCCCTTCTCCCTCCTCCTCTTCTCCCACCATGAGCAAATGTACCCACGTAGTACATCCCCATCAAAATACAGAGACACATTTGCAGAAATAACCTTATCTAAATTAGGTCAGTAAAGGAAGGACAATACTTTTGGGTAGCTGATATAAGAGTGATGAGATCCCTTTGCATATTCCAATATGCTAGATTCATACTTTTTTTATAAGGCATACCTTCAATATACCAGCATGTCCACACACATTGTTTTAAGCAACTGATCAATAAGTGATTCATGAAAATGTGAGTCCTGTGAGTTGAAGTTTCAAAGAATAGGAACTCTTGACCACCCAGCAAGAAAGAAAACAATTAAGCCTGAAGCTGCTTCTGTAGCTTTAGAACAACAGTTCATTGATTATTCCCAATTACAGAGCTTTCACAGCATTATCATCTGCAAACTAATCAGAGATGCATAGGGTTGCAAAAATATTGACAGTGGCAGTAACCTGTTGGTCTAGTGCACTCCTCGTGATTAACAAACTAGAGGACAAATGTTAACAGAGCTAGAATGAAGATAAGAGCAGGGGTGAGAAAGGCTTTTATTCACATTCCATGCCAGCAATTTGAAAGTGTTCTGGTGAAAAATACAGTTCTCTCTTATATGCTTGGCCTCACAAAAACCTGACAGAGGAGAAGGATCCTGTGAGAATTACTTCTTAATGGCCAAGACTCATACTGGTTTTGAATATTCAGGATCACTGATTCTTTTCCAAAGAACATGAAATGGTGTAAGGTTACCTGAGAGCTACGGAGGGGTACAGACATGGAGCTGAAGAAATACATGGACAGACTCTAAGTAGCTTGGACTCCTCCATACCCACCACCAATTCCTGTTATGTAGGTATATGTAAACAGGTATACTGGTTTGAGCGATATGTCCCTCAAAGGCAAGAAAGACCTCAATATGGGATTTAACCAGCCTTGTCAATGACAAATTTAGAGATGTACTTCAGAAGAAAAATTGCTGACTTTGGAAAGTGGTTTCAGGCTGTCACAACCAGATGATGGTCAAGACTACCAGCCTTGGGGACGCTATGTTTACCACTGTGGGGAAAACACAGTCTTTCTGCATCCAGAATTTCTAAAATGTAAAAGGATGCAGTCATACAACAGACTGAGTTACATTATCTGACAGCAGAACGCATCATCAAATATCCTTCCGCAAGCTGCTTGGAAAGGATAAACCATGAGGATCATCAGTTTTAGGGTTCAGTCTTCAGAGGTGGGAGGTACATAAAGATATAATCCTAGGACACACATCCTATATATTAGTGTTACTTATTAATAGCTAAGAATAGCTCAAACTTCCTTACTTACAAACAGTTATAAACTAAAAACAAGGTGCAAATCAAATTTACTCAAGCAGTAGGGGGATCTTACTATCCATGTATACATCAAGAGTCGGGTACAGCTGTAGCTCCAGAATTCAATTTTAAATGAAAGTTACACTAACAAGGCAATGGCTACACAGAATTTAAAAAAAACATTTAAAATGTTAGTTGTGAACCTCATTAAAGCAATTAACAGCAGCTGATATTTTCATTAAGCAGGGGAGAAACGCCCACTCAAGCTAAGTTCTTCCGTCTCATTATCCAAACTGGCACTCTCTCTTCCCTCAGCCAGTGTCAACTGTAGTTGTTCGTTTTGAGCTAGCACTGCCACAGATTGTCCTCTCCGCCCAGGTCTCAAGTGACTGCAGAGCTGACAAACTGGACAGATGCTATTCCAATTGACAGTTCTAGTCAAAGAGCCAGCCCCTCAAAAGCAGTACCACACAGCCTGCATTTTTATTATAAAACAGTGCACACGTATACCAAAATAGCAACGCCACAATTCTGGTGTTTCAAAGACGCAAAAAGAAGCGACTCAGTTGTCCTCTTACTTCAGTTGCCGTGCCCCTGTCAGCATGGAGGGATCAGGGTTACAGGCAGAGATAATAGCAACATCGCTCAATGCAGTCGCGATGAAAGCTCCCTTTATGGGCAAGCCTTTGTGAAAGAGGATGTGCATTGCTCCACATCCAGAGCAAGGCCTCTCACCCCCATGCATCTTCCCTGAATATCTTCACCCTCCCCCAGAAAACAAGCCAGCTTGCACTGACACCACACTCAGAAGCAGCTGCTGCCTTTATAGACGCCTTCCCAGCTTTGCCTTTTTTATTTATTTATTTTTCCCCAATTAAAAGGTTACAGAGCAGAAAGACGATGGAAATGCATTACGTTTTCCTCTGGAGAAAGTCTTTATCTAGGCTACAGGCTGCCTCAAAGCTACCTTTAAGTTAGCTTCAGCAGAACACAGCACGCATAACATTTTACCCTATTATAATACATGGGGAAGAGGTAAGATGGCTGCCAGTCCGCCAGCCTGTGTCAAAAGTCAGCTGGCAGAGGGAAAGGGAAGGTTAAGTTGAAGCAGGCCAGACAAGTGCTAGTAATGCCAAACCATTAATTGAAGTTACTTGGGGAGAGGGAAGCAGGGCCAGTTTCAAAGGAGAATTCAAAATATAGAAGCTGTGCAACTAAAGGCTTTCCGAAGTGGAGCAACACAATGTATGCACTGCTTTCTGGGTGACTGCACTCTGACACACCACCAGCAGATGCTGTGTATCACATCTAATGTCCCCAGTACTGCACAATTATGCCAACACAAGATCTGGAATAAAACAAGGTACCTCTTACAGCATACGACAGAGAGTAGTTGAAAAATTCTTGACATATTTATTTGAAGGCAGCAATTTAATAGCTGTGGTAGACAATAGATAAAGTAACAATGTTCTACAAGTCATCTTAATTTAGGTTTATCTATACCCAAGAGTGACAGCAATGTGATTTTCGAATGGAGGTCAGGGTGTGTGAGGCAGGGACTCTTTTTAATCATAAAAGGCTAACCAGCCATTAAAATTCACTGTATGCTTTTGCATCAGTGGGACAGCTACTGCCAGACACTATTCTATGTTGACATCATAGAATCATAGAATCATTTTATTTGGAAAGGACCCTTGAAGGTCATCTAGTTCAACTCACATTCTCTCACGTAAGAGAAAATACTGTGGAGACCTCACTCAAACACTCTTAAACTTTGTCTGAAGAAGGAACCTTGGTCCACTCTTTTCACAGATCTCTATTCTGATTGCTAGCAGGGCCACAGATCTGCTTTTTAAAGAATAACATGCTAAGAGAGGTAAACTTCAGTTTTATTGCACTTCAGCTGAGGCTGGTCTTGTCCAGCAGACACACTGCCTACTGTTGGTCACCAGCACACCTATCGAGTTTCTTTGGCTGGAAAGAAGACCCTCTGTTCTCCTTCAGAAGGCTGTGCCTTTTTACCCACATGCCCTCACAGCCAACATGGGCCGGCTGCCACATTTCACTGCTGCATTCTCCCATCGGCAGCAGGGTGGTAGCCCTGCGTGTGCGGATGCAGCCTGCAACTCCATCAACAGCACTGGAAGCTTTTGCAGGCACCTCAGCCAACAAAAATAAATAACAGAACCTTTCACTTTTCCTCCATCCCATTCTGTTCAAAAGAACATCCCCTCCTCTCAGCTTTTTCTTTTTTTTTTTTTTTCCTTTTTTTTTTTTCTTTAACTGTATGAGAGCTAAGGAAGCAATCTGCAGAGAATCAACAGGAGTAACTTTTCCTCTAATTAGCTGCAAAAGGGGCTTTTGTAAAAGGAAAAAAAAATACATACATAGGCTACATAGCTTTTTTCAGCAAATGAACTTCTTGGTATCCTGTGTTTTAAGAACAAGCTCTCAAAAGAGTCTATTATGTAGGTGACTGAAAACACTTACCCTGGGCCATGGACTGGCTATTTTTAGTTTGGCATTTATCTGTTCCTTGAATGGGTGACTGAAACACTAGTCAGGGGTCACACACTTGCAGTGTTGACTCTGGTCTGCCCATACACAGTAGTTCTTGTATGAGCAGCTGTTTAGGAAGCACTTGCTCAGATCTCCTGCCACAAACATCCAACAGAGAGAAACCAAAATAGGTTCTGATTTGGAACAGAACAGCTTATAGGAATCTAAAGCTGGCCAAGGTTTGGCAGACCTTGCTTGGCTCGCGGCCTCATGGGCCACTCACATTGTTTCATCCTGGAAATGGAAGCTGAGACTCAGATACAGACCGTTATTTCATCTTATTTCACCATAACTTCTGAAAAAACATGATAGCCCTTTAAAAATCAGATATTTTAACTATGTCACTGGAGCAGCTGCCCAGTACAACAGAAACATGGCAACTTCTCTTGAATAGGCAGAATTCCTCAATTGTGCTTTCTTCTGCTGACTGGGAATTCTTTGCCTAGTCTACAAGGAAAAGCCAATGGAGATGCAGCTAAGTTAGAAAAAGATATTTCTCTACAAAAAGCACAGAGGACAGTAAGAAACATGGAAGGAAAACTCAGTTTCTCTCTCACCTGACACCTTAATAAAAGTTTCTTTTGAAAATCTGATATGAAGGGAAAACAGGAAAAGCAACCAAGCACTGAAAGGTGAAAACTGAACAAAGTTCAGACTATAGTCTCTGCCACACTGACTGAAGGAGGCATATTAACTATTTTCAAAATGGAGATTTTCAATGAAAGCATTCAGTTCACTTTCTTGCAGAGAAGTGTTGTTTTCCCAACTGGTTTGTTAACTGAGATTTCTGTCTTGGAGCACCACCCCACCTTCACACTTGCAAAAGAACCATTTCACTATTTGACACATCTGCCTACTGGTCCTTTATGTCATCTCATCCAATTTTAATTAAAGACTAATTGCCAGTATGTCTTAGCCCAGTTGTCTTTCCAAAATCCTGTCATCACATCCAAATTTAGCAAGTTTGAAAGGAAATGAAGCTTTAGACCTTAGTGTAAGATATCTCCATTTCAAAGCTCTAAGCTCTAAGAAATCTAACTATTCGTTTTATTTCAAGTATACACATTCACTCTTTTGTGAGTCTCTGAAAAACAACTTGTGAGGAGACACTGTATTTCTACATTAACAACACTTCCTTGGGACCCAAGTACTGAACTCAAAAGAGCAGATCATTGCAAAGCATCACTAAAAGAAAACCATCCAGAAAACCCTTCTGAGTCCCAGTCCCTTCCATCTTCTTTAACACACTTCACTCCAAGAAGCACCCGTCCACTTTCTTAAGGGCACGTTTAAGTGTTTCCTGAAAAGTGAGCCTTTGCTCACTGCTGAGCAATCGTACTCTGAACAGTCAGTCTTAGAATGGATTACGCTTTTGTCTGCAGGATTCTGCCATCTTGAAAATGCAAACTTAGCAAGTATCATCTATCAGAGTCAGCGGATAATCTGCAACAACTGTTTTAGGAGCAGATACGAGCCTCACTGCCTTCCAAAGTAGCCTGCAGCATCATGGCCTCCTGTTTCAGCTCTCAGAATCCTTAAACAGTGCACTTCTTCAGCTACATTTTCCTGCACTCAGCCTAAAAGTTCGTTCTTCTACTGGCTCCTATTTCAAGATGTATCTTTTTTAAGCCAATGACATAAAATATGTTAAAATATTTTCCTCCATTTTTCACAGAAACACAAACATGCAAAGTCAGAACTTGTCAACAATCTCTAATTTTCTGAAATGTTGGAAATGGTCAGAGACTAAATAAAAATGTGTGTTTCTGCTCCCAGTGGCATTCCAGAAGATTCAGATGTTATGGATGATAGATATATCTTTTTTCTTCCTTTCTTTCTTCAAGGAATGAAGGCTTTGTGGTTCCGTAACCATAGCCTTAAGAGTCATTTAAGACATACTGAAAGAGAAAAGTATAACGTAGGGCAGGATATTTGTTGCTTTGGCTTGATATCAAAGTAAAAATAAAAAATAAAAATAAAAAAAATGAAGTCATTCTGAAGTGTCTAATTTACTCACAGCTTTACTTCTTAAATGCTAAAGAGCCCATCATCTTCCAGGACAGGCTATCTTGCCTGCAGCAAACATGTGGCAGACCTTTTCATGCTGGATAATGAAAACTTGTGGTAGGGTACATAATCATGACAGGGTTAGAGAACCCAAAACAGGATGCTGCCAAAGCACTGAGGTGGTGTCCCTGTGCTCCTCAGATGCACAAACAAGCAACATTTTCCAGCACAACTGTAAAAATTCCAGATGCTCATGTAACAGCTGCTAGCCCGTGCAAACCACAGTGGCTGAAACATGATGCAAGACAAACAGAACAAGTCCAAGGCCAATGAGGGCCTTTAAACAAACGTACAGACTGACAATACCAAAGAAAATGCAGTTGGGCTGAGCTGAAGGGAAAGATGCCCAACAGGGTGCTGAAGAACAAACACAGACAAACATTTTTTCCTGTTAGTAGGACAACCCTCATAGACATGCTAAAGAAAACAGCCACTTAGACTGTTTCCTGTGATTGCAGTACAGCCCTAGGCAAGGGCTATTTTTAAACAGCTCCATCAACCCCAGCCTTTCCTTACTGGGATGGTTCCTTAGCAGAAGTGCTATAATCCTCACATTTTTGAGTTAACAAAAGAATAACAGTCTACTCTTAAATATGTTAATTAACACAGCACCCTAAAAAAAAAAAAAATAGTTGGGGAGGAGATGAAGGTTTAAAGAGAAGTAGAATTTTCACAAGTAGCCCTTAAATGCCCTACAGAGCAACCCTCAATTACAGGGATTACCAAAGCTTCACTGCTTCCCAGAACAGAGAACTCGCACCCACATTCGAGATTGCCTTTCTCCAAGAGCTCCCTGTGCTGGCAGGACAGTACACACCAGGGCTACCTGGGGTATGAAGCACTCAGGTGTAAATCAAAGACCTCTGCAACTCCTGCAGCCCAGAACACAACCCGGAGGGTGCTTCTGGTTGGAATGGAGATCCCTGAGGCCAAAACAAGGGGGTGGTAGCAGGGGCTTTGTCTATGGCTGACTAAGCACAGCTTGTCAGATAGAATCCCAACTAGCACAGCAGCCTTTCAGCTTTCTCCTACAGTTATTTACCTACTATGCAAAGCATTTCCAACAGCTTATGTGTATTAAAAATACAGCCAGACAGTAGCTTCATTCAGTTTGATGTTATTTCTGAACTGCAATACTGTCTCACGTTGTGCCATCCAACATCACACTATATACAGTCTACACACATATACACACTGGCCCTTCTTAAGCCTATAAATAGACTACAAATATTTGCCTACATACACAGATGAATGAACAGTTACCTGTTGTTACAGAGGAGAAAGAATCTGCATACAGATTTCTGCAATGGAAATATGGGTAGCAAGGCCTCGAAGAAGCACAGAGTGCCATAGCACAGCAAAGCACACTAACACACCATCTGCTCATTATAACAAGCTAGACAGGCTTCAGCTTCTTGCTGCAGAGATGCACCCACACCATGTCCCTTGATCACACAGGCAGCTGTTGGATATTGCCAAAATCTTGCCACAGCTATTTTGGAGAAGATGTTATATGTCTCTGGATTCAAGAGCTGCTTTCCCAGGCAGCCGTGCCTTGGAGCAGAACTAGTTACACTAACATATAGCCCAGAGTCAGGTTCCTCCAGCTAGAGATATGCAGACACAACCAAAGTGATTTGCTTAAAGCTCCAGACTTTTGCTTTCACCTCAGAAAAAGGCACACTGAATTTCCTGCAAACATGAACACTAAAGAACACGAAATCTGTTCTCAGGGGAGATACCGGCTCTTGAAAAAGCAGCAAGAACAACATTTCTCCCCAGTCCTGCAGGCAAGATGACAAGACTTCCAGTCCCCCTCTCCTCCCCTTGTTATGTTTCTCCCTTCAAACACAGAAATTATAGAACAGCTGTTGCTTTTGCCAGCTTTGTGAGAGGCAAAGAGCAGCAGTCAGAAGGAGCAGCAGGGAACAAGACTCCAATATACTCCAGGTCCCATCTGTTGGGACTGGGTAACAGAAGACAGCGGGCAAGGAGGAAACGGGGACTCCAATGTGCAATCCAACACCTCCTTTCTTCCAACCTACCTTACGCTCTTTGGCTCCATACTCAGCGACTACAGCAAAGGGAAGAATAAAGCTCTTCACGTTAAACATACAATATCAATCAATTTGGTGTCCTGATAGTGTTCAAAAGCAAGTCGTTTAATTAATACACTCTGCAGGCAGTATTTTGGCTTAGTCGTATTCTGCCATGTGGCAAACTAGACAAAGCAGATGGTCAATAAGCTCTGTTAAACTGTCAGGGCCAGCTATTATAAAGAGACACAAAACAGCTCTCTGATAGTTCCAAAATTTTTAAGCTAAGTCTCAGCAACCTCAGTTTAGCTACTCATCCTAGAAATGCTGGCATCAAAGGAGGAAAGATTAAACTAATAACTTTTCCCAGGATTAGAGCTCCCCAGGCTCCATCCTAAAAGATGCTCAAATTCATTGAATGCACAAAAATGCAAGAATGGCCAGAACCATCTGCAGTACACTGAGAAACCACTGATGTGTGAAATCGGCTGTTTTGCATCTTAAAAAAATAATAAGTAAGCATGGCACTTAAGTTTGGAGAGCTAGGATTAAAATCAAACATTAGTTCCTCTGCCTTTGAATTTCAAGCAGGGAGACCAACGCAGCATGAGCCCCACTTACAAGGATGAACAGGTTAACAATACAGATTTCAGAATACCTTCTGCTCCTCACCAAAATAGTCGTTGTCACACTTAAACCCTGAAACAAACCCAGACACTTCACCTCTCGTGTACATCCAGATAGTACTTTGATCCTCCCAACAGATGCTCTTAAAAAATAAAGCAAGCGGAGTGGAAGTCTGGTTCAGCAACAGCAGCAGCTTTGTCAGGAGGGAGTAGAAGGGATCTGGCAGAGCGCACTGCTACACCTCACTTTGCTTAGCTAAAACCCATCTGTTCCTGCTACAGTCCTCTCTCTGCCTGCTAACCCAGATCCATTCATGTAGAGGCCTTGTTCTCAGAGACGAGCGTTCACACTTTGATAGAAACAAGCCTTTCACTCCCCAGCACTTCCCATGACAGCAGACTTTCCTTCAAGGCCTTCAGGTGCTACAACAGTTCAGCTCCTGCTTTTCACCCGAGGCAATAAAGCATCCTGCAGGTTCAGAGCAGAGCGTTGTTATGACAGCCCTAATCCCAGCTGCAACAAACTCAACCAACAAAACATGGCACATCTGCAGCTCTGGGGCTCCACAGAGCTGCCCTGATACAAAGCATCAAATCGAGGAGAATGGTACTTCTATAGTGCCCAAGCAAGATGCACTGCGGATGATCTGAAAAAAATGGGAAATTCTGCTTTCTCAAATAATAGCAGCCAAACTTCTCCATCAGGAGTCTCAGAGCAACTAACTTTTTTAGTCTCCAGTACAAAAGATCAACACTTCAAACAGAGCCAACCAAATAATTACTGTTTGCTTAGCACAGATGAAAGTGAAGGGTTTTTAATTACGTTTTATGCAAACTTTGACCACTCAGAGGCTCATGTATCTACATCAACAGACTTCAGTCCCACCTACACAGGGTATGACACTATCACAATGCCAGCACATTTTACTCCCAGGGCCACAAAGAGATCAGGTAATGTGCACTGCGCCTTGGCCAGATAATGGCTGAGCACAAGATGTGCCTTCTGCTTTAGCACTGCATCTAGTTTAACTAGCTAGAAGTCAGTTTATGTTATTTCTTGCTGCATTTTAACATTAATATTTACAGTAACTTAAAGTCTCCCTTTTCAGGCAAGCTAGAAACCTTATGCTCAAGTCCTGACAGAGTGTCCAGTGAGCAGGTGCCCCTTTCTCTGAGCTCATGAAATGCAAATTATTGAAGCACCCTTCTAGAAAGCAGCCTTGGTTTTCACAAGAAAAATACAATTGGGTAAACCTTCCCACACAGAACCTTTCCAGGGTCCAAAACGTACCTCATCTTTAGCATGCTACTTTGAGGCAATCCACCTCAGTGCTTCTGTGTGAACCCTGTACCAGCTCACCTGGGTACATTTTAGTCACCATCACCACCACATTTTTCAGGAAGGACCATTTCTCACTTGTGTTTGTAACTAGGCTCCTGTCACAGCAGGGTTCTAATATTAGTTGCTTCATCTGGCAAATGCTTGTGCAACAGACACCAAACTCATTTTAATCATGGTAAGTTTGCAATTCCTGGCATCATTCAGGAGCTGCTGGCTAGAGAAATTAAAGCGTCAAGAGGCAGATTAACTTTGTTTTTCTAAATTATCTCAATTTGAATAACATGGGCTGAACGTTTCAATGTTTTGAACTCAGACAATACAACCTACTTATAGCAAAAAGCCAGACCAGCTTGAGCAGCATCAGGTAAGACTGTAACAGCATGGGTTTCATCCTCCTGGACAACACTGGCTAGTGTCTAGCCCCTAGCAGACTTTCAAGGAATCATTCAAGCAATTTACCTGAATTCAAATCTCAAACACTCATTCCTATGTGTTTCCTTCCACTGCCTTCCATCTGGAAGCAGTTGGAGGTTAGGTTTTCCTTCCTTCATTTTCCCTACATCCAAACAAACAGGCTAATCATGGAACAGGCAGAACACATGCACATTAAGCCACTTAGCATGTAAACCATCATACCTATCTCAAAGCAGAATGAGATCTTCATCTGATCAAAAAGATTCATGTCGTGCAACATTTTAAAGAAAACCTTAAAAATGAGTTTTGTTTGTTTGTTTTTCTACCAACACCCAGGACTCATAAGCTCAGATTTCTCACACCTGTCTTTAGAAGTCTACTCTCCCTCCACAGTAAACAGTGGGAGCATCAAGCAATTATAACGAAGATGTCTGGCTCAGGGCAAATGAACCTTACTCCTGTGTCTTTCGTATATCCTTACTTCCATCATATATAAACATGGAAGACCAGCATCCTCCTGCTATGGCAGAAGGTGAAGTTCACTGTCACTGATTATGACCCTGACAGCATCACACAGCACTACCCTAGTGCAGGAGAACTGGAATCATGCCCCTTCTTCAGGTCTTGATAAAGTTAACCATTGTACCTTGATAAAGGTTGAGTTAGGACGTAAGACTATGGGCAGACTGTCTCAAAGACTGGCTCACACTGGCATTGCTCATACTGCTTAGCCAAAAGAGACGTGCTACAAATCACAATGAATATCATTTAGTTTTTCCATCTGTTATGCTGTATTTTAAGACTAAACTTTTTTACTACCAGCTCAAAAGAAACAAATCAAAAGTTCTAAAGATGGGCACTACCAGCTGGCTACTTCGACCACTCAACAAACATTAAATTTTGTTCCTTCCTCCCTCCCCAGCCCCCAAACAAAAACAACAACAAAAAACCAACAAACACAACAACAACAAAGTAGCTGTTCAGGTTAAACATTTAATTTGTTCAAGATAGTGCAATAGTTTTGTTGTTTGTTTTTTTTCTGTAGAAAATGGTTTTCCACATCCAGATACCAAGAAAAGGGAGTAACATTACCTGAGCATCCTTTCTGCTCTGCTTCTTAGAATAGAACTGTTTTTGCATTAGCACACCTTAGTAAAAAAAGAGTTGACTGTCGCCTGTATCACATCCTTTCCATGCAATTTCATCTTTGAAAGCAAAGATATGATTGGAAGCACAGGAGAAGATTTCAAGCAAGCAGTCATTACAATTCAAAATAAAACTTCCAAGAAGAGCAATGTTCTAATTGACACTGTACTTAACGTATACATTTTAAATCCAGAAACTCTGTATAGCAGTGAAGTATGCATAAGAAACACAACATCATTATCCCATAGGGCACAGATAAGGAACTAGCTCCAACAAATTCAAAATAAAGTCTTTCAATAGAGCTCCTCCTCAGATGAGTTAGGCCTGCATAACACGTGCACACAAACCAAATACCTGCAGCACCTTATTGCAGTTCAAGGGACAAAATGATAACAGAAAGAGACCACATAGCCATAACTAATCACACACTTCCTGTGAACAGAAACCCCTTCAAGTCAGATCTCACTGTCAAGGCACAGAAGTCATGCCATCAAAAAGCACCCAGAAGCACTCTTATGCACCTTAACATTTGAAGTACATAGTGCAGTCCTGTGCCAGTATGTGTTCAACAGAGAACAGCCAATTCAAAGGAACACTGAATTCACAGCGTGATACTGTGTCAAACAATGTACAACAGTCACATTATTTTTAAGTAGCTACTCTTCTTAAAATGTCCAATGTCTGAGATTCGAGGCCCTTGTAAAGACCAGCCTGGGTGCAAACACGTTCACGAGGAAGATTCCTATAATCTTTGCTCCTTGAGATTCTCACAAGCTCGCTCCCATTTCCACCTACAGATTTTCTCAAATGGGAGATATTCCAGGGACACCAGAGAGGAAAATCAAGTATTCAGACATGAAACTGCACAAACAAGCACGCAGAAGCAGGCAGAAGGAAGGGAGTGAGATCAAAGCCAGGCACTCCCTTCACTTCTGTGGGAAAAAAAGATAAGAAAGGAAGCTCTTCGTTGCTCCTCTCTTGTATTTCTAATGTTTCCAGCTGTAAAAGATTAGAGTTGCCAAGAGTTTTCAGCACTAGCTAAAACCAATGCATTCTAAAGCAGCTGACTTTTATACGTACTTCTTATAGATGGAACAAGAGTGTTCATCAAGCTCTCAGGGCACCATACAAGACCACTGGGGCTAGTGGGGTACTTTGGGGTGGCTCAGTTTATTCTTTTGTTTTTTACACTGTGGCACACAAGATAAATTACTCTATTTGTCAATGAAATGGAACATAAGCAAGGTCACGGTGTAGCATTTTTTATATCTGGCCTGTCAGAGACCACTATAGGAGATACTCAAAACGGCTACGTACTACACTTGCGAATGGACTCTTCATGTCTGCCCTTACAAAGAGTAGAAATACTGACATGAGAGGCAACAGAGCTAAGGAAATGTGGGCTTCCTGCGAGTCATCTCTTGATTCCTAGGTGCTCAAAAATAAGCCCTTCCATTGTGAGAGGTACAGCTGCTTACCTACATGGCTTCTCTGCCATCTTCCCTTCAGCAAAGGTACTTGCGGTCCCTAAGTTTTCTGCAGATAGGCAGCTGAATTGCAGAGTCATCACCACAGCTAATTTCAAACCAATGTTCTATAAGTCAGCATGGCAGAAGTCACATAGACATGTGCACACGTGAGTTTTCTGCCAACCTCTTGTAGCCTGCCATTTTAGCTTAATAATGGAAACAAATACACTCAGTGCCCCTAAAATAAAATCACCCTCTTCTAGTAACAATAGCTTTCAGAATTTGTATTTAAATGGGTTCAGCAACTTGTTTTTAGCTTGAAAAAAAATACTGATGCCCATAAAAATAATATTCTCCTGCTCATCTTTTAAGCATCATGCACCACCGGCTTAGGAGACTTTCCACAGTGGAACTGGATCTTCAAAAAGCTGGTAATGCTTGAGCCAGTGCTCAGGTAGCCCAAATATCTCTTTATTTCCCAAATAAAAAGACAGAGCTTCAGAGGACTTCTCATGAAGCATGATTATACACAGTCTCCCTTTGTCCAATCTGCATTGTCAGACTTCTTTAAAACTCACATTCTCCCCTTTCTGTGCGTTCTAAAATATGTTAACATGCCACATTAGTCACAAGCTGCAAGCAATGCACATTTCCCTAATATGTTCTCTTATCAATGAACAAGGGGGTAAATAAATAAATAAATAAATAAAATAAAACAAGGAAAAAGCATAATTAAAGTGACAGGTGGATTTTGAAAACCGCTTCAGGCTACAGCTAATAATAGAATACCCTATTTCAAATTAAAAGTTTGGACGCAGAGTCTGGCATGCTTAAATGCTAAAGAAACACTAATGATCCTCCATGAGCTGGTCAGGGAGAATGGAAATGCCAGAATACGGGAGCAGCATGAGAAGCTTCTCATACAGCAATTGGCCTGAATCCAATTCCCTGGAAAGACCTTTTCCTCCAACAAAGGGGAGCTGCGCTCCATGCTGTCAACATGCATATGCAGCAAGCAAGGGCAAGCTTTGCTGTAGCAAGCCCATCCTCAGTGTTGCTCGGAAGAGGCGCTGGCTGGCACAGGGTGATACCAGCCTGCAAAGGGAGAATGATGGGCTCCATCTCACCAGCCCTCTATGTCATTCCAACAGCCAGAAAATTTCAGGCTGTTTCCAAACTGAGCACGTAAGTGGTTAAGTTTTTCATCTTCCTCAGTAACAGTAGCAACCTCACCCTCTCTCATACATTCCTTAACTGAACTCCAATGTCAGAGCAACAGCTTAAGAAGTGTCTGACTCACTACTGACAGAGGGCTTTGACAGCTTGGGTGGTTTTTTATCTGCTGGCCCACAGACAGCATAAAGGAATGGGGGAGGGCGGGCTATTTTCTAATAATAAAGAAAGATGTTTATATGCTTCTTGAGTAGCTACGTGTGGATACTCTTTGAGAACTTCACTTTCTCCTTACAGCTGAAAGCTACCAAACAGCTACCATCAGTCCTCAAATTCTTTAAAACACGCAGAAGATGGAGCAACCCGCTCAAATTCATCTCTGTGACTTGCAGAAGGACGCTGCACCCATATTCCTCCCATAGGTAGGTAGCTTAGAGGAAGGACCCACTTCTGCACACACGGTGCCCAGCACAGGAATTAGGGCCCTAATTAATCCTACATTCATAACGTGTTATTACTTCTACAGAGTACAATCTGCTGAATATTGACAGAGTGCAGCAGCCATCGCCTAGGCACTGCAGCATAGCTGAACACAGCATCCAGGGAGCATTGTATGAAAAGGAAGGAATTTAACTATTCTATGGAACAGAAAGTAAAACCACTGCCACTTACTGAAATTAAGCGTATCCAATACTCTTTTGTTCACTTCCCACTACCTACAGCTGCAAGCAGGAGGTCAGCTATGCCAGGAGAGCTCACACGTACTCCACTTTAAAACTGCTGAAGATCCTCCATATGATGCCTTAGGCAACTACTGCTGAATAAGGACAAGTCAAGACATAAAATGCTTTGTAACACAAAAATATTCAAAACTGAAATACACGAACTTGCAACACTATTTTCCAATCCAAAGAGATGAAACAATTATGTATTTAATTAGAAAAATTGGGACATTGGTTTCACCCTGTTTCTGTGCAGGCCAAAACTCATTTCCTGCTGTGGTTTCAGAAGCAGCTCTGGATAACTACATATGCAAAGACAGTTAGGAAAGCAGGATAATTTCTACACCACTCCATGTTGTGGTTCTGAACAAATGAACCAGCAAACAAAAATTATATACATAGAAAAAAGGGGAACTAATTTTTAAAGACAGTCCAGGTTATACACTCAAACAGTGAATATTCCTGTGATGAATCCTTAAATACTTCAGATATAGCTAATGGAGAAATAATCGCTCATTGGGCTTGTTTAGCTTGGAAAAGAGAAGGCTCCGGGGAGACCACATTGTGGCCTTCCAGTACTTGAAAGGAGCATATAAGCAGGAGAGGCAACAGCTGTTTACGAGGATACATAGTGATAGGACAAGGGGGGATGGTTTTAAACTAAGACAGGGGAGATTCAGGCTAGATATTAGGAGGAAGTTTTTCACACAGAGGGTGGTGACGCACTGGAACAGGTTGCCCAAGGAGGTTGTGGATGCCCCATCCCTGGAGGCATTCAAGGCCAGGCTGGATGGGGCTCTGAGAAGCCTGATCTGGTGGTTGGCGACCCTGCACATAGCAGGGGGTTAAAACTTGATGATCATTGTGGTCCTTTTCAACCCAGGCTATTCTATGATTCTGTGATTGAGTTTCCAGTCAACAAGGAAGATTCAATCTATACAGAGGAACCAGTGAGGGTAAATTAAAGGTGCAGTTTACAATTACTCATCCTTTGGTAAGCACAGCATGACAGCCTGTGCTACATACACGTTCAGCCTGGCAATCTGGCTCAGGTGACAGAGTTGTTTTTGAACACTAGGCCAAAGTTTTACATCAAAACAATTCCACAGCAGCCAAGGCAATGGCTTTTTTTCTTTTTTCCCCCCCATAAAAAAAAAAAGTATTCTGCCCTTCTTATACTGCTTATTACATCAGCTTTGGCTCACAGATTGCTCCATCCTACCACACAAGAAATCCATCATGCACCTTGGTGCTCCACTCCCAGCCTCCCTGGAACAGGAAAAAGCCCAAGCACTGCTTAGTCGTGGGCTGGTGCTCTTCCACCTTTTGATAATTATAACCCTTTGATTGGAGCCCTAAAGCAACTTCAGTCATTTGATGCTTTCCCACAGTATCTTCCTCCCTTCCCCCTCAAAACACGCCCCAAGGACAGACAAGTTTCCACAGTTCACTGGGACATAAAGAGACGCTCAGTTAACTGCCACAAAAAAGCTATCAGAATAAAACACTGGCAGTCCTAGCAATGGGTGTATGTGAGTGAAGTGCCTAGGCACATACAGTAATCCATGCTGCTTACAAGTGCTCTGAGACTAGCAACCCTGCTTAGTGCATCCACCTGCTCTGCATCCAGGTATGTTTTACAGACAGGGCTACCCTGTATACAGAAGAACTGTCCAACTGAACACCAAACTCATTTCTGCACTACAAGACTACCATCCAACTTGCAGAAGTTTACTATTCACAAGTTTGTTCTGGCAGAGTAAAGAGCTCCACATTCTGGAAAGTGGAACTACAGGTAGTGAATAGAGACGCTCTTACAATTAAACTAGATGAATGAGGGTAACAACCTCTCAGTCAGATCTCACCAAGAAGTATTCATGTGACAACAGGTAAGTCATAATGTGACTGTTTCCATCTCTAATGTGAATGAACTGCTTAGTTAGGCCTTAGTTCTGATGCTTTGCTCATTATCCTTTGATCACTTGAGATTGCACTTCAGAATCAAATCAATGTACATATTTACATGGGAAACAAGAAAAATAAAATACTACCAGTAAGTGCTGCACTAAAGCTAACCTGTTTTAAAATCTACCTTGAAGTTACTCAACTGTCCTCAACCTTTCAGTCTCAAAGTTACATTAACAGGCTTCTCCCTGTTTAATTGCAACTATTTTTTCTTGAGATGCGTGTTTAATACTTGTAGTTAAATGGATCATTAGGACTGGAAATGCTCATCTCTTAGGAGATGAATAGGTTAGGGTAACTTTCTGTTTGCTGCCATTAGCCTGCTGATAGTTTTCTTAAGACACAATTAACACAGCAGCAGCCAAGACTGGCTTACACTGCTAGAAAGACACTACGTACTATCCAATTCTTCTTCTTTCAACTACATGAGTCTTTGCAGGTCTGTTTATACACTGGATGTTACGAAGATGCACGTCAAAAATGAGTCTTCACAAAAAGTAAATGAGTGGTGTGACACATGCGCTCCCATTGGGGTGATACAGCCACTCTGACTGGTGAAACAACTGGATCTGTGTGGACACCTTCAAAACTCTCAGTCCCTGGCATGCAGGCTAACTTCCACGGTAAGCCTCATCTAGAACTAGAGCTGCACCCGGTAAGGTCAAACTTCTGACATTTGACCCAATAGCCTTAAGAAACACTCAGAACTCAAGTCTTCCACACTGCTAGTCAAGGCTTCATTAACGCACAGATGGCTTCCCTCCTCTTGCCTTGTCTCTGTACTTTGTCTTTGGGGGCAAGAAATCCCCCACCAAACTTTTAATGCAACTTTCTTGACATGAATTTTGCAACTGACCACTTGCAAACCAGAAAAGCAGAAGCCCAGATGACTGCTAAAAGAAAGAATCACACAAACTGGAGTCACCATGAAAGACAAGCCATGGTTGGAAGACAGTCAGACACATTCTAGCTTCATTGCTTTTATGCCTAACACTGCAGCTGTGAAAATCAGAAGGGAAAAAAAAAAGGTGCTTTTTCAAGGCACAGAAAGCCAGTCTGCATTTCAGAAGTACATCTCTGTTCAGCACTGTGGAAATAATTGCAAGTATAGTTCAGGTTCTGACTTCTTATAAAGGTTGAAAAAAAGTAGAAAGGATGAGAAAATGGTGATAGTCTGGAATAAAAGCATATCCTGTAACATGGCAGTGAACAGGTCACTTTGAGACTAACGTTGAAGGACCACTACATTCTAACACTAACTGTTTGTACCATAGCTGAAGTACTAAGATTAAACAAGTGTTAAACTGGGCTCAGCAAGTGGAAAATTGCTTCTATTAAAAAATTTGCCTCATAACATTCCTCTCAGAGGCAAGGAGTGCAAAAAATCAGCTCATAAGTGTCCATTACTTTGTTTTTACTACAACCTGTAACTCAGACATTTGGATCTGGTATTTGCTGTTCCATGAAATGCCAGCAGCAGTTTATCTTACTGAACATCTGTCAGCCCAGACCACTTCACCCATCAGTGGTAAGATTAGAGCAAGTTGGCAACTGCACAAGCATCCCTGAAGATGCAACTGCACAAGCATCACCTGCCCAGACCCTCTGCAAAAGAAGTTACCAAAAACATTGAACAAATTCTCTAGAAGCAATTGGGCAGATGATGCCTTCCAAGACAGATGTAGAGACATCCTCATTTAATTGCAGAAATACCAGCAGCTGTTGAGTGATCATGTTATCTCTCCCTCTGATCTGTTCCCACTGTTATTGCAGATTCTCCAATACTGGTGCTGCTTTAAACTTTATTCAAACAAGTTTTCCTAAAATATACAATTCCAGTACCTACTTGTACTGCAGCCTCTAGAGCGAGACAAGCAAACATAAAGCACAGCTACCGTCAACCTCATTGTTCCGACAATCCCTGACTTCAGATGTTCCCTCTTCCTCTACACCTACAGCGTGAACATTCCTTTGAGTCTTTGAAGCCAAACAAAGAAGAGAAAGATAGAAGAGGAAAAGCTGGGTCAGGGACCTAGGGGCACAAGTAGAAAGCAGGGTACTGAAAAAGGACTTTTTTTTTTTTTTTTTAAATCAAATTAGCACTTTTTACTGACCATAACCCTACTGCCAGAAGCAAGCCAGCAGAGTTTATGCAAGCAGACAGCAACCCACATAACTGGCCTAGAAGTATTCAGTAGGAAAAGAAACAACATGGAAAAACATGGAGAAGGCGGGCAGTCTACCATAGACTTCTCTATTAATTCCACCACCTCTACCTTACCTTTACCTCTCCAGGCCCACTCAGCTTCCCATTTTCTCCTGGCCCTCATAAGCCAACAGTTTGTTCAAGGGCAGCAGATATTCTTCCACTGCTTACCACAGAGATGTACAGAAGCAAGCTCTCGAGGATCGAGGAGTATTTTCTCTCCCCTATTGAAAGATATGCTTGCAGACACTGCAGTGGAGAAATAGGTGGAAGAAGAGTGGGAAAATCTCCATCTTCTCCCAGCCCTATCAGCAACTGCAGCGTTTTCACTTTCTAGGACGAGGGCTCCCAAAAGAGTTCCCAAACGCTCCATTCTCTTAAGCACTTAAATTTCAGAGCAGCTCTCAAGGCAGATAGGCCCTTGTGGTATGCATTCTAAGTGGGTAAATCACCCCACAGCCACAGGCAGTAAAAGCAGGGATGTAGCCAGCAGGTGGAGGTGTGGGCAAGACTCAACAAGGAGCAGCAGGTTAGCTGGGATTCATATCATTGCTACTAAACTGTGAAAAACAAGCACCATAAGAAATACAAGACCAAGTGCCATAAGATTCTGAATTTTGAGAATTCCACAACTCATGGCGCCCATAATTCTGGCAATAGAAGGCAATCCTCTGTTACAATCACTGTAGCTCTCTATCATCTTTATCACAATGCCAAATCAAATCAATCCGTGAGAAGATGTAATTATAAGAAAAGCATTTTGGGATGCCAAAATACCTCTTTGCTCCCACAGAAAGAACTGCCTGTAATAACAGTACTATCAAGTATTCTATTCAGGTATGGATTCAAAATAAAAAAATAAAGGAATCTCTGCTCATTATAATTGTGGTTTCATCTGCCTGAAACCAAGACAACTACACAGAGAAAATAAATAAACTTGCACTCCACAGCTGCAGTGTCATTAGTAAGCACAGAGAAGGAACTGACACCCAGTCATGGAAATACTTAGACTCCATTTAGCCCTCTTGAGAACTAACACTGGTATTTTACTGTTTTCATAAGTGAACTGTCAAAACAACCTCAACTTAATAAAAAAAAAAAAGAAATCCGTAACATTCTGGTTAAGAAACTGTTGTCTAATTTGTGCATCTCTAAAGAAGTCTAAAGGAATTGCTAACGTGTAAAATTGCTAAATGAAGACGAGGCATTGATCACAAACTACACCAAGCAGGGTAAGAGGGAAGCATTTTTTAACCATACCCATGACATGGATCTGATCTCAGCAAAACATTCATTAAAAATCAAGAGCTGTCTCCAGAGCAAATGTTCTTGACTTAAAAATAGGACATGCTAAGTCTATGCATCGTTGTCACTTCTGTTAAACAAAACACTCCAAAGCAGATAGGGAGGACACGTCATGTTTTTTATCCTCATGCACTTTCACACAAGGCATAAAATAGTTTGGTATTAGCAAATACATGCTGTACTCCAAATCACTGTTGCTCAGTCATCCTGGAGCAGTGCAGTAAGTTAAGCCATCAAGAGCTCACTAAATGGTGGCACTCTGAGGATTATGCCAGTGGAACGATTTTCCACACAGATATCACAGGACATCCCTGTCACTGCCTTATCCACAGTAGCACACCAGGATTCACCTCAGAGTAATGGAAGCTGACTTCTTTCCTGTGGTTTGTGCATAATTCTGCATATGGGAAGAATGCAACAGAGAGAAGTCAGCTAAGCCCATGTTCTGTTCTTGCACCAGACAGAGGGTAGTGGTGAACCAGAGAAGATGGAGAGAGGACATCTCATCTAGGAAAAACAGTGCTTGTAAGAGCAAGCTGTGCTACATGGAAGCAAAGTATGAATGTCCCTTGAGCTCCACAGCTGGACAACACAGGAGGAACATGCAGAGCATTTTCTACAGTTTTCTATATACTTCATTCTTGCACTTTTGCACAGATAAGGCTTTACTTGGAAACCATACACAGTGTTTGGAACCACTCTTCTAGCCTACATAAAGATCTGCCTCCTTTTAAGAAGGGAATGAAGTTCATATAGAAGTAGCTAAAGCCCCTAAGCATCAACCCAGCACTTCAGAGAAGCCCAGACATTCACCAGCAGCTTTCTCCTTCAGACTAGTGATGTCATGCTCTCCTAGCAGGATGCCCGACAACCTCAGATTTGACAGACTGACTGCTTTCTTTTCAGAGAAGAGGTGATAAAGACCCAAGGAACACAGTTCAAGAAAACATTTCAACCTAACAGGATCAACACCAGGCCTTTTGTACTCTGAGGATTTATGCTAAGGCAGTACAATTAAGAAGGTTTGCCTCTTGGGACACTTCAAGGATTAATTACTCCAACAGAACTCTTGAGAGAACACAAGAAAGAGCATGTGAGATAAAGAGGCCTCTAAATGGTCCTCCCCACCTCAGCTTCAGTAGTCCTGTCCAATTCATGTTAGCCTCCAGTCCTCACTGACTCTATCCTGAGAAGTTATGTACCTACCGCCTTTTACCACAAAAGTCACACTGCATGAGTACATCAAGTATTTGACACAAACCTTTCTGGTCCCTTCCAAGCCATTCTATGATTCTATAATTTTTGTCTAACCAATCAATTAAACCATTATTGGTTGGAATAACAGACAGTTTTCCAGCGCAAATATTTATCCAGTCAAAAGTAGTAGGTCATTATCAGATTTGACAAGAGAGACAAGAAACCTGTCTTCTGTAGGGGAAAACTCCTTAATCCAGTGGCATCAAAACAAGCACTTGTGCACACACAGGAGCAACTTCTTGTTGCAGAAATTTGGTTAGTAAGAGATTTGGAGAGATTTCCATAGTCTGCAGCAAGTCGTTCCTTCAAGGGGTGGTGTAGCAGTGTACCCTGCACTGTGATGACTGCTATGCCTCCTCCCAGATACCAGTTCTGAGCAGCAGGCAAGCCGGGGACTTGCAGTTGATGCATTTTGGCTCTAGTCCACCAATGTCAACAGATGTCAGCAGCAGTTCCAACATGTTCCAGAGCCGGCACTCCTGTTCCCCAGGGGCCAGAGACAACAGTTAACTCCCTGGGCAAGTCCCCAGACTGTTAACGATAGAGCATCACCTGAGGATTTTTTAAAATGGATTTTCTAAACTACTTCAGATCTAGGGAGTGGAGAAATCTGCTGCGACCATTCCACCAAGGACAACAGACCCCAAGGAGAAGGGAGCAAAGACTGTGGGGCCATAGTGACATTCCATGGATTCTTCCAACTGTCAGCTCCCCAGAATGCACTCTGGCACATATCCTTGCCTTCCTCTGCTTGCTACACTCAAGATGAGAGCTAAAATTGAAGTCATTACATAAATGCTTTAAGTGGAAATCCAACAGGAACTTAAAAGAAACAAACAGGAAGATGTGTTCAGAGATCAAATGAAAGGGAAGGCAAAGGACTGTTAAGGTATTTTTCTTTTATGGAGGTAGTCCTAGAAGTCTCCACAGAAGGCAACCCGAAACAAGGCAGCCCTCAGATTACGAAGTGCAGGATGGACCTTACTTCCTCATTTAAGTTTATTTGTTGATCAGAATTACTCCAAGACCCCATAGAAAATCTTCTGTGTATGAGTTTGCTCTTGATAAACAAATAGCAGTTGGATACCTACAAACAAGTCAATTCCTTGTCCATTCAGCTCAGGGTTCAAACTAGGACTGCAGCAATAGCTTCAGTAAGAGTTGAGATGTTCCTGGCAGCCAGCGAGCAACTTCCCACCAGCTCTTTCCCACACTAGCTTTTGCACTCAAATAAGACTCAGTTTTCAATATTAAGAGGAGGAATTCAACCACAATCCAAACTCAGTAATTTTTGTTAATTTTCTTGTAAAGAAGACTAAGCAGTTTTGCCTCAGTACACCTGAAACTGGAATACACAGTTTCACAAAAAGTCTAAATAAGCTTGGTCACCTACCAGCAGCACAGCAAAGCCAAGAAGCCTAAAGAATTTATTCACTGTATTCTTTTCTGACATAAAGTGCAATACATGCTTCAGGTATTATCTTTCAAAACAAAGCAACCAACTGCAAAAGTTCAAGGCATCCTTTGTGTTTAAAGTACATGGGCTGCTCTGAAAGCAATGCCTCCCATTTTACTGTGTTGGCCTACAGTGTAAGAGGCGGATGCTGGTGGTATGGCAGTAGAGACTGAATCTTTCCACCAATATTCCATTATATTTTGTTGCCACGTGACAGACAGCAGCAGAGGGGCAGTCTGGCAGAATGGTTACTGATATGGAAGTTTGTGTGTAAAGGAAACATGTGTCACTGAATTGCTCCATGTAGGAAAAATTGGCACCTACTGACATTCATCACTGCTTGCTGAACATTTCTGGTGACAACACAGTGGATGTACACACAGTGAGACAGTGGGTGGTGCATTTCAACAGTAGAGACAGCGGGTCACCTCCACTAGTGCAGATGTTCACGAGCAAGACATGCAGGCTCCTGTTCACCACTGGTAAAAATGTACAGCTCATGGTGGTGACTGTGATGAAAAGTGTGTTTTGTAGCTGAGAATTAGCTCTATCAAATAGTGTTATTGTGCTCTTTGTACCTCATAGTTTCCAGGAGGCATTACTTTTGGAGCAACCTACGTAAGCGTATCAGATTGTTATATATCTAAAGCAGAACAAATCTTTTGTATAACACAGAAGTTAATTTACATACCCACTTCAAAGAAGATATCATTCAAGTGCTAAAATAAGTTAGAATCTTGAGCAGCTAACATCATATATTTTCCAAGTACTGTTAAATTAAATCTATGAAATATTAGTCAGTACATTTTTCCTGAAGTCTGCAGACTTCTGCTGTAAGGTAACAAGTGACCTACAGCAGAATCACTGCCTTGATACTTATCTCTCCACTGTGACCATTACTTGACCCTGATGATAATCAGCGTAGGGACAGATGATAAAATGCATTTACAATCCATTTAAGTTTCATCCCAGAGTCCAGGCAAGACCATCCCAAGGAAGCACAGGTCTTTTGTCTGTGTCTTTTTGTAATTCAGGAAAGAAGTGAGAGAGAGCCTAATTCCTTACAGGTGTAAAAGGTATATTTAACCCCATAAAATAATTTGAAAGAAACATATAACTGAGTTGCTCCATTAAAAAAAAAAAACTATATGAAATGCAAACAGCTTATTTGCAAAGGAGAAAGCAGACTCTGTGATCTAAGAGATCCTTCCCAATTCTATCTTCCAGAAAGTAATCCTATTAAGACAGTGCGATACAAGGATGTTCATTAGGCATTCACTGTGCCATCACTTGCATTTGTGATGTCCAACACACAGGAATGAAGTGTGTGATCCCCTTGTTAGCATCACACTTGGAACTGTTCTCCATCCAGAAGACATGCCACTCAGTGCACAGGCCAAGCATTTAGACCCTTGCCATTATGCCTCTTTAAACTAAAGCTCTCTTTGTGCTAGATTTGTTCCACCATGCAGAACCATATTTCACTGAAATAATTAAGCTATCAACAGTATAATAATTAAAGACCTGTAGTACACGTTATTTTTTTTCTAGGTTCAGATCTATTCAGATCTACTAGATCAATATTACTGATTAATATCACGTGGATTAAAAAGATACAAGATGCCTTCCAGGCCTGTGATCTGTGTGATGCCTCAAAATAGTTTAAGATACCACGTTGAACTGGTTTCCTAGAAAAGATACCATGCTCCCTAGGGGGAAAAAAAAGGGGTAACAGCTCTGGTACTCAAATGTGAGCCTCAGAATTAAACACTTATCACTTCAAAGACCATTTGATTTGTTTCAGTGCGCACCTCTGCCCAAATGGTTCCTCGTTCCAAGATCTTTAACCTGCTAAATTTGTTCTACCTTTGAAATGCAGTCATACTGCCACTGTATGGACTGCATCCAATTAAAATTTTCGTCCTCCCCTTCTCCAAAGTTATTAACTTCTGGAAATCTTGACTTGGATAATTCCACATGTCACAGTGCTTTATGACAGGCAGCCAAAAGCTGCAGTGACACAGACGGATGGCCATGTATAACCTACTCAATTTGTGCTGTCAAAGAGAAGTTTCTGGATCTGGATGGAGGGAAAGAAAATGAAAAGAGAAGGGAAAAAATGAGAACTAGGACTTACACTACAGGCAAGACACAAGGCTGCTGCAAGAATGGATTGATACCGCTGCTGCTTTATCACCTGTGGTGACAAGAGACAAGGTGACCATAACTCAGACTGAAGTAGGCTAGAGATGGGACAGCATGTTTTGTCACAGGCATTTTCTGCACTCTTAGAGAGCTGCTTCAGTTTACAGATTACACGTGGTAGGATGCACTACAAAAATGCACTACAAAACTTGTTGTATCTGGAGCCAAGTACTGTGCTTTTTGAAGTGGACGGACATATCCTAATCAAGCAGGAATTCAGACTCTGCAAGGTACGGACCACTAGAGAATTAGTTAACTCATATGAGAACCCCAACTATCATAAACACTTGTGAAATTAAGTTCTGTTTCAAGTAGAACACCTTTTAATGTAGTTTCAACACCTACTTAGAAGCATTCACTATGCCTTTTAACAGGAGGCAGATGCACCACGAAATACATATTTTCCTCATTTAAACAGGGCTATTTTTGTTTCAGGCATCTGGTTCTGTAGCACAGTTCAGATCAGCTAATGCGAAGCCCTGAGAATAACGGGAGACACCATTTCACCCTGCTGGAGTACAGGGACACAACTGTGTCCCATGTCCTGCAACAAAGCTCAATGTGGCCAGCTCCCACCTACCTGGGGATAAAGCATCCATGTTGTAGCTTAATTGTGCTGCAAGCACAGGCACATCCACGGTAGACTCAAGTCCAAAAGGAACACAGATTGAGTTTGTGTGACAAACCTGAGCAGGAGAAAAGAGTAGGTCAACAATTCCCCTCCCTCCTCTTCAGCTGTTTGTTCAGTGCATGAGCTGTAGAAGTTTACAACTGTTTTTGTTGTGCTTATTTTAATCCACATTTTTTCCCCTATCGCTTCACTCACTCATCATCCTGGATAATCAAGCACTGACTACATAAAGTGATTTGCCTAAAGGCAGAAGAGTCTTTGTAGCAATAACGGTTGGAAGATACTGTTTATAAGAAGCATAATTACGAGAGGTGATGTAAGCAATCAATTATTTCTTTGCTTTGTCATAAAGCAATCACACCCACACCTCCAGCAAAGAGACTGGTTCAATCCTGAATGAAGAGGGAAAGGACACGACTTGATACGGAATAGCTGATGGAAGATGAAGATTTGTGTTGTAAAGCTTCTAAATTAGCAGCCACAAATGTTGCTACTACTTAAAGAATGAACCACGACATTCAGGCTGTTCAAAGCTCAATTGGTCTGAAAAATAATTTTCCTGGACTCCTTGAGATGTAGTGTCAATTTTGCATTTTAAAAGAATGAAGGTAGCTGAATGATGGTACATTTCCTACTAGATTAGGGTCTTCAGAACCTAACATTAGAGCTTAAGCAGCACTTTTAGAGACAAAGGGCTCCGGCCTCACTGCCAGCAGGTGGCTGGCACCTTAGCAGGTACTTAATTTCACCCTCTCTGAGAGCAGCAGCATGCATTTTACAAGAGTTGTTTTACAGCTTCAAGCATGTTAGGAGCCACTTTGGGCTTCCTATTTTCCACTCTTGGGACTCTTCAAATAACTCTCCATAGCTGCTACACGACTTCTGCTATGCCAGCATTGCTGCGTTCTTTGCAGGTCTCTGATGATAGCAACCTTTGCACTGCTCTGGCTGCTGAGCAGGGTCTCTGTCCACAAGAGTCTTCCATGGTTCATGCTGTGGAGACCTGGCACCAGTAATAATAGTCCAAAAGAAATAACTTGGAATTTAAGCAATGTGATGAACCTCTAAACACTTTACTCCGATGCATCTAAACTGTCATACTCATTTTCCTAAAGGAAGGAATCCTTCGTTACACTTGTTACTGGCAGCTTTATCTTCAACGGAGAAGTCTCCCTCCCTTTCTCTCAGTCTCTTTCCACTTGTGATCCCTTTGGAAATGAGTTCACACACAGTTACTATTTGTGAAGCCTTTGTCCAAGTCAGAGGAAGTCTGAATTCAAAGAGCCAGTCAGCAAGTTTGTGGCTGTGGTGTTTCATTCCTTACAAACACCTCTGTGTAAGAAACGAGTCATAAATCTCAAACATTACCTCACAGTAGCCTGAGGAATAAGTAGTACTCGATCACACCATCACATCCACACAACTAAACGGCAACCTCAGTTGCATGCTGAGCGCGCACTGTTTTGGAAATGCTGGTGTGCCCTTATAGAGGGGAAAAAAAAGAAAGTATTTGTCCCTTATACTCAGCATTCTTCCCAACCCAGAGCAAACCAGACCACCAGCAACTCTGGCAACTGCCTCAGCTGCACAGAGCCACTGACTGCGAGGAACAGGCTGGAGAAGGCAATATATGCCATGCAGAAGGTTGGTAGCCCATTTGTATACAGTCCCAAACAGCTGGGAGAGAAACAGCTGCAGCAGAGCCCACCAGGTCACAACATGTCTGTACAGATGTAGCTACACAGGAACTGACACCCTGGACAGCATCTCATTGTTCTGCATAAGCAGTACTGCTCTTGGAAGACCATCAATACTCAGTCTGCAGCTTGATTCAGTATTGAAGAAAATATTTTGGGAATTGTCAAGGCAGCTAATTTGTTCAAAGGCAAGGTTAAGTGTCTAGAGTCCATCTAGCAAAAACCCATTCTTTCTGGAAAGCCTGACAAGAGGCAGAGTGCACACCTTTCCTGCAACCCTTTCTTAACATTGACACTTCACCACCAGCTTTACCACTGCAGCCAAAAGACGTGCGTGGCAGGAAGGGAAAGGGAGTGCCAGGGAGTTCTCACTGTTGTGATCTACCTCTGCAGCCTAAATACGGGCCGCCTTCTTGTTTTCTCCCGTCTAGCACCAAACAGCTTAAAGTCAAGCATGTACAGACTGGCAGACTCTGACACTACACCAGAGACAAGCTGCTGCTGTGAGTGTATCCCAGCAACTCCACCAAGAAGATGGCCAAATAGAGTGCTCTCCCAGAGAAAGCCCAGGGGAAGGGACATCAGTCCATGCAGGAATGAGTTAAATGGCTCCCTTCCCTCCCATTCCCACCAATACCTTTTATTTTTAAACTAATGGCCGCAATGATTGGCCCTGCCAATGTGAAACCCCTCACCCAGCTGAGGGCTTTAAGCCATTCTTGTCCTTGCAGCACCCACATTTTAGGAAGTAGAAAAGAATCCTACACAGTGACAATCTCCAGTCTGGCACAGCTCTGTGCTCTGAAATAAAGTGGGGTTGAGGGGCTCTAGCAGGCAGCCTTCCCAGTTGTCATTTCTTCTAGAATTTTTAAGCAGAGAATTCCACATGTGTAAGCTGACCTGGAATGGAAAGGGTGTAAATTGGAACATAATTCCCTGTTACTTCCAGACTGAGATCATAGCCTACACTAAGCACTGGTAGCCATACCTGACTATAGACTACTCTAATAAAGCAATTGATTATCCAATACACTCAACAACAGCTTATATTAGAAGGAACTTCTAGCACACAAAACCTAAGGGCTTGTTTGATTTGTACATCCACATCTCTACATTAAAAAAAGTACTGAACAACACTAAAAAAAATACTTAGCAACAAACCCACAGGTCAGCAAAATCTCTCTTCATTGTTTATTAATGTTGCATAAAATCCATATGTCCTCCATGCTCTTATTCCATCAGCATTCTGCCATCTATAGCAAATGCTGTACTCATGACTACACAGTACCACTGGGCATAGCACTGTACTTGAAAATCTAAATGGTTTCTGGGGACAAATCTATTTGCTTTTATAATATTTAAAGTCGTACAAGTTTGGTAGGTGCACATAAGGTAGATCCTACAGCTGGAAGCCTAGGCTGTCATCACTTACGTGCCGACATACAAGTTGCAAATCATTGCAGAACGAACGGCGATGATGAAAGCTGCTCTGTGCAGCATTATTTGGCAATTCTTAACCAATAATGAGTTTAGCCCAAAACATGAAGCATCTGGAGAAACTATTTTTAGAATCAAGATGCCTAGTAAAGATTGACACTGAAGTCGGTTCAAGCCCTGTGACTAAAGCACTGCATTTTCAATGCACTAATTTGAGACTGCATTCTCATCACATAAACCAAAATGAATGGGCTACAAAACTTCCCTTTTTTAAATGGCAGCAGCTCCGGGAGCTAACAGCCAGCCTAATGTCCACCTGAAGCATTTGTCCTTAGTATGCTTTGCCAGCAGGGGCTGGTGCCAAATGAATCCTGTCGAGGAGACCCTGGTCCCACTAAAGTTTACTGTCATGGTAACTCTTCACCATTCAGATTGGTCTCTAGCCATAGAAACTGCAATCACCCTTATCTATGGCTGGTATTTGGAACATGCATCTGCGGCCACCACCAAAAATCATGTGGAACAGTTCCTTCTAAACAGCAATCCACAAGCTTCATTGCCCAATTCGGCATCTAATTTTAAAAATTAAACCTGTTAAAACAAAGATTCACTTGAAAAAGCTCACAAACAAACTTATCTCCTTAATCCCCAACCTCATCTGCTAAACTTTGTCACCAAGCCAAGACACGCTCACAAGCATATAGCTGATGTGACTCGCAAGTACTTGAGAGACCATGAATACATGTCCAGCTTTGAGTAACGGGAATCTTTCAGTAAAGCGCCCATTTACCAACAAACCTTATACATGGCATAATACAGCAGAAAATATTATTGAAACAGCAAACAGTGGGTAGGTGCTACATTAACTCAGTCCCACAAACAGACACCCAGGACTCTGGTAGACTTGCAGCGTGCTGCCCTGCAAGTACCGTACCCTCTGCTTTCTTATTGCTGTTCATCCCAGCAATGGAGCATATTGCTCCCTAGAAACACAGCTCCAGATCAGAATAGAGGCAAAATACCAACACCCGTTAGCTCTTTCAGGATTAGTAATTTTATGGCTATTTCTGACATTCTTGAAGATTTGAAGTTATTTCAGAACTGAAGTGCCATCACAGCAAGGAAGCCGTGGTAGATCCTTCCCAGAAGGTGCGATTCCCACCATGCCTCCCAATTTGCAGACAAAGTTACCAACTCTGCATAGGCGTTGAGGTTTCAGCATGAGAGCTAGATCCGTAAGCCTAGAAGTAAATCGGGCAGATTCCAGCAATGCATCTTCCGTTAAGTTGCTATCGCCTTGATTTGCTATACTCATCATGCATCTTCAGCTTTATTTTGACAGCATATTAACTGCTTGACCCTTTCACAGTGCCGTCAGTGCTGACACCAGTCAGTTCCAGTGTGACAGCAAAGAGCAGAAGACCTACACATTTTGCCCTCAGTCTTCAAAGCTATAAACATTGTCACCTGTTGTGTCAAACCATTTCTGCCGCCATATGAAAGACATGGTAGAAAAGGAACTTTCAAGCAATCATATATTATTTCCATCTTATTGGGGAGCCCTCCTATTTTAGTTGGAGGTAACACCAACAGCGAGGAAAAGACTCAAAGGCGTATTGTTCAGGCATTTGTACACAACAAACCAGTTATTTTAATGCTGTAAGGAGCAGCAATAGCTCCCCTGGACCTTGGCTTAGTCCAGCATGACATCCTTGTGAAGAACTACACCCACGTGTTAAAAGCACATGGCCCAAACAGGCTTCGTGTTTCGAGCAACGTGAGTCAAACCAGAGGCAAGAGATGTACAAGCCAGCTATTGACCACATCACCACACGCAGACACTAATTCACCAGCTGCAAACAGATGTAAGTACTTCTGACCTCAAAGAATTCCTCACGGCCTACAGGTTGCACGGCTGCAAAGGCACCTCACCCCAAGATGACAAATAACAGCTGCTCATTTCTAAACCTGTTTCCATTTATATCTTTCCTTCCCCTTGGTTCTCAGATGCAAATAGCTAAGAAGATTTCACTTGTCACATGCACAATTTGATGAGGGCAAATGCTTCTGACAAATTTGCTGATAAACTGGTTTTGAGATGCAAGGGAGCTTCTTTGTATGACGTACACCCCGGATATCGAGGCCCGGTCGCTTTGGCCCTCACCTCCTCACCTCAGGGCTGCCAGGCTCACCTCAAGCCCAAAGGTGAGATGCTGGCTCCAGGGATGTGAGCTGCAAAGCACACACTGAGCTCCCACAAATCTCCCTGCAGAAGTCATATTAATGAAGGTGAATGAGACCCTACAGACGGGAAAGGCACGAGTGAGCCTCAGCTCAGACTGAACGTTCTGAGCCTTTATAATAGGGGAGAGAGGGCGGGGGGAAATAGGATGCCTTGGGGAGTAGAGCTACATTTCCAACGAAGCTTTGACAAAGCTCCTTTACTTACAACTGTTATTATGCCCCTGAATAATCTTGAAAGCCCTCCCGTGCATACACTCCATATAGAAGAAAATTCGAAGACGGCGTTGACGTTCACGACTTCGATACAGTAAGTACGGCCATATCGGCGCTCGCACTTCTCCCTCTCACGACCTTCCTTCTTTCCGTCTGCCCACCGAAGCCCACCGGCAGCGCCCACCGCCGCTGCGGGCGGGGGCAGTGCAGTGCAGGGCAGGACGCGGAGCGCCGTCGGCCGCCCCCTCGCGACCCCTTCCTCCCCTCCTCCCCCCGCTGCCGCAGCCGCCCCCGGGGCGCCCCTCTGCGGGACGGGGCCCCGCGCCGGGGACGCCGCCCGGAGGCGGCGGCGGGAGGTCCCGGTGCCCGCGGCGGGCGGGGGCTCTGCGGCAGCCGCGCCGGGCAGCCCGCGCCGCCTCCCCGCACCTGGCAGCCGTAGAGCTGCCCCAGCTGCTCCACGATCCACTCCTCCAGCACCAGCCGCTTCCGCAGCTCCTTCCGATCGTATTTCACCGTCACTTTGCCCTGCTGGTGGCGTCGCTGCTGGACCTGCACCGCCGCCGCCGACACCGCGTCCTCCCGCCCCGAGCCTCCGCCGCGGGGGCTCTGGAAGAAGACGCGGCCCCCTCCGCCGCCGCCACCCGCCGCCGCCGCCGCCTCGCTGCCTCCGGTCGCCACCGACATGCTCCGCTCCGAGCCGAAAGGCGCCCGCCGCTACCGCCGATCCGCCGGTGCCGCGTCTGGCTGGCTCCCCCGCACCTGCCGTTTAAAGGCTGGCATGGCACGGAGGCTCGGCCGGCCCCGCCGCGGGGAGGGATGTGCCGGCGCGGGGCGGGGATAGCGGCTCCGCGAAGGGGCGGCACGGGCGGGGTGGGAGCGGCGCGGCCCGCCTTTCCCCCCCTTCCCGGCTGCTGGGTTGCCTGCTGCTGGCCCCGGGCCTGGGGCCGTGGGTTTTAGGGCGTTTTGTGCCGAGAAAACGCTCGTGCTGCCCCGCCGTGCGCACTGCGGTTGTCGGTGTCGCCTATCTGCACGCCTGTCTGCACGAGGTGGTCTTCTGCTCTTCGGGGCAAGGGGGCTGGGGGGCGTTCGGGGTTGGGGGGGGGGGGGGGGGGTGGTTAGTGATTTCAGGGCAGTGAATCCGAATAGAAAGCAAACATTGCAAGCTCTCAGCAGTTCCTGTAACAATTAGCCATCGGAAGATGGCTGTCGTTCTAAAAGCCACCATTTAGCATCGGTGTGAGGGCACCATTTAGCAGCAGCGTTTTATTTAACGTGGCACCGATTCTCTCAGGAGGCACCGAGTGAAGCCACGATGGCCCATCACACTCTGCAAGACACCCGTGAGTGTATTTTGCAAGTTGGCAAGTAAGCAGCTGACCTAAGGCAGGCTCTGCTTAGGGGCCCCAGGCTGGACCCGACAGCAAACAGCTGCAACAAGGGACAGGAGCCAGCTCCCCGCCCGTGCAGACACGGGACTGAAAGCATGCAGTGCCCCACGAGTCTACATGGCCGTGGGGAGCATGTCCAGCACTCACAGAGCACACCCCTGTGAGGGTGTGAAGGCAGCACAGGGCAGAAAGTCATCAGCTGTAACCTGCAGGCACGTCACATAGTCATAGAATCACAGAGTGACAGAATGGCCTGGGCTGGAATGAAGCTTAAAGCTCACGCACTTCCATCCCCCCTGCCATAGGCAGGGCTGCCACCTACCAGATCGGGCTGCCCAGGGCCCCGTCCAACCTGACCCTGATCGCCTCCAGGGATGGGGCACACACAGCTTCTCTGGGCAACCCGTGCCAGAGCCTCACCACCCTCTGAGTAAAGAATTTCCACCTAACATCTAACCTAAATCTCCCCTCTTTTAGTTTAAAGCCATTCCCCCCTGTCCTATCACTATCACTATCACTATCACGCCATGTAAAAAGTCAGTCCTCCTCCTGCTTGTATGCTTCCCTCAAGTACAAGAAGGCCACAATGAGGTCTTCCCAGAGCCTTTTCTTCTCCAAGCTGAATCAGGTCAGCTCCCTCAGCCTTTTTTTCATAGGAGAGGATCTCCAGCCCTCTGATCACCTCAGTGGCCCTCCTCTGGACCTGCTCCAACAGCAACGTGACTTTCTTGTTCTGGAGGACCTGGGCCTGAGCGCAGTACTCCAGATGGGACCTTGAGCACTGCGTCCAGCCCTGGGGCCCCAAGCCCATCCCAGGCAAATGCATATTGCTGCATGGCAGGCTGTGTGGCAGCGGCAGCCTTTCAGCCTCTGCTCCTCTCTTTATTTGAGACCACCACTGAGCTGGCAGCATGAGGCATCCCAGCCTCATCAGGGTACTTATGTGGAACCCAGCTTGCGCTGCTAAAGAGATCATAATCTAATATGGGCAGGAGATAAAATCTCATTATTGGTCTTAAATGCTGTGATTCCTTTTGAATTATCATCCAAAATAAAGCCAGTTCTTCAAAGCAAAGCACGCAAAGTTAAGCTCTTTGTGTGTATTTAGAGACCACGTGATTTTCAGAGATGGGCAACCACAGCTGGGCATCAGAGGAGGCCCTGCTGGGAGCTCAGGCTGCGGGCAGAGCTGAGAGAGCCCCATCCCACAGCTCAGAGCTGGTGCCAGTAGCTCTGGCCGCTAGGCCTAGCCGTGGCACAAGCAGTCCCAGACAGCAGCTGCAGCCGCACAGGACTGCCCAGCTTATAAATCTGGGCTTGGGTAAATACAGTAAGAAAACACCATTTTCTATAGTTTGTTCTTAGAGAAACCAAAAAGATGCAGAGGAGCTTTTGAAAGGGGGGCAGTGGGTGCCTCCCAGCTTTTTTGTTTGTTTGTTTGGAGTGGCCTGTAATTTGGGGCTTCGGCTCTGCGTGTCATCCTGGAAGTCTGACCCTGAGGTTCTCAACCACGAAACTTGACACTTTCCCATTTAGAGCAGAAACACTTCCATCCTTATAGACTGATTTGGTTTCCAGTTGCTGGAATTCACTACAGTTCAAAGGTCTGAGAAAAAATAGATTTCACGTGAAAGAAGGTAAAATGAGACACTTTAAAGACACCAAGGATCATACTTGATTTTCTGTGAGGTATAAAGCAAGAGGAGCCAACGTGTTGCCATAATAGAATCTTTTCTGGAGCCAAAAGCACTGTGTGTGTTCCACACTGGACCTGTAGCTCCAGATATTAGACCTGGATGGAAAATACTGAGATTTGGGTTACCTGGTGTAAGCAGTATCAAGTGTTCAGCCAGTAGCGTTGTTAATATCAAGCAAGTAGCGTTGTTAATATCAAGATGGCTGGCATGCTCTTATTGACTGTCAGTGTGAGAATCCAGAGAGCCTTAGTGGAAGGACTCTTTCAATGCTATTATTAATAAGATATTGTGATCTCTGCAGATGTTTGAAAGCTGGCATCCATTCTTCAAACAGTGCTTCCACAGCGCACTTGAAGTAGAAAACGAGATGCTGGGGATGGGAAAGCAAGTCCTTAGAGTTTATCGTCTTGAAATTACAGTTCTGACATAATGCATAGTGCTTTGTAAATGTGGGTAGATGAGAAGCGGGTAGAACTGCCAGCATTGTCACAAGGCGGCTTTATGTACCACTGGTTTTTCATTCAGTTCATAAAGAAAGTGCATTCCTCAGGAAACCAGGGCAAAAAGCGCTGCCAAGAATGTTTCCTGAAACAATCTTGCTTCATTTGAAAGAAAGATCTGGTTGTTTAAAAGTCAGAGTTGAGCAAAAACGTTTAGATCTGCTAACATCCTGGGAATGAGCAATGCAACCCTGAGTGGGCACAACCTTTGCTTTACTCCTGAGTTTCTGGAGGCATTATGAGAGCACTTCTTGGAGTGAGAAGCTATGGAAGTCTCCTACCAAATACTTCTCAGTACCCTGATGGGACTGTACGTGGATGGACCCATAAGAAAGATATGTGTCAATGTGGCAGAGGAAGAAAGAATCCTTTCCAACCCTTTAGCCTCTGTTTCAGACCTACCTTGAGAAATGAATTCAGGACATGAGAGATCAGGATTTACAAGTGAGCACCTTCCAGCAGCTAGATCAGCATCCTGGTACTGCATTCCATTTGAAGCTAGTAGTTGATCAGTAAAACTGAAGGGAAGCTAAAACACGGTGCCACTGACATATTGTGCTTTCTCCACGTGATCACGTGCACGTCTCTCACACAAGAGCATTACATTGGGTGAAATGAAGAGTGAGAGGCTTGCGGTCAGTAGGGAGCAGTCCGCATGAATTAGGAAACACCGGGGGCAGAGGAACGCCTGCATCACCTGCACTTCCATGTTTCCTTCCTGGAGAGTGGATGTGGGAATCTCTGTGAACATAAGCAAAATGGAGTTGCATCTGCTTCCTATGCACTTGATACATGGCCCTTCCCTGCGTGTAGTCAAAGAAAATATTCAGGATTAGCCAGACTAATTCTTCAGGAGACTCATGCTGGGCTCCGTTAGCTGGCTGTTCACTACAGGAACTCAGATGGAGAGCAGGTGTACTGTTATCCCAAACAAGGACATTTCTGTCAGTGCTGGACATCAGCGTCTCTGTTGACCTTTTTTCTGTGGCTAACACGTTCTTCCCTGGGGAAATTTTTTAGGAAACAGAGTTTTGGCTTATTATCTTCAGTGACCGTTAGTCTAAATCCATATTTGTTTCCATGCTGTCAAATACTACTCTGGACAAAACCAAGACCCTGTCTTTCTTGTGCCACTCTCTACAAGTTATCCTTATAATGAAATTCCATTCCATTTAATAGTTGTTATTTTTCCAAATCGCTCGCCTCTTATAGGATTCACATGTATGCAGTTTCGGTGGTTTCTGCTTTACATGATGATGTGCTTGGGAAGAAATCAAAACTGAGCGTGAGACTCTCAGGCTGACCATTAGTTGGAGATTTTCAGCAACACAAAACTCTTTTAGCTGCAATATACACATCAGCTGGTGATCTTATTTCCTTCTTGATATGCACATTAGCTTGTGTATGTTCTTAGAATACTGGAATTGTTTTATGCTTGTACTCTTTGGCTTGCTAAAAAAAATATTTGAGTTAGGAGTCGCTGAGGAATCTCCTGAGTAAGTAATGATTGACTCCACTGTTTTTGTAATGCCAGACTGTCATTGTCTATGGGCTACCCTGCTATGTAAGAGCTCCGCATCCCATTCTTGTTGGTGAGCTCTGACACTTCGCTCTAGGCACACTAGCACTGTCCCAGGGCTTCTCTTTTACATAATTATTGTAAATTTCCATCAGACAGATAGTCAGCCCTGTCCACACTCGCTACCTCTGAGAAGTATAGAGACACTGGACAAAGTTATTTAATGTTACTCCCATGCGAGAAAAACGTTTCACCAATGATGAGCAGTGACATCCCATTCATCTCAGAGGAGCTTTCACTCCTCAGATCTGGTACAGGGTCACACACACATCCCCTTTCCCAGATCTTCCCCATCAATAAGCAGAAGTGGTTTGGGAATGCTGCATTGCTCACAAACAATTGCAGAACTGAGCTTTGATGTTAGCACAGCGGTAGCCCGTGTGTGTCAGTCAGCTTATAACTGCCATTTCTGTGTCTCCCGCTTGAGTTTAGCTTAGGGCTATGTGCTGTTAATGGGTTCTGTGTCTCTAAGTGATTTTTTTTTTTTTTTTAAACTTTCCATGTCCTAATTAATGCCCCTCCCTCTGATTGGCAACTTCCTTGTCTCCCCAGACTCACTATGATGTTGTTTTCACGTTCAGCCACCATTCATCCGGTTGTGATGTTAAATACTCCAAAGATACTGTGTTTAACTGTGTTAAACCGTCCCTCCCAGCACTGCAGACCTTTCATTCTTGCAGCCATACTTTCAGTGCTCACTAAAAAGAAAAAATAAAACCACCTGCATTTTTAGTTTATTTAGTATATTTGTCTTTACTAAAAACTCCTCAATCTGTTTCTTACAAATGCCATCACAAAGGGCTGTGTTTTCTTCTTCACCCTTCCTTTTAAAGTCAAGTTCACTGGCTCACTGCTAAAGCCTCAACTGTAATACCTGTGGGTCAAAGCAGTAATTTTAATACTCACTGTTGACAAACTAATGACACAAGCATTTTTTACACTGGAGTGTTTGTTCTAGTCCCCCTGGGTCATGTTTGTAGCTGATACTCTGAAAATGAAACTCAAGAAGACCACTGCGTTTGTTTCAAGGGGAGAATGTTGGGTACTCATGAGTTACTACATGCAGGTACGAAGGTAAATGCTACGTGAGGATGGAGAGGGGGACACCTATCTGTACCTATATGCACGTTGTTTCCTAGAAAGTAGGTGGGCACAGTAACAACCTCTTTCCATTTAAGAGGAGAGAGCTGAGCAGGGTGCGTGAGAGGAGCCTCCTTTCTTCCCAGCACCAGCAGTGCCCATCTGAGCAGGTTGCGTGGGCCCACACACCATCCAGCTCCTGCTGCCCAAACCGCTCTTGCTGTGGCTGTAGGGAGAGAGGATACCCTTTATGGCAGGAGGTCTCCAGTTAGCAGAACTGGCTGTCTGCCTTTGGTTCTCAAGAAGCAACCAGGAATTCAGAGCACTCCTGAATATCAAGCACAACAACTCTGAGCATCTGTGTGTGCTGTTTCATCATGTATGGGTATGCAGGCTGTGCTGTCATGGTCAGTAAAAAGAACTATTTCATGCTGAGGATGAGTGGCAACTAAACAAGAAGTAGGCAACCTCTGTTTACTTTCACTTGCCCTCAATAACATCTGTGATTCCTGGTACAAATAATCTATGATTGTTCATCTGAGTGCTACCACTCAAGCTGTCACTTTCATTTAGAAAGATGTGGACAGCTTTCCTCCTTCCTGGAAAGGATTAGTAGGAAGGTAGGGAATCAATAAAGTAAAGGATTTGAGAAACAAACAAACAACAAAGAGAAAACAGCAGTAAAACAAACCACGAAGTAAAACTGAACAGTTAACATCCCATAGCATCTAGTAATATTGATTATTGTTTTGCCCTCGAGTCCCACTCTGCCTGCATGGAAGTATTAACCCTTTGGTAAAACAAGTGACACAGATCAAATGTTTGTATCAGTCCATGAAAGGAAACAAACAAAAACAATGAGAGAAAGTATAGGTTAGAGAGTGAGACACAATGTCTAGGTGAATGATATTCTGGATCAGTAGTCTCACGGACTGACACATCACTGTACTCCCACCTGTTCTGCTCACGCTGAAGAAAAATTGAAGAATGACAATAGGTTACTCCACATGGCTTGGCCAGCCTGTAGAAGAGTGATATAATGTGCTGTACTGTTTTGGGGATTAGTGTTGGGTGATGGCACTGGTTCTTGGATCTGCAAGTTGAGCAGAAAGCAATTGCATAGAAATTCAGGTTCCAACAGTCCTGCTTTGCCTAATGTCACCCCAAAGCTCTCTGTAGAGAAACATATATACAAGAGCAAGCGACAAGTCTGTCCAAAAAACAGAATGGACATGCAACTGAAATCAAGCAATGTTCTTGATCACTGCACAAGAATTATATAATAAACTTCCCAAGTCCTTGATTACTTCATTTGGGAATGCAGGAATGATACTTGTGTGCAGTCTCTCCGTCTATAATAAGTGTCATCAATAGCACAGAATTGTTAGAAGCAGTAAGTAATTGATGCCATCCTAGTGCATGCCCTTTCAAACTAAAAGGTATTTCAATGCAGGTAGCAGAAAACATCAAGTGGGGTACTTAGTGAAATCTATCAGCTACAGTTTGAGCAGAAAGCAAAATGAAGAGCCAAAACCCTGCTAATCAGCTGCCTTTTTGGATAATTTTTTTTTTTTTTTTTTTTTTTTTTACAAGAAACATACTTCTCTAACTGAACACACTTTTCCAACCTTGAGGGTATTCTAAGTTGCCACTCAAAAATCCAGTAAGCAAAGAACATAGAAGATGCAGGCATTAAAGAGACGACATCAGCAGAGTGTAGAGTAGCAACAAAACTAATTAATCATTTCGCATGTAGTATACAACAGGATATAATTCAATAGAAGAAATGCAAACACCCTGCATTTGTCTGGACTGATCAACTGTGGAAATACATGATCGGAAAGGCAAGTTTGACAGCAGTTCTACCAAGGGCCAAGGGGGTCCGGATCACAGATTGAACACAAGTCAGAACCATGCTGTAGAGAAAAAAAAACTGCATCACAGGAGGATGTGTAAAGAAAAAGGTCAGTTAGATGAGACATGAAGCAACTTTACTCTGCTAGGTTCTGTCAGTAAGATCTCTGTTAAGTGTTGGACTTCAGAAGAGATTGGACCAATTTGACAGAAATTGGGGAAACAACTGGAATTATAAGAGATCTAGAAGATGTCCTTTCTTTAATAACCTACTACAGCTAAAGACTAATGAAACTAGAAATATTTAGTTAAAAAAAATACAAGCATCAATAAAGATGAGGTAAATATGCTCTCAATCTCATGGAGTGAGCACAGGGAATAATAAGTTCAAATTGAAGCAAAGGAGATTTTGATTTAACATGATAAATGATTTTCCAACAGTTGCAATAGAAAAATGACAATGCTGCCTAAAGAGAGGGCAGAACATCTTCAGAGGTTTTTCAGGAAGAAAAAGGCAAGTATTATCTATTTATTTCACAATGGGAAGAGTTTATCCAGCCTGAAGGCAAGGAAATGAACCAGGAGCCACTCAAGGTACTCCTATCATCATAAGCTTTGCAGAGCCAGGGCCAGGCTTGAGCTCTGGTACCCAGATACCCCCTAAGATGCCATTGGTGTTCTCAGCAGGGCTCAGTCCTGTGCTGGGCACTGTCCTGGGGATTGAAACTCCAAAGATTGGTCTCAGCAGTCACTATGGACACAGCCTTTGCACCCAGGGGAAAAAGTATTCAACTACACTGGCCTCAGGGCCATAGCACTGGCCATTGCCCTGTTGCTTTTATAGGTGGAGATTAGAAGTGCCCTCTGGTCCTAGTTTCTGTGGGCATTTCTGTACCAGGCTATTTTTGACAAGAGGAATCCAAAAGCCCTCTCAAAATATGTGCAATTTAAATGAATAAGCTTTTTTGTATACAACAGCCATCCAGTTCTGGGGCATTCGTGCAGTTTCGCTGCACTTAGCAGCCCCGTATAAATAACATATGAAAGGAAATACTCCATGTGTATGCTCATAAATTCAAAATAGTTATAATAATTCATTGCAATGTTACCAAGAAGAAAGTCCCACTATTCTAAGTACTTCTACAAATCAGTAGCAAGACGGACTCCCTGTCCTAAACATTGCACGGTGTGGTCTGACACAAGAGCAGAGGGTAAGATGACATGATGATGTAAGCCACTTGATTCCAAAAAGATTTTTTTTGAAAGAAAAAAAAAAATATATGAGATTGCCCATAGCTATTTTCAGTATAAGGTACAAATATTTAGCATTTCCTCCTCCACTGAGGCTTAAGTCAGTTGTCAGGAGGTTGAGCTCAGTAAGGTTTATGCAGTGGTGCGACTGCTTCAAAATTTCATCTTGTTCAAACAAACGCATCAGTCCATCTGTAACATGCTTGTCTAGGTTGTTTCCATTTATAAAGCTTCAAAGGGCTGGGCAGTCAGGAGATGAGTCAGGAGCTTTTACCTACAGATACTGACCTATATTTAGATTTCTCATTGTAATGGGGAGAAGAGCGAAACATGGTCTGGTTCAAGAAATACAGCTTATTCAAGCTGTAGTCAAGTTCCAAGTGCATCTGCTCTTCTGGCCTTGCACATTTCTAAGCACCACGGAGACTCTGAGTATCAGCACTTCAGAAAATTGTTTCCTTAAAAGAAATTCAAAGAAATGTTGCAAAATTGGCCCATATGTTTCCTGCCATAGTGACAATATCATGGACATCAGGGTTATTTTCTTTTCCATTCAAACCACCATAAAAAAAAAATAACAGCACCACAGGCATGGACATAAGCTAGTAAGTAACATCTTAGTGCACTGATCTGCTTGCTGTTCACAGGAGGGCTAATGAATATATTAGCTTTAGATAGGATACCATTAGTAATCTATGCATGAATTTTGTTACATAGCCTAAACCCCATCTATCCCATAGAACACAAATGCACAACTATCACACACAACTACATAAAAAGGTGAGTTGTGGGGGAAAATAATCATTAATTCTTTCATATATTAGTCCTACACAGTGTGAAAGGTGTGGTATTGAGGTATAAGATTTCACAGTTGAAAAAGGGGCAGTACTACACTACTAGCTTCAAATATGGTACCCAATTTAACGTTAATTTAACCATTCTGTTTGGGTTTTAGGACATTTCTAGTGATTCCTACCACATCCTAATCCTCTCTGTACCAAATCTCAAAAACCTCACTAAACTGATGGCAAGAAGAGCCCCTGGCATTTGAAGAAATCAGATCTAGATGCACACTAGTTTCTGTAAGCAAGTACATTAGTAACTCATCTTTAAGGGACAGACAGTGAAAAGTCCCCCCTATGCTGTAAAGAGAAGACTGCAATCAGCCGTGGATCTTCTTGAGAATGGGAGAAGGAGCTTAATGAATCAAATAAATGCTCCATAGGAATTGAATTTGACAGGGTACACTGACTAAATTATGCGCTTTCTGATGATGAGGCTGGATCTAAAGCAGCTCTTCTAGAAAGCGTAATGTGGTGTTGGAAAAAAAAAGAGTGCCAACAAAAATGATTGGCTCAATGTTTGGTGCTATGTGAAATGGCCTTTAAAACTCAGGCATACTATCTATCCCTGTTTTTTTACTGTATAAATGCACTTTGCACTTGCATTTTTCCTAGCAACAGTACATTTATACTCATCTGCCTAAATTATTCCTGAAAAGGAACAAAATACAGCTCCATAGCACAAGGAAAGGAGGCAATTATAGGTAGAGTTAATAAATCCACTTTGACTGCCTTCTCCTTTCAGAGCTGCATCCTAAGCCCATCATTAGAAGACACATTTTTGATAAAGCACAGTAGGAACCTCCGAAAAGCAATCCAAAAAAACCTCATGCCTTTGCAGAAAATGGCAGATATAAAGGCTCACAGCACCAGACTTACAGCATAATCTGCTGCTGAGCAAAGGTTGGACCTGGTGGCCTCCAAAGGTCCTTTCCCACCTCAGCCATTCTGCAGTCCTGCAGTATAGCAGTGCCACACCATTGCCTTGGCTGAGTTTGAGCAAGAGCACAAAGCAGTATAGCAGAATTACTGCAGCACTTGGTTTGGGGTTGTATATGCTGCTTCTCACAGCATGATTTTGCCTCCTATGTGACACACCTGCAAGCAAGAACACATCCCTGCATCCTGCTAGCAAAGGCAGGAAAGTGCTAATCTATATTTTCAGGAACATCTTTTTTAAATTAAAAAAAAAAAGGAAAAAAAATATAATACCACCAAAGCCAGAGAATCCTGAAGGGACAAGGAGAAACTAATACTGAATTTATCCTGAACTGATGATACACAATATTGTAATGAAAATAATAGAATGGATATTGTATTGAAAATAATAGAATAATATTACTGTCATAACAGATAGGACATTAACTATTAGGCAGTAATTATTCTACCATTAAGTAACTCAGCAATAACCAGCAGCTTGTTCAATAGCATTCTACTCAGCTGATTTCCACCTTCCTGGTTGGTTGCATGTAATGCTATAACATGATGACAAGCACAGCAACGATAATAGAATAACAAAGTCCTAGGCTGCAGCAAATGAGGATATGTCCAAATGCAGCACCTACAGATAGAAAAACAAAAGGAGAAGAAAAAAAACAACAACAACAAATAAATCTACCCACCCTTAGAAGACCTCAGGTAGGCATGGGTCTCCAGCAAGATACCTGTGTTTCCACTGCCAGCCCTTAAATGAGGTCTTGGAGGGATCATGTCTTCACCCCTTCTGATCACTCAGGTACACTGCATGCACCTGAGCTCCCCTGGCTTGGCCCTGCCTTCCCGCCAGGTGTTCAATCACTGCTTCAGGCCATGACCTAGCATTTCCACTACAGCTATGAGATGTGTGAATCCTTGAGGTTTGTAGATTAATGTGATGTGACAGAACACTAATTTCTTTTTATGTGAAAGCATATTTAATATTTTAATCAAAATTAACAGAAGACATTAAATAAGACTCTCTCACAGCGCAGCTAAGTTGCTTATTTCTATTTTTCCTTTAAGTACCATCATTAAATTTTGTACCTCACTCTGGGGTCCACCATACTATCAGTAAAGTCAGCTGAAGTGCTTTCTCCATTAGTGTTGGTATTAGCTGCGACAAATCTTTCCCTTGCTGCCCGTGCCTGCTCTGATGGCTGTTTCAACACTGACTCACGACTGAGAGGAGATTAAGACTTTGTTTTGACAGCTAATAATCCTCTGCCTGCAATAGGAATGCCTGCTGCCTACAGAGCAAAGCTGTGCTCTGATATCTCTCAACCACCAGTCCGTGCCCAAGGAGGCACGATGGCCCCATCCGATGTAATTCAGTTTGTTCTGATTAGAAAATACACACGTATCTAATTGAGGCAAGGGAATTATTTTATTGGATTAATAATGCACTTGGAAAATCTGTGCCGGCACTCATTTAATAAGTGTTTGGTCACATACATAACTGGGCTCACTTCATCACGCAGGATGAATGTTGGAAACTGCATCCCGCAAAGCGGTTGGAGCTTTTCTTGGTTGCTGAGCAGGCAGCATTTTTCACATTCTTTCCAGACTGTCCTTACACTGCACAGCTATCTTCTCTCTCTTTCAGAAGCTGGCTTTGTATTATGACACTAATGCTAAGAGCAGCACCTCTTCTACCAAGCTTTACAGTGCTCCAGTGCTTTGGGATGCACCACAGTATGTTGTATTTGTTTAAAAAAATAAAGCAACCTGAAGTGAAATATAGCATATAGCAATAGTTACACCAAACGTGCCTCTTTTGTATTTTCTATGCTTAGTTTCTTACCATCTGCTTTGCACGCAGTACTCATGCTTTTGGGGCAGCTTCCAGGATTTTGGCATATCTATTGCGGATGCCATGCTTTTCTTCCCTGATATAATGCCAAGGTTTTCTTTAATTTGAAAAGCAGCATACACAGGTTAAACACTGGCTGACAAAGCCGAAATGGTATAAATGAAAAATACTGATTTCCATAGGAACCTGCCTAAAATGTATGCTAGCTTACATCATATCAAGTTGGCAGTTGTTAATTCCCAGTTCACACTCAACTGTCATTAGTTGTCGCACTACTGAGGTGATGTACCCATCCAATTTAGAAAAATGAAGCTCACCTGTAGTCTGGTGCTACACTGTGGGTCTCCCCTTTCTTAAAGCCCCATTCCAACCATGAGGTTGGTGGTAAAATCAAATGCAAAACATTTGAGCATCATGAAGCCTTAGGATCAGAAGGCAAGTGAGAAAAACATTTTTCATTTTGATGTGATGCACCTTAAGGGGAGGATGGGTCTAGACGGATGGATCTGAATACCTGGGCAGTACATAAGGTCCACTTTCATAACTGGTTGAAGCCAAACTACGTCCATACTGTCCTAAAAGTACAACAACCCCAAACTTCACGGCCTTTGGCTGCATATTCACACTGCCACTAGTGGAAATATGGAGCACTCCTGCAGCTGCCCAGTTACGCAGACCAGGGACCTGATCCATCATAACGCATCCGTTCTCTGGATAAGGAAGGAACAGAGAGAAGGGTGTGACCCCAGTACAGCCAACCTGGCTGCATGAATAACCAGCATGTAGTATAGTAGAAATATTTGGACAGGGAGAAGGAGAAGGTGGGATAGTCCATTGTGGAAGCAGCCATTGCTTAAGTCAAATTAATCTGATGGGTAATTCATGTACATAGCTAGTTAACTGTGGGCATCCCTTGTGCTTTCAGAGCATAATGCTGGATCTCACCAAAATGCAGTTATAGATCAGACTGTGATGTATGTTTAGCCAGCACAAAATCAATTCCAGCACTCACACATGAGATTCACTATGAAATTCATAAGAGCAATGAGGCACTTAGATAGATTGTCCCAAGTGAAGCATCTCCCTTTGTGACTACTTAAAGAATGGGACAAACTCAGAGGAGGTGCCACCCTGCAGCCTTCCCTTATCCCCATTTCTGTGATTCCACAAGAGGAAAAACGTTGCCAAGGTAGTCTAAAACAATTTCAAAATCCAAATGCATCCAAACATATCAACATGCATCTCAGCCAAAGCCTCAAAACCACCTATATGTTCTTCAGATAGCTACAGCTTTGTCCCACTGTTTCACTGGAGACATCCCATATATTGGCTTCACCAGCAATGAGCACCACGTAATGAGAACGTCTACCTAGTTCAAGGACCAGGAAAATCCTTTAAATCATTTTGCTTTGTTCTCCCAAACATTCAGAAAGAACTGAAATCTATAACTCAGACTCTAGTTCAGGGACAGCTTTATAGGGTAGATACAAGCTAGTGGCTTTTTTTCCCACTGGAAAGTTCATCACAGCTTCTCCATTTGTGGCAGCATGGCCTCTTGGTGAGGCCTTCAGTCATTCACACCACAGTGTCTAACAACCAGCAGAAAGAGATGTTTGGATTTTCATCATATTTCTTCATCTCTCCAGATCAAATTTAGGAGCAAATTTAGATGTTACAGCCAGCTAGGTCCTTCTCTCTGTGCCAGAGGGATGTAGCAGATCTTTATCAATGGGTGTTCTGAGATTCCTTTCTCCACTGACTTATTTTGGAGCCATCGCAAATACGCAGGGATTTTCTTATATCTGGGGGGCACGAGAAATCAATCAGAGCACGGGAGACCAAAATCTTGATGGTTCATTAGTATTTCAGGCCCCATCAACAAGGCATTCAATTTTGTTCCCAAAGGAAATGGAAATTGTGCCCCTTTTGTGGATTTGGAGAGGCGCCAGCCCTGCCCAGGGACTTACTTTCTCTGCAGAAGTTTAATTTTCTAAAATGAAGCTCCCTCTCCATATTCTCTGTGTGACTGTTTCCTTTGCAACTCAATTCTGCCAGTCCAATGTGCACCGGGTTGACTAAAAGAATCAGCGTCGTGAGTCTGAAAAGCATTTCCAAAACGTGTACGTGCCTGCTCGGCTCACAGTGTTCCTCTCGGAGGGAGAGTTACTGTGCTCAGACAAACATGTTGTGCACCAGTTAGTCAGGTACCCTGCTGATTACATGTAGCTCTTTAAAGGAACGCCATGCTTTTATGCGTAGTTTTGACTTGCTTTTATGGACTTTTTTGGCAGCTTGATCTTTCCACTGTTTTTTCCTTTCCTTAACTGTAGTGTTATTTTCAAGAGTCTTAGAAAATTAGAAATGGATGTTTTGATTTTTTTTCTTCCTGTTCAATAATTATGCACTCCTCTCTCTATTTTTGCTTTCCTCCCATTCCACTGCAATTCATGTTCAGCATCACAGAAACGAATCTTGTAATTACTAAAACCATGTTTCAGAACTACAGTTTCCTGAGATCAAAACAAGGAATAACCCACATAGAAATGGAAGTCTGATTCTCACATCCTGTTGGACAAGGCAACAAGTTGAGTCAAACATGCAGGTAGGGGACAGCTCAGATTGTAACCACAGCCTTCAGGAAGTGGTTTTGTGGACTCAGACTGCCCAGTAAATCCCAGAGAAGGATGAGCCTGGAGGTAAGGATGAGCCAAAGGGAGGACACAACACGTATTTCCCCACTGGGGCTGTTTTACTGAGGTGGGCAGGGGTGGGTTCTGCTCCTCAGTTTCTCTGTTCTTGGTGTGACTTCTTTTGCCTGCAGCTGCACTGACATCCTGGCCTCTGGTGCCTGGGAAGCTGAGGGTGTTGGAAAGCCTTCTGCCCTTTTTTGGCTTCCTTGGGTTAAACAGGGATGCTGAATCTCAGGCAGGCTGCCAGAGTAGGAGGCAGGCTTGGAAAGGCAGATTAGAGCTTTGTTTTTAACGCTTACCCCAGGAAAAAAAAAAAATAAAAAGGAAAAAAAAAAAAAGCTGTTTTCTTTACTCTGGAGCAAATAATGGGCATGTGATAAATTTGCAGGAGAGATTGGGCTTGGCACTTTTACTGCAAGAAAAACTTTGTGAGGCAAAGCACTGAACTCTGCCTCTTCTCTCCAAACATCCTTTCACACTAAGTTCATTTATTTTATCCTAAAGCTGCAAGATGTTAACCACACATTGTATCTTGGTTTTGTTCTTTTAATCTCGTGAGACTTCTCTCATGGGAAGTAAAGCAAGGTACAAAAGACATTGTTTTTTAATGCAAACAAACAAACAAACAAAAAAAACCACCAAGTTACATGTTGGACTGGATGCTTTTCATTTTAAACTCTTCCATCCTAGATTGTCCTTGTTTTCTGGGAACCCCAAGGGTCAAAAAGCACTCCTCGGAGTAAGCAGTATACAAGCACTGTGTAAGCTGGGATTTGGGAAGAGCTTGCATTTAGCCCAGAATATCACTGGACAAGAGTAGCAGGAGGATACTGCAGGACAGCTGGGACTTCTGTTGGTCACAGCTTCTTGAAGGTCAGCTGGGGAGTGGATTGGGCCTCTCTTTCTCTCATTTGCAATAGCTCTGGGGAGAACATTGGTGGATCAAGGCAATTAAAGGACAAAGTCTCACTGGGGAACATGGAATGTGTTTTATATGACATATGTTTCGTGACATATGCAGCTAGCTACACAGATTGAGGGTTTGAGGGTTAACTCCACACCCTAAAATTCCCCAATAACAACATTAAGTATCACATGCAGATAAAATCAGTTGTGCTGCATCATTCTTTCCATCTGCCCAGGAAAAAAGCAGGGAAGCTGTCAGGGCTAGCATCCACGCAATCCGAAAGCTGATTCTCCTTTCTGCATCCCCAGGCTCATCGTGCACACACCTTCCCAATGGACTAGAATTGGCTTGATTTGATCTTAACAAAAGAAAATTAAGCACAGAAACACTGAAGGTATTGTAGAGAACATCTCTCTGAATCACATTTAGCTTCCAGTCATGCCAGGAGATTATCTCCAGTTAAATCCACCCTTAGCTGAAAGGAAGCATGGAGCTAATTCAGCTCAGCGTATTTGAGATATTTGCAGAGTAGTAGCTACAATCAGCCGCTCTTTTTAAACTCCTTCATTCCCAGGATATCTTAGGAAGCTAAACTGGATGGCAACCCTCAAAACTTCATCTTCTATGTGCTGTTTCAAAAAGTACATACTTTTTTCAGAGGTCTCTCATCTACCACAGTTTTATATTGTCTAAACATTGCTATGTTGGGCTCAACTGCCCATTCCATTGTTCTCCTGATATGTTCAAGTAGATCACATAGAGATGGAAAACTGCTTTCTGATTATTGCTTAACAGCTGCATATAGAGGAGTTCAACTGACAGTAGTTACAATTAAAATATGGTTAAACTAAATTCACATAGTTGTGATGAAATTGAGATTAAAATAAATTCACATTCAAATGTCAAATCAAATCAAATCCCAAGTGTAAAATCATTGTAAACTCATGGAATTCATTGAATTCCTGCCCATTTTCATCAGCTGAGGCACTGACTACAACAGGGCTCTTCTGAGCAATTTTCTCCTCTCTGTACCTAACAAATGAGCTTTCCCAAGTGCCTTGCAAGTTTCTGTCCATTCATTTAAGTAGAGGTCCTCTTAGGCATTTTCTGTAGCTAGAGCAGGAAGCAGGGATCCCACACCAGTTCCTGCTGAATCAGGGCTCAGTGCATACACTACCAATCACTTTTCTCGCAAGAGTTCTTAAAATAGCAGCTTCAGCCCAGCATTGCTCGCTGGGGAATCTGTCAGCAAATATCATGTTTCTAATATTACAAAGACCAATTTTAGAATCAGAAATATATATATGTATATACACATATATATACCCTGGTAGTGATAAAGCTCAGAGCATCTTAAAAGAATCCAGGTGGAGATGGTCAGCACTGCAAATGCTTTCACAACAAAGTGCCAGAATTTCAGCATGAATTCACTCTAACATATTCATGTCATCTTAAGTTGGCTTTTCACAAACACTTGGGCAAATGAAATCTTGAACGACAACAGTATTTACACTTCACTGCTTATGAAGCTGCATATGCAAGTATTCATAGTAAATGGGTTTTTCATTAGTATTAGCAATCTTGCTAGAAACACTTGCACACTCCTGAGTTTAGGAGAGCAGGTAGGTGTCTGCTGAGATCTGTCCCTATTCTGGGCAGTATAGAAATGTGTGCTTACCTCCCAAAGACTTCCTGCAGGTGCAGTTCTAAATTCATCTATGGCCATGCGACCCCAGAACTGAAGCTGCAAAGAGACTGAGGGAGGTGGAGGCTGGGAAGCTTATGACTTACCAATTACTGAGCTTGAATAGCTGACACCTTGCTGTTATTCAGATAGTTTTAAAAAAATATCAGATGGTTGCAAATTTTCTAATAATACATCTTGAGAGAAATCACAACTGCTTGGAGATGTCCTATAATTAAGGAATACCATCAATTAGTCATTTCTGTCAAACATCACTTTAAAATCAGACAAGTCTAGCAACTCGTGTTTGTTTGTTTCTTTTCATGTGATTAAGTTCTTTTAAAGCAGAATACAGGAACCCTGGTTAATAATAGTAGACAAAGGAGTTCTGACATGTTCTTAAAGAGAAAAGTGGAGAAAACTCCTCAAAATCAATGAGCTTTGTTTAATAGTATAAAGCTAGGTAATACCTAATACTTTGGCTAGTTATTCAATCAACTTAAAATCATGGAATGGCTTGGGTTGGAAGGCAGGCACCTTAAAGCCCATCCAGTTCCAACCCCCCACAATAGTCAGAGCTGCCACCCACCGGATCAGATTGCCCAGGGCCTGTCCTGTCTGGCCTTAGAATCAAAGAATCATAGAATCACCAAGGTTGGAAAAGATCTCCAAGATCATCCAGTCCAACTGCCAGTACTTCCCCACTAAACCATGTCCCTTAGAACAACAGCTAAACATTTCTTGGACACCTTCAGGGACAGTGACTCCATCACCTCCCTGGGCAGCCCGTTCCAGTGCCTGACCACTCTTTTAGATAAGAAGTTTTTCCTAATATCCAACCTGAACATCTGTAGGGATGGGACACCCACAGCTTTTCTGGAGTTTAAGTTAGTTATCAAAGGGAAAAGTCTGATTTCAATGCACGTACTCACCTCTTGGAATACTTCTATGGGCTCCATAGTCCTCCTTCAATCATGTTCTGGAAGGGTGTCTCAGAGACCCTACCTGTGCAGCACAACTCCGAGCTTGTCATAATGGTGCTGCTGAACAGGTATCATCCACTCACTTTTGTGAGGGCAGAAGGAAAGCAGCCAGTGTCTGAAGAAAGCAACTGATTTCAGTTAGGAACTGAAGTAAAAATAGAATTAGGTTCTAATAACTTGCCATTTCTGTGAACTTTGAAGGCTAGTCATGCCTCTCAGATATGCCATTATGAAATATGATTCATGGTTCTTCATGGATGTGTCCCTCTGGGTCCAAACGCAGATCCGCATAGATTGTTTCACATTTGGTTGACTTCGAGCAAACCTATTACTGTTCCCATAGACAGTGTAAGCAATACAGAGCACGAAAAATGTGTTAGAATCCTTATTGTCCCCCTTTTTTTCAGGCTATCGGGGAGGAAGATGATAAAGAGTAGGGAGATTTGCATTTATAGGCATGTGTTTGGTGTAATTTTGTGTTCCTATCTTAAAGACAGGCATCAGGACACAGATTTAAATGTCTTAATTTTGGAGTACTGATAATAAACAAGCATAAATTATTTTTAAAATGCAATAGTAACTGAGAACCTAAACACTTCATGATGTTAGAAAACAAACAGCCTGTCCTTGGCCATAAAAAATAACTTCTCTTACCAATATGCTTCTTGAAAGAAAACAGAATTTATAGTCCCTAGGTACTGCTTTGAAAAATTGATGTCAGTAGAGGTGGAGGCCTGAAGATAGGAAGGATTTAGAAGAAGAGATGAAACAACAAACAACCTAAGGTTTCTAGCTGGAATCTGAATATTCTGCTGGTAATCAAAATAGCTGCTAGCTGGTGCTGCTGACTCGTGCTGTTCCTGCTGCATCTGCCACCATATTATTGCTATTTTGCCTCAAGCATTGCTGTGGAGCTCACTTTAGCTAATGATCATGCAACTAACAGTCTGTCAGCCTTAATATCTCTGGGAAACAAAATGGAATTTGTCCCTACATTATTAGCCATGCTTTCTAAACACACCTCCTTTGGCCATATGTATTGAACATTACATCTGATGGCTGCTGTACTACGTCTACTGGATCTGTGCAATAAAGTCAAACATTATTGCCCAGCAGATAGAAGTCTGCACAAACTTCTTTGGCATAACCTTAAAATACAGAACCATTTTGATCATTGCTCAGATTTGGGAGTATATGCAAGAAATTGGGAGCGGCGAGTGAGCAGTCTGGCAGTCAGTAAATATGCCAATTTATTGAAAGACTCCATTTTTGCCTGAGGTCATCTGCCTACATGTATGGTAACCATAATGAGATGTAACACAAGGACAATGAAAGCTTCCATTCTGAAGAGGTAAAAAGGTCTAATCTGTCAAAAATGACTCAAAAGGAAGTACAACAAGCTGGGGGTGAATCAGATGGGATTCCAGATCTGCGATCTGTTTAAACACAGGGAGCGATTACTCTCTTCAGCAGTAGCCACCCAATCCATCACTGTGCCCTAAGCACAGATGAGTAGCAGGCTGTGCTAGGCAAAAAGCTGGCTGCATGTTGGTGTCCAGAGCGTGCTGAGAAGGCTCAGATAGGCATTCAAGTCCTCCCTGATCTAGGGCATGTGATGCTGTGCTGCTATGCTGACCCATTTCTTGTGGCAGTGAGCTGATCTGCAAACTGTCAGGAAAGCGTGAGTGATGGGAATGGGGGTAAGCAAACAGTGGATTCCTTTCAGCCAAACTACTGCTGCGGTAAAGTGGATCCCTGTAGACTATGTTATCTTGTTTCATAAATAGGTTTGCTTTAAAGAAATCCAGGAAAGCAAAATGACTACGTCTTGCTTTTAACAGATTTTCCTTCTCTGAGTGCAGTCATCGCTTTCATTCTCTTGTCAGTTTTTCATTCCTTAAGTTTCAGTTCCTTGACTGAGAGGAGAAATACTTGTACTGGTTCTTTCCAAGTGTCCAGTGACAGAAACAGGAATCTGCCCTCCTGACTTGGACTCAAGAAAGCTTGGGTGCTGGCTGGACCTCATAGCACACATCCAAATGAAGTGCAAAAACCATTTGATCCCACAGTGGTCTCCATTTTTTCTAATCAAGGAGCCAAGTAGTATATAGTTGCTGGAAGGCAATGTAAGGTTTATTCTCTACACTGCTATTCTCCAGCAAACAAGATTGTGTTCCTGAGTCTGTAGGTACTCCTGCTTTGAAGAAGCAACTAAAAACACAACCAATGCACTGATATCTGGCTTAGTTTTGTTTAGAGTAAGAGTAAAGGATTTAATTCTTCATGCTGTAGGATGCAATCACCAGAAGTACTCCAAATGGAAACAGCACTAAGTAGGTAGGTAGGTATATTAATTGTCCACGCCCTTTAATTATTTTCCTTTCCACTTCCATGTCAAATTCTAGTTCCTTCTACCTGCCCCTGGGACTGACAGAATGCCTTTTAACTCTTCCCACATGCTGCCACATTTTGTTTAGTACGAGCTTTCTAACAAAAGCAGTTGGTACCTTTCACCTTTTCCGTATACGTCATCCATTCTCATTCATCTCATCAGTTACTGGTATTTACTGAAAAGTTTCAATTCAACCAAAAACTAAAAGAAGGCTCCTAGAGAACCTCACTTTGCCATCTACATGTTTTGTTTCATATTCTATATTATTCCATGGAAGTATGTGTTTTAATGATGATTCAACCTCAGAGCTGAGCATTGTAGGAATAAAGACTGTCTAATGCAGTCAGAGGTAGCGTATATAAGCACTCACTCAGAGTGCTGTGTCCAGCTGTGGATATCACACTCTTCAGGAAAGATAAAGATCATCTGGAGTGAGCCTAGGGAAAAAGGTAGGGTGGTGAGAAAAATGAGAGAATGGAATTGGTTAGTTTAGAAAGGTAGTATGCGGGAAGGTTTCACTATCTAAAAAAGTTATTGCAGAATAACCCAAATGAATTAATTTCCATATGACTAGGGATGAGGGGCAGGGGGCTGCAGCAGGAGAGATTTAAGATGGTCCTTAGGAAAACCAATCTAATGGTTAGTGGCAGTTAAACACTGCAGTATCCACTGGAGAGGGAGTGGGGTTTGCAACTGAAGTAGTAAGGGATAAGCCCACTGCTTGTATGGTGCTCTGGACATAAGATGATTACAGGTTCATATGTGTCTCTCCAGAACATCTGTCTCTTGCAACAAAAAAGACAACTGGCTGTAGATGGCAACTTTCTAGGGAGAAGCAGGAGAATACCTTCAGCATGGCAAACTGTTGCTGTTGCAGTGTGCTTTGTAACAACACTACTGCTTTGCTGGCTTTCTTTGCCATTTACCGACTGTAGATACATCCTGCACAACAAATCCATGGACCCTTCATACTTTTTTGTAAGCGACTAAATCATTCCAGTATTCAGGTGGTAAGTGGTTCAGCTGGTTAGCATGTACTGCCAGTTATGGTGGGGTTTTGAATTCTGGAAACTATACATTCACACTACTATGTTTGAGAGACCACAAAAGAAGATTGAGGAAATTAAAGCAAAAATGCAAGATTTTGCTTCGTAAATCATACACAAAATCATCACAGCCTTCAGAAATTCCTTCGGGTTTTTGGAGAAGTTATCTCAAGCTAGATCTTTGTTTTCAAGTGTTTCATAAGAACTGAAATTAGAAAAATGTTTAATGTAACAAAGGATCTGGCAGAGCACCATGGTGAACCTACCCAAGAACTCTCCTACCTGTACTCACACCTGCATTACCCTCATAGGGAACTGAAGTGTAATACACTATGGCCTTTTATTCACTGAAAAGGTCCTTTAATTTAAGCCACATATTAGGTCACAGGTGTTGCCTGGAGGTAAAAGCATTCAGTTTCTCTATGTGATAAATCTCAGAATAGCAAAAGCACGTGCCCCAACCCCATTCCAACCAGGGGCAATATTTTAATCGATGAGTGAAGGTTCTGGGGAAAGCTTTATCGTGTACACACTTTATGAAGCGTGGGAGATACCCATTTTAAACAGCAGTTGGCAAACTGAATACAAAGTTAAATATGAGACCTCATAAATAACTACATTTGCAATGTTTTCTTTAAAACGCAGTACAAATAATAATATTACTAAATTATGTCCATTTTTGTTAACTGTGCAGATTTCAGGGAACAACTCAATACCAGCACGGGTGCTCAGGAGCCCCCACCACCCACCTTCATTCTAGTGAGAATTGCTGGGTTTGTTTCCATCAATTGATAGGATTATGAATGTCTGTGTTTATTGCATTCTTTTTTCCAGAAAATTAACTGGATGTGGCAGACAAACACATTTTGACACTGAATGAAATCTGCTTAAGCTTAGCAAGGCATCTCCATTGTATAGGAAACAGTAATTATTTGCACATTAGGAATGACTAATATGGAGAAATCCATTTGCATTTTATGCAGTGTGTACTGTTTAGGAAAAAGCCCAATATTTTCATCTTTGTGGTAACTGTACTATAGTTCTGTTCTTCCTAATATAAAAACAAGTTGGGCCTATACTGGAACTGGGCACTTAGGGTGTGGAAGAACATTAGAATCTTGTTCTCTATTTCAAGTTAAAAAATATATATATATATATATAAGATAAAGAGTCCCTTAGCTTATCTTCAGCTCAGAAGTAAGTAGGTGTATTCCTTCTGACACCTTCTAGCCATCACACTGGTCTCTGCTATGCTCTGACTTATAATCAGTAAAATTTATGGAGCAATCGATACTGCCATTTTTATGCCAAAATAACATCTTGTGTCCAAATGAGACATCTCGAAGAATCTGTATGAGCATGGCAGTAATCAAATTGCTTGGCTGCTCTATATTACACATAGAGAACACACTGCAAAATAAAAGAGGGGTGGTCACACATGGGTGTAATCTTCTAGCCAGCGAACAGCCATGGTAACAGGCCTATACACACGGTTCAATTTTCAGCTTCTGGGGACCTAGTTAGTTCAGTGTACTAAGTTGTTCAGCATCTCTGCTTGTCAGTCAAGCCACCATCTGCTCTCACTCACTGTAACCCCTTCCAGTCTGCCTATGCACTACCATATATCTTCAAACACTCCCTACCTCAAAGTGTTTGAGATAACTTCTGATCCTTCCCCCCTCCCCCCCCCCATTTTCAGCACACCCCACCTCCATGTCATGCAGACCAAGTGCTGCCCTTCTATATGGCCACACAGTATTCTGAAGGCAGATGCAAGTTTGCTTCAAGGTGGTCGGAAGCGAGCCAGTTTGAAAGCAGAAGGCACGTGACTGCATTATCAGCACAACGCTAAGCTTGATGCAATAAGCCTGACGGAGAAATAGAATACATTAGCTGAGCTTCAGTCGGTGCAGAGCACTGGCAAAGCAAGCTTACATCTGTCTGCAATCTGTCAGGCAGTTCCACGTTTTGCCTGAATTGCACAATTCCCCCTTGAGTCTTACTAGCCCACACACAGACCGAAGCAGGGGCAGAAAGTGATTCTGTTTGCTTTCTATGGACAAATTTGCTGACACTGGGCTTCTGTCAGAGAAAGAACACCTGCATGGACAGAGTTCATCTCTGCCCTGCTGTTCCACTGTACCTATCAGAGGTACCAGGCATATATTTGCCAGAAACACTTTATACCCCACATCCATATTTACTTTCATTCAGTTTACCAGCAAGAAATTATTTTCCGCACTGCTACCTGCTTTCACCCACTGAAAACCAACTTCCCTGACACTTTTATTACAATATATACATATGTATATATTCTACACTCTTTCCAGTTTTGGTCCATCCAAAAGCAGTAGAGTGCTGATAGTGTAAGACTTGCAAAGGAGCATCTTGCTTTTGGAGGGATTCATATTCCAGTATCACTTAGGATAAAGCCCACAGTTATTCATTTTGAAACACATGAACATTGCTAGACAACAAAGAGGTTTGATTAACCCTTGTGACTGTACCCTCCTAGGAGTTTTTACATGCAAACCTCCCCAGATCCCATTTTCAGTGCTACATCTAGTGAACGTAAGAGTAGCACATTATATATATATACTCTGAGGCCAGCTGCTAGGTGCATTGGCCCTTTCTTTAATGAAACTTTTAGGACCTGTCTTAGGTTCAGCTGGGACACAATTGTTTTTCTTCAGAACATCTGGTTTTATTCTATGTTTTGGTTCTAGGAGAAAAATAATGCTGATAACACACTGCTGTTTCTAGTTGTTGCTGAGTAGTTCTGTAATAGAGTCAAGGATGTTTCAGTCCCTCAATTTCTGTTGCCCAGCAAGAGGGCTGGGGGGGCACAAGGACCTGGGAGAGGACAGAATCAGGACAGCTGACCTAAACTGGCCAAGGGGATATTCCATACCATATGACATTATAAAGAAGGAAAGTTTGAAAAAGAGGGCAAATTCTGGGGGTTTTCTTCCACTGCTCAGGAAGTAACTGTGCATCAGTCAGTGGGTGGTTAGCAATTGCTTGTGCATCACTTGTTCTTATATACATATATGTGTAATTGTCATAACTATTACCCTTTTTTTCTCTCTTCCTTTTCTCTATCTTAGTAGGTAGTTTTTATCTCAACACAGAAGTTCTACTTTATTTTTTTCCTATTCTCACCTCCTCCCACTGGGAACGGGGGAGGAAGCAAGCAAACAGCTGTGTAGCGCTTAGCTATCTGCCAGGTTAAACCACAACACTTCTGAGGACAAAATCACCAGACACGCTAATCAGAGCCACATCCCCTCAGAAAGTGCATTAGGACCAAGCTCACAATAGGAACAGGCAGGATACATCACCAGCAGATACAGCTCCACTTAGAGTTCGTGGAGATCAGGCACCAACATATCTATAAGCACTCCCTGTACAGTCCATAGATCCAAAGGTCCACCATTTGGCTAGCATGTCTGTAAAAACCCAATGGGAGCAGATATTAGGACAGTCAATCCCGCTGGCAGGTACATCTCAGTCTGCTGACAGAGTCTGCATCTAGGCATGCTTTACGCGGGACACAGGGTCACACTCAGGGAGGAGCCTGGACCTAGCTGCCAGTAATTTGCACCAACAAAAGGCAACCAAAATCTGCAGGTGCAGTAAGACTTGGACACTCCTTTTCTCCTCCTAGAAGAGGGAAATGGGTGGCTGACCAAATCTCCTGGTGGAAAGCAGCAGCTTTTGTGCACTTAACTTACTTGCAAAATACATTATTTGCAGGAGGGTAGATGGAGAGGTAGTCATCACTTGAACACTGAAGTGCAAACAACTTTTGTTATGACAGGTACTGTGTGGCTTTAGTGAGCTACCAAGCCTTACACACTACTTGGAAACAAATGAACAAATGAAACAGAAGGCAGTTCTTGCAGTAGCCCTTGGGCCAGTCTGGACAGGACAAGAAACATGTTATATGCTGCAGCCATCATCCCATTTGGAGCCTTTGGCAGAAAGCCTCAGGAGAGACTCGAGGTTGATCCCGAGGGTTTGGGAGTCAAGGATACAGAGCATCTGAGGCCCACTCTACTCCAACTGAAAAAGAGGTGTTGGCAGCATATAACAGCATTCAAGCTGCTTTGGAAGTGGTCGGTACTGAAGAACAGCTCCTCTTGGCACCCTGACTGCCTGTGCTGGGATGGATGTTCAAGGGCAGGGTCTCCTCCACACATCATGTGAATGATGCTACATGGAGTAAGGGAGTCACACTGATCACACAACGGGCTTGAATGGGTAATCACAGTCATCCAGGAATCTTAGATGTCATTATGGACTGGCCTGAAGGCAAAGATTTCAGAATGTTGGCAAAAGAGGGGGTGACACATGCTGGAGAGCCTCTACTATATAATAAAGTGCCAGAAAATGAGAAGTATGCTCAGTTTGCTGATGGGTCCTGTTGCACTGTGGGAAAGCATCGGAGGTGGAATATTGCTTTGTATGGAGTCCTACATTATAAGTTGCAAAACATACTGAAGGAAAGGGTGAATTGGCAGAAGCAAAGGCCATCCAGCTGACATTACACATTGCTGAAAGAGAAAAGTGGCCACTGCTCTCCCTCTGTGCTGACTCCACGATGGTGGCTAATGCTCTATGGGGGTGGTTACAGCAATGGAAGCAGAACAACTGGGAGTGCAGAGTCAAACCCATCTGTGCCACTCCATTGTGGTAAGATATTGCTGTCAAAGTAGAGAACATGGTCAAAAAGGTATGTCATGTAGTTACCAACGTACCCAATAGTTGCGCCACTGAAGAACATCAAAACAACCAGCAGGTGGATCAGGCTGCTAGGATTGAAGTGGCTCAGGTAGATCTGGACTGGAAATGTAAGGGTGTATTATTTCTGGTTCGTTTGGTCATGACATCTCAGGCCATCAAGAAAGAGATGCAACATGTAGGTGGGCTTAGGATCAAGGGGTGGACTTGACCATAGATGCTATTGCACAGGCTATCCATGATTGTGAAACATGCTATAATTAAGCAAGCTGAGCATATAAAGCCTCTTTGTTACGGAGGATGATGGCTGAAGTGTAAATATGGAGAGGCCGGGCAGGTGGATTATATCACACCCACAAACTCACCATGGCAAACCCCATGTGCTTACAATTGCGGAAGCAAACACCAGATGGCTGGACACATATCCTGTCCCCTATGCCATTGTCCAAAATACCATCTCAGGTCTTGAAAAGCAAGTTTTGTGGCAACATGGCACCCCAGAAAGTATTGAGTCAGACAAGAGGACTCATTTTGAAAACAATCTCCTAATCACCTGGGCCAAAAAGTATGTCACTGAGTGGGTATATCACATCCCCTATCATGCACAATCCTCTGGAAGAGTTGGACAATACAATGGACTGTTAAAGACTACATTGAAGCAGTGGGTGCTGGGACATTCAAACACTGAAACACACATCCAGCAAAAGCCACCTGGTGGTCAACACTCAGGAATCTGCCAATACATCTGGTCCTGGCAAATCAAACCTCTTGCGTACTGTAGAAGGGGATAAAGTCCCAGTGGTGCACATAAGAACACGCTGGGCAAGACAGTCTGGGTTATTCCTGCTTTGGGCAAAGACAAGCCTATTCATGGGATTGCTTTTGCTCAAGGACATGGGTGCACATGGTGGGTAATGAGGAAGGATGGGGCCGTCCATTGCATACCTCAAGGGGATTTGATGCTGGGTGAGAACAGCCAGTAATTTGAATTGTATGATGTTAAATTGCTACATAATACTCCATGTCATCATTATTATGGTTGTTATATGTCAGCTCCCTGAAGCAGCTGCCTAACGCTCAGCTTGCAGCGCTGAACATAAAGCAATCTTGATCCCTTCTTACTTATTGTTCTCCAACAAACATTCTCTCTCAAATTACACAGTTCATGTTAGAGAGATATTCATCATCCACACTGTTTTCTTGTATAGGAACTTAAGGTGTTATTCAACAGAAAAGTCCAGCTTTTCAAAAGGGCAATAGAGATTACTAACTGTAAGAGACATACAAATTCAGTGAAATGAAAAATATGAGAAAATTTGAACAGACTTCCAAGAAAAAGTACCTGTAGCAAAATCTAACATAAAGGTCCCCCCCACTCCTTCCCTAGCAACAGCCAGTGGCAGTCAGTACAGGCTAGTACAAGCAGTACTGGAAAATCCTAGGCCCACCTCCAGGCTAAAGTAGAGGTTGACAGGAACAGCATGCCCATGGTGCAGTAATACTCTGTTCTCTTCCGTAACTCCTGGCCTCATTTCTCCCCGCAGCACAGCATTCATCACCTGTCTCACAGGTGTATACATCTGCCTTGACTGAATTTCCACTGTGTCAATCTGCTTCTGAAATTGTTTCAACCAGCAAGGAACATTACTGATACCCAAGCAGAAACAGACAAAGCAGACAAAAAGTGCTTAGGGCCATTTTGAAATGGGGAGCTCTTTCACATTGAGTTTCATTCAAAAAATTCTACCCCAAGAAATTTCTCTGCTTGCTGGCTTACACAGATTTCTCTTGAAATATAGTCCTGTGACTGTACTTCAGTACCTCCTGTATAGCTCCCCAGGCTGGAGCACCATGCCTACACCACAGTCTTGGCTCCATAAGGCTCCAGGTCATTTCCAAGGCTTTATCTGCACAACATACTGATATCAGTAGTGGCTGCAAAACCTCTTTGATCTCCCACTTGAGAAATGTGATACAGGTAAAGAATCAGCATTACCATAATCACAATAACCCGACGCTACAAAATCAATCTCCTATCCCTGACTGGACTGTGCTGAGTAAGTCACTGGACCAAAACTTAAACCTGCTTCAACAGGCTCCTGTGTTCTGCCTCCTTTGGCAGCACTTAAAAGCAGGCTGTAAAATCACAGTTTTCCACTGAGGGTAAAGTGCCTTTCTGGCACAGGAGCTCCTGCTCTCCTGTGTAGGTAACCTCCCTCCACATTGAGATGATTCATAAGATGACACAGTTAGCAACTATATCAACTGAAATTAGGAAGAGGCATCTTGCTGGCCCCTATGGAGAGGCTGCTGGAAAATAGGAGGCTGAACAGAGGCCTTAGCTGCCTATGGCACAGGATTAAGGCCCAAAAGGTCTGGCTGCTAGAAGGCAGCAGAAGTATTTGCTGGACAGAATTACTCCAGTTGGAGCTGAAAGACAAAGTGGCAGAGGAATGAACATTAGTTTCCCTCTAAAGCAGATCCAGAAAGCTAAAGATTAGAGGAGTAAAGACGCCGACACACACAGAGGGCAGAGAACAAGTGGAGGAGGAAGACTTGGAGTGCCCTTGAAGGAGCAATGCAATGCATATTTGAAGAGCCTGCCATACCACACGTACTGCATGGGGAAGATGACTGGCCCACTCTGCTGGACTTTAGATGTTCATCACACAATGTGTTGTCCTAGGCACATTCTTTATGTGCAGTGGCACCGCAATAAACACCAATCCCCCTTCACCTCTGCCTCGGGATTGCCATGGCTCTAGTCACCCTTAGAAAGCTTTCCTCCTGGGGAAAACAGCTGGGGTTCGCAGCTGGGCCCCACCTCAGCCCACCAAGCCCCTGTGTGTCAGTCACACCCTGGCTGCTCTGCTGCTGGAAGGGAAAGCGACTTCCAGGGCACATGGGGGGGCAGAGGCCAGGCTGCAGTGTGAGCAACCCCTCCTGCAGTGAGTCAGGGTTTTGGGGAGCTGTCTCCCAGCCCTGCTGTAGCCATGGGAGTCATGCAGATTCCCTGCCCCCCTCCTCACATGGATTTCTAGGCTTCCTCTGACTAAAGCCCCCGTCACCAGAGCCCCTTTTCCTAGACTCAGAGCCACCTCTCTGACTCTCGAAGTTAAACCCAAGGGACCATTTCTATGTTCACCTCTGCTATTAGTTTGACTACCCCTACATTAAATCACTGCTTCTCTGGCACTCAGCGCAGTGTTGCCTTGTGCTTTGTGTCACTCAGTTGTTGTCTCCACTGACCTTCCTTCCCAGGGCGGCTGTCGCTGCTATCCTCCCAGGTCCACAAAGAAGCCAGTAGCGCACACAGCTGTCTCTCAGCCTCATGTTGCAGTGAGCTCCTCTCTGGGGACCATGGTCTTTCTCACACTTAACATCAACTGAGATCAATAAATCCACTCCCCAGTTATGCTCTCCTACTGTCAAGTAGCTCCGGCACATCTTTTGACTCTCAAATTAAATGTAGAATACACATAAGTCTTAGCAAATAATTACACTCTTCTCTACTGTAGGTGCCTTTGTGCATCTTCAATTTGAGTACAGACATCCTCGGGGTGTGCTCATGCAACACCTGTTTGTCTCAGGCGTTCTCTCAAGTTTGTTGGGAGAGATGGCACATTTTGAATTGCAACAAAAGAGAGTCAGTGACCTCAACTCTGTCAATGCCATCAAGTTGCATTTTCAGTGGGCTGAAGCCAAACTGAAGCTAAAGAAGTTAAGCTGTGATGAAATAAGAAGATACCATCATGGAGTAATAAATGATTTTAAAAAAATGATTAAAAGACAGGACACAAAGCACAGAAGTCCCATTGCTCAGTGGAGGAAGATCACCAGGGAAGTCCCACAGGAAGACATACTGATGGATCTTGTCGTAAGTGACCTTGAAAATCAGACAAGAAGGAGTAACAGTTCGCTGACAATAAGAAGTTATTCAAAGTACTTTTGAAGTACTGCTAAGAGCTGCAGAAGGATGTAATAATACAGAATGACTTGCAAAAAAAAAAAAAAAAAAAAAAAAGGCAGCTAAATTCAATATTGATAAATGTAAAGTAATGCACGGGAGAGAAAATGCCCAACTATACATATGCAGTGACAGCCTCCAAAATAGATGCTACCTCTGTGGAAAGCAATCTTGAGTTTATTATAGATAGGTCTATGAAAATGTCACCACAGTGTTCAGCAGCATTTGACAAAGCAAATCAAACATTAGGAAAGAAACGAAGACCAAACCAGAAAACATCATGATACCACCATGAAGTGACTTTATCTGAAAAGGGTGTGCTATTCTGTCCCCATTCTCCCAGCTCAAAACTGGGGGAGAAGAAAAAAGAAAGAAAGAAATATGCTCAGAAGTCTGGAGTGGTTTCTATGTGAGAAATGAATAACCAGAGCGGGAGCCCTTTTCTGTGAGAACAGGATACCAGCAAGGAGACATGATCAAATCTGAACTGTCTTAAGGTGGCTAGATGGATGCAAACAGTGAATAACTACTCACCATCTTCCAATACAAGAATACAGAAAGAAATCTATAGTGGGAGGTTCAGAGAACACAAAAGGAGATAATTCTTCAGTCAGCTACAGTTCAGCAGTGTAACTCATTGCCCTCAGCTGAGGGCAGAAAAGTCTCTGTAGGCTTGGAGGATTCATGGAAGACAGACCCATTCGAGGATTTCTGGATAGAAAAGCCCAGTTTCCCAAAGATACAGATCTCAGGACTGTGGGAGATGTCCCTGCTCCCTTCCTGCATCCTGTTTCCCATTGGGCATCCATTACTGCCTACTGCTGATAAGCTGCGTTGGGACTCACGACAACAATTCCCATGTTTTTAGGTTGTCTCCTCCAGAGATCAGTCAACCCCAAAGCTCATGCTTTCTTCTCAGAAGTGAGGCAAACTTAGCTCTGATGTCTATTTTATGCTGAAATGAAATATAGTTTGGTCAAAATCAGAAGGGAGGTGTAAGCGGTGTGACTTGGATTTATTTGGCATTCAGTGGGTGTGCGAATGATGACATACCCACCAATGGAACAGATGGTCTGGGCAGCAGAAAAAATAACTAGATAGCTACAAAAGAAAGCTCCCCCCAGGCAAGTTCTGATCTTCATTTCACCGGGGTGAACCTGAAACAATTTCATTGAAGGGACCAAGCTGTTTACCTGTTTTACCGGAGGTGTACCTTAGCTCTTTGCTTATTTTGACCTCTTCCTGGAATGTACTCGCTGGAAATTCATCTCCTTCCTCCAGGCTGAATTTGGATCCTTATGTTATTAACTCTGTGTTGCTGAATCTTTTACAAGGTGTCTGTGGACTAGCATGTAGGCTGATCTCCAGGAAGCTGAAGACAGTCTTATATACACCTCTCCTCAATTCCCAAGGCCAATGGGCAACAACTCCATTGCTCAGCACAGTGGTGCGTGCAGAAACACCCTGAAATCCCTTTCACTCAGGTTGTAAGAGTCCTGTAAACCCACAACCCTAGACTGCAGTAGAAATATAAAATTAACAGATGCATCCACCACCCCTTTTTTCTTCTCTTGAGCTGTTGACCTACTCCAGATGTGCTGTGGCCGCCTCAGTGTCAGGGACACGTCCCTCCTGCAGGACAGTGACACAGCACACAAGTAACTCCCAGAAGTAACTTGCCCAAGACGTGTATCAGATGGGCCCCAAAGCAAAAAGCTTTTCACATGCCCTAAAGCAACATTAAGATAAATAATGGCATCGTACTAAGCAAAAATATGTAGGTTTTAAACATAATACTGTAATGGAGATCTTGGTGACAGAGCTTTATCCTAATGTTTTCCACACTGCAGAATTCAGTTTTCTGTATTTTTGTGTAATCTGTTAAGTACAGTGTCTGTTATCGTAAGCATGAATGTTTGTCAATACCAACTTTAAATAATGAGAGGGTGATTTGATTGCAGGAAAAAAAAAAAAGAATGACTCATCTGACTGCACATAAAACACTGAATTCTTGCAAATGTATCCCGTATATCTGAGTTCTTAAACAAGCCTAAAATATGAGGATGCAATATTGTTTCCAAGTAGAAACACTATCCAGATCTCTGTGTGGGTGGATCGGCAGTGGGTGGGTATAATAAAAGCCTCTGTGATGTATTGTACATATCCCTCCGTTGTTTTCAAATACGGTTCTGAATTATTAATACCTAAAAATGGAATTGTCCAGCTCTGCTCCTATGCATCATTGTTTACATCAATAATACTAAATATAGCAGGAAATATTGAATATTTAATTCTGCAGCATAAATAAAGACAGCTCCCAACCATTTTGGAGAGACCTCGTTTCAGAGATGGCAGCAGTCTTGAAGTGCTTAATTTTTGTTTGTTTTTGTTTTTTTTTTAATTGGTGCTGAGGTCTGCTGATGTATGACTCAGTCATTCGATATGCTGTGATGAACTCCTCACTTTCACAAAGCAGGGGGAGAAAACTGAGGGGTCTCTGACTTCACCCTTTGCATCCCGGGCATTGCTTACCAAGCAGATGTGAACAAACGCATACCTGCACCAGGCATTTAACACTGGCTTAGCTCCTCCTTGGAGACCCACTAGCAGCAGATGCTTACTCTTCAGCAGTTTCCTTGTAAACATCCATTCCATGCATACAAAACCCCATGTGTAGGTGCTCTCCTGCCAGGTGCACAGCAGGAACTGCCCATCTCATGATGACAGATACAAGTGGAGGTGCACTGACAAAGTGTTGATCTACTTCAGTCAGTAGTTTTTTTTTCCTCTGTTTTGACCCTGGCACACGTCCATGCCTCTCCATCGCTACCTTTGATCCACACCTGAGTGTTCTGCAGTTATGAAAATTCTGTGGCTGAGACATCATTGGACTGTTTCCTTACCCCAGGTCTCCAGGAAGTCTGTGGCCTCTTCCAAAATCTGTGTGGGATTCCTAAGACTAGATAACTCAAGAGCAGCTTACAAATCGGGTGCATCTTGCTATGGGCCAGTACACAAATGTACAGCTGTATGCAGAGGGGCTGTGCTGGGGGCAAGTACATTTGTTAAAATCAGACACTCCCTGAAGAGACGTTAAGCACCCTACGGCAAGCTCTGCTCCTCCCTGCCTCACAGCAGTACTGCCAGCCCCTAACGGCAGGCTTTCTGCCTCTTTTTTGGGCATACTGGAGGATTCATGCCCGTAAGTTCCTTGTGCCTCACATCCGCAGCACACCTCAAGGAAGCCCCTTTCCCTGCTGATGTGGATATGGCTGCACGGACACTGCCTGTCCCCAGAAGAACTCCCCAAACCATCAGGATCCCCTGCCATCTGCACACAGCCAAAAAAATCCTCTGCACACTCTGGACCTCATCCTCTACACAGACTCTTGCCTGGTGCGGCAGTGACACCTAATCCCACACAGGCACAGCCACACATGTAAATACAACACAAGGATTCCTCTGAACACCAGGCAGCATTTCTCTACTGTGAGAGTGACAGAGCACTGGGACATGCTGCCCAGAGAGGCTGTGGGGTCTCCTCCTTGGAGATCTCCAAACCCTGCCTGGACGTGGCCCTGGGCACCCTGCTCTGGGTGTCCCTGCTTGAGGAGGGTTTGGACCAGATGGATCCTGAGGTCCCTGCCAAACACAGCCAGTCTGTGGTTCTGTGATACAACAGGAAGCTGAAGTCACCTCAAGACCCTAGTGCACCACTGCCCAGCGTGGAATACGAAAGCATAGTCCTAACTTTGGGGGTCTATAGAGATTCATCCACCTGTGCCAAAGGGCTTCAGAGCTCACCTGCCCTCTTCTGCTACCTGTTCCGTACGAGGGCTTTAGCTATTTTGATTTACTACCATACACTACTGGATAGGTAGAGCCAGAGAAAACGGCACAGTTAATTGTTTTTTGTTTGTTTGTTTTTAATACAAAATGGTAGGTTTATCATCTTAGGGGTTATATGGAAGCTCTGGGTGCAACCTCCCTCGCCTGAAACACACCAGAAATGGAGGGGTGCTTATTTTGACAGCACATTCACACAGAGCTCATGAGTGCAACTCGGGGTTTCAGAGAGGTCGTTTCAGGAAAAGGATTCTACAGAAGGATAAATAACCAGAGACAAAGGCGCACTGTGTGCTTTTTATGCTGCAGATTGTATCTTAATTCCTATCAAGACTGAGTATCTAGGCAATGGTGAAACTTCACCAGGCTAGCAGAGCTTTCTGCAAATCATTTCTCTCCAGAACTTCAGAGATATACAACTGCTCCCTTTTAATTTTCATACATTTGTCCGAAACATGGTAGAGATAATAGCTTACCTAAAAGTGTATTTCTAAAACATATTTCTTCAGCATAAAGGAGAAAACCCTATTGATCATTACTCCTACATCCTCCTTATACGATCCTCCAGTGCAACATGAATTAGAAAGCCTGTAGTTTCACATTTCCATATGTAGATAATGACAAGCAATTTCAATATCATAGCACACGTAATCTGGGTCAGAGCTTCAGCTTCATCTCTGGTGAAGCCCGAGTGTCACGTATACATATTTGTATTATACAGCCATATGCACACAATATATAACTCCCAGAGAGAGTGGATGGGAAGCAGTACCCAAGCCAGGAGTTGTGAAAAGGTCTCTGTGTGTAATTGTAAAGCTAGAGACTGATTGACTAGCTGTAAAGATAGAGGAAAAAAAAGGGGGAGGGGGGGATGAATAGGGCACATTAATAACACTGTAAAACTGGGGCCTATGGCACATTATGAAAGGTGCTCTCTAGGATCTGTGTAGCTCTTTCTAAAGGAAGACAGGGAGCAGGGAGTGCTTGTTAGCCTGGTAACAAGGCAGGTTCCTGCAGTGGAGTGTGAAACAACAATGAACAAAACTGATCCAAATTGTTCTTTCAGAGACCACTAGGAATGAACAGTCACAAAGGTAATACAGGACATGATAAAGATAATTTACAGCAGCATATTACAAATACAGACCACTCAGCTAATGTTTAAAATGAAGGGCTCTAACATCCTGGAAATGTTGGACCAGGTGCTACCTGACTGCTTGTAAAATAGGTAAGTTGTCCAATCCACAGATAGGTTAGATGCTTTCCACTCATTTCTCATACATAGTTCTGGCTTCATACAGGATAATTACAACGTCTGATAGCAGGCAGAGAACAACTCTTGTAATATTGCAGCAATCTTTCCTTGCTATCAGGTAGCCTGTATCTCACAGGCAAATGAGCTTTATTATTTTTTTTAGGATCTTTGTTCAAGCAACGTTGAAGTCAGAAGTCAGACTAACAGTGGAACAGCTACACAGTGGAACAGGGAACAGCTGACATCTTCGTGACTACTTTAAGCACCCAGCTGACAATGGTTACCAAGGGCCCACTAATGCTAACTTTTCATAATTATTTTGTAGTGCTTTAATAGCATGGAGAAGGGAAGCCATTATTTCTTATGCATCACATGAACACTGTAGTTTCATTCCTGAGACAAGGTGACAGCTTCCACTGCAAGGATAAAGCCCATTGATATGCGTCACTTTCAGAGCCCAAGGCTAAAGGACAAACTCCTGCAGCCACAAAGAACCACCTTATCATTCTTCACCTTTCAAAAAAAATGTTCCCCTTGAGCCTTTTCTTCTCTGAAAAATATGTGTAAATATATATATTTGCTTTATATAAATATAAAACAAGAGCCAATTAAAGAGAAAACTAAACCCTATTAAAACAAAGCATTAGTCCAAACACAATGTTTCCCAAGAGAGTGATGAGGATGAGCTGTTAGTGGCAAGCAGAAGGTCCATCACTTCCTATACTTGGCTTGCACTCAGATATTACTGCATAGGAAGTGCAATGAAAAGCCACGCTGAGCATGATGGAGCACTCTCTGTGTGCCAGAACCACCAGCTGTGGAAGAGGACACCCTCGTATGAAGGATGAGGTTGGCAAAACTCTCAGTGAGACTTCCAGGCTGCCTGGAAGCGTGAGGTGACCCATGCACTGCAGTAACAATTATGTTTGTTTGTTTTAATTGAAATTAAACCCAGATGACATTTACCTAGGAGAAAGCTACAGACTTGAAAGCAGGAGCAGAGGCACATAAATATGGTAGTCTGTTTGGGAGAGGTGGTGCAAACATGCAGGGAAAGATGGAAGAAAGGGGACGCAATGGCTCTGTCCTGTTTGGCAGAGGTGACGTGATATTGCCTGCGGCATTAAAGAAGAGAAGATGCAGAAAGGTTGTGTCTTAAGAGAGGGTGTACAGCTAGGGAGGGGGGAAAGGGCATAAGGACTGTGCAATATGCAGATTTGGGACACGAGGACTGCAAATTTATTTCTAGTGCAAATTAAAAGCCACATCTCTAAGTGCAGGGTCAGATTCTTTGAGTTGACTAGGCTCCACTGTAGGGACCCTACTGGGTGGGGCAATCTGTTGCAAGTATTTGGTGGCTTAATTACAGAAAAGAATTATACTGGCAATATGAAGGCTGTTGCTAAGTTGTCCAGAGCAATACACAGATTAATAAATAATTAAGATTAGCGTAAAGGAACCTAAATTCATTGTAACCAAGTAACAAATTATGCAAACCATGGCAGGATCCCAAACTCTATTAAGAATAGGTGTGTAACAAAGTGGTAACTCGACTAAATGCAATGCCAGCCTATGAATAGGCTCGTTATTTTCACTGAACAGTCTACAGATGCTTAAGCAATGTTTAAACTTATAATACACTTGCCATTCCTTCTGTGTCAGGCCACGGGAGACACAGAAAAGTAAATACCAAGAGCCTTGCAGAAGACTATGATGGACCCAAATATCATGGAAACAAATACCAGATTTTAGAAAGTCTTTACCTTGACATGATATTCCATTTCAAGACATAATGAATAGCAAATAATATCAGTCAAACTGTCCTCAGACTTGGAATTTCAGCAACACCTCAAGAGTGAACGAGCAAAGCAGAAATGCCCTATTAATATCACAGCTGAAAAAACAACAGCAAGCTTCTTCCCTCTTTTTCATTTTTATGGTGTAATTGGGACATATGCATGCCGTAGCTAACACATGAAATGGCTAATGGCATGGTTCTCAAAAAAACGTTAGATTATCAAAAATCTGAGGCATGAGAGGATAGACATTTTTAACATTAAACAAAGCATGAGTATTGATGAGAGCTACTCAAAGGCACCAGAAACCCCTATAGCTGGTAGCATTATCTCTTGAATCTATCTCTCAGCTGTCAATGCCATATGCTATCCAAACTTTTCATAGCATCTGGCAGGAAGTTTACACAAAACCTGAGAAAATTCCTCTGATTCCAGCCTGGATGGACACAACATTATGACTTGTGAGGCTGACCTGACTAAGCAGTACATTCAGACTCTTATCCCAAGCACAGCCAAATCTTTTGACCCTTGAAGAAGATATTCAGCTTCTATTGAGAGAACGTAGATGAAAAAAACATATCCATTGAAGTATTTACTCATGTATAGAGAACCTAAATACCTGTAGATGCATATCAACAAAGAGCAAGAGGCTCTCTGGCCCTCTCAGACAGACCCAGCAAGACATTTTCTAAAGACCTAATTACATCAGAAAAATAAATAAACTTTTATCAAAATGATCTATGAAATGACCAGCCGCACACATCTCACTCAGACTATTGCACTGCTGATATAGCCTTGGGATTAGTCCTTTGGTTGGAGTTGTAAAAAAAAACATGGGCTGAATTCTGCAGAGTTGCCAAGCATACTCTATGCTCAATCCTGATCATTCAGGAAAAGCCTTTTAAAATGGCTTCACGATGCAAATAGAATACACATCCTCAGTGTGAATTGCATTTCTTTTAATCATAGTTTCCAACTTTCACACATAAATAACCTCGATGCAATATTAACAAGAAGAAAACCTCCTGAATGAAAAGTATATTATACAATGCATATAAACAGCATTGATTCACAACGCATATACTGGCGGAAGGAGTCTGGTTAAGTATGAATATAGTGCCTTAATCCATTACATACAGAAAGTCAGAACAGCTCAAGCCTAAGTATTTCCTTTTTCTCTCTCTAAATAAATATGAGAAGGGACAAGTCGGTTTGGTTAAAAAAATGAACTTGATGGAATTTTCACCTCTTTTGAGGACCAAGTTCCAGTTTCTTCTGAGGATCTGAAATACTTTTCTACTCTGCTAGTCTGCAGATAAGAAGCACAAAAACATGAAGAAAACGGTCATTGTCATAGTATGTCTAGGCCACGTCTGAATCAAGAAAGCAGTAATTATCACTTCAAAGGAATTCTTCATATTCTGCAAATTCATAATGGACAATGAGTACAGATATGTATTCAAGCTCCAGATGCTTACTAAATGATAATAAAAAACAGAGAGCACTGGGAAAGGTTGAAAACTTACATTCTCTCAAACTGTGTCTGTACTCTATTTATGACACCTTTTCTTTCTGCTGATGTACCCAGTACACCTTCATTGCACAGTTACCCTTGGTTATCTGTATTGGAATCTAACCAAAACACAGATATTCCCCAACACAGTCTAGACATGGTGACAGTATTTAAATTATGGGTGACCGAGACATGACTGCTTTTTCTTTATGCAAACAACCTCTATAGTATTTTCTTAGCCAAGTTTGTCACCTGTGAGGAAATATTAGCACATGGGGGAGAACACTGAGAAGAAGGTTGGAAGATTAACTGCATTCAAGATGTTTTGTCTCACGCTTCATTACAAAACGTGTAACTTGCAATCCAACTTAAAGAAAATCCCACTCTCATTCTCCAAGTTAATTTAACAACCCGCCTGCTTTGAAGTCTAAGACGACAGAAGTTAAGTGCCTGGGAAAAAACTCATATAAGAGCTCCAATTAAGAGGCCAGTTACAACACACCTAAAAATCCATTTTTCTACCATTACCAAAGTAGGAGCATCATTCAGGCATTACGCTGACTTCACCTGGAGAGATTTGTGTGTGACCTGCAATGCAATAGCGACAGCAGTTCTGACATGACAGTGGGCAGAAATACAAGGGAATAGCTAGAATTGCACCAAGAGCTTGAGGAAAAAAAGCCAAATGCAAATAGAGTAATTGAGGACAAACACATTCGGCCCAACATGCAAAAGAGGAATTTGATTGTACCGAGCAAAAACCAGACAATAATATTTTTAATTGCATTGTTCAATTATTAAATGCAACGACCTCAGAGTGTGTTATTAGCATTAATTTCTTTTACTATTGCAGCTCTCCTTATGTAGATACCTATTAATATTTCCAATTTGTAAACAAGAGATGCAGATCATGAATCCAGCCCAGAGACTCCTGAAGTCAGCAGAAGTCTTTCCTCAGAGCTGGGAGGGCAAGCTGTGTGATCTGCCCTGCAACAGCCAGAGAGAATCTCCTGACTTCTGTTCAAACACCTTCAGACTAAGAAAAACATGTCGTCCTTCCAGATCTCATGAGCTCACTTTTTATGTCAGTAACAGGAAAATACATTAGGCCATATTTCTTCAACAAAATAATGGCCAGGAATACAAGCATGATAAGGCCAAAAGCTACCACTTTTATTATTAAAAAAAAATAGGAGAAGACCAAAGGACAGCATTTGGCATAGTTGTGCTCCCTTAAGACGGTAGAAGAACATGAAAGCAGCAACTGAGGCTGCAGAGCAGAACTGTTCACATTTTCACTAAGCTAGATAACTTATGAAATCCTAGCTGAGGTATTTCCAGCACTAAGAGACTAAACCTTTCCAAGAAATCGCTGTAGAAAAATCACTTGGAGGGCAATCAGCTGTAACACAATGAGTTAAACTGATAAATAATGGTTGCTACATTCATCTCTGTTGTTTAATATCTACAGGGAAAAAAAAAATTGTCTGGGAGAAAACTTCAAGTACATTTGAGTTTAAAATGGCTTTTGTGTTTTGTGATGGAGGTTAAAAAGCCGCCTTACTGGAGTAAAGAACATCACCATATTCCATAGCAGATCAAGCTGCCCAGTCACAGTACTTCCACTGCAGCTAGTAAGTCAAATACTAGCATAATCATATTTCTATTTTTCGGTAGTATCAGTAAAGACGTGAAGGTATACTTCATTGACTCACTTTTCATGAGCTTATAACCCAATTGATTTTCATCAATATATAATACAGCACAAGAGTACATGGCTGAAATAGCAATCAGTAATTTTTTCAGCCATGTATTTTCCTTCTGAGAAGTGATCCTTTGTAGTTTCATGTACTTGAAAAAAATCCAGGCTGCCAGTTTTGGACTTTCAGACAGTACATGAAACAGTTTTCTGAGTTTTCAATGTACAGTGGGAATTTTTTCATTGACTGTTGGACACATTATACAAATATTCGCTTAACTAACAGCTTGGAGAACAAGTTGTTCTCCAGCACAAATAAAGGCAGAGGCTGTGTCTTCAAAAGTTAAAATATGCTAACTGCAAAAACGCATATAATTGACCTGTCTTCTTTCTTCCAACCACTCCCATATTGACAGTGCTGTTTACAAACAATGAATTTTTCTACTCTTAGATTAAGCTGGGCTCTGGATATTAAATTAGCTTTTTACTGTTTGTTAATAAATGGTAACTCATCTCTGCAGAGCTGGCTGAAATTCTGCTCTCATCTCAACTTTCCAAGAGAAAAATTTTCACTGTATTTTTTTAAAATAGGATCACAACTGTCCTTCACCTCCCAGATTCTTTCCCAGAGAAGCAGTTGACAGTACCATCACAGTGATGAGAAGGTTACTGAAGGAGTGTTTGGTGGATTTCAAATTGAAAGGTATCCTGCATTTTTCCAGGACACAACCAAGAAATGTGGTAAGAGCAATTTTCAGTCAACTGAAAGCTGGCATATTTTGCCCCAGTTATAAAGAAGGGCAAGAAGACCCTGACAGTTACAGATCTGTCAGTCTCACTTTGGCTCTTGGCAAAATTACAGAGAAAATATCTCAGAGAAGTATTGAAAAACACCTGAAAGACAATGAAGTCATTGGTCACAGACAAGATAGGTTCACGAGGGGAAAGCCGTTTAACAAACTTAATTTCATTCTATGACAAAGTTACCCAAGGGAAGTCTGTTAATGTGTTGGTTATTTTTGTTTGTTTGTTGTTTTTTTTTTTTTTTAATTTCAGCAAAGCTTTTGATACTGCTTCTCATACTTCTTCTGGACAAAACGTCCAGCTTACAGATACACAAATACATAATGTGATTGGCTAGCAGGTCTGGCTCAAAGGGTTGTAGTAAACAGAATTACATCAAGCTGACAGCCAGTCACTAGCAGGGTTCTGCAGAGCTCCATTTTAGTGCCAGTTCTCTTTAGTGTTTTCATAAATTACTTGGATAAAGGACTCAACAGTCTACTCTGCAGAGGACACTGAAGTGGGAGGAGCAGTCAATTCCTGTAAGAGTGGAGAGGCCTTGCAGAGAGATCTTGGCAAAATAAAAGGACAGGTAATCACCAACTGCATGAAATTTAACAAGGGCAAGTGTCAGAGTCTCACCCTGGAACAGGGCAGCCCTGGATCTACATATAGACTAGGGGACAAGAGGCTGGAGAGCAACCCCATAGAAAGGGATCTGGGGGTTCTGACTGAAGGCAAGTTGAACATGAGCCAGCAGTGAGCCCAGGCAGCCAGAAGGGCCAACTGTACCCTGGGGTGCATCAGTCCCAGCACTGCCCCAGGGCAAAGGAAGAGGTTATCCTGCTCTGCACTGTGTGGCTTTCCCTCAAGCATTGGGTGGAGGTTTGGGTGCCACAACATAAGAAGGACATAAAACTACTATGAATATGTCCAAAGAAGGTCTACAAAGGTGAGGAAGGGCAAAGATGGAGGGCAAAGGGTGTGAAAAGTGGTGGAGGTCCTTTGGTTTGTTCAGCCCAGAGCACAGGAAGCTGAGGGAAGGCCTCATAGCAGCCTACAGCCCCTCACAAGGCAAGCTCTGGTCTCTGGCAGTAGCGAGAAGATGCAAGGAAATGGCATGGGCCTGCATCGAGGGAGAGTCAAGTTGGGGGTTAGGGAAAGGTTCTTCTCCTGAGAGCAGTGGGCATGGTCGCAAGCTGCCAGAGTTCAAGGAACATTTGGACACCGCCCTCAGACACTGGGTTTGATTTTGTGTGGTGCTGTCAAGGCTGAGATATGGGACTTGATCCCTGTGGGTTTCTTCCGACTCAGGATAGTCACTGATTCTATGGTGTTATTCTGCCAGCAATATTAGGATTTCTTTGCTGGGCTCCACTCCACCCCTCTTTTTTCCCTGATTACTTTCATGCTTCATTTTAATTAAGCCATCTGTTCACTCCACTAGCATCCATACCTTAGCAGTCATAATAATAACAGCCATTATGTGACCTCTCCTTCCATAACAAATTTCAGCTTAAACCAGGTTAGAAAGAACAGTTAGAAAATTCCTTTACAGAAATGCAGTCTTCTTCCTCTCTCCACTCCCCCTTCCCTATCTTTCTTCACAGTCTCCAAGCTCTCAAACTCAGTACCAGATCCTAGGTGCTTTTTTTTTTTTTCCCCTGTTAGAGTATGTGTTGCCATACCACGTGGTGCCTGGCTAATGCTGTGCAGTCAATTATGCAGTATCTGGGCAGAGAAGCAAGCACAGCACATAAGAATGTAATGTTAAACAAATCACCTGATGCCTTTCTTAGCCCAATCCTTATCACTCCTGCTAGTGAGAAAGGGTCTCTAAGATAATTCAAAAGCCTTCTTTCTTTCTCTGCCTCCTTCCCTGTTTTAGGGAAATACTCACTTTTTTTTTTAGGTACAGTTATAGTCAGGCATACAGAAAGGAGAGGTTTTTGTTAGTACTATTCTGATCTGTCAACAAGAGAGCTCTCAGTTCTTGTGCACTGATATTTAACATACCAGTAAAGAGACAAGAGAAATTACACCCACGCACAAGGCCAGGACTGCAGTGAGTATTTTTCTGTTTTTGAACAGGGAAAGGAAAACTACTTATCATACTCAGACTAAAAGCATCTTAGTTGGAACTGGACTTATCTCTTTAACTTGCATCACTGTGGGACATGCATATAATCATGAAAGTGTTCCATATCATGCCAATTAGTTTTTCTTTTTTCTATTTAGAGGTTTGAAAAATGATTCCTCCTGTTGTTTTCATAACACCAGTTCTACAAGCATCAAAGAACGTTGCTTAGGAGGAATGGGAAGTATTAAAAAATGACAAAGCACGAAAGATAAATTATATACCTGTAATTCTTCTGCTCCCACTGCTAACATTTGCCACCCTACCCACTGTAAATTCTGCCAAATGCTTCAGCTCTCATTCTCACAGTCATAAATGTGAATCTCCTTGCTGCAAAGAAAAGGTTATCACTCCGATTCATTCATGGGCAAATTGTTCAAACTCAGCTGTCAATCAGCAATCCACTCAAGCATCCAAGCAGATTTGTATCTATCACAGGTGTTTACCTGACAGATTCTCACAAGCAAGCTGGAGCAGAAAAAATATGCTTAATGGCAGCATCATGCTGACGACATTTTCTGCAGATAACATTTGCATTATGTGTTTACTGTTTACAGAGTATCTGGCAGACATCAAATGGAAAAGACAGCATTTCTGGTTTTATGCACATATTCCATCTGAAAGGAAAATGCTGGTCTGTAGGAAAGTACTTCAGATGGGAAAGCCTGTATACAGTCTTCCCTTTTCTTTCTGGCCCCTTTCTCTATTTCTTTCCATCTTACTCCATTTCCCTTTCATCCCGTGGCTTTTCTTTCTCCCTATTCTCTTACTTTGGAAAAGATATATGTAAAGAAAGAAAAACAGATGCACTCATATCCTATTCCCATAGTTCCAGTGATTTATGAATTTGAACACAAATAGAGATTCAAACAAATCAACATAGAGTTGGAAGCATGAATATTCATGGATCCTGAAATCCTGTATTCCTGTCAGGTATTGTTCAGATATAAAGAATGTGTTGTTTAATCACCCTTTTTTGGAAAAGAAAGCTAGCATTTCCTCTAATTATCTCATGTTCTGGTTGTGTTCATGTCTTGGACAATAAACTGGAACTTGCGTGTGTCCCTTGAAAAGAGAAGAGCTAAAGCTGACAAATAACCTCATAAGTATCTTACGCCCTCCACTTGAAAAAATAAGATCAAACCACTCTAAAATTTCACTTCTGGGGTAGGCAGGAATAAAATACTTAAGTATTACTAAATACACCACAAATTTAGATTTGCAACTCACAGCCTAGTGCAAATCTAAGTCATTAATATTAGTGAATCAGTAAAGAAATGACATTTAATATAAGTATTTATTTACTCTTAGGCAGACATTAACATCCAGAAGCTGTCTACTTTAAGTAATAAGCTGCTGCCACCTTCTGAAAAAAACTCAGAATAGCTACAAACATCATCTTACAAAGCAAAAGTAAGATGAGCCACACATATTGATCCAGGAAAAGTAAGTAACAAAACAAGTTCTGCTCTAGAACACTGTGGTGGTTTACACCTCCTAGGTCCCTACATGGACCTCCCACCCATAACCCTGCTCAGGCAATAACCATCAGCAGCAGCTGTGATAGATACTTTTGGTTGTGATAGCTGAACAAGGTTCAGGGTGGATCATTTAGGGGAGATGCTGCACCAACCAAATACGGATGATATGCAAATATGACCAGTAGTGAGTTATCTTGCCCCATATAGAGTGGGCAGCACAGAGCCTAGCAAGCTCCTGTACATAAGGCTACATGCTAGAATCTTCCCCTCGAGCAGCAACGTCTCTCAAGGTTACTCCTTGAGGTTGAGAAAATCCTGAGGAAGATACTCAGTGACCTGCACAAGTTGTTTGAAAGTAATACCTCTCATTCATTTCCATGAAAACTACAACAGATACAAAGAGCACAATAACACTACTTGATAGAGCAAATTCTCAGCTTCAAAACAGTGTTTTTCAACATTTTCACCAGTGATGAACAAGAGTCTGCATGCCATGCTTGTAACAATCTGCACCAGCAGAGGTGACCCACTGTCACCACTGCTGAAACACACCATTCACCACCTCATTGTTTTCACATTCATTGTTTAGTCTCCACCAACATTCAGAAAGCATCAGTGAATGTCAGTGGGTGCCATTTATTCCACACAGAGGAATTCAGTTTCACCCTTTTGCTTCATCCACACTTCCATGTCAGATAATATCTAGGTGGTGAGGCACTGGAACAGGTTGCCCAAGGAGGTTGTGGATGCCCCATCCCTGGGGGCATTCAAGGCCAGGCTGGATGTGGCTCAGTGCAGCCCGGTCTGGTGGTTGGGGACCCTGCACATAGCAGGGGGTTGAAACTAGATGATCGTGATGGCCCTTTTCAACCCAGGCCATTCTATGATTCTATGATTTGACAGACTGCTCCTCTGCTGCCATCTGTTGCATGGCAACAAAATGTAAGGAAAGCAGTACAGCAGGAAGGTTCAATCTTTACTGCCATACTACCAACATCTGCCTCTGATATCATGAGGCAACATCATAGAATAGGAGGCACTACTTTTGGAGTATAACTATATTATATATTACAAGTTCACGTATGTAACAAAACAATTTTTAACATTTTTGTTAAAACATTGAAAAAGCAACAAAGTTTTACCTTCCAATGATGTTCTCCTTAGTCAGAAGCAACATAAAGTCAGCATCTCCCTCAGTGTATTCTGCAAGAAGGGTTGACGCATGGGACACTCAACAGAAGAGAGTTTGCCTCTTCAGAAGTGCCACCACCATCACTGACAGCTGGAAACATCACAGGTAGTGGCATGCACTATGTTCTGTTCCCTTAATTAGTCCCTGCTGATCAACAGAGAGGTTGGAACCCGATGATTTGCAGAGGTTCCTTGCAGCCCTTACAATTCTGCGATTCTGGAACACCAGCTGGATGCCAACTGAGAACCAGGAGCTTCTGTTCAAACAGAGAAGCCCTTTGGTGACTGAGGATGTGACAAGTAATAGGCAACCTTGGGCATTTACTTCCCTCTGCCAACTTCAGCCATCGTAACTGCAGTACAAGCCTTATTTGTGCTTTACATTCTGCCAGCACAAGCAGTAATGTGAGAGTATAAGGGCAAAGCATAAGAAAAAAAAGTCAGTGCCACATCTGGCAAACCAGTGTGTCCCAGTACCTTTAATAATCATCTCTCTAAAATCTTCCCTCTCAGTAAAAATCATGATATTTTAGCCCGATTTTTCAAATGGAATGAAGAGTAAGTTATCTTGCTGTCTACTTGATCCTTCCCCTGTAACTTCTGCATGTATTGACCAGTTCAACTAAATTTGATAAGAAACTGAGCCTCAAAGATACACTTTCCAGAAACTTAGAGAACCCACAAGGCACGCAGAGGAAAGCAATATTGAGAAGCTGCATTGTTGTCTGACCAGCCTGCTTCAAAGAAACTCTGAACTACAACTGTGTTTCGTTCCCTAACCCTGTATTTAATTCTTCCACCTTGGTCTCTCTAGCCCCCTGTCCATCTGCTTGTTTGTCTTCCCCATCCTTCCCCTCCATATGTATCTGCATACTCTTGTTCCACCTGTATCTCTTTCTACCTGACACAGCTTTACTTTATATCTCCATCTCTGTCCAGCTCCACACCTCTCTCTTTCTCCCTGTATCTTACCGAGCTTCTCTTTCAATCCTCCCTTTTTCCCCTCCCTCTTCTCTCCTTTTTCTGCTTTCTATCCCTCTGACCTGTTTTGTCAATGCTTTTTCTTTCTACAGCCCACTGTCCCAGCCTCTCTTTCTGTTTCGGTCTTGCTCTTCTGATTTCCCTGCCCATCTTCCTGCCAAGGAATTATGTCTGTCCCACTCCCTGTTACTCTCTTCCACCTGTTGCTCTGTCATGTTGCCTGTCCCTCATCTGGGAGTCTCTTCCTTATCAGATCCTTAAACACAGAGTTAGTCTTACTGCATAAAATACTTAATCCTAACTGATCAAGTTGGCATCATATTGGTCTGAGCAGAGCAGGCATTCTTGTGCCTTTGTCAAAACAGGAAGGCTAAAATCTCAGGGTTCTGCTAAACCTATTATCTGAAAAGTACTACCAACCTGAATGTGAAGGCTCGTGAAAGTCTTCTCATGTATCTGCTGCATCCTTACTATCTTGGAGCCCCCCAGTGCATGACACTCAGAAGTAGACCCCATGGTGGGGGAAGGAGTGCACACCCCTGGATCCCTAGCACTCAGCCTCCATGGTCCCATCGCTGCCAGAACTGCTCACAGATTTGGGCTGATCCTTACTGCAAGAGGCCCCGCTACAGCCATCACCCTGCAACAGGAGATTAAATAAAAACAGAGAAAATTAACAGAAACATCCAGCTTTTAAGAAAACAAACAAACAAACCAGCCCCTTGTGTTGCTTCTCACTCCCAGCAGCACCAGGGCTGGGCTAGGGGACCTGCTCACCTCCATCACTGCAAGCAGGAGGAGCTGCAGCACCCACAAACTCCACCCCAGCCTCCCTGCTGGAAATCAGTCTGCAAAAGCACTGCACAGTCAACATGCACTAGCCTCAAAAAGCATGAGAACCCAGGAACTGCAACTTTATTCTTGCCCCAGAAAAGTAAGCTCTGAGCCTGGCAGCAACAGCTGGCTCCAAAAAAACAGGGCAAAGGAGGCCAGCAGAAACCAGCAACCAAAAAAATCAGATTAGAAGCCCAGCACCATCACTGCGGTGGCCCCCAAAAATCAGGGTGTGAGCTGAGCAGCCTCCTGCTGCAGGCAGAAAGCCCCCAGGCACTTCCAATAACTCCCAGCAATGCCCCTAAAGACTCCTAGCAGGGTTTAAGAGGCTTTGGGTCAGGACCTGCCCTGGGCCCCCAACAAGGCACAGCTGTGCTCAGACAGCCCCAGCCCACAGCTCCTGGGGGTTGTTGCTTTGTTAGTGCAGCCAGGCATCATCAGGGCTACCCCAGGGCCCTAACAGCTACCTCAAAACCTTGTCATCTTGCTGTGCAGGACATGGTGGCAGGAATGGGATGAATGGTGCAGGGTGAAGGATGAAAGGATGAAGGGTATGGGACAAAGGATGTGGGGTGAAGCTGTGGGCAAGCAGAGAGTGAAGGATTTTGGGTGGTGCTGTGTGAAGCCAGGAGCCAAAAACAGCCCTTGTGGGTTCCTTCCAATTAGGAATGTTCTGTGGCTCTATGATTCCATGAAAAATCCTAATCCAAACCATAAACCACATGTGTGTTTCCTGGGCAACATCTACGGGCCCATGATAGCAGAATATTAAAGTAGATTTGTTTTAGAAGCAATTTTGAGTTATGCTGGGAACGTGCCCCTGTACAGCCTAAAAATATGGAGTAAAAAAGATGGAAAAAAAACCAAACAGGTCGCTGTTTGGAGCATTGCTGGTTCTCAGGGAAGCCTTACTGTTATTCGTTTTCTGCACAGAATGGGAGAAGCATTAATTTGATGATAAAAGTTGAAGGTTTAAAGCTGATCATTTTTCATTTTGTGTCCAAAGAGGGACACCAAAGCTGGAGAGGGGTTTGAAGCACGGATCTTGTAAGGAGCAGCTGAGGGAATTGGCACTGTTCAGTCTGGAGGAGTCTCAGGGGAAACCTTATTGCCCTCTACAACTGCCTGAAAGGAGGTTGTGGTGAGGTGGGGATAGGCCTCTTCCCCTGTGTAACTAGTGATAGGACGAGAGGGAATGGCCTCAGGTTGTGCCAGGGGTGGGTCAGGTTGGACATGAGGAAAAAATTATTCTCAGAAAGAGTGGTGAGATGCTGGTACAGGGCACCTGGGGAGGGGATGGAGTCATCGTCCTTGGAGGTCAGCAAGAACTGTGTGGATGTGGCACTAAAGGACACGGTCAGTGGGCACGGTGAGGGTGGGCTGGTGGTCGGACTGGGTAATCTTAGAGGTGTTTTCTAACTTTAATGATTCTGTGATTCTATTCTGTATTATGACTGTGTTTTGAAGCACTCCTCTAAAACTCATTCAGCCTTTCAAAACCTTGCATCCTCAAGATTTTCTGCCACCACCACCACCTTTGTGGTTTGATGGTAAAGCTGGACAAATCCCAGCTGCGTTGATTACATTTTTTGCACTTAACTCAGCACGGGACGAGGCTCTCAGCGCTTTGCCTGCGGCAGTTTCTCCGCATTCATACAGCCGCCACGCTGCCGTTGCCCTGCGGCGCCAACTCGCCGCTCGGAGCTCTCCAACCCCGCCCTCAGCCCAACGGGCTCGGGGCCGTCCCCGCCCGGGGCCGGGGCGGCGGGGCGGTCCCGGCGTTGGCCCCGCCCGGCGGAGCTGTTCAGGGCGGCGGGTGCTGAGCACCGCCGTGCCAGGCAGCCGGGCGGGGCCGGCGCCTCCCCGCGCCGCGCTCGAGGGTGCCGGCGGGGGGAGCCGGGCCCGCCGCCGCCGCCGCCGCCGCCGCCTGGGGCCATGGCGGCGCTGGTGCTGGTGCTGCTGGCGGCGCTGGGCGGGCGGGCCGTGCTGCCGGGCGCGCGGAGCGCGGCGCCGCTGGCCGACCTGCGCTCGCAGATCTCGGGCGTGGAGTCGCTGCTGGAGGAGTTCCGCCGGCAGCTGCAGCAGGAAGAGCCGGGACCGCCGGCGGCGGCGGCGGGGGGCGGCGGAGAGCGGTGCGGCGGCAGCGGCGGCTTCTCGGCCAGGCCCGACTCCATCATCCGCACCAAGGACTCCATCGCGGCCGGCGCCACGTTCCTGCGGGCCCCGGACGGCGCGGCGGGCTGGCGGCAGTGCCTGGACGCCTGCTGCGCCGAGCCGCGCTGCACGCTGGCCGTGGTGCAGGGGCCCGGGCGGCCGCGGGCGGCGGCGGAGCTGGGCTGCTTCCTCTTCAACTGCACGCACCGCGGCCGGCCCGTCTGCCGCTTCGCCCCGCACCGCGGCTACAGCACCTACAGCCGCCTCCCCGCGCCGCCGCCCGCCGACGACGCCGCCGCTTCGTCCCGAGGAGCCGCCCTCGTCCCGCCCGCCCTGCCGCCGGGTAAGGGCCGCCGCGCGGAGGGGACGCGGGGAGCGCGGGCGGGGGCCTCGCCAAGATGGCTTCGTGCGGGGACGGCGGCGCCCCGCGCGCGGAAATGGCGGCGGCCGCCGGCAGCGCATCCTGACCCGCCGGGAGAGCCGTGCCGTGCGGGGCGGGGGGAGGGGAGGGGAGCGGCGCAGCGCAGGGGAGCCCCGCGCGTCAGGGCAGGGCCGTGCCGCGGAGCTGGGGCGGCCCGGCAGGGAGCTCGCAGGGGGGGTCTGCCCACCTGCCTGTGTGCCGCCCGAAAGGTGCCGCCCTGCGCAGGTTTCCCGCGCGCGCGATTTGGGATTGAGCCTTTTTAGGAGCTCCGGGGTCAGGCCGATGGAGGGGAGCTCGTTTCGCAGATAGGCCGGAGGTAGCGTGGAAGCTCGGTGTAACTACCAGAGTCCAGGCCACGTGGAAAGCAGCGGCTTGATCAGCTCTGAAGGGTATTTAAGCGCAATACAATCCATAGCAAAACCCTGTCAGTGAAAACAGCTCTGTATCTGGAAGCATAAAGTCGATTTCTTAACACCTGACCAATGGAGCCTGCACTCTCTCCCACCTCCTGCAAATACCTTCCCTTGTTGAATGGTTGCATCTTAACTCTTGCCTTAATTTAATTACCTTCTGTTGACGATATTTCCTAAACGTCTTCCTTCATAAATGCCCTCTTCAACGTTCACCTTGGGTACAGACGCAGGCAAACAGATCGCTGCGTCCATCTCCCTGTCCATCTCCCTGCCCGAGTTCCCAATCGCTGCATGCAGCCTGAAGGGAACCTGGTGGTGTTGTGAACAAAGACGTTGTGCACTGGAGGCCTCTGGTATTGCTCCATTGGCTGGGGGACCTCAAAGGCGACTACCAGTTCTGCCCGTGTTATGAGAACACCAGTGGAGGCTCCTGGATGTGAGGGAGAACTTCTGGAAGACTTAACACCGGAGTTTAAGGCAAAGTCACAGAGAATTGGGCACCTTTGAAAACCTTCAAAAATATCTTCAGCTGTCCTTTGTCATTTTGAACTGCCTTCATTCCACCAAAATGCGGCCCTAGTGTGGAGTGCGGTTCTTTCATGCTATAAATAATACTGTTGTTGAAGAGATAATCTGCCCATTAGAAATCTTGAATTCCGAAGCCTTGCCTCTAAGGCTGCTTTTGTGACTATCAGCACTGGGCTGGCAAAGCCATTTCTGTTCCTAATCTGTAAATTGCTCCTTGGGTTTATTTAGGAGTCTGCCCTGCAGGCGGTGTCAGAAGCCGGAGATTATGACTCCTTCATGCAATTAAGTCGGAGCTGAAGCAGAGCCACAAAGGAGAATGAGCTTCTACTCAAACATCTGCCAGCCGTGACATAAACCAGGAAAGATAAATAAAATTAAGATGGAATTATTTAGCTGTCTGATACCGTGTTACCACTGCATTCTTGAATTACATTGCAAATTAATCTGGACAATGTGATGAGGATGGATCTCCTTTCCCTTATGTCACCACATGGTCGAATTTGGGATACTGGGGAAATATCTTTGGTTTCAAGATTTTATGTCACTGGGGAGTCATGTTTTACCTGTTCTTCTCTTTCTGAGTACGGTGGTGTTGGGTCTTCTGTCTCTCTTTGATAGTCCCAAACCAACACCTGTCCATGAATATGGTGTCCCTGTAGTTTGAATGTATTTCTGAGCCGTAGTGTACAGCAATCACTATGACAGTTTGATTGTGTCTGTGTTAAGGACCTTCAGTAATCTGAAACCAATTGCGGTGATGGATATGTATTCTTCTATACAATGGATGTGTAGTCTTCTATACGTGCACCTCTGTGTACTTCCAGGTGGGTCTGTGGTGGGGTGAGCTTTGGAGGCTGAACTTCCCAGTTTAAATCAGCCTCGATTTTTCCCTGAGTTTACACCCAATTTATTGCAGGTTTAAGTGGCAGATTTATTTAGCACGTTCGGGCAGTTTGTGCTGCGTTAACACTGAAAACACACTGAACAAGAGGAAAACCTTTTTGCCTTTGTTAGACAAATTCCTTAATTCTGGACAAAGAAAGAGTGCTGGAATGCTTCAACAGAGATGTGCAACTTCCGTCTCTGATACTCAGCACTGCTGCGCAGTGGGAGATGCAGCATTAGGGTAAAATGGTATCATGGGAATTGAGCAGTGAAATAGCCCTTTACTGCAAAACCCTCACTCAGGCGACTAGCTAGCAGCTCCATTACTGGTGGGCCACGTCTGTGTGAAGGAGAGCAAATCAACCCTGTAGTGTTCCCCCTGCTTATGAAAAAGGAGTTGCTTATAAAGTTACAGCTCCTTTCAGTTCATGGGGCTGCCCCATCCCGTGCTACAGTGTCTCTCAGGTCAGTTTTCTCTTTAGAAGAGCAAGAGATGGGTTGATTTGATGTCGATTAACCTTTCTGAAAATATTCTGGCAGCGTACAAGCAGGTGTTGTACTTCCATCCCACATTTTGACAGGAAGGAATCTCTGTGCCGTGCCCCAGCATGAAGTGGCCCAGCACAGCTCCTACCAGCAGTATGGCTCAGGCTGCTTCAGGGTAGCATTCACCTGGAAAGGGAAAACATATCAGGTTGGATATTAGGAAATATTTCTTCAATGAAAGAATGATAAGGCAGTGGCACAGGATGCCTGGGGAGATGGTGGAGTCACCATTCCTGGAGGGATGGTGAACCGTGTGGATGTGGCACTGGGGGAGAAGTGGTTGGTGGGCATGGTGGTGATGGGCTGATGCTTGGGCTGGGTAACCTTAGAGGTCTCTTCCAGTCTTTATGATTCTCTGATCCTTATTGCTTGTAGTCTAAGGGAGCTGGGACTTGCTTCTGTCTCAGAGTTAGCAGGGAAACCATCAAGTCATGTAAAGCAGACAGGTGGCACGCAAACACTTCCCAAGTAGGAAGCAGAGAAGTGAGCTGTGCTGTTTCAGACCCAGGTCAGTCAGGTTCCTTATCCTCTTCTGACAATGATGAGTAAAGTGAATGATTTGTAAAAACTGCACATAATTCACAGATACCCTATAAGAGTTACCCTGGCACCCTACTGTTGGTGTTTAGTAACAGTATTTTTTTGCACCTAACTGGTGCTTTTTAAACATCCTTGGTTCTGAAAACTCTGTGTGTAAACATTAGGCAAAGCTTCCTGCACCAGCTGGATCACTAAGAACTGTTTCATACTTTCTTATATCAGATTCTATTTTAAGTTATTTGTACATTTTCCTATGTTAAGGCACTTGCATTGGAATTTTCTGTCTTTGGTTTTGTGTGTTTTTCTTTGAAGGCTTCATTAGAGTGTCTCAGAGAAAAGCAACAGAGAGAGGGTCTGCTCTTCTGTCACTGGCAGTAATGTGTGCCACTGCTTTGTGAGCTCTGTGCCTTCAGGTGGGTTCTTAAGACTGGACAGGAGTGCGTGCCAGGCACATCCCCACACCGGTAGCAAGCAGCTTGTCTTTCCTCATGCAGCTCTACCCAAACAGAGGATTTACATGCATAGGCTTAGGAGGTGCTTTTCAGAGCTGAACATCAATGTTCTTTGCATCTACCTTCTTCATTCACCTTGCCATACACCCCGACTGTTGTGTGTTCATCCTCATGGAAATGGAAGGAAGATGTCTCCTGCAAATAACTATGCCTGAAAGCTCTGTTTTCAGCAAATGTGGTGCAGTTTGAAGAAGTGAGCTGTTGTGGATTGCTTGCGTGGGGTCAGAGGGAAAGCAGAGAGCAAAGAACAGAAAGCAGCGAGCTGCTTCAGAGTGCCAGGAATACACTGTGCTCAGAGAATGAATGAAAGCTGGTCAGAGAACTGCAAAAAGATAAGATCCTGTGGCTAGAGTAGTCAAATGCTGACGTGTAGAACTAGATTTTATCCCTCTCTTTCCCAAACCTCCTGAATGCTGCAGACAGATTACTTAAGCCACATCTCACAGGCTGTTTCCTTATGTGCTTTCTTAGAATCACAGAATGGCTTAGGTTGGAAGGGACCACAAGGATCATTAATTTCCAACTCCTCTGCCGCAGGCAGGGTTGCCAGCTGCTAGATCAAGTACTGGATCAGATTGCCAGGGCCCCATCCAACCTGGCCTTAAACACATTCAGGGTTGGGGCATCCACAGCCTCTCTCATCCACAGGCAACACCTCACCGCTTGCTCAAAAAAGTCAAAAAATTCCCCGACATCTAATCTAAGTCTCCCCTCCTTTTGTTTAAAACCATTCCCCCTTGTCCTATCACTATCTACCCTTGTAAAAAGCTGATTTCCCTCGTGTTTATAAAATCCCTTTATATACTGGAAGGCTGCAATGAGGTCTGCCCACAGCCTTCTCTTCTCCATGCTGAATAAGCCCAGATCCTTCAGCCTATCTTCACAGGAGATGTGCTCCAGCCCTTGGATCATCTTCGCGGCCCTCCTCTGGACCCTCTCCAAAAGCCTCACATCTATCCTGTACTGGGGGCCCCAGACATGGATGCAGTACTCCAGATGGGGCCTCGTGAGGGCAGAATAGAGGGGGACAATCACCTCCCTGTCCCTCCTGGCCACCCCTCTTTTGATGGAACCCAGGATACCACTGGCCTTCCTGGCTGCAAGCTTTCTCAGCCTAACCTGGAAAGCTTTTGCTCTGATTGGCAAAAGTATTTAATACTCACGGGTTTAATCAATGAGTATCGTATTTAGGGTACAACAAAATGCCACAGTCCCTAAATAGTCTGAAAATTGAGGCGGTCTGACTGTGTGGTCTTCCCATGAGACTTGGGGAGATTGCTGCTGAGTGCTGAGTAGAGTTTGTCCTCTTTTTCAGGAAGTTGCACAGCGGTGAATCAATAACTTAACCAAGAAAAATATGTTTTATATAAATAATTACTGAACCCCCTCTGATGAATGACCAAGCCTCTCTCTTTCTTTCTTTTCATTTGAAGAAGAAGAATTTGATGAGCCTCCAGTGTGCAAGGCAGGACAAGATCTTGTGCTGCAGTCTCCTGTCGACTGGGTGATTTTGGATGGTCGCGAAAGTTCAGACGACCGTGGAATTGTGCAGTATGAATGGACGTTGCTGCAAGGTGATTCATCTCTTGAAATGAAGGTACACATGGAACTGCACACGGAGCCAGTTATTTGCAGCTTGTTGTATTCAGCGTAGCTCAGGTTTAAATGTAGGGCTAAAAACGTTGGATGTGTTTGAATGAATATGGCTAACAAGCACCATAATTAGGAAGACTGCACAGCCTGAGCTCTTATTTCTTGTGGGTTTTGTACTTCATCTATATCCAATGTGGCATGTAACAATCAGCAGCAAATGGGTAGGTTCTAATGTTGTATTGTGTTTCAGCTCTGCTTTCTTTCCTTGTTGTTTGTTCACACTGGACTTGGTTTTCAGCCTATGTGATCCAGGTTAGAGACACTTCAATAATTCAGTTACTGAAAGATAAGGTATTTTCACCAGCAGTCTTCTCTCAGTGTTTATGGAGAAACTGCAAGGAAATGTGTGATGTAGACCTTGTATGATACCACGAGATCCTATTTTATTATAGCTATAATTGGGTTTCAGCTTAAAATTAACCATCAGGAGAGGGATTCTCCATTCAACCCTTGTTTACATCTCCTATAGGGGCAGCAGAAAAGGAAAGGAAAAATGCTTCAAACACAGAGAGCCAATTCACAGTCTGCACACAGGCTGTGGTGTTCAGGGCACACCATTAAAAGGGTGTGTACCGGAGACATCACTGTTGCTGAGATGCTGCTAATGAATAGGAAGAGTTTAAACAGGACAGGACCAGCAAACAGTCCAATATCCAAGAGCCACCATGAGTGTCCTTCCTGTTTGTGAGGTCCTTAAACAAAGACCAGTTTTTTATTTATTTAAACCTGCAAAATTCTCACATTCATCTGGGTGATTTCTTCATATTGAATAAAGGAAAACAACTTTGAGAGGCTTCTGCTTAAACAGATGCTTTTCTGTCGTGTTCAGACTGTTGTGTTCAAATGAGCAGGGATTTCTCCCCACAAGTATATACCCTGATGGTTATCCTCTGCAGTTTTATTTTTAGAGATGAATTGATAGTTGTGAGCATTCATACACGTTCAGTTTGCTATCCTCAGTGCTTTCGTTGTCATCTTGATGCCAGTGGATTTCTGGTGATCTATTCTTAGTAAACTGTACATGAAACCACAGCTGCCAGCGAAAATGGGATTGTGTTTATTTATGATAACTGGCACCTGTTGCTTTGTAGTTAGGCACCAAAAGTAAATAGAAAGTACCGGGCATGGAAAGACTGCTATAAAGAGCTCTTATTGTATCGTAGAGAAAAGACGGTGTTTTTTTGTTTTGCTTTGGTTTTTTTGTATTGTGACTGCTTAGCTTAAGGATATTGTGCTTCTCAGATTGCTATCCACATGCTGCAGCGGAGAAACTCTGTGGCTGTTGTGGGTGACTGTTGTTTTTTTTAATGCTGATTATCTGGAAAGTTCTCTACTTTGAGCCAAAGTTTGGAACAAAGCAGGTACAGTCAGGCATCCTTCGGGGCAGAATGGAGATAAAAAGGAAAGCACGGGGATGGCGTGTCCTGAAGTCAGCTGTGCTTCTTTGGAACTGCACTGAGAAGAGAGCTGTACTTTGCAGTTCGTGAGTTTTAAATACCACACTTGCTCTCCCAGCAGTCATGGCGAAGGACAGCAGATGCCTTTTTGAGCATATTTAGTTCTGTAATACAATAAACAATAATATTCTGCAGTGTCATATCCATCCTAAGGAGGTAATCGATAGAAGGCTGAGATAACAGTACATTTCGGTAAACACAAATGGAAAGAAATTTCGTGTTGGGAAATCAACTTCCTGGAAGAAAAAAATGAATTTATCAATATACGTCTTTATAAAGGTAGGCATAGGACTCTTTTAACTTATTTATGGAAATTCCAGTTCTCTTTGTGTGAAAAGCACTGCACAGAAATAATGTACCCTCTCCTAGAAGTTATAGACAGATCCTTTATTGTAGACGGCAATGAGGTCATCGCTGCCTACAACTTCCTGAGGAGGAGAAGCAGAGAGAGGTGCTGGTCTCTTCTCCTTGGTTACCAATAGTAAAACATGAGGCAATGGCATAAAATTACACCAAGGTCGGTTCAGACTGCACATGAAGAAACATTTATTTACTGCGTGGTCAAACACTGGAACAGGCTTCCTAGTGGGGTGACTGATGACCCGTGGCTGTCGGTGTTCGAAAGGCATTCGGACAATGTCCTCAAAAATATGCTTTAACATTTGATTGGCCCTGAAGTGGTCAGACAGCTGGAACAGATTTCTGAAGGTCCCTTCCTAATGAGCCATTGCATTGTATTGTATTGTACTGTATTGCGTTTTACTCTACTTTCTGTGCTCTGCTCTACTCCAATCCCTTTTTATTTTTGCCCACTATTTCTTTTGCCAGGTACCACAGCCAGGAACGCTGAAGCTGTCTCATCTTCAGGAAGGCACATACATTTTCCAGCTCACCGTGACAGACACTGCTGGTCAGCGGAGCATGGATAACGTCTCTGTGACTGTTCTCCCCATGACTCATTCTGCAGTAGGTGAGAAACCGACTGCAGCCATTGCCCGTATGACACCCAGGTTGTGCTGCTCAGAGCAAGGGTCTTGATGGAGGCAGAAATCTTATTCTTCATTTCTATCATATTATTTCACCCCTATTTGTTGTATGATAACATCTCTTTCCATTTTGAGTCGCTGTTTCAAATTGAAGAAGCACACATCACGTTTGTTAGTGCAGTAATACTTCAAGCTTTTAAACACTCCTACCTATACTGCTGATAAGCAGGTAGGGTTGGAAATACTGCCGTATGCATCAGACACACAGTTCCTTGTGGGGTCACAAGAGGTATGAAACAGGACAGGGCTTGTGCTATAGGGAAGACCCAATGCACTTCAGCTTTACTGCATAATGTTTGTTAAACAGTGAAGCCTTATGTTATTGTGAACACCAAAACTAAAACTGACCCATCATTTTTTAAACTCTGAGCTTGAGAAACATATAAAAACTTAAAAGGTAGAAAGGAAGACAGATTTCAGTGGCTGTCAGTTTGGGGCTCTTTAATGTAATAACTTCTGTTGTAATTAGCAGGGTGCTAATACAGATCTGCTGCTGTGGCACAAAGTAAAGGGTAAACTAGCATCATTAATGTGTTCAGCTGACCCAGTGAAAGCTCTGCACCACTGCAATATCACTACATGAGAGGGTTGTCCCAGCGGCAATAAATAGGTATTATGAAAAACCGCTTACGAATCTGTTTAATAATATCTGTGCTCCAGTAATGGGCAATAGAATCCTAGTCAGTAATGCCTAATTCAGCTAAAGCAGCCAGAGAAGTTTGCTGATTTCTTTATTTTTTTGCTTTGAGCATCTGTGGCATCTCTGGAGTGGAACATGTAAAGGATTTGCTTTTTTTTTTCCTGGTCCCCCAGTTATGTTTGCACTTCAAGCACTACTGCCAAACTAAGCTGAACCAGTGCGCAGTACCTCCATGCACACAGGACCTGTACTGTTATTAGGATTGAAGTTACAGAGATACATTTCCAGAGTATGATTTGGGGTTTTAAAACACATTCATGTGTTCCTGCCGTACTTTCATTAGCAGTGCTGAGGTTTAATGTTGTTGCTGTGGTGCACAGCAGCGTGACAACCAGAGGCTGTCAGTTGCTCATGCAGATTGGCTTGCTGTTAGAACCATAATCCAGCAATGAATTTGATAGTGCTTTACAAAGTGATGAAATGCACTGCTGTTGGAAGGACAAATACACATATACAAAACACCTGATAATTACAAGGGTCAGGATGGGTTTCAGGAAAACTTTTAGTATGCAGCTGCAATTGTGAAATGTCAAGGGACATTCTCAGTTTCCTGAGGAATCTAAATACTAAAGCAGGCAGCAGGCAGTTGTCTCGGTGAAGGTCACCTTGTGCTCAGACCTGTTCTGGCAAGTGCTTTACAGGAGTCAGTGGATGGTTCATGTGGATAAATGATGAACACTCTCCTAGCATTTTAATTACTTTAAGAAAACATTCCACCCCATATAGTCCATAGGTGTGCCTGAGTAAAATAACTTACTGTCAGCGACACAGAACGGGTGTGTGGTAGGAATTACATGTTGGAGAAAGGCAGTTGCAGCCACCAAGATTTCATTTACTTTCAGGACTGTTCCTGGTCCTCTAAGCCTGGAAAGATCTCCTTTCAGCATAGGCTGGCAGAATTTAAATTGCAGTGGAGCTGCTGCATAGATTGTAGGGTGCTACGGCCTCCAGGTTGAGTTTGTAGTAAGGTATTTCCACAAGAGTGATGAGGGTGCCAGGAACAGCTATCAGCTGTATTGCCTTTTCTGTCAAGATAATATTGACTCAATACTTACTGTTTGGATTTGTCTTTTGGTAACTTGAAAACTGTTTCTCAACAGCCTGTGTCGGGGTTTGCTCTCGCTACCAGTTTATCTGCGATGATGGCTGCTGCATCGACATCACATTCGCTTGCGATGGAGTGAAACAGTGCCCCGATGGCTCTGATGAAACTTTCTGCCAGAACCGTAAGTGCTGCATGGGATAACACTGCCTGTGAAAGTCACTGCAGATTGTACCACCAAAGGGAAATGATATATCCCCTTTCATGGTTTCTCCTCTCGTGAAAGAGCAGCTTGCTACCAGCATGGAACCACTCACTGCATATAATATGTGAGAAAGATTTAGGTCCGCATAGAGCAGATGCTCAGAAATCAATTCCGTTTTCTTTCAGTGTGTGTAAAAATGATCAGAGGTCTCCAAGTGACAGATTTTGAGTTAGTTTTCAAAACTGAAAAGATCGGTGAGCATCTGACCTGAATGAGCATCTCAGAGGTACACTTCAAAGTGCAGCTGAGTACCTCACCGGAATGTGAAATGCTGGATATCTGAGCATGCAGGGAAACCAGTTGTGTCACTGCTGTTCTGTTAGCTTTCCTTATTTGCCCTCATCACCTGCCTGTCCTCAGCAGAGTGAACAAAAATCATCAGAGGGTGAACTGTCACGATGTCTAACCACTCTCATTGATATTACAGTTGCTGGATTTCACTTTAGAGTTCATGAGCATATTCTTGCTCTATAGCTGACTTTGGTGACCTGCTAAGTACGTGGAACTCATGTTTCACCATATGTCTGAAGCTAATGAAGTTGTTTAGTCTGCCTCTTGAGGTAGATTTGCAGAGTTCTCCATCAGAATATAAAGATTTTGATTCTTGATTCTATTAACGCAGTCAGCCCAGGACGGAAGACAGTGACTCATTCAGCCCCCAGCACTACCCAGCAAAGGACTGCAGGACTGACAGAAAAAACAGACGAGAACTTAGCTGCAGAAAACACCCTGAAAGCCACTGTCAGAAATCAACTGCTTCTCTCACTGGATGCAGACACGTCTAACCAATCGCTTTCTCAGGGACCCAAAAAACAAAACAGTGGATTTGTGCCAGGTAAGAACTGAAAAGCATCGGTTTCAATAAATCACCCTATCTTGAGGAAGAAAATATCTTTTGCCCTCATCTAAATTAAACTGGCTTCAGGTGTCTGGTTGAGAGAAAACTTTTGCAAATGTTAAATAAATAAATAAGCAAAAGAAGCTTTCAATAGGAAAGTTACCAGTGGGTATTGCTTTATAGTGTTCAGGTCTGCTTCTTACTAGATGCAAAATGCAAAGAGAAAGTTAAAATGCAGAGATGCCACCAAAAAAAAAAAATACAGCCTAAGGAGCAAAACATGTGGAGAGTTAAATACAAGCTCTGTCTTCCACAGGTTCATATCTGTGTAAGCTGATGTTTTTATTTGTAGCGTGGTACCTTCAGCAGAACGTAACGAAGTACAGCTCAACTTGAGTGAAAGTAATTGTAGCTCTTCTCGTGCTAATTGATGGTTGGTTTTTTATCATTTTTGTTTGTTTGATTTTTCGTTGAAGCAGTATCTTGATTATTATGGGCACTTTCTTTCTGAATTGTACCTCCGGGGCAGGAGAAATCTTTCATCACTACTGAGTAGGTTTGGTCTTTGGTAACAAACAACCCCAAGTCCCCAGTAGTATTCTCCATACTGGCTGCAAGCCCGTTCTGAGTCACTCTGTAGTGATATTACAGGCACCAGTCGTCAAACATTGCCTTGGTAAAGCTCCAGAAGCTGCAATGAAATCGGTGTGCCTTTTAAGGCAGCCAAAATACAGGTGGTTCTATCTGGTAAATTAAAATGACCTGAAATGGCAATTGAATGAAAGCGAATCTGTGCACAGAGCCTTACATGAGTGCAAGACCTCCCAGTTTTATTTCTTGAGTTTGGACAGATCCTTGCTCCCCAGGATGCAGCTGATTATTTACTTCTTACAACAGAGCAGTGCTTAGTGCCCTCTGCTGCTGGCTCTCACGAAGGGCACCTCCCTGGTTCACACTTGTATCTTCAGCTTCTTGAATTTCATCCATGGAGTCTGCAAAGGGAGTGAAAATAACGATCAACAAGAACCTGATTGCTTCGGAGAATATTTAGAAACTTATGGCAATACATTCTTTCAAGTGTTTCCACCTTTTCTGTCAGTGTAAAACAATCTCATTGTTCTTTATCAGAATGAGTTAAAACTGCAGTCTGCCCCAAACCTGTTTGGCTGTCGTAGTTCTAAGCGACACCTGATACAAGCCTACCTAAAATAGAGGTCAAGTTGCCAAAGGGCATTGCAAACTCTAGTGGAAAGCCAGCTGCTAACTGTCTTAAAAGCCACTGTGCTTGTGAATCTGTCAGTAAAACCAAATTGAGGTCACTAAGCTTGGCAACCTATAATCAAATATTACAATCATTATAATCAGAAGTTCATAGAAGAGTGACACCTCTATGCCATCATTTCAATGTCTGACCTTTGCACGGTAACTTGCACAGTTCTTCCTCTGAAGGTAGCCTGAAGGTACACAGCAGTAAACAATAAAAAACAATATTATAAAACTAAAAATAACATGATGGGGAATCAGTGGTTATTGTAGTACCAGAAGCTGCTGTAATCTAATATTTTAAATGGGCGAGATTTCCAGCTGACCATGTCTGTCTTTAATTCTTTCGACATCAGTCAGAATTTCAGTTGAATTTTATGTAGGGATTTCCTTGTAGAACAGAAGGACCCAGCGCTTAGTGAGCCCATAACCCAATACTTTGAACCAAAAAAGCAGCAGTGAGCTTTTAAATGGCTACGGCTCAGTGCCAAAGGGGGTGCATGAGGTAGGATGTGAAGAGGAGGTAGGTACCCAGCTTCGTAGGGCAACCGACAAAATCCCCTCTGAGTTGCTGTACTTTCTTGCAGACATATCAACTTGATAGGAGTTGTACACTGTACATTAATGATTCCTCAGGTTCCATAGAAGTTCGAGTCCTGCCCCATGAGAAAGCATCACAGTTGTTACGGGCTTGAGCTGACAGACATCTAACACATTCCTAGAAATACACCCAGATCCACTGAATTAAGTTTCTTCCCACCATTCTCATCTCCTTGAGGTGACAGACCAAATTTAATAACTAGGTGCTACAAAAATACAATGACACTTACTCTGTGTGCATGTATTTTATGTTAGATACCTGGCCCAGACAGAGGGGGAACTGGATTTGGTTCCCAAAGGTGCATCATGTCTCACTTCCCCATCTCTCAGGGAAGTGTCTATGCTGCTGTCAATGGGACTTGCCAGCTCCCTGCAAGGATGGTTGATTTGGTTTAGAATAACGAGAGTAAAAAGTGGAGGTCAGAACCCTTTCTTAGTGGTGAGCACACTCCCCTGGGCATCCCGACTGCTTGTCCTTTCTCTAGGCATGTATGTGTGTTTTAGCCAGTGATTACTGAAAGTTAGATAGCCACTGTGCTTATATGCTGTAGGGAACCTGCTTTAGCAGGGGCTTGGACTGGATGACCTCCAGAGATCTCTTCCAACCCCTAAATTAAGTGATTCTGTACAGGAGAATAGTATCAAGGGAAATTTATTCCAGAATGCCCTATCCTCCTCCTAATAATTTCACTGTTCCCAATTCCCCTTAACCTGCTTTCTTTACTCTCGCAGACCCTCAAATTTGGCTCTGATTTGGTACAACTTTTTGGTAAAGATTTACACCTAGATATAAAATGTGAAAATGTGCAAGTGCAAGGTAAGGACTATCTAAAACTTCTACCTGGCCTAGCAAGGGATTTAGTAACAGCACAGTTATAAAAATAACGGGTCATTCACTGTTGACAATGGATGATCCCTATTCTGCATGCCTGCATTTCCAGTGAGGTTCATCTACAGCAGTGTGACTCCAGGGGAGTGCCACGTCCAACATAGAGCCTACCTTGGGAGCCAAGTGCATGGAGTCTTTTGTAACAGACTCATCCAAGCTAGAAGACCAAATATTTTATTCCATAGTCAGAGTGGATGCAGGGAGAGGAATTTGATGTCAATCGAGGAGTCCTTTCCCTTTGCAGACATACCTCCAGAGTGAGGTAACCCTGACTGCATCTCCTCCAAAGGCCAGCACAGCAGTTCTGCATGGCTGCCTCCAAAGTGCCCTGGCATTAATTTCCAGGGAAGCTCTCAAGCCTAAATGAGTGTTTGGCACTACTGCACTTGTAAATGAATTCAGTAAAAATTTAGTTGCAGCAACGGACCAGGTTCTAAGCATCAACAGCCGTTCTAGCAACCACGCTCATTGTTGACAGGTTGAATTCATAGGAAGCCTGAAGATTTTCACTTGCCAGCATAGCAAACTCGAGTGTATAAATCACCGTAACAGCTTTGCATTCCCCTGGCACTGGTCTGTGCATCACTCCAGGCTGCCCACACCAGCTGTTCTGCAGTACTGTTCAGGGGTGGGATTACAACACTTGACTGAGTGCCCAAGCATTAGTCATGTTTTCACTGTAGAGACCTGAACAGCAGTAGCTGTTACTTAGAGCTGAAATTTAGGGCACCTGGAACAGGCTATAAACTGCAATTTCCTAGGGACAGAATAGAAAATAAAGAGAAAGTAAAAATAAAACCAAACTCACATAACATGCTTTAGCAAGCAGGCAAGAAGCCCAAATATGTAAAAGTTATATCGCTTTCTATCACTTATTTCTCCTCTCTCCAACTCCCTAGGCAAAATCTCACAAGTTAGTTCCATGCCTCTTCCTTTTCACCTCTTGCCCAATGGGTGCAGACGCACGCTGCGTAAGGCTCCCAAACCTGTTTGGGGAAATCCATTTTCTAGTTCATTAACAGATAAGATGTTGAATGGTACTGCCCTCAGTAGCCTCCAGTCCTGTAGGAGAAGCCCTAAATCCTAACAAAACTTACTGCTGCCAGATTTGCTGAAAGGATTCTATTATTTTTCTGCTCTTTCTATTTTTCCCCACTTCTTTTCCATTTAGATGCATTGGCCAAATGTCCTTACCAGCAGTTGACTTAAATATTCCCCTTGCACAAATGGAAGGGAAATAAATTCATACAACAGGCATTCAGACCTGGCCTCGTTATACAGACAGGAGCAGCTCTAAAAAGGAGCTGATACCTTCTGGGAATTTCCAAAATAAAGAAAAATACTCATGTAATTCATTTAGGGAAACAAAACAGCTGCTGGTTTTGGTCTCAGTTACATTTGAGTTACTTTATGCAGCCCTAGTACCTTAAAGCCAGCACAGTTTACACTTAGCATTCCCTTAGATCCTTTCGCATGTCCAAAGAACTCAAAGAAACCTTCATGTGAGGAGGAAGAGGAGGACTGTAGCTTATTTCTGAGGCATTTCCTGGCACATGATGTTGGTGTTCATACATGCTTTGCTTTAATGTCAGCCCAACAAAACCCGGAGCCTGGAAGGCTGTGTTGTGTCTTAGTGTGGGGACATCAGCACTAACCTCACAGCTGCAGCAATGGAATAAGTTCGGCTTGAGTTGAAAGGTTCTTGTATTTCCTCCTTACCCTGATGAGACGGCTTTCTGCTTTCTTGTTGGGTAGGAGGTAGATGAGTTGTCTGTTCAAGTTAATTGACTAAACGCTTCCTTTTTAACACCCACCTTTGCAAGGAATGCCAGTTACAATACTTCATATTTTTCTGATGATGCAGCATAATGTTTCCACTTTTGTCACTGCAGAGGAAACATATTTCCAAGGAATATTCACATCGCAGCCAAAGTGCCCATTAGAAAAGAAAAAAGCACATTTCTGCTTCTTGTGACAGCACTGAATTAAGCTGGCACTCTTGCATGAAGCAGCCCTGTATCTATCAGCTCAGGCCTCCAGTGTGAGAGTAAGAAGAAATTCTGTCTGCATTACTTTTTGCTCTCACGAAGCAAAACTGCAGTTGTCTCTGCTCCCAGGGTGAGCACTTCTTGGCAGCAAAGCGTCTGCTCTCCTCTTACGTTGTTACAAACAATGTTCTGTTGTACCCTCTCTTCCATGCACAGCTGTGACTAAGTCATCATCTTTGAAATGTTTTCCCAACATACTTTTGTGTCTTCCAAGAACTTAAGTTCTGCTTCCCTGCGTGGCAGATAGCAGGCAAAATTAAGGTAGTTTGGGCAGCCTGTGTATTTCCTGCTTTATAAGCTAAAAGGATGAAGGTAACATAACTTGGAACGGCCTCATTTTCAGCTGTATGCAAGTGCTTTTAGTATGCTTTAGCTCGTATCGATTGGTCCATACCCTGTTATGAAAATATGAAAAAAGGAGAATTTACATCCTTTTTTTCAGTGGAAAATGACCCTACTCGGGTTTGGTTGAAATGCACCGTGGTTTGCGATGCTAAGAATGAATTACATTTTAGCATCGATTTCACATCATTTCAAAAATTCAAGCCAGTTTTCACTTGTCTTGCTTGATTTCATGCAGATAACAGTTCCTCAGGGAAAAAAACAGGTGATAAAAATGGAAATGGCCTAATTGTGCCAAAGAGGGATCAGCTCGGAGACGGTCATCCAGTCCCAGAAACAGGTAAGTCTGAGCACGTGAAGTCATTCTGAATTACATTAGAACTTTTCAGCCAAGTAACAGAGACCCAGACATTACAGCCGAGAGTTGAACAGTGTGCTTCCGTACTCTGAAGCATTCTCAGCACACAGGATCACACATTTTAGTTTCTCGGTGTGAGTTACACCAAATATTACCACCAAGCTGATAGGCCAGCTCTATTTTTATAGAAAAATTTGAGTTCTTCCTCTACTGTTTCTTCACTGTATTAAGCATAATCTCTCTTATCCTTTCTGTAGGTGCTGTACTACCTTTGGCCTTAGGTTTGGCCATCACTGCTTTACTGCTGCTTATGGTTGCTTGCAGACTGCGTTTAGTGAGACAGAAGCTTAAAAAAGCTCGACCCATTACATCTGAAGAGTCTGATTACCTCATCAACGGGATGTATCTCTAACAATCAGATTTAGGTCTGTTGTTTTCTCCTCTTTCTCTTGTGTCCATGAACCTCTGCCTCTAAAAAAGGACCAAAATCTTTAGTTAAGTTTCAAACGTAGAAGAAGCTTCCATGATAAGGAAACACGTTCTCCCCCTTCGGTGATGAATACAGATGTGGGTGGGTGCCTGTATTCAAAAGCTCAGAAGCATTCAGTCTCCAAAGGGTAGCTCCAGCTGGCTGTAGAAGATGCCACGAGGTGGAGAATCCCCCAGGGGACTTGGTATGCCCTCATCCTCCCCATGGCTACCGGGGCCCTAGGGCCAGAGGGCTGGGGCTGCCAAGGCCAGCAGATCCCCATAGCATAAGCAGGGACGGAGGGCAGCTTGTCACCACCCTGCTGCCACCAGCACGCTCTGCACTGGGTACTGGGATGCTGTAGACCAACGTGAGTGTACCATCCAGCAGAGATGGATCCACGCACTTTCCACCTCAGACACTTGGAATGTTATCATAAAAAAAAAAAAATAATTGTTTCGCTTTGTTAACTAAAAGCAATTGCCATCTAAGCACCAGCATTTGTATTGACATTTAAGGAATGGAACACATTTTTCATTCGTAGTTTAAACCTCTAAACAGCTAACAAAGTCACGCTTGCTAAATGCTAAAATGAAAAAAGCAAGCACTCAAAGCTGGGACTTACCAGTGCCTGACAGCCGTTGTATGTGATCCCAGAGCTACATCTCTCCCCACATGGCAGGCTTCAGCCTTTTGCACCCACAGCTCAACGTGCTCCACCCTGTGAAAGAGCACTGGGCGGTGGCTGTTCTTCAAGGCACCAGCCCCAGCCTTGCTACGCAGACTGGTTAGCAGTGTTGGTGTTCTGCTGGGTAGAAACCGAAGTGAATTCTAGGCAGACTGGCACAGTCAGTGAGACTGACGCTTCTGGCAGAGTGATGAAAACCCGGCTGTGCTTCCCCCACAGTGAGGGATTTGTGCTGGTTAATTCTTAGCTCCCTGCAAAGCTTGAAGGCTTCAGCAACGTGTCCCCATCCCAGCAAAATTCTCATAGAATTAGAGCAAGTAATCGATATGCGTGAGTGAACTTCAGACGTGTTAACAGTAAATTGTGTACAGTACATGTTATATATACATATATATATATAGACACCGTGCTGTCTACTTTGTTTGACTGTCCGAGGATGTCGCATCCATCATGGGTCCCAGTAGAAATGGAGGCAAGACGAGGCATGCATCTTTTTGTATGTCGTCTTTTTACTTCAGTATCTTCAAGTCTACGAGAATATTGCCATGGTATAAATAGTTCTTTGAGTTGCTCAGTCTTGATTACTTTATGGAAAATAGCTCTAATAAACCTATTTTATTCATACGTTTCTTGCACTGCATTTATCTTCAGCTACCAGCTAAATGTTCTCACCTTCCTCTCAGCAGGTAGGATAGCCCATAGTATGAAACTGTGGGCAGACAGAAGCGTGTAGAACAGCCCCTATCAAATGGCCTTAGAAGAAGCCCTGCCCTGCCCACAGGGCCCTCCTTGCAGCTCCCAGGGCTGACTGCAGACTGCCCAGCCCAGCTGCCTTTCAGCACCGGTGTCCCTTAGCCAGAGAAGCAGAGAACACAGACTGCTCTGATGGCATACACCTATGGAGGTTACTTCTCCGAGTATTAGAAGAGGTTATCAAAACGTTCCGTGTTTTAATGCTGATCAAGGTACGCATTTTGGTTAGATTGCTTTTCTCTGTTTCGAATTGTTTTGCCTTTCAGACAAACTGACGTACACATAAGCATACAATCCATTTCCCAGTACCAGGCAGTGCCTCCCTGAATTCTATCTGCGATTCAGAATCGCGTTTTTCCACACGGTCCCATTCTACACAGCTTTGGCCTGAAGGCCCCACATGTTCCATGGTCCCGCAGCATTAGGGAGGGGCAGTTCCAGAAGCACATATGCAAAATGAAAGTGCTGAGACAGGTCAGCGTGATGCTTCACTTGTTTTTAAACCCTAAATAAAGCATAAAGTTCCAGTCCAAACTGCACACGGCGGGCAGGAGGCAGGGAACAGGGCAGCACAAATGCAGCACAACACAAAGGCCTCCCCATGTCAGGAACTGATTGTTTTGCTTTCTAGTGGCAAAAGCTGAAATAGCACAAGCAGTGGGAAAGAACTAGAAAAGATTCAAAGAGAGCTGACAGATCACAGAGGCAATTCATACGTTGTGATGACTGGGAAAGAAAAAAAGGAGCCCACAAAACAATCCGTTTGACCAGAGTAAGAAAAGGCAAAAGTATTTGTAAACAGGGAATATCTGGGGGAGGGGGAGATGTGTAGAATTACCTCTTTGCCATATATTTTTCAACTGCTAGTTAGTTTGGGTAGGATGCAAGAACACAGAGCTGTGAGTAGGCGTGCAATGCAATAGAAACACCCGCAGGGCACTGAATGCTGCTCGGGACCTCTGGAGCACAGAGAAGCCTGCGAGCACTGACCCACCACAGAAAGCCATGGCAGAAATAAGCTTTTATAGGTTTCTAAACACGTAAACTCATTTTAAAGATGATAGAGCAGGAAATTTTAACATAGTTTTTCATACCTTCCAGTTCCTAACGCATAAAGGAGATGCGCTGGCAATACTTAAATTCAGGACAACTTTCTTCAGCCATGTTGTTCCCCACAGCTGCATTGGATCAGCGATGTCCATAACCACCTAGCAGCTCTGTATTTAGAAAGAAAAGCCCAGAACCCTACAATTGGGAGGCCCAGGCAGCTGCCCTCAGCCACAAAAGGCGGGCAGAAACAACAGTGCACACACACAGAACTCACAGGCCTGGTGAGAACCCGCTCACGTGCTCTCTGAGCACACTGGTGTCCGCTGCAAGAAACTCCAATAAGCACCATACAACTGCACTTACACACCAGACTCGGGAACTGCTGCCACGTGCTGCAGCACATTAACTAGCTAAAAATGGACACGTTTCTGGTCATTCAGCATTTCTTATATAGGCTTGCTTTCTTTTTGGATGTGTGAAGTCCCATGAAAAGATTTTTAGAAATAAAGAAATAAACGCAGACATTTAAATACAGCTTCCTCTCAATTTATTTGGCAAAGTAGCAATTCAGACATTTCACACAGCATTTATTCAAGCTCTTCAACTCTTCAGCACATCAACTTGTCCTCTTCTCCCAGAAGCTCGTACTTCAGAACCATTGCTCCACCACGGAGGGGTCTTCATTCCCCAGTTCCTAAATGCTGCCCCTGCATGCTCCGCCCTGCCCAAAGCACCCCGACTGCCACCAATTCCTTCTGCAGAACAGGTGCCTCGTCGCAGCCTTGGTCCCTGAAGCATTCTCCCCACAGAGCTGTTGCCAGGTCTCAGCTCTGTCACCTCTCCTGCCTTAGGCTAGCTTGTTACACTGCGTCCAGAGACAAGAATTTGGAGACAGCTGAGCTCTCGTCTTTCCTTCGATTGATTAAATTAGTGAGATGATGTAAATAAAGCTGAACTCAAACCGAATGATACAGTGACCAAAAGGCTGAACATTAGCATGCATCATTTAAGATAGTTCACTTCAACACCAACAACTAGATTCACAGTTGATTGTGGGTTAGTACAAATTCGTCAGACGCAGATGGGTTTTTCTGAACTGTGTTTTCTAGAATACACGCTGTAGTAATTCCTTTATAAGGCTAATCCTCGTGTGTGTGCTCCCAGGCTGCGCTCAGATCAGGAGGTGGTACATTGACTTCCAAACATCTACGTGAACTGATATGTCGCTTTCACACAGGAACGGGACTGTGCCGGCCTTCGAAGGGAAGGTTATTTTAAACGTTACCTCTTTCAGATCCAGAGGCCTTTGAATTTTTTAACCTTTGTGCTTTCAGTGATTAATCCTATCACAAAATATCGCTGTGCTGCCACAGACATCCAAATGCATTTTGCAGTGATCACGATGGCTGTGTTTACACTGATTATTTTATTCTATAATCCTTTTTCATCGTTAAAAAGGAAATAATGACATGCTGCCTACAAAATTTCCCAGTTGCTCAGATCTGAGCAAGAGGAATAAGACATGCTTCTCCACTTTTCCAGAGCAGCTCAATTTGCTGTACTGCGTTGTGTTTTCCTATACCAAAACGGAAAACTTGGGGCAGAAAAAAAGATTTATAGCCTTCCAACTGTTCTTCTATATGAAAATTGAACAACTGTAGCTAAGAGTCCAGGATTCACTACTCATTCTACGTGTATCGAGTTTCCCTTGTATCACAATAGTTTGCTTTTCCTAAGAATGGAATTTTTCCAGAGTGCCCATAGTCAGAAAAAAAAGAGAGAAGATTCATTCAGCACGTGGCCTTGTCAAAAGCACCTTGCGCTTTGAACCAGACTAGACATTGATCTGTCTCCTATTTTTAAATAATGCAAAGATCTGTATGTCTGCCACATACCGATCGTAGTCCTCCACATAAGCACAATCTCCCTCCTGCTTTTAGCTTTATCATCCCAGTGACTGGGATGCAGCTCGCATCGTGTTTCTGGAGGTAAATCTATGTTTACCGTAACAGCAGTAAGCTGTAAGCCAAAACAGAGTTTCAAGTCTTCATTAGTTAATTTTAGAAGGAATGGGAAAACCACGTCTTTTATGCCCAACTCAAACAGCAATGTTTAGTAAGAGCAGCCACCTTTGATGTTTTGAAATTCAATATATACAAATGCCTGGTTTTAAGGTAATAAAGCAGCTGATTGTATCTACTACATGCTAGTCTATGACACCATGTCAAAAGCTTAAAAAAGAAGTTCATCTCCTTTTAGTAGCATCTAGCAGACATTGGAACACAGAAAACCTGGTATTGCCTATGTAGTGTCATAAGGTGCACAGAAGCAGTTTTACCAAGGGACACAGGAGCCAAGAGAAGTGAGTGTTCAAGTACCCCCATCAAAATTAGAGTTCACAAGCTATAGATCTTCATCCGCAGTTCATCTGCAGAAATTCACTTTGAACAGATGGAAGTAAAATAAAGGCATGTTAAACAAAACAGTGCCCACATAAAACTTTCCACCATGTCTTTATCAGATTTGCCTTGAGCATCTAAAAAAATAAAACAAACACCACGCTTTTCCATGCTGATAACAACGGTATAACGAAGTCCAAAACAAGCTGCAATGCTGTTGGTTTTCAAAAAGCTTTTAGAACTGGAGATGAGCAGTCCACTGTAACACTATGTTTGGGTCAAGATGATGTAGCTTTTACAATTCATCCCTGCAGAAAGAAAACACACGCAGTTATGCTTTCAGTCCCTCTCAAAATGACATCTGAAAAGTCTGGTTGCTGCATCAGAACACATTTAAGGGCTCAAGCAAATAGGCAACATTTCAAAAATCTCTTCAAGCATTTAATCAAAAAGGAAAGGCAACAGCAATCCCATATTGTCTCAGTCATGTGACCTATTGCGAAATACAAGTCCCTCCTCTACTGCAAATGGATCATTTACTCAAGTGAATGTCTCCCACACCACCAAAATCGGTAACTTTTTACAGTAACACGGCTGCCTGTCATCCAGCCTCCACTGGCTCCATGCTGGCAAGAAACTGAGCCAGCTTACTAGACAGAGTATTGGCAAAAACCACTCATGGTAGCTGCCAAAAAGACATGTTGAACTGCAGTTACAGTCTCCCAAAACAGCTGGGAATTCAGAATGTCAGGTATTGGAAGGGAGCTCGAAAGATCATCCAGTCCATCTACCTCACATCAACATCACGAAGTCTGCATCAACTATTTTATTTCTTTCTCAGAGGAACTCTACTAGCTCCTGAAGGACTTACACACGAAATCATAGTGTATGATTTGGAAAGGGAGTTGTTACATCAGAAGGAAATTCAGGTAGGAGAAAGGATGCTTCAAGAAGTCTCTAAAGCATTGTGAGGACACAGGAAAATGCAGGCTTTTGTTCCTACACATCCTATAAAACACACTGAATCAGGGAACCCATAGAACCCATATTCCAACAGTGAAATTATCTTACATCAGTGATTTGTGTAAATATTTCCAAAGCATTAACTTTAATGCCAGATGTCCATCAAATCTGAAAGCTGTGCACTGACGCTATGAATGTTGGAAAATTTAATCAGGAGTGTTTGCTTTTTTCCCCCCTCACTCACCCATAAGGCACAAGCAATCTATAAACTGAATTTACTGCACTTTTTCTTTTGGTAAGTGCATCGCTCTCATTAGCCAAAGCTAATGTTTGAGTTAACAAAAACTTCACTAATGTGATTGCTGGCTCACTACACATCAGTATTTCCAGCTATCATGCAAACTAACCCACAAAAGATATAGTGCTACGTGCACACAAGCAAAAGCTTTGAAATTACAAAGGCGTTACTGGTTCACAAATCACAGAGCGTGGAATGGCAACATGCACATCATTTTAAAAGCAACTGATAAGGCTTCCGCAACCAGTTCTATCTAATGCAGCTGGAATACAAATCTTATGATTTGTTAGAAAAATATTTGCATTCTTTGCACTTTGCACTGCCTTCTATAGCGCAGGTACAGATAATACAGCTTCAGAGTGTCACAGGAATTGAAAAAGCAGAAAAAAGCAAAAGGGAGGACAAATCTTGGCAGCAGTAAGATAACATCTGTTTACAGCCAAATGTTTGAAAGGTCTCTGTGTTTGCATGTTTCACAGAGTAGGTATTTGTTTGCTTTAAACAGATGAAATAAATGAACCTCTGATACAGAGTTTAAAATGCAGTGCAGGTGACTCTCAGCCAATTATTCCATTCTTCCTTAATGTTTCCAGGAGCTGTGCCACCTGTTGATATTTACATCAAAAAAAATATGTAAATAATGACTACTGTTACTGCTGGTTTAATCTCAACGTGCCTCATAGCTGACACGATTTGCATCCTGAATCCTACCACATACTCTCACAGCTTTGCAGAAGCCTGGTCTTTCACTTTGACAAACACTTGTGGATCCGTCACACCCAAGCTAGACCTTCAAAAAATTGAAAGCCTAAGAGAAACTCCATACTTACTCTGGAAGTATTAAAGATGGCACATCACTCATCTACAAATTTTGGCAAAGTCTTGGCCAGATAACTTAATGTATTTGAAGGTTTTTTCTTTAACAAAATGGTATTTGTACTTAGAAATCAAATGAGCTATATTGATATGCCAGCGTGTTAACTGCTGGTATCTTCCGTTGCTTTAAGCTGTTCCTGACAAAAATGGATAAGTACATCTTAGATGTTACGTTCAAAATAGATATTTTCATATCCTGTTTGTTCAAGCATACACTGGTAGTAAGGGGATTGGCCTCCCTCACAAGACTTTTCACCCAGGCTTCACTACTTCTGAATCCAACAACAGCATGCCAGCCCAAAACAATCCATCATCTCTGTGTTAAAAGTATGCAGTGCTTATTTTCTACAGTTATGAGAAACTGAGCTCATGCGTGCACTATTATATATGTGTATGCATGTACATACATGTTAAAGAAAACCATTCTCAGCTTTTCACCTAATGCAAATAGCTAGCAGACTGAAATACACATTGCAAAATAGTATCAATTGATCTTAGCCTCAACTGTATGAACGAGAAGCTATCAAGCTATGACTTTTGTGTAAGAACACCGATTCTGAACATCATGAAAATGTTCCCTGCTTTAGGAATGAAACCTCTTGATGTGATGTTAACTGAGAGAACTGAGCTAAGCATAATGGATTCTTGAGGTTCTCTTAAATATATATATATTATATACCATTCATATCCAGTTAATTTGGGATTTACAGCCACAGGAGCCTCTCTTATACTACAGCTTTTTATTACAGAGAGGTCTAAATAAGTTCTTTCAGAAGAGTAACTGAGTCTTTCACTGATCTCCACTCACAGCTCTTCAACAATTTAGGAAAGATAAACTGAAATCTAAGAAATCCAGAAAAAAAACCACCACATCTCTTTTTTCTTTGATGGGAGCAGAGATAACAAATACTGAATTCTTATTAGGAGATTCCTTAGCAGCAGTTGGCTGACCAATGCTTTGGTCTAACCAGTCAGGAAAAGCAGCAGCAAAAAGAATAAAGACAGATAACCACCTCCTTTAAAGTCTATAATACAATGGCAGTTATCCTCAGGAAGGGAACGGGAGTTTTCTTCAATTTAAGAACAGAGAGATTATAATAACTGCACTTCAGAGATGTCTTTTCACAGAGATTTCCAAGTCTGAAGCAAATTAAAGATACATCAGAAGAAAAGCCTCTGTGCCACTATAAGGCCATACTTCAGGCCAAGTTTATCTGTTCTGATAACACCAATGTATTTTTTACACTTAATAAAATAAATCCTGAAATATCTCAGAACAGATCAAAGACATTTTTAAAAAATCTGGAGGACAAAATTGAAGTCAAACTAATGAACAACAAAACAATCAATATCCAGGACTGAATGAAATCCAAAGAACTCATTACCTCTTCCTGCACTAGCAGAGAAAACCGAATACAGAACTGTGCACATGAGATACGAAGACTGTAGAATTCTAAGGACCTAAATACACTATATCATTATTAGCAGTATGGGATAGCCACGCATTCCAGAAATCCTTCAAGAAACACTATTTACAAAAACACCCATTGGTGCTATGAAAAACAACTGCTACTACAATTAGGTCAAATGGAAAAGCAGAAAAATGCTTTAAAAGTCTCTGGAAAAAAAAAAGATAGCTCAAGAAGAATATTCTTCTTTTTCAAAGCCTAAACTCCAGATTTGAATAAAGTCAGTCACATTTGTCAGAGGAGGAAAGTAATCACAAAATGAGACTTTCAAATCCTTACACTGTGGCAAGAAATCCCTGAGTACCATGCTGACACAACACTGCTAAGATTCAAAGATAAAGTATTAATTTGCATAATATACAGAAAGTCTGAATAGCACTCATGTTTCCCAGTAGCTGATCTAAGCAGTAACTCATTTAGAACTCATGTTCTAACACTAATTTGTACACGGGCACTATACGGTGATCCAACAAACACTAAAATGAGGTTTTGGCAAGCAGCAGTAATACAAACTGCTTTATTTGTACTTATTTATGGACATTTTGGTAACTTAAAGTTGAAGTGTTCGTGTATCCAAATCATAAGCTAAACCAGAGAATATCTATAAAAAAATAATAAATAAGGGATACAAAGCTCAAAGGCTGTTTTCAGAGCTCAGCACAGATCTGTGCACTTCATTAAAACAGATAACACATTCACAAGTGTTTTCTGGCAGGAAGCAAAACAGGACTGCTGCTTTGTTCACTGCCATACAAACGCCTAGTGTGGTTTAAGCTGACAGCTGTGCTATGCCTGTGTTTCTGCTCATTCAGCTCAACTCGCTGGAAGGCCTACTATCCCTAGAAAGTCCTTCAGAGCTTGCTGTGTTGTAGAACTCAAACGTATCCCCAGAGACAGGTGACAGACTTATTAACAAGCCTGAGAAAACGTTCTGAACACTACTCGAATACATTTACACTACACAAAAGAAGGGATTAGCTTCTTCACTTTGTACTACTTAGAGGCTGAGGAAAAGGCGTTAAGAAGATAATCTATACTGCCCCCTAAGGATTTCACACAGCTTTCTCTTAACTTGTGCCATGTCAGAGAAATAAAAAATGAACAGCTAATTACCACTAACTTACACTATATTTATTCTTAAGTATTTCACACTTTACCCTATTTGGCGAGTTGCTTATAGAAAGTTCATTGAAAGAAGTTCAAATGTAGAAAATATTCTATTCTAAAAAACTAAAAAGAAAAAAGTAACTTCAACACACCAAAACTAAAGAAAAATGAGTTCAAAAGAGACAAAGTGCAACCCATGCAATATTTTTTTCTGCTTTTAATTTAACTTAAACTTAGCATAACCTCCTTTTGGTGACGTAGTAATGCAAACTGAGTCACTTTTCATGGTATGGAGCAGCAGAAAGCAATGACAGCAGCAAACGCAGGCCTTGCAGTCTATCTGCTTAAAATTCACACCCTTTCACCTTGCGTGTGTGTGGAAGAAGTAAGTGGAACAGAAAATCACTTCCACCTGGACCACTGCTTCTCTTTATCTGTTAAAGGCACATATATCACTCCCATCAGAGGCTTCATTTTGACACTGCCATCTTCTAGTTTGTCATACTGTTCAAGCATCTGGTTTCCCCCTGCAGGACCAACTGGTAATATCAATCTTCCGCCAGGTTTTAACTGATCTATAAGCTAGAACACAACACAGAAATTAGAATGTAACCAGCCGCTTAGAGAAGCTGGATCCAACATTGGTTACATTACATCGACAGCTTTGCCACATTTTGTTGATCTGCTATTATGCAGTAGATGACAACTTCAATTAATAAAAAACACCGAAAATGAGAGAAATGTGACAACGTGGCAAAATTAACATTGCAAAACACATTCACAGTCATTCCATCTAATTCCAAAATAAGGTAAAATAATCGGGTTGTAATTCTATATGAATGTGAGTAAGATAAGTGATATGAAACACAGTACGTGAGAGAATTGCCTGGAAACTTTTTTGTTTTTATAATTAAGAAGGTGGTTAATTACAGCTGTTCAGGAGTTCCCAGAAGCTGGTAAAAGAAATGTGCTCTGCATTTCCAGCTGAGCACGTTATTTTTTCCAACAGGCCCAATGTCTCAGAACCTGGTAAACAAATATTTAAATTTTATCACTCAATTATGACAAAAACAATTTATTAAGGAAAATATTCCATTGTTGTAGCACGGATTTATACACCTGACAATTTAAAATATGTCTACAGGAAAGTTATCAGAACATGCATCTTCCTGCAAACCAGCCAGAAATCCAATATAGACCATACACTAACAGCATCCTACCCACTGATACTCCCAGCAGTACAACTCTCTGAAGTATTTTACGTATGTAAGTATATAAAATGTTTTTTACAGCTAAGAGATAAATGAATAACACACACAAGACATAAATGGCTTACTGCTTGGGGCACAACTGGTGCTGCAGCTCCTACATGAATTGCATCATAGGGAGCTTCTTCTGCGTATCCCATTCTTCCATCTCCCACTGCAAGAAAACACTTATTTTTTAACCTTCTCAAAGGTTTTTCAACTCAAATTCTGCTTAAAGTAATATGAAGTCAATATAAAAATATTAACATAGCTATAAAGTAGATGCAACAAAAACCACATACGCACACAATAAGTAGCATAGCACATGAAATCAGAAAGCGCTGATTTACACTGAAAGCTCTTGGAGACATGTTGTCCATCCAGAAGAGATACCAAAGCATCCCCGTGCCCTATCATTCCAATGGATGTGACTTTCCCTTCATTTACCCTTGTAAAAAATAAGCTTTGCCTTATTTTTGCTTATGCTGTCCCTAAGTATAAAGCAGATCACAAGCCCCACTAAATCTCAAAAGTACGTATAAGAGTCCTAAGATGAGGAAAGGACAAACTAAGTATTCACATGGACTATATACTTATAACTGCTCTACCAGTCAGAAGACTAAATTACTCAAAAGGCTTCCGAAGCAGCTTCAGCTCATGGAGAAGCACCCTAGTACAGGTGTTTCATACCACCCCACTGAGCGCTCTGCAATAATCAAGCTGGAAGGAAATGGGACACAGAAGAGCACCCCTTTGTCTGTGCTGGACAGACACACACACTACAACAGACGAGTATCTCACTTCTGAAGACACTCACATACATGCACAGGACAAAGTTGTGTTTGGAAGCACCATTACAGAATTTGTCTTCATAGTGCCATAGAACAAGTGATCTGCACGGACCAAACGAGTTAGTCTCAATCTCTTCATTAGTCTGTAAACCAAATATGGAAATAGGGAAGCCTTTTCATCCACTTTCTACTGCTTCAGCTGACATCCTCATCTAAAGTAAAGATGTATAAACATCTAATGTGAAGTTCTATATGAAAACAGCCTTTCCGAAGGTTGAAAGATACAAGTTTTTAGATGATCTAGGCCAGAGTTACACCTGAGCTTGAACTGAAAAAATAAACTCATTGTTTAAAGTCCAATGACCTCTGCTTTGGTCACATTAAGTACCTGCTATAAAAATATAAAACAGAAAACCACACAAAATCGGCTTATGTGCTGTATGTACTAATTCTCACAGTAAGCCTACTGCTTCTTTTAGTGTGCCATCACAGAAGGCCCACACTGGAGAAGAGACCAAGAGGCCTATGATGGATTGGATAAAACATTAAAATCAGTGCAACAAAACTAATTATTGCATTCAAAATTCACAAAATAAGTATAAATATCATTATGGGCCATTTCTCATATGCAAGACAAATATTAGTACCTATACAGATAAAGCAGCTTGCCATACTCTCAGTATTCTCAAAAGAGCAGAATGGAGGAGACTATTTAGGAGAACAACAACAAAAAAATCAGAGCCCAAGACTGTTTAAAATAATTGTAACATCTGGCAAGTTCTACAGAAATAAGTCTGGAACAGACAGAATCAGGCAAAAGAAATCACCTTGATTCTTCATCTGTGTACTTTCAAATGCTGAAACTGTAGGTTCCTTTGAAATACAGCCAATAAAAATTCCAAAGACCTTAGTTATGTTAATCTGGTATAAACCTGTGTATTGGGTTTACACGCCAACATTTTGGTAGCAAATGCTGGGAAGGGAAAGGTGTTATAGCTTACTTTTCACTGTCCTATTCTATTTTTAAATTGGCAGTACAATACTTTCCTCCAAGTAGTTTGCTTTGCCTGTCACAGCAATCAGTAAATGATCTGTCTTTAGCTTGATCTGTGAGATTTTTCATCTTGTTTTTTCTACCTGTCCTGTTATGGAGTGAAAGAGCAGGTGAATGGCATAGTCAGCCGAGTCTGACAGTCAGTCACTACAATGTGATATCCCAAACTATCACAGAATTCAAAGGAAAACGAAGTTAAAAGGAACATCTTTAATCACTGACTGTGTGTTACAAGACAGCCTAGAATCTGAATTAAGATTTGAAAAATTAAGTGAATACGGTATCCACAGTATTTAGACCAAACCAAAAGAAAGTTCAGTTCACACTAGGCTTTACACAGTGTTCTCTCTAGAGTTCTTTAGGAACAAAAGAAGCAAATTATACTAAACCACTCATAAATTCATATTCACTGAGTGTAAAAGTTTTAGTTATCAGTCAAGAAGAAAAAGCAAGAAGGATAATGAAGATATTCCTCTGTTTAGCACTGGTAGTTGTTTCAGGTTTCCTGTCTTGGTACTTAGGTTTGACTTCAGAAGGGCAGCTACTATCATTAGAGATTAATAAAAAGGCTGAATGAATCAAAAGAAGTTCTGCACCTCTGCCAGAAGCTGGAACTTTGACTTTTTGCCTTCCATCAAATCACAAGAGAAATATTAGTGGTGACCATGGAAGGAAGATCTGGACAGCACTTTGAAACGGTTAAAACCAGGTTTGTTGTCCTTCATACTAGGTACTAAAGCAAGACCCTGCATATACGTTTTACATCCAAAGCTTACAGACAATAAGACTGAACGTTTCCCCTGTTGCTGAGGTGCCCCTTGAAGTGCTTTCTTTCCTCATATCACAAATTCTGAGCAGCACAAGCCTCTCCTTCACAATTTGGAGGCTGTCAAGCAGAAACCACCAATGATTCAACAGAACTCATGGCTATCGCCACTTTCACTAAGCTTCTATTACTGTTACCAGTAACAAAGATGAAAGTTCCAGTAATTCCAGGACCTAATCTCTCTGACCCTGCCAAAGTGGCTTATAACAAAACAACCACCTCGGTGCAGCCAAGAGTACCAATTACATTCACTTATATCCTAGTAGCATTGTATGCCTCCTGTAAAGAGAGAGTAGTGACATGTTACTGTGTTGACTCTCTGTTCCAGCCAGAGAACACAAGGGAGAAAGAGTTGTTCAGCTCAGACAAGCGGGTACTAGTTTGAAGGCTGCCAGATATGCAGGGAGACCTGCATTCTCTTAGGTTCATCAGCAGGTGCTACCTAGAAGCCCCGGTCTCTAGAACTGACAGCAATTGAAGTCATCACTGGCTAAGCTGTCTTCTGAAGAAGAATGTACGCACTCTGAGATTTAAACGCACTTTGCGTCCTGCCTAGAAAAGTCTGTGAAAGTGATCTTTCTTCTGCTGTCAGTGACGCAGTGTGCAAAGAAGGACAACATCTAAAGCATTTCCTCTTAGAATCAATAGCCCAAACCAAAAAATTACCATCTTCAGGCACATCTCTACTCGCAATCATAGAATACCCCAAGTAAGTTCAAGGGTCACCAAGATAAGGATCACCAAGTCCAAGTCCTACGTGAACACGCTTTCAGATATTCAAAGGACAACTGATTTTTTTTGAAGTCAGCATTCACATATTCATTGTGATCCAAATTGTTACTTTATTCAATTTCCAAGGGGAAATGGTTCAAATTATGAGTTTGCACTCACAGCTTGAAAAATGTCACCTATCCTATTCAAGTTTCCCCTAACATGCAGCTCATTAATGAACTAAAATAATCACCAGGGCAGGGCAGAGGGGAAATCATTACTTTCTGTCATGAAATGGTTTTGTAACTTCTTTTCAAACCTACATCTGATCTGCTTGCAATGGTACTCAAGCCTTTAGTGTCTCTATACAGACCTGTTTCACAGAGAACTGCAGCATGAGTACAGAACAGAAGAAAATTACCTCACTGTGCTTAGAGGAATCTCACATCTGCATCAGCAAACAGTGAAGCACAATAGCAGTAAATCCATACAGCAAAACAGTTTGTGCTCACGACTTAACGTCTGTGCAACATAGGCATTTCAGAATGACTGCTTTGATCTAGTTCTAGTCTTACTTGTTATCTTTATGTGACTATATTCTCAGAGCACATCGTCCAGTATAGTTTCATCCAAAAAGAATCAGTTTGTGGTCTCCACGTATGCTTTCATGGGAACACAAGATGGTAAGTGAAAACGGTTGAGAGATTCACCTCAAAAGGCAACCTCCTGACCCAAAACAAAACCCAACCTACACTCCACAAACTAACACAGACATAGCCTAAGGATACCTATTCCCCAGTTTACAGTGCAGTTGCACTGAAAAATAACACTGATGCTTCTGAAATGCCATTATAGTAAATCTGAGGTGCAACAAAACAACAGAGAATGTTTCAAACATACCTGTCAAAAGACTAACCACTGACTTCATTTGTTTTAATTCATACAGTTCCTACCACCAACTAACTCTGCCTTTTCAAGTTTTTTGTTTGTTGGTTTTAAACAGCTCTATCTTGATTCTAGCTCCACGTGGTAATACTCCCGGGAGTCCAGCACAGCTGAAGCATTATTACTCTCCAACTGGTTCACACCAGCTACACCTCTGCCTGTATTTAATGCACCTCACACCAGGACTATTCAGAAGTCTGTTAGTTATGCTGCCACATAGTCAAACGTAATATTGTTGATGACATTTACTTAGAATTCCAGATTCCAGAGAGCATCAAAGTTTGTCTCAGGTAAAAGCAGACACTTAACCCAATTTGCTCTTGTACAGCACCAATAAAAGTTATCCCCTTATCTCCTCTCTCAATCCTCAGTCTCAGTTACACCTTAAATTTCTTCAAAAAGAAGTCATAAGCGTTCTCAGTGATGTAAAATTGTATAAAATAGTGTCCAAGTACATGTGTTGATGTGCTTATTCCAAAAAGATTTAGAAAGTCCACTTATGGAAAAAAAAAAATAAAAAAGAAATCCAGGAACCAAAATGGAAGAAACCAAGGTAAGAGCTGAACATCACAAACCATAATAATATTTCCAAGCACTTTCGAAAGAACAGCCCCAAAATAACCCAACTTCAACTTTTTTTAAACTTAACCAAAGGAACGATGATAGCAAAAGAAATGCTTTCCTCCTGCCAGTTTCATCTCTTCTGAGAAAAAGAGGTATCTTTCTCCCTTTAGTCATGTAACACAAATAACAATTCTCTCCTTACATAATTTCAGCGTTATTTCTCCTAGTAACTCTGATTTAAACTAGTTTGCATCCACTAATCACTTCCCTAAAACAGAAACAATGTTAATTTTAAAAACAACTGAGAAGCTTCAGTGATGCATATTACAAATCTAGTATTTTTTCCGCTCAACCCTTTGCTTGCAGCTTTCTCAATTACTATATCAGAAGTTTGAACACTTTAACAAAGCATTTATATTTAGATGACAGCACATTTAAAGTTGTGCACTGAAGCCCAATTTTAAAAAGCAAACTAACATGACAGCGGTTCAGCATGAAAAGTATTTTCATCAGAAAACACTTGCATGTTGAGCTTCTATAATAGAATGAGTACATATTCCTTAAGATTACCAAAAGCCATATTCTCAAAAGGGCACAAAGATATATTTTTCAAAGGCCAAAAGAATTGGCACTTCCTTCTTTAGTTAACTGGCCCTTCTTCCTTTGGTTTAACTTCTTATATCAGAATTTTTCTTCACATTCAAATTCTAGTCACTTCCAACCAGCTGTTAGAAAGAATACCAGTTTAATTAATAAGTATATCAGAGTCTGATGCTCACCAATCAGTTTCACTCTTCCTGAAGACAGCAATGTGGGATCGTCTTTTTTGACATTATTTATTGAGTCATCTACTAGTTCTTTGATATGATCAATTCCTACAACTTGTCCTTTGGGACCAACCTGAAATAAAAATATACAGTTGAATAAATTCTGCTAATTACGGTTTACTTATAGAATCAGAATTTCCATCTCCTCAGCCCATTTCTCTGATACAAAAACAGATCAGCAAAGTGGTAGTACCTTACCAATGCTATTAAAAATACTGCTTAGAATTACACATTCTGACTACTAGAAACAACCACTAACTAAAGCTTGCCAGCTAAGACTTATGTTTGTTACAGTAAACTTTTTAAGAATCAATTCAGTCAACTTAAAATATTAGTGGGGATTTCTCCTCTGAATTCTTAGAAGTCATACTATATAATGAGTATATCTATTACATCCAATAAGGGGCAAGGACTTCAAGAACAAAGACTGGGACTAATCTCCTTCCATTCTAAGTAAACTTTCTTAAAAATTACATTGCAAGTTGGTTTTTTGTTTGTTTTTTTTAAAGAGAAAAACCTCAGAGAAAATAGTTAAGTCACACATTTTGTTATAAGTTATCTCAAGGGTCCTATTCTTTCTGAGGCAAATTCAACAGTTAACAGTTAGGGACAACATAGCTTCCATCTAGCCTCTTGCATTCATGAACATTTCATGAATTTACGAGGGTGGATAGTGATAGGACAAGGGGGAATGGTTTTAAACTAAAACAGGGGAGATTCAGGTTAGATATTAGGAGGAAGGTTTTACACGCAGAGGGTGGTGATGCACTGGAACAGGTTGCCCAAGGAGGTTGTGGATGCCCCATCCCTGAAGGCATTCAAGGCCAGGCTGGATGTGGCTCTGGGCAGCCTGGTCTGGTGGTTGGGGACCCTGCACATAGCAGGGGGGTTGAAATTAGATGATCATCGTGGTCCTTTTCAACCCAGGCTATTCTATAATTCTATGATTTCATATCTACAGCTCTCTTCCACGAGGAGAGTAGAACTTTTGAGAGCTTGTAACTTGCAGGCGGTCATAAAAATCTGTGTATTTTGAGGGGAAAGAGGCCTCCAAAATTAATACACTTTTAAAGAGTATCACACTAAAAAAAAAAAAAAGCTTCCCTTCTGGAATTGTGTCTTTATTCCAGAAAACTTATTTCAGTTTTGGAAAGAGGAGAAAAAGAATCCAAATCACAGAATAAGAAAGCCTTTTGCAGGAGCCAGTTCAAAGAACTCAATGGCAAAATACGTTCTGGCAGTCCATGTTGTCATGCAACTCTGTCTTATAATGGCCACATTTGAATGTGTCAGTAATGTTTCTGTATCTTTCCTTTTAATCTAAGAAATGAAAAGAAAACTGCCATTATAGTAATAATCAGCTTTATGTTTCCTTATGAGCAAGTCCTACACTAAAAACACAGGAAGAGCAGTACTACCCCTTCTATTTCAATTGGAACAATACTGGCCTTGCATGTAGAACAGAACAAGACACAGGGCAAGTTTTCACTACAACAGCCAGAGGCTACTGCTTGCAGGAATGTACCAAAAGCTGGCAAAATATCCAGTATAAGCCCTTCAGGGTAATGTCACAGAAGTCAAGATTTAGCAAAATGATCATAGTAAGAAATAGCCTGATTTAAAGTAACAGCATCTCCAGCAGCACGCCACAGACTACTATGCCAATTTCTGAATTTTCTTCAATCTAGATTACTCCTGTCTACTGCCCTGGAACCTCCAAGTGTACATTACCAAGGCAATGGTAAGGTGGCAAAACATTTGGGATTTTTGTTACTATTACTTTTTAAAACAGAAATACATCCCAGTTTCTTTCTTTTTTTTTTTTTAAAGTAATTCCAGTACTTAGAGTTCGTTTAACTTGCCATCAGCCTTTAAAAGTGAATAGTTACCTGCGAGGCATACAGCTTAATAAGTTTGTGGTAGCAGTTTAACATAAAACATCTTAACCACACTAAAGTAAATAAAATGTTCTCTAGGAACGCTACAAACAAGACTACTCTCACAGGAGTAAAGCTATCATGACATCAATGTGCACTCAGAAGCTTATACTACAAATACCACATGTTCATTCCAAATCTCAAGCAGGCTTAGAAGTATGTCCAGTAAGTGTACCTCCAACTGAATTCTGATAGGAAAAGGCTAACAAAAGCTTGAAAGTACATTACCTGGAACGATGGTAATGCTAGAAAGAATTTTTATAGAAGAAGAAAACTGAGTCAGAGCAGTATATACTCTTATCTACATCCATTCAAGTGGATGAAGTGAGATCTGTAGTACAGAGTAATAACGCTACTGAATGGAAAAAAGCATTTGTTCAATATGCTCCACAAAACACGTGTTTGTAAGGCATTCCACAGCATACCACCAAGAAGGAAATTCTGGCAGAATTCAAAAGAGGAATGTGACATTCACACAGTGATAAGAAGGGTGGTTAACTTTAGCAGAACTGAAAATATATTTCCTTTCTGTGATAATTCTTCTTTTTCCTGTATATTTTTCTCAGCTTTTCTTATATAATTGTTTTAAAAGAAAAAGAAGACGTTTTGACATGCGGTTGTGTGCTTATCTAACATAGCATTTTATACATTCACCATTTTTAATGAATAAACACACATCTTTGATGAAAACATTGACACTTGTAGGATTCAAGTTCCCTATGCATGCTACTAGCACTTGCTGCACTTGATTATCTAAGTTAGACTGACTACAGAGTTAGACTAAAAACACAGGTAGAAAGTTAAAGAAATGGCATTTAATATTTCCTGTAGACAGCAGTTTGGTGAACTTATTTCAATTTTTTTTTTTAATTTACCTTTTTAGCATGGCAGTTAGCATTTTTGAAAGCACACACCAAGACTTTCACTAATGCATTATCGAATCCTAAACATTCTTATCTAGCTCTTAATAAGGGACGTGAAGATTCAACAGATCAATGCTTGAAAATAGTAAAATTTAGGTAGTAAAAGAACAAATGAGAATTTTGTCATGTGCATCGCCATATTCCAATTTAACTACAGAAGAAGGAAAAAAAGCACCAGGGTGGCAGTTTAGTGAAGGTCCCTGCTAGTTATAAAGCCAAGTCCTATGACAGAGAAGGAAGAATTGACCATATTCCACCAGAAAAATCAGTCAGGAAAAACTGTAGTTACAGCCATTGGAAAACAAAATTTTTCATCTTTTTTTTTCCCTTGATACAAAATAGGATAGACTTGCTGAGAATTCCTTAAGCATAGGCTGAATAATCTGATATGAAGTTAATAGGAGAAGTTGTAAAAAGAATATAAATTAGTACTAATTTTAAAAGAGATTAAATAGATACTTGTACTGGTACTTCCACAATACAATAAATGGGAAAAAAAATAAACTAATTTCAAAAACTATTTATGCACATAGATATATAATTAACCTGTGGAAATAGTGTTCTTTTAGGTCTAATTAAGCTCTCATCGCAGCAGAAAAATGATTATCACAGTGAGAACGTTCACAACCACACAAGTTAAGATAAAAATTGGGCTAAGTGGGACAAACACCACCTTCCTTCAAGTTATACAGCAACCATCAAATCAAGAAAAAACTTCCCATCAAGACAGTTTCTCCTTCACCAAAGGATTTACTGGACCCAAGCTTTAATTATCAATACGATTAGAAGCGCATACTAGCCACGCTCAGGAGAGTAGTCCATTTTCTGCGTAATCTACTTCAGCCCACTGTAAGAAGCCCACCTTTACCCTTGTCTTTAGTTCAGTTATGCTGCAGTTCAAACAGTTTTGATGGGCCAGTGATTAAACAAGATTTCTCACCATTCGCGAAAAGCATGCTGTAAGGATTCCACTTCCAGATCCCACATCGAGTGCTTTGGCTCCTTCGTGTAATTGATCAGACAGAAGTTCAAGAGCATATGCATGCTAGAGGAAGGAGACAGAAAACTTCAAAATATTGTAATGTTTATTTTACCCTACACATCTTCATTTCTTCAGTGTTTTGAGGCAATGCATAGAAGATTACCCTAAGAAATTTAAGAATTATGTCTTCATTACATAAATACAGCATAAAAACTCCACAGGTAGTGAAGTTAGCTATATGAGATAATCACCATTACTTCTTTTACTTCAAGAAATTTTTTTTTCTTGTTTGTGGAGACAGACAATTGAATAAATTCAATTCTCTTCAGTTCTGGTGGTTCTCAGTTTTCTGGTGGATATAAACTTAAGAATTTGCCTTATCATTACGCTATATACACTGGAATATGCTGAAACAAAAGCTAGCTTTAGGGAATAAAGAAAAATGATACTGTAGTTAATACTGCCTGCCAACAGTTACTCAAGGGAAAAAGAAAGTGGTTTTTACAAAGGCTGATAATCCAAAATATTCACATATGAAAATGTAATAGTCTACAGATACATCATGAGCTGCTTTGTTTTCTTACACAGTTGACCGGTACACAAACTAAGCTTGTCATATGCCAATCAATTCATTATTGAGACTAACAGAGTTGTTAGTTTAACCTCATCCTCTGGAACAGTTATGGAAAAGAAAACCCTAGGAAATACTGAAAGGCAGTTAAAGAACAGTGCAATTACGAAGCATAGTCAACATGGGTTTATGCAGAGAACATAGTAAACATGGGTTTAAGTCCAGCCTTAGTAATCTGATCTCTTTCTTTGACAAGGTCACCTGCTTGGTGGATGAAGGCAAGATAACGGACAGTCTTTCTGTTTTTATTTTATAAGTAAGGCCTTTTGTACGGATTTTAGTAAGGCCTTTGATACCACTCCTCACAGCATCCTGCTGGACAAAATGTCCAGCTGTGAGATAAACAAGTTCATGCTATGCTGCTTAATGAACTGGCTCAACAGTAGAGCTCAAAGGGTTGTAGTGTTCAGGAAGACATCTAGCTAGTAGTCTGTCACTAGCAGCATTCCCCAAGGATCAATTCTAGACCTGGTTCTGTTCAATGTATCAATGGTCTGGATGCAGGAGTGGTGTGCATTCTCTGCAAGCTACCCGGTGATACTCAACTGGGAGCTGCTGCTGATTCCCTCAAGGGTACAGGAGGCCTTGCAAAAGGATCTAGGTACACTGGAGCACTGGGTGATCAGCAACAGCATGAAGTTCAACAAAGGAAAATGCCAAGTGCTACAGCTGCATTGGGTAATGCCAAATACAGGTACAGTCTGGGAGATGAATGCCTGAAGAGGAGCTCAGCAACAAGGGACCTAGGGGTAAGGGTGACAGCAGGTTCAGCATGAGCCAGCAGAACACTCTGGCAGACAAGAGAGCAAACTGCATTTTGGGGTGCATTAAACACAGGATAGTCGGACAGCCAAAAGAGGTAGTGCTGCCTCCTCTTGAATACTGTGCGCAGTTCTGGCCTCCGCAACATAAAAAGAATGTTAAGATACCTGAAATTGTCCACAGGAGGGGAATAAAGCTGGTAACAGGGCTGGAAGACATGTCCTGTGAGGAGAGGGTAAGGAAGGACACTTGAGTTGTCCAATGTGGAGAAAAAGAGGTCAAGAGGTGACCTCATTACTCTCTGCAAGTTCTTGAGGAGAGGAAGGTGAGAGGGAAGTGCTAGTCTCTTCTCTTCCTGGTAATTAACAATAGAACCCATAGAAAGAGCACAAGGCTGCACCAGGAGAGGTTCCAAAAAAATTTCTTTACCATGAAGGTAGTCAAACACTAGAACAGGCTTCCTAGAGAGGTGGTTGACGCCCCTTGTCTGTTAGCATTCAAGAGATCCTATTTAGACAACGCCGTTAATAATATGTTTTAACTTTTGCTTAGACCTGAACTGTTTGGGCAGTTGGAATAGATGATCTTTGTAACTCTTACTCTTAACCCTCTTAACTGAATCATTCTAACTCTAATCCTTTAATGTTTTACAGATAGCCATTATCACACTTTCACAGCTTACTCCCCTGATGGACACCACTCATCAATTGCCTCCACTTGGACTCCATCTGGAGTCACTGCTCTCTGGATGCAACCATCCGACCAATTCTTTATCCACTGTACAGTCCACAATTCAAATCCATTTCTCTCCAATTTGGAGATAATATGGTATGGGACCATGCCAAAGGCCTTGCAGCAGTCCAGGTAGATTACATCATTAAGTCTTCCTTTGTCAACAGATGCAGTCATTCCATCACAGAACGGAAACGTTCCAGTGCTTGACAACATTCAGTGTTATTTCATCACAATACAATTTAATCAGAATTTCCCATTTGGCATTGTTCGTCCAGTGCCCCACATCCTATCACTGTGCGCCTGCAGGAAAAGTCTGGCTCAACCTTCTCTACACCCTCCTATTAGGTAGTTCACAACCACATTACTGCCATCAACTGTTAGTTAAATTTATTGAGATAAATATTTTTATTTTGGAAACATTAGTATCATCATAAAATCATCTACGCAAGTGTAAAGCTTACCATATGTGGAGCACTGATTGTTGCTTGGAAGCCTGTAAAACAAGAAAGCAGATTTGATAGCTGTTAAGACCATCGTTATTGATCTTGACTGTAAAATGCAATATCTTCGCTGTTAGCATCATTCAGGACATCAGACACACACTAATGGTTACGTAAGTACTCTACTTCAGAAGTGAGTTAAGTACATCATCTGTAAGCTATGCCTCCTTAAGGAATGCCTCCCTATGGAATCTGTAAGCTATGCCTCTGAACAGGAAAAAAAAAACAACAGTTCTATACTTGACCTCAGTTACAATTTCCATTTTGTGACTATCTCCTTGGTTTTATCAAGTATGCTGAATTCAGATGAGCTATGTTTCCCAGAATAACCTAATTTCTCTTTTTTTTTTTTTTTCCTTCATGGACTGTATATAAAAACCCAGATTTGTTAGTGAGTTTGCGTGGTGGGGATCTCTGAAGACAATGACATTTTTTTTACCCCCCCCAGACACATAAACCTAGGAATACAGAGTTATATTTGTTCCTCTAGAAATATACACTCTTGAGTACATATCTTAAAACTTTCTTTTTTTTTTTTTTAAATATCCCTGCACAGATAAAATCCAATTACTATTCATTACAGATCCTCCATTTAAAGCCATTTTCTGTATAAAAAACATCTCATGTAAAAATCTGAAGAACACTGTAATGATCTCTCATGAACCATTTCTGTAAAGAGAGAGACTGTTCCTGAAGTAAACCGGATACAAGTGGTTTGTAAGTATTTAAATATCACCTACACCACCATAAATTGCTGAAGTATAAAAAAAGATATAGATACTTACACATTAATATTGGCCAAATAATTTACTGGATGTATCCAATCTACTGGATGTATCCAAGTATGCCAATTGTGTTCCATAAATTTAAAATGCCCAGTTAAAAGAGACTGAATAAACTGATAAAGAACTAAGATGCTTTCAAACATAAAAATAAGTTTGCACATCTATTACAAAGGCAGTCACTGTTACACCAATAAGAACACAGCATTTTATAGAAACTGACTTACCTATAGATTGAGGAGAATCCATATAAGGGTTGTATTTTGCATAGTGGCAGCGGTCTGTAGCCAGCATTACTTCAAATACCTTGTCCGATTTGATTATTCCATTTTCTACAAATAAAACAAATTACATTGAAGGCATTCTGCTCCGCAACACAAGAACATGTGAAATACATTAATATACTCCTACCATTGTGAAAAAACATGCTATCTTACTCCCTCTAGTACTCTAACCCTCATCATCTTAGAAGTTCAGCTATGATCCATTGGTCAAACACAGCTTAAAATAGTGAATCGTAAGCAAGACTCTCCCAAAAGTTGCAGGTGCTGTTATGAAACAGAGACTATTTGCAAAGACATAACTCCTAGAAACGCTCAGTTTCATGCACAGCTTTGATATTCCTAAAAACATACAAGAAATTCATACTACTCTATACAATAAACAAGATTTACTTATTTTTAAGTTATTTAAGTGATCAATTATTGAAAAATAAACAAAAGCAGGTAAGCAGAAACCATAGCATCCCTATGCAATATCCCATAGATCAATATTTTATTTTCAAGCTCTGTTTCTCTTTTGTGTTGGCAAAAGAAAAAAGTCCCCTGTGAAGAGACTCCTACAGAACCAGAATTCTTACGATGGGGCAGGCTGAGGCCTAAGACTTTCTGCATCAGAACATTCTGAATCTGTTTGCTCTTAAAAATAGAAGGTATGTACAAAAGATCAGAAACACTGCGCAGTGAAGTTACTTACTTTCTTTTTAACATTTATAGATTTAAATGCTGAAGAGATACTTACAAGCAACAGAAAGCATTAAAGAACAAGTGGAAGAAACTAACCGATCACTTTCATTAAAAGATTCAGGATGAACTCCAAATAATGGCTAATGCAATGATGGAAGCTTTACTAAGTAGCTTACTTGCTACTACCTTCATTGGAAAGTTTTACTTAAAGGAAAAAATAAATAACTTGAGTGCTTTCAAAATTTTACACAAAATGCAGTATTTTAAAAGTAAGATTTGTGAGAATCTTACTTGGAGAATCTCTTCAAAGATTATCTTAATTGAAGTTGCATCAGTTTTAGAGAACTATGAACACTAGGACATCTGTGACTAGGCTACAGCTAACTTTTGCAAAGGCTTTTGCAAACCATCAACTACTCTTATCAAACACGGCTGCAGGTTTGTGCTTTTTTTCTTTTTCTCAACACCCATCCCCAGTATCCACTACCTGTGCCCAGTTTCATCGGCTTATAGAATAGAGGGCAAATTGACTCCCCAAAAACATTGTGCTCTTCATTCTGAAGACAAAGTATCAGTTAGAAACACAATAGCATTATGCCATCCAATTATTAAGGAAAAAAACAATGCTTTATAAAAATGGTCCTAAATAACAATATCTTTACCTGATAAACCCTGGAAAAAGCATAAGCTCCCTGCAGTCTGCATACATTACACATCTCTTGTGCTTTGACTTCATTCAGAACTGCATGCTACAGTCTTAGAGAGAACTCTCCATTTCAATTTATGTTTTTTAATCTGAGAGACAATAGCTATTTGCAGCAGTATCTCATAAATTGACATCTTTCCCAACCCTGTTTATATTATGCTAAGCAAAATTGTACCCCAAAAAAAAAGAAAAAAATTAAATTAACACTGTGCCAGAGTGCTATTGGGTAAGACAGTCATGAGGAGGATCCAAGGAACTACAGGCCCATCAACCTCACCTCAGTGCCAGGAAAGGTTATGGAGCAGACTGTCTTGAAAAAGATCACGCAGCATGTGCGGGACAACTAGGGAATCAGGCCCAGACAGCATGGGTTCGTGAAAGGCAGGTCTTGCTTGACCAACCTCATCCCCTTTTACAATTGAGTGATTCACTTGGTAGATGAGGGAAAGGCTCTTGAAGTAGTCTACCTAGACTTCAGCAAAGCCTTTGATACTGTCTCCCACAGCATTCCCCTGGAGAAGCTGGCAGCCCGTGGCTTGGACAGGTAAAGAACTGGCTGGACGGCTGGGCCCAGAGAGTTGTGGTGAACAGAATTAAGCCCAGCTGGTGACCAGTCATGAGTGGTGTTCCACAGGGGTCAGTACTGGGGCCTGTCCTGTTCAGGGCATTGAGTACATTCTCAGTGAGTCTGCAGATGATACCAAGTTTGGGGGGAAAGTGTTGATCTGCCTGGGGGTAGGAAAGCCCTACAGAGGGATCAAGACAGGCTGGATCACTGAGCTGTAGTCAGCAGGATGAAGTTCAACAAGACCAAGTGCTAGGATTTGCACTTTGGCCACAACAACCTCAGGCAATGCTACAGGCTTGGAGCAGAGTGGCTGGAAGACCGTGTAGAAAAAAATGGACCAGGACGTGCCCGTCAATGCTCAGCTAAACGTGATCCAGCAGTGTGCACCCAGGTGGCCAAAAAGGCCAATGGCATCCCAGCTTGCATCAGAAAGAGTGCAGCCAACAGGAACAGGAAAGCGATCATTCCCCTGTACCCAGCTGCACCTCAAGCACTGTGTTTGGTTTGGGGCCCCGCACTAAAAAAAAAGTAGACATTGAGGCCCTGGAACGTGTCCAGAGAAGGGCAACAAAGGTGGTGAAGGGTCTGGAGCACAAATATTATGAGGAGTGGCTGAGGAGCTGGGATTGTTTAGTCTGGAGAAGGGGAAGCTCAGGGGAGACCTTACCACTCTCACTCTCAACAGTTGCCTGAAAAGAGGTTGTGGTGAGGTGGGGGTCGACCTCTTCTCCTGCATAACCAGCAAAAGGACCAAAAGGGAATGGCCCTAATGTCTGCCAGATTCAGATTGGACATAAGGAAAGATTTCTTGAGGAGTTCAAGAAATATTTAGATGTTGTACTAAAGGACATGGTTAAGTGGGGAAATAGTGGTGGTAGGTGGATGGTTGGACTGGATGATATTGGAGATCTTTTCCTATGCTGGTGATCCTATCATTCTACAGCATGAGGAGAAAAATAAAAGAGCTCCCCCAACCACCTGGAATCAGTTATATATCAGTTCTGGGAACTAAACTAAGGAGAAAAAAAATATACATACATGCTAACTATATATATGTATATATCTCATTAGCTATCACCAAGAAAGTAGCTTTTCTAAAGTGTACCTAAAAAGAGAGGCAGGAAAGCAGATTATAACAGGAATAAAAAGTTCTGGGGGGGATGAGGGAGATACAAACAGGCAGCTGAAAAGCATTCAGGAAAAATCTAAACTAGCTATTTACTCCTTTATGATGCATTGTGCAGACAGATGCATAGGTAACCATCTGTTCTTCCCTTTTGTGCCTTGGGGAAATCAATGCACAGAGAATAAACAGACAAAGCTTCCAGCCTGAAAGAACTGATAAATGTCTCAAGGGAGGCCCTGTGATTGGGCAGACAACCTCCTCCAGTTTTTTAGAGGACCCTCTCTACAATTCCTGATTCTTTCCAAGCCTCTTTTTCACACTACCCTATGATCTGCCCTGTTGCCACCCTTCCCTTTTTCCTTTTACAGAACTGCATGCCTGCAAGTTCTCTCATCTGCTCTTGTCATCGTTCTATTTAAAGAATTGCTAATTAAATTCCCTTCTCAGCATTTAGAAATTTCCTTCTGCCTGCATTATAGTAATTTTCTTATATATTTTATCCACTCTCCCCCCTATCTTGTTTTATCAAATTGTAAGAGCTCCATGGATATTTGTACAAAATAAAACCCCAAATTCTGTTTCAGCAGAAGTATAACAGGGTATTATATTATCCCCCATGGAAAATATATATACATGTATATCTGCTTTTCAGACTACTTTGCTTGTTTGGAGAACACCAGAATACAACAAACACACACTCTTAGAAGTGCTACTCAGTCCTACGTAGAAGTAATAAAATTTAGGAGGTAATTAAGAAAAGCAATCAAGATCTAAACAGTGAAGTTAATATTGACTTCGTAGTATTTTCCCCCATGCTGATAACAAATAGACTTTTCCCCAGAATCATGATTAAACATAGAGAAACACAGCAACTTTAAGGTACAGAACTCCAATTAAAGTCCCTTCCTTACTGCAGAAGTCAATCCCAAGAAGACTAACAATGAATATCTTAATTCCATCTAGAAAGAATCTCTTCTCAGATTCAGAATTGCTAAGAAAGCACATATCACCTAAAAAAAAAGCCAGTGTAGAGACAGCATTCTAGTTTCACACCATCTTTAAATGAAAAAAAAAACACCAGAATAAACACCAAGAGAATTATTTATTATTAAAATTCCAAAGCAAAAATGTTTTCTAAATGTTAGAAGGGATCTATATGTCACAGAAAAAAACATTTACAGTTAAGTATACAGAAGTTGATTTTCCCTTCCAATGATAAGCATGCACAGAAGACTTGCTAGCTGAACAAACTGTTCAGCTTCAAGATACTCATAATCAGTACTAAAACTAAATCACATATTAAATCATGGACTGCTTGCAAGCAAATGCAAATAAGCTCTAAACCAGTGTGTTTCCGTAAAATAAAATGTAAGCTCTATTTATTAGTGATATTGGCACAACTCAAGATCCAAAGGGACAAAGCTGAGAAGTAACCACTAAGAAGAAAAGCACAGCCTGCAGGGTTCAAAAGTTACGTTGTGCAGAAGCTGCGGCACCAACAGCTTGACAGAATTGGAGCATGTTTTGAAAACTCCAGTCTGCTTCTTTTCCATGAATAACACGGTGAAAACAGGAAAAGGGCTCACACAGCAGTCCTTGGGTTTGAAGGTATAAATATTACCACTGTAGAACATAACCTGGGAAACCAGGCAGTTAAATGTTGGAGAGCAATGAGAAAGCTGAAAGCTTGGAAAGACAAGATGGATTTACAGTGAGTAAACAACTTCTCCTTTTACTGAGCAACAGATCTTCAGTGAAGTTATCTTAAAAAGAACTGCCTACATGAATGATTAATCCTGATCATTGATCAGCCAAGTTTTCAACGTGCTCAAAACATACTAGCAGACAACATTCACACCAACACTAGTTTCTAGATAACAAAAACGATGCCTTGTTGCTGCATGATATAATCATGGAATATCCTGAGCTGGAAGACCCACAAGGATTCACAGAGTCCAGCCCCTGGCTCCACACAGCATCACCCAAAAGCAAACCCTATGTCTGAGAGCATTGTCCAGACAGACGTTCTGTGAACTCCAGCACATGGTGCTGTGACCACTGCCCTGGGCAGCCCGTTCCATGCCCACTGCCCTCTGGTGCAGCCCCTGTCCCTAACCCCCCGCTGCCCCTCCCCTGACACAGCTCCATGCCGTTCCCTCAAGCCCTGTCGGTCGCAGAGAGCAGAGCTCAGCGCTGCCCCTCTGCTCCTCTCACAAAGAGCTGCAGCTGCCATGAGGGCTCCCCTCACCTCCTCTGCTCTGGGTTGAACCATCCCAGGGACCTCAGCCATTCCCCATACACCTTGCCCTTCAGACCCTTCCCCATCTTCGTAGCCTTCCTGTGGACACACTTTGATAGTTTTATGTTCTTTTTATATTGTGGCACCCCAATCTGGGCACAGTGCTCAAGGTGAGGCTAGCACACACGCTTACAACACAAATCTTAAATGGTCCTGCTGCAATGGGCTGTCACAGCTGAGTAACAGCTGGTCAAACACATCCTATTTCTAGTTTACACAAACAAAACGATCGTGTAGATGCCAAAACTGTTACAGTGGGACTTTCAGTATCCACATACTTCAGTTTTTCCACATATTACCTTCACCGTAGCCACTGCAAAGTACTTCATTTGCAGAGACAACTTTTTCATTTATCAGTAACATAATTAAAATCATACAGAAGTCTTCAAATTTGATGCAAAGCAAACATAATGCTATATGGCAAAAGATGAAATCAAGTAGATTAAGATTACTCAAGTGACAACTAACAGTTTCAGATGTCACTACATGAACCGGACAAACCATCCAGCAGCTTCCAAATGGAAAGCGGGCTGGATGAGAATGGCATTTTGATTTTCAAACAATGCAAAGTCAGTTCTAAGCAGCTCATAAACTGAGGTTTTTTTTAGGTTGGAATCCTTTTGTTGGGGAGAAGGAGGAAAAAGATGGGAAAGAAAGCAATTCAGTTACAGAATTGTATGTCAGTAGCAAGCATTGTAAGCTTTTTCCGTAAACCACGAACAAGACAGCTGAACTTCTAACAAGAAATGACGGATCAGCACCTTGAGATCCAATAAAGGACACTGGCCCCAAAACATACCAAGTTCTTTGTGCTAAAGAAACAAAGCACACGCTCGCAAACAAACATTTTTTAATCCATTCATACATAGAAACCTCTTGGTGTTTTGCTGACAACGTACAGAGCATCTGCCTCAAATGTTCAGCTGCCGGTCTGCTATTTCTAAGCCTCGTCATAGTGATAACGCATTATTCAAACAGCATATTGTAGATAGCTCACAGGAAGAAACCCATTCAGAGTCTGTAGCTCAGAGAAAGAATGATGACAAAAGTACTGAGGAAAGAAAGGGATAAACAGAGCCAGTCTTGGAATCCAGAAATAAGCATTGTTGCTCAGAATATGTAGATGTAAATCCACATAGGAACCAAAAGCTAGGATTGATGCAACAAATACACATCCTCCAGATCTTGTTAAACACAAACGTACCTTCAAAAATTTCACTTCTGTTTTATGAGAGCGCTCCGTTTCAATTTAATAATGATTATTTTCAAACCAACCTCTCCATTTTGGTATCACAGATAACCAGCTCTCTATTCATTTTCATGGATCTGAAAATCTGCAAATAACTGATTTAGGCATTTTTAACTGTAGCTTTCAGTAGGAGGGAACAATACAGCTAATGTTGCAAAGTAAGTATCAACAACTTTCTCCTCTGGGGATGGGACAGAAAGGCAGGCTACTTCTTTGCTTGTAGCGCTACAGTGTGTCTTTACTACAAACAACACCTGTAATACAGTCACGTCTGCTGACCTGCTACGTTAATCTAGATCTGTATCAGCATGCAAGGGAAGAAGCTGTTGAGAATGCATGAAAGAATGATTTTACGGTTGAGTTCAGCCTGCAAGAGCATGGAATAGCACTTCCCAATAAATCCTGACAGCCCAAGTGTGGGAGACTTCATCTGTAAGCACATTTTATCCCTTTACATTTCAGAGGGCTGAGCTTCACTTAAAATCCACATGGGATGTCAAAACTAAAGAGTTCAACACAAAGTGGGAGCAACCATCAGCAATAACAAAATACTATTATGATAAACTTAGCTGGACAGGACAGACAGGTAGGGAGCTCTCCTCATAGCAAGGCTTCAGCAGTAGCTTTAACAGACCTCTAAAGAACAGAAGATGTTGCACCTTACGGGACAGATGCCATGCAACATCTTTGCTCCCTTGTTTTCAGAGAAAGTAGTGCTGTAAAAACTAGCAGCTATTCTGCATTAGTTGTTGTTTACTTTGAAAGCAGTCTCATTAAAACAGCCAATAAGTACAATGTGAAAGATCAGAAGAACAGTAAAACGCTATCTGAACTCCTAGGGCATCCAAGCATGATTCGCCATTCTGAACTAACTAGCTCCCCAGTGATGAAATCTGCCTTAGAAGTCTTGTGAAGGAAAAGCAGAATATAGCTCCTATTGCACCCACTGTTCCATGGCAACTCCATTAAGGAGGTCCACCAAGCTGACACACGTAAAACCCATGAGTAAGCCAACCACTGTGCTAAGCGCAAAGCACTCTACTACCTACACAACTATCCCAAGCTAAAGAGACAGAGCTATACGTGACAGTGTAATATTTACTGACCCTAAAGCAACGTACCAAGACACAAAATGACAAAAAGCTGTCACACTAGCAGAAACAAAGGACTTCTAAAGCTACATGTGTATGATCACCTCTTTCAGTATTTGACAGTACAAACATTTAAACCCACTTTGTGCTCAGTTCCAATGCTATGTTCTCAGACTCCAGAACCTGAATGCAACTCAAGTCAACTCAGGAAAGATGTCACTCCAGAAAATTATTGGCCTTAGTTTCTGAAAAAGTTTAGTATGTATTTGCCAAAACTTGGCTATGCCAATCAAAATTAAAAGCATTAAAAGAGCTTTTTACTTTTAAGAGTTTTTTTACTTTAAACATTATCATCATAACACTAACAAATGTGACCTTGAGGTGTTATATTCCATAAACAATCATTCAAAAGAATAGCAGCATTACATGGTTCATTCCCAAGCTTACTAACACGTCTTAAGGAGCACTCCACGCTATGTCGAGGTAGAATAACAGCAGCACTTAAATAAAGGCTTGGGGTTATACTGAAACTAAAACCTACCGGATTTTCACTTTTTAACATGCCCACAAGCAACACTATTCACCTGCAAGGAATAGATTTACAGAAACCATTTCCATTCTGCCATGGATTATTAAGCAGTTTCAGACTACCACAAAAGCTGTATTATGCCTTTAAATCCAACCAGAGACAAAAAATACCTTCAACCAAGCAGAAGTACTAAACATTTTTAAATTAAAATGACTGATTCTGAAGTGTTGTGACATAAATAAGCAGCAAGAAACATACATAAGAAAACCAACTGATTTCCAGGTACTCCACTTTCTTGCTATGAACTACAATGCTTAGTCACTCAAATCTCAACATAACGCACGTGCTGAAGGGAAAACCATTTGCTGAACACAAACAATAGGCAGATAATTGCTTGTAGGTCATAGGTATTAAATTTGGGGTGCATTTACTGGTTTATTTTCAATTTATTTTATTTGCTATTTCCCTTGTCCACGCTCATCCAAGTTACATGAGTATTCCGTGTGCAAAATTAGTCACCTGCGGAAAGGATTTGGATGAACCAAGGGAAACAACATGGCAGGAAAATAAATAAACAAGCAAAACCACAGAACCCAAACGTTGGGAACAACTGTGCTCAGTTCTCGCTGAACCAAGCTGAGGCTTAGCAAGGCCACACGCAACACTTTCACATTCACAGCACTTCCCTGAAACAAGCTATCAAGTTCTGTGGAATCCACAATATCTCATAAATTACAGTTTCTACCTTAACTGAAACAAGTCTATGGATCTATTGGATGAGGGAGAGAACTGAACGTAGCAGGAAACAAGCACAAATATGATTAACAACATTACGCAGCTCTTAGTCACATTCAAGTTAATTCACCTTCACATTTAAACCCAAAAATGTGGATTCAAAGATACATATATCCGGTTATAACACCACAGGCACAACACAACCAGAAAAGCAAGCAAAGAAAGACTGTCATATGGCAGCACACCATATTGTCTGGAGGAGAGAAACGAAGGTGTGATAAGGAAACCTAATTAACTTCGTGGATTGTGAGTTGGACAGGAACCAAACGTTGAGTTCTACAGGTGGAAAAGAAAAGCTGATTTCTAAGATGTCGGTGCATAAGGTAACCGGACTTGGCAAGAGTCCAAGTAAGAAAAATAAAGGGGCATTTACATGACACAACAGTGAGGTGAGGGAACAGTGGCTATCTGGAGATGAAAGGGGAGCGGTGGGAGAGAGAGGAGATTTAGAATCCAAACATTTTCAACCAGGTAATATAATAGTAAGTTTGCCATCCATCAATTACTGAGCCTTTTCTTAATTTTCAGCATCCATATATGCTAGCTTCACAACAAAAAGGAACTTTGGTCATAGCTGTGGATTTAAACACTGCCAACTATTTCTACCTTTACCATGATCTATAACTCTCTGGTAATCTGCCTTTAGATAACTTCCCAGAAGAGCTGTCTACACTTTGTTTAAATACTTTTAGAAGTGAAGTTTGCAGACATGTACTCAGTTATTTCCAGCTGAGAAGAAGCAAGGATTTAAATAACAGTACTTTGTCAAACAACTCTAATGCTCGAAGAGTCAAAACGTTCAGGAAAAAAAGCACTTGAAAACAAAGTAGCTGAACGCCTTGATGGAACAAGGTGATGAATTCAAGGGCAGCACTCTTGTTGGATAGGTGAGTGCTTTTTAAGCAAGTCTATTTTGTGTATTGCACAAACTGTACATCCCCAATGCCTCAAATCAACAGAGCAAGAATATGCATGGAGCAGCTAAAATCAAAAGAACAAAAAGCTACAAAATGCTCTTCAGTCACTTGTCTCTATGCACTAAAAAATACTCCAAGTTCCAGGGCCTTCTTCATTAGTTCATTCCTTTTAAGACAGGAAAACAAAGATAAGACTTGTGAAGAACAGTTGCCTAAATCTGCATGCAAATACCACAAGCACTTCGCACTGCTCAGGTTGGAAAAGACCTTAAAGATCATCGAGTCCAACCACTTAGCAGTGCTCTAACATAAGTCTTGTTACCACTATAGAACAACCTAATCCTATAGTTGAGGCAACACTGGAATAAGCATATATTAATATATCTTCATTAAATTAGACCTTTCTTTTTTGCCACAAAATAGAATATAAGTAACCGTCACTAACAACTTATAAGAAAGAGTAGTCCTTACAGTTGGTTTAAAGGACAAGAATATATAGCTCATGGGAGTTTTCCATTGATGCTTTTATATAGAAGTAAAACAAGAAGTTCCCACTCTCCCCAGCCCACTTACACCCACAGCAAAGTTTACTACTTCTGTAACCATAACAGTACAGCAGCTTACGGACACTGAGGAGTTTAAAGCATTTTTGTTGTTTGTTTTTTATTTTCCTTTTGCCTCACAGAAGAGAGCATCACAAAAGCTCACCCTTACAAAAGGGTAAGAAAGAGATCCAGACTTACTATGTATCCTCCCCCACACATGGCTCTATAGGCAGGGAGAGGAGACAACCGGTGGCATAAAGGCAGAAGCAAGAACAACTCAGCCAGCCTTTGCTGCAGAAGAACACATCCTGTTCACTATAACTGGAGTTATTTAGTGCATGCAAATTACACAGTTACTAAGGTGCACACACACGATACCCCACACACTCAGAGAACATCAAGCTAACCATCTGATTTGTATTCTTATTTCTACATAGAAACGTTACGCTGCTCAGCTGTTTTCAGAGCAAATAGTTAAATGTGCTGAGGGATCGACTATTCAAATAGAATTTTCTAGACCATTTCACTCCTTCAGTAACCAGAGATTCTTAAGCTTGTCAAAAACGTGCCTAACTGAAGCATATACCACATAAAAAGGTACTTGCTTCTAAACTTTTCCTCAACTTCCAGCAACAAGTTCTCACCTTACCTGGAGAACTCCTAATTAAAATTCCTGGTCTCACTCCCATAACTGCTCTGCACTGGTAAAGCCCTACATCATCACTGCAGTCCCACTGAAGTCAACAAAGCACCCGCCAGCAGCACAACCTTGCTGCAAGATCAAAAGCATCCGTGCTTCAGCAGTGATTTGTTTCCACTCCAGTTTAACATCACTCAAAATATTTTGAGATACATAAGCAAAACAGAGGGGAAAATTACAGAATGCAACTCTTTGGGTAATTGCTGTCACTTAAAATATTGAGATTGCAGCATTAAACTTCCAGCTTACTTTCCCCTCTTCCTTTACAAGCTGCTGCTGTTGTATTCTCATAATGGCTTTTAACTTAAGAAAAAAAAAATACATTATTTGCAAAGCCCTGAACAGCTTCCATGTGTTGAAACACTGTCATTGTTTTCCTCAGGAACGAAATCGGTTTTGCCTTTAGGTTCTCAGAGCTGTAAACAATTCTGGCAACAGCGACTTTTTGGATATAATTTGGGAGTCTGACATCCATTCTACATGCTGCGTAAGGGACTTCATGCCAGAATTTCATTAAGGCGGTATTTCTGTCCCTCAGAGACAGAGATGAGGGGCAGCACATCGCAACTCACAACGAGAGGATTTACTACCTATTTGTTAAACTGGCAGTTTTAACCATCAAATTGAAAAATCATTTCAACGAGTGTTGCTCTGCTAAGTGGAAGAGTTCCCAATAGCGGCAAAAGAAAATGCTGGAAAAGCTCTCAGGATCAGAGCACCTATCACAAGCAGGCTGCAGAAGACAACAAGGATAGTTCTCCCTCGTCTCAAAACAAGGAGGCTAGGTAGATGAAGCTGCGTGAGGTCTGGCAGCGCTCAAACAGGAGGCAGCTGCCACAGCACAGGCTCCAAGTCTACATACATCCTTTCGTGCGTTTGAGGACAGGAAGGGAACGACCAAGGGTAAAGAAGAGGGACCCTACAGGAGTATCTACCTAACAAAGACGAAGCCCGGGGCAGGGCGGCGGTTATCTCCCTGCGCGACCCTGCAGCGCCCGGCTCACGGGAGCACAGCGGCGCGGAGCATCCTGACAGCGCCGCCCGCCTTCAGCACGGGGACAGCACAAACCCTCCGCAAAGGCGCGGAGCGGCGACCGGACAGCGCGGCGGCGGCTCTGCCCCCCCGCGGCCCCAGCTGACCCTCGGGAAGAGCCGCCCGGGCTTCGGGGCCAAGCCGGCTCTCCGGGCCTCCCCAGCGGGCCGCCGTTACGCACCTTTCGCCCGACGGACGCACCCGCTTCCCCTCGAACCACCCCGAGGCCCTGAAAGGGCGGTCGCCGAGCCACGCGGGACGCCGCCCCGGGACGCCGCCGGGCCCCGCGCGAGGGTACGGGAGAGGGGACCCGAGGGGAGGCTGACGACAGCCGCAGCCCCGAGGCGCTCCCCCCGGGACAGCCGCCAGCGCCGCCACCCCCCCGCCGCATCTCCTCCCGCACCGACGGCCCGGGCCCGCCCCGCGCCAGCGGCCGCCGCCCTCGGGCCGGCACGGCGGGCGGGAAGCGCGGGGACGCGGCGCCGCACACCCCCCGGCCGGGCGCCGCCCTCGCCTCCTCCCCCCGCCGCCGCTCCTTGACAGTTGGCAGCCGGGCGCGCGCCGCGGGAACTCCGTGCGCGTGCGGCCGAGCGGGGCCGTTACCGGCCGCCCCGCGGGCTGAGGCGCCCCCGCCCGCCCCGCAGACTCACTGCGGAGGTTGTGGATGAGCTCGGAGTGGCTGGCGCCGCCCGACTTCCAGGCCATGGCGAGGCACACTCTGCGGAGCAGGTAGAGAGCCGCCTTCAGCGCCGCGACTGCGCACAGCAGCTTCCCCAGGAAGGACACAACCTCCAGCGCCGACACAGGCGCCGCCTCCTCGCCGCCTCCTCCTCCCCCCGCCGCCGCCGCTGCGGCTGCCGCGCGACCGCCTGGGGGAGGGGCCACGCGCCCACCGCCCCGCGCGCCCGACATGCTCCGGACGGTGCCACCGCTCCGCCGCCCCGCGCCGCGGACCGCGCATGCGCGCCCGCCGCCGCCGCCGGGGCGCGCGGGGGCTTCGGGGAGGGGGAGCTGCCGCGGCCGGGGTGGGGCGCTGCGCGCCGTGCCGGGGGGGGTCGCGGGACGTGCCCGGCGCCACGGCGCGCGCGGGCGGAGACGGCTGCGGTGTCGGGAACGGCCTCCTGCGCCCTGACACGAGCGCTGCGGCCCTCCCCGGTTAACGGGAGTTGGTTACGAAGATGTCCGACGGGGAAGCCGGGGGGCGCTCGCTACGAGGTGGGTTTAACGAGAGAGGTACTGCAATTGCGCGGCTCTGCTTCCCTGAGCTCCCCCCACCCTTTGTGGCAACTCTCGTGAAGCGACCCCCGCCTCACACCGCCCGTGTCGGCCGTTATTGGCCCGCGCGCCCCGCCGCCCTCACGAGACAGCCAATTACTGCCGCCTCGTTGCGCGGTATTTTGCATGAGGTGCACCTATTGGCCGCAGCCAGCCCGTGAGGGCCGAGCCTACGTGTCGAAGGCTGCTATTGGTCAGCTGGCGCGAGCTCCGGCGGTCGGGCGGGAAGATCTGCTCAGCCATCGTCAGGCGGCCGCGGCGTTGAGGCTGCGGCCTGGCGAGAGCGAGTGCTGCGCTGGCGGCTGAGCGCCGTCACATGGCTGCCGCCGCGCCATTGCTGGTACAGGGCAAAGCTGCACGCTTAAAATTCCTTTTAAAAGGTGTCCGGCTTACAAAATCGCTAGCTTGGAGTGTGATAAATACCACGAGGCTTCGATGCAGCTTTGCTCTGCCCCTGCGCGTGCACGGTGAGACAGCAGTTCTTTGCTTTGGAAACGTGAGAGCACGAACTGCCAGGTCCTGTCGGCAATGTGTAGTACGAACGTTGGAGAACATAAGGTGTCAGTCATAAGTTGAAATATCATGTTGTTCTCTGAAAGCATTCCGGGCACAAGGACACATGCTGCCTGTTATACCACCACGGGAGATGCAGATAACATCTTTTTGTGTAAAAATCTATCTTGGGAGCAATGAGACAGCACCATCTCCACATCACACTGCTCTCCATCCCATGATCGTTAATTCAGGTAAGGGAAGTGAGGAATTTGCTTTTCTGGCTAGCATTCCCTAAAGGGCAAAGCTGGCAGTTGCCCAGTGCACACGCCAGGGTTGTGTCCATTGAATTCCCAGACCTTTCCCATCTGGTTCTTGTAATATTGGAGGTGGATCTGCTGCTTCGTTTTGTATTCTGCATCCATCTTCTCTCAGGCACGATCTGGAAACTGCTCTGCAGCCCATCCCACAGCATGCGAGGTCTCCTTGTTGCGTCCAGTGGGTCAGGAAGGAAGGGAGAAAGCCCTAGAGTTACAAGAATTCCCAAAGGGCAGCAAGTACAAAGAACAAACACATTGTAAAAACAAGCACACAAAAATACTTCATTGTTTTAAATGCAAAAGGCATTTTCTGTTGTCAGATGCAGGCAAACTGCATTGCTTTTACATAGAGAGGCTGTTAGCAGCAAACTAGCTGACCCATGCTCGAAAGCATTCCAAGGATACTTCCCCCCTTGGGAGACCAGAAATACCAGAGAAGCCATTTTCATACAGCCTGACTGTTCCTACCAGCACCAGGCTTGAATCAGGCTTATGCTTGTCAGAGAATAGAGACAGAACCTAACTTTATCTCAGAGGAACACACAAACCTACCCTGCAGCTTTCAGGCTGACCTTGGCCATTTATTGGCACCATGCTTGGCATGGTTTCTCAGATAGTGACAAGAATGTAAGTGATATCTGGGGTGGTAACAGGCATGTGAGAAGGAAATGGTTTGGCTCTGCAGATTTCCAGGAACTTTAAGACAAGCCAATTGGGCTCAAATGACACTGAGAAACTACAGTGCACCAATGGCAACAGGATGCACCCTTTTGTACAATAAACAGCCATGAGGATCACTTGCACTTTTTGCTCTATAACCCCAGGCCATGAGTCTGTTATTAAAACCTATTAAGAGCATGCTTGTCAATAAAAGCCCATGAAAGAATGCCTGTGTTCTATGCTAGAATAATAATAAAAAAAAAAAGCAGAATTTTGTAAAGTGTTTTCTGTCCATCAGCACATTTTCATCTGCTCTGACACTCAAGGTTCCTTCATCTTCCCCCTCACTTGTCCAAACCAGCATAAGCACCTCAGTCCGCAGATGTCCACGGTCAATTGCAGGCCCCTCCACCTTCCAGAGGCACGACCACCTCCCCAGCCCCTCCAGGCCCTGCCAAGGGGAATAGGGGAATGCCAGTAGTGGGCTATCGTGGGATTGCTCTGACATGGAAATCCCAGTAGTTTTAAGCATGCAGACCGTTGGTTCTCTCTCCTTTTCTGCACATTCACCCACATCTCAGTCTCTTATATATTTATATATAAACCCCTCCATGCTACTATTTCTGTTATATCCTTTCCCTCCCACCTCATGCACCCATTAGAAATTTGAAAGCCTCTGAATTTCAGAAGCATGTGAAAAGTTGTTCGTCACTGTCTGGTCCCATCTGCTTCTGCATATACATACGGCAAGCAGAAATTTCTTTATGAAATGTTCCTGCTGAGCATTTCCACAGCTATGTCCCAAACCACACACTAATTGGCTTCTACACCTACACTCACTCCTCTCCCTGCCTCTGTTCTGTTTTTAACTTAATCATTCTCCTTCATCTTTTCTCTCTTCCTGTTGTCCCAAGCCAGCTTTAATTTTATATTTCCATTTCAGAAGTTTGCATCTAAGGCTATTTTGCACTCTGCCTCCACAGGTCAGGGCAAGCAGGGGCTATGGGTGTGCTCGTGGCCCCGGCTCTCTGCTCTTATATCTGCTCTGCAGTGCCCTGCATTGTCGACTGTGCTTGTTCAGGAGATTGAACTGGGCACAGCTCCAGGAGCTATGACCAGCAGTAAATACAGAATCTTCCAACAATTTTCTTAAAATATCGCTGTGTGATAATTAGAGGAAAGCAGATTATTGGCAAATAGAATTCAGAATTGGCTTCGTCCTGCCTTTGCACACCCACTGACTGGCAGGTGCCTGCCTCTCCAGGCTCCGCAGCCTCTGACAGAGAGAGACATGCTTTGGCTTCTCATCCCTCTCGCTCACACTCCTACCTTTAGCCACAATGAGAACAACCCATACAAACTCATTTCTGCCTCTGCTATATGTTTGGGCCCAGTGCCCAGAGCCAGCTTTGTCTAGTCTTAAAGTCCTTATTGACAACCTCAGGAATACTTGATGAGGCATTTTGTCTTGCAGCCTTTGTTTCCTTCTTTTACTTGTTTAATTAGATTTGATATTATAGTGAAACAATGTGCTAACACAGTACTCATCTTTCATCATGATCAAATGCAGAGATTACGTTTAAAGGCCTACAGAGCAGCCCTAAGTCCAACACAGAGCATGCAGCCAAAAGGATCTGAAAAGAAAAGCAGGACAGGGAAGAAAAATTGATTCTTCTTCCCCTCCCAATGTAAACAGTCTGTGTCCCACCTACTCACTTTAATACTTCCCAAATGCTTTCCATCAAGCGCTCCTGAGCAAAGAGAGAAACCATCCAAGAGCACAGAAGAAATAAACGAACATCACACAAATATTACGAAGTAACCATCAAAGATAGTTGTCTAATCAAACATCTCAGTAACGTCAAGGTATGATCTCTTCCTTGTGGAGTTCTCCGGTCTGTCTCCGTGCTCTCCCCATTGACCCTTCTCACAAGTGTTAGAGTGGGCAGGGAGCGCTGGCGGAGCTGGCTGTGACTTGCAAGGTCACACTGCTAGCAGCTCAGCACAGGGTGCTGCTGGGAGGTGATAACGTCACTGCAGAGAGCGGCACAGCTGTCTTTAGGTTCATAGCATGGACACTACCGTAGCATCTGCTTTTCGGATCCATTCCCTGTTGGATACTGCTGTATGTAATTATGAAAAAAGATGTTGCCACGAATGAAGTGATGCACAAAGCACACGGGCTGATGTCACCGAGCTTGTGTCACATCTGAACAACGGTGATGCTGCAGAGGAGACCAAGAATGCGTCGTGAAAGGAAGTCAGAGTGCTTTGGCAGGAGAGCTGCAGTAGCGGAGCTGGAAGCCTGACCAAGACACTGCTGCCGGTAAGCACAGCTGGCAGAGCCCCAGGCAGCTGGCAGTGCTGGCCGTGAGAAAATGCAGCAGAACTCAGGCAGGTCCGGGTAGGAAGGTGCCTCGGGAATGGCCTCACTGCGCTGCAGCACCGTCCCATCCCGGCCCTGCAGCCCGGCCCTGTCAGCCCGGAGCTCGTTTTACAGCTGACCCCTGAACTTTGTGTGGAACGCTTGTTCGTGGCTCTGGCGATCGTAGAGTCACTGGAAGGGGCCCAAAGGGATCACAGAGCCCAGCAGCTGGCGTTGTGCAGCATCACCCGCATTCACGCCCTATCTACGTGTGAGCGTGTCGCGCAAACGCTCCTTGAACTCCAGCTGCCTTGGGGCTGTTTCTGCTGTCCTGCTCGTGACACATAAACGTGCGGCCGTGCTGTATTGGAGGGAAAAAAAAAAAAGCTGGTGACTGCGTGCCGGAACGCCCGTCCCGCCGCGTCTCCCAGCCCGCACGGCCGCTCTCGCCGCCGCGCCCAGCGCTGTCCCTCGGCGCTCGCCGTCGCCCCGCAGCCAATCAGGCGGCGCGTGGCAGCGGCGGGAGCCGTGCGGCGCCATGGAGGAGGTGTGCGCGCGGTTCGTGTCGCAAAAGATCAGCAAGGCCCGATGGCGGCCCCTGCCCGCCGCCGCGCTGCAGCCCCCCGACCTCTTCGCCACCGGCTCCTGGGACAACGAGGTAGCGCGGCGCGGCCCTCCCCGGCGGGCCGCCGCTGTCCCCCGCCTCGGGCCCCTCAGTCGCCGCGAGCGGCCGCGGGCAGGCGCCGGGGAGCCCTGGTACGCAACCTCCGGGTAAAAGCGGCGGTGTCGTTTCTCTACAGGACAACCGCATCTCCATTTGGTCTGTGGGAGATGTGGGAAGCGCGGGCCTCAACGGCGAGTATCAAGGAGAGCCTCAGCTGCTGTGTGACATCCGGCACAACGGCGACGTGATGGACATGCAGGTGAGGGAGCTGCTCTGGGAGGGCTCTCACCTGAGACAAATAGGCTGATAATGAGCTGTGAGAGGCTGAGATTAAAAAAAGGAAGTTATAAAGAAGGGCAAAATCAATCAGCGTCGGTTTGTGGGTTTTTTTTTACTGCTCCTACCGAGGCATCTGAATACTCTGAATTGAAAAGTATCATCTTAGTGCTGATATCAACTCATAACATGCTTATTAATGTCTTTAGTTTTTGGATCAAGAGAGAATCGTTGTTGGCTCCTCAACAGGAAGTGTGACTGTGTTCCGTCACCATCAGAACAACCAGGTAGGGACCTTCGGCTGCCGTCTGTGCAGTGCGGGTCACTTGGATCTCAGTATAAGATTTCTCCAGTTTAAAGCAAGAGGCGTCTGTATTCAGCAATAACTTTGTTCAAAGCATTTTAGAACAAGCTTTGGTTTTGTACCTACAAGGAGAGAAAAGCATTTTGCACACACGCAACATAAATCAGATTCCAGAGCCAGACAGATTGGGTTCTGTTAATATGTTGTATGTAAGTAGTCCATTCGCTAGAAACATACTTGAGTTTATATGCCGTTATATATGAGAATAAATAATTTCAGGGAGTGGGAATGAATGAACTGTACTTTTGTTTATTTGCAGTGGCACAACAAAGACTAACATCTGTTAATAGTTTCATGTGGTACTTATGATAAACTGAGTTTCTTGCAATCAGAATCTAAATCTGATCTTGCACTTTGTAAAGGCTCCTTTTCTTTGTCCTAGGGAAAGATTGGAGAGATAAGTCTAGTGAGAGACATTTCACATTCCGACATAGATACTATTAATTCCGAGTTCTCTTTTGTGTGAAAAAGATGGTTCAGAGCAGACAATCCCTCACTGAAGGGAGTGCAGGGAAATTCAGATCCCTGGTTCTTATTTATGTAGAAGATTCCTATTCCAGTGAGGTAGTATGGCTTTCCTGAAGCTTCTTTCCAGTTGTATGAGTATTTGTGAGTACTCTGAAAGCTTTGCTCAATCAGGATCATTATTTACCAGCAGAATCTCATGTCTGGTTACTGCCTAGACTCTATCTGCCAGTCACCGGTGGGAGAACGCCCATTATCATGCAGATCAATACACAGCTTGTGGCGGAGCAGCGTGTACTGGAGTCATCTGCAACAACCCAGAAATTGTCACTGTTGGAGAAGATGGTAGAATTAATCTCTACAGAGCTGACCAAAAGGATGCAGTGAGGACTATAGGTATGCCAAGTCAACGCTCAGCATATTTTGGTTTGGAACAGTTTGGTTGGTGTATAGAATAGAATATTTAATTTAGCTGAAACATTGTTGTGTGACCGAAAGGAAAGCAATTGAGAATTGAATTAAATATTCTAAGGTGAACGTATTTCCTCCAGATCGTTCCTATACTCCTCCAAACTTCAAGTCTTTGAAGTATGTTTCAGATATGTTTCTATATGCATTCAGACTTCAAGTGGTTGTAAGTTATGTTTAACTGGTGGTGACCTTTTAAGATTTAACATTCTCAGTAAGCTCTGTTTGATCTGGAATTGTTAAATGCTAGGATAGAATGCATGAAATAGTTATATCTCCAAAAGCATCGTGTCATCAATTGTTTATAAGTAGGGGTCAATAACTATTGTCATTTCAATTCATTATTTGTAGTAAGATTAACCCTTGTGCTATCCATATTCAAAACCATCAATTTGTGTGGAAAAGAATTTGTGTGTTTAAAAGGAGCACCAGGAGCCAGAAATTACTGTTTGTCCTCTATTCTACCAGATATCATGGCTTACAGCCATCATCCCTCACTTAGTGAAATGGGTTCGTATTTCCTTGAGTAAGAATTATCTAATAGAGTAACAGATATTTGTGGAAGGTGTCAAAACTTATTCTCAGCATTTCCATCATGCTGGTCTCATGGAATAGTATGTAGCAACTGGTGGAAATCAAACTTAAAAGCAGCAATGATTTGAAGCACAGTAACGGCATTCTTGATGATGGAACTTTCTCCCTGAAACCTCAGTCTGACACGTTGCCTGTGTTTCTCCTCAAGTGAAATCTTGCTTCAGATTGAACAGATGAAGGAACTTAGTGATAATCCAATTAAGGAATGAAGCTCTCTGGGATTTCTAGAGGGGGTACTTGTGTGTGCACGTCTGTATACATGTGCACACAATGCAAATCCTATTAACTGCATACAGTTCTTTACTGAAGCTCCTTGAGAACTGCAGGAAGTCATTTTAAAACATAGGAAGAAACACAGAAGATGCACAAGGCAGTTTCAGTGGTAACACTCAAAAAAACAGTAACTCTGCAGCATTGAGGGGAAAAAAGTAATTAGTTCAAAAGGTTTATTTTAATTTCAAGTTTTTGTTTATAAACAGATACTAACACAGAATGTTTTGGTACAGGTTTAATAAAATAGAATGTTTTGCTGACTCAGGAAGGAAATGTCCACACAAATCTTCATTTTTCTCTGAGCAGTTGCTCAAATGATTGTATTCAGATTTAATAAGTTGCAGGATGCAAGTCATTAGTTTTCTTAGTGCTCACTTGATGGCATTATGTAAAAAGGTTTGCTCTGTAGTGGTAACATAAACTGAGACTGCACCGAGGCACTGAGCTCAGCAGGAGTACATGCATAAAAGAAATCACGTGTGAATTAACTGAGAAATATCCTTTTGGAAACAGAAATAATAAAATATAAATGAACCATAAATAATTCAGTCAAGTTTATGACCTTTTAAGTGGACCTTACTTGGACTTAAGTGGAAAGGACGAGCAGAAACTCATTGATTACAGATGGTTTTACAGTAAAAGTTGGAGTGGGAATGAAGAGGGCATGTTGGAAGATGCTTTAAAGTTGCCTGGGATGGAGTTCAATGCTGTAAGCAATCCTTAGTGCAGATTCCCACCCAATGACACATTATTGTTTCCCAGGCACTGAACTCTGTTTTCTTAACACACCAATGGAACTCTTACACCCTATGAAATATTCATACGGAAGTACCTTGACATTTCTACCACTGTTTAATGGATTTAAGAGTATAGTATAGAATTGATAGGTTTATATCCAACTGTAGGGGAAAATATCTCAAAAGTTAGAGATGAAATAAAAATCTTTTGGAGACAAAAGCGTGTGTCGTTGCTAAATCACTTACTGTTATTTGGCCAGCAAGTTTTAAATCCATCACAACTTAAGTGTTCCGTCATTTAGCATTTCTTTTGACTGCTGCAGCTTTCATTTAAATATTAAGCAGAAAAAAAATCCCTCACTGAAATGTCTGTAACCTGGCAGTAATCTACTTTTGTCTCAATACAACCAAAAAAATCACCTTTGATTTTAATTAAATTTTAAATAGTTGGAGTGAGAGCAGACTTAACGTTACCCCATCATAATCGAGGTGAAAGATTTATATAAAACAGAGCGATTCTATATGTGTGCAGTCCTTGTTTTAGTCTCTCCTAAAGCCTCACGTTTCAGGTCAGTGCTGTGAACTGTTTTTGACATTTGGAGAAAACTGTGATCAGAAGGAGCACTGTAGAAAAGGACCTGGAAAATGGCTTTCCCATTAGCTCAGATGAACAGACAAAGCATTGTTTCTGTTTGTCTTTAAGGACGAGTATAACTTTGGTATAACATTCCAAGACTGCTCTTGGAAAATGCCTAAAGAAAGCGTTGTAGACACTGATTGCTGAAATAAGTGTTTCTTTGTACCACTGTTTCGTGTTCTCAGCAAGAGTTACAGTTTCCTGTAGGAGAAACAGAAAGAAGAAGAGCATTCTGAAAAATTCTATGGTCTTTCTTGCATTTGTGGATGCAGAGCTTGTAAAGAAAACTCTCAGGAAAGTCACAGGCTTGGCTAAATTGATTCTTCTTAGGTACTCCAGAAAGAAAACTTAGGGATCAGCAAGTGGGTCAGTAAGCACTGAATCTCATTAAATACAGCTTCTTACAGATTTGTCTAGGTAATATTTCTATAGGAAGCAAGGCTATTCTTGCAACACTTGAAATTGCCCGTGACGCTGGGCCATCTCTGACCCTGAAAATGTGGTCTGGTTTTAGAAGAGCTGTTTTGTGTTCATTAAATGGAGGTAAGCATTCAGTAGGTTTACCTGAATATGTAGTTTCATGCTTTGCTAACCTCTCTTGCAGACAATGCGGATAGCAGTACACTCCATGCCGTGACTTTCCTTCGCACAACTGAGATCTTGACAGTAAATTCAATTGGACAGCTGAAAATATGGGACTTCAGACAGCAAAGAAATGAGCCAGCTCAAATATTTTCTTTGTAAGACCTTAATTTTTGTCTACTTTCTGAGAAGCACGTGCTACTTTATATCAGATTTAAGTTTTCCTTACCACCTCATTCTTGGCGATGGGATGATAAGTAACCTTATTTTTTTCCCCAGATATTTCTTCTGCTTTGGTATTTCAGTACCAGAAGCAGAATCTGCTTAACTACTGTTGTGACTGAGCACTGTAATGGTCTGTTCTGCGATTTAACTCTGAAGGACTGTTGTATCTGCACATTTGTTCTTTAAGAGAAAAGCAAAGCACTTCTTCCTATTTAGCTGATTAATTATACATCTGTTTTTTTCCCGGAAGGCTTATAAAAAAACTGCTGACATTTGAAATGTTTCTGAATGATAACTTTATGCCTTTTAAGGTATTGTGAGAAAACAAATGTAGAGCTAGATTCATATCCTGTTGTTTGTAGAATGGTTCTCATTGCTATTGATAGGCTTAGGGTTTGGTACCTAGTTAGCCTTATCTCCCTCTGTAACTCAGGTCCCCCTCTGTAAATGGCCCTATATGTTACAACTGTAATTATAATTTGAATATCAGAGTAACCTTCTTGTAAGTATACTTGAAATATTTGTGCACAAGGCTTTCTCACTCTTGTAAAGTTGTTGCATGTTGTGTAGGTGCCTGTATGCCCAAGGGCATAGAGCCTGCTGCCCCTCCAGTGGTAGCAGTCTGTTACTGCTATAGGTCTTAACTCCAGTAGGCGTCATGTTGATACAGTTGCCCTGTCGGTCAACTCTCATAGAGTGTAAGAAAGAGAAAAATATAAATTGAAGAATTAATGTATATATTTATTTTTCTTCTCCTTTACAGGACAGGCGACAGAGTTCCACTGCACTGTGTGGACAGACACCCCAATCAGCAACACATTGTGGCCACAGGGGGCCAGGATGGGATGCTGAGTATCTGGGACATCAGGCAGGGTACTATGCCAGTGTCCCTGCTAAATGCTCATGAAGCAGAAAGTAAGTATCCAAGTTAAAGAAGAGAGAAGGTGTTTTACGAAAAGGTTCTGTAAATCCTGGAAAAAAAACTTGGATATGTTTAGCAGCAGTAGAAGGCAATTCATATTTGCTACATAAAGTACCTTTATCCAATTGGTTTTATTTTGCTCCCTCTCAGTATATGAAATTGTTCTCACCTAAAAGACAACTGTGTTTAAATTAAAACTAGGATTAGTAAGCAGTTCTTTGTTAGCCATTAGAGACATTTAATCAGAAAATAATTTCTTAGAAAGTAGGTATATTAATAGGTTCTACTTATAGAAACTGATGCTGCAGTATACAGCACAAAGCAGTAAAGTGGGAAAAAAAAGACATAAAGGAGGGAGAAATGAAGACAGTACACATGCATGTGGTGATTTCACAGTGCTGAATCGGCTCACTTTTATTTTATATGAATAATAGCTATTCATTTTGTGTTGAACGTTTCTTGACTGCCACAGTTTTGTTTTAGGATTGAGAAATAAGTTTTGAGTTAAGTTTTACTGTCAAATATTTTTCTCAATTGTGGTATTTAGACACGATTGAATAACGTGCATGCTGGGAAGGAGTGTGTATTGTGTGCAGGTTTAAACTTAGAGTAGAGAAGGTGGCATAAGAAATTATTCAGAATGCCTGAATTTAGAGAAGACTGTAACCTCTGGCAACATGCACAGTATCGAAAATGGGGCATTTCATTTATATTTTTTCCCCTCTCCTCTCCTCTGGAGGGAGAACTGCAGTAATAACTAAAGGTGGGGTTTGGGACCTGTCTTCCCACCTACCCACCACACCAATTGAGAGTGGAAGCTTTTGGTGGGAGCCTGAGTGCATGTCCGTATATTAACAAGAGGACATTGAGCTGCATATCTAATACTTTTGATATGGTTTTGTTCCTTTCCAGACCCTGAGGATCAAGATTGTCTTTACTAGTCCATAAAGTTAAAACAAACAAACAAAAACCCAAGGTGTTAAGTTCTCAGAAAGCAGTAGCATTCTTCTGTTTAATTGAAGCTCTCTTTTCATTTCCCGGAGCTGATGGTTCTTTCTCGTCACCTCTCTCACAAGCAAACTTGTAGGAGGCACTTGCTGACTGACTCCATTCTGCATATGGCCAAGCTAAATAATGCTGCTCCCACTGATACATATTACTATTAAGTACACTCCTTTTTATTTGTGCAAACACTGTAGTTTTAAATTGTATATCATGCAATGCTGTGGCGACAGTAGGAGCACACTGGCCTTTGAGGCACATAGTGCTCTTCCAGACTGGATGGATAAGTGAAATACTTACATTTGAAATGGCTGGAAATTGTGGTGACTTTATTATCCATACCACCGTCCTTACTGAGAGAAGCCACCCTGATTTACAGTTGCAAAGTTATCTTTCTCCTTTCATTAATAATACTTCAGTTATTTTAAGACAAAAGTGAGCTCTTAGGGTTTCATAGATCACTCATTGGATTTTAGTAATGGAGGAACCAAACTGCTTTTAGGATCATTGCAATGTAGAAATATTTAGGAGCATGGTTATACTTTTTAAGTATGCTTTTTTTTTTATGTATATATTTGTAGTGTGGGAAGTTCACTTCCACCCCTCCAACCCAGATCACTTATTTACATGTTCTGAAGATGGATCTCTCTGGCACTGGGATACTTCCACAGACGTATCTGAAAAACCGTCTTTTCTTCATCAAGGTGAGGATGTCTGAAGTTGGGTTGCATTTAATTTGTCACGTGGCAGCATAATGAAAGGCAGCGTGCTTATTTATACTGTCCAATTCCTAACACAGTCCTAGTTCAGAACATTAAAATGTTTTATGTTCTTAGAAAGTAAGCGCTGATAGGCACTTCAGGAAAACTGCTTAGAAGGCAAACACTTGACTGGGTTCTTCTGTGATTTTAATTTGTCCCTGCCACACTCTGTCCTGGACATAAAGAGGCACATCTGGTATTTCAAAGACAGATTGAGTTCAGTTAAAACTCATACATACATAGAAAAGACACGAAGGCAGGCTAAATGACCTGAGACTCTGAGGGAGATGTACAACATTTTATAATGCCAAAATAAATGGTAAGTTATTAAGATAACGGAATTATGAATTTACTCCTCACGTAAACTTTTCAGTCACGACTGGAAGACTGTTCCTGAATGAAACCAGATCCCTTCGTGTTGTGTGGGATTGTAGTTGACAATGTGATACTGACTTAACAGTAACGTTTCACATTCTGATCGTAAAGACTGCTTGATTGTTTGCAACTTCAAAGTGTAAACAGTGGAGAAACATTCCCCTTTTTTATAAACTGATTTCCCTATCTACCCTACTTTCTTTCTTTTAGGAGGAAGGAGTACTGCCTATTTTTCCCACAGCACCATTAACCAGTCTGTAGTAAGTGCCTGGCTAAGCAACGATCCAACCAAAGACCGAATGGAAATCACCAACCTAATTCCAAATCAGACTTTGTCTGTGAATACTTTAGATGTTCTGGGACCGTGCCTGGTGTATGGTACTGATGCAGAGGCTATTTATGTGAACAGACAACTTTTTGCATGAAATTCTTCCAGTATCCCTTTGAGGTGCTGATCACCTTTAACTGCAGAGAAATGTTGTCCATTTGATTTGGGTTCTTAACTACACTGAGTGTTATCAGCATGTGGAGGAGGCCTTCAGCTTGGTCCTGCCGTTGCAGAAGGAATGCAAGTTATCTCAGATTCTGAAAGCTCTCACTCATTACTGATGCTCCAGCGTGAGTAGCTAAGCAAATTTACACGTCAGCTTGCTCTGATTTCTTCTAGGGCAAAAATATATGTTGTAAGTTTATTTCCGTAATACACCCCAAACTATATTGGCATTCTTTTTATGTCGTTTGAGACAGGGTTTTTTAATCTGAGGGTTTTTTTATGTATTTTGGGAACATAACTTTTTATCCTAGGGCTTGAGAATTAGAGAGGAAAGCTCTTAGAGCTCTGAAATGTGAAAGGTCCTGTCAGAATCTTAACATTTTAGGAGCTTTATTTCAGGTTATTTACTGCTTTGTAGTGGATGTTAAAACCTGAATGTTAAAATGTCTCATGTTAAAACTCGATTGTGATAACCTATGAGTTACTCTCTCAACAGAAGACTGTTTATGTAGTTACATGGTTCGTAAGCGAGACACGTTGGCTGTGTTTTTGGGTGTGAGATTGAGACTTCCTCAACTTAGGACATAGTCCTGTCAATCAACGTTTCACATCTGCTCTGTTGTAATCTCTGGAAGGTTGATTTTATGAATAATGTCATGCCTACCTTTTGTTGCAGAGAACAGTTTCTCTTTTTAATAAATATTTTGCACAAGGATCGTGATCTGACTCTCTACATCAGTTCAAATAGATGGACCCGTAGCCATCTGCATAGGAAGGTAAATGAGTTACTGGAACCGATTCTGGGAGCAGCATCTGGGTTATGGAGGGCAGTGCAGCAGATGACGTTACGGGACTTTAAAAGGCGTTTTCCATCAAACGACCTTTAGAACGTACGTTACTTTCAAGTTGGCTGCAGAGGCATTCTTGACGTCCTGTTTGTAAGAATCTCCTGATCTGAATTTCTTGTGCACCCGGCTGGGCAGCGGGGCTTGTTGCCAAGAGGACTGTTAAGTCTTGTATTTTTCTTCCCGAGTCGTGCTGAAGTGCAGCGTACCGCCGGAGAAGAGAAGCGCATCCCCCGGCACTAACCGCTCGGCCGCCCGCGGCAGCACACAAACGCCTCAGGCCGGGCCGGGCCCCGCCTCGCCTTCCCCGCCCGGGCGCGCAAGGGCGGCCGGGAGCTGCCCATATCCGGGAAGCCCTCCGCGGCGGAGACACCGACAAAATGGCGGCGCCGAACTGAAAGGGCCCTGGCGGCGGCGGCGGGCCGTGGCGGAGGGAGCGAGCGGCCGCGGCGGGCAGCGCGGAAGGCCGCGGCGGTCGTCGCTGCGCGGGCGGGGCCGGGGCGCTGCCGCCGCCGCCCTCTCGCCTCAGGTAGGTCGGTGGCGGAGGGAGCGGGAAGCCGAGGCCTGGCTTCGGCGCGGGGACGGCCGTGAGCTCTCCGCGGGGGAATGCGAGCCGGGCCCCGGTCCGGGTCCCGCCGCCCCGCGGGTCCGCTCGGCCGCTTTTTCCCCGCGTTCCCCGGGGGGGCAGCGGGGCGACTGCCGCCCTTCCTGGCGCGTGGGCCTGCGGCCACGGAGCGTCTGTCCGTGGGAAGAGCCGCGTCCCGCTGGAGGAGATAACGGGGCGGGCGGAGAGCGCCGTGTGGCCGTGCACTACGAGCCGCGATCGTCTGCCGCGCCGAATGCGCCCTTCTACACCGGGCTCTCCTCATCTTGTGGAGGCACTCGGCGCTGGCAGCGCGTCCTTTAGCAGACGGCTCGGTGGCTGTAAGCCTTAGAAAGGAGTGCTGCCTCTCGTTGGTTTGAATCGAGCGCCTGCGAACTGAAGTTGATGGCCCCTAAATTCTTGCGTTGGCTTGGTTTGGTTTTCCTAGCAGTGAAGTCTTGATTGAGATCACAAATAAATTACTGCACCCAGGGTATGGAGGTGGAACCAAAGACAGCTTGCAAACACAGTGCTCAGTGGGGGAATAGGAATATTTAAATGTGTCGGAAGTTATTTAGATATAAAACGCTACAAGTTTGCTGGAGAGTTGTGTGTTGCTTTTTTTTCCTCAGCAGAAAGTTGGAAGGCACTGACAGTTGCATGCAGCTGTGCTGTGTTCTCATGCAGGTGCCCATTCTGAAGCCCAGCCTTTCATCACGGTTGTCTGTGAAAAGACAAGGGTGGTGTTTTTTCCTACAGATCGACCAATAGTAGAAAATACTATTCCTTTTGTTTCAAACTTTCAGGGGGATTTATATATATATATATACATTTTAATTTTTGTTTTTTAACTAGTTTAGGGAATTAGGGAGCTTCCTTAGCGAAGCTAGTAGTGACAAACAGCTATGTCATTTAGGTTTAAGGACACACTAGAGCAAAGGGGGAATAGGTGCTGTAGGGAACCTACTTCAGCAGGGGGTTGGACTAGACAGTGTCCAGAGGTCCCTTTCAACCATTGCAGTTCTGTGATTCTGTAGGTATGTGTCATTTCCCTTGGGTGCAGTCAGCTCTTTCTGGCTAGAGGTGAATGAGTCTGATCTATCTCTTATTGAGCAGTTAAAATATTCTTTTACAATGTATACAAATGTCTCCACCAAGAGGTGACCTGTTCCGATGTAAAGCAAGGTGAGCTGCAGCCAACCTAACGCTTGCTTTCTCTGATTTTGTTAAACTGGGGGACAGGTTTAATTGGCTTTCTAAGCAATTAAGACTGCTGTTTCACATAGGCATCTGTTAACACTCAATATTGTTGCCGAAAGAAACAACCCACCAAAAAGTGACTGTTCATCTGGTAAGTTGCCCCAAGTAAGTTTGCACTGTGCAGCCTTACATGCTGTTGCACAGGCCCAGGTGAGCGGTGGCAGGTAAGCAGGATGGCTGCTTCGTGCTGGTGGAGCTTTAGCTGGATAACCCTGCCAACGGTGAGCTAATAATCGCTCTTGATTTTGCCTGAATTTGTGCAAGTACCCAAAATTACTGAGCTGTGTCATCAAATGCTGTTGGATGAACTCACGTGGAGATTTTGCTTTTCTGGAGGTAACAGATGCTATTAGCGTGCGTCCCTGCACTTGGGAATCCAGTGTGTGTTGTGAAGCAGGTCTCTTGGAAGGAAAAGGAACATGCCAAGCAAAGGTATTTTCTAGGAAAGTTCTAAAAAGAATACTGATTTTCTCCCTTGGGAAAAGCGTTTTTAGCCAAGTGTTTTTTCAATGCAGTCTTAAATATCACGTGCTTTGAAAATGATCTTGAAAGTGGGCAAAATTGAATTACCTCTTAATTGCTCTCATGACATGCTTTCTGCTGAATCAAGGTTTCTTAATTCTGTGAGCAAAAGCTTGCTGTTTATTATTGAAACTCGCTTAGATGCTTGATGTTTTCCTTATTCAGTGAGCAGTGAGGAATTGTATGCTACCAGTCGGCAGAAAAAAGCTTTAATTTCCATACCAAACTGTCTTCATTTAAAGTTCTGTACCTACCACAGAGCAAGGAAGGCTTGGGTACAGTTACAGCACCGAAGATTTAAGCAGTTCCGTTCAAGAAATCACAGTATTAAATGGTTTGTCAAGGCGAATGGCATTGGGTGGTGGTCCTTTGTGTTCCTTCTTGCAAGCCTGGTTTGCGTCTGTCTTTAAAAGCTTTCAAGTTTCATTCATGTATGGGTAGCTTGTGTGTGCCGCCCATATAACTTGTATGGGTATCAGAAGGTTCTTTTTCCTATTAACATCTTCTCCTATTCTTCCTCAAGTGTTAAATCACTAATTGGTTTATGGCAGTGCAGATGTCGTAGAAGTTAAACCAGGGTAAAGAAAGTGGCTTTTAGGTAGGCTGTATGAACCTCCTTAGGCATGGTTAATTCAGGTGTCTGTCATGAGAAACACCTACACGGTACTTCAGGAGACCAATGATGCTCACAAGCAGCTGGATCCTCAAAAAGAATCCTTCAGAAAACTGGGAGGGCAAAATTTGAGCACATTAACAAATGCAGACAAGAAAAATAAGAGCGTTTTCGTATCGCTGCTGTTGGGTGTTGCGCTGCAGTAAAGGAGTAGTGTGAGTTAAGCTTTATCATTCTTCTACTGGCCTATGAAGACAGTACTAAAACATGTAATTTTTGTATCTTGTACTGTCTTTACTATATGATCTGCCTCTGTGAAGCAGTACAGACTGCAGGTTTATTCCAGGATACTCTGAAGAGGCAGAGGCTCTGTAACCTCTCAGTGTATCACCTTCGTTTCTCTAGCTTAACCGTACTGGTTACAGTATGCGCTGATGCACAGCTCAAAGGCAGAAATGTCAGTTCACCACAGAGCACAGAGTTCTTTCCCTGATGAGTCAGGCCCTTCCAAATGCAGAAGTTATTTGTTTTCGGCAGAATTTTCTGTTTTCCTTACCAAATGTCACAGTTATGTTCTCAGTGGATTTAATGCTTCAGTTGTTAAACGATATTGCAGTAAGAAAGTTTTGATTTTCTTTTATCCTCCTGCACCCATCTCTCTTTATATTAAAAAAATATATAACTACTAAGAAAACACAACTGGATCCGGGAGGCTCAAGCTGTGAGACTGGGACAGCCTTAGAAAACTGTCACCTTAAATGAGATTAGGTGGAAGATGGTAAAAGAAATCATAAAGTTGCATGTGATGAGATTGGCCTTTCTTTATATATATGTGGCTGGTGGAGAATGGATAAATCACAGTAGTTACATGCACACGTTGTGCTTCCACCTGCTCATGGAGCTCAGTGCTGGGGCTGTTGAACAGCAAGCTTGTTGGTCCGTGCTGTAGCTCACTGCCGGGCAAGTGGAACGGGCTCCTTCAGCTTTCCAGAGTGCTGATGGAGAGAATGTAGGCAACAGGCTGGGAACAGCAGACAGGGAAGGCAGAGAGGCAGTGATGGGGCAGTGCTTAGCAGCCGTGTCTGCTCCTTACGCTTTGAACCTCATTCTCAGTTCCTGTCTGTTCAGATTTGAGGCATCTATGACGTTCGTTAAAGGACTGTTAGGAGCCCAGCAAAGCTTCTAGTTTGGGTTATGTAAAGACTCTCCGAAGAATTCAGGTAGCATACCTTTACTAACTGCGAAGGCAGTGCTGCATGTCAATGTTTTCGTGCCACTAGTGCTGCACTGTGAGCTTTTTCACCAGTGGATGATGTGTAATGGGATTTTTGTTTTGTTTTCTTAACAGGATATCTGCTTTGCATTGTGGCACACGTCAGCACTACAAGAATCGCAGTCTAGCAGTGAACGGTCACTGCCTTCACGTGTTCCGAAACTACCAGTCAGCCTTCCTGGAGTTTTGCATTAGCGCGAGTCCTTGGTGGAGGTTGCATATATACATGTTTTCATGAAGAGAAGTGAGAAGCCAGAAGGTTATAGACAAATGAGGCCTAAGACTTTTCCTGCCAGTAACTATACTGGCAGCAGCCAGCAGATGTTACAGGAAATACGAGAGAGCCTCAGGAATTTACCAAAACCCTCAGATGCTGCTAAAGCTGATCTCAGCATGGGGAAGATGTCATCTGAAGATCCTCGACAAGGTCGAAATCCCCCCAAATTTGTAACATATCATAAAGTTTTGCAGGAGATAAGAAACTCGCTGCTGCCCTTTGCAAATGAAGCTACTTCAGCTGTCAAAGGAACGTCAGAAGTTAATCGACAAATGCTGCAAGACTTACAAGCTGCTGGCTTTGATGAGGTGAAACATATTCAAGTTCTAGTGTTTTGCTAACTATAAGCTATCAGAGTATTGGAGGTGGTGTTGGTCATGGAATGCTTAAACAGCATACGATAAGCAAAATAGCTTTAAAATCTTACGGAGTTCAAATTAGAACTTAATGAAGCTGGGATGAAGTGGGGGGAACAGATTTAGAGAGATTTGGCTATTTTTCATTTTTTGCACCATTTGCAGTGTTTTCTTACATGGTAGGGATTGTTCTAATTCTATAAATCATTTTAGACAGAACTGGACACCTTAGAACGTGGATTTTGCCTGATACTCAACTGAATTTCACATTGTGCGCAACTGAAATACGTTGATAACGTATGGGCATTCTAAAGTGAAAGGCAATACCACGTATTTCAGGAATAAATTTTAATGATCTTTTCACATCTGTTGTTAGTAGAAAGTCAGTGAGGAAAGAATGTTACAGCTTTTTTTCTTTTTTTGCCTGACAAAAATATTTGACAAGGTATACTATAAAAGCAATTGCAGATGACTTTCTCTACAGTACGTTCTCAAGACAAAAACGTTGAGATCACAGCTCTTGAAAATCATGGGTACAAGTCACTATTCTGCCATCATCATTACTGAAAGACCTACAAAAATTAGATAATTATGCACTAAACTTACTTCCATTCATTCAGTATGTGAAAGGAGTTTGAAATATGGTTTCTAGGAATATAAAATCAGTATGCTTAGAACTCCTGTGTGTTTACTGGGGATTGCACATCTACATAAGTTATACTTATTCCTTCTCTGTAAGCCTGAGTAGAAAAGCAGTTAAAAACAAAACACAGACTAGCAAACCACTGTGCCACCCGGGGTGGTGCAGTACTTCCCTTCTCAGGAGCGTGCTGACTGCCCTAACAACCGGCTCACAAGTTCTGCAATGCTTTGGTATTCGCAGGGAGGTTAAGAGGAGCAAATTTTTCCAAAGCTGTCAATTGGCATTTCCTCAGTAATGTCTCAAAATCAGGTGCTGATTGGAAAAAAAATGCACTTCCCTTTGGCTTGCTCAAATGCAAAGACCAGGTTGGATTTTCAGTAAGAATGAAAGGGTTTTATAATGATAAATGATTTCATAATGATTTGTTCCTTATCTGTGGTTTGCTGCTGGAGTGGTTTTGTTTTTTAAAGTAGATTAGCTCTCATATCCATTTTCACAGAATGAGTCTCCAGTCACTTTCATAAGCTGTGGAATGGTTTGTGGCTGGATAGTAAACTAGGAAACCATCATGAGTTAGTATTTCTGCTGGAGCCTTTGTGTCTTGAAACCTTTTGCTCTTGTACCCTTTGTTCTTGGATACAACCAAGAATACACAGGATACTTGGGATTACATGGATCTCTTCAGATGCAGAGACAGTTTGTGCTGTGTGTTAACCCACGGCTGTGTTTTCACGATAGTCCGTATAGGAGCAGCCAGTGGATACCAGCAGGGAACAGATAGAGCTGATAGCATTTTTCAGAGTGAGGGGATTGAGACAAGAAGTAGGAAGGAAATAAGGGGGTATTTTGAGCTGAGTATTGTGGACAGGATTGTAGTTGAGTGCATTAGCTGCTTATGGTTTGGCCAGACTGGGCTGTTTCTGACTTACGTTAGGTATGTTTGTACCTTAGCAGATTACATGGATGTTACTTTCATGATTTCTGGTGCATTACCAGAGGTTTTCTAATCTGCTATATTTATAGTAGAGGGAAACTGTAACTAGTGGATACCAACTTCATTTTCTGTTTTATGTAGCTCTGGTCAGAACCCCTGTTAGGTTTTAGTGGGATTTTATTAAGGTGTTCAAAATGGATTTGAAGTAACAATAAAAGCTTATTTTAAATGAGAGCAAGGTCTTTGCTGTATTGCGGGCTCAGTAATCACTTGAGCTTCGGAAACATGATGAGTTTATTCCCACCTTTTTTCATTCTGCAGGTATTGATTGTATCGCAGAAGTTTTGGTCATTCCCTCCGGTCCCCTTTTCTAATATTAGGTAGTATTCAGGGTTAAAGCTGAAATTTTATTCTTATATATATAAAAAATATATAAAGATATATCTTGGCTGGCTCTTCCTCACGTTCTCTGATTAGTGGACATGGAATTTGAATTCCATGTTCTAAAATATTGCTCATTCTGTACTTTAAGTTTATATTTAACTTTATAGTTTGATGATGTGAACTTGTTATGTTACGTTTGTGTATAGTAGACTAATTTTGCTGAAAAGCTGGTAAATCTGTTTTTGAAACTAAGAGGATTAGAGTAGTTAGGTAGAAATGAGTGATGAGTCCTGTAAAAAGCATTTTCACATTGGAAACATGTAATACTATCGACAGTCTGACCTCCTGTTCACACAGTGATCCAGTAGCATACTGATTGATGCTGAAAGTGTGCTTCTTTGCAACAAGTCAGTCTTGCCTGTAATAGTTGAGATGTTGTAGGTTTAAGTGTCTCCTGAAGAAGTTATGAGATCAAATGCTGTAACTTTTTGATCTAGCAATGTCACCTGACCTCTAAGTATCAAGACTATCTTGTTTCTCTTATATATATATATATACACACACACACATATATATACATATGTATGTACTTTTCTGTTTTGATCATTTTATTTTTTCTGAAGACTGTGTATTTTGTACATGTGCAGTGCCAAAAGCATACAGATGTAGTGAAAGTATAAATGTGGGTTTGAATTTGAAATTTATACTGACCTCCTCCCTTCTGAGCCCTCTTGGATTTCCCATTGATTTCACTGGTAGATGAATCATATATTGGCTTGGGTTGGGAGGGACTGTAAAGATCATCCAGTTCCAGCCCTCCTGCCATATACTGCTGTAATTTGGTGACTTGTTCGAAAATAATGTGAACTGAAATGATGGCTTTGATATGACAAAGTATGGCCATAACAGATCACTGGAAGGCAGTGTGGTTAATTAAAGGGACTCACTGTATAAATTTTTTTCAAATTCTGAGTCAACTGCACAATACCATTCAATAAAAATGGGAGAGGAGTGCCTGACTTTTTTAATCGCCTCTGTTTCTTGACCTCAGTCTCATTCAAGTCCAGAGAACGCCACTGATCCATAATGCGTTTTCCACTGACAAACCTGGCATTGGTCATCTGATCAAAGCTTCTCTTTGGATCTCTAAGAACATAGCAAATCCCCACCACAAAAATAACAGAACTTCTGCCAATATTGTTATATTTAGTAGTAAAAAATACTTGAGGAGAAGCTAACGGATATTTGTTGACATTCCAGGTTGAAGAAAAATGAGCAAATGCCAAAGTACTGCATGTCACATTTGGATATCTTTTATAGAATAAGTTAAGTTAGGTGGGACCTCTAACTGCTATCTGAGTAATGCGTATAACTAATAAATACCTAGATAGACAAACTGTAAGAATAGTGTGGTGACACAGTTAATATCAAAATATAGTTGTTTTTTGGAAGGTCCAGACTGTTAATTTTTTTGGAGGATCTGTTTTGGAGAAAACGTTAGATTATTTTTAAGTTGATTGAGAGAAATCATTATGTACTTTGGTAAAATTACCGGAGGATACTTGGCTAAATTCTCATGATTTTTATTATTCTTGCCATTTTTAGTAACTTTTTGTATTTAATTTTCCCTTTAGGATATGGTTATACAAGCCCTTAGACAAACTAACAACCGTAGCATAGAAGCAGCCATTGAATTTATTAGTAAAATGAGCTATCAGGATCCTCGTCGGGAACAGATGGTTGCAGCTGCAGCAAGACCTGTAAACGCAGGTATGAAACCGCCAGGTAGGTATATCCATGGCACTTTGGCTCATTACTTGTATTCTTACTGGTGAAAAATACAAAATAGCAAATTACAAAACAGCACTCTTTCACGTGCTCAGAGTAGAAGAGAGGAGGTGCTGAGATACAGGGTTTTGCTTTGAAGATTATTTGTGAAGTATATAATAGAATTCTTCTGAAACATGAGTGACTTTGATGTGAATTTAAGACTTTTTTTTTAATATCTGCTTATTTTTAGCATTTTGTCCAAGTATTAGAATCATTGAACCACCAAGGTTGGAAAAGACCTCCAAAATCATCCGGTCCCCCCATCACCAATATTTCCCACTAAACCACATCCCTCAGCACAACACCTAAACAGCATCCTTGTATTATATCCAAGGAATGATACTCAAATCTCAGTCATTTTTGCCCCAAGTTGTTGTGATGCTTGTATTTTTTCTCAGTCATGTGTCACTTAGAAATCAGTGAACTTTTGTTTGACTTATAGTTGAATACTCAACTTTACTCAATAGTCGTCTCTTTAAAGTTGTTTTAAATCCACAATATAGGCGTGAGGAAAAAATGATAGTCAAGAGCAACAACATAGAGCATTTATTTTCAGTTAGCCTGTGAAGCAGGACTAGTTGGTGCTTGTATGAAGCAGCTAGCTAAGTGCTACCATTGAACTATAATTTTCATTATTACTTGCAAAGTTATCATAGCATGTTCTTTTACTGAAATGATAGAAATGCTGTGTTATCTTTTTGTAAAAGCAGGGACTGTACAGCAGTCGGTTAACCGCAAGCAGAGCTGGAAGGGTTCTAAGGAATCCTTGGTTCCTCAGAGACACGGCCCTTCCCTGGCAGATGGTGTAGTTTATCGCTCAGAAAGTCCCAGCTCTCAGCCTGATGTAGGAAGGCCGCTATCTGGATCTGGCATTGCAGCATTTGCTCAGGCTCACCCTGGCAATGGACAGAGAGTGAACCCCCCACCGCTCCCCCAGATAAGGAGTGTCACGCCGCCTCCTCCACCTCCTCGAGGGCAGACACCCCCTCCCAGAGGAACCACGCCTCCACCACCTTCCTGGGAACCAAATGGTCAGACAAAGCGTTACTCTGGGAACATGGAATATGTGATCACCCGTATTTCTCCAGTGCCACCAGGCGCGTGGCAGGATGGTTATCCACCTCCGCCGATGAATCCGCCACCCATGAATTCTTCCAGTCAGGGTCAGAGAGGCATGAGCGCTGTCCCCATTGGAAGGCAACCAATAATCATGCAGAGTTCTGCCAACAGCAAGTTTAGCTTTCCCTCAGGAAGGGCTGGAATGCAAAATGGTAATTGTCAGGCAGAGTTCATAGTTCACCAGAATGTTGTGTCTGGGAACTCGGTGAGTCGCCAGCCACCTCCATACCCAATGAACTCAAGTAATAGGCAGAGTCCTACAGCACTACAGATGCAGGCAGGGGGATCTGCTCCCCCTTCAGCATACACCAATGGGAATCTTCCTCCAACAATGTTGGTGCCAAACAGAAATAGTCACAACATGGAACTTTATAACACAAATGTAGCCGGAATACCTGCATCCTGGTCACAGCCTCCACCTGTGCAGCCGCAGTCATCACCAGGGAATGGGCATGAAATCCCTACGTGGCAACCCAACCTCCCAGCACGGTCAAATTCTTTCAACAACCATCATGGAAATAGACAGAGTCACACCAGCAGCTCTCAGCCTTCAGCCACTACAGTAACAGCTATAACACCAGCTCCTATTCAGCAGCCAGTGAAAAGTATGCGTGTGTTAAAGCCAGAGCTGCAGACTGCCTTAGCACCAACTCACCCTTCCTGGATGCCACAACCAGTACAAACCATTCAGCCTATTCCGTTCTCCGAGGGTCCATCTACAAACATGGCTGTTATGCCACCTGTGGCAGAGGCTCCGAATTACCAGGGTCCACCCCCACCTTACCCCAAACACTTGTTACACCAGAGTCCGTCTGTCCATCCTTATGAGACTGGAGCCAAGCTTAGCAAAGAGGAACCACCCATTTCATCTAAGGAGGAAGAGAATGAAAAGAATTATGAATGTGTTGATTCAGCAGACAAAGAAAAGAAACAAATTACAACATCGCCCGTTCCTGTTAGAAAAAACAAGAAAGATGAAGAACGGCGGGAGTCTCGTATTCAAAGCTATTCCCCTCAGGCTTTTAAGTTCTTCATGGAGCAGCATGTGGAAAATATACTCAAGTCACATCAGCAACGTTTACATCGGAAGAAACAACTGGAGAATGAAATGATGCGGGTAAACTCTTTCTCCTGTCTTTGACTAGAACTGTCTTGATGGTAGGACAGATAGTTAGGATACATAGAACATCGTGGTACAGCATGGTGTTGAGGGCTATTTTTAGTTTTTAGTATTTCAGATGTGGCAGTTGCTTTATTGCTTTGCTTACATACTTCATTGTCTTCTTAGAAATTAGTTTTGTGACATAAGGTTTCTGTGTGTCTAAACACAGCTCCTATGGCTCATAGTTGGTAAGGCAGAAGAAGCAGGATTTCTGTATGAACTGAGATTTAACTACTTGGCTTATAGCTTATTTTATGGATTCTATTTAATCCTGATTTTCTGAGTGAGCTCTGTGCAGTGTTCTAATAGTATGCATATACGTGCATAAGCAAACATTGCAGGGGCAAGTTGGTACACCTTTTATATATATTCACCTGAACAGTGATATCTTTTGCAGTTTGTTCCCACTAATAAGAGGGTTTTCAAAGTTCCTACCTTTAAAAAAGGAAAAAAAAAAATCAGTGTGTTTAATGTTATATTTCTAAAATGAGAGTGCTGTGGTACTTTTTGGCACAATATTTTCTAATCCACACTCTAAGGGTGTCTGTTCAAACAAGGTGTAACTGAATGGGATGATAACAAAACACCTGCAAGAATATATAGAAGCAATTTCTCTGCGCTTACGTGAAGTCAGTGGTCTGTTCCTGAGATACTGTTCTGTGAAACTAAATCTGAAGGGTTAAAAAAGCAGGTGATGTGTGTATGTGTAATTTCAAAAGTGAAAATCATGAGAAGTAGATTGTTAAGACCTGCAGAAATGAAGATTTGAGATGCTTTTTATATATTCTTAGCAGCTGTAGTTGAAAATTGGACATAATTGTGACGTGCCTTTTAAAAATATACTTGGCTAATGCCACTTTCTTGAAATGCTGCTTTTAAAATCCATGTTTTCTTACTCTTTGAAAATTCTTACTGTAAGCTATACTGTTCTATGTTTGGTTAATCGTAAGATATGTAAATGTTAGCAAGATTTCCTGAAGTTCTTTCTAGATCTTTATTCTTAGTTTTCTCTCTTTCCTTTTCACTTCCACTAACAGCTGATTTAAACTGTTAAGGTGTGGGAAGCTTTCCTGAACTCTGTAGCCTCCATCCCTGTGTAGGCAAGTAAGATTTTTGGAGCAACAGTATTTTTTATTAAAGAGTAGCATGATCCCTTTTTAGAGGTCTTTGCATGCAATCCTGCATCAAAATTAAGCATGAATTTTATTTTGACTATTTTTGAGTACTGAAAAGTAAGATTATAACTCATGTTGATTTGCAAACTTCACTTTCCCTTCTTCCTGTGTTGTTCCATAGTATCAGAATCATGTCTTACTTAAGTGAAGACACTGATTGTAAGCTTTCTTGAATGTTTTCTTTGTACATATAAAGCACATAAGTGAATGTCTTTTTTTAATATGAAATACATTCTATAATATTTATGCTAGATTAAAAGCTGGGATTTTTAATTGCAGACTGAAGCAGGGGAAATGCAGTATTACACTGCAGCAAGCCTCTCCTCTTTTAGCAGGTTATAGGACAGAATTCCTACAGTAGTGAAGTATATTTGAGGTCTTCATGAGGAGAAAGGGTAACTAGTTCACTGCATGTTGTTAGGAAGTTTAAGAGGATTAAAGAGGTATCGATCCCCCTCTTTTCTTCTCCTTGATAGGAATTTTGAAAATCAAAAAAGAACACAGAATGTATCCCAGCAGAAGTATCTACCTTCAGGAGATGCTGCATTTCTAGGATAGGTGACATATTTGTATTCTGTCGGCTCTTTTGGGGAACCGAGTGGAGGTCTGTCAGAAATATTTAATTTAAATGTGTGAATTTACGTCACTTACACTCACGCCCAAGTATTATGCTAGATATAGGACTAGAGGGAATGGCTTCAAGCTGTGCCAGGGAAGGTTCAGGCTGGACGTTAGGAAATACTGCTTCTCTGAAAGGGTGGTCAGGCACTGGAATGGGCTGCCCAGAGAGGTGGTGGAGTCACCGAGCCTGGTGGTGTTCAAAGAGCGTTTGGATGTTGTGTTGAGGGACATGGTTTAGCGAGAACCATTGATGAAGGGCGAATGGTTGGACTGGATGATCCGGTGGGTCCTTTCCAACCTTAGCGATTCTCTGATTCTATGATATCTCAGCCACAGAGAGAAACTTACGTAGGCATGATCTAAGGCACAGATGAGAAGGAAGTAAAATGAGGGTAAATGATGTGATGTTATAGAGCAATTCAGGAAACTTGTGCCTGATGCTGAGTAGAAGTTACAAGAGGTGTGAGTACGTACATGTTTATACCCCTGACAAAAATAGTTAATTTTTGGCAAATGCCATGGCTGAAAAGACATGTAGGAAATTACTGCAGTGCAGGGAGAGATCAGTTTGTGATGACCGTTTATTATAATGAATGGCATAGGAAAAAGTGAAGGCTGCATTTAGGTGAACAGATGCCAAATCAGGCTACGTAATTGGGATTTTACAGCAAAATTGTTAGAATGCAACAATGAGAAAGTGACAGGAATTTTGGAGACTGTATTTTGTATGTCTCGCAGTGATTAACTCCCTCCCAGTATTTTGTTCCCTCCCGACCATTTTCTTTACTAGTTCTCTAACTGATTGGTGGGATTCTGTTTGTGTGCAATTGGAGCTGCCCTGAAGCAGACTTAATGGTGCAGGGGGCACTTGAGAAGCTGACACTGTTGTCCAAACTTTAAAAAATGTCTTCTTGATGTTTTGAGTTCTTCAGAAATGCCTTCTTCTGCACTGAACTGTACCTTAAGCACGTTCATTCACAGAAAACTTGAGATGCTTTCCACTGTATCTCTCTAGCTCTTTTCAAGGACATTGCCTTGCTATTCCTGCAGTAACAAGGTCAGTTGTGCACATGGGCTGTACTTGGGGTAGGGAGTTGAACATATTTCCCATATCTAATCTGAAGCTAGCTCTATGTAGCCCTAACTGCTGCTTTTCTGATTTTTGATGAAAAATTTTGTCTCAGATTTGAGACAACCTTTGCTATTTAAATCTTACTGCTATTCATTGTAAAGTTTTCGTGATCCGTTTGTTTGTTTGTTTGTTTTTTGATGCTTGTAAGAAAATGTCTGTGATTCTAACAGTGTGGGTTTTTTTGTTTTGTGTTTGTGATTGATGGTATACTGAAGGCATTTGTAAGATGCTGAGTGATACCTAATTGGTCTTTTAATCACTCCTTTTTTTCTCAATCGCGTATTATGTTCTGTCACAAGTTAAATTTACAGTTGGGCAAAGCGTAGGAGTCATCTGTTAACAGACAGTTTATATACACACCTCGACTAGTGGTTATCTAATCCTGATGATGGTCTTGGAGTAGTATTATGCAGATAGTATCTTAAGCATTGTAGCGTTAGGGGATAGAAGTTACAACATCTGGTATCAAGCATCAGTAAAATATGGTGACACTAAGAAATTGAAAACTTGGGCTGAGTAACTGTTGTTATGTTTACAGGGTTTCAGTTTAATCCATGTTCCATTTTATGATTGGAGAGTCCAGGAAAAAAGAAAAAAAAGATAGTATTCTGTAGGTTGCACTGGCAAATCAGTGCTGTCGGCTGGCACTTTCAAGCCAGATGGGCAGAAAAACAATTGAAACGTTATTAAAAAAGCAACATAAAAAATGTTGAAAATGTTTACAGAAAACAAAAGAAGGAATGAGCACAAAGCCCTGTGGTAGTAACATCACAAAGGAAATAACAATTTGAAGAAAAAAACTTCTCACGTTAAAACCAAAATGAAGGGATATCCTGATGCCAGGGCCTGAAATTCTCCTTGATAGATGCTACTGGAATGCTTTAAAGGAATTGAAGCCAGAAGAACACCAGTAGGAGGAACCTGGGTTGGAATACGATGAGAATGCTTAGCATGGTTATAGCAGATAAGAGTTTCTGTGCTTTAGGCAGTGAGTTTCACGTGGCTTATGAGTATTTCAGCTGTCAGAGTGTTAGTGGTATTGACCAAACGCCAGATATGTTCATTCAAGATAGTGATGCTTGCTGAGAAATGGTGGGTGGGTGGAAGAGTGAGCCACTTCCGAGAAACTTCTCTGTCCAGCTTGCTGATACATGGAGAGCAGCAGAGAGAACGTGATTAAGGCCCTGTTAGGGAGAGGTGGAACTTGCGGTAGGAGTAAAGACTGGGCCTGGGCTTGTGGTGGAGGTGTGCCCTGGGGTTGGGTAGGCAATAGGAAACCGTGCCAAGGTTTAAGGTTCTGCCTGGTGTAGATAGACATGAGCGTGGGAGTGTTGTATCCCCTCCTGTAACTGAGATTACGCTGATGTGGCCAGGACGATTAGTAACACTGCTTCAGCTAGGTAGAGCGTAGAAGCCTTTCCCACTGCAACTCCTTAGTTAGCTCTCAGTGGGTTACTGCTCCTCTGCATGTCTTGGCTGGTTTTTGCTGTGCATGAAGAATCAGGGAGATGGTTAATGCGCATTGTTATTCCGATTAATAAAAAATAGGGCAGGTAATACTTAACAGGATTTTGTAAAACATTTCACAAAGGAAATAATTATTCCTATTTTTTAGGAAGAGGAGCTGAGGAACAAAGACATGAAGTAAGATCAAAAGGATCTTCTTAGTCTCACATATATAAGTATTTTGTTTATTTTGCTTGAGTCTTGTAACGATATGAAGATCACCTCAAACTAAGAGTACTGTTCATTCTTCAGATATAATTCTGTTTTGCTGCACAGGTTGGATTGTCACCAGAAGCCCGAGATCAAATGAGGAAAATGTTGTGCCAGAAGGAGTCTAATTACATTCGGCTAAGAAGAGCTAAAATGGACAAGTCCATGTTTGTGAAAATTAAAACCTTGGGAGTTGGCGCATTTGGAGAAGTTTGCCTAGCAAGAAAAGTGGATACTAAGGCTTTATATGCAACAAAAACACTGAGAAAAAAAGATGTGTTGCTTAGAAATCAAGTTGCTCATGTTAAAGCTGAGCGGGATATCCTTGCAGAAGCTGATAACGAATGGGTGGTTCGTCTGTACTATTCATTCCAAGATAAGGACAATTTGTACTTTGTAATGGACTACATTCCTGGAGGTGATATGATGAGTCTCCTAATTAGAATGGGTGTCTTTCCAGAAAATCTGGCACGGTTCTACACAGCAGAGCTGACCTGTGCAGTTGAAAGCGTTCATAAAATGGGCTTCATCCACAGAGATATTAAACCTGATAATATTTTGATAGACCGTGATGGTCATATTAAATTGACTGACTTCGGACTCTGTACAGGTTTTCGATGGACCCATGATTCAAAATACTACCAGAGTGGTAAGAGAAATGCAAAACTGCTTGTTGTTGTTGGAATGTTATTCTTTTGAAGAAATTAAATAATGAGTCAAAAGATGGCTGCAACATAACCTTCATGAGCATTAAGGCATCTAGCAATGTTTCTGCACACCATTCAAATTACAGAAAACAACATTTAGGGAGTATTTCTGGGTGTAGATAGGCATTGATTCCTTAAGAGAGAAGGAATAAACTGTGGTGCTGAAAGTTTGTCCCATTAGTATCTTCTGAAACTTGGAGAGAAAAGATGTAGCGGCATAATTACATAGGTAACAACTCTCGCTCTTTTGAAGGTAGGACTGATGTTTCAGATTGATCATTCTTGAAAATCTTTCACCGAGAGTCTTTGTAACTGTTGATTTCTTTTAAAACCCTACTTGATGACTTAAAACAATGGTTTAAAAAAAAGTTAGAGGAAAAAAAAACAATTTAGAAATATATGAAATTATGAAATATAGATTATATACTCCTCTAAAATTAAGTTTTTAATTCTTGGAGGGTTGTTTTTATTTTAAAAAGAATTTCTGAATTACTGCTAGACCAGGCTACTTCAGAGTCTCTCAAGAGAAAGCAGAAGTGTGTGCCTTACTCCAGATAAGAGATTGAAGCTGATAACTTGGAAGGCTTAAAACCTGATTGATTTTTATCTTTTGGTAATTAGCATCAATTGATGCTTTAAATGTTGTTTTTCTCTCCTTGTGTAAGAGCAAGAACAATATACACACTGTATAGTCAGTGTGGTTATGTTAAGAAAAAACTTAAGAATCAAACTTTCTTATAATTATTCTAAAAATTAACTTCTCAGATGTCGTTTGTATCATAAGCAGAAAGTCAAAATCCTGATGTTCTAAGACTTTTCAGTTATTTTTCTTGAGTAGTGAAACAGTTTCTGTTTTGTAACAGAAATATAATAAATGAAGAGAATTTCATTTTAGTTAATCTCTGAAATAGCCTTTCTCAATTTTGGCGTTTTTCTCACACACTTGCAGGTGATCACGCACGTCAGGACAGCATGGATTTTAGCAATGAATGGGGTGACCCAGCGAATTGCAGATGTGGAGATCGGCTGAAGCCACTCGAACGCAGGGCTGCACGTCAGCACCAGCGCTGTCTGGCCCATTCCCTTGTTGGCACGCCTAATTATATTGCACCAGAAGTATTGCTACGAACAGGTAATGTGTTTGTTTTTATTTTTTTATCGTAATCTTGCTTCAACATAGCTGGCATTCCAGTAGCAGCTTCTCCTTTCTTACACAACTGCTTTTCCCAAGTATATATCTTGATAAAAATAGCTATCAATTTAGAAATCTTAAGTGTATTGAATAGAATTATCTTGTGAACTTGCAAGATTAAATGTATACTGAGCCTTTGACTACACTTTTTTTTTTCCTTCAGGTTACACACAGTTGTGTGACTGGTGGAGTGTCGGAGTAATTCTCTTTGAAATGTTAGTGGGCCAGCCTCCTTTCCTGGCACAAACACCTCTGGAAACACAAATGAAGGTAACTTCAAAAAATCTCATGGTAACAGGTAGAAGAAGCTGAAAACACAGGGTTGAAAAGGACATGATCTTTCTAATTTAGAATGGAATCAAAGGTGATTTTTTGAGAGTGCTGCTGTATTCAAGTATGTTATGAGCTAGCAGGATTGTAAATGTTACAGTGATGATGTGCTTACTTTGTAAGGGGACTTCAAGAATCACATTCATGTATTTTATCTGGTCATGCTTAAGCTGTACCCAAGTAAAATCACGTTGCAGATCTCAGCCATCCTCTATAACTAGAAGTGGGTGCAAGAAGTTATTAATTCCACTTTCTTCTCATTTCCCAGCAATCTGAGTGGTGTTCTGCTACCATTTGGCTTCCATGCTCACTTATCTGCAGAAGATTACTGTTTGCAGTATCTGCATGTGCTCAGCATGTGAGGATGGAGGAAGAGCAGTTTAGTGTGTCTTCTAAGGGTTGCTGGCAGCTCAGAGCTGTTGGTCTCTCTTCCCTGACCTCACCAGGTTCAGAGAGAGTATGAGGCTTCTGCAGACTTCTGCAGTGCTGTTTTTACAAAACAGCATTCAACTCCCAAGATATTAGTTGGCCCAAATGTACTTCCGTATTGATGTGTAACTTTAAAGTTGTTCATCTTTACAATAGATGAAATAATTAAAAATTCATTCATTTCACCTTCTTCTAAGATCATAAGCCCTGTTAGGCACTGTTTTTTTTTTATGATGTCTTGTGGGTTTATGGCAGGTATATTCCATGCCAGACTCTATTCACAGTCCAGATCTAACCTAAACTTTACCTAAATTTTGCCAGATTTTCACACAAAACGTTCTTTCTGTTTCTGAAAATAGCAGCCTCATGTTTGCCCTCATTAGTCTGAAAACTTTACTGCTGTTGAGTGTTCTTTTTAATTTTTTTTTAGTTTTCACAGAGGATTTTCCTTTTTACAGAGTTGTAAATAAAATAACACATCTTCTTACTTTAAAGGTTATCAACTGGCAAACTTCCCTTCATATTCCACCTCAAGCTAAGCTGACTCCAGAGGCCTCTGACCTTATTATTAAACTATGCCGAGGGCCAGAAGATCGTTTAGGCAAAAATGGTGCAGATGAAATAAAAGCTCATCCATTTTTTAAAACTATAGATTTTTCAAGCGATCTCCGGCGGCAGTCAGCTTTCTACATTCCCAAAATCGCTCATCCTACGGACACGTCAAACTTTGATCCAGTTGATCCAGATAAATTGTGGAGCGACGATGATAAGGAAGGAAACGTAAATGATACACTTAATGGATGGTACAAAAATGGAAAACATCCTGAACATGCCTTTTATGAGTTCACATTCCGAAGGTTTTTTGATGACAATGGCTACCCATACAACAATCCAAAGCCCATTGAGTATGAGTATAGCAGTTCCCAGAACTCAGAACAGCAGTCTGATGATGATGAAGAACAAGCAGGTAGAGGGGTTCAAAATCGTGACCTAGTTTATGTTTAGTAGAGGAGTAAACACTAAATAAACAGTTTATTTTGCAGCTGACATTTTTGAAAAGTGTTTTCTCTGAACAGAATTGAGAGAAGATTGCGAGGGTGAATATATGCACGTTGTTTATTGTTATTTTAAACACTAAGTTGTCTTCGCTTTCCATCTCTGTACATTTTGTTTCCCCAAAATCCAGGAAACTCCTTTTCAAAAATTAATTTATTCCAACATTTTTAATTGTTTAATTTAGAAGAGATTCGATGTTAGGTGAAAAAATTATCACTTGAATTTTCTCATTGATCTCTGTACTTTAAGTACTTAAAATAGGAAATAGTGATTTATTTTTTCCACCCTGAAATGATGCCTGATATCTATTTGTACATATACTAAATAATTTTAAAAAAACAAGTCTTTGTTTCAGTTTTTTTTAATGGCAGTTCTTCTTTTGCATTGACCAAATATAAAACTAACTTTACGCTAATAAAGCTATCTGATGAGCTTGGCAGCCTCTTCCTCCCCTTCCCCATACCCTCCCTGCTCGCTGTATTTAGCATATTTATTCAGTGTTGGGGAAAACTGAGCCGTCTATCTGGTGAAACGTTTCCAGCTGCTGTGGAAATGGCATAGTTCTCAGCTTTCGAACAGGAAAGAGTCTTGGCTATGCTAACATTGTGAAGTGATAAAGTGTTAGAACTGGTCTTTCATTAAATACGTAATTGAATTTGACATCAGTAATGCTGTAGCATGTGAGTGGCACTCAAAGCAGGGATCCTCGCTCAGAAACAACTTGATTGTTTCCTGTCATCAGCTCTCTTATGGTTTTGAGAGAAAGCAAGCTTTAGGAAAAATACGTACTGAAATCTAGTTTAATTTTCCAACTACAACCAAACTGTAAAGTGCATTTAAAAAAAAAAATATGGCTTTAGTTGGAACTTCTAGTTTGAAAACTAAATTTTAGGATAGTTTCCTTATTATATGTTTGAAGTAGTAACGAGAAAAGAGCAGAAATTATGGCTTTTGAGACTTCTTGTAGTGGCTAGTTTCACTTGCTTTTAAGAAGTTTCCTCCTAGTGACACTGGCAGTGAGAAATGTCATGCACCCACCTATCTGAGCTGTTAGTTTTCCTTGGTACATTTTCAGTGGTTCATCTTTCCCAGTCCAGTTCAGAACAGAACTAATAACCTGTGTCTGCTGTGTATACTGCATTCCTGTTTCACAACTTCCCACAGCAGCTGAACAGGGGTCCCTTTGGCCTCGTGGTGGGAGGGCAGTGAGCCTGCTAAGGCTGCCAGGAGCAAGAAACAAGGCAACCCTGTGAAAAAAAATTCCCTGAGACAGCACCAGGAGTTTCAGGTGAGAGGCAGAAAGAGTTACACTTTTATTTCTCTCTGTCTTGCTCTATTCTATGAATTTAACACAGCAGTAAATAAAATGCATTATTTTTAGTAAACGTCATTCCTTTTAAAATCCATCCTTCTTGGAACTGAATTCCAATAGATAATTTGTTATAATGTACTTGTATAGAATTAGTGCTTTCTTAAGTTATTATTTTGTGCCATTGCATTGTCCTTGTGACTATTCTTGCAGCAAACTCCAGTTACTAATTCAGTTTTCTCACTAAGCTGGTCTAAGAAATTCTTGGGCACTTTCAGCCATTTGTTGCCTTTTTGTGCTCCAATTCAGTACCTGTTTTTGTGCCAGTGCAACCATTTACAATGTTAATTACTGGCTCGGTGTAAAAAATGGTCTTTAGCATCTGGAGGGTTGTTCATTGAAGTGAATCATTGTGGTCCAAAAAATGGCTTATGTTGGCATAACTAAGGGAGGAGTGAATTGCAGTGAGTAAAAAGGGATGGCAGCGTGGAAACTTCATAAACAGACTTTGTCACAAGAGATGCTTTTTTTTTAAATTCACCCTTCTCCTTAGAAGTGCCTAGAACTAGAAGATGCTTTAAAAAAACAAAAAACAATGTTTTTCATAACCAAGTAGTTATTTTCTACAGTGAAAATGGGCTGTAGCTTAATAGAACAATCCATGTTCTGTCCAGCTGTTCTACAGCTGTTGAAACAGAACAGCTCTTAAGATTAATTTCGTTTCATTTGAATATTATAAAATGGCTGCAGTGTATAGCTACTCCATTTTATGTAAAAAAAAAAGAGATGGTTTTCAATGTAAATAAACTTTTAAAGATTATCCTCTTTCATAGTAAGTATCCCAGTAAAACTGGTCTCCTTTGCTTGGAGTAAAGTATAATATATTGCTGGTTATAGGTAATTTAATGAAACCTACCTTACCATTTGTGAAGTTTCAGAGAAAATAATGACAGTTCTTCATTATTAAATTGAGTGTTAAAATTGTTTTTTTTTAATCTGAGTATATTTCTCCTTTGCTTGCTTTATATTATGTTGTTATATTCCTATTTAATGTTGTAACTAGTCTATAGCTAGCGTGTTTAAAATACAAAAACAAAAAAAGCCACCAATAACAAAAACCCAAAAGGGTCCTGCAAGGGCACCGTAATTCTGTATGAGCAAAAATGATGGCTTTTATTAAAAGAAATTGAGTGTTTTCAGGACATGCAAACACTGAAATATTAAATATTATTTTACCATTTTGAAACAAATATAGTAAGAGATCACATTTTTAGACTTCGGTAGATGCTTCTAGCATTTTCTGTTTCCTTGTGTTAGAAGTTGTAATATTCCTTGTTTGAATTTTGCCATCCGTATGCTAAAGTATTATATATTTCTTTGCAAAAATCAGCGTGTTTCAGTCCGTGTTCTTCTCTAAGAAGAAAAAGTTACTTATGTAATGGTGGTGCAACTCTCCAACATCCTATGCCTTACCCATGTTTGAAATGTCACGTTTCACACACTTTGAGTCTATTGAGATTCTTCGTAGCTGCTGCTTAAAACATGGGTATTTCACTGGCTACTCATCATGGGGATTGGTTTATACTGGCAGTAGAGAAAAGGCTCCTAACCAGCAGCTGTGGAATTATGCAGTGAGTTTTAGTTCAGATTACTTTTCACTCTGTAAAGCATGAAAATAAATTTCTCATATGTGTCCTTGTATACATATAAATTGTATTTATGAAATATTCTATAATCATATACTGTATTGTAAATACTATTTGATATTCAGTGGCATTCTATCCTAGGGCAGGCCCTCTTGCTGTATCTTTTCTATCCTCAGTTTGTAATAGACTCTATAGAATATATGGCTAGGAAGTCACTGAGGCTGACTTGCCTTCTGCTGTTGCGAAGCTCAAAGCTGTGAGTGGGAATGATTTAGTCTCATTTAATATTGTTTAGCTAATAGGCAGTGCAGTGGGTGGGTTCTTAGATGTTGCTGCTGTCACCGAAGATACCATTAGGCATTGGTTTCAGATGTCTTTGGCATTTCAGATCAGACCATTTAATGTTTGCTTTAGTTCAGCTGAAGCAAAAAGATGTTAAATTGGGTCAATGTGATAGTAAAACATTCAAATGCCTTAAGATGCTCTTGATAAAGGCACTATTCAAGTTTACTGACTCGTATATATCTATATAGGCACATATATAGATATATTCTGTGTATATGTATGTATATATGTCTTTTTTTGTATTATAAACATTCTTCTGATTGTCACAATTCCTTTGGATCTTCAATTAAATACATAGACCACTGCACAGTTCTGCTCAAGCAAATTATTTATCACATGTTCTGTTAGTAAACTTAAAAGTCTTGCATCATCTCATGACCATTGTAAATTACTCACCAGTCTGAGTGTTCCGTGCTTGCCTCTGTCACAGACTGGACATGTACTCCTCTGGTGTGTGATACCCAAATGCCTGCTGGTATGTTTGGGTTTTGTTGTGGTATGTGATGTTGGCTTGAACCATAAACACTGAGTCCCTTGATATTCACATGAAAAGAACATGCATCTTCTCCGCCATCTTTTACAGTTGGAATCCTGGACTGCCTTGTCCTGTGTGCAGGATGCTGGGTTTCCTGTTCCTCAGTTCATACCACATAGCTGAAGAACTGAGTGAACCTTGCTTGCCTGCTGACTCAGCTGTGAGTGCAGCAGGCCCTGACTGGGCGCTGTGAGCAGGGGGTTGCACTGACACAACACTACACTTACTGCAAAGCTACTGCAGAGCAAGAGAATTCCAGAATGTGTGGACAGTATAACTGTCAGCTTCTGGCAATCAGTTACACTCGTTCAGAGTTTACAAACTGGTTCTGTTCTCAGGAGGTTTTGTAGTGCAACACCTGCTGGGCTGGTGGAAAGTACAAGTAACTGAAAACTAGATTTCTGTTTTGGTTAATCAGAAGTGAAATGTACGCAGTAGTCATCCAAATACAGTTGTTTGTTTTGTTGTTTTCCTTCAATCCTCTCCCCACAATCCCCCCCCTACTACACCAGCTTTACTGATTAACAAAATAGATGTTTGTGACCTGTTCTCAAAAGCATGCATTTGGATGTTCAAGAGCTGAATTCATTGGTGCTCTTTCCCTCCCTTCTGCTGCCACTTCCATCAAGATCATTAAAATATTTATTTATTATGCATAAAATTGTATCATGGAGCTATTCCTTCAGTGAACAGATGCACCCTATCTCAGCTTTTGTATCTGTTTCTTTCACAGAACTTCACCTTTATGACAATCTGAAGAGCTGCAGGTTGTCACAAAGCAATAAATAGGGGCACTCTGTGGCAGAAATGCTCTTCTCTAGGCAGTTAACAAATAAACTGAGTCAGTTTATAAATCAGCAAAATCAAAGAGAATGGGACAGTGTACCGTTAGCTGAAACAACTCCTATGGGGGCAGCTGGGCCAGAGGGTCTACGTTGCACGTAATGGGAGGGGAAACATGATAAAAATTCTCTCTCTGAGCACTGAAGGACGGGGCTTCACGTTATTCAGGATTAGCAGCACTGGGGCGAGGCCTGCAAAACGCGTTCCGTGAAATCCCCTCAGCTGCAGTCTTCAACGGCCGGCGCGAGCTTTCAAACAGCTGCGGCGGGGCGGCGCCATTTGAAAGTTTGTACACGCCCGGCCCGCCCTCGCGATGTTCAACTGAGGTAGCGCGGGAACGTTTACCGTGTGAGCATTGGTGGTTCAGTGGTAGAATTCTCGCCTGCCACGCGGGAGGCCCGGGTTCGATTCCCGGCCAATGCAGCCACACTTTTAAAATTTCCTGTTTTCAATTTTTTTTTTTTTTTTTTTTTTTCTTTTTAAAGCACCGCAACTTCCTCTCAGCTAGCAGTAACGCTGAAACAAAGATGTTCTTCGGGCGCCAACGCGATACCGGTGAGCAGCACCGCCTGGAAGTGACGCAGCGGATTTGCCTTCAAACCGGCGGCGGCGGCAGGAGGCGGGCGGAGCGGGGCGGGGTTACCGAGCCGGAGGAGAGAAGGAAGGCGGGGGGACGAGCGGCGGCGCCGGGAGCTGCCGCCGAGCCGTGGGCCGTGCGGGTGATACCCGCGGCACCCATCCCGCTGCGGGGTGTCCCTGTCCTCCGCTGGCGGCCGTCGCGCGGGGCCGCCTCCCCGAGGTGAGGGCTGCTCCGCCCGGCACCTGCCGCCGCGTGGCCGGGGTTGCGCGCAGGGCCGGAGGGCTCGGGCCGGGGTTGGCGCTCGGGGCAGAGCCTTCGCGCTGCCCCTGGAAGAGCCGTGGTGAGGGGCGTCTCGTCTTGCGGGGTCCTGCCCCGCCTTCCCGGGGGTTCGGTCGGCGCTGAGATGCGCCCGTGCCCTCCGGCCTAAGGACCGGCGGAGAACGCGGTCGTTGCTGTCGCGACGTCTGCGAGCGCCCCGAAGTGCTCGCCGCTCCCCCTTGTTGCTCTAACTCGGGCGGCCGAGGGGCGCTGCGTGTCCCGCGGGGCTCCCGGCCGGGGCTGCCTCAGGAGCCGGGTTTCGCTTTGTGCTCCCTTCTCCCTACCTCCTGCCTTTTTTTGTCACCTGTGTTCTAGATTTCCGTTTTGCAGCAGGCCCTTTCCTTCCAGCCTTGCTGAGAAGTTCGGTGTTGCGGTTCTGGTTGTCTCAGAGCGCCAGCCCCGTGAAACGGGAGCGACTATCGTGGTTGTTTCAAAGTCTTCTGAAAAACTCAGTCCTGAAAACACGAGGTGTTCTGTGTACAGCTCATGTACGTGATGAGTTTTTGTATATATGGAGCGTGCTTATAGCTGCGGCTGCTGGTGGCTGTCTTTCACTACTGTTAAATGCAGTGTGTGAGAAGCAGTGTGGGTAAGCCTAGCGAGCGTCACGCTTCTAAAGCAATCAGCAGGACCACTTGTTGATACCAGAAGTTGCTCGCGGTGTGTGTTTTGGAGTAGGGTAGTAGATCTGGAAGGGATCTCTGAGGTATGTGGTTCAATTAGGGCATATTGTGTTAGGAGCAAAAATTGGTTCCCGAGAGCTCTTACTGCTGCTTTCCCCTCCCTGCATTTGTGGAGGGAACTTTCTGAGTCTCACATGGCTGCTTCAGTGTCAGAGCCTGCCTAGCAGACTGCAGTCACAGTATGCATTCTGCCAGGACCCCACTGCTGGCGTAGGCCAGATGTGAAAGTCTGACCAAAGGGTTCTGCGGGAATACTGTCCTTGTGTGGCTCGTGCTGGTCTGGGTCAACAGAGGGTTGGGGGACCCGTGGCAGCTGACAGACTTTGGCTTTGTGCTTCCCTCCTGACAGCTCAGTATCTTTTTTTTTTCCTCTTCTGTGAGTGTACGGGGGGGATTTCTTTGTGAAACAGTGTTGAAATTGTGTTCAACTCCCTAAATCCTCGTGTACCGATGTGAAGAACTTTGGGTACTTCTTGATAATTTCATAAAGTTATTGCTGGAAATGTGCTATATACCCAGTGTTTTCTTGGCGGTGATCAAGCTGCTGTCTTGAACATAAAATACAAAAATCAGTGCCAAAATGTCATTCTCAAAAGCTGTAATACCTTGAGCCTTTGTTAGATTCCTCCCACACTACTCCTGTCAGTCTCAAACTCTAGGAATATTTCAGGCGCTTAGAGCAGATGATAAAATATATGAATGTGTTTTGTTACTGGAGGTGGGTTAGGATGTGACAAGTTTCATTTGTGTCGGTCTGTGGGAACCAAGAATGTTTACAGCCAGTGCAGAGAGGGAGAATGGTGTGTGTACACACGTAGAATTAAGCTACCAGTCAGAGTTCTTAGGCTGGTTGTGTTGTGCCCTGTTTGCTGTGAGCTTTATAAGCCCATTGCTCCTCCAGTGGCTGTTGGAACGTAGATAATTTTGCAGGGGGTGATTCACGGGAAGGTTGTAGCTGATAAGTGCTTTCCTGCTGCTCTGACATCCGGCTACGTGACAGCACCAGGTATTTGTAAACACTTTGCAAATTAAGTGGTTACGGATTAGATTTGTTTCCCGAATTTCTTCAGGTCTGGCTTAGCTCTGGGTTTGTGTGTGCTCGCACCTCTCTCACATGAGTCTTCTATGGTACTCTGAGCTGCCACAGCCTGCTTCAGGCCGCAAACCTTAATCAGCTTTCAGATTAGTGCTCTAACTCCGTCTCCTGCTTGTCTTGAAGCTGCTTCAGCATCTGCAGTTGCAGCAAGCTGTGGGCTTGCATTAATGGACCCGCTCTGGTGCTGCCATCTGCAACCTACAACAGTGCATCCAGACATGGGCTGAGCCAGCAGCTGTCCTGCACGGGAGGCACGTGTCTGGGAGCTGCTCCAAGCTCTGCTCTTGTGAGTCAACATGAACCAACACATGCCTTGTTTTATTACGTTCCGTGTCCCATCTCTGCTACTTAAGCAGAATTGCTGTTCTGCTCAGATCGCTCTGCAGTATTCAGTGAGTTTCATTTTTTTTTTTCCACTTGTGTACTGCTTTTCACCGTGTTTGAAAGTCTGGTTTGGCTCTGGTAACTTGCTGTTACTTGATTTTTAGAATGTTTATTAGCATCTTGCTCAACTTGTGATTTCAGAGGTGTTAGTCATGGGTTTGAATTCTCAGGACAGGCAAACAGGTGTATCTGGTAGGATGAGCACGGGTGGAAAAGCTTGCTCCTAAATATAGCAGTAAAACTTCGGTCACATCTGCATGATGATCCAGGCAGCAGTTGACAAATATCTTCAGGCTCTTTCTCCTGAGATTAAAAAACCCAACAATACTCCCAAGCTAAGCTGTGTCTCCAGAGCTTAATCACACAGGGACATGGCAGTCTTTGTAGTTGCTGGTCACAGGAGCCATACCAGTTTGCGGATGTGGCTGTGGCAGGCTCAGCAAGTCTCTGGGCAGAGCGAGCTGTGTGGTGTCCAGCAAGCTTCCAGCCCTTCAAGTGCCGTCCCTCCTGCATAACCCTGCACGTGGGCTAGTGGGGCCACTCTCCAACTCCACTGCTGCCAAATTTTGCTGTTAGGGCTGAAACTTTTCTAAGCAGCTGGCTGCTTCAAGGGGAACCAGGCAGGTAGAGAAAGGTGGCTCAAGAATGGATCAGCATTTATTTATCCATGCATAAAGTTACTTGGGAGGGGAAAAGAAAAAGGAGGAGCAGAAGCCTTAAATTGTTTGATTTGTACCTAGGAGCTCCTCCTTACAGAGGGGATGTCACGTTTTAGATGTGGATTATCTGGTGTGCGATATGACTTCTGAAACCTCTGGTAATGTGTCCAAATTTGACCATGACCTGGTCTTGGAATATGTTTTGGTCTTAAGTCGTTTTACTGCACGTGTGAATTCAGTGCCTCTTACATTCTTTAAATAGTTGATCTGTATCAAGTATGCTTCATCCCAGGGCTTAGCAGTAATTGCTTGTCTGCAATTGCTCCTTACCGGTACTGGGTAAAGGTACCGAAATGAGAGCAAGACGACTCTTACAGGCTTGTTTATTTGCTTATTTTGATGTTTTCTGTGCTTGGTTTTAGGAAATTTGGAGGAGAGTAGGTCAATTCTTGGTGAGTAAGCAGCAGGAAGAATAGAGATGGCGTAGGTATCTTAGCGAGGAGTGGAATGGGATATGTAAATGATGTGTAAAACAGAGGAGGACTGCTATATGAACAAAGGCTGAATTGTGAAGACTGAGTCTAAGTCTACTTACTACTGTATTTGCTTGATATTCTATTCTAGTCTGGTTGTTGCTGTACTTGTGTTAATAGTTGTAGTGCTATTCTAATCTAAAAGCACAGGTTGTGCTAATCTACAAAGAGGTCACATTCCATAGTATTTGCTGACAGAAAAACCACTTGTGGGAATATTAGTGTAGTTTGAACAAGATGTTAAACCAAGTGGAACACCACACACTAAGCGATTCTGGCCTTTCCTTTCCTTAGCAGCCTCAAAGTTTTTCAAGAGTCTCTTTTTAAGGGAAAAAATGAAGGTGATAGAAGGGCAAGCTGAGCATGGAATGTGGAGACTCAATTCAAAGAAACATTAAATAAAACTGAAGAACAAAAAATTAAAAAAAAAAAAAAAGAAAAGAAAAGAAAGGGGGGGGGAGAAATGGTGTTTTTTACTATATCTGCACATATTGTACTGATAAACTTGTATACGTGGAACAATAAGGCAAAAATATGAATGTAATGCATCTGCAGGAAAGGTTTGGGGTTTTGTTTTTGTTTTTTAACTGGAATGGTTGTTGTATGGAGGATGCTGTAGCACTAACAGTAAGACACCAAATTGTTTTACAGTAGTGCAAAGAGGGAAGGAGAGTCTGTAGTTTGGGCTTGTAAAGATGCATATTAAATCTGCATGTTTTGCATATACTTTTCAACGGAGTCTGTCTTGCGTGAAATGAGAAGTTCCACTTCTTTCAGTAGAGAGACAATTATCTTTCTGTATGGACAACATACATTCTAGAACTCTTTTATTAACAAAGTATTTCCTGCTTCTATATTTAGATATGCTTGTTAGGGTAACAGTAACGTAAAATAGTTGCAAAAAATGTGTTTTCTTCCTGGATTGTGGGATATTTTTCCTTTAATATAAGCGTTTGCTGTCTTTTTCAGCTTCATGTTGAACATGAGCCTTGTTATGATCAGTGAGAATGTAAAGCTGGCCCGTGAATATGCCTTACTGGGAAACTATGACTCTGCGATGGTCTACTATCAGGGAGTTCTTGACCAGATGAATAAATACCTCTACTCTCTAAGAGATACGTACCTGCAGCAGAAATGGCAACAGGTAAATAATCCATTTCTGGGACGTCGTTCTGAGAGTAAAGCATTAAACTAGCAAAAATTGCTTTGTTGATGGTGAACATAAGTATAAAAATATTTACATAATTCTGATAAACTGTTGTATTTTATGTATATATTTAAGGCTTCATTATGCTCTGATACTGACAAAGTAGACTATGAAACACATCCGTGAGGAGCCAGTGCACTGTCTGCCTGGTTAGTTTCTTGCACCCCTGTTGTGCTGAAGTGTTTGTTTTCTTCCAGCTAATGCTATTCTCAGCAATCATTGCTGATTCTCACTGTTTTAGCAGTGTGACTTACAGATCCTTAATAGAAACTGGGTTGTGGCTGCCATATTAATTTATCCTTATCACAAGACGTTAATTCTTTATTGATATTCCCTCTATGAAGTTGCATTCTCTTTTCATGTGTAATGTTTATTAAACAAAATTTGTCAAATGTCTCTTTGGTATTGAATTCAAAATTTCCTTAATCCTTAAACATGCTGAGAAAAGCAGAAGAACATTTTTAATATCTTGTCTTAGCAAAGTAGGATAGAGTAGTTTATGAAACTATGAAATCCATCCAGGCATTACATAGTCTTAAGCAGAAGATTGCTACAAACTTACTTCCACTGTGTTTAATCTACCTTTTTTTTTTCTATTTATCAGGTTTGGCAGGAGATAAGTGTGGAAGCTAAGCACGTGAAAGATATAATGAAAATGCTAGAGAGTTTTAAAATAGACAGTACTCCACCGAAAGCTTCACAACAAGAGTTACCAGCTCATGATGCAGAAGTCTGGTCTTTGCCAGTACCTGCTGAACGAAGGTAAGAAGAAACTTGAAGACCTGTATTAACATTTATCAGGGCAAAGTGTGCTTTGACTTCAGCTTGCTACTGTGAAGATTTTGTTCCAGAGCTTATATGACTTACATAACACACCAGCTGCATAGTTTTTGTTAAACAAAACAAAAACCCAAACCAACAAAATGTCTCGTTTGCTTGTTCTATTTTGTTTTGCCTGAGGCCAGCTTTCTGCACTAGTTAGCTGGAGTTTCTAACAAATGGTAGTGATAGCATGAAGGACAGCACAGGAGTACATGCAAGACAGGCGTGGAACTGTGCGTTTTGACAGAAAGTAACTGTTAGACCAGCTTAGCTGTATCATCAAACTGTTCTTTGAGGCTCTGAGCTTACAGGCCATTTCTCACAGATTTATTTTAAGCCTACTCTCTGAAAGAAATGGGTCTTTTGTTCACTTTGTTTCTGTTTATCTCATTTAAAAACTTTGGAACGCCTCTAGCCAATTTCATGCAAGCTTTTTAGACAATTAGAGTCTGGGAGGCAGAACTTTTAGTGTTTTAAAACTTTCTAGAGAAGACACAAATTCATACTTCTAAAAAGGAAAAGGCTTGATGAACAGAACTCTTTCTGTTCCGTTTACCATGCCACTTGGTTAAGTATTGGGTTGTTGTAATGTGAAAAAGCCACAGTGAAAACTGGTTGTGTTGTGTTGGAATAATTTCTGTAAATTTCTATACTGAGATAGCAGATCACACTAATTTTGATGAAATTGAGGTGTCAGAACAGATTATTCCTTTATTTTTAGCTTTGTAATGGAATCCAGAGGTGGCTAAATATTCATAAACACAAGTATAGGTTGGTAGATACTCCATTTGGAGTGTGAACAGACTTTAATACTTATGATCTTATGATTAGCATATTCTTGATCCTTAATTTGCATTTCACCCTGAAGCGATTGTATGGTTTTGACAAACTTCCTTCTGTGAATTCAACTTTTATGAATGTAATTTATCCTGATTAATCTTGAATGAAACACATCTTCTGATTTGGATAAATGCTTTCCAAATCACTCTTCCATTTTCTGTTCTATAGGAATATCCCCAAACTTAAACTTGCTGGTAACTTACTAGTGCTGGAATTTTAGGAAGGCCTGTGGAAAAAGTGGATCTCTGAGTGTACTGAATTTAGGAAAGAATCTGGATTTAAAAATGAACTCCATTATGATACTGGTTTATTTGTATGTGCTTATGAAAGTTTGGATCTCGGAGCAGTCTATTTTCAAACAGGAGGTCTGACACATATCAGGGCTTCACACCTACTAGAAAGACAGCACAGCACAGCTCAAGCAATCTGGGATATTTCTTGAGTGCACTGATGATGACTTCCTGGCATGGGTAGTTAAGGAGTCAACAAGGAAGAGTGCTTTGGATATAGGCAAATAATCCTTGGGAAGATGGTAGGGAGAGTCCTTCTGGAAGACATTTCCAAACACATGAAGGACAAGCAAGGGATCAGGAGTTGTCAGCATGGATTTACAAGGAGGAAATGATACTTGACCAACCTCATTACCCTCTGCAATGAGGTGACTAACTTGGTGGATAATGGCTGAGCAGTAAATACCATTTTCCTCAACTTTAGTAGAGCCTTTGATGCTGTCTCCACAGCATTATCACAGGCTGACAAAATATGAGTTAAATAAATGAACAAGATAAATGGATTTAAAAACTTGCTGAATGACTGAGCTCAGAGGGTTGTGATTGGTGGCAGGAAGCCTACCTAGAAGCAAGTCACTATACCTGGAGCACTCTGCCTAGTTCTGGGTTTCCCAGTACAAGAGAGATGGAGTTAATGGAGCAAGTCCAGCAAAGGTGGTTACATACCTCTTATGAGGAGAGGCTGAAGGAACTGGAACTCTTCTACTTGGGGAAGAGAAAGCTCAGGGGAGCCTTGTTAATGTGTATAAATAACTGATGAGAGGGAGTGAAAATAGGGAGTCAGACTCTTCTCAGTAGTACCTAGTCAGTGACAGGACATAAAGTAAGACACAAATTAAAATGCACAAAATTCCACCAGAACATAACAAGATGCTCTTTTATTGTGGGAACAGACACAAGCACAGGTTGCTCAGAGGGGCTGTATTCTCCATAACTAGAATCAAAATCTGACTGGACACAGCCCTCAGCAACCTGCTGTAGCTAACCCTGGTTGGACAAGGAGATTGGACTAGGTGATCTCAGGAAGCCCTGTCCAACCTAAATGATTGTGTTTTCTTGAATTATAACAGGAATATCCAGACTATATTCATTTTCCTCTTTTGTAAGCTGCAGGTTCTGAGAAGTGTACTTTGAGAGATAAGGACAAGTTAGTGTGCATTTTTCCTTTGAGAGATCTTGATTGTGTTCAGAAATGTTTTTTTATGTCATTTTGTCTGTTTCTCTGCATTTCTCTTCAAAGCAAAAATTATACCTGCTCGTAACATTGCAAGTTGTCTTCTCTTTTATGTAGTCCTAAACTATTCCAGCAATAGAATGATGGACAGTGATGGGAGAGATCAGATTTTTTTTTCCTTTTACCCCCTTGAGGATGTAAAAATAATGCTGTCATTCCCAAGAAACCTTTGTTTATGTGGGTAGGAAAGTGAGGACAATTGTAACAAGGATAAAATATATTGGTTTTGTTTATATTTTCCTAAGCTCCGTAATGGCAGAATTACTTTTATTTGTGAAATATGAAAAGAGCTTGCTTTAAGTATAGGATGAGCTTTGGAGATTATGGCAAAAGGAAAGTGAATTTTTAGTGACTATGTAAAAATGTTTGTCTTGTTTCTGGCCCACATAGTTTGGTATGGTGACTTGTAACGTTGGTACCTTTGATTGCGATGAGTGAAATATATTTACATACACAGATTCTTATCTTGAGCAAAACGATGTAGTTGTTTAGTGCTCGCTGGTGGTTTTACACTGAGGCTTTTTGCATGTGTTACAACTAATTAGACCTTCACCAGGACCCAGAAAACGCCAGTCTGCTCAATACAGCGATTGCCGAGGTCACAATAATCGTATAAGTGCAGCTGTCAGAGGCCCTCACCGTCCATCTTCTCGAAATCCCAATGATAAAGGAAAGGCAGTCCGGGGCCGGGAAAAAAAGGATCAGCAAAATAAAGGAAAAGAGGAGAAGGTAAGTTTCTGGATAGCTTCCTGGTCTTTAGGAATTTGGCTTCCTCTTTTCCTGAGTATTTTATAGTCTGATGCTTGTAAACTGTTCCTTTTGTTCATATCAGCATGCCAGTTTTAATCTCACCTTCAACTGTATCTTTGCGTTAGGGACAACCTTACTGAAAGGTGCAAAGTAGATTAATTCAAAGAAACAAAAACCTAATAATAAACCCATCTAGAGAGAGTGATCTGCTAAGTGTGGGCTTGTTTACTGCAATTTGCAGATAATTGTTTAAGATGATATCACTGAATTACTGAAACCATTGTCGGTGGAGCTTGTTCAAATGCAATGTCTTTGCGAGATTTTATTGCCTGTGTATATTTTAGACTGAAATTGACATACCTGTTGAAAAGCATTTCAGAATTTATTTAATCTTAGAGGCAGAATTTTTTGCTTATTTTATGTTGAAGTCCGTTAGTAGCTCCAGACTCAGTTTACAGCAAACAAATCTGACATATTTCATGAAAGAGAAGGATCCAGGATCCATTCTTTTTGATTTGATTGCGTGAGTTTTTGCTTATGGTCTGATTTCCATAAATTTAGCTGAAGATCAGAGTAAGACATCTTACTGACACTAAATACATTGGTTTTCAGAATCTGAATAAATCAACTACCCATATACTGGAGTTTCTTGTAGTTCCAACAACCTTATGTAGCGACCCATGAAAACAGTATAAACTACCAGGGTGGGAATATTTGCCTCTGAAGTTCCCTGATTTTAGTTAGTAGGAGTTATATCGCATTCTCTGAGTGATGATTCTCACTCAGAAGAAAATATACATGCTGAGGCAGGATGGTGTGGGATTTTCTTTGTTTTGTTTCTATTTATTTCCCTGTTCTGTCAGTGCTTGCTGTTTGAATGTATAACTTACTGAAGCAAAGAAATTGCATCAGTGCACTCTGTTGTCTTTGGGGAGAAGGAAGTTGAACTAAGGTAGTCCAGAAGTGTGGGTAAACCAAGCATAGTACAGTGTAACAGTAATATAGACACCTTGCATCTTCTGTACTGTTTTATGTCACCTCTGGAAAACTCATGGACTTGGTTATGCTACTAATGGATTTTTATAATATTTGTTACGTATTTACACTGCTGTATTCCTTCTATGTAGAGCAAATCCACATCTGAAATTTCAGAGTCTGAACCAAAGAAATTTGATAGTACTGGATACGATAAAGATTTAGTAGAAGCTTTGGAAAGAGATATAATTTCTCAAAATCCCAACATTCGATGGTAAGTTAGAATACTGCTGCCAAATCTTAATTGTTGTTTCTTTTTCCTCTTTATGATATGATAGAATAAGCTAAATACTTAATTCTTCACATATAAAAAGGACATACAATCTTTCCTTACTCATTAAGTAGTCAGCTAAGCCTCTTGGGTAGTTGAATATTTTTAGAACTTTTTAGTAACCCGTGCAAAACTTCTGAATCTCTTCGAAGAGTCCTGAAACTAATATAGGGGATAATATTTTACAATGTTAAAGATTAGTTTTAAAAAAACCCATTTTGCTACCTAGGGGCATACCAAGAAAGAAAAACAATTTGCAAAGAAATTATGTCAATATAGGAACCCTTTGAGGTCTCACTGGATGTGATGTGACTGCCAGTATAAAATATAACCACGTGTCAACGCCTTTACATAAATGTGTTAATTATTAAACCTTATACAAAGGTTGTTTTGTGTTCCGAATGTTTCCAAGCTGAGGTGATTTTGTGGGGATTAAGTTAGCAAAAATCTGTCAAGTAAAGGAGGCTTAAAAAAACCTGAACGCTCCCACAAACCCGAAGAACAGTGTAAGCATAGGACAACTGACGTATCTTTCGGTTCAGTGTGTGAATATATCATACTACTTGTATACTGAACCTTAAATTACAACTTCAGATTTGAAACTAATTTTCCACCTGTGTGTGTTTTGTAACCAAAATGTTACTTGGACGTATGCTGATGAGTGGAATGCCCTTAGAGTTATCCTCAAGAAGAAAAGGCTAGCCTGTAAGATTTTTAAGAATTAATACAATTGTAACTTTGAAAAAGAATTAAACATTTTTATTTGTCTCTATTTACTAGCCTTTAGTAGCTGGTTTTCTTATTGATAGAAGATGATATTTAAGTTTAAGAATCAGCCAACCTGTCAGCAAAAGAGGAAAGCATAATTTGACTTATGTAAGTTTACCCAAAAAGCCTTATTCTGCTTATTCTTTCTGTGAATAAGTGTAGCGATGTTTTAGTGAAATAGTGAATGTCTGTTTTTTGTTTTTGCAACCAGCTGGAGTCTGTCAACTGGTTCTTGGCAGTAGTCATAGGGTTTTGCCACTAGAACTTCATTAAATCATTAAACTCATATAATGATTCTTCCATAATTCAGGCAAATAACTGAGTTCAGTTGCACATCAATTTGAACTGTGGGCTGATTCTTTTGCAGCCAGTCTGAATCTGTGAAACAACTTTCTCTTTCTTGTCAGGGATGACATTGCCGATTTAGTAGAAGCTAAAAAACTGCTCAAGGAAGCTGTAGTTTTACCAATGTGGATGCCGGAGTTTTTTAAGGGAATTAGAAGACCATGGAAGGTATGAAAAAATCTGATCCTGTGATCATAAGTAGGATTCTGGGATTGGATCTTGGAGCAACCAGAAATTACAGGTGTCTTACAGTTTATATAAATTCTTTCCACTTTTTAATAATAAAATTATGGCAAATAATACTAACAAAATAACGGTGTCAGATAATTACTATCTTCAGCTAATTATTGCCAGTAAGCAATAATAATTACTTACATTTGAGTAACTTTTCAATAGAAAGCTTACATCTGGCATTCCTATTATTGTACTATTAATCAAACTGTGAAATTGTCTGTTTTGATTCTTGTCCTAACTATGGTTCTTTTTCTTATTTTAATAGGGTGTGCTGATGGTTGGTCCTCCTGGTACTGGAAAGACCCTTCTGGCAAAAGCTGTAGCAACTGAATGCAAGACTACTTTTTTCAATGTTTCTTCTTCCACACTTACCTCAAAATACAGGGGAGAATCTGAGAAACTTGTTCGTTTGCTCTTTGAAATGGTGATTTAAGTTTCTTAACATAAATAGTGAAATGATGAAACAGAAATACTTCTGGAATAGTAAAACCTTGGCAAGTTTTAGAATTCAGGCATGTGTAAAAAACAAACAAACAAACAGCTCTCCAAAATTCTGATGCTTTGGAACCTTGTGAATTGGCTACGTACATTGAAAATCTAGTTGTTAGTGAACAGCTTCTTAGCTGAACAAAATGGATCATTTTATTTTCAGGGTTAACTTGTTATGGTAGAGAGTAGCTATCTATGAGCTGATGAGTACTGTAGAACAAACCTGAAAGTAAATCTGGAAATTGAATATAATTGTTTTCTGGATGGGAACCCTACTTAGGCTATGTGTGTTTTGTTGTGGGTGGCTATTTTGTTGTTGTATTTTAAAATAAGCAGGCATTCGAACTGTACAAAGTATGTAGTTGGCTTCAGAACTTATAACACTTGAAAACAGCTTGGAACATGTACTATTTTCTGTGTGTTACCAGGCTTGCATGCAGTGTTTGCCAGGGTGCCCAGTGATGAAAGGAGCAGCAGTAGTCAGGAAAGAGAAGATTTTGCAGTACAGTGTGACCATATTAAATAAGTTAATATAATCACCATCAGTCAGAAACGAGTGTACACAAGGGAATATAGTGTAACTGCTGTAGGACAGTGACTTTACTATCAGAAACCCTTGTTTAACTTCTTTTGTTCTCAGAAGGGTGAAGATTATTTTGTAGTTGACCTGTCTCTTGGACAGGTTCCATGTCATGGTGTTTTAGGACTAATGGTACACCTAACTTTATCTGAGTTCTTATTCAAGCATTCTGTGAGATCTTTCACAAAACTAGAAATTATATTCCTAATGTGTGAAAAATTAACCTTATTAAATGTTTGTTGTAGCCCTAGCAATTATGACTGGCAAAATCTACTCCGCTCAAATATCATTAATGGATACACAGCTTCATGACTGTGTGCAATGGTCAGAGGCAGAAGGTTGGGTATTGTTTGATACTTAGGAGCTGATTCATTGGGATAAATGTTTCATTACTCTGGTCTGACTGTGCTGCTGCTTCTTAAATGTGAGTAGGCTGCAATTTCACTTTCTCCTTTATCTTTTGTTTCCGTTAGGCTCGATTTTATGCCCCGACAACCATATTTATTGATGAAATAGACTCTATCTGTAGTCGACGGGGAACTTCAGAAGAGCATGAGGCTAGCCGGCGTGTGAAAGCAGAGCTGCTAGTTCAAATGGATGGTAAATAACCTGATCCCTCAGAGCTGGAGGAAACTTGAAGGAGGAAAACAAATAAATCCAAACTTCTTTCTTCAGAAGCAATTTATTTGAAAGGCTGACATAAAATTGGAGTAAAAACATACCAATACACCATTCCAGCTTGCTAGTATGGAAGAAAGAAAATAACAACCTATTATGTAACTGTCTTTCGTCATCTGAGCAAGGGCCTCAGATATTAACCCACAATAAAAAAGATTCAGTAGAGAATGCAAGATTTCAAGGCTGCAGAAGGAAGAAAGTATCTTCCTCATATATAAATGTAGTAGCCAGGATGGCATTTGAGTTGTTAACTAGAATATTATCTGCTTTTTACTTGGTTTTGGAGAAGTGGTTCAAAATAACTGTCACCTGTTTCAATTTAAACTTCAACAAAGATAGTTGTTACACTTACCTTCTTTGAGATCTCTCTCTTTTTTTCAGGCATTCAGATTTTCAGGCATACTAGGGGTACCATGGCTATTCCACAGCACAAGTCAAAACAGTAATCACAGAGCCTAGCCAATTTAATGAAATAAAACTTATTAATTTAGCAGCAGTTTCATAGTGCTTTGGAGATCGAAGTGATTTCTCTGTCTCGAAGCAATTGTGATTTAGTTCAGCAGATTTGAACATTCACTTTAGCAGCAGTTTGTAAGAATCCACCCAAGTATGTAAAACATTTGGCTTGAATTCAGAAGTGAAGAAACTTTTGTAGGGGATTAGTGCTGGTTTAGCATGGCTGTTAGTGAATACTGTTGAGGTGAGGTGATTCTGGTGCTTGGCTGGTTTGTTTTCATGGCTGTTCCCTTTTTCCCTGCAGCCATTACATGACATTGGTGTGAAAATGCCAAATGTTGTAATGGGAAATGGGAGTAACTACTGTAGAAGTGTTCTAGATGTGGTAGAGAGGAACTTCCTGACCCCATACAGCCAAAGTCATTGCTTCTAACTAAACTGAGTCTCCGTTTTTACTTACAGTGTGACAGATAAGAACTGGAATTTCATTGCACTATATCCTTTCTACTGCACTTGGTCTGCTGCTTTAATATTATAGAATCGTGGATGTTGTTTTTTCTATGTGTCAAACTTAATATAAGCATATGTGCATTTTACTTCTCCTTTTCCCCAATGCAGGTGTTGGAGGAGCCACTGAAAATGATGATCCTTCTAAAATGGTCATGGTACTTGCAGCTACTAATTTTCCCTGGGATATTGATGAAGCCCTAAGAAGGAGGCTAGAAAAGAGAATTTACATTCCTTTACCATCAGGTATAAAGATTTGAGGAGAGGAGGGGCTGAAAAGACTGAAATCAAAGCTGTGTCAATCTTTTGTTTTGATCACTTGATGATTTATTTAAACAAACAAACTTGTTGATACATGTATGTAAATTTATTTATGAATTCAGAATCGGGTTAAATCTAAACGTTGAATATTGTTACTTAAATAGCAAGTACAGTATCCTTTGGTCATCCTTCCTCCTTAGATCTCTCCAATTTACTATTTGTATTCAGAAAACAGATTGTATAGCCTTGATTTCTGTTCTTTAATTAGCAAAAGGTAGAGAGGAACTCCTAAGAATAAATCTGCGGGAGCTGGAACTGGCTGATGATGTTGACCTTGCAAATATAGCTGAGAAAATGGAGGGTTATTCAGGTGCAGACATTACCAACGTATGCAGGTATGTTAACATTACGTCATTTGTGTTACCACTGCTACAAACTCTGAGAAAGCTGTTTTTAAAGTAACAAAACTAACTTAAGTTGTTGGATAAGAGCAGTTGTAACTTGTTTTCTACATACAGCTAAAAGGTGAAATGCTACGTTAATCTTTGTGTATATTTGGTATTTTCATAAGATAACAATGAAAAGCAGTTGCAACATAGTATGATTTAGGTAAAACTCTACGTTCCTTTATGTATGCAGAATTCCTTGTGTGGGGAATATCCACGGGATGATAGACTTCAACCCTGTAGGGTTACAGTCATTCCATTGAGGTCATAAAAATGGATATTCCGTTGAAGAAGTAACAGATAATAGAAGCTGAGCAGCCTGGAACTGGGTATAGCACTCCAGGTTTGACCTCACCAGTGCTGAGAAGAGGGGAAGGGTCATCTCTCTTGACCTGCTGACAATGCTTTGCCTAATGCAACCAAGAATCCTGCTAGCCTTCTTATCATTTAAATGCCTTCTAAGCCTTCCCCCAGTTATCCCTTTCCCCTTCATGCAGAGATGACAAACTACGGAACCAGCAGCAAGTGACAAAGAAATGACACTGGTCCATATGCTTTTGTCATCTAATAAGCACCTGTGTAACTGTGCTTTAAGGATTTGGAGGTAGCACTAAAGAGTGGCATTGAAAGCCTGGACCTCCAGTTGTGTGCTAACACAACTGTTGTGGGGCTGTACTTTGAGCAGGTTAAGAGAACTAACTGTTCCAGGTTAAAAATGTCTCATTATTCTCCTCAAAAACAGATTCACTTCTTAATACAGCTCTGCAAGTGTTTGTCAGTGCAAATAAGAGGACAGTATGTCGTGCTGCAGCGATCTATATGACCTGTAGGCAAAGCTGACAACTAAAGGCTCTCTCAGGAGGGTTACTGAAGAGTTTGGAGGCTTGGTATTATTTCCAGAAAAAACCTTGCACAGCATCGGGGAAAAGAATGCATAAGGTGCTCTGAATGAGTATGGTACAGATTGTACAGATTTGTGTCGTGTGGATATAAGAGTTGAATTTGTGGTGATGTTCTGCTGGGTTTTGGCATTGGTTGTACTTTGAAAGAAGTCTGTGCTAATAGAGGTTTGTGTGTAACAAGACTCTATTTAGCCTGTTACTATGAGTGGTTTAGCTGCAGTTTGCTTTTTCTGTTACCTGTTTGCTTTTCCAGATACAGTCTTATTTCTAATTCATACTGCACTGAATGCTAATAGACTTGTTCAAAATCATTACAATATTTGTGACTTCTAATTATACTGATGCTTTTTTAGTTTTAATCAAAGTTCACGTAGACAAATAGTACAGGAAAACAAATACAGAGATGTCCAGGTCTTTCGTTTGTGGTGATCTCCTTAGGATGACTGAGGTGATAGCAACTAGAAATCCAGGGAAGCTGGAGGCTGGATGTGTGTGATTGGAAATTAATAAGGAAATACTCAAATTAGTCTGTGTGTTTACACTTTGTTGGCATCAGGAAAAAAGGATTTTTAGACATGATTGCTCTGTTTACGTTGAGACAGAACACACATGGCTGATTTAACAGGGCTTTTATTGTTCAGATTAGTATATTGTTCAGATACAGTATACAAATGCAGGTAAAGTTCAAACTTCTGAAACATAAGTTCTTGCTAGTGATATAAGCCAAACTTAGGAAAAGGTGAGCCAGGAACTCTGGCTTGCTCAATTTGTTCTCCTACCTTGAAGAACATAAAGTAAAATCCACTGTTTGCTGAGCCAGAGTGAAAAGTAGTCAGGGCTATCCAGGGCAGTTCCTGACAGAGTTAAAATAGAACTTCATTTACAATTAAAATAAGGAAAAAGAAAAACAGCTAACATATTCAGGAAATGTAAAATTGCATCTAAATTCTGTATTGGGTATCAGTTGGAACTGAGTTGGAATTGTTTTGTTGAGCAAAGTGAATCTTTGGAATGGAACAGGCTCTCACTGCATATTCTGATGGGTGGTTTCTTATTTTTTTGAGGATAGCTTTGGTGCTTCTCCAACCACTAAGAGTGTGTTTGAGAAAGTGCTAAGATTTGGAGTTAGAATGACTGTCAGAAAAATGACTATGTGAGAAAGCAGTGGCAGCTGCACTGGAGGTAAATCATATGCACAGTGTCGTCCCCCCCCTTCTCCTGTGCAGACTGTAAGGCTGGCTTGTAGTTCATAAATGATGACTTAGCAGCAAAGCATGGTGACATTTAACTAAGATGGAATTTAACAAGGCAGCTCTTTGTTGTTGTTGCTTCTGTTCTAAAGTTCTAGTCATTGTATTATTCATGAACTTGATAAATAATTCTTCGCAGTTAGAATGCAGAAGTCTGTCAGTTATGGTTTCCTTTGGGGTGACAAAATTGAAACAGCAAATGCTGTTACCATCTTTCAAAATCCTTCTAAAATGCCCTGTAAGATTTTTTTCTTCCTGGATCCTGACCTACTACTATGATATGATACTGTTGTGATATCACCTGAATTACCCTTCATTCTTTTTTGACTGCTAGACAAAATTAACGGTGTTTACTTTTTGAAACAAGCTTTATAACGAGGAACTGCTAGTCTTTCAGCATTATCCATTTATGAAAACATTCAGCTCATCATCTGCTACTACTTGTATTACTGTTGGAAATTCACATGCAGTCAACGCAGTACAAGAACGATGCACTTGATGCTTATTGAGGCCAGAAGTTAGAGGAGCCGAAGGCTGAACAGGTTCTGTAGATTAATGTTTTGTTTTGAAAATATAGGCGGGAGTCAGATATCATAGACCTCTCTTCGTTTGAAGCAAACCTATTTGGACCAGGAAACGTTCAAAACTACCCAGCTATCTCTTTTGTACATGGTAGTAGTGAAGCATTCTTTCACCTTGTTCCTGTTTAAAAATGCTGTATGCAGCAGCTGCACTGTAGGGAATACAGTGGCCTTAGGTAAATCAGTTAATCTTTACCTCTTCTGCCCAGCCTGTATATTTACTATAACAGCTATTGGAAGATACAGCGATAAGTCAGTGTTTGAAAAATACAGATGGCATAGTATTGCAGGCTGTCCAAGCATTAAGAGAGCTTCCTATAACAGTTCAGAATTATTTACATCTTTTTTTGGATGCAACAGCTTAACTGGAATGTTTGAGCAAGTGAACTCATCATCCTTTACTGGATAACTTCTTTCTTCTTTTCTTTCTTTTTCCTCCCCTCTTCCTCTACCTAACAGAGATGCATCGCTGATGGCTATGAGAAGGCGCATTGAAGGTTTGACACCAGAAGAGATAAGAAATCTTTCTCGAGATGAAATGCACATGCCAACAACTATGGAAGACTTTGAAATAGCTTTAAAGAAGGTTTCTAAGTCTGTATCTGCTGCGGACATTGAGAAATATGAGAAATGGATAGTTGAATTTGGATCATGCTGAGTTGTCTTGAAGCCATCTTACGTCTTAAAACAGCTTCAGAAGTAATCAGTGTGTCAGTGCATTGCGTGCTCTTTTTAACTTTTGTAATTTAAGAGCAACAGATATCTAAATAAATATTTTTTTTAAATGCAAATTCTCTCTAGCTTTCTTTGAACTTGCTCAAAAGTTACCTGTTCTCTCTCAAATGTGAAAGCCATTGATGGGATCTGCTTTGATCTTCAAGGTTTGAAAGTAGGGGTAGAATTTAATACCAGAACTTGTGCAGCAGAGTACTCTTGGCAAAAAACAAAAACAAAAACAAAAAAAAACCCCACCACAACTGCTATCTTGAAAACAAATGAACAAAAAAGAACAACCAACAACCTGAACCCATGAAATGAGTGATGAATGCTGAAAACTAGAAAACAGGATCAACAAACACAGTTATGTGGATGGTTTATGGATGAAGAATTGAATGATTTCTAAGCTATAAATACAGAGCCTGTACACAGATTGAGATTTAAAACAGCAGCCCTTAACGCCACTAGTCCTTAATTCAGCTATTGAGTAAATACTGAAATATTTGTAGTAAATTAGTGTAAACTAACTTGGTGCAGCCAGCAGTTGTGCAGTCGTGTGTAGTCTCCTTGTAAGTCTGAGGGAAAATGAAAGCTTTCTTGGTGTTATTTCTGAAATGTTTTCCTTCCTTCACTGTCCAGTACTGTGAGCTTAAAAACTGGTGCATTCACTACACATTCATTCTGCTAGCGCTGTTCTGATAAGCCAGAACAGTTCTGATATCTTTGTAGTCAGATGACTTCTGCTTATAATCTTGGTTTTACAATTTTAGAATCTGAATCTCTTTTTGAGAGAGTTCTCTTTTTGCGGTAGTTGCCAAGTAGATGGTAGAAACAGATCTATGAGAATGGTTCTACCATGACCATTTAGGATATAATTTTAGATTTTGCTCAGTAATAATCATCGCTAATGTCCATCTGCTTCAAAATGTGTGTTATTTTGGAAACGTCTCTTTATTCCAGCTCATCTCAGAGCAGATGGCTGCAGTTCTGCTTGCAGCTGAACTTCATGCTATCCCATGAGTCCACTATGTCTGGGCTTGTTTCAGCTTCTAGGTGCCTACCATTCAAAGCCAGCTGTGGAACTCCTGCTAATGACTCCTCACATGCTGCAAGGGAGATGAAAGGACATGTGATAATGAAAAGTGGTGGTCTTTGTGGAAGGCAAATGAGTCCCAAGTACATGATCCTATAAATGCCATTATCATGAAAATCTTGTTAATATACTTAATTCATCCCTATGTCATGAGTGACAGACACGATGTATTTTTTTGTCTTAAATGGCACTTTGAGCAGCGTCGGCGATAACGTGTTGTAGTAAGACACTGAGATGCATGTCTTGCTAACAGTTTCTGAATTCCATGGTGCATATAGCATGATGAACCTAGAAACGAAGGGAAGAAGTTCAGGTGAGAATATAGACAAAGCTGCAGTGTTTTGGAGTAGGTTCTCTTAATGCTTATTCCTGTTCATCTGTGAGAATGAAGATGTAGCTGTCAGTTGCGTTGCAGGAAGAGATTTGTTCTTGGAAATCAGGTCATTGCAAGCAAACCAAACTACTCAGTCTCACCTGAGTTAAAAGAGGGAAATTTTTAAGCTTCTATCCTTGGAAGCAATCCAGTAAAGGGCCACTTCAACTGAAATGTGGTAATTAATTAAACTGTAATATATTTGGGGAACTTCTAAAGTAAACTTTGTCTAAAAAGCAGCTTGGTTTTTCTAGCTCAACCGGTGCCGTTTCACTCTACATCAACAAAATGAACACCTATGTAGTATATGGTATATGGGAAAAAGTAATAGATGCTGAATTCATAGCTCAGAAGTTCATTTTGTTTTGGAAAGCAGAATGTGATGCCTGCCCCTATCCAGTGGAGTTCTTGGATGGAGAAAAGGGACAACTCAACGTGTTTAAAGGTACAGATGCATTCAGAGGCTGAGGTAACAGGACAGCTGTGGTGAGAGCCACAGTTCATAAGAACAGGAGGGGGATGTGCCTTTCCTAGTCTTACAAAGTGACTTACGTTTATTATTTTTTTTCTTTCAGATTGCACCTGTATCCTTCTCAACTCATGTATGGAAAATAAGACCTGATGCAACTGGCATGCAGGACAGTTTCCCTTGTTATCTGTGGCAAAGAGTCTTTATGACTGTTTAACAAAATGGTTCAGATTCGTCCCAGCTCAGCTTGGACCTCCCCTGAAAGGTATGAGATTTCTTGAATCAGGAAAACCATGCACATGCTGAAACACAAATCCTCTGCTAAAAGTTTTTAAGACTTGACAGCTCGGTAGCACAGCAATGTTGCTTAATAACTACTGTGTTTCTGTTCAAGACTTAGACTACTTTTCCCACTTACTGCTGTTAATTTAAAGAAAGTGTTTCTTTCCTTGTGCTTTGTAACTTTGTAGACCACCATACAGAAATAAGAGGATTATTTGGCCTATGGAAATAGGCCAATTTGTGAAGCAGTACCAATGCTTTCAGGCTCAATCACTCACTTATTTATGCTGCAGCTGTTTAGCGCAGAGTTAAACCTTCTTGTTGCGGTGCAGGTGCTTGGTTTATAGTTTCATAAGTAGGGATGCAAAGAGCACATACTAACAGCTGCTCAATTTCCATCTGCATTGCAATTCATAACACACTTGTGCAGTAAGGTAAAACTCTTGTATGTTGTCTGCCCCCTCCCCCATTTTTTCTTCATTAAATTTCAGCCTTACACTAGTACTTGGCACTGCCGAGGCTGCAACTTGAGTACTGTGTTCAGTTTTGGGTCCCTCACTACAAGAAGGACATTGAAGCCCTGGAGCGGGTCCAGAGAAGTGCAATGAAACTGTTAAGGGTCTGGAGCATAACTCTTATGTAGAGTTGCTAAAGGAACTGAGATTGTTTAGTCTGGAGAAGGGAAGGCTTGGGGAGGCTTTGTCGTTCTTTACAACTGCCTGAAGGGAGGTTGTGGTGAGGTGGAGGTCAGTAACAGTGATAGGCTGAGAGGTAATGGCTTTAAGCTGAACCGGGGAGGTTTGGGTTGGTTATTAGGAAAAATTTCTTCTCAGAAAGAGTGGTGACGCATTGGAACAGGCTGCCTTGGGAGGTATTCCAAGAAACATGGACGTGTGGCACTGAGGGACATGGTTTGTGGGTGTGGTGGTGACAGGTTGGCAGTTGGGCTGGGTGGTCTTGGTGGTCTTTTCCAACCTTAATGATTCTATGAAGGGGCATTCATTTCCATATGCTTGGAAGAAGGCTTTGTCTGTATGTGGGAGACTTGCTTCAACAGTTCTTGTCTGTGCAGTCACCACCTTTGTGCAAGTCTGTGTGGTTTTCTTATTAGCTGTGGATGACAACCACCTCTGTCGTGTTCTCTTTCACCAAATCTCATTCTTAATTCAGATGCCTCAACCTCTATGTCTTAACCAGTCATGGTGTCATTGTGGTAGCTTTCTTGGGATAGAGTCCTGGAATAGCACTGCTTGTGACTCCAGTGATGTCTATCACTGCTGCTTGTTTCAGATCAGCAGAGCATCTGCCCTGCTTGGACGTTTCATGCTCTGCCCCCGCCTGAAGCACCATATGCCAGCCACGACGTGGCCAGCTGAGGGGGCAGCTGATCTGGGAACAGTTGGGATCCTGCTTTCTGGTGACACTGAGCTCGGGGAAGGAACTGTGAAGTACAAATGCACGAGGAGCTAGAACAAAAAGCATGGGTAACTTTGCTTTCCCAAATGATGACTGCTCAGCCTAGCACCAGGTCATTTGGATTCTTTTTTTTCCCCATACCATTCCTAAGAACAACTCCTGTAAGTTAAAACAATGAAAAGCTACAAAACCAACCAGCTCCATGTATCTAACACGTACCGCAAAACTGCTAGTTTATGTAGCAAAATAAATGTATGCTTCAGCACAGTCTAATAAACAATTTAAATGTTTATTTGAAAAACATGAACAGTACAAATCAGCATGGGAAGACTGGGCCTACTTAGTAAGCCAGTATTGTAGATTCTTTTTTTCCTTGATTTTGAGATGTCACATAGCACTGTCACAAATACAAACAGAACCTTGTGAACAAGCCAAGTTTTAAGTGCTAACAATTTTTATGAGCATTAGGGGGTCATAAAAGTATAAAGTGCTTGAAATACAAATCTACCTTTTTAAATTTTGTTTTGCATATATGTCAAATTACTTGAGCAATACAAATGTTTGGTAGTGATACTTTCCTTGCAAGGCACACTCAACCCTAAGAGACCTGAATCCAGGTTGGGCAGCTCTGTTTTGGCTTGCAGGCACACGTAACGTTTGTGATACTCCTTTGTCCTTTTCTGAAAAGTGGCATTTGGAGACTTCAGGACACCCTGAATGTCATCAGCTGGCTACTTAGGAGAGCTGTTTTATCTGTAGGTGTGAAGGCAGCCAGCATCCTGTCTGAGCTGCAGAGAAGTGACTTCACAGAAGTTAAAACCAATGGTAGCTGTTATATTTTGAAGCTTGAGAAAAAGGCTGCATGTTTTTTGAAGAAGTACAGGGAAGTCAGCTTTGGGCCTCATCCTGACTATTCCTTTACTATTTAATCAACTTGCTTAGTTTTCTCAGTAGGAAACAAAGTATTAAGATCAAGTGCCAAATTTCAAGTCAACTAAAAATTCATTAAAAACAAACAAACAACAACAACAACAAAAAAGAGCAACTCTGAAGTAAATACAATGTTAAGTACATGTTTTCTCATCTAAATTATTTTTCCTGTCTGGAGCATCTGAAGGCAAGCTGATGGTAATCACAGGTACATAGCTCATTTGATCCAGGAGAAGAATGCCTCTGAAAGGTAAAATTAGCTGTCATTAGAAAATAAAACTCAAAACAATCCTGTGTTCTAAAAATAAGACATTCTTAAAAGCACCCTAAACTTTCATTTAAGTTAATGTGTGAAGTATTATCCTAATAATACCTCTTTGAAAGTAGAATGGAAATCATATGAAAAACTGGTTTCAAAATGTAGTGGCTCTTGTTTCAGAGAAGGCCCCCAATTCAGTTTGTACATCTGAACTATCAGCAGAGTAGGCTCAATTTCAACATAACCTAAAGCTGTTCAGCCTTTCAGTTCCTCAGAATGCTCTGACAAGCCACACGCAAGCTCTGTGTTCTTCAGCTGGACAAGAAGTTACTGCAGTCTGGTTCCTGTGTTCTGTACTGACCTCTGCCACGGATAGCTCATCACACACTTTGCTGAATGGTTTATGGTAGTAAGATTTTTTTTCCTAGTTCTGCTTATTTCAAATCTTCACAGCATTAAGATCCTTACGGTTGTGGGAGAGCAGCTGTTACAAACAGTTTCTTCACTTTTCCTACTCTAACATGCTAGTTCCAAGAAGTACGCTACTCTGACAACAGGCTTCGTGAAGTGTCAGGGGGAAGCATGATATCTTCTGTTGCTGCAGTTTCCAACCTTCTCAGTTTACCAACCCTCCCTTTTCCTAGCTCTGTCAGAAGCACCAAGGCCAACTCTTATCCCTGGGTGAAAATTAGCCATGCTCAGGGCCTTTCAGAAGCACAGCTGCTCAGCAGTATTTGAGAACATCAGCTGTGCTTGCTCCAAGTGAGGAAGCACAATTTGCTGTCAATCATTCCTCCTAAAAAAAACATTTGGTTCCAGGGGTTAAGGCTTCCCAAGTTGACTTGGGTTCCTTAAAAATGTTCATGCTTTTCCTACTCCAGCTCTAAATCTGTACTGATTTCTTAGCTGCAGTTGCCATTTCATACTTCCACACCTCATTTGCAAAACTTGCTTCTCTGAAAAATGTTAGTATTGCTGGTTAGATACCAGCCGAGTGAATAAAGCCATCCACAGTCAATCAGTTTTATTTATAACCTTTTGCCATGAATGATTCCACCACTCCCTGTGGCTTACAAGCTGCCTAAATAGATAACTCCTTAAAGAAATCCCATCCTAACTTGCAAAGCCAAATTTGAGGCCTTTCGTTACTACAATAATGACTGCAACACCAGAAAAGAATTACTGGAATGGCTTAGCTCTAGCTTCTCCCCTCCTCTGTTGGAGCTATGTTAATGGTGTCTCAAAACGTAGTCCTTGGAAGACCTAATCAAAATTTGGTATTATCACAGCCAAGCTAAAGATGCTTCTAATGAAAGATTTGCCTATGCATCTAAAGGTCACTTGAAATGATAATTTGCTGCATCCTTCTTATTAAGTTGTTGCCACCATCTGCCTAAAGAACAGGGCTGCTTTTGACTTGAAAGATTTTTCAGTAATACTTTGTCTTCATGGGAAAAAGAAAAAAGAAAAAAAGCACAAGTTACTTACTTGGGCTCACAGGAAGGGAAAATCACCTTTAAGACTTTCAGAATGAGCGCTGCTCCAATAACTCCAACCACAACGACTTCCATCACATTAAAGAAAATGGGTAAAGATTTAAACCAGAATCTGCACAGCCATTTTCTCAAGTCTTCCACCCACTGGCACATCACCTACAATCAAACAGGTAGAAATAATCTGGTTGCAAAACATAGCAGGTGCAGTTTTGTAGCTATTGGTAAAAGCAGGATGTAATTGATTGGTGACTCAGATTTGTTTCTTTACTAAAGTTTGGAACCTTTTAACTGGACTATTTCTTTGTGAAGGTTTAATTTGTGCAGAAGTGACTCATCCTCAAAGAGTTCCCTGAAAGGAAAGGCCACTTGGGAAAACAAAGGACACTTGAACAGGGTAGGTGAAGGGTGGGCTACTTGACCTACACTCAGGGTAGCTATGATGGCATTGCTGTATACAGCAGGGAAGGGTCACTGAAATACAGGAGAGGGGTAGCACATTCTCTAACCTACCTATAACTTGCAGCATACCATTTTTGCCATCCTCTCTCAGCAGTGTATTTTAAGCATTTCTCTCTACCACAAAGTAGGCTGTGGAAACCTATCCCTAACTCATCTGGAACCGAAGCTTTTCAAGCTGCTGCTGTGTTTCTTACGGCTGGTGAAACTCATGGCTCATCAACCAGTGGTCAGCACCTGCTTCCAAGCAATGTCAGGAAGAAAAAAAAAAGTGCAACTTAAAGCTAAAAAAAAGTTAAAACTGCTGTAAATATTTAGTCCGTTATAAATATCACGGCTCATTTTCATCACATATCTCTGACACGACATTGCAGGATTGAGACACTCATATATGATTGACTGGAGTAAGAAAGATTTCTCACTGCTAAGGGGTAATTTAGGAAAGTTTTGACTTAGTTTTAATTTTTTATTTTTGTTGTTTTTCACCGTTTTCTGGAGTGTGCCTGTAACAGTCTCTTGTTCATAGTGGTTGGCTGTGGGGATCTCCATGACTTCAGCTACTGTCATGTACCTCACACAAATAAGTAGAATAGCAATTCTCTCTTAAGAAATCTATTATACGCCATTTTGCTTTCTTCAAGTAAAAAAATAGAGAAGCAAAGAAAGGTCTAGAATGTTACGCACCTTCTTACCATCTTTAAATAATGTTTTGTTTGGCCTCTACACAAAGAAAACCCTCCATCTGAATCCTAACAGTGCTCTTATTTGATTCCTTCTGTAACCATCCAGGAAGGAAGTAACCCTGTATTTGTACATGTTTCTGTAGACAATACTAAAAACAGAGAGGAAGTCTATTTGTCTGTTCTCTTGAACTATAACATTCCGCTTTATCAGCAAAATGTTGCTACATTTGTCTTCCTAGGAATGTCACCAAGTCATCTTCCCATTTCTGTGGAGACAGAGGAGAGAAAGAAAAAGGGAAGAAAAAAAAAAACAACAAAAAAAAAAACCCGAAGGAAAAACAACAACAGGACCCTACCTTGTAGGAGGACGGAGGTTCTATCCTAAGAGGCGTTTCTGGTAACTTGCCAGGTAATGTCTCTTCATCCACTGTGGTTTCTACCTGCCAGATCAGGTACTGACTGGTAGTTTGCAGTGGATCTTGAATATCTAAAGAAGAAAAGCTGGATGTAGTGGGAGGGCTGTTTTGGAGGGGTGGTTTTTTTTAAGTTTTTTTTTATTATTATTATTTGACTCTGTAAGCTCTGAAGCAAAACCATGCTGCATTTCATTAAGATCAAAGAAAGCCAACAATTTTTTTGTTCCACTTGATAAGAAGCAGCAGTATTACAATGCAGCCCTTAGCTATGAATTTCAGCTCTCATCAGATTTTCAAAGTGACAAGCTAGATAAAAATATTTATCTCCTATAAGAAATCCTTGAGTTCTTGATTGAACTGAACTAAGATTAAAGTATCCAATAACTTCTCTTTCTTTAAAGTTATTCAAGTTTAATAACTTTCCTCTGATTTGGAAGCGACCCAGACAGGTATTTCCTCCACAGTTTTCCCTTTTGATCTCAGGAAAAGGGGGAGCTTTAGGGAAATTTCCAAAACAGCACTGAAAGAGAAATTTATTTATGTAAATGTCTGGGCTATGATTTTACAAGCACCAAGTAATTCAAAGGAGAACAGATTTGGAAACAAAACAAAAGAAATAACTAAAAAGTAGAAGAGGGGAATTCGGGTGTAAATAAATTTAAAAAAAAACTTAATGGTTAATCTGACAACTGTTTTACCATGCAAAACAACACTGGGATAACAATGTTATTTTGTCCTCGTAAATCAGTATGTAAATTATGCTCAGAAATATTATGCAACAGTTAAGAAAGAGACCTTTTCCTGAGAGGTTGGGAAGTGTAAATAGCACATCGTTGTCCCTTGGGATGGAATACAGCATACTCTCTTTCAAAGGGACAGTGTAGTTTGAATGTCTCAGTACCCTCAGGTCCTTCACTAAGATATCTATTTCTGATACCTCTTCCTGCTGAACCTGCAAGAGATGCAAACAGATTGATATTGTTGAGTTTAAAGTAAAGACAAAGTAGGCTGCCAAAGAAAACCAATACGTGCTCATAAACTCCAAGGCAGTAAGATTTAGACAGATGCTGTAACATGAATCAGTACTCTTAGCTTTAATTAACACATTTCTACAGCCAATGCTGTATTAGAATGTATGCTGGATGGACCAGGCCTCCCTCTCCCTGCAAAAACATGTCATAGTCAATCCGTGGGCTTTCAACCAAGTCTTACAGAGCTCCTCTTGTCAGGGAGGCACTTTAAAGCATGAAAACCTCAAATATATATTAAAATGGCACATGGAAACATTTAATGTGTTGCTCAGATGAGACCACTGCTGCTTTTGCAGTCATTGCTTTTTTCCCCAACAAGTGAAAAAATCCTTTTGAGGTATTCATTGCTGCTTTTGTTTAGCTTTAGCTTATATTTCTTTAAAGTGATATCATTCAGAGCAGACAACAGTGAAGTACAGAGTAACTGTGAGTTCATGTATTCAACTCTCCTACTACAGGTTGATGTAAAACAGTTTGTCAGTAGATACATGTCTTCAAAAAGGAATGCAGGAGACGATGTGGTTTCACTCGTGCTTTCAGAGCCATTGGCCTTTTGCTTTTAACATGTGCAGAACAGTACAACTGAAAAGATGACTTACTGTCAGCTGATACCAAATTAGAAATATTGAAAGCTTCTGACTTAAAGGAACAATTAGGGAAACAGAGTGAGGTTTCTATGTGTTCTTACCAGGTGTCTATGCAAACCCAATATGCAGTTTGATGTCTAGTTTAAGATCTGAACTACTACAACACTACTGTCTAACAACTGCACCAAACCAAAGTATGTTTGCCAACAGCAGGGTAACCTCATTAAAAAGCTTCATATCTCAATGAGATCACTGCTTTTATTAAGAGAAAAAAATTTACAGAGAAATGTATCATGCCAGAAGTTCTTAATGATGAGCATGTAATTAAAGATCAATGGTATTATCATCATCCTCCTATTAAAAAAATGCAGCAGAATATAGGACAGCAGTTCTATCTTCTAACTATAACCTCTCTGGTTGGAAAAGTATAACTTACAGGTGACTGTGAGAACTCAGTTCTGTACATTTCAATCTCAGCTCAGTTGTAGCCCCTCACATTCACTGCTATGTGTGCAAATACAGTTAGAAGTTTGGTGGATTTTTTTAAATGTTGCTGTTCATCTCAAAAAAGAAGAATCTATGTTCATCATCAAGATTTTTACTCAGATGAATTAATTAGCTTGAATACAAAACAGTCTAAGGCTATGTATACATGAGGCTAAGCCCACTTAAGAGGATGCTGCTGCAAGCTGTGTTGTCGAAATGTTTTATTAGCTTGGAATAAACAATGGGCAAAATCTCAAGACTCAGAATGAGCACATGCCCATTTATTAATTTTGTTCACTACTTTGAAAATGAAATATTGCTTGTGAGCTTGACTTTCCTTGCATTTTGGAAAAGTTCACGATCATAGAATCATAGAATCGCTAAGGTTGGAAAAGACCCACAAGATCATCCAGTCCAACCATTTGTTCGCCCTTCACCAATGGTTCCCGCTAAGCCATGTCCCTCAGCACTGTGCTAACTAGCATTACATTACATGCTTTGTACCTTGACCACCATCCACACACGTGTAAACCTTTTAACTCGTGGCTACTCTTTGCTTCTCCTGAACTCAAAACAAGCAAAGTGTTGTTTTTCCTTACCTGCCTTCCATCAATTTCTGTCACTTCTTCCTGAATGACAATCAGCTGCAGATCAGAACTTGATGCCAAAGGCCACTCATGAACCATGATGCGAACACTGACAGTTCCCAGGCGCTGCTGCTCTACTGTATCATCCAGGCTTCCATTCTCCACTGTTAAGACATAATGGCACAGTTTTCAAAGAGAAACCATCCCAAACAGAAGGCAGGGTACGATGGAATTCTCCGTGGAGCACACAGATGTGAACAATGTGGCATCCCTACAGGTGAGGCCATGCTGGAGCTGGAGGGCAGCAGTGGAAGTGAAGGAGACCTATCCAGCGCACAGATCATACAGTACAGGATCTGAGACTCTGCTGCCCCAGTTTCTAAGCCACCAGCACTGTGTGTCACCTGCAGTCCTTGCCTAAGAGGCACCCAGGAGGAATGCTCCACTTGTGGCCCTTAGTTACACAACTCCACCTGCAACCTTTTTCCTCATAAAGCTATTTAGCACTTTTAAATACAGAAAAATCCTTTTTAGAACCATTTAGGAGCATCTTACTTTGGGAAAATAAGCATCAGAAGGAAAGAAAGAGGGACTGCCCCATGGGTGTAAGCACTAACATGCTTGCTGAATACTTTCAAGACCAAAAAAAGACCAAATATCCCAAGGTGATGAAGCTCCCTGCAGTCCCGACCTTTCATGCGTCAGGCTGGAGCTAAAGATGTTCACTGATCTGAAACTGACTTTGTGGGAACTTGAAGTGGGGATATAGGTTCAGGCACAGTGTAACAATGTCAAGACAGTACTGCTTTGGAGACTTGGTCTCTAATATTCAAGATTGTGAACATTTGGCTCAATTTTGATTTTACATACAGATATTCAGGATTATTTTTCCCCTCTCTTAATAAGTAATGAGTATCTCAATACTCCTTCAGCCTTTCATAAACATCATCTGAATCTGCTGTTGAGAATTTAGTAAACATGTAACTTGCTTTGCAGGTAACAGAACTTCTGTGTTGAGGACCCAGACCCAAACATGGGAATGGACAATTCCAGGTTCTCAGCTCCCAGGTCAAATCAGTATTTTTCTCCTTGTTTCAGATTTTCATCCATAACTGTAGCCACTGCAAGCTATACAACTAAGGTTTTGGAAATTAATAGGAACTGCTACAGTAGAATGCGAAGCATCTCTCAAAATCAGTCAGTAAAATCATATCTATTTTTCTGGAGTCAGTTATCTTGTAGGTAAATGACATTTTGCCACATTTTTCTATCCTAGGATAGAAAGCACAGAAGCTGTAGGAATGTATCTACCCCAGGAATAGAGAAGTGAATTACTGCTCTCCCACTTCAGAAAAGAACTAATGTCAAGTTAATAATTGATAATACTTATGAAAGAAGGGTTCAGGAGACAAGGTCAGGCTCAGAGAAGCCATTTAGAAAAGCATTAGTACTTTCTAAGTAAACGACTGGATGTAAGGGGGGGGATGACCTCAGAAACCAAGCAGCAGAATGACTGCACCTGATCCATCAAGACATCGTTCTGAAAACAACAGAAGCTTAAAGCAAGAAATACAATGGGCCTCAATTAATTATACAGTATGCTCTGAGCATCTCAAAAATCACAGTGCTTTCTGATCTTCCACAGGTGTTGCATTGAACTGGCGGAAAAAAAACAGCAGTTTCAAGACCATTAATTACTACAAAACACAGCAAAACTGCAGTACTGCTGCCTTAATATCCTGTCCACAAGAACCTTCTTTGTCTCCTGAGGACAGAAATGAGATAATTAAGAAGATCTTCCCAAAAGATCTTCATATTTTTGCTGTTGAGCCTCTGTTTGGATGCCTGCCAGCGAGCCAAGGGACGTGGCCATTAGCAGGGTGGAGCTGCATCCTTCTGTTTACATTGTCTAGCTTGTCCTGCAAAACATTCTTCTGAAAAGACAGGCAGGGTCTTGAGTTCAGATTCAACCATTTAGATACCAGCATATCAGTGTGACTCGAGTGCAAGGCACTAAGATTTCTCCACACACATCGGTAGGAAAACTTTCCTAATTTGAGAAATTTGCTTCTACTGTGCTGAAGTTTGCTGAGTATGAGTACATGCCAAAATGGTAAGCTTTTGTTACTAGATAACAGGGAAAGAAAATACTGCAGGAAAAAAAAGAGAATACTCACATATTACTGTTTGACACGTTATGTGGGCAACTCCACTTCTCATAGGAAAATCATTTAGATATACCTGTCCGTTAACATAGGTGATATTAAAGACAACCTGAAAGACAGACAGGCAGAGTGAATGTGCAATCCTGCCCTTATGCCGCAGTTCTGTTCTCAGAGAACACAATTAACACTGACTGAAGTCAGACCAAGCAATATATTCTTATCCACATGCTGACTTTGTTTCGCTACATATTAAGTCACTGAATAAGTAGAAAAACCAGACAAACCTGTCCTTTATGAAATTCTCCATTGCTTTTCAACATCATAACATTGACTCTGATCGTTTCCTGGAAAACAACAAAGAAAAGAGATATACATTTCTGTGAGAAAACACACAGAGCCCTACAGGCCATAAGCAACTTTCACACGCTCTCCTGCAGAACGGCCCCACGCAGGTCCCCAAAGCACATTCTCAGGCTTTCTGCCTTGCAAACAGAAGCAATGGAGATATCCTTCCTCGTTCCAGGTAGGTTTTTTTCTCCACTTCTTAATAAGACTGACTGATGAGAAAAGAAGTAACTGCTTCCTTCTAAGTGTAACTTATTTTTAAAATGCAGACAAAATAATAATCAAAATTATCAGAAGAACTTGTTACTCGTGGATGTAAACGGAACGGAAGACTCTCGCATTAGCTGAAACAGAACAGACCATGCGTGATACAATCAGACACTCCACCTCTGTCGTTTGTTAAGAGCTCCATTAAGCCTTCAAGCTGTCAGCCTGTTGTGATAAAGAACACCTGGCTTTATCAGCACCAGCAGCGATCCTGTTTTGTTTTTCTCCTCTGGTTATCGTTTCCAAGTTATGCCACACAGGCCTCCTCCAAGCCCCAGGGATTGATTTCCTTCTTTCAAACCTCACTCGCTGTGATTTCTTGTTTCCTTCATTCTGTCCTCTCATTTCATCCTTGTAATCTGAGGGGTTCTTTTGCAGATAGAACCATAGAATCGCTAAGGTTGGAAAAGACCCACAGGATCATCCAGTCCAACGATTCGCCCATCACCAATGGTTCTCGCTAAACCATGTCCCTCAGCACAACATCCAAACGCTCTTTGAACACCACCAGGCTCGGTGACTCCACCACCTCTCTGGGCAGCCCATTCCAGTGCCTGACCACCCTTTCTGAGAAGTCGTATTTCCTAATGTCCAGCCTGAATCTTCCCTGGCGCAGCTTGAAGCCATTCCCTCTAGTCCTAGATGAGACCTGAAATCTCCTAACTGCCCTGTGACGAGGTCTACATACACAAACCATCCTCTCTTGGACATCACCATATGTAAAGAGTGCCACACTGCTTTCCTGAGCCATCTCCTCAGAAATAACGTTAGATTCTTTATTTGCCTTTTGGGAGCCTTAAATTATTCTATCCATGTTTCACTTCCCTCTGGAAAACTCTTCTCTGTCCCTTCAGCATCTTTATAGCTCTGTGTCTGAGACAGTTTCACATCAAACAACTGAAAAGTGCGGCACATCTCCAAAGAAAGGAGAACTCCCCAGAATTCAGAATGAAGGAACTAATGAATAGAAGATCTTTTAGGCAGGAAATACTTGGAGCACAAATGATTTTTTGGCCACGTTTTCACCATGTCGTCCCAAGTCATGGGACATGACTTGACAGTGTCGTCCCAAGTCATGAGCACAAACTTCCTGGAGTACAACTGTAAGATAAAAATTTCCTTAAAACAATGGGTACGCATAAGTAGCCAGAACTACCGCAAACTGAAAAACAGCATCCCAGTCTGATTCAGCAGAAATCTGGCTTCATAGGGGAAGTGTGTTTTAAAATCCAATGCAGATTTATATGAATTATCTATTTAACTAAGTACGGCGTCTTTTCTAAAGGAAGGTAATTTCCTTTTGGTTGGCAGTTACTTGTCCTTGATGTTTCAGATGCATTTGTCAAGTCATTGCCAAAGTTCTCTGGCCACCAAGATCAAAAAGAAAAATCTTTTTCCCTGCCCTTCCTCGGAAATGGGTGTTTATGCTGACTTTTCTCCAAAGCTCCGATTCCAGTTATTCAGATAACATATAAATTGACTTAGAAAACTGGAAATCTATCACTGAAAGTTTAAACTAGGTCAGTCATATAACTGTGGGACGTAATCTGTTCCGCCATCCTGTAGCTGCCTCAAGCCACTTATTTTGTTCCTCATATTTTAAGAACGCTGTATAGTTAAACAAAAAAAGTCGCCAAACGTTTAGCACTTTATGGAGCCCTCAGAGCTGTGCTAATTTTACACTCCCAAACTGCATAACAGATGATCGAGATTTTGTGTCCTGACTTCCTGGTATTTTCTCTCTTTGGGGAATTCAAAGGGCCTGAAGGATGGACCTTCCGGGCAATGTTAATAACACTTCTGTTTTAAGCTACAAACCGAGTCTGAGCTCCTTTGCGCAGAAAGTATTTTGCAATCTTTTTTCAACATCTACGAAGTGACTCAGAGAGATGGCTAGAAAAAACAACGGATAGCCAGCTGCTGCTGGGAAGAGGGAAAGTCCCCCCCTCTTCTTTTAATCAAATGCTGTATTTGAAAATGGAGGGCTTAAGGCAAAATAAACGTGCTCAGCAAATGAGCACTGTATGCACAGAGCGAAACACACATATGATTTCTTCAAGTTGTCAGTTCTGTTGACTTGGTACCCAAAAGCACAGTCGTGAATTCTGTTGCACACATAGAGCTTGCAAGCTTGCAAGAGCACGTTACGTGTTTAAAAAATTAAAATATTTAGGTGAACACATCCCTGCTGTCAAAATTACAATAGACGGTCGCGTGCAGACAAGTAAGACAGCTGAGCTGATGTAACAGCTTGCTGCCTCTGCCACTGACTGACTGACTGCAGCTCTCTCCTCTCCAGCACATCTTCCTTCCCTCCCATTTCTGCCAAGCCAGTGAGCAGCTATAGCTCATTAAGCTGGCAGGAGAACGGCCACTTCGTTGCCAGCTTGTTTCCCTCTCCATAAGCAAGAGGCAGACAAGCAGTGGAGACATGAGCTGACAGCTGGGAGAGGTGTGGGACTCGCTTGTGTCTGAATATTTCCTGACCTCCTGTATGTTCTTGTTTTGCCTATGCAGTCTTACCAGTCTTGGTGTCAGACTTGCCATGAAACACTGCCAGTAGATCTCCAAGTTTTGGCGTGAGCAAATAACTGGGTGTCAACTGTTCTTGCTCCAAATGTTCCCAAACTGATACAGAAACATCTCAAGGCCACCTTTTCCAGAATAAGAATCAACTCATACTGACATCATTCCTCACAGGTGTTCATTTAACCAATTCTTAAAGCTTTCTGGTGACGTCCAAAAAATGAACGCTGTCCTCAACTATTTACTTTAGTGCTCTCTTCTTCTCTCTATCTTTAATGTTCAAAGCTTTTTCCTGATGCCTAACCTGAAACTTCCTTGCTGCAGCTTATGAACAGGTCATTCATTATTCTTGACAGCCCCTTCCCAGGGAAAATAAGAGCCCTCCCATTGTTTTGTTGATTTTGTATTGATGCTGCCAGCTCACTTCATTCTTCCTTGGAGATCAGTTCCACGCGGCTGTCTTCCCACTGGTCCTTCCTGAAGCACTGCACCCAAAATCCAATAGGGCCCTCTGGGACCCAACTGCTGTGGCCAATCTCCCTGACTCCACACACTCCACACCAGTCTACATGAGGGCAGGAGCCAGAAAACACACATGCACCACAGTGAGGAGCAGGACAGGAGGGTTCACCCGCCACAGGGAGTGTGTGGTGCACAGGATTCCCCCTGTTACTATATCACATTGATATCTGATCAGGAGTAAGTGTTTGTTTGAGAACCATATGTTAATGATTACTGTGCCGGGAGGAAGGGAAAGCAAGCCAATCCGGTGGCAATGAACCTACTGAGTCCAGAACATAGGACATATGCAGCAATGCTCAATCTTGTTCTGTTGCTTTCTGGAGAAGACTGAACCATGAGTCTAAGTCTAGTTTGTATAACTTAAAATCACTCTTAATGCTGTTATAGGGTGCAGATGCATCTCCTGAGTTTTCCTAAGACTTCTCATCAATGTTTTAGCATTCTGGCAGGGATATTCACAGCAGTAATGGCCACAGTACCTGCAAAGAAGACAGCACCTCCACCACAGATTTATGCTCTTCTGTTAGAGGAAAGCAAGGCTGGGGAAGTAACAGTGTGGCAACATGCAAGACAGGTTTTATGTGAACTAGTGAATTTTGGTAAACATGAAACAACAGCAGTAGGAGGCGGTGATTATATTCTAATCCTTTCAACCATGCGCTGCAGCAGAACCCAGGAGAGCTCGTTGGGGCAGTGCAATACAGTGCTAGCAAAGAGAATGGTGACAGAAAGAATATAAAGCCTCTGACATAATTTGAAAGGGAATATTTGTTAGTTCTTAAAGAGTCCCCACACTAGTTCTGCACACATCTTCACCCACCCGTAGCCTTTTATGAAAAATGCCACACAAGACAAAGCTGTAGGTCTAATCAGGCAGGAACTGCTATCAGATCTGACTGTGGAATTACTTAAGAATCTCTTTGGCACGTGCCTGACACAGTTACCCTGCTCTGAGAGGCACTCAGTGGCACCCAAGTGCCTCCGAGGCTCACACAGTCCTGTGCCTCTCACCAAGCTCCCAAACAAGGCTCCTGCTGCTGCAGGGAGCAGATGGTGCAGCTCCTGGCAGCACGGCCAGCTGCACGGGCAGCAGGGGGACAGGCAGACCCTGTAGCAGCTGTGCAGGGATATCTTCTGTGCGCTATGGAAATAGGAAATCAACAGAAGCTGCCATGCAGGTAAGAAATGGACAAAACTAGAATCTGATTCTAAATTTGAATGGAGATTGTGGGAAAGAGTGTTCAAACATGCCAAAAACTACCATCCAATTTCACCCCGCTTTTGAGTCCTGGCACTCACATGGAAAATTGGCCCCACAGTGTCTCAGGTTCCGTTCTCATTCCTACATCAGACTCAAAACAAAGCTATGCTGTAGGGCTTTAGCTGGCCACCAGGCACAGCTGAGGTAAGAAACAGTCTTGGTACAGTCCCCAACCGCAAGACTATAATTAGCCCCTCATATCTCACCAAACTTCAGTAAAAAGATCTTCTCAAAGAAGGCTCGATGTTATTAAACAGCATGATAATATTTAGGATAAGACAATGAAACCCAGTACTTGCTTAGGTACCTACAGCTCAACTATCTTGTTAATATATAAATCTAACACAGTGATGCTTTTGCTTTACTTTACTTTTCTGAACAAGCACACATATTCCTTCCTTGCTTTGCGCTGTTCATGGAATAACATTGCTTATCCCTTCCCCTGCCCTACGTGTGTTGCCTTTACTCTCTCACACTATGAATATTGTATCCAGAATTTTAAAGCTGAACACTTCATCTCACATCATCAGGACACAGCTGCATCACACTGCTCTAATTTAATCAAATATACACGGAAAGATGACGCGGTATATTTTAAGTATAAAATTCAGAACACGTGCCAAGATGTTAATAGAGAAATTGGCATAAAGCTACAAAAGAAAGATGTCAGCATGTCACTATAAACAAGTTTCTTTGATTAAAATACGTGACACCCACTGCATGTGCACTCATGGCCGATGTAGTGAAGATTACTTTTTTCTGTTATGAAACAACCTATCTTCATAGAGGGCCAACAAATAGTTGGAAAAATAAGGTCTGGAAGGCAAGTGAGCCTTTTTGAAAGAAAACAGTTAAATCTAAATTTTCAACGGCAGATGGAGTAAACAAACATCAGAGCGTTCACCCCACTGTGCTTTCAGCAAGTTCCTGACAGCACATCAAAAATACTCTAAGGCATAAAATCTAATTCTTGACCTAGCACTACAAAAACACATTACTTTGAGGCAAAGATCAGTTATGCTGCTGTTGCATCATTCCTGGCCTCTGTTTGTTTGGGGTTTTTTTCTTCCCTACCTGTAATCCAGATTTGCTTGTCCAAATTTCAGGAGGAGAAAGCAAAACTAAAGCACGCATGCTAACGGTCTTAAATAAATAATTGAATAAATAAATAAATAGCCCAGATTTCAAAACAGCTTATTCAAGAAACGACAAGTGTTGCACAACAATGGAGGCGTTCACATTCCAGAGCTGAACAAAAGCATTACAAATTTAGAAATGAAATTGCACAGACGTTCTCCAGTGCTCTCAGGTCTTCCCTCTGTCCTTCCATTATGGATCCCGTAATATCTTGGAGGTAAACTTACAGCCACGCACAAGACTGACAAAACGCAAAGCCATCAGTAGTACTCTGCCACCGTAGTTTCAGGATGCTGGAGTGTACAGCCACGGCAGCCAAAGGGAAGCTGCAACCAGCCTGCAGCCCAAACCCTCCTGAGGAAAGAGCCTTCTGACCATGTGCCATGTGTTGCTAAGCTCCTGGCTGCTGATGCCAACCCAACAGCACCAAATTCCCATCCTGCCCAGGCCCTTGTCCCACCAGATCCTGCTCACACTGTCAGGCTTTATGACAGCTCTGAAACGCACCTGCCCTATACCCAAAGCAAAGTACTTAAGGACTCACTGAGCTGTCTCTGTGCTTCCACACCTCACTGCATCTGACTTGGAGTATTGATGTCTGAAGATCTAGATCCCCATCTTGAAGAGCTAAGCCCATCTCACTTTCAATGGTTGCAAAGGGAAGTAGAGACAAGGAAGTGAGCTCAGGATGTGCCAGTGCAGGGTCTGTGCCAAGCCCTCAGGAGGGCTCTGTTTCAACCAGTACCATGCGGAAAAGGGGCCCTAACAAATCCTCCCATGGGATAGTGACTGTACAATGGCTGGGTGAACCCAGCATGGGCACTGGAAGGAGAAAGCAGACAGCACAATGCCCTGCACTGGAAGAGGCTGCCCAAGGAGGCTGTGGATGCCCCATCCCTGGAGGCATTCAAGGCCAGGCTGGATGTGGCTCTGGGCAGCCTGGTCTGGTGGTTGGGGACCCTGCCCACGGCAGGGGGGGTTGAAACTCGATGATCATTGTGGTCCTTTTCAACCCAGGCCATTCTGTGATTCTATGAATATGCTGCTGCACTGGGAACCTGCTCTGAGTTCAATTCAGAAGCACAGACATCACTGGGAGGAGACGTGGCCATAACGCACCATGTATTTGCGCAACACCAGTCCATCACGATGCGGTGGGCACACACACACACACACACAGAGCACGAGGTGGATGTGCCCAGCAGTACGGATAGCCATAGCGTTCTTCCCCCTCAGCCTGCCAGATATTTTTCAGCCATCAAACGCTACACGGATGAATCACTGAGGGGAGGCAGGAAGCAGCGGGCACGCAGTAACCAAGTTTGTGGCAGACGCGTAACGCTGTCCTTTTGCGCCTATTCCCGTACATCTCATCCCGAAACGCCCGCGCACAGCGGGATGAGGTCTGCAGGCAGCGCACCTGCGCCCGCCCCGCGCTACGCCGGGAGCTCACAGAGCCCACAGAGCCCGCAGCCCCCGCCGCCCGCGCCGCCCCGCCGGCCTCGCCCGCCTCCTCCACCCGCGGCTTCGGCTCCCAGCGAGCCCCCCCGCCGCCCCTCCGGTACCTGTCCCAGCGGCAGCGCGGCGGACGGGCTCAGATGCAGCGCGGCGATCAACGGCAGTAGCAGCGGCAACAGCCGCCGCCCGCGCCGTCCCAGCGCCGCCTCCATCTTGCGACCCGGGAATTAAAACAAAGTGAAACATCAACAAGCGGCGGGGCGGGGCCGGGCTGCGGAGCCTGCAGGCCGCTGCTGCCCTCCGAGCCCGGGGCAGGCGGTCCTCCGGGAAGGGCCCTCCCGCTGCTCGGAAATAGCTGCGGGTTTCCCAGGCTCGGCCGCCGCGCCCGAGATGACGGGTGTCAGCTAACGCACCGTGCACCCCGAGGGCGCCTGTAGCGATCCGGCGGCACGGCTCGCGGGGCTGCAGCAGCACCGGCTGTCCTCTGAGGGCTGCACGGGGCTGGAGAGCTAAGCAGACGGCGTGCCACGGGGCAGAGGCGGAGGGAATTCCTTCAGCAACGAAGAACGTGTGAGATTAGGGGTTTAGAAAGTGAGAGGTCTTCAGCCTAGGCGAGAGAACGCTGGCGGAAACTTCATAACAGCACAACAGCGCAGATGTCTCAGGCAAAGAGAAGGGAAACAGCCAAGATCTGCGGGTCCTTGGTGGGCATGGAGGTCATAGAATCATAGAATGGCCTGGGTTGAAAAGGACCACAATGATCATCGAGTTTCAACCCCCCCTGCCGTGGGCAGGGTCACCAACCACTAGACCAGGCTGCCCAGAGCCACATCCAGCCTGGCCTTGAATGTCTTGAATATCTTGAGATAGATAGTGCTCTATCTGTAAAAAAGGGCAGGAAACATCTAGCTGCTAGCAAAAAACATTCTGATGGTAAAGGAGCAAACAAGTCTGCCTAGTGCAGCTCAGAAGGGGCAATACGTGAGCCATCCCAGTGAAGAATTCCAAAATACATTTATTATCAACAGTTAGTACTGTTTAGCAGATTAGAAAACACCAAGTTGATTAGCTGACTCTCATCAACACACAAGTCGGCACTGGATGAAGGAATAGAAGCACTGATGTCATAATTTCCATAGCCTCTCTTCAACATCATCCAGTTTCTCTCAGATCTGTCCTAGATTTCAGTTTGCTCATTTGAATCTGTTGTGTTTGGTCTAGTAAAACAAATAGGCAAAGGATTTGTTTTCTGTTCAGGCTCATGTGGCAAAAATCCCCCACGGCACGTCAACTCCTCAGCCAGACATTGCGCTGAGTGATGTAGGAGTCTGTGGGGACAGGAGGGCAGCTCCAAGAATGCAGCCCTTGTTGGTACTTGCAGCCATTTGCATGCTCTGGTGGGAGGAAGCCTATATATCAAGTACGTTCCTAACTATGTGTCACAGTCCATTAGTGAATCGGATGGGGGTTCCATCTCAACAAGCCTGGTGAATCCTAGATGTGCAAAAGCAAGCTACAGCACTGTGGTGTTCTATGTATGGGAGGGATTATTTAAGTGCTTACAACACGTATGAGACACGTAATAATATAATAACATATACAAATACAAGGACTCAAGGCTCGCTGACCTGCAGAACACTTCAGCAAAGCTTGGGCTGTGTTATCAGCTCACTTCAAGGAACTCAGGAGCTCAATGGGATGGAACAGAAGAACACCTGTTGTTTTTTGAATGTCATTGAATGTGTCCTTCCAGTGGTTTCTTCCCCCCCCCCCCCCCCCCCCTTAATTCTTTCCCCTTTCTCCCAATCTTTCGCACATCCATCTCTTCTGTCCTGGCCTGCATTAGAAATAGCGTGACCAGCAGGAGCAGGGAGGTAATCATCCCCCTGTACTCAGCACTGGTGAGGCTGCACCTCAAGTATTGTGTCCAGTTTTGGGCCCCTCACTACAAGAAAGACATCGAGGCCCTGGAACGTGTCCAGAGAAGGGCAACGAAGCTGGTGAGGGGTCTGGAGCACAAATATTATGAGGAGCGTCTGAGGGAGCTGGGATTGTTCAGTCTGGAAAATGGTTTTCAACAAATGTCATTTCTTCCTCACTTTTCCCAGGCTTTCATCAGTCTCACAGCACAGGGGATGTCATAACAGTGTAAATATTTAGTGCAAATGATACAATTTCTGTGAATGACTAAAAAATTATTGTCGTTATTTATTTTTTTCTCTTCATTATTTCACAAGTTCAGTTGGATGGGACCTGCAGAGGTGCCTTTTTCCGCTGCCTGACCACGTCAGGGCTGAGCAGCACGTTATTGAGGGCATTGCCCAAACACTTTTTGACTGCTGACAGCTGTGGGCACCACCCACCTCTTCAGGAAGCCCGTTGCAGGGTTTGACCACTTAATGCTAAAGAAGTCTTTCCTAATGACCAGCCCAAGCCTCCCCTGGCACAGATGTGGGTGCTTTCTTACTGAAGGGCAAAGCGGGAGCTCTGAAAGCAGCAGGTAAATAGTTACACCTCAGCCAGCACGGGCCTGCACAAGGCCAGTGCACTTATGGCTTCGGAGTAATAAGCGCGTTGTGCGATTGTGCTTCCTTCTGTCACTAACTGCCATACAGGGTGGCTCAAAAACAGCCTTCCATCGACGCATGCTGGGTGCACGAGCTGGGAATAAGCTCGTGGAAACATCACAACGCTGCACAACGCCACCGATGGCTCTGAGACTTGCACACTAGCGCAGTACCGCCGGCACGGGGCCCGGCCCGCCGCCGACCCCAGGCGCCCTGCAGAGCCCGCGATGCGCGGCCTCCTCCGCTCCGGCAGGGGGCGTCGCCGCGGCGGGCAGGGCCGGGCCGGGTCGGGTCGGGCTGGCAGAGCGAGAGGTGAACATGGCTGTGTTAGTGGAAACCACGCTGGGCGACCTGGTGATCGACCTCTACACGGAGGAGCGGCCCCGCGGTAGGAGCGCGGCGGGCCGGGCCAGGGGGAGCCGAGCGTTAGGTGGCGGCGGGGCGGGCCGCGGGGCTGGGACCGTGCGTGGGGCACCGCCGTGCTGGGCGCTCCGCGGCGCCGCCATTTGGCGCCCGCGACGCTGCCCGGGGTTGTAGCCGCTCCTCGGCTGGCAGCATCCACTGGGGGGAAGGGGCCGAGGCCTGGTGGCCTCCTCTAGTGCGCTCAGCCCGGGCTTTGGGAACTCTGTGCTGACTCCGGGTCCATAGGAGGGTCAGAGGTTCTGTGGTATCCGCGGGTCTCTGAAGTATTTACAAACACCGACTGCTGCTGGAAAGCTTATTTGTCTCTGCAACAGTGTGTTTATACATGTAACACACGCTGAAAATATTGATCAGTGACAGTGTTTGGCACTGAAAAGCAGCAGTGGCCTTCTGTCCTGGCTGCTCTGAAGGAACTGGGGAGGGGAAATGCGTTCCTGCGTATGCAACTCTACTAAGGAGACCTTACAACGTCTCTGACAGTGCTTATAAGCCCTGTGCTGCCAAGTCTTCACACACCTGTCCCAAAAGCAGCTTTGTACGCACTGAGTCATAAATCTATTGCATCTGTTCTTATTAGTCCCAGCGTTTTCTTTGCTAAATATAAGTATCATTTCTTTCAGCTTGCCTGAATTTTCTGAAGCTCTGCAAAATCAAGTACTACAACTACTGTCTTATTTATAATGTGCAGGTGAGTATTCTCAGGTTTTGGTGTGGTGTTTTGTTTGTTTGTTCAAATTCACAAACGTGACAGCATCTTACATATTCTTCTTTGTGACAGAGAGACTTTATCATACAGACAGGTGACCCGATGGGAACTGGCCGTGGAGGTGAATCTATATTTTGGTAAGTAAAATGTCTGGTGTTTAATCAACAGAGAAGTCATGTGGATGCAAAGGGTTGCACTTTGATTGCCTTCAGCTCTTTTGGGGCAGAACTGTTGTTTGGAAGTGAAATTGTTGATGCATAAGCTTCTTTGGCTATTATAGCTGAATACTTCTTTAGGTCCTATGCTGCTTTTGACCATTCAGAAATATTTTATGGACAGCATTCTATCTCCAACCTTAGAAGCGAATTTACAACAAGCTGTATATAAATTTCTATTCATTTCTGAGTGAGCAGATAACTAGGTTTGGTTTTGTAAGATGAGAACCATAACTAGATTCTCTGTAGAAGGCACAATCATTAGCAGTTTGTTTCCATATATATATATATATATATATATATAGTAACAAAATGTATTTAACTGGGCAGGAGGAGAACACAGAGGCTGTGCTTCATTTCCCCTGTGCATTCTTACACCCTAAGCAATCCTGCTGTCCTGAAAACTTACCTGCATTCATTTTAATCATGCTGAATGTGTACTGGGAATTCAGTTTCCTTGTTAAAAATGTTAGTGGTCAGGAATGTGAAGACTGAAGAAATTCGCACAGCTATGGTGGAACCTGGCAAAATATGTGTGTTCTGTATGTTTCATTGTAGAATCATAGAGTAGGTTGATAGGGACATTAAAGATCATCGAGCTCCAATCCTCTGCTGTAGGCAGAGTTGCCAAGGATTTCTTGAGGGTTTTAAAGGATTCGTTTGAAATTGCTGTTAAAAATAGAATGAAAATTGCAGAGCAGAACTAAAAACCTGAGGTGGTGGAGAACACAGTATACTGAGATAAATAGCTCAGTTTGAACAGAGCTAGTGTTGCTAGACCACTGTTGACTTCTGTAAGTCTGACCTGTCAGAGCCTTTAAATAGAAAACTTTGAGCATGTGAAATCTGTCATGATCTTGGAAGCAGTTTAATTGTGCTAAGCAGATGCAAGTCTGGGTGCATATGCTTACTAGGCCTAAGCTGTTTCTTCTCTGCCTGTGAGCAGATGAAGTTTGTTTTGATACTGTTCTTTTATAAGGATGGTTTTGGCCCATTAGTACAGCAGGTGGGGAAGGATTGTGTGATAAGGGAATGGTGGATACTGTCCTGCTGCTAGCAGGGAGAACAGCAATGTTCATTCCTGCTGAAGTCCACAGAACTGACGTTTCTGTTCTTGCTACCCTGGAAACTGTTGCAGGGAAACTTCAATTTGAATATTCTCTTCATAAAGGCTTACAGCCATTTAGCAAAATAAGTTCAAACACAAATTTGGACAAATGTGTATATTGATCACTTCTCCATCAATTATGGAGAGAGGCAAAAATCAAGAATAGACCAAAAATGAAAAACATTTTAATGATTTGCTGTATCCTGTGTACATTAAGGTACTGCGTACAGTTCTGTGTGTATGGTGAACTGAGCATACAGGCAGATTTAGTGGCTTTCTGTTTGTCATGGAAGAGAAATTGGAAGCATAAAATGTTACAGTTTTACAGTGTAGGCTTAATTTATTTTGATGGAAACTTCTTACTGAAATATGCGTTCCCTTCTTGCCCTAGAAGAATGTTGTGTGCTGCATTAGAACCATATAAACAAGCCTCCAGAAAACGTCTGTGAAAGGCTTCAGAAAAAAAAAGATCTATTTTCTGTAATATGTAGTAGATTATATAAGTGTACACGTCCATAAAAAATATGCACAGATACAATGTAAATTCAGGCTTTAGTGATTGAATCATAGAATCACCGAGGTTGGAAAAGACTCCAAGATCATCCAGTACAACCATCCACCTTTCACCACTATTTCCCCACTAAACCATGCCAGTACGATATCTAAACGTTCCTTGAACACCTCCAGGGATGGTGACTTCACCACCTCCCTGAGCAGCTTGTTCCAGTGCCTGCCCACTCTCTTGGAGAAGAAGTGTTTCCTAATGTCCAACCTCAATCTCCCCTAGTGCAAGGGCCAATTTAAGAAAGAAAAAAGGTTTTGTTTTTTGTTTTACAGCATTCATTTATCTCGCTTTTAAAAATTCATTCTCCTCGTAACATGTTTATTCTATGTTTTCAGTAAGCTGTATGGTGATCAAGCTAGATTTTTTGAGGCCGAAAAAGTGCCTAGAATTAAGCACAAGAAAAAGGGAACGGTGTCAATGGTGAACAACGGCAGCGATCTGCATGGATCACAGGTCAGCATACGGGGTTGGGAGTAAGTCTCAGTATACGTCTAAGTAAGAAAAATGAAAATTCCTTGAATTTGCAACGTTGACAACAATGTTGTCATCTCAACAGCATCATCTTATCATAGAATCATGGAATGGTTTGGGTTGGAAGGGTCCTTTGAGATCATCTAGTTCCAGCCCCCTGCTGGAGGCAGACACGACCCTCTAGACCAGGTTGCTCACAGCCCCATCCAGCCTGGCCTTGAATGCCGCCAGGGAGGGGGCATAATGTGGTCAAAAGGCCTGTACAAAAAGGGCCATAGATGAGTATTTCTCATTGTGTTCCAGGTGCCAATAGTTATTTGATTGCTGAGAAGAGGTTGAAATGCTCGGATTCAAATCCTGTCCTAGAAAGATTTGATAAATATTGTTAGAATTTAATCCTCTTCTTTTTTTTTCCTTCTGTTCATTCACTTTTGTTAATAACGTTATATGATTTAGCTGATCTATGGAGTGGGCAGGAAGAAAACCTGTAGTTAAATGAACCTGTAGTTAAATGTTCCATCTTAAGTTTGGAAACTGCATTCAGAATTTGTATGTGTGGTTATATTGTGTTAATGCACGCTTTAATATCCTCGCCAAAATTATTATGAAACAGTTTTTGAAAGTGATGTTGTTTCCAGTTCATCTGTGCTAAGCTTTTGCTGCGGGTGTGTTTGAAGCCCTGTCTCATGTAACGATACTATTTCTGAATAATTATTTTGGATGCATTGTCACTTTTATGGGTTATAATTCCTCACGTAAAACATCCATGCATTTAAATTGAAAAATGATTTTTTTTTTACATGATCAAATTGCAACTTAAAGCCCTATTTCTAGTTCTGTTCTAAAGTTCTATTCCACCTAGAGCTTCTTGTAATCTGTGGAGTTAATTTTTCTGCTTCTATGCATTGTAAGCTAAAAAAGAAAACCAAGCAACATAATTATTATGTAGTCTTTTATGAAGAAACAATGGCATTTGTGTTTACAGTTAAGAATGCAGTCTGCTAGCATGTATGCAGGCATGTGGCAATCAATGCAGTTCCCACTGGCATTACCATAGCTGCTCTGTGGGGAAAGAAACAATCCAGGAAAAAAAAATTACTGTGGATGATTTTGTATCTTCTTCTGTAGTTTCTTATTACAACAGGGGAAAACTTGGATTATCTGGATGGTGTGCATACAGTGTTTGGGGAAGTGACTGAAGGCATGGATGTACTGAAGACAATTAATGAAACCTTTGTGGATAAGGATTTTATCCCGTATCAGGATATCAGGTGTGATTGCATTTAACCTCACTTTTTGAGGGATATCATATAATCTAAGAACTTTATCTTTTTGGAGACTAAATTAATATAGCAATATAAAGTGAGTTGTATGTGGTATCGAAAATATTCTCTTGTCTTATTCTCTTATTATTGGTAAAATGCTTTATAATCATGTCTTAATAGGAATTTCTGCTAAAAGGAACTTAGTATTTATTATGGAAGTGTGTCATGAGTTAACATTAGTTGTGAGCCATAAATCTGTAAATCAGTATAGATGTGTTCTCATATGGACTCTACATTTTATATAGAGTTGTTTAAGACCTCTGTAAACTTGCAGAACAGGGATGGAAGTGTCCAATCTAAACCATAAGGCACTAAACTGGTGATGGATACCAGAATAATTGGTGGTTGCTCTGAGCAGTTTTGTGCCTTTTGATTCTTTGGTGAATTCTCTGTGTAGTTCGAGGAATTATGAAGCAGCAAAAAGGTAAAATGTTGCTTGATATTGGACTTTACTAAACTGTAGACTGGAAATAGCTCTCTAGGAAAACAAGCAGGTACTGAAATAAGAAGACGTATAAGAAAATGTGCATCTGTTGCCTTTACAGAAGCATCGGTTTTAGTATTTACAAGCATATACTATGTTTGACATTTTGGGATATAGCTGGGAATCACCAGGGCTGGTTTCCTTTTACTTGAATAAAGATACTTTTATTTGCTTGTGACTGGTGCTGATCTTGATGTTGCTTTCTATTAGGATCAATCATACAGTAATTCTGGATGATCCATTTGATGATCCACCTGGCTTGCCTATTCCTGATCGCTCACCAGAGCCTACTAAGGAACAGCTAGATGTGAGTCTTGGTGATGGCTTCCTGGGGGAAAGCTGGGAGAAAGGGACCAATTCATTTAATTCTGTTAGTCACCAGCACAGGCTTTGTCAAAATCTGTATCTTTAATACTTTGTAAATTCTTTAGCACAGGAGGATAAGAGATGCTTTTCTACTACGCCAGCTTGAGTTCTGATACATGAAATGCTGGTCTTCTGTTTGGGGATATTGTTGGGTTTAATCAAATATCTGTTTAATCTGTCAAGAAAATGATAAAAAGAAGTTACTTGAGCGACTTGCTGTCCTGTGGTGGAATAAGTTTGGAAAGCCATATTTCATATTTCTAATTAAAGACTATTTAAGCACAACATTCAGAATATTCACCTCTGATGTTACTTACTGTTTTTGTGTGCTCTTCTGGTAGAACACAAATATTACTACATTTTTGAATATGAAATTGCTTGTTGTTGGTTTACTTTTGTATGAGAAATGTTCTGTTTGTGTTTCAGTGTAAGCATTCTTGGTTATGCTTTTGAGTTATGTCTCCAAGCATACATACTGCTGTGGTGTATTTGTTCAGACAGAAGGAATGTGCTACAAGTTTAGTTGTAGTGAATAACTTAGCAACTTTCCTAACTGCATGCTGTGCCTAAGTGATAGTATCTCTATATGGATGCAGTTCTTTCAAGCAATGAATACATTAGTTAGAGAGAATACTGTTTGTCTTTAAGCCTAATGATATACAATTGCAAGATTGAAATTAGGTTTTTGAGGTACATCTGTACTCTGCTTAATCTCTCATGTACCATCAGATCTGCTAAACAGTGGAAGGAGTTTTACATCTCACTGCCAAACTTGGCAGAAAGTTGAAAGCTTGCACTTATTTCCCCCCCTGCCTGTAGCACAACAGAAGATACAGCTTTTGATGTAGATGTATTTGTAGGAACAGCAGTTTTCTAGAGACGTTGATGAGGGAAAAACCTGAAGCTTCAAATCTTCCTGGTGGTAGATGTGAAGAAATATTTTGTTGCCGTTGTTGCAGTACGTTATATTTAATAATATGGTCTCATTAGACACAACAGAAATAGCGGTGTTCGTTATTTTCATTTCTGGCAGGAACTATCTAGATTAGAAATGAGCTGATATTTGTGGTGAGTTGTTGAGTGTGAGATGGATTTGTAAAAGAATCTAGAAGACCAAACTGTGTACAGTTCAAATTGGGCCTGAAAGTTCACATATAGTTTATGGTGCCTGAAGCTCGTGAGGACAGCATCTTCTCTTTTTAACCTGAGTGGAGAGAACAGAAGGAAAGACCAGTTCTGCAGAGATACATCACTGGAGCATTTCTCTTGTCTTGAGGGGCAGAAATGATATCCAAGTAATATTTGGAAATTGAGAACTTTTGGCCAGGAGTTTAATTAGCTTTTACTTTAATTTTTTCAGAGTGGAAGAATAGGAGCTGATGAAGAAATTGATGACATGAAAGGACGGTCTGCAGACGAAATAGAAGAAGTTCAGGCAGAAAAAGAGGCAAAAACTCGTGCCATTCTTCTGGAAATGGTGAGCATCATTTTCTATTTACCTTTCTGGTGCTATTTCTGTTTCTGTATATGCGTGTGCTTGTTGTATTACGTGTAGAAAGATGTATGCTGTTTATCTTGAAATTGCTGCTATAGTGTCATGGCTCAGAATCCGTGCTATTACACATTTGTGGTATAATGAAAAGAAGTAAGCATGAGCACTTGATGTTTGTGACTTGTAGGAAGTGGTTTTCTGATAAAGCCAGTGCTATGTCATTTTCAAGGCCAGGAGGAGGGCTTTATAAAAACTTGTTAGGATGCATCCAGTTTTAAAACTTAACATACATAATGTGCTGCTGAATGTCTTTAATCCCCAAAAAAGGTTTGTCCTGCATGGGAGAGAGCTGAGCAAACCTAAAATAGACTCTTCATGGTAGTGGCACTGAGTTTACATTAATCCAGTGTGTAACGGCTGTCTGCCTCTGTGGGGTTATCTGAAATTTAACATTAGCCACAGTGTTGCAGAAGATCTACAGCCGTGTGTTCTTGTTTTGCATCAGCATTGGGCCACTGATCTGTTTTCTGGATAAAGCTGTCTTTAAAGAAAAACACCAAAAAGGCAAGGGGGAGTGGGAACAGGTGTGATAATGGGCATTGCTGGGTAGTATGCAGTAGGGAGCAATGTTTTATAAGCTGAAGAGATTAAAAAAAAATGCCATGTATTGTTTGTTTTGCTGACTTAAAAAAAAACAAACCTGAAAACCCTCAGCTGCTTGTTTGATTGTTCCTTTGTCAAAACCATCAACTTCTGTGGCATTGCCACGTGAAAAAGCTATTTTCTGAAATACGTTCCTTACTTGTGTTGTTTTGCTTATCTAATGAATGTACATTTAACTTTTTCTTAGCATATTAAGTAAAATAGAGATAAGTTGTTTAATATCACTTTCATTCAGGTTTTGTAAAGAAGTGCTGCAATTCAGTGGGAGGTGTTGTGATTATTTGTATTTTCCTCTGAAACTAAAATTGCTGGTTTTCATGTGGGGATTTTGACCAGAGGTTTCATACATCATTGTTGTGTGCACTGTAAGCAAGTGTTGCCTCTAAGTAGGCACGAGTGCTGGCTCCCTTCTGTCTTTATGAACAAAGTTGTGTGATTTTAATTTCTCATCTTTATTAAGCTAGGATGAACTAAAATTTATGGACGGAAATGATGGAAGTCTATTTCTGAACTCCACAGGTGGGAGACTTACCAGATGCAGAAGTCAAGCCACCAGAAAATGTGCTGTTTGTTTGTAAACTGAATCCCGTGACCACAGATGAAGACCTAGAGATAATATTTTCACGGTTTGGTCCAATTAAAAGGTAATTATTGCACTGTGAAACAGAAAGCTTTCTTAAAACTGAGCATGATACCCATCAATCCTATTTAGGTTTAGCTGTTAAGTAGTTAGTCTGGTGTGTCTAGTAACTTACCTTCTGTCGGACCTCAGCAATGGTGATACAGAGTCACATCTCACCAGCTGAATATCCTGTCCCCACAGTAGCTTTAAGTGAACACCTAGGGGAAGTACAGGAGCAAGTGAGACAAATATGGTACTTCCCCCAGTCCCCCACCCTCTCCCTCCTTTCAGTAGTTGACAGCTCAGCCACTACGTAAGCTAGATACAGGCTCTGGGTGTTTTTTTTTTTCTGAGAATTTGTACAGTTTGGATAAAGCAGTACACATTTGTAGCAAGCAGAATGTTGTTTGTTAAGGTGTTCCCTATGCCTGTTGTCTTTGTCAGCTTTGAGCTTGGCTCCTTGTAATTCTTCTTCTGCCAGCTCCTTTTCTATTCTTCTGTTTTCACCTCAAGACGAGAGGACCAGAACTGCTTACAGCATTAAAGAAATTACAGAGTTATGGTGGCACAGTGATATTCTCCACTTTACTTTCAGTACCTTTTCTAATTACTCCTGGGGCTGTGAATGCTTTAAAACCTGGGCTGTTTTCACAGTGTTGATTTCACAAAAAAAAAATCATACAAATTTTAGAGTCTCTCTTTAATGGTAATTGCCAGCTCAGATTCTATCTTTTTTCACAAGGCACAATTAGGATTTTTCTCCCCATGCTCATATGACTGTATTTATCTGCCCTGATTGTCACTTTCTACTTAGTTGTTCAGTTGGACTCCTAGGAACTTTGCAATTGTTTCCAGTCTTTAACTATTTAATATTATCAGCAAAGTCCATGAGTGACCTCCTTACTTTCTCTAAGAGAGAATGACTATTTACTATGTCTTGCACTTGCTTATTAGAACAATGATTTCGTATGCTGTTATTGCTTGGTTTCCCCCAAACCCTTTGTTGCAGGAATTCCAGAGCAATTTCAGAAGTGTATCACTCTCACTACCCCCTTTAAAGAACTTCAGTTAGGTGTATTGAGGTAGTCTCAAGTAGGTCCTATTTATTCAGATGCTCACTGTGTCAGTCTTGTGTTACTTTTCTGTTGTTTTATGCAGGACTGGCAGTATGCATACAGACCTGCAGACTACCAGATCCTTCACTAGACTCTGTAGGATGTATGTGAGAAATTGGCATTGCATTGCCATCCTTACAACTGGGGCATAATTTCTAGATGTCCTAGAGATTTTTTACAGTTTTTTTTCTCTGTCAGTTTGTTTAATAAACTCTTCTGCAGTCCTTCCACTTTCAGATAGATCCTCAAAGAGAAAGGATGTTGCACATGTCCTGCTTTCACGGAATCACAGACTCCCCCTTAATTCTCACCCACAAGCTCTCCTCTGGATCATCATTCACCCTCAAGTGGAGCTTGATACATTCTGGTTGCTCTCACATAAAAAGCAACTCTGCTGCATTGCCCTGCTGGCATGACTTTCCTAAAAATGTCAGCCATCCATGACAGCATTCTGTTATGCAGCTGTCCCACCGTGTCTTCATGATCATGATAAGGTCATGGATCTGTGACCTCATACAGATCTCTAGTGCTTCCTGTTTAATTCTCATGCTGCGTGCATTAGTATCCAGGCACTTTAGGGAAGAAGAGGGTGCAGGTATCCCTGGTGGGATACTTTCTTCACAATTAAGAGTCACAGAATCTTCACAGAAGAGTCACAGAAGGCTTCAGCAAAGAATTCATATAGCTTGTCTGAGTAGTCTTTTCTCCTTTTTCTTTTTTTCATCTTGACCATCTTGTGGATTGTGTGTTAAATCCTAGTATGTTAGTTGCTCAGTGCAGATGAAGGACGTTCAAGTCTCACATTGATATCCCATTTACTGTACTTGCTGACTGTTTCAAACTTTGTGACCAGAATTCTCACATTATAAGTAAGAGTTTGGCAATACTTATGCAACACTATAATTATTTCCATTTTGCATTTCCTAATCCAGTAGTTTATTTCATCAGAATTTCATCCCTAGCTCTCCAGTTCATCCCTATCTCACATTTCAAGTTAAGGACTTGTGAGTTAAGTGTAATAGTTACTCAGTTGATTAATGTCACATGTGAAGCACTACCACCTTACCAGGGGTCTCAGAATCAACTGTTACAATATTTTTAGGCCTGCTTTTTTTCTTTTATATTTTAACTGTTAATCTTCCTTTTAATCAAAGCTTGCCTGTCCTATGCTTCTTGCTCCAGAAGCACTGACATTTTAATTTCATGTCAATTTTTCAGCTGTGAAGTCATTCGAGACTGGAAGACTGGTGAATCTCTGTGTTATGCTTTCATCGAGTTTGAAAAGGTATGGTTTTTAATTATGCTGTATGTGGATTTTGCTTATGAGAGTTCATTTTCAGTATACTTCCATTAAAGAAGGACAGTAAAATCTTCAAGTGCGGGGTAGCTAACATTTTCTCTCACTGACTTAATTACAGAAATTGTAGGTCCTAAACCAGGCCAAAGTGTTGATTCAGCCTACCAATACCAACATGTACTTAGCCTATCTTGAAGCCAGTGGGTTTGGAGCGGGTCCTTTTATTTCCCAGAGCACACTTTCTAACAGGTTTGAGGAGTAAAAGAAGGGAATTCTAGGAGGAGATGGAGGAGTGCCGCATAAAGAGAGGAGAAAGAATCGAGGACGGTAGATGGGTGTCTGCAGTACTGTACCCTATATTCCATTTGTAAATTGTGTCAGCTTTAAGCTGCTCTTACAGTGTTGTTGATAGAAGTTTTCTTTATGGTGTATAACTTCTTTACAGAGACTTTCTGTTAGTCTCTAATCTGTGAGGAAAACTAGGCAACACTGGAAAAGTCAGAAGACTCTTCTTTAGCCTACCTGTGTACTTAAATAGAGCTTTTGTTACCTATGTTGTTGTTGTCCTTTTTTTCCCTTTTTTTTTTCCTCCAAATGTTACATGTGCTTTTTAAAGTGGTGAGGTAAAGTGGAAGAACAGATGGAATTTGGACTGTTTACATTGGGACAAAGCATAATTCTTTCTTTTGAAATGGCACAATGCAAAAACTGCTGTGGTTTGGACAATTTTAGAAAAATACTCTGTGGAATGTTGTTTGGAAAGTGTGTACCAGTGAGCAGTTGAGTTGTGTTTGAGCTCTTTGTTGAATACTCTCATGAAATAGTCACGAGTGCACGTTTTCTGGAAATGTTAATATCAGGAGGAAGACTGTGAGAAAGCCTATTTCAAAATGGACAACGTGCTGATAGATGACAGGCGGATACATGTGGATTTTAGCCAGTCTGTTGCAAAGATTAAGTGGAAAGGAAAAGGTAGGTACACTTGTGATTCTTTGACTCATAATTTAATAAGCTGTCACTTTTGAGCTATAAATTATCATGTAAAGAGAAGCAATTAAGAGCTCATATCATCTCATTTCTGGGGATGTGAACTTCTGGGCAGCATAGGAACACAGAGTAACAAAGTTTCTAGCTCTTCTATTCATTTCTGCCATGAGGAAGAGTGGAAGGGTTTCCTACTGCTACGTTAAGGGTAGGTCAGAAAGAAAATTTGTTGCCACAGATTGTCTTTTACCTGATAGATTTTTGCCAGTAAATCATGAACTCCCCATCTCAAACTTCTAAAGTGATGCCTTTTGGAGATAGTTACTAGCAGCGTAGTATAGCAGTACACTGTTACTTTCTCGGTACTTTTCATTATTTAATGTATATCAATTGAAGGTGCAGGACAAAAAGTGAATATTTAGGCTAGGGTTATCACCTCTGTAGGCCGACCTTATTGTATAGCTTGTGTTAGCCTGTATTAACTGAATTACATGGAATTTTTTTCTTTATCTGGGGCAACGTAGATCTAAATTGTCCTAAATATTGGAAAGCTAACTATTTTGTCATTTTTCTTGGGTTTATCTGGTACCCATAGAATGACCGAGGCAAAGTACTGTCATTCCCCTTCGGTTGCCGTTTCTGACCTAGCTGGGCAATAGCGCGGTTTCAGGTATGACCGGGAGATGGCAGCACGTTGCTATGAAATAGTATCTTGGTCTGTGAGCTGCTATTGCCAAACGAATGGACAGAAAATGCTGTCTGTGATGTCCCTCTTAAATCAACTCATAACACTTTTTGTATAGCTTGTGAATTCAGATGGAGACCTGCAGCTGTCTCAGAGGTTTCCCTCGTGCACCTGAGAGTAGAAAGTCATTTAGTAATGAGGGTAGTCTTTAGGAAACAGAATTCTAAGTAGTGTGATGTCGGTCCTGTAGAGAAAGAGGGACTGAAGCACTTTTTAAATCCTGCTTCGTGGTAATGTTTGTATTTCATCTCCACTGGACATGAGTGAGGAGAAAGCCATATGCTTTTTAATGAGATCTGCAAGCAAGAGAAGCACAGTCATGACCTGTACTACACACTTCCACTCTGTCATCCAGATGTTGGTATGGCTTCTGGAACTATGAATCTCTGCAGGGCTAGGAAGAGCCCTCGAACTCATAAATGGAATGCAGTGATAGGTGTGACTCTTGTTGATTTTTTTAGTTCTGCCAAATGATTTTTTTTCTGCCAACAGGTGGGCAGTACACCAAGGATGATTTCAAAGACTATGAAAAGGAACGTGATAAACCTTCAAAATTTGCTCTCAAAGAGAAGGTGAAACCAAAGCAGGAGTATCCTTTTTCAATCAAAGATATTTTTTGTGCCAAGGAGAGCTTATGAAGGCAGTCTGGGAAAGATTTATATTATCATCATAGTGGATGTTTTTGCTACCACTTCATATAACCATCTCACGTTTGAGGTAGAATTAAGCATTTTGCCTTTTTCGTATGATGACTTGTGTGAATTTAATGAAATCAAAATGTGCTGTTTCACTTTTGTGTTTTATTCAAGTAATAATTGTTTCCTATTTAGAGTCACAGAGTGGCATAAGGCATAACAGAGTTTTTTGGTTTTGCATGGGATCTGCTGTATCCACAATGAAAGAACGGTAGTAACTAAATGATGTTTTGCGATCCTGCTTTCCTTGTGGTGGAAACAGAAAGCAGAAAAGTGTAACGTGTTCAAAGATCCACAGATAGGAAAAAGGTAAAAAAACTGCCATACAGTTTGTCAGGATAAGATTCAGTTGTTTTGGAACAACTGAGTAGAATTTTTCAGTACCTGTATGTCTTGGTAAACCCCGTCTGGTAAATTGGGTTTGTTTCCTTTATGAACTTCTCTGTTCTTATATTTATTAAGTAACAAATGTGTTCTTAACCAATACTATCAGTGCCAAGTATGACCTTGTGCTAGATGAGGAAGAAGAAGAATCTCAAACAAGTCAGTCACATGTGGCTAAAAAACAGAAGAAGAAGAAGCACTACCACTCTGAAGACGAAGAGGATGACAAGAGGACCAAAAAATACAAGGTACTTAGCTCTTGTTGAATTAATTATTTAACTTTATATCAGTTTGTGGCTCTAGTAAGAGAAGCCAGGAAGAAGTAGTCTGATTTTCAACTGAGGACCCTGTGTGCAAAGTCCCACAAAGTACAGCAGCTGTAAATGTACAAAGGCTAATGTCAGTATCTGATTGTGAAGGAGGTTTCCTGGGTCTTTTTGGACTCTGGAAGCGAGGCATGTCTGAGGGGCTTTTCGCCAATGAGAGGCAATATAGCCTCTCATAGGGTAGAAGATCTTCAGCATTTTGAACCTGCTATTCCCAGTCCTAAACCAGAAGTTCATGAAACTTCATGAATGCAAACTATTTCCGATATTCTTGCCAAAACTTTGTGTGTTGGCTTTCTCCCATGTGGAATCAGAAACACAGCCTCTTTGCATTGTCTGTTTATTTATTTTTTTAAGTTCTTTTGGAAGTGTTTATGTAAAATCTGTATGCCTGTTTGCTTGGATCCAGATTGTGCTAGCATGCAGTGCTGTGAGACAGGCTGTGGGGAAGGCTGTGAGAAGGCAGTGGTTCTGCCATTCATTCATTTCACTGCAGCCTCTGCGGTCAGCATTTTCACATTTTTCTGAACCTGTCATAGTCAAGATGCTGATGTTTCATGGGAACTGAATGCCTGCAGTGATTAAGTGGAGGGTCATCTACTCCTGAAATTTGAGCGTTAAGGAGAGGTAAGCTAAGCAGAAAATATAAGCATCCAATACTTGAAGGTGTCTTCAAACAACCTTGCAGAAAGAGATAAGGTTCTGGCTACAGTAAATAGAATCATCCTGGCATGTATTTTGAGTACTGCTTTAAGTGCTCTGTACAGAGAGCATACGTGATTCTGTTGTTGCATTACTTCTTGCTGTGATTCCAAAAATAACTTTTCTCACAAACACTGGCTATGTTTTGTCATTTTTTGTTGCCACTCTTTTGGTCTCTTGCTCATGGGTGATACCAGTCTTCTAATTACTGCTTGTGTACTGACTGGACTGGGATCCTTTGGATGGAGGGGACGATCTGGTCAGATAAGTCCGGAGCATAGAATGTTTGCAAGGGGTCTGCCTTCATGTTGGTTTGAACTTCCTCCAGTCTTTTTGGCTGATTGACAATTTGTTTTCAACGTTCTTGCAACAAATATTTTTTGATGTAAGAGCTTTGCTTGAAGGTTCAGAAAATGCACATACAGAACTGGCTGGTCATGAGTTATCAGCAGAGAACATGTAAAAATCATTCAGATGTCTTTTCACTGTGCTCACATTCACTGTTTGTCTCTACAGACGTTCAGAAAGTGTTGGTGAGTGTCACTGAGCGTCAGTTTTTCTGCACGGAGGCATTCAGTAACACACTTTTGCTTCACATGCATTGGAATATTGGTGGGAAGGTTCAACCTCTATTGCCATATCACTGACATCCACCTCTGATATTGTGTACCAACACCATAAAATAGGAGGCGTTACTTTTGGAGCAGCTGCTGTAAAAGAATATCGTTAAGTTTTTTGTTACTTTATATACATTATTTTAATTTTTATTATTTTTTAATTAAAACATTTACAAAAGAGCAGCGAAACCATAAAGCCAGTGGGATATGTGATCCTGGTTTTGTGAAACCACCACACCAGTCTGGTTTGATGGCAGTGGCTGCAGTTCTTAGTGAGTTCTCGAGGTGTTAGTCAGGGGTTTTTGATGAAATCTTACTCTTCTTGTACTTCATCCCTCAAAATAGCTGCTCACAGATGTGTGTATGGCCACAAATTGCACGAATAAGGCGTGACTGCAAAGTGAGGTGTAGTTCTATCTGGTAAGAGAGGGCTTATAAAAAGTCTGGCCAATAGACACTATCTTACTTTTAATAGCAACTCAATACATTCCATTTGAGAATTGGCACAGAATGTGTTTATGCTGACTTCAAATGGAGTTGCAAATAATAAAAAAAAATGATTTTTCAGCTATCTTGAAACCTGTACTCAAATTCCTTTATCAAAACAAAAAGTACAGCTGTGTATTTTTCACTTTTCACGGGGCCATGTTTAGCCGGTGCATCACAATGCATGAACTTATTTGCCATCACTTGAGACAGTGCCCTGTAGGGTTCTGCCCAGGAAGGGTTAATAGCACAGCGATGTTCTGTTGGTGCTGAGGAAAGAGCTGCTGCCATGATGGCGTGGGGCGGCTGTGGGTTGGACATGCCTGCGCTCATCCAAAGGAGTACAGTGTACTTAGCTCCACACAGAATATCTGTGAGTGATCTGAATGGGACCCTTTGCGGATAAACATTGCTGGCAGCTTAGCACAAAACAGCATGGAACTTTTTGGGTCAATGGTAGCATGTTTAGTATAAGCAAGCAGTTTTCCCTTACTTCTGTTTTAGAAGTAGGAGAAGCATTTGAGGTAAAAACTTAAAAACAAAGCAACAGTTAACCTAGCATAATCAATTGCCAAAGATCACAGTGATCATGTGTCACGTACCAGCTTCTGTCCTGAGCCCTTAGTATGGCAGAGATTTTAAATGACACAGTACAGAGTCCAGTAATAGAAAGTTCTGGCAACTGAAATAGAAGTTGATGCTACCAGCTCCAGCTATGACTGAAGAAAAGGGACTTTTATTTTCTGAATAGTTTCCATGATGTGGAGTTGTTTTTCTGTTCTCTTACTTTTTTTTTTTTTCTTTAGTGTATTTTGACTCATCCCTTTTCTTAGTTTGACACCAGTTTCCTGAATCTTCAGCCTCGGAGTTGAATGTTAAGAAGATATTTTTGAACCCTGTGCTGTTTGATTTGATTCCAGAGGGCTGAAGAGGTAGGGTCTTGTGGCTGCTTTTAGTAGGCAACAGGATGTGGGTCTGGAGCAAGAGGGCTGCATCAGTGTGTGGGTTTGAGAATAGGATTTGGCAGAGTATTTTGATTGCTTCTGCTTGAGATCCACATTATGACTTCGTACCCTTAGCAGCTTTCTGGGTCTGTGGAGGAACGTAGCATCTCTGATGGATTTCTGTTTGACATGGGGTCTCTGAATTTCAGATTTCTGCAGCTTGTCATTTTAGCAAAAATATATTGATCTTTCTGTTTTTAATCTCCTGCTCTTACTGCTTATTGGACAGCGTTTGATTAGGTTTGATCAAAATCTCCTTACTGAAAGGCCGTCTCTGTTTGTTTGATTCTTTTAACCTTTAATTAGTGTGTTTTATGTACACAGAGGTGGTGTACTTTTTATTCTGTGCTTGTAGTCATGGTATTTTAGATTGGCTTACATTCGAGAGTTGTTTGGCACATTACTACTTCTGGCAAAATCGGTCATGGCTTCCAGGGAAGCCTCTTTCTTCCCCTCTTTTAATAACTCCTTTCTCATGTGTTCACTGACACAGTACTGGATCATGGCTTATTTGTTGGCTGATCAGAGGCAGTGATCCTGCATTGGGAAATCTGGACTTCAACAGTAAGAAGAAAATCTGTTTCTAAGTAGTAGTGTTCTGCTTTCAACAGGAAAACAGCATTTTTCTGACTTGGATAGTGCATAAAGGATTCAATTTCAAATACTATTATCACTTCTAATAACGTAGTGTTTTGAAGATGTAACGTTTTTCTATGCCAAAGAATTGAAAAAGGTAAAATCTTACTTAAGGGGAAATATAACTAATCTTTTTGAGAACTAAGATGCAATTCATCCTGTTAATTCAAATTACCATATTGTTTCTTTAATCTGTGGTGGTATTATCTGCCATGCCAACCTTTTTGTGGCACTTGCAGCTTCAGACATGCCCTGTACACCTTTGCCTTAAATGCTTTTTTAAAGATCGCTGCGCTCATCTGGCTCCATGCTCATGTGACTTCTTTAATCCTTTCAGCAAGTTGCCCTTTTCTATAACATTCAAGGCAGGCTATTTGTCATTACATTCAAGTCTTCACTAGCCTTTTCCCTGTAAATGAGGAGTTCTGCTTCTAGCTGGGCCAGCAGACTCCCTCTGATATTGGCTTTGTAGATTTTGTACTGAGAATTGTTCTGTTTTTTTCCCGATTCCCCTCGTGTTCTCCCTCAGCAGCAAAGCACCCTGAAGATGGCAGAGCACCGTGCCCTCCTGCCTGCTTTACTGGCCAGTATTTTTGTCTTGTTCCACTCTGCTCCACGGTTGGGGGGTTCACCTTCTGATGTTCGCTCAGTCCATGACCCAGGGAGGCATGGAACCCAATTTCCTGTTCAAACATGGAAACCAAGGGTTTGGGGTTCATTAGTAACGTATTTGGCAAAATAGTGAAAGAGAAGTTACGCATAATTCTGAAGATGAATGGGCAAACCTCTTGTAAGTAACTGGAAGCAACATTTTTTGTTCTTGTTTATTCAGATTCTAAAGTCTGTACTGAAGTAGTGGTCAACAGTAAAGATGTAGAATAAGCATTTCGTTACCAGTGAGATTACTGTATTCAGCAGCAGCAGAAATTTTTGCTTATGTAGATAAAGATCAAATCTGTGACAGCGCGTGTGTGTTGGTTCCTGGGGTTTTATATTTCTTATTGCAACTGTAGAATTTCAGCATTATCTGCATAATCCTGAAGGCAGAGTTTGCTCTTGGGAGTTTGCTGTGGGGATCGTGCTGGTCGCTGCCTTTCTGGGTAGAAGCCTCCTTCAAGGAGAGTTTCCACTGTTCTTCTAAATAAAGAAAATTTGCTTGTTTGTAAATGTGCTTTAGGTTTTAGCCATACACTATAGTAGATGTTACTACACAATATTTAGAACAGTGAAAACTGAAACTAAGAAAGACATACGATATATGTGGTGCAGGCATTTCTCCTAGCTCATAAAATATATTACAACCCCACTAAATGTGATCTATACTTACCAGAGTGCGTGTTGGTACAAAACTTTCAGGCAGTCATACCTTCAAAAGTGGTCACTGTCTTCTTGATGCCAAATTCTATACGTATATTCCTGCAGGATTTGGAAACTGCCTCTTGTATTTTTTCCTGCCTGTATATCTTAATTGAATAGTAAGAACAAAATAGTTTCTAGTGGTACTTAAGAATGCTGGGAATTCACGTGTTAAAACTTAGTGTTTTTATTAAGAAAATGTTTTGAGTTCTGTGACTTTCCAGGTGAAATGGTAACTTTCAGAAGGATCTTGTTGTTTTAAACTGCTGTGAGGCTGGGGCCCGTATGGGAGTTGGTGTTACCATGTAGTCGTTCCAGCATGTCGTGTGTCGTAAATCTATTGGTGTGGCATTTCACAATCTGACTAATTAATCCATTTCTCCTTCCTTTACTCTAATATGCTGTCAGTGATCTTGTACCATCCACCTATTGCTGCAAGCAGAGCAGGGGTGTGTATGTGTGAATCTGTTTTGAGTAGACTCAGTCTTATACAGTTACAGAACCAACCATTCTTGACTCTTTCAAGTTCTTCTCATGCCTTTGTATTGTTTTCCACTTCTGTAACTGCACGTTCATCCAATTTCTTTAACAGGATTCCGATCGAAAACATGAAGGAGAACGCTGTAGAGAGAAGATGAAGAGTGAGAAGAAAGACAGGCATCGGAGTCGCAGCCGATCTCAAGAGAGAAGTTACAGCAAACATAAAGACAAATACAGAGAAGATGTCCGAATAAGAGACTGGGATAAAAAGAGAGACAGAAGTAGAAGTCCTAAGAAATCAAAAGACAAAGAGAGGTCCAAGTACAGATGATGGAGGAGCAGGAGATACGAGGGAACTAAAATAGTGTTTTCTTCCTGCAATTACAACATGCTGTCATATGACCATGCAAATTCAAAGCAGCTACGTTCTGTCAGCTGTTTGGCCTTACAACTCTTTGAATTCCCATTGTATGACTTGGAGTAAGGCTTGATTCCCAAAAGGTTTTTTTAATAAAATGTTTAACATTTGTGGAATGATTTGAGTCTCCAATAAGGAATGTCTAAAGCTTTTGGAAGTGTAAACATGCTGTCAAGTGAATTGCCTACTGAAGGGACTGCAGGATGTGCTTCCTTTCTGCAAGGAGAATGTATTTGTCTTTCAGCACTCTCAGATGCTGTGGTAAAGGAGAATGATAGAGGACCTGGGAGTCAGAAATGTTATGTGCACGCTCCCTTTAAAAAGTGATCCGATACCATTTGTGTGAGTGGTCAGAGGTCTGTTTCCTTCTTTTACAATTAAGAGCTACAGGTTGCCTTAGTCCTGACAGCTCTCATTTGCGGAGAACTGTGCAGCAGTGCTTAAAGGCATTGAAGTGCTGCACTGCTGTTTGTAAGGGTATTGGAAGTACTGCGCTGTACTAAATCATTTGCACTAACTTGCTCAGTTGTTACATAGATCCCTTGGCTGTGTGGCATTATTGGAGGATGCCTCTCTAAACGTAAGACTCGCTTGCTACTTGGCACAGCTGCAGTCACTGTTAAAGATGTTGAGCTCTGTAGTGTCAGGACATCCAGCAAGTTATGCTGAGGGGATAAGAAAGAAGAAAGTGATCATTGGCAGGAAGGCAGAATTTGTAACTTGCATTGCACTTGCCAAAGCCAAGATGGGATTAATTTTCAGGTCTGGTGGCAGAAGCGGGTCTGTTAATAAATCCTCATCTACAAAGGGATGTAGGTAATGTTATCAGAGTCTGGGTCTTGCTGAAATTCAGCAGGCTCTTAAATGTCCGGTTTGCTCTGATACCTAAGACTTGGATGTTTAAACAGTGTTATTCAGTTTGCTTGCCTCTTTCTCTCCAGAGAAAGGTCTTCTTGCGCTGATAAGAGGCAAAGAGCAGCTATGGGTGCAGCATTCATCATTTCTTCCTCCATGAAATGTGTGATGACTTGGAGGAGTCTGGCCTGGTGAATAAATTTTTGTGGTTGTGGTTTTGCTGTAGTGTCTGATTCTGTAGTAGGCGTGTAATAAGTTTTTATAGGTGGGTGCCTCTCATTGGAACTTCATCTGAAGTACAAAACCAGCATCTAACATACTTGGTGGCCATGAAGAGTTGCAACGTGCTCTGCCCTGGAGGGCCAGGAGCAGTTCTACTGTGCTTGGTGAGTACATTTGAACGCGCTGCATGCAGAAAGTGGACTTTGAACCAGCAAACCCTTATGGGAAGGCTGCTGCTGAAGGAACAAAAGAAATTTACTCCATGACAGAAGATTCTGACTAAGCAGGCCGGGCCAAATGCCTACAGTATTCAGACCCAAACTGAGCAAGGATGCTGAAGGGTATTGTGTACAGATAGGAATGTGCTTTCCAGAAACAGCTGCATTCCCTTTGGTTTGTAAAGATTAAGAGTATTTGGCTAAGAGGCTGCCTTTGCTCAGTCTCTCCTTTCTAACTTGCGTGTATTCCAAAGAATGGAACTGGAAATTCAGTTTCCATAACTGTGTTTAAGTTACTGAAGGCTTGCAAGGAAGCCTGCTCTTGGGAGTGTTGGAGCTGCACGCTGTTCTCATCAAGATTTCTGCCTTCAAAAGGAGGTTTCCATAGAACCCCACAAGACCAAGACGTGATGCATTTGGAGTAGTGCTGCTGAGGCAGTATTTTTCTCAAGTTCTTCCTGCTTTGTTAAAGAAACGACATTTGTGCTGGCAGGTTGTCCTCGGTTCTTCTTTTCGGTGGCACTTTGTTAACATATGAAAAACATTGACCAAGGTTGACAGGGAAGTGGAGGCGCTGAACAGTTAGGTTCTTGCTGCTTTTCGGAAGTGGCAGTCATAGGAGTTTCCACTCTGAGGAAAAAGCTGGATTCTTGCTGGACACCCAAGAATCCCTTTACAGGAAAGGTGATAAAAATGACACAAAGGCATGAAGAGTTTTGGCCACCCTTCTTAGGCCTCAACAGACCCCACGCACACCTGTGGGGAGGGGGAACATCTTAAGGTATAAAAACAAATACCCAATTCCTGGAAAATATGCTCACTTCTCAGCAGCAGAAGTGGCTTCTTCTCTAGCAACAGGCAAATGCTTAAGATCTAGAAGTTTATACAAGTAGTGTATGGAAGTAAATGGTTACTTTTGTGTTGGTGACCAGGGAGTCTTGAGGAAAAAAAACAAAAAACAAAAAGCATGTTCAAAAATGTACCTGGTGCCTTCCCTAAGCCTTTTGTGACAGCTCTGCACTTGTTTTGCTGTGTGCTCTGCCTGCTGCCTGGTGGACTTCTTGCTGATGAATTCCTGTTCTTTTTCCGAAGCTCACTGACGTGTTCATGAAGCTCACTCAGCATAAGCTTGGCTTGAGGTTTGTGTAGGGGAGGGAGCTGACGACACGTCAGCTTTCTTACCCAGATCCCATATTGCCACGTTGACAGTGTGTCACCTTCCTCTGGGATGCGTGCTGCAGTATTGTCTTGCACAGTCCCGTATGAGGTTGGAATAGCATGCCATGTGCCCGGGGCTGCTGAGAACCTCTGCAGGTAGATGTGGCCTGCTTTGCTCCTGTCCAGGTGAACCCAAAACACTTAGTTTGGACAAGCGTATTTAATTGCACCATTATAAAGTTATATTTGAGATTTTCAAGAATCTTATAAGTATTTATGACTTTGTTGCTCTTCCTTTTGTTCACCTCATTCTCCTGTAGCGTGAGTGTGCATATAAAACTCATGTATTGCTGACTAGAGTTTTGGCTTGTAGGCTTTCTAGGTAGATGTCTTCCTAGATGGATAATGCCTCTTCTGTCAGTCACCTGTTACACACATAGGAATACTATAAGGAATATGAAAACTGTGGAGTTTATGTACGTGCTATGTAAGTTTATGCCATATGTTAGTATTTCTGTGTCGCTTTGTGTCTGGCTGCTGTGAAGATATGCTTTTTGTCAGTCAACGAGCCAATGGCCTTGTTCACGGTGGTGTGTATGTTAAAAGGCTTCGGTGTGCCATACGAGGCTTTAGGTCTACCAAGCATTCGCTAAATCACTGAAACGGAAAGGCTGTTCCAGGAGCTTTCTGAAATTGAAATCTTAAGCTGAAGAGTGGTAGACTTTTGAACTTGAAACTTGTTTGGGGCTTTCTGGTTTTAAAAGGTACTTTTTATATAAGCTCAGTGGAAAACACTTGACTAATAGCAGGATTTTTTTTATATAAAAGGGAGGCCAAAAATAGCTATTTTAGATGGCAAAAACAAGTCTGGTTCTTGCTGTGTCAGATCTTAAGATGGGATTGTAATTTTCCAAGAAGTAAAAGAAGCTGTCCATCGGCTGTACTGTTTGAATAAATGTCTCTCCCCGCTCTGTGGTCAGACGCAGACCTTGCTGCTGCTGCCTGTTTTGTTGGGGGGAAGGTTTGGAAAGCATATAAAAAGATCTCTTCTAAAGACACCGGTTGTTTACCAGCCTGAACACCGGGTTGCCTATCAACAGCTTCATGCAGCACTCCAACAGGACCTGTTGAGCGAGTGGTGTCAGTTTTTGGGGGGCAAACACCTGTTTGCAACAAGTCAAAATTTGCAGGGTCTCCAGCAGCGAGAGAATTTCACTGGCAGAAAAATGTCTACCCTTTGGCTAGTAGTGCATAAAACCCAGACTGAAAACTGAGAGCACCCCTTGTGCTGTGTAAAGGTGACTTCTTCTTGCTGAGGGTTGACCAAGAGCCCAGGTTGTGGTGGCCCAGCGTGAGGCAGCAGGGAGATGCTCCTGCCGATAGGATTGCCTTTACCTGCATGCTTTATCCTGGCTCTGGTCAGGGACTGCAGAATTCTCACTGTGATACTGCGACCACACGCGTTTGTTTGATTTTCCCAGCAGGTGAACTTTTCCACATGAGGAAGATGGTAATAATGCTGTTCTGTGTTTCTGATGCAACGAATGAATGTTTCCTTTAACAAAGCAAATAACTCCTTGGGGTGTGTAGACCAGAGCACCTGTGGCGTTCCCCACTGCAGGTGCAAGAGAATGTTTTTCTGTACTCGGAATGACATCTTAACTATCACCATCAGGAAGGTGGGGCTGCACAGATCCCACTGAGATGGCAGGCCTGGTCTTCTGCCATGGTCTCCAGGAGCTGCCACAGCAAGGCTGTCCTGCTTGGAGGTTGGTATAATTCTTTCCAGTGGCAGTCCAGTTGTTTCACAATGCAGCAAACTCTCAAACTTCGGCTCAGCATAGGAACATCCATGAGTTGGGGTTCTTCCCCAGAGAAGACCTCGCCCGCTGTATCCATTTCCTTAATTACCACAACACCATGGAGAAGCAACAAATTGCACTGGGAGTACTCGTTGTGCTTGTCAGCACAAGGAAGCAGCAGAAAGAGGAAATGTCTATGAAACCACAGCCCTGGGCTGGCAAATGTTTATCTGCGCTGGTGAACAAAAGGGTTTGAGACCATTTTAAAGTTCTGTACAGTCATTTGCTTTGCGTGGTCCGCTGCCACACACCAGCAGTTGTCTTGGTGTGCTCTTCCCAGCTTTGGCAAGGAAGGTAAGGGTCCTCCTGGCTGGCTGCAATTGGAGTAATGTTGAAGTCTCATACTCATAGCTAGTCCATTAACATAAACGCCCTTTTGGAGAAGAAATTTTTCCTTATGTCCAACCTGAACCTCCCCTGGTGCAACTTAAAGCTATTCTGTCTAATTCTATCACTATTACTCTGGAGAAGAGGCCCCCACCTTGCCACAACCTCCTTTCAGGTAGTTGCAGAAAGCAATAAGTTCTGAACAATCCCAGTTCCCTCAGCTGCTCCTCATAAGACTTGTGCTCCAGTCTCCTCACCAGACTTGTTGCTGCTCTATGGACGCTCTCCACAGCCTTATTCCCTTATTGGAAGAGTGTTTTGCTGAGAAGTGGGAGTTAAAATGATACTCTGGGATGTCATGTGCTCTACTCCATTGCATCCCTTGGTTGTAAGCAGCTCGGCAGCTTTCTTGTTCCCCTCTAGGAGCACTTTGTAGTGGTGCTCTTGTGAGGATGCCCTTGGCGCTCTGCCTGGCTCCTTCCCCAGGGTGTGGGGTCTCAGGCTCCGGATGTTCTGCTGTGTTACGGGTATCTGTGTTCTGGGTAGCAGAAAGCTGGCAAGGTGGTGTAGTTGTGGCCTTAGGAACTGTTTCCCATGTGGCTGACCTGCCTAGTCAGTCCCACCCAAGCCCCAGAGAGATCTGTGCTGCATGCAGGTAGGTTGCATGCTGCCCTTCCTTCTGTGCTTTTTAAATTTTAATTACCTATTTTTTATGTCCCTGTAAGTCAGGAATTTGCCAGATGCAAGGGGGAAAGAATAACGTGGTGAAGTGTCCCCGGTGAAAAGTTGTCCTTTCATCCCCAAATTCCTGTGCCCAGCTCTGACTGCTGAGTGCTGTGGATCCCTGCCCACAGGCATTTGACTCATCTTTGCCATGACTCAGAAGAGAGATGTATTGGGAACCTTTTTTTTTTTTCCCCCTTTTGAAAAATGAAGTGAAAGTTTATCAACCTGTATAGTTAAATGAAAGACCAGCGAGCCAAATGAGGAAGTAAACCCTTCCTTTAGAATGAGCTCTAACCTGCTCAAAGCACTTGTTTGCTCTCGGCTGACTCCAGCCCTGCCTTAAGGTTCTCCAGCTTCCTTGTGGCTGCCCTGAGCAGCTCTCGGCTATCCACGGGGATGGCACCGTGGGGATCGGGCAGGTAACACAGGGTGAGTGGGGCTGCTGGTGGGCATGGCTTCTGGCACTGCTTGTTGTTATGGTTTCTGGGGAATGCATTGCAGAGGGTGGGGAGGAAAGATGCAGATCATTCTGTAGTCATCTGGTCTTGCTGCAGGGGTTTATGTGCATCCTTCATTGGGGAATCTAAAAGCATTCTGATTTATTTGAAAGAGCAGCAGCCTGTATTCTTTCCGAGAAGAAGAAGCTCCTGGAAGGGCCCAGGAGTGCTGACTGGTGCAGGTTGAATGAACTGTGGGGTAGTTCTCGGGGACAGGGGAGGAAGGGGCAGCCAAGGCTGGGCAGGGGGAATGCTGCCATGGTGTGAAGTTTTTGCTATGTCTGCATGCATGGCCAAATGCATTTTGTTTTCCTTATTTCTAGCTAAAACATGAAGATTATAAAAGAATTTAGAAACGACACTGAAGCTGTTCCTTCTAGCTGTGTGGGTGCATGGAGGAGGGCAGAATATCACGGCTTTGTGGGCTGGGCACGTTTGCCTGGGGGAAAAATCAGCCCAGGAGCTGAAGGCTGAGTGCTGGTAGAGCTCAAAGCCAGAGTGGCTGCCCAACGGATCTGTGAGGGCAGGGGAAGTGGCAGGAGGAAATCCAAGTCGTTTGCATATGAAGGTTGTAAAGTTTATAAGTTGGATTTTACAACCTGTTTGTGTCTGATAGCAAAAGGTGGACTCTGTGATGCACTGCTTCTTTTGTTGTGTTCTTGCACTGATTGTAGCAACCAGCTGACCTGTTGGACTTGGGCATGCTGCTGATTGCTCATCAAAGTATCAACCGGTGACTGTTATTCCCTGGGTTGGTTCAGCCCCGAGCAGAGGAGATGAGGGGAGCCCTCATGGTGGCTGTAGCTCATTGTGAGGGGAGCAGAAGGGCAGCGCTGAGCTCTGCTCTCTGTGACAGCGATAGGGCCAAAGGAATGGCATGGAGATGTGTCAGGGGAGGGGCAGCTGGGGGTTAGGGAAAGGGTTGGACATGGAACAGGCTGCCCAGGGCAGTGGGCACGGCCCTGAGCTGCTGGAGTTCACAGAACGTCTGGACAATGCTCCTAGATGTAGGGTTTGATTTTGAGTGATGCTGTGTAGAGCAAGGTGTTGGACTCGATGATCCCTGTGGGTCCATTCTAGCTTGGGATGTTCTATGATTCCAGGGTCACCCTTCAAGTTTCCCTTTTTAAGAGTCACCTCAGTGCCAGCTGTGAGCACACCTTCCATCTCAGGGTTCCACACGTGCTCTTTTCTGTGGCAAAAACCCTGCAGTCGCCACATTACCCATTGCTAACATCTGGCCAAACAGGAGCGGAGATCCAGTGGATCCACTGGCCAGCAGCACTGCAGAAGAGCAGCCTTTGCTCAGCAGGTGCTGCTGCTGGCAGATGTGGCCTCTGTACCCTGGGAACCCTCCTGGCAAGGACCCTGGGAACCCTCTCTGTACAGCTGGGAACCCTCCTGGCAAGGCTGAGCCTGCTTTCAATGGAGCGGGGGACAAACACACTGCAATAGGGTGCTAGTGTGGGAAATCACCCCAAGACAAACACATACGTCAGGACACGTGGAAATGCAGGTCGACAAGATAACACTGAGGGCTATTAAAATACATTGATGCTGTTCATAACTTTTACTAGAGTTCCGGATTTCTTCTTCAGAAAAACACGCTGTTTAAGCCATCGTGAAGTGACCTGTCAATGAATGGGCTGCAGTGGCCCCGCAGTCCTCTTCTTCCCAGGGAGCTGTCTGCAAGTTGTCTTTTTACATGATCTCAAGTCCTATAGGCAAAGGAGCATTGAGATTTAGGGCTGAATGTCTCGGTCTAACAGAGCTCCAGAGCTTGGAGCATCTTCCCTGAGTGGTTTACCTCATACTCAGGAGTGACCTGCACTTGGTCTCCCATCAGTGAGGGTGATGAGAGATTACAGGGTAGGGAAGACAGCCAGACTTGTTTCTTACACGTGAGTAGGTAATGCAGCCATAGCTCTGATACTGGTGGTATCAATAACTGCAGAGATCTAGTGAGATAAGTGTCAGGGCAAGCATGCCAAGCATACTTGAAAAAGTGTGGCTTGATTGTTGAGTAGTCACCACGTATGTCCTTCTGCTGTCACGCTTGGTAGAGTGAAGCAATTCTGAAGCTTACATTGCCCATCATGCTCAGTTACTAGGTAAACCAGAAATGTCATGTTATGGAGAAGCTTGAGGTAGCGTCCTGCTGCTTCGGCACAGTCATTTCTGAATTACCGGTGTCTTTTGACAATGAATCTAAGTGAAACTGAAACCACTTTTCAGATTGTTTGCTTCCAACCACTACCCATGACAGCCTTCAAAAAACAAGCTGCTTCTCCGAATACAAAAACAACAGGAAAGTATGAACTCAAGCATCGCTGGAACAGGTGAGTGGTAGAATTTCATAAGATATGCCTGTACATACATCGGGCACATACTAGGAAACACAGTTCTGCTAAGAGTTCAGAGTTCACAGCTGAATAACGTTTCCCTAAATCACTTAGTGAGATTCGTTGTACATGTTAAGTTGCTATGGCATCTGAGATCATCCGACAGCATTCAACTGATAATTATCTGCGCCTCATTAACCACACTGAGCAAATTGAAAATCCCCGGTTACACCGCCTTTTATATCATTTCCTGTGAGATAAGTCCAAAGAACAAACTTACGCATACAGTGAACCTGGGTAAAGACAGGCTTGCATAGCTCGTGAAGTAGGATGACACCTGTCTGACATCATGCCTGGAGTACGACCAACATCGCCTGGGCCGGTCGGCTGCTTTTATAAGTAAGAGGGGATCAGGAAACCACTTGAATGGTGAGAGAAGACTGGGACAGCGCACAAGGCGACTAACTGAGCTTGCACGTTCTGCCTTAACGCTTGCATTTTGTTATTTCTAATCTTTCCCCCACCTAAAGCTGATGCCCGCTGGACAAGGACAAGAAGACAGAGGCACTGCATTTGAAAGGAAGGCAGATGCCTGCTAGGATGGCCCTGACCAGTTCATTTTCCAGCAAGCTGGTACCGCCAGGCTCCAGAGGAGTTTCTACAGCAGGGAGAGAAGCGCACCAGAGCAAGTTGGACTTTTTCTGCAAGCTAGGCTATGGTAAGCAGGACATCTGCAAAGTGCTGGAGAGCCTGGGCCAGGAGGCCCTGGAGGACGACGTGCTCAAAGAGCTGATTCGGATGGGGAGAAAGCCTCAAGCTCTGGAGAGCCAGGCTCAGCCTCCCCCACTAAAACTTGTAGCCCGTGGGTCGTGCAGCACTTCACCAGTGCCGAAGTGGCTTAGAGAAGAGGAAGGTGATTCCTCCAGTCACTTGAGAGCCATTGTGATTGATGGCAGCAACGTAGCAATGAGGTAAGCTTTGCTTTTTAAGACATCTCTCTTTCTCAGTAGTTTTTGAATGTTAAAGATGGTGGGTTGAAGTGGGTTTTTCTCCAGGTGAGATGTCTATTTGATGTATGGTAGATGAACCGCTGCTTCTTCCCGTTATTTGGCTGGGGACCCTTTGTGTCCATGCCCATAAATACACACATCAAATACAGTCACTGCCTTGCTCTGCATTTGACCTTCTACAAGCTCACAGCAGTTAACGTGCACTGTTTATGATGGGATGATTCAGCAGCCCTTTCTCTTTTTGCTCACCACTGATGTCTCCTTGCCTTTTCATGCAGTTACCTAGGAATCCCAAATGAACGGGGAAAGCCCCACTAACATAAGAAGGAGAGGGAAAATAAGAACAGGTGGCTGTGGGTCCTAACAAAATCACAGCTGTATTGTCTTGACTTGCAACTAAATCCCAGCGAGGTTCTTGGCTTGTATGTTTTTTGTTGGCATATTTTATAGAAACGTCAGGAAATTGGTCATTGGCTTTTATCTTAAATATTCTCATTTCTTTCTTTATTAATTCTGTTTCTGGGAAATGTTACAGCAGCTCATCTTGGCCAATTATGCTTCCTAAGTAGTGTCCTGACACTGTAAAAGTACTCTGTGATGTAGAGCCTGGCATTCTCATGTGGATGAGAAATCCAAGAGCAGCAGCTTGGCCTCCGTTCCTCTGAGCACTGAGAACTGTCAGAGGCCTCGCCAGAGTCCAGGGTGCCCTTTGTATCCACCACTTCTCCCTGTGACTCCTACCAGGCCCATCCTTGCACTTTGGAATAGAGTGGAGAAGGGTTTCCTCCTTTGGTATGAGGTGTGATAAGACCACATTTCCTCTGGTGAGAGGGCAAAAGAGATTAGTGCGTTCAGAGCAGGTGATCCTGGAGATTAAGCAAGTTGTGCCATCTTCTGGAAGAAGGAAGAAATTCCACCCGAAAGCGAGGGGATACTCAGGGAAGCTCCCAGCTAGTGAGAAATACACAACAGAGCAAAGCTCTTTAGCCTTAGCCAAGCCACAGCTGGGCAGCTGGCTGCTAGGATCTCCTGCACTTCCACCCTAGAGCCTCCTCAGGCTGTTCTACTTCTCTGCATGCAAGGTGGAGAGGTACTTTCCTGCCTAGACTCTTGAAGGCTAGTGTTTTGCTGTGGATTCCTTGTTTTCACCTAAACAGAATTAGAGGAATGTGAAGTAGTTTCCAGCTTCAGAAAGACAAAGGTTTTACAGCTCCACTCAGACATCCCCATCCGCCTTGGTAAGTTAAGGACTGCTTGGCACAATGGAGGAGACTACTGATCCTGTCAGGGTATATAGACCCAGTGCAGCCTGGAAGGAGCTTTTTTCCTGTCCAGGATGTCTAGCCTTAGTGGTGCTGGCTGACATTTGCCCTTTGGCTAATGGGATGGGATCCTCATTTTAATTTTTGGTATCCCCTTCTTGATTTTTCTGATTTGTTACTGTCAGGTGGAAAAGAGCTGTTCGCAGCATGATCAGGGAATAGAGTTGTTTGCTGGGTTTTCTTGCTGGGAAAAAAAACCAAAACAAAAACCATCATCAACATGATCAGGTATAAAAGTTTAGGAGAAGCAACAATTTAGGGGTTGAGCTGTCAAAATCTTGAAGCTTAGAGAGACGTTTGTGTGGGGAAAAAAATTTCTCAAGCATTTGTACTTCTGTCTTGGGATTGATGTTTCTGGAGCACTTCACAGTTAGCATTGAGAGCCTATTGCATGGTGCAAAGTTTTGAAAAAGATGTATATGCCCCAAGCCCATCCATTGAGACTGAATGGCAAATACCCTTGCCTTCAGCCAGTTTCACTAACCAGACACCCCAGTATGCTTTGCATTTCCATCAGGTGTAGTTAGAAACTTAGCCATCTGCCAGCATATGGGAGGTACACATGATGGTTTAGCTAGTTAGTTAGTGGGGGAAAGTTTTGGCACTGTGAAAGAGGGACAGGTGTAACCCTGTAACACTGAAGGGACTATCTACTCTAGAGTTTGCACTTTTATGTCCAGTTTTTAAGCTGTGACTTATGCAGAGGCCTTTTCCTGGGCCAGCTGAGCCCTGCTTTGTTTCCTTACTTTGACAGTACACGGTTATGAGGGAGTTAGTGTTGGAACTTGGTGTTTCCTAGCCAACAGGCCTAAAACATCCATGAAGGTGGAACAATACAACTACAGATAGAGCAAGAAAGGGTGTAATCATTTATTTTAACAAAATTAGGATATAGCCCAAGCGTCCTCTTAGGCCAGTGTCTTGTAAACTACTGCTGTTCATGAATAAATGCTCTTGAAGGAGCTGTTTTAACTCAAGTTCATCTCAAAGAGTATGAAATTGCACAACTGAAAAAGGAACCACTTCTTGATAATTATGGAGTAATTGCTGGAATGGTTGCCTTGTTCTCTGTGCCCTGGTCAGAGGCTTCTGTTGGGTCCTGGTGACCTGTAACCAAGTGATGCGCTGCACTGCTGGCAGGAAGGAGAGAGCAGGGACAGAATTGTGACAGATCAGTTAAGGTCCTTGGGCATGGGGTGGGTTAAAAAGGTTCTGTTGGTCAAGATTAATTCAACATGCAGGAGATGAGACATTTTAAAGACCCTGTGGTATTGCATGGCAGGTGTTGGTGTTCAACGATGCTTGACATGGCAGTGCACCATGTGTATATCTACTACTGTGGCTATGCATTCCCCAGCTTTGGCTGTAGTGATACACCAAATAGATTCAGTGATAACACTGAGTATCAACACCAGGTGCCTCTTGCTTGTTCTGCCTGCCCTTTCAATCACATTGTTTGTGCTTGAGTGAGTGTTTTACTTCTCACATTGGGAGTATATATGAAAGTACTTCTCTACAGCTATCAGGGTTATGTACATGTAGATGAGTAGTCGTTGTCAAAGTAAGTGTTTGCTGTAGTGAGCTTGATTTGAGAGCCAACATTAAAGAATGGCCTAGCCAATTGCACTGGTTTTCATTTGTAGTCAACATTTCAGCACTATGAATTTTATTAGGTGTAAAAATGCGCCTTTTTTGTTTTATGATCAATATAAGCCCAATCTGGACATGAATTTCTGGGGATCAGGGATGTTTGGGACTGCAGCATTTTCCTCAGCTGGTCAGTCACTGCAGGTAGGTGTAGTAACCGAGAGAGACATTTACATCCATGTTCTGCAGAACGTGAGTAAGACTGTGCTGATATTATCCAGAAACCTCAAAGTACAAGGATGAGGTTTCTGCAGTCACTGTGAGGGTATTTATCTGTTCAGGATCTGCATGAGGATTTTTGTTTCCTTGTGCAGAGGCAATTAACAAACTACCTTCCTTTATATGTGCGCTGTGCTCTAGTAAAATTTTAGATAAGAGGAGGGCAAGCAGTAAGAATTTTCAGTGGGGAGAAGAAACTTAGAAAGGAGATTGACTCTAATTGTTTCCTTTGGGGATGTTTTCTGTGTTTTGTTTTAAATACTTATAATTATCCAGATAATTATCCAGAATCCACCTGTAGCGTGCATCTGCTACAGTGCACATCTTGGGGTTTTCCTACCTTTCTGTGCAACAAAGGCAAAATCCAACAACCTGAGCAAGATAACGATGGGCCTGGAGCATCTGTGGCCCTCTCCACAGAGGTCTTGTCCCTTTTCTGGTGGCCTGGGTTAGATTCTCCATAACTCTCTTCCTTATACTTGCAGTCTTTTTTCCCCTTGAATTTGACAGCTACTTCCAGAAGGCGTCAGTACCAAACTGACCTGCAGTTGCACTTACAGCCATTTCAGACATCAAAATCCATGTCACTGTTAGCACAGAAGAAAATCTCCACATTTTATGTCATAGAGGAGAGCCTCATGGGTTTCTGCATGTGCTGGAAGAAACTCTCCATACTGAAAACTTTGCCTCAGCTTCCTCTTCCTATTTCTTTCATAGCCATGGAAACAAAGAGGTCTTCTCCTGCTGGGGAATCCGCCTGGCAGTGGACTGGTTCCGAGAAAGGGGGCACACCTACATCAAGGTTTTTGTCCCCCTCTGGAGGAAGGAGCCCCCTCGACAAGACAGTCCCATTGCAGGTAAGTCACCATCCTGGGCATAATTTAGCAGCCATTAGGTGCAGATTGCAGGCAGGGGGTGTGAAGAGTACAGTATGGTTTTGCCTTGTAAGATGCAAACTGTACAAGGTCTCCATTGCTTAAATTAGTCATTAATTCATTGCCACATGCAGGCTAGCAATGAAAACTGCAAAGAGGGCTTTGTTACTGCATGGCTGACATCAGTTAGCCTGGTATCTGATGCAGGGGCTACACAGCTTCCTCTGCCAGGAGAAGGATGTGTGTTGGCTGAAGTCTGTGGAGAGTGGCGAGATTTAGATTGTATGGAAATAAATAGGAAAGGTGTGTGCCTGCAGCTTGATTTCTGCAGCTGCAGGTAAGAAGGCAATGGATCTGCCCCTCTGTGTGGCAGGAATGGCAAGAGGTCGGAGCCTCCTTGGAGGTGGAGAAATGAATTTATTTATTTTATCAGGCCCATTTCAACTTGCAGTAACACTCATGCCAGGACTGGTCAGAAGCTTTGCGTTATCTACTGGTGTAAAAAGGGAACTACAGGATTTCACCTACCTCTGGTGTAGACCTTTAATGGTTAAGACTTAAAAAAAAAATCAGAAAAATGTACCTCCAATTTTATGAGTAGATGCTTTTATAAAAGACCAATTTGTTAAACTGCCAAACAATCACTAGTTTTCAATGCATCCAAAAATCACACCACTTTAAGTTGCCTGAATTTTCTAGCATGGTGGAGATCGGGTCATCATTAACTGATTCTTTCTCTGCATATTTTTTCCCCTCTATTTCTGCTAACCACCTCACCAGATCAGCACATTCTTGAAGAGCTTGAAAAACAATCAATCCTTGTGTATACCCCATCTCGGAAGGTGAAAGGCAAGAGGGTAGTTTGCTACGATGATCGCTATATTGTGAAGGTTGCTTATGAAAAAGATGGGGTCATTGTTTCCAATGACCATTACCGAGATCTCCAGAATGAAAATCCTGAGTGGAAATGGTTCATAGAGCAGCGACTACTCATGTACTCTTTTGTCAGTAACAGGTAAGAGAACTTGGCTGGTGAGCAACCTGTCTGTAACTTGAAGTGTATGGGTCAAGACAGCTCAGACATGAGCGTACCTCTGGCCACCACAGTTTTCTTATCTCGTTTCTGTAGTTCCTTCTTATTCAGCTTTGGTCTTAAAACCCCACGCCACTCCATTCAAACTTCTCTGTTTGAATGGCAACAGTAGTGACCAGCTTTCCTTCTTACCAGCCCAATGTCCAATGGGACGTTTACTCAATACCTACTATGTATTCAGTTCTATTCTGTAGTGTTGTAACTGAATTAAATTCATGAGGGGACGCTGGATGAGTTAATTCTTAATTCCCCTGCAAGGCAGAACAGCATTTTTTCCTTTGGTTTTATTATTGTGACAATTTAGAAGAAGAGAAAGGAGAAGCTGATCTCTTTGGGCCCTTGACTATCCCCTTGAAAAGGCTAGGCCACTTCATTTCACCAGATGGGCGATCAGCTGTAGCTCTGAATTAAGTGGTGGCTTTAGACCTTATTGCCCCCAGAACAGAAGGAAAATGAGTTTGGTGTGAAAGGGAGCTGACGAGAGCGGGGACCACAGAGGTATTTCCTGCTGCTTCAGGGAAAAAGGAAGTGATACTGCGATAACTGGGGTGCTGACAGACCAGGGCTGTGCCAAGCCTTAGCGTCTTTCTAGTTGGTTGAAGTTTTTAGGAAAGGAGGACAGCTACATGAACATGAAGCTTGGCTTGGTGAGCAGAAGGGATAATGCAGCTTCCAGAGGCCAGGCTGCGAGGGCATCACACATCTGCCCCTGCTCTAAGCCTGTGCAGCAAGCTGTGGCAATGCTCAGAGTACTTCTGCTACTCCTGCCACTTCTCCTTTTTCAGGTTTATGCCTCCTGATGATCCGCTAGGCCGGCACGGACCCACTCTTAATAATTTCCTCAGCAAAAAGCCAGCGCTTCCTGAATCAACATGGCAGCCTTGCCCCTACGGTGGGTTCCGCTCTGTCCCTCCTGGGCCTTGCTTCCTTGCTGCGCAGTCCTCAGCTGGGGGACAGCCCTGGTCCTGCATGTGCTCCTCCTTCACACTCGGTGTGGTAAAGGATGGGGCCAGGGCTGCTCAACCGTGTGGTGCTCCCACCCCAAAACAACTTTAATGTGATTTGGAGGTGAACATCTGCCCTGTGTTTGAAAGCCACCCTTTTCAAGCAGCAGATTTCCCGGTCCATTGAGCACTGTAACCAGAAGACATGTGAACTTCAGACACTACCAAAATAGACCTAAATACGCAGAAATTTCCCTCTGCTGTGGCTGCACCCTGCTATTTCAGTCAGCAACATGTAAATGTGGGGTCAAAGGCACTAGGGGGGAAAGCAGGGCTTCTTCTCTGTGTCGTCTGTGCTCACCAGAAGCTCCTGGCTGCATGGTCCTGGGGGATGACCTCCTGTTTGATATTTTTTGACTCTTTCAGGTAAAAAATGCACTTATGGTAACAAATGCAAGTTTTACCACCCGGAGAGGCTGCATCAAGCTCAGCTGTCAGTTGCTGATGAGCTCAGAGCCAGAACAAAAGTGTCCGTGAACCTGGGGGAGGAGGAGGAGATGTGCAACTGCTCTCCATATCGGACTGGTAGAGAGCCTATGCCTCACAACCCTGTCACAGAAATGCCACAGGGAGCCAGCAGGGGCATGAGGGCCTCTTGCTATGCAGCATGGTCCCCAGGCAGCTACCACGCAAGGCCAGCTGATGCCTGGGCCATCAGCTCCAACTCTGGCCTGGAGCTGGACCGGAAACCACCAGAAGCCCACAGAGTCCAACCCCTTGTCGGAGACATGGCAGCACTCTCCATCAGTGACAAGGTGTACTCTGGAACCAGACCGGCGTGCACCTCACAGGACAGAGAGGTGTCTGACAGCCCGCATCGCTGTTGTAGCCTGAGGCACAACCCCTTCCTGCCATGCCACCACCACTGCTTGGACTGCACCTGCTTATCAGGGAGCCCCTTCCAGCACTCAATGCTTCCACCTCCTCCAGGCAGGCACCTGGAGCACCGCTGGCCCCAGGAGTGCTGGTCTGATGGGGCTCAGCCTGGCCCAGCCCTGGAGGCACAGCAGCAGCAGCACCTCCCTCCATCTTCTGTGATGCCTCTGGCTGAGCCACTGCAGGTGTACGGAGAGCAGCCCCAGTGCTGTTTCCCTAGCCAACCCTTTCTGCTGGATGCCAGCAGCAGGCCTGACTTCTTCCAGAAAGCCTCTGCTCAGCCCAATGCTAATTACTGTGATTACTGGCCACCCCATGCTGCAAGACCTCCTTCTGCCCAGCAAGCAAGTGTCCACAGGGAGCTGTGCACTATTTTCCCCTGTGCCGAAGTGAATCGAGTCATGGCACTGTACCCTGAGATCAAGGATATCGCTAGCTTGACATTACTGATTCAAAGACATAGAAACTTGTGATGCCTCCAGGTTAAACCTTTCCCACCAAGTGCAGAGCTGCTATTCTCAGGTTTATCTGAGTGTTATTAAAGGGCTTTATGAGCTGAGTTACAGCTGTTCAAGTAGCATACATGTAGGCGTGGTGCATAGGGCATTGAGTCAAGGCAGTCACTGTGGTTCACAGCAGTACAATCTTGTCTACTCCACTTGGGAGTGAGTAGGAGGGCTTGGGTTTAATAACTGAGCTGCCAGCATGTGAACCTCACATGTTTTTAATGTCCTAATGTGCTGTTTAAATATCAGCAAGGAGCCGTTCTCCATGGGCCCCATTAAAGGGCTCCTCATAAGACTTATCACAACTAGCCTGCTCAGCTAGCAGAAAAAAAAAGTAATTTGGCATATTTCCCTTAACACCGGGCTGTAATTCCTGCTAGAAGGCGTCTTTGGGCCCATGTAATTACCTGATGGCTTTAATCACAAAGCAAACGTGTCCTAGACCTTTAAAAGACTCAACTAGTGTTTATGAACCAATGCTGTGAACCCACAAGATTACTAGTGGAGATAGCAGAGAAAGAACCCAGAGCACTTGGAAACAACTGCAGGTATATTTCTCAGGGCTCGTGCACAATATAAGTCAAGTGAGGGAAGCCCTCTGTAATATAAAAGTCAGTCCTATTGCAGACTGAAAGCTCAGGGCTCTTCTTATTTGAGCTAACACAGCTGATAGCAAAGGAAAATAATAATAATAGTAGCTCTGAACTGCTTCTGTCCTAGTAAACAAGAAAAAACATTGTTGAATTAACCCCTAATTACCAAATGTGGTCCCATAATGCCACTATACAAATGATTTATGATTACAAACATTTAAATTCTATTCTGCTGGGGCACGTTTGATTTTCAGTAAGCTGTGAAGCTATTAATCTTCGTGTTATTCTACTGAATTTTTTTAAAGTTAAAATTCAAATATTAAGGTTGATCCTGAACGTTTTTGGCATTTCACCAAAGTTTAAGTATGTCAGTATGACAGATCTTAAGAATTATTTAGCACGTTATAAAATGATCACCTAGAACACCTTGCTCTGAGTATTTTCTGGTTTTTTTTATTCTCTTCCTTTTAGCACTGATGGATAATTAATTAGGTCCAACATTCAGGTGGCCTTTATAAAATCTCATATGCATCAGAGAACCTCTCGTGTGCTCTTCTCAGAAGTACAGTCAGGCAATAATTAAACCTAGCTCGCACTGAATGCCCTTGGTTTGGAAAGGCAACCAAGCAGAAGTAATTTACCTTTAGTGTCACTATCACATGATGCATTTTTGTATTTGTGTGAAGATTCTTCAGGAAATAAACAGTATCAGCTGAATCTCTTTTAGTCATGTGGTGGCTGACCAAGAAGGCATGCTAAAAGAATGCGGAAGTGTGACCACAAAAATGACAGCTTTTTCCATCTTTCATGACTTTCCCCCTAACTGTAGTCATTGTAAGTTTTTGTGTTATCGTTTTTTTTTACATAAATCACCTCATTCAAACTGCTCCGTTTTGGCTCACCAGAATAGCTTGCAATATCCACTGGCAAATGCACAGAGATTAGAAAGGTCGTTAAAGCAAAATCACGGAATATGTGAATTGCTTTGGAAAGTATGTGAGGTCTACAGCCAGCAGTGGTTTCCCTGAAATACGTCACTCTCTACTTTAGCATAATAAATTAAACAGAGATGTTTCATGGAGCAAATGTGGATATCGTGCCCACTTGGGGACGGGCTCACTGGACGGCCCAACATCCTGCAGCAGAGCTTTCCATCGTGCCCATGCGTATCTGCACACTCCGAGTGCGCTGTGGAGTGGAAGAGCTCCTTCCCCATACAAACAGCAAGCCCCAAATGACAGTGTTCAGAAAGTACACACAAAGCAGTGGAACAGGCTATAGCCATACATGTCATCATTTAGTAGCTTTATGTCTGGAATGCAGGTTACGTATTTCAATATAGAGAGCATTTAAAACATAGGAAAATTGGCACGGTGCCTCTACACAATGTCCTGGGCTTGCTGGCTACATGTGCTTAAAATTTTTCTCCTTTTTCCTCAAGAACGCACAGGAATTTGGTGCTCATTCACAACTCTTTCATGTTTTATATATATATATATATATTTTTGCTTTCATTTCTGCCTTATTTACTGTGAAGTCTCTCAGTAAAACACCCAGAATATGCATTGCGTTAAGAAAGTGTCTGAGAAAATAAATCAGACTTCGGTGCTAAGCAGAACTTGACTTCTCTTGGCTCATCTGCTCAGAGAGATTTTTCTCATGAAGTTTTTGTTTCAAGGGCAGCACAGCAGCAGCGTTATGTCATTGAGTGCTGTAGAGAAACTCTGCCCTTGGCAAAAGGCCCACGGCAAGCACAAACCATTTTATTATTTCACCACTGAGTAAGCATCTCGAATGAGGGGCCTTCTGCTGCAGCCTCTTGGACTCTCCAAGACAGTAGGATTGCTTTCTGGCTTGATAGTTAAGGGACAGAACTGCTAACAGGAAGGAATAGGTAACTCTCGCACAGATGTTAATGGACAGCTGTTGCCATTTGGTGTCTCTGCTGAGATGCATTCGAGGGCAGCCCTTGCTGCCAAGCTGAGAATGAATCCATAAAACCCCAGAGGCTGAGAGCCTCTAAGCCTTCTGCTTTTTGGTTGCCGAGACAAAAAGAAGAGGATTGAAGCAGTGTGAGTGATCCTCCAGGAGATGGGCCGCTTTCCTATGGAAAATTTACAAAGTTGCTGAATTTATTTTAAGACTATATAAAAACAAAACAACAACAACAAAAACAACAATATAGAAGGGAAGCCTCTCTCCTTCTTTACGCTCACCCTTTTCCAAAAAGCTGGGAAGCCACAGACCCATCCCTCTCTGACTGGCCAGGGAAAGTAGTTACGAGCATCCCTCTGATGAACTGTGGGCATGTCTGCAGTGTGAAAAGGGAATGAGGCATGATCCTGCCCAGTGCTGTGTCAGTGCTGCTGCCAGAGCTCCTGTCCCTCCCTCAGCTTTCCCTATGCACAGGTTTTTCTCTCATGGCACGTGGACTGTGGGCTTACTAACGAACTGGTGAGTCAGGTGCCAGAACGATTCCTGCTGTATGAAGGGTGCTGAAATAGGTAATCTTCAGCTATTCTAAAGAGCTTTATAACGATTTTAGCTCCCCATAAAAACTGGCAGCATTCATAAGCAAACAGTGAACAGGTTCATAAGCATGTAAGCAGACGTTTATATGAGTCATGGTTTCTCTCCTACTGGACTACACTGGATTGCTGGGAAGGAAAGAGCAAGTCCTGTATCTAAGTGAGTGCAACAGACCGCCTCTGCAAGCTAGAAAAATGAATTCTGGTGAAAGCCTTTGACAAACAGACACCTACCATGGCTGACTCATAGAATTAAAAAGGTTGGAAAAGACCTCTGAGGTCATGTAGTCCAACCGTTCACCTACCGCCACTACTGCCTGCTAAACCATGCCCCTAAGTGCTACATTCACCTTTTCCTTAAACACCTCCAGGGATGGTAGCTCTCCCACCTCTCTGGGCAGTCTGTTCCAGTGCCTGACCACTCTTTCAGAGAATTTTTTTTTTCCCAAAATCCAAGCTGAACCTCCTCTGGTGCAACTTGAAGCTGTTTCCTCTAGTTCTATCACTAGTTATGTGGGAGAAGAGGCCAACTCCCACCTCACCACAACCTCCTTTCTGGCAGCTGCAGAACAATCCCAGCTCCCTCAGCTGTTCCCCATATCAGTTATGCTCCAGGTGCTTGAAAGCTTCATTGCCCTTCTCTGGACACACTCCAGGGCCTTGATGTCTTTCTTGTAGAGAGGAGCCCAAAACTGAGCATAGTACTCAAAGTGTGCCCTCACCGGTGCTGACTACAGGGCATGATCACCTTCTTGCCCCTGCTGGCAACACTATCCCTGATACAAGCCAGGATGCCATTGGCCTTCTTGGCCACCTGGGCACACTGCTGGCTCATGTTCAGCTGAGCAGTGACCAAGACCTCCAGCTCCTTCTCTGACCAGTCTTCCAGCCATTCTGCTGCTTGGTGAGCTGCACCAGTGTGCTGAGTTGGCAAAAACATTCAAAGCCAGGAGGGATGTGCTTAAAAACTGCTGTTTTTGACTGAGAGACAAAGTAGCTTCCTTGTGTGTTTTCTGAGAGGAGGATACACTGCTGACCTACCAGAGGTGAAACAAAGCTGTAAACACCACCGTGTGTGAGAACAGCCCATACAGGGCAGGAAGCCATGAGGACGCATACAGGGCTCACAGGCTGTTGGATATACAGCTCAAAGTCAGACAGCATAGCTTTGCCAATGGTACCAGAGTTACTGCTTCCAGATCCCTCTTGCCCCACAAAGTCCACTTTTTCCCAATTTTTCCACACTTTTTACTCCCCGTTTTACCGGACTCCATCAACACCTCCACTGGAAAGTTCCCAAGTCACAAAACAGACACCATGCATCCCCCACCTGCTGCCGCCTCAGGCCCTGACTTGGTGCTCCTTCCTCCTTCTCCTCCTCCCCCTCCCCCCCCCCCAGTGCAGCCACTCACCATTCCTCACTGCACCACGTGCTCTTCCCTCTCACCTCCTCCTCTCCTTCTCCCCTGCCTCAGGTGTCCTCACCCCTTCTCTTCAGACTCTTTTCTTTTCAGTTTTTAGCCAGAAAAGTCTGCTGTACCCCTTCACCAAATTCTAATCTTTCTCCTCCTAGTTTATATTACATAGAGTTCAGCAGCGTGGCTTTTTTGTTTTCTTCTTTAAACTTGGCGTGGATATCTCCACCCTGGCAGAGGCGTGACATGCTCAAGCTGTTTTCCCATCCTGCCTTAGAACAATCCTATCAGCAAAAACTTCTTGTGCATGGAGACAGAGGCCCCACGTTTGCAGCTTTCTCTGAGGACAAATGGGGCAGCAGCAGAACCTCAGCCATCCTACATCTAACTACAACAAATCCTAAAACTCACCTGTCCTTTGCCTGCAGATAGATATGGATAGCTTGGGAGAACTGAGGACCAACCGACATTTGCTGTATAAGCTTTCAGGAGAAATGCAGGGGGAATGCAGAGGCTCTTACCACTTTAAACTGTAAATGGCAAAATGTACTTCGTAACCGATACCACATTCTGCAACCTCGTGGAAACGAAACACATAAATGCCACGATAGCTGGGCAGAAGCAGCAGCCCATCTGACCACTGCTCCAAAAGCAGTGCTAAAGGGATTTTAGCAGGGAAACAAGCTTGAATGTGATTCGTTACTGCCAAAAAAATAAGCAGCCATTGGCAGACAATTATAAATGTTACTCAAAACTATCATCGGAATGAGAAATACTAAGTTCTCCCCACAGGAGGTCCTGTTAGGAAGAGGCTGAAGGGAATACAGAAGCTTGTAAAAATGTTATTTCCAGCAGGGAAACATTCTCGGATAAGAACTTCAGCATCTGAACATCCCTTTGCTCATAAAGACTGGCTCTGTAATACATGACATGTGGTGGGTTTGGAGCCCTGTCTTCATTTCAAAAAGCAGATGGAAGATCTTTAAGCCTTCGGAGCATCTTTCTTAAGTTAGAAGGGGCACGTCTAAGCCTTGGAGATGAGGAAAAAAGTTGTGGACAGCGGTTTAAAGTGAAGAAGCAGTATTTCCTAACGTCCAGCCTGCGTCAGGGAAGATTCAGGCTGGATGTTAGGAAATACGGCTTCTCTGAAAGGGTGGTCAGGCACTGCAATGGGCTGCCCAGAGAGGTGGTGGAGTCACCGAGCCTGGTGGTGTTCAAAGAGCGTTTGGATGTTGTGTTGAGGGACATGGTTTAGCGAGAACCATTGGTGAAGGGCGAATGGTTGGACTGGATGATCCTGTGGGTCTTTTCCAACCTTAGTGATTCTATGATTCTATGAAGTCAAAATAATAGAACAGAATAATAAAAAATAAAGGGGCAGAGAATCAATATTCCTTGTGAGCTTAAATAAAAGAAGGCAGAAGTATGCTGCAGTGATTACGTCTGCTTACCTTTCATGCTGTTGCAGACACAGCTGGGGATGCTCTCTGCGAGATGCTATTTAGGGCAGCACCTGCACTTGGACGTCCTGGCGTTCATATTTGTCCGACAGAACTCAGGCAGAGCTGAGAGCAGCAGTGCAAACAGGAGGAGGATGCATCTGAAAGGCGTATGCCAAGCGGCCCGCAGTAAAACCATCTCTGAGAGCACGATGGCCGGCTTCACCACCAGGTGTCGACGTGGAAGCACCAGAAAAGCAGAGTCTGTGCCTGCGGGCTGACGGCCACCAGCTCACCCCATCCACGCACCCGAGTCCCGCTGGAAGACGCGTTCTTTATCGTCAGCCCGCAATAGGCACGACCAAGTCCAGCCACCCGTACTTGCTGCCTTCAGCTCCGGGCAAGCACTAGAAATCGCAGAAGGGTTGCTGCGGGGTTGCAGGCGCAAACTTGGAGAGCCAAACTCGGGGTCATCCCAGGAACGGGGCACAGGAACGGGGCACGGCACGCGATCCAGCCTTTGCTTTGCTCTGGCCCTGCTGGCTGTCCCCCTGACATCCACCGCGTGGGTTGGGTTTGTCTTGGCGGGCGCCCAGGTGCCGCTGCCAGGCTTCCCTCTTAGGGCAGCGCTGGGAGAGTCACGCCGGGTTAAGTTTAGAGTTCCAGGTTGGCACATTCTTAACGCAAGCCAAAAATAAGTGTGAATGGGGATCAATTTTATGAATTTGCTGAGCTGCCAATTATATTTTAAAGCTGAAATTTGAGACCAGGTTTGCCAATTGGGAAAGCATCACGGCCAACCCCTAGAAATTAATTAGGAAAACACTTTCTATTTGAGTCCAGAGGGCATTACCTTACAAACAGTACCTCCAAATTCTTTCCAGGTGGATATGGGCACAGGGAATTTTAACTAATTGAGCTTATCATCTTACATATATGTGAATTGAGAGCTAAGAAGGATTTGACAAGCATTCCAGGTATGCAGCTGTAAGGCAGCATTTAGGGGAGGACTGGAGGGGGGGGGGGGGGGGACAGGGACACACAAAAAACCCTGCTTCTTCCAAAGCAGCTCAAAACGTCACTATTTTCTATCGTGTTCTTTTAATGCATTCCTTTCACGTACTCAGGAAGCAGGGTTACTCAGCTCCATGAGTGCACAAGGTAAGCTGGCTGTGCACCCACGGCTCTGTAAAACTGAAACCTCAGCCCTGGGGCAGCCGCGCAGGGGCTGGAGCACAGCGCAGGCACTATTACAGCTCTGCCTGAACGCTGCTGGCAGCACGGGCCTTCAGCATCTCGCCTTGGCCACAAGGGCTATAGAGGGATTTATTTAATCTTAAACTCCAGATCCAGCAGGGAGCTTCCGAAGCCACCTGACTGCCCAGGGAACAACAGTTCAGCGAGAACAAGCAGAAGGAAGGGTTAGACGATCTCACAGAAGATGCTGACTGATGATGGACAGAACAATCAGCAATCAGATTAACACTATCACTATCCACAGAATCTATTAACACCATCTACAGAGTCTTCCCTGGTTAGTTTTACTCATTGGTTTGCTATCAGTTTGCATTTAAATGTCTTTGTTCCAGGAAGGAAGGAAGGACGGAAGGAAGGATAGAAGGCTTAGGTTATAGAAGCAACAGCAGAATCCAACTGTACTGTAAAGTGAGCTACATCACCGTTCGGACATCTGGCTCAACACATACAATCAAAATGCAGAAAATAATATATACGTATTTGTCTTGGATGAATGAAATAACCATAAAAATAATTCACGTGATTTTTATGTAGTTATGCAACATTTGGCAACACCTTCCTTCTGGTCTCAGAGTTAAAAGTGCTGTTAGAAAGTGGCAACTGCGACCGAGCAATAGAGCAGCACTAACCTCAGCACTGCTGTCACTCCACATGAGGCTGCACCATTCCAGTGTCAAAACATAGAATTAATAGCTCCAAGGAGAGCAAAGGTATGGTGGAGTACAACTCTAAGCTTGAAATAGGAATGCTTCCAGCTGGGGTGATCCAGCCACTGCTTCAAAACACGACTGGGGCATCGAACCTCTAGGTAAGTTCTGCGGGAGCAAAATCTCTCTCACAGTTAAGAGCTGAGGAAATCCAAAACCACCTCATGAGGCTGAATGCATACAAGTCTATGGGGTCAGATGAGATGCATCCCAGTGTCCTGAAGGAAGTGGTGGACGTGGTTGCTGAGCCACTCTCAGTTATATATGAAAGATTGTGGCTGTCAAGTGAAGTTCCCAGTGATTGGAAAAAGGGAAACATCACTCCCACTTTTAAGAAAGAGATAAAGGATGACCCTGAGGAACTAGAGGCCAGTGAACCTCACCTCTGTGCTTGGAAAGATCATGGAGCAGATACTCCTGGAAGAGATGTTATAGCATATGCAAGATGAAGAGGTGATCTGAGACAGCTAGCACAGCTTCACAAAGGGCAGATTGTGCCGGACCTACCTGATGGTCTTCAATGATGGAGTGACAACATCAGTAGACAAAGAAAGGGCAACTGATGCCATCTGCCTGTACTGCTGCAAGGCCTTTGATATGGTCCCACACCACATCCTCATCTCTAAATTTGATGGATGTGAAGATTGGACAAAGAATTGTTCAGACAGTTGCAACCAGAGGGTTGGGGTCAATGGCTCTACGTCCAGGTGGAGTCCAGTCATGAGTGGTGTCCTCCAGGGGTCCATCTTGGGACTGGTGCTCTTCAACATCTTTACCAATGATGTCGACAGTGGAACTGAGTGCACCCTCAGCAAGTCTGAAGTTGACACCAAGCTGAGTGGTGCAGCTGATACAACAGAAGGCAGAGAAGCCATTCAGAAGGTCCAGGCCAGGTTTCAAAAAGGAACCTAATGAAGTTTAACAAGGCCAAGTGCAAGGTGCTGCACTTGAGTGGGGGCAAGCTCAGGTATTTATTCTACTGGGAGAAGAAATCCTCAAGAGAAGCCCTGTAGAGAAGTACTTGAGGTCCTTGTAGATTAAAAACATGAGACAGCAGTGAGTGCCTGCAGCCTGGAAAGCCAATGGTATCCTGGGCTGCATCAACAGAGGGGTGGCAACAGGGTGAGGGAAGTGAAAGCCCCATCTGGAGTACTCCTATCCAAGCTTGGGACCCCCAGCACAAGAAAGCAGGTCTAAAGGAGAGCCATGAAGATAATCAGAGGGCTGGAGCACCTCTTCTATGAAGAAAGGTTGAGAGAATTAGGCTCATTTATCCTGGAGAGGAGAAGCTCCATGGAGGCCTCAGTACAGCATTCCAGTACTTGAGAGAAGCTTACAAGCAGGAGGATCAACCTTTTACGGGGGTAGATAGTGAGAGGACAAGGGTAAATGGCTTTAAACTCAACCCTGGGTAGCTGGCAGCTCTGCATCATGTAGCCCAAACTCCCATGGCTGAAAGCGGAGCTTGGAGGGGCAGAACTGGCCATGCCCTGCAGCACTTGGCTTCCTAAAAGGTTCCAACAGCCTAAGGCAATCTGATTTATGAATACCAAGCTCAGTAGAAAAAAAAAGTTAGTAATCATTATTAAAGAGGGAAAGCATTTGTCATGTCCTCCATCGCAAAAAAAAGTGCTCAACATGACATCTGTGCCAAAGGATTAGGAAATGTTTCTGAAGCCAACTGCTAAGCTGTGGTTTTTATTTTTGTGTTAAGTACAGCAGCATCTTAGTTACACTGGCACAGTACAAACCTGGAACACACAGCCCTACTTCTCCCAGACCTTAAAATTCAGGCACAGGCATGACATCCTTAAGGATCTGATTAACATGAAAGACAGTGGAAGAGGTATGTGTCTCCAAACGCTTCCCCAGACAGAGGGGAACGGGCTTTGGAAACTGCAAAAATGAGGAAGGTGATCCCTACAGCTGCTGAATGGTCAGACTGGGAGCTGAAGTAGGCAGCTTGGGTAACCTCCCCCAGGCACGCTGCCAAGTTTGCAGCACTGCCCTGAATTGCATCCAAGCTTCAAGTTCCAGCCCCGCTCCCTGATGATGGCATCCAACGGCCTTTCTCGGTTATAAACTGTCATGTGTAGAGCCTGGCTACCAACAAATGATTGTTGCAGACAGAAAGCACTTCAGAGGACAGTCACTTTGTAATCGTGTCAGGCGTCTGTCAGAAGATTGCATTTTCTACCCTCAGGTCTTATTTACTCACTTCTGGCCCCATAAGAGAAGGAAGAACACTGATGGGAAGAAATATGCATACCAGTTTTAGTCCCAGATTTCACTGGGAACACTGGATAACCGCAACAAAACACAGCGTACTTACCCATGGGAGTAACAGGGAGAAAGGAGGGTTGAGGAGACAAGAGAGGCAAAGATGGGGAACGGAGAAGAACAAAGCCATCCTGGCAGCAGAGGAGCATCTTCTAGGAAGCAGACCAGTGACTTAACAGTACTGCTGAGATAAATGCCTGGCCTCAGACTGCTGTGGCGGCACTGCCACCTGAGGGATCTTCACCATTTTTGTTAAGCATCATCTGTGATCGTTTCACTGTTTCTCCAAGTTTTCACTTTGACTGGCAGCAGGAAAAAGCCATAGTAACATAAAGACAAATAACAAAAAAAAAAAAAAAAAAAAAAAAAAAAAAAAAAAAGAGAGAAAGCACGTTATTCTTAGGATGTCTTCACAGGATACAGAGGAGGCACAGACTCTGCAATGGTGTCATAAATCTTCCAGCACAATGAAGCTCCAGATCTGTTACCGCTTCAGCTGCTCCAGAAGAAGGTTCTTACAGCATTGTTTGCTTCTCCCTCCTCTTCAAGTCCCTTTAGACAAACTGCTTTGACCAAATGCCTTGTATGCAGCTAACAGTGACATCTGCACATCTGTTAGGTAACAGGAAAGGAGTTCAACGTTAAAATGCTTTTGGTGCCTCCCAGCCAGACCAGGCTTCCCACTGCCTCTCAAGTAAAAATCATAAAAGTGCATAATATACTCATGCTGCTTTTCCCTATCCTTGCCACTATTCTGCTTATCTTATTTAACACTGCACCGTATGAGTCTGTAAAGAAACAGAAATATTTTATGTTTCTATCAGAAACATATCCGGTCATGCTGCCGAGGACCATAACACATTGATTGATTCAACCATCCACAAGGAAGCAGTGAATTCCCTCTCGTGACTGACTCCACTATGTGATAAAACCACTTACTGGTACCAGTGGACTTCTAAGGTCACTGCTTTGGAACAAGAACACAAGAAAGTCTTCACAGTCACATATATGAAGGTGCAATTATTTACATCCTTTCCAACTGTTGAGTTTGTGGATTTATGCTCACCATATCTGAGTCCATGAATTAGCGGGGTGCAACCACCACCTGTTTTTGCATAACAAGAACAAAAGGGATGGCATTCCCTATTTACATCCCTTCAGCACTGCCACCACCTCTTTTCTCTACCCTGGATCTGAACGATAAAAGGAACTTGAATCTAGGCAAAGCGTATCAGTCACAAGCTGGATGTGCTTACTGAATACTCAATAAGAAAAAAAGAACACATTAAAATGCTTCAATCTATTACGAATTCAACTACATCAAAATTGCCTTGGCACTGTGCTCCTGTAAATGGTGTAGAAAAAACAGTACGACAATTTAAAACTACAACACAATGCACATCCATAAAGAATACAGAATTAGGTTTATAAAATCACCCCCAATTGCTCATCTGTGCAGTACAATAAGCATACACGAACTGATACGCTACTTTTCTCCTAACACTGCACTCCCATTCAATATCACAGTGATTTATTATTTTAAATAAGCTTGGACATAATACGCACTATGAACAGAACCACAGATTGGCTGAGGTGGATGAGGATCTCAGGGTCCACCTGGTCCAACCCCTGCTCAAGCAGGGACACGCAGAGCAGGGTGCCCAGGGCCACATCCAGGCAAGGGATGGAGATCTCCAAGGAGACCCCACAGCCCCTCTGGGCAGCATGGCCCAGTGCTCTGTCACCTGCAAAGTGCACAAGTGCTGCCTGTGCCTGGTGTTTGGCTGCAACTTCCTCTATTCCAGTTTGTGCCCACTGTCTCTTGCATTAGCACTGAGCACCACTGAAAAGAGCCTGGCTCAGTTTTCTTAGCAGCCTTCCTTCCTTCAGGATGGCAGTATCTGAGTAACTCTGCTACAGAAGCAAGCACACAAGTGCAGAATTGCTTATCATAGAAAAAACAAATAAAAAGCATTGAGAATTACATTAAAAAAAATTAAAGTTGCAATTTAGTCAGATCACATCATTCTTCATGTTCAGCATCAAGGGTTTCTATACCACCTAAGCTCCTCAGGGAGTCGGGAGCCCTCAAACATTTCATACTAACTCCTGGTCTCTCATTCTTTGTAGCTTGCACAAAAATGGACCTCAGGAGATACACTGGACTATGTAAAAATCAAGGACTGCCCTTCAAAACAAGCAGCTAAAAAAATACTCAAGTATAGTCAGGGTTGGAAAAAGGACTGCAATCATTCTACTCTAAAAATGAAAGGGATCAGAACTTTAACACTTGTGCTTTCTGTTCAAGTTACAAGGAAAGGAATTAAAAAAAAAAACAATCAACAAAAGATAAAATAAGTCAAAGCATTTCCTTGCTATCTGAAGCTAGAACTACATATCAGTAAGAGTTACCATGGCTCCACAAGAATCACTAAGAATCCAGCTCATTAGATGTACAGCAAGATTTCTTCCATAATCTTAGCAATACTCTGATTTTAGAATACCAGATCATTTGTACTGATGAGTGTAGACACACACACACACACACACACACACACACACACACACACACACACACACGCACATTCTTCTATAGTATCTATTATCAACTCTCCCTTCAATTTGTGTCTGGGCTCCAACACACATACAAGGTAGAGGCCTATGACTCAAGAAATGCAACACTTACAAGGATGCTTTCCTTAACACGGAAAATGAGTTCTCCCTGGGCACCTACAATTTGCAGTGAAGATGTACATCTCAACATCATAGAACTGGTTCCTAAATTCACATGGATAAAACAAATAGACAGGCAGCATTACTGATCACACAGTTTTAAAATCATTAGGTGGGACAGAAATTACCGAATCTCACCGTTAATCCGAAGCATAGCCATACTCCTAAGCAACAGGACTCACTTCTGACTTGCCTAGAAAGCTGTAACAACATGGACTGAAATCACTTCTACAGAACTGACGCCTGAGAGCTCATCTTGGTTTCACTGCCAGCATTACTGAAGTTATTCCAATGCTGAAGTTTGACCAAACGATGAATATTTCAGTCAGTAATACGACCACCTCTGAAAGTCAAGAAGTGTACTTCTCCCTTTCTGCTATGAGAAGGCATCCTCTATTTGTTTTCACAATTACAGAGATCCCTGACAAAGAAATTACAGAGATGTAAAATCACCAGGCAGTATCCATGAGAAACTACCGATGCCCACAGGATGAATTTTAACCTTACTGCATTCAGTGTTTTATACTTATCTTCCAAGAAGAAAAGAAAATTCAGCTGTGAAATCTAGTTCTGTTTCATCTTCAAAACATTTACAGTGTTAAAATCCCACCCTTTAATAACAGAATAGTGGTACGTTGATATATTGATATCAATTTGAAGCAAGGTCCAATGGTATACATGGCATGAAATACAGGAAGAAGACAATAACCCTGAAGGTACAAGTCTGTGTCTCAGGAAAGGACAAGTACCACACAAAGCCTCTTTCTAAACAGGGAGCAAGTGGAACAGACGTGCCCAGGAACGTTCCATGTCTATTACAATACACACTGCAGCAAAATAAAGCTTAGTCCTTAAACTATGTTTACATTACCAGTGCACAGAAGTACTTCATACATTACCTTGGACAACGTGGATGCTCACTTTGAATTAGAAAACTGTATTTTTAAAGTCATATACCCTTAAAGCATACTGTTGACACCTGGCATTTTCCTCTCCTCCCATTACAATGAATGGAAGCAAGATACAAGCCAAAAGTTCATACGAAACCTGTGGCCATAAGAAACCATCTTATTTTTAATACTGTTACTACTTACCGCTCTGCTGAGCATTCTGTTGCTCCACAGCGTGGAGTAAGTAAACAAATCACAAAAACAAACATTAGAATATAATTTTTTTTTTTAATTTTTATAAATAACTTATCTGTTACAAAGACAGTTTACCCAGCTAAATCACAAAACCATCAACTCAAGATATCCAAATTAGGTTTTATTAATAAACAGGTAAAAACTGATTTGTCAATCTTCACATAGAACTGCAGATGAAGCTGAAAAACAAGGCCTCATTTTATAAACAAAATGCATTGAATGCAAGTGCTTTGGGTCTACTGCCTAATTACCTGGGATTGGCATTTTCTTCCCACATAAAAAAATGCAAAGCCTTCAAAACAAAGGCCTTCGTGTATTCACATAGATCACTTGTAAAATTCCTAATGAAAATGTCCACTGGCAAATGTTTACAGTGGGTGACAGTCTACTTTGTCTCTTGCTACATAGTTAGCACTCCCTCCAGCCTCACTTTAAGTGCTGCTACATAATCGTGTGCTGTCTTTCATACGTACTGTAATTCCATTTTCTCCATCTGTTACATACATTCCCGATCATGTGAATATTTTCCTTAAAAAAATAGATCATCAAAAAAAAAGAGATGCTTGAGGTTGCTTCAGTGTTCAAGTCTGTTTGATTTCTTTTTTCCAGCCTTTATTTCAGTTGTCCTAAATATTGCTATCCTTGTTTTCTATAAATATGAGACTTCACCACAAGTCAGGTTTAGAAACTGGCTGCCAAAACAGGAAAGCATTTAAAGTTCTTGAACAAAGCTGTATGATGCTGCTGCTGTTGATTTGGCACTGTGTGTACTTCCCCAACGAATCTCTCTTCAGGAGTCTGCAAGATACCCAGCAGATGAAGCAAGCTTAAATCAGAAGCTGATCTGTTGGTGGGTTGAAAGTTTCTTAGTTTATTTCCTCACGCCAGACAAAATGCTACCTTGTGTCACCCACCGTAAAACTCAGTGTACAGAGTGAACTATATGCATAACTCTTCCAACTTTTCCTGCATTTTTACCACGCTGCATCTGCAGGTCTTCACAGATCATCAGCATTTACAAGAGCAATGTACAGAATGAGCAGAGGAAAGCTATTTTGTGCATAGTTTCTTATTAATGCTCTTATTTTAAGGCATTGCTTCTCTCAGATAAAAGCTTAAAAAAAAGGGACATGATCGTGCTTAATCACTTAAAGGGAAAAAAAAAGAAAGTTAACAAAAAGACTATTACACTATACATACAGAAGTACAAGAAAATAATAAAGGTGAAGAAAAGAAATCACTTAAAGCAGGCTCTAGAGCTATGTACAGTAGGAAAAGCTTTGGGGTATTTCACTGTGTGTATTGTACAGACAACGCATGCAGTTTTTCCTTTTCATCTTTAGATGTGATTGTACTGGTTTCTGGCTTCACAGAGATGTTTTCAGGGAAGACAAGGCAAAGAGTACCACTGGTGTGTGAAGTTCCTCCCTTTATCAAAGGCACTATGTGGCAGCAAACAGTTTAAATAGTTAAACCTTGTTCCTTTTAGATTTCCTCTGTGCATGTAGTGTTTCACTGAAAGCTCTGAAAACAAAAATGCGAGCACTCTATTCCTTTCCCCTGTCAAAATTCAGTAGTGACATCGGGGCAGAGAAGAGGATGGGCAACACCCAAGCACTGAACACGGTGTGTGTTACTGGGATATGGTAATACTGTACATGGTTTAGGCAGCTGGCAACTGAGTCTTTCAGCAGATTACCTTTCAGCCGATGAATTTCAACTGCCTGTGACACAACACTGAGGCATTACTAGCTCTGTGGGCTGACATTTAACATTACAAACGCCATCTCGTCACGCCTTCAGTTTTACAAAATCCTACACAAAAATGCTTTTTTCTGCCCCCAATGACTGGATAGTTCCTTGTACGTTTGCTGTGGTTTTACAGAAGATAACAGGCCTGTTGGCTCAGAAATGCCTGGGCATTTCACACTGTTCACAGCGATTTAAGGCTGGATGGTTTAAAAAAGTACAGGCAGTACAACTCCACTGAGCTCCCTCATCTTCATCTGCGTCTGGAACAGTCTTTGGTGTTTTCACAATGGACCTCTGATCTGTCACGTGAAAGAGATAAGACAAACAGTTACTGACCAAGAACAGCATGGAAAGAATTCTGAGATGATTTTTTCACTAACTGAGAACGATTCTGTTCCTCCAAAAACTGCAGTTATTACTAGCGACAGAAGCAGCTTTTTACCACCCCCTCGGCTACATCTTGATTGTAAGTCAGTCAAATGGTACAATGTGAGCTACACAAAGCTTCCAGCAGCCCCCCTTGCGCTCAAGGCTATTGCATGAGATGAAATTTAGAATCACAGGGAACAAAACCAGTATACCGAACGTGAAAAAGATTAAGTCTGAAGTCTATGGACAATGATATAAACTAAATGCTCTGCAACCTTTTCATGAATTTAACATTCTGCCTCCAGAATGAGTATCAGCAGCTCTTCCCCAAACCAGAAAAGCAGTCAGATACACTGAAGAAAAATCAAAGCCTAGCTCTGTCCAGTTATAAGACACGTGTATGTTTGAATTTCAACACAAATGTTAACAACTACTCATGGAAAAATGATCTTCATTTCCTTCTACAACAGGTTGGTGGGTGGGAAAAAAGCAACAGCATTCAGATTTATCTACCATAGAGGGAACTACACAGTTGACAGAACTGATTCGTTCTGACATTCTTCATGGTCCAGCTATAAAACCAACACATCTTAAAGGACTGTGTATGGATTTATTTTGGTCCGTTTTTCATCAGCAGTTTAGATAATGAAGTACTAAAAACAAACTTATAAAACATGAAGAGCAGTACCAGTCTGGAAGAGCTGCACACAATTTGAAGGATAAAAAAAAAAAATTGAACTTAACTAGGCCATTCTGAAAGAGAATTCTCTTCAGAAGAGATTCTGTGGTGAAAGTTACTGCACTCTATAATGACCATCCACACACACACAAAATATAGAAAACTTCCTGCACAGAAAAACTGCACAGAAACAGCAGTGGATTAATTATTCCACTGGGTGGTCTTTTTAGGTCATGCTATGATGCTGTTACAAATTTTCCTCCTTTGCTGTATGTAACGCATGAGAGCTAATTATTCTATTTTGTTTGATAGATTTGTTTGTTTGACTGATTACCCCACTAAGGCAAAAAATAAAAATCACATGCAAAATTCAAGGGGAAGTAGAACGTTCAAGACTAATAAGTTCCAGAATATTGACTGCTCTACTGGGTAACATCCCTCTTTTCTTCAGCTACTTAAGACTATTACATAAAGTGCAAGGAAATCCTCCAGTCTAGGTAACCGAGTTACTGTAATAAGTAACTTCACCAAGGACAATGACCAAACCCACTCCTCACCAAGGACAATGTCAAAGTAATCTGAGTTTCACTCCTGTGTCTTATGCTCATTTCTAAAAAGGTGGATGTTTCCATTTCCTTTAACTATCTTGTGACATACTAGCCATCTTTAAGCACAGCTCATTTAATACACTTCTCTTTCCTCAATGTACGAATGGCAAAAAACTATGCTTTTGAAGAAATCATCTATTTCACAGTCAATATTTAATCTAGAATCACAGGAAAGAGCTTAGTACTAGATGCAAACCAGATATTAGCATAAAACAAAAAATTTACTAATACAGTACCTTTGGGTTTTGGTGGCACCGGACCAAGAAATCCAATATTATCATAAAAATTATGAATAGCACTGGGATTAAAATGTGGTCCTAAAAATAAAAAAGAAAACAAAATAATGTGCAACTGTGTTTAAAATACACCTGGGTACAAAAGCATATTCTTTTTTTCTAGTAGTTATGATTTAGCTTATCTTTTATATCAAGGTGTCAGTGAGGACCTGCATGAGATATTAGTAGCATCAAGAATACAAAAACTTACTGAAATATGCAATATAAGGATGTCAGAAACAAAATTTAGGCATCCACGCTTCTACAGCCTCGTTCTTAGTTGACTGCCCAATCTCTTTAAATTATTTCTTTCCCCTGTTCTCATAAGATTTTATAACTATTAACTTATAACTATTTAACTGCATTTTATTTGTAAATTTTACCTAAATTTCCCACATTCTAACAGTACTGAAGAGATGTATGACCTTCTATACATTGTGTCCCGTACAGCTTTTTACTTTCTCCTTATCTGCAGGTACACTGTCTAAAGGAGAACTCGCATGGCTCATGACTAAGCTGATCAAACAGCCTGCCACTGCTCAAAGTGGAAAGCACCAGTCCGTTCTCTCTCACTGCCTCATTCCTCCCTTCCCATCTCTCCCTCACACCAGCTGTAGATGTTTCCAGTAATTCCAATTTCTTTTCCTTCCCTCCACCCCCACCCCGGATAGAGTGCAGTATTAGCTCTGTAAAGGGTCTACAGGTAAAGCACAGTAGTGCTCTATACACTGACAAGAATGGGGAGCAAGGAGAGACGGGGACATTGTGTGGGCAGCAATTAAACTGGCTCAGTTGTCTGAGTTTCTCCCTCATGACCAAAGGCTGTGTCTCTGTTGGCAGAGAAAGTTGAAGGAGGAGAGCACAGTGTTACAAAGGTACTTTGTTTGCTAGCTAGAGATACTGAATACAAGACAGAAGTGCAAGACAAGAAAGAAGGACGTGTAGGTATGACTACATCATTTAGAAAACTCTTCCCTTCTTCTCTGATATTCAAGTGGTCAAAGAGCTTTTTTTTCCCAGTAATTTTTTAAATAAATGGCATCACAATTCTCTCTTTGGAGAGAATTCAGAGCTAGGAACAACAACGGGATTAGGAAAATCATATAGCTGACAGAAACAAATAGAACACAGTTACTTTCATAGTTCCACTTAAATTAACATGATGATTTTGCAAACAGCGTATCTACTGGTAACACAGTGCATGTATTTTTAACACAGCCACTTCTGATACATGCAGACAGTGAAAGGAGAAAGTAAAATTAACATTAACACTTGTTGACGCACTAACAACATACTGTACCTCTTGCTTGAAAAAGATCAATCTCTTTGGTTAGGCAATCTATGTCTATCTGCAGCTGTCTGTTACAACTTCTTAACTGTTGCATTTCTTCCAGCTGAAAAAATAAATCTGCTTGTTAGACTAAGTGCCCCAATTTTAGTATCAGTTATCATTCACACATAGGTAGATAGTAATTTTAGAAGTGAAGACAAAATAATTTTCCCTTATTGTTTCATTTGTCCAAGCATAAGCTTTGACAAAGCTTTCAGACCCACTGAACTCTCCTCTCATCAGACTTCAGAGCTGACTGAACAAACTCCAGATTGTGGATAGAACACAGCCAATGGCCCACCAGATCAATGGCTATCTTCTGGACTGAAAACCAGTGCGTTATCAGTTCTCTTTGAGATTAGTATACACACGAAAAAAATACTCTGTGAATAGCCATATGAGCGTTAAGTAATATAAACCTTTAGGTGATCATTCTTATAAAAACATCAGGAAGGACCACAAGGTGCAAATCTTTTCTGACATTGAAAGCAGCAACAACTGGCAAACTGAAAGGTTGATGGCTAAATAATACATGTTTAGTCTCTGCACTACGCTGTTCACCTGTTTAATTCTAGGTATGCTACCTACTGCTAGCATATACTGTCAATATATGAGCTACTATTCCTTTAATTTGCTGTAACAGCCCATGCTTGTGGTTTAGGCTTATAGCCTACAGCCGTTTCAACTTACTGATGGAATTTGGGAAACAGAATTCGATCTTTTCAGCCGCCTTCGTGTCAGATTATTCTCCATTTCATTGACCTCTGATTTTAGTTTATCCAACTTTTTCTTTTGAATCTCAAGTTCTCGTTGAAGTCGCTCCATCCTGGCCTTCTGATGTACCAGTAAAGCTGTAATACATAAAGTCCCATTTTATCTACTTCATTATCCCTTCCACGACAACATCAGATAAAGATGAAAGCTAGTATTCCTTTGGGGAAATACAGACAAACATTTCTACAGATTCTTTTTCCATTCTCCTCACAAGAAAGCCTCTGCCAGAAGAAAGAAAACATTGCATTTTGCAAAACAGCATAAATCAATCACAGATAACAAGCAGATACAATGAGAAAGTCATATAACGTAACAGAAGATCATGCAAAATGTAGCTGTAATCTACAAAAGTCTTTTTTTAATAATCCAGCAAAACTATGAGAATAGCTTTCAGAAGCTAACACATTTTCTTGCATTGTGTTTTGCCCACTCACAGTAAAAGAGATGGCATGATGTAGACTTCAGAGACAGCTGCATGACAGAGCACTATGGTAGGTAAGAAATGAGATTTTTCATTTTATTGCTATTTGGATTGGAACACAATCCAGTGTTCTTTTCATAGCAGGAGACATCAAGTGAAACCAAAACAGAAAGTACTACAAGCGATACTGCTGGTAAACATTAGCTATATTTATCACAGAGGCTGGACTGTGAGTAATTTCATCCCCCAACCATTAGCTCAGCTTCTAATTTCTCTCACTGCTCACTATTTGTACATTAAATAGCATATGAAGACTTAATTTAGAGACAACCAAGTTAGCATTTAAATCACGTCTTTTTAAACCTAAAGAACTTAAGTAGAACAAGCAATTGAATACATACAATTTAAGGAGTTTATTTCATTAAGGACAGGTATACTGCAAAGTATCACCACATGAGCAGATAATGCTGCTCAAAGGCATAGTTCACTTTCAGTACAAGTGAAAGAAGTATTCCATTAAATAAACCCAATCATTTCAACTGCTGCATAGTCATCCATCAATTAAATTACTAAATCATATTAATATGACTACAGGTACTTCTGTAGCACTTCTGAAATGAATGAGAAATAGCAACAACAAAGTACTAAAAAAGACAGGAATCTTCCTCAGAAACAACCTGTTTAAACGAGACTGGCTGAAATGCAAGGCTTAATGAATCTGTGTTTCTCAGGTAGCATTAAGTTCAAAGCACTCCTAATTTGGCTGGCTAGGTTTCCTGAGCAGTAGCATCACGGAAAAAAAAGAAAAGCATATAAAAAATACGAAGCTTTTCTCATTTTCAAGCAGGTAGAACTGCCGTTCATTGCAAGTCCTGCCATTTCATTCACACATTGTGCTTGGTCTTTCCTCAGAAGGAGGAACTGTGCCAAACTATTTTTGTACAGTTATAGAGCCACAAGGCTGCACCCAGATTCAGTCCAGGCTTTTGAGTTATGTGTTTAAAAGATAATGAAATGACAGAGCTGTAAAGGTTTCTACATGTTTTTGTTCAATTTAGAATTGTTTAAAGAAAGACATCTATTTATTTGTGGTTGCCACTATCCATGCTACAACAGAAGGTGCAGCTATTTATTTGTGGTCGCCACTATCCATGCTACAACAGAAGGTGCAGCTGTGCTCTTCTGTAGCATAAAAGTACAGTAACAGAAACTCCAAGATGTAGATTTTTGTTGAAGACTGGGAATCATCAGGTAAGTAGTCTCCAAAGACAGCCTCCCCAGTTGAACAGCATTTTATGAACAACTGAAGAAAAGAACTTTTTTCTATTTATGATCTACTAGGAGCTAGGAAGATAGCTGCAATAATAAAGAAAGGAAATCAAAGACTACTTTGCCCCTATTCTTGCAAGGAAATCACAAAGCCTTCTTCCTTCCAGACTTATTTTTCCACTTTTAGATAGCCTCTTCTATTTTCACTGCCTTGGTATTACTGTTGAATCAACTCCTTGAAGGCCAAGTTACTGCTATGTGACCTACGGTAACACAGCTGTGCGCTACCAAGCAGACATGAAACTCCTCAGACCTGTCCAACTACAGATGCAGGCTGTCAGTTAGCAGCAATAGTGCTGGATGTGGAAGATGAGAAAGAGCATCATCACAGTGCCTCCAGGACACATGCACTCATGAGTATGACCGTGAATAAGAGTGGACTCTCTAAAGGGCTTTTTTTCCCCCTTATAGAGGGAAAGCAAACAACTCATTTCTATGTTCTCCAGCATCTTTGGTTTAGAAATTCAGCCGTCATTACGGACTTGCACAGGGTGCAAAAAGGACTGATGGATGCCCACAGCATTTTCATTTTCTCTCCTAGCAGCTCTGCAACTATTTTACCATTTTAAGTCCCAACAGATTTTAAACACACTCGTTATAAAATTTATATTACTATTAAAGAAAAATGATTATTTGACACTCCAGTGCTAAATATTGTCTATTAAAAATAACTTGGATAAGGAACTGACAAGACATTGGTCCAAGTGGTGGATTTTATATAGAATTTGGCCATTTTGCATAAATATTAACTTGGCAGCTGTAGAAAAATAATGAGGTGACAAAATCCACCCACCTCCTCAGTGCTTATTAATGAAGAGCAGCAAGTAAGTAATCAGCCCCCCCTAGCGTTGATCAGAGCAACTGGAAATGTTAAGAGAAAACTATGAAGTTTTCTCTTAACTGAATTAACTACGTAGGGTCATTCCAACCTAACGCCTCCTGTCAGTAACACTATTTGGTAGAGCAAATTTTCAGCTACAAAACTCTCTCTTTCAACACAGTCACCACCATTAGCCATGCATTTTCATCAGCAATGAGCAAGAGCCTGCATGTCACGCTTGTAACAATCTGCACCAGCAGAGGTGACCCACTGCCACTGTCACCAAGGCCGAAACCTCACTGGGCTCACATCCACTGTTTGGTCTCCAGAAATGTTCAGCAAGCATTGATGAATGTCAGTGGGTGCCATTTTTCCTGTGTGAAGGGATTCAATGAGACACCCTTCGTTTATATACACTTCCATGTCAGATGCCAACTTGTCAGACTGCCCCTCTGCTGCCATCTGTCACACAGCAGCAGCATCCAATGGAATATTTGGTGGAAAGGTTCAGTCTCTACTGCCACATCACCAACATCCACCCCTGACGTGGGCCAACATAATAAAATAGGAGGCATTACTTTCAGAGCAGCCCTCACACAATTCAGGTAATAGCTCTAGTGGAGACATTTAATGGTCTACTCTTGATAATCCTGTGTTACTTGCAGGAATGAAATTCTACCTGTGTGGGCAACACTGGCACATCACAGTTAACTCTCCATAGGCTAACTGTAATACAAGCCAGAAAGGCTCAGGCTTGCACGTACATATTCAGATATCCTTAAAAAGAAGCTATTTACTGTAATCACCCTAGTACAAGAAATATAAAGACTTCCTCCTTGTCTAACTGCTAGTGTACCACAATTTGAACAGCTTTGATGACCAGTCTTTTCATTAGGTGGAAACAGGATACTGTGCACCTTCAGCTTTTTTCAGTCTCTGCATTCTACATTCAGCTGACTGGAAAGAGCAGTTCACTTCAGTTCTCTGGCAGATGTGCACTTCAATGTCAAAGGAAACAGTGGCACTTAACCACGAAACAGCTGCAAACCATTGCAATTACAGGAAGCAAGAAACTGTGCAGGACAAAAGGTCACTACTCCTATACCAGAGACCCATTCTAACAGGTGCCAAATAAAGCTTGTGTTTGAAGAGGTACACCTAACTGATTTCTCAAAGCACCTGTGAACTTGAATTTTTAAACAAACACTGTTGATGCATTTCTAACAGAAAAGCTAATCCAGGAACACAACAATTTCACCCTACTCTATAGATCTATGAATTTGCAGACTCAAAATTTCTTGGTCAAATTTGGAGGGAAGTGGAATTCTGGTAATGCAATTACTCTGCATCAATAGATCAGTGAAATTCTTAAGAATGCTGTTTGTGCATGTTTTCAAAATCCACATTTGAAACTCTAGGAAATTCCATCATTTACTAGGCATTTTCAACAGTTCTTTCTGATTTGTTTCTCCCTTCCGATACTCTTCTCACTTTTTGTTTGTGCTCCACTTAGTGTATATGCCTGATACATAGAGCCAAATATAAGGCTGTATATTTTCTTATGTCACATGATGCAACTAACTGGAGGCCTCTTGAAGCTGGGGCACAGCTGTATCACTCAGATCTTTTATTTCTGAACATCTGTGAGGTTTGGTTAGGACTTTCTTTCCTGCGGCTTCCACTCCTCCTGAAAGCTTTAAAAGCTTCGAGAAACAAAAAGAAGAACTGTGCAAAATGTCAAGTTACTAAGTAGTTTTGCAATCAGTATATTTACATTAAATCGCAGTGACAAGATCTGCTAAATAAATGTATATCCACAGAAATATCTGTACCTGGTACAGATGAGTAAGTCTGTTTACTATGCAGCATACCAGCCCCTCTCAAAGTTGAAAGATAAAAATAACAAAAACATCAGTCAAAAGCCAAGTAGCAGTGAACTAAGGGACTTCAGCAAACTCACTAGTATGAAAACATTAAGCTGAAGATTTTATTCCAGAATTAATGTATTTTCTTCAGAGCCCAGCTGCCTATCCATTATACAGGCTGAACGCTCTGCAGAGAATAAGCAATTACTAGTAACTGCTTAGCCTCATTACTCAACATAAGACTGTGTACACAGTGACTGTACGTAATAGAAAAACACTTCTAAGTACCAAATTCTCAGTTTCTAACCGAATTTCACCTTTTCATCCATAAGGCACGTTACATAATATATTGAAACCTCAGCTAAGTATATTAGTAAAATTATATTATGCATTGAAATATCTGAACTAATGGGAATTGATACTCTCGTACAGAGAACTAATATTAAAGTGATTAGCATAAAAATTCATCTTTGTTTGGCTTTTCAGCATGCTCCTAGTAAGATTTTTTTCTAACATTATTAATATTATTGACTTCACTAGTGGATGGATGCTGTCAACGTTTCCATGAGCAAGTCCACAGGATTTCAAACTGGAATTCCAAAAAACAAGGAACATATAATTAGCAACTGCTTCAGAAACGTCTGCTGACAGTGACTTTCTTGACATCACCAAGCCAGCTGCAGAGATACAACCTAGTATTCCAAGCTAACAGTTGAGTGTCTTAACTGCATCACTTTGATCTATTACCCTACTCCCTTTCACATTGCACAACCTCTAGTTCTGGCAGCAAGCTAAACAAAAATCTGCAGCAGACTTCTACTACCCACTGAGACTTACTGGAGAGAACAGCAGAGGAAACCACGGCAAAAAACCAGAAACGGAATCAAGAAAAAGACTGGAATGCCTACACACACTGTAATTGAAAGAAAGCTCCACAGATAACCTTTGCTCTGAAATGTTTTCATTTCTGGATGTTTGGATTCATGACTTTGTAACTCTGTATGAATACTGAACAATACTTTCCTTGTTTGCATTTTTAAAATCCTCCCTCAACAGAAACCTGGAAAGAAACTCAATCATGGAAAGCCAACCTTCCTGTGGGTCATCAACGGGGTTTAGATTTTTCAGATTTACACAATGAGAACCCGCCACTTTATTCCAAGGAGTTAACTGTTGCTTACTGATAAACTACCAGGCAGACAAGCCTTGTGCTTTATCAGAGAGCTCCACGGCCAACTGCTGCCAGAAGAATAGTATTCTTGACTCCCAATATCTGCCCCCGGTTCTCAATGAGCAGAGAATTCTCTCACAGCCAGAGGTCATTCTGCTCTATACTGGTTAGACCTGAGCTGTTTTTATCCCATGCTACTACTGCCCACCTGAAATCCTTGTCCCAGACTATCCTTCCCTTCTTGAGGATAACTGTTTCATCCTGCCTGTTGACATCAAGCTGAAATTCTGATATGTAGGCATCCTAGTCAAGGACGTATTTCTGAGAGGAAATGATGGAATAATCCTGTCATCATCAAATCCCTCTGCTTTTCAGCAAAAGAAGGACAGTGGCAGGCATTACTTGCAGACAGGTCCAACATCTTCTGTTCTCCTGTGCTTATGAATCCATTTCACTGGAACATAGTGAAAGAGATCTCCTTTGACACCAAACCAGCTCTACTTTTCACATTCCTCCTATCCTAAGCCAGATTTAGTTCTCCCTGCCAAGATACGGAGCATTCTGGGCAGAAATGGAAAAGCTGATGAAAATGCATTTTTTTCTCTAATCATAGCCAGAGAAACGACTCATCTGTTTTGGCTAAAATTAAAGTGAGACAAGCACCTAGGTTTCTGCACGCTCTTGCTAAACTAGATGCAGTTTAGAATATGTCCCTCACAACAGAAAGCATCAAGTAATTCAAATCACGTTTAATATGCTAAAAACAAACAAACAAAAACCACAACAGCACACCATTAAAATTAGAAAAAAAAAAAACCAAAAACCCAAACACCTAACCACCTCTAAGTGAAAGATCTAGGTCTAGTAGTACTCAGTAGGTCTTCCAGAAATCAAGGTCATAGCAGTAGGTCAAGTCACGCACTTCTCAACTTTCAAAAGATCGAATCATAACAGAAAATAAAAAATACTGCACATTGCAGAAGAAATAGAGCAACGTAATGCCAGAAATCCCAAGCATTTCTGAATACAAAGAACTTGGGAAACATGAGCGTATTTCATTTGAACTACTGAATGAACTACACAAAATGAAGGTATTTCTCCAAAGTCAGCATGGAGACAAAAGCTAAACCAGCCCACATCATACATCTAATCTAAAAACTGTGTCTGCCTTGGCCTCAAGAACAGCTGGGCCCCACAAAAGCTATGTGCCATTCAAAACTTCTGAATTCTAGGCTGCGTAGCAGAAATGGGCTTTGCAAGTCTGCCTCAACTTGATAAATTAGATACTGATATCTACCAGCCTATAGAGACTGTGCAGGAGTCAGGCTCTTACCAACAACAATATAACTGCATCCAGAAGAAGTGCATAAGCTATAATCACTTTCAGTTAACTTTGTTACTGGTGTACTCCAGATGCACACCGTCCTTTCACTGTCCTAATTAATGTACTTACACAAAAAGTATACTCAAAAGAACATTTAGAGTGTTCAAAGAACAAACCAGTGTTTTAATGTTGAGTCTGAAATGTATCAATAAATTGAAAGATTTTGACAACCTACCCTGAACACTGAATAAAGATGCTAAGATCCATTCAACAACTTCATAGAAAAGCCCCCAACAGGGTTAATAAACCATCAGGATGGTAATAAAAGTGAGAAAAAAAATATGAAAATGGAAAAAAAAAGTTTTAAACTGGGTTACTGTATCACATTTAAGTTTTATCCTTCTATTACACTATCAATCCCTTAAAACAACTGCCTTTGGTACGGTTCTTTTTTTCACATTTTAACAACACAAATATAAAGACTTTCAGCATTTTACTGTCAGGCAACCATTAGGAAACAGAGGCAAACACTTTGTCCAACTGACTGCTTTGGAAGTTTGCTTTTGAAGTTTGCTTTTCTTGGTTCTTAAATAACACTCACAAAAAGGGAGAAAAAAAAAAGGAAACTGTATCCAATGGAAACAGTATCTCAACTGATCCAAATGTCTGCCAGTAGACTTTTAACTTTAAATCACTAGGACAAATTACACAAGCTAAGATGTTTCCTTCAGAACAACATAAAAACAAAGACACTGTGACTCCACTTCATTAAACAGATAACATATCTTCTTAAGACAAATGAGAATTATCTCCAAATATTCAGTTACATGTCTTTGCCATAAAAAGAAATCTATGACTTGCTTATAAACCTTTTTTGTTTATTCAGGAAATACTCAAGAATGCTAGAGTTGAAGATAACATATTAATATCACAAAGGTTTATCAACTGTTTCACGCTCTGTAGTTTACATACTGAATTGACAATCTGGTTGAAATCTCTACTACTTATATTAAGAATATTACCTTGCGTGTAGGCAGCATCATCAGATCCCATACTCAATTTTCGTGCATCACTGATCCTATCCACATGTGCTAAAACAGGGTCAGTAAGATGCTGGATACCCTCTGGTTCAACATAGTGATCAGGAAGGTTTAGAAGGTTTGTAGGCTCAAAGGTTGGGGAGACTACCCCTGGGGAAACTGCAGGGGGCTTATTTGGAGAAACTGTAATTTTAAAAGTATATTTTGTGTTAGGCTGCGTAACAACCACTCGAGGAGAGGTTGCAGTGGTGCTGTTGCCCACTGCTCGACTCTTGGGTGGATGGTGATGAATAAATGCAGGACCCATGCTTACTTGACCAGACATATTCCTAGAAGTGGCAGATACTCCAGGATTTGTTGATATGAAAAGCGTGGGCTGGTTCCGTACTAGTTGATCATCTCCTGTGGTGGCATTTGCTGAAATGTAGACCTTAGGCTGACCACGTGTGATCACTTCATCAGTATTTGGAGGACTGGCCGATATGTAAACAGTGGGCTGACTTCTACTTAATGTCTGGCTGTTGAGGGAAGAGGGAGTAGTGGAGGTGCGAGGGCCAGTTGAACGCAACTTAGAAGAACTATTTCTCTGTGGTGGTTCAAGTTTGATTTCAATTTGGTTTTTGCGAGGTCCTGTGGATATATTCTGAATGTTGTATTGGCTATGAGCAGAGGATTGTGCGCTACCAGATGAATGAATCATAGGTGCTTGTGGAGTAGTAGGAGAACTGATAGGCATATAGACATGAGAAGTCTGGTGGCCTTGCTGATTCGGCTGCGTTGAGTGTTGCGATGAGGTATGTGGCGTAGTATTGGATGTAGGAAGAGTAGTCCAAGGACTCGGCTGCGAAGGCTGGTAGACTTGCTGAGGATGCATAGGATTAAACTGAGATGCCCAGCCTGCCTGCTGCTGTGTCTGTCGAGCTGTACCACTAGGAGCTGTGATATAAGGCCTAATATAGATAGAATTTCCCTGTGGACTGTTAAGTACAGGAGGAGGTACACCATGTATGTGCAAAGATGTAGGGGTATTGCGGCCAGGCTGAATATTTGGGGCTAAGGTTACCATGATTGGGTTGAATCTGGGTGTTTGTTGAGACAAGTTAGATACTCCTTTGCTGCCTAGGTGAAATCCAAGATGTTGCCCTGGATTAGAAGCACTAACTGTATTACCCATTCCAAAGACATTAAATCCTTGTGGAACCTGCGCAGGTGCAGTCTGTGGTTCCTGCTGAAATAGTTCATTGTTGGGCTGCTTGGTTTGAAGGTGTCCATCGCTAACACTGTGAGCTAGAGTCCTACTTCCATTCATTCTTCCATCTCTTCCATGGTGATACACATTCTGTGACTGCAAATCCAAATTAAGAGATGTCATGTGATTTCGTAGTCCAGGAATTGCAGAATCATCCGAGAAACTTAGGTCTCCTTCACCATAGAGATACTTTGTGCTCTCCTGAGACAGAACTGCACAACAGGCATCCAAATTATTGTTATTCTATAAAAGACAGATGAAAGTTTGACATTACTGATAAAATACTGTTATGGTTAGATAAATATAACCACAAAACCATCAGTGAAAAGTTAACAATGTAGCATCAAATGGAAAGCTTTAGGTGGTTGGCCAGCATAGCAATTACAAACATACACACAAAGGGCTTGCATGTGAAGCTTACTGTTTTGAGAACAGCAACTCAGTCACTGGAATCAAGAACAGAAGTCTGCACTGCTGCTGAAGCAATGACAGTGACATCTTGGATCTCGATAAGCTAACTTGGTACAATATGATACACAGTGAATGAATACTTTTGCTATTCCCTCTGAATTTCAGAACAATCTCCATCAATGACCACATCTCTGGCTTGAGAAGAAAATGACAGAAAGAACAGACTCACAGTACCTGCACATGTACAGTACTGGTCAACATCTTAAAATCAAATTACATGTTTACTTAAAAAAAAAAAAAAACCAAAACTTTTTGCAAACACTTCAATACCAGTTATCCAGTAACTCCTGCTGAAAATGAAAGCTAAATCGTCTGCAGAGAAGAAACATGCAGACCAAAGAAGTTGCACAGGAACATATGACTTCAGAAGCAACGTAAAAACTCAGTTTGTGCACACACAGCATATGATCACTTTTTTGCAAGTTGAAAATATTAATGAAAACCCAGGGGTCATTTAAGCCACTGTTTGCAAAGCTTTTAAATACTTACATTTGTATAAGATTACTTTATAAAACCTGTAATAAAGAAACTTAAAAACCACCACCTAGCTAATTTGCTTTTTTAAGAGGATATCTGAAGGAAACCAACTGCTAATCCTAGCTCTATATTTCCACACATTTAATAATACTGTACTCAGATCTCCGTAACAGTTTTCCTACATAAGGGCCTTACTAAAAGAGCCAACGTGTGCTGGTGGCATAATTTCAGAACATTGTGCTCTGTCCATATTACTTCCTGTACACTCCTCTCTCCAGCTCTCACCTCAAGAAATAAGTTATTGCTTTCAGCCAGAAAAGCCCTTGTTAAGGCCCAGATGTTGTAAAAACAAACTAGGTGTCAAATTCATCCAAACACACTGAACACCAGTTACAAGAAAGAAGAAAAATGATCAAGGAAAATATTGCACATGCCAAGTAGTAACATTATCAAATAGTTAAAGAACACACAAGCAAGAGAAAGTGTTCCATGCTACAAGCTTTGCACCAAGTTATTTCTGTTAAACTAGTAGATAGTAGCTCCTTCAGCAAGGTGAGGGCTCGGACAGAGCTGTGCAGACAAAGCAAGCCTGCCTCTACCTGAAAAAAACTACCGAAGGAAAAAAGAACACATAACAGAAGTGGGAGAGGGAGGATGAGCTAAACTCCACCCACAAAACCAAAACTATGTGTTGATACAGGCCAGATGAAGTTCTGAATTCTTAAATAATAATTAAAAAAAAAAAATACCCAATCCAAACAACAAAAAAGCTTTATTAAAAAAAAATACAGGGTTTTCTAAAGGCCATCTAACTAGCCAGTCACATAAAAGAATTGTTGCAGAAATGTCTTGAGAGAGATGAAAGTGGGTCAAATGACTGTACACATAATGGGTCTAGACTGGAATAAGCACAAGAGAACAAAAGAATCAAATAAAGTTAGCACTGAAGACAGGAATCAAACTAAGAAAGAACAGTGGGTAAGAAAATACAGTAATGGTAGCCTTGTATCCATTGCAAAGAAGAAAAGGGAGCCAGAAAAGGGACAGGATGCCATAAAAAAACAAGCTAGAAATCTTAAAGATTTTGCATGAACTTCAGTGAACGAAAAGTACTAACAGAAAGGCCAAAAAAAAAAAAAAAAAAAAAAAAAAAAAAAAAAAATAGTCAAAGCAAAGAGGACCAGGCCAGGCTTGCAAGGCCCTTACATTCAACTTGAATGCATTTTCTTTGGACAATTTTTGTTTTTTTTTAAGACCACATCCAATCAGTTCCAAAATTTCAGTGATGTCAACGAGCAAATTGGAGAACTCAAGGGGGAAACGGGGGCACATGGAACCCCTGGCATCTTCTGGCTGGCAGAGGCAGAGTTTCAACCGCTTCTAGTTCTTTATAGATCAGAGAACCGGTTGATGGCAGAATTGAGCATATTCCAGCAAAACAATGCCCCTCATCTTAGCTCTGCCCATGTCCCAATTGAGTTTATAATGTTGGCACCCTGAAAGAGAAAGAAAAAAAAAGAAAGAATAAGAATGTTGGAGGGAAATGAGGAAGCAAGGAGAGGACGTAGACTTGAGGCGCAGGTGGGGCATAAAATGCCCCAGACACAAAAAAAAAAGAACCAAAAAGAACAATGTCCATGGAAAGGGGAAGCTGTGGCAATCCCTTTGAATGAGAAGAAGGGGAGGCTTGAATGCAGGAAACTTGCTTGCCAGGAAGAATGGAAGAATGCAAAACTCTTCTGGAACACTCAATGCAGTCAGCCCCAGAAAGCAATAAGATCATCAGTTCCCTAGATGATACAGGTTTCCTTTTCATCTGTTAGCTTTTGGTGGTCCTCTGGTTTCAAGATACTGGGTATCACTTGGATATTTTAACACTGGGCAAAAGAACAGCATTGAGTTATCTGTACAGTTTTCCTGCACAATTCATAGCAACCTTAAGAAGCCTTGGTTGTGATAAAAACCTTTTGTCACAATCACTATGAAGTGCATAAGTGCTTCAACTCTTTCAGGTTCCCTCCTGTGATATTTTATACTTCCTGTTGTAAAAATAGCTTCACTCTGACACATACTGCGCGGGCAAGGCAAATCACAGCACTTCTTATATAGTACAGTACATTACTAGTTATAGCTCTGAACTAAGCTACAGTTATTACACCTACCAGAAATTAATTCTACCATGCTCAGTTACTACAGGACACTAGTTGGTATGCAGACACTGTTCCAGAAGCACTACAAATACATGTGCAAGTACTGTCAAACCCCACTGTCCAATCTTTACCACCAGCTCAAGTACACAATTTCTCAGTTTGAAAAAGTTATATTATTATTATTTTTTAGAGCAGTCCATCTTAGAGTAGCGTAGCCAGAAGCTGATTCAGAGAAACCAGAGCTCATGAGATTTCAAACACCAAACTGAGAGGATTTGTCTCAGAAAATCTCAGCCTTGCACAACCTACTAACAACACTATCATAAGTAGCTTCAGGGTGTACTGAATTACTGTAATAATATTGTACATATGGAACATTAGTTACCCTATATAATTTTCTTTTCTCCTTTAAACACACTTACAAAAGCTAACCTAAAAAAATTCCCTCAAAATCCAAACTCTCATTCCATATCTCTATCAAAGTACAGGATGCACAATATCTTCTCTTCACAGTTTTAAGACTTCTTTTTATATAAAAAACAAATCCACTGTATTTAGTAGTATTCAAACACTGCTGAGTTTTGAAGAGCCACGTGCTATCTTTTAAAGAACCAAGAACCGAACATCCAAAAGGTGACGACTCTTGCATTCACTCTTACTTCACTGACCTTACCCAATAAGCAACTCTCTCATTTAAAGAACAAAACTGTAACTGTATTATAAAAGTTACATTAATTCTGTGGAGAGCTAATATAAAAAATAGCAGTAAACTACCCCGAGAACAAATACAAGCAGTCTATTGTCTGGTTCAATTTTCCCTACAGCTAAATAACTAAGGAGAAAGGATTGGGGAAAGCTTGAAACCTCACAAGTCCACTTTCAAATCAAAAACAATTCTCTCAAGAAGTGCCATTTTCACAAATTCTCACTCTATTATAAATGTAGAGTTATGATCATGCCTTGAAAATTCAAACATTATACTGGCACAATCACACTTCCAACAGCACAACAGGCATAGCACTATTTGGATGCATGTATGTTGACTATATATATGTCAAATGTAAGTATGGACACATGTATTTTATATATTAAAATACATATAAAAATAAAACAATCAGTATTCTTCACAGCATAACACTATCATCAAAGACATGTCATAGCCATAGTCCAGGGACAACCAGCTTCAGGGAACATACTGCCTATCTTTTTCCCAATCAAATTTCATACGCTGTTGATCAATGTGAGTATTCACACAATCCTCTATTATCCGGAGTACTCAAAGGCTGAATACTTTAGATAATGGTGAAATCCAAACAGCACGGATACTTTGGGATCACAAGAAAATGCAAAGCAAACGCATTCAAGCAACACAGTTAAGTAAGCCTAATAGAATTTGTTAGCTGTAGGCATTCAGTGCCCTTGTGTCATGCATCCACAAGCTTTGGACAGGCATAATAAACCACCTTCGAAAGTAACTAATGTGATGTTATAGAGCAGAAGTGATATAAAATATGGGCGTATGAGTGTTCTGACACTGTCACTAGAGGAAATAGCTGATGCCATTGCAAATTACAGCCATTGCATTAACAGTAGCATCAGATAAATTCTTTATTATTTCTGAGACCAAAAGGAATCCACAGATTAGCAGCAAGGATTCCAAGGCCACAATAAAACAAACTAAGGCCACCTGGCAGCCAAAGCCCTGAGAACTGGGTAGAAACACATCAGCACATCACATCTGCCCAGGCGTCGCAAAGCCAACGCTAGGCTGACTCCCTACCTGACTCAGGCTAATACTACCAAGACAAAGGACTCAGGTGTGTGGGAATTACTATGCTCTAAGGCTCCCTGCTGTAGAACACATGTAAGGCCACCAGAACCAGCTCTGCAGGCCAGGTGAGCTGGGACGGGAAAAACAGTGGAGCAGGCAAGTGCCCAGTAATGAGATCAAAGTCTGATGGAGATCAAGGAGGCAAAACTGCTTCTGTACTTGCTTTGATGCTCAAAGCATACAAACAAACAAACAAAAAAGCACAGCACTGTCTTAAAAAGTGCCTGCTGGACACCATATCTCTCTTTTGGCCACAATTTAACTTAGGCTCATGAGATGGCCAAAAGGCAATGAATATACTCATCATCAAGACTGCAGCCTCCACGCACAACGCTTCACAGGATGGTTTACTTAGGGTCAACCTCAACTACTCAGAGGAGAGAAGCCAATCCAACACAGCTTGCTATGTAGAATAAACAAATTGGCTGCATATGTTTGTCTCATTCCAAGAAGAAAATAGAAAGAAGAACAACCTACTTTCGATACAGACACTGATACGATTAGTTCACATTTGAAATAAGCATAACCAATTACTCATACAGTTACTAACGGAACACTGACCTGTAACATGCATCTGGATACAACACCTTCAGGTACCTCAGGAAACTTCTGTCGCAGGTCATGTAAAACCCGAATATCAATTTGCTGGCTTCCTTGGGCCATTCGTATATTGCCTGGTCAGGATTGTTTTTCAACAGGCAGTTTTAGGCCTTAGTAAAGGGAGTACTCATCTCTTCTGACCCAGCATTTTCTGAAAGAAGAAGGAAAAATTTAAGACACTGCAGGCACTACTGATGTTAAAACATTAAACAAAACAAAACCTGAAGAAAAACCCCACAAAAATCCTCTTCAGTTCTTAAATCGAAATCTGCATTTTATGTCAGCATTTTTCCACATCATGTCTGGCTAACAAATTGCCATTCAGACTCTCACAACCTTGAAAACTGCTCATGTAAAGGCACATCTGATCAATTTCCTTTTTTTTTTAATTAAAAAAAAAAAAAAATATATATATATATATATATATATCAAAATATTAAAATTCATTGTTTAGGACCAGCATTTTTATTTCTTTAAAACATAAATACATGCAAAAAAGTTTACATCAAAAAAGGGAGAAAGCATTAGTTTAGCTTTTGCATGTAATTAGTTACATTTTCACAGTTACTGCTCATCACAGAAAATTGGGCCTAGAAGTTCAGTGTTTCATAAGTTTCAGTATTTATTAGCAATAGCCTATTAGTTTTCACCTAATGCACTTCAGAGATGACGACTAGAAGGAAACAACCCGTAACAACTTATTTCTTCAACTAATTTTGTTTCTTTTTTAAAAGAGGAAATTATAAGAATATAGCATAATCAGCCAGTCACACTTGTACAAGATATCTGTCCTGAGCTTACAGCATCCCACATGCTTTTACCAAGAACAGTTTCCAGCAATTAAGTTTGGAAGAATGTAGAGTTAAGCAAGGGAACGGTAACTCCATTGTTTTCTTATAGTCATATCCATCTGTAATATTCGTTCACACATAGTAGTCAGCTCCAACATTCATTTACTTGGCAAGTTAACAAACCACCGAAGATGTACATCAATATATTCACTTTTTCCTTCACTTCTCTGCCTGCTTTTCTCTTTTTTCCCCCTATCATGCCTCACATTCAACATGCACCATTACCCTACTGCTGCCTTAGCCTTCTCAGGTGAACACTACACCAGCTATCTCCCTATGCAATGCATACACTGCTACAGGCAACAACTTTCTATCCCCCCATGAGAAATACTCTAAAAAATTAAACTGGCTTGGAAACATTTGAATTGTTGCTTCTTCCTTTAAACTTTTTGTTAAAAGCATTTCACACATGGCTAAAGAAATGATTTAAGACAAATCAAAATAAAGAAGTTCTCACAAAGCAAAGACCACACTAAAAATCCACAAGTAATTTTGCTGTTGATTTCACAATATTTAAGGTTTGTTTGGTTTCGGATATATATATATCCGAATATATCTATATTCAGAATATATAACACTCCTGGGTAATTGACAGACCAGTAACCCTTCAACAGCAGGGGAGGGTCGCTTCTAGCCAAAGCCGCTTTGTGACTCTATGATTCTTTTTGCTCATTAAACATTGGCCAGAGGTATGTCCCTTCCTGCAGTGCCTCCTTAGTAATTTGCACTACAGATTCTTCTAGGATTTTCCACAAGTACTACTTTAGACCAATTATCTAACCTATGCTATGGCCTCATTTGATTTCCACTCTGCCGTTTCTTCACTAGAGAGTATTAGGCTAAATTCAAAGACCATGTAAGTTTCTTTTACAATTAAGATGGGAGCATTTCTTATTTGTCTTTACTATAATCAGTGTCTACGAACAATAAATGCAATGAGGACCTTCTCCCACTGCAATGCGCTCGATGTCTTTATTTTCAGAGACAAAGGCAATTCAATTCAAGATTTAAAATACCGTAAGATCCACAACAGTCTCCTCATCTATTCACTTACATCTAGTTTTGTCTACAACAACCTTTGAGCCAAATGTTAATATGGGATTTTTTACTAGCTTTTCTGAAGCAGTACCAGTATTTTGAGGGTATTGCTGAGTATTATCTCCTCAGTATTGCTGAGCCCAGAGGAAAAAAAACCAAAACAGAGTAGTAACTATTGAGAAAAATTAAAACATATTACTGAATCCTTAAACACAGCAAACACTCCTCTCTCACTCATATCTGCATTTCCTGTGGAGCTCCCCTTCCTTCTCCCCCTTCATCTGAGCACAAGACTTTCCTCCCTGCCCACAAGAAGCACTAACTCCTGCTTAAGCACTCAGAGCACAGCCCTAGCAGGCACCTCTAAAGGCTCCCTGGATCCTGGCAACTCTTGTCAGCAACGTCTTGTCAAAGTCTTGTCAGCAACCCCACCAGCACACTGTCTCTGCAAATGAGTCTACATGCTTGTTTTTCCAGTACCTCTGTTTCCTAAAAGGATACTACTAGGGAGCCAGTTCTCTAGTCATTTTCTAGAGCATTAACACTACTTGTGATTCAAGTGTAATCACTGCAATGTCACAGCTTTTCTTGAGACTGAAAAGATGGAGTAAACCTGCAAAGAACTGATGACAAAGCATGAAGCACATGATTTCCAGCATGAATCACAAGACAGGCAGAATGCCTTCCAGGACGTAGGGCCTGAATTACTCCATTATAAGATTTCTTCAACTCTGTTGTGTTTTTGGTGGTCTGAACTGATAAAATTACCAGTCAATTGGTAATAAGCCAGAACACTTCCAATCACATCAACAGGATCGAAAATAGCAATGCTTTTCAACTGTCTGCCAGCAAGTCAAGATTTTTCTCTGAGGAAGAAAAAAAGTAAAAATCAAAATACATGTTACTTTTATGAGTCTGCAGATATATGCATACACACATATACATATGGAATAAAAGCTTGTTAGCTAATGAAAGAGAAGACTAAAGGTCCTACGAATATTCCATTTAACATCTGCTCATAATTTCAGTCTTATAAATCCCATTCTCTACGATGGAATTGTAATACACATTTAATTAAAAGTACAGGAAAAAACGGGAATTTTTGTTAGAATACTCAGAGATGCTTTGATAAAACAAAGACCATAGACCTACCCACAATTTTTAGTGTACATTACAAAGTAATATTCTACCATTGAAAACAACACCACAACTTCAAATAGCCTTAACACACAACAAGTATCAGCCAGGACTGCTACAGGTAGAAATTCAGCTTACGTAATTCTTTCCCAGAACACACATTCTGCTTATCTGGCTATTCAAGTTCAGCTTCCCTTCTCTTCATGCACTTTAATAATGGACACAGAGCAGCCTAGCTCTTCAGGAGCTAAATTTGGTTTCATTCAGATCCATACAACTCAAAATCTCATGCGGACAGAGGTGATCAATACAAAGATCTGGGAGAAAGTCCTATGCACGTAAACCAGAAGCAGCACGCTTCCAATGGTGACAAGCACAGTATGACAAGAGCTCAGCCAAAACAGACATACTTGCACTAATCCTGCAGAAATTTATTCTCTGTACCCCAGCAGTACCATCTCAAGGGGACAGAAATACCGAAGCACACTGCTATCCAAGGTACCCCGTGGCAGCTGCTCTCAGTTTCCAGGATCCATAACTTAAACGTAGCATGGATACACCTGAACTAGCTGTGGCCATATCTTAGACTGTTAGATACATCGAAGGGACCTCAGAAACTAACAGGGGGCAATAAAATATTTTGTTTTGCTCAACTCGATCCATGCATTTGAAAAGTAACTGTTCCAAAGCAAATGGAGGCAGCAAATTTTGGTTTACATAGTTGAGGGAAATCATCTTGGGCAGAGAGACACAAATATCTAATCTAAAAAAGAAAAAGTATTTTTTTTTAAACCAGAAGAATGCCAGGCTTTCACTGTGAACTACTATGGAGACAAGCTATAATAAAGGAACATTACAATCAGCTTGGTTAAAAACAAGTAAGAATGGCAATAAATGAAATCAGAAAAGAGTCTTTCTACACTAGCCCAAGTACTAGAGAGTTCCTCTTCCTTCCCCCCTCCCATGTGCAGCATGGGAAAAGGCACACACAGTGCTCAGTTCATATACGTGCTGCTAAAATGACACTAAAGCCCATTTGTATATTGGTGTGCATTCCTGTAGCTTTCATCTTATCATGTGATCTGCACTGCACATGAATTGCTCTAAATCACATTGTGCTGTTTAGCTAAGAATGCTAGAAACATATTTCACCTAACAGTTTATTTTAGGAACCTTTTTGTAAATATTTACTGAGACTGCTACAAATGCAAGAACAAGAGTACACTTCCTTGAACAAGGGCTGCTCTGCAAGTAATGCCTCCTATTCTATTATACTGGCCCATAATATCTCATAACGTCAGAGGCAGATGGTGGTATGACAGTAGAGGTTGAACCTTCCCATCAGTATCTCATTACATTTTGTTGTCATGTGACAGATGGCAGCAGAGGGGCAGCCTGACAAAACTGCCTGATATGGAAGCGTGTACAAAGCAAAGGTGTGCTGCTGAACGTAGAAAAAGTGGCACCCATTGACATTCACTGACATTTGCCGAACATTTCTGGAGACCAAACAGTGGATGTGAGCTCTGAGGTGATGAGTGGTGCATTTCAGCATTGATGACGGCAACAGTGGATCACCTCTGCTGGTACAATTTTTCTATTTTTATTTTTTAAACAAGAGTGGCATGCAGGCTCTTGTTAACAGCTGGTGAAAATGCATAGCTAATGGTGGTGACTGTATTGAAAGACTGTTTTGTAGCTGAGAATTTTCTCTACCAAATAGTGTTATTGTGCTCTTTGTATCTGTTGCAGTTTCTACGGAAATAAATGGGAAGCATTACTTTCAGAGCAACCAAGGATGCAGATTATAGATGTTGCACACAAAATACTGCCCTAACAACAGCAAATGAGACGCAACAAGTTGCAGTTTGAGGCCAGTAGAGGTTGCTAAAGTGCCTGTTGAGACAGCAGCCAAGGGCCTCCTGGCTTTCTTTTCACGGATCCAAGAGGTACAGAAAGACTGCAGAAACAAATGCAATTACAAAAATGATAATAAAGGAAAAAGAGCTCTCTACACTTATCTTCAGTTCCTTCATCAATACCAAATAGTCCCCTGAATCCTCCAAATTGGGTAGCTGAACAATGAATACCTCAAAAAAGGAAAACTTTTTTTTCCCCACCCTCGACTGTCATGCTTTCTTGAGCAGTACCTTCTCCACACGTTTAGCTACTTTTTATCTGAGTACCAAGTCAAAAATAAATATCAAAAAACCAGCCGTCCCTTCTTTTCAGCCAGATCCCAATTCTGACACAATACTCCAAGTTGATGGTTTAACTTAACTGCAGACTAATCAGGTCATCTTCCAGCACAGACTCCCTTACACCAAACAGCTTCAATTATCCTAGAATAGTCTGGGTTGGAAGGACCTTTAAGATCACCTAGTTTCAAAGCGCCTGCTATAGGCAGGGATATCTTCCTCCAGACCAGGTTGCTCAAAGCCCCACCCAGTAGAGCACATAGAGATATCAATATTATTTCTTTAAGCTTTCTTTCAAGAAAGCAGAAATGTCTCTGGTCTACACTTAGAACCAGTGATCACATCAGATGCTTATCAATCTCTACCCACAAAACATCCCTAAATGGGTTCTCCGGCAGTAATGACCATTACAAGTTAATCACCAGTTTATATTTGCTATGTGTCAATACCTCCCCCTACAATTAAGCTAGAAGTCTATTTCTCTATTTTCACTGCCTAAACAAACAAACAAACAAAAACAAGCAAAAAATTCACAGATCAAGTGCCACATTTGCCTCTTGCAACTCGCCTCCTCAACCTCCACCATAACAACTCCCACACCTATTTCTCCTTTCTTATTTTTCCTCATCTGCACTTGAAAGTCCTTCTCAAATATAAGACTAGAAATTCCTGCCACACGTGCTTAAAAATAAGGAGAAAAAAAAACAAACTAAAAAAAAAATCAATGGAAATCACTGTACTTAAGGCCAACTCACATTAAAGGAACAGGTTCCTTGCTGTAGCAAAGGCTACAGTTTTAACTACAAAACTGACAACTTGCATTGGGATTGATGAGCAAGCAAAATCCAAATAGAGAAGTGCCAAAACAAAATGAATCTTTGAGATGCAACAGTACAAAAAAGATTTAGAAATCTAACTGTATGAAATAGTGAAGTAATTGTTTCCCCCAACGTAACCACAATACACTTCTTCTGAATGCCAACACACAGTCAAGAAGTGCAGACGTTTTTTTCTTGAACTTGAGAAACAGTGAGTAGGGAAAAAATTCTGAAACAAAAACATTACCCCGAAGACTCCCATATTCACTCTGCAAAGGGGATTAAATGAAACAACAGAAAACAACAGAAAAACATCAGAGCTTACAGTAATATCATTAATACTTTGAGTATTTTTAAAGAAACAGTAGAAACCAAATGGTAGAAAAGCAGCAAATTCAATTTTTTTACAACACATCGCTCAGCCTTCCTAAGGCTATTTTAAAGCCATCTCAACAATGCCTGCAGCATCTCTACTTAAATAGATAAATAATTCTTCCTATCAAAAATAGGAAAAAAAAGTTGTCTTCCACATCTTGCCATCCAGTTCCTAAACAAAGAACAAAAGTATCAGCTTATCAAAAGTACTGTTTCTGCCCCTATGCTCAATCTACAACACAGTGATATTTCTTATTCAATTTTTTAAATCAATCTCTTCAGGCAAACAAGAATTAAGAGAAAGGCCACAAAACTGATTGGGTCACATGATCACAAAACCAAAAAATGAGAATTACAAATATAGCATGACTAAGTGTTCACCCCCAAATACAGCATGTGATTATATTAGGTAAAAAACTTGTACCAAATAATGATGAGCATGGGGAAGATGGAAAAAACTTGCAACATTTCGAAGAAATAATATGTTCCTTTGAAAGATCTATTCTATGTGACCAAACTTGGAAGAGTTCTATCTTAGAGCATTATTTCTAATGCAACTGCTCTGAGATTTCAGAGAAAGAAGCAGGAAAACATACACTTCTGTGACCAACCTTTATTTAAGAGTAGTTCAAGAAGAGTGGAAGTCTACATGCCAGCAACATTTGTTTAACTAAGCCTGTTTTTCTCTCCAACTTGCTCGACTAGGTTGATCTGACTGATGCCGGAGAAAGAAAAAAATTAAAAGCTTCCTAAAATGAGCTGATATTTTTAAACAACGAGTTTAAAATGCAACTAGATGCTACAGTCAGTCTCTTACAGATTCTCTGACCAAAGCGTACACTTAACACAGTAAGAAATATTCCCATGAGTCAGACAAACGGCCCTTTTAGCCCAGTGCTGTCTCCAACAGCAGCAACAAAAAACAGGAAGGGCACATGAGCCTGAGCCATTCTGTAGTACATTCCTCTCACATTCTTTAAGTATATACAGATGTTTGGTTAAGGAGATTAGAACAGATCCCTGTCTACTGCCCTTACAGACCTGTTGACTTGTATTTATCCAACAGGCTTTTTAACTTGCTGAGATTTCTCTGCCTCCACAATATCTTGTGGCAAAAAATTCCAGATCTTACTACTCAGTGCTTACAAACATTAAAAAACAAACAACAGCAACCAAACAAAAGCAAACAAAAGTCTTCTGTCCTGTAAGTTTTTAGTGCCACAGAGTCCTAACGTTGCTGGACTTAGTTCTGCATACAGTGCCTTTGTGAAATTTGCAAGCTTCATTCATAAATTCTTTTATGCTCCTTCCCTTCTCCAAACCAGTAAACTGGACTTCTAAAAGTCTCCCTTTGCAAGGCAAAAGTTGCCTTCTCTTTTTTACATCTTCTGCCCACCTTCTGCAACACCAATATATCCTCCCTCAGATAGCCAGGTCATAGAACCCAATGTAAAGAATCTCTGCAGGCTTTTCTGGCTGCTGCTAAACACCAGGTCAATCATTTCAGGTAAACACCATAAATACAAAATCTCTGTATTGAATTGTAACAACAGTTCTGAATGTAGCACCTGTGAGCATCACCCAGCCTGCTGCATAACACAAGACCGCATAATGGAATTTGAGTCACTTATTGATACTCCTCATTCCCATCCATGCTTTCCCTCCTTCATAACCCTAAGAATAAAAATTGTCAACCTTGTGATGGAAGCCTGTTGTTACTGTGACCACAACCAGCATGTACACATAGGGTAAGAAGCACCTGAAAATGTAAGTTGGTTTACTTCTATATTCTAGCTTTCATAAATTTTAAGTCACTACTCTACACAGGGAACAGCACCAAAGGGAGCTGGCTTCGGAAGAGTCTGTAAAATATTTTTTTTGTTTTTATGTCTGACTTCAGTACAAATCAGATCCAAGTTTTCCTTGACCAACATGTCCCCTAAAACACTGTAGATATTTGGCAAACTTGCCAGTAACCTACTGCTAACAGCTGCAATAAAATGGAGGTGAATGACAAATTCATTCAATAGCTTCAGGAGCCTCTACAACAGTCGATTCTGGTCCAGAAGGCACTACCCTGCAGGGCAAGTACACAGAAGCCCATCTCAACATCTCCCAACTATCAATATCACAAAATCACACTCCAGCTATACCTGGAGCAACACAGTTTACAAGTTTCTGGCTCTACCACCAAAAGCTGTAGTCCAGCATGACTGGCTGCTTTAAAGCTGTGAACCTCAATGAGTCTCACTAGTCCTTAGTCCCACAGTAGTATCTTACTAGGTCAGATTCAGCTTACACTCACTAAACTCACAATATTTCCTTTAAGATTATTTTGCTAAATGGCAAGGACATCTGATGAAACAAGAGTTGTGCTCTCTAGGAGGCCACAGCCCTGGATCTTTCCTAATACTCTTTATTTCCCCAGTTTAAAAATGAAACAAGACCAAATGCAAACTTATTTGTGAACCACTTTTGAAGAGACAGAGGCACATGATTACTATCAGGGGAGCTACCAAAGGACATCACCACGTGGAAGGAAGCCCAGACAACAAGCACAATGCTTCTAGCCCTCCAAAGCTCTCACACATGTGATACCTCAGGCTTCCTCAAAGTAAAGCTCTCTTCAAAAGTATACATAAACAACTTATTTTTAGAAGACACATGATTTATCAGAGAAATAAATATAGATGGAAACAGTTTCAAATTGCTTTTTTAAAAAGCAAAACTAAGAGACTCAAATCCACAGTGACATATTCAAATGAAGAATAATTACTGAGTTTCAACTGAGGAGCCAACACCTTTTGCGAAACTACTTATTTACACCTTAACACACAACCCTTGTAGAGACAGCCCTTAACTACAGCACTGCCATAAAAAGTTTCCCACTAATCACTTACGTAGTTTGCTCTTAGTATACATCCACTCTCATTCTAAACAAGTGCAGCAAGATGTATTATCAATTATGTAATACTGTTATTACAGCCTTCTCAGTGGAAACACTGTCAGACACGCTTTAAACCTAATTGTTGTGTTCTTGAAATAACTGTCAGATTCATCCATGAAAAAGTTTTTTAAAAAAACCAACGTCTTTGGTTTGCTAACTGGAAGTGCTTTTCCTGTATCATAGAACCATAGAATCATAGAATGGATTGGGTTGGAAGGGACCGAAGGATTGTCAAGTTCCAACCCCCCTGCCACAGGCAGGGCTGCCAATCTCCAGATATGATACTAGACCAGGTTGCCCAGGGCCCCATCCTACCTGGTCCTGAACACCTCTCAGGACGGAGCATCCAGAGTCTCTCTGGGCAGCCTGTTCCAGCACCTCACCACTCTCTCTGGGAAGATCTTCCCCCTGACATCCCTCTTTGAATTTAAAACCATTCTCCCTTGTCCTATCACTATCTACCTGAGTAAAAAGTTGATTCCCTTCCTGTTTATAATTCCTTTTTTAAATACTGGAAGGCTGCCATCAGGTCTCCTTGCAGCCTTCTCTTCTACCAGGCTGAAGAAGCCCAGCTCCCTCAGCCTGTCTTTGCAGGGGAGGTGCTCCAGCCCTCTGATCATCTTCATGGCCTTCCTCTCGACCCTCTCCACCAGCTTCACATCTTTCCTGTACAGGGGGCCCCGGGCAATTCAAAAACAAAAAGAACCATCAATTCTCCATTCAAAAACAAAAGAATTAAAAAGACTGAAGTGCTAACATACATGCATCACTTATAATGCTTTTCTTCTCGTTTGTAGATACCTAGAATTGGTGAATGCAAAATTATCCCAGTGTTACATTTCCAGAATTCACTGGGAAGCCTTTGCAAATAAACTTCAACAGGACAAGCACAGTTGTCCTGTACTGTCACTGCTTGCGAGGCAATTCAATTTTTTTCTATGTATTTTGGATCATTTGGATCATAATCATTTTGGATCATCACAGCAAGAAGCTCTGGAATGTCTTGGTACCCAGGCAAATATCTAACCACTGCAATTCAATACCAAAGCCAGCAACACCATCACGAATCTCAGAGCTTCCATTCTACAGTGGTTTTGCTTTTGACTCGGATGCTATTTGCAAGGTGTTTGCAAGTTTCATGCTAATACTAAAGCAACCATCCACAGAAGTGAGGCAAATCAGGTAATCAAGAGACATGGCTGCATTTTAGGTGCACTATTTCAGAACCAAAGCATGTCTCTCAATATTTGCCCCCACACAGAGACAAAACAGTCTTATGAATACAAAACGTCAAAATCTTACTCAAAGTTTTCGGAATAGCTATTCTATTCACAGTAATATGCTAATGTAAGTTAGGGAGGGAAAGAAAGTAAAATGGTAGAACTTTGGTGTCCTATAGGCTACATTCTCCTTTTTAAGTCAATGGTTACATTGTGAGTTTGAAGCAGAGTCTGTAGTGGGTTTTTTTGTTTATTTTTAAATCTCTCTTCCTAATGAGCAGGCTCAATAAATGCACTGGGTTCCATACTTCAGTGTGTATCTGTTCTGAACACTGTTCTTGAAACAGAATGTATTTTTTTGTTCTCTCAGTTCTACACAGTTTTAGGTCATTGAAGGTGCAGATATAAAAGGGGTAAAGGTAGGAGACCAAAAAAAAGAGACAAAAATGTTTGTAAGAAATTTAACAGGTAAGAACTGGCCTCCTAAACAACACTGTATGCCTACACTGATGCTTTATGCTTATTTGTACAGATCTTACTGACTGTTTATATTTTCCTAAATGTGTTGGCATTATAAAAGGTATCAACCAAATACCAGTAACAGTCATATCAGTAGCAAAATAGCAGTACAGTGCTTTTAAGAACATTTGCACTGTTTTTACATTTCTACTTACATCATGAATTAAATGATAACTGTACTAAAAACGTTAATTGGACCGTAAGACTTTTTAGGTGAGCTAGTTCTCAATTAACAAAGCAGCCTCTCCTCCAAGACTTAGGGACAAACAGACAAAAAGCCACCACGAAAAACAGCAGCAATACCACAGCACTTAAATATTTAATGCTTGAAGTTATTTCCCAACTGCACGTTGGTGACTTCCAAATCAAGCATCTTCAAAACCCTTTTAACTGCACCAAAATGCAATATATTGGATAACAACTTCAGAATATCTTTTTTTCCAACAGCTAGACAATATTGCTGCTAAAGTCGGTCTGCACAGCTAGTCATTTGCCTACAATTACATTAGAAAAATACTGACAAAGATTCTAGTAGTAATGAAATAGGTCAGTTGCTCTTATTCACATTACATGCTGCATCCTTCTTCACAATGGTTTTTTTTTCTTTTCAATATTCTCTTAAGAAAGGTATTTTTCTAAGGACAGAAATGACTTGCTTATATATGAACACCTAAGATGCTGTCACAGCATACAATACACTAACAAGATTTTCTGAAACAAAGCTCATCCCAAACATATATTTTAGATGAAGATGAAGCTTTATTACTGCCTCTACTGAAAACCTGAGCTCATGGAAAAAAAAACATAAACCATTTGCCTCCCTTAGGTACACATCACATATGGCCTTTTTTCAGATTTTATGAGTTCTTCTGAGATTTTATTGTTTCTCTGATAAGCCTGGAGAAGATACAAAAAGAGGTCATCAATTCAGTTTCCCTTTTTCACTTTTTAAGTCAAACTTTTTATTTCTACAGCGGTGCAGCCCCAGCCGAGACCATGACTCACTGCAGGACACACGAGTTGCTACAACGTGGCCAAAGCAAGACAGTTGACAAGTACAAGAAACAAAGACCCTAATCCAGAAAACCTTGTTGTCTCTATTAATATGACTTAGTCTGTGTGAGGCTGAGGGGAAGGAGCTACAAAGTCAACACAATATATAAAATGTATTTTCACTGTCCAATAAAATACAGGCTTATTGCAGCATGTGCTCTTATTTTTTGATTCCAAATGTTTATATGACAATAAAAAGGAATGAATATGAGTTTGTTGTCTAAAGAGAGAGGCTGAAGTATGTTGACAGTTCAGTTCTCTTACTGAGGAAAAATATAAGGGTAGCTATAAAGGTGAAGGGGGACGTAAAAGATATGAGGCTAATTCTTGCCATAAGCAGAAGCTGTAGAAAGCAAAATACTAGCTCTGGAAAACTTATTTGGAGGGAACAACCACCTCTGCTCTACGACTTAGAGGACTCTTTTCTTTGTAATGTTCCCAGAACACCGGAGCCAGATCTCTGCATCCTTCATTTATTTTATTGTTCTAATGCGTGTTCCTCCTGCAGCAAAGGTAACATTGACTATCTGTTTTACATGCCAACAGAGGTCAGACTGACAGAATACCTAAATAAGAGCCTTCAAAACAGCATTCATATATTGAGGGGAAACAAAATCTAGCTGCAGTATTTTGTATTATTTATAAATGAAGAACAGAATATCTGAAATTAAAGTAAGATGTACTTAAAACAGATGTTACTTTTAGAGTTTGGCTGTTATAGTATGACTGAACCATCCTTAAATGTCTATCTTAAGTTGCTGTGCTGTACTGAACAGTTGATACATCTACTGCAGAACCGTCCACATTCATGGCTTCTTAATTCAATACAACTTAACTTGGTAAAGACTTGAAACAGACACCTGCATAAAATACAAGGGCTGCTCCAAAAGTAATGCCACCTCTGTTGTTATGTTGGCCCATAATATCAGTAGGAATGTTGGTGATTTGACAGTAAAGGTTGAACCTTCCCACCAATATTCCATTACATGTTGTTGCCACGCGACAGATGGCAGCAGAGGGGCAGTCTGACAGAATGGTGTCTGACATGGAAGCACATATGAAGCAAAGGGGTGTCACTGAGTTCCTCCAGGCGGAAAAAAAAAAATGCACCTACTCACACTTATCAACACTTGCTATATGTTTCTGGAGACCAAACACTGGATGTGAACACAGTGAGGTGGTAGGTGGGGTGTTTCAGCAGCATTAACAGCAATGTGAAAGACAAGGCATGTCCCAGACAGCCATACGATTGCTATGAATGCAGCACACAGACTCTTGCTCATCGCTGGTGAAAACACAGCTAATGGTGGTGACTACGCTGAAAAACTGCATTTTGTAGCTGAGAATTTTCTCTATCAAATAGTGTTATTGTACTCTCAGTAGCTGTCCCAGTTTCCATGGAAATGAACAGGAGGCATTACTTTTGAAGCCATCTACACGTAGCACTAAGTTTGCAAATAAATATATATATATAAAATTCATATATTATATATATATAAAATAGAAAGGAAAAGAAGAGTAACATTCCAATTAAGCGACATGACCTGTAATTACACACACACACACCACTAAATGCGCATCCAACATCATGGAGTAACTCCTCAGAGATAGCATGAATACACTTTGATTCTAACACATTTGAACAAAACCACAGAGATTTTCTCTTATTACCATAATCCAGCACATTCATCAATTTATATCTGAGTAGGCAAAACACTATACTTTGCAACTATGACGTGTTGCAAACAGTCCTATCAACACTGCCTCTCTGCTGACCTCATCTGAAAGCACGGCAGCCAATCTAACTTGTGAAACGACGACTCTCCCAGGTCATAGAGACGCATCTCCAACTCCCCACGTCTTAAGTAGACAGAGAACAACACTGACATTCTGCAAAAAATTGGTAACAATGGCTCTCAAGTCTGTTGTGGTCACATCAGTGATGTGTACAGTGTACTAGCTGTGTACAATGTACATTAAAAGATATCCATTCAGCTGCCTCAAGTTACATACCAACCCACACCTTCGCGTTTGGGCTGCCAGTGTATTGCATTAGAAAAGCTAACAAATGATCTGTTCTAATTCTTCACAACTGTCATCACTGTGATCTTCCCCAGTACATAAGTGCAGCTTTTCAAGACACTGGATTCAAAATCCAAAACTTGAGTATTCATCACCAAAACTCAAATCCTCCCACTCACATCTGAGTGCAGATGTAAACAAAGTTTACATCTTGCTTGGCTTTCATTTGTAACTCAGTACCAGTGATTGACCAGTTAATTAAAAGCACCCTGTAGTACTACCATTCCCTGTATTTCAAGTTAGTTTCATTAACAGAGGCTAGTGAACTACATTGAAGTCATTTGTGTGTTATTTAAGTACATTTATACCAGACATAGTGTCACGGTTAGGACAAATGCAGTTTAGGGCAGCCTAAGGTTCATTTTCTCTCAAGTATTACATCCCTCCTTTCTACCCTAGAGAAGGTAATTCCATTTTGCCCCTTGTGCAAGCACTTGCATGAAGATGTTAAATTGCTTATTCAAAATAACGTTAGCCCACTCAGTTGGTAACCTCATTTTTTGGGGGCTAGGTTAATTTTAACGTGGATCAGTTTCCCAACCTTGTTCACCACTTTGCCAGTCAAATGCTTATGCCAACAGGAGTAATTGGGACTGGCAGAAGTGGTGCCAGACAAAGCAGTTCTCAGAACTATGATCCAAAGATGAAAAAACTATTTCACAGGATACTAACGCTTGCCTTGTTCCCTGATGTTCCTCTCTACGGGAAGAAAAAAAAGAAAGTACTATCTGACTCCAAAGAAAAAGCTTTTGGAAGAGTTTTTCAGATGTACATCTAGTAAGATAGGTACTTTATTCTCATTCACAGGTCCAAAACTGCTTCCAAAGGGAGAATATGGACACTTCTGCTTAAAGACACCAGACCAAGAGTATTCAAACAGTTACCAAGCAGCAGCAGCCTATGAGTATCACATCAGATCTTAATGTTTCACTGACAACCACATGGTAGGCAAAATTTGCAAAATTAAAGCATACTTTTCCAAAGAAACTATTTCGCCAGATTTCAACACAAGTATAGTTTGATAACTTACTGACCAAACAAACGCTTCAGCAATTACAGCAAGCACGAATGCTGTTAGTGTCACAAATAACACATATTTATGATTCGGTAGCCCAGAGGAAAAGAATATGTAACCTAATAAAAGAGAAAGCTTTCAGACTTTGGCAGTGTGCTTTTTCCCTATGGACAGAACAAGCTGTCCCCACAAAACTAGTATTTACCAATCGTGGCTCAGTGATCAAATTACACCTCCTCTGGCATTCACCAAGCAGTGAATGCATGTGTCGCAAAAAGCCACAAAGAATCCAAGAAGTTTATAGTAACCCCAAAGTATTCGCTCTACTTTCCACATACTCATTTCAGGAAGCACTCTGAAGTCCTACTGTGCATGCAAAAAACATGTTGTTTGTTTTATGCACTCACATCAAATCTTTTCAATCAGACCAATTAAAATAATCTAAAAATAATCGATGTATATCATCATATAGTAATGTAAATCATCTGCCCAGTATAGTAATGATACTGATTATAATGTGTCAAGGAAGGAGGACTACTCTTTTTATTCAGACTGCCAAAGACAATGATTTATGTTAAAAACTAAACGTGTGTAAGTAAAAAAAAAAAAAAAAAAAAAAAAAAAATCAGAATTGTGCTTACTCAGTATAAAGACTCCACAGGTAACATTAATTCCTAAAGATTCATAGTTTTCTTGTTCTTTGCTAACCAAGTAATGACATCTATCTCAAGGTACCAATGCAAATCAGTATCTCAAGTTCTACAAAAAGAAACTATTAGTAAGGCCTCCCTCTCCAAGAAAATATCAATATGAAATATTTTAGGTAAGATCTACTGGCACAAATGAAAGATGGCTAGTCAAACTCACTTTTCCAATTCTCAGTTCTTGGAAGTAATTTTAGAGTGAACAAATCTAGCCTACCGTGTTTCACGGGAAGAAGCACAGAAAATTCTCTGAAGGGTATATGCCTCAAATACTCACAAACCTTTCTAAGCCATGTACAAAGGCCACTCGGGCTTGTAGATGCAAACAACGAAGCTCCGACATCGACATTAAGTTTGTCAGCCAACTCCTAGAGAACCACCGGTCCAGAGAACAAGATACCTTAACCAGGAAAGGACAACCATCTTGAGGTGCTGCATTCTGCTCTGACACTGTGGTTCCACCACCCCTTTTGCCCTGGCCACGATACTTGCTGGCCTCTTCTCTGGACCTACTCACTTATCAATTTGGAAACAATACCCTTATCCTTTATGTTTCAGCAGCAATGAACTGCTGTGCGAGCCCAACGTATCTTGGGTGCACCTGCCTTTATCATATCCAGCAGATAGTTGGGCACGCTGGAAGATCCGAGTACACAAAAATCATGGAAGTATTATTTGGAAATCAAAGATGTCACTGCTAACCTGAGAGGAGCAATGAAAAAGACTGACATAAAACACACCTGTTACCCAAGACTCATTAAGAATTTAAATAAGAGATACTGTAAGCCCGAATAAACCAAAAGGTGAATCTGAATAGTGAGTTATGAGTTGTATAATATATTAACATTGATTCAATTCTGGCTGCTATGACTGCATGATGTGAATATTACCTCCTTTGGGAATTGCATACTAAACCAATTCTACAACTAGAACAGATGCGTAAGAGTGAAGATTGACAAAACCAATACTCAACCCCCACATTTCTAAGAAACACGTGAAAACACACCGTAGGAATGCTCCAGAGTTGCAGTCTCAAACAGATGACTTGAGACAAAGCAATCTTGCATAGTTGCAATCTCCATCAGTGTCCCTGATAATACAGTATTGATCTGGAACATTTTCTAAAAGAAGAAGTAGGATGGAAAGAATTCTTGGAGGTCAAACGATCTGAACACCCAGACAAAGCAAGGTTAATCCAAAGTTTAAATTAGGTGCTCAAGACTTTGACCAACCAAATTCTGAAAATTCCCCAAAATGAAGATTTCATTAGCTCTCTGGGAAATCTCCTCTTAGTATCTAATTGCTCTCACAGAGAAGAGTTTATTCTTTATAAGTAACTGGGATTTCCCTTGTTGCTCCTGTACTTATGCTTACTACCCCTGAGAAGGGTATTACCTCCAATCTCGCCTGTGATTCCCATTAAGGTATCTTAAGAGTCTACATAAATCCACCTTGAGCATGTTTTTCTCCACATTTCAGAAATTGCATTCCCTCAGCCTCACCTTATACCTCACTAAGCATCTTCACAGCCCTCAACAAAATTTGCTCTGATTTGTTGGCAACCACAGGTTCAAGAGAGTCTTTCAGATGCATCTCACATTGAATACAGGGGATAATCACATCCAACAACATGCAGGCTATGCTGTTTTTATGTACAGTCTGCAAAGTCCTTTTTGTCTATCCTCTGAGAAGACTGACAAACTGGGAGGTTGTCACATAGTTAACTAGATAAATCTATGCCTGTGACAGGGGAGCAGTAGGCCTGTGGGCCTCCTGGCTTCCCAGAAAAAAAGAACAGAGCAGTGGGAACGATCTAAGGAGAACTTGTTACTAACTATGATGTCGGAATGCAAAATGACATGATATAATACAATCTAATTGAAAGTAAGGATAATATATCAAATGAAGTAAGAAAGAGAGAAAGGAGTGAGAGAGTTTCTGAAACCAAAAAGCCCTACTTGATGAAGGTGCACGGCTTGGAAGCACTCCCACTGCTCTCCCTGGCAGCAAGCGAAAGAGAAAGCCCATGTGCAACCAGATGACGTATCTTCCGTGATGTATCTTCCTTCTCTGATCGTGAGGTCCTCTGGGATACGTAGTTCTTCTTCTCCTTTGTCCATGATATTATGATGTGGAATACCAATAGCAAAATTACAAAACCATGACAGAGGTTCTCTGAAACCAGTTTAGAATCACAGCTACTGTTTGAAATATGCCTTTCTATGAGGTTAACTTGAGGCTTTTACAGTACTTTTGCATCACAAACTGTATACTAGATAAAAGCAGTTACCTAAAGAACTATAATGATTAGTAGAGAAATATTATTCTCTACTTTCACTTGTGCAATACTTCAACATTTGAACACATTCTGATAATTTTGGGAACATGAAGAAAACCTGCAGAACCTGGAAAAAAGCTTTCAGTTTGACAGCTATCTACTTAAGCATTTGAAACAGAAAAAAACATGCAAAGAGAAAAACAAAAATTAAGGAGCTGCATATGATATAAAAAAACAGGAAAGTTACGGGTCTGGATGCGTTTTGTAACACTGTACCTGTTTTCAATCCAAACCTCCGTACCAAGTATTTATGTACCACTGCTGGATTCATGTAGAAACTTAATAAGTAACTTATGTGAACCCCAACTATTTTTTTCTTACTGGAGACCTTTAGAAGCCTCTCCGTGGGTTAGATGGCTCATTTCACCAGAATTTAGTTCCATTTGAATAGGACCTATTTTTAGCCCAGACAAACGTCCTCTGTAGACATTGGAGAGCCCATTTAAATATCTGAAATTCAAATTTAAAAATGCCAAACTTCTTAATGCCAAAAATCAAAGCCACTGCTAACAATGTTTTTCAGAGTAGGAAAGTTTTAGATGCCAGTTTAGACTTCAAGTTTAAACAAAATCTACACAACAACACAGCAACTACCAGGCCCTTTGGTGCGTGATCCACAACTACCTCTTTCATAGCAGCTGACTGTTCTTGCCCTGCCTTTGAGAATAGACACAGAATAGTCATCTACCAGATAAGAGAACAGTAAGCCTTGTACGTGAAAGAGCATTTAGATACCAAAAGGACTACTGGAAGTTGTTATTGGAACCAGTTATTATGAAACTAAGGAAAGACAAAACAGTTTCACACAATTTTTAACCCCTCCTCAAACCGCCCTGAAATGCAGCTTCTTTCCAATGAGGAGTGGAAACTGCTACACTTTTTCCACGAAATAAAAGTTACCACCATGTTGCAAATGAATAGCTAGTTATTTTAAATGAGGCAGTATATTAAATTCCTTATGTGGAAAAAAACCCCCAAACCCCAACAATTAAATGTTTTAAGCTGCTGTGGGCTCCTTTTATCCTACAGACCACAGAAAGCCTATCGGTTAGTCTGGAAATAGGCAGATAAGCAATCATTTTTGGTCAGTACATGAGAAATCTTCAGAGCAAAAGCAAAGACAACTGCCTATGAAATAAAGTTGAAAGAGCAGACCTTTTCTGGGCTTTGATGGTTTGCAGCTGAACACAGCTGTAAGGTTAAGGCAGAAAGTCAGTGACCTATCTACGTAAGGAATCAATGGAAAGGTCACATCCTCCTCATTCCAATACATTTTATAGAAGTGTGTAATATATCCTGACAGTAACAGTTCTAATGATTGGGTCCTAGAAAGAATCAAACAGCAGCAAACTGCAGGCATCCCTGGAATCTTGCTCAGTTTGCTGCTGATTAGAGCTCTCATTATTATGTAATAGCATTAATGACATTGGCCAAGATATCTTAACCATTCCATTGGGAGCCACGTGGGACAGATACAGCAGCACTGGTTTTTTTTGTTTGTTTTTGTAAATCAGCTTGCAATAAGATTCCATAAATAGCAAGAGGCAGAAACTCCTGCACATTAGCTGAGTTAACAGTAAGTAATGAAATCACATCTGGAGAAATTTCCAAGGCACTGCAGCTGGAATTCTGACCACACTGTACCCATTTACGTCAATGAGAGCTATACAGCTTTAAAACACAACTAATTTTACTTCCTAAAACAGAGGTTTAGTGACTGCCTACAGGCAGCATTCAAGTAAGAAAATAAAAGGCAAAGTAAGTCTCATACAGAATCCACTGAATATATCATAATGCGACACATTATCACAAATAAAATCAATAAACCTGAAGACGTGCCATTTCACAATATTAAAATGATCTCAAGTATTTCCACTTGCTTCACTGTTTCAGCTAGAGTGAACTCAATCCCAGTTTACCATCAGAACAAGATCGACTGCTCCAGTCAAGTAAAGAAACAAATGTCAGTAACATCAACCTGAGGGGTAATCTACAGACCCTCATCTTTCAGAAACAAAACAAGTCAATGCAGTGAAGAACCAGAACATACCATGGACAAGGAGGTCATTTCAGTTACGTAAAGTCTGAATAAAGAATTATGAAATGCTTCTAGGTCAGGATTCATACCAAAATTAATAGGCAAAACAGTCTGTTTAAATGTATTACATCTATAATGTAGTGGTTCCTAAAGAAGACTAATTTAATCATCCATTAAATTAAATAATTACTTGAGACCAACTCTGTAACAATAAATATGACTTGCCTTTTGAGAAGTATGCCTTGTTTCTTAATTTATACCAGAAAAGAAACAAAAGCAAGTTCTTCTTCCCATTAACTCTTAAAATTCTATCAAAGATGACTCTCTTCCACTGGAAGCTAGCAGCATTCTTTCAGATTCCAAGGAAAATTACTATTCCAGTGAAAGTAGCTGATCACCCGTACGCCTTTTTCCATCTTTTGAAGAAATTTCTGCTCGAGTTTTCTTAATAGTTTCTGAAATATCGCATAACTTTCTCAAATATCAGTGATTTTAGCAAATTCACTCTTGTGCAGATCAGTAACTTTACCCACATATTAAAATTTTGCTTCAGTGCTTAGGAAAGCTACGAAGGATCAGCAAAAAACACTGTCTACAAAGAACGGATTTGTATTTCCTCTCCAAGCCACAAAATGTAGAAGGTTCAGAGCTGCTTCTACCCCCCCCCCCCCCCTTTTTTTTTTTAAACAAAACCTTAAACTTTGCAGAATTAAAAAAAGCTTCTTCTAGTTGCTGCCATAGGGATAATAAACTCTTAAAGGAACACACACAGATTTCTACTGTAATATCAACTTAAATTTCTCAGTTGATCTGCAATTGCTCAACTTCAACATTATATGACTATAATCAACATTCTATACAACTACTTAGAAAAATATTTTGGTTTAAAACCAAACATTTCTCATTGTCATTTAAGTAGTACAAAGTCTGATAGAAGGAAGTAAAATTGGGCATACGGCACTCCAAACACTAATTACCAACTAAGATCAATGAAATCGTGTTTTACAGGCATATGAGCTTCAATCGTTATAAGAATAAAACATAAAACATACTCTATTTACAGAATGAAAAATCAATTTTACATTAGTAGTCAAATGTGGTTGGAAGAAGGCCATAAATATATAATCACCTTTGCAAATACATTGACAAAAACGTAATTCTTAAGAAAATCCATGTTATCTTCTGCAACATTAAACGTCTTCTTCAGAAGTTTTAGCTTATTTTAGCATCTACTTAGCAAGTGACACTCACATTTCCTGTAAGAATCTCACTTTTTCGTCCTGAGGAGTAACAATGTAGTTAAAGATGAAAACCATGAACTCAACATTAGATGTACTCCAAGTAAGCACTTCCTTGGCTTGATACTTCTCTCATCTTCTGAAAATCTACAGTGGTTCAAGACTGTTTAAGTAAAGCAGAATTCTACAGAATTAACATACACTTTCTGAAGTGGCGTATACGTATTTTGACAACACCAAAGCGTAAGTGCAATCAAAAGGGAGGGACATGGTTTAGCGGGAACCATTGGTGAAGGGCAAAATGGTTGGACTGGATGATCCTGTGGGTCTTTTCCAACCTTAGCGATTCTATGATTCTATAAAATCTGCTGTACTGGTGAAAGCTGTATCTGTAAGAGGTGTGTTTTGACAATGCAGTCTAGTCGTACTGGCAAAACACCTATAACACACAGCCTGAGCCATCGGCTGCAGTTTCACAAGCACTTTTGTTTCACTGCAGCACCAGCTTATGCAGTCCTCATCTCTCAGCTGTGCTGGCACAACTGTTTGTGCAGCTGAGCAGTGAGACCGGTCAGGGAATCGATCCAGGTTAAAAATAATATTTTTCTGATGGTAAATTCCACAATCTGCTTTGCTGCCCAGCCACCTGGAACAGTTACACTAGTGCAACTGAGGGGCAAGGCAGGAATAAGCAGCTAAGGTCAGTGTGGCTCATGCCAATGTTGACATGGAAAGAAATGCTCATGAAACTACATCTTTGGTCTTTAAATGTGTTGGTGTTCCCTAAGCGAGTACATTATCCAAACAGTCCAGAATAAAAGAGAAGAATACCACCTCACAAACACATTAAAAAAAACAGCAGGAGGATTACACCTATATTTCATAGAAACACAGAATGGCCTGGGTTGAAAAGGATCTCAAAGATCATCTAGTTTCAACCCCCCTGCCATGGGCAGGGCTGCCAACCACTAGACCAGGCTGCCCAGGCAATATTTCAGGCAATACTGTACAAGAGTTATAAGGAACTCTCACCGAAGGCACAGGTTTTAAAAACAGAAGTTTAAAAAAATTTAACCAGCAAATCACTGTCCCCTGTTACTGTTGAAGAACGAGTGTCTTCTATCATTTACTGTCTGTTCACCTGTTCACACGCAGTAACCAGTACTTGATCTCTGCCCTTCACAAAGCTGGCAACGTTCTACTGCATTTGTTCTCTTTAATAAATCTCGAGCAGTGGAAAAAGAGTGGAAAATAAAGTGAAAGCTAAGACAATAACATCAATTTGCAGCACCTTTATAAGTAAGAACACTTTTGTGTTATAATAAACAAGATAATTAAGAAAAAACAGCTTATCTAATACTAAGTACCCTGTTTATATAAGGGCTGCACATTATCTCCTTGCTAAGGTTTTACCTTCAGCAACAGTAGCACAAGCCTTTCCTTCAGTGATCTTCCTTATTTCTCAGGTTTTACAGTCCAAAAGAGCTCTTGGATAAACAGACCTACAAGGCCACAAAGAGGTACGAATCCCGCATTCTACTGATGCAAGTGCTTCCAGCTCTGTGGGACAAGCTACTGGCATACAACCCTCCTAGAGCTCACCATATGAAGAAGGCTTCCAGTCAGAAGCAACTTACGCTGTGACAGCACCCATGCAAATCACAGGGAGCCCAAGCTAATGCCTATGCTTTGGCCATGTTCAAAAAAGCATCCCTGGCACATTATTCTCTTTCTTTTTAAAAATGTTGGGAATTATGCAAGTCAGGTAAGTTCCTATCCTATTCGCACATACATGCTTCATACTTGCCTGAGTAAAAAATTAATAACTCTAATAGACCTTTTCAACAACATTGGTGCATTTTCAATTTAAGGATTTGAACAGCCAAGTCTGACGTTTATAACTTCTTTAGATGAATAATTACTGAGCATTATTAAAATTCTTCAGAATCAATGATTGCCAGAAATAGACTGCATTTTTTCTTGTCATCATTGGGCAGAACCACTTCCTAGAAATGGATCGTGAGCAACAGATCTTGTTTGTAATAGACCAGGGAAAAGTCATGAATGTTGATTTGCCCACATACTCCGTGTGAGTATTACCTGCTCATGCACAAAAAGCCCAAAACACATCGCTTAAAAATGTGTTTCCTCTTGTTTAAATCCTACCATATCATTATGGTTACCCAGATGCACCTACACTTATCTGCCTTCTCAGAAGATCCTACAACAGGTAGTTCGGTAAACAGCTGTCATTTGCAGAGATTCCTTTCTAAATAATTTTACAGAGCTCTTTTGGTAAATATCCTCAAATTCAGTGTTGCGTATCGCAACAGCTTTGGCAGACTGAGTTCTGAGAAAAATCCTTTAACAGGATGCTGTTTATTAAAAGCCAGCAAATTATCCTAAATGAAATTTCTTTGTCTGTTTATCACATACCTGTTTCTACTTTTCCATCTCTGCCAATTCAACCCTGTACAACAAGTTGCTGCTGCCACCTATTGGAAAATGTCTTGAGGCCTTACTCTTCTTTTTCCTCTATGCTTAACTCTTCCTTGGTTCTCCCACTCATGGGATTTTCCAACCTTGGTGATTCTGTGATTCAGAGAGACCACTGATTTCACTAGCATAGCAGATACCAGGAGTACTGGCTTGAAGGGTAGTGGGGGAAGGTACAGATACTAGCTGCAGTGGTGAAGGAGGCTGAATCACTGTACAGCAAATTTAACTGCCCACAGAAGGGACCTAAGAAGCGCCAATATAAGCACACATGTAAGGGACAAGTACTGGCTGGAAACGTATCTCCTCTGTTAACAGGAGAGAGTCATTAGAGGGGCACTTATTTCCAACTATGTGAACAAGAAGAATGACTGAGCACTAGTACGAACAATGGCATAGCGTGTTGATAGTTATAAACAAGCAATCTTCAACAAATATCTTGCTATACCAACACTGTTAAAAGAAACTGTGTGGTCCTATCTGAGTAAGGAGATTGAACCAGATGACCTCCACAAGTCCCCTCCAGCCTAAACAATCTTGTGATTCATCATTCCATTAGTTTTCCTAAAACCTGAACTAAGTCCCCTACAGTAGAACCAAAGATGAAGGGACTAAGATAAAGTTGGCCCAAATGTCAGATATTCCATGAACACACCCACAGAACAGCTCTACACCAACATGGAAAAAAACACTATCCAAATAACGAAGCATGAACAAAGCATATGAAGTGACCTGAATTGAAAAGGTATGTGGTACTTTACAAACAGAAGAGTCTCAAGCATGGTACCAAAATTCCAATGGTGACACTTTTGCTCAGACCGGTATTTTGCCACTCAGCCATGAAAACCCTTCAGAATACTACATTCTCAACTGCACGGTCTTACTTTACAAGTGTCATTTTACAAAAATTACAGTTAATATCATTGCCAGCAAGAAACTGACCTGAAGTGTTCACAGTTTCAGTTATGGTGAACTATGAAACTGTTGCAAAAAAACCCATCAAGAACAATTACTGTAAAAACCTAAAAATGAGCTCTGCATTTCTGAAAAGCTTCAGATAAGAGAGAGTGAAAAAATTCTTATCAGATTTATTCCTTTCTCTCCCTTTGTTTCATTGAAAACAGGTAGTAGCTATGCTCTTTAATGGAGCAGATAAAGCACTATAGTTTAAGCATTGGGAAATACTGAAGTATGAAGCAAGATGCTAGGCTCCACACAGCCTCTGTCTGACAATGTAAAAGGAAGGCAGTAAAACCACTCAAGAACTTAGGACTCTGAGCAGCTGTAAACTCAGCAGACTTTCAGTTTCACATTCAGCAGTACTGTTATTCTACCTGACAATTCTATCTGACAGAAAGGCTTGGAAGGGAATTATCCTCTTTAAGAAAGAAAAGCATTCAATGTCTAACAGTTCTTAGCTAAAAGACTGGTCTAGAAAACATCCTTTCCGTAAACATAAACAAACCAACAAACAACAACCACTCTCCAAATGTGTAACCTTGGATTATTTCAGCAGACTTTATTCTTTAGCCTTAAAGGACATAATCTTCTGCTTTAAAAACATTCCAATTCTGAGGTGATGATCTGACTTCAAGCGCTGAGGCTTCAAGAATACCAAATATCATGGAAATTGTTAAAAAAAACACTGGAGTTGGTACTATGTTTTCTTTGCTACTGGTCCCTGTCATTTCTTCACACACATCCTACCAGTAGGCAAAACTAAAAATACACTCAGAAATCACAGAATAAATATATTCAGAAACCAACGCTTCAATTACTCCACATCCCTTCTTTCCCCACTCAAGTCATCTGCTAAACAGCAACCACAAGCAGAAATTTCACTTTCAGATCATAACAGAATTTCCACTTGCTGCAATCAGCAAAACACCAACAGCAACAGATGTTGTCTGAAACAAAGTTGTCACTACAGGCTAGATGAAAAAGGTTAAAGAACACATACAGAAAGACTAGAGTACATATTTTCTTGTAGGGTATACAGGAAAGATTAGAATAGAGGAAAAAGGCCCTCAAGCAATCTACAGTGAGAGCACTGTACCCTAAAAGTTTTCATAGTGTGTAAGGGGTACACTGTTGTCAGCCTGGGAAAGGTGAAAAGTACTATTTACTCACAAAAGGTCCCCCACACTGACAGTCCAACCTGTCTACACGTCTCGTTGATCCAGTTCTTGGACACTCCTCTGCTCCTGAAAGATAATCTCAGTGCCTCCTCTGCTAACATTGCTACCTACACCAAAACATGCGATACTGTATGGCTTTAAGACTCCAAGCTCACTTTCTCCCCCTTTAACTCCAGCAGTATGTAACATTTTAAATTTCATTCTCTTGGCCCAGGGAAGTGGGCTGCAAGGAAGAAAAAAATAGCAAAAAAATAGCAAAAAAAAAAAAAAAAAAAAAAGTAAACATGATGATAACTCAGAAGCCTCCAAGCCTCAGAACTGACTATCAGAGAAGACTTACTCTCAGTTATAAAACCCACGCCCCCATTTGCCATGTGCTTAAATACTGATAAAAGCAAATGTCTGCTCTACTTACACAATGTTAAAAGTATAAACATGTTTGGAACAACCAAATAATTTTATTATGTTACCAACGCATTCGCCTAATTATAAAGCAAATAACTGAAAGCTGCAATCACAATCCCTTAGCACAGCACAGATACTTAGAGCATCACTGTCCCTAACAGTTGGAGGGATAGTGAAGAAATAAAACAAAAATAATCCCTCACGAACACCTTGGGCTTCTCTGAAAAATCAAATGAAATAGTGATGGCAATTAAAGCGTTCCATTACAGACAATACCACTTCTTCACTCCAGCAGAGAAACACTGTCAGCATATTGAAGCGTTTCACATATCTATTAAAGTATACCATGCAAAATAATTACACATTACAGACAGAAGCTGTATCAAACAGAAGAGCCTAAGTCAAAGAAAATTATTTCTTTTTGAAAGGTAAAGGTGTTTTTTTGTTTGTTTTTGGCTTTTTTTGAGAGAGAAAATGCTTATAAAACTTCAAGAATGACTGGCTAAAGCAATCAGTCACAGGTCTCTCTTGTTACAGTACAGTACAAGCAGAGTACTGATGAGAACAGACATTCTTGGTTATTTTAAGGATTTGGGGGAAATTCTCATGCAAGAGGTTTATTCAAAAACACATTTTGCAAGCAGCAAAGATATAATGTAATAATGAAGTGCATGATTAAGAGGCAAGTCCAACAGTTTAAAAACAGAGCACATCTTTGGTTTTGCACGCTGCTCCTTTACCCATCCTTTCCTGAGAAAACGGCTACAGTTGCTAAAGGAAAATGCTTGGTTACCTTGCTAGGCTGGCAAGTCTGACTTAGCAGGACTACCGACCCTTGTCCTGCAGCCTCCACGTTGGCGCAGTCTCTGTTAACTCCCTTTCCATAATAATTTGATCAGCTGAGAGGCGGGGAGGCAGAAGGAGGCTAATGAGCAAGGAAAAAAATCCACCCACTGCTTGGAAGTACATTTTCAAAACACCGCCACCTTTCGCAATAGTATCATCTATTACTACTGAACTGTATGAAGAGTAAAATGTATGACCACTACAAAACACTTAGGTAGAGAGTGTCCTAGGCCCTATTTCCCACAGAAGAAGATGCAAGCAGAATGAAAGGTCTGAAGTAACTGGACCAGCGGGCATGGAATCAGATAACTAAGCAGCTAAGTCCCATCATCTTCAACTTCTCTTCCCTCAGCAACCCGAACAACACAACTTCTGATCCCTTATCTTTGGCTCTGAAGACACACCTTAGAATCATCCCAGTTTCTTTCATGAACTCTGAGGTTTAATTTCACAGCAACCCTTATTATTGTTCTCTCCTGGTCCAGGACTACAAAGGATTATGTAACACGAGTATTTTTATTCCAGGTTGCCGCAGCCGCTTGAATATTTTCTGTCCCATTTTCTTTTTCCTGCTTTCCCTCTTTACAAAACTCAATTTATGTAGCTGATGAGAGACGTGTAACTTGTAGAGCCAGTATTTGGATACAATTTGGGTAAAAAAACTACTAAAAGCCAGACTCTGGCAAATTACTTTCTGCATCTTTGTCAGGGACTTGACCTGCTTACTAATCCTTCATTTACTGGTGATGTTTCAGCGGTAGCATGGCTAGGTCCCTCAGGCACTTCTTACAACACAAATTCAATACTACCACTGTCTTTCCTCCCACTCCCAGGCGGGCATATCCCCCTCTCCCTTCTGTGAACTGAGCCAAGGCTGGCACGCATCTGATCCTGCTGCTAGCCAGCTCAGGGAGCAAAACCAGAAAAAAGAAAAAGGAGGGTTAATTTTCTGCTAGATTAGCTTTGAGTCAGACAAATGCCAGTGCCAACACAAGGAAAAGGGCTGAGCCAAGTTAGATTTATAAATCACACTCTTAGGTTCTCCTCAGAATAATCTTGGAAGAGGGAGAGAAAGCCCTCTTTTAGCAATGTACTGTTGTAGAAGAGACTTCTCTAATTTTATGCTTCCCTATCACAAGAATAAGCACTGAGGAAGCAAAACATCTAGTCCAACTCCACGTAAATATGGCTGCGTTTTAACAACAGTGTTAAAAGACAGCACAGAAGGTGAGAACAAGTGGAGAAATTTCAGCAAGGTTGGTACGACACCCTCAAGAGGGAAGCTGCAAGTGCTAAGGAAAAAAACTCTTCAGCTATTAAACACAATATTGTAAAGAAGAATGTGGACACAGAAGTCCACTTTTCTGTCTCTCCTCTTCTCCAGGAGAAAAAGCAAGGCCCTTGGATAGGAAGGGTGCTCATTCTAGGAAGCAGCCTACAGCGAGGTTACAGTAGTTTTAAGTTAACAGAGTTCAGGTTGAATGTAAGTGCTGTTACCTTCACCTGGAAAACTGCACTGGCAGAAGGCCCTAAGATAACAGACGATTTCTTTCACAGAACAGCTGCCAGGGAAAAGCAGAAAGAAAGGAAGGAGGCTGGTCACGAAACCTAGGAACTGTTTTCACTATCTCCTCTGTTAGTTCCCAAAGTAACATATATGAAGACAAAATCAGCCTCTGGTGCACCATTTGGAAGTAACTTTTTTGTTTCCACTTATTTTTGAAAAACAATTCTGAAACTGACAAAAAGTAATAAGAAAACCCACATCAACCTGGGGGAAAACAACAACAACCAATAACAAAAACCTTACATGAAGATAAGGTAACAGATACTATAGCAAGGAAGAGTCAAGTAGAAAAACTCATCTGTGTCAACAAAATGTCATATTTTCCCTGTTGCATTTCTTCAAGGAGGCAAAAAATACATACATCTCAAAACAGCTGTATCTCTAGCTCCCAATTGTTTTTCCATACTTACTTTCTGTAGAGGAAAAAATACAGATTTCCTACCCAGGAATCTTTTTTTCTTCCCCCTCCAGAGTTTCCCACTACAAATTATCTTCAAAGAAAAGAAAGATGCTACTTTTTCTCTAAGCTTCCATTAAGGAAAGAAATATGTGATTATTGCACTTGCTGTCATGTAAAGGATTAATACTAACTTTCTTTTTCTCCTGTACTTCATTTCACAGAGGATTTGGGAAGAGGAGATTAACATGGGATGAGAAAAGTTGGGAAGAACACAAATGCCCTACTGAACGCTTCTCAATAGGCACTGCTTCCTGCTGTTACAACCTTTAAAAAACGGTCACTGATTCTTTTACAAATTAAACTATCTGCCACCTTTTTTTTTCATATTTAACAGTGTCTCCTTATAAAGGTCTTGACACCAGATACAGAATAACAAGACAATGAGACACTCAGAAGGAAAAAAAAATTAAAAATACCCTGCTCTGAACAAGGCAGATGAGGAAAGTAATAGCTGGGAGTTAAGAAAGAATAGAAAAGATGCCTCAGTGAAGGGTGAGAAAAAAGCTTCTACCCTTTTAAGGTCCTCCACTTTTTGTCATGCTGCCTGGGAAGAAAATAGACTCCCGCAATAGTGACAGGATTTACATAACACTAAACCCCCACCCCCTCCAAAAACCACTTGTCACCATAAATAAATAAATAATAAAATCGGAGCATTTGCAGCTAAGATTCTGTCCCTGGTTTATTAGTATTCCAAGCTCTTTCTGGCAAACTGTGGGCAGAAAAAAAAAGTAGAAATTATTACTTAAAAACTAACACCTCAAGATTACACTACAATCAAGCAGCAAAAAATAGAGGAGCGCTGCTTTCTGAAACTGACATATGAAAAAGCGAATAGTTTAACTGATCATTAAAAGGGCAAACGTTAACCCGTAAATAATTCTAAAAATGAATGTCCCACTTCCTTTATTATATCTTCCCATCAAGACCGGACATTTATCTGTGTTCTCTAAATATTCCATCACCATACAGTCCTTAACTAAGAAATTAGCTGTCTCTTTGCAACTGTGGTTCAACACTGAAAATATCAAAGCACATACAAGAAAGAAGAACTGGTACTCTGCTAAGGCTCTATGTTTAAGCTTATTCTTCTAAGCACAAACGCAAACAGATATCAGGTATTTTCAGGAAGCTAAACTGAAATCTATTTTATAAAAACATATGAAACAAATGCATATGTAGGAAAAAACTGAGGCTGTCAGTCTGGAGAGCTCTTCAGAACTTCAACATATTAATATTTTTCTTGCATTTGTAATAAGGATAGGAGGCCCGGTAATGAAAGCAGACTGACTTTTGAAAAGTGAGATGAAAAATATGCAGATTAAGTGGTAAAGAATTTCTAACTACTACACTTAGATCTGTATTTGACAAGAATTCAATTTTTCACCCATTCCAATTTTCTGTTTGTCCTGCAAAAACACTAAGCTGTGGTTTACAGGCTGGGATAATTTAAAAACACAGATACGGACTTTTCATAAGAGCCAGCAAGAAAAAAGGTATGAAGAAAACCTCTACTCTTAATTTTGAGATAAAAGTACTTTTTCCCCATAAGTGAATAAAAAAATAAGCATTACTCCTCCTAATTACACGTAGTTTCATTCTCACAAAAGATTCAGAAATGAAGCAGTGACAGTAAATTCCTAAGTTCAGATGCTGCACTACTGCTGACTTCTCTGAAATGTATTTGAAATGTTAGATAGTCAAGGCATCTACATCAGAAAACAAAACTGCACAAGTCTGAGTTGTTGAACAGCAATAATAAAATGAGCAATAAGAAAGCACTTTTGGAGTCAGTGAATTTCAACAGCCTAAGAAGTTGTAGGCATTCCGCAACATTCACTGACAGGCCAGCAAAAGGTGACGATTTGTCCTCACTGCAGAGGCAGAAGCTTGAAGACACAAGAAAAAGCTGAAATATTATTTCATTCTAGTACTCCCCCCTAAAGACTCCAAACCAGAAAAATAATAATAATAATTAACAAAATCCTATACTAATACAATATTGGATATTTTTTTAGCTAAAGTATGTTTTTCAGTATTAACTATATTCTGTTGAGTCAAGTTACAGGTCTCAAGATCTCATTTGCGTTGGCAAGAAGCTCCCTGCTCATCGACACAGAGTGGAAAAAACATTCCGCAGAGTTGCCATTGGCTCTACGTTGCAGAAACACAAGCTACAGTTTGGCCTGGTCTTTTGGCCAGTTTCAACAGGAAGGAAGCCTGTAGCTCCATCAACTCTGCTAACACCATTAGGTGGTACTTTGACTTTAGGGTACTCTCTGTCACCAGGAATTTACTTGAAACTAAACCCACAAAAAAAAAGATTTTATCAAAAATAAAATAATGAAACAAAGCTGCAATATTCAAAGATTAAAGGCCTTAGAAAAACCTAGCCATTCTTAATGGCAAAGAGGAGACTGCTAGGAATCTTACGGGCACCATCCCTTAAAGCGCACTAATTAAAATACACCTGTTTAAAGTGTTTGAGATTCCTAAATTATCTCCAGATAACAAGAGAAAAATCACTGTTAACATCTTTGATTCGTACAGGTCACTGGTGAAGATCCGTATGTGTGTTCTGTTGGTGAAGTCAGCTCAAGGAGCTCCTGTCCCGCTTCAAGGAATAGCTTTTCACCTGCATTATGTTTCAGTGATTCAGTTGGTAACCCTGTAAACAGCTGCACGGCCACAGGCTGGCAGAAGTGGCTTCCTGAACTGGTCATACTACTTAGTTATTATAACACCACTCTTGGTCTCTCATGAAACTCTAGGTCTTTCTCCATCAGCAACACAGGTTTCAAGAACTCTTTATGCCTTATTATTCCATACCTTGGCAAATATGTTGGTACTGTTCACAGCCTTGATTAGACCTATCTTTGCCAGAAGAGCAAAGATAATAGATTACTGTATTGATATTTTTTGCATTTGAAGTGAGTATACGAAAGCACTAATGGAAGAACTGATGTTTTCCTTTCAGTGTGGAAACCACAGGGGTTTTCAGCCCTGTGTAGAGGAAAAAGGAACAAATAACGGGTGTTTTCTCTGAACCTCGCTGCTCAGCACACTGCCTGCTAGAAACACGAGGCTGGAGAAAACAGAAATTTCCCCAATCTGAATAGCAGTTGCTCTCCTGCTGCTTAGAATTTATTTTTCTTTTCCTTTATCAGACAACATGGAAGAGGAATGCCAAAAGTACTGCACTTCTTCAGGGACGGGAAAGGAACACCAAAACGTGCTTCATGTAGCACAAACGTGAGCCACTGCCAGTCTCCAATAGAACTCCCAGCTTTGATACGCCTACCTCTACCCTAAGCAGCTACCAGTGAACACAGGCTGGAGAGGTTCTACTTAACTAACTTCATAACTTTTGCATGAATCACTCAGACAGATTTTAAAAGTCATGTGTCAAAACAGCTAAATGAAATACCACTATTAAAGATAATACCGCAGCAAGCAGACTATTGCATTTTTCCCCCTTTAAGATACGCACTGTTTAAACTCACTGAAGAGCCAACAACAGTGTAATAAATGAAAGCTAACACAAATACTTTGCTAAATGTCTTTGTTTCGATATATGTATGTTATATTCAATATATGTATGTTGGTAAACCTATTTAATTTATGGGATTGCAGACTCTTCTGAGGCTGACTTAACAAATGTTTATATAGTGCCTTGTACAATACAGCCTAATCCAAGTCAAGCTGTCTAGCCAACACCAAAGCATAAATAACATATACAATAATCTGGTACTGGCATCTATTTCAGCAAAACAGTTTCAACAACACAGTCCAAGGAAAACAAAAGAAAACAAACCCAACAACAACAACAAAAAAACCCCAAACCCCACACTCATTTACCAAAAATCAGACAAATATGCTTTTCCTTTTTTAAGGGAGGAAAAGACACCAACATTTTAGCTCAAGTAGCTTCTCCATAAGCCAGCCAGTACTTATGAAACTAAAATGCCTCTTCAGCACGCTTTTGCTGAGCCCATGCAGATTCTCACTGTTGTTCACAACTGCTTAAACCTGATAGATTAAAGAAGGCTCTCTAAATATAAAATAACCTACCATTCCCTTTCAAAAAATGCTTTGTCCAACAACGAGAAAGTAGCAATTTGAAGCAGATGAATGAATTGAAAGAAATCCAAGCACAGAACTCATGACACTTTATTTTTCTCTCCAGAAAGCCTGACCAGAGCAGGGGCAAACTTAGCAACAGATACTCTGAAGAAGAAACAGAACCAAAAAGAAATGACAAGTGCTGAACTGTTTTCTTAAGGAGGAAGATGAACTCCCCAAAAGAATGATTGGAACAGGTGAGAAGAAAGAGAAGTATAAACAAGAGGGCACTAACATTTGGATTGTGAAGTACACATCATGTATCTGCTAAGGGAAAGGAAGAGTGAGGAAAGGATACAAACAAACAGATCGACTCTTTTCTAGATCACATACAATTATGATGGGATGAGAGTAAAATGGTGTTTAGAGGAGGTAAATTCTGCATTCTACAACATCTGCATAGACAGCGATTTTAAAAGGAAACAATAAAGTTATGAGTGCAGTAAAAAGCAGAGTACTATAAAAAGAGATTCAAGGAGACATTCTTAAGGGTTCAAAGACAACAGGAATTGACAAAGGATGCAATTAGATGCTGCATTATATAACTTCATTTCTTTGAAGTGTGTGGGGCTTTTTCCTATGAAGGTAAAACTGTTTATAATCTTTTCCACTTGGGGAAATCACACTTAGGACAAACATGGGAAAAGTCTTTCCTGTATTTCTAACCTTCAGTATCAAGTATTAAGCCAATTTTTTTTCTAAATAGCTTCAGGAAAATAGATGATTTATCTGGATGTACTTGTTACTCATAGCTTCTGAAGCATCTGATCAAAAGCAGGTACTATTGCCTGGAGGGGTGGTTAGGTGCTGAAATCATGCACTGCTGAAAACAGTGATCAACAGACAACGGTGAGTTTTCTTTGTTTTTAAAAAGCAAATATAACCAATTTTTCTTTGGAAAAAAGAGCGTTCTAAAGCTTGACATTTGACAGCTTTTAGGAATTTTTCTAATAATCACTCCTTAACCACGTATTTATGCTCAGTCTTCATAAAAGTCACCTATGAAAAAGGCAAAGCATCTTCTTACCCAACAGAGCATATGCTGCAGCAAACTGAATTGAAAAGTTTATTGTTAAGAGGGTATTTCATCAGCCTGCCAGTGCGTTCTCATCTATTTCTTCTAGCATTATCTACAAAATACATGAAAAATACTTGGTTCAAGATTCAATGAGCTATGTAAAATATTCACTTGGAAGTGTAATAAGAAATAGAGAACTTTATGGTTATTAAAATAATTTGATAGTACTTCACAGATGCATCTATTACACTGGGGAATACATTAAATATACCACAGCATGCAAGAGCCCACACAGGCATGAATGAATTAAACTATCAACATCAAACATCTAAGTCATTTCTACTATAAACTGAGATGTAACAATGAAACAATGCTTTTGATATAAAGCATGTTGAGAATAACATGTACTCCTTGCGCAGCTTATGCAACTACTCCCTCACTGGCACGCATTCTTGCCCCATGCTGCTACACACAGTGCGCCAGGATAGGTGTAAGTGCAGTCAAGCATTGAGCCAGACCCACACAAACAGACAGGCACAGAAGAGGTTTCAAGAGTGGAAGTAACATCACCACCACACACCTAACAGCCACCTCGCTCTCAGAGCTTTTTTTAATCACTGCAGTTAAGAGCGTGCTACTGCTGCAACACAAATTCAGCAGCCCAGCCGCCTGCCTAGCTACCTCATCTATCACTTCCCCCCTCCTTCAGCTTTCACCTTCTTGAGATATCCAACATAACATGATTTTTGTACAGTAAACCAAAACTGGCAGATGCTGCTAGCCCTCTTGTTCAAGGAACTGTCCCACGGACAGCAGATCACAGCCCCGTTTCCCACAGATCTGCAGGAAGCCATGCCCCCATGCTCCAAGTAATCGCATTCCACCTCCATCCCAGATGCCTATTATCTTACCTCCTCTCTTCTGTGCATTAGCTAGTGCACTCACGTCCTCACACTGCTGACTGAAAAAAGGAGTACCGCACATCATATCTAGTTTTTAACTCAAAGGCAGCTGTTTGTTGGCCAACTGGCAGGTTAAACACAGGTAAGTGCTAAACCCATGCAAAACTTTCTTCTGAAGAGACCTTCTACTCAATGAAGCCATTAACTTGAACATTCCTGTTAAATATTATTAAAATGTAAAATCCTCAAGACCTTGCCCTATGGCTAGTTTGCTGAAATTAGCTTACGAGCTTAGAATTTATTGAGGCACAGGATTAAAGGAAACATAATTGCTCAAGATTTGTTTCTTTAAAAAAATAAAGATGGCTTATAATACACTACACAATTATATATTAGAAAACATGTCAACAACTTGTCTGGAGCAATACTTTTATTGTTTTGGAGTATTGTCTGAAACATTCTTCCACTCAATTTTTATATAGCCCTCAGCATCACTATACTTCACCAGTGGTTTTTTATTGCTTCCAATGCAGTCCATGCATCAAAGACAGTGTGAAAAGATGTGAAAAATGAAGAGCTTTGGAGTAAGCATGCAGAAGCACCTGCACACAACTCAAGTCCAACCCCTTCAACAGCAACTCCTCTTCTTGAAAAGTTTCACAGAAAACAGATGCATCTCAACATCTTATCCATGTGAAATCAGTTGATGCTGAGTTTTCAAGTCGCAAGGATTTAATTTTCTACTATGTACAACTAAGCAAGCTTTCTTAAAAGAAGTTGCTTTTACGCATTCTAGTTGTCCTTTTAATAACAATTTGCATCATTTGACCATTTCAAAGACATTTTAAAGGAGGTATAAAAGTCTCAAAGATTAAAAAAGGCCTTTACAGGTTTTGTGAAAACTGGAAGCTCTGCAGAGAAAAGAAACTCAAATTAGCGTCTTCGATGAGAGGAGAAAACACGTGGAAATGTGCCTTCCCACTGCTGGTTGGGCAGCCCCAGCAGCCCAACCAGCCCCTGTACACGTAACAGCACAGTGCATTAAATCTGAAACAAGCTTTAGATAAACACTCGAAGGCTAACTTAAGAACATCACAAAAGTACTGAGCATGTATAGCAGCTTTGTTCTTTTTCTTGTTTGTAAATTCTAGCAAACCTAACAATATAACAACTGAAGTGTGCACACTTCTTTAATGTTTTAAGAACTACTACATGCAACCTGTAACAGAAAGGTATGTTGTTTTTCTGTTGTTGTTTTCAAACGATTGTGTACATCTAAGTCAACATCCTTCTAAATGCTAAAAGGAATGCAAGTTTTACATCCATTCTGAAACAATGATATTTAAATAAAGGAAAAACTAATAGCTGCTCATAGTACAACCAGGATCTGAATGAGCTTTAAACCACTCATCATTAAGCACAGTAAAATTTGATCTTGGTTTCTGTTCAGAACAGTAAAGAGCTATTTTCCATAATGGTATAATATTTGACTACACACAGCATTTTGCTAGAAATTTGGTGTTTTTAAAACAATTCTTTTTGCTAAAATTCTACCAGATATTAATTTAAACAGAACTACTTAGCACATTGCTATAAGTAATGCTCAATTTCTTGTCACCAAAAGATACCCGAAACATTCTAAAAATATTAACTATTTAACTCACCTTAACTGCACCTCTTTAGAACTTTTCATTCTACGACAGACGCATTCCAAGAATAACCAGACCCCATGTACTCACAACACAGAACTCTCAACTTTAATCACGTCCAGCTATTCCACTCAGTTTCACCAGATCTGACTATTACTAATTGAGAAACACCAAAATCCAAAGGCAGCACAACGCGAAGCTAAAAGGAACTCTATACTGTTCACAAAACTTTAAGCTTGCTGATCAATTCAGTACCAATAAGTTCGTCGTTCTACCACAATTATAATAAAAATGGTCTACAAAAAATTTTGTTAGGAACAGCATTAACCTTATCACAGTGATTTTTCTGGTAAGCGTAATTAAGAGAGGGAGAAACTGAAGCAACTATTATAACGAAACCTCCAACTGCAATTATGAGTTTAATAAAAAATTTTATCCAACTGTGACTCCGACAGCTTTCTCACTCACAGCTGAATTTATGTATGGGGAATCCCATCCGGATTAGTTTTCTAATCAACATTGGAGATGTTTTGGAGCAGCCACCATTATTTTTCCTGTTTGAACTACGAAGTATATACTTTTCCAGCTGAGATAATCTACTATGCAATTGAAGAGAAAAAAATGCAAAACCTGAATCACTGTACACATTAGTGGAAAAAAAAGTTAACTTTCAGTTCAATCATTTAAATATTTGAGTTTTGAGTATAGCTTTAAAAAATCCAGTTCTGAATCACTGGAATTTTTGTTCTATTTCCTGTAAAAGCACCAACAGCAACATCATTCAGCATTCCGCCTGCAACAGTTCAGAAAAGATCAGCCTGATCCCTCAGTCCTAAATTTACAGTCATTTTATAAACTCGAGGTCACATCTGACCAACTTATTTCTTCCAGTGTTTCCAACCAGAGATCACTGTAAGAGGGAGGAACGTGCCATAGGATGAAGAACAATCTAGTTTTATGTTTCAAAGTACTTAGTCTCACAAAGAAAGTTTGCCAAAAGCTCTTAAAGCTCCCTAGCAAAAAAAAAAAAAGTATATAAGTTTGCAGAAAATAATCTCTTCAACAGATGACAGGTTTGATTCTACAAGGCTTGAAAAGCGTACTAGTTATTCGTGGAACCCTTATGAAACAACGCAGCATCTCAGTCTACGAAGCAATGCCATGATCAGAAAAAAAAAACGACTGCTTTCTTCCATCCTGTCACTGGATGAGAAATTTCTACCAGGACACTACAAAAGGAAGAATGTCCATTTTCAAGAAGTCTATTCATACCAGTATGTTTAGAGGAAGAGAGAAGAATCCATTAACTCCTCTTGGGATGGGAAATGCTTTACATTTCACAAGAGCAAGGGTAGCGTATCAAGAAGATGGCACTGCCCACGCAGGTAATGATGGGAAGGATGCTCTATCAAGCATCTCTCAGTCACAACATTGGGATTACCCAAACTCCAAGTACCTCCTCCAACAGCTTTTCTCTTCCTCCCCTTCTGCAGGCTCTCCCATGAAGCAGCATGAGAAACAATGACCCAGGTCCTCCCAGCTTATGAAAGAAACTGACAACCAGCTCAGCTACAGCACAGGTCCAAGTACTATCTACCTTGAGTCTCCACAAGCTTAATATGTAAGTAACTGCAACAGTTACACTGGCTGAAGTCTCATTTAAATTGCAGAGCAGAACTTACCGAAGCTGATGACACGTATGTCTCCTAATCTGTCAGTGGAACTTCCCTCTTGCCAAGATCAGAATTTTGAGTTTTGACCGTGCCCAATTACAACAGTGCAGGTAAAGAACGAATTATTGAGATATCGATACAAAATGCAAATGCCTGCTTATCCAGTAAATCATTGGGTAAACTGAAAATGATTTCCAATTTCAGCACATCATGGCCATGCTACTGATACAGCAGCTAGCCCTCCCCACTGCATGCGCTCACAGCACAACTCTAGCATCTACGGTTATGATGGAAAACAAGTTCAGAAGAAGTCCCAAACAATGACTTTAGCATTTATCTTTCACATATCTGTACAATGAAAACAACGTGCAAGACCATTTTCAGCTCTCTACAGACGAGCCTCAGCCAGAGCTTTTTTCACCCCGCACCAAAAACCCTAAAACTAAGGACCACGAACCACACCTGAGATCCACTCCTCGCAAGGAAGCGTTTCTGGGGATTGTAGGTATGTACTTGCTGTCACCGGTACGGAAACACCTCCGGGCCTCGGGCACAGGGCAGGGTCCGCTGAGCTGCCCAGCACAAAGAACACGAGGCCCTGCTCCGAAGGCCGCCCGGCAGCGAACAGGACGGGGCGCTCAGACCACCGACACAGACACTCAATGAATGAGACCAAGCGCTACACAGCTCCTCGCTGCCTTCCTAACTCTCGTGGGGGGACAAAACAAGAGAAAAAGCCAACCGGACTCATCTCTCGTCTTGCAAATCCCTCTTGCAAGAACCGCTGCGAGAATTCCTTCCGAACAATTAACCCGAGTCGAATAATGGAAACCGGAGGTGGACTATATAAGGCCTCGGAGCCCGCAGACCCCGCACCTCGGCCCGTGGCTCAGCCCCAAATGGCGGAGCCTCGCCCCGCAGCCGCGCACCTGTCACCTGCCGCCCCGCCACGCACGCGGGGCTCCCGCAGACGCGGGGGGCGACACGCGGATCCGATCCCTCCCCGCTCGCCAAGGAAAAAGAGTTTCCACCTCCCGCTGCCGCCCCGCAGCTCCCTCTCTCCCTCCCCCTCCTCCGGGAGGCCGGGCTCCCCCCGCCCGCCGGGATGCGGGGTGCCGGCCGCCCCCTCCCCGCACCGAGGCCCGCCCCGGCCTCGCCGCGGGGCTCGGGGCCGCCCCGGAGCCTCGGGCCTGCGGGCCGAGCCGCCCCGCGCCGCTCCCCGCAGCCCCCGGGGAGGGGAGCGGCCCCGCGGCGGAGCCGGCCCCGGGGAGCCGCCAACAGGCCCGCCTCGGCGGGGTCTGCCTTACCCTGCAGCCGCCTCTCCGCCTCCTCCTCCTCCGCCTCCTCCTCCTCCGCCGCCGCCTCCCCCACCACGGCAGCCGCCGCCACTACCGCCGCCACCGGCGCCGCCGCCGCCGCCTCCCGGCAGGGGGGACCCCGCCGACCCGAGCCGCTCCGCCGCCGCTCCGCAGCCTCCCGCCGCCGCCGTTCCGCCGCGGGGGGGAGGGAGGAGGAGGAGGTGGCCGAGGAGAAGGAGGAGGGGGAAGGGAGGGGGGGGTCCGTGTCGTCGCCGCAGGCGGGAGAAGCGGGGAGGCCGGGGGTGGCTGAGTGTCTGCGGCGCCGCTCCCGTCCTCCGCTGGAACCGCTGCGGCTCCGCGTCGCTCCCGGCCCCCCCTCCCCCCGCTCGCTGCGCTCCAAATCAAAATAGAGTCACAACATGGCGGCGGCGGCGACGGGCCAGCATCGCGAGACCGAGCCCCGAGCGCTAACGGGATGCGGCGCGCGCGCGCGCGAGGGGAGGGGGCGGGCCGCGCCGATGGGGGCCGGGCCTCCGCCGCCACCGCCCCGCCGAGGGGGTTGGCCGCGCGCAGCGGACGACGCCGGGCGGAACGAACGGCGCGGCGGCTCCCGCCCCGCCCTCCGGCACGCGCGGGGGAGTGACGCCCGCCGGCGGCGCCGCCTCAGCGCATCGCGGGGGGCCGCCCGCCTGGGAAAGGGGAGGCCCGCGGGAAGCGAAACGCTGTTTGGGGGAGCCGAGGGAGTGGGAAAAAGGAACTGGGAAAGGCTGGGTTTGAGAAAAGGGCCTCTGCGTGTGAAACAGTCGTTCTGAGAGGGGAGAGCCAGGCACTGTCTGTCAGAAACACCGGTGCCAGCTCTTAACGGTCTAAATACTTCACGCGGAGTACGTGACTCCTGTCGTCGCTCTGAGATACAGCTTAGCGTAACTCTTCCCGAAGTACCCGTGAGCACAGCGGGACTGCACGCCGGCTGGCCGGGCCCTCTGTCCCGCTCTGCGCCCGCGGGAGGGATCACCCCGTGCCTGAGGAGCCGCGGGGCCCGCGGTCCCTACGTGCCAAACTCACATCCCTTCTCCAGAGAAAGGATAGCCATCCCGACGCTCGAGTCGGCCTTCATCTTTCATCTTAAATGGAAAGACAGCTTTTAGATGAGCTTATAAAGTCACTACAGTTCTCAGTCTTTTTGTTTTCTTTTTTAATCAGAGAGTGATAAGTTACACCGTCAACTCCCACTCTTCCTCCAATTCCTTTCTTCCCACATCTCTTTTTCTCTATCCTTGCTGCCCTTGGCAGGTGCCGACCCATAGTGTTTAGCAATAGACTGTCTGTACATTGATTCTAGGTAATCCTCATCTATAGAGATGCAAGTGCTTTAAAAATTGAACTGTCCAGAACAGTCCCTCTGCACTGAGAAAGGAACCTTGCAGATTTCCCACCACAACAGTAACACTGTGCAGAAATCAGTACAGTTTTGTTGCTCTAATTCTCAGGGGAGCCAGTGATTGTCAGTGCCTTCCAGCACATGAAAGGAACTGTGAAACCATCTCTCTCATCTGCCGTTCTAAACCTTTAAGAGTTGCAATAGCCTTTGTAGCTGTGTGATGAGAAAGGGCTCTGGTTTCTTCACAGGACATCACTTGAGAGATCGGCCCATTGACATTTGTGAAATAAAAGTGACAAACATAATAATAATAATAAGCAGGAATCAACTTATTTCTGACATGATTTGGGCCAAGTGTCTGGTTCCAAGAAATTAAACTAACTTTGACGTTACAACAACAAACGTTTTCCAAATGAAAGCACTGACGTAAAAAAAACACCCCTCTCAACTGCATTTAACTAGAATAGCCCAGAGAACCCCAGGATAAGCAGAGGCTATTTTCCTTTGATGTAGCAGACAGGGACAGAGAAAACACAACACCAACGTGTCCAATAATAAGATGTTATGTTAGGATGAAAAAAAAGAAATGGAGAAGAAATGGAGGACAGTTGTCTTCCCCCCTCTAAAATATAGGCGTATACACACACACACTTCAGTAACTATTAGTCATTTTCATATGCTGCAACAGAGAAGTCTGCAGTTCCATACATCAGCAGTATAGCACAAGAAATGCTTGCATCCAGAGGTTATTACCCATCCTGCCTTGAGTCAAGGTTATACAGGGCTGAGAGTCTGATGGAATACGTTAATGGTAATTAAAAAAAAATATTCCCCCAAACCAACCAGAACTGAGTGTAGTCTCTTGCAATCATGGGCAGTGGGGTATCTAGAAAAAAAACCAACACAACAGAAACATCTGATCACGAAGAGCTGTACCTGGGTTGATCCACTGTAATTGTGCATTTACATTAATCACTTCTTCTGCAACTTGTGCTGTAGACAGTCATGATACACTCAATCATCTACTCAGGCACACCACTGTCAACTCTTCCAGCACAACTGTTTCAAACTGCTAAGCAGTACCTGACCTTTCAGACAGATATGATAATATCCTTAAATTAAGAAGTCTGCCTTAGAACTTGAGTTTATTTTGCTAAATACCAAGGTAAATATTTGATCCTTTTTGCCTGCAGTTGCTAAAACAGAGATTTGCCACGGGAAAGTGAAAGCCTCTCTCTCACAGCTCCATCAGCACTATTTGCTGCAGTGCTTAAGCACTGGGATGTATGATTGAGCCATCCTTTTTTCCTCTTCTCCCCAGACACTGTTCACATTACATCTGTACATGGGCCTGTTGCTAAAATTGCTCTTCTCTATTGCAGAGAATTTGAAATCATTTTTAACACCTTCCCAAAGGCAAAGAATGCTGTATTTAAGAAAATCGTTCTGTATACCAATATCCAGAAATAACTGTTTTCCTGTGTATCTCTAACAAGAAGTAGGAAGATAAATCTAATGTTAAAATCAGGGTGTAACTCCTAGAATGATGTAAATCATAGCTTTGGTCATCACTGAGATGTAGGCGGCTGCCTGCCCAGTAGTCCAGTAAATTCATAGCCTTACCTCTTGCTGTGCATTTTAAATGTCACCCATTTTCTTAGGCATTCCAAAGTACAAGTTCAGGTTTTTCAAGCCCTTGTCAGACTTTATATTATTTACAGATAGAATCTGAAATTATACATTGGATTGGGAATTATTCTAAATATTTCGTACAGGAAAACTACTTCTGCAAGATGCAGTGAATTTTATGACCTCGGCACAGGTATTTCTGATGTTGTAAAAACCATTCAGGAGAGTTCAGGAGGTAAGAGAACAAGTGTAGTTAAAAATTAATCCACAACAACTGGCATAATTACAGTTGAAACTGAGCTTAAAAATAGTTCTCTGCAATGGAAAGCAGTGACACTGACAGCCTTAAAAAAAAAAATAAAAATCACTTTTCACTTAAACAGTCACTTTGCAATTTTGTTTCCACCTTTCTAGACAGAAAGTCTGTCAGTCTTCAGGTTGGTAAAAACAGAGGTTGGATGCAGTGTCCTAAGGAGAGTTCTTGTCGGCATCTGCAGTTTCCTCCATAAAGACAATTAGGTATTACTAACACGTCAAGGAAATGGAGAAATTTACCTTATTTCACAAAACTCACGTGTTGAGCTTTTTCTCTTCTATCTAGACATTATCAGTCATGTGCCACTGTAAAAGAACTTGCCCAGGCTGATGCACGGAAATGGATATTGCTGGATTTGAAAGGGAATTCAGCCACGGAGCATCAGCACAAAGCCAAAGCTGTAGTCAAACACAGCACTGGTTTGCTCAAGTGAAGGTACTCAGAGTTTGTCTCTCCCATGTACCATCTGAGTGCTCATACTACGTAGAGCTTCAAGAAAACACTTTTTCTTCTAGTGTTGAATTCGTCCAGTTACCAGTGTTTTCTTGGAGGGGTTTATTGGAAACTCTAGTGTCAAAACTCTAATTTATTTCCTTTTCCTTCTGTTACAAGCGTCAGAGTAATCCTAAGTTCGGTTTAAAAAATAAAAAACAAAAGAACACAAAACCCAAACCACTTTCTTCTCAAATCAGAAATAGCTCTAGGAGCTCAGAATTTAGGAAAAATCTTAAAAATAACAAGCAAGTATGATCATTTAAAGTAGAAGAAAATGTTTTGATCTAAAAAAAGATGGATTTCAGATCAAGTTATTCAAAGATTATAATGAATTCTAGATGACTGGGTTGCACGTGTGCGCCTTTGGGGAAAGCTGTTGTCCCCTGACATTCTCCTCGCCGACCCACAGCACGCAAACAGCTGTGCTATCACTGTTGAGACTCCCCTGGTTTTCTAGGTTGCTCCCTTCCTTTCTTCAAGATAGCACCAGCTTTTTTGCTTTCTCACAGCTCATCTATTTAGGACTACAGAGCAGACATGACATTTGAGATAAGGATGTGATTAAGAGGTTCATGAGTTCTAGCAGCCTCACAAGATTTGGATAAGGAAGGCCTCTGCTTAAGGGAAATCCATTGAGAGGCAGTCTACCCTGGCCTTTCAATTCTAAAAGCTTAGTGAGCCATGGTACAGTGGAGCATAATAGTAGGCTATGTTTTAAACTGAGATACAACAATACTTTTTTTTGAGACTTGATAAGAGTTCATTTCTTTTTCTTACCCTCAAGTAATAGCCTGAAAAGAAAGCATTCATTTATATTGATCATGAGTGCCTTAGAAGAATATTTACTTTGGAAGGAAAATATCTCGGCCCTGCTAAAGAAATTCTGGTTCTTTGTTTATTTATGTTAAATAGCTGATTTTGAACTAAGAAAGAGTGCTGAATTATTTTTTTTTTTAATGAAGACAGAAAAAGTACATAACTGGTAGCATCAACCATTTACACATCTCAGTGTTCTGAATAAGAGAATACAAAAAGTATGAATAAAAAGCCATATGCATTCATGTGACACAGCTGAGTCACTACCTATAGGCGGGACACATTCAGTATTATTTGATGTTAATGTGTGCCCCTCTTAGGAAAATATTTTTTGATTACACACTGATATAAAAAGCCAAGATCATCCGAGGCTCCAGAAGAAATACCAACGGTATTCCTTCCTAAGTCCATATAGCAATTGGACAGATCAATACAATGAGAAAGGCATGACAACAAATATGCAATGATAGAAGGACCAGCACAATAGAAAAGTACCATAAAGAAAGGGAAGAAGATCGCTCACCTGCTTCAGAAGATTCCAGGTTCACAGGGGAAAGCTACACCAAGGAGGGATCTCCAACCAGAGATCCTTCCCCAGTGGCAGTCAGCCCTTAAATGAGGCCTAAGAGAGGTGTAGCCAGGCTCCACCCCTTCTGGTCACACAGGTGAATTGCCTTCACCTGTGCTCCCAAGGCTGACTGGGTCCTTTCCCAGGTGCTCAATCAGTGGTTCAGGCCCTGACTCAACAGTTACCATACACTCTACCATTTCCTACCATTTGTAGGAAGTTCAGTAGAAAACAGTGATAAAAAATACACTTCTGTTTTTCTTACAGTTTGTATAATAGCAGACACCGTTAGGTTCTTAATTCAGCAAAACACCTAGTCTATTGCTAGGGTGCATTGCTAGTCAGGATTCCTCTCAACCACTTGCTTGTAGTTTACACTGTGTTGAAACCTTAGGCAAAGAATGGTCTTCTGAACAGGTGTAACTTGCAAGAAACCTACCTTGAAGTCCAAACAAATGACTTTCCCGTTCCATATTCAAATAAGTTTTTAATACTTGCATAGTATAGTATAGTAACAAACATGCAGAATGCCTTACAGCTCTTTCATTTTCCAGCTACTGATTTTAACCTCTTCTGTCTCCCTGACTTCAGTCAAATCCCTTCTCTTTACACACTGTGTAAGTGCGAGCACTAGAGTGTAAACTGCAGTGCCCTTAATCTTATTGTAAATGTTAACACATGAGGTGCAATAATTAAATTGTGTTTAAATTTCCCCAGGAGGAGGTCATCAGTTGGTGGCTAGTATATTTTAAAAAATAACCCACAGTACACTCTAAACCTAAATGGTGCCTGGTATTAGACTTCTTCATCATCTTTTGGCCTTCTGCCTTGCTGCTGTAATTACCTTAACTCCTCACCCGATAATAAAACTCTGAACAAATCCTGTGCCTGCTCTTAAGTATGTAAAACTAAAGCTTAGCAGAGATTCCCCACATTCTTTCTTCCATTCAGCTGTGGTGCTTGACAACTTGCATGGTACAAATGGAACACACAAAGCCTTTAAGCCGTCCTGCGTTTAAAAAAAAAAAAAAAAAAAAAAAAAAGGTACCTTGCAGTTTTCTAATGCTGGCATATATTAGAAACAGTTTATTTCAATGTAGAGAAGCACTGGCTTTGCCATTTCTGCAGAAAACTCACCAGTGTAATGAAACAGAATCACTCCTGTAAGCATATACACACCGCACCAGTTTGTTTCATCCCAGGTCTCATGCAAGCCCTTGTAAGGAGAAGGCAGCTCAGATTGCAGGTCCACTCTGTCCTAGGTCTGCCGGAGACTGCCAGCAGGATGAAAATTGCAGGAACTCAACTCACTGTGCAGCCAGCCATCCTCTGTTCTCTACATCAAAATCACCAAATTCCTGTTTGACCTCTGTGACTTTCAGGTTCCATCTGAGCTATGATTCACTCATCATCTCTGAGGCTTTTATCTTCCCTAAGAAAAGGTCACTTGTATATATCCACAGCTAATAACATTTTGATATCACCGAGCAAATTATTAAGAAATACTAAACTTCCAACTCTTCACCAGCTCACTAGGAGTAAGGAAGATCACCCCTTCTCTTAGCTCAAATACTCAACCTGGCTAGAAGAGCCCATGCAAAAAATAAGGCTTTCTCTACGTGAAAAGTATCAGGAGGAATTCCGGGGGCAGCTGGCTGGTCAGTCATGAAACAACCAGCTCATGCCCCTGATGTGTTCAGCTACCACAACAACATGTGGAAGTTGAGGAGGAGAGTGATGGGAATTTTCATCGGATTGCATAACTTCCATATTTAAAAGAACTCATTGATGTCCGAAAATTTTCAGCATTTCCTCGTTTGTGCATTTCTTTGCAAGATCTTCTGATAAATAACATAATACCTTAAAAAAACATGACCGTCTTCTTTTTCCTTCAGGAGGGTGCCTATTCTAAGAAAAGCACACAATCCTCAAGACTGTAACCCAGAAATTATAGCCCCAGCTAGACCAAACATAAATTTGTGCTTAAATTTGTGCTGTTGGCTTTACTCGCATGCTTAAAATTAAGCATATGTTTTAACACTTTACTGGATTAGGGCCCATGTCAGCAAAACAAATTTCTTGTGAAGAAGTAATAAAAACTTAGCTTGCAGTGTGGGACAGCAGAGCCATTCACAACTACAGGAGCTTTAAACCACTAGCTGGTATTTATATATTTAAAAAAGAAATCAGGCGTTAAAAAAAACATTTATTTTAGATAGATATCTAATTAGTCTGCTACAGAAGCGCCTTCATTTTTCTTAATTTGATGAAAAACATTTCTTGCATCCTTGCATCCCTAAAAGCAAACTAAACTTCACACCAAGGAAAACAATGTTTTCCGAGTACAGGTGTCAAAAACAGTTTTCCCAGTGCCTTGTGACAGTCTGCCTGCTCCAGAGATACGTCTGCATTCCCCAGAGAAAGGGACAGACAGACAGGCAGCCAAGCTTTCTAAGCACCGAGCTTCACTGCAGGCTTGCACCTGAATTTGCTCATTCAAATGATTTACTCAACAAGTAAATCATATAATGGTATATATACAATAAAAGTTAGCTAACTAATTCTCTTGTACGTGCTATGCACTGATGTGTATTTATTTTTAACACTAAGAACCTCTCTAAATATTTGGTCCCATGTGCCTGGCCTTTAAAGAGAACTTAGATCATTTGCAAAAACATAATGGATACAATTCTAGATGGTGCCTTTGTTGATTTTATTTTTTCCAGCAAAAACTTTCTGTTGCTAACAACAGTGCAAAGCATGAATCCTAGTGTAGATAGGGCTCCTTTGGCGTGTGGTGCAGTGCTACCTGGCCCTGTTTGGAGCAGAGCTGACTTAATGCTACACCACTGCAGCTTATTCTGCAGTAGCTCATCGGCTCTTCCCAGCAGGTATATCTATGAGCCATCCTCTTACTGCTGTCCTTACACAGAAAATGAACTAAAATTGCACAGTAACTGCTTCACTCATTCTCCTAGCACTATTCCACACCTTTATCACCAAGCAATGCATGCTCATTGTGTTTTCTGTGTGGTTCCAAAGACGTGGCATATCATTTGTTTTCAAGGCAGATTTTTCTCCCATCTTCCCTAGCCCTCTGGTTGCAGCCAGTTTTCCAAAGGGGATGATACATTCCGGTGCTCAGCCTCATGCATGCTCATCCATCCTCCTTAGCCACAGCTTCTAAGCCCATTGGATACTTCCAGGCTGACGAATTTAAATGTGAGTTTTTCAGAAAGTGCTTGGGGTGCAAAGGGGCAAACACCACTTCCAGTAAACCACTGTGCTGCCTGCTTGGCTGGAAATAATGGTACCACACCAGTCAAGCCTTGCTTCCAAGTTACACCTGTCTTCTGCTGATGGCCAAGGAATCAGAGTACAAGCCAAAGTTGTGCTGTGCCGCAAGCATTCTGTGCTGCAAAGATGCCTCAATATGCACTTGTAGATTGAGCAGGAATGGAAACTTGATTTATTAACAACAGCATCAAGGTTAGGGCTGGCTGAAGCAGGCCATCTCAGCGAAGAGGAGACAACCTGTACGTAGAAAGGAGCCCCACATACCAGGAAAGCCAGAAGGACAGGTTGGATTCACCAATAGTTAACTCTATGATGTGCTTTTAAATAGCTGTAGTAATGGGCCCATAAAAACTCCCTTCAGGTTGAGGTCTCCAGCTTTGGAGCCTTCTCCCAGTGTACTGCATATTTTAAAGCTTAATCATCAGCCCTTCTGCAAGCAGAACTCCTACCTGTTCCAGTTAATCTTTGTCAGAATCAATCCTGGTACTGAGTAACAGGCTGCTTTTAAAGCAGAAAAAAGTAAAAACAATTTTATAATCACAGAAATGAAGTGCTGAAATAGTCACCCAGAAGTAATGGGTGGTGAAAACTGGTTTCAAAATGGACTAAAAAGTCTTATTGCAGCTTTATAGAATGATACTCAGTGAACCAAAGAGGTCTCATCCAGTTCAGTTTCCCAGCTACTAAAATGCAGGATCTGGCAGTCATCTGAAATCTGTGCATGCATTGAACTGCTACCAATTAAAATAACTGTCACCTGTCTTTTCTTACCAGGACCATCACCCTGAGGAACCCAGAAGATTTAAACCACTCTTGGTAACTTTTTTTTTCCTTTCATAAGCCTATGGTGAGCTTGTAAATATTTGATGCCCTACAGTATGGAAATACTTCATTTTTTGTATTTTTTATTTTTATTTAGGGAGTTTAACTTTTATTTTTAGGATTAACACTTCTATTGAGAAATCTTATGCATCTTCAAAAAAACACACATTTTTCTTTAAAATGAGGTTGACCTTTTAATGTTGTGTTTTAAGAAAATACATTAATATGTGATTTACTTGCTTTGCAGCGATTCAGTAAATTAATGACTATTGTACAGAATCAGTAGTTTGCATCAGATAAGGTAGAGAGTATACTGTTTCTTTAGAGTCGTCTATTTTTAACTGCTAAAGAAATCAGTTTTGTCTACCTGTATAACTCCAATATATGTGTAATTGCTACAGCACCATGCAAAGTTTCTTCCAAATAATGAAGCTCTATTAAGGCAATGCATACGTTAAATTACGGAAACACCTGTACATTCCCAAGGCAATAAATATTTGTGTAGTAAATGTGTTTAAAGCATGATTAGTGCTCTTAGGAAATTTTGGGTTTAAATCTGTACTTCTAAACCTAAAGTAGTTTCTGCCTATCATATGGTGGTTCTCCCACTTACATAGGAGGCAGATAAAATGCAAAAAGTACACCCAAAAGAGCAATCACCTTCCTTTCACCTGTGATACCTCATTAATTTGATCTACCCAATTTGTAGCTTAGGAGTGTAGAAACCATTCATTTGTCACAATTGCTGCTCTCCGCCATCTACCAGCACTCCTGGTTATCTGGAGAAGTCTCAGAGGACCAGATGCTTGCCAACATGACTCCCATCTACAAGAAGGGCCGTAAGGAGGATCTGGGGAACTACAGGCCTGTCAGCCTGACCTCAGTGCCAGGGAAAGTTATGGAGCAAGTCATCTTGGGTGAGATCACAGGGCACGTGCATGGGTTTCATGAACACCAGCATGGGTTCATGAAAGGCAGGTCGTGTTTGACCAACCTCATCTCCTACAACTGGTAGGCAAGGGAAAGACTGTTGATGTAGTCTACCTAGACTTCAGCAAAGCCTTTGACATGGCCTCTCACAATATTCTCCTGGGGAAACTGGCTGCCCATGGCCTAGACAGGTATAGCGTTCTTTGGGCAAGGAACTGGCTAGAGGGCTGTGCCCAGTGTGTAGTTAATGGAGTTTAGTCCATTAAGTCCAACAGGAGACCTGCTACAAGTGGTGTTCCCCAGGGTCTGGTACTGGGGCCCATCTTGTTTAATATCTTTATTGATGACCTAGACGAGGGGATTGAGTGTACCCTCAGTAAGTTTGCAGATGACACCAAGTTGGGAGGTAGTGTTGATCTGCCAGAGGGTAGGGAGGCCCTTTAGAGGGATCTAGATAAGCTGGACTGCTGGGCTGAGATGAATGGGATGAGGTTCAGCAAGGCCATGTGCCAGATCCTGCACTTTGGCCACAATAACCCCATGCAGCACTATAGGCTTAGGGCAGAGTGGCTGGATGACTGTGAAGAGGAAAGGGACTTGGGGGTGTTGGTTGATGCTCGGCTGAACATGAGCTGACAGTGTGCCCAGGTGGCCAAGAGGGTCAGTGCCATCCTGGCCTGCATTAGAAATAGTGTGGCCAGGAGGAACAGGGAGGTAACCATCCCCCCCTATACTCAGCACAGGTGAGGCTGCACCTCAAGTACTGTGTTCAGTTTTGGGCCCCTCACTACAAGAAAGACATCAAGGGCCTGGAACACGTCCAGAGAAAGGCAGTGAGACTGGTGCGGGGTCTGGAACACAAATCTTATGAGGAGTGGCTGAGGGAGCTGGGTTTGCTCAGTCCAGAGAAGAGGAGGCTCAGAAGAGACCTCATTGCACTCTACAACTTCCTGAAGGGAGGTTGTGATGAGGAGGGGTTTGGCCTCTTCTCCCAGGCAACAAACAGGACCCGAGGAAATGGCCACAAGTTGTACCAGAGGAGGTTTAGGTTAGACATAAGGAAAAAATTTTTTCTCTCAGAGAGTGGTCAGGTGCTGGAATGGCCTGCCCAGGGAGGTGGTGGAGTCGCCATCCCTGTCAGTGTTCAAGAGGTGTCTGGATGAGGAGCTACGAGATGTGGTTTAGTGGCTTGTGGTAGCAATGGTAATGGGAGGATGGTTGGACAAGATGATCTTGTAGGTCCTTTCCAACCTTGCGATTCTATGATTCTGTGAATTCGCTTGTCACAATTCACTTGTCACAATCCTGTCTGCCTTAATGTACTGCCATTATTTACCATATCTGTATCACAAGTGTAGATTTGCTGTTTTCAGGTTCAGTAATGCACCATCAAAAAAGAATTGACAGGAACCACATGGTTGTGTAACCAGGCAATGTAACTGTTTCTTTTAGAAGTATGATGACTTGTACAGGAAAATTACATCTATGTATTCACTCTTAAGCAATGTAATGATGAAGAAATATCATCCGGTACCATTTTAATATGGAATCAGACAGAAATGTTGTAAAAGGGAGGGGGAAGATGTTGCAGTACAGTGTGTAATTTTGCGCTTAAATGAAAGGATGTGCTGCCATGGATGATGCAATAAAATAATAGCGTGCATTAAAAAACAACGCACTGCAACAAAGGAGGTGGGTAGCAGATAGCACACCTATGTTTCTTGTTGTTTCACTAAATTCAAGAACCACTTTATTGTTATATTTGGGCAAAGATTGACTTTTATTCACGTTGCTTTGCAGCACTTCCTAGAAATTGCTGCAAGCATCTTATAACAGAGAAACATTGAAAAGTAGATAATTTTGAAACAGCAATAATTTGAGACGAATTTTAAGCAAAAGTATGTGTAATATTACTTTGGGAAATACTTTTAGCAGTACCGTGGCATTATCATTTCCAGGCACTGAAATTAACCTGAAAATAGCTATTGAAATACAGAAGAGTGGCAGTATCAGCCTGCTTCTTCTTGAGATAATGAAGTGCCCTGCCTTTAATTATGCAGATAGGATAATTAGAGTGTTCAAATATGCATTTAAGGTGCTATATTGAGCACAGCTTGGACAAGGAACTGAGTGAGATGCTCCATCTGGATTTATATCTGAAATAATATTAATAAGGACATACTTTGAGCACTGTGATTGTAATTTTTTTTTTCTGTAGGAAGATGCTCACTTGAGAAATTTTTACTTCCTCCTATGTTAAGGAAAAATCTACACAAATAATGTGCCATCTATCTAACTCTGGAGAAACTTTAAGTGTCTTAATTTGAAGGTGAGCACGCAAGGCAGCACAGCAACAAATAGATTTGTAACCAAAAAATCCGTGTGCAGAAAAAGCTTTCCAAAACCCAAAGAGCAGAACAATTACCTGGGCAGCGGATCAGTCCTTCCTGTTAGCGCAGAGCAAGTCCCTGAGCACGTAGTAAGGAAACTCATGCTGAAGGGAGGCGCGTGGGGAGCACAGAGTCATTGCTGCTGGACATGCAACTGGCACAAAGCAACCTAAAAACACAGAAAACTCTCACCCTAGAAACCACTGCCCCGCCAATAGCAAAAGCTGGGAAAGAGATCAACCAGATTATTTCAAAATCCAGGGACGTTCCAGTACATGAGCATTTTTTCTCTTCCATAATATGATCAACATTTCTATCTCGTATAACATCAAATTCTAGCTATTATTAGAGTTCTTTTAGCTTCCAACACAGTTAAAACAAAGAAAGCTAACCTTCCATTGATGTTTACTGGTTCATTTCTTCCAGGGTACTCTCCCTTGGTAAAGATTTACAACTTCTAGATTTAGACCTATTAACAAGCAGAGTTCCTTACTATTTGTGCTTCTGTGTTTCCTTTTAAAACTGGAAACATATGCCTTGTAATTGTGCAGGGTTTTTTTTTTTTTCTTATTTGTGGCTTATTGAAAGCATTTCTACTAAAAGCCAGCTCTTGGTCATCATTCACACTACTTTGTTTTAGTTCTTTTTTTCTTTTGAAACCGCATGGCTGACACTTGTTCTCACCTTCACACGGTGACCTTTTCTGAAAACAGGAAGAACTTCCAAGTAAACAATGTCATTTGGGGCTTTATAACCAAACTGCAGTCAGCAAGATGAAGAAATTAATCTTGCACTGCTCAGCACTGGGTTTCACTGGTCAGGGTGGATTTAGATCAGTTTTACTGAGATCAAGAAAGAGAGATAAGGAAGGATTAGAAGTCAAAGAATGCAACCAATGAGGAAAACATTGAAAGAACTGGCACTGTTTGATCAAGAGGAAAAAAGGCTGAAGGCATAAAAAAAACATTCTTCAAATATGGGACAACTGTTAAAAAACAACTCCAGTTGCTGTGAGTATTGTGGTTAGACCATAAGTGAAGCTTTCTAGCAGTGAGTGCAGCAAAAGCAGTGCAGCCGCTGGGGAAGTTCACACACATCCAGCTTTGGAGATGTCTACCAACAAGTTAACATACAAACATCTGTCAGGAATGCTGCAGGGTAGAGTTTGTGAGAAGGGGACTGGATTACATTACTTCTTTGAGTTCCTCCCCAGGCCTATTTTTATTTTGCACTATTCTGATGATACGACCCTCCCCCCACCCTTGTTATCAAGATGCAACCATTTTTGCTAGCCTACCACAAAATTTTACAGTTGTGACCAACAGCTATATCAATGTAAAATACTATCATTTTAAATACATTCCAAAAAAATGTTGGGCAATACAAATGGGAAAAAAATGTGTTTTTACAAATTCTTACCGTTCAAAAAGACTCTACCTCTCTCCTTCACCTCTTCTATCAGACTTAATAAGTGATGAAGGAGCAAGTCACTTTATTCTTTAACACTATTTGAAACAGTCATCTCGTGCATTATCAGTCTGGTCCTCAAGCATTCCAGCTCCTGTATCCCAAATTTATATATAAAGTAATAGAGAGGGTCTCCTGGGTCATCGAGACCAGGTCCCTGCTATCAGAGTCAGCCTTGTAGTCTATAATTTATCAAGGTCAAATTTGTTTGCACAGTTCTGTTTCGAAACACAGCTTTCATTATACTCACTGGATGCCTGTTCCAGACCACACTCCTCTGATGTTTCAAAACTTCTTAAGTTTTCAGTGTAAGTTTAGTTAGGGTGGTTTATACTACTTTGCTCTTATGCCAGCACTGATTTTTAACTAATATATCTCCTTTCTGCCTCATTTTGACAGCAGTGCTACACCCTCAGTTGTGATTGTTTGGTTGGTTCTTCATTAGCTGGTCCCCTAGCCACTTTCCATTCTTGTCTACTAATTTTCAGCTTTGCAACATTAACTCTTGTTTTCCCAGATATGTTTCATTGACATCCAAATGGGTTGGATTTGCTGCTTTCCTCCTCAGCAAGAAGATCAATCGGTAAAGACAAGTACCTTATAAGCATGGCATAATCTAGTCTGAAGGTACATGTTGTATTTTATCTTATTTTTTATTTTTCTTGATGTCATCAGTTATATTTCCTTCAATATTTAAAAGCTTTGCATAGGGGTGAGATATGAACAGTAGATTCAACTGCAATCATAGGCACAGTATTTGCTGTTTATGCCCTTTCCTCACTGTCTGACCTTGTGCTGGCTATTTATTCAAAATCTTCAGTTTTGGATTCCATTTCAAATGCTGAAGTACCAGTCCATTCAATATCCTGGTTATTTTAATTTATATTTCCATGCTCAGTCTTTCCTCAAATGATTGTTGGCTCTTATTTAAAGTAGAAGACCCCAGGCGATGTTCTCACCAGCAACATTTGCATGGTAGCCTACAGCACTCTCCAGAAAGGAGGCCATTTGGATGTGGAGTCCCCCTCAATGGGAAAAAATCCAGCTCATTCCTACGCATCTTCCCACCCATTCCCCTGCAGGAGATTCACTTGTAGGACCTTCATCATCCCACCTGTCAGGCTGTTATGGCATAGCCAGGCACAGAGACGTAGGAATTCCAAACGGGTTTCACAACAAAAGTGCTAAGTGAATGGAAAATGCTGCATCTCACTCACATTTTGGTGCTCACTGATGGTGCAGGAGAGAGAAACCCATTGCTGCAGTGTGAACTACCATGAATTTGGACAGAGAAGCAGGCAAGCAGGTAGGCTGGGTGTTTTGCATACTGCAGTTATGCACCTAAATTCCACTTTAAACCAAATGTGAGCACTTCAGTCCTTGCAAAGTTACTTCTTGATTAACTAGTTGCTGATAAAACCTTAGTCCAACAGCAGTCAAAGGGAAGCTTTATGCCTCTGGATTACCTGATTTTCCTGACCACTTCAGGCTCTCCTAACCTCTGCAGCTTGCCCCTCTCTAGAGGAGCAGTAACACCCTACCAGGGTTTATGTAACTGCTACTCAATATTGCTTTAAGCTTCCTCCATCTGACATGTATAACTTCCACCTGCTCAGTCACCCAAGTCCTGACTTGAACTAATGACTCTTTATATACTACAGTGCTATATTTGCTCCCAGCAGGCTGATAACAAAGTATACAGAGGAGAACCCGACCTAGTTTATGCTATAGTTCGAGACAAGAATTGCTTTACACTGGTTGTTATCACAAGGCAGTAGGATCAGTTTGAGATTGTTGCTGTCGAGAGAACAAGAAAACTGCAAATATGGTGAGAAATCTGTGTGCCATGCTGCCTTAAAATGCCAGAGAACCACTACTCTATCATTAGCTATAATTTTAACCTTTGACGATGCTGTCGATGAGCGTTGGTATTTTGTCATCGCTGTACTATTTGTAAAAAAAAAAAAAAAAACAACTGTTTCTCTCCATTGGCTTTTTCTTTCATCTCTGTGGTTGGCAGCCTTGATATTTGTTTTTCTGCCTAATGGAAATTCTAGAACTACTGGTAGAAAGCGAAGTGTTGCTATGAAAAACACAAGGTTTCTCTCTCCCCCTTTAAATACTTCTTTCTTTCTCTCTGTTTTAAAAGGAATACTTTACAATGTAAATGAATACTGCTTCCTCCCCCTCCCAGTTTGTTCCAAAGGCAGCAGGGACTTTTAAAAAGCAGTTTGTCTCTAAACTTACCAGTGAGATAATTCTGAGTCACTGTGAAAAGTTTGTTTCTGTCCACCCCCTCCTCTTCTGCACAAATCTGTTATCAGGCAGTGCTGAGAGCAGAGCAACTGTGGAGTCTCTAAAATGCCAGCAAAGATGATCAAATTTCCAGTGATAAAATGTAGGAATAAACAAAGCATTGTAGCGTGGAAGAAAGATTCAGTCCTGCTCTTCATTTTACAATTTCCTTTGTCTCCTCATTTACACTAAATAAATACAAAAAAAGAAAAAGGCCAGCAAGTACTCTGTACTCCTCTAGTGCAGAGTAAAGCAGCTCACAGGCTTTCTGTTTAAAGCAACTTTGTGAAGTTCTGGTTATCAGTGAAGTTTCCTCATTTTTAATTCGGGCAACTTTTGTTACTCCAGAGATCTTCAGCCCCTCACCCCTTAAAGCGTGCCCTGCTCGTGCACACAGAACACTCTTTCTGGATGCTCCCCCACAGAGTGCAGCACAGCTCCAGTTCCCACATGTAAATAGCTGCAAAGATAGAAAAGTCCATTCACCTTTCTGGGACACGGCCACTGGTGACATTTGTTCCTTCTCCATAGTATTCTGGGAAGCCAATTTAAAGAACCAGCTGGGCACTCTCTGTCCCACATTTCTCTGGATAATACTGGTTTTATGGTCACCTTATTTCCCTGCTGTCTGGTTACGTGAGGATGAGGGGATGGGAGTTCAAAAGATTTACATGCAGCGTAGGCAGGGCAAATATGCTCTAACACACAGGATAGACGTGTTCAGAGCTGTTGTATTAATGAAGAAAACTTCTTGCATTCTATATTTCCTGGTAGAGGTCAGTTTTAGCACTATAATAGACACATTCCTGGCCAAAGACAAGAAGAGTCGTGAGGAAATTCAACACACTGTGGTACTTGTGTGCTGAATTCACTGTATTCCTGTGGGCACAAACCCCTCAAGTGACCAGAGACATCTTGCTGTTGAATTTGTGATATGGTTGGATAGAAGCAGCAGTGGAGATGCTCCACGAAGTCAACGAGCAGCTGTCCTGAGCACGTAGCAGCAGAAACTGAGGGGTGAAGGGGAACAAGAAACGCCTACATCTCCCTGGGTGCTAGAAAGCATGGTGTATTTTGAGAATGACTCACTGAATTCCACTTTAGTATTGTTTTAGATTTTTTTTCCAGTATGTGGCACCATGTCCAAGCAACAGTTGTGTCTGCGTAGTCTGGGAACATCATCCTTACAAGCAGATGGCTCTACCTCTATTGGAACGTGTGAGGGATGCATATGCAAAGTGAGGCATGAAAATGTTCAAGAAAATTCAGAAGGCAGAAGTTCTGGAAAATTCAGGAGACACCACACATAGAATGACACAAACTCACATGCCTGGGTGCTGGATTTCATCTCTAGGGCTCCAGTTTGTGTTCGTGGATTGCTGATATCTGAGGCAATTTTCTATTCTGAAAATTACTCTGCCCCAGTTCTTAGGAAACATGAACAACTGGCAGATGGGATTAAAACAAGTAATGTAATGAAATGTCACCTTAATCTGTTGATACTAGCAAGGACTTCATAAAGAAAGGTTTCATCCTGTCAAATTTTGTGCCCAAATAACTTATAAACCTCAGCACGGATCCATACCACAAACTGAACATACATGTACACCACCAAAGTTTAGAGTGACAATTTAGGAGAGAAAGAAATGCAGCAGTGTGATAAAAGGGGCTGAGGAACTACAGTTTGCTTTCCCCTTCTAGAGGCACAATGAAACTCAGAGCTTTGCATGAGCTACTCTCCCAGTGGCTCAAGATATTAGGAGAGGAGCATTCTTCTTGTATGTTAAACATTTAAAGCTATAAGACAAATAAAATAAAATAAAAGAATATGCCAGACCAAGAAGTGGGTTTACATTTAAATACAAAATTTACAGATAAGTTTTTTGGAAGAAGAGTTGGAGCAATTTGGAATAAGTTTGGATCTTCTCATTCTCTTAGGATCGAATTGCATGGTATTCTCTAATACTGTACATGTTTTGACACAAAAATTCAGTTGAAGTCTTATTTTGTCTTGGATCTATTGCAGATTATTAGCACTGGATATATCAATATCGAGTCTATACCCTAAACTAGAGCTGGCAAAGACTTTTGGTTGTTTTTTTTTTTGTAAACACAGATTTATAATGTGTCAAAAACTCTACAGACCCCTTCAATCAGAAGTCAGGAGGGAGGCTTTCAAAGCACTCTGGGTTTTTTTATTTGAGCCACCTCATGGCTTTATTTTTGCAGGCATTCCTTCCCAGCAAATTGCACAAGAGCTAGCATGCCGAACAAATAAATATACAAAGGTTGCTGAATGTATAACTCTTTCCTCCTTCTACCTTGCATGCGAACAGTGCAGGCTTAAGTCACAAACATTTCATTCCCTCTCTCAAAAGAAAAAAACGAAAAGAAAAAAAAAATCCCTGTAAGAATTCAAAGAAAGACTATTGAGCCATGGCAATTTGTTTTCCACTGAAGATCAAAACCTTCCTTTTTGAAACGTTTGGTTAGACCTCCACTGCATATTCACCAGAGGCTCCTATGCTTTCCTATCCCTCTGCAAAGCAAGACTTGAAGGTTGGTGATGAGACATACCAAGTTCACGTTCTCGTTCATCACGTTTCTAGTAACTGAATCTAACCCTGGTGGCATCTTGTTTAGTGCTACAGCAATGCATGTGGAACGAACACAGCTCAGTACAGCAAACACTGCTGTGCGATAAAATAAATTCTTAATCCTAGCCTACGTATAGGGCAGACTTTGTCTCTTGATAAGTGAAAAAACAGACATAGCTCCAATGAAGAAACAGCTTTGGAAATGCTTTTCGCTAGCGTACCTCAGACTTCACTTGCAACTTCACAGAGTTGCACTTCTCATAGCCTCAAAAATCAGGCTACCTGTTACCTAGCTAACCAGCTCTGAAGCCAGTAGAAATGTCAAAGGAATTCAAATCAACTGCCAGTTATCAAAAGTGGACTGCCTCACCCTAGTCCAAAGCTGATTTTTTTTGTGCCATAAGAATGATAAACTTTTGGGCTCCCATGGACACTCAAGGAAAAAAAAAAGAAAAGAAAAAGAGAGGGGGGAAAGATATGAATAAACATGTTCACCAACACCTCTTTCTGCAGGGAGGACATTAGCATTCCTTGTAACCGTAAGTTTGTATGATGGACACTAGCAGGGTAGCATGATGGGCAGCAGAAATCCTCTGTTACAGCCATCATCTTGTTCAAGAGCACTGACCAGCAGTGGCTCTCCAGTGAGTATAGATGTATATACAGGAAATCCTTCATGTTTATAGTTTGTCATTATACCTGGTTCCCACAAAAGTGGAACTGAAAGAAGTCTGTGTTATCAGGAACATTTGTAAGCTGGCCTTATGATCTATTAACCTGGAGGGTTACCCTAAGAGTTGAAAGGTGTTAGTGATGTGTCAGGCAATGTGAGAGTATAAATCAAAGCTGCACTTCCATACATCGCTGTATTCACCCTTATACTGTAATGTTGTTCACCCTATACTGTAGACATTGTTCATCTGCGTCCCTCATCAAACTCTGAGGCACTGGCATAAAAGAATGACCTCTTACAACTTGTCAGAGAGAAAACTGGCAGCGGCATGCCATAACTGCAGGCATGACCATTTAGGAAGAAATAGCAGCACTGGTTAAGGGCAATTAGAACACATCTAGCCCACTTTTGTCTGTTAGTTAGAAGAAAATGCTGCACTAGCATCCTAGGACGTGTCCTTTGCCATGGTAGAGTTGTTCAGTGATATCTCCTAGTACTTTCTTTACACAAGTTTTCAATTTAATATATCTTATCTTCTTGTACACTCCCAAAGCTTAAGCTGTTTATTCTCCCTTTTACCAACTAAAGCGTTCATTTCATTTTCATTTCCCATTATCTTGTCAATTCTATCCACAGCCCATCTCCTCTCCCCCAGCCCTCCCCCTCCAGAGAAAGGCACCACGGCCTGCCAGGGCAGTCTCTTGCTCTGGGAGCCACCACGGCCTGCTCCCTGCAGCCAGGCTTGGTGTAGCCTGTCGCTGCCTAGGGGCCTAGGAATGGTGGAGCTGCAGGGCTGGGCCTGGAGTTTTGCTCTCAGCCTAAATGCTTGGGGCAGGGCTGGATCCGGCCCTCAGCCAGGCACGCAGCACAGTAGTGCCACTAAGTATAGCAACCACTTCATTTACAGTACAGTGACCCAATAATTATGCAAGATAATACTGTATGCAGCTCGCCTGCCTCGCCATTCAGAGCACTTGCCAATAATACACATGCACACTTCGTTATCTCCCTTCCTAGCTGGTGGTTCTTATAAGCAGGCTGTTTTCTCCTGAGATCACTGCAGCTATGGCACGGAGGGCTGTCTAGGTATATTTAACCCCACGGGTCATTCCAGCGCACTGCTTTAAAAGAAGATCATATTGTTTTTCCTGCTTTCCATTTTTGAAAGGCTAGGCTTTGGCCAGAGGGCACTCTACATATCTGGCTGCAAATAGACCTCTCGGAGCCAAGCAATGCGGTGCCTTGACTAATTTCAGCATTCACTTAAGCTAAATTATTTATGATACTCTCCGCACAGGCCTTTCTCTGTTGTTGTTGTTTTAATGTTGTAACCTCCGCCAGAATAAAGGGATAATTTGCATGCATTTCAGCTACTGCAGTAGCTAACACATGGCTCTGCAGATCGAAGCCAACTGCAATATATTTAAAGTTTGAGCTTGAGTGGCCAGAAAAGGAAAATTTTGACGTGTCTGTAAATCACGTTGCTAATGGTGGGAAAACCAAGCATTTTTCACATGAGCAGCTGAAACATCAGAAACATTTTCCAGTGATACAGTTATTCATTTGTATCACACGCTCATCGCCTTTGCTGCAGGAACGTAAATCAGGGCAACGTTAGGCTGAGAAGGGTCTATTTTCACCTCCAAGATGGCATTATGAGTCTCAGTTCATCGCCAGAGGAGCGTGGCTCCATCTCTGTGAGAATACCAAACAGAGAAAGAAATGCAATGGGGCTTCTAAGGAACCTTCTCATTCCCAGCAGACACAAGGTACAAGAGATAGGAAGTCAGATAGAAGTTAGAAGGGAACGCAAAACAGAGAGGTGGCCCTGCTTCACCAGCTGCTGGCCTGCCAAAAAGAAACACAAAAAAAACCCCAAAAACCAACAGAAATGGGGATTAGAGCTTGAGACGTGCACATTAGTGCAGGGCTACCTATTCCCTGCCTTTTCTCCTTTGAAAAGCTGCCATGTGAGTAGAAACATTCCTTTTATTATTTATGGGGACAGCCACTCTTGTTTATTATGCTCAGGTTACTGTGCTACATGCCAAGTACAAGCCCTCTTTTTTGCAAAGCTTTTTTTTTTTTTTAATGCAGAGGGGAGAAAAAATAAAAGAAAAAAAAAAAAGCCTGTTTGCAGGACTAATGAGGAAATTAAAGCCAGGGCAGAGAAAGGAGGTCTTTCTGTAAAGCTGGGAGCAGCAGAAGCAGCGTGCTGCAGTGCCCAGCACTGGGGTACTTGGGGGGATCGGCTTGCTCTGGGCCTCTCCACACACCTGTGCACCTGAACAGCACCAGAAGCTCGAAGTTAAGGGCAGAAAAAAGATTAAAAGGCCAACACTGTGAACAGCAGTAGCCATACAGCTTGTGGGAAATGGTTGTTTTCCTTTGGGTTTGGAGCAACATTGACAGGACAGAAAGGAAAACAAGTTCTTTCTCCCCTCCTCCTGGGGTGACTGACCTACTTTCCGAGTCCTGCAGCACTGGAAGCTCCACGGTACCTGACGGTCTCCTTGTGCTCGTTCTCTGAAGCATGCTTAATGCTCAAAGGCCTTGCCCTGGTCAAGGATTGCAAAGAAGGAAACCATTGGCTGCTTTTGGATCGCGTCCTGAATGTGGGCAAGGGTTTAAAACACCCAGCCAAATACAAAGGAAATCCAAAGGCAGAGGGGAGGGAAACAAGGCAGCAGCTCTTTCTGTGGTGGATGGCAGTAGATTTACTGCCTGGTTCACAAACTGCTTACAGCTGGGGGAAATTGCTAGTTCAATTCTCCCATGTTTAATGTGATTACTGGTACTAGTTCACAGGCTTAATTTCACTCCCTTGAATTCCTCTCCACTAAACAAAAACGAAACAATTAAGCAGAAAAATGCACAATAAAAATCCCTTCCAAAAATACAGAACGTAAAAATGTGTTTTTCAAAGCAGGAACTTTCACTCATTCTCTCTTCAGAAGAGATTTTTTTTTTTAGTTTTTAACTGAATTATATAGAGAACGGTTTACTTTGGAAGACAAATATGCCATGTTATGTGGAAGAAAGAGAACTCCTTATCCTTTCTCTCTGGAGTTTTTAAAGTTCCCACCTACCGTCCCTTGAGAACATAATCTAGGAAATAGATATTTGGAGATGAGAGACGGTAGAAAGACCACAGATTAGGAGAAACCCCATTAAAACCTGACCTGAAGGTGCAGCTCTCTCCCATCTAAGAGCGCGTGTGAAGTTCCAGAGCTCAGCGTGGCAGCTCCCTCACAGAGGCCCAGTTCTGCCTGCATCACTCTGCAAGGCTTCATGTACCCCTGCCACATGAGCCACAGGCAAGCACCAGCAAAGAGCAGTAGCTGTAGAGGTAAAGGTCTGCCTCCTGCAACTCTAAATTTTATGAAAGAGGCTAAGAGACTGGAAGAGAACGAAGGAGTGAACAAACAGAAATGAACAAAAGAATTCCCATCTCAACACACCACTTTTCAGAACTTAGCCTTAAAATACATGCTACAACAACTGTGTTCCGGCTCAGAAACCATTTATTGCTTCACAGTGTCCTTACACCAAGATGTGGAGCAAACGTTTTCCTGTTTATCAGCAACACAAATGCCATATGAAAGCAACACTTCAGGTAGAGTCTTTTTCTTTGTTGGCATGATCTGAGTTACAGCACAATTCCCAGCAGCCAAAAGCAAAGTACAATAACCATTGTATTACAACAAACTGCATTTTTCTCTGTATGGGGCCGCTAATGTGAATCCTGTAAACAAACTACAGGTTTAACGTGCCAGTTCACCCTTGTTTGCTATAAATCGCTGAGCCTACCTGGATTTCATTCTCAGTAGTGGTTGTTGCAAATAATGTATTTAATACATTCCTGTGGCAGGTATTGAGGCAGATTATTGCCTCAAAATAAATGATAAATTTTCCACGCTGTTTCAGACTTGCCCTAGTGAATTTCGCAGACATGATTTCTCTGATGTACTGAATATAGGTGTTTTATATGACATTTTTCTTATAAAGAGGTAGAAATAATGGCTACGTAATAGGCAGAATGTCTGATATGCAGCGCTACATTACTGCCCTTGTCATCCCTGTGTTATCTTCTCAGTGCTCTGCAGAATACATCTCTGCTGATTTTACTACCTGTTAAATATCTCTTCTCTGTCACTGAGGCTATCCATTTAACTTAATTTACATCTGCTCTTCAACTCCTACGTTATTCAAGCAATTACAATCATGTTTGCCAGTGATTGTCTCAGTGTCTCTAATGTGTTAATTAACATTTATTGTGTATCTGATTATATTTTACTCATCGTTGCCTTAATTTACACGGAATAAGCCACCACCAGTCCTTATTGCTTATTATTAACTTAGATCATTAGAAGATTAATATTACGCCACTGCTGACATAAAGTGGCAGTAGGTAACTCACTTTCTGTCCCCCAGCCTCAGCACCAAGGCAAGCAGGGAGTTATTTCCCCAGCTGTTTTATCCGTGGCTGTGTGGCCCTGCCTGAGTCAGTCATTGTAGAGATGAGTTATGTTCCAGAGCTCTCTCTAGCATGACCGTCATCATTTTCTTTCATCCCCTCACTGTCCTCACCTAATGAAAGCCAAACTGAATCCATTAGCCTCAAGGGAATTATTTCTATTTATAGTACTGGCTGGGAGAGTGCTGCTACATCCCTGCATCCCCACCTTGCTTCAATGCCCTACCAGCCTGATCTTCTTCAGCCCTTCATTTCCTTATTCTTCAGGCTTACATCATGCTTGTTTCAGGTGCTCCCAGTCAAAACCTCCCAGTCCTTTGCTTTGACAGCAAAATCACCAGCCCCTCTCTTATTCAGCCATACACCCCTCCACCTTCATCTTTTCCACTTGACTCCTTTATCAGGTGCTTAGCCTTCTAATCAAGGGTGTCTTCAGCCTCCTCATACCTTCTTCTTAACCCCTCTGTATTTATAAAGAACATGGATTCAACATTTGGTGTACTATCCAAGTCTGCTCTTCTTCTGAGTGACTAGACTGAGTGACACAGAAGGAGCATTATGTGTTGAAGCCCCTTCTCCCAACCTCAGCAGATACAGCTCCTTATGACTTTTCACTAAAGTTTCATCAGTCTTCTCTCACTCCCTCCACATGGTCCACATCACTCACAGAATATCCGTAGTTGGAGGGGACTCACAAGGATCAAAGTCCAACCCCCAGCTTCATGCAACGCCACCCAAAATTCAAACACTATGTCTGAAAGTGTAATCCAAACACTTCTTGAACTTCATCAGCTTGGGGCCGCGAGCACTGTCCTGCTTGCAAGGTGCAGTCACTATGGTGGCGAGGGCTCTGGGCACCATTACAGTAATAATAAATGCTTGGTAATAAAAAAAAAGTAAAGTAATAAACTAAAAATAAATAGTAGCAGCAGGAGTTGGCAAGAGTCAAGAGACCCAAATGTTTTCCTTTCTTTGACATTCTCTTACAACTAGTCAAAAATTTGTATCTGAGAAATCCTTTTCAACAAAAAAAATGTCCTTTCTTTCCTGTAGAGTGAAAAGCTACCAAAAGTTTTTTGCAGAAAAGTTTCTATATTACAGTCAGTTTTATTCAAACAATCCACAGACGTATCCATTCACTGAAACAAAACATTTTAGGCAAATGCTAACATTTGACAGGAGTTCAAAGACAACTCTTTAAAACAAAAGGCATAGAATTGCTGGGAAAAAAAAAAAAAAAGCAAATAACCAGAGATAATGAATGCGTTTGAGTACTGTCATGCAGATCCATCTGCACAGTTTCTGGTAAAAAAAAAAAAAAATGCAACTTGAATATATTGAAGACATAAGTGTATATGCATGTGTTCTTCTAAAGGTATGCTAATGTTATTTATTTATATTTGCTATTAATATTTTTTAATTGATATTTGTATCTTATTACTTACAAATACTTATATATCTGATTTACTGTTTCATAGCTGTTACAATCAGAAAGGTCAGCGCAGTGGAAGGGCAATAAAGGGGCATAGCAGCAAAGGGGCTAGCACAAATGGAATGGTGTTAAAAGGAAAAGTGCTCACCAATTTTTGCGCATCAAGGCTCACAGGGAAAGCTCCACAAAGAAAAGATCTCCAACCAGAAATCCCTCCTAGTAGGGGTCAGCCCTTAAATGAGGTCTAAGAGAGGCGCAGCCAGGCTCCACCCCTTCTGGTCACACAGCAGAATTGCCTTCACCTGTGCTCCCAGGGCTGACCGGGTCCTTTCCCAGGTGCTGAATCAGTGGTTCAGGCCCTGACTCAACAGTTACCATACAATACCCACAGTAAATATTATGTCCCCATCGGGTGCTGATACTCACTGTTCTATGGGGGAGGGGCCTCTGTAGCATTGTCTAGAAAGACCTGTGCTATGGTAGGCACTCACTCTATGGCTATCAAGGCATTTGCAGAACCCAGATGGGTTATTATTTATCAAAAGTTCATCTGTCTTGAAATAGAATTAGGAAGAGCTTTTATATACTGAGACAAAAGCTACGGGTTTTTCACTCTTTCACAGAGTACCTCAATCTGTTCCTTTGCGTGGGAGCTTTTCTTGCAGCAAAGCACCATGAGGGCCACCTAGCAGACACCCTGTGGGGAGTGGTTTTGTGACTGAACTGTAAAAAGTCACTGGCTTTAAAAAGTTTCACATTCCCACCTTGAGTGGAGCAATAACTCCTCCTTGTAATAAATGATGTTTCTTTAATTTGGGTGTAAATTAAGGACCCTGATGATTGGTTTCTTATATTTGTTCTGCACTCCCAAAGGGAAAAAAGAACCTGGCAAGGAAAGCAGGTATCCAATGAATCAATCTTCTGTTGATTGAATGAGGTTACTATTATTTCTAAAGACTTGTAAAAGCATGACTTTACTTCTGTATTTAATTTTATTATTACTGACACTTCTGGTCAACTTAATGCTCCGTTAATGGCTGCAGTTTCTTTGGAAAACTCAGCTCTTATACATAATGCTCACTTTTTGATGGCATTGTGACCTGTTACCCAGATCACACAGCAAGTGCAAGCCTGGGCAATATGGTCATCTGTACCAGTCCGTCTGACCCAGCATCCTATTTCTGACTGTCGTCCATAGCAGATGAGTAGAGATAGAGCAAAAGCATCATGAACAAGGTGATTTTTTCTCTGATGTACCTGTCCAGCCATCAGCAGCTAGAGGTTTTCTGGATCAGGAGAGGGCATATTGCATTATTAAGGTCTTGACTGAGGTATTCCCTGTAAATTGTCTGGTATTTTCTTGTGACTTAATTTATTTTTGTCTGCCATGGCATCCTGTGGGAATGAATTCCACAGCACAATTGTGCTCTGTGTGTAACGATTTAAACCAATAATACTGCCTGATTATTCTAGTTTTTCTGATGCAGGTTGTAATGAGTAAGTGCTTCCTATCTATCTCCTCCCCCGCTGTCTTGGTTTTATAGCTATTACATTTCCTCACAATTCTCTCTTTTTCAAGATAAAAAAGAAACCAAAACACAAAAAACTGCAGTCTCTCTACTTTCCCCTCACATTCCATAGCTCTGATCATCCTGTAGCTTTCCCTAACCTTTCTTTCACTTGACAGTCCTTTCTGAGGCTGGGGAACAGAACTGCCTGCAATAACCACAGTGTAGGTGGATGATAAATTCAGACAGTGAAACGATTGTTTTTGTTTCACTCTTCTCTCTTAGAATCTTTCTGACTTTCTCTGAGTCATCCATAACCATTTTTGGAGCGTTAACCACAGTGACCCCAAGATCTCTTCCCTAAGCAGCAAGAAGTACATATATAGGTATCTCTGAAAGTAATGCCTCCTATTTATTTCCATGTAAACAACAATGGATACAAGGAGCACAATAACAGTACTTGATAGAGTAAATTCTCAGCTACAAAGCACTTTTTCAACACAGTCACCACCATTTGCTATGCATCTTCACCAGCAATGAACCAGAGCCTGCATTTCATGCTTGTAAACATCTGCACCGGTGGAGGTGACCCACTGTCACTGTTGCCACTGCTGAGTGCTATTTTTTTCACAAGGAGGAATTCAGTTCCGCCCCTTTGCTTTATACACACTTCCATGTCAGATGCCATTTTGTCAGACTGTCCCTCTACCACCATCTGTCTTACAGCAACAAAATATAATGGAATATTGGTGGGGAGGTTCAGCATCTACTGCCATACTACCAACATTTGCCTCTGATATAATGGGCCAATATAATAAAACAGGATGCATTACTTTCGGAGCAGTCATCATGGTTTAGTAATCAGTGTTCTGCACAAGGAGACCAATTTATCATGTTCTATCTGTCCCCTGGCTTGTGTCTCTCATTAATGAATTTCATCTGCCACCTTATCCCCATCTTCTAGCATATTCCGTACATGAAAGCGTTAATCCTGAGTACAGGGAATAGAAAAGATGAAACATTGCACGTATCTTGACTTATTATTTCTCTCTCTGTTTGAACAACGCATTCCCCGCCTGCCAACAACGCTATGCTGATCTCTCACTGACATCCCCAAATGAGCAGCTATTTCTTTATTTTGTAGCAGCTTAGACTGCATAGCCTGCATAGAGTCATAGAATCCTCAGAGTTGGAAGAGACCTTTAAAGGCCATCTAGTCCAACTCCCCTGCAATGAACAGGGACACCACAGCTAGATCAGGTTGCTCAGAGCCTGATCCAGCCTCTTCTTGACAGTCTTTCTGGAGCATCAACCACAGCACTGGGCAACCTGTTCCAGTGCCTCACCACCCCCACAGTAAAAGAGTTTTTCCTTGTATCCAGCCTAAATCTACCCTCTTTAAGCTTGAAACCATTTGCCCTTGTTATACCACCACACACCCTGCTAGAGAGTCTGTCTCTTCTTTCCTGTAGCTCCCTTTTAGATATTGAAAGGCTGCTATCAGGTCATAGTGTATTACAAGCTCTGCTATTGATACCTTGCTGTTTATTCTCTCTGGAAAGCAACCCACTGTTTGAATACCTTTACAAAGATTTTGTTGATAAGACAGAAAAGTTTGAGTACGTTCTGATTAACCTTGCTCAGTTATTTTTCTATAAACATTTTCTGTCTGAAGCAGATGAGAATTGGACGTGTTACCATAGCCAAATAGAGTGTAGTTTTAGCATCATCCTGGAGCTGTAAGATCTACATCACGATGATCTGCATTTTATTCCGTGTTTTTAAAATTTTAATGGTAGATACCTGTTCCAAGCAATATCACTCAGGGCTGGTAATTCTTTATTGAGAATTGACCAAGTGAACTAGTGAGCATGGCCTTCCCCGTGTGAATGCTTTGCCCCACAGTCTATCATCAGCACATAAATCTTAAAGTAACTTTAGGTGACTACTTCAGCTTGGCTCTCAGCCTTCTTTGGAAGTTCTTCTCCAAACAAATCCCATCTGACACGTTTTCTGTTGCCAATTATGCATTGTTAGATACGCTGCGTTTTCTACCAAGGCTCTCGTTCAGTTTGATTTGTCTTTCCTTCGTATGTCCCCATGGGATAACTAAATTCACCTTTATTCTGAATTCTGTACATCAGGATGAAGGCTACAAAAGCCAAAAAGGAAATGTTAAAATCACAGCAAAAAGGCTGAGAACAAGGCAATAAAAACAAAAGTCCGATCAAACAAGATTTAAGTTTTAGTAAAGAATAAAATCCAGTTCAACAAATTGCTTCCTAATTCATTTCCTTCTTTTATTAGCTCAGATTGTTCTTCTTTTGGTGAATGTGTCAAGCTGGTGAAGATCCCTGCCATGATCTGCAGCTGAGTTCCACCACAAAAGCAAAAGATGTTCAAGTCAGGTGGATCTTTAGGAGTTCCTAAGACTGAAGGACTTCCTTGGCAGAAGTGTGTATCTCTGTGCTAGGTGTGTTGCCTCCCAAGCAACTCAGCCATAGACTCCTTTAGAGCTGTGCTGGAATGGATGCTCAGGGGCATGGCTCCCTCAGCTTCCCCAGTGACTATCCACAGCATCTGACCATTTTCTGCACAGTTATAGTGAAATGACACATTTCCTGCCTCCTGTCTCACACCTATTTCTTGTCCTTTATATAGGATAGGATCTGTGTGAGGAAAGAAATAGAATCTCAGCAGCACTCAGGGGATAAGAGAACACGATCTGGAAAACTGATTTCAAAAGACAGCTTCCTTTTTGGAAATATAATAATGGAAATACAGTAAATACATTAAAAAACATTTATTAAAATAGAAATGAAATATATACAAATAAATAACAACAGAAAACAACCCACTTACCCCAGAACTAGAGAATATGTGTACCTTGCAAGCTAGGATGACTTTGGCGGACCCTCAGAGCTGGAGGTGCATGTGAAGTGGCGGTGTCTGATGGCTGGTATCCACAGGTGCAGAGTTTTGGGGAAAGTCCCTCCCGCAGACACAGACCAACTTCTTCTTATCAGTTAGCAAAGCAGCAGAGGTGGTCTTTTGCTTAGGGAAATGATGTTGGCACATATTATGAACACATATTCAAAAAGGGCTTTTTAATGGTATAGCTTTCTTTGAATAGTTAAAGTGCACAACTAAGGTGTGGGACCTAATTGTCATGAGTATCAAGCGATGATGCACACTCTGCTTTTTCTTATAAACTTTTCTTTGAATAGGAGAAGCCACAGCGGCTGTTTCTGAAGGCCCTTCACTTTACTTGGTGTTTTATCAGGAGATGGGGTTGTTTTGTTAGGAATCAGAATGGAGTCACACTGGTCTGGTGTAGACTACATCAAAACAGTATGACAGAAAAGCTGTGTTGTGCATCAGCTGTGACTTGTGCTCCAGGGCACTCAAATCCTGAGCAGCATGGATTTGAAATGGCCTTTAGCACTTGGTTGTGGATTTATAATCTGGAGTTATGTTTTTACTCTATATGTACATAACAAGAAGAAATGTTTTGTGTCTTTATAGCCTTTGAGGAAAGGCTCTCAAAGCGATTTATGAACACTGAGTTTCCAGAGAGCCCGGTGAAATTCCTGTTAGGAAACGCTTAGTTGTGGAGATGAATGAAGCAATGTGCTGTAAGTTTAAAGTACTCATTCATCATCACACAAGTTATTTAGCAGTAGAAGTCCCAAATCCAGAAGCCTTTCTGCTGCGTGTTGAGCCTTCCATAAATGTCATGCTGTGATAAAGGGTTTCCGAGGCAGGGGCCAGCAGGTGATAAGGCAAGAGCTGCATTCCCGCCCTGTTTAGATGTCGAACTAAGGGATACGGTTTAGTGGGGAAATACTGGTGGTAGGGGGACAGTTGGACTAGATGATCTCGGAGGTCTTTTCTAAGGTGATTCTATGATTCTATGCATCTCCTGCTAGCTCCAACCTGCTCAGTCAGCAGCATGCTTTTCAGTGAAAGAAATGAAATGGAAAACTCTTTCTCCCCTTCCTCCTGCAGAGCAGGGTCCATTTCTGGGCGGATCACAGGGGTTTACCTTATCAGGAGAAATTCCTGTGCAGCACAGCCTGAGGAATAGCTTCACCATGCACAACATGCATCTCCGTGCTGCACTGTGAGCAAAGCTGGCGCATGGTGCAGCCCCACGCATGCTCTGGGAACAGATAAGTGCTGTAGTGACAACACAACTGAACCTGAGTGGTCTGGGAGCATTAATGGGTTGTAACAGAGCTCTCCCTTTTGGGTGACTGATGACAGAGCTTGCATGGTCTGCATAGTTCAGAACACTCCCCAGCACCTCAGCCCATGCCAGACAAGAAATGCAACTGCCAGCATGAGGACAGAAAGGCTCTCACTGACTGAAGCACAGCACGTGGCAGTGGAGACCGGTAGGCAGAGCTGCTGTGGTGAGTTTTGTTAGAGGCTGTGGCATTGGTGGTACAGGCCCTGCCCGACAGCCTGGCTGTCAGCATCCTCAGGAGGAGTAAGGGAGCCCTGAGGCACTTCTTCTCCTCTTCTGTCAGAGGAGAAGCCCTACAGGATCCAAATGTATGCTAGAGGAGCAGCCTGGGGAAGCTTCTCTCACTGTAGCACTTGCTATATATGCCCAAAGACTTCCAGTCTCTTCTGGCTCCTTGAATAAACAGCACTTCCAATGTAAACAGTTTAAAAGAAAAAGATTTGGAGTGCGGGCTCAGCTTGCTAGGGAGGGGTCAAACTGCAGGGCAGTCCTGGGCTGCACTCTTGCTGGTTTGGCTGATCTCTTTCTAGCCATGATCGATAAGATCTTTGATCTCACCCACAGCTCTGTTCCAGCTCCTTTTGGGGATTAGCATTGCAAGGGCCCCACCTGCGTCACACCACGTTGCAGGTCACCAACATCTCTCCATCCTGAATCTAAAGAAGTCTGCATTTGAGACTGTGAGGATGGGATTTGTTTTCAGTAAGGCCCTCTGGGCAACTGTGACACCAGCAGTAATTAGTCAGACAAATAGGAAAGGGCAAACAACAATGGTTTTCCTTTCAGGTTATGGAGCGGTATTTGGCAGGCAGGCAGCATCTGTTTTGAACTTAGGGCTCTTTGCCTACAGGTGGGATGCTCTGTACAAACAGTGGCAACCACGTATTCCCCATATCTTTCAGCAAAATTCTCCTTTTTAGCAAACACCGCCTGTTAAGAAGTGTCTGAAAAATCCACCTTAAAAAAAAAAAGCACACACACACCAACGAAGCGGCCTGCCAAGCTGCAGCTTCCCGATCCTTCCATTATAAAGAAATTTGCTTATGGTGCAATTTATGTAGGCTCCATATTCCAGCAAAAATACATCAAGTGGTATCAGGTTACCAGAATCACTCCTAAAGCAACTGTTCCTAGAGGGGGAGGAAAAAAAAGAAGCAGCAGTTCTCATGCAGAGAATTGCTGTGACACAGGGAGGTAACAGGAACAAGAGAAACAGGGTTGTTTCTTCTTTTCCTTCCCCCCCCCCCCTAAGTGAAAACCTAATACGGTAACTGCAAATAGAGGAAATGCCCACCTTCCAAATCCAGACCTTAATCAATTTTCCAGCAAGGGCGGTGTCTCCAGACAGCGTTCTATCTGCTACGGTGAAATGACAACGATAACCACACCCCTCCCTCTTCTCCGAGAAACGTCCTGGAAAAAATATTGCTATCATCACTCAATCTTCAGATGTTGTAGAATATCCTGCTTGGGGTCAAAGAGGCTTCCCCAAAGTAGGGCTCACAGCACAGCCTCCCGCTCGCTGTAGATAAGCTCGTGTTCTATCTGCCAGCAGAAACTCGCATTTCGAAGACATGATTTGAAATAAGAATAAAGAAAGGGTTTCATCTTTTGCTGGACTGCTCAGGTTTTCAGTTAGGGAAGCAAATATTAGCGGAAGCCAATGCAGCTGCTACTGAGATTTTTTTCTTCTTCTTTTTTAAAGAAGCTGCCTGGATGCATGAAACAAAACTAAACCACATGTTCAATCAGTGGAAGTTAGAATAATTTTGCCAGAATCCACAGTCATACGTTCATCAGCTGAAAACACCCATTTTTATACAGCTTATTTTTTCCTGCTTATCTGCAGCAGAAGCGGCAAGCCCAGAAGTAAACCTGAGCCCAGACTGTTCCTTGTTACAGAAACTAACCTGAATACTATGCGAGAGCGTTCACATGGAGTGGAAATGACCTATTTCATGACCATGACTCACTTTCCACTCTAGGCTGGCAGCTAGCAGCCATCTCTCTGCTCCCCTCACCCCGGTGGAAAGGATCCTGTTTTGCTGAGCGTGTCTGTGTAACCTTAACTATGAAGTGCTGCAGAATGTGCTCAGGAGACGAGGGTGAGCCTGGAGTACCTGCAAAACATCAGCTTATTCAGTCTTATTTTGGCAAGCAGCGACCCTGCAGTTCCATAGCCGGGTATTATACCGTCCTACAGGGTAAATCCAGGCACGTGCTTGTTTACAACATTTTTTACAATCTGATCTGCAGAAGTTACTGGCTTGTCAGCTGCCTCAGCTGATGGGATCACCTCTCCCACCGCTCGACTTTCGGTGCTAGAGGAACAAGGTGACACCCATGCGAGGTATTCACATACTGGCAGTGACAACAGAACTTTTAGAGCTGATGTTCGTTATGAGTTTGGGTACCTCCATGCAAGAGTTTGACACCGAGTATTTGATCTTCCCAATTCTTTTTGGAAAACGTGAAGAAGGCTGCACCTTTCTTGTGCTATCCAAGCTTGCCTGTGACTTATGTAGCCGTGAGATTCTACACATGCCATTCAGTTTCAGGCCACTTCACAGTAATCCTCTCATTAATAGTCACTATGCATGCAGAGGAAGAGATTAAAACCCATGTGGTTGCCTCATGCCAATCAAAGGCTGGCATGCTACCAGCTCATTAAGGAGCGGCTCTCAGAGCACCCTACGTGCATACCTGCAGCGTGACACTTGTCTGCCTGGGATTCCAACCCAGCAGGCAGGGCACTGCGTTGCACCTTTGTGTCCAGAGCATCCCCCTGTCACACACTGCCAGCAGCCTGGTTTCCCTGCCGTGATGAGAGCCCTGTTGGTGTGGCATCTACTCCGGCAGCTGCACGGCCTGAGGCCTGCTGTTACCAGGGGACTGGCTGGGGCTCTGCTTTGCACAGCCTCCTGGAGCTCAAGGTGCACTGACCGAAGTATCCACTCAATTTGCTAGGCAGGCAGTCCTGTCAAAAGCAAAAGAAATGAAAGCTATTTGTGTAGTTTCATCCCTCTAGCTAAGAGTAATATATACATATATATTTTAATTAGAATATTGTCCAAGTTAAATATGAAAATACTTTTTGCACATTCTTCTGTAGGAAGGGATATGCCCAGCAAACAAATGAGGCTTTAGACATACTCGTTCAAAACTGTTATGTTTAGAGTAAATCTGTATTTTGTTCATTAAAAGGAAAAGGTGCCTGTGAGAAGAGTTAAATTCTCATGTTGAGGCATATATAGCTGATAATTTCCTTCCTGTGTGTGACTTACCTTTCTTGAAGACTCTGTGCAGAGGTTGGAATATATTACTGTATTTCCAACATTACTACAAAGCAACACCTTATCGTGTACAGTTTCTCTCTTTTCATTCATGTTTCTCTTTCTGCCAATGCTTGATATTTCTGTACTTCTCGTAGCTCTTCCTACCCGATCTCCTATAGCTCTTTCCAAAGATCTTCATTGTTTTGTCTGTTTCTGACAGCCATACCAATCTTCTTCATGGGTCATTTCTTTCAGTAATGCCACGTACAGTTTTTATGGGATTAAGCACTAAAGCAAAGAAGAACAAAGAAACCAGCCCCCAAAGACTTGGCTGGAGACTGCTCTTCGTGATATTCTTTCACCACAGACACTCAGTGCCAAGCTAGTCTTAAAATTCCCTTCATCTGACAGTTCATAGCCTTCAGCTTCCTCTCCTCTCACCCTGCAGATAGTTCCTCTCTAATCAGCCTCTCTCATTTTCCACACGATTTTTTTAGATAGTGTATAGTATATGAATTCAGTTAAACAGCAATAAAATTAAAATAATTAATTGCTGAGTCAAATGTGGGAGTACTCCTGTGAGGATATGAGGAGAACTCAGCAGGCACAGAGCCCGCATCACAGGCAGAGACAGGCAAACTGCTGAGAAGAGCAGACACACAGCCAGGCCTCAGTGATGGGACAAAAGATATTTCCTAGAGTCTCAGGGATCTTTCTCAGAGGAGGCTTTGGTGCAATACAGAAAGTTCCCGAGCTGCTGAACTGGGAGGAAGCCCGAAAAAGGGACCCTTTCTGCCAGGACACAGTGGGTGAGAAGGAATTCTGTTTCCAAATGCTGCAAAATTTTATCTGTTAAAAAAGCTACAGGATCCAGTTTCTGTTATAATAAAATGAGTTTGACTTTAAAAGCTCTTTTGCAGTCCCAGCAGTGCCCCACTTAGGAAAAATAATTTGGTAGATCTACTGTAAATTTCTACTTGACTCGGAGTCCCCCTCCACTTTACATTTAGTTGGAGAAGGGACATTTGCTTCCCTCAGTTAAATAGATGACAGCATCTGTCTCAAAACTTGCAGAATTGCCAAGACACAACACATCAACCTTTTCTGTCTTAATTTAATTGTGTAGCTCTTGCTGATCTTTGTTATCACGTAAGATTTGCCCCACTTGCTCTCCTCAGAAGCTTGAATCTTATAAACTGATGGCCACAGAAGTGCCAAATTGTGATGTAAAGATAGACGGTCAGGTAAGCAGCATCACAGTCGGAATACCAGCTAATTCAGTCTGGAAATAATTTCTAGACAGTTCTTTATAATGCAAGTACGAAGCTCAGATAAAAATGTTACTGCAATTTAAGGCCAAAACGAGATGGCATTGAGAATGACTAAAGTATACCTACAGGCTATTCATCAATTTAACATTTCCTTTCAAGTTTTACCCTGCAATGAAATAGTTAACAACCCTAACCCGTGTATTGCTGCATGACTTTAGTAATAACATGCCATTAAGATGAATGGCAAACATTCAGACCTTTGAAGATCTTGCTCTGCCTGCCTGTGGACTCAAGCAGACACCTTTGCATTGCTTATCTTTGGCTTACATTTTCAAAACCATTCTTACAGACATTTGAGAGGCAGCAGGATGTTTGTAAAATACGAAAGCCACGGGATACAGCACAGAGTGGCATCTGCTGCAGAACATACTCATCCTGTGCTGCCCGTGAGTCAGCTCCGGCTGTTCGCATAGAGTGTGTAGGCAGGATTTGTATGCCTCTTCTGGGCCACATGCTCCCTTGCACCTCACTTCGTCCTCCATTCCCGCCCTGTTGATGTCCAGAAAGAAGTTGCCATTAGCAGTTGTTTGGAAACCAGTGGACTTACAAATAGAATTTCATTGCTGTGCTACTTTGTCAGTACTTCATTTTACATAACATCCATAACGTCCCCAAACCAGAACCCGATTGACTGAATATATTTTAACCTTAGTTGATAATAGCTCTTCTGTTTTAGAGACATAAACCGTTGTTGCTTAAGTGTGGTCCAAATGAGGAGTCTGTGATTGGGGAAACTGAGGTCTTGATTTGACCATGGTCAGAAATTACAGCCAAAACACTCTCAATCTTTTCTTCAGTCTGCCAAGCAAGGTGCTGCTGTATTTAGGCATGCAGGTAAAGAAACCTCCAGGATTTCAAGCTACTTCCAATGCATATGTCACACGCAAACCAGAATGCAAATATTCTGAAACAGTAAATAAAAGCACTAGGAATCCCCAAAAGCACAAGCATTCTGAAAAGTACCGAGAGCTCAGCTTCTGAGGCTTCCTCTCAAAATGGATGAAAAGCAGTCCGTCAAGCAACAGCTGAGCAGGCTCCCAGCTCCTTCCAGATCCCTCTCCAGACTGAGGCTGAGAACGTCAGAATTATCCATCCATCTCTTCTCATTTGAATAGCTTCCGGTGTCTTCTGTCAAGGTAGCACAGGTTAGTTCCCTTTACTTGAGGACCCCTTCATTTTTTTTCTTTCATCTGCTGTGAGAGTTAATTACTATTACATTTATCACAACAACATTCACCTTATTCAGAACAGAGCGCGACTGAATATGCGGATACAGGCTCACCTGCTTACCTCATCCAGCATCGTGTAGCTGCTTCTGCATCCCTTCTGAGTCCCACAGTAATCATGGGTGATTGAGAGGCCTGATTTCAATGAGGTGTCAGCTTTCCCACAAGCCACGTTCATTAGTGCAATAAGCAAGTCCTGCTCTGCTCCTAGCAGCTCACAAAATTCATCTCTGTTGTCAGCTCTCATTCGCAATGCTGTTTGGAGTATAAGCTTTCAAATCTATTATTGTAATATGATCCTTTTAGCAATTGGCATTGCTCTTAAAAGCTATTTGCTCTGCACTCAAAGACCTCTGAGCTCCCGTAATATTAGGATTGGTGCCTGCACACCAAACTCTGCTTGCTAACAGAGGTCTTAGAAAGCTATCTGGTTACACACCGGGCTAGTATGGAAATGGTGAAAGAGAAAATGAAAGAGGAACACTTTGACTATACTTACTAGTCCTTCTTCCAGGATTGCGAAATTCCCTCTGTTGTAAATGACTGATGAGCAGTTTCCCACATACTCATGCAGTGTAATGGCTGTTTGGAAGTTCTTTGTTATCATAACATGGTGTAAAATGCTGATTTTGTGCAGCAGGACCGAGAACAGAAAGTAGTTGGGTATTTCAGTAAGATGCTTCATTGTATTCGGCTACACAATGTATTGTTGTAAAGCTGCTGCTTTAAGATATTTAAAAATACATGTAATACACTATTACAAGTGTTGGATTCATTTGAACAAAACAATTAGGGAGGTATCATAACTCCAATCCTTGAACTCTTTAATTTCACTTAATGGTGCAAGGGCTCAGAGGAACAAGGGCTGATGCAAAGCCCATCCATTAGTCAGCCCTTCTCCTGTCAGCTAGCTTCAGTCATGTTTGAGAGAATGCAGGCTCTTCAACCTAACCTCACGAATTTAGTAGGAAGCACGGTAGGTGTGTCAGTGGGTGGGTGTCAGAATGGTGGTAGGGGATATTTGAATCTGTTCAGCTGTTACTAAGAGCCAGTGGACGACGTCCCAGAAACAAGAAATACGTGCTTTTTTTTTTCTGGTCTAGAGATTGGGGTAAGAAAATAAATACTTTGAGGATGGCTTGATGCAGGGGTGGGAGTTGCATTCTGTACATCACACAGTTATCGTTGTCTTGGTGCTTACGCTGTAAAAATACACTGAGAAGAAGAGGGTTAGCATCTTAATAACCTTAGGACTTCCTTGTGCCCATCTGAATCTTAACTTAGAAAATAATAAGGTCAGGTTCAAAGTATTTTAAAATGCTTTTACACATGCACACTTACCTTTTATTGAACTTAGACCTAAGAAGGTAGATCTTATATTAGATAAAGCAGACAAGTGTCTTCTTTTCCACTGCAATTAACTTTGGTATATACTGAAAAGATAAGAATATGTACTCTGAGAGCGACTACGCCAGCCAGCTGATGATAGGAAAGCAACTATGTTCAAACTTTTGCTAGGCCACTGAGGATTCCCAGCATGAGCTCCAGAAACACGAGCAAATTCAGGCTGAGCAAATTGCTGATTCAGTTGCTAAAACTGCAGTGCCTCCTTGTCAGCCAAACTCAGTGCTTAGCAGTTTTCACCAGCTGCCGCCTGTGCAATACTCATAAATGTTGCAATCAATATACAATCTGGGATGTGTGGGCAATACTGGAAGGTAAAAATACTTCTTCTTTGCCAGATATATGTTAATTGGTTGTTTCATTTTGCACGTATGGGACAGTAAAATGTATTTGTTTTCTTGCCAATAAAGGAACATTTTCTTGACACTCCGAAGTCGCATCATATCTACGAGAGGAGAAGGCTCTGATATTTCCTGTTGGGTTTATGGTTTACATTACAATTCATACACAAATGCTTTTTGGCACTCTAAATCCTGAGCTAGAAGTATTTTTAAAATTATGTCCTGAAATAGGAACTTCAGAACACTGTGTCGGCATCTGGCAGATATCTCAAGAGTGTCATGAACTGTTACTGCTTGGGGAACTTGGCAGGCACTGCATGGGCCTTGTGTACCTTACAAGTGTGTAGGAGTCCACTTACAGCTTAATTGTTGAGCATCTGCATTGCAGGTCTCTGCAGCAGACCTACATCCGCCCACCAACCCCAAAAACACGGGAAGATTTCACAGGGTGTGTCTGGGCTCCTGAGCAATAAAAGGCTGCTCCAACAAAAGACAGCAGCCCACCATTCTGCGAAAAGAAGCAATTAATCAGGATGAACCTTGAACTGCTCATCAGTCTCACTGCTCAGAGTTTGGCACGTGCGTTTCCATCCCTGTGTTCTTTACAAAGTGCTGATATGCAGGCTAAGGCTTGAAGGCACTTTATAAAGCGTTTGGGATCTCATGTACAATGGAGTTTCCTGGTAGGAGAGCAAAGGGAGCACCGCTGGGGACCAAGGTGAGAGGCAGCAGTGAAGCCAGCAGGCCCCAGAGCACAAGCACATGGCTGGCGGCGACTGCTGGTCTTCCATCCAGCAGAGCTCCTGTTTATGGGACAGAGAAGACATCCATGCTTGATGAAAAGCAGTGCCATGTTGGAACCTGGGGGATGCTGCCTCTTTTGTGGTCCTTGGCCCTCAACCTAACTGACATTGCAGCCATACTTTGTGAATGTTCAGAAGCAGCAGCAGCAGTTCTTGTAGACAGAAGTTTGCATGGAAAACCAATTTCATGCCCCTCAGATATCTGTGCCTTTGCAGCGGCCTTTTGGTGGGAGCTGTATACATAATGACATTCTTCCCAACATCTCTGGTCTCTGGTCTGCAAACATGAGTTTTGAACAAACTACTGCTCCTTTGAGAAGACACACATATACCATACATTGCTATGTGCTTAATGACGAGGCAAGACTTTTGCCATTTTTGAGGGTCTTCATGGAAAAAGTTATATAAATTTACACAAGAATGTTAGTATTTTTTCTTGGTTTACTTAAGATTCTGGCACAGAAATCACATAACTCCAATACAAAAAAACAATAGCTTTGGCACTGTCTCAGCCTTGGAACTAAGGACTGGAAACCCAGGAGCCCTACTGGGGTGAGCAGTAACACCAGGGACCTTGGAAAGGAAGCGAAGACAGATTGCCATTTACAACGTGGGTATGCATGCTACAATGAAGTGTAAGACAGCTTTTCCCAGATGTCTCAGTGACACTTAATTCCTTCACCTCATGTATTTTAGCTAAGCAGAGAAATCCCCCAAACCAGGAAGAGTGGAGAGAAAGATGCAAAGACCGAAGAAAAGAACACGGAGAAAATCAGTTCCACAGTCCACCTCCAACAAGGAACAGTAGGGAAATAAGAAAGCAGAAGTGCCAGAAGAGCAGGCGCCTAGGTGAGAAAAAGTGCTCCTCTGGGGCCTGTGTCACATAAACCTTGACACGATGCCAGCTTTCCTAGAGCTGAGCACCTTCTAAGCCCTACTCTCTTCAACAGGAGCTGGGATCCGCCCTTGGGCTGTTAAATTTTTACAATAGTTGAAACAAACCGGAGTGCTCCTGCTCTCTATCTCTGGGCCTGAGCTGCTGGGACCAGGCAGGAGGACTTGTCCCCCCAAGCCCTTGGCTCCAGTGTTTACTGCTTCTTACCATGCAGTTTGGACACTTGTAGGATGTGTCGCAAGACAGAACTTTTAACTCTGGCCTTTATTTAATTTCACACTGAGTGAGGCCTTTATTCTACATCTTTCTTTAGTGGATAGAAACGTGTTTGGTCTATATTAACTTTTTGTTCTGTACCAATGGTTGGCATGGGTTGGTTTCATTTTTTTGCACTATAAATGTTAAAATAAACAAACCAAGGTCCCATGTGGTGGTCAGGGATTTTGCCAGATCATGGGAAGTAGTGGGCCCCGAGAGGCTTTGAAAACCACCCAGAGAAATACAGTACAGAAGATTTGCACCAAGCAGGGATAATAATCTGTTCCAGAAGCTAGAAAATATTTTCCAGGAGACTTGGCAATTGTGACTGGAGATGGAGAGAAAATGAAAGAGTGAAAGAAAGAGAGGAAGACAGTGAGAGAGAAACTGCCATTTTTTTCCTGGGAAAAATAGAAATGTCTGAGAAAAGCCCCTATTATTGCAGGGTACTTAGCTACAATGAAAGGTTCAGTCAACAGCAGCATCTCCAGACCTGCAGATAAAGCTCTTCACCTGCTGTGGAGTCCCAACAGATGATAGCTGCAGGAAGTCTTTTTTTTTTTTTATGGGAGACGACAATGTAAGACTGGTAGATAAGAACTTTAAAATTCAAACTAACTGATACCAGTTTCTTAGACCACAGAACGAGGGCTTGGGAGGCCAACAACACTTCTGGTCTGAGCCTCCTGAAGCCAGTTAAGTTCCAGTCCTCAGGATGGGCTATAAGGTTTTGGATGGTTATCCTCATAAGGAGCTCAATGGCTGTCTAACAGAAGCTCATCATTTAGAAAGGCCTGGAGCTTTGATGTGATGATAGCTTGACATGAAGAACCCACCACTTTCTTTGGCAGTTTGTTTTAATGTTTCTTCTCAGTGTTAAACATCACTGATTATTTTCTCATTTGGATTTCTCAGGCTCCTGCTTTCAGCTATTGGATTTTGTTACACATTGCTGCTAGATTAAGAGCTCTTCAGTCTTTGACAACTTCCCCCAGGAGGGAGATATCCTCTGTAATCAAGTCACTTCTCATTTTTTTAACAAGTCTTTATTACACTCAACCAACTGAGTTCTCCAAGTCTTTGCTTTGGCATTTTTCTCCGGGCCTTGCACAATTTTTTGTGGCTATTTTTCATGCCCTCTCCAGTATTTCAACTATCTTCTAAAACTGTGGGCCTTGGAACAATCTCCCTTGTACTGTACATAGGGATAAAACTACATCCCTGCTCAAACCAGATCGAGGCAGTAAACTTCTCTGTTCTTGCAATCTCACTTTTTTTTCTTTCAGTCCCTATCAGAAGCTGATTTGATTTCCAGCTGCTAATGAGATCCCACTCCCTTCAGTGCTTTGCTGGTGTCTCTTGCTCACATGCTCAGTCACGCTGATCATCTGACTTGGTTTCAAAAGAACAAATTGTCAGGGTCCTTTGTGAAGTTTTTACAGCAGAGATCAGTCATGCCAGTCTGGCAAGATCAGCGCTGCCTCAGTCTTACCTGTGACCCATAGCTGATGACTGAGACACTGTAGTCAAACTACCATCTTGTTGGCTCGGTCTGGTCATACCTAAGCAACACAGAACAACCCGCTGCACATGCATGGCCATCTGAAAGGAATGCTTTAATGAGCTTTTTGGAGTGGCTTCAAGCCCTGTGTTAATCCCTTTGGAAGAAACTACACAGGCATTGTGTATCATTAGTCACCTACAAGAATGCTAGGTTGTAAAACAGCATAGACTTCTAGTGACTGTGTTCCTATCTAGTCCCATTAACAATTCTTTTTTTTTTTTTCCTCCTACTTGCGATCTCATTTTTTTTGGCCTAGGATCCCCCATCAGGCAAACTAAACTGCAGTGTTGTCAAATGTTCTAGTGACCTACTGGGATGTTGGCTGAATGCTATGCATTGTTCCAGAGTCCTTCCAGTCTTTCAAAATTCATTGTAACAGTATTGTAACAGGGTCTTCTCCATCCTCTCTGTAGGTCTCCTGACAGCAAGTTATCTAGGCTTTCTGATTTTCAAAATGTTCATTCCAAGTCAGAGGTCTAATACAGTCTTTTTCAGTTGTGAGAAGAAAGAAGGCAGATATGCACATCAGCTTTTGTCTTCCAGACACTGGTGTCACTATAGAGCATTGTATCATCTTCATCTGTCAAACAGCTACTTCCCTCTTCTTTATGTATTGTGTCAAAGTAGTATTATAAGCAAAAATACGACAAGTAAGGCCGCCCCTTTCTTTCCCATCTTCCACTGCTTTGTACATAGGCTCCATATTACTAAGGCTCTTTTCCTCTATCCGTTATTTGTGCTTAGCTAATTTCACTCAAACATTGCTCTTGATGACTGGAGATAATTTTCTGAAAGACACTAAAGTATTCATGTAGTCTGAAGTCTGGCATGTGAGCCAAGCTCTAGAAGAGTCTATCTTCAATAGGAAATTCAAACTCTTTCGTGATGTGCTTAGAATTTTTCCAAAAACTGAAAATTTGGATAAGGGTGGGCACTGCAATAGTGTGGGTCACTTCAGAACAGTTTTCTATCCTGGTTTACTTTCAACTCAAGTTCTCTTTCTCTCTTCAGACACACTAACTTACCAATTCAGCTTGATATGACCATCAAATACTTTTGTTTCTAAGTTCATAATCATTCTTCTTCTACCTATTTTTTTTTTCTGCCAACTTTTCAAATTTCTACAAAGATTTTACCTTTTCTAAATTCATCTACAGCTCATCAGCAGTGTCTTCTGTTTGTCCCTACTGAATATCATGCTGCTACAGGCAGGCTACAATCAAGTTTCAGACTAATTATCATTATCTAACATAAAGAAAACCAAAATATTTACCTCTTCAGACACAATACTCTTTTGTAGGAAATTAATTTTTAGGGTTACCTTGCAAGAGAATCCTACCTCCTCAGGATTTAAAATAATTAGTCATATCTGGCCCTCCACAGCCCTCCCAACGTGCGCATCTGGAGGCTTACACTGGAAACAAGAGCAAATGGAAGCAGGACAGAGACAATAAGGCTGACTCAAAGGTAGATAAATCAGTAAACTTTTCAGACACTTCCAACTGTTTTCTCATACATTTCCACCATGTTAAGTAGTGTACCTCTTTCTGAAAAGCCTCTGCCTATACTCTGCTTATTAAAACATAATTAGCTGACGCTTGCACTTATCCTAAGACCTCTTAAATTAACACTCCATATTATTAAAACTCAAAGTAGTGTTTCCCAGACTGTTTTCAGTGTTGATGGTATTTTTTTTTTTTTTTTTTTTTTTTTTTACAGCATACAAACCTCTGATACTACTGCATTTAAACTGCACATGGGATGCAAGGTTTGAATTATTACCCCCCATTTCAACATATGTAGGTTTTTTACTCCCCCCCCATAATAAGATATAATTATCAGAGGTACACAGAGAGATTCTTGCATTTAAGTCACCATTCTGGAAATAACAAAAATTGGGAAATGCTGTGTGTGTCAAGAAATGACAAGTGTGTTCCATCCAGTTTTCTGTGTGAACAGAGCAGGGTGTTTAGTGATTCCTCTGGCTAAATCTTTCTTAGTTTCTGTTGAAATGGAACACAAAACTGTCTCCTGTAACTTGCATATCAATATTTTTTCTTCCTTGGTGATGATAGTTAGGGAGTTGTTAAATTCAAAACAGGAACATAACTGCATAAATAAACCAAAGTGATCCCAACCCATAGGGAATTAGTATCCAGGTACTCAGCCAACCCAAACTGAACATGTTTATATAAGAAAAGGACTTTTATTTCCTGTTCTGTGCCAGGCCTCTCAGTAATTAATGTCCCAATACAAAACTGTTCATTCACTAACACCACATACATGTCATGTGGAGCTCTTTCAAAGGTCCTGAGCAGTCCTAAACTCAGTACCAAGTATTACTGTGAGTCTCTCCAGGTCTGGCTGGAGACAGAAGAAGCAGGAGTGTATAGAGAGCAGAAAGGGGAAGGCAGGCAGCACAAGTTGTCTATTTCAGGTATGAGGAAGCTGAAAGCAAAGAGCCCATAACAAGCCCAAAGCAACAAATAACTTTAAATCCCAGTATGATGCTGTCTCCAAAGGTGCAGGCGGTACCCCGTGCACTTGCTGATTCACACTGAAATGGCCAGGCAGAACCACTCAAACTCATACTCAGACAACTGGCTGGTTGATAGGATTCCATAAAGGAGGAATCAAAGCCAGAAATCCCTCTGAAATGTCAGTTTCAGGTGTGCGTCTATGTTCTTCCCCAGCCTCCTTCCTAAGTCCTGAAGGCAGCAGGTCAGATGGTGATACAAAGCCAAAAACCACTGTCTGCGATGTTTGCTTTATTGTTGAAAAATCAAATCATGTTTTGAAGCACAGATTTGTTTTGGACCAGCCAAACCTGAAGGCACACAGATTTGTCAGAGCCAAGGAAACTCTGTCCCAAGCCCTTATGCCAAGTATTTTGCACTTCTAAAGTAATCACAGGTCTATATATGTAAACATATATACAGGGTGTGCAGGACCTTGTAGCAGGAATAAGAAAGAAGAGAAAATTGCTTACTGTGTGACCAACTGTGCATACTGTCATGCAGATACAGTCTAAAACAAGTCTGGAATTGAAAAATTTGTCTATTGTGCCTTTTTTGTTTGTTTTAAGAAGCTTTTGCCAGGGAAGGTGACATGTTACCAGGAAATGACTTTCTGATGCAATACCATACGTCCTGTCGAGTTCTCCTGGATAAGTCACTGGACTGAATGCCCAGCTCCATGAAAACAATTAAGACTGGGCCTCTTGATATAATGGAGCTGCTTTCCATCAACAGACTGCTTTTTAAAAATATTTGTGAAGGCAGAGTAAGCATAAGCAACCCTGGAAAGGCTATTGTTGTTAATGTTTCTGACCTGTTGACATGCTTTTCTCAACCTACACCCCTTTATCACATCCTGAAGAAAAAACACCATGTGAACAACCACTTGCTGCCCTCATATGACATCAGGCTGCTCTCTGAGTGAGACCCCTGGCACAGCACGGTCTTAGCAGGAGTCTGGTAGTGAGATATTTCCATGCTACACTTTGATAGAATTTGGATCTTGAGTAGGGAGGGAGAAATACAGACAGGCCCACCAGCACACCTTCACTTGCTGTTTTAATTTCCTCAGTCCCACAGATGAGCGTAAACAATCACTGGCCAAGATAAGCAACTGAAGAAAAAACATACCAAAAGGCACATGACTATTCAGGCTGCCTGTAAAAGGAGGCCACAGGACTGTTCTCAGTGTCACTTATTTACCTCCAGTCTGTGTGGGTAAGTTGGTGAGCCCCATTGTACTCATATCTGCAGTCTCACACTAAAACACATGGACAGGAGCTGAGCTGACTGCTGGTGGAGGGACTGCACCATGACACCACATCAGCCTCCCGCTGCCACTGCTGTGCTGAATCCCAAAGCATCTACAAAACCCACGTCTGACAGGCCAAATGCAGTCATCCCCATTGGAAGAGGGTCTGCCTGCAAGCTGCTGTCTACAGAGAGGGAAAGACATTTGCCCTGTAGAGAAGTGAGGAAAAATGCTTGTCGTCCCATGAAAGTAGAGTCTTACTAGCAAATAACATGCCAAGAGGTTATGTATTGATTACAGTAAGATTCACTGCTTCACAAAGTACGAACAGATTTTCTTGCTTTTGCATTTTCTTGGGGCACATTTATCCTATTCTCAATTAATTATGAAAGATTCAGAGGTTGATTTTGGCATAGGGTACTACACAATGCCCAGCCATCTTGGGCAAAACCATGCCTGAGGGTAACGAGGCCTCACAGAGGGATCTGGATAGATTGGATAGCTGGGCTGAAGCCAATGGGATGGGATTCAACAAGACCAAATGCCAGGTCCTGCACTTTGGCCACAATAACCCCAGGCAACGCTACAGGCTTGGGGCAGAGTGGCTGGAAGACTGTGTAGAGGAAATGGACCTGGGGGTGTTGATTGACGCTAGACTGAACATGAGCCAGCAGTGTGCCCAGGTGGCCAAGAAGGACAATGGCATCCTGGCTTGTATCAGAAATAGTGTGGCCAGCAGGAACAGGGAAGTAATTGTCCCCCTGTACTCAGCACTGGTGAGGCCGCACCTCGAGTATTGTGTCCAGTTTTGGGCCCCTCACTGTGAGAAAGACATCGAGGCCCTGGAGCGTGTCCAGAGGAGGGCAACAAAGCTGGTGAGGGGTCTGGAGCACAGACCTTATGAAGAGCTGCTGAAGGAGCTGGGATTGTTCAGTCTAGAGAAGAGGAGGCTCAGGGGAGACCTAATTGCTCTCTATAACTACCTGAAGGGAGGTTGTAGTGAGCTGGGGGTCAGCCTCTTCTCTTGGGTGACTAGTGATAGGACTAGAGGGAATGGCTTCAAGCTGCGCCAGGGAAGATTCAGGCTGGACATTAGGAAGTACTACTTCTCTGAAAGGGTGGTCAGGCGCTGGAATGAGCTGCCCAGAGAGGTGGTGGAGTCACCGACCCTGGTGGTGTTCAAAGAGCATTTGGATGTTGTGTTGAGGGACATGGCTTAGCAGGAACCATTGGTGAAGGGCGAATGGTTGAACTGGATAATCCTGTGGGTCTTTTCCAACCTTAGCAATTCTATGACTCTATGATTCTATGATAAAAGCCTCTGCTCAAGGTCAGTGCAGTCATGATGCCCATTGGGGAAGACACGAGGAGAAAACTACAGAGAGGTAGGAGATTCAACTGGCACCTCCAGAGAGTAACACTGCTTGTGGTCACGTCCTCTTGTTTTTATCTTGTTCACAGTGAGAGAAGAGTTCTCTTAGTGCTCTCCTGTGTTTCACCATAACTACACAGGTTTTGAAGTTGAAAGAGATGTTTAGGTTTGACCTGCCTCATCAGGAGTCAGCTGTTTCTAACAACTTTCTTTGGATAGCTTGCTCTAGAGGCTTCTTTGGCTCCCTACAACAAATGATCATTTTCACATGAACTTGGCAAATGTCAGTTGCTTCCTTTTCAGTGTGGGAGGTTTTACTGCATTCTCTTGAGAAGAGCAGCTGTTGTGTGAATGAGACCATTTCAGTCCCACTGGTACCACAGAAGGGGTCAAATTTGCCCTGTCACAAAAAGTAGCAATGTTCACGATTCTTAGAAACAAATCTATTGCTCAATCTTGCAGACATGTCCAAGACGCCCTGCTGGGACATTATTTACAGATTCTGAGATAGTAGCTTTGAGGAGATTTTCCATGAGACACTGGATAGACAGTGAGAAAGCAATGCGCTGCATGGGAAGGGACAGTTACCTCCATCTGCTCAGCATAGACAACATGTGCAGGTGGCCACAGGCTGACAATAAGTTAAAGAAACAAAAGATTTCCATCTCCTTGTATGGTTGTCTGTCAAACCTGTGACTTCCAACTTGCTGACTGGAACTAGCATAGTGCTGGTGGGCAGGTAGAGCCCCTGGAGCTATGGCTGAAATACAACGATTTCCTAGACCAGTTAGTAATTAAACACAAGCAGCGATAACTGCTCTGCAGGGAGCAGCCCTGTCTCATTGCTGCTGCTACAATTAGTATTTGGAGGGGATCCAAAAAAACCCTCCTCAGTCACACAGATTGACTGACACATCCATGATAACCCAACCACCACAGCAGTAAATGATAGAATCACCAAGGTTGGAAAAGACTTGCAAGATCATCCAGTCCAACCATCCACCTACCACCAATATTTCCCTACTAAACCATATTCCTTAGTACAACATCTAAGTGTTTCTTGAACATGTCCAGGGACAGTGACCCAATCACCTCCCCAGGCAGCCTGTTCCAGCATCTGACCACTCTTTTGGAGAAGAAATTTTGGTGAAGAGATCACTGGCCCTAGGACAACTTCTAACATCCAGCAGCTTTTTGTTAATAATGGAAGTAATGGGAATCTGAACAAGAGTAGCAACACAGAACATTGTTTCTCTTAGAACAAGAAAAATACTCGCACAACTGTGGTAGAAAACTAATTTGGATTCCAACAATGATGGAAACTAACATGAGTTTTGTAGAGGCATAAGTTTCTAGTCCTCTAGCCTAATTACACCACCATAAAATACAGCAATAAAATGTGATTGAATTGCTTAAGATGGAGCACAGAGAAGGGGGAAGGCAAGAGAAGTAAAGAGAAGGACAATTACCAAGGCACTGTAATAAAAAACTGTCCGGCTTTCAAAGTTCAGCATTCCTATTTGATAGCTGATCTAGCAGTGTCAGTAGAAATCCAAGCAACACATACAGCACTTTAAACAATTAAGGAAGGGTGCTTGATTATGCTGCCCTTCTAGGCCGCAGAGCTCCAGTAATTAAAGACATGCACACATGGGCATTCCTTAGATATTTATCAACACTGAGGGAACCACAGTTCCAGGCTCAGTCTCACCAGTGTGAGGTCTGAGGCTCCTGCATCCCTGGAAGTGGCGGGCTTATGCTGCCAACATCAGAACATGCTTTTGTTGTGTTTCTAAAGCACAGGTTGTGCTTCAGCTGGACTCCAGCTCTTCATTTCCAGAAGCTCAGTGATGGGCTGGAAAGACTGGGTGAGGAGTTCAAACACAGGCACCTTCTCACTACTGCAAATAATGGAGTATCACATCCAGTGATCCAAAGTATATGGAGATACGGAGAGTATATCTCTGTATACTCTCTATACATTTTATGGTCTCTGGATATACGCTACCTACAGAGATATCTAGAGATATCTTGTACTCCAGGCAACGAGCATAATGTTCTTGAAAACAAAATATGAAGATACAAACTTTCTTCAGTAGAAAACAGTTTCTGCATCAGCATTTATCCCCTTCTGCTTCCACTCATCATTGGTGGGGGCTGACAATAAAAAACAGAAGACTTTTGTGTCCTCGTATGGCTTCCTGCCATAACATTGCTGCCACCTTTCCACAGCGGCTCCAGTCATCTCAGATAAACTGGAGGACGCTATGCCTTGGGTTGGTGTATTATTTTTCCCCAGGATTCACTGACTGTTGTGTGACCCTAGCATCCCATCTTGCCTCTGAAGCCCAGACACAAAATAAGGCTAACAAGACTGATGTGAAACACTCCGTCCTCATGCATGTGAACAGAAAGGCTACAGACTGTGAATGAGATGCTGTTAGTATAGCGTAGCAATTAGACAGATCAATATGATGGGAAAGGCATTACAACAAAGGTGCGATGACAGAAGGACCAGCACAATACAAAGGTGCCATAAAAGAAGGGAAGAAGTCCGCTCACCTATATCAGAAGAGTCCAAGTTCACAAGGGAAAGCTTCACCAAAGAGGGATCTCCAGAAAGAAATCCTTCCCCAGTCCCAGGCAGCCCTTAAATGAGGTCTAAGAGAGGCTCCACCCCTTCTGGTCACACAGCAGAATTGCCTTCACCTGTGCTCCCAGGGCTGACCGGGTCCTTTCCTCAGGTGCTCAATCAGTGGTTCAGGCCCTGACTCAACAGTTCCTATACATACAGCAACAGCAGAATTCACATCCAGTATTGTACACTGGAAAATGAGAGCAGAGTTTGATGGGCTTATCGAGGCAAATTTTTATAAATATCCTACAGAGTCCAACTGGGTGTACAGCTCAGCATATGACCCCACTGAATGTTGAAACATCAGTTTGGCTTGCCTGATGTTTAGCCTTGCATCTTTATTTATGTTTTGAACCACCCTCTGCTCTCCTGAGTACAGTTAGATTTTAACCATTTCAAGGAAGAGGGTGTCAGCACTTGGGGTAGCTCTAGCAGTTACAGGGTAAGGATAAAAGCCTGGCAAGGTTTGCAGGAAGAGATATGCCACTTCTGAGTCACTTATCAAACCTCTTGTGAGTCCAAAACTAATTCACAGAGTGGGGAGGGAGCTTACAGGGGCCAACAACTAACTCTGTGTTGCTGGTCAAGCTCCATTGTTTTTCACTCTGCTTGGACGGGCAGCAACATGGCCATGCCCTCACGGGTGTGCTATCCAAGGAAACTTCTGGGGGAATGCACCATCCAGGTCAAACCTGTATGTTCAGTGGACACGTCCACACACTACTACTAAGTCAGCATTTGTTTACATATAAAGCATTAAGCTGAAGAAGCACCTTTTCCTTATGCTGAGGCTCAGAATGCTAAAAACTCTCCGAAAGACTTAACTGTGGCTATTAGCCTGTTCAAGATTAGTTTCCTCCCACTGATGATTTCTGTGTTATAACAGTATCATTGTTGCTGCTGTGAGGTGCACAATGCAGCAGCTGAAGACCTCAACTGTGCTGCTGTAAATTGTAGATGTTCAGTGCTTGGGAGCTCACTTGCTAGAGCGTGCTGCTGTGACCTGGCCACTGAACTAGTTAAAACAGGGTGCGTATTGTAACAGAGGGCAGATTGTTCAAGCTCTTGAGTTATCTTCTCTCTTTCGAGCCCCAGGAAAAAGTGCTGGTTTGTATCTCACTTCCTCTAGTCAAAGACCTTGCTCTGCAAATCAAGTCTCTGGACACTTATGTTTTAGCACTGCTGACCTCTAAACCCCAGAGTATTCACTCAGTGGATATTTCAAATGCTTAAGTGAGCTACAACCAGAAGGAATGCAGGTACATGAACTTTATTCCATTCCAGGCTCCAGAATACTGACAGGCTTTACCCAGCTGACTGGCAATTTGGGTTACATCATTCAACATCTTCGCTTCAGAAGAACCAATTCACAAATTGAATTTTGGCAATGCGCACAAAAGCCCCCTTCCAGAAGATGTTGTCTTACCAGGGAGGATGCAGAAAGAGGGGAGATAAGTGGTCTTCTCAGAGACGATGCATCCCTTGCCCTTGAGCAATCCCTGAGCCATTATCTCAGGATCTCACATTTCAAATACTGTAATAAATAGAACCACTCCTTAAGAAGATGGTAGACTGTGGTCATCTTCCAGTATCTCTACCATGACTCTCAGAGCGGGCAGCCTTCGGCAGTCTCGGCTTTGGATGGGGGAACCTTTTCCCACGTCTGTAATAGCTCCATTTTTGACAGTGAAGATGTGTCTGGATGGCCAGTATTTTCTTGTAAACATAAGCTGAATATTTTCCTTACAGAAGTGAAAAATTCCCCGTTAAAAATTCTTAAAGTCTTCCCTCTCTCATTTCCTGGTGGCTGGACTCCCATAATCCACCTTTACCTTGCCTGTCACCTTTCCTCACTACAGACCTGGGAAGTGCCACCAACCGACCTGAGTGTAGCAGGCAGTCAGGCTACTTTGAGACCCCCCCTCCTCCCCTCCTCTGCTCTTGTTTACAAGCTGTGCATATAGAAGATCTCAGAGGAAGGAAACTGGCAAAGTCAGAGAGAGAAGAAAGGAAATTAAAATCTTCAGATCCCCCAGGCTAAATCCTTTCTTGCCGACAGAAGCAGGTCTGCTGTAGGACTCGGTGGGAGCTGCTCCCTGTCTGTCTGTCTGTTGCAGGATGGGATGACGTGAGGCTGTGTCACCTCTGGTGGAAGCGCATGGTGAAATGGCTCAGGAGCAGCGTCAGAATGCACTTCTGGCAGGTGATAGCTCATCACACCCCAGTGCTAGCATCACTTAACCTGGGGAGACATGGGGAGGAAGGAGAGCCTGTAGGACAAAAGGAGTGTCCCAAACCTACTGCTCTTGTTAGAGAGATGTGCTTGTGAACTTGAAAGCTGAGAGACATCCGGGTCTGACAGACTGCAACAAGCACTCACCTGTGGACTTGCAGAGGTAGCCTCCATTTGTCTGCATAGCAACATAAGGCACTGGGAAAAACTAGCTGTTCACCACAGCTTTAGGTGAAAGCTTTTGGGCTTTTAGCTCAGACCTGCCACAGGCATTAAGCAGTTTTGCTGTTCCACTGCTAGCCATCTTGGCTCTTGTTTACAGGCTGTGCGTATACCACACCATCTTGGCACACATCAAATCATTTTTGATGTGAAAATGCTTCTGTTTAACTCCTCCTTATCATCCCTCATCTAAGCCTGTGGCCACACCGCATCTTTTGTGATCAGCTTTGGGAGACAATGCAGACACAGAAAGGGTAAGAAAGAGCGGTGGGAGCGGAAATCCTGACTCCTTGATTGCTATCTGCTACTGCTTCTGAGCCAAGGACAGCAGTGGGCCGAGGACACAGGACAGGCAATGGGAGCTGCAGCAGCTACTCCGTTTTCAGCTGAGGAGATCTCTTCCTCAGGTCTTGCACAGCGATCTCTTTGTATCCAGAGTAGGTGCAGAAGTCATCGTATTTTCTTAGCATTGATTTTCTTAAACAATGAACTTTATGGAAACCACATGTAATTGACTTACAGACTGATGCTACCAACACCTGCCATTCCTATGTATGTCTATTTTTAATATCTCTTCACACAGTGCTGATACAGCAGAACCTGTTCTATAATATCCTTCCCAAGAGCTGAACTTTGCCAAGAAATTTCACACAACCACATGGAGAAACAACCAGATATATCTCCAGCAGAAATGGATGAAGCCTTCTGCTTATTTCTGTGTGATTCAAAAGATCCTCTCTGACTTCATCTCCCACAGGTATGCCAGGTTTTTATAAAAGGAGAGTAATAACCCTGAGCAGGTTGGCTGCCTGCGGGCATGCTCTGATGTATGAAATGTGCCCCAGCCCCTGGCAGTGCAGTTCCTTGCAACGAATGACAACTTTAACTGCTTGCAATTGTGAAGAGCTTCTCTGCACCAATCAGTCATTTTCCCCTTGCTGTGAATGACCGACCTCTCGAGATCTTAGCTGTAGGACTGCCCAGTTATTTAGAAAGGGTCCACACTACTTCTTCTCAACCCAATTCCAAAATCTGGGCTCCTATTCTACACTAATCTACACTGCCCTAAATAACAGAAATTACACGAGTGTTGCTTCTATATTTTAAAATTTAGATGCAAGTGAAATAATCTGTACCTGAGCTACAGTGATAGTAGCAGCTCATTAGTGCTACGTGGAAGAGATCCACACTACGCATACAAGTAATCTGTCTCCTTCTTCCTGACAAAGCAGCATTACTGAGTTCATATTCTGCATCTGGTGAAGATGAGACTGAACCCCCCTGAGCTATTTGGATCATCTGCCTCAGTACATCTCAGCTATGTGATTTCTCTTGCCTACTCCTGGCAACTGAGTCTCTCTTGCTTGCTATCCTCACTTTGCTGCTGCAGATAATTCTACATAGCTTCCAGATATCAGCTACGGAAACCACGCCAGCTTCTCTGAAGTCGCTTTTGCGAGTAGCTTGTCACAATTCAGTGGTGACAGGAAACTGAATTTCATCCCTGCATTCTGGAGCAAGTTAAAACACTATTTGATAGTTAATGGACCTTTGTTCTTTAATGTGTAGCTGTTTACCATTGTATTTTGGCAGCTTCTTTGGAGGCAGCAACACAAGGGGGTTGTTTCTGTGGAAGGCCAGAAATCCAGGGCTCCTCTTGCTTGTTTCTGCCACACCACGGTGGAAGATGCTGCTGGTCCGCATTATGCCTGGGTGAGTCCAACTCTTGCAAGAGCCCACACTCTATAGTCAGGAGCTATTGAAAGTATCCATTCTCTTCTTTCCAGACTACTTTCCATGCCTTTTCCTCCATGCTTCTAGCCGGTATTCAGACTCCCTCATATATCATCTGTGTCCAAGAGCACTTTTTAAGCAGCATCCAGGTGACCCAGGCCTCCAGCAGCTGCAAAGCTTTGTAGAGAGGCTGGTGTAACAGCCCTATGCCTCTCGTTTTGGCTGCTTCTCTATCCAACCCTCAAAATCAAAGCAAACCTACTCACCTGTCTCTCTCCCACTGCCAATTATTCCCATCCTAGGCACATTTTGCTTCTTCTACCCCACTCCCTGTTTTGGTAGGAAATGTGCTTTGCAGGATGTGCTGCCCTGTGAATAAGGAGGTTGATCCCACAGTGCGACTCTTCCGCCAGGAGGATCAGATGACAAGAAAGAAAGAAAAACAAACATTCAGAGACCAGCACCCTGCAGAGACAGAACATCTGGCTGCCCAGGTCCTCTCTCCTGGCATTGCTGCAGACTCAGGGGCAGGTTGCCACATGCTAGAGCTACAGTGAAGCAAGAGAAGGAAGATAATGGAGAATGAGGAGTAAACCCCCCACCCTGGCTCAGGGAAATAGATTATGTATATCCATTTGCCTTTCAAAAGCAGAGGTGCTAGCACATTCATGCTTAAATTAGGCCCTGTTACCATACACCGGACCTTGCCAATCATCATTACACTGCACCAGCTTCTGTTTCAATAGCGCTCTCTGAGGCCTAGCAGGCTCTCCTGGTGCCTCCTGGCAAGCTGCTTCTTACTGCATCATGCAGTTGTTTCATGCATGGTGGGAGAGATGAGTGGCTGCTCCATTCAGATCCCATTTCACTTTGCACTGCCGAGAAAGCTGCAAGCAAACCAAACACACCTTTCAGCACAAATGCCTTTTGTTAACAGGCGATGGTAGCCTTCCCACAGCGTCTGAGCAAGAGACAATCTCTGCCACAAATGCTTGGGTGTTGCCTCTGGAATTTGGAAGGATGAAATCATTACATGTTCTCCCACCCTCTCACTTTGAGGCATTTCTGACTGGGATCATATGATGCGGTTGCCTCCAATTAGACGGGACTGGGATCAGTGATTCAGGAGGTCATTTCCAGGCCTGCAGCCCTTAAATAGTATGGAAAGAGTTAGTGTGAGGTCGCCAGGGGAAGGCAACGATAATTGTTAAAAATGGCTCAGGCTCTGGTAGTGTGTGAGGAGGGCAGGAGAGGGGAGCTCCAAGGCCCAGCTGTCGCTTAGCTCTCTTTGTGAATTTTGGCAAATCCTTAATCGTGCTGCCCTTATACTCACTGTGTGTTTGTCTCCTGGGAGCACTGGCTCTTCCCGGCCTCCATGCGGTCCTGTGGGCTGTGCATGCCATTGACTCACCCTGGCTGCTGGCTCCCTGGCTCAGCACACGCTAGCTGTGTGTTGAGTGACACAGCTTTCTGGTGCCCCTGGAAGTGGCTGCTGTGCAGTGCTGTGTTATACAGCTTTGTGTCTCACCCCTGCCCTAAGAAAGATGTGCTTGTCACTCCCTTCCATCCCAGGAACGTCTCCTGCTGGGGTACAGCAGGCACTGCTGCACCTTCTGCTCCAGCCCTCTGCAGGGCAGCTGCAGGTTCAGGAGTGCGAGTCATAGTGCAGCTGATTGGTTGGGCAGGCTGCTTTAAGAGCCTTTACTCTTTTAACAAAACAAATGTCGAGCACTCTATTTCACTACCGCAAAATAAAGCCCTTCTCTTCTTTCCCACACGCACGCACAGTGTTAAATAACATCCTCTTGTCTAAACTGGGATGGATCCCTGCACACATTGGGCACGCAGAGCCTCGGCAGAGCTTACTTGCACATGGTAAGTGGCCCAAAATATTTATGCACAAATATGTTTGTGTGGATGTGTTTATATTCACAAGTAATTATGCGGCAGCAAGGCATTTCACAGGCTTGCCCTCCCTCTGTCTCCAACTAATAGTGTCTTTAACGTCCTAATGATGTACCAATTCAACGTTTACATCCCTTCCCCCCCCCCCCCCCCCAGTCTTTTTGTGAAAGCAGTTGTCTGATGTTTGACAGCAGTACTTCCTGCCTCTTACCAGCAAGACCAGCAACTGCCTTTCATTTCCTTAAAGAAGAAACCCACATTTGTACTCACTGAAGGAGAAGAGTCTATAAAACGTGTTTTCCGAGGAGTAATTTCTGGGCATGGTGTGATGCCAGTCTCCAGCCCTGATGCCAAAAGCTGTTGTTCTGCAACTTATTACTGCTAGTTCCTCCTCTGGCCCGCGGATCAGAGCGCGTGTACTAATAACTCAGCAGAATAGTACATGTGGTAAGATATTCAGTAATACTCAGCTTTACCCATGCATTCTTTCTGCTCTGTTTTTGTACAGAGTTCCCCTTCTTCTTACAGTTAAGCCCGGACATATTTTTCTATTTTAAATTTTCCAATGATTTGTACAAGAGAGTATTAAATTGCTAAAGGGCATCTTAAGTATTACAGCTCCGTTAAACTTGAATGAAGCAATGCAAGTCTGGAACGCATTTAATAAATCTGCAGCTTGATAGGCAAACTTTCTTTGCAAAATGTGACATTCCATTGCACTAATCAGCTGCATGAAAGACCTGCCTCTAATTTTGGTATCTTTAACTTCCTCACCCAAGGACTCCAAGCAGCTGTGCCTGCCCCCCCCCCCCCCCCCCCCCTTCTCTTGGCACCATTGAGTTTAAAATCGTTTCCACATCCTTCAGCGGAAGGTGTGCAGGAGCCGGGCGCTGCAGACCCTGACGAGCTGTCTGCACGGCCTCGCTGCGTTCTGTGTTTTCCAACCTCAGGTTTTTTTTTTCATTGAAGAGTGAGAAGACGGCACATTCAGCTCCGAGGAGGGCTCACAGTGAGTGGGTGGAAGCCGTATCGAGAGAACACCTATGTCAGTGGCTGCAGGGGGAAAGAGTTCAAACTGGGCCACCCAGAGTTGCCTGGGAAAGCTTGGAGACTCAACAGATTTTATTTTAGTGTTTTTCTTTTACTTTCCTTTTTTTTTTTTTTTTCCCTCCTTTTTTTTTTTTTCTCAGAGTGCACTCTAACTTAAAAAGATCACAGGTCATCTCCAGGGTGATGCAGCTCTTTAATTTCACCCATAGAGGCACTGGCAGCTGGATTGGGGCTCCACCGGGAAACGCTTGTGAAACGTGACATCTCTGCAGCAGCGATGTGGGGCAGCGAGTCAATTTTGAGGGACAACAACTCTTCTGGAGGGCTCCAGACCCTCCAGACCCTCAGGTGGAACGGCCGCTGCCGTGCCCGCTCCATGTTCCTCCTGGTCTCAGGGTGTGGGATGCAGCCTGTGTACCGGGCACCACGTCTATTGCATCACATGAATTTGGGAGGAAATGGTATGAAACCATCCAAAGCAGACTTCACTCTTTATAAGGAGTCTGTATAGCCTCTCAGACCTGTTGATAACACAGCAAAGAAAGAACTCCAGGCATCTATGATGAAAGCTTCTGCTTTCTCACATCATCCTTATTATAGTCAGCACTTCTTGCCTGGGATGGCCTTTGGACTCACTCCTGATCCTGGGCTGAGTGGGAAGTCAGAGCACATACATGCCACGTGGCTGCTGTACTCCTGTGAGCTGTGGCACCGCACTACTCTGTGCCTGGGGTGGGCCGGTGGGCTGAGCAATTCCTCAGTGAGGCTTAATTCATCTCATAACGTCTCATAGGATCTTCATTGTAAGTGACGTGAAGAGCAACAAATAAAACATCTGCTTCATTTTTGCAGCTCTCCGGCCAGCAGTGCTCCAGAAAACAGAAGTGCTTTTCTTCACAGAAATCCAACTCACAGGTGCTCACTGGGATGATGCTGTGGGGCCAGTGTGCTCTGGAAGTGTCCCTCGTACCCCTGCACAGTCATCGTTAGGAGAGCCAACACAATGGCTGCTACTGGGGAGTGGCACACATGCGATGCCACGGCACAGGGCCTGCCCATCCCTCACTGCATCCAGGCACTGCAGGTACCCAGCACCAAGGAGGAGAGGAACAGAGAGGAGCACAGATAGAGGGGAGATGATGAGGCTGGGCACAGTCTTTTATCCCGCAGGAGAGAAGGGCAGATAGCGATGGAAAGGCATTAGGTGTGGGGCTGATGGGTCCCGCGGGAGAACAGCGGGTGTGCTTCTCCTTTAACGTGAATGTACAGTAAATGGTCCCCGTGCTGTGTGCCAGACGGATGGGACAGAAAAGGAAAGCCGGTCTGTGTGCAGAGGGCAAGCACTGTACTGACAGCGGGAGCGCAAGGCTCCTCATGCTTTTCTGATGACACGTTTCAACCCAGATCGAGCTCTTTAGGAGTGAGATGCCTCATGTGTCACTGCCCTCAAATCCTTGGCCTCCGCACTGAGACTACCAACGAGAATGCCAGCTATGACGGTGGGTTTATTTTCACCAGACTGAATGGACTTCCCTCTCATTCCACAGAGAGCACGAGACAGCTGTAAGTCAGCAGCAGCTTTTCCTTGGAGAGGGGCCCAAGGCATAAGATTTAAACCACCTAATCTCTCTGTGCCCCTGTCCCGGGATCCACGTGCCATCCTGACCAAAATAACTGACAGAGGGCTGCGGGCGAGCGCACCTCGCGACACCTCGGTGCTCTCGGAGCCGGCCAGCGGGACGCGGCCCCCCAGACGCCCCCGGCCCCGCTCCCCCGGCCCGCACCGCACCGCACCGCACCGCATCGCCGCGCCGGCGGCTCCCCCTAGCGCCCGCTGGGGCGGGGCGGGACGGGACGGCTGTACCTGCCCGGGGAGACATCCGCCTCAGTAGATGAGAGCCTTTTTTTTTCGCCTTTCCCCATTCCCGCGGGCAGCGGAGAGGTATTAGAAACAGATGCGTTCTTTGAAAGCTGGAGCGTGAGTTCTGCGCTGATTTCAGAGGCCGCTCAGCCGCCCTCGGGTTGGCTCCAGCACCTGAAAGCCAACGAGGCTTTAAGCAGCATCACCTGGACCCACTGCTACGGCTTTGGAAGAAGTGTGCCTACAGCAGTGCTGGCGGCTGTGGCTGCTTACTGTGAGCTCTGCTATGGCTGCCCAGCCCCTTAGCACCTGGATGGAGAGCATCTGTCCTCCGTGCCTTGCTGTTTCCACCTCCCCCCATACCATATCATGGGCTGGCTGCCTAACCACAGTGCTACACAGTAGCACTTCCAGCCCACTCCTGCTCCACCTGAGGTCTCCAGACTGCCATGCCCTGTGTGGTGGCACCTCCGCTTCGGCTCCTTTGTCCTCGGCCAGACAGCAGGGGCCATCACACAGCCTGGAGTCCCAGCAAGCAATGCAGTACTTCCCCAAAGGTCAGATAGCCAGAGAAGTTTTCAAGGCTCATCCACACCATTTCTCTGCCAGTTCTCCTCTCAAGAACTGCAAACAGGAACGGGAGCAATACTTTTTGACTCACTGGACTAACACCTTTTGGAAAAATAATGGATGCTTTGGTCTTGTTAGGCTTGCTGTTTGCTTTTTTGTTGCTGTTGTTGTTGTTTGCTTTGTTTTTTTGTAGGAGGCTGTTTCATCTACAATGAACTGGAGGGGTGGGAGAAAGGAAGTGCTGGCAACACTCCAGACACCAAAGCAAGCAGACTGGTCCTCAGCACAGGGCTCCTATAGATTAGCCTGTGCTGATCCCTCCACACAACAAGGCATCTTTTGGCTCCTTTCAGGTGCTGGGAAAGGGAGGCGGAAGCCTGGGGCACAGCGGGTGCAGGACACGTGCTGCTGGGGCTGGTGGGGGTAGAGGGGCAAGCTCTCTGCTCTCTTTGAATCAAAGCGGCCCTGGCTTCGCAGGCCGCATGTGAATAAGACAACCATCACAAACATCTGAGCCCACAAAGCCTGGCTCTGCCACAGCTATTGTGATCCGGGTTATTCAGGAATTCTACAAAACGGCACCAATTCCCATAAAGTTTTGCAGAATAGATAAATATTCTGCTCCAGCACTCGCAGTGAGGGAGAGGAAAGCTTTAAGCAATTAGGCCAGGCCACACAGCGTCTCAGCAGCCGGCGGGGCTGCCAGCTGTGCGGGGCTCCTGAGGCAGCCTCTGCGTGCTTGTCCGCACCAGGGACATTGCTATGACCAACACTGCAACTTACCCACACCACAGTCTGGGGAGGGGACACCACAGGACCACATGCACTTTTTTTTAGGGAAGGGGCCTGACCTTGTTCACCTTAGCAAAGGATGCAGCTCTCCCAAAAAAATGCTGACCGGCAGCTAGATGCATTTTCCCTGTTCACCCTCACCCTAGACTTTCTGGATTATCTGGTAGGTTTTCCTTTACACTTTTCTGCCTGTTTTGCAAAGCAGTTAGAAGTTCTTAGCTTTGATCAGTGCTGGTCTTGGACAAGGTTTTGCTGCTGCCTCTGTTCTCCTTCCTGTAGTGAGAACAGAGAAATGGGGCAGTTCTCACACCATCTTCCTCACAGGAGCCGGCTGCCATCACACAAAAACACCTTAGGTTCCTTTGGGGTTATGACGGTACATGCGTGTGTGGGGTCAGAGCAGACTACAGAAGAGTCCCCTTCCCCCAGGCAGAGAGGACATTTGCTTCCCTCTCTGAGAAGCCCAAAACTTTTCCTTTGACTCAAAAGACATTGTTTTGGAAAATCAGAGCTGACTACATCATAATTCCATCTCCTTTTCTCAGTTTTTGAGTGATAAGGCATGCACGATGCTGCTTGACACTGTGATATTTATAAAACAAAGCAGAGGTCAAATTTGCTGAACAGTCTCCAAATTCCAGCGAGATTTATCACAAAGAGCCCCATGCACAGACCAAAGTGGCGTGACTGACAAGGGTGGGATTGTGGAGCCGCTCGGAAGCCCGGTTTCCAGCCAGCATCGATGGGCCACATCATGCTCTTGGGGGCAAAACCTGCTGGGAAGCTTCAGCTATGTGGAGAATTCAGGCAGCTTTCACAACGGAGTTTCTGGACAAGAGACCCCATTGTGAGGAGCTCGGTTTCATGCTCGAGGAGACGTGCTGTCCTCCATAAGCACAGCCCTGCGTGAGGGGCAGCCTGGAGCTCAGCCCCAAGCAGCAGGCCCCATGCTGCCTCGCTCTTCCCCAGTGCCCAGGCCTCCCTAAAATAGAGGTGCTGCTGGGCCTCGCTTGCCAGCTTTTCACCCCAAAAAGTGCAGGAAGAAAGGTTTTTCCCCCAGCAAGTGCTGACAGTTCCAGTGGAAAGTTGTCCAAAGGAGATTTGGCAGAAATGCCCACCAGAGAGCTACAACTGAGGAAGTAGCTCCAGTCTCACTCTCCCCAGACGCCAGCCTCCAGGGCTGCTGCTGACACCAGTCTGTGCTCTCATCTGAGGGCTGTTGCTGCTGAGACCTGTTTGCACCCTGGTGCTCTCACCTGCCAGCACATTTCAGCCTCCTGCCCCAAGCCAGAAGGGACAGACTTGACATGGCTAAGCCTCAGACATTTCTACAGAAGCAGGCCATGGCTGGCTCCAGTACTCAGTGCAGAAACCGGATCTGGAGCAGAGTCAAGGTGACACCTGCAGAGCGGGCTCCACCTCAGCATCTTTGCCCCAGTACCACAGGTCAGAGCATGGCTCCACAAAGCGCTCTGCAGAGGAGCAGGGATTACATCCGTGTTTGTTCACTCATCCTGAAGGTGCTCCCAGAAGACACAGGGAAAACATCCACAGAGTGCACTACCGAGGCAAGGCAGCAAGGCTGGGCGAGACAAGGGACAAGTGCCAGGCCTGTCAGCAGGGAGGCACGTGGCCTGCACCCTGCCTGGAGGTTGCTGGGCCTGCAGTGCCCCACACCAAGCCAGCAGCGTGGGGAGCGGAGCGGGGCCTGTTGTCTCACTCCATGCTGGTGTTGGTGGCTGAATGGAAAGGCATCGCTTCATCTTCTGGGCTTCTAAGCACTGTTGGAAACAGAAGGAAAAAAAATAATTTAGACTACATACGCAAACAGATTTGATGACTTTTCAGGAGAAGAACTGACCATATCCTTACAAATGACTAACTCCACCAGATGTGACTTCATCCACCTGTCCGTCCTCGTATCTCTTCTTATCACCACAGGATCACCTTTCCCAAACATAAAGCTAACATACAGCCATGCCATTTCTGCAGCTATCTATCGTGTAATCAAATATGTAAGATTAGAAATAACCATTGTCCCAAAAGGACATAAACATTTGCCTAACAGCTGAAAAGTCTTTCATATTTAGGTTATTAACTAAGAATTTTGCAAATTTTAGGGAAAAGATAAGTAAACTAAAAAATTCCATGGTACTTGTTTTGCCTTCTGAAATCCAGGACTGATGTTGACAAAAAGAAGTTTCAAGGGCTAAGACACTTGACTAAATTATCATTGATGTTTTCTTCACAACCTTCCTGTGCAATGTTGGGAATATCACTTACCCACTGGCTGTATCCATTCCCAACGTATGAAATGGGGATAACAGCACTTCTTTACCTCCACTGTGGATCAAAAGGATAAAGATGTTAATCATTTTCCAAGGTGCTCAGACCATGTGGTTCATGCAGAAATACCTTACATAAACACTCTTTGGGAAATATACCAACAAGATATATCGTTTGTTCAAACACAAAACAAATGGTGAATGTAAAACAAGAAAGGCTTGCAGCTCTTCATGGATGCATAGGTGCCTCATTGTCACTTCTCCAGCAAATCTCTCCAGTGTGATCTTACGGATCTTTTCTTCTTTTGGGAATAAGTGAAGAGACCAACAACCATATAGTTGATCTCCCTTCCCTCATTTTCACCACACAAGCTAGACAGGAGGCTCCTAATGGAGAAATCCCCATGTGCCATGGGAAGCCATGCTCTGGACTTTTGCATCTGGCACAGACTGTAACTGCCTCTGCATCTTTCCTGCACTTGAACTGGAGACAATCGTGAGATCAAAACTGGGAGATGCCACTGGCCTTTGCTATCTGACAGCACTCCCACAAGCCCTGATGTTATCTACAGTCTTCTGTACTGTCCCGGCATTTGAAAAGTGCAGTAATGCTTTCCTTTGAAGCACCACTTCACTGATGCACACCCATTACACTCAGCTTACTAGTAGCCTGGAGAGTTTTGCTGAAGGATGAAATCTTTGTATGAGATTGGTTCCTGCCCATCAGATACAGGTATAGGTTATGTGCTCATACTCTGACAAGCTTTTTTGATAAGGTAGCAATCTGGAAATGAATAGAAAAAACAGAAGAATGCTATCTGAATACAAAACATAAGTTTTTGTAACAGGTTTTCCAGATAGCCCAAGATATCTACCCAGGGAGGTTGTGGATGCCCCACTGCTGGAGGTATTCAAGGCCAGGCTGGATGTGGCTCTGGGCAGCCTGCTCTAGTGGTTGGCAACCCTGCACACAGCAGGGGGGTTGAAACTCGATGATCATTGTGGTCCTTTTCAAACCAGGCCATTCTATGTAAGGAGAGTGAGCATTCTGTGTGACACTTCAGCTGGATGCTCTATATCATCCTAGCATTCAGACTGCTACTCTTATCTCTAAACAGCATTGCCTCCATCTACTGCTGATCTTTGCTTTTCACAGCACTGATTCTCCCACAGTCGATCAGGTTTCTTTGCTATTCTCCTTTCTGCCCATTGGGTGCCCATTGGATAGCAACTGAAGGATGGTGAAAGTCTGAATAAAACACACTCCTACCATGCCTGGCTGACACTGGTGTTATTACTTACCCATAGATGACAGCTCACTTTGACTACAATCAGTTAAATGCAAAAGCAGACTTGCATTCCTCCTTTATGCACTCAGAAAAGGAAATCCACATGTTTATACTCAAAATCCACATCTAAATATACCATTGGTCAAACCTTACCATTTAATGGTGTCTGAAAGGCCAAATACTTATTTGCAGAAAATCTCCCCCATTCCCAACCCGCTCCAGGCTCCTGACATGTGCAGTCCCACACACCACTGCCACGACACAAACCGCTATGGCACGCTCGTGCTTCCACAGCACACACCTATTTCCAAAAGCTTTTCACTTATCTTTGACGTTCACTTCATGCTGCAGTGTAATTTCTGGACAAAATGATGAAAAATGATGAGAATATTTTGGTTGCAAGAGAGACACTAACAGCTAGTTTATGCTGGCTGAGGAACTGAGATGCAGCTTTTGACCACCAAAATACGATTCCTTCCACCTACTTCTAGCACTTTGTATTTTTTTCCCCAGTGGCTCTTTCTCACTGAACTGTCTTCCTGCACACTTCGCACCATATTTCTGTGCACCACGGCAGAGCCTGATTCTGCAAACACTCCCCAGAGATGCTGTGGTGTAACAGCACAAGTGGTCCCAGCAATGCTGCCAGTGGTAAGCAGGCACTTCTGAGCCTCGTAAGACATTTTCCATTCAAGTCTGCTGATAAGAACTATGTAGCACTCAGTTCTACTTCTGGTCTTGGCTCATGCAAACAGATAGATTGACAAGGTTTTGTATGTTTGCTCAAATCTTTGCAACAAAAGCCGATTCCTTAAAAATAAAAGAGAAAGAATGCTGTGGTATTGTATTACAGTCTTCTAGCTCTCAAAAATGTTTCTGCTGTTGTTTTAGGCAATGGTCTAATGTCACAGATGTTCCCTTTCTTAAAATGGAGGGAAAGATCAGAGCACCATTACCCTTAGCTGTGAATTACATAGCTTTATTTTTTTAATAAGATGGAGAGTTCTACTCTTTGGCAGACCATGCTTTTCAGTTTGATAAAGAGCATCCAAGTTGGCATGCAGTGTAGTTTCCTTTGTTAGTCAAAAAATGTACCTTTATATTAAATATTTTTATTTATTGCATCAAATATGGAAAGGATGAGAATTCAAAGGCTAATATCCACAGTTCTGGTCTCCAATGTTTAAAATCTGTAATTTTGTGTCTTGATGATAATATGTACCATTGCATTTTACGACATTCAAAAAATCCATCAGAAATGCACAGTGGTAAAGACTCATTTACAAATGGAAATACCTCAAATATATTTGCAATTTCACGTATGTTGAGTTCTGCTGAGGTACCTCTCTACATATAAATAGAGAACATTCTATATACTCTGATTTTGCCATACACCATCGGAACAATATATGTGGAAGAGAAGTAAACTAAACAGGAAAAAAAAAAAATGCACTATTTGTCACTGTAATTGAAACTTAAAACTAAAATATATTATTTCCAGAATGCTGCTTTTTAATAATGTTTGATCCTCTCTTTAGAGTGAGAGGGCTGATATTCACTCACATTATAGCATTGCTTAGGACTTTTGGAGTTTTTCAGCCTGGCCATCAAATTCCACGTCAAGTATGATGCTGGATGGGGACCAAGCTGTTTCCTTTCTACATAAGAGTTTCTTACTTAGCAGCCATAAAGCAGATGACACAAGGCATTTTGGGGAACTTACTGCATATATCTCAGGTGAGCAAAATAATTTCGCTTTCAATCTCACACCTCCGAACAGTCTGGGACATAGAAAAGAACCCAGGAACAACCAGCCCCAACCTCACTGTTAGAGTCCAACCTTTAGATAATAAACTACGCTGTATAAAGTCCTGTTCCATCAGGCGCCATTCCACACGTCCCCACAGCTGTACACCCAGGCAAGGAAACTACTGCAAGCAAGCAGACTATGGAGCTAAGAAGAAATGCACAAGTTTTATTTTTAACCATTGCTGGACTGAAAAATAGAATCATATGGCTTATTTATATTTCAGGAGATGGTAGTGAATAAGTTAAGGAATATTTCATCCCAAAACATACTTGCTTTCATTTATAGCTAAGCTGAAGTACACATATATTTTCTTATTTTCATAAATGTCAAGCACCCACCTTTTTCCCCCAACAAAGATTTACAAGTACATGCATGGTACTTCCTACAAAGCTGTTGTGGGCTAAAGCATTAAAAACAATGTTTTTCTTCGAATAAGAAACATTAATCAGATCAAAATATAATCTTTTAAATCAACTTCTTCCTGAGCAACTTAAAATTTGGAATGTGTCGAAAAGTTTCAATAAATAAGTCAAAGATTAACCAGCTTCACACGTACCTTTTAACAATTACGTAAAATGTATTTAATGACAGACAAGTAAGCTGTAGGATCAGGAATCTTAGATGCTGTGTGCCAGATAAATTCATGAAGTACCATTCAAGGAGGAGAGGCCAGGTTAATTGTTATGAAAAATACAACAACATTAAAACCTAGCAAGTAAATTGTTTAACAGTTTTTGTATTTAGGTTATAAGTAGTGATGGCTGAAGATGCCATTAAATAAACAGATAAAAATAGACTTAACAGTAAGCGGCAGTGAACTTGCAGGAATGTGTTAAGTGACTGATTATTCTGTTACAGCGTTGGCAAAAAGTGTCAAATGGAACTTCTGAGAGGTGAGAATATTAATTTTCTTTCCAAAATATAACAATTCCACAGTGTGTAAACTAATCATTACTCTTTCAATGTAATTTCATAGAAACCACTTAAAATATACAATGCAGCAGATTCATATTTTAGCTAATAGGTTAGTTGTTATCCACGCCACTTTCAGCTTTCTTTAATGTACTCCCTTATGGTAGCGTATTTCTACCACCAACTTGGGACGTTAATGAGAATAGAGTTTTCTATGTAGCATTTTCTGTAAATAAACACCTTTTCTTAACATGATTACACTTCTTTATTTTCATTCTCTGTATGTAGGTACAGTAAAGACGTACTGGTGATGGAAACAGGTCGTAATTGGTATTGGCTCTCAGCAGGATTGTGGCATAGGAAACTCTTGAAAAAACACATCTGAGCTTAGCCTGAGTTTATATTGCCTCATCCATCACAAGATAACTTTTGCCTCTTAGTTCACACCGAAGGGTGACCTTGCAGACAGAAATCACACCGCGGTAGAGCAGCTGTAGAATAGGAAGCCGAAATTGCCCAGCAGATGTTTGAGAAGACACGAGTGAGTTAGACACAGCAGTGTTACTCCTGAAGTGTGACTGAATGGGACTTATCCTGGCAAGGAGCGGCTTTCCTGTGCTCTGGAACAGGAGCTTATTGCTATTATCTTCTATGGGTTAGCTTCCTCTGAGCAAAAGCATGCATAAAAGCCTAAGGCCTCATTGAAAAACCCTAGCACTACTGGGTTCTGTCCATTCATGTCGACTGTGTGCTACCAGCCCAGTCAGATGCTGAGCAGTCACTGAGCTGCACATCACCAGGAGCCTCAGGACACCTATCTTGAAGACACTGCACGTGGGAGCTACTCCCATTTCTGATCTCAGCCTCCACTGCTCCACTTCCTACAGTCTGATAGTACTAGTTGCACGGACCAACATGGGCAGACTTTCAAAGTGCATCTCGCAACAATGCATCACTGAGCTGACAATTTTACAAAGCTTCTTCTTTGTTTTATAATTCTGAAGTATTTCAACTAGAGAGGTTGTGTGTATCCTTACTATTAATTTCATTTCTAGCCATACCAAAAGCAGATGCCTGTAGGGGCAGCTGTGCTCTGCTTCATACAAGAATGATTAAATTCTGTGACCACAGAAATAACGCTTATACTGAATCAGAGCTCCATCTCTTAAGTTTTTTTCACTGAGTGACTTTTTTTTCTATATGTCTTTGGATTTCTGGTCCATAATGAAAAAAAAAATCTACAAATACTCTTCCTGAACATAAAAACCATGTACTGCATCTTTTCCTTCAGGGTCTAATAGAATTGTACATCGCTGCAAGAAATAAAACTCCAGTTTACATCACCTGTCCAACTCTTCAAATTATTCATCCATTCTTGCCATTCACTGACTTGGTAACTTTTTTTACTGTATGAATTAGAAGGGCTTACCAAAAATATCTAGCTTCTGTAACTTGCCTTATGTCCACTCACATTAATTTGCCAGAATAGTAGACTCACTCCTCCCACACTGAGAAATTCAGGAGCCATTATCTAACCAAACTTTGAGTCTGTTATCCTATGTGAACACACGGCAAAAGCTCTGACTGCATCACTGGAATGAATACCAGTGCTCTCGGGGCAGAGAGGCACTCTTCCCAAAATGGCTTACTGCCTTCTCATTTCTGGTGGTTAATGCCACAGTATTATGCAATGACAACTTGTTTCTGGAGAAAGAGAGAGATGAGAATCTGTAAAATCCACTTTGCAATACTGCGTGACATATTTCATGTTTTGCAGATGGCCAGAGGACTGTGGTATACTCCAAAAGTTATTTTGTGATAGACAACAGATAATTCTCTCTTGAATTACCCTACAGCAAGAAATCTACGGAGCCAACACAGTATAGTAACATCAAACCTACAAAACCAGGTATCTCCCCATTGCCCCAACACGTGGGAACATTGTGTTTCGTTCTGTTTTAAATGCTGCTGCGCATTAACTCAGTTTCTTAAAGAATTACTTTTCATAATAATTAAACAATCTTAAGAAAGCTTGAGGGGTCACCAGAAGAGAAAGGATAGCTCTTCCATCCATCACCTTTTATAGATATCCTCTAGCCACTTTTCGTCATCTTCTTCCTCATCGTCTATTGGTTCCTCTGTTTCCAGGGGAGAAGGAATGAAGAACTCAGGTCTGGGACGTGGCTTCCTGATACGAGACTTCAGTCCAAACTTGCGCTTTAGGAGGTGGAACTGTTCTTTGACATAGTAATAAAACTCGTATTCGTATCTCATACGTTGGTAGAGGATCTGTATTGCTTCTGGAGAGGGGACGGTCTTTTTCACTGTTACAGTCAGATTGCCAAGTTTCCTATGTTCTGTAAAGAAAATAAGCAACATGGCAGGTACTGATTAATGAGACCACACGTAAACTTTTTTCCTTGGTTAACATTAAGGCATGGCCGTACTGCATTACTAGTACAAATGACCTCAATCCACCTCCTTCGTAAAGTAAATATTTTTATTGATTTGAAGTTGGGCTTAGATGTTTAAATATGGCTAGTTCACACATAGCATTTGGAATTGCACACAGAATCAGAGAATCACTGAATATCCTGCATTGGAAGGGACCTGCAAGGATCGTGGATTCCACATAGGACCACCCAAAATCAACTATGTCTGAGAGCAGTGTCCAAACACTCCTTTAACTCCAGCACTTGGGAGCATGCCCACTGCCCTGGGCAGCCCGTTCCATGCCCACCACCCTCTGGTGCAAAACTTGTCCCTAACTCTCAGCTGCCCCTCCCCTGACACAGCTCCATGCCGTTCCCTTGGGTCCTGTTGCTGTCAAAGAGAGCAGAGCCCAGTGCTGCCCCTCCACTCCCCTCACAAAGAGCTGCAGGCTGCCATGAAGCCTCCCCTCAGCTCCTCTGCTCTGGGCCAGACAGACAAAGGGACTTCAGCTGCTCCTCACAAGTTATGAACATTGGAGGAAAAAGTTCTGAACATTGGAGGAACTCAAGAGGATTTGTCTACTAAGCACTGCAAATAAAAAACAAGAAAGCAGACTATAAAGAACATCTCATTTTTCAGACTGGACTCTGCCATGTCGAGTGGTACAGAAAAGAGGAAAGAAAATACATCAGTAGCTACCACCATTTCAGCAACAACAGAAGTGTCAACAAAACACACCCGTAGGTCAGACTCAGCTTACCATGCCCAACCTCAGGCTGCCACGTGCACCAGGTCCACCGTGTACTGGTTTTGGCCGGGATAGAGTTTATTTTCTTTAGAGGAGCTGATATGGTGCTATGTTTTTGGATTTGTGATTAAAAAAGCGTTGCTAACACACCGAGGTTTTAGCTGTTGTTGAGCAATTCTTGCTTTTAACTAAAGGCAGAACTATTCACTCAACAGGCAGTACAAGATGTCCACCTAGCGAACACAGTGCCAATGATCTCCAGACAGAAAGTACAGGTTACACAAGAAAAGTACAATGAGAAGGTAGAGAACAGTTTTGCGAACAAGAAACTCTTTCTCTCCATTTTATAAGATTAATGCTCATACAGCTTAGGGCGTCTACACCTATAAACGCATTCTACTTTTCAGACAAGGGGCACACATTTTCCTACTTCAGAGTAGAGAAAAACGAAAGAAAAACAAGGGAAAGCTGTTCATTTAATAATACTACAGAAGACAGCAAGTGCTGCTGGGCTGGACATTCTGCTTTTCATTTGGTTTTATTGTGTGAACACATCTGGTGCAGAAGAAAAATGTTGCATCCGAAAGAGGTATTTTTTCTCTCATTTTCACTTACCAATTACAGCAGGGTGATTTGTGATGCTGGAAGGATATGATAGAAAAAGAGAACAGTTGACTAACTTACCAAACTTAATGCTGTTGTAAGTCACAAAAAAAATGATTTAAACACTCATTTTATTTTGCATTTGTATTTTTAATTTACTCTCTAAAGGCAGAATGGTTTTCATTAGTTTGTAACGAATAAAACATGCTGTTCTGTAATTAAATGGTGCTTTTACACCAAACTTCCTTGTTTTTAATATGGAGATCTCTGTCCCTACTCATATACCAAGATAATTAGACAACGTAGTATATATAAATCTTTGTTCTTTAATTACACTAGTAACGTTGATATATGCTGTATATTTACAGATAGTTCACAGATCATCAGTTTGTACAGTTTTAGTTAGAAAAGAGTGAAATTATTAAAATTGACAAAAATTAAATTTAAGAATGACTTAAGAGGTGATCTTCAATATGCTGCCCAGGTAAAAAAAAGAGAAGTAAAAAGGAAAACTCTTGAAATACTTGACATGAACATATAAAGCCTCACTTGTAGTTAGTGAATGGGGTGAAATGGTTTATTTTTGAAAATACTTGGGTCCCCTCAAGAGCTTATTCTCTTCTACACTGCCTATACCCATAGATTGAAAAAGACCAAAAAAAGTCTGACTTTCTAAAATTCTTAATTAGTTGTTCAAGTTGTTGTCGATGGGTATTAGACAAATATGCTTGAGGAAGGATTGCTGTGCTGAGATTGTCCTCGGGTGAGAAGGCCAGAGCCATCTTATGATGATGCAGCATTTCAAGAAATTCCTCATTCTGATGCCTGGTTGGCAGCTTCCACCAGCTTTGCAGTCTGGTTTTCTTTATAAACTCAGCAGCAAATATACACTACTAAATATTTCATTTATTAAGTCTAAGCCTTCACACCGCTTGCCAACTGCATTTTTATTTTACAGAGGTTATTTCTGTTACAGAAAACTCCTTTTACATCGCTGGAAAAAGCTCTTTATTTATACGGTCCCTCCAGGACTCTAACTGGGAAAAGCCACTTCTGAAGGCCCCAGCTCCCTTTGGTGGCTGCTCCCTCCAGCAGAGAGAGGCACTTGTGTTTGGCTCAGGAGTGCTGCCAACGATGACAAGGTGAAAGACGCTGAGCTGTTTTCCTGGGGGGTGACTGGCATGGGCAGGACTAACCACGGGGTGGTTTTCTGGTGCTGTGCCAGGCAGCTCCAGCCAGGTGCTCCGTGCCACCCTTGAGCCTGGCACTGCCAGGGCAGAACAAGCAAGCAGCTTGGTGCACTCATGGGCTGAATCTGCCTGGGCTTTGCAAATGCAGTAGGTATGAAACAGAGGATCCCCAGATGTATGCAATGATTCTTTACTATATGCATGTACACATGTGCATATATCTAGACATACAGGAACACACACACTCTGAAAGGCTACGGGAGCAACGTACATTTTTTTGCTTCTTTCGGTTTGCCTCTCAGTGTAACTATCAGCAACTGCAGTGCTGCAAAACAGTGCTTGTCAGAAGGCACTGTGCCTGGCCTCAGGCTCAGCATTTTGATCAAACAAGCCAACTTCAGGGTTTTTTTGGTTTTTTTTTTTTTACACTTTTAGATTGGTTTCTAATCTTAAATGCTCTTGAAATGTTCCCTAATATAAATATGAATGAAATCACAGAACTGCCCCTTGAAATTGCCTTAACACCTCTCCTCATCGTGTAAGCATGATGGAAAAATTATGCAGATCTGGCTTAAAGCCAAAACAACAATCTGCATATGCTACATAAACCGAGCTGTCCCACCAAAGAACCCCACTTTATGACCTTTGAGATCGCTAACCATATGGAGGGCAGCAAACAACACCATTTACTTCATAGGGCTATTTTTTTGGAACTGTGGGGTTTTTTGGCATTCTTTTGAATTACTAAAAAGAATTCACCACACAGTAACTGAGCCTCCCGGTACAGCCCGCTCAAGCCTTGGATTAACACGGCGAAGACTAAACTGATATGCAGATATGGATAAAGAAAATTCAATTCTTCTGGGTTGCCAGGTGATGAACATTTACTGCTTTCTTCACTCTCACTTTTTTTTTCCCTTGAATTCACAATTCTGTGTTATTCACTGCAGAAATCCAAGCCATAGGAAAAGGAGGATTTTTTTAAATATATTTTGTGGCTTGAAAAACCTTGGATTGCCATATTTAGACAAAACGATCCTGAAGATGACCTCAAAAGAGAGTTTCTGAGCTATGCCTTCTCCCATAGCATGATACAGAGGTGCTCCTGAGCTGTGGGTGAGTGCAGTAGTGCTCGCCCACCCAAAGCCAAGTGTGGAAAGCCCTGCCCAAAGCCCTGCTGCCTGAGGGCCGTGCGAACATGATGGCTGTCAAAGATAGAGTAAGCTCATTTCCTGCAGCCTGGCAGGGAGGCCCCACATCTCAGTCGCACTCTGTTGAGCTGTGGCGCATACCTATTGCTCCACGGTTGTCAATGGAAGGAAAGGTACGTCGCTGTGGTTAGACGTGATGTACGGACCTCTGCTTGACATGCCACTCAAGGGATCAGCGAGGCACTAAAATGGGACTCTGATGGCTGTGCTAGAAATTATATCCCCTCAAATTATTTAACCATAGCTCAGCAAACAAATTTCAGGCCCGGTTCACTGGTTTCTCAAACTTGAACTTTTCAGCTGGGCTCCTGAAGGATGTCAGGGAAAGGATGTTTTTGGGGGAGCAGGGGAAATGATGCTTTCCCACTTGCAGGCTGCCCTTCCAAGAGGGCCAGGGATGGGCAGAGCAGCCAGGCTGCACACCATGGCTGGGTTGCACTGCTCAGCACCAGGGGTTCTTGTAGTCACTGGCTGAGATGACATGTACTGAAAAACAAAGCCCATGAAAAAGTAAGTGGTGACTTCACCCACAGCATCTACTAGCTCTGTCTGAAATACTCTTGCTCCTACTTATTAACCTTCTCATTGCTTTTATGCAATGGGGACTGGAAATAGAAATTAACTTTCTTCTTCTCAGTTATTCTCATTAACAAAATAAGGTATACGATTTAACGTTTAGATCAAGATTAACTGTTTGTTTGTGTATTGAGGACAGTCATGCTAGGCTCACAAGTAATGCTTGCTTTGTTTTAGCCTTTATATCTTAAATTACTCTGTTTCCGTGATAACAGAAGACAACTCTTAACTCCACAGAGTTGGAAGGAAATCTCATGCACATCTCTTAATTGTCAGATATGGATAGGTGCCTTTGAAAAGAGAGATATCTGGTAGCAAGAACATCCAGAACTTCAGAGACCTACAGTTCTAGGCAAAACTGATGTCCTGCTTATCAAACAGGGATCTTGGGAGCAAATACACCAGGCTATAATTAGTGCAGACACTGCAAAATCATGGCTGTCAATGACAGAGTCTGAACTAGAGGAGACAGTTACAGCAATTTGCTTTCTACTTTGTTACCACTTCACTGAATAAGGAAACCAGAGGGAAGAATAACATCACTCTTAACCTAATATAATTTCATTCTTAACATTAACGTAGACAAACCATAGGGAGCTCACAGCATGATAACCTAGAGGAGAAAATGGAGGGAAGCCAAAAAAAGACTACCCAGGAACAGCTCACAGAGGCGTTCTGAAAGGTACATACTCAACTACAAATGCTGATGGATGTAAATGGAAGGAGGTGTGGCACCAAATGATAACAAGAAAAGGGGAAGGGAAAGGGGAAAAGAAAACATAAGCAACAAATGTAAAGAATACTTTGGATCAGTAAGGCTGAAAATAACAAAAGAAACGTCTTCCTGCAGTATGCAAGTAACATGTATTGAGATCACGCTGCAGAGGTAAATACTGCACTGGCCTGGCTGTGAGCTGGGCAATGTAACAGTGATCCATATTCAACAGTACTCTGAAATACTACTTAAGCTTTTAAAGGCATTATTTCACTATTACGAAACACTTGCCTTACAGCACATTCAGAAACACAAATATATATCTCTCTCCATACTTTTTAAACAGCTACCACTCTCTGAGGTCTCTTCTCCAGCCAGGAAGTATTTATCAAGCAGTTTCCAACTTTCCTCTTGGAAACTTCTCACAGTATTGTGCTTTTGTCTCCACTAGTTCAAAGCTGTGGATGCAACAATGTAGATTTCCAGCTGCATGGGACAGCTCAGCTAACTCTCCAGTATAGTGCACTGCCTCTGGTGCTGCTCAAGCCAGGAAACGTGCTGTATCTCACACGTGATCAGATAACAAATCTCAACAGGATCTTCTAAGAGACTCCTTTTACTTGCTGCAATTTATGCGTTGCATTCCCAGTTAAGATAAGCTAACCTTAGAAAAGAAAAAAAAAAGCTGAAAATTAAACCCATTGGTATGAGAATGTGGTCAGGTACTTTTACTGCTGTTTAGCAACTTGTGAGCTGAATGAGACAGAGTTGGAGGTGCCAAAACCAAAGTCATCTGCAGAGGAAATGCCAGGATTCTCTAGTTCAAGTTGCTGAGAGAACTGCTAGGTTTGCAGTTCATACGAAATTTCTAATGTATCTTTTATAGCTGTATAAGTATTACTGAATGGATCCAGTCAATCTGACCATCTGACAAAACCACAATTTAAAAATAGATTCTTAAAGATCACTTGTGAACTGAGATGCATAGTAAGTTAGGCAGATACTACTATTATTCCTCTTTTTGTTTTTTTTCTTTTTCTTTTTTTTCTCAGAAGGAAGAGAAAGTTGCAGTGACAAACCTGAGCTGTGCTCTTGAGCAGGAAAAGCTACACCACAGATATGCTGTGCAGAAAATCTGCAAACAGGAATATAGCCTGGGATTTAAGAACCTCAAGCAGACATCTCATCTTTGTGCTTCGAGTCACCGCAGAGTGCTACCTGTGATTTGTGTTTGCAAAAGAGAAGCTGTAGAAGAGGCATGCAGTGCAAGTTTACAATGTCTACATGGGATCGAGTGACGTGGAAGTGTCTTTATTTCCATATATAGTATTGATGAGTGCAACCCTGGCGTATAGCATTCAGCTTTGTAACCACATCCTAAATCAGACAGGATATGAGAAAAGCCTCAGAATGAATATCAGGGTTGGAAGGAACACTTTAGAGAAAGAAGATACATTTGGTCAGCTCTGTTCAGCTGTTCACCAAATAACAGATTGAGAAGTGACTTGTTTACAGCACCCACATACTTGAATGGTAAGAAAATGACAGATACTGTCGAGTTGGTAGCTGAAGCCATGGTTTTAGCGGAGAAGGTGATTAATCACTAGAACAAAATGAAAGAAAAAATTGGTTGATTTGCTATCACTGGATGTTTTACATCAGATCCAACTGACTTAACCAACTCAAGTTACTGATCTCTGTGCAGAAGTAGGAGAAACTGTGTGGCCAGTATCAAACAAGAAGTCAAGCTAAATGATCCAATGGTTCATTTAAGTCTTTCACAGCTGCACATTACAGTCTTGTATGTCTCAGCTTCCCAGCCACTTGTGAAAACCTTTTTGTCAGGCCCCCTGAGATGCCTAAGTGAATATCATTTTAGGAAGATGTTTTAATACCTCAATTACTACCAATTCCAGTCACTGGCTCTTCAAAGCCCAGTGGTCACCACCCTTCAATATAAAGCCCTGAAGGAGTGTGAAAGAACACTAGGTTAAAATAGAAGTTTGAGTACATGATCATAAAAATTAATTTTAAGCGCTGCCCCTTCCCATCTGCCTTGTTCATAAATATTACTGTTTATTGCTTTGTATGAGAATAATTACTAAAGTGAAAAAATAGAACAAAAATACACATAGTAACCAAAACAAAAGTAATGCGCCCAGTAATAAAATTTGAGCATTACCAAGGTAAAGCCTGTACTTATGTGGTATAATAGGGCAGGAAGAGATATGTTACCGTAATGAAAATGGCTATTAAAATACAGAAAAAAAAAAGAAGGTATCAGTTCTCTTGTCCCATGTGAGAAAGTTACTGGCTGTAGGATTTTCTCCTATGTCTCCACACAGAAAACTCAAAGCCCTGAAACTGCTTTACATCTTATTATTAAAAGCTAAAGAAGGTCAAGAGAAAATTCTCTTTTCCCTTTAGGTTCTTTTGTGTATAATGAGCAACCGCAGGCAGCCAGGGGCTGAAGCACTAGTGAAAAAAGAAGAATGCTACAAGAGCAGAAACAACACACTGTTCCTTTCAAGTTCACCCCCCTCCTGGCCCACAGCCCGCCTGCCTTGGCCAGCTGCCAGGGTATCGGGACAAAAGCTTCCTCCTCTGGCCAAAACCGAGGAAAAGGGTCCGTTGTTTAACACAGGCAGACTGGTTTCAGCAAGAGAAAAAGCTGAAAATAAGGGGAATTATATTAACTGAAGGTCCTGAGAGAGAAGAGTAATCTCCTAGTGTGGCTAATGCAGTTCTCACTCCATGCCTTCCCAAGGAGGGAATGTCTTCACTCCCTACCTCTCAGACTAGAAGGCAAAGTGAAATGTTTCAGCAGGGCTAAAGCTATGATGCTACTGAGGTCTTTGTGTCCCCTGAAGTTATTACAAACCAGAAACAACAATGCATCTCTCTTCTTTTGAAGAAGCCTCAAAGCAAACCACTCTCCCTCTATGCTTGTCCACACTCACATGAAGGGCAAGCATCCTCACAAAGACAGCAGAAATTTCTGTGCACCCAGCAAATCTTAAAGAGTCTCAGAGATGAACAAATTGAGCATCTAGCTATTGGAGGAATTTACACCGACCCAAGGTCCTACTGGATTTCACAGATCATCTTGAGTGAGATTACGAGGCATGTGTGGGGACAACCAAGGCCTATCATGCCCAACCGGCATGGGTTCATGAAAGGCAAGTCCTGCTTGACCGACCATCCTTCTACGATTGAGTGACCCGCCTGATATATACGGGAAAGGATGCTGATGTAGCCTACCTAGACTTCAGCAAAGTCTTCGACACTGTCTCCCACAGTATTCTCCTGGAGAAGCTGGCAGTCTGCGGCTAGGACAGATACTGTCCTTGTTGCATAAAGAACTGGCTGGAGGGCTGGGCCCAGAGAGTGGCAGTGAATGGAATTGAAATCAGCTGGTGACTGGACACTCGTGTTTTTCCCCAGGGGTTGGTATTGGAGCCCGTCCTGTTTAACATCTTCACTGACTATCTGGATGAGGGAACTGAGTGCAATCCCAGTAAGTTAGCAGATGACACCAAGTTGGGAGGAAATGTTGATCTGCCTGGGGATGGGAAGGCCCTACAGAAGGATCAGGACAGGCTGGATCGCTGGGCTGAGGCCAATAGGATGAAATTTAATAAGACCAAGTGCCAGGTCCTGCACTTTGGACAGCAATCCCAGGCAATGCTACAGACTTGGAGTAGAGCGGCAGGAAGACTGTGTGGAAGAGATGGACCTGGGGGTGCTGGTTGAGGCTTGGCTGAATATGAGCCAGCAGCATGCCCAGGTGACCAAGAAGGCCAATGACATCCTGGTTTATATCAGAAATAGTGCTGCCAGCAGGAGAATGGAGGCAATCGTCTCCCTGTACTCAGCTCTGGTGAGGCCACATCTTGAGTACTATGTTCAGTTTTGGGCCCATTACTACAAGAAAGACATCGGGGCCGTGGAGCGTGTGCAGAGAAGGGCAACAAAGCTGGTGAGGGGCCTGGAGCACAACTCTCATGAGGAGCAGCTGAGGGAGCTGGGATTATTTAGTTTGCAGAAGAGGAGGCTCAGGGGAGAGTTTATAGCTCTCTACAACTACCTGTGGTTGTGGCAAGGTGGGGGTTGGCGTCTTCTCCCACATAGCCAGTGATAGAACTAGAGGGAACGGCATCAAGTTCCCACAGGGGAAGTTCAGGTTGGATATTATGAAAAATTTCTTCTCTGCAGGAATGGTCAGGAGCTGGAACAGGCTGTCCAGGGAGGTTAAGTCACCAATCTCTGAAGGTGATGCTATTTGTTGGCTAAAAAGATAACAACCAGAATAATTCAACCTTTTGTGTCTATTTAAAATCTTTCAAAATTGATTCTCCCTGAGAAATTCAGCATTCAATCTCTCTGCACAGTTCATTTTTTGTTTCTACATAGCATATCCTCCCTTTGATTGTCTCTTCCAAAATCAGAGATCCCACTTTATTAAATTTCTTTTCCTGCATTGCATCTCTGCAATCTCCATTCATCGCATCTCTGACCATCTTTAGCTCCTGCTGTGTATCTTTTCTAGTTCTATTATATTCTTTTCAAGAGGATGGGACCAGAGCAACAAATAATTAATGAAAATGCAGGAATTTGTGGTTAAAAAAAAAAAAAAGCAACAAAACATTATATAAATATTTTAAGAAGTTTGAAGGAGTTAAGAGTCAGAAGTAAATGATAACCTCTGTGCCTATACCATAGAACTGAGCCATTGCTTGTCCCAAAGCACAGACTGAGAATATTTCCTTTACTTTAAAAACAAAAGCAGTTCAACACAAGAGATTTCTTCAACTTCATGGGCTAATCCTAAAAGAAAAGAGTATTATCTACAAATAAATTTAACTTACCTAGTAAAGTAACACAGAAAAAAAAAAAAAAGATTAAATAAAATTAAGGTAAAATTTTAAAATTAAAAAAATCAACACTTCATGGCAATTTTCAACAGCTAATCCTCAAAAATACAGATCTTTTGTTTTTTTTTTCCTAAAAACTAATAAAAATTCTCTTCCTTACTAGATTCTGAATCGATGAAATTCTATTCAATTTGTTACACTTAATAGAAGAATAAATGCCTAGATTTCACTCATGCCAAACAGACCAAGAAAACCCCGAAACCACAAAGGATCATCTTTTTAAAATCTGCAAACAGAACAGAATGCACTATATTCTTTCTATTTCAATGAAGTTCTATGGAAAACAAGCTTAAAAAGATATCTGAGACCCATGGTTTCCATGGCAACCAAAACAATGAAAAATGATGAGAGTCTTGTCATGGTCTGTCCAAACCCCAAAAATTTGTCTCCAGGAGACTTGGAGTAAGTTTATATGGAAGGGGCACCTACCGCATTGGCTGTGCACGTGCACTTACACATGCCAAGAGGGCCATAAGGCCCACACTTTGACATAGGCACAGCACTCATTTGGACACGAATGCGTGTATAACCATTGAGTATGTGGGTCCCAGAACACTTTTAAACTCTCCAGTTCAGCATCTAAATGGAGGCCAAGTTCTCCTATATGTCTTGGGGATATGAAATTGTGACTCTGAGCTCTCTTAAAAATATATTCCTCACTGGTATGGCCAGTGGATATGGCCATCAGTCTCTGAACAAACATGATAGCCCAGGTACACCACGTTCAGTCGACATTTCCTCCATCTGCTTGCCACGGTGGTTGACAGCATTTCTGGCAGATTCCTAGAGCATTTAATTTCGTAAAGTGCATTTATTGAAGAAATGAAAACCCCTTAAATGAGCAAATATAGAGTCCTCATAAACATAGCTACATTTTTTGTTTCATTTGCTCTGAGTAACAGCGGGAAATGAAAAACCACGAGGCTGAAGGAAGTGAAAAGACTATTTATATATCATGGGAAAAATTACACTGAGTTTCAATGCTTTAAAGTGTCCAACATCTGTTTATCAAAACACTTTTGTTGTACTTCTTTTGTCCTCAATTATGCAGTCTGACTGCTCTGACTTATGAAAACTGTACTAGATTCTTCCTTTGATTTTAATGGCAATCTGTGTAAGTTCTGCCACTACTTTGAAACCAAAACGTTTGGCTGGCATTTCCAATTGCCAATAAAATGTATGAACGCATCAAGTGTCCTTTCTTCATAGAATTGCTCACATGTGCACACACAATCTGTAAAGAGTTCTTCCCTTTCTGTGCATGAGATACCAAGTGTCTAGGGTCTACATTTTCATTTCTGTTAAAATAAAATCTGTTGAACAAGTGGGATGTACACCAAGATGTGGTTTGGAAGGATAACAGAAAACAGCCCGTGAATTGAACAGTTGAATTAAGCAAGAACTCAAGCCACTGATCTCTACAAGAAGCTTGCAAAAAAATGCACCAAGGAAAATAACTTTCATCAGTTCAAAGCAGAACTTTTCGCTAACTGTTGAGTCTGTCCTTAAAATAGGCTAAATAATGTATTCTGCAACTGCAAAAAGCGCTGGAACCTACCAGGGGACCACAAGCCATATTCCACAAGCAGCAGAAGGCAGTGCCAAGCAAATACTGAAATTCAATATATAGAAAAATATGCTTTTCAGTCTCATTGCTGTTCTGTTATTAAAAATTCTAGATGACATTTTGGTAAGCTGTTTGCAAATGTTCAAGAAGACGAAGGCTTTCTGCTGTCAGCCACTTGCACTGGCATAGCTGCACCAAACTGGTGAAGTTGTACAAGTTGCAATTTGTACCCATTATTTTCAGCATATGGGAGCTTGAAATGATTGACTATAAAGGGGTTTGCAGTCCCACAGAAGCTGTTCTTAGTACAACAGGATGTATATACATGTACATCACGATCCTATTCAGGATAATGTCTTTTTATCAAGCACTTGAACACAAACAGCACTCATTTTACCCTTTTTCACCATGCTGACTGGAAAGATCAATCTGCCATTTTTAAATAAACAAAATAATCTGAACAAGAGAAATCTGTTTCACTGCACTTAAAAAGATTGTATGTTCTCTAGCATTGAGCATCTCACCTGATTTGTAAAGAAAATCAATTTGTTTAACACACAGAATCGTGGGCTAAACTAAGTACCTCAAAACAGGGAAGACCATGGCCTCTTCAAAGTGTTCTTCGGCATCCTGGATTTCCATCTTACATTCTGTCCTTCATGATATTTAACTGGCACCACAGGCACTCAGAACTTACCACTACATCTGACTGGACTAAATTCAGAATGGGAATGCTAATCACTACTGCCTGATACTTTTATGGTGAAACTGGACAAACAATAGTCCCTATGAACTAGGATTCAGTGCAGAAAAACAAATTGATGTCTTCTCAAGCAGTGAAACCTGAGTTGTGAACTCAAGACCAAAGACACACCTGACATGTGGCTTTACGAAAAAAAAAAAACACCATGACAAACACACAGGGCAGGCAGCTGGTGAAATTACCTCACTGCCAAATATCTGAGCAGCTTGTTTGATCATCACCTCCTGCTCCAGTTGGCCTGTCCTGCCATGCCCTCTTCACAATCCCTTCACAGTTTTACTGCCCAAACTCCTTCCTCAGGTTTCCCGTTTTCTGCGTTTCATTCTCTCCAGGCAGCTCTCCTCTAGCAGCTGCTTTTGTCTCCATGCAGGGAATTCTCAATACTTTACTAGAATAGATCTTCATTCACCTGCTTGGCTCTTGGTAAAGAAATCCTGGGTTTCTACTGCATTTGTTTGCCACATCGGGAACCAGGACATAGACTTTGTTGTTGGAAACACTCCAGTTAAAAATACTACCAAAGTGCTGTAAAAAGGCAAAACAGAAATAACACCAAAATCCACCCAGACAATCTCCCCCATCCTCCAAAAGCTCAAAATAATACTCGGTGATGTATGGATCTATTGGATAGGCAAGAAGAACACTAATAAGGCATGACATACACTGTTTTTATACACATATTTCTTCCTTGCTTCTAGAAACACTACTAAATGCAAGTACCTTGACAACATCCATCTGCACTCAACTTTACACTACCGTACAGCACAAGTGAGAAATATTCCTACCTCTTGTCTACTGAACCTCTGCTATCCCTTCACAATGCAACATGTGCTGTGGGAATCCACACAGCTCTGAGACAGTGACATCAATGGAAAGCTGGGAAACGTCTACATGGTTATTTGCAAGCCCTGAAAGTGAGCTCCATCTGGCCAAAGTCAGATGTCTACCTACAGCTGAGCTATCCTCTTTAGTATTCTATGGAGGTGGTGAAAGAGCAAGGCCTCTCATCCTAAAAAAAAAGTCATCATTTCTCTTTATTGATAAAAAAATAAGCTGAAAATAACTAATCAATTTAATACAAAAGCTGCAAAAATAGGCATTAACTTTACAATGGGTTAGAAAAGCCACTGGGAGGTAACCATACTTACTGAAGGAAGGACAGGAATACCCAGCAGTCTGGTAAAATTCACCTGAATGTCTACGGAAAACCAATATGAGTTTTATAGAGAAATATCAATCCTGTACTGCAAACGAGTCTAAATGTCTAAGCGTGGCTCTACGAATACCACAAAAGCAATGACATATTGTCAGTGACCAATACTTTATTCAAGCAGTAATCTTATTACTAAGATTCTTGAACCGCTTCTGACATCAGCTGATATTCACTATGTATTGAAAAGTGATCTGATCTGTAATTGTGAGGAGGACAGAGAAGTTTGTAAGAGAGGGAGAAAAAAGATCAGAAATAAAAAGTAATAAGTAGGATGCTAAATTAAAGAGTGTAATAAAAGTGAAGGAGATAAAAAGGAAGTAGAAGGCAAATATTTAAATAAGTGATTGAAAAGAAGTTTTACCACTGCTTGTGTGAAAACTGAATTCTAGCTTCTAACAACAGGGAAAAGGCCACTGTTTTTGTGGCTTTTAAAATTATCTTTAAATCAGTCTCAGTGACATTTTCCTCGTAATGCACTGTGTTCCCAACAGCCTATCATTTCTTCATGGACAGAAACAAACAAATAACCTTCCTCTGTTCTTTTTTGCTAGGTTCAGTAGTGCTTGTTATCCCTCTCCTTGTCTCCCCTTCCTTCTGTGACAAGCAAGACATTCAGTAATGTAGCGGACTGTTTGTAAATGAATCAAACAAATCAAAAAGCAGGAGCAGAAAAGACCAAGTCAAGTACGCGTTCTTAGTTCTAAGCCCAGCATTTGCATGTTCTGTAGCACCAAAGACGCAATACTCACAATGATTTAGAGGTGCATATGTACTCATAGTACAGTGATACACTACACAGTAATACAACAGATTCATATACCCTTTAGAACTCAATTAAGAGAAAAGCTACGGAATAGGACAGACCACTATAATTACCTACTCAATATTCTCACTACACAAAAGGTGTTAGATGGAATCATACCACAGAAGGCATAGGATCAGGATATATTATTTTATCACTGACCTGGCAGGACATGAAGTTTCTTCTCATGGCAGATACACAGAGCTAAGTTAATGCAATAGTAACAGGGAAGCTAGAATGAAGAAATCACAGAAAGTCATAGGGAAAGCAAACTGATTGTGAAAAGGGAATATTTTAGGGCCTGAGAACTGAGCAGGAGCACACACACGGACAGACAACAGATGCTGCTCCAGACATTCATCAAGCAGTGAAGCTGGGAAGGATGGATAAATGCTTGGGTTTACTTGTTGTAATAGAGAAATTGGAGGAAGATGACTATTTAAGGTACTGCCCCCTGGATAGCTTTTCTATTTCTCCTGAGTCTTCAATTATTATTCTTCTCTTTCTCTTCAGTACCCTCATTTCCCCTGAGTATGCACTCAGCAGCAACTTGCATTCCCCAGAAATACTCCCACTAGCTGCCTGGAAAGACATTCATGCTAGAGGGCAAAACACTCTTCTGACATGAAGATGCCTTTGAAACCACAAGTCATCTTCAGAAACCAAATTGCATGGAGGTGTACGAAGAATTCCTCCAAGACCAACTTTGGAGGCAAGCGAATTCAGCCAACTCACAAACATCAGCAGTAATTTCATTTGAGTAAGCACGTTTGGTATTTTCAAATCCTCCCCCCAAACCACACACCTCTTTGCACGTGCACTTCTTTTACAAATATTTTCTTATTGGTCTGTTTTTATGCTCGCATTTTGCCCTCAGCCCATATGATAAAATTGTTTTCTGGGTGAGCCCTGGAGAACCAAGCAGACCAAACACTAATGTTCATATGGATTTTATTTAGAGGGGGAAAAAAAATCCCTTAAGTTGAGTAGTTATGTTATTTTGAACTGGTTTTATATTTTATGTGTACATAGTGGAGCTGGAATTTCAGGGCTGGCTTTTGTTTGCATTCATCATGAAACATTTGTTATATGAGCTGCTGCTACTGCTACCAAAACAGCTGCTGCTTGCTGCTAGAAAACCAGAGCCCATCTCAACAGTTTCTTTCTTTCCCTGGTAAGTCTATCTGGAAAATGAAAACTACAGAAAACTGCCTTTCTTAGGCTTCTTTGTCATCCTGAACATCTTTTGCCTACCCTGAACATGGGCCTGAAAATGGACTGATAAATCAGAGCAGATGCTCCTGAAATATCTACAATTAAAGGCAGATCAGAACTACAGCTGTATGAGCTCCCTGCTCTGCTACACCTCAAATGTGGATGTCTTCCCATCATTTGCTCCTAAGACTTAGCCAGAATTCAGCTTATCTGCCCTAAATCACCATTTTCTACCATCTGGAAAGATGGCGCCATGAATTGAGTACATCAAATGGCTTGATCTCCCTTCACTTAAAGATTTCTTTGCCCTAAAAATGCTGCTGTCTAGTGGCTAGGGCAATCTGTAGGAGACTGCTTCCCTATCCAGAAGAAAAAATACAACACCCAGCCATCTGACAATCTGTGCACTTTTCTGAAGATGTGAAGGCAAACCAGGACCTAGCAGATGAGTGGACTGCAGCCCCGAGTGCTGAGGTCAGACTCCCTGGACTGCACACAAGCTGAATTTTAATACACTACTTACTTTGTTACAATTACTGAAATACTTCAGAGTTGTTCTTGTTGCTTCCTGGCAATTTCATATTGGCAGTGACCTCTCACCTCATTCTTGTCTTTTATTTGAAAACTTATCCCAGACTTTAGCACAGTTTCTGCAGGACTCCACTCTTTTTGGAGTAAGGGGAGCCTACCAAACAATTAATATTTAACTAATTTTATCTTTCAGGAATTTTTTTTTTCTTTTGTAATACCTGAACAACTTACATTTCTGAACAGGTTTTGGACAGAGATCCTGCTGAAAATCAAAGTTGTACCTTCTCATATCCATGTACTTGCTGACGAGGAATGAGCTGATCTGCAAGTCTCTAAAAAGAATCATACTGACTTTTCTCAAATGTCTACGAGTTCCATTTCCTATTGTAGTTAAATGGGATTCTTTCACCTGTAGCTGTTCAGATCACCATCGCAGCCCTTGGAGTAATATTAGCTACCTTCTATTCTTCCAATGTAGCTGATGACCAAACAACAGGACATACAGCAAATATGACAATTAGTTTCAAAGACACTCCTGGTGAATACTGGCTATGATAGCAGCACTCTTGACATTGCCAAACAGGAAACATAATTGAGGAGAAAAAACACCCAGCCCTAGCAGCAAATCGGTTCTCTGTATTATAGATGGCATTTGAAAATAAGAGAAACCTTAATCAGAGGTAGTCCAAACAGATACATACAGCTCACAATACGAGATTTTTAAAGTGCAGTAACCATTGTGCAAACGTTGCAGATACAAAAAAACAGCCCAACTGGAAATAACACACTAATTAAAGAATACAATAAGATCGTAACTCAGAAGAAAGGAGTGAGAGAGGGAAGATGAGACCAGAGAGCAGTAGTCTCATCTTCCCTCTCTCAAAGATGCTCTTTGCTACTACATTTATAAATTTGTGATTCAGCTCCAAGAGCAGAGAAAAAGAAGAAAAATGGAATCCTTCAAGCCATATTTAGTAAAAGCCTCTTCTCTTGCTACAGCTTCTTGGAAAGTAAATTTTCGAGAGGGACAGGTCAAAAAGGCAGGGAAATTCCAGCTAAGAAAGGAAGCTGGGAGCATAAACTCCAAGAAAGCCTTCAGCAATGGGGTTCTGAAGGAACACAGGAATGGTGTGAAGTTATGCTCAAGTGAGCAGATTATCCCCTCAGGAGTGATGGCTGGGAGACAGACCAAAAGAAACGTGCAGCAGCTGAGAGCTACTCTGCTAACACATTTCCTTACGTTTACTTCATATAACTCTGTAACTAAGGACAAATAACTATTTCTTTTCCTTATTTATTTATTTATTTATTTATTTATTCCCTAATGGCAATTGCAGAAGCCTTAAGGGGACTTAGAGGTCTTCAGATGACTGGAGGACTCCCGCTGTGTCCTCTGAGAGCAAATAATCTATTTACAGATACACAGGACACAACTCAGCAGTCACTTGCCACTTAGTATCATCTATTGATTTGTTCTAAACCTCTTTATACTGACCCTTCAATCTGCTTTACCCACAGGACAGGTAAGAATGGTGAACTTTTCTATTACAGCCTTTTCCTCCTTGAGTGTGCCTGACTGTCAGCTCCCCAGAACCCACTGTCTCCCTCCCCAGCTCAGATCTTTTAGTTCAGACGTGGCTGAAAGTAATTTTTGGTATTAGTTTTAACGCCTTTAGCAAGTTGTATGAAAGGAAGAGCCTTGCTATAATTTCACCATCAGAATTCATGCTCTTTCATGTTTTCCTCATTTTAATTATTATAGCATTTTAATTATTATAGCAAATCATTTTTATCACTGTAAAACTTGATTACAAATTGCTATGTTTATGTGAAAACCCAACATAATTCTGTAGGAATGGCTACTCATCTTTACTATAAAAAAAAATTCAGGTAAATCTTGCTAATTAAATTTCTTTTTCATGTTTACTTTACCTCTAATACTCTCCATGACATTTCAGAACCACCAAAGATAATTTCTGATGCTACTCACACTGCTCTTACAAGATGTCTTCGGGATGAGAACAATCGATTTAACATATAACCCATTCTATTGCTGTTACCACGGACAGGACTTATGATTAGTTTGAGAGGTAAAATACAGCAGCCTACTTTGAACACTGAATATAGGATTATGCTTCTGAAAGCAGGCTGAATAGTCAGCTTGGGTCTATTCCACACAGTCGCTGTTTCTTCCATGTCAAATATGCTCAATTTTCAGTTGAACATACTTCTCTCCAAACACCGTCCCTGAACATGTATTGTGGTACAGAGTCATAATCATGCCAAATTCTGAGTTGTTATAGAGGTACATTACAAACAAGAGTTCTTCATATTCCACCTTAGGCAACTTGGTTGTTGCCATATAGGTGAAATGAAGACTTGTGAAAATATACTGAAGCTGAAGCAGGCCCATTAACTGAAATTCAGCCATCCGCTCCATCCACTATGCCTTACACTATCTGAGAAGAGGTCAAAGACGTTAAAGAAGCCATTTGCATAGTTTTACTATTATCATTTTTTATTCAAATGTTACTTTAAAGTATAATAACATATAGCATAATGACAGAGGTGTAGGTGGAATTTTACTGATTAAAATAGCATTATGATTTTATTTGTAAGCTAGTGAAGAAGGAATGAACCATCACTGCAAGCTTTGTTGGTCATTAAAAAAATTCTGTCGTTCTGTCATCAGTGACCTTGGATTTTTTACGAGATATTGCTAATGCTCTATGTGAACACAGCATTCCCTGTGTACCAGAACTCTAACTAACAATGCTGCTTGCCCGTGCATTTTTCATTTTTTTTTATACGAGGGGCAGGAAACACTGTAAAGATGCATCAGGGAATCAACCTTGGATGAATAGCAGGAGCACTGTTACAAATCCTTAACATCTTCAGTGACTGATATGCTCATTAGATAAACATTACAGTTTCTTAAAGATATCAGCATCAACTCTTCAAAATTATCTCCTGACACAAGAGAATGCACATGAATTCTTGGCATATGGGATGCAAGGGTTTGGCTGACACCCTTGTGATTAAGACCGCAAATACATTATGTTTTTACTTCAAGAAAGTATGAAATTACATCTGTGTTGGATTAATCCAAAACCAGGCAGCCCATCAATAGATCTGATAAAGGGAAATTGAAACAATTCAAGAATCATGAAGATGTGTAACGAAATGCAGAATCTGGAGGCTGAAGTCTTTTGGAAATGCACTACACAATGAAGATGAAGCTGGAAGTGGTCTTGCCTTCGGAATACTACAAGTACAAATGTATTACACAGAAAATTTAACAGAGAAAACTCTGTTCATGGTGGAGAGATTTGGACAAGAGTATTAAAAAAATAAAGCATTTGACTTCTGACTTTGCCAACTGATAAGCATGAAAGGTGATGGAGAGGGATAAGCAAACGTTGCAGACTGCGAAGCACAAGCTGGAGTTCCGAACACAAATCACAGATGTATAGGCTTGGTCTCTGCAAAGGTTCATAAAGGTTCTGCAAAGGTTCAAAAAGCAGCTAACAGCATCCAATGAGGATTGTGTATCAAGGGAAAACAATACCAAAGAAACAAAGAGTTTCCAGAGAGAACTAACAATCACAAGCACACAATAAATAAATAAATAAATAAATTGGATGCAGCCTCTCAAAGAAATCCTTTTCTAAACGTAGTGCCCAAGCCAGCAGCATTAATGCAAGCTAACACGTATTGTAGCCCACACACACACACAGAAAAAAGGGGGAAATTTCCATGATTCGATGTAACACTTGGCATATCTCTACAATACCTTGTAGGTTGTCACAGCTTGTGTATGAGCTCACGTGACCAGAAACTTTAGCAGAAGCGCAACATCCGATTGAGTTTTTTCAGAAGATGATCCAAGGGAACAGGGACTTCACCTTCCATTACATCTTCTCTTTAGGAGAAAGGAGAACCATAGCAATAATTTTGGCAGATGGACCTGTATTTTACTTCCCTGTACCTTAAACTCAGGGAGCAGATTTACAATGGATGAGAGCCCTAGTTATGTCAGGCTCGCAGGCTTCACTCTTTTTCTCAAAAAGCATCATTTATTTTGGGCGAGATGATGCACTTATAGACAAATTGTAGAATCACAGAATGGCCTGGGTTGGAAAGGACCTCAAAGATCATCAAGTTTCAACACCCTCGCCATGGGAAGGGTTGCCAACCACTAGACCAGGCTGCCCAGAACCACATCCAGCCTTGCTAGATGTTCTGCTGCATAACCATGCACATATAGACCATCGCCAATCCCATAAGCACATGTTAGCAGGGAACAGTAAATACAGCAGACTTGATCTTGGGATACCTCCCTGTGGGCTTGGAAAGCCTTACCAAATTTCTCTTGCTACAACTTCAGTGTTGCTCATATCTGAAAAATGAGATTTAAACTATTCTGGATAAATCTTTCGGTGCCACAGTTCTGCCTCCCATGTAATACATGCATGTTCTGTGATGGCCTCACCCTTCTGAGCAGAATAAAAAATCCACAGCTGTTATGCGCTGCCAACCTTTCCTGCAGAACTTGCCATAGAGAAGTTGAGATTCTGAGATGAATCTTCAAAAGATCTAGAGGCCCTCTGGTAAAAGAGAGTCATGAGAAAACTCAGAAGTACTCAAATCCTTCCAAGAGTTCCTGTTCTTAAAACAACTCAGTTTATTCACAAAGGGATTTGAATCCTCTGAAAGTCAGAAAACAACATATTTTCCTATTATGGAATTGGAAAGAGTATTTCCACTGATTGTGCTTATCACCGATCATTGCATCCACTCACTTCAAGGCATCCAAAGATCAGGCAGCTTGTTTTTATCCTTTCATTCTAAAACTAATTTTCATGGCTGAAGAGTTAAGTAACATATTTACAGCTTTTGACACTACCTTCAGCTTTATAAAACAAGCCAAGGAGCACAGTTTTTGTGTAGACTGTCTTAGGTGCGATTGACAAAATGGCGAATAAACTTCCTCTGGGGACATGTGCTGTTACTCCTTCCCCATCTTGCTTGCACACATAGAAAAGGGAATTTGTTTCATAATACAGTAAATAATAACATAATTAAACACTCTGCATAGAGTATAAACTGCCTGTTCTCACATGCTCATTGTTTCTTCTGGATAATTTTGAAAGTTCAGAGATTGAAGACATAAATAGCTTGTTCACATTCCTATTTGTATTTTCTCTTTTCAGAACAGGATGTTGGGCGACAAAGAAGAAAACACCACCCAGGCAGAATGTAAACTCACATGTGCTATCACCTCTGGCACAGTGTTCAGCTTCCCTCAAAGTATGAAAAAAGCAGGGAGATTACACCACCTTCTGGACAAAACTTTTTAAGTCACACATACAACTATTTTCTTTCACATACTGGATGGGAACACACCACCAAAGCATTATACAGTTAGCTATCTCCCAAGGCAAATTTCATATTTTACTTCCACACACAGTTCAGAACTTTCCTTTTCTACAGAAGACTTTCACACAGAGTGATTGCTCTCGAGATCTGCTCCCCTAGGCAATTTTAGGGAAAGCAGAAAGCTGTTTTACAGGGAAAGGTAAAGAAGTCTCTGAAGATTTCAAATTTTCCCAAGTTCTGTTTTAAGAAAGTAAGAGATGAAAAGAAGCGATGCAAGGAATTTGAGAATTTAAATTTGATCTCATCCAAGCTGCTTTTCTTCTCACATCAAGAGCAAAGATGTTTGTAGGTGAGAGAAAGATTGTGCATTTATGCACAAGAGGTGAGAAAACTTCTACTTTCCCTTCCACTCAGCATTCCCAGCTCTGCCCTCTCCAGCAAGTACGGCTCATAAGAAGCAGGCAGAATTTAGAAGCTGCAGATGGCTAGTTCTAATTTTTTCTTAATTTCATTTCATTTTGTACTGAACGAAGGCAGAACATAAGATGATGACTGTTCAGAGATGCTGCAGAGGAAGCACTGCCTCCTTCCATAAGATTTCTTTCAATCTTCCTTACCCAGAGTTTTTGTTCTTAGAGGTCAGGACTGCAAAGATTTTTCTCCCATTTCTTGGAGTGAAAAAACAGTGGGATCCTTCCTACCTTCCCTTTGATTTTCCCATATCATAGCAACTTTCCTAGCAATGACTGAACATTTCCAGGTGCACAGCATCTGCATCATTAATGTTGGAGCACTCGAAGAACAGAATGGCAGAAAGATTTTGCATGTAAAGTTACTCCGTAACTACTAGAGGCCTTTCACATTGCAAAGGAATACTTTCAAATTCTGAAGGAAAATTAATCCAAGGTTCCGCAATTGGACTCTATCTGCTCCAGTGCTGGCGAAAAAAAAAACGAAAGGCAGAACAGTGAGCAACTTTTAGTGCGATAGCAAAGAAACGTAGTAAACAAAGTTACCTATCTATCTATCTCACTATCTTCCCCCACTTCTCATGTCTTGTCAAAAGCAGCTGTGGCTATCAAGTTAGAAGGTGTTTACTACCTCGGACAAGACAACCACTACAAGAACAGCCTGATTTGACATCAACATTAACAAGATACTTAATATCAAGGAGAGTAGAAAAGGAAAAAGAAACAGGAACCCCGTAGCACTAAAGAATGCCACAAGATTAGAAGGTTCCATTGAAAGCTTCAGCACAACAAAGGTTTTCACAGCATTGCATACTGTTGTAAAACACACGTCAAAATAGCATATGGATTTCCTCAGGGCAACATTTTATTAATGCAATGAAGGAAATTATTCTTCTTGTGTCCTCAGACACTAAAATTTCTTACCTTCTTTCACTGTCTCCTCCTGTCAGCTTATGCAAAACATAATGAAATACATCACTGGTGTCACCAACAAATGCACTTAAGTCACATTACATTTAACAGTTTTCTCTGCCATTATACACGGGCAGACAGCTGCACTTACATTTCTTTGCCGTAATACTCTGCTATCTATCTGACCAATAGAGTCACAGTTTTACTGATCCTTTACTTCAGAACAATAGCTGTGACGTATATTTGACAGTAAAAAAGCTCTGGGCTTTGTTTTCTTGTCAGAGGACAATAAGCAAGAAATCTTTAATAGATGTTCTTAACTGCTGCCTCAGATGAGAAATTTTACTGCAGACAAAGAGGAGACAGAAGACACTTTAATAAGGTTTGCGTAGAGAAAATACAAAATAGAGATGAGGAAAAAGAAAGATTTGGTATTTTCTGATTTGTAGTATCTCCAGTCTACACTGAAGGCTCCTGACAATAACACATTTGCATGGATGAGGTGTAGTGAGCTGGTGTTCGCTCAAAGCAACTGTAATGATGAGGAGAGTCCCAGCTTTGGAAAGAAGAAGGGGCTTAGCCCAAAACTCGCACAGTTGTCTTCTGAATGCTTGCCAAGCGCAACCACAGGAATGTCCAAAGGTCACCATGCACAGCACTCATGGTTTTATGGACTTGAGTACATCCAGCATTTGACTATTTACAGTGAGTGAGAAGCAGGTGCTCTTCGTTTTTTTTAAGACTATGATATTGGTGAGACAGCAACCACCAATTTTCTACCTTACTTTACTTTGCATATAATCCACTAAAACAGTATTGGATGGAAACTGCCTTCTTTCAACTATTTTCTGCTTTGAAGCAGCTCTATAAATCCAATTGTTTAAAAGTGTCTCATCTATAACAAGTGGGCTCTAGTACAGAGATCCACTAGCCTGTGAGTGACTGTGAGGACCTTCCATACATGGTCCTCTACTGTATTTTTCTCAACTGACTGTGTTCATCCGATAAAAAAGTAAGTTCTGGAAAAGCACTGCCTTTTTTATACAAAGAGAAGAAAGACTGCCATAACAGTATATCAAAAGTACATTTTATATAACTAATTTGCAAGTGTCAGTTGCGACAAGAAAGTTGGGTTTAGCCTGACTTATCTGCTGCTTGCGGGGTCACCATGCAGCTGGGCTGGAGAATAGTATCCCTTCCTCCCAGCATTTCATGATGCAACAGCAGAGGGTGTTGCAGATCAGGTCTAAGGTGCACTGAAAAGAACTATGTAGCATTTCTTACATAGCGCTTGGATTCTTTTTTTTCTGACTGATTCTGTTAAGTCTTTTGTAAGCATTTGCACCAACTCTGAAATAATCTGAAAATAATTTATGACTTAAAATAAAAGATCTTTGCATGTATGAAAAAAGCAGATTTAACACAAACATGCTGCTTGATAAACTATTCCTCAATCTTACTCAGTGTATGCTAAAAAAGAATTCAACTTTAACCCCCGTGAGGAATACAGGAGGAAAGGGATGAATCTTCATACAATATTGGTCTTATGCATGAAATCCCAGAGAAGAGGAAATCACTGCCCTGAAATGTGGGATCAAATCTCCCAGAGATACTGCAATATGCATGGAGAGAAAAAAGACTGTCCAGCACTTATTCATTCTGAGAGACTGCTTATTTCACATTTCACAATTTCAATGGCACCCTGGTGAAAAATTAAGCCCCAGTGAGCTGTTTTTAGCTTCCCAAATTGGAAGAGAAGTGAAAATCTATGTTGCATAGAACAGCTGAAAAACTATATATTCCCATACAAAAATCTGCTGACCGCGGAAAGCATCCTTCTGTTGATTCTCTAACTCCTTCTGGCCTAGCATCTGTACAGAAAAAATGCAAGGAAGACTTCCACATGCTAAAAATACAGGTCTCGTTATTTTAAAATTCACAAAGAAAAGACAATGCCATTCTTTCTCTATAATATTTGTACATTGCTTAATACAAAACTTTCAAAGATGCATCCCAGAAGGAGGGACTGGGTGACAGCCACGCTCTGAAGCCTTTCATTTCTTCAAAACAACTGATTACTATTACAGCTGCTCTCAATCAAAAGCCAGTGATAAGCTTCATGCATCACAAACAAAATTCAGTGTTTGATTCATGTGTTTTTAATATACAAATTAGTACAAAACATACCGTTCAGTGGCTGTAGGCATTTCAATAGACATGAATGCAACAGTCACCATGCAAGAAGCAACTTTTACCCCTTCTTGGTTCATAACACATTAACAGCCCAATCAAATGTAATCAGCAGACCAGTTCTGCCAAAATGACATGCACAGCTCCACAGAAGCATCTTATTTCTTGATTTAAGCATAGGGCACAAAACAGTTCTCCAGACAGGCAGAACAAAAAATAAGCATTGGAAGGAATGGACTGGACACAAGAAGAAAACCCCTTCAGATTGATGCTGGGGTACAAGTTAAGATGCTGATTAAGTACTTCTGTTTTCATTTCTCTACTGAAGTTCACTCAACTCTTTATTGCTGACCGTGCACTCTACTCAGTGTTTCTTATGTATTCTACTTCTTTACTTCTACTCTATTCTACTTCTATTTCTTCTACTCGTTTCTTCCTTATGTAGATATTACTGACATCTTGAGTGTTGACACTTGTTTGAGAGCTGAACATGTCAGAAATAAAAGAAGAAAAAGCCACTCTGGAGATAATGGTGAGGTTTTGGGGCATGTGGCAAGATTACTGGAGCACTAAGTGATTGCCTGGGAATGAAAACCACTCGATGACGTTAAGAATAAATGTAGAATACATACCCTTCCCCATCAATCAAATCTGCTCTCTAAAATGAATATAAATCTCTTCACTGACTACATAAGACAGAAAAACTTACCTTTCAGTGGTCCTCCAGATTTTGCCAACAGTTGTGTGAATGGAATATTTGTAACAGAAAGTTACCTGGGTTTTTGTAGATGCTGAGGACATCCTTGAAATAATGAGGTAAGAATCTTTCTAATAAAAGCAGCACATCCTCCAACTCCTCCAGAATCCCCACAAGCAGGAAGTTTTCATTAACGTTCAGCTTTGCTCTTTCAAGGGCCCATTCACCAGGTTCCCTGTATGAAATTGAAGGTGGGAGAGGAATAAAGATTAAAAAAATGGGAGGAGAAGGGGTGTTTAAATACACAATTACTTCAGAAATTCAAGTTAAATATGCAAATGTAAGCAAATAAAGTGAAAATACCTACAGAAAAAAAAATGTTTGTAAAGGTACTTAAAGACAAAAGAATGAACATGTGAGAATTCATTATAAATGCCAAAAGAAAATATGGCTTCTGTATAAATTTTTGGAAATACGCACAGTTCCTTCTATTATGGAGAAATTGCAGCAATCAATAAATATAATACCTTGAAGTTGAACAAAGTTAATAAGGGATTTGCTGTGATCAACAATATAAAAGCATTTCAAAACAAGAAGGTATTTAAAATTGTTCACATATTGCATAAAAGTTTACTATACTACATGAATAATAAAAGCAACATGTGAATGGCATAAATAGACACATCAAACGTGAATTAGTTCAATTACAGTGGTAGAAGGCTGCACTTTACATAATTTTAAGCACGATCCCTATTTATTGCATGGAAACCTGGAATTCCCAAGATATAGATCTGCTATCAGCATCTGAGCAGAACTAAAAGGTACGCATTAAGAGGTTAAGGCACAGGTAAAATGAGTACGTAAGGTCACTACCAACTCAGAAGAGGAAAATCCAGATGATTACATCCAGATTCGATACATTATTCAAGAGTGAAATCAAATAAAAAGGAGAATACTACATTTGTCCGTTATCCTTCTTATTCCAAAATATATTTATGCATGCAGTTATCACGTGCATCATTTCATTGTACTTACAATTTTCTACTGTACTTCAAATAACTATTGCCCCCAATTAACAGTTTTTGACAAAATATTGTCAAGGGATATTGCTGAGCAGATTGGGATTCCTCATATATTTATTTACCTGCATCTTGGATGCTGTCCACAGAAATAGGGTATGATATAAAATAACCTGGGATTGGAACATTCAGGGTAGTTTTCAAGGATACACACATTAATGTCCTGTGGGTGAAAAAATAGAAAACGAAGTCGATTACTGTGTTTTCTCTATCAACAATTGTTTTCTTTTATCTCATACCTTACACAGCATCTCAGAATCACAGAATTTTGCTGAGGCTACACTAAATACCTTAGAAACAATCCACTGTTCATTTAATACTTTTAAACTTTACTAGAAAGCTGCAGGAGAAAAAAGTGATCTCTTTTCATCATGTCTTATTGCAAATAACTGGGATTAATCCACGATTCAAAGCAGGACAAATGGATTGACTTTCTCAGTGAGGTAATATAAAATATTCAGGATATTATTTTCAGACTTTTCCCTGGGGCATATTCAAAAGAAACAAAACATGTAGATCAAATTAAGACTATTATTTATTTTATTCTGCTTCATACAATGACAGGAATGAACAAATATATGTTGTAATTCACACAGCTTGCTCGTGATATAAAAACAAATCACTGATTGCAATGCAGGACATCTCTGAGATGTTCAGAAATGAGCCTATCGTATAAAATACAGAAGTATTTTATCACTTTCCTGATTCATCAGTCATAAGAACTATTTATGGTTTCTCAACAGATGAGGCATAGCTACTGAACCCCAAGGAACTGCATCCCACTTCCCATTTTACTCAGCTCAGTGATAAACATTCCCTAAAGCGGGATTAAATTCCACTATCCTTATCTAGCCTAACAGAGCCTTATTCTGCAGGCAGATTCCAATGAGACTTATAGGGAAAAATGGAAGGCAACATAGCAAAGACAAAAGAATCACATCTTCGCAAAAGTTGTCTTCCTCATCTTTCTTCAACACATGCTTCTACAACGCAAAGGGATTGGTAAAACAATGAATAATCAGATGCATACTTTATCAAGTAAATGAAATGGGGCAGAGATCATTTTAATGTTCAAATACCCTCTGAGAGCCAGAACTGCTCAGCAGCATGGGAGATACAGAGAGCAACCCCTGTGCCAGTGAATGCCCTGGGCAGTCCCAGGGCAGCGTGCAGTATGGAGTCTGGTGGCAGCATTGGCTCCACCTTCCATAGAGAAAAGCTCTTCCCAGAACAGAAGCCCTAACTTCATTAGTTTCACATCTAGGGCCAAAAGCCTGTTAAAAATTCACTCTTGTTTCCTCCCGTCTTACCCGTATGTAAATCAGATTTTGTGGATGTATCAGAAGATCAAGGGTTGCAATTAGATTACATGGTGAAGAACTATCAAAGAAAACAGCATAAAAACTGCCACCTGGCATACAAGTAGTCCACCTCCCCTGCTCCTCACAGTGCATTCAAGCACACTGAGAAGGGTTTGCTTTACACACGTATTATAAGATTTACATCCAAGCAGTAATTTTTAAAGTCAAGGCTCTGAGTTTAAATTAACCCTTTTGAGTCACTGCTACAAATATTACTGAGAAATTTACTGGTAGCACAGTTAATGTGCTCCTTCTATGATCTCCATAGTTCTTTCATGTTCTTTTTTAAACACAAGAGTCTTTATCGCTGCCTTTCAGTACATAAATGATGCTTATAAGAAAGACGGCAAAAACCTTTTTACCAGAGCCTGCAGAGATAGGACAAGCAGCAATAACTTCTAACTGGAAGAAGGTGGATTTATATCAGATGTTAGGAAGAAATTCTTCACTCAGAGAATGGTGAGACAGTTCTCTGGTTGTCCAGAGAAGCTGTGGTGCCCCATCCCTGGAGGGCCTCAAGGCTGGGTTAGATGGAGCCCTGGGCAGCCTGAGTTGGTAGATGGCAGCCCTGCCCATGGCAGGGGGTTGGGGCTGGGTGGGCTTTGGGGTCCCTTCCCACCCAAGCCATTCCATGATTCTACGATAGTTAAAAGTGGCAGTTTTTTAAGGTTCGTTGTATTTTTATTATAGGCATTATCAGAGATGATTCAGGGATACATACTCTCCAGTTTCCATAATAACACAGAGTCTGGCAATGAATTTATAATTCACAGCAAGGACATTTATTTCTTTGCAAGAATAATGAACATGGTGAGTCAGAAAATAATATTCCTGAGATTAAAAAAAAGATTAATATCCAGTACAAGAGTCTAACAGGTTCCTCCTTCTCCTTCTGAAAGTTGTATTTGGTTAATATGGCCAAATAAAACATTCATACAATAAAAACACCGTACATTCACAAGATAAATGCTGCAGCTTTAACAAGTCAATAGCTTATACTTAATCAAAAATAAATGTTTAGTATTCCCTTGCAGTGTCAACAGCTGAAGCTGTAGCATTACTGAAACAATTGGGACTACACTAATCTAAACCACGCAGTGGCACTTCCCTTCAGGTTTCATTTGTGAAAGAAATGCACAAGGACCTAAATGCAATAAAGGTTTAAGATAATGCTCACGCACGTTTTCATGTGAATTTCCACCACATAAAGGCACACCCTTCACATTCCCAACATCAAAAGCACGGGGCTTGCTCTGTGGTCAAAAGGCTGCCTCATTTCAATATGCTTTTACTATCGCCATTACAAAAAGCAGTGTTATTTACCTACATCTGATCTGTATTACGGCTGCTGGTTTCAATATATCTGCAGCACCCGTTTTCCTTTCCTGTTTTAATGGATTCTTAATTTGTGAGACAAATCACCAGCATCCATCCATCCCCTCAGAGGAGATTTCACTGAGTGATATGTGAATTACCATCGATATGTGATGATATGTGGAGTTACCATCTTTAACCAAGCGGGCAGGGGGAGTGTGTGCAAAAGCAAGCCTGGCTGGAGGTGTGTTACTCATCACATTACACAAACCTACATGAAGCTGCTCTTTGGCTGCTGGATGACTTGCACCAGTTCCTGCTTTTTCTGGGCACAAAACACTAAGGTGATATTACGTTATTCTAAGCAACATTATTCTGTTATCCCAAGCCACATTCATGCTACATTTTTTCCATTAAGAGCATGTTTTCCTAGCAGGATATAGATCTTCCAGGGCAGAAAGTTCTGTGAGACAAAAACTTGCAAGCTGACAGATGACAGCTTTTTGCATTTAGATCACTGGAGGAGTATTCAAGAAAAAAATAATTCAAACACAGCTGAGAAAGATATAGAAAGAAAGAAACAGAGCTACTTTGATCACACCCTTCCACAACAAAGAAAGGGATTTTGCTTTATTCCACAGCTCTCAACCACAATCCACGCTGCTCACATCCCGCTGGGCTCTGTCTGCAGCGACACAGAAGGCTCCCCAGGAACCAGCACTGGCCCTGCTGCAGCTCTGGGTTTGTCAGTAACAGAAAGAATTTCTTTAAAAAATATGTATTTTTCTATTATTGTTACAATTTGGGCTGAAATGGCATTTTGGTAGCGTCTGCTTCCATCTGTACAACTGCTCTTCATAAAGAAATTGTCGTGTGCCTTAATACGTTAATCTGCAAACAAGACAGACCTATCAGAAATACATCAAAGACATTTTACTATTTTTAAGCTAATAACTACACAGCTATTTTATTTGCTCTCGCATATGTCAACAGGGAAGTCTGCATGTGCCGAAAAAAATAACGGACACAAAACCTGTTCTGGAATTTTAGTGCTGTCACTAAAAGGGTAAACTTCCAAGCACCTTCTGTAAAACATAAGGCAATTTACTGAAGTTAATGTCCTTCTCAGTGTCGGAATCAAAAGTTATAGAAAGGCCAGATTCTGCCACGGATGTATGGTAATTCTTAGTATCACTAACAATTTAAAATAAAGACTAACAACTCACAGAATCACTAAGGTTGAAAAAAGACCAATAGGGTCATCCAGTCCAAGCGTCAGCCCATCCCCACTATGCTCACACCACGCCCCTCAGTGCCACATCCACATGGTTCTTGAAGACCTCCAGAGACAGTGACTCCACCACCTCCCTGGGCAGCCTGTGCCACTGCAGCACCGCTCTTTCTGAGAACAATTTTTTCCTAATATCCAACCTAATACACACATACCCGGCAAGTATTTTTCCATTAATCATCCATTAACCTGGGAGAAGCCAAAAAGTGGCCGTTCCTTCTCTCAAAGACTTTTCAATGCCTGCCCTGGTGTGGATACTGCAGCTCCCATGGCAGAGTCAGGAGACCCTGCTACAGCCCAGTCACAGTGCAGGTTCCTTCTTTGGGTCTGAAGGCAGCAGATGTGAAGTGCAGGTGTGTCACGGAAGCTACAGAGTAAGCAGCGAGCTAAATAAATACCTTTCAAGTAGAAATATACTCATGAGAGGAAATGAAATAACATGATGTGGAAAACCAGTGAGTGTGCCCAGTAGACGGTGACCTCTGCTGCCCACAAGGCTGCTCTTAATACAGTGCCACAGTCAACGGCCCAGTCTAGTCCTCACCATGGGCAGCCAAGGAAAATTCTTCTACACTGCTGAGAGCCCCCAGAATCCTCTCAAGGCTTTTCAAATGCTTTCTCACTTGCTCAGTGTTCGTAAGGAGGTCAAGCTGACCATTACATCCCTCGGACAACTTTGCATCATACAAACTAAACACAAGCACAGAAATGAAAGATAAAATAACCCGCCTCTTTCTCTGACTCCTGCCTGTGGATCGCCAGGTACCACAGAGCAATGGGAATGAAAATGCAAACAAAACGGCTCAGAAAATGGCGTGGAATTGTAAACATGAGAGGGAAGAAGGAAAAGCGTGGGTGGAGACAAGTTGTATGGGATCTCTCTGAGCCAGCTGATTGTCCTCTGGAGACCACAGCACACTCGTATGAGCTATTTGGACACTAACAGCAGACTCCAGAGAGAGCAGTGGTACTTCAGGGAGAAGTTCCCAAGAGATGGCAGAGCTGGTCTAGCTAACCAAAATGCAGTTTTCTGTCCCCAGTTGTCCCCTTTGCACCAGCTGTGATGGCCCCTTCACACCCACACATGCTCAAAAGGCCAAAGAATCCCATCTCTCAGAAAGGCCGCAATGATTCCCACCACAGTACAGCTGTACCATGACTGCACAGGGCACATCCTGCCTTCAGCAATACAGGTCACATCGGATATCTTCACTCACACTGTTCATTTATTTTGGTTATTTCATTCATGTGGTCATTGCAGTGACAAGGAAACTGCCACCAGAGCGTGTGCTCGTGTCACTCAGGCACCAGCTGACTGCTGGGCCAACATACTGCTGATACGGAGACATCCATCCCTGCTCATACACGCACCTGGCAGCTGCTGGGGCTGGAGCCACTCCAGTTATTTTCTTCTGTGGCACTGAGAGGTCCACTGGTACCACCAGGACTTCTCCTCCCTTCCCCAGGAATGACCTCTTTTGCAGTGCTAGTATGCCTTTTCCATTTGAAGGCCGAGTGGTAATGTTGCTTTACCTCTGACGAACACTACAAAGCTGAGTTAAGGTTTGTGTTTTTAAACTGGCTTTTAGTCACAGACAATGTTCCCTTCAACTCTTACACTTTGCATGCCTGTTTCTGAAGAGATACAACTCCGAATGCTCTGTACAACTCTGAAAAGGCCACACAGACATTTTACATATTTGCAGGTATTCAGCTTCCCTTCTTCCATGTATTTGTCAGGAGCTGAAACGTGCTTTTAAAAAGAACCCTTGATCTCCTAAACTCCCAGGAAAGTTTAACAATCATTTCTTCCAGAAGTTGCTCTTCACTTAAAGCTAAATCATGTATTTGATAAAAAGCAGCAGCAAAACCAAATAGAGAATGAAGTGAAAAAAGAGAAAAATGGAAAAAACAGCCTTCTCGTCAGCCACACTCCTGTAAGGCACAGTGTGCTGGTGGTGAAGGAGACAATATGACAACCTACACAAGAGATCAGAGGAACACCTGTTAGAAGGTTTCAAGGACTCTGAGCAGCAGCAAGAGCAAAGGCACCCTGCAGAGCCAGCTCATTTGATTCAAGCTGCTGTCCTCCAGCCATCTTAGTGAAAAACAGAAGTTGTCATGTAAAACAAAGTGATGCACGCTTACAAAAGACTTACTGAATATATAAACACATTTTTTACTCCAATTAATTTTTCACTTAGTAATTTCAGACAATCCTAGCCTTTTCCTTTTTTCCAGTTCTTCAAATGCTTCCTACAACCCCACTTCTGCTTTCGAAGCATCAGCTAACCCACTCCCTTTGGCAGGTGAGACTGCTTACCTACCCATCTCTCTCATCCAGATAACTGCGCTTCACTCAGAAGAGCAGAAATCCAGACATCAACAAGCGGTGGTGTAACCCTGTCAGTAGTTAAGACCCACGACTGATGCCAATCCCGCACCTTGCACAAGGTCTCTGGGGAGGTGGGCTGGACCCTGGTATGTTTCCAGCAGTATTCATGAGACTATTTTTGAAAGAAAGCTTATGAAAAAGTTACCACATACACAATTGTTCTGGGGAAACCACAGATCCCTACAGAGACAATGCTCACAGGCTTGCCTGCTCATTAGCTCTTTTTCATATCTACCTTTCCACTTAGCTGGGCTACTCCATGTCAAAAGGCTGCAGAGACACCTTGTCCCACCTCTGAGAGCAAGGTCCCTCTCTGGTATTACTGGTCTGGGTAGCAAGTCACAGCAATATGTGCACTTGAGGCAAGTCAAGTGTATGCATACTATAAAAATCATATTGAAAAGATAGAGAGAGGAACATCCTTCCTTTAAGAAAAAAGCACTTCACAGACTTGAAAAATATTTTTCAACATTTAATCCGAATGTTAACCCTCCTGTAGTGGTGGTGAAAGGACAGCTTGAAGACCTGCTGCTAAGTATTTCTGTTTCACACAGTCCAGGGTCTCATACGAATGCTGCATTTGAGAAACAGTGTGGGAAGCTCACAGAATCCTTTGCAACCATGACTAAGTGTCAGCACAGGTAGCGTAATAAGGAATACATACAAAGTTCGATATTTTTCATGAGTAACTGCATTGGTGGACTGAATATTAATATTCACAACTTAATGAAACTACACTTTGTTTCATAGCCTATTTTTTCTTTGTTTAAAAATGACTGCACTATTATAGTACAACTGTTCAAGAGAAAATTCTATTATGAAAAGCTGGAGAAAGAGACGAAGAGATTTTCAACTACTAGAATACTCCTTAAGCCCTCCTTTAATTTTGTTGACATGAGAAAACCTGACATTTTGAAGCTAGTCTGGGGTAGCTTATGGTTTGCTTAGATTTAAACCATGCTGTCTTTACATCAGCGTGGATTTCCTTGATTTTTATTTTTTTATTTTTTTAAGGATAATTCTGTGTTTTCTTTGAATTGACTTTCCACTTTTTTTCTCTCTCTTTTTTCTGGCAATATACGTGTTTTTCATTTTTTCCCCCAGACCACATAAGCAAATACGTTGCCAAGTTGAATTCCCACTTTTTTCTTTTTGATGGACTCTTTTGGCTCAGCTTATTTGCCTGCCTTTCCTGCCAACAATATATTCAGCTCTTCTTCCTGGCACCTTACCAAGTGAAGCAGCACCTAACAAAACAGCGTCTTCTGCTAACTGTCTACATGTTCATTTAGCAAGGCATACACTGTTTATCCATATACAAATTTTTGCTGGCACTAACTTAGCAAAGGCGATTGACTGCCCACAACACAAACATGTATGTGACAAACACCAAACCCTTTTGCAGATCCCTATTTTCTATCTAACTCTTTTTGTCAGAAACCTTATTATTGGTTTGTAAACATCCAGTTTCAGCAATTAGAACAGAGTCGCTTCATAGCTCTAAGTGGCACCTTCTCACATCTTCCTTTTCCTTTGCTTTTGTATTTTTCACCTCAAACCATCTTAGTACGGGAAATATATTAGAAAAAAAATAGAAAGAAATTATGCCAAAAAAAGGAAGAGTGGCTGCCAGCTGGAAGAAGTGTGTAAGCATTAAATAACCATCCTGTTATAGAGGGCACAGATCCAGGGAAGACCAAAAATGCAGAGCATTATGCTGCGATCAAGAATGAATCACAGAGGCAACAGCACCGAGACAGTACATTTGTCAAGTCTGCTTATTAACACCTCTTCATAAAAGAACCTGGAAAATTAGTTTGCTCAGATGATGACCCTCAATAAAGTCAATTAAGGATGGCAAATATTCAATTTTGCAAACACTGAACAGGAAATACTCTCTATCTCACTGATTTCTCAGCCCTCATGAATGCATAGGGGCTGGATGCTGGCTAACAGATGCTTGTGAGAAAAGCAGCAACTCAACAGAGAAACACAATGATTTATGCTCACAAAAGGTAGTTCTGGAGCACAGACAAAGTTATTCAGTGACAGATGATGGGCTCAGCCTGGAGAGGACTGCGATGAAGCCAGTGGGACTGAAGCGGGCACAGAAGCGGACGGCAGGTGAGGCTCACCCCAGCAGGGCTAGTGCCACATATAGGGGATGCAGTCTGTGCCCAGACAGTGGCTATGATGGGAGGAAAGGCTGCTCTAGAAAAAGACACAGCCTTAAGAAGCCTTTTAGTCCATCCTTTGTAATGGAGAGCCAAGTTTATCTGAAACTGGTTGTCATTTGTTCAGTCTGTTCATTAAAATGCTCATACGCTCTCTCTCTAATTTTATATCACTGCTTTAATACTCCTAAAGTCAAAAAGCCTTTACTAGTCTCTAATGCGAATATACCTTCACGCAACTTAAAGAAACATCTTTTTGTCTTGAATTTTGGCGAACATGTGGAATAACTGGAGGACAACTGCATTACAGCATATTTTTACTCATCATAAGATTTACATTTCCCTACAGTTATTTCCTTTTTAAGACTGTCTTCTGGACTTTCTACAGTTTCTTAGAAGCCCTAAAACAGAGCACTTTTAGCTTAGCTTTTCCAGCTCCAAGTAAAGCAGAAAAAACCCTGCCGATGCCTTATGTAAGATCTCTTCTGAACAAGAGAGTGCTATGGAGAGAAAGAAGGAATCATTTCACATCTCTGTCTTGTGGAACCCAGCATCTTCTGTTTTGTTTGAGATGTTGGATCCAAGAGACCATATGTGCTACATGTTTTTTTAAAAACCAAATTGGTTAAGATACAGAGGAAACCCATTGTATAGCACTGAAGATCATCACCTCTCTACTGTAATAATGTTAAAAGCCTCGCTGTCCAGCCAAGCACATTATAATACAGGCTCAGTGTGGATATAGTTGATAGCAAGTCCTGATCAGAATTTAGCAATAATGTGCATAAATATTGTTTGGAATGAAAAACTGTATCACAGTAAAGATGTCTCTTATCCCAGATGAGATCTGGATGCTTTCATGTACAGAAATAAGCCCTTTAGAGAGGAATAAGTCAGAAAAAATATCTCAATATGCTTTAGGAAGAATGGATAAAATGAACAGAAGACTGCCAGAACCAGTATTAGAGGGCAATATACTGAACTAGCAATAGGAAGAATCAGCACAGTTTTTTCAAAGCAAGCTGTGCTCCTCCAACTTCGGAGAGTTCTGTGATTCAGTCACTAAAGATGTGATAAAGACAATCCCACGACTAAACTCCCAAGGAGAAGAACAGAGCAGGGATTGATAAGGGTTAGGAAACTAAAGGCAGGAAGTGAAATGTCTAGTTATGGTTTCGAAATGAGACAACGATTAGGGCTGCACTACATCTGTTCCGAGACGTCGCTTCTGCATAACAAAGAAAGCTTAACAGTGAAATAATATGTTTTGCAGAGTATTAATGACAGTGGTAAGAAATCTGATCACAAGGAGTTACAGAAGAACTTTATTGCACTAAATGACCAATTGATAAAATGCCAGAATAAATTCAGGGCTGGTAAAGGTATATTCTGGATGACAAAAGTGTAATTGGATTTTTTAAAAGAATATGAGAGAGAGAGATTCAAGAAAGAAAAGTCTATCAAGGGGGGTTAAATAGAGATCTGCAAGCTGAAGAATGTCAGGAGCATGTGGGAGGACAGCAGAGGGGAGAAGCAGCCTTCCAGTCACCCCTCAGTCTGTACTGGTGCTCCTGTCTCACCCAGGGTAACCAACTGTACTTTCAATTCTCTGTGAGAGATTAATGCAGAAAGTTCTCATATTTGTTCTCATATTTGCATATGATGTTATGTTAATTGCACAGATATAATGAGATCTAAAGTTTTCAAAACATAGCTTGGTTGCTATAACACAGGAAAGCCTATTTTAATAACATGTCATTTCTGTAGTTTCACATGTTTCTCACTCCATCTATCCTGGGACAAATGTTCTCATTCCTTTAAGCCTTGACCTCAATGCTGAGAAATCATGCCCATCAGATCTCAGCAAAAACCTTAAAACACCTATACCAACAGAAACATTGCAATTCTATGACTACCGTAATATCTTGACAATAACATCACGTTGTTTCAGTAAATATTCACAAAGCAATTGTCTCAAGATGAAAAGGTTTGTAAAAAAGGCTGACAAAAACAATTATCAGAGTCCTGAACATTAAAGATGTTATCAGAAAGAAGCAATCCATGAGCCAGAAGAAAGTTAATTCCACTGGCAATAAGCATTAAACTTGAATGCTATTTTACACACCCCCTCAGACAGAGACAGAACCAAAGACAAAGGAAACCATTCCATTTGCACATGCTGTGACAGAAGTTTATGTGACAAGAATCGGGGAGAAAAATGCTTACTTTCTTCACTCTTTAGATGATAGCTTTGATTAACTTTTAGGAATAAATAACAGGCTTCCTTTACAGCAACAAGCTGTGAATGTCTTCCGTCCTCTCGGCCTGCCACACTTGTAGTGGTACTTTACCACAAACCTCTTGAAAGGTGTGAGAAAAAAGACAAGTGTGAATACAACTGTTTTATTACCAGATTTCTGACCAATGCCTTCTGAACTTGAATCCTTTCCTTCATCTCTGAGGTCTGAGATACAAAAAGATTCATAGAGCAGAGAAGAAAACCACATTACTTCTGCATGTGGCTTCCGTGCTGCTACAGCTGGGGATGGTTTCTGCTCTGCTGACCCTACCTAATTTCCCTACTTATATAATCTCCCCGCTGAACAGCTCTAATGCTTTTCTGGATTATTACTTGCTGCATTACTTCCAGCAGTACCATTCTGAATAGCTGAAACAAAATGAAACAAACATACTGATTTCCTTTCTCATTTTGTCACTGTATGGACAACTCCAACTATTTAAAACTCTCAAAACAAGATTTAGAGACATAAAAATGTTCCTGTTTAACTTCTTTTTAGTTTTGAGCCTTGAGTCATCTGCTGAAGTTCTTTTCTACAACCTTGAAAAACAGAAAAATGCCTTCCTGCCCACATGAAAATCCAGAATCTCTATCACCTCATTCCAGGTGCTTCTGCTTCCAAAAATTCTACAAGAAACAAGATCAACCATAAAGTCATGGAAGTTCGTAACTCTGCTGGACTGAGGGGTTGTTTTATCAAAGACATCATCTCTTTGGATTATATTCTGATGAAATTTTGATTTGCTTTTCATTTTTCCTTCAACCATTGATGTGTAGTTTTCTTTTATATTTTTTTCCTTTCTTATAGAGGACAGAGAATTAATTTATTTAAAAAAAAAACTCATTTAGCCACCCATATTCGCAATGGAAAGTTTCCTTTTTGCCACCACTTATTGGATTTTTCCCCAAGAAAAAGGAAATTACTCTTGACAAGCTTAGTTATGAATAGTGGCTGGCTTTGCTTGGATCAGAACTCATAGGAAAAAGTTGTGTTCAAGGTAACCTGGCTAGACTGTGTTTCAATAATTCATCAAGCAGTAGGCAGCTTTGCTGAAACAATGGCAGACCGTTTTCCAGAGTCCCTAATAACAAATAATCAGCTAAACACTCTTGGTTGCTTTTTGGTTCTGCCTTTTCCTTTTTAGGTATAGCAATCACGGTTACAAGGGATATTGGAGCTTTGAAAATACTAGTAAACAAGAGAAAGCTTAGAATAAAAAACAGAAAAAGGGAACACTGCTCTGACTTGAAAGGAAATCTTCCCTGTCTTGAAACAATCCACGGACCACATATTTTCTCTGCTGATACAGAAAGCCTATTGCTTCTTCTAAATGATGGGTTTACCTTCTCATTCCAGACAGTCCCCCACTGCCACCTGTGATAGTTTGTAACTGTGTAGCACCGCCAGCCAACAGGTCTGTGAGTGATGTGTGTTTTTTGAGTTATTCTATTTGATTTTAGTAATCAAAAAAATACAGCATTTAAAAATGTTGACGTCTGTCGAGTAGCCCTTCCTTAAAAAAAGGGGAGAATTATAAAGAAGACAGGAAAAAGATTCCTGGCAGCAATCCTTATCCTCACTTGACTGGCTATAAAGAAACAATGGCAAAATGCTTCAAACCCTACTCAATTACAACAAGTACACGTTTGCAGCTTATCACAGTCTGTTCCCTCAAGTTTCCTGTTGGCAACACCAACCTTTAGCTATACTTTAGTTATTTTGCTATTTAATTCTAATTAAAATTCACCAAAAAAGGCCAAAGGAATCAGAGCATTCATACATAGTTTTCTGAAGGACTCTCAGTGACCACCAGTATCCCTCAGATGCCTGGGTTTGTTTCCATTGGGTTTCCATTTCACTTAGGTGCCAAGATGCCTTACAGTATGTGGTTTGCATCAGTCCTCAACTAAGGGCACAGAAACCATTATTCTTCCCACAATGACTGCAGTAACCACTTGCCAGCTGCCCTTTTGATTGCAATTGCTTATCAGTCTGGCAAAAAAAGGCAATCCATTTACTCACTGCCTGAAGTTCCCTTCATATCCCTTGGGAAAAAAAATGAGCAGGGAGGACACTTACTACCATCCCAGAGCCTCCGTACTAAGAAGTTTTTAACCAAAGTTATTAGTAAGCTGATAACCTCATAATAACTTCTACTCTTAGAAAAAACACTTAAAAAAAATTAAACCATCTGCAGTAATACCCTTTATGCCAAGACGGAAAATCTGAACATCTGGAATATCTGACACCTGAAGGACGCTCCGGGGGTAAAGCACAACAGCTACTTGCCAGGCAGGGCCAAACACTAGAGAGAACATCCAAATTCAGTTGCCAACAAAAACCTGTGGTGTTTGGTATGTAATTAGAAGTTGCAGAAACACAAATGCATGTTTCTACCTCACAGGAGCACAAAGCAAACAAAGCAAGATGAAACAATGAACAACTGTTTGTTGGGAAAACGATTCCCCAGGTCAGATCTCTTCACTGCGTAATGAGACAGAAACAAAATCCAAATTTGTGCCTGTGTTTCATTTTCACTGTTGAACAAAGGGTCCTTTCCTTTATTTGTGTGTGCCAAGTCAGTCAATGATTACAGGCTATTATTCTTTTTTTTTTAATAAAATATGCTACTCTCTTAGGATTCACTGCTTTGTGCTCATGATATTGTGAATTTAAGGACCTTAAAATTTAAATATAATTCATTAAGGTTAGTTACTGTGAACACTATATAGACTTAATTTAACAAAGGAGGATGTCAGTATTTGACACTGCAGAAAAACCAATTCATGTCCTTCTCTATTCAGGAGAGGTACAGGGCTGATTACCAGCAGTGCACAGGGAAGTGCATCTTGCGTGGGGAAGTCACTGAACTGCAAGGGTTGGAAGGGTCCTCTAGAGACCATCAAGTCCAATCCCCTTCTACATCAGGTTCCCTACAATAGGTCGCACAGGTAGGTGTCTAGATGGGTCTAGAATATCTCCATAGAAGGAGACTTCACAACCTCTCTGGGCAAACTGTTCCAGTGCTCCATCACCCTTACTGTAAAGAAGTTCTTCTGCACGTTAATATGGAACAGCAGTTTCCAGGGTTACTTACACTTGAGGCAAAGATCACATGCTCTCAAAATAGGAAGTGTTGCCCTGGAAAACAATCAAGTATGGACACTGGCCACAAATGCCCTCTAATCCCATATGATAATTATTATTACATTCCTGTTATTTATATTATCCTTATTTATTTATTATTTATTTTTATTGTTCCCCTTCCTACGTTTAACTAGTGATAGCTAGACAAATAGCAACAATACCAGGAGATGACCTCTGCACTGAGGACTCGGATTTGAGACTGCTCCTTACATTCCCTCCCAGCAACTCCCTTCTTCCTCCTTCCATCCAGTCTTCCACCCCATTCTTGTTCTTGATCCAAAGTTCACATAACAGCCTAACGTGAAAAATTACACTGTCCAACTAAGCAGGGCAGGCATCTTTTCTATGTTGCTCTTGCAGAGAAGCCAAAAGCCATGGTCTACATTCTTCAAACAGGTGGTATTGGTGTAGGAGTTGCCACAACAGAAGAGTTGTGATTCACAGGCACGAGTAGCTTTATTTAGCCGGGGCAGAAAACCATAAACTGGCTTTAACGCATCTGAAATAAACCTCTGAAATGCCTCCCAGCTCCCCAGCATGGATATGCCCCCCAGCTCTGTCCCCGGGGACATTCAGGGATCCCACGCATCCTGGCTACAGCAATGTGAGCCCAGGTATTGACCAGAACAGCATGCCCCTGGCTCCACGTGTGGCCATAAAGCTGTGGGCAGCTGGCTGGGTGGCAACCACCGCCTGGGGGTTCCTGGGCATTGGCTGGGGGGGGGGGGGGGGGGGTGAGACACTGCATTGCTGGCAGGCCATTGGTTAGTGAGCAGTTGTACTGTTAGCTGGGCTCAGCTGTTAAGTAGGTGCATTGCTGATAACTGTATACATAAATATATACATACACACACACACACACACTTATCACTGCATTTTTGTTTCCATTTTCCTCTTCCATCTTAGTAAATAGTTTTTTTTATCTCAACCATAAGTTCCATTTTGTTTCCAACTCTTTCCCTCTTTCCACTTGGGGGAGAGCGAGCAAACAGCTGTGTGGAGCTGTGCTTCTGCCAAGTTAAGCCACAACGCTTAAAAATATAGAATTTATGCACGTATTCTACAGTTGACAGAAGAGTCCACACCACAACCAAAAAATACACAATTGGAAAAATATTTTGTTGATGACACTCAACTTAAACTAACGATAACACGAGATACCTTAGAATATATTCAGGGCATCACTAAAACTATTTTAACTCTACTGAGTACCTTAATTATCTTAGCCAGACATCTAAAGCACAGCATAGTCTTGAATACCTTTATGAGAACACTGCTATCTCTCATCACACTATCAGCATGCCACAGGCAGGTGACTCCATCAGCCCCAGAGTCCTGAACTCTCACTGCGATTCCACCTCCTGGAAGCTTTACAAGGAAGTTTTAGAGATCGGGATTTCAGTTTATTTCACTTTGCTGGCAGTGCTGACAGCCAGAAAACTAATGTGCAAACCGCAAACGGCCAAGAGGAAGGAGAATGACAGACAAGAAATAAAGCAAGCTAATAAATTCTTTTTTTCCTTACAGGTTGTCCGGTCCTGCAATTTTTGATTCCTGCAAAATGAACACCTGACTGCTTGAAATAGCATTATCACACCATTACCTGAACAAGTTCAATATATTGACTGTTAGGGGTGGGGTGCCTCTCTCTCTATCATCCATAAAGAGCACTAAAAGGTTCTGCAGTTTCTCTCTGCACTGCAACATCAATAAGCCAGTTCTCATTTAAGTGATGAGAGCATAAAGCAACCAGGAGAAACAAACAGATCTACTCCTAGCTAGGAGCGTACTTAAGAAGGTATTTAATAGGGTTTTCTAGAGAAGGCTTCTATGATTTCATTAGACGAGACTTCAAATCTTTTTAATTAAACATTAATAAAACAACAAACACTTCAAAAAGTCAGACTTCCACTGATAAATATATCTGATATCTTAAAAAAAAGTTTATTTGGATTAATGCAGCTCAGTCCTTAAATATAAGAACATAAAATACTGTACTTACAAAAGCTTTAATGCCATGTACTGTCTATTAGTGGTGTTAAGACTCTGTAATAACGTTATGTTTATATGTGACTGGGGGTACTCAGAGCGTGAGACTCTTCTGCTCTTTGGCTTCTGTTATCTCCTGCAGTTTCTAAACAGTTGCGGCAGCCAGAAATTTTCGGTCACATATAATTAACCAACAGAATATTGCATGAAAATATATCTCAAGTTTTCAAATTCTGAAACAAAATACTGTGCATATTACTGGTGGTTGGAACTAGGCCATCTTTGAGGTCCCTTCCAACCCAAGTCATTCTATGATTCTGTGATTTTATGCTGTATCCTGTCTGCATTAAAAGGATGCAATACAGAATGATATAATCAAAAGCACAGTATTAATAAAATCCATATCTTCGTATATTTGCCATTAATATAAGTATGCATTATGAATTACATAAAAGATTTTAGCGCTGCAATCTTTAACAATATTATGTTGCCAATTTACTGCACGCAATTGACTCCAATTAGTAAATGAAAACAGATTAGTAAGACATTTTCTCACACTCATAACTGCATAATGCCATACTGTTAGGAATGCAAATCCATAAGGGAACATTAAAAAATATTGCTTTGTAAGTTACAGTCACCGAAAAGAAAATGTAAGACACGAAAACATTGCCTTTAATATCACTAAGCTGTTTAACTAGTCCCTCCTCCAAGTGAAGTCTGAATTATCTTTCACTTCATGGTCCGATAAATTATTAATATAAAATGGGAAAATCTGGGGAACGATAGTTTGTTTAGAGCTTCAGAGCATACACAGTAGATGAAGAGTTACAAAAACACGACAAAAATTTTGCTGTGAGGAGTTAATACAGCAAAAGGGAACAGCTGGAGACTATTAAAAGCACTCATTAGAGAGAAGAAGCAGCAAACTGTTCTAATTGGGTCAGCTGACAGGTGGCTGTGCTTCTGCAGAACCCTCCCGGCAACCACAGAGATTGATGCTGCTGTGAGATCTTCAGATGAGGGGTGCAGCTGCAAACTGCCCTGCAGCTCAGGATACCCTGAAGGACCTCAAATGACCATTTCAAGTCATCTCAACGCTCAACAATGCACACGGAGCAAAATGACTACTGTATGTTTGGGAAGGAAAGGAAAACATTGAGGGTGCATAAAACATTGGTCTCTTAACTAAAGCTATGAACTCAGTAACTGATATCTCGTATGCACGGTGTGGATATAGGCAAATCATTTTCACCTCTTCACGCCTCCATTTCTCAACTGAAACAATTCTCACTTCATCAGACCCTCCAAAAAGTTTATGGTTCAGACAATTAACATGTAACCTCTGCAGAAAAACACCATACAGAAATGCCCCCACCCACAACCTGCAGGCAACTCTCCCACTCTCCACCCTACTTACTTATAATGAATATCAGAAAAATCCTATATGCAGGTGACCACTTGTTAACTTACTGAGCTCACTCTTTCTTTAGATATATATAATGTATACATATATAACCTTTACATACATATATTTACATATATATATATATATATATATATAACCTCTCCTAGCAAATTAGCAGAATGATATTTAGATCTGGTACGTGAATGAGTTAGGAGCCATGCTTCTAGTGACCCCAAAACTGACAGAGACTAAAGCACATAGGACCAGGTTTCCTGCAACTCAGTCAACAATGCACAGCTCATACTGCTTCCCACCTTCAATCAGCATCAGCAGTTTTACATCAAAGTCACAGCACACATTAAAGAAAGACGGAAAAACCCATACATATATTCTGTATTTGATGTTTCACACTGCAGTTGTAGTAGGTGCTACATAATCACTAATAGACCTTCTGGGAAAGGCAACTTCAATACAAAGCTCTCAAATATTTATGGTTGTCACGCTTTATCAGGACTTTTTCTTACTTTCTGCACTTTCAGGCCCTAAGCTATATTATCTGGTGCATAGCCTTGCTTAGCACAAGCAGTGATCACAGCTGTACTAATAAGAGACTGCTTGCTTTATTTACAGTACTTCAATCTGAAACACAGTTACTACAGCGAGTTTGAATTCACTGTAATGAATTTGTCTCCTCTTGCAGGAATGTAGGATATAGTAACTCTTGCATGGGAATGCTTGAGGCTCTACCTGAAGTACTTGCTCCATTTCAGATCAGCACCCTCTCTGCAATACTCCACACTATAGCGTTGCCACTATTATATCTGGGGGAAGCTTGGAAGTGAACTATTTAAGTGATTGACAGTAACTCACTCCAGCACAAAAAGTGCCAGGTCGGGGCAAGGAGCTCGCTGATCTGAGTGGGAAGTCTCACATTGCAGCAGCTGCCTCCACCGAATCTGACTTGTGAATAAAGGACTTGTTTTCTGTCTTGGCTTTGAATTAAAATTTTGTAAACACAGACATTTGCCGAAACATTTAAAACAATTTATCTGACTCCTGAATGAATGGTTGTTTTCTCTGGAGGAGAGTCAAAGCCTGAATCTCTATTCAGAGAAAATTTCAGATGATTGGTGAACAGTGGAAATTCCTGTCTCTGCTTCTGATCTTTGCAATGTCAGCAATTCTGATTTTCACTGTTTTAAAAAAATAAAAATAAAAAATAAAAGAGCACCCAAGGAACAAAAAGACTTCAAGGTATTTTTTCAGTATATTCCTCCCTTCCCTTTTCTCCCCTAAGGATCAGAGCTGAAAGGAAGGGATGCTTCCATTAGTCACAATCTAATGGCATAGCAGGAGTTCACTGGGTGCAGAACTTTACAAAACTTTATTTTAAAATCTTTTTCTTCCCTTTAAAAGCCCACTTTAAAGAGGTGCTGAGTTCCCACCCTTTCCTGCTGAAGTTTCTGGGACAAAATGCATACCCTCAGCTTTCCAAGAGATAGAGGCAGTGTTCACAGTCACTGACCAAGATGTCAGGGTGGTCTCAAAAATATTCCCGTTGTACAAAACACCTTCCAAAAGAAGCAAACCAGAATATCAGTGCTTGGAGAAAAATGCAATTAGCCACTGAATATCCCAGTTTCAAAGGTTGGGTACCTTTCCTCAGACAAACCTGACTGGTAAAAACAGAGGAGGTCCTGGGCCTTAGGCATTAACAGATCCACCAGTGCATTTCATGTCTCTAACTGCTGACAGCACAAGGCTTCTCAGGATCTTGAGCAAAGAGCTCAGTGTTTTGAAGCAATCAGCAGCATTGTATTTTTCTAGCTTTTCATCTGAGGCATAATGAAAGAAGAGAAGCAAAAGCTTCTTGTATCCTTCCTGTGCTTTTAAGATATTGGCTCACCGTCAGGCTCATCTCAGACCAAATGACTTAGATTTATTTCTCTGATCAGTACAGAAATTATTTCATATGCTAGCAATATTGTTAAGCATGAGAAACACAGAGATCTCTTAACTGCAAGCTTATTGTTCAAACAGTTGCTTGTGAAGAAAAAAACAACACTTTATGGTGAGTCTTCAATAAAATAAAAGGTCAAATATTGGGGAAGAACCGTGAGGACAACAAGACTGTCTGTGTGCTAAAGGGCTGCCCTGGCTCATGCACAGATGTAGAACCAACTTAGTTTCTTCACAGCCAGATCAGGCTATTTATTTTGCAGATTTCTGAAGCTACTATGTAAATAATTAAATACAATTTCCTAAAGAACAGCCCAACACAAGTGAAATGAAGAGGTGATTCCTGTTAATTTTTAAGCCTACATGAACATAACAGAAATTAGATTTATTTCAATTTTGCTTAAACTCTCATACAGTTATACCGGAAAAGGTGCACATTGTGTCATTCCTCTGAAATTATCCGTGATTTACAGAAATAGCTGCTCACAGGGCTTTGCATGACAAACAGGAGTACTGAAGTACAAGGGGAAAAAAAAAAATCAGCACAGCCCTGTTACGTGGAAATACAACCAATTTTCTTCGAATCCATCTGGTCTTATCTAGGACTGAAACCATTGCCTGGAATATGCTCTCTTCAGCTCCTCCACTGCACATCTTGTACTTTACTGGCCCTTCAAAACATCTTAAAAATAGTGGTTTATTCTCTCTTTGTTCTCCAGCAACCACAGTCCCTCACTCGTTTTGTTACATCTGGCTTGCAACATGTCACGGGAGAACAAGAAGCTGTCCTATCACATAGAGAAGGTAAGGTTTAATTTCACCTTTTTGTCCTCTTAGGTCGGTGGTGGAATGCATGAAAAGAGACCAGGTATCAGGCATCAAACAAGCCAACCACCACCCTTGCTTCCATGTTTTTCACTCAGAATTCATACAGCTACTGTCAAGAGATCCTGGTCTGTGGCAAAGGCTTATGGGTGTTATGACAGTTGAGCAGTTGTAGAAAACAAAAATTCCTGTTACAAACAGAAGCTCATCCAGCATTATTACCACCTTCTTAATTCAAAAAAAGAATACAGAACCAAACCTAGAACTGAGATCAGAGCCCTAGTGTGAAGAAACTGTATAACCAGAAAAAAACATCAGAGGATTGGGCTCACTGGATTGCTCCGTTTCCCAATTTTTCTCCAGCAAGGCTGCACAGTTACAGCTGCAGTTTTAACCTATAATTTTGCCTGAACATTCACAATGATAACTACCGGCAGAATTATTACGTCTAACTACTGTACCATCCAGATCCAACTTGGTAGAAGGACTGAAATCCAACAGCATTTGGGACTTGCTGTCAGCTTACATAGAACGAACAGGACAACCAAATTCAACAGAAGCAGTCTTCACATTAAGGCCAACCAAACTACAGACCAGGTAAGACAAATAAAAAACGCAAGTCTGCAACACTGATGCCTCAGTCTCCCAGTTTTCAGGCCTGCAGTTTGAACATCAGCATTACGTGTCCACACCAAGAAATCAGTAATAGGATCCTTTTGTTTACACATACCAGATATCTTTCCTCCTGCCTCATGCTGGGGGTACGGATCATGTGATTCTGTTCTCCTCTCCAGTCTCCGAAACGTCGGAAAAAATAATTGGATAGAAACCGATTGACAGGATCTCTAATAATATTGATGTACACCGGCTGGTCTCCTCCAAACCTGGTGGGAAGGAAAGTGAGGTGAATGTCATCAGAAGGTTTCAGACAGGAACATGTATCTGTCTTTCACCTGAACGTTCTCAAACTTTCTCTACAAGGCTAGAAGCAAAACTGAAGCTTACAACTATTTACGAAACTCTGTAAAAGCACACACAAGATCTCTCAAGGATTAAATGTAAATACAATATCACCTTAAGCTGTACTGGACTATAAACATTCTGGTTATACTAAAGATAACCTGTTTCCACTGTCTGTGGTTATGCTTCTGTTTTCTCCTTACCGTGTTCAGATGAAGAACTTTCTGCAGTTGAAACCAAGGACGAACGTTTATTTTCCTAAACACTTGCTTCCTGCCTGGAAAGTCATGTCAGAGCAGGCAGTGCCTGATGCTGAGTGCCATGAGGCAGCCCTGAGCCACCTTCACCTGTACAGTAAGAACACGCAAAGGATTTTGCAACAATCAGGCATATTTCAAAAGGCTCCCTCTGGATGAGCTGAAAGATATGCATGGTATTTCCATCTTTCTATTTGCTGTAACTTGTGCAGATCTTCCTCCCCTCATCCCCGAGTCTGCTCCATATCTGCTGGATTTGAGGTTATTTAGTGGTTACGTAGTGCCTTGCCCTCATACTGCATTTACTAGAAATATAAAAATACTAATATGAAAATTCCTGCATCAAAAAAGAAATTAAGAATCAATTTCAAGTACACACAAGTCCAAGAAAAGATCTGTCCAGGGTCTGTATAGAAGACAGCAAAGGAACCTGCAGTTGGGGGTACCTGCCTCTGCCCAGTAGTTAGGACGAGCACATTCCATTTAATATGCAGGATAGAGAAGGAGAAAAGGAGGAAAAGGGAGCTTCAGTAGTTAAGGCCCATGATTATACTGCATTTTCAGAACATTAAAACACTGACTGCTTATTTAACTTCAATACCCATCACCAACAAATGACGCTAATATCCAAGCCACTGTGATTACGCTCTTCCTTGGTCGAAACAGAAGGATGGACATTTATGTTCTGGAACAGACTTATGGATTATAATGATGTAAGACCTAGCAAATTAAACCTATTTGGATTGAGATGTCCCTAGGAGAAATTCAATTCGGAATTTACCTGATCTAATTATGATTACATTTGTCCCGTTTCCCCATTTTAAGGAACAATCTTTTGTTAAGCTCATTATGTATTTTGAAAGCTTGAGGACATAGCCATATTTAAGTATTTAAATGCTGCTCAGATGATTTTCTAAGGCACAGTTTACATTTCTTCTAAAACATGAACTATTAGAACAGAGGATACTATTTAGATTTTAAAAGTCCTCAGCTTTTCTTCATCTCAAGTCAGATGAATAGCTGAATATGTACAATAAAAAACCAGGGCTCTTCAAAATATTAAACATGCAGCAAAATTATTTAAAAATATTAATTACAGTAAGAGCCAAGAGAAATCCCATCCAGTTTCAACTTCATTTTTATCCCACGACTCCTTTGACCAGCGAGCTCATTATTTATGCATATCTTTTCTAAGCCTATCAGTAATTACATAAGTAATTTCTTTCTTTATGCGTATCAGTAATCTCAATGACCTTAATCTGAAAACGCACGACAGCAAAAAACTTTCAAACAATCCAATTAAGAAGGCAGATGCTCCTTGCTTCCTGATTAGTACATAGGCCCATTAGGACATATGCGTGCAAGGGAAGTTTTCTGAATTCTTCTCCAAGATAGCTTTTGTTGCTCTTTTCACTGTCATACAGAAATAAGACTTACATGAAAAACAGACACTCCTGCAAATACCACAGAAAATTAAAGGTATTAAGCTTTGTCAGTACATATTTAAACAGAAAAAGGTTGGTGAGTGCCATGGTTTGTAGCCACAAAAACGATCATTCCAAGTGAAATTGCTGGCAAGATTAGGTTGCACCTAAAGTACTGAACACGTTATTTTCCTGCTGTTTGATCAACAGTAATCTAAAGACAGAAGTGAAAGAAGAGTAGTAAAGAAAAGGGGAAGTGATGAAGACATCAAGAAGAGATGAATGCAGCAGCAAGTTGTCTCAAGACAGAGACAAAGATTACAGAAGCCAGAGTGCATGGATATCCAGCCTGGGATTCGTAGAAGCTGTTAAGCCTAAGAAAGAAAAAGCAAGAACAGATGGTTACCAATGTCTAGATACAAATATTCAACAAATATTCACTGCCTTTTCTGAAGAAAAAAGGAGGGGCCAAATTGCATAACCAAGCAGCCCAAGTATTAGAGCCTGTTCTTCTGGCAAAGTCATGTCCCTGAACATCTGAACTTCAGACTTGGTACCAACAGCTCTGAGAAGAGACATATGCAAACTCGTCTGTCCCCAGAGGATGGCTGGGATGGGAAATCACCCACTGAGAACTCAGAGAAAGCTATTTCTGAAATAGAGACTGCAGCCTCCCAGAAAAACAGGCAGCTGAAATTTCTGATTTCTTGCACGCTTTAACCAGGCTGGTAGAGACCCAGCTGCAATTGCTCCATCAGGCAGCAAGCAGGGAGTTTTTAGAAAAATTAAGTCTTTTCCTGCTCATATTCAAATTTGCATGTTTTAAGCATAGTTTATCAGACTTCAAATTCCAATCTCTTGTTTCTATAGACTGTACCGAGACTCTTGGTTGGAAACTCAGCAGCAGCTGAAGGACATAAAAAATCCCAATGATTAACAATCAATAACCTCAGGCTACTTAGAGGGGGAAAAAAAAAAAAAGGAAAATCAATGCTCCATTTGCCTGAGTATGTTCTGTGCATTTTTAGTTAGCTATCAGCCACATCATATTAAATATTACTTAGCTCTCCAAAACACAACTTTTCAAATTAATAACACTCATAAAAATGCTCCAGCAAACAATAACATACAACACTCTCATTATATACCATATAAGCTTACATATACTCAAATAACTGTTGGAAAAGATCAGAAAGGAAGCCAATTATGTTCTTCCAAGCCTGAGCAGAAGGTGTATCTTCTCTGGGAAGCATTTGGATCTTGCATGATAAATGTACTGGATAGAGCCCTTTCATCCCTAGCAGTGCATCGCTGTAACTGAGTTGAGTGGGACAGGACACCACTTCTCCAATGGAGAGCTCAAAAGGTATACTCCAACTGTCCACAAAGCTCTTCCTGCACTTAACTTCGCTTGATGCATTTAACATATACAATTACATCATGTTTGTTTTAACTGCTCTGCTGTGACAGGTATATTTTCAGAGTCCTCATCAAAATAAATAGCTTATTCGCAGGCTTCAATCAACAACACTAAGATTTACTAATAGTTCCCCATTTCTCTCTCTCTCTTTTTTTAATAAAATGGATGGAAGAAGAAGGTTGAGAAATATGCCAGATGTTGAGTCTGCCCTAGAAAAATGTCTCTGATGAATTTTGATTCTGTTATTTACATGAGCATAACCTTTGTTCAAAACAGCTTACAAACCACTTCTAAGTTAAGAATAATAATAAAAAAAACAATTACAGAATTCAAAAAGTTCAGCCAAGGCGAGTTGATTTACTGCAGAATGGGGGATTTCTGAGCTCCTGTAATTCATCATTTCAGTTCTTTTTAAGAAAGGTTAAACATGAATTCAAACCTATCACTTCACATCAGAAGGCTGCTGCACTTCTGCTCAGCACAAAACTCTTTGCAGAAACAGAAGCATGCTTTTGTATCCCTACAGGTAGAGGAAATCAAGATACTCAACCTTTTATCTGTAAGAACTATGATTCCCTATTGCTCTTTTAATGTAAATTATTTCCTCTTAAATTAGTTAGTTGCTGCAAGTTCAATATAATGGAAGCAAACAGGAACTGACAGTGACCTAATACTAATATGGATAGGCACGTAGCATCCTTAGAAAGGAAGCACAATTTCCTTTTGCAGCTCTATACAACCATGCTGAAAGCCCAATTACCTAGGAAGCTTTACAGATGAATTATGTTACAGCTCCATTACCTGATCTGCAGCACAGTTTCAAGGAGAGATCATATTAAAAACACTAATGTAGAACTTTCGGCTTTTTGGGACGTAAGATGCGATAAAATCAAATTCTGTCTTCTGGAATTGTATTTTATTTGCAGAATTAGAAATGGAAATTTACTGTAACAACTCAACAAACACATCTGGCAAAGTAACACCATTCTGTACATGAGACAATGGGCAGCTCTGCGTTGTTCCACCAACCCTCTCCAAGGATGGGCTAACACCTTTTCTGCAACAATTCCCAGAGGATCAGGCAAAAGTCTTGCCTGCATGGTGCTGCATGGTTTTGCCAACCTCCAAACTCAGGAGTTTACCATCCTAATTTTGTGTCTTCATCTTGTGCTGTAGTTATGCTTTCAAGCGCTCTGTTGGAATCTTGGAGGAAAAAAAAAAGGTGAGCTGAGATAAATTTTTTAGTTTTAAGACTGCATTCTTGGCTGGGCTGCCCTCAAATGGAAGGCATGATACAAGCTGCATAGTGATTCAAGGTTAATAGCAAAATGGTGCAAAGTGACAATATTGCACTTATTAATCACATCTTCTAAAACTACGACGTCAACAGTAGGAATTTCAGCTTCTAAAGTGACTTGTGTGGGTAATATCGCTGTAAAAAATACCAAAATGATAGCTTAGTAAGCTGCCTCAGACTAGTGAACAGCTAGCAGCTTAGACCATCAGGCCTTGTATTTCACTATCCTATAAATCTCCCAGAATATGTGATGCTGTATTTCTGCCAGCCTTTTACATTCCTGCATAGTAAACATACAGAGAGTTATTTTTCCCCTATGCCTTTCATTATGCTAAGGATATGAAAGTAGTTTGAAATTCATAATGAGAAGCACCAACATAGGCACAACTCTTGTCTGTCTCTGTAGAGCATCCCCAGCTCAAGCAAAGGTAACACTTGAGGGGGAAATACTAGTGGTGTTTTCATTTATCTCATGCAAAGTAACAACTGGAAACAAGAGAGAAAAAAACTTATTATCGACACAACCCTAATCTCAGCTTAAGTCAAACTCTACGTGATTTAAAATCAATCAGTTCCAGATACCTTGCATTTAAGGCTTGTGGAAGGTCTGGCTCAGGAACTCTCTGGACCTCTAACTGACATTTCCTTACAATTTAGAGAGTTTTCCATCAGAAGCAGATGTTGCACATTACAGAACAACAGAAAATGTAATTACAAATTATTAGGAGAAATCCCCAACAAACAGTAGAACAGCTGATAAAGTTGGAAAGTATTAAATCTACCAACATGGTGTGCAGAAAAAAATCCGTCTTTGAAATTCACTGATATCACAGATCTGTGACACGTATTCACAAAACATTTTGTGACTTGACCTCTTAAGGAAGGCTATCGCACAAAGAATGTAGGCAAGGGTCAGAAGTTACAATGTGCTCAGTATTGAATGTTCAACTTCCTGTCTGAACCCATTTATCAGGATTGTTAAGGGTGACTCCAGCTGTCTCATGGAAACGGCTGTCACAGAGGAGCTGAAGACAAGGCGAAGGGTGTCCATATGGAAACCGAAATGCAGTAAATTGGGCGTAATGAGAAACTGCCTTTCATCGCACGCTGTAACTTAGTAGTACATGTTGTTTTACAACACACACAATATAAAAGTCAGTGTAACCAAAACTGCAAACGTGGCTGCCATGTTCCAAATGAGAAATTCTAAGTAATCACCATCAAATAGAAGAATATGAGTCCATTATCATGCTTGAGTATTTGAAACAATGCTATTTAATACTTCTATCTGTGAGTCAGAAGAAAAGCAGAAAACCGCTGATTACATTTTCAGATGATGAAGTTGCAAAAGAAGAGGATAATGAAGGGACCAGGTTACTGATAAAAAGCCACTTGACTCACAGGGCAGGCAAGACATAAGCAAACAATAAGTTGTTGCGCAGCAAACAAATCTCTGAGCACTGAGACATTCAGAGGAAAGGAACAATTCTGCTAAGGACATGTATGCTTGCACAGACTACCAGCAGTGAGAGACCTTACAGATCAGAAGGATCCTAGATAGGAGCAGAGAGGAGCAAAGATCTGGCACAGCACTAACATGACCACCATCCAAGCTCCAAGTCATTCCTAAGCAAAGCATGCACAAAGTTCAGAGCAGAGTCACGAGGATGATGCAAAAGATACCTTGCAATGGAAAAATGTCAAGGTCAGAACCTTCACCGTGAAAAGAAAACAAGAAGGAAAAAAACAGCAGAGGAGGCTGAGAGGTGATTTCACCACAGCATATAAAAATTTACACATGAAAGCTTACATAGGAGAAAAATGTCTGTCTAATGCATTATTCAAGGGTGAGAAAGAATACAGAAGTGGCTTGGGACTGCTGTAATGCAAATTTTTGCCCCAAGGCAGGATCAGCCATGCATTTATCACTAGAAACTACAAAATTGTTAAGTACAATCTATTTTGTTGCTTTGCTGCTCCTATAATTCAAGCATTTTCACAGACATCTAATCTAGAACTCTGTAGGTGCAATTTAAAACCACCACTTCTGAAATCATTAGATTTAAAGAACAGTATATTCCCTTTGTCTTTATATAATATTCAAAACTTATTGCTGTTTCCTCTTTCCCAGTCATCTCTCTATTTTCTTTCTCTGCCCTTTCAGACTTTCCACACGACTCCTTTTTTTTTTTCCTCTCTTGTCTTTTCTTTTACTTTCTTTTGGACTCCGAGTAATCGACATCTTTCTTAAACTAATTTACTCCAAAATTGGTAATTTAATCTACAGCACAAAAGTGAGCACAGAAACCAAAATGACAGTAGGAAGCATAATTTAAGCATTATGCTTGAACCCATCGACATTCAGCTCACACTTAACTAGATTTCAAGTAATGACTTCTATTCAGAGAATATCGTATCACCAGCTAAATGAAAGCTAAAACGGCTACTATGTGAAGAATGCAGGAAATCTGTGGCAATAAATTCTAAATCAGTTAATCTTAAAAACTGGAAAAACTCACTATGGAGCAATGTTTTCTTAAAAAAAAAAAAAAAGAACAAAAACAACCCACAAAAACAGCAGCACAAACCTGCAACCGCCTAGACCATACAAAGGTCAAACTGCATGTTAGATTCGTGCTTAGCCTTCCAGTTAAAAAGCTTAGCCACAGTTAAAAAACATCATTACACAGTCAGAGCATTAAAAAAAATTAGTATAAAAAAAGAAAAACGACGTAGGAGGGAGTACAGCACCATGTGGCCATTCATGAAATGTGTACTTTACAAGGTGGACCTCACATGGTGGTAGAAAGTGTTTCATGATGTGTTAGCAAAAAATATAGATTATAATGAACACACATAAAGACACAGTGTTAAGGCTGGGCACATCGGTTTAGCTGACATTTCCCTACTTTTAAGGGCTTACCTAGAGGGTAGTAACTTTTTTCTTAACGTACTTTTAATGATATTGCCTAGGTGTGCATGTTTTTTCTTTAAGGAGGAAAAAAAAAATCAACAACATGAAACTACTTTAGTAGATAAACTTAGGCTGCAATCATTGTTTCAAGATGTTGTTTTAAGGAGGTATTTGAAGAGCCCAATTCCCCCCAGCAACAGAGTTGTACAGAATCAGTGCAAGTTGACTGGACCACTGAAGGTCATACAAAGTATACTTTAGTCTGTCCTTGGAGGGACGCAACCATTCTGCACCTTCTAAGACCAGCTCCATGCATTTGCCCAGCATGCTTTTTTCACAAACTAGTTGTGCATAGTTAAAGCACGTAATGGGTATGTTCTGCAAACACCTGCTTTCTGTGTGTTTTTTTTTGCTCCCGAGAAACGGAGAAACAAGAATTCTCAAGTTGTTCATAAATGTGAGGGTTGTGACAAATATTTCGTGGTTTTATTGACCTCTCACCAGTCTATAAAAAAATTACAAATGAAATTCTATTTCCAAATCAACAGACCGGAGACACACACACAGGTTAAGTCATGCCAAAACAAGACAACTCTCTTTTAAAAAATAGCAGATGTATCACACAACCCTTTCAAATGATGAACAATCTAGCATGCAAGGCTTTCAAATACCAAGCTTCCAGTACGAAGTGCTCCTGCCTTAAACATGCAGCTGATTGACATATAGCTGATTGACATATATTGATGACATATAAGCAAGTTAACTTTTCAAGATTTGCCTTCTTTTTGTTTGCTGGCCACACATTTTATATAACCCATGAACAGGGAATGCTGTAATGTCAAAGTGCCGTGTTAAGCTGTCATTTTTAGAGCTGCTTCTGTATCTGAAGAAACACATAACTGGTGAAAAACAGAACAAAAAACCCACAAATAAACCCTGAACAATACTCAGAAATTAATTACAGTTTTGAGTTTATTCGAAGTGAATGTCTGCCTTCATCTGCCTTCATACAGCGTGTGATATACTGCTATTCATAATTCAGAACTGTGGTATGAATTGAAGAAAAGTCTGAATTCATCAGCATCACTGCATGTGACTGTGCCTGTCCCTACAGCAGATTCATTTTTATCAGTTAGTGTTGGCCACTGCATCCGTTTAAAAAAGAAATACAAAGTCAGTAATGCTGATACGGACTGTTTACCAAAAACAATTTTACAAGAAAAACAAGGACTTGGCACATTAGCTCAACTAATGAATAACAGAAAACCAGAAATATGTCTTATGTTGATGACAGTGACTAAAAGCAACCCTACCCTCAGGAGCAGAAGACTTAAGACTTCCCTTCCACAGCCTGCCCCCACATCCCTCATGCACCAAGCAAGAAAGACAGCAGAGCTGGGGCTGGCATCCAAGCAGTGGTGGCCACTGCCTATGGCTGAGCAAAATGTCTGCGAGCTCCGTCTGGCTTGGCTTTCCCATCAGCAGGGGCATCTGAAGAAATGAAGTTGTCTCTGAGTCCTCTGCTGACCTTCCAAATTTGACTAGAAACTGGTCAACAGGTTGAGAAATTATTCAGAAAATAGGCATAGGGGAGAAACTGGAAAGATAGGCACAACTGTTGGAACTGCTGTATATCTTAATTCCTCAGAAAATTACGCTAAAAGGGACGTATTGCCCCCTCTTCTCAAGCACATGCACCCAGACACTAAACACACACACACTGCAGGTATTACAGTGCAACTGAAGAAAGAACAGGGAAGCAGCTCAGCAGTGCAGACAACGTGTCCTGCTGCCGAGCATTAATTCATCCAGGCCTCAAACAAATAAGATATATTGAACTGAAACCTAAGAGCTAATTAAAACGTGAGATTAAATTGAGTTTGTGCTTTAAATCTTTGCATCTCTTTACCACATCACAAGAAATTTTAAAGGAGGCATTCCCCAGTGATCTATGACTCCTGCAGAAAGTAAAGAATTCATTGCTTCAGTGAAACCTGAAAAAGCCCGTCTCTCTCTCTGGGTGGTCTTTTCAGTGCTTCTCCTACCTATGACTTTATCCCGACCTAATCAGCCAGCCTTTATACAAGCGAAAGTCACTGACAGAAGCAAAGTTGAAGATTTTTACCACATTCCCACATAATGTTCACTCACTCTGAGATGGGAAGGAGCAGGCAACTTTCCAGTTCTCCCTGAACTGGGGGCTGAAAGTGCATGCACTGAAGATCCAAGCACACTTATTGCAACTAGGTGTTAGAGGGAGGAAAGCTGCCTTACCACATCTAGACTGGGTGTTGTGCAATTCTCCTGATCCCTGACTCATTCTGTACCACAGCTTGGCCTCGCTGCCCCTATATGCATTCCAGCAAATGTTCTGCTTCTCTGAAACCTGTGACACTTGGAGCACACTTCAAGGATCTTGAATGTTTGCCCAAAGACTATAATAGCTATTTAATTAATCAGGAGATTTTACTAAGAGTTCAAGTGGGGCTTTTCCACACACTTGAAGCTTCTTTCTGCCTGATTTTTCTCAGCCTATATTTAGATGACCATGGGCAATCTATGATGACCATGATCAATCAGATGACCATGGGCATCTATGATGAAGCACAGTGAGCAACCTGCAGCTATCATGAAATAGCTTTCTGTGCTTCTCACAGCTATTCCAGTTCTTCAAGGCTTCTGCAGCCTAACACTATGCTATTTGCATCTTCTACTAACGCTTGTAATCTCAGCAAAAGCAGCAGTGACATATAAACCTGTTCCTTTTTCTAGCATAGATGTTCTTAAGTATTTTCTTGTGATTAACATTTTGGAAGCTTTCCACAACAATATTAATACAGAAAACTGAATTCAGAGACATAGAAAACTTTATGCAAGATGCCACAAAAGGAATCACTATTTTAAAATCATATAATATTCTGACTTTGAAGGGATCCACAAGGATCATCAAATCCAACCCCTGGTTCCACCCAAAATCAAATCCTCTGTCTGAGAGTGCTGTCCAAATGCTCCTTAAACTGCAGCACTTCGGGCCATGCACACTGCCTTGGGCAGCCTGTTCCATGCCCACCACCCTTTGGTGCAGAACCTTTCCCTAATCCCAACTGGACCCTCCCCTTTCACCAGAGAGCAGAGCTCAGTGCTGTCCCTCCACTCCCCGTAAAGAGCTGCAGCTGCCATAAGGCCTCCCCTCAGCTCCTCTGCTCTGGGCTGAACCAACCCAGGGACCTCAGCTGCTCCTCATAAGTCTTGCCCTTCAGACCCTCACCATCTTTGTAGCCCTCCTTTGGGCACTTTGTAAAGTTTTATGTCCTTACGTTGTGGTGATCAAACCTGCATCCAGTGCTTGAGGTGAGGCTGCACACACAGAGCAGAACAGGACAGCCCCTTCCCAAACCTGGTAGCAGCACTGGGCCCGACACACCCCAGGGTACAGTTGACCCATCTGGCTGCCAGGGCTTACTGCTGGATCATGTTCAATGTGCTTTCAGCCAGAACCCTCAGATCCCTTTTCACAAAGCTGCTTTCCAGCCTCTTCCTCCAGTCTGTACACAGATACAGGTCTGCCCTGTCCCAAGTACAGAATCTCCAGCATTTGTTCTTGCTAAATTTCATGTGGCTGGTGATTGCCCAGCCTTCTAATGTGTCAAGATCTTTGCAAGTCCTCTCTACTCTCAAGGGAGTCAACAGGTCTTCCTAATTCAATTCAGTGTTGTTCACAAGCTATTTGGTATAACTTTGAGTATTTCATCCAAGTTTTTATGAGGACAATAAAAAGAACTGGTCCTAAAACAGAGCACTGCAGAACTCATCTAGTGACAGTCTGGTCACTTACTGTAACCTTTTGGATCTGACCCATCCCGTTCGCAGGTCTCATTATGTTTCTGCCTAGCAGTAGGCAGGATGTTTTCTCCAGAAGGATACTGTGAGAAACAGTGTTGAAAGCCTCTCTGAAATTCAGAAAGATGGCATTAACCAGCTTCCCTTGGACAACGAGGTGGGTAACTTTGTAACACTTGTGCCCTCTTGCTTTTTCCTTGAATAACACATTTAATATCAAGGGCCACTTCCATAGAGTGATAGTGTCATAAATAGTGACTAGAAAGGAATCTAGAAAGAGGCCAGATTATTCTGGTGAAAATGTAATTTTAGAGAGTGTAAACATGAGAGCTGCAAAGAAATATTTGTGGTTTTATTTTTTTTCCCCTCGATTGTTTACTTGTTTTTCCTATCTGTTTAGGGTATGATTATTCCTTTTCCCATAGTGCATACATATTAGTAAAGTTTATAGTAGTTTGGAATACAGACCTGACCATTTACATTCCATGAAGACTATGGAGATACTGAAGAAATTTCAGAGAAGAATACAGAAGCATTAAATGGATGAGGGAACCACCCAACTGCAAGAGAATTAAGAGCTGCTGTTATCAAAAGGAAGACTGAAAGGTGTTTGGAGACAGCAGTGGCAGCAGTGGATGGATGCATGGTGAGAAGCACCAGAGAACAGAACACATTTAACTGAGTGAGAATCTAAATCCCTCTGGCAAAACACAGAGGAATTCAAATTACTGTGACTAATTTCCAGTGTAACTCTGAAGCTGACAGATAACTGGAACAAAGTACCAAAGGAAGTGGTAGAGTCAGTGTAATTAGAAGCCTTCAAACAGCTTGGATGTTTTTATTGAAGAGTTCTGAGAAAAATATCCTTTTTCCAATCAAGAGCAAGTAGATATGCTGAGCTAGCCTCAGCAGCAACAGCCAGTATCAAACAAAAAAGCATAAAAACATTTATTTCTATAGATAAGAACATTTCAAAGTGGGGTTATCAGAAGAAAGCCAGATATGAATAGGTCAGTCCAACGTTTAAGATTACCTGAACAGAATGATGATTACAGAGCCAAAATGAAAAGTCTCATTCAGGAATCATAAGCAAAGAATTCAATAAACAGCTCCATCCTCCCCACAGCAATGGTCCTGAAACAGACTGGATGGAACATAGGGATGTTTCCTAAAGCTAGCCCTATCTGCACAGGGTAGACTGGAAATACAAGCTGTGAAACACTGTGAACTAAGTTGTTCCTTAACTGGTCTGTGACAAGTGCCACACAGAAACTGCCTCATGTCAGGGAACAGCAGAAAACACACTTTTTTTTATCTTTCTGTTTGAAGCTGCAATCTATTAGATTTATGTCAGTAGAAGCTAATGCTTCTGATTTAATGCATTCTGTTAAGATTTAACTTTTTGTCTGCCTCTTTGTACTATTTTGAATTGAGGAATGATAATACCAAACTAAAGAAAGACCAGAACACAGGAAACTAAGTAAAGATTCAGTGACTGCAGCTGAACGAGCACACACTCTTCAAACCGTTCTTCAAAGAGAGAGGAAAATGTTCCTGGCAAGCACTATAGTTTTGCATTTTCAGAATTTTATTCAGCAGAACTAACTGTGCCTCTGAAACATGCATGTGCTCAAATTCATCAGTGACCTAAGCCTTAGTTCCCTTCCACAGGAGATTTTTTTCTGGAAAGAAGTTATAGGCAATATAGGCCTTTTTTTTTCCCCCTCCAGTTGGAAACAATCTAAATAGAATAAGTAAATGACATGTTTTTCTGAATATTCAGAGAGCTTTAAGTGCTGACAAGTTTATAAGCAGGTGCAGGTTGCAAAAGAGGAAAATCCAAATGATTTGTGAATGCTGTTATTCACATCAGGGACGTTAAACAAAAAGCAAGTTTATTTTTCTTACTACTGTTTGGGAAGCCGAGAGGCATCAAAAACTGGAGGCAAAGCAGACTTCTATTTTGCAGGACTCTGCTTATGTTTTATCTCCTTCTCTTATATCCAACTATATGCTCTAAACTACTTACAGCAATCCCTATGGATTCTGAAGGAAGTTTAAAGGAATGACCTTGAAGCTTACCGGAAGAGTGGTGAAGATAACTTGCCTTTACCTCCTATCTGTCTGCTTGACAAGCACACGTAGAAGAAGAATAAAGCGTCCTCTGTCCCTTTCTGCAAATAAAACCCTAAGTTCCAAAGTTATAAAATACAAAATGAGAAGTAGATTTGGTTGCTGGACTAATGCCCAGGACGGCTACCCATGGAAACCTTTGTTATCTTCCAGAATGGTTCTGCTACAATGCCTTGAAGTGTTGTCCCTTTCCTTGTGAAGTGGGCCTCTTTAACCTATAAGCTGTGTTATCTTGTACTTTTTGCCCAAAGAAGTTATGTATGCCCCACTCCTGAAGCGTTCAAGGCCAGGCTGAATGGGAAACTGGACAAGCTGACCTAGTCAGTGGCAACCCTACCCATGGCAGGGGAGTTAGAACTGGATGGTCTTTAAGGTCCCTTCCAATCCAAGTCATTGCATGGTTCTATGATTCTGTTCCACTCTCCACTATATTGGCTTCTCACTAACATTTACTGCATAAGGTCTTGAGTTGACAGTCACAAAACACCACACTGATACTTTGATGCTGTTTATTTTAATTTTTATGGTATCACCTGGCTTTTATGTTGACATCACAATTAGATGCAACACCACCAATACATTTTGAAACTAGACTGAAGCTCTCTCAAATATTCAGTTTATCAGAAAACACTACAAGACTTCTAAACCAAAATTAAGCAATGTTGATGAACTTCAATGAAATTTCATTTAAATGACTAATCACTCTCTTCATACCAGAGAGCTACTAATTAAAACAAATCTCTCAATAAAAGGAAAAATACATTCTTCAGGTTTGCAAGTAATAACCAAAAGGAAATTGCAAATGTTTTTATACATTTCATGTAGTTCTATATGTTGTCACAAATCTGTATTGGAAGAAAAGTGTAGACAGATTTAATCTTACGGATACACAGCAAAAGAAACACGTTACCTGCGTGACAAGGATGCATCATATTTATAGGAAATGTAATCATAGGAGGAGCAAGAGGTAAACATGTTCATGTTTTTCTCATATATCTAATGCTATGTACCATCTGTGAAAAATCAGTTTCATTCAAGAGCTTCTCTTTGACCCTCAGGCATGTTACTTGTTTGATCCTGCATTTCAGCTGGGAGAAGAGATTATTTACCAAAGATGTGAAGTCCTATTCTAATGAGTTTTATAAGTTAAAAATAATGTAAATAGAACTGTTGTAGAATGAGAAGATCAAAATTCTGTTTAACTCTTCAGGTTTTCAAGCAATGAAATCATGCCTATATTCAGTCATGGGCAAGATGAACTTTCAATTCCTCAAAATAGTTTATTTTCTGAAAAAACACCTCCCTTACTACATTCTCCACCCATGCCTGAAGCCATACACTCAAAGCAGATGCACTAACATTACTCATTACTGCATAAGCAAAACACTGGGAAGCTGGGCAAGCTTCTGCAAAGACCTCTAGAAAATTCACACTTATACAGAAATTCTTTTATCTAAACACCAGGAGTCCAAATTAGTAGCACAGATGGCACAGATCCTGAATATAATTTTAAAATTAAATTTAAAACCTGGGCAATAATCATCTGCAGTCAGCTTTAACCTCTGTATCCTGGCTAAATGCTAACTGGCACAACTCATTCACATCCTTCCAAAAACTCCTCAGAAGTTTCATCCAAACTCATTTTTCTTCACATTCTAAGCTATAAATGTCTCTAGAGTCTTACTGTGTATTTTAAATAGCTGCTACTTTTTATTACAGAAAAGATTACACTCTCATGATATGGAGTGTAATTCATTTGCATGGTTTACACATCTGTATTCTACAGAATCTGGACTGTTTTACCAGTACAAAATTAAATTGGTTAAATAAAAACCCAGGTACAAAAATAATCAACTTAGTGGAGTTTTCATTCATAGACTAGCACACAAAGATGAAACATTCAGGAAAGTCTGCTGCCACTTTTAAAACATTAATGCACAGCTTAAAGACCCAAGTTGCCACCTCATACATGTTGGCTGGAAACGTTATAAACCAAGATAATCCTGGTGGTAAAAGTATGCAACAGCTTTCTGGATTTTCAAAAACATACTGTACATAACTGTCCAGTAGCTAAGAGACAGCAGGAAAAATCCCCTCAAATTGCAACTTTCATTGCCAGAAAAGAGAAAAGGTCTTTTGTATTGTTTATATTTAAAAAAGAAGGGAATATATTCCCTGTATTACAACCAATGAAAAATATTTTTAAATGAAAAAATGCCTTACCTTGAGAAGTTGAGGAAATGAACGTGTCTAGTGAATAAATAGGGCTGCTCAGCAGTGCTTATGTTTTTAATCAATTCCATCTAAAAAGAATTAACAAATCAAATTATCCAAGTTATTGCAAGGCATATCTGGAGACAAATATAACTAACAAACAACATACAGTGGCTTAATTTTAATGTCAGCATTACTCAGGTACTCCTTCTCCACTATCCCTCCCAAACACTCTTACCAAGACAGCGCTATTTGATGTCTAAGCAAAAAGGTTAAAGATGCAAACACCATTATACCATCACAGAGCTAACATAATTCCAGAAGTGGGTATCAGTTTAAAGAAAGGCATAAACTAAAGGAAAAATCTAAATTCTGCACCAGAACTTTGCAAGTGGAAGCTGTCTTCTGAAAGACAATGGCTCTATCAGATAGAATGCCAAAATGAAAAATGTCTGAAAATGCAACAGAAACTGTTTCTTCATTCTCCATTTTTTCCACTAGGATACACATCCTTTGTCTTTCAGACAAGACAAGGCATACACATTTAATTCCTGGAGCCAAATAAAAAAAGCGTACATACAAATATGCTCTTCTCTACCTTCCTCTGCGTTCAACAATTGTATTATACACTTGTGTGTACAACAAGCACTGAAACTAATTGTTCATTCACCTTCTCAGGATGGGCCTTTCCCTGTCAAATGCGTTTGAGTATATGAAGTTTTATGTCTCAGAAAGTTTGTAAACCCAAAGAAATGGAACAAAAACAAGAGGTGACCGAAAGAAATAAGATTATCAATAGAAAAGAGAAACAAGAAAACAAAGAGAAAACTCATGATTAAAAAAATATATATATATAATACAGCAAGAAGGAAATAGGCTTCAGTTGGTCATATTCAGACTCTGGATTGTTCAACCCAAGTACAAACAAGTCTTCACAAAGCTCCGCCTGTACAATAAAAATGCAGTGTACAAGAAATTCAGCAACCTCAAGAGCAGAACTTGCCCAGCTCCCATTTAGAAAGCCCATGACACCTTCTAATAATGATCATATTGCGGTTATATTGTTAATGTTCTCAGAGGACAAGGGCTTTCCTAGCAAACTAAATAAACTGACATTTAGTTAGGACTGGTAACTAACTCTGCCAAAAAAATCGTATTTGTCTGCCTTGCTTTCAGAACGAAACAGAGGAGATACTCTACAGGCAGGATATCAGATGTCTCACTTAGTTTCTTTTTTTGCGTGTTTGTTTTCATCCAGCGAAGTTACAGGAGAACTGAAACTCTCAGAACTGTACGAAGCTTTATGATGTACGGGTAATTTTATCTGTTATTCTGTCTTTATGAATGAATGGCAAAATGAAGATATTCATATGGGATTAAAAAATTCAACTCACTACCGTCACCACTGCAATTCCATGTTGGAATAAACAAAGAATCATCATTATAGCATAAATACAGAGATGTAGAGACTACTACTTGTTCAACGAAGGGGAGGTGGACTAGATGACCTTTAAAGGTTCCTTCCAACTCTAAGGATTCTATGATTCCATGATTATAAATGTAAGAAGTAATTACCTTGAGTTTAAATACATGGGTCACTTTAAAGGGAGGGGTACATGTGAGTACCACAGGAGCATCCCTTGCTTCACCCTGCAGCAGGTACCAACTGGCCAGCACTGTGCTGATTCCCACTGAAATGACATAGTACTTCTAATTGTGCTTCATCTCATGCAGCAGGCTTGCGTCAGTCCGCTGCTGGTCTAGTAGAGGACTGCTGCATCAGAAGCAAAGGCACTCTGCAAAGATGCTGGACAGCATCTGGCTGTCTGGCGGGTTTTTTTTTTTTTTTTCTTTTTTAAAACTCTTGCTACCAAACTCAATCTCTTGTGCTATAATAATAACTTACTCTAAAGCAGATGCAGAATTCTGTTTTGACTTGAAGTACCTTCATATTTAGACACTTAATGTTCAACAGGACTTGTACGCAGATGTGGATAAAGCTAAAATGTGCATATGAACAAACAAGCACAAAACATTCTTTTAAAAACCCTGCCAAAAGAGTAAGTAAGGCTCAGAAGATACAACACACAGATGTCAGGAGGGAAAAATAAATAACTGTAATGGCTCACGGCCACATGCAAATTGTGGCCATATTTCCCAAGGGCTCCTCTCTCTCTGATCCCACTTGTGCTGAATTGATTTCAGTTTAATAAGCCAAATGTACGGCTCAGGAATACAAAGGAATCAGTCCTCTCTTTAAGGTGATGCAAAAAGAAATAAAAGATCTTCCAGTCTCCTAGAAGAGTAGGGCCTCTAGTATTTCTCTTCTGCAAGATGACTGGTGGACCCCATGGATGACACATGGAGAGAATCAGTAGTGATTGAGACCCCTAGAAAGCGAGTACCTCTGAATGGAATGGCAATGATGGAAGGGAAGAGACAGAAGTACCATCAGACAGATGGTCTTAAACCACCCTAAATGCTGCTTTGCTCCCTAGCATAACATTTTTCTACCACTGTGACACCTTTTCTAAGCTTTCATTCTACTTTTTTTCTCCAAAATTCAATTTCTGCATTCACCTTTAAACAAGACCTTTAAAAAAGACCAGATCTGCAAACAGAGGCAACTCTATAAACTGCAGACCATTTTTGAATCCTAACATCCGCCTGAGTAAGAAAACCAAGAGGCCATACTCACAGGTCAAACAGTTTTTCCTTAGACTACTGTTCCACACTATCATTTTAGGATCTCAGCTGGCCAACTTAATCAAGTCATCAAGCTTAGCATCAGCAGCGTTATTTATACTTGGTCATTGCTGCATAGCAAATAACAATCCAGCAGATGGCACAATAAAATGACTTGGAGAGAGACTGCAAGGAGCCCTGCCCAAAAGGAACGAAACATGGAGGATTTTATGATGGAGGATGGCTTTGTTCCAGCCACAGCATCACTCCTGCGTCAAAACTCAATTCAGCTTTGCAAGATAGGACATCTCTCTCTCTCTTCCATAAACACCTATCCTCCACCATTGGCCTGCTCAGAGCAGTCCTATTTAGTTCGAGACTTGTAATAGGTAAATTCAACTGGGAACAAAAAGAAATAATCAAATGATTAACTTGCCTAGAGAACAGAAAAAACATTCCTACTCTCTCAAGCTGCTATGTTTCATTGGGAGAGAATCTGTGGTCAAAATGTACAAAGATGATAGGATACGTGATTTTCCAAGTCAGATCAGATGGATGACACTATGGCTTACACTAACTAATATAAATAGGAGAAAGATTATCTGAAGCTGACTCTTTTGAGTTATTTACTTTCTTTTATACAGGCTACCGTCTCTCCTGAAGGCATGTAGGATCCAGGAGGCACAAGTATCTACACGTACTTGGTATATCACTTTCATCTTGGTATTACTTCATTTTCATAAACAATTCAGAGCTCATAGGAATGAGACCCAATCTTCATTTTAACTCTCAGAGATTTGGAATTGTTTCAAAAATTGCTTAAACTCCCCAAGCTGCTTAGGACCAATTTTCTATCTTTAAAAGCACTCACGAAAACATTGCAATGGACTTTTAGTGTGTTAAACCTGAATTATGAATAAAGCGGGCTGCCCATACAAAGGTTGTGTAGTAGAGGGAAATGACGTGAGGACAATCAGTTACTCCCATACGTATCAGTATTTGCATATCTGTAAACATGCCAATTTTTCCTTCTCTGAATCCAAACAACTGGGGGCAGGGGCAGTTAGAGGAGGGGAAGAATTCATTTTGCATTGGTACATCTGTCACTTTAAAGCCACATCAATTAGGTTGTCTTTGTATACATAAACACTACACATAAGTTCTGTAATTGGAAGTTTCCAATTGTTAATTGAAAACATTACCGGAAATGGTAAGGCAAAAATTAACTCATCTTTTCTCAGAAGCCTCTCCCCTTATGCCCATGGATGTTCAATGGCTGCACTCCTAACTGCTGGCAGGCAGACATAATTTGGGAAGATTTCTTACTAAGACGACTGGAAAAGGCACCCAGCATACGGATTTCAGTTACATGTACTCTCCATAGTCATTAAGAACACCTACGTACTTAACTGTATTTAACAATAGCAGACTGCACAAGCTAAATATTTACAGAAAAGTCTTGGCTGGACCACAGCTCTAACCAAACACGGGATAGACAAATGACAGGAGGAAGAGAGTAATAACATCTCGAACAAGTAGCCCATGCTCATGCTGGGAGCCTACAGCCCAGCCCATTCCTCTTTTCCCTCATTCCAGTGCCTGGAACCTGAGACTATTCATTCTCTTAATTGCTTCTTACACCACATTAAAGATGGGAGAAAGACCAACAGTGCACAAGTCCCCCCACCAGGGAGCAATACATGCAGGCCAGCAACAACGGAGAAGGAGAAGGCTGAGGTACTACACAACATTTTTGCCTCAGTCTTCACCGGCAACTGCTCTTCACACTCCCATCAAGTGAATGGGTCAGAAGCTGGGCACTGGGGAAGCAATGTCCATCCCACCGTAAGTGACAGTCAGGTCTGAAACCACTGGAGGAAACTTAATAGCCATGAGTCTATGGGTCCTGATGAGATGCATCCCAGACTCCTGAGGGGACTGGCTGATGCAGTCGACAAGCTACTCTCAGTAATGTTTGTAAAGTCATGGCAGCCAGGTGAAGTCCCTGGGAAAAAAAGGCAATGTCACACTGATTTTTAAGAAGGGTAGAAAGGACAACAAGGCAACTACTGACCTGTCAGCCTCACCTCTGTGCTAGGGAAGGTCATGGAACAGATCTTCCTGAAAGCTATGATAAGGCACATAAAAGAGGAGGAGGTGATACAGAACAACCAGCATGGCTTCACCAAGGGTAAATCCTGCTTGACTAACCTAGTGGCCTTTTACGACGGTGTCACTGCATCAATGGACAATGAAAGAGCCACTGATGTCATCTATCTGGACTTCAGTAAGGGCTTTCACACAGGTCCCACAACATCCTTCTCTCCAAACTGGAAAGATATGGACTTAATGAGTGCATTGCTCAATGGACAAGAAACTGGTTGCTAGATTGTACCCAGAGAGCGGTGGTTAATGTATCAACATCCCGATGGAAGTCAGAGACAAATGGTATCCCTCATGGGTCAGTACTGGGACCAATGCTCTTCAACATCTTTTTCAGTGACCTCAACAGTGGGATCGAGTGCACCCTCAGCAAGTTTGTGGATGACACTAAGCTGTGTGGTGTGGCTGGCATGTCTGAGGAGTGGGATGCCATCCAGAGAGACCTAGGCAGGCTCGAGAAGAACCTCATGAGTTTCAAAAAAGCCAAGTGCAAGGTCTTGTACACGGCTCATTGCAACCCCAACTATCAGTACAAGCTGGAAAACAAAAGGATGGAGCACAGCCCTGCTGAAAATGACTTGAGAGTACTGGTGGATGGTAAGCTGGACATGAGCCAGCAATGTGTCCTTGCAGCCCAGAAAGCCAACTGTATGTTGGACTGCATCAAAAGAAATGAGGCCAGCAGGTCAAGGGAGGTGATCCTGCCCCTCTACTCTGCACTGGTGAGGCCTCACCTGGAGTACTACATCCAGATGTGCAGTCCTCAGTACAGGAGAGACATGGACCTGCTAGAGTGCATCCAGAGGGCCGCAAAAATGATCCAAGGGATGGAATACCTCTCCTATGAGGACAGGCTGAGAGAGCTGGGGCTGTTCAACCTGGAGAAGAAAAGGCCCCAGGGAGACCTGATAGCATCCTTTCAGTACCTAGAAGGGGGCTATAAAAAAAGAAGGGGACATACTCTTTAGCAGCATCTGTTGTGGTAAGACAAGAGAAAATGGTTTCAAACTAAAAAAGGGGAGATTTAGATCAAGTATAAGCAGAAAGTTTTTTTATGATGGGAGTAGTGAAGTATTGAAGCAGGTTGCCCAGATGCTCCATTCTCAGAGTTGTTCACAGTCAGGATGGAGGGGGCTTTTATCTAGTTGTAGATATCCCTGTTCATTGCACAGCATTTGGACTAGATGCATTTAAGGGTCCCTTCCACCTCAAATGATTCTATGATTCTATCCAATTTAATACTTTGTTGATCATATTCTACTCATAAAAAAATAAAAATACAACTGAAAATACCTTAAATGAGAGAAAAGTTAGTGTTGCCAGGCATGTAACCTGTGCTTTCCAGCAGAAGTACTCGTTACATTCTGAACCTATTGTAACTATGTAAATAAGCCATAAATCAAAATAATGAGACTTAAGTTACTGCAAAGCATAACAGAGAGTAAATCCTCAGCTCTGTAGTAATACATACTCCACTATCTGTGTTCTTGGACATTTGCCATATGGTAACCAAACAGCTTCTGGAGTGCAAAAAATAATGCAACTGTTGCATTAAAATTCAGTCTGGGCTTCTTTGAATTCTGATATTTCAGACTAAAGCAGGGAAGACTGTTTACATATCATCTTTCACTATGTTTAACATGTTTCTGCCTACTGGAGAAATGCAGCAGATTATAAGGGTGAAAGATTGTGGCTGTTGCTACCTCAGAGGTTTTTAGATATTATGATACATCTCCTAATCAGTAATGAATCAAAACAAAACCAAAACGACCCAAACCACAAAAACAATCATGCCAATAAAAATCCCCTATCCCATATCCAACAGTTAAGCAGAAACACTTCAAAGAAGAAAGAATAACGCAGGACAGTTTGCCCCCCTAACCCAATGGGACCATTCTGCAAACTCCCTAGGCTGCACATTGCTGACAGCATGGTGCTAGCAGCAGCCCATATGCAGGCAAAAATGCTGTGGTAGCTGCAGCCCCAGGCTCTGTCTCCGTCGTCAGTCAATGAGTAGGGCTGAGCAGGGTAGCAGGGGTGACACTGGCATCCTCCACAACCCTTTTGGCTGGGGTGGCAATCCTCGATTGCCAGTCCCCCACCCACAAGTGCCCTGAAAGGGTAGGCGATCTGCTCTCTGCCTGTGGGATCTTGATGGCAACAATGGAAGGAGGGAACTTGGGAACTGCAGTAGCAACATCTGCTCTCAAATCTTAAATCGGAACAAACTGTTATATCCAAAATAACAAACACTGAAACTTATGCTCATAAAAAGGCTACAGATAAATAACCCCTAACCACAGGACGTTGTCCCTGGTAGGCCTACGTCTGTATTTTGATCATTGCATACATCCTCTTGCGGTTTGCTAATCTTAGGAGTGACGCAGACATTTGCTGCAGCATTCACCTAAATCAGCAGATCAAAAAAAAAACAGCTGTGGGCAATGTGAAACAGCCACGTGTAATGCATATGAATTAATCAGTACACTTTGGAGACTGAGCTTTTTTGAGTTACTTGCATCAATACTTATTGATGGCACTGACGCTTGTGAGTGCACGGTTATCCAAGATACAAATGAATTTAAATAATATAATCTTTTGGTCTCAGAGCTGCAAAAAGGATGTCCTTTATACTTTTAAGGCAACATGATTTTAAGGGAACATAAAAAAGGGGCATCCAGGTAGAGAGGTTTCACTTGTGCTTGCTTTATTTTGTACAGTAATATGAAAAAGGCAGATGAGTAAGAGGCTGAGACAGGATCAAGGATGTGTTAGACTACAGCAACATGGTTTAGCATGGACCCGGGTAAGAATTTTTTGAAGCAAGTGGTTATTAAAATAAAGTGGATTAGAAACTGCTGGCTTTTACTTATTTGTACTCTGCTTAAGAGACCCAAGCTTGCTCTGCATATACTGGCAAGTCTATATGACAAATGGCTGCGCCCTGCAGATACATTAATACAGGTCCCAGAAGCTGTTAGCACCTAACTTCACTTGTAGTAACCCTTCTTACATCTCTGGACTGATGCTGGGCAAACTGCTATGTTGAGTACATTCAAGAGCTGGCTCAATGGAAGCCAGTTTGTCTTGTAACCCTCCACATTGTGTTGCTCTTGGCTCTACCATTCATTTCTCCTGTTAACTGAAGCCACTTCAAGGATGATGATTTCTGGCACGTTGCTCAGGTCAAAGCAGTAATACAGCTTTTCAGTGTGATTTCTGCTTGTATATGCCTTTGTTTCTCAGCTTCACGAACGCAATAAGAGAACAGGCTCTAAGTTGAGCAGGAGTAACTTACCTGTTCGTTTTTGGTCAGTCTTGTTTTGTTGTGAATGTCAGATGTTACCAGGTTGAATCCATGTTTCTCTGATAAAATTCTCAAAAGCAAAACCACAGTTCTACTCCCACACTTTCCAACTCTGTTGTAGACCACCTGGCTGGGGAAAGGAAGTACCTACGTAAAGATTGAAAAATATGGAGTCAGTATATTGGTATTTTTGCTTCTTTGTATCTCAATCAGAGAATATTTTGCCTGTAAACCAACAGATATGTAGAAGAGAATTTCTAGGATTCTGCCCACATCAGAAGCATTCACTTCCAGCAGCAATCTATAAGCTCTTCAGAATAAAAAGCACATAATTCAGGAGATGTCAAACAGAATTTCCCCTTGTGATACAGTTTACAGTAACAGTGCAGAGCAGTAGCCACTCAAGAAACACTAAACCACTGCTGATGACTTCCAGTGAAGATGGTGATGAGCTTAAGCATACTGGCTGACTCCTTACAAAGAACCGCAGTGAACTAGCACTGCAGTTTGGCAGCTCCAAGTGAAGTCGACCTAATGAAAGAGGAATGCTTGAGTTGCAAAACTTCAGCTTAAAAGAAAAAAAAGAAAAGCAGCAACCAGTTGGAGAGAGCTAAAATTAATCGTTACAATCTAAAGTATAAACAAGAATCTTCTGAAGTCCTTAGAAAAGGAATCTGAAACTGGAGAGGCATGTACTTGTGCAAGAAAAAATACCAGTGGCCACTGCTGGGCCTGGAGGACAAATGACAAACTCTGGTCACACAGGTGATGTTCATGCAATGTCAAACCAGACTGGCCACATCTCACCTGTCTACTGGCAGCGGTCTCCAGCCCAAGTCACTGTTGCAGCATGCTCTCCCTCCCTGTTTGGGACGTTGTTAGTTGACTTGGACTAAAACTATGCCTAAGATTTATCCAAGTAATTTCACAGAATAGGCAGCTGCAATCCTAGGCCTGGCACTCCTCGTGCATCTGCTGCAGGGCTCAGTGTTCATTACACATATCATAAATATCATCTCTCTGAAGCTGTAGACAAGTGTTTTTTTTTTTTGAGGGGGGGAGGGGGAGGGGCTCCAAAAGCCCAAAAGAGAGGGTAGAAAAGTTTGACATTTCCCAGTTATTTCTCCAAAATTCCTAACATATTTTAGCAACAGTTATTGTATGATATTTATTACTGTCTTTGAGTGAAAGAACAGAGAGGCTGGGGGGCAGGTGGGGTACTTGTGTGATTGTACTAGTATTTCTGAGGCACAACTATCAGAGCTTTTAATAATACCAAATTAAATGTTTCTAGGCAGCTTAAGTATTCTAGATGAGAAGTTCTTTGAAAATAAACAAAGTAACATCCCACTGACAGTGCTTCGTATGTTTGACTAACATTATCGAGTTTAGCATCTTAATCAAGGAGTTTTATTACCAGGTGTATTGAAATTCAGTGTAGAGCAATCACAGGAATAACAAGATCAACAACACAAGAAGCAGTCTGGTTTGATCCCCGAATCATCCAAGGAAAGGTAATGGCTCTACAGTCACAACTCTCATGGAAGAAAGAGTAGGATAACTGAGAGGTGAATGTGTTATCGTGATGTGTGGACGTAGAAAACAACAGGATACAAACATCACAATGTCCTTCATCACGGTAAGTCCAGTGATGAATTACGGTCATGTCTGTCTGCACCTAATCTAAAACTGTACCAAAATTTAGAATTACTGACTTGAATATAGACACCTGCTGGCTTGTCAAACTGAGATCTGTGAGTACCTGTCTCTGCTCCACAGAGTGAAGCCTCCTCTTAGCTATTACCTTTCTTAGCTATTACAGCCATCAGGGAAAAGCCTGTTGATTACTTCTCCAAATGAACATTTAGAAATACCCTTTATTAACTGCCAGATTACAAACTGAAGATCATTAAGCCTGCTTTCATACATTTGCACCAGCTGTTTTCCACTTCTGGAAAATGTGGAGAATGTCTGTCTTGTCTTTGAGTCAAGAAAACCACTGTCATGATTGATGGACTCGTCTTTTAAATATTGTATATCCTATCACAATGTGGACATGGTTCATGCAGAATTATTCTTTTTTTTTTTTTTTTTTCTACTAGAGCCTTAGTTATTTGTTTATATTCAGACATGCCAGGTACAGTGCCAGCAGCATAAAAAAATGCCTCTCCTCTTGTGTCCTTGCTTTGCCCTCTCCACGTCCCCTACAGATCTCTGTCACTAACTGAGGCACACCACAATTTTTACAACAGGCAAACAAGGCATCCTCTGCAGGCATGATCTGGAAGAAGTAGTTTTCTGTTCATTCAGCAGTTCTGATTTCTTCAGTATGTTGAGACAGGGTCATTGTTTACTATCCATTATGTATTGCATGGTAATTTTAGCTATTCCATTAAAAACAAAACAAAACAAAAAAAAACTTGTAGCTCCTAAGTTTCAGCTGATCCTTAATGGTAGTGAAGACAAGACTGGCGAAGCACTGATCCTGCATATCCTAGCCTACTGTTTCTCCTTGGGATGCCAGTCCCATAACTCAATATCACCCATGCAGCATCTCTTGGAATTCTGATCCTCAGAACACAGTACAATGCATTTCATTGTACCTGTCACTGCTCAAATGCTACCGCTGCTTGATACTTCAGAATTTCCTTGACATAAGCTAGACACCAAAGCAAAATGATGAGAAACATTGTAGGCATCTACTTTGCATAGCCATTCCCGCAGCAAATAGAAAAAACCATCCAGTCCCCTTTGAAAGATGAACAAAACTTGCTTGTTATTTATCTTCTAAGAGCAGAATATTTTGTCATTCCAGTATACATTTCTAACATTCCAGAAGTCAGAGTACCACTGCTACGTGTACCATGCCTTAATAAACCAACCAACCAACCAAAAAACCCACATAAAACAAAAACATAGAAAGATTCTATTGCTCAGGATCATTACAAGGAAAGAACTATTCCATGTCATTTGCAGACTGGTTTAGAAGTTCATATGATAAAACTGGAAAACCAAAAAATCAGAAAGTGCAAAATCAGAAATTCACCGTTCCAAAGGAAGTTGGATGCAGTTTTGTTTTGTTCCTGGACAATTTCCATGGACTATTTTTTCAGCAAAAGGCATTCTGAAGTCACAATATCACATTAGACAAATATTTGGTACAGCAAAAAGCGACAGATATAGATGAAGAAGCCTCTGCTTTCAAGCCTTTTAAATTGGCTAACATTGTCAGGACCTCATGGTTTCACCTACAGCAGAGCATGTATGCCACTCACACAAGGAAAGCTTGTATTTCTATTAAAAAGGCTGCAAAAAATGTTTCCATATACAGGGCTGGTGCCCTGGTTCTGCTTTTCTGGTATGTCTCATGATATTTGAATAGCTAATAGATCTTCATCACAGAAGCAAAATGATTCTTCAGGCAACCCCTAAGATTATTTCCAAAGAGAACCTCAAACTAGAGCAAAGAATAGAAGGAGAAATAGGGATACCCTTAAAATGAATGGGAACATACTGAGATATCCATGGCATTTTTCTGTCAACGTTATACTTTATCACCAAAGGAACATTACTATTGCTACCATTAGCAATGTTTAGTATATCTTTCACTGCATGATCACAACAAAAGCTATTATTCCTCAAATTAGCTGGGGAAGGGAGAGGTATTTGGCAATTACTGTTTTGGTTGAGCTTTCTCCAGGACATCTCATCTGCTGATACAGTAGTGAATGTGGGCCTCCCAGGGCTCATATAAAACCCACAGAACACATACAGTCTTCTCTTTTTGCAATATTTATATAGAAGTTTTCTATGAGAAATCTACCCCACTTTATCAATCTTTTCCACAGAAGCCTTCCTTTCTATGAAATTCAAAATTCCACCCTTAATGACTTCTGAACTCTAGAAGTGATGAATTTAACATCTGCATTGTACAGAAGTAACAAACATTTGACTTCGTAAGAGTATGTAAGGCCATGGAAATGTTAAACAACCCTTCACAATTATTGACTGCTTTGATTTTCATAGCAGAGTTGCACGTTGCAATATAGCGAGTAAAATTTTCTACCTGATACTTTACTCATTTCAAGTGGAATTTTACTGCACTCAGATTAAATTTAATTTCTAATTAAATCCCTGATTTGATTAGCCAGTATCTTTTGGCTGAATCATACAACTACAATTCTTAAAAAGATTAAAACAAAATAGAAGCGAGTCTTTGTAAAGTTTCTGTTCTACATACAAACAACTTGCCAGCCAAAATCAACAAGTGATTCTAAGTCAGCCAGTTCTCACCTTTGTCTCTGAAACTCATTTTCTCAGGTAGGACAGTTCTGTTCTATACACAGAATAACCATGACAACCCTCCAAAAAGAAACCATAAACAAATACTCACTGCAGATAGAGAAATCTGAAATAAGGGGCTATTATTTCCAGCCAACTGTTTAGCTTAAAGGAGGCCAATATATCAATGCCCTGATTGAGAAAACATCTGAATACACTTTGGGAAGATCGGACAAGATTCAAGATAAATGCTACAGCTCTAAGACTGCTTTAGAAGAACACAATAATTAACTGTAATCAAATCTTCCTTTGTAGTGCAGCTGAATATGGCTAGCTTTAAGGATTCATTACTGGAGCTTTGCTAAGGTTTTATTTACGTCACTACTCTACTTTAACACCTAAATGCACCAGAAAGTATACCTGATAAACAAAGTCATGCAGCAGAGCGATTTCTGGTACTTTGGCAAAGTACTTGTTTAATACGACCAATTCTCTTTGGACAGTGCTTATCTGTTTTCAGCATTTTAGAAAGTGTCTAAGTTATTTCTCGGAAGAAAAAATACTTCTTCTAGAAACCTGTTTGAATCAAGCAGATCTAGAAATGCAAGATACTCAAAAACCTTTTTAAAACAGGAGCTTTTGTTTTCCCACTCACAAAACACACTACAGCAAGAATCAGACAATATAAGAAACCATGGCAGAGGTGACATTTGGAAAGAAAAGGCTCCCATTATGCTAGCAGAAAGAAGAGGAAAAACAGCAATTTGAGATTTACAAACTCTTAATGAGATTACATTTCATTTTACAATGAGAGTATGTATCACATACACTAACTAATTGTTGAGGTGGTGCTCTGGCAACATGATACTCATGTAACACTGCACAACTTCAAAACAATTACAGAGTGACTTCACTGAGCACTGCATCAAAGCCCAGAGATAACATAAACAATTGAAATACATAATTCATTTTGGAGTTATGTGAATTCGTACTTACAGCTATAAAAAAAATAAAATCCACAGTGTAATTACAACAGCTCTTTCCAAGGGTTTGAAAAGTTATACAACAATTTACCTGTCATTTTCTTTCCCCTTTTGGTTCACAGTTAAAGAAGATGACAAGAACCATTCCAACTTAAACCCAAAGGAAGAAAAATCATGTTTAATGAAAATTCATTTTGCAATAAGGTTGACAAATACCATTTTCAGAAGCAGAGCCATTTCTCAGCCAATGTAACAGAAATCCAGGCGCCTGCTTTCAGAGGAGGCTTTGTTTCCAGGTGAACCTTTGCACCACTTCACAAAATAGGCTGGATAATTACTCACTGTGCCAACAATTTAGGGATCCACCCAGAGGCCCTAATAATTCCACTTTTACTGAGCCAAACACAGTATCATTGTGCTAATTCACCGAACATTTTCCAGCCCAAGAAGTATTTCCTCAGTTAAATAACTCATGTCAGAGACACACATTCCCAGAAAGGAGTCTATTCCTTCCACAAATTATGCAGGTAATTGTGTGCTTACATGTAAGACAGGCCAGAGGCTGATACCAGAACAGGTTTCTCCTTTTTGAGCAGATACTAATTTGGAATCAGATAGTACTCCACCTCTGCCATGTGAATGTGGCCAATCAACACAGACAGAAATTATAACATCACAAAATTAAACACTTGCTGATGTTACGTATCTCTATGCAATATCCAATGTCCAATCTTCGCTCTGCAACCTCTCCAGTTTCTTCGTGCCCAGACAGGAACGAAGAAATACCATTCTTACAGCTCTTATAACATTCTTCTAATTTAAAAGACACTTAAAATAATGGTTTACTGGGTCAAAGTAACGGTCCATTTGGCTCATGAGAGGTGAGAGATGCTCACTAGAGATGCATACAACCCCAACAGTGTCTGCAGCCCATTTTTCTCTGATATCTCTCCTCCTCCTGTTCCGTCACCCCCAGAAAGAAAATCTAGAATTTATTAGCCACCATGCATTTAACGTTTACATTACCTTCTACTGATCCCAGTGAACACTGGTTCTCATACTGTGGGTTTCAAGAAGGCAGACTGTATAATTTAATTACATGCTTTGAGATCTTAGATTCCTCTGATGCTTCTTTTTTTCAGTGAGGTTTTTAACAAGTTTGACAAAGACGACTTCAAGAAAGACAAGCACTGAGGCCAAAGAGAGGTAGCACACTCCAAAGACGACTTTAAAAAAGAAGAAATCCCATTCTAAACAGAAATCACTTCATTGTCACCCACATTTAAAGCAACTACAACAAAGAATTACTAACACAAAGATATTCCAGTAGAAAGCATGGTTGAAATGTGAAAGAGTTAGACTCCTCTCCTCCAGCTAAACCACACATTCAGCAGATAGAATTAGATGAACTACTACCATACTTCATTTCAGAGCTAATCATAGAATCACAGAATGGTTTGGGTTGGGAAGGTCCTCAACAATCATCAAGTTCCTGCTGTGGTCAGGAACACCTTCCACAAGAGCGGGCTGCCCAGGGCCTCATCCAACCTGACTTTGAACATCTCCAGTGATGGGGGGGGTGGGGGGGGGAGAAGGGTCCAGAGCTTCTCTGGGCAGCCTCTGAGCAAATAATTTCTTCCTATCTCATCTAAATGTACCCATTTTTAGTTTAAAACCATTACTCCTTGTCCTGCCATTACATTCCCTAAGAGACTCTCCCTATCTTTTCTGAAGGTCCCTTTTAAAAATTGTAAGGCCACTATAAAGTCTCCTCAGAGCCTTCTGTTCTCTAGGCTAAATAATCCCAACTTTCTTAGTGCAATACCCAGCCAATTTCTTATCCATCGATTGGTCCATTCATCAAATCCACGTCTGTGTAATCTGGAGATACGGAGACAGTGTAAGCTGCTTTGAACAAGTCCAGATACACACAGGTACCTGTCTATCTACCTGTCTACCTACTACCTTCAGAGTGTAGTGATACTAGAAAAAGATATGCTTTTTGAAGTACCCAACTCTAAGGCAGACTAGACAGCATGATCTTCTTTACGAGCCACTGAACATAACCGGAAACCACAAGAAAGAGAGGGGTGAGGTTTGTTTGCAAAGTCTGAAATCCATACAGATGCAGTAGAGCACTGAAAAAGGGCAGAAGAATAAACAGAAGAGCCTTCTGTTACATCTTACATCTTCATTAAGAAACTAATCCAATCGAAAAAGGATGACTTAAAAACAAAGCATTTCATCTTTCTGGCAGCTAACATATTTGGAAGAACGAGTTAAAATGTGTTCTCTAACGATTCAGCATTCCTAAGTACCAAAATAAATTGAAAGCATAAGCATGGAGCACAAACAACAAAAGGAGACTGGATGTAGACACAGTACTCTGACTCGCTAAGACAAAAGAAAGGCATTACTATACAGCATCCTCCAAAGTTAATGATTTGTCCCACAACACAGATCTATATATCTATCTATATATAGTCAATATCAAAACCTAAAATAATTTTTTATCTAGAAAATACTGCATCCTTACAATTCTAACGACAGTTCAGTCCAAAGCATAATGAAGTCTGTATGTTAAGTCACAGAACAAGACCTTTTACAAGGTACCACATCTATACGTGCAGCAACATGAGAACATAAAATGAATCAGATTTTAAAATCTATGGGTGCACCCTGTCAATGCATTTATTTTTTCTCCTTTTATCCCCCACATTCGATTTACTTTCCTCCAGCAGCAGATGCAGGTGAGCATAACTTCTACTTCTGCAATCTGCTGCACAGGATTTCCCACAAAAGAGAACAGAGAACCAAGTTTATTTCAGGTATGTGAAATTACCACAATTTTAAAATTCAGCACTTGCACACAAAGAGTGAAACAAGTTGGTGAAGAGCAGCTGTTCTGTTCACTTAGCACTTTCAGGTGGTCACTGATGTTAGACATTATCTTGATGCGTGAGCAGATTCCTGGCTGTAATCCCTCAGCTCTGTATGGAAGTGGTGGCAGCTCTAGCTCCTCTCAGAGAGGATGCAGGTGAAGGGGAATCACCCTACCAAGCAGGGAATGGCTGGGGGCTACAGCTGAACACCTGCAACATTAATCACATCTTTTCCTCTCACCCTTTCTTAGTACAGCACGCTTTTCAGTTTCCTCTTCATTCTTCTTGCCTTCCTCTTCAGTTTGCAACTTCTTTACCTCCTCTGTGGCCAAAATTAGAAACAGGACTGTATCTTTTCACCCTAACACTGAAGAGAACCGAACAATCACCCTTCATATTTTATAGACATTTCTTCTAATACACCTGAGGATGGCACTTAAAAGAATCAAAGACTGTTTGTGGCAGATAGTAGGATGCAGAACAGAAAGTTATTACTCTTTTCCGGTAGTTTAACCTCTCTTTACCCTGTGTGAGTGTATGCAGATTGTAACAGAAAAGAGAGACTGGAAACACTATCATTAGTTCTCTTCTGAAAACCAGTAGGTTTTCATCCCTTAGTTAAAAAGTTCATCATGCTGTGGAAGTCATCCCGCTGGCATGTGCCCATCTCATAACAAGATAAAGGAGATCAGTGATGTAAACTGTTCACTGATGTTGACATTTGAGGGAACGTGTGTGAACTCATGCAGGTTAAAATTTTTCTTGTCATTTAATTACTCAGCTTTCCACTGAAAGGTTTTCCACATGGTATCAGAAGGCCCTTAAACTGTAGAATTCTTGCATGCCACATCCTAACTCCCGAGCAGCTTCACATTTTATAAATATATCTATGAAAATAAAAATATTGGAATTGTGAAGTTTGAAACTGCTCTTTTTCCTCCTGGTCCCACAGTTTGGTACACTGTGATGTGTTCAGAACACACTGGCACAGTTATTCCCTGTTTAAGTAGTAAATCCTATCACATCCAACCCACATGTTTATATTGGATAGTTACAAAATGAGAGATATTAAGTAGCTAAGCCTGGCTTTAAAAGTTTTTACAATCCCTTAAGTAACCTAATTACCTTTCAGTAGTTCCTGTACTTACAATGCAATATTCATGAGTTCACCCTGGAAGCCAATAATATTGGATTTGACAGGGGTGAGTGGTAGACTAAATAATTTATTCTTCTGTATGCATTTGTCTTTCTTCACATTAAGGTTTAACTCTTCTGTATCTACTGTGGTAGACCATCAATCGGGCTGTAGCTAGTGCAACACATCATGGCTTCACCGCTGCCAAGGACCTGTCACACTGTCTCACTGTGACCTTGTACACATTACTTTAGCCCCTCCTTTCATATTTTACTTTAACGTTTCCAGCATGGTCTTAATCATGTTCATTTTTTTTTTCTCTGCACTTTGTGCAAGCACTTTATAAGTCAACTGCAGAATGAAATAAATGTTGTTTATAACCATAACTGGATTTTAATTTGTAAAACAGGCCAGTTCTGCTGGACTGTAACCCACATGTTTGTTTCTGATGAGGTGGCTCTGGGGTATACTCGCTCCACATGTTCAGAGGAACTCAGAGAGACTAACTTTCCATCAGAGCTTCTGAAGATAACGGATTCAGTGACAATGCGTCACCACCTGGAAGGAACAACAAGAAGCACCTACATAAAGGACAACATTCTGCTGTCCAACTCTTCCAAAGACAGAATGTAGTGAGAATCCCAGTGTCATCTAAAATTACTCACAGGCCCAGAATAACTTTCCCAGCTGACCATAGTCCATACTTAAGCCACATGTAGACCCTATGGTGATGGAACTACCATATTCTGGAGGCAATGATGGCAGATTTCCAGTATCAAGTCCTCCCATTTCACCCTGCTGCCAACTGAAATTATTACCCTGTCTTGCTCAGGCAAATCAAGTTTCATTCCTGCCAACCAAGGAAGGTCTCCTTTCCACTTCAACGGAAGGAGCTTATCTCCACACCTACTCAAAAATCAGAAATGGTGCCAGCAGTGAAGGACCCCCACAATCTTCCAAGTTGCCAGGGTACTGTTATTAATACAAAACGGGTACTGTCCTGGAAATCGCCTGGTCATACTCCACTGCCCTTTGGTTACTTCACTTACTCAAACCCCTCCACTTGAATTACCACTACTCTCACAGGCCCACTCATGACAAACTGCCCTCTTTGCCTGATATTTTGAGTTTACCATTGACCACTCATATGCAAGCTCACAATCTCCTATTCAATTAAAGCTCTTTCCTTAGCATCATGTTTTCATTCTTTTTCCTTCATAGTGGCTAGAAAAAAAATTTTTTTCAGGTCAACTGTGATTCTTATGGAAGTGTTTAACAGCAGCAGTTCAGGACTTAAGAACAGCATCAAGAAATATGAGGTGCACGGTAAAATTTTAAGTGCTACTCAATTGAGTCACAAGGCTTACAGACTTCAACCAAATCAGTCTGCCACTTTCACAAGATACCCTATAATTCTACGTCTGTCCAGAATGGACATCTTTGTTTTTATTCCACTGAAAAAGGCATTTTTGTTTTTATTCCACTGAAAGTTTAGATCTTCTAGACCCAGCTGTAAATTGTACTTTGGTATCATGAACCAGCGCATTTCCTAATCAACAGATGATCAAGGTGGCTAAGATTTATTATGCTTCTTATTTATCTGACATTCTGTGGAGTCATGCATTTCTACTACATTTTGTTAGGTAACATCTATCCATTGGAATTTATTTGATATAACTCTATTCTTGATTGAGTGGATGTGATTGAGTGATTATGATCTCCTTCCACACTACGCCAGTTTATGAATATATTCCTGTCACAGAAAGAAAAAGAAATGAACCGGGCAGCTGCAAATTTGAAGCTGTAATATGTAGCATATCTTATCTAGAATGCAAGCCAAATAATCTGCAAGGACACTTAGCAAGTGACCAGAAATCAACTCAGTATGAATTAATTACACCCTAAATTTCAGTGAAAATACAGAGGTCTATTAGCTGCAGATGTGGGGACACTAATGCCCTGGATACTATTAACATATAGTACATAATGTGGAGTAAAACCTATTGGTGGCAAAATTGATGACACCAGAAAGTTTCTGTTTTGTGTAACACTGGAGTGGCTTCTGTGTTAAAGGCAAGCAGAATCCATCTTTTAACAATGTACACAGCTTGGAAATTACAGTGCAAATCAAAAGATTCTCAGCATCTTTTATGTAAATTGGATGAAAACTAAAGACTACTATCATTCACAAAGCATGCAGATCCATTGTCTCTCTGTCTTTCAAAAATGAGAGGCTGAAAGTACCCAGCTTAGTTAAAAGCAAATTCACTGTTGTTGGAACTTTTGCAGGATGTCAGCATGCACAATATCCCTCATGGATTTATCTTCTCACGACAAGTAGTCTGCCTTTAATTTCCCAAGTCTCTTTGTGCTGTCTATTTACCATCAGTCAGCTTCCCCATAAGAACACCTTTCTGACATACTATGAAATGAAGAAGTAATAGAAAATAAATAAGTCTTCTCTATTCTGGGAGAAAAATAGAGAAGACTTATTTATTTTCCTGAAGATTTTTTAATCAATATATGGATATATATTAAAAAAAACAAACAAACCCAAAACACTAACAAACAGAAATTAGTGCTCCACAACTACTCAAATGTTTGTACAACACAAACCTCACTTTATAGTAAAGATTCAATTCAATTCAAGCGTTTGTTAATATCTCCCTAACACTAGAGGGATGCACCATTCACCAGTTATAGCTTGAGGAGATTCCAACTGATCATAAATAATGTACAATCGAGTCATATTCTAGAAAATCAGATTTTTATTCCCTTGAGATACTGCAAGTAAGGAGAATACAATTTGAAAAGAAGATTAAATAATGATTCTCAATATTTCAACTATTATTTTACACCTCCTTTAACAGAAATAGGAAAATTGTGACATATTACATATATAAGTGTATATATATATATATATATATATATTTAAACCCAAGTATTTTATTGATTATACTAAGCTTAAAAGCCCACTTATATACAACAGTACTTCAAACTGTGAAGGAGGTGTTTGTGATTAAGGCACTTACTGCATTATCTTTCAGTATTTTGATTTTGTCAGCCATGTACTAACTCTTGTAACCTCAGGAACATACTGTATTTTAGCAATTCTGAATTCTCACAATTTTTGCTATACAAAAACTTTCACACTGCACACTCATACCACAAACAGCTCTTCATTTTATAAGCAGGATAACATTAAAACAGCTGAACTATCCATGATTTTAAAATTCCTAATAACCATGTATCTGGAAGAATGCAATCTCAATTTTTTTTTTCCTATTTCAAGTCAAAGAATTTCTAACAAATCAATCACTTAATATTGTACAGCAGTACAAGAGTAAAAATCCATGATCACAAAAAAGATTGCTTGAACTAAAGCAAAACTTCAAGTGAGACAGGAAGTATTCACTCAAAAAAACCCAAACAAACAATTAAACTAAAAGAAAAATATACGTCTCTCAGCTGTTATCTTTGTAGTGTTATTAAAGAAATGGAGAAACTAAAGCTGAAAACATGATGAACATGAGAACTCAGAGTAACGGAGGGCAATGCTAACATCAAGTTTTGGAATGACAAAATTAAATAACTTAAAGAGAGAAAGGTCTTTGAATAGCCGAGTGTGACGACAGATGGGTACAATGCATATCAAAGGCTGCTCAGGATTTCTGCTTCATTTTTCTGTAGCCTTGATCCATAAGTAAAACATGAACACATATGTATTAGGTAAGACCTAAAAGAATGGTGTAGAAGGAGTTTATCGGCTTTCCAGCTTCAAACCATAAAATCAATTCAAATTTATTTTCTGCATGCATTTTACTTATGTTTGTTTTGACCTCATCCTGACTCACATCCATTTTTGTATTCACTTAGAGCTTTGAAGTACCGTCACACAAGTGCTAAGCATAGGACTTCACTGACACCTAAACAGCTGCCAAAAGGCATCAGAGCCAAGACAGGCATCCTATGGGAAAGCCATCGAGAAAAAGAGATCAGACCACGACCACTTGGAAGTAATTTAAGTCATCTGTGCACACAGCTCCTTCACACATGTATATCAGCTGCACCAAAAAGGGACATATCCTGATGTTCTTACCAAGTTCTCAGGGGAAAAGTTTGCATCAATAAAAATGCTAGGTTTGATGGAGATCACATCATTTGTCCTCAAACAACAGCTTCACCATCATGGATGGAAAATAAAAACCCACCCTCAAAAAGTATTGCTAAGGAAGTAACTAGCCCAAATACTGGAACAGAGCACATCGTATTTATTCACTGAAACACTCACACAAGTTAAGCATCAACTGAACATATTCTGCCTCTAATTTGCATGCAATTCACAAGTGATGTCTAAAATAGGCTACCATCGTTGATAGGCATTACTTAGACTCCAATCCACGTGGAGCATCTGCCTACGCTGAGAGAACTACTGCTGCCACCTTTGCTTGAAAAAGCAACCCAGTACTCAGACCTCCTGAAATGTAAACATGCTATTTCTTATTCAGAGAAAAAGTGCTATTTTCAGTTCTTCCACTGGTGGGAAAAAAAAACCCAAAGCTGGTATGTAAAATTAAAATAATTTAAATTGGTATCTAGCCATGATGGAAAGCCAAAACTAATACAATTTGCAAAAAAATATATAAGAATACATTGCAGAACAACTACTGTTCATTGTATATCAACTATTGGTGGCTTTCCACTGCAGCTAACTATGTATCACTGATAGTAGCTATCATTCATTTAAACACTGCTCTTTCTGTTCATGAACTTAGCTTCTGGTTTTTAAGTATTTTTAAGCAGACACACAGAATACCTTTGATTCTAAAACTTGCTTCTTAAACCTACCAAATCCCCCCTCTTCATTTCACCCACAGCACTCTGTAATTCCCTCCAGTGAATACAGCTGGCATCAGGAATACACTGGAGAGCTTCACACAATACTGTCAAGTAGGACTGACCACAGCCAAATGCAGCAAGGCAAAGGCATACTTCCCTGGATAAGTGACTATCAATATCAAAAGAAAGAAATCAAGGGCTTTTAAATCTATTCTTTATACATACTAGTGAAGAAAGCTGCATCACGTCAGCTGTGCTTTGTGTACTCAAAAATTGAAAATACAATTTGCAATGAAGTTAAGCATTGGTTTCAGGACAAATTTCTTCAAATAAAACCATCCACTGACCTTAACCAGCTACCTCTCTAAATGCAGTTATCTGTATCAATAGAGGCTACCTGAATGATAACAATCATTACAGTGAAATTAGTTCCACTGACACAAGCAGAATTCACAGTTCAGACTTGAATTTGTAAGAAGATAACTAACTGCTGTTAGCCAGTGATGCAATACGTGACATTTACAGAGGAAGAGCATCACAGCGCAGAATGTGACCCAAAGCAAATAGTAGGAGTTTTCCATCCTTTTAACAATCTCAGTCTAAGTTTCAATTAGAAGAATGAAAAGCAAAACAAACAAAAAACCAACACTAATACCCAAGAACAAACAGGCTTGCCCAAATGTTGCCCAAGGGCTGCTCGAAATGATTACATTTTGTCAGTCACTAAACACAGAGAAGTACTTCAAAGAGTAAAATACCTGTGACTAATACAAGGCTATATCCAGTTATTCTGCCTATTTACCAAGCTTCCAGGAGTGAGGATGATTACACAAAAAGCCCTAAAATGTTACTGACCATGTAGGCAGCTAATCAGAGAGTACCTATACAATCTACCACCGAACTCTGTAATCAGTTGGCCTTTCCAGAGAGGGCTGAGCTCCAGCTGGATGAGGGCCCAAATCATGTGCTTAGAAAGGGAAGAGAAACTTTTGAAACATTAAATACGAAAGCGCCTGGGTTGGATAAACCTGACAAGCAGGCTACTGTCCACTAGGGCATAGTTCCCATCCACAGTACTTTGAATCAGTAAAATTAAATTTCTGAAGTACCCATATGTTAAATCTGGGTAGAGTTTTCAAGGTTCAAAACTCTTATTTATACTACTGCCTTTCCCTTAGTGGCACTGCTATGCATTTCTGAATGCTAATGCAAGCATGAAAAATACAGGTATGGAATAGGCATTGCTTTATCCTTTGGAGGTGAGAGTTCATTGTGGGGACCAGACAAACACAGTGCTTTATCTTATGGAGGCTGCTGTACTTCTGGACAACAGAAGCTAACTACCCAAATAACAAGGAAATTATCTTTCAAGAGCTCAAGAGGATACGTAAATTTTAAGCATGAAACATTTGTTAAGCTTTAGATCTTTTAGATCTGACCCTCCATCTCAGGTAATAACAATGAAGTTAAAAGGTCGATTTTATTACTTCCATATACATCCAGTAATGCCTATAGATATAAAAAAAAACGTAATTTGTGTTGTTTGAGGGGACAAAAATCAGAAGTTCATCATTCCTCTATAATTGAACTGAACTTTAAGAGTGTAACAAATTTCCATACACTAGCTGAAAATTATAGATCTCATGTGCAGAGTTTGCAGAAAGGAAGTGAAAAATCCCAGTTTACTGTAGCTTGCATTCGCTGAGAACTAAGCTAAATCAAATTCCTTTCCACATTACCCTACTTCCACTGACCAAAATCCAGCTGTTTGACCACACTAACTCACACATGTGGCTGAAAATTTAAATTCAGTGCTGGTGACTCAGAATGCGATTTCATGGTCATTTTGACCACTCGTGAGTGTGAACTGCGGCCAGAATGAGTGGCTGGCCCTTCACCTCTACACCGTCTACATGCTCTCACCTGATGCACTGCCATTCACAGCGGGCCACATTAGTCATCTGTCCAAAAGTTAAACTAGAAGAAAGATTTTCAGGTAACTACTCCAGCTCACTCATATGAACAGCTGTTCCAGGACACTGAGAATCTTGCCCTGCTGTGGAAAAAACAACATGTCCAGCAGCACGCTCCATTTTCTGGCTTGAAGTCATCATGGAATCTCACCTTTTCATGAGGAGTTCTTAAAATAGGTAAAATTTCTACTGAAAAGCCAAGAGAGCTTACAAAAGCATTCAGATACCTAAGTTCCATTAAAACAACATTACCTGAAAAGTTTTATACTAAAGAAAGTCAAAAGCTTTGTTAGAAGTTTACATTATATAAGCTAGCCTACTGTTAATTACTATCAACATAGTTACAAAACCTTTCCCTGCTTCATTCTGCTTTGGCATTTTACAATTAACAGTGAAAATTGGGCATAATTTGGAAAGCTTCAAAAAAGTTGCATAATCAAACGTTGTAATTGCACAGCATAAAGACTGCAAAACCACAGTTCTATCCAAACACCTCAATAAGATACCACGCTGCACATACAGAAACACAGAGAATCTGGAAATATTAAAACATGGCAGGAAAACTGTTTCATTTTCTTTTTTTTCCAAAATACTACCATACAGAAGGAGCTACTAGAGACTTGTTGTCCAGAAAGACAAACATGATGTAATATCAAATCAGGTTTTACAGACTAAACCAGAATAAACCTGTACAGGGAAAAACAAATAACACGTGACCCTAAGAGTCTACACCAACTTCTTCCTCTTGAAGAAACCATCATATATTGGCTCTCACCCAAATGTTACAAGTTACAACAATTATGGTGAGGATACACCATAACATAAACATTGCAGTCGTACTTGATGGTAAAAGTGTACCGTTTGTACACTTACCCCCTGTAAACAGATCATTGTGTACTCACTAAATGTATTCTTTTGGTGCAGCAGAGCCCATGCTCCTGGAACTATTACCCAGAAAAAGTCCACTTCCCTCATTAGTTCTAACCGTGTTGTTGGGCTTCCCACTGCATACTTGCAATGTTGCAGCCATGTTGATATAGCAAATGAAATAGAGATGTTTGGATATTCTGGCATGGATGCACATTTTTGATGCAAGCACTGAAAGAAAATAATTCATCAGAAGCTGACCATGTGAGCAAATATTTCCCAAGAAAAACAACAATGCAAAAACTGGCAAGATTTCCAAAACAATTAAGAGATGTTTGTCCAAGAAGATAAATGTGTTCTTTGCATGTCTGCTGACAGGCAAAACTCATCACTAGAATCCTATCTCCCTTTGACTCAATTGCAAAAATTCCATTAGCTTAATCACCCAGACATTTAATCCAAGTTACTTGCAAATGCCTGTAAAAAAAAGGAAAAAATGGGAAAAAAGTAAGAAATGCCAAGTGTTGTTGATCTAAACTCAGCAGAAATGCATTGCACATATTTCAGAACATGTAAACATACTATTAGTTAGAAAATAAGAGCAAAAAGAAGTAAGAAGAAAACAAATGCAAAATAATAGCATCTCACCTTTTGAGGGGGTGGTCCGTGGTCATCCAAATAAGTGGAATTTCCTACAAAAAGAAGAGGAGGAGAAATAAACAAAACTCATCCAATGAAACTTCAAAACTTGCCAATGTATAATACCCATGCATCTCTACCCATTGTTTCTGTGGTGTCAAATAATTCAAGGAAAATAAATACCACCTGCTTTAAATTTTGCTTCAAAAGAGAAAAAAAAAGAAGTCTGACTTGGCTCTATTTGTGATAAAAGATTAGATGCACATTGTTATTTTAGCGTAAAATTAAATGAGCCAAGGCAGTTTTAGTTAAACAATCATGGCATTCAGTTACTTGCATGACAAAAACTGTCAGCTGCACCCTGGTACACTTTAAGCTAGTGAACACAGTTAATCTCAAAAAGATTTCTTAAATAATAAAATATCAAAGGCCTTCAACAGAGCTTGCTCTCATGAAGTTCACAAGCATTCCCTTATCTTCATTCTAACAAGGGTTTTTCCCAACCTCTAAGCTACATTTTTGTTCCCGAACGGTACAGACTGAATGGGAGATGTATTCCAATGTCATTGCATCAGCCTTTTCAGGATGCTCTTTAAATTCAGAAGAAAAGCTTCAGAAAAAAAGTTCCTAAATTTTTAAAGTGCTCCCTTTTTAGCTAGCAACCATAAAAAAAAAGGCAACAATTTCAGACTTTGTACCCATTACTTACAAGTCTACACGGATAAACAAGGATGAGCTTTCCCAGTAGAGTACAAACACTTCAGGCAGGCTGAGAAGTTCTCCTCAGGCCCCGCACCCCTCTCCTCTCCTCTCCGCCATCCTCATACCAAAGGCATAAAACAATACTTCAGTACTAATGTTACATCAGTATGGACTATAAGAATAACCTTTAAAAGAGTCTACTAGATACTCAAACACCACCGTGAGGACTGTAAAAAGCCTGGCCCATCAGTGAGCATCTTGACTATAGAGGTGTTCAAGGAGCAGCAGATGCTGCCTCTCGAGGAACACCAACCAGCTGGCTGGGGTAAGACATAACAAGGCACCAAAGAGTCCCTCTCTTTGAATTGCCTTCTATTGAAAAACAGATAGTTACAGTCATTGTTTATATGATATCTTAGAATGCAGTATCAAGAAAGTTTGAAAAATATTACTCCGAAAGCTTCCTGTATTCTTTAAAATTAAGGAGCCAATATCTTAACCAATTTCACCTTTCTGTATCAGCAGTCTATGCTTTTTCTATGCACGCTGCATTTTCCCTCCTGTTTCTAATTATATATATTCCCTCAGTTTCTAATTATTATAATTACACCTCAGTATTCCTAGCATTAAACATGCATTCAGCAGGCTTGATTTCTGCTCCTATTATTATTATAGCACAGTCTAGTTACTGTTGTATCCACTTAATAGTAAAAATTTGATCCATTTTATAAAGCTCCTTTTCTCTTATTTTCTTAATAAAGCTTCCCTTTGGATGGCAAAATCAGGGCCACACTATACTTGAGCCTTAATGTGTGCAAAAATATCCTGCAAAATATCCACCACGCTCAGAATTTTCCGCAGTAAACCTGCAGGAAAGAATGATATCTTAAACAAGAATAGGCCATGAAAAGCATAAGGCTCCTGAGTTGGATATTTACAAGTTTTATGAACTTTCAGAGCCAGTTTTCATAGAACATGTACCAGATTATGTTAGTTTAAAAACAGTAGAAAAATCAGCATGGTAGGTATTGCAGCAGCGAATAAACATCATGGTGAAGCCAATCCATGAACAATTTCTACCAAGAAATGACAAAGAAGTACAAAATGGAAAACGGCACAGTAAAAATCAGGGACTGAGGAATGAATACCATAAATACTGGAACCACTGTTCATCAGCTGAAGTGTTTACTACAAGTACATCAACACAGCAAGCTAACATAAGAGAGAGAATATAACTACGCAGCTTTTACATGCTTTGGCACAGACAACAACTAGAACATTATACAAACACGTGTTTGACTTCAATAAGCGTCACAGCAAAAGAAAATGCTCTCTGTAGTGGATCTAGCACAGCGATAGAAGAGATCATCACTTTTCATTAAGAATTTAGCCCACTGTTCTGAAGCAACCTATTTAATTGAATTTAAGAGGATTTTTCTAAACTCCTTTAATAAAGCTCTTAATCTTGTCTGTCACCCAACAAGATACTTCAACACTTTTTTTTCCAGAGAGAAGTATTTATACTTTTAAAAATACATTTTTTTCTGCCTTACAATATATTCTACCTTTCTTTAATAACACAACAGTAAATCACTAGAAACAACAAAGTAAAAAGACTACTCAACAGTCAGACCAGTGGCATTATGTATTCCACAAACATGCGCAAGCACACAGTTGTGCTCACTGAACACAGTTGTCTCCAGTTTCTCCCAGGATAAAAAAAAAAAACAACAAATCGTTTTATTACAGAACATGGTGAATATATGGAAGCAGCCCAATTTTCTCCATAATTTATTGTTTTTGCGGTTAAGTGAATCAGATGTATGCAAAATCTTTGGGGAAACCTTGCGGTTATGTTCCTTTTTTCTTAGAATCACAGAAGAGTGGGGGTTTTTGCTTGAAGCAAGCCAAGTTTAAGCAGAGAAATATGGTCATTTTCCAGTATTAAGGACAAATATGACTGTGTGCAGTTCATAACTACAGAAGACGAGACTAGTTGTAATCATGGGGAAACAAAAAAAAGACTGAAGAGCAAGGGAAGGTGGTGGTAAATGGGTCTATGCATGAACTGAAGATCCTTCAATAGTAACTGAAGTAACTGAAACACAGTCACTTCACTGGAACAATTTAGATATCATGTAGAAAAAGCTGAGCTATTAAAGGAGATGAAGACAACATGGAAAATGTGGCATTTTTACTATTTTCCTGGAGCAGAGTTTCCCCTTGGTAGAGATCACAAGAAGCCGTCTAAGGGACCTGGGATGCAGCTACTGCCAAATCTATCATGTCTTTTGAAAATCCCAGTCTGTTCTCTTCACTTGATTGCTGCCTCGAATTTCTAGTAGCCAATGCATTCTTTATTGGCATACCATCCTGTGGATCCTCTGGGGTCTAATGGAAAGAAGCAGTGTAATAGTTGTCTGATGAGTTTTCTGTATTAGAAATGAGGGCTTTGAAGAATGGCTGTCCATGAAGTACTCCTAATCTTTAAGGACTGCACCTTCAAAATAAATAGAAGCGCCAATGACGACTCAGAAGAGGATTCATTCTGCTCAGCTTCCAGACAAAAGTTATTTAAATAAAAACCTGAAAATCCACCCCATTAGTCAACATTAGTTCAGACAAACGGTTGTCCAGTGTCAACTGTCAGTTTTTACTACACTTACTCTTCTCTCTTCATCATGAACAATTTCTCAGTACTATAAAGACTGTGAAGGCTCCACGGGTAACAGCATTAACTTGAACAGGATGCCCATGATACCTAGACCAGCCAGAAGTAATAGACTTGAGGTGCCACGGTGTTCTTGGTCTTCTACATTTTATAGGTTTCTGTTTCTTTTTCTAAGGGAGCAGAAGACATCCTTAAAATGTATAGATTTTACACATATGAAATAGTAGAATATTCTAAGTCAACATTTCAAGGAGCCCCTCATGGATCAAAGGCAGGAAGGGGGACACGGACTACAACTATCAGTTTAGCATAGTGATGTTGCCCAGCTCAAGTCTAATGCAAAAGGAAAACTCCTATGCTGAGGTCAGCAGAGCTGTAACAGTTTAAAGAGAGAACATTTTTTCCACAGGTGTGCAGAGAAGATTAACACAGTAAAACCCTACAGACCAGTGTGCACTGGAATACAGAGTGATTTACTGCATTTTCTTCCATCGTACATAAAAGCTCCTGCACCTACAAGTGGTTTCCTCAGTGTAAGACTAACACGCTGGAAAAATTTTTATTTGAAGTTGAAAAAACATACAGCGAGTATTATTTTTATAAAAAACATTCTGAAATGGATTTTGCTGCTTTCTTCCTTGCCTTTCAAAATAACTTGGTTATTTCTGATTTTTAACGTCATAAATACCTCCCCAAATAACCCCCAAAATATGTATTAAATTCATTCTGTGTCACTGCATGCAATGAAACACAGAAACTGAAAGATGACCAAAACACCTATTTGGTGTTACTTTCCAGTCTCTGAACATAGGAAACTTCATTAAGATACAGTTCAGATTCGTTTACCTACAAGTTTTCTCTCTATAATACAAAGAGGAAATAAACTGGCACTCAAGAAGAGTTTGTGAGGACATAGTCGAAACCCTGCATATGTAATGTACATGAAAATACTGCTACTGCACAGACATGAAGGGTTTAAATAAGCATAGGTTCTAAAGCAATGTAGAATATACATCAGAGAAAGATCCTAAAGGAAATAAAATAATTTTATATATATGTAAGTATTGACTTTCTTTATACCTACCAGTTTGTCCAAATCCGCTACTGTTTATAAGCTTCCCTTTTAATGTATTCAGACTACGGAGTTAGCTTATTTTATAGATCCATTCCTTAGGAATTTCATAGATTTCTTTTCTTAGGAAAAATGTCCACACTATATGCATTTGTTACACTCAAACACACTGAATATATAACTACAACAAATAAAAGAAGACATTCAAAACTTTCTGTGGTTTAGTTCAAATAACAAACTGAAGTTCTGATATGACCACATCTATCAGAATGGTGTGAACTACAACAAGCACTATAGCGGAAGTGTCACAGGCTTTGGTTTATCTGCAACATTCCTAATGCTTCTTGCTTTGCTCCTACCCTCTAATGACAAACTTTCCAGTCCATAATCGTACAAGATGAAAGATACATTTTAATAAACATTTAGAAATTCTGGCCAGATGAAATAGAATCTGAATATTTGATAATGAAAGCTCCTGGCTAAAACTGCTCTCAAATAAGGAGAAAAGTTCTTCCATCTTACAAACTCATACAGAACCAGGCAGTCTGAAGTCAAGAAGTACAACATGTTTCTATTCTGAACAACAAGAAGATGCATTCTTCCTATATGCATGACAAGTAGCTGCGTATTTTGTGTTCAGATTTTCTGGGAGACCCTTCCTAACCTGCATGTGCAGCAGAGGTGCAGGCAGGACAGGGGACAGCAGATGATAGGCACAGCCCACCACTTGTAGAGAGAGGAGACTCCAGAAGGCACAACTGCCCTGCACTGAGTGGTTACGCTCTGTTTCAACCTGCCTGCTACAGAAAGTTAACAAATCTTTCCACAGTGAACGCATAGGCCTGTGTTTCATTTTACTGTTTGTTTTGTCAATAAACTGCTATACTACCACTGAGGATAGAAAGAAGAAAGAAAATGAAATTGAGTAAGAAAAAACAACCATAACAGGTATTTTCTTGCGCTTGAAGAACAGCCCCCTTTATCGAGACAGTGCAGAGAAAACCTAATGACCAAAAAAAAAAAAAAAAACATGAGGAGCTATTAAGCCAAACTATTTCAATTTCACTTGAACGCGTTTCTCTACGAGAACAAAGGCTGCTGTTTATCCCTGCTGCCAGGTAGCTCTTAGCTAAATGCACTTCAAAGCTGCATTAATCTATTCTTCATCTTCCCCCTGTTTTTCACCTGGTTCTCAAATTCTGCTTGCTGATATCACACAGCAAGTGAGTGCTGATTAAAATAGGGGGTTTTTCTTTTCAAAGAAATTTTTTATCCTACCTTCCATCACAAAGTACACCAGATATTTTGCAATGACTTGTATTCACTTGTTAATTTCCTTAGTAAGATTCACCACAACAAAAAGGCAGACTTAATTCCACAAATAAATATAAGTCTGTGCTCCATGGCCTCTTTTGGGGAGTCCCTTTGACAAGCTGTCTCCTCAAGATACGTAGTCAAGCAATATTTAAAGCTAGGTAACTGCAAAAGTAGCTGTTGAAAGTTTAAGGGGCAAGCTGAGAAGAGCCAGCAAACTGACAGCTGAATCGCCACCTATTCAAACCACACAGGCAGAAACACTGGTGCTGACTTTATTTCCTAACCTGTTAAAAGGAGGTAACACTGGTAACTGCGTCTAACTGCCTTTGTTGAGCACCAAAAAGATTCACATGGCATAGAAAACGTCAAGTTAGAGAGCAGATTGAAGAATGATGTTTTGAAGTGAGCTGAGCTTAAAGAAATTCAGGTCGTGTGCTTAGGAAACTGCCTGTGGCAATCTGCACTAACTACTATCTGAGAATTCACAGGAAAGGAATGAGTGAAAATCTGTTGGAAAGACAATACACTGAAAACAACCACCAAAACTTAACACTCAAACTGAAAGGGCAGAGCACAGAAAACTGCTGTGGGGAGTTTCGAGGATGGGACTGGCCATCACTAGGGATCGTTAGGAGCAGATCAGCAAGAAACTACCAGGAATGGCACAGGTGTCACTGTGCTGCTTCAGATCAAACAAATTAAATCAGCTCCCATTCTAGTTTTATTTTCTTTTTCTTCCTCTCTCTCTCTTTTTTTTTTTTTTTTTTTTTTTTTTTTTTTAAATCAAGCAAGCTTCCCCTGGGATGTTGTTCTGGGTCCTATCATTCAATACCTTCATTCATCACTTGAAAAATGCATTAGAAAGCAACGATATTAAATTTGATAGCAATACCAAATGAAGAGATTTGACACCTGCAGAACATTTGGGACAGACAGTCAAAAAAGACCAATTTCTCAATGAAATGGTCTGAGAACACTCTAGAGAATTCAGTCAATAGAAATGTAAAAATTCCAACTCAGCAACATCTTCAAAAAAGCAGAATGGGAAACGAAGGCGAAACTGCAGAAAAGAGCACAGGGAGATACGATGGGAAGTGAATACCAATTTGCTTCCTTTAGATGTCTTTGAGTACCCTGTGAAAAGTTTTCAAAAAGGTCTTTCCAGTCCAGCAGAATGTACAGTAATACTTTCACTAGCTTGGCAAAACATCCATTTTGACTAATCTTCCTATGAAGACATTTTTTAAAGCTTAGCATTGGCCTATTTCCTCCTCTTGCAGAGAGATGCATATGAGGACACGTGAAGACCATTTGTCCCCATCAGACAAAATCTCCTTTTGCTACTGCCCTGCAGAGTGCATGACACAAAGAAACTTTGTTGGACAGAAGATGCTGACAGTCATGACACTTCCCCTCTTAATGCTCACGCTCTCCCCTACGCTAGAGAGTAGGGCATCAAATTGAGTGAACTCCCAAAAACATCTAAAGCACTGCAATTCCACAGATAAAATTTCTTTTTAAAGATTGCCTACCAAAGTGGCAGCAATTTGAAGATGGGTACAATGGCCGGATACTGGACATAATGATGAAGCTTCAGTGAAGACTCTGAAGTGCAAGGCCTCCTATTCTCATTTCACTCTGCCATTCAGACTGCAAGCTCCAGGGAAGCTGTATCAACCAGACGCCTTTCCAGATGATACCATTCTCAAGAGTTCCCTGTTACATCAGCACCAGAGAGCAGCACTGGTCTTTTGCATACGTTTTTCCAGAGACAAGGATCTTATTTGCTTAGTTAGGCTAACTTGCAAACGTTATTCCTGTTCACTGCATTTATGCAGATATCTTCAGATACATTCATACACTTCTCTCTATTCTTCCTGCATAGGCCATCTTAAAAATGAGCAAGTCAATGAATTTTAGAAAACATCCAGCTGGCAAATCACCCTGTTATCCAAGGAAGACTTTTATTGCTGTTATCATTAATATGCACTGTGCTGCAAATGCTGTCCAGAATGGATTGTTTGTTGGGCACTTGGTTGGAAGTTCCTCTCCCAGGAGGCACATCTCCAAGAAGCTGCTCAGGTCTGTGGTCTGACCCCAGCAGCCCCTTCACAGTAGAAAAAAAATGAACACACTTCACAGACAGTTGATTACAGAAAGCTCTAAAGAACTACTCACATTTTTATCCTGGTAAAAGAAGGTGAGTTTTTTTTGCATATGCTATTCACAGCATTGCTCAGGTCATATGACTGTTATGATCCTGTCACACTTCTTCACAGAGGCAGCTACATTTAGGATAATGGACCCTCCACACAAGAGAGGCATGCAGAATCCAAATGGATGTCCCTAAGTTTACTGCTTTCTCTACAGCACAGGTTCTCTTCTTCTCTGATCCTAAATGCCCTACTGAAAACAGAATAAGAGGCATTGGATTTTTTTTCCTGTATGAGCCTGTCTCCTTTCCTTCCCCTATACCCATTTTATGTGCCATGAGAGGATCACTGTAAAACTCTTTCTTAAACTTATACACCCCTTGGAAAGCAAAAGCACTCTGCATAAGAAGAGCCTATCTTTGTGTTGCTTTCTCCTCTGAAGATAAAATGAAAAAAAAATTACAAGTTGTTTAACTATTATTAGTTTCCTTTCCTCAAAAGGCTTAGCGAGCATTAAGCATTGAAGTAGCACTTCTTGCCAAGGTCTGTTAGAAGCTTACAACTGCAATACAGAATGTGTAAGTAGGCCAGATAAGAAACATAAGGAACATACTGTACTTACATGAGCTATTTCTTATGACACATTAAATTTTATTAATCTCTATTACAAAAAATACTGAAATGTCAGATGGTTTTCTAGACTTCAATATGATTTAATATAAAGTTTTCCATTACTATAAATTCTTTGGCCAAACATCTCAATTTTCACGCTATCCAGCTACTGGCTTCAGTTCATGCAGATATTTTAACTCCTTTCTACCTGACTCAAGCAGATGCATTGTAATGACAAAAAGACTTTCTCTGTTAAGTGTCCAGCACAAACATCATGATTAAAAAAAAAACAAGAAACTTCCTCCTCCTGCCTTATTTCTCATGATCTTAAGCAAGATACGTACCCATTTTTCTACTAGTGCATCATTTATTAGACTGGCTTGTAAACATTCTGTAAGATGCCTAAATAACTCAATGAACTGTTATAAAAAGTTGTGCTCCTCAAAACTGAACGCTGCCTTTATTACTCAAGTCTAAGATCCACACCAGGCTTATCTGTGAAGGAGGCAACGTAACCCTTGTAAAGTAAATATATACTGATGTGAACAAAGAAATTTGGCCTCAGTTATTAAGCAGTTCGTATGCTTTCAAGTTTCAAAAGTTTGTGTAAAAATATTTGGAAAACAGTGGGCACCATGTTTAGAAGTGTTGATTAATTCCTGTAGCCTTAAGCTCTCCAAAGACTAAAATAATCTCTCGAAAATATTAATGTAGAACTTGTCATTGCTGACATACTTTTTTTTTTAAACAAGCAGTCCAAGTTTCATCAACCTCAGAAGAATTTCTCCACGTGGCATTATTTCTCTTGTGCTCTTGTACCTGTCCCAGAAATATTTACTCTTCCATATACAACACTAAACACCTGCTCCTATTGGTGAGGAATTCAGCTCAGTGAAGACACTGAGAAGGTCTAAAATGCATTTTGACTCAATGTTTGTTTATTTAGGACTGCTCTTGGTTGCTTTGACCACACTTACAAACTCTGACATGCAAACATTCACTACTGGTAACAATTACCTAGGCAAAATCCTTCTTTCTATATTGCTTTTGTGTGTTTTATTTAGCTTGGAAAACCACATCAGGATGTCACAACTAAGACATGGTAGTTTAATAGATCTCTAACTGTCACTCACTAGCCCTCCTGTAGACCAATGCTACTTATAAGAGATATCCCAAAATACACAAAAAACATCTGTGCTACGCAGATTATCACCATACAACAGCCATTATCTAAATTTAGCTTTCCAGTGTACACATTCATTAAGAGAAGCTTTTTAGTACACTTACATATAGCTATACGTATCAGCAGCAATCTGTTTTGCATGAATGTCTGGGAGACTCCTAACCAATAATGAAACTGTTTTAATTTTTTTTAAAACACGCAAAGGTATCATTTACTGCTGGACAATATAACTTAGCTGTATTACTCTATTTTATTATTAGGAGGCACACTGTCATTAGGACAGCTCATTTCCATTGAGCTTGGTTGAGATATACAGCGAAGAAATTGCAGCATACTGAAACTAACATTCAGATATGTAAAAAGAAGACAACTCCTTATCCTTTATTCGGCATCAAATTTTACACTTCTCTGAATTACTTGTGTAAATATGAAACGCAATGTATCTTCTCCCCTATTACAAAGTCTAGAGAGTTATGTTTTTCCATGCATAAGAAGTTTAAATATTAACTTATATACAACTACAGTTCAGTTTACCTTTATGTTCTTCTTCCTTAAGTGAAAATATCCCTAAAGGCAAGATCATCCCTGTCTCACCCATTAATTTTCTTACAGCTTCTTCTTTCGTCTTGTGGGATTTATATCCCTTTACAGCAGGGGTTCTGTAAGTACAGTAATTGTAAAGTTAAATGATTGCACTCCCAGTCAGCAACAAATTGCAGAACTCGCTTCCCCAAAGCGAGTTCCATTTAGCATGATGGGGGTCCTTACCCAGGAGATGTATAATGGAAATGCATTCGCAGAAGTACCACAGAAACTGTCAAAACTTTTCCCATTTATTTATGTGTTCTCTGTTCAAAGGTTTTGCTTTCTTTTAATGCTAAACTTTTAAAGCTAACAGAACAATATGCTACACAATCATAGAATGGCCTGGGTTGAAAAGGACCACAATGATCATTGAGTTTCAACCCCCCAGCTGTGGGCAGGGTCACCAACCACTAGACCAGGCTGCCCAGGGCCCCATCCAGCCTGGCCTTGAATGCCTCCAGGGATGGGGCATCCACAACCTCCTTGGGCAACCTGTTCCAGTGCTTCACCACCCTCTGAGTGAACCTAATATCTAACCTAAACCTACCCTGTCTCAGTTTAAAACCATTCCTCCTTGTCCTATCACTGTTCACCCTTGTAAACAGCCATTTCCCTTCCTGTTTATATGCTCCCTTCAGGTACTGGTAGGCCACAATGAGGTCTCCCAGGAGCCTTCTCTTCTCCAAGCTAAACAAGACCAGTTCCCTCAACTTTTCTTCAAAGGAGAGGTGCTCCAGCCCTCTCCTACGCTAGATAGATTGAAAGAGTCCATTTTCAGAGGGTAGATGCTCAGAATTTTCTGAAGCCAGTTACTTGGTGGAAAACTACCTACCTAAAAACTAAGGAAGTTAGCATCTCCAGACATAGAAAAACTGGTCTGCAGGGCAAAAGGCATTAGAATAAACACACCAATACGTGGATGGTACCTGCAGTACTGGTATTAGTCACTCATGGATAGTTTAACACTTTTGTGGATTGTTCAGGCCTCTGATCCAAAGACAGAAGATATTGTTTGAATAATATCAAACTCCGATTTAGATGAATTCTCATGGAAAAAGAATTCAATTTCCAGTAACATCTAAAAATCTGTATAATGCCAACACCGAAATTACTTTGATCCAAATGTTGCCTTTACTTCATATGAGTGCATCTGACAGCCCTGCCCTGCTGCAGCAGCAGGTGTGCTCAGATTGCTGCCCTGCTATGAAAGAAACAACCTTTCGCCAGTGGACATAGCAGATTGCTTGAGTACCTTCGGCCTGACAAAGCTGTAGGCACTAGGACACGTGTCAGGGCTTTGGAGCATTATTTTTCTCTCTAGTCCTCAAGAATTCACTCCAGATTTCCTACCATAAGTCATCGTGTTCCAGGTCTTGATGTCCTTATGGGTCCACAACCAACAGCTCTCCTGCTATGGTCAGCCAGAGTGTCAGCTCCTCAGCTCCCCTACCTCCAAACAAAATACAGCTGTGAAAATATATCCTCTCAGCAGCTGTTGCAACTTCATACAAGCCCTCTTAAAGGTCTCCACTGTTTTCTTCTTGTTTCCCACAGCAGTTTCCACTGTATTACATTATTTACCAATCAAGAGCTTTCCAGAACTTATTTTTGTCAAACATTAAGAAAGAATGTAATTCCCCTAGCTGCCTTCTCAAAAGTAGTACATTACTTTTTCACTCTTTTTTTTTTTTTTTGTTACTTTTTTAGCCAGACAGAGACTTCTGGCACTGAAAATAAAACTTGCCAAACTGATGAAAATTAGGAAATTGAAAATGGGACTTTTTGGGGGGTAAATAAAGGGGGTAGAAAAGTCACCAAAATGCTGTGGTCTTGGGATTACTGATTTTTGTATTTCAGACTTGAACAGTGTATTTACTCAGGCTGCAGTGTTCGTTCACAGCCAACGCACCAGCAGTGAAGTGTTTCAGATGACTCAGCTGGGCCCGGAGCTCCTGCTCCCATTCCAGGAAGTTTCCTTCTCTTTGGAATCCTTCCTTATAGTAGAATAAAAATGTGTTACCTCAAATATCTCTAACACAAATCTTAAAATCCAAATCAGTGCTTGAGATGTTTTCTAAGAGAAGTCAGCTGTGAAGTGTTATGTTTGTACAGTAGTTACAGCAAAGCTATGAGAGCAACTGAGGCAATAAGTGTTACACCAGCAATACTCACAGGTCTGAGCCCTCAGATAAGTATACTCACCAACTTCGCAATTAATTAAAGCACATCAAGTTTCCAATATCACTAAGAGCTTATTATTCATTTGTTCGATTCTATGATTTATGTATCTAGACTTTTCACTGTTTCTTTGGGATGTAAACAAGCGTTGCATTCAGCTCTGGAAAAACCCTGGAGTACACTGCCATTTTAGTTCTTGGAAACATAAAGGAAAAGGCATAAATTCAATGCTTTCAGATGGAAAATGCTGTGAGTGAACACAAATAGGATTTTGCACAGGCAGTCTGTACAGTCAACAAATATACAGAGTGGTGTGGTCAGATTTGTATCCACAGATTGTAAAGCTAGAAAGATTATTGCATTGAAAAGTGATAATCAGAAACAAATGGAAAATGCTCACCCATGCCATAGGCTAGCAGGAAAAAGCCAAGAGGAGCAATCTTCAGAAAGAGATCCCTCCTCAGAGGCAGTCAGCCCTAAAATGGGGTCTAGGAGAAGTAGAGCCAGGCTTCACCCCTTTGTCACACAGGTGAATTGTCTTCACCTGTGCTCCGTGGCTGACTCAGTGCTTTGCCTCAGCTGATCAATCAGAGGTTCAGGCCATGATTCAACAGTTCCCATACACAGCCATATGAGGATCATATAAAACTACAGGATTTTACAGCAGGCTCAAAAGACTTGGACTCCCACATTGCACCCTGGGTGGAAAGTGGGGAAGTTGGGTTTCTTTTGTTGGCTTTTTAAAAACAAACAGCCTGGTACATAGATCACAGGAAACAGGCCATGCATATACCAAAAATAAAACCAAAAAGCCTGCATGGCCCAGAAAGCATTCTGCCTAAAGCTTGACAGCAGAACTGGGAAGGCCAGCTTTGTACTCCTCAATCTTTTTGGTTTTGATTTGTTACTTCTCTCCTGCCCTCCTCCCTGATGCACTAATTTAGAAGGCTACCATTATCATAATGAAATCATTGATTATTCTACCTATAATCTCCACGGACAGTACAGTCACTTCACTGTAGATTCCTCGTCTCGTGTTAAGTTACTGTACTTCTGCTGAGGCTGGGAGTAATACCAACCAGACCAGCATACCCTCTTCTGCCACCACCACACCAGTAAAAGATTTCAGAATTTTCTGCTTGCTTCCAGCATTCAAATTATAGATCTGATGATATCCTCCACTTTCATACCCCAGTTAAACAACAGGATACATTTTTACCATGTATTCTCATGGCACTCACTGAACGCTTAGTCGAATTTTAAGTACCACGACTGAAAGCTATTAACAAACAGAAGTCATCCCTTATGAATTCCCTGGGAGAAGGAAAAACAAACAGAAACAAGGATATTACACCTCGTCACTGACATTGCAAAATCTTAGTCCTACACTGCAGCTTCCTGGGTTACTCAGGCAGCTTGGTCACTGTAGGCACACAGACACACGGTGAAGCCCAGAGCCCATACAAAATGTCATCCTTCAAGGAGCAGAGTTAGGTCTTTGGGCCTCTTGTAGCACCACTGCTGAACCTGGGACTGCTACCAGCAAGGAGCTTGACTGCTTCTGCTAAGTTAAATATTCACAGTGCCTGAAGACAGCTTTCACAATTGCTGGGAATCACGACTCTTGGTTTATATGGTTCATAGTTGGACATGATGATCTTTAAGGTCTTTTCCAACCTGAGAAATTCTGTGATTCTATACCATAAAAACATTCAAAATTACTGCAGGAGTGAACAAAGAGTAAAGACAGTACTGATGAGTCCCAAACGCGGGGCAAAGCATTAAGCACCAGGTGAGGTGCACTGGCAAACAAATGTTAGTAAGCCAAATGGTTGCTAAGGAGTTTATGGAATTTGCCAGTGTTTTTCAGGACTTACAGGATCAACGCTGCCAAGCCTATATTGACTTATGCCAATGTCACTGCTGGGACTAAGGCAGATGGAGCATTAGAAGCAAATAAATAGGTTGTATCACCACACTGGATTACTGTGCTACAGACATTACCTGCAAGGGAAAAAAAAAAAAAAAAAAGAAAAAAAAAGAGAAAAGAAAAAGAACCCTTATATCCCTTTCTCAACCATTCGTCAGTTCTAGAGAACAGATACTCAGGTCATTAGAGCTCAAATGAACTTCTACAACTATTTTTGCTGGAAGCTACATCTTGGCTGCGCAAAACTGCTTGTCCTCTTAAAGAAAGAGGGGTTTTCCTGCCCAAACCTGAGTTGTTTTAAGATGGGAATTTATGATGCTTCACATTTTGTGCCACTTTCCAAAAATATCAACATAAATTACCAGACAGACAAGGTATGCTTCCCAAATCATGTATACATCCATAAGTGCAGAAGTGCTTACACACACACACACACACAAAAAAAAAGCAACACTGAAACCTGAAGAGCTTTCCTGTGTTTGAACTACTCCACGTGATATTGCAAGGACCAACAAGAGCTTCGCACAGCTAGAACAGGACAGCAATATCAGAAGTAACTAGAGCAGGTTGGGAAATGTGATCTCATAGTATAGCTAAGTCTAGGAATAATTTACTCATTCAAAGATCACCAAGGGGAAAGTAGTTTTAGTCCTCCAAGCCACTCACCAGTATCCTGGAGGAGCGAAGGCTTCTGCTAAAACACTTACAGAGGAAAAGGCATTTTACAGTTTCAAAATTTGTTTTCAGTACAGAAATAAATGAAGGCAGTTCACACTTTTCAGGAAACTCATAAAGGCAGCGCAGAAATGTCAGAAAACCCCATTTCGATGTCTTCAGTGATTAGAAATTTCTGCCATTACACATGGAAGAATATCATCATCTCTAATATAACACTGTTTTCATGCAACTAAAATTATAGTCTTTTTTTGTTTCATTGCAGTCTAGTAGGCAACCTGTTTTTGACTTGACTTTTGTGTTTAGTGTGGTAGTGCTAAGAACACTGTGCCATTTTGGCATTTTGGACTATTTGTTTTTTTTTCCAAAACACCAGTTCCACTTTTTTCCAGTACTGACCTGTTACTGTCAACCTGATTTTTCTAGATTGTTCTGAAACACATCTCTGCCCTTACCATCTTTCACAATCTCTCTGCTTCAGAATCATCTGCAAATATAATCAAAACGTTAACTTTGCACTTCCTAAGCATTAATGCAGACATTAAACAAAACCAGAGTACTGATCCTTAATAGACACCTTCTTCAGCATGTGCCGAAGCTGTTGCCACTTAATGATGTGTTATAAGTATTAAGATCACTGCTATTAATCTCACCAATTAAGGACGTAAATACTAATGGAGAGTATGGGTGAAATGAAGTAAATAACATTTCATTCTAGATAGTATGATCAGTGTTCTGTTTATAACTACGGTGCTGCACTCTAGCACAACCTCAATGATACAAACCCATATTCAGCAGTCAGCAGCACCCTCAGCACCAAAAGAGACACACAATCGGTGTGTGGCCATCCATTGCCTCCTGCACACCTGCCCCGAGGTGAGCCTGGATGACAGCTGCAGCTGCCAGGTCTGAGTGGCATCTCTGCCACCTCCACCATTCAGCATGAAACCAAGCTGCACACGGAGCCAGCTCAGGCTGCCCCACCATCCTCCCCACCCCCTCCCCTTAGTTAATGACATAGCAACAAGCACGTGGTCCCCCTTCCAAACTCTAAAAACTTGATAGAAAGTTAATAAAAACTACTGAGACTTACTGGAAATGTACATATGGTAATGGTTCTGATACAAAACATTTCAAGGCAGCCAGCCCTGACACCAGGACATTATTAAAATTGAATTAGCTTATGACTGAATCATCAACTACACCTTCAAATGCTCCAGAACTACAACGTGGCATATGCAAAATTATTCACTGGGGAACAATCCTTTACTGTGTTCTATCCTGAGTCAAAATCATGCCATTTGGAAGTAGGGCCTGTGATAAGCTGGTTACGTTTGAGACTTCCGGCTAAGGAATTAAAGCTGTTCTAATACATATATATATGTGTGTGTGTGTGTGTGTGTGCATGTGTATGTATATGTGTGTAAATATATATATATATATATATATATAATCTTTTTGCTTCTATTCTTCATTGTTTCTTTGTTTGTTTGTTTTGCTGCTGCCACTTATAGAAAAACTCACATTCACACTTTCATTTAATCTCTCCAGTTCTGCACAATAAGTAAAAAAAAAAAAAAAAAAAAAGTAGTAAAGTAATGTTTCTGGAGTTCTAATAGTGTCCTATACTGAACAACTGTGGCAGAGCTGTGCCACTGCTGATTCAGCTTCTTCTGAATCTCCTCCTGATTCCATAATTCACCTAAATGGCAACTACAGGAAAAAAAAAAAGTATGGATAGAGAGAATACTAAAAGTAATAGTTGAATAACCCACTACTCATCAGTGATATATATATATATATATATATATACACATACATATATACATGCATATAATTTTTCTCCAATTAAAACAGATTAACAATGCTGTGCAAGGCTAGCTCTTTTACTACACTCCATTATATGTTTACATTCCCTGTAAACATTTTAACTATGAGACTTCAGCACCTCCTTCAGCTGTTAGGAATACCACCTTAATACAATAATAATGTAGGAAAGCCCCAAAGCACAATGCCAAACATACAGTACTTATGACTGACAACTTCACTCTAGTGCTACACATAGATTTCACTTGCTATAGAAAACCAGTTAAGCTTCCTGAGAGTCTCTTGCTGAAGTCCACAGTGAACATGCAACTTGAGTCAAGCAGGCACTGACTCAGCTTTACAGTTCTACCAGTGTCTGCACTGTCATCTTACCCAGTGCAGGAATCCATGTCCCCAGTATAGCTGAGCAATCATGCTCTCCTTCCAGGGTATGTTGCTGCTGCCATCACTACTGGCAGCTGCTGTGTGAACAGAGCCAGGCAGCAGCTGACAGCCCCACAAGGAGCATTAGCAAGCGTGGCTACGAGGAACCCTTCTACAAGGCCACTGTGGAAAATACTGCATTCTCCACACCCACAGGCGCACAGCAGGAATTTCTGCCTCACGCTGAGACGCTGTGGTCCTACGCTACCAGTCCTCATACCTATGGCCATGGTGAATTTGTCATGGCCATGCAGGCAGGAGTAGTAACGTTTGATGTAAGAAAGATTCTTCAGAGGAACAAGACTACTTGCTGGTTGAAAATGAGCCAGTAGTGTGTCCAGGTTGCCCAGAAGGCATTTGCCATTTTGGCTCACATCAGAAATAGCATGGCCAGCAGGACCAGGTTGGTGATCATCCCTCTGTACTCAGCTATGATGAGACCTCACCTTGAGCACTATATTCAGTTTTTGGGCCTCTCACTACAAGAAAGATACTGAGTTTCTGGAATACGTTCAGAGAAGAGCAATAAAGCTGGTTAAGGGATTAGAAAACAAGACGTCTGAGAAGTGGCTGAAGGCACTGAGACTGTTTAGTTTGGAGAAAAGAAGGCTCAGGGGAAGCCCCATTGCTCTCTAAAACTACCTGAAAGGAGGTAGTGGTAGTTAGGTGTGGGTCTCTTTTCTCGGGTGACAAGTGATAGCATGTGAGGAAACAGCCTTACCTTGCATCAAGAAAGGTTTAGATTAGATGTCAGGATGAATTTCTTCAAAGAAATGGTGGTTAGGTATGAAACAGGCTTGCCCAGGGAAGTTGTGGAGTTGCCACCCCCAGGGGGTATTTAAGAGGTATTACCCCAGGGGGTATTAAGACTTAGTGGTGGACATGGTTGGGTTAGGTAATGGATGGACTTGATGATCTTATAGGTCTCGTCCAATCTAAATCATTCCATGATACTTTCTGCTAGGACACATCAAGGTACACACGCAATTAGAGAGCATTGGAAAGCACGCAATCCATTTGGACAGTAGCTGCTACAGTCACAGAGCAGAAAACAAAACCACATTCATAAATTCACTTGCTGGCAGGTGTGAGAAAGAGGTAAATTATCCACTGTCCACCCTAGAAGTGGGTAAGCTCCACTTTGGCCACACTTTCTCCAAAGTACAATAGGTTTGCCAGGAAAATCAGAACATAAACAAGTCTTGGGAACTTGTCTTTGTCCCACTATCATAATTCGTAATAGGGCTTTTTCAGTTTTGCGATTTACTCCATGAACCAGCAGAGAGCTGCTGCCCACCCACAAGGCTGAACCATAGCTGATCTCATTTGCACATCTAAAGCTTTCAGAAATCTGACTGGATTTTTTTCCAGTTGGTGTCCTGAAAACAAGGAGGACTCCATCCGTGACCACCTGCAGACATTCTGACTGAACAGAGCTGCCCAAACCACGCCCACTGCTCCCGCACCCTCCCCCCTCCCACCTCGCCATTTTCTGTCTCATGTGTAACCAGTGGCACTCGAAGCTGAGGGCAGCCTGCCTCCCTGATACCACACAGAAGGAAATGAATTTCCTCTCTGCCCCTCTTGCACCTATTTTCCAGCTCTCTACTTGCAATCCTTGACATCCATCACTGCCACTTTCAATCTATCAATACATTTCCTTGACGTTTGTCTCCACTGTGCTGCCCAGGGACTACCTGTTTACAGAAGGCTTCCCCAGTTAGCAACAGAGCTTCTAACTGAAAAGGGTGAACACTTATGAAAATGGTGAGAAAATCATCACTAACATATTAACTATCAGAGGCCCGTAGCTCCATATGGCAGTACTACAACTTTCTGCATGTAAACGCACTAGTTTTTATTCACCTTCTTCACCCCTGCCAAACGATTATTTTCCAAATGTGGTGTCGTTTCATAGACTCACAGAATGGCTTGGTCTGGAAGGGGCCCCAAAGACTACCCAGCTCCAACCACCTGCCACTGGCAGGGCTGCCTTGGGCCCCATCCAACCTGACCCTGAACACCTTCAGAGATGGGGCATCCACAGCCTCTCTGGGCAGCCTGTGCCAGTGCCTCACCTCCCTGTAAGTGAACACTTTCTGCCTAACATCTAACCCAAACCTCCTCTCTTTTAGTTTAAAGCCATTCCCCCTCATCCTATTACTATCTGCATGGGTAAATAGTCCATCTCCTGCCTGTTTATAAGCTCCCTTCAAGTGCTGGAAGGCCGCAATGAGGTTTCTCTGGAGCCTTTTCTTCTCCAAGCTAAAGGAGCCTAACTCCCTCAACCTGAATTACTACAGATAGCAATCTTTTCTGCAGTCTGAAGACTGCAGAATGTGTGAAAAACTTTCAATATTTTCCTTCTAAAATTTTATGATCTACAAAGACTTGTAAAAGCAGTGAACATTTATTGTGAAACAGATTTTCAAGCTAGACATGGAAATTACAGCTGGAAACACCACCTGTTTTGTTGGGGTTTTTTCAGCTGAGCAGAAAAAAAAAGAAAAAGAAAGCAAGACAACACGCAGACAAAAGCAGGAATCTGTGCTATCCAGAGGGTTTTCAGTACATGTGAAAAAAAAAAATCAACAACGTAATTATATAGTAAGAAATAAAAGAAATTAAAATAAAAACCCAACTTTTTTGCTGAACCATAAAGTAGCCTATTTTTGTGCTTGACTGGATGTTCTCCAAGTGAGACATCTGAATTCAATTAACAGAAGTCTTGTTTTGGTGCTTGCATTTTTGTTTTGCTTTTTTAAAGTACTGAAAATTTAACTATGTGAACTCTCTTTTGTTGAATGATAAGATCACAGGACAGTTAAAGCATAGCCCAAGTCTTTTACAGCTCCATAGCAAAAACTGTTTGCAACAGAAAGATAGAAAATGATCACACTGAAACAGTGCAGTGAGATGTGCCACAGCCATACTGTTGCTAATTTACATATTCCGTATTTCAGAAGTAGTTGTTTATCCTCAGTCTTGAGCATACAGCTGACGTGCTAATTTGTTCCCAGGTGTCTCATAATTATTTTTGTTCTTCAGAAAAAAAGACAGATTAAGGTTCATTTTGTTTCAGGTAAAATAATGACCACTACTGATGCAGAGATCAATACAAAGAAAGTCCTGATGCAACACAAAAATACTCAGTGGCTTCTTTCTGCTGTCATTCACGAGAATTTGGACTTATGTGTAAGCATAAGGTGTTAACTTTCCAATTTTCATTTGGAGCATGTCTCATATGCAACCTACAGGCTGGAGCCAACCTGTAAGAGGCTTCCTCCACCTTCTTCAACAGGGTGCGAGTGATCACTCAAACATCCCCTCAAGAATCTGCCACAACCCCAAGCATGGAGCATCACCACTCATCCAAGAAGCCTGAGATGGAGTATTGCTGTTACAATACACTGGGGAGCTGAGTGGTGCACCACAGCTGTGAGAACATGCATGGGAAGGTGTGAAACCCAGAACACCCACAAAAAACCACAGCAGTATTGCAAACAACACATAGGAAGATGACAGAATACTCTTGCTAAGACACATTAAAATGGAAACTTGACAGATAGAAGCAGTTTGTGTGGGAGATTCCAGATGCTGACCCAGTCAAAATAGATCCATTCAAAATAGATAAAATACCTGCTTTGGGTATTATAAGACACTGGTTTGTTTATTAACAGATCATAAGTTTCTTTGTAGGGGGCGACCCTGGCTGATAGGTGCTGCATAATAAACACTGCCATCACAAAATCCTTCTCCTCTTCCAAAGGCTGTACACACAGAGGTGTCTCAGGTTGCTGTGCCTTTCACAGGAGACACGAGTTTTTTCTCATAAAAAGGAGAAAAAAAAATCTCATTCTCATTTCTAATGCCTAACAAAAATGTACCAAGCAGTCTGTTTGCAACTGATCCACCTTCCTTTCCAGAAATATTTGTTCAAAAACAAGAGCTGAGACAGAAGTTCAGAATTCAGCAAGGGTAAGAGAAACAAGCCTTCCAGCACTGTCCATGCGAATACTTTCCTTTGAACAGCTTGAGCCCATTAGCTTCTTTTGTTGTCTCTACACTGTCCAATAAAAGTAGCTGAAGCCAGCCCCATTTGTAATATGCCGTGTTTAAACGTAGGCATTTATGCCTCTTTCCTCCTGATTTATAGCGATAATTTTCCTTTGATTAATAAGCTGGTCAGCCTGTTAGATTAGGAATAATAGGCAGTGTTATTACAAGGGCGGGGATGTGCATCTTGTGACCTGTGAATCCTCTGTGAGGTTGTAAATACAGCATCAAATCCACAATGAAGTACTTAAACCACACAACAATCTAACAATAGTTAGCCATGGTAAGCCCAACCCTAAATTTAAGGCATTCTTTTGTTTCTCCAACAAAGAGATTTTAAATTTGAGAAACTTCTTCACGCGTTCTGTAAGCTCAGCATGCAGACTGAAATCAGAGTGTCAAGCCTTGTTCTACAGAACATAATCAACTTCACACAGAACTGGGGAAGACACACTTGAGCATTTGTTTTGGAGAGTCTCTATGAGATGCAACAGACAGTCTAAATTTATAAAAAAATTTCCGTGCCTCAGGTCTCAGAGTTTCAAATAATAAAAATACTTCTTTCCAAATTGTTACCTACCACACCCAACTAAACAGTATGCACATAAGAATGTTTGTTTTTCTAAAACCACTCCGTATAAAATTAGCTTGCTTAGTGGCATTCTGGTGGTAATCCCAGGCAAAAGCATTTTCCTGCTTTATTTTAGAACTTGCAGCACACGCAGGTAACGTCGAGTGTGTGCATGTTAGTCCTGATGTCTAACAGGCTAGGACCAACTGTAACACTGAGGAGGAGCAGATGGAATTATCCTGTTATTACAGAGGGCTAATCTGCTTTTTCTGCAATTAAGGAAAGAATTAACACTTAACAATTTGAGTCCAGTTGTTCAAAAAATTAAGATTAGTAGTAGAATCATAGAATGGCTTGGGTTGGAATGACCCTCAAAGATCATCTAATTCTAGTACAAAAGGCTCATCTATCATTACAGGAGAAAACTGACTGCCACCCATGTGAACGGAGCCCAGGCTTTGCAAGGCCAACACAGAAACATGGCACTAATGCTGACGTTGATATTTGGCACCTGCTTAAAATTGTTTGGAATGATGAAATGTTTCAAGGAGGTATATAATCTGGACAACTGCTCCTAAGCTACAAAAAATTCATGCACTTTTGTTTTTGTTTTCCAACTTGACCCACCAAGGAAGTCACACTCCAAACTCAATCCAATGCTAACCTCTTGCTGTGCTCTATGAGAAGACCAACACACAAGTCCAAGAAAAGCACAAGCATCAAAGCCTTCTCCTGGCACATCCAAAAATTTCCCAGGAGTAGCTATGATAGTTTAACTGATCCTTGGCTCTGCTTCTCAGATGGGTCTGCTGCACTTCTGCTGTCAGCGCTCACTGGCAGACCCAAAGGCAGCCCTGGCTGCTGGCTGTGCTCCACAGCACCTCTGCCAGCCTCCCTGGCTCTCACTGCCACCTCCCACTGCATCCTCTCAAGTCATATTTTGCCTGCAACCCTTCTTTCTCCTTTGCTGTCAAAAGGGATAATGAACTTGAAGGCAGATTGTGTGGGAAAAAAAAACAACAAACCAACACATGAGAAACCATTCTTGTTGAAGATATTTGCTTAGCGAAATGAAAATTCTCACACTGCATTTGGACAGTTCATGGGGAACTCATTTCCACTAAAACTTCAAAGGTCTGCTGGCGACTGAAAGTTTGCTAGAGCCCAGGAGCGTTCCTCTGTCTTTGGCTTGTACACAAGCTACTTGTTCAAGGCTGTGTCATGAGTAAGCTACTAGCCACAGTTGTTTAATAATACCAAGGATCGCAACACTTGTATTTCGCAAAGGGACAAATATCCAGCTCAAGCACAAAATGTTTAACCCTTGGGCAAAGTATGTCAAATGAGCGCACACAGAAAAAAAAAATACTGCATAAAGATCAGATTCCTTTCCTGAAGGAGAAAAGAATTTCCCTTCTCTCCCCTCCCAGATGCCAGAAGAAATTATTCTCATATCGTGGTCCTGTACAACAGGTTAGAGAATTTCACAGAATCACAGAATGGCTTGGGCTGGAAGGGACCTCAAGGATCATCAAGTTCCAACCCCCTGCCACAGGCAGGGTTGCCAGCTGCTAGATCAAGTACTAGATCAGATTGCCCAGGGGCACATCCAACCTGGCCTTAAAACATCTTCAGGGATGGGGCATCCACAGCCTCTCTGAGCACAACTCAGTTGCTGCCCAGCTCTCTCTCCCTGGCAGTGGAGTATTTACAGAGTACTTACAGAGCCTGCCTGCCTTCAGGGAGACCTGCCCCACTGAAGAAAGAACCAAAGGAGCTGATACTGCTCAAAGCAGCCCAAATCCGCTGGTTGCAATGACTGTTGCAACCAGTTTTATTTCAAAATTAAAGTGTTGTGATGAGATTGTAAAAGAAATGAATTATTTTTGAAGTGCTGAGTATTTCAACCCTAGCATGTGCCAAAGAAATCAGCAGAACATTTCCTTTTTTTTTCCATGAACAACATATCTGATTCCCCGCCACAAGAAATGTTTTTGTCCTACATTTTTGATAACCTCCCAGAACATTTTCTCCTCCCTTAATTAAAAAGTACAGAGTTTTTCCATATCTTCTACACAAGCAGCATAGGAAAGAGAAAGTTATTTTCTCACAAAGTAACTTCCACAGAGCTTGCTACTGACACTGACCTTGTTGCAGACAGATCCTCTGTAGCAGGATTTTCTCTGTAAATCTCTAGCAAGTATCTCCAAATTTCTGTGAATTATGCAATTATTATTGTTATTTTCAGTACAAATTTATCTGATTTCAGCTTCCAGTTATTGCTTCCTGTTATGACTTTCTCATGTACTGTAATTTCCTCGGTATTTTCTCCCGGCAAAGGTATTTGACCATTGTAATCAAGTTATGTCTGTCTTCTTTATGCTAAACCAATACTTACTGAGTTCTAGATTTCATATTGCAAGGTATTTTTTTCCAGACCTCAAATCAATTTAGCATTTTTTTTCCCTAGTACTCTCTCCAATTTGTTGTGGGTTTTTTTCCTTCTAAAATATGTGACTACTGAAAGTGATGTTACGCCACAGAGATAAATGTCTTCTAACTCTTTGCTTACACACATCAGGAACAAATTATTCCTTTTTACCATAGCTCCAGCCAGAAGTACCTTTTGGTGCACCGGAGAAAGAAAATTATATATGCAACAAGCTTAAACTTTAATACTGACCTACACAGTTGGGTAATTTTATGTACGTAAGTATTGGGGGGTTATAATTCTGGGTAGCACAAACATGCTACTACTGATGTAGCTACTACTGCTTGGGATAACATTAAAATAGATTAAAATATACAAAATATCAGTGTATCTTTGCAAGACTGAAAGAATTTCTCAGATTTTAACAAACTAAACCAAATCTTACTCCTTAAATGACTAAACTTGATATCAGCAAAACTACTGGATAAGAAAAGTCGAACTGGATGGTGCTGCTCACTAAACAGAGTTTACAAGTATTACTTGTCCAATCCATTTTCAGGATTGGTCTTTAAAAATTCTCTCTTTGGCCTATGGACTGCAACTGATTTCCAGTTTGTCAGAGACTATATCGCATCAAATATTTAGTCACAAATACAGCAGGCTCCAGCAATGAGGCACCAGCATCACGTCTCTGGCAAGTTAATAATAGTATGATTTACAGCTTCTACTTCATCAACTGCTATCTCACGTTAGTCGCTGCTGTTAAATATTTCTACAGCAGCAGAAGTCAAAGTGAGACTGCCAACAAAATCCATTATCATCTTCGGTCATCATACAGACATCATGTTTTGCATTCCTGTTATAGAAGGACCAGTAATGTCTTTCTCCTCCATATACATATAAATATTTTCCTCAAGAATTTCTCTTCAAAGACTTTGAAAAGTCTTCCATTCTTACAGAGGAAATGTTTCCTCAGACATAGCCAAAAACGACAAAATGTTTAAACTCAAAAAACTTCATTATATTTAAACCTTCTGATTTCTATGTAGACTTTTTTCTTCTCTGTTGGACACGAGTAGAAGCAATTTCCTAAGCTACCACAGTGACTTAGACAGTTGTACGCAGACATTTCCTTGCCTTCAACTCACCTTAAGTTTTAAAATAAGGTAAAAAAAAATAAAATAAAAATAGAAATGCTCAGCACCTACCCTCTCAAAACAAACAACAAAGACAATGCCCAGAGAACTTTAAGAAGCTTCTCAGCTCATTTGGTTCTCCTTCATATAATAACTATCACAGATTTGATATTTTGGATTATCCTTAAATAAAAATCAAGAAAATCTGAGTTAACAATTTCAAATCTACATCTCTCCAAACATTAGCATATGCCTCTGCAAGCACCAGTTATTTTCTTGCTGATCTGCTGGCACAGCTTTAAATCATGAAATTCTGCTAGAACCAGAAACAAGAAAAACATTTCTTTCCTAAGGTCTGCATTCCTTTTCCATTAGAAGCCCTTTCTTCAAAATAGCATTTCTTTGCTGCGTTTGTTGAACCACCCTCATGTTGACAAGTTCCTCTCATAATAAATGACGAATTTCATTAGAACTGGCCATAAAGCTGACAAAAAGCAAAAAAAATCACTTAATTGCTTTCATTTCTAAATTTCACCAAAATATGCACTGATGACAATAATGAAAGCATGCAGAGGGTGATGTGTGACATAGCAGAGCTGCACCTGGAAACGAACAGCATACCTCGCGGATGTGGCTAGCACATGGACTAGCATCCTATCCAGAGGCAGAAGGGTGTGCCACGGTGCTGGTGCCACCACATTGTTCAGAAACACAAACACGCTGCCTTGGCTCTGTCCATGGGGAACATGTGCCCTCACCAGAATGCTTCACACTGGCACGGACACCTCTGTGCTCACTGTGGTGTCACAGCACTGCAGATGAGGCCTCGTGCATTCACGGAGGCCTTGACAAAACAACATAGGAGGCAGCCATGGCCTTCAGCTTGTTCCTCCAGCCCCACAGCAGTAGCTGCTGCAGGCATACAGTTGCTGTGTTAATTATCCAGGTTGGCGTTTACCTATTACTGCAAGGTCTAATTTCCAGTTGCTTAGAAACTAAAATATCTTAGGCCATTTTGACCAGTATTTTTCAAATCACACATTCGTCTCATGCTGGAGGTTTTCAGGAAGCAACGCTTGATATATGCAAAAATTAAGTCTTCTCTTATAAAATATGCAAACAATAGCAATTAAAGACTACCTGAAGGTGCTTATTTACCACTGGCAGTTCTTCAAGTTGAGGTACATCAGAATAAATCTTAATGACACGTGCACGCCTCATGAGAGAGAGCTATAAAATACTTTCCAGCGTCGTACCCTACTGATCCTGTAAATAATGTTAGGGGGTTATCTACAAGCTGAAGAGCAAATAAAACAGGACTACTGAGACATCAGAGGAATATTGAGCACATCTCCAGAGCTAATAAGAGATAACACCCTCACAAATTCATCACCTCAGCAAGCTTTTTTTTTTTTTTCCCAATTAAGATCTTTTTTTTTTCCAGTTGAAACTGTTAACTACTAAAACAACCAACTCTAGCTCTCTTCCTCTAATACTTAGTTTCATCAGTCCTTTGGTAGAAATGCAACTTATTTTCATCTCTTCAACCTGGAATGGTCACAAATACTTCCTCCTGAACACGGCAAAAGTATCATTTATGCATAAACACATGGCTACTAGCTGACAGAAGTGCTCAGTAGAGCACACTGGATTTCACTCCTTTCCTGCAGGATCAGAATCCAGTGTGACAAACATATCCAGCTCTGTCATGCTGCAGCATTTACTGGCCCATGCCAATGCTGGCAGCACCCACAGGTCCATCAGCCCTGAAGGCAGCAAGAGCACAAGTGCTGCAGAAAACACTCAGGAGTTTCCAGACAAGAAACTTGAGATAGACATAGCAAAAAACATCAAAAGACTCAGCTTGTCTCTACTTGAAAAGACATCATTCATTTTTCTTTCCAAGACATCTTAAATTGAAAGAGGAAAAATAAAGTTCAAAAGGTCACTTCTTTCACAACTTCAAACGATCATTTTTCCTCTCTTCTTTTTGCTTATATGAGAAGGAATGTACTGATTCGGAACAACTGTGAAGGTTTCTTTTTCTTCTCTAACCCTAACATTAAGATCTACCATCTCCTTTTCCACCTTTCCAAAGGGAAAATGACTGTTTTATAACTATTCCCAGCTGTTTCCTACTGTTAAAAACACTCATGTACTTCCCAAGTGCCTGCATCTCTGAAGGAGCTGTGGCCATGAGTTACCCAGAGCCCCAGCCCTCAACATAATCTTGTCACCATGAGCAAATTTGCTTCTGTAAGTAGAGTGCATAGGCAAACATACTGAGATATATGTCCACTAAGAAGTAAAAAGACTAAGATGCAGAGCTCTTCTAAAGCAGCTCCCTCCCACAGGACAGCAGCTCACTCTCTCTGAGAAAGCCTCCCACTACAAAACATACCCTATAGCCCTAGGTGTAAGAGGGGAAGGCACATGTTCACACCTCCTGAGAGGATCTGTGGCTGCCACCAGCATCACGTTCTGCACTACTCGATCTTCTTGCATCTCCTTCTGCATCTGTGTGAGCTCTCTCCTACAGCAGCCAATCCAACAGCCCTTCCCACATTCTCCAAATAAAAAAGTTGGACAGCACTATTATTGAAATAAGTACTACCTAAATAAAGGATTCAATTTTTTTTCTTCCTAGGAGGCATTTAACTGACATAGTATCTCTTATTATTATGCAACCCCTATGTTTTAGGGCAAATTATTCTAATCCACAATAAGAGCTTATATATGAAATCCCACAGCCTGCAGATTCTAGCATGCGGCACCGTTTATTTCCTCTTTTGTTGCTAGTGTAACACCATTACTTAATCATCCAACTATGAAAAGCCCAACATATGCCTCTCATCTCTTTGTATATCTTCAACCCCCTTTGACCTACTTCACAAGCAACTGCAATGAGCGCACTCATCACAAGAAAACTTTCTGCTGGCTTCATACGCAGAAGCAGTAATCAATTCCAGAGAAAAAACAGCAAAGGTAACCAACCGCACACAAAGTCCCTCCATTCTCTGGACTAAATTCACCACTTGAAACAAACACAGCTAATTAGAGAAGAGTAACAACTTCTAAAACAAAAACAAATGCTGTTTCAAAAAAGGAGGTCTTAACTTGTTTGACATAAGCATCAATTCTCAGGCACTCACTGTTCTTTAAAGCCTTATCCCTGCACACGAGGAGGGAGGAATGGAGGAGTTGAATTATGTTCAAACACTTTAAACATCACTACAATGAGAACAGTATCTTCACTGTGCTCTCTTTACCTACTGGAAATCAATTCCTGCAAATATGAGCAACTCCACATATAATAATTCTAAATGTTACTTTGTCTGTGTCATGAATATAGCTATGAAAACCTTTCAAGTTTTGGCATGAGAAGTGCTATGTGATATGAAGTAGAAGGATTTGGAATCATAGGCTATATTTAAGGACAAGTCGTTGATAAACACTACAACTCAATTGCTTTTCATCATTTCCTTTAATTAGAAGAGTTATACATTAAGACCATAAGAGCTGCTCCCATTAGCCATCATCAAATCTGGAATTGCAGACTATGGTCGTGATAAGGACATCATAGAATCACAGAATCATAGAATGGTTTGGGTTGGAAAGGACCTTTAAGATCATCTAGTTCCAACCCCCTGCTATAGGCAGGGATTCCTCCCTCTAGACCAGGTTGCTCAAAGCCCCATCCAGCCTGGCCTTGAATGCTTCCAGGGAGGGGGCATCCACAGCCTCTCTGGGCAACCTGTTCCAGTGTCTCACCACCCTCACAGTAGAGAATTTCTTCCTAATATCTAGTCTAAATGTACCCTGCTCCAGGTTAAAGCCACTTCTCCTCATCCTGTCACTACCTGCCCTTATAAAAAGTCCCTCCCCAGCTTTCCTGTAGGTCACTATAAGGTCCCCTGGAACCTTCTCTTCTCCAGACTGAAGAGCCCTGACTCACTCAGCCTGTCCCCACCGGGGAAGTGCTCCAGCTCTCTGATCATCTTTGTGGCCCTTCTCTGGACCCTCTCCAACAGCTCGATGTCCTTCTGTGTCCCCAGAACTGGACACAGTACTCCAGGTGGGGTCTCACAAGAGCAGAGTAGAGGGGCAGAATCACCTCTCTCAATCTGCTGGTCACACCTCTCTTGATGAAGCTCAGGTTACGGTTGGCCTTCTGGGCTTCAAATGCATGTTGCTGGCTCACACTGAGTCTTTCATCAACCAACACCCCCAAATCCTTCTCAGGGCTACTCTGAAGCAATTCTCCACTCACATGTATGCTTTATTCCAGCAAAATACACTACTGTAGGCAGACTGTATCAAGGACAAACTAAATCTAGTATTGTGGTCTGTGTTGTTTTTTTTCCCTTCTGCAGTGACAATTGCACTCACCAGAACTAAGACGTAGCCTGGTCAGGTGATCAGAAGGCTGTCCGGGTACAATCCAATGAAGGCTTATAGGAGACATTCAGCTAGCCCTGAAAACAAGCCAGTCTAATAACCAAGTGTCATTCATCCCACTGATAATATAGACAAGTCCACCGCAATCATTTCTGGAAAAAAAATAAAATAAAAAAATGTTTCCTGAATGCCTTATTTTCCAAAAAACACTTGCCTTACATTCACATTCGCCTTCCTATCCATCCACTGTTGTGTTAGGAATAGTGACTGCTCATGTAAGCTCTCACTTTTTTCAGAATTGCTCACACCAAGTTGCTAACAACATTCACTGCAACAGTTAAGAAAATGTAAGTCAATCCAACCATCTGCTTAGGACTGTGAGCAGGAGTGCTTCACCAAACAGAAATGCAACTCAGCTTCAGCAATACCAAACATACCCTATGAATACTTTAAACCACCCAGAGCACTTCTCAGCATCTGGACAAACTTTCTGTTGTTAGAACAGATAGAAACAAATGCTGCAAGAAAGCAGAAACAATATACTTAAGGCATTTTATAAAGTTTTTAAACAGCAGGTGTTAGTTTTCAAACAGCCCATCTGCCATGTTACCAATCGCCTAACTCAGTAGGAGGAAAAAGAGATGATGCAGCCACTCCAGGGCTATACAACCTGATTACAGTAATTTAGGCCTATCTTGCACAAAACCTATTTGTAGGTCTCTTTAGCAGGGCTTTCTTGCCCCAAAACAAAACTCATGCTAACTCTCCCCCTCTCTACAAGTACAAGGGCAAGCACTGCCCACATACAGCAAAAGAAAACATCAGAAAACCTTCCTTTGCAATAAAATATTCAGGTACTTTGCCAACCTTGGAAAACTCCAAGAAGGAAAACAGACCACCCACACATTTAAAACTCTACATAAAGTCTCGCTCGTAGATGAGAAGTTCTCCTTTTGCTTAATAGATGAGTTCTTACAGACTTTACAAAGTAGACACATCTATCTTCATCATGACGGTTCATTTATTTTGGTAGGAAGACAAAAATTTAGGATGAGATGGAGGTCAACAATTAGAAGTATATTCTATATTTAAATGTCAGAAACATATTTTAATATCTCACATAAATGTCTCCATATGTTTTTCTCAAAAGAAAGCCTTCTGAACCCAGCCAGTAATACCCAGAGTGAGCTGTATTGCATTTGACACATGTGGTAAGGTATGCAGCTTATACCTAACACACTAGAATTTCACTTGTGGTATTCATTCATAAAACAAATTCATAAATTCACAGGTCTTATAAAAACAGTTAGAAAGGCTCCATACATCCAATAAGACTTTTCAGTCTAACATGTCTCAGAACTCTTCAATCCCATCTGTTAACCTAGAGTACATACACAGAAACTTGCATGAGAGAAAAGACTTACATTATCTTAGTTTAGCATCTTCCCATAAACTAGAATCATAGAATCATTAAGGTTAGAAAAGACCACTAAGATCATCTAGTCCATGGTGGAGTACAAAACTAAGCTGCCTTTAACTAAGATTTTGTCAAAAGAATTCCTTTTCTTATCCTATTTAAAATAATACTCATCCATTAATTATCAGATTTTTCCAATCAAAAAATAACTATGTTGCAAATTTCCAACTATTCAGTGTCAGTATTCAACAAGCAAGTAACTAGTGACAACCCTTTTATGATCCAGACAGAGCCACTGTCCACACATCGATATTGACCCTATCTCCTGTCTTGACTTTGGTCTCCTCCAGGCTCCAGGAGGGTTGTGGAACGAATGCACAGAGCCTGACACATGAGCTGCTATGGACCATCTTCAGGCACTGGGGCAGAAACAAAGCAGAGATAAAAAGCAGTCTCCCGTTCTGACTGACAACTTCACGGTGCTCCCTGGTACCATCCACCTCAGCTCTTACACCATTTTTAAAAGTGTGTTTGGACTTCACAAACATATTTTAAGTTACAAGGAACTGAAACAGCAAATTGAGAGTGAAAGGCTTCTTGCATCATGATTAATTTTAAATCCAATGCATGAAGAAAGATAGAACTGTTACAGTTCCATGTAATGACTGTAGATCAGCACCAGAACAAAACATAATAGCATTTGCTCTACTGCTTTCAATTTACTCGTTTGTCAGAGTACATTCTGACAGAATACAGCCTGTCAGAGGACAGAAAGGAAGTCTGTAACTGCATAATATGAACAAACCTTACTTTGGACATGTCATGGTCTATAATCAGAAGGCATAATTTTGGTAATTACTTTGGGAAAAGGTTAAGACTGCTAAAACAAAGTTTCCTGGTAACACAAAGCTTGAAGGAACTGTGAACGGAGGAAGATTACAACAAGGTCTATGGAGAACTGTGGTGATGTTGAGGATTAGAATAAAACAATTGGATCAAAATTTAGTACAAAACCACACAGTGAAGGATTTCCCCCAGTAAGGGAAGATGAGTCAGTTGGACAAATAAGACTGGAGCTTTTCACCTGCAAACAGTTGAGTATTAATTAATGTGTCCAGACCTATAAAAAGATAACAAGTGTCAAGAAAGGCAAACAAAGGAAATTTATATCCAGTACAGAAAACGAAGTAGTAATTAATATCACTGAACAAAGCACTGCATGGGACTGTATATAAAATATTGTATACCGCTCCTGTCAGTGTTGTTCCAGAACAAGTAATACATTCCATAGCAGGTTCAAGTCATGCTACTAGTCCCATCAGAGGGAAAGAGGGTGTCCAAGCAGAACCTAAAAGCACAGTCCTTCTTAAGATGAAAAGGTTATGTTAGCCTGTGCAGGCTGGTCAGATGAAAATGGTCAGAGGAACAAGAACTATTTGAACTGCAAAAAATCTGTGGCACAACAACAAAGATGAATAAAGATGTCATAGCAAAAAAGTTTCAGCTAGAAATCAGAGGAATTTTCTGCACATCCAAGCACTGTTGTCTGGTAATAAGCTTTCATTAGGCATGCAAAAGTAAACAAACCTTTTTGTTTACTAAACCCAGTTTTAAAATTAAATCTGATCAGTTATTAAAAAGAATGACTGGAGGTAGTTGCTTACAGCACCAGACTGGACTTTTTAGTCTTTCCCCCTTGCATTGCTAGCTTTGATTTATGCATTACATACCTCAAAACTACCTAGTTCTGCTCGGAAAAAAGAGAAGAGATTTCTTCTGAGATTTCTTCAGGTGGTTTTCCGCAATTTTCTCCTTGCAGTTTGGCAGACAACGGAGCTGATACTGCTGGTTATTTTATACCTGGCATCCACAAAAGCCTCTTCTAACACAGCCACATACAAACACATCTGTAATCTTTTATAGATAGATTTTTGCATATTGTTGGAGAAAACACAGGGCCAAGGATTTCACACACACACCTCCATGTAGTCACATGCAAGTTAGGATCAGGCTAACTCCAATAGGAGGTAAGCTTTCACCATCACTCTTGAGGCAGACAGAACACAAAGAAGGAAGTCTGCTGAAACGGGATAAGCAGGAACGATGCTCAGCCCTTGCAGCTGGATCTCTACAGATGACTCTATGCCTTGGTTTAATAACATTCCACTACAGATTCAAACCTATTTGCAATTCCAGGAATATATATATAAAAACAAACTAATAGGACATAAGATTAGCAAAAGAATTTGCTAAGAAGGAGGACATATTCTGACTTCAAACTACTGGCATTGAAAGATTTGAAAGCAGAAGTGTCACTGTAGTCCAGAGCTTGCTGCTCTGGCAATCTGTCGAGACAGACAGATGGGATTTAGCACAAGATCATCCCCCATACAAATTCAGTCCTTCACCTTCAATCAAAACACAAAGGCATCAACAAGTAAGAAATGCATTGCCGAGTCACATCTATGAGGTGAAGACACTAAACATTTCTACAAAGCCTGAAGTAGGATACAGATCTACAGATCTAAAGTAGATAATTCCAAAATATTTACCACCATTTTTTTCTCTCTTTAACTTCCTCTTTCTTGTTTTCAAACTATAGCAAATGATCTATGCTGACCTGCATTATGAAAAAAACATCACTTTTAACCTGAAGATATTGTATGCTAGACCATTTCTAATAATTGGGCTCAATCCAGAAATACTCAACAGGGAAACTGCCAGTAGTCTTATTGGCAACTTCAGCTTCTGCATTCTCTTCTTCATGGCCAATATCCTCAGAAGACGTATGGAAAGCCTCTTCAAACACAGCCTCTCACTTATGCTGCTGAAGATACAAATCAAATCTGGAAGTGGTTCAGCGACAGATTATTTTTTTTAGCTTATTTGCAAATTTCTCCTTCTGACAACGTGAGCTAATAAAAAAAATAAACTGATGTTTTCACAGAATTATGCCGCATTATGCTGAAGTTTCAGCCGAATTTAAGAATTCAAGTATCAGCAATAAAGTCAACGTGTTTTATACAAACAGGTTTGTTGATACGTGCTATTAAAAGCAGTTTGTTTTGGCTGAACTCGGACAACGCCAAAAGAGCAGTTTCGATTATGCTCAGAGTCTTTCCAGTAATTACACATCCAGAACCACCACAGTGTGGCTTACTGTTTAAAAACAAACAGCTTAGCCCATATGCTTATCGAAAGGGCAAAGGAAGGTGAGCTATATAAAACAACATACCAAATGGATCCAGTAGTAAGAGGCACACAAAACATGGGTTGTCTCCCCATTCCAAGCCTCCAATCCGCATTCTCCTCTGTGCTGAACTGTTATAAAAGTTCCTAGAACATCCACAACTCTTAACGTACTTGAAAAAACAAAGCAAAACATTTTAACCACAGTATTCCAAAGATTCTTGGCATCTGAGGAGACACAGTGCTACAGCATTTTCACTTCGTGCTGCAGATGCTTCCATAAACTCTCAGTGTTCTGATCAGAAACCATGCTGCCATCAGTTTTCAACAGCACAAGAAAGAAAAAAATATCTCCAAAACGTAATCCAGTTTTTTACCTCCAGCTTTGGCAAACGTCATTGTCTCAGATCCACAGAAAGGGCTCAGGCACCTAAAGTAACTTATTTCTTGAATTTCAGATTTCCAGTTTTACTGACACACACAGTAGTGACACACTTTACAATAGTATGATAAAACCAGCTAGGAGAGATGGAATCAGGTATCATAACCAAGGCCAGAGCGTCTCTTTTTGACAAAGAGGAGATTGATGATTTAGAAAAGCCAGCAAGTGCTGCCTCCCAACATTTACATCTAAACCCAGAGAGAAAGTTAAGAATAAACACAAGTAAATAATGTTTACATATTCTTAAATTTAGCCTATACACAGTTTATCTCCAAATCTCACCAAGTAAAGCAGCAAGTTTATTCACTCCGTTTATCAGTTTGCCACTGCTAATTCCCTTACTTAGGATGGGAAAAGAGGACCCACGCTTATGAGCGCTTCAGGATCGGCGCAGGCACACTATCCTCTTTAACCTCTGCATCCCTGTGGCCTCAGCCATAGCTTGTAGGTTCACTGCGACACACGATGACTTTTCTTCACACACCCACAAAAAGCTAACATAAAGCCCTGTCTCTGGGGCCAAACACACTCGTGGCATCACGTGCAATGCTGGCTGCCCACCCACCAGCAGCCAGGGCTCAGAGCAAAATTGGAACCCTGCAGTTGATTCATGATTTATGCGACAAGGCGATGGGAACTCTGATTTTGTACACAGCTGATGTAGGATTTTGTAGGACTGATTGAAAACCTTCTGGATAACAAGACACAAAGCCCTCGTTTACTCCCAGAGCCTTCAAACCGTTTTCGATGCTAATGTATTCAACACTGCAAGAGCTACACACAGTCTACAACGGCATCTCCTTTCATCCTGCAATGGTGAGTCCAGGTGATTCAGTATTTACTTAGCTCATACAATTCAGCATCTTAACAGGTACTTCTGACTGTGCTATTCCTAAGGCAGTCACAAGCATGAACAAAAATCAGCCCAGCCCAAAACACATATGCCACTGGTGCAACCCAAGGGAAGCTGACTTTCCTTCATAGCCCTCCCACAACTTCCAGCTCTGCAGGAGATGCTCACCAGGCAATACAAACAGGACATGGCCAAAGACATTGCTATGGCATGTCCAGAACAACACTCTCCTGCATCTGCTGTTTTTCAAATATCCATATTTTTCTCAGCTGTTCAGTATTACCAGAAGTTTTTATACAAAAAACTGTATTATGTTCTTGATATCATTTCACATAACCAAGGAACTTCCCAATTTGCCAAAGGCACACATATCAAAGGAATCATTAGATTTCCAGAAAGTCAGAAGAAAACCAAGTCCACGTATAGACAAAACACAGGAAATGTGACAGTTCCAGAGCTCTGAAGCAACAGAAAAAAAAAAAAGAAAAAAGAAAAAAGAAAAAAAATAGAAACCAAAATATGAATGAAGTTAAAACAGCACAATTTATTAAAAAATCCTTAAAACTTCATTTTGTTACAACCCATTTGTAGCATTCCTCTTTTCCTCAGCCTTGATTGTACACCACCACCATCAACACCACACTTGCCATTAAAACAATTTTAAATATTTTTCACTAAAAAAAATCTAAAAGTGGCTTTTTTTTCAACCCCATCTGCAATTAGAATAAAAAGAAAGAAGCATCTTATGGATTTATGGAATAAAAGTCACATGAGATATAAAATTAAAACAAAATAATTAGCTCTGTGCCCTCCATAACTATTTCTTCCTATTTTCCTTAACTGTGAGGCATTGCAAAACGAATGTTATTGCAACCAGCAAAAATGGCGGCAATGATAATCAAGTTTATGTTGAGTAGTGTCTTCGTCACAAACTACCTCACCCAATCACACAGGAATCACTTAGGATACTACCAATTGAAAAAAAGACCTTCAACTAAATACCCCGATGCATCACAACGTTCATAGAAGCCATTCCTATACTCAGATGCCTATTTTTCTGCCTTGGAAGTATTTGTCACCACAGGCCACCCTCGCGCTAGTCCTTCATCTACTGGGGAAAATACATTCTGCTTTATCATCCAATTTGTGCTCCAGATGACAGTCAGTGCTGAGGGTTATTCTTCCGAGCACAGACTGCAGTGCTGGACACCAGGGCAGCAAGGAGGGGCAGATGCTGCCTTCCATCTTCCCCGCAGGGAAAGATGCTGCAGGAGCAAAGCACCAGGGAGGGAGCCAACAGACAGACCATGGCTACATATCAGGGTCCTTCAAAAACAATGTATACCACCCCTTGCACGTTTGGCAACAGTAACACCCAAGTTTCTAAAACAGCAAAGGAGTTGCAATTGTTACACCTTTCAGAATTGCTAGGTGCTCTGCAAAAAAACAAAGTACCATTTGCCCCTGTGAGGTGTAAACCCTACACAGGCAGCTTTGTAACACAAATCCAAGAACACTTTACCTCATAATCAGAAATTAAGACAAGCCACACTCAAACGTTCTCCTGCATGACAAATTATACTGTGCTAGAAAATTCCACCATTTCACCTTTTCTAAATTACAATGTATTGTCTGAAACAGAAATTGAAGTAAATAATCATGCTTTTGACTTGGAGCATGTGAAACGTCAGCTTATTTTTGTAGAGGTCAGGAAAAAGTTATTTCTATCTTGTGGCATCTGGAACAGAACACACAGTAGCAATGGAGACAAAACACTGACAGTTGTCAGTAGTAACTGATGCATATAATACTACACAAAAACGTTGGAGCCACTTAAGATCACCCTTGGAAGTCAGATTTTATGGCAGTATTAAATTTCTATTCACTAGAAGATGGTTAGTCAAGAGCTTCTAGCTTGTAAAAGATGTTGTGTGAAAAGTTTAACAACATCTCAATGAAATACAAAGTAATACTTTGTACACAATGCACACAAAAAGCTGTGTGAATGTACATCACATTTATCACTCTTTATATTTCAACTCTGTCTTATACTGTAGCTTATATTATAGTCACAACTTATCTTTCTGTTTTAAAGCTACTCATGTAGATTCAGTCACTGCCTCAACTGAAATTTAACACTCACTGTTTCCTCCTTACTTAAACACATCCTGAAACACAGAAGACCACCAAGTAAAAGTACATTATGAGGCCAATGCCACCACCTCAACGACTGCTTGCAAGGGTGGATAGTAATAGGACAAGGAGGAATGGTTTTAAACTGAGACAGGGGAGATTCGGGTTAGATACTAGGAGGAAGTTTTTCACACAGAGGGTGGTGACACTGGAACGGGTTGCCCAAGGAGGTTGGAGGCATTCAAGGCCAGGCTGGATGTGGCTCCAGGCAGCCTGGTCTAGTGGTTAGGGACCCTGCACATAGTAGGGGGGTTGAAACTCGATGATCATTGTGGTCCTTTTCAAGCCAGGCCATTCTATCTGGTATTCTTATTCATCTGAGTGAGCAAAGTACACGGCCTTTTTTGGTCAACACACACTAAGCTAATAACCCCAAGGATGTTGACTGCAGAGTGCTGTATCTGCAGTCAGGGGCACTGACCGTGTTCAGAAACAAGGAAGAAGTACAAGAACCACAAAGAAGAGAGAAAAGCAGGATGCAAGTACTCTTAAATCCAGCATACTGTTAAGACTTTCTTAGTGTAAAAATAAATAAATAAATAAATCCTTACCCCTAAATCTCACATAGAAAAGCTTACTTACATATGCAAAATGACCTCCCAAAATGTATAATTCTAGACTAGAACAAACAAAAAAGTCCAACAAAACACAGTAAGCGAGGCAAGCACTGCTGTGTGGGAGCTATGCTGTTTTTCAGAGCGCAGCTGTTCCCTCTCTCGGCTCTGTTTGTGCACTAGCTGGCAGCTACCACCGACTGCATTTTTCTGCGAGAAAGAGAATGATTTTGATGCAAGTCCAATAGTAAAGCAGTGGTATTCTCTTTAAATCATGGGGTTTTCTTGACTAAAAGTTGTGTCAGCCATGCGATGACAATCACAATATTTTTAAAATTGTATAGAACATACTGATGTACACTTTCTGAAAGCCGGATTCAAACGTACATCCAAGTTCTTTCTTTTAAAAGATTAGCAAAAGAGATATTCAGAAATTCCTTCGGTTTCAAATGTTCCCCATTGAAGCTCAAAACACTGCTATCCTTTCAAATACCAGCTATCGCCTGCTTGCTTCTAGATACTTGTTCCTGTGGTGCCCAGAATGGCACATGGAGAGAAACAAGTGTAAAATCTGAGTAATTTTCTCCTTTTACCCTGCAGCAAGAAAGGGTTCCTTCTTTGTAAATTCTTCTCTATCTAGATCAAAGTTGATATTTATTGACGTTTACAATATGTATTTAATAATAATGATCATCTCCTACACTACTTCCTCTTTCTGATCTCAAGCATTCTTTTCACATTATTTGTGTTGGGTTTTTAGCTTTGGTTTCTGATAGATACTCTTTCTACAACCTTGCTCTGATAATTTAGATTTCCAACTTCATATATTTTCTCTTCAGCTTGCAAGGAAATAACTCAAAGAAAAGTTCTAAGTGTGCTACTTGTAAGAAGAAGAAATCACACTGTCATTTTCCCAAACGATAAGTGACAGTGTAAAGTATTAAAGTGTTATAAAAAGATAGATTTTCATTCGGTTTGAATGGAAAGTCACTAATAAGAATCATATAATCATAAAAATGGTTATTGTTCAGCTGTCTAGCTCCATTTACATGTCAGAACACACTAAGAATAATTCAGGGCATTATTACATCTGAGACATAAAAAAAACCGAAAACAAAAACCAACAAAACCATAGCTATTCTGGCACTTCCAAGAGTACCCTGTCCTGCTTAAAGTCTTTTTTTCAAAGTTACAGGATCACAGATTTCCGTTCCAAAAAAAGCAAGCAAACAGAACAATCCATATAACAGAACAAATTATGGAAGTCACCAGCAGAACGTTTATTAAAAAAAGAAAATAGCTACAGTTATGAAACGCTTCTTCTTTTTCAAATTTGACTGATAAGTCTATTTACTGAGAACAAAGAAAAAGAGTCCAGAAGAGGAGTGAAAATATTCTTGATAGTGGTACATGTATGTATATATTTAAATCTTAATAATCTGTGCGCGCTCCTTCTGAGATTCTAATCTTATTAGCTAGAGCATGGTGGCTCTACTGCAGGCCATGTCACAAGTATGACTATTCCAGAATCAAAAACAAGAAACAACCCATTGGATTCTTGTGAACTGAAAGTGGAAATTGATGACAGAAACATCTCTTGCTGAAACAAAACTAAAGGCTGTTAAAAAGCCCTTAATTATTCCAAAGAAAGGAAGCGCTTGATCACGATTATTCAAAGATCTCTGCAAGTCTAAATTAGATAGCTTTGAAATACTTTAACATAGTGCAAATGTACATTTAAGGGTATACACATTGAAACAAGGGCTTTAATTGCATTTTTGTGTGTAAAAGCCAAACAGCTGTCTTAAGATTAAACTAAGTCTTTATTTTAAGGCCTAATAATGGACTAAAACTGGTGCAGTTTTATTTTTCCTCTTAGGGAATTCAATTCAACACAACTATGGGTTTGTCAAAGGAACATGAACATGTAAAACATGCTGGACCTGTGTAGCACCATTGCCTTGTCTGTAAAACACAGACATAAAAAGTATTCTAAAATACAAAGGGGCAATTAAGAATATTGTGTATTTAAAAGCCAACTCTCATCTATGAAGTTTACTGTGAAGAGACAGCTACTCAAGAATCCCCAAAGCTTCACCCACACCTAAAAACTCAACTGTCCAAAAGACCCTTGAATAGTCTGTTCTTAGGCTTAAGCCTATCCAGTTGCTCCGAAAACTTCACAAATACAAAAAGATAGAGAAAACATTCGGCATCTTTTCTCATACCTACCAGCATCACACACGAGTATTTCTCACAGTGGCTCCCTACACATCTTCATAAGGAAAATTACTTTTTTTTTTAATCAAAGATACAGTGTGTACAATTATCTGCAAGTAACAGAAATGGGGCATACCCCTGTACACCCAATCTCATGGCACAGGCTTGACGGCCATTCCATGAAGAAAACAGGGGCAGTTTTCTGATCTTGCTCGTGTTTGAGTGCTAAGCATGATCTGTAATGGAAGCTGATGATTTTTCAAAAATGAATTATTTTACTAAGTATGTCGATCGAAATTATATTAGGTAACTTTTTCTTGGAGCTGTGCACGTGAGAACTAAACATGACTGGTTTAAATAAACACATACATCACAAGCATTTCTCTGTGTAGGCAGTTCATTAATCTAAGTTGCTCTGTCTTACCCTACAAGGTACAAGTGCTTAACACTCTTTGGTCAAAGTACTGCTCCTCCACCATAAAAATTCCATTTCTTCTCCTTCTTGTCCAAATATACGTTCTTTATATCAATCATTTACTTACCATATCATATATCATGTAATATATATGATACAGTAATTACACAAACACACCATTATATTACAGACAGTTATCTTTTTTTGTTTGTTTTTGCTATTGCTTATACTTCTGCCTTTGGAAGATCAGGTAGACTTGAAATGAAAATACACTGGATGAGGGAATGCTAACTGCCAGCACATCATAGAATTGCCATCTCACAAAGGGCTGAGAAACAGCTCTTATCCAAAGGTTATCTAAGGAAAACTTCCTGTTCCTCACAACAGTGCATATAGTTCTATAGAGCAACAAAGTGCAACACTGTGAAAGTGGCATATGAGACAAGCATGATAAAGCAGGATTAAATACTTTATGGTATGAACGCTTATCTGTATTCCCACTCCCTCTATTCCTGCTGCTTTTTTTCTTTTTCAAAGCTGACACTCATTAGCTTTAAATGACCACTGGAGAGTACTGCAGTCTGTCTTCCCTCTTAAGGACGCTCACCCAGCTCTTGCTCACAGTCTCTATGCTAGCATACATCAACAATTTCACTCAGTCAAGCTTACATCAAAGAATGAGCTGAAAGGGCAATGAAACAGCCAAAATGCTTTTCATTTATTTCTTAAGCAAGCCAACCCACCACACTAATAGAAACCAGAGAGATTTTTCGCATGGCCTGCAACTCACAGTGCACATCACCACTCCCAGAGCAACAAAGCATTTGACAATTTTAAGTGAAAACAACGTATGCCTATTATCTGAGAATTGCTGCCCAGTGGGCAATCTAGTGGGGAGAGATACGGAGAAAACAAAGCCTCTTAAAAGAGTGAAGTACTTGGCATCTGTTTAAAAGGAAAACTTCACAAGAAAGACTTCTACAGTCTACTAAACCATTTGATGAAAAGGAAGGGAGTAAAAGAAAAAAAAATAATCACTGAAATGGAACTAACTATAGGTCTCAATTCTATCATTTGAATTATTCAAATGAATTCTTTCTCAGCATGCAGTGTCTGTGCACTGAGTCTCTGCAAAGATACCATGCCCTGACTTGATAAAAGAACAGTGGTTCTTTCAGTCTTGATGCTCTAGAGATTTCCTTTAAAACTTGCTCAAAATCTTCAACCATTTAACTATATCTATCTAACACACAATTACAGGAGGACTGTAGGAAAAGGGATACGAAAATACTCTAACTGATCTTCCTTAACTCCAGGAAACAAAGTACTGAAAAAGAAAAAAAATCCACCCAACCAACAAGAAAAATTCCTTCCGACAGGAATGCTTGCTAGTGCCAAGTATGAATGTCATGTGCATGCTGAAGGAAATCTCAGAATATTACTGCTAATCTCAGAAAATAAATTAACACAATAGCGATTCCTCTCTCAATCCATGTAATTTTAAGCAAAGCTTGCTGTAATTTCTTTTAAATTAAACTATAATTGAAAAAATTCTTTGTTTTTGTCTCCTTAAACTTTTACCCCTATCCTTGGCACCCCCACCTGAGTAAGATCCAATCTGCCAGAGGTATCACTCTCATTGAAACAAATCTGCTCCAATATTTTTCACTTGCAAAGGCATGGTATAATTTCTTCTGCAACTGAATCACACTGGTGTCAGAGTAACAAAAACAAGCAGGCTTGATTCTGCCTAACCACAGCTAAGAGACTGAAGCATCATATCTTTTGAAGTTAATACATCCTAGAGGCACAATGGATTTACTGTTCTACTTCCCTGTTCTTAGAAATTGCTCTTCTACTGACCCAAGAGGAAAAAGCAAACAAAGTGAGATGTAAATGGGAGAAAAGCATTGTGCTGAAAGAGGTGAAAGATAACTGGAATCCCTCAAGAACATTCTGTCCCATCATATTTACATCTTCTCTTAAATGTCCTATCCACTGTCTTTCCTTCACACTCAGACACGCTCTCTAGTACTTTTGTTGTTGTTGCTATGGAAGAACTTTGCAGAATACACACAACAGCTAATCAAACTATATTGCTAAAATGTCTTCTACTAACAGTAGGTCTAAATCATTTTATTTTGTCTCCTAGGTGCAAGTCCAACTGGCCATCTAACTGTATATTAAAATGTAAGAGCAAGATTATTACTATTTTCTATTAATCACTAGCTGTATCTTTCTCTGAGTATGATACAATGTGAGCAGAAAAACTACCTGCCCTTATAAGAAGTCCCTTCCCAGCTTTCCTGTAGGACACTATAAGGTCCTCTGGAGCCTTCTCTTCTCCAGGCTGAAAAGCCCCAGCTCTCACAGCCAGTCTCTGTAGGAGAGATGCTCCAGCCCTCTGATCATCTTCACGGCTCCCTTCTGAACCTGCTTCAACAGCTTGATGTCCTTCTTGTGCCGAGGACCCCGGAACTGGATACAGTACTCCAGGCTGGGTCTCATGAGAGCAGAGCAGAGGGGCAGAAATACCTCCCCTCAACCTGCTGATCACGCTCTTCTTGGTGCAACCCAGGATACAGTTGGCCTTCTGGGCTGCAAGCGCACATTGCTGGATCATCAACCAACATCCCCAAATCCTCCTCCTCGGGGTCGCTCTCAAGCCATTCACTGCACATCCTGTATCTGTGCTTGGGATTGCCCTGACCCAGGTGCAGGACCTTGCACTTGGTCTCGCTGAACTTCATGAGGTAGGCAGGAACCGACCTCTCAAGTCTGTCCAGGTCCCTCTGGAAGGCAACCCTTCCCTCTAACATGTCGACTGCGTCACTCAGCTTGGTGTCATCTGCAAACTTGCTGAGGATGCACTTGATCCCATTGTCCATGTCACCTACAAACATGTTAAATAACACCACTCCCAGTCTCCACCTGGACACTGAGCTGCTGACAGCAATTCTCTGAGTGTGACCATCCAGCCAATTCCCTATCCAGCGAGTGGTCCATCCATCAAATCCATTTTTCTCCAATCTGGTGACCAGGATGTTGCGTGGGACAGTGTCAAATGCTTTGCACAAGTCCAGTAGATGACATCAGTTGCTCTTCCTTTATCCACTGACGCTGTAAATTCATCACAAAGGCCACCAAGTTAGTCCAGTGCACTTGGTGAAGCCATGTTGGTTACCACCAATCACCTTGTCTTTATTTTCCATGTGCCTTAGTAGGGTCTTCAGGGGGTCATCTAATCCAGCACACCTGCTCACCTGTCAGGTCAGCTGGAGCAGGTGCTCAGGGAGAAGTTTTGAGTGTCTCAAGGCAACCTGTGCTAGTGTTCAATGACCCACACACACAAAAACAAACAAACAAACAAACAAAAAAACCCACTATATTCTTATGTTTAAATTGAATGTATTTGGTTTATCAATCACTCCCCATTTGCTAAAGGCACACTCTTTTCCACCATTACTAGCTCCAGAAGTTCTGGGGCATACCATGACAGACCTCTGGCTGACTTTACGCTGCTGATCGAAACCCTTCACGCTTGGTAGCTCTGCCAGTTTCCAGTCAATCCTACTGTACACTTACCTAGTTCATCCTGCATCAGTTTGTCTACCACGTTAGGGGAGACAGAGCCAAAAGCCTTGCTAATGTCAAGATAAACAACACCTAGTACTCTCCCCTCAGCTGACGATACAATCATTTCACTGTAGGAAGCAGGTTGGTCAGGCAAGATTTTCTGTTTGTAAATTCACACTGGCTCTTCCCAATCACTTTATTTACCATTATATATTTGGAAATGGTTTGCATTTGTTCAATCCCAGGGATCAATGTAAGGCTGAGTGCTCTGTAATCCCCCAGCTCTTCCTTTTTGCTGTTCTTCAAAGACAGGATTGCTTTTTGCCTCTTCCAGTCCCCGGGAACCTCCCACATTCACCATAACCTTCCCAATGTTAATCGAGAGCAGACACATGGTTATACTGGCCAGCTCCCTCGGCACCCACAGCTACATCCCACCAGGCCCATGGATCCTGTATGGGTACTTTGTATAAATGTTCCCTAACTTGATCCTCCTCACCTCAGGGCAAGTCTTCCTTGTCTGAGATTTCTGAAAGCCAGTTGCACCAGTTATGGCCAAGGCAAAGATGGCATTAAGTACCTCAGCCTTTTCTGTGCTCTTTGTCACCAGAGCTCCTGTCCCATCTAGCATCAGGCCCTCATTTTCCCTGTTCTTCCTTTTGCTGCTGCTATGCCTGTAGGAGCCCTTCTTGTCCACTCCTCTTCATGTATTTTGCTAGATTCAAATTCAGGTGGGCTTTAGCTTTACTAACCCCATTCCTGCATTCTTGAGCAGCGTATCTTATGAAAATATTTACTTATGAAAATGAAATATGAAGGAAAATATGAACTTATGAATATATCTTTTAAAAAGTATAATGAAACATTTTAAAGGAGCATGACATGCTTACTGCTGTTGAAGCTCCTGAATTCCAAGAAAGCACCCCCAAAAAATCATACTTTTGAAAAAAATAATCCAAGTTACTCCCAACAGTACCTCCGAGCAATTTCTTCATAGGTGCCATCAGTAACAACAATCACAGAAAATCTGGCCATTTTATGTAGAGAATTTGCATGATCCCAAATACTTTCTATAGTATTCTGTCTGCTATGTTATTCAACCCTTCTTAGACGCAAAACTTATTAACCTCTTCAATCCTTGTTTAATGCCAGCTATCTATTACCAATTATCTATTGTCAGTGAGATGTAGAAGATAGATGAACAACTATTTTTCACCTGAGTCTCTTGAGTAAAGGAGATAAAATCCAGTGGCAAATATTTTGATTCCTTATATGCATTCCAAATTCATTTTATAAATTAGGAGGGCACAAATACTGACCACCATATAGCAAGGTAAGGAGGAAAGCACATGTTTAAACAATGCATTACTCTTGCATCCTTTTCACACTGATTAAGCTGTGCGTAACAAAGAGTACTAATTATCTTTTCAAATAAATTCTCACACACATCTGATCTTGTTTTTTTCCATAAGCTGATTATATTTTATTTTTATTATGGAAAAAGTTCTGCAACCCAGCATCTAAGTTTTGCATCTAAGTTTTTCTCTACACTGAAAAACATGCAGGAAAAAGATTAATATTGCAGAAAAATGTAGCAGAGCTTCCTCCTGAAAAAGAAAATACGGCACTGCAGACTTAACTCCAAATAAAACAAACTAAAGATAGAGTTGCATAAATAAAATAAATTCAATAATTAAATGTAAATTCTAAGAAATTTCAATATTTGCCAGTATAATAAACTTAGTTTGGTCACACACTCCACGTTACTTCTAGTTAAAGAAAATAAACATTGGGTCCTACTGAACTGTAATTCTCAGCAATAACTTAACTTTTGTGCCACAAACAGACTGAAATTGGTATAACTCACATAAGAACTGTTAATGCAAGCTCTGGCTTTTTAGTTGCTTAACATACACTTTCCCAAGTCTAAACTTCTTTTCTTTTCTTTCCCAGACTTCTAAGCTGAAAAGGCAATTTTTATTTATTTATTTATTTTTTGGTCAAAGAAATGGCAATGCATTCAAAAGCACACAAAACACCGCTACACAAATTTATACTTCACGGTTGTGAAGGTTCACAGTGAAGTACAGCTGCAAGAGTCAGAACACATTAAGCCATACATTAGAGCTAACATCACTTTTTTGTAAGTATTTAAAAGCACAGCAAAGGAAGAAAAGAGAAAAAAATGCTTACTCTTTTGCTCTTCCTTGTTCCCCCTTCAAACTTCTTTCCAGTTGAGTAGGACCATTTTCCAGACAATAGGTGAAACCTGCACAGTATCATAAGCCTCTGTGGGATAAGACTGAACACATACAGGTATGCACTAATACACCTATCTAGCCATGTGGACTCAAAATCTTTGGTTCTGCAATCCAGTAACCATTCCTTGCCGCAGTATGCTACTAAAGCACATCACTAATGCTTGGCCAGTAAGCAGGATCCTGTGCACAGTCAGGGATCAGGAGTACAAATAGTCTACAACAGAAGTGAAGCATGGATGTCTGAAGAAAGTGAAGAACATAAACCATACTTGTGATGTTATTTATAGAGTATGAGTAAAGGAAATACTTTGAACCAGAGCCATATGAGAACTGTAGAGCTAAATAGAGCTAAACCTGGCAATTTTAACTCAAACTTAACTACATGTTGAATCACTCTGAGCTTCCTACTTTTTTGTTGTTAACCTTATACACAAAGGAAGACCTCAAGATTACTACAGTTACTCTGTACAAAAATGAAATTTCAATCTTGAATTAGGATACTGAGTACCATGCATGTAAACAGAAATTTTTCATACTGTGTGAGCCAAAAGATAACTATCCAAAAGCTAAAAACTACCACATAAACCATTCAGTCCTTCTGCCTTAAAGTTTCATAATTATTTTTTGTTGCACATGGCGTGGTAATGACTCTTAGAATGAGAAAACAAACTCTCTAGTCTTTTTTCCTCATACAACGCAACAAATACCTGTGAATTAAGGCAATTTGTGGATGCAAAATTTTAGCCAACTGGAGCCACAAGCGCTAATAGGTAAAGCTTGCATGAAACTCTCACTGACTCTCCCACATTATGAGCTCCTTAGAATTAAAAACATTTCTGTCTTCAGCATAGATAAGGAAACATTTCTGAAGATGAACATACAGCTTTTAAACCGTTGGCTCCAAAAAGCAGCTGTTTTAACATCTACCCATGCCACAGGTACATTTTTCCAACAATAGTAGCAGTTTTGCTGAGCAAATTACACAGAGGTGTTGAAGATAGCTTCAGAAGGGAACAAGAAATAGGCCGACTACCTCTTCAGTGGGAATAGGCTCTGTAACATGTCATTCATCACTTATCTGCTCCCCCAGTGTTATTTCCGTCCCTTATTTAAGCAGAATACATTAAAAGGTACACTGTTCTAGCTTAAATCAGGAAAGAATCACCCAGCAACCTGTTCTTCTCTCATCCCATCTTTTTCTCACCCAGTTATCACTCCCTCCCACACACTTTCCCTTTATTTTGAGGGTCTCGAACCTGATGTGCAGCTCTGCAGTATCAGGCTTCTCCTGCCAATGGGAACAGGTTGAGCGAAGACTCTAAAAAGTTGCTGCTTGCAGACAGGAAAATGCAAGCTACCATAAGTACACAGGATGGGGGCTCTGCTAGTTAAAAACTACCCCAGTTCAGCTGACTTGGCTTCTGACTCTCTTGAGCTTTTTTTTTTTTTTTTTTGCCTTAAAGAGCCCCATTAGAAAACTAACTCCATTGCCTTCTAGGAATATAGATGTGGGAAGTACATATGTCCTAATGTACACTTCACAGATTGCATCAACACAAATCACCACAAAGAAGAGAGACAGGTTAAGTGCTGTGATAAAGGCAAGCAGAAGGGCTTCTGTTTTGCTTTCAGGCAAATCCCTGACCTTCCAGGAGTCTAGGAAATCATGGATCAATTCCTGACACTGCTGCTGACCAGGCAAATGACACCAAGCAAATTACATGCCCCCATTGCGTGCCTTAAATATATTTTTTTAAAGTGTTCATATTTTATTTCCTCTCAGAAGCACTGGATGGAAATTGCTATGTGAAGGCAAAAGCAACCCCAGAAAGCTGTACTCTGGTCAGTAGTCCCGGAGAAAAGGAGAGAAGAGAACACTTAGCAGCTTCCTTGTCAAAGCGGAAAGATTTCTTGGTCTATGACATCAAGCAATAAATTCTGAGGGCTTTGGTTTGTTGGTTTTTTCAAGAAATAAATGTGTCATTGATACAATAGCTCTACGCAAACAGTTTTAACTACAGAGCAGTGATAGTATGAACAAATCCACTATACTGGGACAGCTCTTACCTTGTGTACAGTTGAGTTAACACATCCCCACACACACAAGCTTAGTAAGATTCATCAAGATTTTACTAAGGGTTACTTCCTTCTTGTACCACACACATACAGTGTAAATGCCAGCATCAAGCCCAGCAGCATAGGATGCTGGAACATGCAGGAAAGTCCACCAACCCATTGGGATCCCCACCAAGTAAAATTCATTGAACCCTTCACTGATGTTGAATGCTCACACTCCACACTGACGCACATTACTCTTGAGCCAGAGGAGTGAAAAGGAGACTAGCGGTGCCAGCTATGGTATCATGACTTACATAATGAACTGACTGCATGCAAGCCACTGAACACCTCACCGCAGTAATAAGATCCAATTACTGTCAACCTCAGCACTATTGGAGCTGAGGTCAGAAGTTGAAAGACACTATATGCAATACAAAAATCTTTCAGCTTCTAACATTCATAACCAAAACATTCCAGGTTAAAACTGAGGCTGTCAGCTGTTTCCACATAGCACAGTGCAGAAAGCAGAGACTGTTGAGCTACAAAGAACCCCAGAGCTTTCTCAAAGTTTGCCTCATTGATTAGACAAGACAAGTATAAAATTCAAATGAGAGGAGGGAAATACAATAGGATTAATAGAATAAGGCTGTATATTGGGAGAAAATACAACTTATGTTGAATTTGACTGACTCACCAGAGAAATATTCCTGAATAGATGAAGTTAAGTGATTGGTTTTGCTCATTATTAGTGCAGAAATGTACAAAGCTTGCAGTTTGAGAAAGAAGCAGTTACTACTTCAACTTTCATTTAATCACACTTCTGAGAATGACGACTTCACACACACAAAAAAGTAGTAATATTATTCAGTTTAACGTGAACTTCAATCAGCTAAAAAGTGATTTAAGAAATAAATCAGCAACAGAATATGCAAGCACCTTGCATCTACTTGGATCCATTTCTCCCCCACATATGTGCTGAAAAAGACTTCCTAAGAAGCCTATATTTTTCAAAGGACTTCCCTCTCATATTCCCAGCAATTTCACAGCCTTTGCCTTAAAACATCTGCTGCAACATTTTAGATTATATCGCAATGTTTTTTGAACACCTTTTTCATGGAATTGTAAAACTTACAGAGAAATAAACATATGTCATCAAATCCACTCATCCAACAGTGACAGATATCCCCTGCAGTGTAATTTTTCCAGTGCTTTATGTAGTCTTTATTTAGAGGCACCGTGAATACTGATGTTTCCATGACCCACTGACATCAAGTGATCTATCAACCTAAAAATCTTGCAAGTATAACTTCCAGTCTCTTCTCTTTCCTCATCATCTCTTTGGAAGTCTTCCATTAGTCATCAATCGATGCTTTTAAGTATAAATACCATGATGACTCAGATTCTTCCCACCAAACTTCACCCATTTCTCTGTGCACAAGTCAGGTACTTAGCTGTCAGGTAGTCCTATTTATTCTTCGGAGCTACCCCTCCCTCTCCCTGCTGACTTCAAAGGGAACCTCTGAAAAGAGAAGTCCCGGCCTTACGAACAAGCCATTTTCAGTCTAAATCTCAGGTAACCTTTTCTGATCAAGGATAACTTTGTATCTTCTTCCCCCTGCCATTTCTCTTCCACTCAATGTCTTCTGGGCATGGTACTGTCTAACCTGAGCGCAATTTCCATCAGTAGACTCATCAAACTTGTTCAGAAGAGGTCTACAAACATCCTAGCTCTAAGACCCTTCTATGTATTTCAAATCACACTATATTTCTTTGTTTTTAAGAAGACAAAAGCATAGGCAACTTGTGAGACATTTCCCCTAAAATCCTTACATATGATTTTCCACACAGATTCTGATAGCTCTTTGCAAGATGTAGGTCAGATGAGAGAGGAAAGGAACCTCCTACAGACAAAAAGAAGCTCCGGAAGCCAGAAGGCACTAAATGCAGTACGGTATTGTATGTGAACAGACGAACAAAAGAACCGGGCCACTGAATCTCACCTCAAAAATCTGCTACGTGCCAGCAGTCTGGTGACCTCCTACCAAACTGTGTTATGATACATTAAAGTTGAACCAACCATCCATTTGACCAGAATCGTTCTTTTAAATGAACACGCTCGAAAGCAAGAGCACTGAACCTTACCTCTCAGATCTGCTAGACACACACTGCTTCTTTACTCAAACCACCAAGGGCTCCATGATCTTCATCCTCACCTCATGATTTCTTCTACCCCTAATCATTAAGTGTGACAGAAAGTAAGTTTTGGCAAGCACCCAAATGTCTGTTTCTAAAGCATTAGTATTAGAAACCCTAATACATACCTAATCATTGTACTTCCACACTTACAAAGAAAACCAAACATTTATTTTCTGCACAACGGGGCCTGCTTCCCCCACTGCAGCTCTGAAGAGCAAGACAGTAAAATAAATTTCACGCAAATAATTGCTCTCCACTTCCTACTGACCCCTCCATTCTCCAAACATCCTCTAACCCAGATTCTAAAACAAAGAAAAACAAATGCCCTGTTATATAAACATAAGCTATGTTTGAAAATCTACTTGCCTGGTCACCAATAATAATGGGAAAACTCTCCTTGGTGAAAAATTCTGTGTCATCATTTTCCAGTGCTTTCATTTGAAAGTTGAAAAAATAAAGAAAACAAATAGAACCAACCAACAACAACAACAAAAAAAGCAACCATAGAAATAAATTTTTTTGCTTATGCTTTTAAGCCATTGCTGCACCAGACAGATGAGGTCTTTGAAGCAAGAAACTCCACTGCCCACAGGTAGGCAGCAGTGGGTGCTCAACCCTGGTGTTTCCTGTCACTTTAATGGCAACAAGCTACAAATGACATCTCTAAGAAGAACTGATCCTACTCACTTTATGCGTGTATCACCAACCATAATGATCTGGAAGCAGCTTACTGATTAGCAAGGAAGACTAGCAGAGAGCGGATACTTGAATCAGCAGATAATGTGTTGGATATGAGTCCCAGAGCAAGATCCAAAGAAGTACCTAATTTTCATTAATTTCAAAGCAATTCTCATCCCTTTCTTGACCTCATGGTGCAAACAATCAAACTCTGGACCCTTGTAAGCCTTGGCTCCTAAATCCACTACTGCAAAAGTAAAACAACACAGACCACTGCATGGGGATCTCCTGTCCACCTAATCCTTCAAGAAATACAATCAAATTTGGAGTAGATGTGACTATGTCCTTAAAACTTATCTGTCCTAAATAACAACAGGGTTTATTTTCTTAAGTGTGTTTATCCGAACTTGGACGAACACAGAGAGCAGCTATTTGCTCTGCTGGCTGTGCTTCATAGCAGCGGGTACACACAGGACTTCCTTTCATAGCTGTGATTTAGAGCCGTGCTTGCAGGGGGTAAGCAGCAGGTGCACAGTCACAACCTCCAAAAAAAAGTATAGACAGACTTCTTTTTCTAGTCCATGAGATATATATATATGTATATATATATATAAGGAAATTGTTAAAAATAATCTGCAAACCTCATCTTCATATAGAGGAACAGTTCCTCCACCAAAATAACCATCAGCACTCTTCTTGAATGGGTTACAGGAGTCAGAACTTATCAATGTGTAAATATTTCCCCAGGACATGAAGGTTAACACAGAGAGAAGGGCTCTGTACCTCTTACATGTCTCAAAAAACTGGGGTTAATATCACACAAAAAAATGCTCAAGTGATTTCAGCAACTCCAGACTCTTTCTACCCACAAAAATATTAGAAATATTTACATTTTGTGATTAATATATACATATTTTTAATGACAGGATCAAAAGAAGAGGTAGAAGAATGAATCAATTACCAGCTGGAAACAGAGGATAGAAAAAGACAGAAAAGGATATCAGGACTAAAAGAAGGAAAAGAGAGAGATGGAAAATAAAAAAGTAGTATTCTTTTTTTATCTTTTTACCCCACTGCATTTTATTTCCTTCAGGCTTTTGTGCCAGAGCCATCCTATGATCTAATTTGACCTGGTCAACCATTTTACAGACTGTTAACCACCAAAAATCATGTCTCTCCATTATACTTTCATCATACGTTCCATTTACTGTCACTACTGATCCTGTCATACTCTACTGATTTCAGAATAGTTTTACCAGGAATCAGTGCAGTAGAGCTAGCACAGATGTTAATCTCAAAGCATTTAACCATCCCCCCCCCCCCCTTTTTTTTTTTTTTTAAATCAGGCTTTACTTTCCCCATAGCTATGTGTTGAAGCTTTTGTATGAATTACTTTTGCTAGAGAGCCTCCTTTCTAGCACCCTCTAATGCTTATCATTCTTTGTCAAATCCTAAGCAGAAGCAACTCTCTACCTCCCTAATTTCATACAAAAATACGAGAAGCACTCCATCAATCACTTTTTCCTCCCATGACAGCCACAGTTCTTTTGGCTGTATATTCCCTGACAGCAAAAAAAAAAAAAAAAAAAAAAAAAAGCTTGACATTCACTTGAGGTGAATAAAGCTTCAAGAAACCATGCTTTTTTCTTTCATTTTTTGGAAACAAATTCTAAGCATCACCAAGAAGTAAAAGACTCACCAACATTCCTCTGGACATGAAGTCTTTGATATGAGGGCACATATGCAGAACTGTTAAAAGCTGATGCCTTTTAATGCGACTGTGGGTAACAATTACAGCAATAATTCCTGAAGCAAAACTGCATAGACTGTACTAATGAACAGCAACGATACCCTTGGAAGAGTAAAGCAGCTGGATCTCTAACCACCTTACCCTACACACAGCTGCCATCCAACACTATCTGTCTTAATGCTTTTGAAAACAGCCCAGGTCCCTCAGTGCCAAACAATAAAGACACTTGTGATAAATCCTATTAAGTATTTCAATGGCTACCACTGCTGTAGTATCTGAGAATGTAATATTCTACTAAACATTTCTTTTTGTATGTTCTTTGGTAAAAGGGATTAAACAAAGATGGAATTAACACCCAACTTGTTCAAAGGTACATGAAGTGAAGTCATAACCAGGAACTGAAGTCTCATCCATTCCCCCACATCCAAGTGTAGCATCCCATTTACTCAGCAGATGCATCCCCTCTATGATGTATATACAACTCTATCATATAATCTCAAAATAAAACAAAACTAGATATATTCTGGAAAAAAAAAAAACAAAACAAAACCTGCAATAATATTCCCTCTCATTAGGAATTGAATTAATCTTTTCAAGGTCACAGACAAAGCTAAAAACATAAAACACATACATACAAAGCTGCACATACAACACTTGATTTCCAGGCTGGAATTTAACTTTAAAAGCAGAAAATAGATCTCTGAATAAATACTGTGCAACCTTCCAGATATATTTAGAATATCACCATCACATATTGACACAAGCTTAAACATTTTTTTTGCTACAATTTCACTGTACAAAGTTTTTAATGGTCAGGCAGAATAACATTCTGTGATTACGTAGTCCAGTGACCTCTACATCCTTTCAAAAGGAAAAGGCTCAAGTCAGTCCTAAAACAAGGGGCATTCTGCTTCTCCTTAGAGTATTCGTTGACAGTGTTAGGTAGAACGTTCTTAAGCTTACAACTGAACAAGCACTGAATGATGAGCAAGTCATGCAGGCTTTTAACAAAGTCTCGGAGATGAGGTACATCTTTTGTTTTGCAAGAAAGCTCATTTATAAGATGAGCACTTAGCAACCTATCTTGAAGTACAAACTTACTCTACTTCAAAAGAAAAATAGGTACCATATCCAGAACAGCAAAATTAGTAAGTCCAAAGAGGTCAGAAAACTCAATAAGGAAAGACACAGCTACAGACTCGTCACTTTTGTTCAGAATCTCTCTTCTCAGGGCTTTAAGAAGCAGTTCCTAAACTGCACTTTCAGTTACTTGAAACGTTAAGGAATTTTAAAATGCAATAATTTCTAAGTGCAATGTGTTCTTAAAAAATCTACTGAAAAGCAGACAAAAATCAAAGAGCTTACAAGTACTGAAGAGCTGTTTTAGAACACTACACTACACGTTCTTGAAATGATGAGGAAAAATAAAGTTGCCTATAAGAATATAACCAGGGCCTTGTTAAAAACATACCCACTTAGGAAACAGGTATTGTGTAACATCGTAAAATAAACTTCATCCATACAGGAGACTGTCATTCCTTGAGCTTTTCTCCTATTCATATGTCTGATGGGCCTTCAAAATTGACAAGTTTGTGGAAAACCATATTCATAATACATGAGCAAAAACTGGATGAGACAATTCTTTTTGGCTATTAAAAAAGAAAAATAAATCAGAATCAGTCTACCTACAATGCAGCATGCTGGGTGCTTTAACTCTAGGAAAGCTTGCCTATTCCGAGCATTTCCATCATTCTGAGCTAAATTCTGAGCTTTTCATCATTTGAGAAATGAATAAAATATTACTAGAAAAGGAAAAAAAAAAAAAAACAACCAACACTTTTTTCTTCCCCCTCCTACAGGTTAGAAATCAAACGTATTCAACACATACTGTCAGCCACTTCTACTGTTTCCCTTCCTCCGCTCTTTACATGTGAACAAGAAAAAGGAAGATAATAAATAAGTAAATAACCAAACCCTAATAAAATAAAGCCAATTCATACCACTTCAATGATTTTTTTATTTTTATTTTTTTGGGGGGGAAAGGGGGGGCTTAGTTTAAAATAAGATTTCTGCTTCAACGTCCTCAAACACTCAGAAAGATATCTCCTTCTGCTGCTTCCATTTGACAGAATTATGGTCTATCCAAAACATAAACATGACTCCTGTTGTGACAACTTTAAGCCTACAATGCACATCTCTCAGCCAAAATACTTGAGCACGTCCAACCAACTGAAGAGTGAGAGTGGGGAGCAATTCAGAGCTTGTTTAAAGAACACAACTGGACACTTTGTCTTGCATAGGAAGTGCACAGTGCAGGTCATTTCCACAGGCAATCAAACCCTGACATCAACCAGTGGACTTGTTGGCAGTCTCCCGGGGAGTTCAACAGGGGAAATGATTTAATTGACATGAACAACAACAACGTTTGCACTGCAAATACTAAAGATCAAAAGACTTTTTCTTTTTATGGGCCATGAGAGGGCTGCTACCAGCCCTTGGAAATACTCGTTTCTGTATTTTGAAGCATGTCTGTATCACAAGCCAAAGCTGGGAAGGCTACAGCAGCGCAAAAACACAGCAGTTCCAGGGGAAAGGAGTCCCCAGTGCCTTCCCCAAAAGCCATGCGATTGCCCAAGATTTACGAGTTCTGTCCTACACATCTTGCAGAAGATTATCCTCTTTCCTCCAACGTCTGGCTCCGTGTTTGGAATAGCAAGCCAGAGTCACCTTGGCAGAATCAACATGCAAGACCTCATAGATGTTGTGTAAGTCCCAGTACTCCAGTTTATTAGTGAAAAGCCTAGCAGTTTTTAAGCTTTCTTATTTCTTGGAGCCCATAGATGGTCCAGGACTTGTACACACCCTCACACAGTAAGTTTAAGCCTACTGGCAACAGACTTGCCTTTATGGAGCCTCTTCCAAAGGTTCTTCAGAAATAACCTACTAACACCCAAGCCCCCACAGATTATACGCTGAAAACCAGAGCTCTACATCCCTCCCAATGGCATGACTGAAGCATGAAACTTGACCTTGTTCTTGTGAACCACAGCCAGCAAGGACAGCGGAAACTGGCAGCATTCCACAGGCCTTTTCTCCTATTAGAACTGTTATGAGTTTGAGTTCAGAACAGGATAAATAAAGCACTACAGCCTCCTATCTTCTGATCTCTCCCATTTTCCCCATATGACTCTTCTAGAGTCTTACAAAAGAGAAGAGATGGCAATGCAAAGTGGAAATACTGAATACAGCTACTTGCTTACCCCTGCAAGCTGCCATCACTTTTTTCCAACCATTCCCAGTCAGTACAACAATCATGCACAAAGGGAAATAGATATAGACAAAATACCAGTGAGGTTGGTCTAGGAGGACAAGAGTTACTAGTGGTTAGAATATTCTAAAAACACAGTCATCTGCCCCACAAACACACTCTGCCCCACCAAAGGAAAGTTTAGAGAATTAGCAAATCTTCACTTAATTCATTTGGAAACAAACTAATTCCTTCTCCTCTGCAGCTTATGATGAAGCCATAAGAACAAAATGAAAGCCGTCCAAGCTCACTGTTCTTGTTCTGCCTACATTTTCCTTAAAGCACACACCGGTCCAATGCAAGTGTGACTTCCATTCTGATTGCTATTGAAGTTTTGTGCTGTTACAATGCAGGCAGGCTACTAACAATGGACAACCTGCAAGGGGAAACCTCTGTGCTGAGGAAGATCATAGAGCAGATCCTCCTGGAAGCTATGCTAAGGCACATAGAATAGAGGGAGATGATATGGGATAATAGCACAGCTTCACCAAGGGTAGGTCTTATAGCCAACTTATGGCCTTGTGCCAATGGACAACGGAAGTGCCAGTGATGTCATCTACGTGGACTGCAGTGAGGCCTCTGACATTTTTCCTCATAACACTCTTCCCTCCATACTGGAAAGATATGGACTTGATGGACGGACTGTTCAATGGACAAGGAACTGGTTGCAAGATCATATCTAGAGAGTGGTGGTCGATGGCTCAATGTCCGGATGGAGATCAGTGACAGAGAGACCTGATGGATTGTGTCCAGAGGAGGGCCACAAAAACTGAGTTATAGGTATACCTGTTCATTGCAGGGGGGATGGACCACACAACCTTTAAGGGTCCCTTCCAACTCACACCATTCTATGTTTCTACAATGCTCTTTCAAGTTCTGAGGCAAGAAATAAGCATTCCCTGCAGAGTAACATAACCAACAGTGAACACAGCACTGAAACTTGCCATGCAAATTAAAAAAAGTCAGATAAGATAACCCCCTACACCATGGAGACTGCAAAAGAATTAAACAAGTAAACAAATTTTCCCCTTGGTCAAGTCTCTCTTGGTTCTTGTAGCTTTAAAGGCAGTTGAAAGATTCATGCACTGCAAACACAGTTTGCAAACTGTTTCTTTCTGTTTGGGGATTTAAATCTTCACACCATAAATTGTGGCTTGGAAGTACTGGAAGGAAAGAGTTGCTTGTTCATTGGATCCGTGGCTTCAGGAGGAAAAAAACATTTAATCTTCTTTAATGTCATGAGACTTGACTAGTCAAGCTCTTGTATAAAACCCACATATTTAGAGTTTGGTGGTTAGCATGACTAGGTGTCTACTGCCTATTCCTCCAAGCTCTTCTATTAGTCCCCTAGAAGGCAACAAGCCTAACTGGTTACAAATAAAAGGTTGACAAATTGCAAACCTTGCCAGATGGATAAAGCAAGGAGTATAGCACTGATCTTGCAAAACCTACACTACGTGGGGGAAAAAAAAAATCTTAAACAATGTCAACCATATGATCCTCTTTGTCAGTCCAAATGTAGCAGTACACCTGGAAAGTGTAAAATAGCTTTAGAAAATAATGCTCAAATGTCTTAAACATAAACAACTCCTTTTCCAAAGAATACCACCTCCTTCTCTAGTAGTTCCTCACATTTGGGTGCATACAATAAGAGCTTTTCAGCACCTGATGAGCTCCTCCCAAAAATGATCACCGCCCATTCACCAAGACCTGGTGCGTTCCAAACTGGCCACCCGCAGGCCTCAGAATGCTTTCCAGCAGAGACAGCTACAATGCTTCAAGCAGCAGATCCCACTTTTACAGCCTGGATCCCTCAAGACCACAAACCGAGAAGCCGCCTAACACTGTGCTCCTCACAAACCATTTCCACACAGCAGCGTTCATCCTTGAGGAAGATAAAGTTTAAAAAATTGGCATCAACCTGGCTTTGTAAAATAGGTATCCGTACTCGATCCAAATAAAACATCAATCAATTGTACGGAAAACCTGCTTACACCTTGGTGGAAAAATTGTCTATTTCCTCATCAGTGTAGGAATTTCTTCATAACCAACATTAAATTAAGAAAAAGGCAGTCAGTAAAACCCAAGCCAAAACGGCAATACTCTGTTGTGTTTGGGAAGCAACATTCAAAGTGCTCCTTCTCCTGTTCTCACTTGAACCTCCATTCTATCCGCTGAACAGAAGAACAGAGAATGGACTGGAAGGGATTCCTGTTCACGTGTTCCTCTCCTCTCACAAAACAGGGGCAGCTTGACCTGCGGTGCCCAGAGCCTCAGCCACTGGAACTCAGGCAGGACAGGCGGACCTCACCGGGCTCCCTCACGTTGTATTTTTTTCCCCTAATCTCTATCTCATCAGCACTTGCTGTGTTGCAACGTGTGTCTGTTGCCTCCTGTCCCACTGCTGCGCTCCCAAGAGGCGCCTGGTTCTGCCTCTCCATGCCCTCAGCTGGTGACTGATTGCTGAGCTCCTTTTCCCTTAAAGAAAAGCAGAGCACGCACACACAGAGCTGCGCTCCAAGGACGTTCATAAAACACATACAGACAAATGGATTTTCAGCTTGTACTTCTGAATTACAAGTGCCGCGCTTTACTTTGCAATTGGGTTGGAAAGTAACCTCGTCCTCTTACGGACTGCCTTCGCGGACAGTTAATACAGAAGAGCTAACGCGGTAAAAACTCACAACGCAAACTACCCCTAGTAATCCTCCCATCCCGAAAAACTCGGCTTCTGTTTGAACCAGCCCTGCCACTGACCGGTACTGACGTGACCTCGAGGAATCACCCCGCTTTCCACCACTTCCCCGTTAGGCAGGGAAGTATCCCTCAGCGAGGCAGAAATCGGGCACGTAGCGAGACCCCGGCGCCATGTGTCATCCGCTTTCTCTCCGACCGCTCCCGCGCACACCTGACCGCGGCGGCTGCTCGCAGGACGCGCTACGCCCGGACTTCCCCGTTCGTTACCCGCGGGCACTGCGCACAGCGCCCGTCCCGGCTCCGCAGCTCGGAACGGAGCTGGCGCGGCTCCCCACAGCCGGAGATACGTACGGCCGGCGGGCAAACAAAGGGGCATCCCCGGCCACCACAAAGCTGTTTCGGATTTAAGGAAGAGCCTCGAAGGAGCTCTACCTGACGTTAACTCGGGAGAGAGCCCGCTCCCGCCGCTCTCCTCCCGAGGGCCGCCCGCGAGCTGCCCCTTCGGACGTGCGGCGACGCGGGGCAGCGCCGCCGCCGGCGCTCCCCGCGCAGCTCCGGAGCTCCGCCGCGCAGCCGGGCCGGGAGCGGAACGCGGAGCACCGCAACAAGTGGCCGCTCCGCCGCGGGCCGCGCTTACCCAGATAGTGCCGCAGGTCCAGCAGAAAGTGCGGGGGTCCCCCGTTGAGCTGGTAAAAGAGGGAGCCCACGCAGAAGAGCAGCAGGGCGGCCATGCAGAAGCCGTAGTCGCGCAGAGAGAGGAAGGGCAGCAGCGAGAGGGGCCGCCGCCGCTTCCAGCCCCCGCCCTGGCTCGGGCCCCCTGCCGCCGCCACCGCCGCGGGGGGCCGGAGCGCCGGGCAGTCCCCGCCGCCGCCGTGCTGCTGCTGCTTCTTCATGCTACCCCCGCCGCCGGCTCACGCAGCCCGCCGGGCTGGGCGCATCCTCCATCCGCCTGCTCGGCTCCGGCTGCCCGCGGCGGGGAAAGTTCGCGGTGACTCAGGGGGCCCGTCCCGTCCCCATCGCCGGCTTCCCCCGGCCCCGTGCAGGCGAGAGTCCCGGCGCTGCGGCGGCGGCTGCTGCGAAGCGCCGCTAAGGGGAGGGGAAGAAGGTGGTCACCATCCCGCTCCTTGGGGCTCCTCTCCTCCTCCTCCGCCGCCGCTCTCTCGCTCCCTCTCTCCGCTCGGCCTCTCGCTCCGGTGTCAAGTTACAGCCCCCGCTCCGCCGCCGACGGCCTGCGGCTCGCGGCCGAGTCGTGCGCACCGCGCGGCCCCCGCTCCTCACCCCGGCCCGGCCCGGCCCCGCCGCCCTCCTCGGCCCGGCCCCCGCTCCCGCCGCGCGGCCGTTGCCTCCGCGCGAGCGACCCCTGCGGGCACCGCCGGGCGCCGCCGCTCTCCACGGGTCACCTGCCCCGGCCCACACCGGGTTCGCGCGGGCAGCGAGGCGGGTGCCCTCGGAGGTGGCTTCGCGGGAGCAGCGGTGGGGCCCGGGCGGCCCAGGGGAGCGCTCTGCACCCGGTGGGGGCTTCGTGCTCGTGTGAGGGATGAGAGAGATCGCTCTTATCAGTCGCCCTTCTCGCAGCCCCGTGACATGGCTGATTTCTGCTGGAGAGGGGGCTTTAAACCAGTGCGGAAAATCACCAAATTCAGATCACTCGGCAACCTCAGTCTGACCCCCTCTGCACATGGCTTGAGATACAGTCTCTAATTGTTTGATGATGCAATTTTCCCTACACGACCGCTTCCTACAAGGCATAGGCTGCGTGGTTTACACTCAGCACTGAGCTTCATCCTTTCCATGCAACATATGTCCCCAGGGTGTCCTGATGGCTGTGGGGGACCCTTCATGTCCCCGGGCACTGCAGCAGAAATGTGCTTTCTCCTGTCCAGAGGCTGTTCTGCCAGAGCCACAACGGAGAGAGGTGTTGGGGCTGCCAAGCACTTTTTCACTTTTCTCCTTTTCCTTCATGAGATCACATGGTCTTCTCTTTCATTTTTTAGACAGCACTGTGGTTTGGGAGAAAAATAGGAAACCATGACCCAAGCGCAACTTGCCAGGTCAGAAACCAAAAAGCAATTGCCCTTTTCCTTTTCAGGCTTAAAGAAGTGGACCATGAATTAGGGGGCCTGACTCATAATGTTTCAGCATTCACAGCTGGAAGTTCTATCAGGCAGGCTGCATTCAGGGGGTTTTGCCACTTACATCAAAAGGCAAGTGTTTGCAGATGACACCAGACTAGGAGTAAGTGTTGAACTGCCTGGGGTAGGAAGGCCCTTCAGAAGGATCAGGACAGGCTGGATTGTTGGGCTGAAGCCAATGGGATGAGGTTCAGCAAGACCAAGTGCTGGGTCTTACACTTTGGCCACAACAATCTCAGGCAATGCTACAGGCTTGGGGCAGAGTGGTTGGAAGATTGTGGAAGAAATGGACCTGGGGGTACTGGTTGATGCTTGGCTGAACATGAGCCAACAGTGTGTCCAGGTGGCCAAGAAGGCCAATGGCATCCTGGCTTGTATCAGAAATAGTGTGGCCAGCAAGTAGCAGGGAGGTGACTGTCCTCCTGTACTCAGCTCTGGTGAAGATGCACCTCAAATACTGTATTTACTTATAGACCCTTCACTACAAGAAAGACATTGAGGCCGTGGTGCACATCCAAAGAAGGGCAATGAAGTTGTGTAGGTTCTGAAGGACAAGTCTTGTGAGGAGTGGCTGAGGGAGCTGGGATTGTTTGGTCTGAAGAAGAGGAGGCTCAGGAAAGACTAATTGCCCTCTACAACTCCCTCAAAGGAGGTTATGGTGAGGTGGGGGTCAGCTTCTTCTTCGATGTAACTAGTGGTAGGACAAGAGGGAATGGCCTCAAGTTGTGCCAGGGGAGATTCAGATTTGATATTTGGAAAAACTTCTCTGAAAGTGTGGTCAGGTGCTGGAATGGGCTGCCCAGGGAGGTGATTGAGCCACTGTCCCTGGAGGTGTTCAAGAAACACGTAAGTGTGGTATTAAGGGACATAGTTTAGTGGGTAACGTTGATGGTAGTTGAATGGTTGGATTAGATGATCTTAGAAGTCTTTTCCAACCCTTATGATTCTCTGATTCTGTGTATGTGCTGGCATTTTACCTGTGCTCTGGGCTTGGGTTTTTTACTGGCATCCAGTAGTAAGGAGCATCTGCTGAAACAGCGAAATTCTGTGGGCAAGAGCATAGAGACAGAATGTGAAAATGAACATCTAGTGAGCAATCCTCGTTGATAAACTGTATCCTCATGGTGGTTGATCAGACCTCCTTAGACAGCTGGGAGAGGAACTTCCTGGATGTAGTCACATAGTCTATGATATCACTGTGCTGATCTTTCAAAATTCTACAGAAAACTCATAGCAAAAACAGGGCTAAAAATGACAATTCATTTTTGAGAAAGAGAAAACAAAAATAATACAATATAAAAAATAATCCCACTTTGGGCTAGTGCTTAAGCACCAGATAATGTAGACATAAAAGGTAAATCTTCAGGACTGCAGTTTACTTTAAACAGAAGTATCCAGTGATTTTCAGCAGATGAAGCCCTGACTGCAATAATGTTATTAAACTGCCACCTATCAGTCCTCATGGATGCCAATTTGAAACACGAAGTGTGCGCAGCTGCCATGGGTTTTACATTATTTTATGTTCTTACAGATATTTACCTATCAGCTGGATGGCTACAATGACCATGCTGTAGGTTCATTTAGTAGTACTGGTTGCTGTTGCAAATGAGAAACTGGAGAACACTTAGGCTGGAAAATCAATGTTAAATGTATGGTTTGACAAGACGGACAACATCTGTAAGATGAATCAATAAATCTTTGTTTTTCTAGTTGCAGAGAATGCCTTTGATCTCTAGGAAGATATTTTGAGGGGGGAAAAAAGAGAGAGAGATGGAAAAAAAGACCCATCAACGGAGTGAAATGTAAATGGAAAGATGGTTCTGCTGAGAGAGCTCTTACCAACGACAGGTAAAAAGTTCTGAGAGGAAGAAGATGCAGAAATCATTGCTGTTGGAATATATATTTAAAGGTATAAATGATCTGCTAAATGAGTTCCTTTCACAGGTATTAACTCTCCCACCTATGTTACACTATCAATTACAATTCCCAAAATCAAAGTAGGATGACAGGCAGGAAAATAATTATTACTTATTTTGTATTATAGTTTGATGTAGTCTAACTGTTCCCCTATTTTTAATTTCCCTGTTACTCATTTACTTTAGCAAAACCGGTATGATTTTGCACGCAGGGTATAAATCAATTTAAACATACACATATTCTTAACTTGTTACATTGCTTTTTACACACAGTAAAAAAAAAGAAGAATAGAAAACTCACAACCCACATTAAAGGAACGATATGGTTGAAAAGCCAAGTGCCAATTCTTCAGAAAAATCCAAGGGTAAGATTCTTCAGGCAAACCTGTTTTAACTTGTCGAGGATACAAGTTACAGTTCAGCCTTTAGTTGTGTGATTAGGTTGTTTTGCTTTGAGGACTGATGCCTTGTACAGTGACTGTGGCAGATACTGTTCGTATGTGCAGCTTTTCAGTTTATTTTTAATCTCTTTGTTTAACATGTGTCCTCTGGCTTTGTTTAAAGCTACCCAAATCCTGCTTGTTATATGGAATTACTAATGTCACAGCAGGCTTTTCCACTGCATTCATTGTTATAGTATGTTGAGCATATGATGAATGTTTATGACTTACTTTCATGAGATGTAGCTAATATCAGCATTATACTGATTGTGTAAATGAGGCGCATAGAGATTAAGGTTAAATGTGTCTATTAATTTTGGTTGCCAGCTTTGAGATGACTAGGGTTTGCCTTAGTGAAATACTCAGCATTATGCATTACTTTGTATGTTCAGAGCATAGCTCCCATCGACTTTATATGCAGCTGTGAATGCTAACTACTTCTACAAATCAGACCCCAGGCTCTCAAACCAAACACCAAGCATGAAAAGAGCACTCCGTGGCCACTCAGTTCAATCAATCTGCTTGACATCACAGGAGTGCTGCGGTGCCCGCAGACACACAATCAATAATTTTCAGAGCAGTATTCCCTGCAGCAGCCCTCATCCTCCTTGCCCATCTTGACCTTGTTCTACTCCTCTTTTTTTCCTCACCTAGACGTGGTCACATCTCCGAGATTGTTGTCCAAACATGTTTGCTTTCATGAGCTCAACCAGACCAGGTCCAACTTTTGCTCAGCTTTGCTCAGGCTGAATCCTCTTCCTGCCTGCAGTGGTTCCAGCAAGGTATTGTGAGCCCAGAGGTAGTCTCCTGGGCCTGGAAGAGGATGCTCAGCACAGTTAGAGGACTGGAGTATATTGCTGCCAAAAAATTCCAATCAGGTCTACTTCAGTGCTGTGCTAGAGACTGCTGAGCTAACTCATTACCCCAACTCAGAAATTAACGCAATGAGCAAGATGAGCACATGGAGGTTGTATGTTGGCACAACACAGAATCATAGAATATCTTGAATTAAAAGGGACTCACATGGCTCATGGAGCTCTGGCTTCACACAGCACCACTTAAAATCAAATCCTATGTCTGAGAGCAGTGTTCAAATGCTCCTTGAACTCCTGCAGCTCGGAGCTGTGCCCACTGCCTTCTGTTGCAGACCCTGTCCCTAACCCCCACTGCCCCTCCCCTGAAGCAGCTCCATGCCATTCCCTCCAGCCCTGTTGCTGTCACAGAGAGCAGATCTCAGTGCTGTCCCTCTGCTCCCTGTGAGGAGCTGCAGCTGACATGAAGGCTCCCCTCAGCTCCTCTGCTCTGGGCTAAACCAACCCAGGGACCTCAGCTGCTCCTCATATATCTTGACCTCCGGACCCTTCTCCGTCTTTGTAGCCCTCCTTTAGACTCTCTCTAAACAGTTTTATGTCCTTTTTACACTGTGGTGCCCAAACCCATGCCCAGTGCTCAAAGTGAGGCCACACAGTGCAGAGCAGAGTTCAACAGTCTCTTCTCTCACCTGGTAGCAGTGCTGGGCCTGATGCATCCCAGGGTACACTTGGCCCTTCTGGCTGCCAGGTCTCACTGCTGGCTCATGTTCAACTTCCCTTCAGCCAGAACTCCCAGATCCCTTTTCATGGGGCTGCTCTCCAGCCTCTCATCCCTTAGTCTGTAAATAGATCCAGGGCTGCCCTGTCCCAAGTACAGAATCTGGCACTTGATCTTGCTAAACTTCATGTGGTTGGTGATTTCCCAGCCCTCCAATCTGTCAAGACCTCTCTGCAAAGCCATTGTGCCCTCAAAGTCTCTTTACTCTCTGCCAAAGCCTCCCCTCAAGGAGTCAACAGCTCCTTCCATTTTAATACACACAGCAGTAATTGGCAAAGATTATGGTTTGGGTCCCAGTAGCCACAACTGCTTTGTTTACTGCCTGGCTCATTGGGTCTACTGCCCACCAGCCCAGGGTGATGTCTCACACACAGAGCTGCACACTGATGTCTGTAAGCTTACCTCAGTTCTTTCCTGGGAATGGCAGTGCCCGGCTGGCTGCTGGAGTGCTGTAGCACCGTGTTGCTGGACACAAACAACATGAGGTTGCATTGAGATCCATAGTCTTCCATGGAAACAGCAAAAACTATGTGCCTAAAAAACAAACACCAATTCCCCAAGAAGTGGAGGGATGGCAGTGGCTCATTTCTGAAGTGGTCGGGTTTTGTTTCCAACATAGGCAAAACATCTTTCACTTATTGTTAACATTTAGGGTTTTTTTGTTGTTGTTGAAATTTTCTAAATGAATTCTCATTTTATCCAGTTCCCCAGCTGGGATGTTTCATAACAGCCAGTTTGCAAAGAAATAAGCAATTTGAAGGGGATAAGAAATGACCCGAACCCTGATTTTCTTTAGACACTAGAGATAGAGAAAATTTAGATGCAAGACCACACTGAGCAAAGGATCACTGGTTTAGCGGAATAACATAATACAATGTCATCTGAGAAACACCCGTGAAAGATTGCAGCTTTAAATTCCTCCAGCACTCTCTCTGATTCAGAAAGCATTGAAAGCATAGTGGGGTAATTGATGGCAACTGTGCAGGCTTTATTTTACTTTATTCAGCAACAGTTGATTATCTGATGGAGGTGAAATAAGGGTGCACCATGACTTTTCATTTCATGCACAAAAAACACTTGCAAATTTCATCTTCCTTGAATGAATTGGAATTACAGCTCTGCGCTGGCTGGTTGTATTAGTTTCTGTCCTTTGTGGAAGGCTCAGGGATACAGCCCTGGGGAAAACAGTTGACAGTAAATATCTGAAGATGGGGCCACGAGCTACATCCTACAGCTCCTATGCTAGACAGGTACAATGTAGTAATGCTCTGAGAGTGCAGGGTTGTTTCCAGAAGAGGAATTTATATATTTGTAATTAAAATGCTGTTTGATATTACCTGAATGTGCTATCAACATCCATTAGAGAGTCATAGAATTTATCAAAAGGAGTTTCTATGAATTCCCTGGCATTTCTGACTCTCTCTGGCAAAGAGCTACTTGTAGAGCTATCCTTACTCCCGTTACCGCTGGTTCTGTTAAATTTTATCAGAAAAAAATAAAAAGGGTAACGGGGGAATTGAATCAGGACACTTTCCTTTTTAAGCAGCAAGTATATAATTCAGAAGCAGCAATGGAAGCTGAAGGTACAAGAGGATTTTGTACAATACATGGTTTTGACAATCAATTTTTTCCCTTTATAAATACCCACTCAGAACACCTCCGACAGAATCCACTTTGACTCTCTGTCCTCTTTGTATCAAATTTTCAACAGCAATCTAATTCTGGCATTTATCTCCAGAAACCACTAGTAGAAAGGCTGAGGTTTCAGTGTGCAAACATGAGTTTTCACACAGCAGACCTGTTAAAACAGACACTTGTTTAGACGGTTAATAGAATAGCACTATATAATGTACTGGACTGATTTAGAGAAAGTTACACCAGGAAAATAGAGTACTGGTGCTAATTAGGCTAATTAGGCAGACAGCCAGACACAAGTCTTAATCCAGGAAATGAAAGAAATATGCTGGAAACACCCAAGTACTTCCAAAGTAGCCACTGTGTGTGTGGCACAGCATGCAGAGCTATGCCATGGTAGTATTAGGGAGCAGCAGAGGCAGGTTAGGACAGTGCTTACAGCAGAACTAATGTCCCAGAATGATTTTCCCAGCAACCTGTGGTCTGTAGCACAAGGGAAACTTTGGGTGGAAGTAAGCTAGTGCACCAAGAGGTAGGTGTGTTGAAATGTGGATGGGAATACTACAGGAGGGTGAAATGGGCAGCTAGTTAGAAAATACCTTGTAGTCTAGTCTGTAAGAAACCTCTAACCCATCTCTGAATCTACCACTAAAATTGTCTTTTTTAATATTCTACTATTAGTAGCATCACCACTCTCTCATCAAACAAGGCAAACCTACAAACCAGGTCTCCCCTTCCCATAGAGGAGTGCTCCAAGCAGTGGCGGAAGGCTCTCCAACTTGTGCTGGTTTTGTTTTACTGCTTTTGTCTGTTTGTTATGGCAAGATGGGGAAGGAAGGAGAAAGGCCAAGCGAAAAGAAGTTGAAAGCAAGTGGGAAGCAGGCTCCTCTGAGAGACTGGAAAGGAGTGGTGTGCAAAAGGTAAAGATGGAGAAGTTTCTACGCCTAGTGCAGCTTGCAAGGTGGAGACATGATTTGTACTTGCAGGGGAGAAGAGGAGAAAAAAAGGACAGCAGATGTGACATGAGAGTGGGACAAAAGGCCTCCAGGAGAAAAATGGATGTACGTTTTTTCAGCTCTTCTCAGACATTATATATGAAACAATTCACAAGCTAGAAGTTACTTTGTTGAATTATTCATAGGCAGATTTCATGTAATCAAAGTATTTCAGAAAAAAATGTTTGATCACACATCAAAAAGGCAGCAAATGTCAAGCTCTTTATCATGGATCTTTCACTTACTAAAGTGATATTCACAAAAAAAAAAAAGTTTATGCATCAGCTGCTTTCACATAGTCTGTTACAGGGATGTCATTACACATGTTAAGCCAAATTTTGGAAAAATTGATGCACAAAAAAAGGAACTCACCCACCAGCTAAATATCCGCTGCAAAGCCTGTAAATCAGGTCGCTTCATTTTCTGACCACTCACTCAAGCAGCGGCCCCACAGTGCATGAAAATTTTGCATGAAACTGCCTTTGCTCTTCCTGCAGTTACTGAGGCCCTGCTGCTTCCAACCCCAAATCAGAAGTAGGTCACGTGTCAGATTACACAAACTTCACTACTAAGCTACAGCAGAGGGAAATTTTTTCAAATCTGATTGCCTCCACTGGACGGCTAGCTTGCTCTTTCAAACACTCAGTTTTTCCAGCAAACTTACAGCTTACAGAGTGGCAATGCATTGCCAAGAACAGGAATGGAAGGTCAAAATTGAAAAATCTCGAGCCAACAGAGCAATATTCAACTTGCTGGAAAAATATATGTTAACTCTCTACGAGACTCTGTGGTGTATACAAGTAGGCACACAAATATACTAAGTACCTATAGATGTGATGTGCTGATTTACACCAGTTCAGGTGGTTTACTGCTCTAGCCCAGAGCGTTCTTTTTCTAAATCAGGTTTGACTCAATTCCCAGACAGTTACATATGTAAACTTGGCTTCCTATCATTTCCTTAGCATATAAACCTGAAAATTTTAAAGTTCTGAGTTGCATTTTGATTCTATCTGGTCACATTAGGAATTTAATTCATTATAAAGTTATCATAGAATAACCGTAGGAAATAGAGAACATTCTAGTGTTTTAATTGAGTAAGAATACCTCTCTTCTGAATAATTCATTCTTGTTGCTCTGGCAATTTCATGTCGTGGTTAAAACGTGAAGTATGCAGAGCAGCAAGTAGATCTGTCATAAACTATTTCTCCCCACTTCTAAATTAGAGTCCTTGGCAACAGTGTTTCTGGAATGTAGTAAATATTTCCTTAAGACCTGTACAAAACACATCTGGAACACAATGCCTATGAAAACGTCTGTTGAAAAGCGGGACTGTGTAAATCAATTGTGCAGGACCTCTAAAGCAGAGCAATAACATTTATAAAATGAATATCAAAAGATATAATGCAATTAATGCAGTTATGAATGTTTATACCCAGAGAGCAATAAGTATTTGCAAGAGGAGAAAGTATGTCGTTCACTTATAATGAACGAGAACAAATAAATCAAAGGATCCTTGCTCAATTTATTGCATTTTACGAGGGCTTCCTCTGGACCAATTTGATTTTCTGCAGTCTTTGGCCAGAATCATATGACTGGAGAAAAACTGTGAATCGCTTTAAGCACTCCCAGATGCTGGGGTTGTCAGTCTTAGCACATACTATTTCCAATTCTTGTGGAAAAAGAAAGCATATATTAGCATTGTGCTGAGCTTTCAACTGAGCAATCACCTGATGGAGAGACCTGAGCTTAAAAACCACAGCAACCATCCCAATCAATTGGTCTGATTTCTGCTGCTTGATGAAATAAAAATTGATTCTGCTGTTGATCTTGACATTAATTTGCCACCCCTATGCTTTACTTTCATGCCTCTTGCTGCAGCTGCCTTTGCTGTCTCGGTGAGACTGTGCATGCTGCTGATGGAGCTAAGCCAGACTTTCACAACACACCTTGTAAAGGCAGCTCTTATTGCCCTTATGGGAAGTTCTTTCAAAAGATGTCACTTTTTTCCTCTTTTTATCTCAAATTAACACAAGCAGGCTTAACCATATGTCATTTGCATTTAAGAGAACAGTATGCTCTATCCTTGGAAGATCTGCTTAAAGTGTTGTTGCCTTTTCATATTCAAAGAGCATGAAGCAGAAAGGGCATGTGTTTCTAATTTTATGACAAATACTTGTTAATTTACTGTAAAAGAAAGGTTGTATTGCCTTTTCCCCAGCCTTGCCTCTTTGTTCACAGCTGCTTTCATCCATGGACAGCAGACTGTTGCAAGGACTGTGTGTGACAGTCCCTGCTTACATCCTCTAGATGAATTACAGACCTTATACACACGTGGAGCCTTGCGTTGGCCAAAGGATGGCAGATGACAGATGTGCATCTGGGTAGGAGATCTCACCCTGGACTGGGTCACAGAAATCCCCACGTACATAGGGAAATCATGAGATACGTAAAGCCCTCTTTCCATCCGAGCAGATAACTAGAACAGGGTGGCAAGATGAGGCTACTGCTCCAAAATTCACACACTGCACCAGCTGCATCTCCACTCCTCTGGATCTCAGCCTAGATTTCTTGGGCCAGGCACATCATGACAAAGATTTATTCCTCCCGAGATCATCTGTGTCTGATCTTAGGTCAGGAAACAGCTACAGCACTGTATCGCACTTGTATGAAATGCAAGTGCTTTGGAAGAAATTACGGTTCAGGATTAAAACTGTGACTCTCCCACTAAATTCAGAGGTTTGATTGGCTTGTTGGCCCTGGAAAATGTTCAATTTCTTCCTAAAAGTGTATTTTAACTGTAATTCTTTTGAGTGTTACATCAGCATCCATGTGGTTATAGATCATAGTAGAGGATAAACCGCACCTTCTATCCCTGTTCAAGCTCTCCCTTCACATGACAGTCTTATACTTCTAATATACTTTTCAAGGCAGGAGCCAGTAATTTCATTGCTCTTCAGTACTGCAAGTGTTGGCCACACAAGCGTTAAAATGTTCCTCTTTTCCCAAATGTGGCTTGTTTTTTCAAGCCCAGAAAGATAGGTGCAAAACTGAACACTGGTATTTCGAAAATTTGTCTCCGTTAACCAAAACCATAAACATTAAGTGGAAATAAATCACCATTAGATTAACCCTCAGCCAAAAGCGAAGGAGAAAGTTTGGTGGAGCAATGGTACCTTATTTTAGAAAAATAGTGAACCCAAAAGGTTTCTAAAAAAAAATTCTGATACTTTAAAATCTGATCTTCGGAAACATGGCAATGGCTTCATTTTTAGCCTTGAGACTTGACCCAGGCATGATTGCTCCCAAGGACTAGTGACTGTGTATTGTATATGCATACAATGGACTAACTGTTAGACTAATGGGGGGCTGCTGGAGGTTTCTGGGACTCCTTCATTAAACTAATGACAAACAGTCATCTCTTGTTACCAAGGTAACATTCTCTCCTATATCCCTTTTGCAACTCATTGTATTTTCTCTTTTTAAAAAGACTTGACTTGTGTTGTCTGAATTCTTAAGAGAATATAAGATGGGTAGAAATACTTTTTCATCTATTAATAACCAGTAAAAAAAAAATCTGATACTAATGAGCAGATGAGATTCTTATAATGTAAGAAAACTTGTAATATACGTCAAACATTTCAACTTCTCTGAACTTGTAGATGTGGAAGACTAAATAAATCAATCTTTGGAGTGTTTTGTATGCAGGAGAACTGCAAGATCAGATATTTGCCATGGTGTTGAAATGGCAAGCCGTAAATATTACTATTTGCATATCAATTACTATACATCTAAATCTTGAAATATCCCATTCCTCAAGATGTTTAAGGCCGGGTTGGATGGGGCCCTGGACAATCTGATCTAGTACTCAATCTAGCTGCTGACAATCATGCCTGTGGCAAGGAGTTTGGAACCTGATGATCTTGAGGTCCCTTCAAACCCAAGCCAGTCTATGATTCTGTGAATCCCTGCCATGTACAGCAGGGATCAATTAAATAAGGTCTGGAGGCCTGAATGCTCCTTTATGGTCCTTCCTGCAATATTTCTAGCTTACAGACTCCTACCCTGATTCTATACCATTTGCCTTTTCAGGATTGGTTCTATTGCCCTGCACACTGCAAGTTAGGACTCCTGTTGCTCTCAAGCTGTAGGGAGGCAAGATGCCTTCCTCTGCTAACAGCCAAACTTGTCTTATGATCATGTCAAAAAAGATCATGTCACAGAAGGACAAAATCTGGGATGGCACGATTAATCTTCTCATGCCAATTCTTTCCCAACCTCTGCAAAAATGAATGACTAAATGGCCACATACTACAAGTGTTCTGTCCTTTGCTTTATTTGCAAATATTTGAAAGGAAATCCACTGCCTACTGGTCTTGAGAAAGGTGAATCCTGCACTATAAACACTATAGGCTGCTATTCCCAAACCTTTGGAACCCATCTGCTGTTGGGACAAAGCCACAGCTCACCTGAAGATGGTTTCACGTATTTCCCGTATCTAAACCATATAAACACTTTTTCCACTTGAATTTATTTGATAAATTAAAGGGACAAAATTTAAATCCAAGCTATTCCCCAATGACTTTGATGATGCCTTTGCTTCTCATCCCCAGGCTCTGCCTTATAGTGGTCTTTTCTACACTGTAGATAAAATAGGTCTGCTTCAGCAAACATACAGCAATCAACCAAAATTGGGAGGAGGGTGGTAATGGTCTTTTCACTGGGGTTCTATGGCTGGGAAAACTCTCAGAAGAAAGCAAAAGTACCAAATTTTAAATTTATATATATTTTGGAAGGAGTTTGGATAACATTTCTTATTAATTTGGTAATGGTGAAGGCACATGAGTACCCCACGTGCTGCTTTACTTCACAGCTCAAGATTTTGTAAGTTAAAGCAGTGCTGGAAGATCCCAAAGAAGTTTGGCAGAGATGCTGTGAAACATTTTATTACATTTACATCATTGTCTTATGTTTTTTCAAGGGAAATTACTCATAGCGTGACTTCTACTCTGAGTAGAAATCTACTCCCTCCTGCGGCACTGCACGCTAATGTTCAGAGAGGCAAGGACTAGATGGTCTTGGCAAGGTGAGAATTTCCAAAGTTAGTCCAGTGCCTCCTGATTTAAACTCTAACTATCCTTTACTAAGTGAATATGAAAACATGCTATTGCTTTGAGAGTGTCTGCAGTGAGAATCTGAAATGGCACACTTGATATGCCTGTTCTACACTCAGTAGAAAGGAGGCTGCCAGATGTTTGCACCTCAAGTATGTTTTGTAACATCTTCCCTGAAAGGAATGATTACATACCTGCTTTGACAGTGCCTTCAGCTAGGAGGAATTGTTGAAGAAGTTCCTCCAGGGACAACAATGCTTAAAAAAAAAAATATTCTGAGGAAGTTAAGATGCAAAAAACCAACCAACCAAACAAAAAATCATCAGAAGTCTTGAAGCATGCAGAACACCTTGCAACAACATCAAAACAGGACAATTCTTGCAAAGAGGTATAGTTCTAGTTGAATAAAAGCTAGCTATAGGATGGAGATACTAAATGGGAAAAGAATTAAAAAAAAATTAGAGTAGGGAAATTTCCAAATTGAGGCACATCCTGTTATCATGGCCCAAATATCTTTTCCCATACCCATTATTTTACAGCTGTCTACATTTCAGTTAATGTCAAATACACATAATGCCACATTGCCTTTTGAAGAAGACATTGCTTGTCAATAAACCTAAACCACTACTGCAGAAGCTCACTTTTTTTAAGCTGTGACTACTGTGTGATGTAATGATTTTCTTTCATATTTAAAAATGGTCGTATTAAACTTGCAAGGAATAAAGGACTGGATTTTATATTGAAAGCAAGAACTACATGAAGGAAGGTAAAGCCTGTTGGAGTACTGCTGTATTTTTCTTATGTTATGCTCTTGAAAGTGAGAAGAAACTGCTGTCGCTAAAACCACCAAGTCCTCTTGGGATTTGGCTGCCTGGGAAATGAAGAATGCAAATAACTGAGAATAGAAAAGTGTTTTAAGAAATTCCAAATGCATCATGTTCAGAATATGTACAATTCTTGCAAAAGCCAGACACAGACAGACTGACACTGTCCCCAAACGTGGGTCTTCTGGCTAGCAGGCCAGTCCATGTGCTGCAAAGACAGCTGGAGAGTATGCTCCGATCATAAAAAACAAAGAAGACATGTGGAGACCAAGTTGCTGCACCTTAGAGCTGCTTTTTAATTTTCAGTTGAAATCATATTTTTAAATAATTCACACATCATCTTTTTTATGTGGACTTTCCGAGCATGTAATTATTGCATTCTGTAACTACAGTGTCAGAATATTCAGCAGTCTTTTATGTTGACATTTTAATCTCTAGCACTTATTATTACAGAACTTTTTGCAAGAAGGACTGATTTGTAAAATCAAATCTTACATCATTTATGGGGCCTGACATCTTGCATAATTAACTAATTTGCCATATATCATAGGTCATTGATTTTCTATAGGAAAAAAAAAGAAATTAGACTAACATGTATTATTTTCTTCCAAAGGACTGTTCCGCCAATCATAAATGTTCCTATTTCCACCCAGTGTCATTTCCGCAAGAGGAATTTTATTACTTAGATAAATGTGTTGTGGTCTTGCAGTCTTGTTTTCAAGATTAATTCTCTTTTTCTAAGAGCAATTTTTATTTCTGAATGTGGTTGAAGTGGTTTCCCCCAGAAACGTACCTGACAAAAGGATGCTTTATATCTTTTCATCTCATTTCAGCCTTTCCATAAAATCAATATTCCGTTTCTCTATGAATTATAACTAGCTTCCTGAATAACCTTCCTTGCATAACAGATTTTTTTTCTTACTTCTTACTATCCTTAATAACAGAAGCAAAAACAGAAGAGAAAAAGACAACAGTGTTTTATATCATCTATTCTTTGTATAATATTGTACAGATGAATAACTGGATAGATCTTTCTAACTCGGGTTAGTATTTTGGAAGCAGAGCAGTTTTATATGCGATGGACATATAAATATGCATTGCAGCTTAATTCCTATTCCCACTATACTGTGAAAAAATAGCTTGCTTATCAGCTTTCAGCTTATTATTTCTCCCTTTCAGATAATGCACAGTCAAATAAAATCTAGTTGAGGAAAAATATATCAGCTTACAGAAGCACAATTTCTTTGGTGTTTTGTTGTTACAGAAATACCTATCACATAAAAGGTTTCTGAACACAGGAATGGTGAATAAATTAAAAGGTGATAAGAAAAGCTTGTCTTATACATCTAGTCAGGAATACAGACTGCACTGTAATACTGAGCTTTGACCTGGGGCATTTCATGTGGGGGTTAGAAGTGATTTAGGAACTCTGACACATCCTTTAAAGATTTAAAAATTCCAGGTTCTGTCTTACAGACCAGGCACACTGCTCTTGTCAAGGTTTCCAAAGCTCAGCATTCCCTCTTCTGCCTATCAGATGCTACGGGCACTGCTGACCCTGCATGAAGCCAGGTCCTCCCTTAGCTTCCATGACTGCCTGTAATTTCTGCTTCTACCCCTCACTGCCACCTTTGGAGGAGCTCTGCTGTTCTTCTCCCTCCCTTGGACATTGTTCTCTTCTCCCTCCACATAGAATCATAGAATGGTTTGGTTTGGAAGGGACCTTTAAGATGATCTAGTTCCAGCTCCCCTGCTATAGGCAGGGATTCCTCCCTCTAGACCAGGTTGCTCAAAGCCCCATCCAGCCTGGCCTTGAATGCCTCCAGGGAGGGGACATTAGCCTCGCTGGATGACCTGTTCCAGTGTCTCACCACCCTCACAGTAGAGAATTTCCTCCTAATATCTACTCTAATTCTACCTTCTTCCAGTTTAAAGCAGTTTCCCCTCATTCTGTTGCAACATGCCCTTATAAAAAGTCCCTCCACCTTATTTCTGGGCAATGTGAGCTATGAAAACAAGTGTAGTTATTTTCGGTTTCTTGAGTTGCAGATTCACTTCAGAACTATCTCCTATCTAAGCTAACATTGCAGTTCACCTCATTCACACTTCAGCTCTTAATACAGCTGAAAAAGAGCTCAGTCTTTCCCTATATGGATTTTTTCCTCTTCTTCATGTATTTAGCCATCTAGTTGGTCTCCCAGCACTGGCATCTGGACATTACCTTTGAGTTGGACCTCTCCACTGTTCCTCAATCTGGAGCTGCTTCTAAACACCAGCCGGTTCGCTGTAACATGTTCTGCCCACCCTTCACTCAGCTTACACTGCTCCAGGAACCTAGTTTTTATCTCAGTTTTGATGCCATTTATTTTTCTGTCCTTGATCATTGCTTAAACAGAACACAGGAGAGGCAATAGCTATATGCCTCCTCTCCTATAAATATGTACTTGCCCATTTGGAAACAAGTTAGTGGGAGACACGAAAGAACGAAGATTTAGAACAACAACAAAATGGAAATGAAATCTGTTAAAATATTCATTTTGAGACTTTTGCTCTCAGTCATAGGCAAGTGGGGCTCTGCCCCAGGGGAATGACTGTTGGGTGCCACAGAGCAGCATGGGAAGTCTGAGGCTCACATCAGTGCTCAGTGGTCCTCATGAAACACTGGGGTGGAGCACCCTTTGCTCATCCCACAAGTTTTTTGGGCCCATTACTATACTTAACCTTGTCCAGAGCTCTTGGGTATAGGGCTGCTTGTCTTTCCTGGTCACAGTTTGGGAGATAGATGACTCTTTGTGGCCAAGATCTGAGGTGCTACATTTTAAAGTGGGGGGAGGTTTTGTGTTTTTTCTTTTTTTGGCTTCAGAATGGGGTTTTCTAATGCTACAGAAGCCTTAGATTTAAATCTCTAGAGAATAAGGCAGCGTGAGAATCTGGCATAATTAGACGTGTCAAAAACAAATCAAAGAGCAAAAGGTAGAAGTGAAAAACAGCAAAAAGAACAGGAAAAAACGTGCTTAACTGCATTTTCTCAGAAATAAGCATTTCCAGGTATCAAAGCAATCTACGTGTACAACAGGAATTAAGAAAACTGGACAGGATATTTAAAACTTTGATCTTAATCTAAGATGGTCTAAAATGAGAAGGAATCATAGAATCAAAGAATATAACCAAGGACAGTGAAATTAAGAAGGGAACAGTATGACAGCAGAGATGATGGGCTGAGCACACGACATCGAGCAAGTTTTCAAGTTTTGCCAGGGAGCACTGCACTTTTAAGATATCGGCTTTGTAACTATGAACCACCAGACTGCATAATTTGGATACAGCAAGGATCATGCCTGGGTATATTTAGGTAAAAGCACTGAGATTAGACTCCAGAAGCACGTCTACACATTTTACTGAATAGAAATCTATGTTATTATTTCAAAAATTTCTGTCATACACAAAAGGCCAAGAGGCTTTAAATTACAGAAGTAAGAAAAGATTGCATCCCTTTCAGTAAGCTTAAAGATGGTGTGGACTGACTCCCAGAACAATCCTCGCCAATTGTGAAATCTGAAGGATGTAAAAGAAAAACGTCATGCTGTACTTGTGGTTTCTGCCATTACCGCCAATGAAAAAGAACTACGTGCAATGGGTACAGCTATATATCATTAACGTTTTGCTCCTGCAGCCAAGATCATAAACATGAAAAACACTTTCCAAAAACGAAGGCACGTTCTCACTCTCATGAAACCCCTGTCTTTCCAAGTTATTGTGGTGAAGGTCGAGCATCAAAATACCCTTTTCCCCCTCAAGCGTTTAGAACTATGTAGGGGTGACAAAGAGTAAAAATTAAATATCCAGACAAAATTTGGCCAAATAATTTCTCAGAATCCTTCAGAACCAATCCCTGTTGTTGTCCACACCCTCCACGACAGAGGCTGGTGTGGTTGTGGAAATACTGCATACCTCATGGATGGTTCCCAAAGGCTGCCCCAGGTATGGCTCCTTCCACCTTGCCCAGCTTTCTAATATTCTTCTAGCAGGCTTTAAACTACAAAACATTTCGCACATGACCCCATGGCATATGACAATACCCACAGTTTCATGCTGAAAAAACAGTTTGTGCCGTAATGCAACTCAGATTGCTTCAGACGCTCTGAACTGAAGAAGAAATAGACAAAAAACGGTCACCTCTTAGGGCCTCAGTACCTCAGCTGAGGCCCCAAGAAAGTGCAGGACTCTGTGCAGGACATCCAGGCACTTTCTGCTCAGAAAGCAGCCAGGCATCGGGAGGACTGACAGGATGTGCCCTACACCACTCAGCCTTGTATTGCTTCCTGACGTGGTATACTTCGCAGCACAGACATACCTAAATAGGTCTGTGGCAAGGGGAAGACTCAACACTCATCTGCCACGACTTACATGGGTGAAATGTGCTTGCCTGTAAATCAAGTGTTGCTCTGTTAAGAGCACTCCATCCTTCCGTAAGTTTAACTACAAATTAGAAATAATTTGCCAGTAGATTTGGGAACATGCAAATAAATTCTAAACCATCAAACCTTTTGCCAAATGATCAGATGTATCCCTGCTTTGCCATTATGGGTAAGCAAGCAGAACTGTGAACCACAGCAAGAGCAGAAATGTAAAAGTAAATGTATGACCACAGGGAAATAAACAGCTCAGATGGGCGAACTGTCACAAAATTTCACGTTCTATCTTGCTATATAGCATAAAACACTTTATTTTGTGCTAGAAACAAAGAACTTTACTTATAAAACTTAAACTTTCAAGTCCTTTAAGAACAGCTTTAATTAGTACCTCAAGAGACCAAACAAGAACATGCCTGCAAGGTTCTGCAAATACATTCTCCTACTTACTGCTGCTGAGATGTAAACAAAACCCATATCCCTTAGGGTATAAAAATGTAAGAAACAACAATAAATATTTCATGGTGATGGTAATAACCAGGCAAGTAAACCTGAGGGATGATAATTGGTGTTAGCTTCCTGTGTAAGTATATGCAGAAAAAAAAAAATAAAAAACAACCCAGCAATCTGAATTTAAGCATGACAGAGAGAAATCAAGGTGGTAGAAGGAAGAAGGACACATCCAACTTGACTCTTGTGTTTCTGAAATTTCTTGTGCTGAATTCAGACAAGGATTTATTTTGTTATTAAATTTGCTATCAAGCTGCTGCTCTGAAGTCTCATATTCTGTGTAAAATAAAATGTTCTTGGGAGTTATGACTGTGAAGAAATCGTTGAAGATATAAGTCAGATAGAACTGATGCAGCCTTATCTTCAAGAGACCAAAGACAATCAGAATCTTCAGAATCTTCAACTGGTGTGAACTGTTCATCCCTATACAATACTAACTCTGAAATCTGAAAATGACAGAGTAAACGTTATAATTTTGCTGATGATAATTTCAGTAGAAAAGGTCTGCTAATATGGAAACTATACTTAAGAGAAGAACGTGCTTATGTTCCACTTAAAGCAGTGAATCAGCCTTCCTGTATACAAATGAAATTGTTAGCACTTTATACTGGATGTAGTCAGTATTTCTGAAAGGAATCTCACAAAAATGTGCTCATAAATTGTTCTTATCTGAATATTTGTGATGATCTCAACAATTTTTCAAGGCAATCTAGAGAAAAGTTGTGGAGTCGGTAGCTGAAAAATCAATTCACCCACTTCAAACTGAAATGTGCATTTAGAGATTTATTATTAGTCAGTGTGAAGTTAATCACATATTTTACCATCAAATTCATTTCAAGTAAACTTTATGTTTCACTGAAACCTATAGTTTAGAACTAGCTTTGCATAAATTTGCTTTGACAGTCTTTTTCTTACTTGTTTCTTCAAGATAAGCTCCTCGAAGCAAAGTGAAAAGAGGAAGTCTGATAAAACTTGAGCCAAAAGCCTCACTAAGCCATCTGAGTTTTGACTCCCTTGCTTTTTTTTGGCACCTACAACCATCTTGGGGGAAATTGTGTAGATTTTTGAAGTCTTTCCTTCTAAGACATAGAACAGGGTTCTTTTGCTCAAAGCTTTTTAACCATTTGTTGTTCTCATTATAATTACATTCTCATTTGCTGCTCTACAAGCTTCATTGCTGCTGCTGTATATTCCTCTCTGGATTTTCTGTGTAAACGGTGAGCGTGCATCTATGTCTATATATAGGAATAATAGGAATAATGTAAAATAATAGATGGGTGGTCTCTAGATATCCCTTCAACCACGTAAGTCCAACTTTCTGCTTGAAGTGAGACTATTACCTGCACTACATTAAATTAGTTGAACAAATTCAAGTATTTGTAGGCTGATGTATGATCTCCCCTTAGCTTCCTCCTCATCAAATAAAAAAATCCCCAATCTCTCAACTTCGTGTCCTTTTTGAGGGTTCCCACTAGCCTGATTCTCAATGTTCTCAAGTCCTCCAGTCAGAAGCTCTATCATTCAGCATATTAGACAGACCGACTCACTCAACGTTTTCTGCAAATACATACCAGATGCAGTCTGTCACATCACTTGGTCTTTGAAGAAGATATAGAATAACATCAGCCCCTGTACTGATTCTAGAACGTATCCATGCGTTACCAGCTGCCAAGCAGATATTGAGTCACTGACAGCCACTGGACAGCACTCCAGACATTTTTAAGCCACTTCAAACCATGGCTCCTCAGCTTTCAAAAAAGAATGCTGTGGGACCACGCATATCAAAACTCTTGGTGAAGGCAAGGTACATTTTAAACAGCCCTTCCCTTCACCTGCATAGCCAGGCACATCATCACAAAAGGCAAACAAAATTGCAAAGCACAATCTGCTCATGGTGAATTAACACTGATTGCTCCTGATCTCTTTTCACTCTCTGAGTTTGGAAATGTGTTCCAGATCAAAAACAGTGCCTGAAGGCCCAGCAATACAGCCACAAGAGATGTACTTAAACCTGAGCTTTTTAAGGTAGGGAAGCTCTAGAACTTTTGTGGCCAGCAGTCCTTCTTCCTTGACTGACAGACCCCCCAGATCTTCATCTTGCAGAAGACTGACAGCACCACAGACACGTCGCCCAAGAGGGTGTTCACAACCTGAAAGGGTTGGAGTTAGTATTTCTGAGCTTGCTCCGTCATCCTCCCTTCCTGTTCAAAGCTTTCATTTCCAGCATTTACACCTGTATTATTGTTTTCAAAACTTTAAAGACAATCTGTCTTTCTGGAAATGTAAAAAAAAAAAAAAAAAAAAAAAAAAAAAAAAAACAACTGGGGTGGAAATCACCACTCTTATGTATGCAAAAATGCCAGTAATCTAATTACTGTGAAAGTCAGCATCTCAGGTTTCCCCGTTCACCCTCAAAACTGCACCTTTCAGCACCAAGACAGGGTGCTTTGTCCCAGGTAGAAAATAACATCTCATGAGTCACTACGAGAAATACAATGTGTATGCATTTTTTTGATGCCTCCTGCACAGCTACTGCTCACATCTGCAGTTCTTCAGCTGATGAGACTTGACATTGGCACTCAAAATGGCTGGCAACCTCCACCAGCTGAAGAAGGCCTTCACTGTGCAATTTCAACCATCTGGATACAGCATCATTACTTCATTTCTTCCTCTTTTTGTGATTCTCAAGAAATCAGATTTCACTCTTCTGCCTGACTGAAGCTGACAAAGTCATCTATTGCTTTCTTCAGACTGGTTGAGCTTTTCCTTCAAAATCTTTTTGTTCCAAGACAGATAATTCATCCCAGTTTTACCAGTTCCCTCTTGTAACCTGCTTTTGAGAGAAATGTCCAACCTTCTTCTACAGAACCTCCTATATAAAAGGTTTAAGAAGAAAGTAATGTAAAAGGATATTTTTTGTTTGCTTAACTGAAGTTGTCACATACTTTCTGCACAGAAAGCACAGCCCTATTGCCTACAACACTAAAAGTAACTGTAAATGAGTTTGGCATTAGCACTTAAGCCTTAAAAAAACATTTTCATCACTAAGAACATCATGAGGAACATTATTTCTCTTGGCAACAGATGGTTCAGTACATACTGCGAGTTTCAGTGATGAAGAAAATGTTAAGACATACTGGGAAGTAGTTAGGCACAGACAGGAGGTGGAGCTTAGAAAGATTGCCTGGATCATTAATGCAGAATTATCCAAACATGTAAGAAGTGCCAAACTACATGTAGGAATTCAGTGGAGGGCTATGCAATCTCTTTTCTAGAGAAAAAAATATTGCTAGGTTTACAGAAGTGTGCTAGACTTTTAAGTCAGCTTTTAATTTGCATGTCATTGGTTTTTATTTTAACATCTGTCCCTAAATACAAAATGGGAATGGGAGAAACACTCAGCCACAATAAAACAGAAATATTATTTTCTGAAAAAGATCTAACCCCAAACTAGGCTGACAGATAGTACTCACAGCAACGCTACTTGTCATTCAGCTCTGTAAAACTGGCCATTTTCTCCACTGGTTTTCTTAAATTTAACATGCTAGCTGATGAACCTTTAGCTGTTCTTTCACTGGGCAAAAAAACCAACAAATCTAACAATTGAATTTTGCATTGGTCTTGCTAAAGGTTTTCTGGACCTGGCTTTCAATCTGGCTGTGTTCCTACACAGCATGCAGAACTGCAGTCTCAGTCGAAATCAGCTCGGTGTGTTCCAAAAAAGATAGACTGCATATCTTTGCCTTTCTACAAGGGCATATTTAATCAACAACAATATATCTGAATAGGTTCATTTCCAAATATGTGCCACCGTGATCTCAATTTAGATTGCAATATTATTCCATAATTTCTCTGTGGATGCAGATGTTCTGGGGATGGAGGACTACTTTTTCAGGGCACCTGAACACACAGTTTTCCCTGAATTGCAGAGAGCTGAAAATCTGTTTCTGCTTCTTTTCTTTCACAAAACATCTAAAACATTTACTCAAGTAAGGGGAACAGGGGACTGGCCTCCCACCAACTTTGGATCATGTGAGAATCACAAGGGAATTCTTGCAGCATTTACAGTGTAGAACTGGCTCTCAGGAAAGATAAAGATGGACACTTGCAGACATCAATCTAGAAATAACACAGTTAGTTTTTCAGCCTCTTCATTGAGACTCGGGTGCCCAGGTATGCCACATGATCAAGGTGACAGATTAGATTTCTTCCTTGCCCAGTTTGATCTTTCAAATACGTCATTAAATCGTGAATATGGTTCAGAAAGCTCTGTTATACCCACTACATGTCTATAAAAGCATTACAGAAACACCTTCCATAAAAAGAGATCCTTGAAATGTCATGAAGTTCATGAAACATGATGCTAAGTGACAAATGAGTGGATGAATGATCTTGATGGCTGTCAGTAAAAGATTCCACTCTCCTGAAGTGGGAAATAAACTCGCTTTCAGCTTTTTCTGAACAGATGATATGCCATACAAGTCTGTTAGAGATGAGAGCAAAGGGAGAAGAGAGTAGCATTTTTATGCAGTTCTTTACTCTATTCCCATATGGGAAAAGGGAATTAAAAAAAAAAAAAAATCAGAGACCCTCTTTCACTTTCCTTTCTATTTTTAAAGGACTGTCTTCTTACAACGTTCCTAAATAGGTTCTCAGCATTAAGGTTTTTAAGTGTGCTCTGAAGAGAGGTAGCAAGTAGGATGGGTTTTGGGATGGACCTGCGTGAGAGGGGTATATTGTGGAGGATACCCCCAGAGGATTGTACCCACTTCCAGAGAGCATTCTGGCTCTACCAGAATAATGCTTTTATGTCTTAGACCAGTTCTAGAATAAGTGTATTCTGGTTTTAGTCAGATCTTGATAGGTGCTTTTGTGAAAAAGTAAATGTAGGAGACACTGGAGGAGTATATTTGCTGGAGAGCTTTGGAGATCCAGTCAGTGTAGCAGAGGAGAATGTGGTGAGCATGCTGCACTTTGCTTAGGAAAGTCCTACAGTTCCCTCGTTTTCACTCCCTTCTTATGGTCCAGACTTTCATTTCAGCAGATGTGGTGTTTAAGCATATGACTAAATGAGTAATGCAAACAGCATGTTTACTACACCGGCCTCAAAGGTCTCCCACCAAAAGCCAAGCCATTGCAAGGCAGGAAGAGAGGGATGGAAATTAACCTCTGTAGTCCCTCTGCTCATGCTGGATTCTTGCTGCTGTCTGCTACTAGGCAGATACTACCCTCCAATGGCACTGCTTCCTGTATATAGGAGGAGTAATTCCCACTGTCTCTTTACAAATACTGTCACTTTTGTGCAGTTACACAGAGAAATAATGCTCTGGTAAATCTTTCTAAAATAAGAGGTGGGAGAAATTATAGCCACCAATAGCTTACGTTAATCTGAAGCCAGTGATGTGTGCTCCCTGGAGCCATGACGGACATAAAAAAAACATTGAGTTTCATAGTCTTTATCCACTTTGTGACATCCATTTCCCCTCTTTCCTTTGAAAAAAATCAAAAACAAAGAAACAAAACAAAACAACAACAACAAAAACCCAACAAAACAACAACAAAAACCAACACTCCTTCTAAATTAGCTACTGGCAGCTGGTGGGAATTGAACCTCTTCTCTCACTGTGCCACTTAGAAAAGTAAACTGAAGGATGCTCCCCTGCACCTCATAAGCCACGTGCCTTATCCCTAAATAGAAAGATCTGACTTTAGTGGTGCAAGCTGTCCTTGCTTCTCTTGCTGTCTGCCATCACTGCAGAAAAATATATTTATTACTGTAAGAATAACTCTGTTTACTGAGATCTAATTAAACTGGAAACTACATATGCATTTGTGAGTCCATATATGTATATGCATACATGCAAGCACACCTGTTATATACCCCTTAGAACCATGCTAAGGGCTCAGCTGCCTGTTAGACTCAAGACAAAAATAAAGTAAGTCCCAACAAGTTAAACACTGTGCAAGAAGTGTACTTAAGTCACCACACAGCATCTTGCACTCTTACACCCTGAAGGTGGATCAACTGATAAACGTTACCTTTCTTCCTCTGCGAGTAGGGAATAGTTCAGTTGTTATAGCTTAAAGATGATGATGCATTTATTAGTCACACAGAACAACAAAAGTCTGATGGCTCACACTGGGCAGATTTCACTCCCTCCAGTAAAACGCCTCATCCATTGATACTAAGTCAAAAAATTAAACAGCTGACAGCTTTTTCCCCCTCTAAAGTGGACTGCTTGAAAATAGATGGGCAGTTACTCAGCAAAACTGTTTCTTATCATTCTGCTAAGTGAGAGCACAGATCAGGCCATTTCAAAATAAATATGTTTATGAATGTGTATAATGCCAGGAAAATTACCTTGTGTTGCAAAGCACTGAAGCCTGTTATTAGTATATGCATAGCCACACATGCTGAGATGAGATACAAAAAAAAAATTGTTGCTGGAGTGGAAAAACAGATCTGGAAAGTGGAAATTTATTAGGAGAAGAGGCAGCAGGGAAAGGTCATTCAGAAAACTACATACGAGAAACATAAACAAGTTGCAAAGGGAATGGAAAACATGCAAAGAGCTCTCCAACACTGCACGGCCAACCAGGAGGAGTTCAGTTGTTCAGTTATAATGAAGGCTTTTAGTGAAAGCGAAAGGACTTTAAAGCTGAGTGATAATCTGTTAGTTTAAGAATTAAAGTGTGTCAGGGTGCAGGAGATGAAGGAAAAAGGAATGGGGGAAGACAGAAGTGATTCTACTGGAGCCACAGGTGGAGGAGTAAGGCCTGGGCTCAGCCAGGAGAAGGAGCACACCGTGCAGGCAGCACGTTGGGCAGCGAGGAGCCACACGCTCCCTCAGCTCACCCTGTGCTCCCTGACACAACACAAGTTCGTTTCACAACATTTCCCCAAGAAACACAACTGAGAACAATTGCTCCTGCTGTCAGAGCAGCCAACAGATGCCTAAGGAACACTGGGTTTGAAGAAGATCTGGCGTGACCCAGACCCAGCTGTCCTTGAGGCAGAAGGCCCACCTGCCCCTCACGGCCCAACGCCCAGCCCCACAGACAGGTGAGAACACCGATGCAACCCTTACCTCAGCCCGTCAGCTCAGTGCTGCCTTCCTACCTCCAGCTTCCCTACAAGCAGGAGCTAATTAGCAATTGGCAGAGCACTCCTTTTTTTTTTTTTTTTTTTTTTTTTTTCCCCATTTCACTTCTTTTTTTCCTTTTCCTTTCCTTCAGCTGAGCCCAGCCTTGCTACAGATGCAGCCACTTGTACCTCCCTGCTTTGCTCTCACAGATGCCTCCAGCATGGGCTCAGTGTTCCCCATGGACATTTTGCCATCACCCCAGCCCCTCCTGCTGCAGGGCCTGGGGTTTCCTGATGATAAGGCTGGTGGTTGGTCCCACTGTGGCAGGGCTGTTATCTCCTGCAACAGCACATCCTTCCTGCAGCCGCAGCAGCTCCCTGGTCACCCTGGGGTGCTGCCACTACTCAGAGAGCTGTGAGAATGCCAGATGTGCTGTGACACAGCTAGCTCACCTCATTAAAGGAAGAACAATGACCCTCTCAATTAACTGGTCAATGAGCATATGCTACCTCTCTCACCTCTTTCAGGAAATCCTGTACAACTTCATACAAGCTTGCCTAGAGAGGTGGTGGGTGCCTCATCCCTGGAGACATTCAAGGCTAGGCCGAAGGGGGCTCTGAGCAAGCTGATCAAGCTGTAGGTGTCCTTGCTCATTGCAGGGGAGTTGGACCAGATGACCTTTAAGGGTTCCTTCCAACTCAAAAAATTCTATGATTCTATGGGATGTCTCAGGTGACTATCAGATTGAATGCCTTCAGTTTATAAACAAAAAAGTTGTTTTATGCATCTGCCAGCCCCGCACGTGCTTCTAGAGATGTGAAAGACGAGCTGTGTTCCTGCTGGCACTGCTGCCCCATCCATAATCCCAGCCCAGCATGGTGGCTTGAAGGCACAGTGAAGGTGCAGCTGAAGTGTGTGAAAGATGATTTGTGAGCCAGGTGCAGTTTAAGTTCTGGCAGCAGGAAAAACATATTTTTTGGTTTTTACATGAGCAACCTGAGGTTTGAGAGACTGAGAGCTGATAAATGTGGATGTGTGTATTTACAGAGCATCTTTTCAGAGGAGAGCTCAAGATGGAGCTTTCGACCTCACAGACTGGGACAGAGCCACGCCATACATATTTATAGGGCAGGACAGGAAGAAAGGTTATCATGTTTATTCTGAAACGTTAACTTGCTGCTAAAACCAAGCCTCAAATCCCTCCCCTACTCTTAGATTGTAAAACAGTTTCACACCACAGAAGTGAAAACACAGCTGCTTGCCACTACTCCCTGATCTGAGTTAAGTCCAGCAAAAATAAATGTGGTGAAATTCAAATGTTATCTTTCTTTCTATTGAAAATTTCTACTGGAGTCCCAGCTGACCTCCAAAGCCAGTGCCTGCATACGGCCTGTCCCTCCCATTTTGCACTACTGGAGGCATCGCTCTCACAGGCTGCTTTGGCTCACGGAGGTCCCTGCTGATGCTGCTCTGGGGATTGGACCTCAACAACAGCAAACCTGTGGCACAGATCTGGACACAGATATCTTCCTTGCCAGCGATTGACAGGATCCTGGGAATTTCATCAGGGAATTTCAAATAGTTTCAGAAGTATTTCTTGCTAAAAGCAGCCTTGCCCAAGGGGGTGAAGTGTTCCAGCTTTGGGAGTATCGACCTATGAGCTCAGTGCTTGGGTGAACAAAAGTGACCTGTCAGGACAGTTGGATCATTTTGTTCATACTTCAGTGTCAGTGCTGTTAGATATTTTAAAAATAATATATTGTCAAATGTTGCCAAGATCTTGTGAGTTAAAGATTATGAAAACAGAGATTTGATTCTGGTAATGGTAGTGTGCTATGGTTCAACTATTTGGGACTATCAAGTTTACGGTTTATCTGCAGGTCTTTCAAATTCCGTATGACACGATATGAGCTCAGGTGTCATAACAGAAATTTTCTGTATTTATTCCTTATTTCCAGATGACCTGTCTGTGAATGTCACAGTTTTATAAAACATTTGCTGCAATCTTCCTTCAAACTTTTCTCCTCTTTCTGACTCTGTCATGTAGGAGTGATCCAGCTGATGGGAGTCGAAGTCTACTGTGACTGTGGCTCCTCACATGTCAATTCCTGCGTCAGCTGAGCTTTGAAAAGGGCTATCCTGCCTACTAAAGAGCGCAGGCACCAGCGTGTAACTCAGACGGCAGGGAGAAGGATATCACTGCTACAGAGAATTTTGCCTGGCATGTGTCCTGACACTGGCAGTTTGAGCAGTAATTTCCTCCCCAGATGCTCTGGAGTTTCAGAGAGTTTGGCTCAAGAGGTTAAAAAAATAACGATCTGGCAGTAAACAGCTTTTTAGAAACATTATTTGGAGACTTACTCAAACTTGTGCAATGCTTTGTCTACATTAATAGGAATTGCAGCAAATAATGCTATTAGGTACATAAAATGTATCTTCAACTGATGTGTTTGGAAGACAGGAAACTGCTGGACTTTGAAAGCTTTCTATCAAGACATAACTTTTTCATCTTCTTTCTTTTATCTTGCTTGCATATTGCTGTGTGACATGACTCCAATGGCCCAGATTTTGGGAAAACTCGAATCTGAGTCTAAATGTAAGGTTTTGATTCTGTTCAATGGATTTACTGATTTATTTGTCTATAAAGAAATCTCCCAGCTAATAACAAACAAACAAATGCACACACACACAGAACACAACAGAGAGAAAAGTTAGTGATACTCAGAGCAGTAAATTGAATCAATTTTCCTTTCCTCACTATTTAAAATCACTTTCTCATAAGTCATAAGTTGGTAGGAGGCAGAGCCTTTTCCTGTGAAGATAAATGCTGATATTTAGAATCATAGAATGATTTATCCTAACCCTTTGCCCTGGCTGCTCTTCTCTTCAGAGACGACACAGGAGGGATGAGGCACTCTTCAGCTCTTTGATGTGCCAGGACCACTGGAAAAGTCAAGCAAACAATGCCACAATAACCATGAGACTTATCCCAGCTCAGCGGTGCTGCTGCCTGGTGATTAAAGCAATGAAATCAGCTCTTGGTTCTGCAGTGCAGGAGCAGACCTTATAGCACTGCATGTTTGTGCCAGATGGATTGCGCAAGCTTGGAAAGCCTTCTTGCCTTCTCATGCACACATACTTAATCACGACAGGCCTTGTTCCTGGAAAAATAACATGGCACCAACAGAATTGTTGCTACTCACTTTCTAGCAGAAAAACAATGGCTGAGAGTAGAGTTCAGCCCCCATGGTGTGGGTAATGGAGGGGACTTTAATGGGCCATGAGGAGATGTTAATTTGCAGTAGAAGCAGAGCCCAGGAGTGTGCGCTGTGTGGTCTTTTTGCAGTGGGACTGGCAAGCTAGGGGAGGTTTGGCCAGGTGGCCCCAGGACAGCAATGAAGGCCAGGTCGATGCTGCTGCTGTTGTTCCTCTGGTTTTTGTGTTGTTTTGACCCTGAAAAAGCATAAATTGAAATAGCAGGGAGAAAGCAGATGTCTGGAATCTGTCTGAACTAACTGGGATGTTTTCTTTTCTTCCCACCTCTAGAGGATTGAATGGAAAGGAAGCATAGGAGGGCAAAGATAGTGCCCAGGCCATACCAGTGTCACCCTCTGCACAGCAGCTGAGCTTACCCAAGGTGCTCCATGGTGACCCTGGAAACTGAAATCCTTCTTCATCCAGTCCTGCTCACCAGGTACCCCTGGCTTGTCGTAAGCTCCATTATCCCGTGGAAGAAGAAGGGCAGAGTCTGTTTAAGGCTATACATTAAAACTAAGCTCTATAAATTGTACATGAAAATGGAATGCAAGCCAGGAGAGATCATTCCTCAGCTGCTTCTCTTGGCATCAGCTGAAGTTTGGGAAGTCCTGTGGAGTAACACAGTAGTTGGCTGCTCAGATTTTTAATGCAAAAGACCTTTCTTAATCCATTTGAATTTTCCCAGGGTTCTGGGCAATTAAATTGGGGTGTGAGGCTCCACAGCTCACTAGTAGCTGGAAGAAAAGTGATCTCATATTTGAACACCGGCAAAATCCATGTGGCGGCCACTAGTCCAGACTGTGGAAAAAATGAGATACAAAAAGAAAAGCACAAGCTGCACCTTTCCAGCCTACAAGTCAGCCTCCTGAATGGATAAGTTAGATCAGACTATGGATTTATTCATCTTGGTATCGTCATTTCAAAGCATTCTAAACTGGACATTTGTGGAAAGATTATGAGTATTTCCCTTCTACATTCTCCAAGCTACCATCTACCTGTGGCTTAAGAGTGTCCAGATATGAAGCCTGCATTCACACCATCAGTTTTCATCGGCCTCAAATAAAGCCACTGACCTTCCAGATTCTCCTCAGTCCCTCAATTCTGCTGCCTTCTGAAGCAGCCTGCTCTAAGGAGCTCCACTGCTCAACTACATGGTCACAAACAACTGTTTCCTCTTTCTGATTTAAAGTCAGTGATTGACTTGTGCCTTGAAGACCACAAACAAACTCTTTCCCATTCATATTTTCCCTGGCCATCATCGTTTTACTGACCTCCATCATATCCTGCCTCAGTCTCTCCCTTATACCTCATGAGTTTACACCTGTTTCATCTCTTTTTATATGAAAGCCTGCCCTAGCATAGAGCAAGGTTTGTCCAAAACATGCATCTGTTAGCATAAACAGGTGCCCTTGCAATGCTGCAAGGCAGGTGGATGAGGGCTGTTTCCACATGGGCGCTATTCCTCTGCAATTGGTGGGAACATACTGCAAACCTCTGGACCAGGATGTGCTTGAAAGAGCAGCTGGTTTCTTTCACTGATCCTCACTAAGAAAGGCATTATTGGTTTATTAATCTCTGAAAACAGTAAAATACAGCTTGGATTTTTGCCTCTCAGCAGTTTTTAGGAAGGAAGAACATATATTACATGGGGAGAATTGTACTTATAGAACATTGTGCAATTACCTGAACCTCTCCGCAGTTTGTTGGAAAGCTGTGTTCCCTGCCATGCTTCATTAACAGAGCAGGTTTGCTGTGGCACTGGAATCAGTGCTGCTGGGCTGCCTGGAAGCGGCCACCACAACCCAGCTGGGCTCAGCATTGTACTACCAAAGGATGAAAGATAGGGAGCAGCAAGAGGGATGGTCCCGGCCAACACCAAAACATGAGCCAGCACCCGAAACACCATTGAGACTCCAGTGGGCAGCATGTATGCTTTATAGACTGTTTCAAATAGGGTAAAGCAACCTCGCTTGCATCTGTGGATGAGCTCTTCTTAATTATGGGATGAAGCCAGGGAAGAGACCGTGAAGCATAGCAATGAGTGGAAGCAGGAATTGGCATTTTGCTGCTAAATGACAAATGACAAGGAAGGTCCCGGAGGGCTTGTGAAGGAAAGCCAGGAGAGATCAGCCATGCTGCTGACCTACAGTGTTAACAAACCCCTCTTTGTATAAGCAGAGCTGTGGTATTGGCAGCACAAGTGCTTTTGGCCCACCAGAAACCTGAGCTTCTCCCTTCTCCCAAGGACTGTTTGGCAGCAAATCGGGTGATTCATATTAAAATTTGAAATGATGCTGGCGCAAACTCCAGTTCCATATACAAGGAACTCAGGAATGAGTAATACATGTCCAATCTCAAGTAGGAGCTTTTGAACAGGGATTTAAAACTAATAGGAATTTACTGATGGTAAAAAAGAGAAATAATAAAACATTTCCTAGAAAATGCTGAGCTTTTCCAGAAGGTAAAGTGTTACCTAATCGTGCTCCTGAGACTATCTCACCCTTTCAGCTCTGAGTGGCCAACAAGGTAGGTGTTGTAATTTCCCTAACATTAACACTGAGTAATGTAGTTGTTTGTTTGCTGGTTTGTTTTGTTGTTGTTTTTTTTTCCCTCAAGGAACACTCGTTTTCCAAGACATACGAATCACCTCCTGGCAGCAAGGTGCAAAATCAAAGGTATCAGAAAACTCTACAACACGACTCTTTGGCTGGCTAATGTAGCACTGATTCTTGTCTGGTCTACCCAACGTAAATAAAAGCGCATGGCATAGATCTATGTGAAATCGTACTGAACAACAGCACATGACAGAACTACTCTCTGTTGATGTAACTCAGAAAATTTATCAAGCAAAAGAAATACGATATTATTTATGAAGTTTCTTTCTCTTGCACACTGTCTCTCAGAGCTGGGCTTGGAAACACTCCCAGATCTGCCCTGTTTGGCTTCTCTTTGTTTGCAAGAAATAAACTTTCATCAAAATGAAAAAGATATCCGAACTGTTGCAGGGAAAACTGAATTAATAGAGTATTTTCCTGACTTGGAGCCTTGAGGATAACTGTGCCAATAGCAAAGCGTAGCACCAAGGTTTGTCTCTGCCTTAAGGGCTGCCACAGTGTTGAACACAAAGACAGATGATGTGGTAATTTTTTTTTCAGAGGTTCTAAGCACGAGTAGCATCGGCACTGAGTGGGATGGACTCCCCTGGTTATGCTGCAGACTGATTTATTTTCTTCCCTGAGAAAAATAGTCCAACCGCTTAAGGAAAAGCAAGAAGGAAAACAGGTTGTAATAACAACAATAATAATCCTTCAGACTCCTGTCATCCAGCACTCGCTGCCTAATTGCATTGGGACCATGAATGCTGGGGAAGTCTGGGTCTCAGATCCCCTCTGTGATTTTTTTTCACTTGCTAAGATGTAATAGTCCAATGATGAGTTTTTGTATTTGGCACTGAACACCATCTGGCATAAAGCAAGTCTTAATGCTGGCTGCAGCCACTGTGCCCCATGCGGAACTGCCCAGCAGATTGGATCAGCACTGCAGGGTCTGAGCAGGATCTGCCCAAAAATGCACCAGTTGAGTCTGGGAAGCAACCAGTAACTGAGCAAAATGCTCATGGCTGTGGTTTTCAGCAGCGAGAGGAGTGCTGACATAGGCGCCCTGACTGATGATCTGGTGACAGCGGAGCAAGGGGAGGTGGTGAGGAGAAAGGGGGGAATGAAAAGACAAGGCTGGTACAGGACAGACGTAAAGAAACACTGGGGAGGTGGCAGGTGGGCAAAAAGAGTCAGGAGAGCTGTGGTGGCCTCCCAGTACTCTTCACCTGTCCTTTTAAATAAGGTATCTGATTCTTTTTTCGTGTGATCTTTTTTCTTCAAGTTTTCTGTGTTACAAGCCTGACTTAAGCTGGTTTCAACTGACACAGACACAGAACCCTTCTTTCTGTCGCTGTGCATCTCTGCCTCATTTGATATCTGCCCACAGTCTTCCTCAGCAGCGCAGTCTGCAAATCTACAAACCTAAAGAAATCTCCTTACTTCTCCTTCTTTACTTCTTCTTTCCAGTCTGCCCCCCAGATTGCTGCTTGATGCGGAGTCAGGCTCTGCCCTGACCAAGAGGAGCACTGTGTAGGAAATACACTAAGATCATCAAAGGCAGTTGCAGAGGCCTCGGCAGGGTGAGCTGGGGCTGTGCAACCAACTTTCATCTTTCTGCTTCCTGTCTTCTCAGAATGTTCGGCTCTGCAGTTCTCCTTTGATTTTTGGAAGGCAGGAAGGGATTGCTGCATATTAATAGGCTTCAATACACACAGCTTCGCTAATCAGGCAAAGGGAGATTGACAGAGAAAGCTTCAGATATTTCATTTTAATTCATCTTTGCCACAGATTCTACTACTAATAATTCTATCTGTCTGTAGTACTCTGTTCTCCATATTCTCTATTCTCCAGTAGCCGTTCTCACATCTCTTTGACCACAAATACAGAAGGTCAGGACCAAGAAAGCTTTAATCCTTGACAACTTTGCTTTCTGGCTGCTTATCTAGCAACTACAGCTCTAAAGGGATGATAGACACTCATTTTGAAAAAAAAAAAAAAATTAAAAAACAATTTTTGAAGTGCCTCAATAAACTGTGTATGCAGTCCCACTTGTTGGGCAAACCTTGAAGACAGTGAAGACCAGAAGCTGTTTGCCACAACAGAACAAAAGAATTTTATAGGCCATCGCAGGCTTGGGTTAATTCTGTTGAAGCAGGGAAAGTGAAAAAGAAAAAAGCACAGACAGCATTGTTCCCTTTCAATGCAGCATCTGTTCACTGGATTTTTATTTCTTTAATCACCAGTAGATGGCAATCCAGTCCTTGGCCAGTCAAACGATGGTGAAGAACCTGCTCTGTATACAAGTCCGTGCGGGCTTCACTTATATATCACAGGTGCAAGTAAGGACTTGGAACGTCATCCAAGTGAATCATTTAACTGCTGTTATATTGCTGGCCAGCTCAAGGCAGCACCAGCACAAATAAGTCTTGAGAAGTGTGTGTAAATGGCAACACATTGGAAGATTTTTCTGTCTTTAAAAGATGCCGGTTGTTTTAGCCATGACAGTCTCTTATACTGACGCTTTTAGAAGCCTTCAGAGGTAATAAATGTAAATTTTAGAGTCTACTTGTTTGGAACTTAAAGTGGGCTGTACAGGGAGAGCCACACTTCAGCAAAGTCCCCTGGAGGGAGGGAGGAAAAAACTTCTTTCCTTCCATGAAAAAGCGTAACAAGTCAGTATGCAGCAAAGTGAAGGGAAGGCAGCAAAGGTGGTATGATAGAAGGGACCTCTTTGAAGCATCAAGAGTTATCCTCTTTGCCCTCTCCAGGCATCCAGTTAAAGTAAAACAGGTGAAAAGAAAGGAAAGTTAGCCATCTTGATTCCTAATATGCCATTTCCTCCTCAGAGTCCATTTTCGGTAACAAATGTTCAAGAGAACGTATACCCATAGTTTCTACCTTAGTTTGGCAAGAAGAACACTTAGTATGACCGATGCATACATATATATATTGCAAGATGGATTTAACAAGTAAATTGTGCTTTTAAAGCTTCCCTTCTACTCGATGATTTGATCTTCATTTCCAATGAAGTCACTGCACCATTTGATTGGGTAACAGATGGTTTATGCTCCTTACCAGCACCTGGCTAGTGTTAGGCAATTGAATAGAACACAATACAGCAGATCAGCTCTGTACTGTTTTTCCATATACGTACACAGAAAGACATTGCAGCAAAAATCACTATAGATTCAAGTGCATTCTGGCAACGTTAAATAACCTTGCCTGCTCACATAAGTATTTTTCTTTCTTTCTTTTTTTCTTTTTCATTGCTCCACTTACACGTTCAGTCTGAAGTTTTGCATCCTCTGAAGCCATATACTGATGAAGAACCAAAGGGCCCTTGGGCAAATATTTGGCACTTCCATAACAGAGATGAACAGCAGCAGCGCTTGCAGAGTGGTTTCCATTTCTGAAGCCTGATATTAACATCAGTTACTGTTTGTATTCCACTTTGAACCAAAGAAGAACTGGAAGCAGACACTGCATGGGATTCAGATCACAGGCACCAAGTGGCACAGTTTCTATGCAAATGTTTTTCAGAAGTACTCGTACTATTTACTGGCTTATTGGCTCATTAGCAACAAGTGTGGGATTGCTGATTTTGTCATCTCATCTTATTTTCTTCTTAATAAAAAAAAAGGAGCCCTTGGGTTTCTGAAGTCGTTAACACAGTGGTGGTGACAAACCGTGCATCTGTTACTTTATTTAAAAGTTAAGCCAGTGAGCAGAAACTACGTGCCTGAAAAAACGAATGATCTATTTTGTATTCCCATTGCTCTGCGTGAGAAAGGATGAATCAGACACCGCTGTGATTCAGAGATAGTGACAGCCTGCTCAGATCAGCATAGATACAGAGAGCAGCGTGCTGTGCTATGAGTCCAGTGAGTTCCCGTTGCCTTACACAGTACGCTTCACTACTTCCTGCAGTAGTCTTTCTCTCCACCAAATGCTGACAAAGAATTTGGACTGAAAGGAGGAAGGATGAAATAACAGAAATAGATCAGTTAGAGCTAATTAAAGATGATTTCAGATCTGACCAATTCTACCAGAACTGGACAAGTACCTCCTTGCTTGTTAAATAAAGCAAATGAAGACGTGGAAAATTGTCAACCACAGAACCCAAATTTGTAACAGATAAAGTTAATAGTTAAAGTTACTTTTTTTTTTTTTTTTTTTGTCCTTTGGCATAATGAAGCTTGTTCTGCCAGCGGGATAAGCCAGCAGGCTCCTTCTCAACAGTGTGTCTTGTAGGAGTCCTGTGAATCTACAGCCTCTACTGGAGCAAGTGAAAAGCGGTTGTATGCACTCACCAACTCCAAAAAGCCGGACCACTCATGTCTTGCTTTGTCCTGTAGCAATTGTCTTGAGCCTGTTTTGAGTAATAACAGCCAGGAGTTCCCACAAGCGTTTAGAAATAAGCTAGAAACTTTTCCTTAACTTCTTTATATACTTTTGAGTAGTTCCTCTTCAAAGAATGTCTTCTCAAACTGATTCATTAATTTGGCACATACTTGTACAACATACAATAGATGTACTTCTGAGGCCTTCACGTTCCCAGAGGGTAGCCATGCTGCTCATACTTTTATGACATTCATCAGCTTTCCCTTGGTTTCATAATCCATTCCTTCCTTCTTTCCCTCCTCTCTCTCCCAGCACCACCTCATCTGTTCCATGAGCTGGATGACCCATTTTCCCTTCTCCTATCTTCCTAACGTGGCCAGAGCAAACAAGTGCCAGGAATATTCCTTAGTCTGTTTTACGCTTGGGCTGCTCTGCGGGAGTTAGAGCTGTGTGATCCAGCTGCAGCTGAACGGGGCATGAAGGAGGAGTAAGGGCACAGCTGGTAGGTATTACTCCCACAGCACCAGGAGGACTGCACAGAGGTAAGGAACATTTGGAATGGGTGATACCAAAGACGAAGAAGAAACATCAAATGGTATAAAGTAAATAACAGAAAACAAATGCTTCCCACTCCAGCACTGCGTGAATCTCACACAAGATGCAGGGTGCAGCCCAGAAGGTCGTTCTGTTCTAAATAGAATTTATCCAGATTTACTTCACGTATATCAAGAAGATGGTGCCTGGGGAACCTTCCTGCTACTCATTCTACCTGGGGGCCCTTCTCCAGAATCTCGTTTGTGCCTCAGGAATAAATGCTCCTTGTAAAAGCATACTGGAATTAAAGACTGCATCTGCCCTGAATGCATCTCACCTACCTGACTCAAATGAATTTCTCCTCTCCAAATAGTATCTTGATTTCATAGAAATCCAGAGAAGTGCTTAGCAGAGGAGATAAACCCAGAAAGACGAGCAGAGACAGAACACTTGGAGGGCCTGTTTCCCATTTGACTGTGGTATTTTTTGTCAGATGCCAAAAGGTATTCACCAAATCAGCATCAGAGCAGGTGCAATTTCTCCCTGATGCTTCACACCTGTGGTGCTACTTGTTCCGGGGTTGCAGAGCTGCTTTTGTTCACAAACACAAATAAGCAAGCACTGAATGATGAGCTGGGGGACAGATTTGACCTTCTTGCTCACGTGATAGCTGCATGCAGTTTACAAAGAGGGGGGGTGGGGGGGGAGGGGAGGAGCATCCTGGAGTCATTCCAGCAGTTTGGCTATGTGCCAAAAGGCCATTTTTGACTCACCTTGTATTTTTGTAAGCACGCTGAAATCAAAACCCACCCCCTGTTTGTCATCGTGTTGTGAAGCAGAAAACTCAGAAGGCCACAACTGGTCCCGAGGAATGTACTGAATCCAGCTTTTGGGGCTAGAAAGCCTCCCTCAAGGGGAAAAGGCTTAATGAATGGAGGGTGCCTCTCCTCTCATTTTGTTAGATGACTTTATTAAGCACTTAAGTGCTCATTTGTGCAATTGAATTCATCTAAATCATTTTTCTGCTCTTCAGAAACCACACAACACATTCAAAGTGCTCATAACACCATGCTCATATTTTGAAGTTGTAGAGCCAGAGATGAAAGGACTTGATGAAATAAGGCAAATGGTACGACTATGTCCTGCCAGTTCTTATCGCAACATGCGCGGAAATACTGCACGGGCCAAAATGCACAAGGTTTCACACAACCAGTGGACTCACATTAACTACGTTAAGAAGCAGACTTGAAAAGTACCCTGTTTTGCACTTTAGGAAACACTATTACCAATAGATAAGGAATAAATCTTTATTTCTCCGACCCTGCTACAAGCTGACTTGGCAATAATGGAAGCTTTGTTTTTTAATGAAGAGATCTTACTGCATGGGAATACCGAGATGACCAAGGTGTAGTGGGGGGAAAATAAGTTTCTTCGCTGTGATTTCCATTCTCCGCAGGCTTCAACCCATGAGTCTTCTGGGCCTGAGAGTGGGTAGAAATAATATGCTGAGATCCGAACTTCAGAGCAAGAGATTTAGAAGTAAATGGTACTAGTTAACTAAATGAAAGAGAAAATATCGTGTGATGAGGGCATGAGAACGGATGACAATCAAAGAAAAAGCAATTTAAGTTGATGTAAACTAAAACGAAGACTGGTCTACTGCCTTCTGGTCACCTTCGTGGCATTCTCTGATGTTGGAGAGGGATGGCAATAAGCAAGTGCAGCCTTCAGAACAGCAGCTTACCTTCGTGTGACGGAGGCCTACACGTGAACCTTCCTCACAGACACAGTTTCTTTCTAGAAGTAGCAGAAATTTCAACACATTTCTCCTGCATCTCTTTTTCTGATGCAAACGCTTCGTTGTGAAAAGAGAACTTTTAGAATAAAGGAATTGGTTCACATGTGCTGGGGGGTGGCTGCATTTGTTTTTGGCAGTCGTCACGGTGGTTAGCACACATTTGGATGAAACTAGCAAAATGCTGAGAGCAACAGATAGGGGCTTTGTGTTCCAGCTGCTCCCAAAGCAATCCTGGACCAAAGCAGTCTTGGAAGGGAAGCAACACTCCTTCCAGCTGCAGAAATGGCAAGCGCTCTGGCTTTTCATGTCTTTCAGTGTTTGTTTTGTTTTTATTTCTATTTTGTTACTTGAGAGACTCCTGGAAACGGCCTGTGTTGGAGCCAGCTGCGGTCCCCAGAGGCTGTCTGAACGCTCTCCCCCAGCCAGCAGAGCAGTGCCCTCTGCTGCACAAGCACAGCAGCGGCCTGGTCCTCGGCTGAACTGAAAGATAATCGGGGGGGGGGGAGGGGGGAGTTCACCCTTACTGCATGCTCCCTCGTTCTCACAAACCGCTTGCAGCGTTGTACAGTTCTGATGGGAGCGCTGCTGGAGGGGAATGGGAGATTGAGCTGTCTGGGCCCAGCCCAAGGGATGGGTTTTCTGTTGGTTTTCTCCTCGAGTCCTTCCCACAGCTAGCTTCTGGTTAGCATCGACTAAAGCAGGCACAGCCCACCCTGGTCACTTTGGGCAAGGATCCATAAAGGATTAATTTCCAGGTACGGTGCACTGTGGCCAAGGGGACTTGACAGCACTAAGATTACTAATTGTACCCATTAATTATCCAGCAAGTTTAACCACAGCAACAAATGCCACCACGCTAAGCAAGAAGGAAGTCATATCCTCAGGCTTCTTTGCCCTAACAGCTGGACACTGGCATTTTATTACAGACTGCAGACATGATTGACCTGCAGGTGTCAGAGCTGCCCTCATCCTGAGCACAGCACCCGTGCCAGCCCAATGCTGTGCAGCTGCATTTGAAAATCAGGTTGGAAATCCCCGCTTTCAGGCAAGAGCCGTAATGTAATACAACTCCTGAGAGTTGTGTTCCTGCATGCTTTTTCTGGCTCCACCAATATTTAATTATTTCATTGCAAACTGGAAAAGCTCCCGAGGAGAGACTGCAGAGATCTCTCATCCAGACCTTCCAAAGCCTAGCAGCTGGACATTAAAGCTATACAAGAGACAAAGGCCCAAATCTCCTCAAGCCTTTAACGCAGCAAAGGCAGCTCGCAGCACCAAGCTTAGACGTTTTCTTAGCTGTAGATACGTGCTGAGAATGCTTACACTGTGAGGAGCGATGGGCCTGGGATAAGAAATGAAGCAGACACACTGCTCCCACGCCAGCAAGTAGGAGATCTTTTAGCTACATTAAGAACCACAAAATAAAAAGAGAGACCAAAGAAATTTATTTATTTTTTTTTTATCTATGAACAGTATGACATATAATTATAGACAAGTTTTGATACACAGGAAAACCCTTTTGTCAACCATTTGTTTTGCTAAATGAAACAGCACAATAATCTTTACACATTCATATTTTGCTTTTCTTTTTTTTTTTTTTTTTCTTTACAATACACAGCTTTCTTGGGTTGAAGCAAACTGCGGGACATATTGAGTACTGGTATATTACAGCTACTTTACATCATATAAGAACAGCAAATGGAGAAAAATAAGTTATTTAAATATTGATTTCATATACAGAAAGTGCAACTTTGTTAGTTGTTACATAACTTGTTTGACAGTTTCGATTCCCCAAAGGGCGTCAATTAAAGATAAAAGTATCTTGGACCAAAAGTATTATTTATTCTAAAAATAATACAGTACAATTGCACAGCTGTGACTTGGTGAATCGACCACTATTGCTGCTCTTAGAGATGATGACCTGTTAGAATAATGCAATGTTGAACGTTTCTGATCATGCTCCCAGTCTGCACTCAAAGCCAGGCTCCTAAAAAAGAGCACAGGGACTAACGGAGTTACTGATGGAAGTTTACATTTCTGAGGGCATTCTGTAATATTTTGGGCTTGCTGCTTCCTACTGTTAAATAGCTATCTGAGTTACAATGGTACAACGGACAGATGCATAACGTCATTAGCCTGAGCAGAGCAGGTTAGGATTCCAGCTGCAGGTTTCTTTTGTGCTTGCCAAGAGTCAAAGAGCCAACCTTTGCTTACGGCACCGAACGGCTGCAGGGAAATGTAAGAGGTCATGGCTCTTTACGACATCGCCTCACCTGCGTGGGGAATGCCACAGGTCACTGAATCCACAGCAGGGAAGCTCGAACACCGAAAAGCTTAAGGCTTTTTTAGATTAAAATAGAAACGAAAATTACAATCCAAGTCGGACCACAGAGAGCAGTCTTAAAAAGGAAAACAAAGCAACTTTTCGAACTCACAAATCTCAGACTGCTCACTGCAGTGCTGGATGGGTGGGATTTGGTTTCCCTGGGCCGTGTCGTTATTTAAAATCCACGGAGTTACAGAGAGCGTTTGGCACGTGGGTTTGGCTTATTCCCGTATTTCTCCTGTTATTAACTGAGTGGGAGTAATTAATATGGGAGAGCTTTATTATGTGACTTGCCTTTCCTGGAAGAAGAAATGTTTCCCTTCTTACTGCACACAGTCAGCCTGGACTTCTCCTTTGCTCCAAGGAAGGCTGTTGTGTACTTGCTTTCACTCAGCTCTGGTCCCTGCCAGTACTAACGCAACAACACATCATCTGTAGGGTAAAACTAACCTGTCTCAGTACTCCCAGGAAGTCTCAGTACTTTCATCTCCTGCTTACTGATAGCTACCATGTAAACCTTGGAGAGGAAGTGACAAATCATTATTATTAACAAGACGAGGTATTTCCACATTTTCCTTAGATTTCCAGCAGTGGTGCAAAGCATCTATGCGATATGTTTCCTGATGCTGTCATATTAGAACAACTGATTTATGCACTAGCAGAACATTATTAAAAAAAAAAAAGATTTGGAAGAGTTTTGTTTGAGAACAACTCCAACTGACAGCAGTGAGTTCGCTGCCTTCACATGACAGTGTGCTTCTGGATGCAGACAGAGTTCAAAGCTGATGCTGTAAGCACTCAACAACTCTGAAACTAGGAAATGAGCCTATCACAGGAGCCAAATTAATTGCCACCTGTTGTAAAACCTGTAGTTCATCTGACTTAAAACGTGGCCATGTAAGTATCGTACATAGTAAGGAGTGATGTAACAAGCAAAACTCTCCGCTCATCGATCTGATAGCATTTGATCAGGAAAAGCATCTGTGCTCTTAGCTCAGTACAAGCGTGAGATAACGGAGGCAGCAGACTGTGAAGTGACTTGTCTGGGTCCGTACAGTAAGCTGACGTCAGAACTGATACTGGAAGCAGTTTCACTTCCCGGCCTGTGCCCACATTGCTGTACCTCTCTTTGCCTGCCAGAGTAAAGCTTGCTCTGCCTTCCATGGAGCGCTTATGCTACAAGAAGCTAAAGGATAAACCGTACAGAGATCCCAAATTAAAAAAAACCTAGCAGTATGTTCTTCGTGATAATCTGTATTTGGTATATAAATGTGTACCCATATATAAAAATAAAATCTGTCGTTAGCCGCATACGTGAATGGAACATTTCACAAGGATTTTAGGCAGAAAAATATAGTGAAAAAATGGCTCACCACATCTGCCAGCACAACGCTCTCTCCCAGTGAGAGATAACATTAACACTCAGACACGAAAGATACCAACTGTCCTAAACTCACAGTGTAACTCATAAGACCATATACGATTTCACTTTTTTTTTTGTCCAGGCAATGGAATTACAGGATCTCATGATTTCTTTGGGACACAATTTGCTTTTTGATACATTTTATCCCCCACAAGTGATTTTTGATTTGCAGAAACCTGCTGTTTGGAATCGATAAGGTCAGGATACCAAGTCAAAGCTGCAGCAGAATGATTGACAATATAACACAGTACACAGAATATGATTAAAATGAAAAGCAGTTACATATATACAAGGCAGTATATTTTGGAACTGTTTAGTAACAACAGTAAATGCAGACTGTAGTGAACAGGAAGTTAGCCTCGCAACCGAAACCTAGCGTAACCCTGCATTTGTGAAAGCATCTATACAACACATAAGATGTCATGATGAGGCAATTCATAGAAGCTACTTAAGTTGAATATCACCCTAAGTGCAGCTTATGAGTGACATGTTGAAACAAGGCTTGGGAAGCATGAGTACAGGTAAGTGAACATTAGGTAACTGCTTAAAAGCTTGTTTTAAGGCAAATAAAAAGCAGATTGCTAAAAAGCAGTTATAAAAATGACCTCAGTTCTGTACAAATTAAAAGAAGCTTTCTGACTCTCCTAGGGTTAATTGCATTGGAGTGACAGAAATGGACCATACTGTAAATTAACTTCAGTCCATTGACTTTGGCCTAGCTAAAGGCTTTGAGGCGTATTGGGACCTACATCAAGCAACAGCAAAGATGACCAGGAAAGAGGGGTATGCATTTAGCTCTACACCGCTAAAAAAAAATGGCGTTTGCCAAATAGCTTCTACTGGGACTTGCACCTTGATTTGTACATGGTCTGTAGGACTGACTCCAGGTATCTAGATGTACAGAAAACCCCCAACCTAAGCACTTCTCCACAAACACAGGGCCTGTTATTAGTAACATTTTCACAAACTTGTGGAAAAGCAGGCAAGGTCCCTTAATTCTCTGAAGCTGTCTGATCTCAGGCCAGCCCTATGCACTTTATGAAACAGGAATACTTTACAAGGGAGTGAGGGGGGAGGGAAGTACCACATCTGTGTTACCTGGTGGTTGCTTCTCTTCTCCTTCGGTTGCCAAAGACAGCAATTGAAACATTTCATATCCTCTGAAGAAGCAATCTGCCTGTCACTGGGAGCCACTTCCTTGATCCCTTTAGTCATGTAAAGTAATTAGGGCAAAACTGGTGCAGGAAGAAGCAGTGGGTTCTTGACTAGGCAATGTCACGCTATGGAGCATGTTAAATTGCGTCTGGATCGAGAGGTTTGAAGAGTCTTGCTGCTGCCAGGAGCTTGCTTATGTGCCTTTCCTCTGTGATGCCAGCTTCCTGAAGGCAAGTTTGTGACAGAGAAGGCACTTTGCTCAGTGTGTTGAACCCTGCTTCTGTGAGTGGGCTGGAATACATGGGTAGGCCAATGGAAATCAGCCAGTCAGATACGGAGGTGATAAGTCCTGGTGATACAGGTTTTCGGCAAATTTCAGTGAGCCCTCCACTTGGAATCTGGACAGAAAAGAAGAAAAAAGAAAGAAAACAACACCTTCATGTTAAACATACTGCTTGTTTTACTGCAAGTCTTCTGTTTTTCTTTCAGGCTGGCAGAATTTGACAGCAGATGTATCAGTTTTTCTCTCTCACGCATGCCTCACTTGTAGGTATGAGAGTGGTCTGTGGGCAGAAAGGCTGGGCAGGAGCAATGGGAATAGTTTGGGCAGATGCAGGGGGCAGTATTCAGTCACTTGGACAACTGTCATGCACCACTTTGAATTTACTTGAAACCACTCAAAAACACCCAGGGAGGACTCTTCCAAGGTTGATCCATTCCAGGCTGATCCAAGGCAAAAGGATACTAACTTTGCATATTGCCTCCCCAGACAGACCAAGCTCTTTTATGAACAGACATGAAAGCTTTTGATTGCTGCCCTCTTCTGATTTTTCTAAGAACAATAATGGAGAATAGTGTATTTCGAGAAATCAAAAAGAAGTACAAAAACTTTCAGTTATCAACACTGAGCTGTTCAATGTATGCCATCCTTAGCAAACTTTGTGTGTCCTGGCAATCTCCTTAGAATTTCCAGGGATTCAGTCAAAAAAAAAAAAAAAAAAAAAAGGTCATCCACTCAGTTTTCAATTACTAGTTATCCTCCTTTGGGACAGGAGGAGGGATCTGCTGTCCCTGCAGTACCCTTACAAATGTTGCTCTTGCTGAGTGAGCACACAGGTAACATTTCCATACTAAGACTCAACAGACAGCTCCCTTTACCAGTACTCAGCGCTTTTTAAAAGTCTGCTTATAATTAAGAAGCTTGGGTTTAAGGAAATACTCACTGCCATGCGATGCTGCTTCCTCAGCTGCTTTACCCGGATTTGGTCCATGTTTGCAGCAACATCCTTTTCAGGCTGGTCTAAGTCTTCGGAGTACCTCTGTACCAAAGCCTCAGGAATGCCACAGCGACCATGCTGAATGGTCCCAGCCAGCCAAGAAGACAGGTGAAAGAAGTACATCAGTACAGATCAATCAATGCAAACAAAGAAGCGTGGGATGGGAGAAAGAAGGACTTTTCCTTGAGATTCTTAAAAACAATTTTATTTAGCTATAAACGATAACAGTGGAATGGTGTAAAAACAGCAGCATACATCTTTCACAAGCTTTAAGATCAGTTCCAGCCTCCCTGAAGTCAGCAGCAGAACTTCTGTTATGCTTAACTTGAAGTGGGGTGGCCCCAAAGGCCATACTGTTAGATTAACCAGTTAACTGATGCGATCCTTTGACTGGATGTTTCCTGATTCTTTTGGTGGCTGGGTTGTCTAATCTCCAACAGCAGTGACAGGGCAAGAACTTCCAGAGACAAACTAGTGACAGCAAAGTTTACGTTGAAGAACATCTCTTAAATTCTCATTTACTCTATTCACATCTCCTAATTAATTTATTCTTCACATGAGGACTCTTTCCTCAGTTTATGTTAACAGTATGTTGTTTGATTTATAAACATGCTGTTGTTTTATATACATTTCCTACCTGGGTAGGATATAGGTAAACTAATACTTCTTCCTATGCACTATGCCACTGCAGTTAGACCACCGATCCAGTTCTAGTGCAGAACTCTCCATGGCAGCTCCAAGATGACCTACTCATGGGCACCACCTAACTGCAGAAGATTTGTGAATCAATCAGCAACTTTATTTTCAGTTGTCATGTTTCCTAGGCACCAAGAGCTGCAGGCTCTTACAAGCTTAGTAATATTCTCCCTTGTGGCATGTGATATGTGACATGTCAAAATTTGGCTGAGTTTTTGGGAGGGGTTAGAAGCATAACATTCATGCAAGTCTGCTGGTGGCTCAATTCTGTTTTTGTAGGGCACACGAGAGGATGGTCCAGAAAAACGAGAAATGAATGAGCCTTATTTACTGACAAGGACACTTCTCCTGGGATATGGGAAATTGCTACATTCTGTTCTCCTTTCCAACACTGCTCATGCATTTTAGCCAGTGACTCTTCCAAGAAAACTGAAAAAGCAATCCTCAAAGGACAGGGAGTTAGAACTCCCTCCTTCCCAGAAGTATGTCCTCACCACTATGCTATCAACTCATATTTTCTTGAAAACATAACATCTACATGACTTCCTTCTTCAGCTTCACTTCCCTACAGTGCCAACAAGAGACCAAGGTACTGGTGGCCTGAAAAGCTGAAGGCTCGAAGTATGCCTGGGATCTCTCGGTCCCTCTACAACACATCTAAACAGTTACCTTGGACGTAAGGCCTGATAGTAAAGTTAGGCTTAGTTATAGAATATCTAGTATCCTAATGATTTATAGTTTATGCAGCCTGGCTACTCACAAAAATACGACAGATACAATAAATGAAAGACTAGCCCTTGCAACACTGGTAGAAAACACCGAGGCAATGTGCTCCACTTACCTTGTCTGAGTATGGTTCTTCAGTAAGATCAATACCTTCAGACTGCAACTTGTTTTCTATTACCATTTCCAGATCCATTCCCCTGCTACAAGAGACTTTCCTTGCTGAAGCAGGCCCTAGCTTTATCACGTGCTGCTGAACGCTTTTAGTCTCTGGTTGCTCCAACAGCCAGGGTGGCAGTGAGCTAGGAGGGGTACTGGGCTCCTGTTCAGATGTCCTATGGACAGGTACTCCATGAAAATCAGTGGGATTGGATGCACTGGTCTTTTTTACTGGCAAACACGGTGCTTCTTGACTTGAGTTGTTCCCACTGGGGGTCATGGGAGGATGATATAATCCATTAGTAAGGCGTTCTCGGCATTTTTTGGCAGGAACAGGTGGCGGCTGAGAGGGATTTTTTGGTTGCATTCTTGTCTCATTTGTGCCTTTTTGCTCAGCTTCTAGACCTCCCTTGAGGACTGGAGCATAGTCAGCCCGTGCAAGGTCATGAAAGCCCTTACTCTGTATTTCCAGAGGTGTCCTTGTTGCAGAATGTGTCACCAAGGCAGCCTGAGCTTCACAGTGTTTCATGGGGAATGGAAAAGGTTTCCCAACTGCACTCTCCATTACAGAGCACTCCAACTCCTTACCTCTACCCTTCTGAGAACCAGCAGCTGCTTTACCCTGCTTAGGCATCAAGTTATCGACCATACAACTGCCCCCACACGACTGAGGTGGCAGGGCAGATCCAGTTGCCTTTTTCGCTGTATCCAGTGAATCCTGAGCAAAATAATCTTTCTTGCTACCATCTTGTAGATTAGTATCGGAATCTCCCTGGAGATCGTCCAGGGAGTGAGATCTTGGCCATACATCCACACTCTGGGGGCCATCCAGAGTTTCATAGCTCCGACAGACAGCAACTGGTAAACTTCTACGGTTCTTCTTCAGACCCATAACAGCTGGGGTCTTGACAGAGCTCTTCAGAGCACGATGTGCACAGCTCAACCGGCTTTCTTTTTCTCCTTGCTGTAGAGTTTCTATTGACTTGGTCAGTGGGAGTGTGGGATAATTTGATAGCTGGTGTCTGCTGAAGTCTTTAAAGCTATGCTCACTTGATGATTTTGAGGGCAGAAGACAGGTCCTTCGGGTTTTACCTAGAAGCAAATAAATCAAAATCCAACATAAAAAAAAATCTACTGTGTACTAATAGTGGATCAATTCTAAACAATGTTGAAACACAATGATTCACTGTTTTTTGTTAACTCTGAATGTACAAAAACTCAGTACCATTTTAAGTGTATGAATTTCTGAGCTTTAGTGAGAAAGCTTTCTGAGCTTTCTTCTTTACTAATGAAGAACTGATAATTACCATCAAGTACGGAAAACGTATTTAAAATAATTACTATCCTTTCCATTCCTCAGTTTACAAAGCTTTGAGGTCTAGGTCACTTAGACCCTTTTCAATGAAAAATTATCCTGTAGCTAGTCCTGATATCCTATACGTGATATATTAACAAGTTTGACCCCATGCAGAAATAACTCTACAGATCTACCAACCTTCTCCACTTCCTAAATTCATTTAGGATCGTGATAATTATGTTCACTGCCCAACAAAGTTTACTAGATTGCTCAGGAATGCTTTTAAATAATAGATCACATTTGTTTTAATTACTTAGCTTGTCAGCAGCTATTTCATCTTTTAAGTAAACAATAAACTATTTTCAGTGGCAAATCAGAAAGCAATAAGGTGTCGGGAATACTGGTGTTGCACCAATCCCTTTGTAAAGTTACTTTCAGCCACAAAGGTTTTATGGGAAAAAAATTATACTGAGACAGAGAACAGTTACAAAAGGAAGTTTCTAGAGTGACTAATCTTAGCGTTGTTCTCATGTCACATGCTTACTCAGAATGGAAGGTCTCAGAAGTGTGATGTGTTATTATATCACTGAAGATGAGATGACTTGAACCAATACAAACCACATGTCCTTCATAAGCTTTACTTCATATTTTTTATGAGATATGCACCATCACTTTTACACAGTGATTCTATCAAATCCATTTGATAGAAAAATTCAGATCTCATTACTGTATTCATGAGTATGAAATACAAGGTCATTTCTCCAATGCCACATAAGTGTATATCTTTCACAAGAAGTAAATTTGTCTCAAAGCAGACAACCCCTCAGAATGACAGCACATCCTGAATAATTATTTTCTTCTAGTGACAAGGACACTTTCCTCACCTACAGTAAACTTTCTAAAATAATGACAGATAAAGCTTGGAACTTCTTTTTTCAGTGTGTGTGAAGGAAGCTTAGTCTAAACGCTATCAAAATCCCAATTAATGGATCATTTACTTTTTTAGATGTGAGAAGTTTTGCTAGCTTAATTCAAATTAAATTAATCTCGTGTACTTTTGAGCAACATGTGCTTTCCTTCCATGCAGTTTGCCTCCAGAACGTCATCCCAAAAGAAGCTTAATGCCTTGTTTTTGAAATAACATACATTACTTTCTTTGAATACAAATGCTAACATACTTAAGTCTTACTTAAGAATATCCTATCTCCGAAAATCCAGTTATAAAAAGAAAGCACCTAGTTAACCTAAAAAGGGAAAAAGCTTGCTTTCTCTTCTTCTCTGCTCAGGGAGTTTAAAACCAAAGCATTCAGAAAACTAAAAGTAACCTCAACTTCCTTTACTAAGCAGAAATAAGGAAATATTCCCTCTCAAAAAGGGAGTTGGCCACATTTACTGGTATGCCAGCAAAGTTATTCCGTATAAAACCGGTGTGTGCCCACAGTGGTGACTACTAGCTTACAAGAACTCCTCTCTAGAAGCTGTACAGATCACAGTTCAACTGAAGCTAAATATCACCACTTCCCCCAACTGCTAATAAAAACATATCACACATTGAGTTGGTTCCTCTACCACTACCTCGTGTACAGGTAACTTAGAGAAGTAGTAGAAAGGCTTATCTGTCTGCCTGCACCTTTCTGTAGTGTGAGACCGCTGCCTTCCAAGAGTAACTTACAACCACATTAAAAAGACATGTTTAAGAAACATTACTTTAACTTCTTAGTGCCCCACGCACAAATGTCAATATGTAGTGAATATGGAAAGGAGTGTTTTCTTCATTACTCATATTTTCTATTACAAGCCTAACTTGTGCAGCAATTCATAGAATCACAGAGCAGGGGTTCAGAATGTAATTCTGCTTATGTAGATTTAAGTCCTCATGACTGGCAGGTGTAATTTCATCACGCTCCTGAGAAATTAAGAAAGGAAGGTAATAAAACAGACATTTAATTATATTTTTAAGTTGCTTTCATAAGGTGGGAATGTATATTAACAAATGTTGTCAAATGTAACATTCCCTTCCTTCGAGCTACAATGGTTTAAGTGTACAGCTATTAAAATTTTAAACACATTTTTAACGTCAGCGTTTTTGCTAGTAATTCATTCTTATGATTCCCTGATACTGTCAAACAGCCTAATGCCATTCATAGTGCTGTCAACCACAGGAGCATCTCCAATTTAAATAGGCCCAGAAGGGCACAGGGGTCCGGGTGAAAACTAAAATAATAAGGATGGTCCTTACACAAAATTAATGAAAAGTTTGTACAGTTTTCAGGTTCAGATCGAGCTACAGGCATACTTCACCCTTTTGTTTAGCATCATGTTGCAGCTTTTGTCAGACAAAGCACCTCTCTGATAGTGCACACTGTTAGAATGCAGATAACAAACCTTTCAATTCTCTGTCATCATCTGCCTCAGAAGAAAGGAAATAACCTTTGAGAGTAATTCCAGAGGTACCTGAGCTACTGAAACAAATTTTCAGTGTTTTCTTCAGTACTTTTTCTGTGCAGAAGAGCACCGTCAGAGAATTAAGTACACAAAACCATACACAGCATACCTTTGATGGCCTTATAGAGCCCAGATTGTATTAACTTTTTTTGGCCTTGCTTTCTGTGCCTGTATTTCTGTGTACATTTCAAACAGCTCTACAGACACAATGAAGATGATGGTGCCAGAAACAATCCCAGCCTCAGTGCTTTTTTAATTAACATAAACTAGTAGAAAAGCACATTGTATCAGGCAATACAGACACCTTTTCTGTTGCTTCCTTTTCTGATTAATTAGCACTGAACGCTTAAGTGCTTTGGATGCTCAGTTGGCACTATGGCAATCTGGCTTCAGTTCCTGAACAAATCCTACCTGATAAAGTCATGGTTTGTCTGCCTCTTCAGTTCTCTGCATGTGAAATTGCTATTGCCTTTATACCCCTCCCGTCCTTACAAAGCTATGCACCACAACAGGAAAAGGTTCAAAGAGCATGCATGACCAGAGATACGACATACAATGAATAATTAACAGGATTTAGACTAGAAAATAGATGACTTGAGGAGCATGAGGTCTATACACAGACACTGTCAGGTATGGAGGCTCTAAGGAAGACCAGGGACTTTCATAAAAAACAGATTAAGGAAAATGGAATGCAGTGAACTGTACAAAATTCAGGGAGTTCTTAAGTTCCTAAATGATTAATTCCCCAAAAGGACCTTAAGAAGCCTCAGATATCACTTACATTGTCCTTCTTGATACCTGCTTTTGGCTGATTCCTGGAAGAAGCAGATTTCTGATAAGATTTCCAAATGTGTCTTGGACAGACAACACTTACATGTATGAGAAGTTCAATAACTGCACTGGAGCACAACCTAAAGGAGAGCTCTCTCTATGCCTTTTTTCGACCGAAAACTGATGTAAATAGACCGATGATATGATCCTGCATAGTTACTTTCTGCTCTTATTTTCTTCCTGTCTAGAACTGCACAGGTCACAAAAACTATGTTCCTTGCTCTCTGCAAATTGGAATAAAATCACAATGTTGCCCTAAGTATTTCTGCAATGAGGTCCAGAGAAGTACCTAGATAAATTATACCTGTACCACTGCCAGCAAACCAGTATGTGACAAACCATTTTTAATCCATACTCTAAGGTGAGATGAATGAATGAACTGATGCCAAAAGGTACAACATCAGCCCAGAACAGGGCACTACTCACTAAAATATTATGTAAAATAATTCTCCAGGAAATGTGAATATCAATTTCTTCTCAGAATGCATTTCATTTTCCTCTTTATGAAAAGCAGTTTATTATTGCCAATCTACACATTACAATGTTTATCCTAGACAAATTATTATCCCTATTTTATTAGACAAGCATCCAACTTACTTTAAAAACAACACGCATGTAAGCAATTATGGTCCACGAGCTTTGCAAAGAAGGTGAGAGCACATGCCAGATTAACCAGCCCTGACAAAATATCTGAATGAATCCCATACTGAATATTCTTTTCATCATGTTTTTCAAAACAATTGCTAAATACATTTTTGAGCAAAACTGATCCAGACAGCCATAGATGAAAAGCAATATAAAAGCCATTAGTAGTATTTCACTTTGCAAAACTCAGAAATAATAATTTAAATGTAAGAGTAAGTATCTAAGCAGAAAGGCAATAACAATTGCTTTCTAAAGATTTTATTATATAAAATAAGGAAAATGTACAGGCAGCAATTTAATGTCTCAGTGCTGTAGCTACCATTATGATGGCATCTAGGGATAAAAAGGAAAGAAAATTGTCACATATGCCATATATCAAGCTATGATTACATTTCAGTATGTCTACTGCATGAGAATTCATGTTAAAAAAAATTCTCTCTGCTTTCAGGAATTTAGTACACTGCTAATTTCAGGCACACAGCTTCAGAGCAAATTGCAATTTTCTTCAATAACTGATTACCTCTGAGGGCTCAAAAGCTTGGATTGATAATGCCAAACACCAAGCATAACCCAAAGTAATTTCATTCCTCTTAATATTTCATCCTTAGGCAAGTATTTGTATTGCTTGCGCCACTCCTAAAGTAAACAATCCTTAGTCAACACAATAATCATAGAAAGGAATCTCTACTATCACCTGTCGCAGTAATTTTTCAGTGCATCACCTTTCAAGGATGCAAGACAACGTAAGTTAAATTGACAGCATAAGAAGTTCTTCCTTTTATTTCAGTTTATTTTCTCACCAACTTTTCAGTTATTTAACTTGCTGACCACTCATTCATACACTAAAAAGTCATAAATTTCTGCAGCTGGCTTCTTAACAGATGAGAAAGCAATGTGTAACCTGAGTAGATAATAATAATCATAATAATAAACAGCCTAAGCCACAGCACGTTTCTTATAAACTGCTTTTGTATAGATTTAGAAGAAATTCTCCTAAGCCCAGTGTAGTTCGGAGACTTTTCCATTGCCAGTGGTCCATTAGCAAGGCTAAGCAGAGCCAGCCACACGAGGCGTGGCTGCATGAGACTACAGTAAAGAGTGGAGAAGTCAGAAATGGCAGTGAGAGTATCTCTTGTTTCAAGATCACAAAAAAATAGAAAATGATTTGTGAAATGTGATCTGTTTTCTACAAATGCGAATAAATACATTAGAAATGATAGAAATGAAAACCAATGGCCCCAGCCAAGAGGGAAAGAGGCAGCCAGAGTAAGGGAGAAACTCAAGCATGAAGGAGTTTGCATAAGCTAGGAACGGGAGCAAAAAGTGTAAGAATGTATCTATTAAAAACAGCCTACGAGGATTGCAAGCCTTGTTGCTGTCATTAATACCATTCTCCAGGTTTTCACTGCTTTCATAGCAGCCAGAATCCCGAGGAGAGCATCCAGCTAGGCCTTGACCTTCAATGAGAAGTTTCTCCTGAGATCCTGACTGGTCGCTGTTACCTAGAGGAAATAAGAACGCAGTGAAAATAGAGGCAAACAGAGACTTCAGCTGAACTTCTCAACCTTCTGTTTCTATATTATTTTCACTGCTAGAACAACTATAACAGATCAGATTATAAGAAAAGAGCAAGCATTACCAACAGCCATCACAAAGGGATAAACACTGCCTCAGGCATTCATCCCGAACAGCACAGCCTCTGCTTAAGTTTCAGGGAGCAGCGCCGCACACAATGAATGAAAGCTGTGTGTGCCCCTCAGCTGCTCTCAGTACAAGTCCTACAATTTAAAACCACCTAAATCCACTTAAAATGATCATTGAATTGTAGGGATTGGAAGGGACCTCTGGAGATCACCTAGTCCAATCAACTGCTAAAGCAGGTTCCCCACAGTAGGTTGCATAGGAAAGGGTCCAGGTGGATTTAGAATACCTCCAGAGAAAGAGGCTCCAAAATCTCTCTGGGCAGCCTGTTCCAGTGCTCTGTCACTCTCGAATAAGTTTTTCTTTATGTTCCTCTGGAACTTCCTATATTCCAGTTTGTGCCCATGGGTCTTTGTTCTGCCTCTGGGCACTGCTGAAAAGAGCATGGCCCTATACATTTGATTCCCACCCTTCAGATATTTAATAAGTATTGATAAGATCCCCTCTCAGTCTTCTTTTGTCCAAGCTGAACAGACCCAGAGCTCTAAGCCCTTCCTCATGAGACAGATGCTTTAGGCCCCTTAGCATCTTTGTGGCCCTGCGCTGGACTCTCTCTAGAAGTTCCCTGTCTTTCTTGGACTGAGAAGCCCAGAACTGAACTGAGCCCAGTACTCCAGATGTGGCCTCAACAGGGCATAGTAGAAGGAGCGGATAACCTCCCGCAACCCACTGGCCATGCTCTTTTTAATGCATCTCAACTACAGTGCACCCTATGGTGTCAAAGTTTCTTCAAAACAAAAGCAGAAAGTGTGATGCAGAATGAAATAAAGTAAAAAAGGAGGATAAAATCCTAACCCTGACCTATTTTGTCAAAGGAACCAAGAGGAAAGATCAGTAATAGGTCTGGCAAAGTTACATAATGCCCCCTAGGGAACAGGGAAGGGACAAAGAAGAGACTGATTGCAAAAATTCCTTCCTTCCTTGGTCAGGAAGCCAGCACTCAAGTGTGGTCCAGTCCAGGCTGTATAGACAGGATTATAGGAATTTATCCACTGCATTCAGTTAGAAACAATGTTTTGTAAAGGGACTAAATCTGGAGTTGAAGATAATAGAAATAAACTTAATGATGCAAGGATTCTGTTTATGTTACATTCCCTGCCCCACCCTGTCCCGAAAAGAAAGAAATAAATAAAGATTATTTTGATTTCTATTCTAAGCAAATGAAAGGTAATTATGGAGTAGAAAGAAGAGCTTCTGCTCCTCCCAGGTTCCAGCAGTCAGGCATCCACTCTTTCTGCTCATCATCCTGACTTGGAGTTGGAATTCATACTTTCCAGCCACCACATCAAATAGTTCAAGTTTTCAAAACAAAATTAAAGGTTCCTAAAAAAATAATTACTTCTGAGAAGTGAACATTTTAAATAGATCTGAAAACGTTAAAAAGAAACTCATATTAGGTGGCAAAAAGCTACTTTAATACTAATGAAAAGAATCCAATCCTGCAGTTTCTGTTTTACTGGTGTGTGGCAAAAGGCGTAGAAAGACCGGATGCCTCTCTGAGAAACATACAAACTACACGTCAGCAACAGCTTGGGCCACAAAGCACTATCCAGAGTCAGCAACCACAAATCTCTCTATAACAGAATCAAGCATTTCCCACTTAATAAGCAACTGTTTAAATTGTTGCTACGGCAGCTTCAGCTAAAACAGAGGATTTTGCACTGAAGCAGTGGATAAAGTACTTCCAGAATTCATTTCACAGATTCTGATTTCTGGGATACTAAACTTCTGCCAGTATTTAGGGATGGAGGGGAAATTCAGTATATCTTAGGTTGCTTCAACCAGGTACTGAATGCATCTGCATTTCTGTCTCAAGCAAGACTTGCTTTTCAAATAAATGATTCTACTCTACCATGACTCTTGGCTACTACATAGATGGTACCCTGCTTCCTCCTGTGCAGGGATGATCCCACCCAGTTTAACTGTCAGAGCTTACTCTGCTTTCTGTTACCTGTACAACTTGCATGAGACCACCCGCACTACAGGCAGAGTTGCACTGCTGCATATTAAGCAGTTGGGCCACTGCCTTTCACTCTTTGCACCCAACCAATCTTTTCTGCATTTGAAAATGGCTGTATTGTTGCGTGTGCAACTTCAGGCTACCTTTGTAACCTTGCAGATCAGACAGGACAAGAATTATATGCATGTGCAGATAAAACGACAAAGTTTAAATCACACTATCCTCCTCTGCAACATTCGAGGCTTTGATGCTTTTCCCACCCTTGATAACCTTAATCTCTTCTCTCTAGCTAGAAGTCTCTTCTTCACTATTTTCTATGCCTCAGCTTCCTACTTAGAGTAGGTTACATCAGGATTTATTCTTGAACATCAGAATTCTAATGCGTAGTGATGTAATTTGACATCATTTGAGTAATCTGGGTATGCAAGGCTTACATAAACAAAGAATTCTGGCAGAACAAATACAAGTCTTAAGTCATTCCTCAAAAATCTAAGGGTTGTTACCCAAGAAGACCCTGGAAATAACTAGGTTAAGATAAAAATGTCAAAGTCTGGGAACCAGTTCTCTGCTGTAAGTGTTCCAAAGCTGGTAGAGCTCCAGTGAAACTGAAAACCTCAAACATCCCACGTACTATCATACTCCTGTAGATGTTCCACGGCTGTGAGGAGAACAGCTCTGTGCTCAGGATCTCGGATGTTCAGTTCATCCAAATCCTCTTCTTCTAAAAGCTTAAAGGTATCCAGATCTTCATAACCATTGAACAGAAAAGTGGGCATGTGCTCCTGCATAAAATGAAAAAGGTAAAACAGAAGAATGAGCTATTAGGCAACATTCAACTTATTTTGGCAATAACAGTATTAGGGGAGATTTTCACAATCAGCAAAAATCAATCAATCAATCAATCAGTAATTTCACAAATGGAAAATACTGTATAACAGCAAAATTATAGGATTACAACTTGTATAAAAATTGCTCAAGGTTCAGGAAAGTAGCTGTGCCAGACTAGAATGCTGCACGTTTTTGTATTTGGAATGTATTGTATTACCTGGCCTGGACAGCACACTACTCAGATGTACAAGATAGCACGGCTCTGTACAAGCACACTACAACATATTAACCTAAACCACACTTGTTTATCTCCAGCCCCCCGAACATGAACTTGGAAAATAAACCGCTCTTTCACAGGGTAACTGTGGTTCTGCTTTTGAAGAGTGTTAGCTTTTAGCCATAGTACACAAGGATTTACAACTACAGTGTGCTCTCTGGGCAGATACAACCCGCGGACATCTTACAAGCCAGAAGCACTTCATCAAGCCTGATGGGAGTTATGCTTGGCCTTAGCTATTTTCATTTTGTAGCTAAGACCTGACTCCGTTAAGTAGGGTCACATTCACATTATGAATCTGATGAACAACTTCAAAACTAACAAATCCAAAAGTGTGGCCCTCATCCCACAAGCAAAACTGAAGGGTAAACAGAGAGAAAATGCAGACCTTTAAGTTGATGCGATCCAAGAGATCCTCAACTGACTTGGGTTGGGGTGGTCTGCTTTTTCGGCGTCTCCTGGTGGGTCGCTTCGGCTTCTCTTCCTCTTCATTTAACACATCCACATAGATAAATTTGAAAGTGCCAACTTTGTTGTTCAATAGGCCCATCCAAGTGCCCATGGGGGGTTTGCTGATGATGTCAATGATATCACCTTTCTGCAGACCGAAGATGCAAGAAAGTCAATGAGGCACATTTTGTGATGGATATTCAGGCAAACACATCACTTTCCCTTAGTTTTTCATGTACACAGAATGGACAAAGCACAGTACGCAGAAGGGAAAAAATTCTTCAGTTTTTAAAAGGTTAATCAGACCTTTTACAAGGATATCCCACTTACACTTTATTCACAAAGGGAGCAGTGACCAAAGGGAATTAAGTGACGTGCCTAGGATCACAGTGCAAGTCAACAGTAGAATGGAATGGACCACGACTCTTCAGATTCACAAACCCACTTACAGTCTAATTCATACAGATGTCTCTATGTGGTGCAACTGCCTTAAACTGGTGCAAATAAGAACGGTCTCAGACCACTCAGTGTGCAAGGACACAAATCTTGCACAGATCTCATAACAGCTCGTGGTTGAAATTCATTATTTGAGATGTTTCTAAAGGACACAGTGTGTAGGTACAACCATATTGCTTCCACTGATTGTGAAAATAGTTCTACTGATTGACTAGCTCATTGCAGAATGCAAAGTATGTTTCCAATATTTCCAAGAAAATCTTGCAGAAGACAAATTAATGTGCATCATATACTTTTCCCCAGAAACTAAAGCTGCCGACCTGTGTGGAAATTCTAATACATTCTGCCATATTTTGCTGCAATTTGAGCGACTCTTTAATGCAACAGAAAAAGACAAATTAAGAAGCTTAAGAAACCCACATGTAACCTCATTAGAAGAGAAAGAATTGTAGAGCTCTCGCAAAAAATTGTTCAAGTAAGAGCTTTGCCTAAATAAACATATGATCCCTTAAAAACAAACACAGCTGGTACCTTGAGCTTCAGAGAGTCTGTATCATAAGGACTTGGAGTAAAATCAGTGTGAACCCTGGCTCTTCCACAGAAGGGTCCTCTGTAGGGAGGTTCTTCATCATCCCCATCTTCTGATTTCACGCTCTCCCTGTTGCTGGTTGAGGAATCTGTTGTACTCACTGTCTGACCACCTAAGCATGCGTGCATGACAGACATTATCAGAACACACCAAAAAAACCTCCTTGTTAAGAAAGTTCATTAACAGAGACAAGTTCAAAAGAGCAGTCAGAGCTTCCTAGGAAATGTGGATTTTTTTCTAGAAAACATTGTCAGGGAAGTTAAAACACCTTAAATGCTATACCTTATACACACCTGTGGTGGGAAGGTTAGTTAATCTACTCTGCACACCTGTTTTTCCAAATTCATTTCCTCAATATTTAACTGAGGAGCTGATCAACTACTGCCTCATCTGTAGTACACCATAGGCAACATCATCTTTCTGCAAAGTTCTGCCCGTTAAAAAAAACCCGAAAAAAACATACTGATGTGAGCTTTGAATTCTGTATGAAGGTTCCAGAATACCCTTCATGTGCAGTTTTCTGGCAACACTTTGTATTGATATTAAGAAGATTATTTTCAGAATACACTTTCAGTTATTTAAAAATTGAGCATTCTCTTCAGTGTTTTACCCCAGTATGTTCTTGGCTTCTATTAGTAATTCACAGAAGCAAATTCACCCCATCTGCATCCTGCCTGAGTTCTGTGTTATGCTAGAGACAATCCTAACCAGAGAGGTTTTAAATAATATTTATCTATCCAGTTAATGAGAAAACCTTAACATCTCTCCAGAGGGAAATGAAAAAAAACCCCAGTAGGAGTTCTCAGGAGAAGTCTAGCGTAAAGATACGCCTGTCCTCTAGTGACCCTTTATCTGGAATGGAAAAAGCACTCTCACTGCAGTGTTACAGGCGAATGGCTGTAGCTCTCCCTTAAGCCAGCTGTATTACAGTAGCAGGACCCTGCAGATGAAGCCAGAAAGGGGGATTTCACTTTTCCAGGGCTCTGCATAAATGCAAAGCAAAAATGGTCTCTGCACTGAACAGCTTACAGTCCTTTGTAAAACCTTAGTGACTAACCCTTGGTTTTTATTGTTTGTTTTTTTTTCTACTTATAATCACTGCCCCTCCTTTGCTTTTCTCTGATTCTGTTTACTGTGGAGATCTCTGCTGCTTGCAGCCACAGATGTGGAGCAACGCAATTACAACAAGACTTACTCATTGAGCTCTGACCACTTAAGGAACTCCTCAGGCTCTCAACTGAACCACCAGCTTTCAGCTTGGGCTTGTCCAGAGAGTCAGTGTCTGGCGGCGGCGACTGCGGAGAACCCGGTATGACTCCAGGGCTCGACTCCTGAAAAGCATTGAACCATTTTGTTTGATAAGGGAACATAAGCACTGGCAGGAGCTGCTCATTCACATTTGAGAACTTCTTGTATTTTCCTGCTCTTTACCAGACAGGAGGAAAGCTTTCACATTTATCAACTTAATTAGTGGTATTCAGTTGTGGCAGACACCCCACTTTATTAGGCACGATGGCAAGCACAGCAGTCTGAAAAAGCTACAGCTCTAAGTAGAAAGAAATAATACACAAAACTCCAAATTCAAAGATTTAAAAACTCGTTATATATATATATATATATATATATATTTATCAGCCCTACTTCCAAACAGCTCAAGTCAAATTCAGCTTTCTGACTCAGGATTATGTACAAGGGTGAATACAAACAAATCAGTCAATACAAATCAGACACATCCAGCAAAGTACAAAGGCTGCCTTGAAAGTAATGCCTCCTCTATTATTGCATTGGTACAGCAGTAGAGGTTGAAGCTCCCCAATGATATTCCATTACATTTTGTTACTGTGTGACAGACGGCAGCAGAGGGGCAGTCTGACTAAATGGTGTCTGACATGGAAGTACGCATGAAGCAAAGGTGTAGAACTCAATTCCTCCACGCAGAAAAACATCCAGTGGATGTGAGCACAGTGGAGGTTGTGGGTGGTGCATTTTAGCAGTGGTGACAGTAATGTGAAAAACAAGCCAGGATCCGCATGGCCATGCAGATTTTGATGACTGTGGTATGCAGGCTCTCCTTCATTGTTGGTGAAAATGCATAACAAATGGTGGTGACTACATTGAAGAATAGTGTTTTGTAGCTGTGAATTTGCTCTATCAGATAGTGTTATTGTGCTCTTTGTACCTGTTGTAATTTCCATGGGAATAAATAGGAGGTATTACTTTCAGAGTGACCTATGTACATTTTGCAGTTAATTAATGTTTTTCTTCATTTACCAAGGAAAACACCAACTAGGAAATGCAGACTATGCATAATATACACACAGACAATATACATAAACATGAATGCATAAATAGAGAAATTATTTTGCTACTTATGCAATAGGCAAGCAATTTCTTTTTTCATTCAGTTAAGCACTGCAGAAAATCCAAATGGTCTTTCCTAACCTGAAATTCTGTTAGCCACTGTGACACACAGTTAAAGCAAAGCAGCAGATTACTTGTGGCCAGAGCAATTTTTGCTTGTTTTCGTTGAATGCAGGCTGGGATACTGGCATAGTTTGAGTCATGCCAGAAAGAGAATATTCTAAAATGACTGTGCCAAAAAGTTGGAAAACAAAAGCAGCTTAGCTTGCAAGCAAGAAAAGCTTTTTGTGTTGATGTGCTGAAGCTTTTAGATGAAACCTATTATTTGCATGCTGCGGAATCATCAGAAAAAAGTCATCACAGCATATGACTTCAGAGGTCAAGTCAATCCTGGAGAGAGCTAGAGAGCACAAGTGTTGCTAACCCACTGTAAACTGATTTCTCACCGTATCCCTTCCTTAGAAAGACTTTCAAGAGGGCCACTTTAAGGCCAGTCAGACGTCAAAGCATCTTGAATTATACCATTAGACCAAAAATGTCTTAAATACGAATGAAATGTAACCATAACTGTGGCACTGTCTCTTGTTAAGAACAAGTAGGGCTGACAGTCCCACAGAAAAGGAATTCTAATGTTGCTGTGCTTTGCACAGATCTGGTCACATCTCCGCCTGCTATGCCATCTCCAGATTTTGCAGTTTGGAGTTGTTATCCTGAATCTTATTAACTGTAGTTCCTTCTCTGACCAACAGTATTTTGCATGAATACTAAAACACTCTCTCTGGTGCAGCACGACATTTCCACTTCCATTTCTGCTCCTCTTACTGCAAGCATTCCTGGCCATCCAGCAACTGGTAAGAGGCCACTTGGGGGCAATGTCTGCCAGAGAAAGCTCTTCTATTACTTACACATTTCAATGGTTTCCTCAGCTATTACTTACACATTTCAGTGGTTTTAAACAAACACTGGAGAATGTTTGACACTCCACCAGAACAAAGAATCCAAAGTATATCAAAAGGGATGTTTGCAGAAAAAGACAGCGATTGTTCCTAGATCACTAAAATTCAAAGTCTTATTTAAAATTAATGTACTTCAGGTTTTCCTTTAAGACAAAACTCTATAATGAAAGAATAATACGAAAATCTTCTGACTGCATTATGCATCAGTTTTAATAAGCTGCTACAGTAAGCAAGGTATACTGGAGAACAGATCTGTAACAGCACTGAGGCACTACGAGTGTGAAGTTATGCTGGGATTTTAAACTAAGGTGTAAGTTGCAGATTAATATATATTTCTTTGACCCTGTGTCACAGTTCTCCTAATAAATAATGATGATAGATAGAGATGGAAATGTAGAGCAAGATGTGTAATGCCATCAACCACAGGCTTCTACTGATGAGCTACTCGAATGAAAATCTGAAAATGCATTTTCATGGCTGTGCTTCTGTAAGAAGCCATCTCACAGTGAGGGCTTTTATGAGAACACAGGAACAAGCCACAGCACGTACTCTTGTTAGAAGTTTCTTTACTGATGCCTTGTAATACCTTGAAGCATGGTAATCAATATCGATTATCACTTCTGTGCTATTAAGTAGAGTCCACTGCAGATCTTACATACCTGCTCAGACAGAGAGCTGCTGTATTTTTTAGACATCCTTTTCTTCATGGTTTCTTTCACAGATTTCACCTTTTTGCCCAGAGATATACGGGAGGCAGAGGGTGATTTGATTACTTCTTTATAAACAAAGTCACCTTCTTTGCCCTGTTAAATAAAAAAGGATTTATGCCTATAAAATGCAAAATATAATTTTTTGACAATCCAACAGAGGTACCCAGGCAGACACAGGACGTGTCCTGTTTACTGCTTTAAATTCACTGTTGAGACGTTGTGCTAGCGCTGCAGCAGTTTGCCCTACCTCACTGTTAAGGTCTGACTGGTAATCTTTCCTGTAGATACTGTGTAGATGGTGGTGGGGTGTGTTAGCGTGCCTCTATTCCTTTGAGTTTCAAGTAAGTAGGTGATGTGACAGGAGAACTCAACAATTTCAAGCTAAGCCCTACCGATGGGACATACAACAGCAGTTTTTTCTCATGTGGGTCAGTACTATAGTGTTACAGCTTAACAGGACTCAGGGTACTTTTGAGACACTAGCAATATATTTATGCATGAGACACCAGCCATATATATATATATATATACACACACACACATACACACCTTTATATATAGATATACATACATACACGCCTTTATTTGGCTACTCAAATTTACCTTCTATTTTCAGACAGGCATTCAGCTAACCTCTCTTGATGAGCATCTTTATGGTTTTATTTAAAACAAACAAAAAAAAAGCAAAAATGACACCAGATCCACAATTTCTGGAAAAGGTTGCACTAGCACCTTCTTGAGACATGTACACAGGTTGCTACCAAACTAAATTAGCTGGTCCACATATAGCAACAAAAGCCAGCTGCTTTGAACGTATTTAACCTTTTCTAAACTAGCTTAAGATACCCAGTATTTACTTACACCACAAGTGCATGCAAAGAATTACTGTGGATCAGCTAACACTGAAGAATTTATATGACTCAGCCCTTTTTCATATTTTCTAGGCAGCATGATAAACACAGTACTTCATTCTACATTATTTCAGGAACTACAGCAAGGCATCCCTATAAGAGTTACTACCACCACTTCCATTGGCACAGATGCAACAAAAATCACAATGCAAAAAGGATCAAAATCTGATCAGTAGCGGTCAGGCTGACAACTGAATTTGGTCTCTGAGTTGGTTCAATAATCCTTTAGAAGAAAATATAGGTACACAAAGTAACACACACTAAAATAAGTGTACACTGCATTCTACATAAATGAGTTATCTATTTTTTTCCCTACACTTACACCCTATGCTTATACTCTATACTTACTTTACTGATGTTCTGTCAAAAAGTTTATCTGAAGGTCAGCTGACAACTAATTAATGAACATCCTAACATTTTTTCCTTTACAAGTTGTGACCATAACTTCTTTGATAACTTTTGGTCTTTCAACAGAAATTAAGGACAACTATTTGCTTTACCTTTCTGGAAAAAGAAAACAATCCAACACACCCAACATGTTTAGGTTAATGGACTTCAAAATGTTTTCAACAAGTCCAACCCAACCTTGATCTGCATTCACTAGTCTGGGACTCTGTGCCTGTCCCACCACTGGTGTTAGTAGGAAAACCACTAGACTTCATGCTTTCCTATATCAAAAACATGGTACGAACATGCCAAATTATCTATGTTTAAAGATTATCAGTGCATGTTTGAACTGTTTTACTGAGCTGAAACTTGATGAATATAATGATGAATATCCACTAACAGTTTTGGATGATGAAAAGGGAATTTATGACGTTAAAACCAAACAAAACTATCCAACTAACCAAATAAATAAATACAAATCCTGCAAAAAGCAAAGAAACAAAAAACCTCAAACCACTAGCACCAAAAAAAAAGCCCAATCAGCTCATTAAATGCTAGCATATAGACTGCTCTGAAATTTATGTTTTATTTAAGTGAACAAAGAAGTTAACGGAGCCAAAGTTAAAACAGAAACAAAACAATATATGGACAAAAAGAAAAAAATATGTTGACAATTTCATTTGATAAAATGTTCTGGCTCGTTTCTGTTGTATTATTTTTGGCTATGGACTGACCAACAGCAACAGTAACATAAAATGGAATCATTCCTCCAGAGAGTTCTTTTATTATACATATAAAGCTCTCTTAAAGACAAAGATTTCTGAGATCAATTGTGCAGCACCCAGAACAATGGGGTTCTGGTCTACTCCAGTACTCTTAAATACAATGAGAAAAGAAATAATCCGTATCGTGTGACTTCTACCCAAATAATCTACAGATCTTCACTGAATGAAGTTGGCCTCATTATTTCAAAAAAGCTTTACCAATAGGATATAGTAATCATATGTTTTGCCTGAAGTGATGTTATGAGGAAGTCAGACACAGGAATAGTTCACAGATATGCCCCCCAGATCTGTACTTTGATCACTTGTTCTTGCCTCCTAACAACATAGTATATAAATACTTATACGTACTTGGATATGGGTGGATATGTTATTCTCAAAGCTAAGGAAGTCTGTGGTTAACGAAGACACTTTACTTTCTTGGATTCTTAAACTGCTATTACGGACCTAAATTACACTTCAGTCTATTATAACTCCATTGCTCATTTCATTTTATGCTATTTCAAGCCTCTGCTTTTTTGTCTTATACTCACCATTTGGTCAGAATTGTTTCCAATATGAAGGGAACGATTTGTCAAGTCAAATCCTCCAAAGCTGCAGGTTCTCTGCAAAAAAAAAAAAAACAACAAAAAACATCAAATGATGGAAACAGTTTTATCACAGTGATTGCTCACTCACAATATTGTGATTTGGAGAACACCAGTGAAAACACATATATCTGCAAAAATGGAAACAAACAAACAAAGAAACAAAAGGATGGGAGATTATAAATCTAGAATGCTCTTAAAAGCAATTTGAGTCATCTGTCTTTTCCAGAGACAACCCCTTGGCATAGAGTCTGCTGCCATTGAGTCATCTATTGCCTACTGTTGATTTTTAAAAGAAAGAAGACTTTCTAGTCTGAAGAAACTGTTGATGTTATCCATCAAGTTTTCCAGATTGTTAGCAACTTCACCTCAGCACTCTCATCTGCCTTCATAATTTACTTCACAGTAGCAGTGAAACAGAGAACCACCAATATTTTAAAGCATTGGATAACCTACCTTCTGGGAATAGCTGTACACACTTAACTTCCACAGAAATACAGGCAAATGGCTGACACACCTGAAGGCTGTGCTATCATTCAACAAGACCTGAACAGACTGGGTGAGTTGGGCAGAGAGGAATCTGATGAGGTTTAACAAGAGCAAGCGTAGAGTCTTGCATCTCGGGACGAATAACTGCATGCGTCAGTACAGGTTAGGGGATGACCTACTGGAGAGGAGCTCTGTGAAGAAAGACCTGGGGGTCCTGGTGGATAACAGGCTGGCCATGAGCCAGCAGTGTGGCCAGGCAGCCAAGAAGGCCAACGGTATCATGAGGTGCATTAAAAAGAGTGTGGCCAGCAGGTCAAGGGAAGTGATCCTCCTCCTCTACTCTGCCCTGGTGAGGCCACCTTTACAATACTATGCCCAGTTTGGGCTCCCAAGTTCAGAACCACGAGGGATCTCCTAGAAGGAGTCCAGCGGAGGGCCACAAAGAACATTAAAAGCCTGGAGCACCTCCCATATGAGGAAAAGCTGAGTAACCTGGGTCTGCTCAGCCTGTAGAAAAGAAGACTGAGAGGAAATCTGATAAATGTTTATAAATATCTAAAGGAAGGTGGGAGGCAAATAGATGAGGCCAGGCTCTTCTCAGTGGTGCGTAGTGAGGACAAGGAGTAATGGCCTAGAACTTGTACATTGGAAGTTCTGTACTAACATACAGAAGAGTTTCTTTACGGCAGAGGTAACAGAGCACTGGAACAGGTTGCCCAGAGAGGTTGTGGAATCTCCATAGAAGGAGACATTCAAGACCCATCTGAATGCCTACCTGTGCAACCTATTACAGGGTACCTGCTTTATCAGAGGCATTGGACTCGATGATCTTGAGGTCCCCTCCAACCCCTGTGATTCTGTAAAGTGCCAGGGGTCTTGTAGGGTAAGAACTTGGTAAAAGGAGTGAAAAAAACAATCCCCAGTTATCCATAAGCATCATGTCCCAGTGATTCAGTAAGCCCTAATTCCAGATCATGTATTTACAATCACACCCCTAGTGGTATATGGCAGCTCTGCTACTTCTGAGAGAAAGTATATCGTATTTGCAGTGGTAAAATCACTTGAGTGACTAAAGTTTTCGCTGAATGCGCAGAAGCACTTTATCATAATCATCCTTCATGAAAAAGGAAATCAACACTACTACATTTTCCTCCCAAGAGTAGAAGGCAACCAAACTCAATACAGTCACATTTCTACAGCCAAAACCAGACTGTGTAACAGATTAGTTTCTACTAAAGCTTTGGTAGCACCAAAGACCAGCCACTTAGGGGGATCAGAGAATCCATCTTTTGCCTTGCAATCCAAAAGGTCAAGTCTTTGGCTATTTTTCTATCCGAAGAACAACCAGATGCACAGAACTCAAACAACTGGTCTTGTCAAAAGGGCAATCCAGGAAAATAAGAGCATGGCAGATACAATTTATTTGTACAGCTTCAACTCTGGGCTCTAAGAAGAGGTTTTGAGATAGTCATATCTCTGTTATTAGTATTCTGTTAAGAGTTAGATGTGAGACAATCAGGAGGCAAAGAATCAGCAACTTAACTGTAAATTCTTAGGGCCTGAACTACTCAAGACAATAACTTCAAAGACACTTTAAATCTCAGCTTAAGACACTCTAAGCATAAGATGAGAACTACAAAGGATTGCCCAGTTAGTCCTTTGAGTGTGTACTTGGGAAGACTCACCACCTGAAAACCACCAGTCTTCTTTAACACTTTGACAGAGTGTTGTACCCATCACAGCTACTGAAACTCAAAGCCAGCTTCGTCTAGGCCTCACACACATCAAAAAAGTGCCATAATTTGAGATCAACAACAAGCAATAAGATCGCTTTTTAAAGCACAACACGTTAAGCTGCGAGTAATGTTGTCCTGTAAAGAGTCCATTATAAATAATCCTGCAGCATATGGTAATCCCAACAATGAAGAAAGGACATCTGCAACTACTCTGAGCAAACTCATCTATCAAACCAGCCAAAGCTCCTCCTACAGCAGCCTCACGAGATCAAAACATCTGTTGGTTAAAAGCTTCTGAATACACGTACCACATTAAGGACTCTTATTCTTTCATTACAGACCTTTCCATACATTTAACATCATCTTCTGCCTTCAGTTCCAGTAATGACCCTGGAAATTATGTACCAAACAAAAGGTCTGTGGATGAGGAAAGGGATATTCAATGGAATGGCCATGCAATCCAAAGTATTATATTTTTGGGAGAAAAGAAAAACTGATGCTATTTGAAAATTCCATGCATGTCCAGGTCACTGAAACAAATATAATAAATGACAAAAATGAATGGCAAGGCAAGACAGAGTGACCAATTCCACTGAATACATAGGCATTGCAATTTCCCTGAGGTTGCAGCAAACAAACATTAAGTGTTTCTAGGAAGGAGTGGCATTAGCTGAAGTTTGCTAGCTTTCTGTAGTTTCAGGAAGTGCAGTGAAAAAGCTTATAAGTGCAGTGTGCCTCCACCATTTATTTCATTTAAATGAGGCTGGAGAGGCAGTTAACATAGGAGTTCCTCAACAACAACAACAAAATTATCCATTTCTTCTCTGATTGTATCTCTGTGAATAAGCAGAAGTAATTCCAGGTGGTTTTCAGAATGAAATGACTGTAGTTAAGACTACTTTCTAGAAGAACTGAAAAGCCTGTTGCTGGTGTCCGTATTTACAAAGACAGCCTTAGAAAGCATTTTTAAACAATGCAGCATCTCTAGCCCATACAAGTATGCTCTTTTGCCTGAGATACCACCTACTTACTGTTCAACCCTCAGAAGGACAAATCAGGCTTCTTTTATCATTATACTATCATTAAGGGAAAGTCATGTCTTCTGAGTATGGCTAGGAAAATAAACACTATCATGTCAGTGGCAGGAAAAGCAGTTACAGCAGAAGAAATACTGAAGAAGCTGATTAATGGCACTGGGTAGGAAATAAATCCTTAATCTCAGGTCCATAGAGCAAAAAGTGTACCACAAGGATTTGGTCAGGTCCCACACATAATTCAGAAGAACAAGGCTGTGACTCATATTGAGAATACCTCACACCTGAAGAAATGAAGTAGGCCTCTCAAAATAAAATCTGTAACTCAAGAGGAAGAGCTTTTTTTCTAATGTAATCTTCACTGGAATATCTTGCTTAATGTTATGAGTGAACTGCTGTTTCCAGCCACTGACTTAGGGAATATATCCACACTGTCAACAAGAAAAGAGAGTTAGCTATTTCAGCTTTGGAAATCTGGCTGGCCCCAAAGGTAAGTTCCCAGGAAACTCAACATCATGGTGAAGGGAATTGTCAAAGCTAAGTCATACTGCCAGGAAGAGCCTTTGGGTCTCTCTTGTGTGCTCAAATTATTTAATTTTCCGTTGTATGGTACCACTTTTTTTTTTTGTCTCCTTTTGATCCTTTTCCACACTCCTCTCATGGAAGATAACACCTTCACCTCATGCAAAAAAGGAGCAGCAGTGGCCAGGAAAAGAGCAGAAGGGACACTTCTGATGTGGTGAGCAGCAACCAGGAGGGTAGTGTCTAGATAATATCAAAACTCCCTGTCCTTCTGCACCTGTGTGTTGACAGAAACTACAGAGCTGGGTGGGCATTTCGATGAGATGCGAGCTGAATGGGGAAGGGCCAGTATAAGGCAGTGACATAGGGCCGGAGAGAAACTGAGCACAATTAACTAAGCATGCCTCAATCCTCTGAAAATTTTGTAACTCTCTCAGTATGCCTTTAAAAGGATGCTGACTTCCAAAGCACTGTAAAAAAAAGTTTTTATAATATCTCAAAGCTTTTCATAAGTGATCTCAATTTACATTCTACGGGAATTTTAAAAAAGCAGCATTTTGTCATATTTGCTCTCTCTCACAGACTCAACAAATCTCTCTTGTCTGATTATATCAAACCCCTCATGGTATAAGGGCATATTCTCTCCTTATAGCTGAATTCCAGTGCTTAAGCTTTCCTAATGGCAAGGAAAGCAGGAGAAGCACTATGTTTTACTTAACAGTATACAGTAGAAACAGAGTCGACTGCAACCTCACAGAAATTGGAAGACCGCCTTCATGTAAACTCTTTGACTCACAGACTTTTGGTGGATTCTCAAGAGAACCCTTTTAGTACAACGATCCACTGTGGCAGCCCACTTCCTCTTGGCCTCCTCATCCTCCTCTAGCAGGCATCTCCTCAGGTCCTGCTTGTCAGCTTTGCTCAGGGTCCTGTCAGTAACGGGACGCACCAGCTGTGAGAGGTTGAGGTGACTGTACAGGCTCCTCTCCACCACATAGGTAATATTGAACTCGCTGACAGAAGTGCGCCCTCGTAGCCTTCTGTTTGGGAAGCCACAACCTCCACCCCCTTTCACTTTGTGCCGCAGTAATTGTAGGTCGCAAGTTGTGGCGGATGCTCCTTTCCTAGCAGGGCGCTGGCAAAGAAAAGCTCTGGAACAGGAATAGTTAGTATCCATTTTCTTCAATCGGATCTGCTTCCTTACACTCTGAATCTCCTCCAGGGACACCAGAAGATGGTGCTTGTGCCTGTTGCTGTCATAAAAGCAAATGCTTTCTGTACTTACCCCATGGCTCAGTGAGCCGAGGCTCTTCTTCATCTCCCCATCTGTCAAGGAGCGGCAAACTTTCTGGGTCTTCTCATCTTCTGGGTAAGAAAAAAATGTCCCAAGTTTCTTGGGAGGCTTGATAAGGCCACGGCTATCAGTTTTGCTGAAGGTCTTCACCAGTTTCCGGCTAGCTCCCCATGTATCAAGACTACTAGATGAGGGAGAAGTAGTAAGTGAGTCCGAGTCATCCTCTGTCTGCTTCTCGGAGGAACCATCAAAGTAGAATTGCTTCTTGTGAACTCCAGAGTAAAGTGCCGATCTGTCATCCAGTATAGCAGAGTTGTCAAGCGACTGCTCCTCTACGCCTACAGGGGACAAAAGTAGGACAATACACATCATAGTTCATAATTCTCTAAGACGTTTCTCCATAAAATCTTTTTTTTTTTTTTTCAACTAAGATACCAACAACCATCCACTTCAAATTGCAGGAAAAAATTTCCTGATGCAAGAAGCTCAGAAAGTATTTGCAGCTGGGTAATTCTGAAGGAGAAACATCCACTTGTGAAGTGAGAGTTCTGGGATGAGATAACAATATGTAGACTACAGCATCCTGTAAGTAGAACAATTGTCCTTTTAAGTTTTTCTCATTCATCTGCTGCTAAAAAAGACCTCCAATTGTCTGAGAAACCCTGAAACATTGGAACTGGGATCTGTTTCTTAAGTTTTTCTTCTGACACTTGCATAAGAATCTTTCTTAAAAATCAGCTTTACAATAGGTGGGAAGTATATCTTGCTACTGAAAAAACCAAACAAACACAAGCATCGTTCATCCAGGTTCAGTTTTCCAATACCCAATGCTTTTTCTGCAAAAAGCAGTTATCTGTCCCAGAAAGTTGTAGAGCTGAGCTTTGGGCTGAAATGAAAAGATTTGGGATTTTGATAGGGGAAAAGGAATCAACTTTAATTAAACAGAATTTACAGATGTAAAGTAAAAAAGAAAGTAGGTCAAAACTGTGTGTGGTTGTTCCAACAGTGCTCTGCTAATGACAGAAACTCATTGTTTTCATTAAATACATACTTCATGGAAAGAGAAGAAAACTTTTTGAAACACAAGTACTGGATATGGAAAAACAGCCAGGACTCCTTTCTCTAATAGAGCAAATGGAGAAAACTACCTGAAACTGCGATTCCTTATCACATTTATCATTTAAGAAACATTTTTCTCTAGTGTTCTCTGTTGTGCAAAATGTAGGGGCAGATATTCAGTGCAGTAACAAGAGTACACATCTTGCTCAGTCCTGCTTGATAAATGTTACTGCATTTGCAGGTATATAAAAGAAACACACACAGAAATTGTAAATTTCCAGTATAACCCAACTTTGCCTACCTCTTTTATAATCCTAAAGCAGAGCCAAGTTTGAACCATTTCTAAAATACCTATGATTTACTAAACTCATTCACTCAATAACAGGCAGAAGAATTTAAGACAAAAGAACATTATTTTCCTTGTATAAGCTTCCTGTCTCATCTTCAGTTGTCTCATTGGGCAAAACATGTTTGATGCTCATTTGTAAAAGCTAAGACACTATTCTACCAACACAAAACTCAATGTGACATTGAAGGAATAGTGGATACATCTGACACAACTTTTACTCGTGAGAATTTTTCTGGGGTAGGTCTGCAGATTGGAGACTGACTTTAACACCACTTTTAGTTGACTGTTCAATGTGTTCTTTTTCCTCCACTAATTCTCAATCTGAACGGAAAATTGACATTGTCTTGGGACTGAATATGTTCTGATAAACAATTTTAGTCCACTAAGTAAATATGTTTTTAAACAGCTTGTAAAGTATGCATTCTGTGTCAACACTGTAACAGATGTTATTTGGATTAAGTCCATGACACACAGCCATAATGACACAGATGTAGATGTGATTTGTTTTTAAATGTTATATAAGAATGGTGCCCAAGAAATAGAACCATCAGTTATTCAGCTTACTGAGAGAAGACTTAATGTGGATTCAGATATTGGCACATTCTAGTGACCATCAGATCACCAAAACTTATATTTAGTGCAATAAATATTCTACTATTCCTCAACAGTAGAAACATGTGAGAAGGATCTCGGACTAGGATGCCTTTCTTTAAGAACAATGGAAATGTATATGGAATTTTGGCAAAGTTCTTCTTCTTTGAGAAGGAATTTCTGGGAACGATTATGAGGAATCTTTCTTCTGGGGAATTTCATGTCAGTTTTCAAACCAAGCTTATTGTCATGCTTGGACAAAAGCTGTTGAACATCCACAAATTTACTGCAATTACACTGATGCTACCATATCAAATTTGATATCCAACTCTCAAAAATCTGGCCATCTAGGATTTCACATAACTTCATGCTTATATATTGCCTTAAATTATAGCAACAAACAGCTCAAGAACCAATTCAGTCAACCACAGGTAAACTGGAATGGCAGATGGAAATCCCCAAATCTGACCACAGTATTATCTGTGATACTGCAGAATTCTCTGGCAAGTTCAAACAAGGATACAGACCTACATTACAAAATGTGAGGATGGGCAGTATTTATAAAGCACTTTTAATACACTGTATGAAAACTTTTGTGTGGCCAGACTTTACTGGAAAAAAAAAACAAAAAACAACCGATATCTATTCCTAATGTGTAACAGGCTACTTACAGGGCCTTCTATTTATGTAGAAGCGATGCATAAGAAATCCACATTGTTATTTAACAAGATTATTTTTGTGCTATGGAAATTGTCAGGAGACAATGTACCAAAAAAATGCTAGCCGAGATAAAATCTCTGAGTTTTAGATGAATTATTCAGAAAAGCCTAGAGTTAGAAGAGAGAAGATGGACAGGAGATGGAGAAAGAAGGAAGCAGAGTAAGATTTTTTTTTTATTTTTATTTTTTGAGTTAATTCAGTTATTTTTCTGTGAGGAGTACGGGTGGAAAAACTCAGTGGAAAAAATTTGGAAAGAACTGGGACACATACTGAAAGACTGAGGGGAAAAAATGGAAATAAGGAGATGAAATAGAATTGCAAGTGAAGCACTGAGAGAGAGGGAATTGAGAGCAAACCAGACAGTTAACAAGCTGAAGAGAAACCTGGTCAAACTGCAGGAAGGCACCTGCACGCCCTGCAACTTCTCAGCTGCCAGCTTCTGCAGCTGCTCCCACTCCTGAGGTCTCTGGCTGATTGCTCCCTGCAGCTTTTTCCCAAGGTAGGAAAGGCATCTCTGGCATCCCCTCAGAGCAGGGGGAAAAATGGCCCTGTCTTGTCCAACTCTTCTCATAAAACATGCTTTTGCTTCCCAGATTTATGCCCTCTTCATCTCCCCTACGAGATGATAAAAACCTCCTCAGACCAAGATAGCTGCCCGGTGCAGAGCCCTGAGGTGGCTGAGCCTTTCACTCCAGCTAGTTACACAACCATTATGCATGGGAGAGTTCGGACAGATTATAAAACTGCCAACAGCTTCCTGCCACATACCCGAGAAGATGCATGTATTCTCCTTAAATACACTCAGAAGGAAATACAATATGCCTCAGCTCACTACAAAGCTGAGGGGAGTCATGGTGTATGACCCTGGGAAGGACACTAACGTAGACAGGTACCCACAGTTCCAGGAAGGACTCAATTAGGGCTTTGCAGAGAGGCTACTCTGAGGCTCAGGCTACTTCAGTCTGAGTGCTCACACACAGATACAGGTCATCCGGAGTTAATTTTGCAGCACGGCATTCCCAGGGGCTGAACTCTGTTTCCCATTTCCCCACCCTCCTCCTCCACTCTCTCTTCCACTCCCCCTCTCCCTTGGCAGCACGGCTCATTCAGGAGCCAAACTGCAAGCAGGCTCCTCCTGAATGAGGAGTTAACGTTATGTGAGGCAGCAGCTATCCCACAAGAACATCCGATGGAGTTTCTGTACTTTCTCACAGAACGATACCATGGAGTGCAACTGCTCTACCCACCAGCCACTCCCCTCCCCAAATTTGCTAAGTGCTTCACCTGTGTGCCATTCCTACAGCGGTCACACAGGCCTGGGTGATGGGAGCAAAGCAGTGGCTGCTCTGCTTATCTCCCTGAAGTGCCTGCAGGGCAGCCGGCTGCAATCACTTCCACTCTTACTCCCTCTACAGTGTGGGGCATGCAGCATAAACCAAGTTCTAATCTCTTAATGAAGGGCTCTCCAGTGCTCTGGAAATGCCAGGAGATCGGCAGTAACCACATCCCAGTCACTTTCTTCCTTCTACTGTCCCAAAATGTAATTACTCGGGTAATGCATGCATCATAGACAATCAGCCTTTCCCAGTGTCCCCTCAGAACACTTCCCACCCCTGCCCCCTTCTGTTCCCTCTCAACAGAAAAATGTATTCACATATACAAGCTTAGTCATATACGTGTTGATTTTACCTTCTGTACTGGGTTTTTTCATTTCTTCCACCCTTATGAGTTTCTTCCTGACTCTGCGAGTAGAATTTACCAGCTTGTGCAATCTCTTAAACTTCACCGACTCCTCTGTTTCATCATCGGATTGTTCTCTTGACTGGCAAAGAAACAAAGGGAATATTAATAAAGTAGCTGTTCCACCGCTTGCTCCTTCAAGTCAAGTTAACCCAGTTCATCTGCTGCGCCGTGTCAATGCAGCTCTGTAACTGGTGTTACATTTTCAGCCCAGGTCAGAGAGAAACATTTAAATTACTGAGGGTTCTCTTTTTTTCTTTCTCTTTTTCTGAAAGCGTGACATACCATTTTGATTTCTAAATCTGTGCAACGTAAGATTCTAGGCATTGAAACGCATTCCTGCCCTCGTCTTTCTTCCCATGCATTGTGTAATAACTACTTCCACGTCTTCTCTCAGTACGTTTCAGGCAGGGCTCTTTCCCAGGGCTCTTCTTACCATACCAGTTACGCTCCTGTGGTTTGGGTCAGTCACTGCTCTGTCTGGCATCTCAGAACTTGCAGTTTAAACCCGGTTATAAACAGCTTCTCCAAACCAAAACTCTGTCATTGGCGACTTCTCTTTTTCTTCCCTCAGTCTTCCCAGAAAATCAAAACCAGCAGCACAAGAAAGGGACGGGAAGGAAAAGGAAGGAGGAGACCTCATCTGCCTCACTCAAGCTGCTGCAGTTACGAAAAACTCCTTTCCTCCTCCCTGCTCCCTGCACTCCTCCTGAAGGCTCTCGAGGCTGAAATCGGGATGGACACAGCATTCCTCCAACACTGACCAAGGGAAAACTCTGACCTTTTCAGATATACAGTGCAGTCCATATTCCCCAGCATCCCATTTCGTTTTGCATCTGATCCAGTATGCTCAGTTCCAGCTGTTTTCCCTCAAGCATCAAACATTGCAGAGACCAAAAAAAAAAAAACAAACCCAAATTCTCCCTCTCCAGCAGCAGTGACACAACGAGCTGAAACAATCCACTCCTTGTGAACGAGAAGTCGGCTTCGATTTTTGAGCCAGATTCAGCGCTCGATGTGCTACTTCCTCTGTTTTAATCAGTTCAGAATGCGAGTGGCGGTGGGGGGAAGGGGAGAGGAGGCCGGCAGGATGCTCAGGCTCGGCCAGGATAGCCCTGGCACCGTGCGCTGCACATTCCTGTGTGCCGCAGGCTCCAGCTGGAGTGCGGTGCAGATTGCGTACCTCACTTTGTGTTCACCCACGGACCCAGCCAGTCCACTGCATTCCTAATGGCTGGCTCTAAAACCTTAATGTGACTTCCTGTCAGTGGAGCTATCCGGGTTTCCATGGCATCCTCATCCTTTTTCTCCTTCTCCTTAATTAAACTTTAAAAAAAGAAAAATCCCCAGCAGATGTGAGCCAAAAAAAGGGAAGGAAAAAAATAAAAAGGCCACTATCTCCCCTTCTACTACAAGAATGCTGTCTTTGCTTATCCGGAGACTGAATAAAAGACAGCTCAAATATATAAATGTGCTCTCTGCTTTTCAACTGCACTTAAATATCTGGATGTGGTAATAACGGTGGATGCCACAGGACAGGACACCAATTAGCAGTTGTACACGCACGAGTACATTTTCAAAGGCTCAAATAGTGCCTGAAGGATTCAGCACTGCTGTGAAAGTCTCCCTTGCAGGAACACATTTCACAGAGCCAGCAGAGCCATGCCAGACCAAACGCCAGTCACTTTCTGCAAGGGCACTGCCAATTACAGATTTTCCTCATATTTCCTGGTATTCCAAAACAAGAAAAGAATACCAAATGGGCAACATATGGTGGTAGGAATTACCATTCTGCCATCCAAGAGCCGCAGGAATGCATTTGTTATGGGTACAGACTGGATAGGTAATTAATAATCTTCCTTCAGGAGAAATAAGGCCATAGAGAGGAGTAACAGACTTGTTTATATCAAGATAAATTAAGCAGCAAGATGAGCATTAATTCAGAGATTATGGCTGGGACATCTTAGTGACGTGTCAGACAAGACATACCTCAGACACATTTAGATAAGATGAAGAATGGACTATTGACTGTAATCAAGTTCAGTCAAGACTTCTTAGTCTATTAAGCACATCCCAGCAAGCAACCATCATGCATACTCTGCACTCCAGGTACATTTATTTTAAATGCAATTACTCTAAGCCACTGCTTTCCTTCATTACTTTGCATCCACCTTCAGTCTGTATGGCTCCTGTTGATAAAAACCCTCCCTCCAAGGATTTCACTGATGAATAAGAATGCTGCGGCGCAGACCAAACAGCCTGAATTCTGTACCACCAGTGTCCAAAAAAGACCTGTCCCCCTCAATGTCCTCTACAAGGATTCAGTGGCAATTACAAAAACTTTTACAGTATCTGATGTTTGCATTCATTACTACTGCAGAGAAAGCAAGTGTCAAAATAGCCCGCATGCAAGGTAGTGACATCCAACCCAAGTGGGTGGTAGGGTAGATCCCTACCACACTTCAAAATAAATAAAAGTGCACCCTAATAAAGGCCTAGATGGTATTTCCTGCTATTTCAGGACTCTCGGCACCCTTTGTTCCAGCAGCCAGGGTCCTTTATGTGCACTGACAGATACTTCCTAGCCCCGATGCTCAGCTGGGAGAGCTGAGGACAGCCTGTATTTAACAACAGGAACCACCGGATAATAGCCTGACTGAAAACTAAGTCAGAATCTTTCTCCAGCAGTCTATTTCCTCCCGTTATGGGGTAGCAAGTGGCATGGAAAATCTTTTGTAAAGGAAAAGAATGGCTAATAAGGTTACATAGAAAGGCCTACAAACATCTGCAATTACACCAGTGGTGCTGATCAGGATTTTTTTTTTTTTTTTGTCAAATAATGCTGATTCCTTGAAAACGAACCTGTTTTGAAAGATGATCCCTTTTGGTTCATTTCCTGATTTCCAAATGATTTTATTAAAAACAAAAAAACAAAAAACCACAAAACCAAACACCTTAAAATTATCAAATGATTCCATTTTGGCACATGGAAAACAGAGTTTAATTTTCCAGCTCGAGCAATGTTTTCTTTCACAGCTAATACCAAACAGAAAACAGAAATGTAAAGCATTCAGGCTTCAGTGACATATTTGGAAATTATCAAACTTCAACATTTTGATTCAGCCAGCCCATTTTTCCTCTCCAGCTTTCAAGATGACAGTATGGCCTTTTTTGGTTGCTTTTCCTGCCCTCACATGGGAAAATCAGCCTGGTTGCTGCAACTTGCAGCAGGCTTGGCAAGAGGCATCAGCGCAGCCTCAGCAGCCATGTCCCGGCAGGGGGCTGCAGTGCCCTTTTTCCTTCTGTCCTGCCACCTTCCAAGTGTTTCAGCCACAGCACTACCACAGGGCAGACATAACCTGTTAAAAAGGGGACGACGTGCCTGCAGACGGTGAGGCTGTTCTAAGCAGGGAGGCCTGATGAACTTGGGTGCGCAGGACTGTCCCGCCAGCCTCAGTGTGGCCGTGGGGCTGATGGAAAAGCTCGGGCCTCTCAGCCACCCCAACGTGTCGTGGGCGCAGGCCTCTTTGTGTGCTCCAAGGGGAAAACAAGCGGATTTGCAGTACTGTAAATAGGAACAACTTAACTTCCATCTCCTCCGCTCCAAATTTTTCCATCCGAAGACCCATATGGCTCAACTTTTAATTATTTTGGCTAATGCTGTATGTAGTAATTCTGTGGTGAATGCTTAAAGTGTTTCATTTCTGGTTTCCATGGCAACATTACATCAGATTGCAGACAGCTGGCTCCACAGTCCTAAACCATAACAAATTGGCCAAGCCAACACAGAAAACTGCGTTTGCTTTAAAGAGATAGCGCTGCTGGGGAGCCAGCACGGCTGGTGGGGCCCCTTGGCAGTGCCGGCTGGGAGGAGCCGCCTTCCCGCTCGCCTTGGAGCAAGTGTGTCCCCAGCACATCTGCACTGCTCTCACGGCGCAGAAGGCCGCCAGCTCTCCAAGCTTGGAGCTCTGCTGCACAAGCGCATGCAAGGCCACAGGGAAACGGGGGCTAAATTAACAGCATCTGTAAGCACCCAGGACTGCATGTGGAGGGCGGCAGCCTCCACGTACCACATGGCTGGGAAACCGCAGACAGGCCAAAGCCCATCCCCGCTGCACAGCTCTTCATCACTAACAAAGGCAGATGTAAGCCTGCAAACAGACTCAGGACTGCAGAGACCAATTCCCCCTGCTTTCCCTAACACCTCGTCTGTTTGGATCACCCTTCTCACTTGTGCATCTCTAAAGGCTATGCATTGCCTTGAACATAAGATCAGAGTAAAATGCTGTACGTCCAGGAGCAAGTAAGAAATTAACACGTGCACTTTGATATTCTCCTCTCGGTGTCCTCTTTGCTTTCCGCAGTGTTTTTCTCATTCACTGCTGCCTGCTCTGGAGAGAAGGAGCATGCCTGGCTGTCTAGCTGTAAAACATCCAGCACTTTTCACACGCCAGAGAAAGAACAACGTATAATCCTAGCTTCTCCCTCTGGACAAGTACTTCGCACATACACACACACCCCTAACATTTATTAGGGTACTCGGAATTAATTGGCCAAATGTGAACCAGAAGTTGCTAGCTAGCTCTCGGCAGGACTGGGTTTGGAAACACTATGGGGTTACAGCAGTAGCCCTTAAAAAACACGAGATACACAAAGCCCACCGGCCAGGTCCAAATATGCTCAAGAAACATCAGGACAATAGACAGTTAAAGCTATCACAACTGATTAAACTGTTTCAGCTCCATGAACAAAAACATACATGACTTTTACATGACCTGTATAAAGCCATTTAAAGGAATGTTCAACCTTTACAACCTACTTTATGTTCTGTAATCGTCAAGCCCCATACAGGAGTCTCTAGGAAACTTCCCATCTAAGAAACTGGGAAATGTCTTAATATCCAGTTAAGCCCAAACTGCAATTATTTTTAGCTATCAGACAATTCTTGTCCAGCAAAGTAGGGCAAAAATATACATGCAGATATGCAACATATCACATTATTCTCCCCTCACTAGCTTACTTTAGAGTTATAAGCCCTACTTCAAATGCAAAGAGATTCTGCTGTTCCTTTTAGGAGACGTGGCTACACGTGTCCTTTCTTCTCTCCCTCAAATAGACTTTACATCCGCCAAGAAAAACAACCATTCTAACGTATTTTTCTTTTTTGTATGAAAGATGTCTGGACAAAGTCAGAGACAGGAAAGTAGGACAGAAAAGAACTTACAAGTCCAAGGAAAGGAAGAGAAAAACTAAGAAAAGCTATGCATGCAGTGCCATGCCTGAGAATAACCACAAAAGCCTTTTCTCTTTCTCCCTTTCTGAGACAGAAGGCACATCCTCTCCACATCACACTACAAGCTCAGTGACTTACCAGCTTCGGCATTTATAGGCCTAGAGCTCAGTTTCGAGTAATTCCCTGAGTGCTCAAATGCTGTCAGCTTCTTAACCCTGAAATTTAGGATTAGACTCCTCTTCTTGAGTATTGCATTCGCTCAGAATCCCGTGCACAAAATGCCTCTTCTCTGGAGTTACATTATCAGACACCAAACTGGCTCTGATTTCAGCGCTGAGTATGTAAAGAAGGAAAAAAGCGTGATGCTGGACTCAATTAGCTGTTTTCTCCTCACTGATTGATTCCCCCGGTTACTCGCGAGCTGCATAACTTGCAAGAAAGGCATAAGTCATCAGCTCTAAGCAAATCTTCTATTCACCACAAGGAAAAAGGGAGTGTTGTACATGGCAAACAATCCCTGTTTTCACTGACGAAGGCTTGCTGACCTCTTGCTGGCCTCCAGTTCCTTAATTACTGTCTATGGAATTTCAGTTAAAGAAAAAAAATACAGAGAATCTCTGCAAAGCCAGGACGATGACTGACCCTCAAACGCGACCACGAGAGTGGAGGCTGTGTCTGTCGGAAATATAACTTGAGCCGCTTACCGGGCTCTTTAGATTTTCCCTTTTAAATTCTTTTCACTAAAAGCCCCCCTGACAATTTCCCTTTATAAGGGGCTAATTTGACAGAAAAATAAACCTGCTTTCATGTTTTTTAAATTAGCAAAATTAAATACTTTTTTTCCCTCGGTTTGCAGTGCTATAAAAAAGAACATTGCTAAGAATTGGAAAAGCAAATGATGTTTAATTCAGAAATCTCAGACTGGTCTAGAATTAGCCACGTCGTGGCTTTCTGAAGGACTGTAGCATGAGTTCCAACTGCTCCTCCTAGGCTGGGCTCAAGTCTCCCTTCCTAAGAAACAGATTCTGAGATGCTCAAGTAAATTACAGTCAAGCATACCTAATCCCAGACCTCAGAACAGAATTTGGGCAACTCTTCCTAGAACACAAGAAAACACAGGCCAAAATCTCTGCTAATTAGGAGCAGGGCTATCCAGTGACGGGAAGCACTAGCAAAGGCACACTGCAAAAGCACCCTTTTTAAAACCAAGAGAAGATTCCTCATACTCAGAACAATGCCTTCAATGGCCAGTTAATCTGGGATTACACCAGATTAATCACACGGTAAAATTATAGCAAGTCTAAATATCTACTTCCTTTGATGACTGGCTAATTTTAAGGAGCCATCTAGCCAAATATCATTCAATTTTCTCCGTCTCTGTACTAACAACTGTGCAGCTTCTCTGTTCTGTAGAAGTCATGTAAGCTACATTCTGGCATGCTGTAGCTGGGTTCTTGCCCTTGAATTACTTCAGCCCCAAAACTCCAATGTAAAATCCCTCAGAAAATTCTAAGCTTTGGATAAAACCAACTGGTGTTCTCCAATTTCAATAACATAGCGGCCCACATCAAGTGAAACATGACAGCGACTTCCTTGAAACGTATCCCAGATTCTCTTAAAGTTCATGGCCACGAGTGCAACTGATCTAAGTTTTGGGCTTTCAACTTGAGTTTAGAAGGTTTTATGTTTCACTAGGAAAGTTACAAAAACCTCTAATCCTTAGAGAGGCTGTTGATAGAAAGGTGTGTGAAATTCTGATGTGATAATCTGCATCATGTTCTGAAAAAAAAAGGTCCCCAAAATTTTTATGGAAATTGCAAGAGGTAAAAAAGATTTCTGCCACTTAACAAAATTAACTGAAGAGCACGAATTGCAAGGACTACATAAGTCAAAAACACATAGTGTCAGGCTCCCCAGGTAAACTGAATGGAACACAAGTCCGTGTCTGAGTTTGGTCTGTGGTTTACTTACAAGGAAATCAAAGGAGAGTCCAACAGCTACTTTGGTGAAAGATATATTATTACACGTTAGCTAGTGACGACACTGCTTGCTGAAATTAGTGGGAAATATTTGTCATAAGTAATGAGAGCACAAAAATTTAATTCTCCCTGGAGGTCTGTCATGATACTAGAATAGCTGCTTAGGCAAATTCCTAGATGTTAACTGTTTCCAGGTTTTAGCTAAATAATTTTGCAAAGCACATTGCTGACGTTTGCATCTGTAAGCCAGATACATTTCCTCACGGCGAACTGTTTCTCTCACTGATGAGAATAATGAATTTTAACCACATTACAACTGCACTCATGTACTCCTCATTGTAGGTGTATGTAGCAGAATGAAGCTCTGTTACGTTACTTCATATCATTTACATTACAGCATTTCTTTCTAAATCTCTTGCAGACTCTCCTACCCACAGGAAAGTGAGTGTCTACCACGTTTTGTGTTTTGGCAAGGGTGAGATGGCCTGGGGAGAATCCCTACTCTTTAGTGTAGACTGTATTACTAACGAATGGAGGACATCACTGGTCCAGTAACCTCTGAGCATTTCAGAAAACCAGCTGCAGAAGGACAATGCATGAAAGTACAGTGAAACTTGCTTCAGAGATTGTTTAGGAGAAAAAAACCAATGAGAACCCTTTAGCAAAGGGTATGGTAACTCAAATTACATTATAGTAGCATTTTTGAACAATCAAAACTATTAACACTACCGTTCTAACTGGGAGAAGTCAACACCAGCAGCGGGGAGGAATGGGGGGGCAAGTGGTAAATGACAGGAGCGCAATTAAAATCTTCTATTGTACCACAATAAAGATTATTCAGTCTGAGTCTGCCAAATAGGATAGTGAAACACATGGCTTTTGAGATTCCTAATTCTCCAACTGAGCAAGGCTTTGTTCCAATTTAATAGGCTTGGTTTCTGAAAAGATGGAGGCAGGCAAACCACATTATGGATTACAGCATCTCCTGCTGGCTGATGTATGCAGTGAGAACAGTCACACGAAAAAGCTGTAAACCACGGTCTTCCACCCTCTGTGCAATATGCAGAGAAGTTAGGAAGCTCCCCAGATGCCAAAAGGTATAAAAGACAAAGGTGTCAGAATATGTATTCAACTGACCTGCCTTCCACCTCCCACCCACCCAAAATATGTGGCCAAACATTTTAGGGTAAAGCCAGGCAATAGGACTTGTCTGCATGTAGTCCAAACAGAAGTGGTTATGAATACACTTAATCACACTCACTGCCTGTGCACTAATGCAAGCTCTCTTCTCAGTCATGATAGTGGTAAGATTTTTCTTAGAGACGTTACTAGAGGGTAATTATATTCAGTCTTCACATGCATAGGAGCAACTCCTGCTGGCAGAGAACAGGAGGTGAACTTGGACAAAGTTACTGCCAATTGTTCTGCCATAACCCTGTCCTGATATTATTTAGCACCACCAGCTAAACAGACACATACCTAGCTAAATCCTATTTGATGACAAGTTGGCAGAACTTCCATGGCAAGCAATACTTAGAGAAGTTTTACAATTTCATTTCTAAATAAATGCATTTCTTCTTCAAATTCTAAAATGTTCTAGAAAAAACATCAGGTCAAATAGGTTAGAAGAAAACCAAAACAACACAACCAACACCATACAATGTTTTTTCAAAACAATGTATAAACACAGCTGTGATCTCCCACTCTGTGCAGCACTGACCTAACTTCAAACTTTGTGTTGTGTCCTGGAAACTGCAACGAGGATTTGTTTCTCTCATGAAGGCTTCTGTGTTACTACACCCATGGGAAACCCTGCTGCTGCTAGGCACAGACAGAGATGGGGGGAAGATCATAACAAAAGATGCAGCCATTCTTCTACTACTAGATTCCAATGAGAGGCACTGGACACCTCCCAGCTGAGATCATTGGAAAATGAGGACAGCTAGTGACTCCCAGGGCAGGTCCCCACGATAGCTGTACAGTGGGAGACTTCTACATCTTGAATCTGTGTCTTATTATTGGCTCTTTCTTCATCATGACTATTAATAGCTGCTGACGATATTACAGAAACTTGGATATGAATAATAAGTATACCATCCAATATAATGAGGGACATCGGGGCCTTTCAGGAGATCTTTACACAAATTGGGTCACTAGACTCTTCAGAGCAAGGATGAATGCTCTGCATTCATTCACAGCCATACTCAGTGTCAGCTTCCCTTTGCTTCTTCAAAGAGCATACATGGCCTGGAGGCGGCAACAAGATCTCCAAGAACTGAAACACAGAAACATCCTCTTCCATCCTTAGGCCTTTCAAGGAATTAACTGACTTACGAAAACTGGTAGATCCTCTGATAACAGCAAAAACAGGCCTAACAGTGCATAGCTTTCAAAATGCTAGAAGTATCAATGTTGTCACAGTTTCAACACTACTGTTCAAATTACGAAATCTAGATCCTACCCTAGTCTCTCCATTCATACCTAACTGGTTCTCAGCATTCACTGACTTCTACATTAGCTCTAAAAGATTAAAGTGAAGGATTTTTTCATACTGATTGTAATATAGTCCTATATTATTAGCATTAATAATGTTAACAAATGATTAAGTCATTCAAGCATCCATCAGCACAAAAAATAAAAATCAATTTAAAAATTGCTGTTTAGAAAACATCAGCAATCTGAATCACTGAAATACAGCATAACCCTGAATAATAAGGATTTGCTGTAGTTACACCTAGATTTACTCTGTGGCAATTGCTGCTATAAAAGTTATATTGCAATTATTTCTTTTCTTCCTACTCTTGCACTTACCAAACAATACAGCATAACTTGTGATTCAGAGGTAACTGTGTCAGACTTGGTCTTTTATTAGAGTTAGTTTTGTGCCACAAATTAAGTAGGTGCATAGGTAGTACAATCCTGATTCAACAGCTACAGCATGTCGCCAACTCAAATGAATAAGACCCAAACACCATTCTTGTCCGTTATTCTGCTCTTCACAATGGTAGTAGATACAAAACCAACACTGAATACTCTTTCAGCCCCATTTAATGACTTGGTGAATAAAAATGTCCTTGGGAAATACCACAAAAAACAGGAACAAAAGACTATTTTGGCTTATCTAGGCCTGTCTCTGTGCAGACTTGATTTGCTGCCTTCTACTACAACATGGATCAATAGCAGATGGGAAAGAGCAAAAAACGCGACTGGAGATTTTCCTGAGCAATGGCCTCGCTGTAGGAGACCTGCACTTCTAGTCTCCTGTTTAGCAGAACTGTTGTCACTCACTCCAGAGAAAACAAATAGGGTGCAAATTTCCTAATGGTAGGGGTGCCAAGCTAGCAGTCCTGGGTGAAGAGGTTTTCAGAGGACAGGTGGAAGAGCACTACTCCTTTCCTCTCTTCCACCCGTGGGCTATATTCCTAGAGGAAGATTTTTATAATTTCTTTTTCTAAATTCTAATATCTCTCTTCTGAGGTTGACATGGCAGTACGTAGCAGGGAGTGGGGTTCAGAGGCTCTCACTGTGGCACTCCTCAAATGAAAGCATGTTACGCTACCTGGACGCCTGCGCTAATGAGCTCTGATCATTATTTGATGATCAAAACTGCAGCACAAAAGACCAGTGAGACCAACAAAACAGTTCAGTCCAGGGATAATTACAACTTTATTAACTCACATCTACAGAAGCTGTCAGCAAAGTTAATTAGTGGTTTGTTTCAGCGACAGCATATGTATGATACACACACTTCTGTCACAGTCTTCCTCCTCTGCTTCCCCCACTCCCGTGGTAAGTATGATGACTGGTACCAATTAACAGTCTTTCAGCAGAGCGCACAGAAAGGATTTATATGGGTTTCTCCTAACACTGCTTCATCCTCCAAGCAGAGCTCTGGAGATACAGCAACTCTTCCAGGCTTGTGCTTTAGATGGACGGAGAGCTTCCGAGCCCAAAGGTTATCAAATGTGCTCATATCTTTAAGAAGCATAAAAGGCACCTCAGTAAATGGAAAGAAAACGATAGTTTTCAAAACCTCTTTCCCTCGACTTTCTTACTCCTGAGGACAAGTAGGGCCTTATCTAAAATCCAGAATGAGATTCAGTTGTAATCTAAACCTGCTTTACATGTCACACTGGCAAAAGGCAAGGTAATCTTACCTATGGCTACTGTGAGCAGCCTTCACTTCAACAGAGATGGAAATAAAAATGCAAAAATCAATTTGTTAAAAATGATGAGGTGTTTCAGACTTAAGATATCTGACTAAGAAGAAAAACAATTTCAACTGCATTTCCACATTAGTAAATTAATAATACACATAACTTTGTTGCAAAGCAAAGGGATTGTAGTAGTGAGGTTCCACTGCTCTGAAGTGGCAGAGAATTAAGTCAACAACTGGCTTGGCAAAGCTTTTGTTTGTTTGTTTCTTATGAGAAAACAAACAGGACAAAGAATTAATAGCACAGAAATGACATCAGGCTGCTTCCCTGTGGATGCTGAGATGACCCTTCAATCCTTTGTTCATCTTTAGGAAAGAATATGAAATGAAAGCTTCCATTCCCTGGTAATTTAAAAGAGGAGGCGTCGAGAAAAAGAATCTTTAAATCCTAAAAGTCAGTTCAGTGTCAACACCAGCCATATTAGTCATAAACACGTGAAGCTAAAAAATGGATTTTTTTCTTTTTTCTTTTTCTTTTTTTTCTTTTTTTTAAACAGAATTAGAAACAACAATTATATTTGCCCACTAGATGCTATCTCACAGGTGGTTGCTCTTATGCTATGTGCAGGCCCGACTTGAAAGTATAGAGAGCGATCACCAGATGTTCTGTCCCCATTTCTAGATTCTCCAAATGCTTAGTAACTACCTTTTTTTTTCTTCTTGGAACGCTGCTCTAGTGGCAGAGCTAGACCATAAAAACATAATGACCCATCCTCACAAGTCCTCCTAACTACCAGTGGGTTTCTCTGCCTGGGAAGAACTGGGAAAAAAACAATAAAAAGCAAAGCAATTATACTAGAGTTTTGATCTCTCTTAAATACCCAAGGCTGTTGAACACGTGCACAGCAAGTAAAGTAGAAATTATGTTTTTCCCAGTTCCCTCAATCTGCAAGTATCGTGCAATTCATTTGTATCATTTGCGTTCACAAAATTCTGACAAAATGACCAAGTACGATCACAATGTTCCGCTAAAAACTGCCTAGTAACAGCTTGGCCATGAGACATAAAAAACAGAGATCAGAAAAAATGCCAGCAGAATCAGAAGAGTCATTGCCCAAGGAGTTTTAATTCAAACCAGAAACTTCAATTTCAGTGACTCATATTTTAAATTACTTTCTGAGGCTAGAAGGCAGTGGGCTATCTAACAGAAGGTTTCTAATATATGGAAAAACATCTTCCCTTCATGGCCTCTATAAAATGAGTATGGTAGTTCCCGGTTTCCAAGTTCACAGAATACAAATCACACAGATGGCACTGAAATTCAACCAATTTGGCAAAGGAAGGGCTTGAACACAGAATCATCTCCGAGTCTTTCAAAAGCTGGTCATTTCAGATTAATAGATACGTCCTTTGGCATAACAGCCTGTGTGAACATATGCCCTATCTCTAGATATATCTGATACTTTGCTTGGTTTCCTCCCCCTGCCATGTCAATTACAGCCCAGAGTCCTTCACCCCAGTTAACCATAGTTGCTTTTAGGTCCACTAAGAAAGAAGCCAAGCTGATATTTGTTCTAACACAAACTTTCATTTCTGCACATGAACTGTTCTTCCCATGAAAGCAAGTAGTTTCACAGTTTCTGTTAAATGCAACCAGGATAAGAAAAACAAAACAAAACAAAAAACCAGCAGATAGGGCGGAGGTATTTAGAGCAATAGATCAGAGATCCCTCAAAGAAGTCAGCAGGAAGATGGTTCAAATCCTCTTGGCTCAAAGAGTAAAAACAGCTTACAAAGATAATTTTAGAGAAAAGGTGCCAAGTCATCCCATTAGGAGCAAATACTGAGTCACGTTTGGTTCTCAGAGGTATACACAGCTCTCAGTAAATTCAACATAAACATAAACCATTATCAGAAGATTTAAGAGAGAAACTCAGAATCCCTCTGAGATTTTACCGAAGTAAATGAGAGTTTCATGGCTTTAATGCTCTAGGCATCTTAGCCAAAGGCCTTAAGAGGGGACAGTCCAGGCTATAAATACCAATGAAGAAAATAACAAGACAGCTTTCACCTGGCTAGACAGCCAGTGCAAGATAATCAAGATCCTTCCTTCCACGTTCTTTGCACATTTCTGAAATAGCAGATCAGAGCAGAAAGAAACATCAGCCCCCTCCGTTCCCATCTAACTGAAGACGGGCTTTATTTTTATTATTTTTTTAATACAAATAAGAAAATCTTTCTCCACCACAAAATATTTTAAACATCTCATAAAATGATACAGCATTCCTCCTTCCATTTAGGGAGAATAATCTAATTCTGCTGCAGTTAGCAGGAAATTCCATTGACAATAAAATAAATAAATCAATCAATGGGCTCAAGAGTCTATGATTCAATTATATGGGTTACAAAGAGCTTGGGCTTGACAGCCGAATGTGTTCTTCTGTTTGATTTATTTGTGAACTTTCAATTAGAGAAATGAAGTGGAATAAATTACTCAGTGAAAATGAAGATATTTAGAAGGAAAAATTAATTAATTCAGTATGGCATGACACAAAGACTGTCTGGTGCCCATAAAGCAAGAGAAGCTGCACAGCTCAGAAGTAAAAAATAAGGCAGGAAAGCTGAGTCTCACTACTTATGGATCTGGCAAGAGCTGCAAACTCAAAGGCAGAGCTAGAATTGCTTGAAAGCAGCAAGAACCTAGGACTTAGCGAGACCCTCAACTAAGACACATCAATAAGGGGTAGGAAGGAATGAGAAACTCTGGTGATTCACAGTAACTGAGAAGTAAAACGAAACAATTTTCCCTGGACAATCTAAAAAAGGAAAAAAAAAAAAAAGGAAAAAAAAGGAAAAAATCCAAAAGACCCCTTCCTGCACATTAAAAAAAAAAAAGAGAAATTATATAAAAATTCTGTTTAAGTCTACAACAACAGATCCTGAAGATTTAAAATCCCCATTAAAGATTTTATGTAAATAGAATGTAGCATCTTGAGATCAAATGATAAATTTGCTATTAAGAAAATCACCAGGTAAATTAGGATACTCGAAATGAAAAGACTCAAATATTAAATGATATAGGGGAGCTATATCGTAAGGACAGGTACTTACATTACAATTGGAAGACCCATCAAATGTTGAGTAAGAACCATCAGGCCAGTCTGTAGCATCTACAGTACTTGATTGCCTGTGCTGGGACTCATACTCCTTCAGCTGAAATTTGAAAAGACAGGGAGCCCATTTTCCAGTGCGAAGCAGCTATCAATCTTCATTAAAATAGCAAGAGTTAATGTCCTTTCATTTTTCTCCCAGTAACATTGTGAAACTGGAAAAATCAGAACCTTTGCATTGCCTGCCTCATTTGTTTAAAATAAACTCATTTATTTCACAATCAGAAGTTTTAATGATGAGATTTATTTTTTAAAAGGAAGTAATCTGCAAGCACTCAATCTGGTTGAACTGTAATTGGCAAAACATACATCATACACCCCCATGTCAGAGGCATAGTTTAAACTGGACAGGCTACATCACAGTAGGCTATCAATTTCCTTCAAAAAGAAAGTGAGGACTAGGAGAAATCTTTTGTAATTTCACAACGAGGGACTATTTTTACCATTTTCCAATTGAAGTCTCAATACATACAACTAATCCTACCGGAGGAACTGATGATTTAAAAATAAAATTGCTGCTAGCAGCTCAGACCACTAGAGGGAAACAGTGCCAGTGCATACAGTGAACAGTAAAGATCAGGTGGAACACTCCTCCCACAGAATCTTTAACAGCAGAAATCCCAGTAATACCAGTAATACTCTTTGGTAAGTTTAAAATTGTGGTGTTTTTTGTTTCTTTTTTCTTTTTTTTTGGTGATATGATTCCCAGCAAAGCAATATTTTTCTCATACAATGGCATAACTTTATCTTCTTGATAGCCTATTTCAAAGACATACGGTATCACTACAGAGAATTCACTCGAGTGACAATTTGCAATCCAGCTCATGTTTTATGAACCTCAGCTGCCCATACAGAATGCCCTGTGCTCAATCTGGGTATTTTGCACAAGGGGACTAAGTTAAGACAGGAGTAGAAACGTTAGCATTGACTTTTGACTCCTGAATAGTTAAAATCTCAGCACAATTGTTGCAAAACCACAATAATTTACAGTTAATTGTGTTTCATCAAAATTCAGATTTTGTAAAGATACACTTGTGCCAGCCACTGTATTTTATCAAAAATTACATCTGTTTTTATTTTAATGTCAAATGCCAAAAAAGGCTGACTACGTTTTCCTGAAGTCTAAAACAAAACACCCCCTTTTTGTCTAAAACAAAAGCAGAATAAACTTCAGCCTCAAAAAGTTTTAACTGCTGAAAATGGAAGCATTCATTCAAACTGCCCTTCAGCCATTAGCAGCAGGGAAATAACAAGAAATGCATGTATTTTGAAGAAAATAAGGCAAGCACAGTAAAATGTGAAGCATTCTTTTCAGTATTTAAACAAATCTACGAACATGCATCATAAGTGCGGGCTAGTACAGGTGGCATTCAACTCCCTTAGCTTTAGACAGCTGCAATGAAAATGTCTGTACTTGAGCTTTTCCTTGATTGGCACCCTTTACTGCCAGAGGAGAGAAGTAAATGCTTTAGGACTTGATTCATTTGCCATACATTAGGCATCTATTTTTGGCTAGGCTGAATTTCACTATTCCCATCAGCAAGGGAATTACTATCTAATTTATGCTACCTATTGAGATAGGACAAACAGGCAGTTTTTACCCACTTCTATGTTTTATAAGCAGCCAGAAACTCCAAACTGGTGTATCTCACATCATAATACATGTTTTTTCAGGAAAAATAAAATGTGTACTTATCATACCCTAGCAAGTGCTTCCTCAATAGTGATCATCTTCTCTTTCACCATCATCATCAGCTGGATCCGTTCCTCATCGCTCATCGTAATCTCACTGGCCACATACCCCACATCCTCTCCTGCAGAAAAAGGCACAGAGATAAAAAAGCACGTGTAAGAGCTCAGGCAGAAAATGGAATATATTGTATTTTACACAGGCCTCTGAAATCAGGTCACCACATGGATCCGGCTGGCCAGAACAGACTCTCCCCAGAGTAGTCTCATAGTATGATTTGAGAGAACTGAATGATTTGTAAATAACTAAACAAGAATAGGAAGTAAATTAGGACTAGAAAACCAAAGCCTACTTTGACACTGAAATCGAGACAGTATGAGAAAGAGAAATAAAACATAACTGAAATTACATAATTATTGACCCTGAAGAATGAAAAGAGAAAGCGCTCACGGGAGGAAAGTCCAGAACTCAGCCCTGAGGAATACTGTGTTCAGCTAAAAGAGTGGATGGGAAGATCTTCTAGGAATGATGTCTGGGCCTTATCAGCTCTCTGGGCAGATTAGCCATGTCTCTCAGACTGCAGACTGGCACCCCCTGTCCAGTTATCTAACTGGCTATGAGTAGGCATAGAGTGCTGCACATGCTTTGCCTCCAACCTCCAGGACTTCATCTTCTGGTTTAAACTTCTCATGTCAGCACAGGCAGAATATGCCTTGAGAGCCAACAAGGATCTACACTTCACTGAGCGTAAATGTGACCTTTTCAACCTCATAAGCAGGTTCACATCATTTTTCACAATCCATTTGAACACAGTCATAGAAATGTAGGGAAGCATCTGTTTGCAGCAGAAGGATACAACAGATACGCATGGGGAAACAGAAATTTTATTTATGAAGAAAAATACTTAAAGCAATGCACAGCTGCATCTTTTGGAGAACCAGAGAAAGAGATCTGACAGTTTAAGTGGAATCAATCCCACATTTTCACTATTCACCGGACACACTTTTACTACTCCTTCTTGTAGTGTCTTTTCCTGAAATGAGAGTCTGGATTAAAGCCTAAAGCAAACAGGTCAACATAGCCAAGTGCCAAAAAAAGCTTTTCTCTCATCAAGTCAGAAGAGAAAGCACCTCGTTCATTTTCATGTTATTCATAACTACCCATTAATTGCATCATTTTGTGTATGTGCCATCACTGGCAATCAGGACTGAAGGTGTTCCAACTTCCAGATCCACAGGTCTGTGACTCTCACGCTGTCGCAAAGGAGATTTAATCCTTATAATAAATAATAATATAATTATATTCTACACAGATTGGTCCAAAAATCCTTAAAAAAGGTTTACCTTTTGAAGTCTGCCTCATCAATCCTTTCTGGTTCTTTCGGAAATTTTGCCAAAAAAACTTATTTTTCTTTTTCCAGTCTGCTTTCCCTAAAAGGAAATTAGGGAGGGGGAAAGAAGGGAGGGGAAGAAGAATTTCAGAACGAAACCTAAGTTAGTAAGCATCACAGAAGTTTTCAAGTTATATTTTCTAAGTCAAAAACAAGAATAAAAATATTAAAATCTTCTGTTTTTCTTGATTTATTTTGTACTAGAACTATGCTGATGCAGCCATTTCAAAGAAATGTACATATTCTTCTACAGTTGCCAATGCTACAGATGACTGAGATAAGCCACTAACTTACATATTTTGAATTATAAACAGAAAATATTTTACATTCATTTTGATATCTGTTATAGTCTCCAGTCTGTTGATAACGTCAAGTTTGGAAGTGTTTTTGAAGCATTTTGTTGGTTTATTCACTTCAGCTGAACCCCAGTTATGCAGCCTAAGCCACAAGACAGATAACGAATTCTCTAAGATACGTTTGCATATCTATACAGAAAACAAACACTTCACATATATAAAAACACACATGCACATACTGCTACTCAGCATGAGAAATCTCTTGAGACCATCAGCTACATCTGATTCTTGCTCCATCGATGCCTTGATTGTACAAGGCTGGGAATACATGTCCATTAATATCAGCTCTGCATATTGCTCGATGACCCAGAAGTGAATTATTTATTCTAGAAAGAAGATTCGAAACAAGGGAGGGCATATGACTGTGCTCTGTTGAATCAATCAGGGCACATGCTATGAAGTTCATGCCATCTGCAAGAGAACATACTGCGCCTGATCTGGCAGAAATGCTACTGATACAGAACTACTTCAACCCTCTGCTGTTTTTGAAAAATGCAGATGAACACTTTATTTTGTGCCATTGAATTTCAGCATATGACTATGGTAATTTGGATCTCGTCCTTGAAGCTCCAGAGTTGAGTTTATTAAAACTCTGAGGCACAGCTTTATTTCAGACTGTGAGGATACTACCGTGGAAAAAAAAATAAAAAGAAACTACTCCCCTGCTTCAATTTTCCTAATAAATAAAGTAAGGTGTAATATAAAATAACCTATCTAGAATTTTATCAGCTCAACTGATGTGTCTGTGTAGCAATCTGATCTATTTATGGTAAGTTAGAAAAAAGTGAAAGAACAGAAAACAAATTGTTATTTAAGAACGCAAAATGTTTCAGAAACAAAGGATAAGACTTCAGCATGACATGCACAACAGTAACCAAAAAACAGTTGTTTACTGGTGGTGATGGTAACTTTTGGAATACAAACAGATAGGCTAGTAGTGAGCTAATATTAAAGAATCTGAAAGCAATATAAGGAACCAAAAAGCTGTGTAATTATCAGAAGACTATGCTGGCTGAGCAGTGTCCGAGATCACAGACACCCTCAGCATCCCACTTTTAAAGCTCCTTGGACTTGCCCTCCCCCCCATCCTAAATGCTGCTGACTTCTGCTGGCATTGTGTTTACTCAGCTCTTCACATCCTCGCGCAAGCAAAACTGAAAACCTGCTTAAGAATTCAATTGAAGTATCAGATAAAATGAAATATACTGACCTACAGAGCCTTCTTCCGAACTTGATTTATGAATGGAGAGCCTAGAACACAAAAGAGAAATGGACTTATTGATGCAGACCTCTCACGTTTCATGGGAGCTGTCTGATTACAGTAAATTATAGTTTCCAAACAATACATCATGGGCTATTTTCTCTTCCCCTTTCTTCCAAATGCTGCAAGTTGGAGACAAAAACTAAACTCACTGGTCTGACCACAGTATCTGAGTTCCCCTTTGAAAGCTCAGAAACAAACCTTTTATGACCAGAACAGAGAAATACAATACTGACAGAAACCTACAGTTAAGCCAAAAGCATCTAGGAATCCCTCAAAAAAATTCTTTTCATATACTTCCCTGCCTTTCATTGGTTTCCTTAAAGCTGTGGCACTGGGATGCTCTATTTGTTTAGTTTTATAACAGTTTTTGGCTCGTCTTTCAATTGAAAATGTTTTATAAACATGCATTCATCAAATTTCAGAAAGCCAACATGAGGAGGACAAGAGGAGCAATTTAACAGGGTGAGGAAAGGTCGTCTTATCAAGTGTAGATAGGAAACTATCTGTGCGCTTTTCCACCCCTTTATGTGCCCTTACTCAAAGGCTAGTTAAGAGAGACTTGTTTTAACAGAACATAAGCTTTACAAATAACCCAGTAAAATAGTACGTCACTCTTTCGTTCTCACTCTTCATGCTCACTGAACCAGTTTTCCATACTGGATTCCTATTCAGTACCGATGGGTCACTGCAGGTTCTCTGATGAGACATCACTCCCTCTTCAGGTTTTTGTGTTTGTTTTTTGTTTTGTCTACGTTAATGGAGCTAATAGAAATTACCAAATCTTGTGAAATTCTTTGAAGCCTTCTTATGGGAATCTCTATCCAAGCTGAGCCAGGCCAGTGAAATGACTCTTGCAGCTTTAATGACTTTGCTTGGGCCTTCAACTGCAAAGCATTACGGCACTATTTTTGCCAAGAGCTCTGCCCTGTGACATGACAATGCCCTATTGTGCTGTGACTGTACTGTGTCCATGCAAAATAAAAACACATAGACCTCAGCATACCAAGAAGACCTCAAGCCAAATCATTTCGTAAATGAGGCCATTTAATACATACATGTCATATGCTAGTTGCTGTCCATTGCGTTTGAACAGGCTCCTTGCATTCGCCTAGACTCCCAGAAGAGGGCAATGAAGAGTTTTTGATAAACTCAATAAATCTCTTGAAGGAAAATTTCTGTTTAAACCAGTTGAGAGTTTAAAAGATGTAGGCAATTACTGGCCAAGGTTTTGTAAGCATGAAAAACACACTCATCAATTTGAAAAGACATCATTGGAGGGGAAATGAGACGGTATGAAGTTTCAATTTGATTTAGAAATTCATCTGGGCAAAGAGGGTTTGGCACAGTGAAGCTCTGAAATCTAACCTCTTTCAGCCTTGGGCTAATTACAAGTTTAATCCAGCACAAACTACAAATCAGTTGAAACAGCCAAACTTCAGATTTGGAGTATATCAGGTGGAAGAAGACATTTAGTGTCTTCCTTGATACCAAAGTTTACCCTTAAAGGGGAAAATTCTATGATATAGGTGTATACAATCCCATACTTTCTGGGAAAATATTCAGTGTCAAAATTAACATATTTTCCACAGGACCAAACTTACATTATGAAATTTAAAGGTAAAGTTGCTAGTGATAGATTTCTAAATAAAGGAAAACCAGATTAGAAGTATATATAGACTTTTATAAGGATACAACAAAGTAAAAAGAAAGTCAACTTCTGTTGGAAATGACAGGACTAATTCAGTACACATTTCGTACCTGAGCACAGATTTCACTCATCAAGTAAACAGCCACATTATTTATCATAAATGAATTTGGTATCCACAAATTGCACCAAATCACCATCCCTGGAAAATGAAATTTCTTTGCTGTCAGAACTTAGTCTCCCTAGTGACATCGGCCTCAAAGCACAGAGGCAGTATCTTGCACTCTTCAGCCTCTAAATCCATTTTATTTCTTTTCTTCTCTTCCACCATTGCCAGCAGTGCTAGTAAGCAGCAGCTGTAGTGGCAATGTTTGTGATGTAAACAACTGGTCCCTGGAAATTAGTCTGACACCACTAACTTGTTCCATTCAGGCTTCCAAAGAAGGGGGACAGCAATAGGAGCAAACTCGTGATGCTCCTGAGCTAGAAAGAGTGAGGAGATGAGTAGGATCCATAGCAAGCAGTCTACCTTCTCTTTTACAGCTGATTTAGGTAGCATACTGCATTTCATCAGAGGATGCAAATCCCAATTATCATTTCATGCATTCCCTAAGGAGGAAATATGCCATGTCTGAGCTGACCTTGAAAATGCTAAGAGCTAGTATTAAAGGACAGAAACGCCAACAAAATCTACCACATAGAGCCTGACAAAGCATTTGCTTTTTACTTCTATCAGACAACTCTGATGCTTAAGAATTCTCAGTGAAATCAATCAAATGCTTTACTTCCTAGATGACTAGTGAAAAATTCCATAGTGCCTCTGAGTTGCTTTATGTTTGATTTGTCAATTACACTCCCTTACTCTGTTAAATCCGCAGCTCCTCTGTGAACGTGCGCCGAAAGTGATTTGTGTTCTTCCATTCATAGACTGATAACTTGTGCTGAAAGTTAATGATGCAGTGACACTTGGCAGAAGTTTCAGCACTGCGTGCCTGAAAGGGAGCCAAATGCCATTACTCCACTGTGGAGGCCTTCATTTTTGTTGTGGTCTGATGTACAACTTCATTAGCAAGCTTTCACATGAAACATACACTGTCACAGCATATAGCAGGAGAAATGTATGGGCAACATTCAGACAGAAAGGAGGACAAAAGATTTATGACCAGAGGGAAGGAGTACTTTTGTATCTGCCCAGAATCTCTGGAAATGAGCTTCAGAATGGGTCAAAAATATAATCCATTAATCTCACAAACTCAAAACCATCTTCTAGGCCTTTATTTAGGGCCTCTTGTAGCCACACTGCTGAAAGAAACAAACAAAAAAAAGTAGCACAATAGAGCATCTAAAAATTGAACTGCTTTGGGGAATAACAAGATACTACTGCACTGCTGTCTCAGAGAGATGATAGATTTCCGTGGAGCTGAGTAAATTACAACAGAACACTCTCAAAATCTGGTAGCAAAAGCAGCAGTGGATAACCCAGGCCCAGAAATTAGATGATTAGAAAGACTGGCTTAACAGAAATGTATTGGCATTCAATGCCAAAACGTGTAAACACATGAAAAAGACTGACTGAAAAGCCAGTATTTCAAATGCTGGAGGTTTGCCAACTGCAAATGACAGAGTACCTGGAGATAGCAGCTGAAGAAGATGACAGAAATAAAAGCCTACACTTTAATCCTAAAAGGCAGAAGGATGGGAAATTCCAGTGGCAATAATGACTAATGAACATGTATAGGAATAGCCTGTATGACTGTAGTTACTTGCGTTCAGAAAAATGAATTCAAGTCAGAAGAGTTAAAGAGAAAAGCTGTTAGAATAGTCAGGGAGCTGAACACTTTGTCTAACCAGAGAAGGCTAGAAAAATTTTGCCTGTTCAGTAAAATCGAAAGCTGCAAGATTAATTTATCGCCTATTAATAAAACAGGCACAGGAACAAGCAGACATAAGCTGGAAAGAAATGAGGAGTTAGCATTTCTTAACTATTTAGACAAACTTCTGACAGTAGGTAGAGAATGGGAGAAAAGCTGTAAAAACTAACTGCTTGTAAGAGGTTTCTGAAAGATGCAAACTAGACCAGATGTCTCTGATCAGGATGAGCTGGACATCAGGACCGCCTCTGGAGGGCACTTCTAGTTCCTTTTTTCCAGCCACTGCTTTTGTATGAACAACAGCAAAGCTGCCAGGCACGCAAAATGGCCTTTGATTTCATCTTTCCATTAAAGTGTTGCAGCTGAGATGACCTTGCTATACTAAAGCAGTCTCTCCCTCTCAAATCCTAGAGGTGCGCTCCAAACACTGGAGTACAAGGAAGGACTATGCAAAGATTTCTATCACAAGACTGTGACTGTGTCTCGCTATAAAGGAGGCTTTTAATTAGGCAGTGTTCAGCTACCAGGCTACACCTTTCTCTGAGAACTCTGGGCTGATTCCGATCCAACTAGAGAAACCCTACAGCTTACCTCGCATGCAGAGTGGCTGATTACACAAGAAGCAGTCACACGTGCCTCGAGATGTGATATGCTGGTACACCACAGAACGGGAAAAGAAACCAATGACACCATGTGCTCCCTTTACAAATGCACCCAAGGAGTTCTGAAAGCTCATCATTCTCCAAGCAGAATAAACACTGGGACTGAGAACGACAGAACTGTGGATGGGTTTTTGTTTCACCACTAAGTATGTTCGATGCAGATGTTCTTGAACACGTGATCACATCTCATTTTTGGCACATAAAATCCACAGGTGCACAGCACCATCAGACAATGAAACCACTACTGTCACCAACTTCAATAAACTCATACTAGCCCCCTTCTTTCTTCCCAATGGCTATTTATAGACCATTGAAGAAAATGCTTTAGTTGGGATTTTCAGTCTATAAATATTATTCACGTTCACAGCAGTGAACAGACTGATGCAAAAGCCCGCACTGGCTCTGCCACAATGCCATTTGGTTATCCATGTGCACTGGAAATGGCCCAGTCACATCATTAGTATGAAAACCGGACAGGCTTGTAACTGCTCCTGACTGAATACAAGATAATTTATCTAACCAGAGCTGGCAGAGGGAACAAAATGGTCCTTTGGTATTTTTATCGAATTTGCATGAACCTGAAGAGAAAGCAGGCCTATAAGGTACTGACCTTGCTGGCACCAGTGTGAGAAAGAGACAGAAAGCAAAGACGTGTGATTAAATTATCTCCTCATTAGGTTTCCATAGCAATGGCTTCTAAAGCAGGTCAAAACTTTCTCAGTGGAAACAAACACGGAGCTGCATGTGGGCCAGGTGCACGCGTGCACATCTCCCACCCCAGCCATGGTGGTGCCATCGGGCTGGCCATGGGCCCTCACCATGGAGGCCGCAGCAGGGCTGCATATTGCATGAATGTGTTTATTCTAATTTATTTAAAACCCACGGAGTTGGGGCAGGTCATTGCCAGCTGAAAGCTCCTCCATAGTGAAAGAGCAGGTGCAAGGTTGCGAATGCAATGCACCTCCCCAGCCTGCACCACACTGCTTTCTGCTCGCCCTGCTGGCTGGCTGTGACAGGGTTGACTTTCTTATGACAGGGCTAGCACCAAACTACTGGGCTTGAAACCCCCCCCTGTGGCTCAGAGGCACACTGGTTCTCCTCTTCACGTGTCTCAGGCAGTGCTTGGCTGGCCTCTGGCTCCCATTGTGAGGATTATTGTGGGAGTTTCATGCCCTACTTCTTCAGAGGAGGCTGTTTAAAGGCGTCATGAATAATCTGGCTTTGACTAAATCAGGCCTCAAACAAGTGAAAACAGGGCCAAACATTCACTGCTTCTTTCTGATTCCTGCAAATAAAGGGTTTAAAGGAACACAACTTAAATGCAGACATCTCGAGTATGAAGAGATTCTACTTTTTCCTCCTTTTTTCTTCCAATATATCATTTTTAACTGACAAAAAAATGAACAATTTATTCTGTTAGTAATTAAGCGTGGCCACTGGCATCCTCACTTGGTGGTTTTGTTTGTTTTCTACTTTGTTGTTCTCAGTTTCTGCCCACCCCCTGCCTTACATCCTCTGGCAGAATAGCACTCCTGCTTCTTAGCAGAGGAGCTCACAAATTTCTGCTGAAGTTAACTCGGGAACCTTGACAAGTTCCCAGAATCAAATATGACAGAATTTAAGCCACTCCATCAGTGGTGGCTGGAGTGATGATTTAATAATAACCTCTTACATTCAGAGCGTGACCTGTAGTTTAGAGACTACAGGGGAAAAGGATTAGGAAATCTAGCGTAAAAAGCTGTCGGCAAAGGCCAGCAGATTAGGGCATCAAAGAGGGCACAATTTAGGCTTGCATGAACTCTTCTGTTGCAAAATGAAAGCCATTTTTATTGATGACTGTTTTCATTGGAAACCACTGCCAAGCGTGGCAACACCAGACTGCAGGCACTCTCCCAGCCTGAGGCTGATGTGGAGTTCAAGTGTACACCATAGGACAGTGACTAGGGCACTTCTACTAGGGCACTTCCATTGCAGAAAATCCTTAAGAGCAGATCCAGTCCACAGTTTCTCCTACAGAGCTGAGAGCACGCAGGCAACCACTTCTGTTGTGGCTTCGCTGGCTGCCTGCTAACAACCTCAGGGAAAGCCCCAACTACTGAGCAGCCTGCAACTCCTCCTCTGACATCCATAACAAGCAACCAGGGAGCTGGCTGAGATGCATGCACTCAGTGTGCAAGGAACTTGGTTTTAAGATGCTTGTCCTGCACACACAGAAAGCAAGATAAAGATACTCACACTGGTGAGCAGCTGAAACCGGGAGCTGAGGACAGTTGCCAGAGGCGCAACAGCTCCCCAGTGTTGGAATGCAAAGCCCCTGAGCAATGCTGACCATGCAGCCCATGCCATACACACAAACTACTCCCCAGCACCTTTCGTGTGGCAATTCTTGAAATTTGTGATCATTTCCTTGCTCTGGCAGAGTCTGGGATTTTGGTCTTGAAAGATCTTTGGGTACAGAACACCTAAACTGTACTGAGCTGGGTGAATCAGGGCACTTAACACAAATTATGATCATTTACTTGGTCAGTAGCATGCTTGAGTGCTACAGTTCAAGAAAAGAACAAGTGACTCATTCAGAAGGTGGCAATTCCTAACATCCACCGGCATCCAAAGGTGGCAGGAATGCCTGTGAAATGCCAGATGCAGCCACAAGTGTTACCCCCATGCATTGCTTTCTGTCTTTCCTTTCTCTAGCAGCTGCAAATTAAATAAATACATGAATAAATAAATCAGTATACAGGAGTGACTGTACCTCATCCTATCTGTATGCAGTACTCTTGGGCTTCTCACTTACTTCCCTCCTTTCTGGCAGCTCTCTGGTACATCATAACTGAAACTTGTTTAAGGGCCACTGGAGTAAGCACTGAGAGCAAACAGATCTATTTCCCAAGAGAGAAAATACACAACTTCCCCTCTGCAACATCCCCAGTTCTTCTGAAAACAGGATGAAAGTCAGGATGCAGAAGCTTAAGTTCAGGGGACTGAGTTTAACCTGGATTTCCTGGCAAACATGCAGAGCTCATCAGTCTGTCATGTAGGCTTGAATGCCTAAAAACGGGAACAGGCTATAAGTTGGATTACATTGTTTTAAATGCTCTGTTTACAATCATGAGAAAACCCTGCTCAGTCTCCCGCCTGAGTAAACATCCTTGGGGTGTTGCCATCACTTTGAAATAATAGGGATTGTATATACAATATATCCCCACATCAACATGCTATGGGGACAAAGAGAGGATAGCAACTACTAAGAACACATTCACTGCCTATTTGTTATAGCTATTGTTCTTCTAGCAAATCAGAAATCAGTGTGTCTACACAGAAATGCTCGCAGTTCTGGGCAGACTTTTGTTTCAAATGCAAAATGTCATGGTTGGAGGTACCGCTGCCGCTTTGTTGGAGGCTGACTGAGAATCTGCAAAGCCACACTAAGTGCAACTGAAAGTATCCCCGAAGTTTAAAAAGAGAATTTTGGAAAGGGCAGAAGGAAATGAAAGTAATTATTATGAGAAAAAAAGCTACAAACACATCCTTCCACGCTTTGCTGAATATTATATGACTAGGAAGCCTGCCCAGTTCCATTTACAGAAGTAACTCTAATATGGCCAAAAAATGTACAGCAATTGCAGGCTGAAGCCTGAACTAACACAACTTTCTATTCTGTTTTTACCGATAGCTTTCCAGCCTACATCAGTACCCTCGGTGTTATTCTCCACACATCTTCACATAAATCTCATAGGCCTTTGCTACAGTGAAGCTTGTCAGAATCAATCAAATGAAAAGCATCTTTGCTAGGGCATTTATAATGCATAGAGCAGGTTCACATGTGCACTTTTTTTTTTTAGCTTTATCTAATTAAAAGGAAAGTGCTGCCAGTGACAGAGGAAGGTGGCATCGCTCCAAGTAACTTCTGGATGGACAACTGCTTGAAATGACAAGCAGCTCTGTCTCCAGGCTACTTAACTCTTTTTTGCCTCCCTCCAGGCACTACGGCTGTTCTTCTACGTTACAGCAAATCACCCACTAGACAGATACTTGTTTGGCAACTTGATGGACCAAGGGAACCAAACTGTTTTCACACTGGTTTTAAACAGACGTTAATAATAACAACTGGGCAGCACAGTTACTAAGACTCAAGGCAAGACTGAGCGTACACTACTTATCCACATACACGGGATTTTTTCCTACCACAGGGCATCAAGGCTAATCTGTTTTCACTGTGGTGTATAGTAGAGACTGTCAGACTTTTTTTTTCCCAATCAGGTATCACAAAAAAGGAGACCAAACCAAAGGTTAAAGCAAACATAGCTTATTCCAGACTCCCTCAAAGCCTCTTTCTGTCTGGAATGTCTCAACTCTGTAAAATTAAACAACCAGGTGTGTTATTTTAGAACATTATATTCTAGAAGGGTTAAGCTGCAGGGTGTGCAAACAGAAACTTTGGGTGAGGGAGCTACCAATAAGTCCTGCAATTTACTGGGCCACTTGCTCTTGTTTCCCCATTCCAACTTGGGTTTTTTTTCTCTTTTTCTTCACTTTCTGAAGCAACCTGCTCAGGATACCATACAAACAACTCCCCTGAGCTCATTCTACAAAAAAGTTTGTGCTTTTAATATGAGAGGATATGTAAGTGTCCGTTGGCCAAGCTTTTACTTGGGCTTCATAATAGCATTCATAACAACAGATTTTCCAGCACCTAAAAACCTGAACAAATGTTTTCAATTCACACCCCCTAAGCTGTTTCAGAAGTCTAGAAGTGAATGTACATCTGCACTGAGTTTCATGTTTGGAAAATTAGACTCTTCTAACAACAGAAGAAGCTTTGCAACAAGTTCATCCCAGATCTATTGCACAGCAGAGGTGACCACAGAAGCACTGTCCCCAAAAAGAACATGTTTTCCTGTCTCTTGCAGCATGTCCATGCAGCAAAATTTAGTCAAAAGCCACAAATTAAACAACAAACATGAAAAAGCCTCTAGAGCTGACACGTCCTCCCCCAAAAAGCTTCCAACTCGGCATTTTAGTATTATCTGATGGACTTGAAATATTCGTTTTTCTGCAGATCAATTTTATAAGCTCTCCCTACAACGAAGAGGGCTGAATTGACTCTGAGCTAGAGAAATGAAACCAGCACTGATGGGGCTGGTTGCCATGAATAAGCATAGGCGTGTACTATTTCGGTTTTGATTATTTTCTGTGGCATCAAGTAGATACTCATTATTTTAAACACTGTCCACATACTGATGGCTTGTTTCCTACTGTGAGAATTTCTGACACAACTCCCTTGTGCCAATTTCATATATCCAATTGGGTTAACTATGTATGTATGCCCCTCAGCTTTAGAAGAAATCCTCAAAAAGGACACTTGCAATCTTGAATGGTCTACAAAAATCATAGGTCTCTTCCATCTGGTATAAGATAACATGGTTAACTTCTCTTCAATGAAATAAATGAGCATTCTCAGATTACAATCGCTGAAAAGATGTTTCTACAGATACTCTCTCCTCACTCAGTTATTTGTGAAATAACATCTACAAAGAGGCACGGTTCAGGAAGCTGGCTAGAACCTGTAAGAGGACTTTATTCCCAGTTGGATGCTGCCCTCCTTTGAGATCTTTATCTTATTATTATCTGAGGTGGATAATGATATTTGCTCATGGAGAAAGTGCTTTGAGAAAAGTATTATGATTATAACCTTAAAAGCTTACTTCTCCGACTACAGTACTTATAATGTTCCCATCCACTTGGCACATTTAGTTTCATTACAGTGCTACAAGCAGAAGCATCCTTGAAAGGAACTTATCCATGCATGTATCAATATCTAAATGCATCACTTTTAAACCTTAAGTCTTCTGGGCTTTCTCTGTTAACAACAAATGAAATGGAGGCAATGATGGCACCAACGTAAAATGCACTTTTATCCATCTCACGCTGTTCTGAAAAGAAGTATCTACCTCAAGCAAATCATCACTGCTTTCTCCATGAGTGATGAAGAGAGATAAGGCACCTCTAAAAGATAATGAATAACTTCTCAAGATCTTTAGCATGAATCAGCTTTTAGACACTTGTGTAAGAAGCCTATAAGCAGCTGTTCCACACTAGATACCTGACTTCCACATGGAGAGCACTCAGTGAGTCAAGCCCCATGGCCCACATCTACTGCAGCTCCCTCTGGGACTGAGGCTGGCTCTGCTGAACTGGCAAACTGCAAGGGCAGCAATTTTTTAAATCTTTCCTGCCATGGTCCAGTTGAACCCTGGCTCCCCTAGAAGTTACTCAAATGTGGGGCTATAACTTTACTAAAGCACCTTACATGCAGACCTGTACTCTGCTCTGTGCAGTGCCTCTGAACTAATCCAGCTGGCACAACCCTACAACATGAAGGCAATGGGAAATACGGTATCAGTTGTCTTCCTGAACTGCTGCACATTACCCTTAGCAGTAGGGATCCAGGATCTTGGGATCAAAGGAAGGAGGTACTGAAAACAAGTACACACATTGCAGCAGGAGGTGACAGTAAACAGAAACCCTCTCAGTCCACACAGAGAGCTTTTTATTAAGGACTGCTAAAATTAAAGTTCCTTTTAACTTCGTTTTTAAATACTTTACTCCCTTGGCACCTTCTTCAAAAGCACAGCTACAAACCCAGGAGCGCACAGGAAAAGGAAAGTGGTTTAAACTTCTAGCTCTCCCTTCCCCTCGCCAATCTTTCCTTGACTGTGTTCAGCTCTAGCCCCATAAAGTTATTTTTAAGCAGCTTTAATTTGCAGAGAATGTGTAATCAGTAACGTTCCTTAAAAATGACTACCAGTCTTAATGGTGTATCACGTCCTGAGTGCACACAGAAGGGAGAAAAGATAACCCTCCTTTGAATGAAAAGCAAACGAACAAACAACAAAATAACAAAATGCCAAGAGAGAAAGAGAGAAGGAACAGGTTCCAAACTGGGTTTCATTAATAGAGGCTGCATCTTAAGCCTTGAAGTACCGATGCAATTTAAAATGAATTTACTCCAAGGAAAAAGAAAACACCAAATTCCCCCTCCCTCCTTTCTGACCTCCTGTGCCTTCACTTACTTTCTTTCAGTGTCAGGTGTTGATGCGGTGCTGCTGAGACCAAGTGACTCCTGCAAGAGAAGACACACAGCAGTGAGAGCAGACACGAGAGGAGCCTGTGCCCAATTTATGTAGAAAATCAAATTAAAGAACAAACAAACAAAAACAGATGACCAAAATCACAGTGCTTACCTCAATCTGGGATCGCAGTTGTAGAGATGTGGGACTGGCATCAGGTTTCTCCTAAAACAGAAAAGATGTCGGGTTAGTGAAATTACAAAGAAGAGTTTGGAAGGGGTGAAAAGAAGAAACAGGGTAGCAGAGTCTTGGACTACCTCAAAACCTGTTGAATGGGAAACACCAGCCTCTCTGGGAGGAATTGCTCTCTAGATACATTCTGAAATGCTCCAATAAAGGAGAATTACACCACTGGAGGTTACAGAGCAACATATTAATGTCACACAGAGGGGATTCAAAGCTAAATATAAAGAGGAATGAGCTCTTTTCACTAAATGATCTTAAGAGATAGTCACAGAAAGATCTACAACTCTCTTCAGTATTTCAGTTTTCTTTCCCTTATGTGTTTATTTGTCATTTACAGTTAAGCCACTTGAAGTCTCTATGCCCTGTACAGGGCTCCAAATAGGTTAAAGTCCCAGGCAAATATGGGGGACAGAGTAAAAGCTAAGGATCCATTTCTGCTGACAGACCGCATGAGCCTAAACATACCTGGCTAAAGCAGACTGATTCTACTCATCATGCACTGCTCCACAGCCTTCTTACTGCTGGTAGTTGCAACACAAGTTTTACCACAAACATAGTTCACAAATGCTTTACACTAACAAAAATATTGTTGTTTTGAAACTTTAAAGTATAATTTATAAAAAATAATAGATAATAATTAAGAATAAAAACAGTATTTTTTGCTCAGTATTTCTATGAGAAGTTGCACGGAAAGTGCAAGATACAGATAACTGCTAGATACAGATAACCATTTTCCATAGCAGTGTTAAGGGCTTTGCTCAGGGATGGTTCATAGGAGCCAAGAACAATGCCTATGACTTTTGAGTCCCAGTTATCATACTAATGACGTGCCCAGAAAAACATGCACAAGCTTTAGTTTCTCAAATGAGTAAAATAAAAAATGTGTTTCAGAAAGTAGGCAGTTGAGGTTTGGGGTTATGCATCATGGAACACCCTTTGGGGAAGGGATGTTAGCAACAAGAATCTTCCTCATGCAGGTATCTGTATTTCTGCTACTGCTGTGGATTAAGAGGCAAAAATTACATTATGTCATCCCACAACTTAATAGTCAAATCCAAGCAAAATTTCTACAAATTTACTTTAATGAAGAATATACAGGAAAAAAAAATAAATCAGTACTGAAAGAGCATTCTCTGCTAATGGGCTACAACTACTGAGAGGATTTTGGTACATTCCAGCAAGGCCTGTTTTTCACACAGAAACGCCAACAGGATGGAACTCAAATTCCCTTCCTCCAAATATCTGGGATAGAACCATCTACTCCAGGGCCCAGTCATCTAGATTCCCATCACAGTCAACAGAGAGGCAGTAGCTCCTACAGAACAACTTGCCTGACAGGTTTCAGATACCTCAAGTTAGATAAGACGAGCCCCACTCCTGGTACATAATTTAATATTAACAGGTCCATATCGTTAACCATGATCTACTTGAAATTAGTGGGAAAATTCCAATTAGAATGAAAGAACCAAATAAAAGTCATTTGTCAGTATCGAGAGCTGCAATTCACAACTTGATCTGCATGTGAAACAATGGAAGAGCCTGCTTAGAACCATTTCTCCTCAGCAGCTCACGAAATTACTGCAAAGATGGTAATGTAACCAAATGGCCATCATAGCTGAGTAAGCAACCACAGTAGAACACACACTCAAAGAAAAAAGATACGGACTTATTTCTCAATCCTGGAGGTCTTTTTGTTCATGCATTCCTCAGCCTACATGTAAATCCCTTATCTCTGTGAAATTGTACTTCCTATGCCCTTTGATTACAGAAAGGATGACAAAATATTCTTAAGATTTAATACAAAAAGGAAAGCTAGACACGATTTTCTGGAAATGCAGCCTTTTAACACAGACAGGAAATTACCACTGACTGCCATGAAGTGGCATTGGATTAATGCACCCAGAAAGTTCGTAAGGCCAGAGTCTGCAAAAGCATGAAGAACCATCACGCAGCTGCCAGTCACAGCAGGCAGAAGGACACAGAGCGGCTCATTGCCACATGCTTGTTATGAAGCGTTCAAGGCTGACACAAGGTCATTGCCCAACTTGGGGATTTTGCCTGAGGTCTGCTTATCTGCTTTTGCTGATCTTAAAGCATAGAAAGGGAACTGAAGTCCTCGAGTGGAAGACAGCATGAAAAGGAGATCACATCCACTCATTGACAGACTTGAGGGCTCCTTCTGAAGTCAAGCAGAAGCTGGACCGAGACCAGGGAAATTCCACAGATGCTCACAGATCAAGGAAGTGAAATTAGCCATTTGGCACCAGACATTCCCCTCTTTCTCCATTAGCTCTGTCAAAATGGAATCCATGCAAGTATTTCATCCAGGAAAGACTGCAGGCACACCACTACAATCCTCCTTGCCCAGTCTCTCACCCTGGCCTCAAAGAGGGAGGGAACAGAAGCCCTATGTTCCAAACACGTCTCATAAGCACTTCATTAGTCCACAGATTGGCACACAGCTGAGAAATGGAGCATTTTACAAGCTAGCACATCTTAAAGCTTCACGTAGCCACTCAGGAGAACCAGCTGTGTGTCCAGCATGCCTTTAGACTCCAACTTCTCAGCAGTACATGTTCCACTTTCTGATTTATCTGTTGCTTTAAAAAGCTGCCTGTTGCAAGTGCTTTTTAAAATATATTGTAGTTTTTGTAAATTAACATTCACAAGACGCTATCTAGGTTCCCAAGGCTTTGTAGAAGTCTTTCACTTGAGCAGTTACTTGTGAACTCATAGCCTGAGATTGCAATTAAATGGAAAATTACCACTTCCAGCCTAAAATGAAAACTATGCAGATGATTAGCCAGCTGCATCCCGTGTAACAAAATCCTAAGAAAAGCTGACTGTATTTGCTTTCTTTTTTCTCACTGTCAAGCCCGCCCTGTTTTAACAGAGGTGGTTTTATAGGATCAAGATGACTGTGGAGGACAGAAGAAAGGACAACTCTCCTCTTCCTCCTCTAAAACTTTTCAATGCTGGAATGCAAAACGCTCAATAGTCTTGTATTGCTGTGATTATTATACCTATTTTCCTTTTCAACAGAACAGTATTTTTTGCTATTCAGACAAGAAACTAAAGGAAAATACTTAAGAAAATACTGCTCTTGACTGAACTTTTGGCATAGATTTGTATCGCTGACAGAAATTTTATCATTCTAGAGTAATTCTATTTATTTAGGTTAAAATCAGTTAAACCTCACATTAAAATCCACAGGTTGTGTTGACTTGAATCCAGCAGGATCAGAGCCTTTTTCCTACAATGGGCTAGGTCTGTAAGGCTGAAAAAACCCTGTTCTGCTGGCATGCTGTCAAGCACGCCACATCGTCTCAAAAAAATATTTTCAAAGATTAGTCTCATGAAAGCACATCTTTCACCATTCTGAAGAGAATCTTAAAAATGAAACACAGAATGTGGGGGCAGAGATACAACCACTGCAGTAACCCTAGCAGGTATTACTAGCCCTCTGGTTCACACAGAGTAGGTGATGGGCCTTCTCTGTCCTAGCCCCAGGTAACTGCCCTCTGTGCATCCGTAAAGCTGGTCTGAGCATACCACATATTCATGCCACACTATGTAGTATTGGTGCAAGAACTCTACTTGACCTCAGGAAGTACCTGCAGACTCCCTGATTGAAATGTGATTAAAGCCGAGACCCAGCTGTCAGGGGAAGGGAAACAGAACAGGTGTCACAGTGCCCTGGTAACACCCTCATGGCTGCACTGGGGACACCGCCCAGAGTGGGCACTGGACAGAGGAAGTGGCAGGGCTGGTCAGGTGCACAAGACATGTGAATACATGAAGTGATCTTGTTTCTTTCCCCAAATCCCCCATGTTGAAAGAAAACATGACTTGTAAGCTTCACAACCAAGATCTGAGGCTTATGCTTCAGGCCTTAAGTTGCTCACCTCAGGGCCCAAGGAACGAACCTCCTTCACATACAGTTCTCCCCTTCACTTTGTCACTATGTGCTTTATTAAATCATTTGGATACATTTTCATTTCACATAATGTCGATTTCTAAATAACGTCATTTTTTGTTTTGTATTTTACCCTCCTTTTAAAAATATTACCCTCAAAAGTGCATATGGGAAGAATGTATTAAAGCACGAAGCATGCAGGCAAGAACCTGGAAACACATTTCCCAACTGGAACAAAAGGTTTTGAATTCATGAGGGCCTTTTCCTCCAGTGGTAACTCCAGTTCAGTTGTTTTGAGTGCAGCACAAGAGATAAGGAAAACCTTTGCCTACACAAACCTTTGCCTACCTTGTGCTACCATTCTGCTGCTGAAATGCATGGGTGTAGCAGAGAAAAGCAGGAAACCCGAGCACCTGGAGTAAGGCCCCTGCATTCTACAAGAGGACATTCACATATTTTAATTACCTAAATATTAAGCTTCACCTGTGCTCAGCGCTACAGCTTAGTTCAGGAAACTACATTTACTGAATGAATCCCCTGTAATTAGAAATTCATGAACCTCTTCACAGTTTCTACTACAGGAACTGCAGGCATCTGAATTATAAATTTAAACACTCCTGTGCAGATCCCAAGGTGGGATTAATCTCACTGTGCAGACAGCAACTGTGAAAATTGAAATCCATGCAAGTGCTGGGAAAATTTAGGGGCATAACCAACGGGAAAGGAGATGACTAAAACGCTCATAAATTTATAAACAGTTTTACGAATTCACTGTAGCAGGTGTAAATATGCCACCTACAGGGGAAAACTTCTGCAAGGAAATTCTGACAGCCTCTTCCCCCAAACACCTTCCCCGTTGCTCTGAAGGTGCACTGCATGCTCCAGTCTAGCTCTTGAAACAATTAAACAATGCCACATGTGAAAGACAGCCAGAGCACAGAGGCCTCCAAGTGTTTGTTTTGCTTGGAAAGCAGCCGTTCTGCCTGGAGTCCTCCACCACATAGCGCATCTCAGCCCCTGCGTAAGTTCTGCAGGAGGTGAAGACTGGCTTCTTGTGCAGAGACTGTCAGGTACACAGGTGCTTCATGGAAATTGCCTGCGAGTCGCTAGCTATGGGTCACAGAACAGAACAGAGAAATAAAACCACCTATCCCTGTACCTACCGCCTCAGCAAGGAGGGAATTACCCAGCTCAGAGAGTTTCCTGTGGTTCAGATCAGTTCAAGTCACATTTTGAGCCTCAGACTGCTGCCTCCAGACCATACTTTCAGCAGAACTGTTTCAGTGGAGAGGGGAGGCTTTCTGCTCCATTACCCCCATGTGTTAGGCCAGAGCTGACACATGCTAAATGATAACATCCTGCAGCAGCAGCAAAATGCTGGGTCAAGGAAATGAGCTACGTAGGAGGAATGGTTAAAAAATGGGAATTCAACCAAGTAAATACCTCTTTTACACATGAAATAATAGTCCAAAAGTCTCAGTGCCTCACAAGCAACACAGATGTCGTCCAACTCTTAGCTTAACTAATGACTGTAGATTCAGAACAAGCACGCTACTACAGCACTCACATGCCTGCTTTTAGCGTTAGGCATGGAAGAAAAACCATGCCTCTCTACTGGACCTATCCAACATAACACATCATAGGGAGCAGTGTCTGATGTTCTCCCCTCTGCCGACCATAAAAAGTAGCAGTGCTGTTGTTTGCTTCTTTTTCTTTTTTCCCCCATCTCAAACACATTGTATCCAACACTAGGGTTGGAAAACACAGGCTGAAAGAGTCTACAATGATTTTGAAAAACATAATTCATTAGTAATTACGAAGGAACCTCTGTAAAGCTCTATAGCAATGAAAAGCTAGGCAGTCCTAATGTGAAAATGCACGTGCTACAAACAGGGTCTGAACCCAGAAAAATAACAGCAGACAAAAAAAAACCACCACAAAAGCCTTCTGAGAAAGAAAAGTCGATACAAGAACACAGCTTTCTCCAGTACAAAGATCTGATATGTCCAAATCGATTTTCCAAGCAAGATGATGCCAAAGCTACTACAAAGAGACTGTAGCTGTCTCAGTGGTAAAAATGTATTAATATAAAGCTCCGTACATACAATAGGGCTGCTGCAGGTCTTGGACTGATGTATTTTACACCCATCACCCAAACGGTAAAACAGTAAAGCATTCTTGTGCTGATATAACCACGTCTATACTAAAGCTGTTGCTTGGTATATATTGCCCCTGCTATATCCGAATAAAGCTCCTAATGTCTGTCAACATCAACACTTAACCTTTATTGTTCAAGTACAGTCAAAAGACAGTTATTTGAGGGGAAATAAAGCAAAATATGGGGGGTTTCAGAAAGGACTTGATGTGGATGGGAAGTTAAAAAAAAAAAGCCAATAGCAGCAATAATGCTTAAATGTGAAGAGAGGATGAAGAGAGGGGGATGAAGATGTGGCACAGGTGACGGAGGTGCAAGACAAAGTCTAACTGGATATTGCACAAAGCCAGAGCAGCACACTGCAACCACCCTTTGCTTTCCAGCAATTGCAGTATCAGGAATTCGGAGTGGTTTTTAAGTAAAATACCAATACTATCACAGGTGAGATGGCAAGAACCACAAGCGGCTCTACTTAAAGCCATGACAGAATATTACAAGACTCTCACTATTGAAAGCCCTGTTCAGTTTTTATTCACCTTTCAAATTCAGAATACCAATTCCTTGGGTAAGTTACGCTCTCCACCTCCTTCTGTGAAAGATTTCTCAGAACTTACTCATTTTTCACTTTCATGTATACAATTCTGCAATACGTTTAGTATTAAGCTTTTTCACCACTTTCTCGATTTCTCATCAAAATATGTCTTCTCTTCTAGAAAATGGGCAAGGAAAGCAACATGGAGTCTGAGGCTAAGATCAACACCTCCATGAACCTTACACAGCCATGCTACAAATTACCTCAAACTGACCTACCATGGAAACACTGGCTAACACAGATCCACTTGAAGTTGCATTGGTATTAATTATGTATTTGCGTACCAACAAGCCACGTCCATGCCTCCAGCAGACAAAATTTCAGATGAGCTATAGTGTGAATGAATAGAAGCTTGGAAGCTGAATCAATCCCTACACAAAAATCACAGGGATTCTGGCGACAGTTTTTTTTTACTCCAGTACTGATAATTTTTTTATACGCATGCTCTCTAGTTAATTATAACACTTTAATTAATTATAGCATCTAACATAAAAAAAAAGATACTCTCTATGTTATTTTCACTTTATGCTGTACCCGAAAGTAAACTACCAGTGACTTATTCAGAAGATCTGTAGCAGAAAACCTAAAGATGGCTTCGATTTACTGACACCTTAAAAACATTGGTGAAATTCAGGAGAAGGCAAATCAGAAGAAAGTGCTGATCATTAAGAAATCCAAAAAGAAGGGGTTTTTTTTTGCCATGCCCCATGCCATGGGGGATGCATGGGGAACTAGCAGTCAAGTCCTTTATTCCAGGAAAAAAAAGAAAAAAAAAGAAATATTCTTTATTACTTTCATTCTGGGAAAGTTGCGATTTGGTTTACTTTGGAAAGAAAGCATTTTTTATCATTTTGTATCAAACATTTAAGAAATCATTATTCATTATGCATTTAATTATATTATATTGTTATATAATATTACAATATATAATATATATAATATTTTAATTCAAAAATCGTATTTTTTCTTATGTCATGTTGATAACCTGCAATGCATTTTATGTCTCAAACTTCCACCGCTATTGCCATTGTCATTTGCAGATCGGCTACTGCAGCGAGACAGTTTTCTACCTCATTCACCTGAGATACTTCACGTTCAAGACCCAAAGCCCCAAAGCCCCACGTTTGAAAGTGATCCCTACCTTTTCATTCCTTCCATCAGATCCAAGAGTTGCAGTGGATGGCAGCCTTGGTTCTGCAACCGCCCGCTTTGGGGCATGTGCCACCAGCAGGCAAGGCAGCCCTGCAGCCAGGCTGCTGTTATCAGGCCGTGCTCTTCCACACTCACAACCTACCCCTGGCTTCATGCTTCTGCAGGAGAATCTACACCTATACACAGTTTGCTGATTTTGAAAAGTTTGCATACATAGAGGCATATGTACATACTCTATTTCTTCTGTTTAAACGGGAAATCAAACCTTCCGGGACATGACTAAAATCTTTTATTTAATTTAAAAAAACCCAAACAATTACATCTTTCTCACATTCACAACAGAATTTCTAATCAAAGACGCAGCAATCCTGAATTCAGGTCTTCATTAGTAGAAAGCACTGACTAGACTGAAGGCTAGAGCTCTATTTTTAATAGTTTAGACTCAGTATGCCTTTTCTGCTGATCTGCAGTTTCAGTTTAATGTTTTTAACCCGGTTTATTTCCCTTCAGTGACTCCTGTGTTCATTATTTCCTGAGAAGACTCCAGTCAGAAATCTGTAACAGCTCTCTGTATGTCTCAGCACGCACAGGCACATGGGGTTGGTGGGGTCTGACTATCCTTTAAGCTGCTCAGACTTTGGGAACAGAAGGAATACACTAAGAAAAGGTTTTGAGAAATTTCTATCAGCAGACAAACGTGTGTCAGCAAAAAAATCCACTCTTTGCTGACATCTTTTATTACAGTCAGATCTTTCCAAGGAAGCTATTTGTTTCAAGATCCTTTTTATGAAGGCGCACTTGAAGCAGAAAAGAAACTGTTTACACTGGGAAATACTTCAATATTATTTATTTCTTCTCTTAAAAACTGACATTTAGAAATGGAATCAACATTGAACTTGAAAACAAACTGGTTTTGTTTACCACTTAGGTGTGTGAAAGTGAGCACCTGGAAGTTAAGGTGGATAGTATGAATCCATTCCCTAGAGCTATGCGTTGAACCGTTTGCTCTCAACCTGTAAGACACACTCCAAGAATGTGAGGGGGTGCAGGAAGAGATGCAGGGGGTGGCAGTTGGATGCTAACTTCAAAGTCTCCTAGAAAATGAAGGAGAAATTAATTTTTTGAACGAGAGAACCGAAAACAAATTAACCATATTAATGAAAAAAATGATGAGCCCACAAAATTGCTAGTCTGCGTTTATACATCCACCCTGCCATAAAAACTGCCTTTGATAAAGAGACTTCTAAAATTAGTCAGTCTTTCTTTACCTTTGAAATTAAAGCCTCTATTTGATGGATGCTGTGGGCCAGACCTTTGCTGACTGAAACCTTCATCAGTGGCTATCACATGACGACTATCAAACTGAATTTTGTATTAAATCCAATCCACTGTATTGTATTTCTGGTCCCACAGATGACATGCAAGGCTGTTCTCATCAGAGTGCAAAATTATGACTGATTGTTAGGCCCAGTGTTGTGTATTTAAACAAGTTGCACAGCTCCTTGGCTCTCCGAAGACCACAGGATCACCTCTGGTATCTCAGTGCTCACAGAAAAGACAGCACTCCCTATGACACAAAGACGAAAGCCAGCTGGTGCTCAGTAAGCATTAGTCTGATAGTACTAAGTAGCGGATGTCTACACTGTAACAATAGAAATCCGTATCTACACAGTTACTGATAGAAGTACTCTTGACTTGCTCTTTACATTTAAGGAAAGACTGCGGCTAGAAGCTCTTAGGCCACTGACTCCCATCATAGCGGTAAGGGCTTAAAGTGAAGACTTCCAACAGGCTATTAACCCTCGCTTCTGTGGGAGGCCCCGCTTCAGCTACCAGCTTCAGTCAGTTGTCCCGAAGCTCAGCTTTTCTGCTGACAGATGCGGGTGACCCCCAAGACATCAGACATTGCTAGCGTGAGGTTTTGCCCAGCAGAGAGCAGAAAAGTGGAGAATGCAGGCTACAGCATGCAATGGCAGCCATCCCATCATAGACTGAGTCAGAACCTCTTCCAAACACGAAGCCAACAAACAAACCCAGCACTACCAGTGTTTGAAGAAACAGCAGGGATGACACTGTTAGGTGCTGCTCACATATGAAGTGTTTGGAGCTCATGCAGCTGTTCTTCAGTGATCACCAGCATTCAGACTTGAGGAATCTGCACAAAGAGTTGCCACCGCTGCTCCGGGCAAACCATCTGCAGTCCTCATCCACAACTACTCATCAGAGGGCTCCAGAAAAGCCCAGCTACTCAGTCTATTTCACTCCTGAAGCAGCATCTATGATGAGTGTCCCAAACTCCACTACAGCTGCCTGCATTCTTGACATCAGTCACGCCTGACGTCAAGAATGCAGGAACTGGCAAAGCAGGAGAAAGCAAAGATCAAGTGCAGCACAGGCTTGCACTCCAAGAGCCACCTGCAGCTGCTACACAGTCAGTGACCCACATACACTTTGTTCCAGCACAGCCTGTACAAGCTCTGTGCTCACAGGGCACCTTCTCCTTCACCCTACCCACTCAGTGCCGTATTTTACTATTAAAGGAGCACTGCAGTCACAGCACATCAAGTTATGGCATCAAAAACGCAGACACGCATTGCTTTTTACATTTTTGTATGTTTGGAAGGTCAGTTATGAAGTAAAACAGATCCCTCAGTAACCAGCAAGTACTTCTGTTTGGAGGTCCTCTGCTACTTGTGCTGAACAGTGTCTTGTCACAGACAGAATAGCACAAGAGGGGACCACGAGCTGCAGCATGTCTGGATAGTCGGTAAAAACAGCCAGCACAGCAAGCACGCCTCACCTGTACTGGCACAGAGGAGGTTCAGCCCTCACCAAGACTGTAAAGCTAAATAATTGGAAGGAGGCCATTTACAACTGCAAATGCAAGAAACGCCTTTGTAACCCTGGAGTCCAGCTAGAGCATGCATTCTCCACATTAAGGCCTGCTGATTTAATGACAATATAAACGCTGTCTTTTGCTGTCTTCCTGCAGGAACTCAGGGGCTTCACGATGGCTCCCAATCTGCATAACTAAGCCTTCACAATCTTCTCTACATACACTGAACAGAAACAGTTAGACCAAACCTAGAAAACGAAAAAACTCAAAAGACAAATGGAATACTGCAGGCAATGAAATGACAAAGCACCAGACTAGGAGCAACAAAGGAAATGCTGACAGCTGGAATGTGCAGCAAAAGTAAGGCGAAAGCAGACTGTACACTACAAAGCTCAAGGTAAGAGGAAGTGCTGAGCCAGACCTCATCTCGGAGACAGATAAAGCAGATGGAATAAAGAACCATCAGCAGAACAATTGAAAACAAACACCTATTGCATAAACCTCTCAAACAGAAAGGCAGTAGCAAATGTACACGTGAAATACAAAGCCCCTAAACGTTCCGTAAATCAGCCCTACAAGTCCAGAGACCCTTGCTCTCCTTAATGGCATTGCACTGTTGATATGAGTGATACCATCTCAATTGCAACCTAAGAGAAAGGGGATTCTAAAGCTTTACACTGTGGAAATCTACTGAAGTCAAATTACTACAGCTAACAATTTGCTACCAAGCCTTTGCGTGCTGCTTCGTCACTGCTGGCAAGCGCACTGGGCAGGCACATTGTGAGCTGCCTGGTTGCACCAGCCAATGCATGTGCTGAGGGAAGGAGCATGCTGTGTCTTGATTCCTCTGCCTACAGGCAAACACAAATTATGCGTGCAAAACCCTGCAACAAATGACCAAACACCTTGCCACTGCAAATGCCTTCGTGTAAGGCGCCGTGACTCAGTTTGCTGGTAGGCCCTCTAACGAAATCTATTTTACTGAGGTAAGGAAAATCTGAGCAAAGTCAAATTTAAGCTGTACGAACACCTGCAAGAATTTCCAAATGCCTGGGTTTTTATGCAGCCAAGACCTGCTTGTTTGGGCAGGTGCTACCAGTGCTATGGGAGCGTCCATGGCGCAAATTCCTCTGCTCAACCACCTTCACAAGGGAAAGGTGCCCTGGTTTCTGCTTGAAACACAACAGCTACAGAATGGCTGGTCTGAAAAAGCTGCAGTTTTTCTGCTCAGACTCCCCTCAGTACCTGAGGTTTCCTCTAGGCTAAGTCTCTAGCAGGGCTTAGTAACAACAGCTGGAGGCTCTCCTTCAAGGCAAACGCATTTCTTTAAGAGCTCATGTTGTTTCAGACCCAGTTCTACCACAGACTATTCCTCAGTATTATTTTCTCTTATTTAAGGTTACGTGAATTCTGTGAATACGTGCCCACCAAAAGATACAGAATGGGTCTTACATTACACAACGTTTTGTTAAAAACAAGTCCTTAAGCATGCAGGGAACCCTTTACAAGTGCAGTGTAACCACCAAGTGACTCTCTGACATAGTGGTTTTAATAATGCCATCTCTTCCCATAAATCTATTCACAACAGTGACTCCAATTGCACAGGTTGGCAGCACAATTCTCTGCTGATCTTTCTGACACTGTTGCACTGTATTTATGCTGTAAATCAGACAAATCTCCCTGTAATTTCTGAAAAGATTCCAGTTTGTATTCAGGTGTGTAAGCAGTTTTTCTGTAAAATATCTGAGAATTGAACAGGCTTTTGTAGTACATACATAATAAATTCTCTGAGCTATTCCTCTCTGAGAAAATGTACTTTAAGGCAGAAGATTTAGAGTATTCTTCATTTCCACATTCATTTGAATAAGAATAGGACGTTAGCAGGCGTAGCTGAAACTACAAAATAATCTCCCGTATGCTACACTAGGCTTTCACAGTTACCAGCAGGTCCTGCTATAAGAATTAGGTCAAGTATATTGCAATGTGCCCAGAGCGCTACCTACTTCTATACAACACGGTTTTATGTACTTACACTGGCTTTCAAAGCAACATCAGCATCAAATAATCTCCCTGACCTTCTACTCTGCTATTCATTTACCTTAATCCCAGATCCTTTGAATATATATATTTGAAATATAATCTTTCAAAGACATTGAGTGGTCAGGACAAGGTATTCAACCACGTGCCTGTCAACAGAACTCACACACTTAAATTATGGCATGTTTTCACACACTTTATGAATGGAGTCCTGATCCCACACGTGGAGTACAAGTAGTAAGAGTAAAAAGTTAGTAGATAATATAATTTTGTATTTTTTAGAATGGAATTGCAGTGTTTGTAGAAACCGTAGCTTTCCATGTTTCACAGTACGCTGAGATGCAGTTTCTACACAACTAACCAAACCTGTACTGAACAGACAGATCTTTTTAAATCTGGGGGAAAAAAAAGATTAAATCACTCACTGTCCAAGCACGTCTAGAGGCTCGTTGTGAGTTCATGAGATCACAGAAAGAAAGAAGTCAAGAGGGTGGAAGCTGTTCAGTGCTACAGACAAGTCAGGGCTGCAGCAAGGACAGAAAGCTTACCTGAAGCCAGTTTCATTAATCCCCATTCCTCATAAACACATGCAAATTCTCACACCCAGGAAGACTTCTCACATATCTGAATTCTGTAAGGGCTCCTATGATTGCAAAATTGCAAAAGTGGATGTAACAGAATTTCCCAGATGTGAAGGACACACACTTCTGAAAGCAAGCTTCAAATTCTGATGAATTTAAAATGCCAAGACTAAATTAATCCCCAAGTTGAAGCTATGATTCAAAATACAAAACAAACAAAAACAAACTCAAAATCACTCTTGACTTTTTGCTTAACTTTTTTCCAAGTGTTCAAAGTAAATGATGACACTGAACTAGATCCATCACTTCCACTTGTAATCATCGTTGATTTCATCTTTGTGCCTCCCTGTCCTTGACAAGCATCCATTTCTAGCTCCCTGTAAAAGAATTGCTTGGCAAATGTACATACTGAAAGAGAGGCTTATTTCCACATCGTACATAGTTTGCTATAACTTCAAAATGTCAAAATTTAAGCATGAGTAAGCTGAGAGCTCTCATTTGATGCGAACTTTATCTTTTCACTTTTTAAACAATAATTAATTGCCTCTCAACTGTCAACTTGAATTACACATTATTAACTACACAAACTATTAGCCTTTGACATTAACAGTTCTGCTCGCTCACTCCTTCAATACCATTCAGATTTGACTGCAAAACTACTTTTACCAGCCCAATACTGCCTGTTTCAGAAAGCAGTAAATGGATTCTCACCACTTCTGCAGCTGCCCCCACCCTCACCAAGGTCTTGACATGCCTGCAAAGATTGGAAATGCTGTTACCGTTGTTTAGGTACTAAAATGTGAGGTTATCTCAGCAGATCACTCCCACTCCAGCTGCTTTGCTGGCTTATGCAAGACATAAGCTGTAAAAACTGTGCTTCGTGGCCTTTGCCTGTTTGCTACTAAATTAATCTGTTTTCTTTGCACGTCCTTGGCTTCTCTAACACTGGCAACTGCTCATCTTTTATGCCATTCCTTTCTATCATTCCAAGTCCGCGTTAGGGGACAAAAAGACATTTTGCAGTTCACTGAAGAAACTTCAGCTGCTCAAAATGAAAAATGTGAGTGATTCATTTGCTTTTGCATCCTGAAATCCAGTTGTTTGGTAGCTAGAACTGTGCTTGCAATGATTATTTTCAGCCAACTTGAAAATGATGAAACTGTCTTAACTAGCTGTTCATTTAAGAGAGAGACAGAAAATAAGACCAATGAGGATTTAAGAGATGAGCACGCAAGGCTACATTAAGCCCATCTCTTTCTTTCCTGCTGCATCCCCACCTCTCCCACTCTGGGTGCTTTGCTAGCCATAAATTTTGATGTATCTTCTCCACCAGGGAAAAGGGAAGTAAAACTCCTCAAAGAGGAGAAAAAGTTCCCTCCAGAGTTGTCTTCTGCTTATAATGCATTTTGTACTGCTGCGAGCAATTTGCTTTTTAGAGCTGTTTTTACTGTACAACATCCTACTCCCTGTGGAACCTACTCCCGAGGGATTTTTCCACAGCTACCTACTTAGAAAAGTGATTTATGTGCGGATCATGACACGCACAAGGCACCGCTGCGCCCAAGAAGAGAGGAAACAAAATGAAACCCACTCAACCTTGAAGATCTGCCTCCCACCAGGAGAGCAGGTGGCTTCAGGTCTGCTGTACCGCTTTGAAGTCTCCGTTTGTACCGCTGAAGAGCAGAACAGCAGCCCTGCAGGCAGAACTGGAGAGAGCACGGCGCGATGGTCAAGAGAATACGGAGCAAAGCTCATACGTACAGAAGACTACTTCAGAAGATGGTACTCCCCGGGGTGAACAGCTTGAGACAAATTAGCAATGCAGTACTGATGTATCTGTAGATTACATTTGACAGTACTCAGACAGCTGTGGCCTTCCAATGGAAGGCAAGGCTCTAAATACTGCTCTTCCTGCAGTAAAGTAATTCAACATGGGACTGAGGGTGGTAGGCTTTCTCAGAGAAGCTAAAGGGGAGGAAAAACCTCTTCTTCATTATTTTCATGTGCTCTGCCTGCAAATACCCTGAATAAGCCTCTCCAGGATTCAGGAAACTAACTAAAGTGGGATGACTCAGGCTTTCGCATCTGAAAAAGAAAATGTTGCTATTGCCAGTGTCTGTTCTGCCTCAGACAGCACAAGCACATCTGTAATACAATTTGTAGCACACCCACAGCGCTCACAGACAAAAATGGAGAATCATTTCTTGCAGAGATTAATAGCGTTTCCTCCAGGTGGGAAACAACACAGAACAGAACAAAAACACGCACACAAAAAACTGACACAAGAAACAAACCCAGCGTGGAAACTTAAAATAATTCCCCCTTTTGCTGTCTGTGAACAGAATGCCCGAAACAGTAATAGAGAAATCTAGAAATTAAAAGTACTGGGTCCCTTTTCCAATTCTGCTATTGATTTTCCATATTCTCCCAAGGAAGTTACTTAAAACCTATGTGCCTATATGTATTTACCTGGAAAGAATTCTCTACTGTTCTTCATAGCTTTGCCAAAGGTTCAGTATGAAAACTTCAGAAAAGACATGCTGAGCTACCAAAAAACTACCTACAGCATGTATCCATTTTTGCAGTGTCCCTCTGTGTGTGCAGCTCATGGCCATTAACACAAGCAATCTCAACTCAGCTGGCTGTCTGAAGAGGGCCCTGCTACAGTGGGTACTCAGTTGTCCAAAGGAGCCTTGAAAACTATCTCAGATCCTCTAAGAAGGTAACCACAGAACATTCTGACTGTCTGCCACACAGTCCCAGCAGACAAAACTCTCGACATTCTTACAGGGACGTGTACATGCCGGTGTGCATTTGTAACACAAACAAGGTTTGATTAGACTTGATCACTAAAGGCATGGGGAGCTATCTTTAGCAGAACAAGAAAGCAGAGACAACACAGAAAGGTGCAAGTAAACAAACAGCCTTTGTGATAGCACACTGGCAAAGGCCACAGCAAACAGATGAAGTCTTGCTGAGTAGGTTAAATGATTCATCCTACCTCATGCTCATTGTAACTGCAGGACTATTGTCAGGTCTTTCATTTATAGAATAAATAACCATTCTGAAAAAATAAATACAGAGAAAGCAAAACAAAACACTGTAACTGCCTTTTTATGACAATCCAATTCCCTGAAAACTCATTCTTCTCAATTTGCCTTCCTTTATTAAAAGCACACATGCCAAGTTGAGATAACATCTCCTACTGTTATAATTTTGATCTACGCAGCAATTCACGGTGTGCTCTGTGTCAGCTCTGGTGCAATCTTTGGCTCTGATTCTGCATAGAAACATGCAGGCAGTCCTGCACGCTTCACAGCCTGTGACTATACTTACAGCACTTGCATTAAAAAATAATAATAAATACGTGGAATTAACCAACTTAATTTTCCTCCTGAAACTTCCCCTGCGTTTTGAAAAGAGCATTTAGAAACTGTGCTCTGAAAGCAGACTTTGAGGGGAACGTGTCAGCAGTTTGCGTTGTGCCCCTAATTAAACCAGCATATTCATGCTCTTTATAAATTCCTTCTGTAGCCACAACGTAATTGCTTCTATATGTCAATTTCCAGTGTACGCAAACGTTTTCATATGCATTATCAGCACCGCCTTGCTGACTGCTGAAGATAAGGCTCTTGTCTAGCAGTGCCAAGGAGACTTAAGCTTCCTCTGCCATGTAACAATGAGAAATGGGAGCCATCCAGAGAGCCTTCTGCCCCTCCAGAAAAAGCTCTAACTATGCACAAATGCAACCTTTTCTAGATTTTTTTTTTTTAAACAGACAACACTAAGAATATACTTTTTCCTTCTTGTTCTTCCCTGAACTAGCATCCCTTAAACAAAATGTCACAGAATGGCCTGGGTTGAAAAGGACCGCAATGATCATCCAGTTCCAATCCCCCTGCCATGGGCAGGGTCTCCAGCCACTAGACCGGGCTGCCCAGAGCCAACATCCAGCCTCGATGTCCTTAATTCTTGTTGCAACTCCTTCAAATACTGTTTTATGTTCCTTCGGGGATTGCTGCTTTCTGCAGTTGGACAGCCTTTCACATATATCTGAATGTATGTCCTCAAATTTTCAACAAGTTCAGAGAATGATTACTGCTATAGTCAAAAGTCTAATTTATCTTCTTGCAGTTTTGGAGGAAGAAAAAAAGAATCTATCTTGGCAAATGAAAATCCAGAAATGGCTTACAGCCAACCATCAAGAAAACACAGAAACTCAAAGCAACAGAACATCCTGTACACCGAACACCAGGAACAGCAGCGGGCTGTGTAACTTCTCTGTGCCACTGAAGAGACACCATTTATTGTTAGTCAAATCCAGTTACTGTCCCATTTCAGGCTATGCCACATCCAACCAAGAGAGCAGGCTTTGTCCACGGGTGAGGAATCAAATCAAAAGTCATCCAATATAAACAATTCAACTCCTATATGTTTCTGTTCAACCATCTGTAAAAATGGATATTTTATCATCTGGGTCTGCAAAACGCGTGGATGAAAATCATACATAACAATAATCTGTCAGCATACACCTCAATAGCACGGCACAACAGAATAAATTCCCCATAGTGTTGTACGTACAAAGTCTGCCCTCCTCATGACAGAGCTGTAATACACTACCTGAAAAATGCATTTTCAGAGCAAGATGTTATCATAATGTTGGGGAAGGACAGAAGCAATTTTACCTGATGTCCCCTTACACTTCAAAAATTATTTTCTAGAGACAAATCAAGTGAGCACTGCTGAAGTATCCTTTCCTGTATGGTTTTACCTTTTTTTTTTTTTTTTTTAATGAGGAGATGTATTTTCCACAGAAAAGGAGTGGCAAAGAAACCCATGAAAGTAATTTCTACTGTAGTGCATACATAGAATTTTCCCATCATGAGATAAGTTCAGGATATTATTTTAGAAACACTAAATCTGAATTGGAATTTTAAACTACAATTCCACTGAACAAGAGAATAATGGGAAACAGCTCATACAAACAACAATTTTGTTTCACAAAGCAGTTATATTATTCTACATCGGTACCATATAGCTTAGTATTTGATTTCAGAGTTATCAGGCACAGGATTTGGTTTGTGTACATCAGAGAGAAAATTAAAAATATATTCAAAGTAAAAGGTGTTCATATTATATAAAACTGAGAAAAAACAATAAACGCTAATTTTTACAGCTTGGCTCTAATGAAAGGAAGGCTTTATTGCAGTCATGTTACAACCTGAGTTGTTCTCTTGATGTCTTTTTTACTATAGCAAGTAATAAATAAGGTGGTCAGGGTTCAAGAACAAGTAATTTATTACTAAATTTATGGAAGGCTCCACTACAGAAATCAATAAACAGCAGCTAAAGAAGGCATTATGAATAAAACAGTTTCCTCATAATACTAACTGTTATGGTAATACAGGTAAATAGGTGACTCTATTTGAGAACATGGCAAATACTCGCTCTATGTAGTAAGTATATTCCAAATCAATCTATGAAATGTAATTTGAATATGTTACTTAACAGTTTATAGATTACCTCAGTGCTGAGGTAGGTTAAGTTCTGTCCCATCTTTTTGCAAAGTCACATCTAAATGCAGAGGGTTCTCTGGACCTGTTCAATGTCATTCACACTTCCAAGTCTGACCCTTTCACATGCAAGTCCACAGTGGAAACTGCTTTTCAGAAAGACTCGAAAAAAATATCTACATCAATTAGAAGTCTGAAAGAGTGCATAAATGTAGGTGCTCAATTAAATATGGCCATTCCAGAAACTTTGTTTTTGCTAAAATAAGCATTATCAATCTATCTATATGTGCAATATATACATATTAGATTGATTAATATATGCTTGATCTCTGCTAGTAGATGAAACAAGAAAGGTGCAAAGAGACACTGTTGTCTACTTCCATTACTAAGGAACAGAGGGGCTGGAAGGTACTGTCACTATTCATTACATAGACAAAGATTATTTTCATGTAAAGCTTCTTTCTAGAAAAACAAACATGTCAACACACCAACACTGCCAGAGAAATAACTGATGAAAAAGCAGATTATTCACTGGCCTCATTTGGTAACAGGATGCCAGTATGTGAAGAGAACTGAAGGTTACTGCATTTAAACAGAATTCCTCATAGAGACCCAGGGTGGGGACCATCTAGATGGCTAAGAGATTGGGAGAAAAGAGCATAGGGATTCAGGCCCTGGACAACTTGATGTAGCTGTGCTCTGTTCATTGCAGGAGAGTTGAATTAGATGGCCTTCAGAGGTCCCTTCCAACGCCAAGGATTCCATGATTACTATGAATCATAAACCAGGCATGAGACTAAGTGCCATGCTACTGCATTAAGAACAACTGTTGTACTGCCAATTCAAACAATGGTGTTCTACCAACCCTTTCCGTCCATTCGGCCCTGCTAAGACTTCAGGTGTAATCATGGTCAGATTTTGGTACTGTTCTTAAAACAAACAAACAAACAAACAAAAAAACCATATAAAAATCCAGAAAAAAAGCAGTGATGGTTGTGGATGGTCAAAAGAACCACCCCTGGTGCTGGAAAGTAGCAGTGTTTAACTTGTGAAGGAGGGGAAAAAAAAGACAAAATGCTCTTCATAAATTCAAAAAGTTGCTGTCAAGACAACAAAAGTTAGAGCGAGATGTCTGTGAGATACCAGTGAAAATACTTAGTGGTAAGGACTGCGCGCCCTAGAATAATTTGCCTAGGGACACTGTGGAATTAACATGTTGGAATAGATTTAAGAACAGGCCGGATCAAAACCTGTCGGGAATAATAAGCACTGAGTCTGTCTTGAGGCAAAGGATGCACCTGGTAATTTTTCAAAACTTTAAGATGAAACTAAGGTGAATTTCATGCCATATGACATTATAAAATACAGAGACCAAGGCAGCAGATTATGTTTGGCCATCCTCAACCACCACAACAGCAACAACAAAGATCTTGCTTTAATTGTGTTTCACTTCTGGTTTATCCATTTCACACACAAGTACAAAGAGAACTTCCACTCCTCCGTTTGCAGTATGAGACACTTATCTAAGAGCAGGAATTTGCAACCTTAATCTGGTATGGCTGAGATACAGACAGCTTATGGCAATGTCTCATTCGAAACTAAAAGAAGGATAGTGTTTTAAGGGATATCTTACTTGTGCATCATCAATTCATCAGTCTTCAAGGGAGTGCTTTACATAGACTTCTGAGCTTTTAGACTCCTTCTATTGCTATTTTGCAGAACTAGCATAGCTGCTCTCACAAAGCTCCTGCTTTTCATGAGATACTTGGGGAGGGAACAATGAGAAGGATAAGGAACATAGAAAGGTAGAAGAGAAGTATGGCACATGAGGCACTCAAAGAAAGGAGAAAGCAAAGCACGCGGGATGAAGTGAAAGAAGAAAAGGTGCTGAAAGAACTCTTCTACTCTGAGTAGTGATGAAAGAAAGGGTTGTGAAGCTTTGAAAACATGCACAGAATCACAGAACTACAGAATAGTTTTTGTTGGAAGAGACCTTAAATCCCACTGAGTACCAACTCCCTTACCATGGGGTAGAGATCAGGCTGCCCAGGACCCCATCCAACCTGGCCTTGAACACCTTCATGGATGGGGTATCCACAGCTTCTCTGGGCAGCCTATGCCACTGCCTCACAGTGCAGAAGGTGAAGTGCAGCAAAGAGCATGTGTGGAGTAAAATCAGAGAGGTAGAAAGACATAGGCTGAGTTGCTAAGGGAAGGGATCAAAGAGGAATGGGCTCGGAACTTAGAACAGCCTTGAGAAAATTGATGGCAAAAAAAGGAGAGTTATTGTGAGCAAAAGATGGGGTCTTCTCTCTTAGTTTTGAGACTCCTATAACAAGGTAATACAGAGGCACTATCTGAATTACTACTGAGGGGTGTGTATGTGATAACTGTGGAATAACTAAGCTTCCTAACGTATCTTATCCTACACGCCTCCTGGGAAAGAGGCTGACAAAACTAGTGCTGGTAATCAAAGCCCTTCATCTGCCATTTATCAGCTCCGTAAGACAGTGGAAACAGGAGTCTTAAAATCAGTAGAGCAATATAAATTTGTATCATGTTACTCGTTCACAACATCCCCCATTTTGAATATCTCGTTCATCATAACTGCATTCAAGTCTATGTGAAACTGCTGGTAACAGAAGGTGAAAAAAGATTAACAGGCTTATGTTTCAAGGAACTTTTTTTTTTTTTGGTGAAATTTCTTTCTTAAGGTTTCTACATTCTTCCTCAAAAGGGTTCAGCATGTTCTGAAGGTAATGAACCAGCTGCCAGTCGTGCCAGCCTTGCTCAGTCCTCAAATGAGCAACAGCAGCTACTGACTCCAGGATAAGCAGCTGTCAATCATGCCAAGTCACTTCAGCCAAGATAAAAAAAATCAACTTTCTTAGTTAACATAAGATGATTTTTTTTCACACCTTCACTGTAGCTACCAAACTTTACCAAAGTTGGAAATACAAACATTGAGTAGATTCCCTAAAACTTCTAGTAGGTCACTTTTAATAAAAAGAGCTATCAAAATTATGTGAAAACCTCATGAGTCACAATTGTTGTCAAGAAATCCCAATTTGATTTTCCATTCCTCTGTTTAGGTGATTTAAAGACCACTTTATGTAAGACATCCTATTAGCTTTACAGCCTCCTTCGGTGTTTCTATTAGGTCTTAAGTGAAACGTACCATTTACCTGAGATTGAAGAGGTGAGTCAAGACATCTCATCTTGTATCATTCCATCTGGAGTATGAATAATCCAAGATTCTATGAGCTCAGAGGTGAGAACTTCAGTGTTACAAACGTTACATTATCTAAAGCATTGTCAGAATAGAATATATGCTCATATAGAAAAGGAATTATGTGAACATTATCACCAAACTCTTCAGGTTTTACTCATTGGACAAGCTTTTTCTCCCTGCAAGTGAATGAAGCCAGTAATTTACAAGGTATCCCTCAGGCGACAAAGACCAACCAGGATGAATTGCATTAGCATTAAGACACGGAATGGCCCTGTCTTGTATAAGATTAAATTCAGGTTTTTTTTTTTTTTTTTTTTTTAAGATGGAAATTGTTAGGCCCCAGGTTCTAGGAAACTGCTGTAATTCCATATAGAAAATACTATACTATTTTCAAGTCTGCTAGAAGGTGAAAAAGGACAGTGGTCATAAAATGGTAAAGGGAAAAAAGGTGTTAAAAAAAATAATTACAAACATCCTAGAGAAGATGACAAAAAATTCAAGAATATTAACTTGTAAAGGGAATCCATAAGCTTATATGTAGAAAGTTTGAAAAATGCTGTAATGATCTCTGATGAAAGTTTTCACACTCAAAAGAGAGCTCAAGCGCTACTACTGTGCAACTAGAAATATCCTTTTAAAAGTATTATCTACAACTACCTTGAAGATAATGATAAAGCATTCTTCAGTGCTAAAAGTACCCTGAGACTCATTAGAGAAGTGTTAAAGAAGCTGTTTATGTCAAAGGCCGAAAGGAAACACAACACTGAACTTGCTCTATGCAAAATTATTCAGAAAGCGAATTGAGACGTCTTACCCTCACTGCAGTCCTCTTCCTGTCAAAAAAGGCCACTACTAAATAATTCTCATGATAGAAATCTGAGTAATTTCAGGTAGAAGAATCTCAATGTCAGCACTACTAAGCAGAGAAGATCAATTGTGTTTGCACTATTTAGAGACAACAATAACTGTTTCCTGTTCCATTTAGCATAAACATAAAAGAAAACACAAAGGGTGTTTCCTACTATACTTCACTGTTTCCCATGAAAGCGACTTCATTATGGACCTTAGATTTTCAGTATCACCCATTCAGCTAAAATGCCTTCCTGCTTTCTTTTGCATTGGCTGCCTGACTTATGGTCAGGAAAACAGTTACATTTTTGTAATTTCTAGGAGTAGAAGATAACCTACAGATGTATATGCTCTGCCACTGCTCCAAAGGAGGTTATAGTGCAGTAAATACATATGGTATTCCAGAATCTTATGTTTTTACAGAGCTCCTGCAGTTTAATCTTAAAAGAATAATAACAGATTCTTCTTATTTTATGAAGCTGAACTAAGAGAGAGCTAACCTCAACTCTTGTTTTCTAAGGACTTTCAAGTATATAAAAGTCTGTGAAGAAAGAGTTCCAACTTTGCATGCCTCTACTTTCAAACTCATTCATTTCTCTCTTCTCATTGGCTTCGTTTTGGAGCCAGCAAAGTTTCAGAGCAACCAATCATAACAGGAATTGGAGCCTTGACAGTGGCTCACAGACAGCCTCTGCTGCAGCACTTGTAAGGAAAAGGTCAAAACTGTTATTCAAAACCTCCATGTTATATTGTTACAGCATCCTTATCAACATGGTTAGTACACCTCTCATATAAGTAAAAATAGCATAAGGCTTTGTGGCAATTTTTTCTCTTGCAGCCTTAAGGGTGCATCACCTCCTTTTCTTTATCTTATCTCAATTTACTAGTGATATACTCATTAAATCTTTTACCATTTCACTTTTCACCCTTGTAATAAAACAGTGGCCAAATTCTCAGCTTTCCTCTTCTTCCTCCTGACAAACTCAGTGAGAGGTCCAGCTCCTGGGTCACCTGCTCCAGACTCACTTGGATTCCTTACTATACTCTCTCATGCCCCAAAGCTGAGGCTCCTTCCTTCAGTACACATCATCTCTGGACATGCCTGAACAGTCTATGTATTCTAACAAACCCTGTAACAGCAGCAAATTGCCAAGAGGAAGCTTCAAGGAGCATATCCAATTGCCAATATCTACCTTCATCTTTTTCTCCTTCCAACCTCCCTTATACCCTTCTAACTAAAACTTCAGTGAGAAAAACTTAAGGCTACTTCACTCTCGTAACAACTCTTTACCTTATCCAAACTCTAACATATTGAACTATTATTTTTTTTTCCTGCATGTTTTCAACAGCATTTTCCATCTTTAACTACGTTTTCCATTTTCATTTATACGGTATTAAAAGCATTTTGAAGAATATTAACATTAAAATTTAATGGCAAATTAGGGTAACTGCTGAAAGACACATGTAGACTACAAGAGCAAAGGTGTAAATTAACAGCCATCACCTGCTATTCAAAAGCCAGAACAAAATTAACCCAGTATTGCTGAACATCTCAGTTCAATGGAGTTAAAACCAAAGTTATTAAGTCTCCTAAATATGCTCATCCAGTCAAGCAGAAAGGTAAGTTCTAGCCCTGCTGTTAACTTGGATGGCTGATCATAAACAGAGATCAAGGGAGATAATATGCCTGTAATCATCTCCCTTACAAAGAGTTATCCAAACTAGTTATGGAGTTAAAAATAGCAGCAAAGAAAAATAAACTTGAATTTTGCTAGAGGGTCATCAGGCTTGGCTCCTCTATACAGTATCATTCTGAAGTGATGCACTGAAAACACATACACACATTAAAAAAGGAGCCAAAACCCAATGGTCTGAGATTCGTGTTCCTACTCCATTCCTAATAAAACTGTTTAGCCTTGTTAAAAAAAACTTACATTTTTTAAACTGCAAATGAAAATATAAAATAAGATTTACTAGTCTCGTGGAAGAGATGCTTGCACTGAAGACAAAACACTGGTGTTCCCATTGCTGCTCCAGGAACTGTTTATATATGCGAACTATATTGATCAACAGATAAGATACAAACAACTATGGAATATTAAAGGCACTCCAAGATAAGAGATCAGTATTCAGGTTTCCTCAGGCAAAGAAAAGAACTGAACTTTGGTTTTCTACACCTCTGCTTCAAACCAGCGCTTCCTACTACTTTGCAAACCATGCCCCTTGTTTCTCATACTTTCCCACAGGTGTTCAAAATGAAATACTTAATTTGGTTCTAACTGAAACAGCATGCTTTTCAGCCAACTGATGTTCCAGTGAAACCAATGCATTTTTGAGGAAATGTAAACCCACTCTACAGAGAAGTAACACAGCTCTCTACTTCTTCATATCAGCACGATCCCTTCCATGTATCGGACAATTATTTAAGTAGAGGCAGAATGGCAGACATAATAGATGGCTGACAGTGGGCTACTGACTAACAGAGCTAGATTCTTCTATAACTCAAAGAGAAAAATAATGTTCTCTGAAAGGTGCTAGATCTGAAATACTACAGTGATCTTGCATAATCTTAAGAAATGTCTGACTTCAAAGAAATAAGAAGCATATGATAGTGGACTGGACTTCAGGCTTGAGCTGCAGGTCATCCAGATGGTTCATCACTCACTGGTCATACACTAATTAATTACTTAGGTCTTGTGATCAATATTTGTTTACAGCTACTCTAGGTTAGACCCATTAGATGGTTAGATGCCATTACTCGTAAAGCTTTTCTGAATTTACTACAAATTTTGTTGAAAACTAAATAATTACAATGAAAAATTAGGGAATTACAAAGGTAAATCTTCATCAGCAACAGAATCTCAGGAAAGAGAGGCCTAAATAGAGTTAGTAGTACTCAAGTTATTAATCTCAATGGACACAACAGAGGCTAATTAATGTTTGTAAAGTGCTATGAAGTTGGAAAATGCTATACTGAGTAGATAGAGAACTATTTTTTTGAGCTTCTGCGTAGGCTAGCAACTGAAGGTTCTAATTACATTGTTCAGCACAGGAATGGAATGGTGATTGACTTCCTTCTTACATCTCATTGGCACGACTTCCAGCAACTCCTTCACACTGTTTAACTTTAAAAGCTATCTTTTCTGTCAAAATGGATTTGAACTATGGCTTAATATTTGCTTTGATACCAGAACAAGGAGATACCTAAACACCTCTGGAGGTATCCCAAGACAGAAAGCTGACTGAAGACTGAAATGTGTCACTTGAGTTGAAGGGGAGATAGACCTCTTTCAAATAACTGTTTAAATTAACAACCTAGATTTTCTTGAAGGAAAATTCCATTTTTTTTTCTTTTGCTAGCTTTTTAATCTGCTTAATTAATCTTGGTGGCATGAAAAGCTTGTCTGTTTTTCCATTTGTATCCACTGTTTTCCTAAGTCATTTTTCCTGCAAACACTGCTTTCTGCACATCCTTCAGTGAACCTGATTACACAACTATATTGCCATTTTCTTCATGTGGAGGCTAAACCTAATGATTACAACTATCGTCTCATCAGGAGCTTCAACAGCAACAGGCAAGAGACACAGATGTAAATGAAAACTATATCTGATCTAGTGGGTGGCAACCCTGCCCACCACTGTGGTTTGGAGCTGGATGATCTTTAAAGTCCCTTCCAACCCAAGCTACTCTGTGATTCTTTTCTATGAACATTACTACTATGTATCTCATAAGGATCTTATGCAGTCCAAATTCTGTTAATAATTTCAAGTCTTTCTTCTTTGGTTAGTTGCTAATCCATGACTGATTTTGCTTATCATGCACAGCAATGAAAGAAATTCATCCTTGTGATAAGGTACTGAAAATGAATCCTGTTTCAACAGTATCCATCAAAGGTATCCAAAGGTAACCATTCATTTTCATATGTATATCAAAACAAGGTTATTACTTTCAATTACTACTGAGTGGCTATTATGCAATTTGCTTGAACATCAAAAAATGACTTAAGATTCAAGGAAAATCCAGATACAGAAATCACATATTACTTTGTTTCCTTATGCAAGCTACAGCTGCAATCTAAACAGTGGGGGAAAACTTAGAAATATAAATAAAGAGGGATACGGCAAACAGGAATCAGGAAGAGGGGCTCCCATCTTAAACTCATCCCTTTTATTATTTTGTGGAAAACAGACTGATCAATCACCAAATCACATATCTTCAAAATGCTTGCATTCTCCTTCAAACACAAAATTCACAGACTGCCTTGTTTGAAATGGAACATTTCTCTGTGTGCTTCAGGCAATGCTGCTGAAACAGGAAACCCTGCACAACACTGAAAAGAAAGATAAAGCATAGGGAGATCAAAAGCAGAACTGTGCAGCAGCAGAATCTACATCATGAAGATCAGGGCCAGACTGGCAAAAAAAAAAAAAAAAAAAAAAAGAAACCAAACCTTTTGAGTTTGCAGATGGAAGTCTGCTTTGCTCTGGGCACCTTTGCTGGCAGCGTCCTTCTGCTGCAAAGAAACAGACTTTCCAAAGTACATCCAGATGTGTGCAAATACTCATGATGTGTTTCTCATTCCCCCTGGAACACGATCTTGATTTATTCCTAATTTTGATTTGCCTGTTTTCCCTGATAACCTCTAAGTCTGTTATGGTCTCTACAAGCATCTCACTAACTTCAAGACTTCTGTCTTGAGCAATATCCTTCATTATTTCTTGATGACCAGTAGTGCTATTCCTCTACCCAAAGATGCAGGAGAAGTGGAAGTTGGCACAGCAATACTTTGACATCTAAAGCTGCTGTCTTCAGCAGCCATCCTCAGCATGTATTGGACTGGTTGGATGGACTGGTTGGAGGACAGAAGGAAGGATCATAGAAACTGCCTGGGGAACTAGAACTAAACTACATAAAGACAAATAAGGGTAAACTATATATTTCTACTTTTCAGGTTAATTTTTCTGTTGGTTTAGCTGCTATCATGTCACAAAAGTCTGCTCCTCTTCTGACACACCAATATTTTCCCTAAAAGTCTCTATTTAATCCAACAGAATTATAAAAACAGGTACCTGAAGTTAGCTATTTTGAACAAAGGACTGGAAAAATCTTAAGAGATTAACTATCTATAAGATACTGTAAGATACTATCTGTAAGATACTATGTGTATCTTACATCAGAGTTGGCTGCCATTTTATTTCTGCCTGCCCTTATCTTCACACAAGTCACACCAGCGTTTACAGTTAGCTATCAGCATTGTCCCAAGATTTGCTAAAAGACAAACAATTGCCTGCTAAACAAACTCGAGATTGCCTGGAAAATCCAGAAAAGCTGTTAAGTGTGTTCACAACATCCTGGATCTTCACTCCCAAAAACTCAATGGCCTGCCAATACACATCACTGCCCTTCTTACAGTAATATCACTCAGGTGGTTTGGAGTTCTAGCAATGCATGAGAACTTGCGTATCCTCTTATATGATAATTTAATTTGCTCTCTTTCCCCTTTCTAATAACTTTAACCTTTGCAATAAAATCTACCTAATGATCCAGATAGCATGGCTCTCTGCACTGCCATTTTTGCGGTCCTCTCTTAAACTTAGAGAGGAGAAAAGAAAAACAAAATACCCAAAGGGAGCTGATGTTAGTCAAGCGATTCCTCCCACTTCACCCCCCCTCCCCCTCAGGCTCCAATGAGATTAAATCACCGAGTTAATACAAATCTTGTCTGTCAGTTCCAGCTGATATGTAGTGCGTTTAGCGTAAAAGAAAAGCACAGTTAGAATACGTTCAATTGATCTTAAGTTCAAAGTAGAAGTCCTGATAAACGCCAAGAGACAGGACAATCACTACAGATGATGCAATGAGATTGAGAATGAGCAGAAAAGCTTTTATAGCAATAAAGGAAAATTTCTCCCCTCCAAAGTAACCAGTTAAGACTACTCAAAGCAAGTTACCTCTTCTACTTATAACACAGTGTGTGTTTTTTAATAACAGTATTATCAATTCAGAAAGAAATAACACCTTTGATAAACTGCTCACCACAGAACACTGACATTGCCAAAAATACACACATTCAGAAGATCAGAAGTGCTGAACTGAAGATCCTGCTCCAAAAAGCAAGGGCCCTCTGCATGCTCTAAAGGAAGATAAAGGCGCCATAACTGCACAATCTGCTGGGTCTCCAGCCTCTGCACTTCGGCTATGGACAGACAGATTTTGCTTAAGAGATTATTCATAAATGGGCTTCCAAATAGAGACAGTGGTGAGACTGCAGGAGATCATTAGCTTACAGAGCGTGGAGACTTTTTTTCTTTTAACTAAGTTTGAGAGTACTAAGTAGACAACAGACTGCTGAGAACTGCATTCACTTTGCTGTGTATGGAACAAGCCCGGCTTTATTTTCATGCTTAATGCTAGCTCTGTATTTAAATGCCTTTGCTGTCCTGATGTGTGATACATGAGACACTAAAAATAGCCCGTCTGTTCCAGAATATCCATTGTGTCTACCTTTGAAAAGCTCCATTTACAATGAAAAAATATGAGGAATTTAAATTATATAGATAAACCCTAAAATATTGAGACTGAGACCACAATCACAGTAAATCTCTATTATGTATTTCCTACATACGTACATCTGCTTTATGCACCTCATATTTAAGAAAAAAAAAAGTCCTACTTCAACCTATACCGGAGGAAAAAAATGCTTAGAAGTCGACATCTTTGACTACTACTTCTTCTCTCATGTATCTCACTGATAAGGCCTGGAAACTCTCCAACATTTAAGAAGCCTTATCTGTGTGTTCTCCAGTTCTCTTTTTGTGCTGTAGATACCTTTCTAATCCAACTCAGATGTTGTTTATATTTTGGAGGGATCAAGACAAAACAAAACAGTGGGATTCTGCTCCAGGAAGATAGAGGTGTCCTCTTAGGACAAAGGTAAAAGCACGCAACATTGCGTTTGCAAAGCAGAGCTGATAATTTCACGGCAAGGAATAAACTGACTACTTCAGTCTTGGAGATTTTAATGCATGTAAGGCACAAAGAATAGGGGAAGTGGTGAGAGCCAGCCCTAGTGCAGGCACAGGCTGATTCCACAAAGATATTCATTAACTCCAACTTAACTGGCCAACTCCCATAGAGATTTCTTAAACACACATCAATCAGCGACAGCAACAGTTCTGGGTACTTTAGCCTGCTTCAGTGAAGGTTGGCTGAGTTTCTCCAGTGGTCTTGTGATACCGCCAACCAGTAACATAGTATCAAGCAACTTCACCTCTAAGAAGCCTAAAGACTAATTACTCTGTCACTCTAACTACTAATTAATCTGTTTGAGCCACTTTCCCTCTACTTTGCCTTGCTGGACATTTACACGATGATATCATCTACACTGACAACCCTATTTGTCATCAAACAACTGGCTGCTGAGCACCCTCCAAAAATCAAGCGCAGCAAAGCATGAGGGCTACACACTTACACATGTGGGCAGCAAGGCAGGAATTGTACACTGGCTTTACGTTCATTTCTGCTTTCTGACTGTGCATCAGTATATATGCAGATTCATAAAACCAGGCTTTATAGCCTACTAAGGCCTATTTCTAAGATACAGACACTGTACTTTACCATCACGCAGACAGAGATTCTGAATGCTTCCCTTTCCGTGTAAGGCAATGAACTAAATCTATGCAGGGGAAAAAAAAAAGAGGTAAACTGTGTGTCTTGTCACTCCACAATGACAATCATTTCCAACTTATGTAATTTACAAGTCAAAAGATAAGTGCAACTTCCCAGTGCCACAGTCGTAGCTGTCAGAATCCATCAGGAAGCCTCGGGCTGCTCTTTGACTTCGGGATCACCAGCGACAATGCAGGCCTTGGCAGCAGCAGTTAGCTGGCTGCTGTCTGTGATGGATGAGACAACAGAATGCAGTTTGCTCTTTCACAGCTACATCAATATGTCCTGCCCTGCTGACGGGCAGGGCAAACCTGGTTTTGACAGCGAGCCAAGCAGATACGATCCCAAAGACACAAAGGAAGCAAGGATGAGCGGTAACAAGGTGTCATCCTCATGGAGTCACTTTTCTGGCCATAACTGCATTTTAGCAGATGTCCAGCTGAAGATTACCAGTCATACATCCATTACGGCCCAGAAAATTTGCTCTGGCTACTCTGACTGCAGCCAAAAAAACACATGGCGCACAGGAATAGGCCAAATGCTAGGAAACGTGGGCAACTCCCATGCTGTTCACAAACATTTACGTCCAAACCCAAGCACATTCTCCATTACAAAAACAGAGGCAAAATTCCAAAGTGCAAAAAGCACCTATCGTGGTTAGGGACAACTAACAATCCCTGACGGCACTGCCATTTGGAAAAATAATCTGTGTTTAGCTCCAGCTGCAGCTACTGTTCTATTGAAAGATATGCTGCTCTCCCAAACAATTTCATCAAGTGATTTTTATTTCTTAATTCAACATGAGAGCAGGATATCCAGGCAGAAATGACCATGGTCTGATAGGGAAGGTTAGAGAGCTGATTAGGAAACACAGTACACAATGAAGATATCAACACTTGCTCTCAAACATCTCAAACTGTTTTCAAAGTATACAGAAGCAGCAATAAACAGTTCATATTTCTGTCCTTTCAGAGAACAAGCTACAAAGGGCACTCTGGGTGAGCCAGTACGGAATGCCTGTCCCTGGTAAGATGCTGCCAGCTCAGGCACTTACTTCTTTGTTACTGCTCCGGTACAACGGATGCAGCCCCACTGGGCACTTTTGCACCACGCTCAGCCCTTGGTGACTCACTCCTCTTCATTCCTAACTGTGGTCTCCAGCATTTATCACTTACCCTACTTTAAAATCTAAAGGTGTATGCCAATACCTACAAAATTTCTTACACAAAGCACCTGTAGCATTGAGAGAGTTGTCAACAGAGACTCTCCTGTTCTCTGGTTCCTCACCTCACTACAAGGCTTGGGCTTACTTTATGGCACACCTTCTCATGACTCAGGAGCCTTCGTTCTGGCAGAACCCTGGGAATCAGCACTAGTACTACATGTACATCAGCTTTTCTCTGTGCGAGTGCTTGGATAAAGAGAAGGAGAAGACCACCTGTGGGGGGAAAAAGGGCAGAAGTGTAGCCCACCTGCAGCTCTGGCATGTCCCCAATGCAGGGAAGAGGCTAAAGAGCTAGGCAGGGTCCCTCCTCATCCCTGTGAGGAGGGCACTGAATAGCAGAACAAAGCCAGGCTAGAACAATAATATCGGTGCATGATCATTTTCTGACTGTATATATTTGCTACCAGGATAAACTGTGTGAAATTGCTATTTCTCCCTACTTTATTCACAATTCCAAACCTCTACAAGTACACTGTCTTTCCTCAAGCTGCACGGAGAGGAAAGGTATCACAACAAATGAGTCACCTGTTCTGTCTTTCACATTACCACTTTAGAGGACACTTCAGCAGCTCTTCTGTTTAAACCAGTTCTTCATTCTAAAGCATATTATAAGTAGTTATATTCTATCGCAGTGAAAATACATGCCAGTCAGCAAGTCCATCCCTGGCTCCCAGCGTACCTGTCAAATCATACCTACTGGTGACAGCAAGCTTCAGCTGCAGTCAGTGCTGTTGGATGCTGTTGTGGAAGTGAGCTAGTATCTATGATGTCATCTGTTATCAGCACAATGGCTATCTGATGTCCAGAAACCAGATTATGTTGGTGATGGATATAGCAAAAACTCAGTACTAGTTTAAGTCTGAGAGAAGGTATTGCAACTGAAAATTAGAAGTTCAAAAGTCATCACCGGACTACTACAGTGAGGAAACTGGATATGGGAGCCACTGAAGAAGAGTCTGCAGAATGTCTTTTCAAACAGTCAGTTTCTCTGACTATACTTTGTCTTAAACGGAACGAGCTAGTGAATCACTCACGGTCTGTCTTGGGTTAGCTTGCATCTATTTAAACCAGCATGAAGCTCTGCACCTTTGATGTGAGTTAATTAAGCTCAGATGGCTTTCCCCAGACTGGCTTCTGCAGCTTTGGAAGAGAAGGCAGCCAAATTAGGCCCATCTGTCCAAATGGAAGGGAGTCCTCTCCTGCCACAAAGCGTGCCTCATTACTCACGTGCCTCATTACAGGACAGGAGCTTCCTTCCAAGAACCCAAGTGCCAGGAGAGGGAGTTTCATGGCTGGCAACAGCTACCTAACATACCAGGTACGCAGAGGCTTGCACACGAACCACAATTCTCTGCTGCCAGCTGCTACACACAGAAGGGTCCATTTACAAAGGGATTTCCTGCAATCACCTTTTGTTTAACAGTTGGAACTTCTTGGTAAGAACAGATTCGTAAAAGACACTTAATTTCCTTCCCCCCATTTAAAAATAAAGAAGAATTGATCAAACTGGAGGGGGGCTGAGCTGACTCTCTGCCTTGACTCTGCAGCCAGTTTGTATAACTGAAGTCAGTATGAGTTCTGGTAGCCCCTCAGCTGTCAAACTGGAATCCCAAGACAACAGAAAGTATCCTTAAAGTAAACCACATAATCAGGTACAGCTGCTAGAGAATGGGAGGAAAACGTTCCCTGGTTCAGGGGATCTACCAGGATCTGGGGAAACAAAGGCAGAAAACACAATTATGCATCTTCAGCTCTTATACTCCTCTTAAAGGATTTGATCCTGTAGAGGAACTGCAGAAGTTTGATCAGATCCCAGGCTGGCTCTGCCACAGCACTACGTGTCAGTAGGGGTACTAATCATATCATGCTGTCCCAAACAGACAAGATGGGATATGAGATTTACAGCTTGAGATGTTCAAGTAAGAAGTACTGCACTAAATGACAGCATACAAACCTATTCTTTATAAAAATCATTTCGTAACAGAAACACCACAGTGTTCCAAAGCAGAACTACTAGGAACAACTACATAATCGGGTTCACAATTTACATGCTCTGAAATAACTAGAAAACTCAGTTCTGAGTTTCTGTATGTGATATGTGAAAACTACCAGGTAATTACCACAGCAAAACCAGGTACGGTATAATGAAGAATTCCTTCAGTAACCTGCTTAGAGTCAGACAAGTTTTTCTAGGAAACATCTACAAAACTCTAAGTGAAACGTATCATACAGTTGGGAAACATAAACTTAACACAGAAGACCAAACAAATCAGACCTAAAATCTCTTTTCTCTCTGTTACAGACGATTTTTATGAACATCATGAAAACTAATGAAAAGGTTTAAAATGAAAAAAGCACAGCTATCAGTAATTGAGGTTGCTGAAGCGTTTATGTGTGTGAATGCAATCACATATAGTTACTTCCCTGGACAGGAAAGTCACTTTCAAATCATCAAACTGAAATACTGGTGACTCTTTTGAGTCACAAATGGCAATCATTGTTAATAAAGTCATAACCTCTCTACATACCACATCAAGGTCCTGGGAAACCCTCCGTTTGCGCAGCTCTTCCATCCTCTCACACACATCCGTGAAGCAGGTGTTGTAATAATCTGCATACTGCTGTGCGAGGTCATCAATGTTTCCCAGAGACCCATCCTGTGGTGGAGACAAAGGGAAAAAAGGAGAGGTTAATCAATTTAAAAATCAGGTTTAAAAGTAATAGCACAGCTCGGATGGAATCACATCCCTGCAGCACGGGCGGCACACAGCTCGCAGATCATCCCTTCAATGAGTTGTGGTGTCACAGCAGCCCCTCGGGAGCACACGGGTCTCTGCTAAATCTTGCACAGCTGGAACCAGCAGGGACTGCAGTGCACAGTACTATCCCTGGGCACAATCTGCTTCGGTGCGCTCCCACACACAGACAGCCATATTCCATCTGGTTCTCCAAGTAGCTGCCTGCTCACTTCATTGCCAGTCATTACATACGTTTCACCAACCTTATTTACTGGGTGTAGCCCTGCTTTCCTTGACAATCATTAACAGCAATTTCAAACATTAAAACTTCTTGCTTATAAGCACAATCAACCAGACTGCAAACAATTCCAGCCAAATGACGTGAACAGGAGAGTTTATACCACCCACAGAGACACTGTGCCAGTTGGTCTTTTAAGATGCTCTGGAGGAGGAAACAGGCTTCACTCAGTCCCAAACCTCTGCTCTGCTAGGCAAGATTGCCACCTCATTAACAAAATGGCAACAGCCAGGAACCTAATTGCAGTCACCAATTAATTCAGTATTTTTAAATGCTGGATAAATAAAAGGGGAAAAAAGGCAGGATTTTAGAAGTGGCATTAGAAATCTTTGTAAACTTCAGACACGTATGCCAGAGAGGGCAGGGTGGACTAACAACTTTTGGTACAGTAAGCATACACTTAAGTAAACCCAAAACACGGAATGGAGTGCTTCTGTTTCTCTCATTGTCTAATTTATGTAAGAGCATACGATATTGTACACATTCTTTAAAAAGGCATATGTTATTTACATTCTTCAAAAGATAACCTCTACAACTTTGTGTATACATTCTGAGAGATTACCAATATTCTGCAGCGTTATTTCACTGTTGCTATCAGTAAATAGATGCAACACAAACATAAAATTGTCTTCAATATTAAGGAAAAGCCAAGCAATTAAGAAAGCATTTAAAAATAATTATGCTAATAGTATACCTAAGATGCACTGCAGTGTTAACATATGAGCTAAGAGGAAATCTCTTAAACAGAAACCACATCTTACAGAAGCTATTGCCATTTGAAAAGAAATAGTCCTGTTTTCTGTGATATGACTGTGCAGAAGAGGCAGGTCCGCCCTGACGAAGTATCAGTTCCAGGTAACTGGAACAAAACATTCCCACTTCAATCCGAGCGGATGCCTACCAAACCTGAGACTTGCAACACACACTTTCTACTTTTTTGAAGCACATTTCCACATGCCCAGTAGGTATTGAAAATTCCCCAGAACGGTTCCCCAGAAGCATCTGCTGTTCCTTCAAACTAGTGTATATGGCACAGATGGAAAACAACTTGCGTATCACTTGCTGGAGCAGCAGAAGCAAAATAACTACACTAAATACACACGTACACACACACATACTTCTCTATACATGCTTACTCACTTTTTACTGTATTTCCTACCTCTCAACCTGCCAGTGATCTCACATGGGAGTCTCAACTGTTGCAAGATTGAGTTCCTTAGCACAAGAAGATCCCACTTCCAGGACCTTTGGATTTTACACAGCTTCAGACAGACAGCTTTCCATGCCACTGGGGGCAAAACACAGGCATCCTTGAGAAAGACGCTGCAGCCTACCTTGCCTCAGGAGCAGTGGGCAGCAACCACACATCTTCTCCAGCTACTTCCTCCCAGGCCGTCATTTCCCAACAAGCTGGGTAAGAAAATGACTCCCAAACCCACCTGAGCCAGTGGACACTCTGCCAGTGGTCACCGTGGCCTTGGCTGAGCACACAGGTGCTGGTACCATGCTCACACAGGGTGTCTTTCACAGGGTCTGCATGCTCTGTATGGATAAGCAGCTCCACTGTGCCATGGGGGATAAAAAACACCAGACAGAAAAAGTAGCCCACAAACATAACCTTCAGTTGCTCACTGTTGCAGGCGATACAAAAACCTGCATGAGTTTCAAAGAGACAACATGAAACCTGACTCCCAGCCATTCCATCCCAGCACACACTGGGACTTTGTCAGTCTATCTCCTTCCTGAACTCTGGACACCTTTAAATTTCATGTAGTAAATTTACTGGGGAATACATGTGTGTAGTTAAAGTTTATACAGCACAGCAGTTGCTACTTTAAAAAGTTAACTGTAATGACTCTGAAATTGAGTAAAGTACACCAAATCCAAATATATCAGGTGAGCTTCTGTTTAGCTAAGTCAGCTCTACTGCAAGTGGAGTTAAGACTGGGTAAGACAGTAGTCTGCAATGCACAAAGGATCAAACAAAGCTTTGCAAATTCTCTCTTCTCACATATTTTGGCGTAGGGCTTGTGGAGCTTTCTGTAAAGGAGGTCTCCACAAGTCTAAAGACTTGTGACTGTCTCTAGAGGAAAATGAATTTGGTGACAGCTCCCCAATTAAACTCTGCAGACGAAGGGCTGTGCCACTGCAATTGAGCATGTGATAGTAAAGAGCAGCCAACAGAGAAGTGACAAAGGCCACCAGAGCCATGAAGTCTGGAGAAACTGACAACATTTCAATCAAGGCACAGGACTCAAGTGAGGGGCTAAGCTCCAAACACAACTCACGGCAACACTCCAAAAAAGACAAGTCCCGTGTGAAAGAAGGCTTAACATACCGAACAGATGATGGGACAGAAATTGCTTGGAGAAGAGAAGGCTCTGGGGAGACCTCATTATGGCCTTCCAATACTTGAAGGGAGCATAAAAACAGGAGAGGGTACAACTGTTTACGAGGGTGGATAGTGATAGGACAAGGGGGAATGGTTTTAAACTGAGACAGGGGAGGTTCAGGTTGGATATTAGGAGGAATTTTTTCACTCAGAGGGTGGTGACGCACTGGAACAGGCTGCCCAAGGAGGTTGTGGATGCCTCATCCCTGGAGGCATTCAAGGCCAGGCTGGATGTGGCTGTGGGCAGCCTGCTCTGGTGGTTCGCAACCCTGCACATAGCAGGGGGGTTGGAACTCGATGATCATTGTGGTCCTTTTCAACCCAGGCCATTCTATGATTCTGTGAAAATATGATGCCAAAAACGTAAACATTTGTATTTACATCTCAACTTCCCAGGAGGTTGTAGTGGAACATATCGATTAATCTATTTTTTCTCTGTAGCAAAGAGCTTTTCTGAGTTTACATGGAGGATTATCCCAAAAGCACTGCCTTTGTCAGAAGGAAAAACAGATCCACAAGTCAACTGAAGCTAAAGACAGCAAGTATTTCACACCCAGCAGCATCCATTCATGTCACACACACGAAAATAATGCCATAACTGTACAGACAATTATATATCTGATTTACATTACCTCAAATTTTCTCACACAAAGAGCGTTAAATGCATATGATTACCTCCATCATCCACTTCTATTCTTTAAGCACTACTAAAAATATGCAAAACTAAAAAAAATAAAGCTTCATTCTTCTTCATTTTCCTCCTGCACTGATGACAGCTGAGAGGACCTTCATGAGACATCTGGTGATGTCAGCCTGAAGATACAAATAATCAGAAGATGACTTTTGAACTCTAGATTCTTGCTTGTCAATGCCTTGAATTGAAAGCTTCTCCAAGCAGCTCCAAAATCCCTCACACAGACACTGCCCGTGTGCTTTGTGTTCCAGGTCTGTTTCCGAGTGAACTGAGTAAAAAATACCCACATGCAGAACTTCAGCACCCAGCTTAAGAACTCATTCATCTCCTTGCAAGGCAAAGGTGGCAAAGATAATCAGAGGAATTGTCTAGAACATTCTAAAAACTACCTAATTAATACTTTAAAGAGATTTCACCCTGATGCATAAGGAATAAAAGGTGATGTTAATTTTCATAATTTCCTTTGCAAGCCAAAACCTAGAGGATTTTTAAAATAATAGAAATAACAGTCAAAACTCATTTGTTTGCTTATTTCCTTTCTTCCTTATACACAGCCCCACAGTGTGGGCTTGGGTCCAATACAAAAACAGACTTGAATCGACACCTCAGTTTCACAGCTATGAAAATAGCATACAGCTATTTGATACCAAAACCAACAAGCCAGTGTAACTTAAAAGTAAGCCTTCAGTTATGTGCCACTATGTCCCGCTTTGACACAGGGGCAGTCCTATATGTGAATTAGCCTATGTGATCCTAATGAAGAATGGCATAGCTTTCAAATATATTCTTACTGATATATCTGTAATGCAGCACCTGCAATGAGCTCCTCAGTGCTTTAGGTCAGTCATATTTGAAAAAACAAGACTTCATGACAGCTCTTTTTTTTCCTTTTACTACAAATTTAACAATGATTAAAGCCCCGCCATGAAAACCGCCGCGCACCAATTGTGTTTATTGCCACACAAACTGCAACGTTCAAGATAGGTAATCCCACTGATCCTCTCTGGAGCAAAAAAAAATTGCAAGCAACAGAAATATTCATTACAAATATCATTCCTGAAATATTTGTATTTGTAAGAAGAGACAACATGTTCCTCCTAAAACTCTGCTACTTTTTGAGACATTTTCAGAACAAGTCTGACACTCAGAAAAGTGAAAGGACCCACAAGTTCTGAAGGGGCAAACCTGAAATTACTACTTAATACAACGTTTTAATGAAAACTGAAGTTATCTCAGATTTCTAGTTTTGGTAGTCAAACAACGCTCGTAAGTTTCCATCTCATAAGGTATGCATACAACATTTTTTTGGGCATCATAAAACAGAGGGTAAAAGATGAATTACCCTGGAATGCCCAGAGAATTAGTTCTGATATGCATGTGAATACCAGAGGAATCCATCGAGATTCATGTTAATGGAGTGACTACAAAGAGGAGCTGGAATGATCTGACACACTTATTATGAAGCTACGATTTATCGGTCACTGCACATCAGTTAGCTTAACACACTGGCAGAATCCTTTGTATTTGACATCTAAAAGCATAAAGAGAAAAACGTTTTGTCAGCAAGCTTTGCTGGCAGTAAAATTAAATAAAAATACATTCATATTTGAATAATAACGATGGTAAAACAGAAACTACCAGAACAGGAGGAATAACTGCCTTTGCTAGTAACAAATGTTTTGTGAACCTGGGTATGCACCTAAATCCTTGGCATGGCACCGCATGTGTTCCTTCTGCTCGAATTTCCATGCAGAATAAGAGTTTTAGAAAAAGCCAAGCAAACCAACAAAAACCAGCCAAACCAAAACCCATCGATGACAGTTTGTACTTCACCATCTCAGATTCTGACACAGTATTACAAAGCTGCACATTCCAGCCCATCCCCCTATTCTAGCAGCTACGGATGCCAGGAAAGAGGTCTTGGTTATTAGACAAATGCACTCATTCTCCAAGCCAGGGGGTGGAATTCATGCAACTGTGAGAATCTCTAACTTGTAAAATCAATGTGAATGCTATGAGCCTGTTCGGTCAGACAGAGGGGTCTCCAGCTGCATTTGGCAATACAGATGACAGCACACAAAGCAGGCCCACAAGTTACAATCGCCGTACCCACTCCAGCTATAGCCACAGCACAGGGATAATCTTGGGAGGTTAGGAACAGCTCAGAAACTGGCAGGAAAAAATTGACTTCTTTCTGATCAACGTATAAGGAAAGGACACAGCCAAAGTAAAGGTGGCCTTTCGCAATGCTTTGCAATAATGTCCTGGCAAAGGCGTGCTTCTGACCCTCTCAGCCCAAGATGAGAAAAATCCATTTGCATACTTGAGACACAGGACTACTGTGTGGAGAATGGCTGTAAACATGAGCAGCTTATTTCTGGCACTTGGGTCTCAACAGGGACGCCTACCAAAAATGTGTGGAACATGATTATAAGTTTAAATAATACCTTTGGTTTGGATAGCTGTAAGGAGTACAGAAATGAAAGCCAGAATGTGGTCCAGAGCAAACAGGCTTGTTTGGGCTGGAGAGAAGGAAGAGGGACCAAAAAAATGTAGTGAAATGGGAACATCTGTGGAAAGGGAACACGTTTGCGCGTAAGAAAAGAACTGCTTTCAACAGGACTTCACACATCCAAAAAAGATCCTCAGAGCTAAACAGAATGAGCCTACCTAGACAGCAAGAGATGCTCAGGTTTCCATGGGACAACTCTGAACAACGCACCAGCCCATTTAAGACCTTTTTCTCAATGTGGGCTAATAGAACCTTGTGTATACTGCCCAAAGCAACCGTGACATGGCTATTATAATTAGAAAACTAAGTTTGTTTTCTTCCCCAGATCATTGCCATTGTTTGCTTTTTTTTCCTTTTGTTCCCATTCCCTCCTCCCCCCCTTTTCGGGCTGGCTGTGGAACTGCTGTCCCCATCACAGACATAGATCTAGAGATAAAACAGTGACAGCATCTCCTGCACTACAAATTGTATGAATACACGAATTTAGGCCACTCATCTAAAAGAGACCGTATTTCACATTCTTCCACAATTCTTTGTAAGGAGGCAAAGGTATATCAGGAAGACATCTTTCCAAAACAAAGCAGTTACATTTCCGTGCACCTCTCCGGGTAGTGCTTGTATACGTTACAGTAATACAGACTCAGATGAAGAGGGCAGTCATCCGCAGGAAAACCTGCAGAGCTTCATGATAATTGCGTATGGTATCAATTTCTGACTCTCTTACCTGTCCCTTGCTAGCAATGTATTTCTGCCAGGAATATGGTCAACGTTTTGCATTCTGGCTTAGCTTCAAAACAGCTGCTGTTAAAAATATACCCAATGAGCTGCTATAAAAATGTCTCTGTCTCTTCCTAGGGCTCAGAAGGGACAATTTTCCATTCAGGAGAAGAAACAATTCCACCATACATAAAGTTCAAAGTCAATCTTGACAGTCAACGGGGTCAGAAATGTGAGTGAGAGAGAAGAGTGAGGCCAGGGAGCCTCACGCTCATCTTGATATTCAGGGGAAGGCATAAAATACTCAGTGTAGGAGTCATGACATTTTTATATTGAGAACAGCTATTTTAGATGAGTTGAAGGGTTGTCATGGTTCCCTTGACCTCTATATAGCTGGATGTTGAGAGAACAAAGAAAACATACAGATCACACTGATCAATGGAAGACTTTCTGTTAATTTTTATGGCATCTGAGCACTGAATCATTAAGTTATGTGGCTTTACAGATGGTAATAAAAATAGATCTAATAACACTGTCAATCTCTCAGCAGCATATTTTAAACAATTTGAGATTCTTTACAATAAATAGAAGGCACAATGGTGCAGACAGAAAAGATTTTGTGTAACTTATTTGAAATAATTGATATAGCCCACTAAATTCAGAGTACAGTCTCTCTACGCCCAGAAACCTTATACTGAATCACACAGCTGTGTAACCTTTTTCCATTATACGTGATACCTTCTCATATCATTAAAGCAAGAGAAACTCTTCCTCTTTTCAAAGCTGTTGCAAATCAAACACTTCCTTCACCAACTGCATCACCATCTTTTTCCCCTCACTTTTCACTGTAAAGTCCTGAAATCTCAAAGTCTAACAAAGCACCTCTTAAAAGCATTACAAATTCAATCTACTTTTCCTCCCCATGGTAAATTAAAATCAGTTTGAGAGCACGCTATTGAGATTCCTCTTTCTGGCATGCAACCAAGGAAGTCCTCTATGTAAAAAAAAATAATCTAAAACAGAATTATATATGTGTTAAAGGAAAATGTTTTATCTATGCAAATGTACATTCCAACATACTTATAAAGTGGGTATTTGTCAGAAGAAGAACCAGCTCTTTCACATTCTCGTTACCTTGACAGACAAGATTATATACAAATGTTTTGAATAAAAAGTTTGTTCAAAGCATCCTTAGTGTCCAGCTTCCCTAATAACAGTATATTATCCTCCACCCTCCTCTCCTCAAGGTGATCTGCAATAAGCTCATCAAAAAACAGATCAGAACTCTTAAGTCTACAGTGATACCTGCTAGGCAATCACTACCCACCCAAGTGGCCATCAGTCAGGCACAGGTAATCGCTGCCAGCGTATAAAGCAGCATAAGCCAACAACTCCTCAAGCCATGCAAGAGCTTCACCTGACATCATTTATCACTAATTTGTGTCCCCTGTTATCACTGCCTCCTCCTTTCACACAGTGCATTTGCCAAATCCTTTTCCCACATCGAATGGAAATGCATCCCTCTGTACACATCAACTACCCTGGCACCTGGGAACAGAAACAAATGATATATGGAAGAGTGACAAGAATTAAGAATGAACTATATATTATTAAAGCACCATTACAGAAATGGAGATGGATTTCTTCTCTCAGAATCAGGAACTTCAGCACGTTAGGGGGTGGCTTCAGGTTTGCGTAGGCTAAAGTCTAATGAAATGGATATACAAAAAACAAACATCTTAAGTAGATGATGGAATAAGTCTTCATCTCAGTAAGCTGGCCCAATCAACTGTAATAGTGAATAAGTTCTCATTAAAATTCTATCTTTTCTATCCAGTAGTAGGACAATATGACAAAAAACAACAACAACAAAACAATTCTGTGGCAGTTTGGGTCCTACGCAACTGACTTGTGAACAACTCATTAAAGTAGAACCCTGAAAAAGAACCCAAAGAACTTGCAAAACATGCAAGGAAGAAACAGCAACTTGGTTATTTAAAGACAAAGCAAACAGAGTAGACAACTGCAGCTTTGGACAACTGAGTTACAAAGTCAGTAAGTTGGAGCTCACAGGTTTAGAGTATCTGGCAAAGGGCTAAACCGTACAGTAGACTCAAAGAAAGCAAACCGTGGTCAAATTTATATCCAAGTGTAGTCAAAACCGATTTCTTCTTTTCACCAGCATTCACAAAGGGTGATTCCCTCAGAGCTGGATGTACCAGTGAAATACAGTAAAACAGTGAAACGCACTGAGGTAGCTCAATGAACCAAGAAGCACTGTGATCTTATTCAACAATGATTCTGCTGTATGAAATTCTGATTTGGTTTTCTATTTCAACTGGGGGGGAAGGGGGGGCGGGGGGGGGGGAGGGGAATAAAGTCAGAAACTATTATAAAATAGGGGCTTAAATGTGATCATACTCTTAGAAGCGTGCCAAGATGATCTTGTTTAAGGAGTAGGCAATAATTTTTCAACTGCCTTTGCATCTGTATTTGTCTGCAAGTCAACCTCCAAGCAGGAATGACATCCAGAGTATTAATACCATCTACCAGTACACTGATCTGTTTGCTTGACAGAATTTCATTCTAACCCAATCCTTTTAATCTTGAAATGAGTATGTATCAACATCATAAACAGCAATGAAAGCACAAAACTTTGGATTTGTAAAACTTACTGCATCAACATACAGCAGCAAAAACCCTCACAGCACCACATCCCTTACATATTTACTGGTGAAGCTCAAGGTAATTTTTGCCTGAGATGGAATATACACAGGCTCATATTCGGGATGCATACAAGAGGCATATATGTAATCATCACCACATTACCCAAGGCAAAAAAAAAAAAACAACAAGTAAAATAATTCTTTATCCAATTTGGTGGTCCCTCATTAGTTTTCTCCAAATAAAGCACAAATTTGTTTTTCCAGTGCTAAGAAGTTGTCTCAATCTATCTTTAAGTTCTTTGTGGAAGAAATGGTATTTTATTATTGTGTTAGGTGCTCTATTAAGAAAAAATAATAATAAAGTGACAGTGACAAACACCACCTCTGACCTTTGTGTCTCTCTCTTATATGCCTTTCCCGGCACCACAGCAGTAAGAATATCTTTACCCTAAACTTTGCTATGCTTTTCAGCAGGAAATAAGTTCCTCACAAAAAGGAAAGTTCACTGAAAGAAATTTCTTATCCTTCTTCCTCCCCACCCCTTTTCCTGCCTTCCTCAACACAGCATTGTTTGTTCTTCTCCCCTTCATTTCTCTTTCCTGAGGCCTGTTTCCCCCCCTTTTTGGGCACCAGGCCTCAGGTCCAGCACAACTCTCCAGCCCGGCTCTCCTGGAGGACCGCAGCGTCCCTGGCCCAATGAGACCCCATGGTGCTGGCTGTGGGCATGTGCTGAGCAGATGTGGGAGTCTGCTGCTATGCCCCACAATGCAAGGTGCTGTGTACCCAGGGACACAGCCCCTTGGTGCAGAGGGCAAGGAAGCTGTGGACCCTGGAAAGCCAGGCTCCCTGCACTCAAGTTTCTTTCTCTGAAACTCTGCTACCCTTCTGATCTTTCCTGATGGAAATTCAGCAGCCAGCAGTCTGGAAGATGTATCCAAATCTTCTGCGTGCTTGGAGATTAACCTCTCCTTCACTCCTACTGCTTCCTGACAGGCAGTGTTTTACCAGAAAAGGAAATAACCATAATTGAATATGGCAGAAATCCATTTCTTCCCAAGTAATCTTAACAGCAGAAGAAAGAGTTTCCTGCAACCTGCGCCAGCCCTGCCCATGCTGCCAGAGGAGACCGCCCAGCCCCGCTGCCTCTGCAGCAGCCTTCTGAGGACAACTTCACTGTGCCCACATTGAGCCCCTGCCAGCCAGCCCCGTGCCTCTGGACAGGGCTGCAAAGAGGTGGTGGTGAAGTGCAGCAAGGCAAAGAGAACCCTAACAAACCCCAGAAAGCCTGGAAAGTTGCATACAGACAGGGCACAGCAGCCTGTGAGGAGGGGAACTGAACACAAGGATGAACCCATGCCAGCTATGTGTACTCTGCTCCCCACCATGGCCACAAGCACAATATCAAGGGGCTACAAGCATGGAGCCTGGCAAACAATACACTCCTGCAGACTTGGAGCTTTCTTCGACTTTTGGGTCTTTCTCATGTAGGCACTTCATCGTGGGTTTTTTTTTTTTTTTGTGTGTGTGTGTGTGTGTGTGTGTGTGTGTGGTAAGAATCAGGACACAAGGGATATTGTTCTTAGAGATATTTTGGTTTTGAAGGAAAGGGCTTATCCCAGTTTGTGTGTGAGGCAGGCATACTGACAGTCATGCTATTTAGGAGGAGCAGTGACAATAACAAGCTTGCTTAAATAGCCAGCCTGCATTTACACAGGGAGCCAGAAGCAGAAACCAGACAGCAATGTGGTTAACTTCACCACTGCTCTCATTTATTTGTTGCGTGGGCTGTTCTTAGCACACCTTCCTGCCTTTAGCTTAATAAAATAATACCCATAAACACAGTAAAAACAGAAAAACTGACTCTGTACTGAAGCACTTCAGTGAAGTGCCAGGTTCTGACTCCAACACAGCACTACCAAAGCTTATTCTTAAGTGCCGCAGGTAGCACAGGGCTGAACTAAACATAAAGCTGCTCATGCAACACTTCATGGTGCTGGGCTAAGGCTTTTATCGTTTTAACTAAGCATCATGAAGTCTCTTTGGAGAGTGCTTTATTTAGGAGCAGTAATGCACAGCTATCAGGGGGATTCAGTTCATTTAATTAAGTTGAATACAATTACACTCCAGCGGGTCTTAAAAATGCAAGAATCTATTTAAATATTATTTAGATGCGTATCTTTTAACTACCACAGACTGCACAGGGCTTCCTGTTCATATCAATTAGGGACATCAACCTAGCAGTAAGAATTCTCTCTCTTGTCAGCGTATAATCCTTTCTGCTCCGGAATCTGGTATTTTATTTGCACATTTTCCTTCAGCTGTGCACAGAGATGTGCATTTTGCATTCCTGTGTGCCCATATTGCTTTATCACTGCCAAAGTGCTTCCTAATTAGGCTAAAGAGGCCTCTTACCCAAATAAAAGAGAAATATTTCTATCTACCTACAGAGCAATTCCTACAGAGTCCAGGCTTGAAAAACTGTGTGGTTGCCACATCTCCCAGGTGTTTCAAAAACACATTTCTTTGAAGGAGCAACATGCAATTTACTGCTTTCAGGAGCACCCCAGCAAGGAGTAAGCTATGTGCTTGCTTCAAGAAAGTGCTTAATCCCATGAAGCTGTCTATCCAGTAATGCATCCCTCTGGTAATACTTATGCTTTCATTGGTCACTGAATGCATTACTCAAGCGTTGCACATCATATTTTATGCTTCAGATGGGGTGCATCTCTGAAAATCCCCACGTGGTGAAGGAGAACCTAAAAAGCAGAAGCTGGCAGAATCCCACCGTCAATAAAGCATGTGAGAAATCACGAGCCTCTACCAAACCCAGTAGTTTGTTGTGATCAACCCAAGGCCCCGAACCACAAGTCAAAAGGCTGCAAGACACTTGGACTTGGAGAGTAAACTAAGTTGGCACTTGAACAACAACACAGCAACCTGAACATCAAAAGGAGAGTGTCCCGCAAACTAACCATTTGTCAGGAGAGGTGTCATGCAGAAGAAAAACATCTCACCTAACTGTGAAAGAGATTGTAAGATGAGAAGAAAGCTTCCGATGGATGAGTTTCCTCAGATTCTGCTTCTGAGATGAAAGCACAGCCTGCAGCCACAGGGAACACCAAGCCACAAACCCAGCAAGTGTGGCAGGACAAGCTACGTACCTGGGCCAATCTGAAGAGCCACAAGAACAGCAGGGAGCTCTCACAGCAAAATGAAGGCATTACACATTACACCAATTTTCAAAGCATGTGCCATTATCAGCCCCAAAACAAAGGATAGGTAGCAATAAGTTACCTCATGTATGAAGAATCAGGACTTGAAGGGAAGTCTCTCACAAAGAGAATCACACTTGTTAGATCTCTCTTCCATGCTTTAGAGGTCTGACTAGGTATCAGGGCTGGTTGGGAACGAGTTACATGTTAACAGGCAATGAGGGCATCAGCTGTATCCAGCAGTCAACAGCCCCCTCAGCCTCAGCCTGTTCTAGCTAGCCATCCCTCTGCTACAACTTATCCACTTGAAGCTTCTGCAGGTAATACCTACCCTGGCATTACCTTGCATGACTCACATGCTCATTAACAGCTTGACCCACTTTACGTCAGTCTTCAAGCAAAACCAGAACAACGGGCAACCAACTAGGCACAAGGGCTTTGCCTTCTGATATCCCGCCTTAGGACTGAAGCAAGCCATGTCATTTCAGAGCCAGGCCTGAATCTCCACCACTGACACTCCATGCCCCACCATCAGGCCCTGGCCTCTTCAGGGCAGCCTGCACACTGACCTTTCCCTTCCTAAGTCTCAGCACACGCTCTGCTCATTTCCTCTCATGGAGGCTGCAACTCTTCCTTCCACACGAGCTTCCCAAATCCCTCTTCCTAGTGGTTGCCAGCTACTCTTCTCAACCAGGATCATTTCTCCACTTTTCTAGCCACACAAAGACAGTTCTGGATACAGAATCACTGAACGTCTGCTGCATGCCATCACCCATTTGCTCATTATACTAAGTGCACTTTCCTGAGTGAAGTAGAAGTCTGGAATAGAGAGAGTCACTGCTTTTTTCTTTTTTTTTTTAACTGCTCAAAATAGGAGCCCTACACAGCAACAGCTCTACCCAAGAGAGGGAGGAGGGCCAGAGATGTAATACATTCCTCCTCACCTTTTCTGTGGCAGTTTGCATTGTAAATATCTATCTGCAAGCACAATGCCGTGGTTGTAATTAGGTTTGGCAGATGAAAAAAAAATGAAGAATTTGTAGAACCTTTTGTATTTGAAGTATATTTGAGATGAGGATTAAAAACCACAATTAGCTTGGCAGAGACTACCTGAGGAAAGCAGCAGTCTGCCAGGGAGGAAAAGCAACATTCAGGACTCACACCTCTTTCTTTTGTCTCAATGTTGGTAATTACAAACTCGACCTCTAAACCAAACAAGCCCAATGAGACTCATCAGGGTTGAGTCTGCAACAAGGATCTGCAGGAGCATCCCTCGCCATTCTCTTCTCTGCATGAACACACACCATATGTGGAATGAAGTAATTCTTCATCACCGCGCCAATATTTTGATTAGGTCCTTGACCTTATGTTCTCGGTTGACTTCCTGAGTTTAGATAGATATCATGCAAAGCTAGGGCTTTACAAACGTTACTCATCTGCACATATAGACATACTCACTTCCAGACACAAAACCTAAACAATACACTGCGGGATGTGTGCTGAGCAAGAAACAATGTACCTCGCAGAGGTGACATACCCCAATTTCCCTTCAATTCGTTAAACAACAGACCATGCCACCACAGGGGAGTGGGATGACAGAGGATTAGACTGCATTTCATGCCTCACTGCAAAACATTCAGGTAGCAGTAATTAAAGAGGAGAGCAGAATTTGTAAAGACTGACAACCATTTTGCACTGCCTACAGCTGAGCAACCTCCACTGATGAAACAAGAAATAAACACATCCCTTCACAAACCTCTTCAAAGACTGAACAGAGTAAAACACCAGGGAACAAAACATAATGAAAAATAAGCATCTTTCAACTTTTATTTACACACTGCACAGAAAGCAGCGTAGGAACGTTGCAAGCTGAAACACCGAGAGAAATCTGGATAACGAAGAAGAGATACGAGAACAGCCATTTTCCTCTACAACGAAAACACGACCTCAGAGAAACTTTAGAGAAGTATGGTACGTAAAAACAAACAAAAACGTCCAAAGAATTTGCCACGTCTGGAGATTTCCAACGCGCCCTGCCAGCAGGAAAACTTCCTTTACTCAGTCCTTTTTCTCCAAAGAAATGAAAACAGACATAAGGATAGGCATTCAGAGGGGGAAGGGAAAGCCACCTGCTTTTGAACTGAACTGCTGCTGCTGCCTCATTTGGAACAACACAGACCCACCTGGCAGCACTAACACATACATGGTACTGTTTCCAGCTCATATGTGCTCCATGTGGAAATCTGTTGTCCCTAATTCTTACATAAAACATGACATAATCCCCACAACACATTCTGAAGCACAGAGCTCTTGAAACGTAAACGTGGTCATCTTGAAGTTGGAAACCTGAAGACAGAAGTTACAACCAACATGCAGTGTGCAGGGTCTCCACCCTTTTCCTGTTATACAGTGGTTATTTATGAATTCTGAGGTGGGAACACGACAGACAACGGAGTGGAAGTCATAGCCTGCAAGTTGTGATGCGTATTACATATGGATATAATTACTCTTATGTTTAAAATGTAGCTTTTTTTCTGGGCTAAGCTAGTCAACCATGGAAAACCCAAAAGAATAATCAACTATTTGGTATCACTGAAGATTCAGTTCAGACCTACACGGCGATACTGGTAACAAAATGAATCTAAAGGCGGTGGTAAAAAGGAAAGCGACGAGCTTCAATCTAGAAGTAGAACCTAAGTACCTTCCATTTGCTTTCCAACCCCAGGATGGTATAAAAAACTTTTGGTCTGAAAGGGCTTTTTACATAAATCAGAATGCACAGGAAGCTCCTGCTGTGGGACCGCGAGTATGAAATCCTAAAGTGATGGATGCATTTCAGAACTTGCACAGGTACAGTTAAGACAGGTAGAATGCAATACCTGAGATCTCCACAACTCTGTAAAACCCACAAATTCTACAGCACTGACATACCACTACTAAAGACATATATTATGAGTAGTAAGACATCATTCTGGCAAGCAGAACACCTTAAAAGCCTAAAATGCATATTCCTGAAGTGCAGCGAGATGCAATCAACCCTAATGTGTGTTTTCACTGAAGCTCCAGCTGGAGATATACACTCATCTCACAAACATGCACCCCACCAGCAGGGAGGCGCAATGCACCCTCACGGTCAGTACTCTCCGATCCATTTTCCCCCCAGCGCTGGGTGTACACCAGAGAAGAAAGCCTGCTCTGTACAGCAGGGTCAGCCTGGTGCCAGCACCTGGAGAACCACAGAGCTCAATATGACAGAACTTGTAAAGAAATGGCAAAAGGTGTTTCTCTCCTTTCTTGTTTAAAACCCATGGGCCATGCTTGGTTGCAGTGTGAGTTAAGTCTCGTGCCTCAGGCTCGTGACACTTGTATGTAAGCAGTACAGAAATTAGACCCTTTATCTACTGTGCCACTTCATCTTTTGTTGCACAACCCTCCGCACCTCCAGGAGCAAATGAGATCAGGAACATCCAGCACAAAGATGCTGCTCAGGTATTCTTCATTCAGCGCTGCAGCAGGCATGCTGATATTCTCATCAACATTGTTTGACTCCTGCCATGCCCATTACAAAGCTTTCAACGTATTGCTTTTATTATTGTATTAAATAGTTACCTAATCTCCTTTATAGGCGCCCTCCCACACATCAAGAATAGGCCAGAAGCAGAGAACACTGCGACATAAAATTGTAACACATGGTTACCAGAGTAAAAAGCAGTCTATCATCATAAATACAGTAACAGCAATGAAATTGAAAAAGACATATTTATACTCCTGATAATTACACTCCACCTTCTATGAGTGTGTGTACCCATGCACATAAGGATGACTTGTTTTTCATTTTAATTTTTTTCATCTGCAGGCCTGATCATGTAAACTGATCTCAACAGCATGCTTATGTTTGTACAGGGCCACAGCGGGGGTAAAATCAGCACAATCCAATGGGCCTGTAACACAGCAGACCTGAAACAGCACTCCAATCTGACCACACTCTGAGCAACACGGACCTCAGGAGCTTACTCTGCCATTTATTGTACAACACTGAGTAAAGAAGCCTGAAAATACGATTTACAATCGTTGATGTATTATATTCCTAAGCTTGTTCATCTAGTTTTCCGCTTAAACCTTGTTTAAAACTGTTCTCCTGGCAGGTTACACAATCCTCACTCTCAATTTCAAACTCTTTACAGGCAACGTGCCTCTGGAGCCAGTGTGTAGCTCAAAAAGACTCACCTGGTGTCGTAAGAAATTGAACTGTTATGTATTCCATTATACACATCTCAGTCCAAATAGAAATAGCCTGTTGTAACTTCCTGTTACAAAGCACAGAGGCACACGAGGAAGGTCTGCTGTTGCTTTAAGCGTGGAAAGATGTTCCACTCAGCTCCAGCAGATGAACACATGGCCAACGTGCACACTCCTGGCTCACATTCCGGCTACTGGACAGCAGCAGTGCAGCTCTTCTTGCTTTAAGAGCAGCTATTTTTCATGACATAAGTTTGCGTTGAGAATTCCTGGATTTGAATGTGTTTTAGTAAATAATTTTGTGATTTTTCCTCCTGCCAATGAGACAGTCAAGCCTCTTGAAGGTAGAATAACTAAAAGCCCTCGATGCCTCTTTATCTCATCACACACGTGTACATCCTTCTAAAAGGAAGGATGTGCTTTTAGAGCAGAAAGCTAATTGTTCAGAGATTTGCACATATTAAGCCTCATTCCTTTTCTATGCCCATTTCTTCACAAATACAGAGCTGCGGGTCTGTTAGTCATAGTTCAGGTCACGCAATGGCAAAGCAGAAAACTATCAGCAGCACTTTCTGTCAAAACAGGTTTTGTTATCAATTATTTTTCAGGGTCATTACAAAGTACTTCTTATTCATCCTGTACTTCTTAACCTACCAAAGCCCAACACAAAGCCATTAATACCATGATAATGGGCAAAATGGAAATGAACAAAGCTTGTATCGCTGCCTGAAGAAAGAGCTATAAGAGAACTGAGCCTAAAGCAGAGTTGCTACATGATTGAAGGAGACTCTAAGAAGGCACAGAGCTCCAGCATCCTCTTTTGCATCACACAGCCTCTGGAGAGAAGGCGTCCCTGAAGGAACTGGCCCGGGATCAAAGCTAGAGCTCTAGCTTTTGTCCTGGAGCTTTAATCGAATGTTGGAAGGATAGTAATGTTCTTCTGTCCTGACCCGGCCTACATGGCCATCCCTCTGCTCCTGCCTCACGCCCCATCCAGCTGCACTCACTGCCATCACCACCTGCACAGCAGGCATGCCAGCAGGAATAATTTACAGGCAGTTCTGGATGGCATCGCACTAAGTGAGATTAATCACTATCTAATTCTACGGAACGTTATTTGTTCTGAGACGCACTCAAAATGCTTTCACCTGACTGCAGAAAACTGTAATTAATGAGTGTACCGTAACACACTGCATTCCATGCAGTACAATTCCATTATCTGGTGGTCTGTGCATGCAACACTTTTCCATTTCTCACATGGATTTTTACATTTTCTGTTAATAGACAATGCCATTTGTTTATATCCACAATAGGAAGGCAGCATCATTAATGCCAATCTTGCATGCCACTGCTTGTAATGGAGCGAGCTTGGTTGGCTGATTTCCAAAATGTAAAAAATATGAGGAAAAAGTATTACAAAACACTAATAACAGAACCGGTATTCACAGCAAACAGCAACACAGCAGAAAAGAGAAAGTACCTCAAGATTCCAATTTACCTTAGAATACTCTCTAGTAAATAGCAGCTCTCAGCAGACAAAAAAGAGCTATAAAAACCTTCCATGCTTCTTCCTTTGTAATTCAAAGGCCAGGCAAACTCTGAGTTTGCCTTCAGAAGGAACAAAGTGGGCACCAGAACCGAAAACTCTTATCACTCCCTACTGCACAGAATCTTGCAGAGACCTCGCTGCCCGATGGAGACATCTGTGTTATATGACCTGACATGTGAGAAAAAGCCTGGCCCAAAGGTTATCTCTCTCTTCATAAAGGGATTAGTGTAGCGAGGCGTAACATTTTGTGGAGACCAGAGAGGAAGGAGATGCAACAGGTTATGTTCGAAAAATAAAATTTAACATCTAAACTGAAAGCCACTCTCCACTCTGAACCCTTTATCTCAAGGCAAAATATAGTCCACTTCACGGCTTTGTAAAACAGGAAAAATGGGAGGTGCCGGTTTGGAGAGGAGAAGTTATCCTGATAGGTTTATCCTAACTCTTGCAACTGGGATGCAATTTAAAATACACTTCAAAGTAACAAAAGTCCTTTGAGCTGGAATGTCCCCAAGTGCTTTTGGAGCCAGCTCACAGTAGCATGGCCATTTTGCAGACACTAGAGGAGCTGAGTACATCCTGTTTCCAAACACATGCCCCACCACAGCCAGGACCCAGCTGCCAACCCACTCTGCTGCCCTCGTGTTTTGATACGATCGCATAGAGTGCTTATACCTGAAGCCAATGTGAAGTCTGGGCACCAAGCGGACATCAGAGAAGTGCAGGCTCTTGTATGAGATGCTGGAAGGGCAGGAAGGGACAAAGTCTTGTTGCAAGTCCTGGGAGAAACTGGCACAAACATCCCTTGCAGCTTTTGTTGCTGCTATCAGCTGGGCATCTCTTTCCCATCTCCAGATTTCCAGGTTCCCTGGCTTCCTATCAAATTCCTCTCCCTAAAGTATGCTAGCCAGTATGCAATTACGTGTTATCACAGCAGTATTATCAGCTGGCGTCTTTCTCTCTTTTGGTTTGTTTCTTTATTACTTTGATAAGAAATTCAAATAGTCACTGAAACACGGAGAGCAAGCTAGATTGTGTATGTAAATATTACCGCTCCCAGAAGAATTGCAGGGGGAGCTTTATGGTCCTCAAGGCAGATACGCTCTCCTCCTCAGCTAACTGCAGTCAATAGGAACGCGCTGGCTTTCTCTTACCATGGTTCCTCTTTTTTGTTTTTTTATAACAGATTCAGTAGTTGGAAATTGGAAACCAACTACCACTTTCAAATGAAGAACTAGAAAACGTTCTCATTTTATTGCATCTCTTGCAAGCTCCTTCTTCTGCACCTTGGCCATAGAAGACAAAAGCTCCTCACGCAAATAAAAGTGCTCTTCAGTGAAATCCCTGCTCTGCCAAAACCAATCAGCATTTTGCCAGTGATTTCATTAGCATCAGCATTTCATCCAAATACCTGCCCCAGCTGCGGAAGGAAGAGGGAAGAACATCGTATCAGCACAGAAGGCACAGCTGAGTCTTCCCTGTACTGAGGTCAACAGACCAGGTTTGGACAGCACACCATTAAAAGGAACAAAAGGCACGATTTTCATGTCATAGTACAACTTGTTTTCAGATCCACACACAAACCTTCAGGCTTTAGCAGTGAAGAGTTTGAAGACATCAAATAAAAATCTGATTTTATGTATTATACATCTCAAAAAACCCCCACCCGTTTTATGGTGTTGAATTCCAGGGATGCAGAGTATTTCTACGCTGTTGCTCACGATCCACCTACTGCAATCTCAAAACCTTACCGTACTTCAACCACGCATCACTGCTCTGAGATGACCACTACATTCCAATGCCAGCTTGCTACAGACTAAGCAAAAGCATTCAAGTAAAATTATGTTATGTAGTGAGCTCCATTAACAGTACAAATAGCTTTGAGGTGCTTACACTGCAACTGCGACCACGGAGTATTTCATGAGAATGAGTGCAAAAGGGAGAAGTTGCACTTACTTCAGCAAAGCCCCAGCACAGCTGCAAGTACACTCAAAATTTGTCAAGTATGGAGAGAGCTATGTGACTTCAAAGTCCATAAAATATGCTGCTTACCACTTGAAAAGTATTTTCTTCCCCTCTGGACCTGGGGATCTGTCATCACAGGCTCCTGCTTGCGAAGTCCTACTTTGAGTTAACTAACTCAAACGTACACAAACAATGAAGTATCAGCCTGAGCAAGGGGCTCAGTCTGCATTCAGAGCACACCAGGAGGGCTGGCCTTCATGGCCTCACCTCCTATGTCCGGAGCAGACCCCAGTGTGGTCACTTACCTGGGTGGGTACCCAGGTCCAGTGGACTTCAGAAGACCTGAAGGAGGAGGAAACATCTTCCCTTCCGCCCTTTCCTCAGCAGGAGGAAGACAGCACCAGGCATTTCATCGCTCTTACACAGAGCAGCCTGTCCTTTGCCACAAGGACAGCAAAGCATCAGGCCTGGCCCGCTGTCCTCAGAGGTTCTCAAGACCGAACTGGAGAAAGTCCTGAGCCATCTCCTGACGTCAGAGCCTCCTGCCTCCAACCTGCACTGGGCTTCATGCTGCCTGAGGCACCTTTCAGCTGCATCATCCACCCCGTGCCACTATCTAAGAAGGTCATTTGTTTGACCAACAAACGTTTGGCATCCGCCTTTCCTAGTCTCATTCCAGCTTTTCCCTCTCCCACAACTCCCTTGAGACCTTGTCTCTTCCTGCACGCCTTGGTTAGCTTCCAAGCTGTTGCAGGGCCAACCTTGCACTGTATCACAATGCCAGCTTCTTGGTTCACAGTGAATCACTCCGGTATCCATCTCCATGCTCCCTAAACATTTTGGATTATGAAGTACAGTAGGTCCCGGCAATTCAAGACCTATCCTCTCACTTAACTGACACACAGGAGTGGCTCTGCAGGCCACCATCATGGCCTTATGGACCATGGCCAACAGTCCCCAAATGCTCACTTGACAAATACTCACCTAGTTTACTTCTTGCCTTTTGCAACAAAGGTTTGAAAGGAATGAACTGCTAAGCATCAAAAAGACGAGCGGTGAAAGAAGCACGGGAGCTACCTCTCCTTGCCTTCAGGAAGACAACACGAAATAAGTTTATGCTTAGTTCACAGGAAGATGTACTTTGCAGCAGCAAAAGAACTAGAAATGCTTTAAAAGCCTGAAATACAAAGGAAGCTGATAACTCGCACTGAGGAGAGCTTCCATTTTCCCTCAGAGAAGTCATTATTTGAAACCCAGTGTAAGGGGAGCTTTTGTTATTTGTGACTGTGTCGTAATACAAAGCACCAAAGTATGAAAAGCTAACAGCAGTGATGCTTGCAGCCCATATAAACAAGAGACATTATAATCACAGGATGATCCCTTCCTGTAAAGCAAGCTAAGACAAATGACTCTCACTTAGTTTTACGAGAAGAGTGATAACAAATAAGCAGCTCTGTTTTCCCAAGATGGAGAATAAGTTGTACAGCCAGAAGAAACCTATTCCAATTATTAGCTGTGTGAGAATCAGATCTTTTCTGCATCGTGCCCCAGTGTGCTACTCTGTTGCTTGGCCTCCTCCAGCACTCCTTTCCAGGCATCCAATAACCCTTTGCTTTTACTAAATGCAGTACTGAAACCTGCCAGAAAACGAGAGAAAGAGACTGTTCATAAAGTACCAACTGTCCGCTCCCTGCGAACTGGCAGAACTGACTCTGCTTGCATGCTTAGATTAAAATCATTAACAGTGAAACAGTGTACGCAGCCGGGCGCTGTTAAACTGAATGCTGCGTGACTGAAGCGCTCCTGTGGGGGAAGGCAGCGGGGCAGCCTTGGTTTTGTTCGTTGGTTGGTTGGTTTTGACAAAAAAATCTCGTTTAGGATATTAACAACAAAGTCTACAGAGGGAAAAGAAAGAAAAAAAGCAGCATACAATGTCAACTCTTTGTTAAATGCAGCGCCGCTTCAGATCGGATCCCACTTGTTTACCATCGATTACACTCCACAGCAGTTTTCCACGCGGGATTTCTCTTTGCACCCTTTAAACACACCGCTTGGTCGTTTAAAGCAGAAAGCGAGGCACACCGGGACAGCACGTTTGCTCTCGAAGCGGACAAGCAGGACTCCGTGCCGGTCGCCCCGCACCTCTGGAAGGCCGCCAGCAGCAGTACCTCCAAAACGTCAGCGCTCGTTTTTGACCTAACTCGGGCACCGCACTCGCTCCCCGCACGTAGCAGCGACCGCCCGGCCGCTCGCACTCCCCGAGAGCCCCGCGGCCGCAGCCTCACAGGGCACAATGGCCCCATTGATCGGGCCGCTCCGCTCGGCGCCCGCCGCGAGCACGGCGCCCGCCGGCTCCGGGAGCGCCGCTCCACGCGCGGCTTCCCCCGGAGCGCGACGCGAGCGGCCCGCAGAGCCGCGCAACTTTCCGACCGCGCGGAGCGGAGCGGAGCGGCAGCGAGGCGCGGGCCGGGCGCGGCAGGTGCCGCGGGGACCCGCGGCGGAGCCGCACTCACCAGAATGCCCATCACGTCGGCCCACAGCTGCGCGAACGCCTCCGACGGGCCGCTCTCCGACGGGCCGCCCGGGCCCCGCTCCCCCTCCATCCCGGTCCCGCCGCCGATCAGCGCCGGCTGCCCGCCGCCGGGCCGCCCCGCCCCGCCATGCCGCCGCCCCGCTGCCTGCCGGCCCTCAAACTTTCCGCCCGGCACCAGGCGGCCGGCGCTGCCGCCGCGGCGGCCAGGCCCCTCCTCCCGCCCGCCCCCGGGCTCGCCCGCCGCGCATGGCCGCTGAGGGGTCCCGCGGCCGGGGGTGCTGCGGGAGGGCTGTCCCGGGCGCACCTGCGGCCGCTGCCGGGGCTCCGCGCTCCGGGGGGAAGGAGGCCCGGCAGCGGTTGCGCGTGAGGCACGGCGCTCCTTGGGGAAGGGCTGTAGAAGCGTCGCCTCCATGCACACCTCCCGTTTGGCGCTACTTTCCCTCCCCCGTATTATAATGACATTAAATAGTCATTAATTACAGGCAGCTCCCGCTTCTTAGCCAACAGTCTCTTGCCCGTGCAGGCACACGGGCGCGTTTGGGACGGCACGTTCAATCGCAGCTCCGTGGTGCGCCCGAGCTGGGGCCCGGGGCTGAGCCCGCAGGCACGCGATGCAGCTCCGGACCTGCCACGGCCCCGTGCCAGCTCTCAGCTCCGCTATGCATCGTTACGCTTGGAGATTGTTGGCTGCTCTTGAAAAGCTGCCCGTTCGGGCTGGTATTTACTGGAAGCACCTGTCTGCGCAGGGGAAACAAAAAAAAGTCGTGATATCAGTGGGTGTGCAGCTGTCACGCATTGGCCAAGCATTCAGAGCACTCCCGTTTCAGGGTGGCCTGCAGCATCCCCGGTGTCCCTCCAGCTGCGCTCACGCTCCAGCCCAGGAGAACCGGAGCAACAAATGACACCATCTGCTAATGGGACAAAAATAGTTGTGCCGAAAGCACGAAGGAACGGCGGGGTGCCTACGTGCTCCTCGCTTTCTCTATGCCTTTCTTCTCATGCTCCTTTTCTGCCCTCAGAGCTACCATTGCCTGCTTTGCTGTGTGGAGCAGCCTGCTAGCGCCGGAGCAAAAAGCTCATTGAAATCATAGAATGACTTGGGTTGGAAAGGACATTAAAGATCACTGAGTTCCAACCCCCCGCCATAGGCAGGGTTACCAACCTCCAGATCAGGCTGCCCTGGGACCCATCCAGCCTGGCTTTGAACGCCTCCAGGGATGGGGCATCCACAGCTTCTCTGGGCAGCCTGTGCCAGTACCTAACCATACTGTGAATGAAGAATTTCTTCCTAACGTCTAACCGTCTTTAATTTATAACCATTCCCCTTGTCCTGTCACTATTAGACTGCATAAAAAGTCATTCACCCTTCTGCTTATAAGCTCCCTTCAAGTACTGCAAGGCCACAATGAGGTTCCCCTGGAGCCTACTCTAGTCTGATCAATCCCAGCTCCTTCAGCCTTTCTTCACTGGAGAGGTGCTCCTTTGGACCTGCTCCAACAGCTCCACATCCTTCTTGTGCTGGGGGCTCCAGGCCTGAATACAGTACTCCAGATGCGGCCACACAAACGCACAGTAGAGGGGGACAATCTCTCTCCCTGCTGGCCACTCCTCTGTTGATGCAGCCCAAGATATAGTTGGCCTTCCAAGCTGCAAACTCACACCGGTGGCTCATGACCAGCTTTTTGTCCATCAGGACCCCCAAGTCCTTCTCTGAAGGGCTGCTCTCAAGGAGATCTTCTCCCATGCCTCCTTTCCCAGCAGCTGCTGTGCAAAGCAAGGACTTAGACTATGCACTGTGCTACAACTGCTATTGCTGGAGTCGGGAATGGTGCACGTAGAGAAAAACCAAAAGAGAATCACGCCAAGAGAAAGTGCCAGGGAAACCTTTGATGGTGTGCACGTTAGGGTATGCACGTAGGACATACACAGCGTAATTTGTCATATTACCTACTAGCAATAAGAAATAACAAAAGCCCCCAAATAGAAATAAAATCCCTGTTAATTGACCTTTCAATTGTATGTGCCTATAAGCCTATGAGGTATGAGGATAAGGCATGCCAGTCAAGTCTCTCTTCACTTTGAGATGACTAGCATAACACCAAACTGGTTTAATTAGTTGGGGTAATTTATGTAGTGATCACCTTAGATCCATGCTGAACCACATACAGCAGCAATGCCAGCCTACCTGTAAAATATCTGAGCAAGGCACACTGTTCATCTCAATATTTAAATGACCTGGGCACCTCTTGCGTGCACTGTTCCGCATATGCTGTCTTTCTTATATTTTGGAGGCACGTTTTAAAAAAGCAAGCTGCAGCACAACATCTAACAAACCTCATCACTGTGACTCATAGAGGTGATAAAGATCAAATAGGCACGGTGGGCAGTGTTCCCAATGCCCGGCACCTCCCTGCCAATGGAGGTCATTGCTCCCATGCAGAGATGACTCAACAAGTTGCAGGAGCCAGGCCCGAGCACTGTGCTTCTGAGCCTTGTAGTACGAGTACAGGAACCGGGTATGAGCCATGGTGATCCCAGCGCTGCTTCCTGAGCCATGAGGTCACTCCTTTTTGTGGAGGCAGCAACTGTCACTATGTGATGCATGGCTGTGGCAGTCAACTGGCCGAGGGAAGACTTCAACATATCTGAGAGTCAGAGCCTTTGGTTTTAAAAAGGGAGATGAAGGAAAAAAAGAGCTCCGAATTGCTTACCTCCAAGAGTAGTTGCTTTAGGAAAGAAGTTCTCTTGAGCCAATTGCAACAAATCCATGGCAGGTTATGATAGCTACCACCCTCCATGGCCTTACAATTACACCATCTATTGCAATTCATCTTCAGGCATTCATGAGATGCCATTTTCCCCAAGATTCAGTAAGTACTTCCCTGCTCTCCTTCCTTCAGATCACTCACCCATTTTAGATTTCACAAAGTTCCCCTATTTCAATGATGCCAGTGTCCTGCAGTGATAAATCCGAGTGGCTCTTTACAAATCAGCTCCTCCACAAGCATGAGATTTCTCAAACAAGCAGGGATCCAGATACTTGGAGGGTTTTGAAGCCCTGCTTTGACAGCAGCGCAGGCAGCAGGATCTAGTTTGTTTACAACTAATACTAATTAATTGCAAATTTATTTCAGCTTAGCAAGTTAGAATACAGTTTTCATTTCCATTTTTATCTGTAGCTGCCCAGACAGTAACACAAGTGCCCACAAAACGCCAAGTTCAAGAAGCTTGTTGTACTGGATCTATGTACACTACAGGGCAGAAATAAATCCAGTCACTTGCCTGAGATTCTGCAGTTTTTGTGTCCTGCTATCTACCATGCCATCAACTGTATGTGGGCGTGCAGGTAACGAGAGTTCCCCGCATATACACACCAGACAGGATTAGCTGATGTAGAAAACAGCCTGCTATATCCAAGCCAGATGGACCTGCTGCCAGAGGGCTAGGCAGAGCAGAACCCCTGCTCCAAGGCAAGGCAGTCCTACAGGAACTTGTCCTTTTCTTTTTATTGCAGGCTTAGGGAAATAGCCTTCACCTGGCCGTGCTGTCTTTGTAAACCCTTCTTCACGAGTGCGAGCCTCAAGCACAAACCTCCGTGTCCTTCAGAGGAAGGATCAGCATCTTCCTGTCCCACAGCAGCATGCACCACCTCACCACAGTGTCACAAAGCATGACACAACAGTTCCAGCAAAGCAAAATATCTATCAAAACAAAGCAGAAAAGATGACATGACATCCAAAGCAAATGATCGTGACTACTGGCAGTCACGTAAAAGACTTTTAATCCAGGAAATGTACACCACAAACAGCTTTGCTATCAATTATAAACTACATGGAAGAGGCCAAGAGGGACCAGGCTGCCCTGGGAAGCGGGTTGTGCCCTACAGCACAGTGGTCACTGGGCTTTGTGGGTGCCTGACGATGGCCTGGGGGCAGTGACTTCCTGCTCAGAGGCCTGGCAATTAGCTCTGTGTGCACAAACAAAACGCAGGCTTCTCAGCACCGTCACCCTGCCTAGTATACTGGGTCTAAATGGGAACATCAAAGCTTCAGAGAAATAAACAGTGTTCTGCATAGAGCATAGAAGCAAGGAAGGGGAGAAATTACAATTCCAGCTAGTCCCTACAGGTGACCCACAAAAGCCATGGCACTGCCTTAACACAAGCTAATTACGATGCAACGTGCTATTAGCAGTGATTGTATCTCCTTCCAGCCCTCTCCCTATTCACCCACGGTGGAGCTCATGAAATTGAAACGCACAGAGTTTCACATCACAACCTTTAATTCGAACTGCAACCCTTACCAGCTACACACTCCATGCCATAAATGCACAGGAGCCACACTATAACAGGGTTTTTTTTTTTTAATCTTATTGTCCCCCATCACCTCTATCAGCTGCAGGGGCAGCAGCTGCTCTCTAGCAGAAAGCAGGCATGCTGGTGGCCCTTCCATAAGGGCTCTGCTGTGGGGCAGGACAGGTCCTGCACACCCTGCCATCAGCAAACGAGCTGTTACTCCACCTCAGGCACCCTTGGTACATACAGATGTAAATTATAAGAGTTAGGCCTACTGTGTGCATTTCCACATCTCACTGCTACTTATTCCTATGTTCCTGAAGCGGTTCAGTTTCAGCATCCTCTGCCAGCCAGGAAATGGTGGAAAATATACCCAATTTAAAATGCGGTGCTTTAATACAGAAAGTATTTAGATCAGCTACTCTTTGCTGTGCAGTCGGAAACCACCATTTCACTTCAGAGCTGAGCGACCAGCTCCCCACGTATTGGCCCTTGATGACTTGGAGCATCATGCCATGCAGCTACAGCTGATATAATCAACACGAACCAGATGGAGTTCAGGCTGTATACTGCTATCAGCAGAAAGCAGTTACGAACAATGAATTACTTCATTGTGGTCAAAGTCTGAGCTCTCCACGTCACATGACACTCACCATTCCCCTGGACACCCGTACCCTACTAGGCTAAAAAATAAGAAGAAAGAGATGCACGCCCAGGGAAATCACTCCAGCAGTCCTAGCACTGAGGGATGACACCACACTCTGTAGATACCGGAATACAGCTCAGTGTGGCAGGCTTCTAAAACAGTGGGTGTGATTCTGAATGACAACACATAAGGAAAAGAAATCTAAGCCTAGTGCACAGCGAGCACTACAGCCCTTCTGGAAAGGTACCTCCTGAGTCACAGGGAAACGGAAGGGCTCACATCCTCCATTCCTGCACACAGAGGTGCTCCACAAAGGCCTCACATCCTGCCTGACTGCCTTCCGCTGCACAGGGCACAGTGTTACTGCGAGGCATGGCGCTCAGCCCAGGGACACCACGGCCACGCTCCTGCCTCAAGCACAGCTTGCCGCCCAAAGCCACCCGCAGATCCGTGCTCCATCCACCTCCCTCGATGCTGGGCGCTGTCTGGACAATTCCCCAAATATACCAGGACTCTGGCATTTCATATCAATTACTTCTGCCTCCTCCACCCAAACCCAGCATCCCCCCTTTTTCAAGCAGCATAGCAAAGATACCTTTGGTACTTTGGAGATTATTTCCTGTCACCATTTATGCAGTATTCATTTTCTACTAGTATCCTCGCAGCACTTTTTACAAAAGGTTCTGTAAGCCCTAATTAACTTTTCAGACAGCAGTTCAGCATCCTTTGGGATGTCTGGGGGCTGTCTCTAAACTGCAGTTCACACGAGCTTGCCCAACTTCTTGCAGTACTTTGTAAGCATCTGCTACAAAAGATGCATACAAATCTTTTTTTTTTTTTTTTTTTCCTGTAGGAGACTTACAAAATCCACACAGACGAAACTACTTAGCTCTGCATCCTTTGGCTGCTCTTATCTCAAATCACTTCAGAATTAGAGAAATGAAAGAAAAGGAGAAAAAGCAAGCCTCAGAACTGGGAATAAGGCCTAGGCTCTCCTTTTTCCGAACATGGTGTCCTTCGACTCCTTTGTTGAAGCTCTTAGCAATCTGCTAATGAAAAGGAGCCTGACGATCTCATCCTAAAGCACTTGATAAAACCAAGAGTAAGGTACAAGCTAGTGGTGTGGGCTAGCTGCGCATTTCAGAGATGCTCAGTGCTAAGGACATGCCAGGGCAGCTGTAGCGAGGTGAGAGGAGTAGTGCGGACGCCAGCCTGCTGTGGGACTGTCTCCTTGGGACCAGCTCAGACTGCTGAGGTGAGAATGGATACACCTCCGAGAGGCTTAGTGCCTCTCCCTTTCAAAAGGAAAATATCTTTCCTCAGAGTAATAAGTTTTTCAGGAAGTGTTCTTCCTGAAAAACAAAACCCGCTAACATCTGCTAAAAAGGGACTTCATTATGAAATGCAAATACAGATCTTAACGAAAAGAAATATATGTATCTGCTTCTTAACAAGGAAGAGGTAAAAATTTACAGAGCTGCCCTTGGCAAAATGTTGCACCAAAGTCCATATGACACAGATGTGCCAATAGCAGAGACTTGCAATAAAAGAAAAAAGATTGTTTATTTTCTCTTCCAGAACAGACCACTTCCACCAAAAAGTCTGCCAGCACGCACCTCCCACACACTTTACTGAGCACCCATTCTCCTATTTACCAGCTAAATACTGTCCCAAACCTAACAAACCCCCAAATGATTTACTTAATTGCTTCTTTGAGGGCTAACCCGGCACCCCTCTGAAGAAGCAGCAAACTCCACCAAAAGCCAGACTCACACACTCCCACAGGGACTCAGTGCTGAGCTCAGGCTTTGTACTTTTTAAGCCTACCTGCCAGGTCACACAGATATATCATTAGTGAAGGAGTAGGTAAACTTAATACAGAAACAACAACAACGAAAAAAGACAACACAAAAAAAATCTGCCTGATGATCTCAGCTTGCCACGTATAAAAATAGGCTGGTAGCCAGTGCAGTTATTAGACACTTGCTCATAGATAGCATCAGTCTAGGGTCAATTCTCCCTACCAAACATGCTTGCTTCAACCTCTTTCAAGGTCTGTTAGAACAACTCCATTGTCAGAGCTTCCCTCCCTGCCATCCCTAAGAACAGCTCTCATACACGTTATCAGCCTCTGACAAATGCAAAGCACTCAGTCTTTTCTCACTTTCTAAACAGCTCTCCCATCTTTCCTTTTAAATGCTTTCCTGCTGGAGCTCCTGCATACAGGATCTGAGCAAAACATGGGTGTTCTCCTATCTCAGAGTTGTACCCTTAGGTTCACTGGTCTGTGCACCACCCAGGGAGCCCAGACACCTAAATTAAGAGATAATTTATGGGAAAGCAAACAGCAGCTGGCTAGTGAGCAGCAGGCAACCAGTTGTATTACCAATCGCAGTTTCTGTTGTAATAACAAGCATTCAAAAAATTGCAGATATCAGGATCCTGAAAATTATGCTTTCATTTAAATATAATGGAATTTTTAAAGTAATACTTTTGGAGTGCTTTAGCTTCAATTGTCTGAGTCATCAGGGCACGCTCAGTCATTTTTTAGTGCTTCTATTGGAAGCTCAAAGCTGGAATTCACATTTCCATTACGAAGAAAACAGCAACAAATTGAGGGTTTCACATCGCCTGGCTCCAGGTGGTAGGATGTTAAATAAAACACCAAGCTGATGAGGAAGTCAGGAGCATTCACAAGACTGTGACAATGCAGTCAAGATGATAAGTATTTGTTTCAGCTGTGGCTGTAAACACAGGCAGGGGCCTGATCCCCAGAGCCCATGCTCTTCTGACGCAGCCTTTCTCTTCACTGCCTTGCGGGCCGAGCTGTACAGTCATTCAGGCCCCTCTCTCCCAAATCAGTTTGAAATCGCCATGGAAAAATAAAGTAAAACCTGCCCTGTGCTCACTAACAGGAATTAGCAAGGAAGTGGAGAATCATATCCGACCAGGACGTTTTGTCTTCCCTCTACTGTAAATGACACACCAAATATTTCACTTCATAAACTTGCATGAAATTTCATGAATAAAGAAAGGAGAGAGACGTCTCTCACACACAGACACACCTGAAGTTCTCTGCATTTTACCTCTATATATACACGGAAGGGACACAGGACACTCATTACTTCTGTACCACACCAAGGCAGAGAAGTGGAGTGGGAGTAATTCCAGAGAGCAGCTGCTTCCAGTTAGGGCAGCCCAGCTGGAAGGCAGAGGTGCCTGTCAACCTAATTAAAGTTAGGAGAAGCTGTCCATCTGAAACTGCAGCTTTTACGCACTGGCCAACCCACTTCCAAAATGCAATTAAGGAAAAAAAAAAAGAGAGAAAAAAAGTAAGCAGGAAAGACAAGTGAAAACAGGCTGGGGTATTGCTGAAAACATACCTCCAAGCTATTCTCTCAATAAATATTTTGGGAAGTTTGTGAACAGAAGGATTATTGTTTCTGTGGTGGCGTGAGTGGGAGGAATTTACCCTCCACAACTCAAGCAACTGCATGGATGATGATACAACAGCCCTCGAGGGCAATGAGCTAGTTACATTGGCTCCGTGCTGATGAAGTTTTACAAGGAAGTCATTTTATTTAAGTACATCTGGAGTAGGCTGGTATCGCTAGTTCTCAGAAAAAAAAATGAATCTTCATTTGCAAGGGTTTAATAATTAGGCAATTCCATTTGAAGTTGGCCAAAGACATTCCTGCAGTTCAGTGTGCATCCCATGGGCAATGCATGCCTAGCAAAAATTAATTGTGATTTGGATTTTTAAAAGTTATTGATGCACTTAATCCCAGGATTGCATCACACGTTCCTTTTGACTTCTGCTGGAAGACGTAATTTATGAAAACAGATTTAAACAAACAGCCACCCCTTGGCTAGATGAAGGTTAAAGGGACTGGAGAGGATGCAATGATTATCTGTAAGCGTGAAGGGTGTGTAAACACCAAGGGGAAGATTAGACTGCTGAAGCAATCTCAGGAGGGTGTAACTTGGGGCAGTGAGATAAAAGTATGTGCTTTTAGGCCCTGAAACATTGGCTCCTAAAACGATGACATTATTTGTGTATACAAAAGAAGCTCTGGTCATTTAAAAAATCATCCCTACTTGTCACTGAGGACAAAAATATGTAAAAGTAGACTGAAAGGAATGAAAGAAATTTACTGTTTTGGTGAAGGGAATATGAGAAACAGCACTGGTAACACTCTGTCTTTGGGGCAATTCGAGTGACCTTCTGCAGTCACTGTGTATTATCTGCCATCTCCACCACTGAGAAGGCAGCAGCAAGGGTAGTGAGCCCAAGAGGCTCTGGGCTAGATACAATCCATGACTTAATTTCATGTGGCTTGCAGCTACATACATGAATTTGGGTGATTTTAATGAATAATTTTAAGGTTCCTGCTAACTGAGCAATTGCCTAAGAAGACTGAAAAGCCTATGCAGCCCTTAAGTTTCTCATATTTGCTTAAAATCTCTCAGTTAACCTTGATTACATGTGTGACATTTAGGATATACGTAAGAACGTGATAGAAGAAGCGAAGTATTGGGCCTCATGTAGATCATATTCATTACTCATCAGCTTTTAATTTCTGTAAACAGAAATTGAGAAGTTCTGCAGATAAAAATGTTTCTTATATGCTTCTTATATTTGATTTCTTAGTATTATTTATTTTTAATATGTAAATGGTATGAGCAGACGTTAAGAGAAGACTGTATTTTGACTTCTCAAAGAGACGAAATCTTTACCACCTAAAAGCATTCTCTAAATGCTGCAGTGCCTTTTTATCCCTTCGCATCACACTAACAGACATGGACTTCTCATGGTATGGTAAGAAATTTAATTCTTCTCTTGTATAGTTACTTAGAACAGCTTTCAACGTATTGAACAGCTCATGCCTTCTGATGCCTGTACTTGCCCAGTTCATGTTTGTCCACAATCAGAAAGGAACTGAAACGAGAGATCAGGATCCAGCTGTTTGCAGCACTCACAACCACACACATTATTTTGATATCTGACAAGTTCAAATGCATCCAAAGACTTTGGCAGGACAGAAGCTGTTTTAAAATAATTTAGCACCCACTATTTTCAAGACTGTGTATATGGTGGTTAAAAAAAAAAAAAATTCAACGGATGAACTGTATAAGAAATAACTAACAGGCCTACATGTGACAGATGATTCATGTTGGTGTCAAAGAGCTAAGAAGTATTAAAGGCTACTTAGTGTGCCTGATGTTTTTAAATGAGCTTAACACGCTCACATTTACCCACCAGTGCCCTGACTTGGCTTTGAGATACAAAGATCTTGGCAGCAGTAATGGCTGCTGCTTCTATCCCGTGTTTTCACTCCTGCACTGTAGTTATGAAAGGCAGAACCCATGAAGAGGAGAGCTTGGGAAGGCTGAGGGAAGTCTACAGCAGCACGGGAAAGACATAGGTTCTATAAAGTTTTTTTCTACCCTACTTTCTTGTAAGAGTTTAAAAAAGCCAAATGGATTTGTCAGGAATAAATTGTGTCAAATCAATCCTATTTCCTTCCTTGGAAGATGATTGGTACTGGATGAGAAGTAGCAGCAGCTGAAATACATATTGAATTTAACAAGGTTTCTACTTTATTTAACCCAATCAGCCAATACCATTATAAAGTTGTACACAATTGGTTGAAAACACACTTTCAGAGATTAGTTTCCAGTAGTCTGAGGCCAAAGTGAAAGAATATATTGAGTGGAGTTTTGTGGCGGACCTGTTCTTCAATATTTTAATTAACAGCTTGGCTACTACATGCTCACTAAATTTACAGACAACAGAAATCTCAGAGAGCTTGAAAATCACTGTGGAACATGAATCAAACATTTCATCTTACTGTGGAGCGGCGTTTCACAGTAGGCCATGCCCAGTGCAGCCAATGGGACGTACAGCCCTGGCTCTGCTCACCAGCTGCTGTGCTGGGTCATGCTTACATCCAGTGCACACCAAGCATCAAGGCAGACACAGGCTAATGGAAGAAAATGTAAAGGGCAGACACATGAACAAGGGCTTTATGAGCAGAGATTGAAAGGCCTGGGATGCCATAGCCTAAACAGAAGAAGATTGCCAGAGAACAGGATAATTTTCAAATATGTAAAAGTTTCCGCTGCTAAGAAGGAGAATTCTCTATCTGCTGGGGATGGGGCAAGAATGAGCAGGTTTAATTGCAGCAGGAGTGATGTTAGGTTAAATGCCAGAAAAAGTTTTCCAACGGCAGGGTTCCTGCACGTAGTGGAATTGATTGCCTGGGGTCAGTGTAGAGTCTTCATCACTGTCTGACCTGTTCTTGAGAGCCTCCCAACAATCGTTTTGGTACAAATGAATCTGCTCTGGGGCTTGGAGCAGGCTAAATAACCTCCTAAGATTCATTCCACTCTTTTTATTTTCTTAATACTTTCTTGTGTTTGTTTTAATTCTTTAAAACCAGTCTGTGAAAGCTCTATGTACAGCAGCCAGCATTTATTCAAAAGAATACCTGAATGCCATTCATGCCAAAAAGCAAGCATACAACGCCACAATTTATGCATTTTGCTGAATTAAAGCCTATAGGTATCAAAGACACCATAAATGGCATTGAAATGCTTTGAATACCAGTGCCACAGAAATGACTACTGATGCCTGGAGAACTGGAAATCCTCTGTTTTTGATATTGACCAGAAGATCTATCCCTGAGTTTGCTACCACCTGGCCTGCTTTTAATATTACCATTTGCACGAGATGTTTGAGTGGCTGTGGCAGTGTGTAACTGATATGATTGAGGATGACAGTTGCCAGAGGGACAGGCTGCTGCACAAGGAAGCCAAGAATCTCAAACTCAATACGCTCCATAGGAATAATCCTAGAAATTACAGCTGCTCAAGGGCAAAGGTTTTGTTCGTTCATTTACACTCCAACTGAAATGCATTAAATGTTTCTTTGGGTGTTCCTACCCCTCTTGGTCTTAGTGAATGACAGTCACCATAAAATACAGCCTAACTGCCTTTCCAAAAGTGAAATTGTTGCCTGGTTTCTTTACAGAAGCAATGCTGGGGGAAAAATAGCTATCTGATGGGACTTCAATGCTGAAAGTGCATTGCAAATGTGGTTATCTTGTGTAAATCAGACCTGTGAGGGAGGGTAAAACCTTTATAAGAAGTTGCACACAAAACAGTTATTCTGCATTACGTCCAGGACTTAAGCATGATGCCAGCATGCTGAGGTTTGCAAAAATGGTTAGGACAGCTACTTTCTTCTCTGAGACTCCACAGGCACAAGTCTTTTGAAAGTCAGACCCCACGGAGCTTGGAATCCCCAAACTGGATATTGGCAAAGTCATTCCTCTGCCGTGACGAGTGAAGAAACAAGGAGAGATGTATGCTTTCACACAGCCTTGAGACAACACGGCAGAAACATCTTCACGCATTCTACACGTATTCAACTGCATACATCATTATGCAACATTATGCGTATGCAGACAAGACTTCTGTTTATATAAGAACATATGCTTACAATAACACCTCGGACTGCGTCTATGCATAATATAATGTATGAAATCCAAGCCAACGGCAAGTGACCAAGAAAATTCAGCAATGAGAAATTATTTCCCTGGATTATGAATCCCCAGAACCTTTACAGGCCGGTTAACAAGAACGGCTCCCACTTCTCACCCAGTGGTACACCAGTTAAGTGCATCACTTACGAGGAAAAAGCTCCCTCCACAATCCCATGGCCCATGCTTTCTGAGGCAGGACATGTAGAGAGAGTTATTAAGGTTCTGTCAGTCAGATGCAAGGTTAAAATGACATCCCATCTGTTCTACAGATGTCAAAGAGCTTGTGGCACCTGTCTGGGAAAAAAAAAAGAAAACAGGAGCAAGACTTCACCACAGGTTTGGATACTCCTGTGAAACAAAGGGCCTCTTGTGCGAGTGCTTTCCACAGCAAAAATCCTCTGGAAAGTTTTGGAATATTTTTTGCAGTGGTATTTTATGTCAGTGGCTGAGAAACGAAAAAAAAATATCGTACCCCTAAATGTCTTACCACAGAAGTCAGACTGAGATTATCTGTAGCTTTGAAGGTGCAGTAACTGTACGCAAAGTTTGCACTTGTAGGAAAACATGTCCCTCTCCCAATACAAGTGTTTAAAGAGGACCGCAGTTGGCAACTTACACTTGAAATACCTCATTTCCTTGCCAGCAGGGCCTAGACTAGTTCCTAGCAAATTCTAGGTTTGTAAGTTGCAAAGGTACGATGTGAACTGTAAATCTCCCACTCACTTCCCCTCAACGAGAACAGCTTCTGGAAGGGGGACAAAGCCACCAGAGGTTTCCTTTCACCCTTCTAATCCAGATGGGACCAGGGAAGAGCCATTCCCTTGTCCCTGTTGCATTAAACAAAGACAAGGTCTCCCTTGGAATCCCAGCACTACCTTCCACGACCTCTCAGTGCTAGCTGCTTATGCTTGATTTCAAATGTCGGAAAATGAATCCAATTTGCAGAAGAAATGGAAGATGAATGTTGACAGGGATATAAAGCAATAACCACAGCTTCTGAAAATAGCTTTTTTTTTTGTCCCCTTGGTTTGACTATCATCTGTGTTAAAAACAAACAGCTGTGATGTAAGATCATCAGTGCTCTGACTTTATCATAGCTGACAATTGCCTTGGCAACTGTGAAAGGGAGCTTTCTCTTTCCTAAGTGACTTGCTCTCAGTGCCCGAACTTTCACGATGCCAACAGTCCACAATTTGAGATGTTAAAAGTCTTGCTGTAATAATGAATGACAATGCTACCAAAGTTGGAGTTGCCAAAGTCAGAGGAACATGCCAAGTAGAATGAGAGCTTTTCTCTACACTTAAGGCTCTGGAAAGTCTAGAAATAACTAATGCAGAATAAATCCAGGAACGGGAAATGACAGGTAGTGGAATCACGGACAAATTTTTCCTGACAAGTGTTTGCCCAAAAAGATCTTTTCTGTTGTTCCATTTTCTAAGCATGTTTTGTTACTGCATATCTTATTCAGCTTTTAGCATGTATTTAGTGTCTACTGCAGAATGACGTGGGCTACTTGCCTACAGAACAAGATCCCTATTCTAGTAAACACTCTGTACAGAGTAAGGGAAATTTCACAGTACATCTGAGTCAGAAATAGAAGATGTACTGAAATGAAATGATTTGCACTGGGAAATATGGGAAATCAGCAGGAGAACCAAAAAGGAAATTGTGGTCTTCCTGAGCCTCAGTCCAGAGCTCTGCTGGCTGGACCAGGATGTAAATAGCCTTGGACCAGCCCAGGCTGCTCATCACATGTTCCATGAGTCTAAGGAAGTGCAGATATCTTAAAAATTGATCTGTTTAGCTGGACACCTTTCATACAACCAGACATAACAGAAACAAACCTGTTAAAAACATTACAGCAACAAGCACAGAAAACACCCAGCTGTAAGCAGACACTTGTGACTGGAAAGGGGAAATGCTCTGCAATAAAGCCTCAAACCATGTGAGGACGTGGGAGTGCTGGAAAGTGACACTTGAGTGCTTGCAAAATGCAGTTTCACAGGAAAATGAACATAAATATCAAATATTTTGGAGGTGAAAGCAAAACCTTTTTGTAAGGAAACATGATATGGTAGAACTAAAAGATGCCAGTAATCCAGATAACTTTATCAGTATCACAGTGACTTTCTGGAGTGGAGCACAGTGACAAGCAGTCACATTTTAATTGTACTTTCCATGTAAAATTAATTTAATGATGACAATAGGTGAAGCTGATCCTACAACATAATGACCGTTCGTTGGCACAGCACTAAAGATGAAGAACCATGGAATATTCAGCCACAACCACACAAACCTACATTTATGAGAATCACGACAGAATTTTATCTATCTTCATTTCAGGCTCCCTCACCTTTCTGGATTTCATATTACCCTTCCCTGTTGAAAACTATATGCCAATATACTGAAAGAGGAGAACGAGGAACGCAACATTTAGAGTAATCTCGCTACTGAAGTCTCTCCCATATGCTTGAGGGTGGTGAGACACTGGAACAGGTTGCCCAGAGAGGCTGTGGATGCTCCCTCCCTGGAGGCATTCAAGGCTGGATGGGGCTTTGAGCAACCTGGTCTAGAGGGAGGTGTCCCTGCCTATAGCAGGGGGTTGGAACTAGATGATCTTAAAGGTCCCTTCCAACCCACACCATTCTATGATTCTATGGTATGGTATCAGTGGAGGAAATGGACTGCTGTTGAAAATTCTATTGCCAATCTTCTCTGTTGTAACAGAAAGAAGCAGCCCTCTCTTATTTACGAACAGCAGTCCAGGTAACAAACACCGTAAATTCACCATGAATTCCTAATACATTGCTTCTGATTTTCATGGAGTTTTGAGGCTTCATTAAGTACTTTAATGAAGTCCTTGTAAAGCAATTTAGAACACTTCTGGTTTTTAACAGCTGTACATTCACCACATGGATTTGCATCTATGTAGTTTAGGAATACGTCAAAGTAAAATCACTTCTGCTGAGCTTCAACTAGTCAGAAATGACCGAGGTGAGTGACAGTATCAGATCAGTGATGAATCACAGTACACGCCATCACGGCCTCCCTGCTGAGCTCCAACCTGCTCCTAAGCGCCAGGCTCTACCCCCTCCCCTTGGGCGGCTGTACCTGTGGCCATGGGGCTGTGCTCACCCCCATGTTATGCTCACCTGCTGCATGGGGAGTTTGTAGGCTGCAGCAGAGATCCACTTGAGTCCCTGACTGCTGAGTGCCTGCTACAGTATGTGAGGAACGGTACCGGCCCTGCTTCATTATAGTAAGTGTAAAGAGGTACAAGCACTGCAGGGTGTTTCGAGTAAACAAGCATGGCAGTTACTAAGCTAGATCTATTAAATCAGCAGGATTGGCTTTTCTAATAGGTTACAAAAAGAAACCCAACCTTTCTGGGACAAGCCTTTCTGCATACGTATGCACTTTTACCGACTTGGAGTGTACTCAGCAAGCCAGCACTTCAGCTGCACGCTGCTTCTGCAGGCAGAGGCTGAGGACACTTCTGACAGAGCCAGGTGGCCTTCCAACACCTTTGGAAACGCTAAACCTCTTGGTGCTGCCTGCCAAAGCCAGCAGAAAGCTCCCTTTGTTGGCCTCTCTTTGTTCCCTTTGTTGACCTGCTCTGCCCTCCAGCTGGCGTGTGCCCAGGGACGGCGTGTGAGTTGGGCAAAGGAAGAGAGAGGTCGCAAAACAGAAAGTTTTGTACATGCCACATTGCCCCCCTCCTCCATGGCAGCTCTGATGAGGAATGGCTGTTCTTCTCCCTTCTTCTTTCCACAAAGAGATTTATCCAAGTGAGACTGCCCAAGAAATCCGAATTTCTGCTTTTGCTGCCTGGCCCTCTCTCAGTAAGCTGCTCCTCAGGCACAGGGAGCTCAGGCCTCACAGACCTGGAGCTGGCTCCCGAGGCTTGTCCTTCTCACCTCTCCCTCCAAACAGAAGGAGTGAGATCCTGACCCCTGCAGAAAAGCCCAGGCAGGCTGGAGGGGAGCCCAGAGCCTCCCAGCCCCAGTGAGAAGCCAGTGCAAAGCTCTCCTGCTCCTCCTTCCATAGTTCTGGCCTATTTCTGGAGGGGCAAGAAGCTTATTTCCAAAGAACTGAACAGAATGTACACAGAAAGCATGAGTTCCAAGAGAATGGAGCACAAATGTGGAAAAGAAATGGGCATAAGGGTGAAGGTGCAGGAGGCTCCCAAAGCATCACCTTAGAGCCAACCATGCTGGGTGTAAAAGACCAGGCGGAAAGAGAGATGCTTGCACAAAGACTCTGGGGATGAATGTGTAGCTATGCAGAGGATACTGCCAAGAGCACTTGGACTTCTTTGATAAAGGGATAACGATTTCCTGCTATTCTGTTGTTAACTATCTAGTGAAGAAAGACAAAAAAAAAAAAAACAGCCACAAAGAGAGTGACCTAAATTCTTCCCTCTCAGCCAAAACAGTGTGGCCAACAGTCAAATCCCAGGGAAGCGGTTGAAAGGAGGAAAGAAGTACAAGCTGTGAAGAGGGGAAGAAGGGAGAAGAGGTACTGAGGTTCATTTTAAGGTCATAAGAGGGAAAGGAACAATCAGCAGCTCAGAGCGGCAAATGCATTAAACACCTGTGTGCTGATGAAGGATAAAACAGGAGGAACTGGAAGTCTTAAAGCATAATAAAGTATATAACTTAACTGGCATACCATAAACCTGTGAAGAATTCACACGATTGATACATTAGTACTGAAGGGTACAGCTTATATGGGAATGATGGGCACGGGATAACACTTGTATATCAGTGTTATCTACACTTCTTGTACACTTTGGAAAGACATAGCAGAAAGCCTCATTGAGAGTCTGAGGGAATTAATAAGGGAAAAGTAGCAAAAGTCTGGTGCTGTTGAACACCGATCACAGATGGAAAAATCAAGTATAAGTCAACGTGAGCAAAGGTTGTTTCTAGAGTCAGTAGTATCAGATCAAGCTGCCAGTAATCAGAAGGACTTAACCAACCCAAATGCTACCAAGACACAAAAACCACAGGCTGCTAAGCACAGCTTTGATGTGCAAGTGAGGGAAAGTGGCTGGAGGTGGTCGTGGCAGACATAGCCTGGGTGTGAAGCAGTGAGAGAAGATGAGGCTGGCTCCCTCCCCAGGGAGGTGACACATAACTGGGACCCATTATGTGTGCTTCCGCTGGACTGCCCTCAGCCATGGGGTGCTGAAATCTGCCCGGCACAAGTCTGGAGAGCTCAGTGGCACAAACTGAGGCACACTGATGCAGAGGGTTGATGTTGCAGAAGACACAGAAAAGGCAAGTAAATGCTCAGCTAATGGCCAAAACCAAGTTTCACAGAGAATCCAGCCGGTCTTTCAGTCTGACCTAAATTTACAGAAAAATGCTTGGGAACAAAGAATGACATGCACTGTTTGTAAGCATTTCCAGATCTCATGCTCACATGCCTTTGCGAGAAACAATTTAAATTCTTGTCACATAAAGCTAATTTTCCTCAATAACATGATGCTATGCCTGGTGGACAAGGAGGAACAGACGAGATGTATCTCCAGCCTCACTGGGTTTCTGTTGCTGCTTCATGTGGGACATTTGTTGTGAGAATGGTCTACATGAAATGATCAGGGTCAGTGCATGGCAGGGAAACCATATTAAAGAGTACTCATCAACAGTTTCTTGTCAAACTGGCACTTCACAACATTTTTACATCAGGCTTGTTTAGGGGCCATTCACATTTTGAAAGCTGTGACCCAGGTGTCTGTTTTGAGGCTCATCCTGGGCCAGCAGCCATCCCCAATGGCAACTTGCAGCAGCCTGCGTGGAAGTGCTTGAGCCTGCACCGGGCAGCCAAAAGCACTGAAAATAGTGAGTGAGTCAGAGCATGGCATGGGCGGTCCTCTGATGAGGATGATGCTAACTGGTTTCTGACTTTTTAGATTGTTCAAAGATTGAAGGAACTGAAGGCATGTTGGAGAGCATAATCAGATGCACAGATGGATATGGAAACTGGAGAAATGGGCTAACACAAACAGGAGGCAATCTGCAAAAAGGACATACTGTTGCAAAATCCTTTACTTGGGAGGAAGTAAGTTAGGAGTATGAGCAGAAGATGAGAGACAGCTGGCCCTGCAGCAGCTCTCACAATAGGATCCGGAGGCTGCCGTCTGAATATGAGTCAACTTTTTCTTGCTGTCACAGAAAAGCAACCATTATATAAAGATTTACTAGCAGATGGCATATAAAATAAATCGTTTGCTCTCCTCAGCACTGTAAGGCCTCCATCAGCTGGGCTACCGAGACTCACTGCAGGCACTGTAATAACATTCAGAAAAGACCTGAATAGGTTCAGGAAAGTGCAGAGGAGAATATCCTGAACAACCCAGACACCTCGCTGTTGGGTCTACACCACCTGTCCTTCAGTATTAACAAAGAAATAAAGATAAAATAAAAAACCTGCCTGGGAGTTGCTGCAAGGTCTGTTGGAAGATCTTCAACCTAAGAATTTATGACAGCTGGCTTTTACTTGCCCATCCTCAATAGCAAGAGTTATGCAGGCACAAAAGGTTTTTATTTTTTTAATGGAAACAGAATCAGGAGAAGAAGGCAGAAATGTTTACATCTCTTGATTTTACAGTCCACGAAAATACCATTTTAGCATACCTTAAATACTGAAAAAAAAACCAACCCAAAACACCCACCATAAAAACTCACGAAAAATATATTCATAAGGTATTGCTTAAAGAATTCACATTATTGAGGGAGGCTAACCTAAGCCTTGAACAGCCGAGACCACGAATACTGCATATTTACAATAGACTATAAGAGGAAGAAAATTGAAAGCATTAAAAAAAATGACGTGCTTCATATTTTATGAAGAAAGGGAATAAAGCCCAGTTTCTTTCTTTTATTTTATGATTTTCTTTTAAAATAGCCAATCTGCACTTAAAAATGTGTAATACTCCCTTCGCACTGATGTCTTCATGCTGTCTGCGAGTGATATCTTTCAGATTCATTTAAATGACTCTTCTCTGCATTGTATTTCCTTGGTATTTGCTCCCTGTGCTCACTCTGGGGCTGGGCGAGGAGTGGTTGGCTGGCACAGGGCAGAGCCAGGCAGCCTGTAGGAGTTGTGCTCAGTCCTCAGGAGTCCTGGCAAGACTTGGCTGCCAACAAACTTGTGCTGAACGCCTTGCCTGAAATGACCAATGCCGGAGGAGCCCTCACCTAAAATGCCTCGCTCTAGGGCAGAGTGGTTCCCACAGAGAGGGTTGCAAGCACACGAGTCCTCGCCAAGCAGATTGAGTCAAGTCCTGCTGTTTTCCCAAATGAGGATTCTAGAAGTGTAGAGATCTTGAAAATATTTTTCTTCGCTGCTTCTCAGTAGGACTGTGCTCTGTGTTTGCCACCACTTAAGGAACGGTGAAAGTGACCAGTCCAAATTTCTTGTTCCTAATTACCACTTTTCTTTTTAATTTTAAATTCTCATGCTCAGGTATAGTACCGTGATGTATCACATGGTTACATTTGGGCAAACCCCCTCATTTAGTCGGGACAAAAGTCTCTACTGGCATTTTTTTAAATAACACAGTCCAGTTCTATTTGCAATTCTAAAAGTTGAGAACCTTAAGCTTGATTTTATATAGTCTATTAAAAAGCAGATATGCTGCAAAGCACCATATACTATCAAGTTTGGGCTTTTATACTTTTATAATTCCTTTCATTGATGGGCATCCTGCACACTTTTTGGAAACGAGACATACAACCAAACAGCTTCTAAGTTAAAACTGCAACTCATTTATACAGAAGGCACTGACACAGAAAAAATGACAACCACTCCCTTCAGTGCCAACAGAGGACTGTATTTTTGCAAGCCTTCACGCACACACAGAAGTGGCAAGTCACATAAAGCTCTAGCTGAGAATGAAATGTTTTCTGATTTTATTTTCCTAAAGACCTTTGCTTTGACATCTAATTTAATTCCCAGAGAGTGAGATGGGAACATTCCGCTCTGGGATTTTAAAACTCAGCTTGTAACTAACATCCATGCATCACAGCAAACAGGCCTTGCATTGCATGCCCACAGGCACTTTGGTTTTTTTTTCACATCTTGACTGCATTTTCTCAACCAAATTACCCCCACCCATTTGGCAGACAAAAGGCTCCAAGGTATGCTCTGATTCAAAGGCTTTACTGTGTAAGAGAAACTCACTCTTAATTGAGCTTTCATTTCTTGTGCCATCCCATAAGGTACCAACAACCTTGGTCACCCAGTGAATCACCCAAGTCTCATCTTCTCCAGGATGGGTGCCCTGAACAGAAGATCACATCTATACCAAGTGAACGCATAGGCACAATATTCAGCTCCTACTGGCTCAAAAAGAAGTGTGAGAGGGTGAGCAATTGGAAGTTGCAGCCAGTGAGAAACAATCACTACAACTCAAGGTAAACTCAAGAAGCATGTTTTCAGGAGTATTTAAGCAGAGAGGAAGAAAAAAACAGTCTGCCTTTATACACATCCTGCTGCTCTGCATTTGTATTCATTAGCCTGCTTTCTTTCAACTTAAACATTACTCATCTTCATATTTATCCACAATTTTTTTTTAATTGAGGCCATTAAAAATATAAATCAACACTGAAATCTTACCTGTGATTACAAACAACTGTCTAATTTAATTTCTTACTTTCTTTTGTTGAGGAAGACAGCAAGCTGCTGAACTATTCACACACAGCAGCATCACAAGGAGAACTGATGTTTCTCAGGGTGAAAACAGTTTGAAATTAACTACTTATTTTCATTCAAATGTGCAGTGCCAGTAACTATCAAATTCAGCTATAATTAACCACATGATAGGTTTATAAAAAGCATCAGTGCAATCTGAATGTAGCTTGGAAATACAGGTAAATAGCTATAAAGAATGTGAGGATGGAGGGATCTAAATGACTTACCATCTCATATCAATACAATAGCAACTGTCACAACGTGCTTATTAAGTTAATTCTTCTTTCCAGCCTAGGCTGCTCTCCAAAGCATCTGTGCCACTCGCTTCTGCAGCAGCTTCCAGACTCAGCGAGGGGGAAAAGTCATTGACCTCCTCTCCTCAACAGCGCTTGGCACTCCAGACAAAAAGCATCGGCAAACCCTTCAGTCCCAGCCTTCAAGAAGAGCCCTGCCTCCCAAAACCTGCAGTGCCAGGTATACGCAGCAGCTCAGGAGGATGGAGCTGAAGGCCTGGCTGGCTTTCCAGAGCTAACTTTAGACAAAAGCAGAGCCGCCCAGCTGCAGTTGTACCGCTTCTGGCCTTCCTCTGACAAACAGGGCTTTCCCTTTGTGCTGGCTGTGTGTCACTTCCACCACCTCACCGGGTGCCAGAAGGCTGTGGTGCAGCCCCTGCACCTGGGCTCTCCCACCCCAAGGGACGAGTCCCCCCAGCACCCCCCTTAGCACCACCCTCAGCCTGCTACTTGCTCCGAAACTTGGCCCTGGATTTGCCCAGCCCTGGCAGCTCCCTTTGTGGTTTCCCTGCCAGGATACACACTGCCCCTCTGAACCTCACCCAAGATGAAATCCAGCAAAAACTTTGGGACTGCACTAACAAAAGTGCTAAAAGCAAGCAAATGTGTTGAAGATGTGTAAGTCGTTTGTGTATCAATGCACACACAGTGATTTCTCTTATACATATGCAAGCACACTCACGGATTTTAAATGCTGAATGTTGGGCCTTTAGAAACGTTGTTGAACGCAGTTCTCTAAAATACCTTTTTTATTTTAATTTGGAAGCAAATAAAAAAATAAAATCCCATATGAAAGACATATCACGAAGTTCAAAAAGGGTAGAATGACTGAGATGGAGTGCCACAGACCAAGTCACTCCACACCAGTTTAAGCCACTCATGATCCTTGGACTTTCTCTTTTCAGGTTAGAAGAATTTCTTATATGAGCAAAAATGGCATTGCTGTCTGGGAGTAATGGAAGGGCAGAAAATAATTTTCTAAAGAGGATGGTGATTGTGATAATCTCATGTAATTTTACTGCTCTCCACTAGTTTCACAGGCTCACTGGGGCAGCTTGGCTGTTCCCGCACTGTGCTCTGGCAGCAGCTCTGCAGCCACTCTATTTGGCAATTCCATCTGCAGATGTGTGCAGTTAAGCCAAGCAGCTCCTGTCAGGTCTGTATCTCCTACACCACAGGAGAAGAAACCTGAACACAGAGGGGACGAGAGGTGCGGGCAGGAGCTGCATGCCACCCTCTACCCCTGGACTGTACAGCAGCAGTGGCCTTCAGGCCAAGGGGTGCAGGAGCACAAAGCCTGGCACCCTCGAAGGGGAACAGCCATGAGCCCTGGAGACAAGGACAGGGCTGCTCTGCAGGGGACACAGAGGATAGAGCCCAATAGCAGGGGACAGCTGTCAGGGAGCACAGGAAGGAAGCAGGAAGCCTGCTGTCGCCTGCGCTCAGGCTTATGTTTCAAGTCTTGAGGATCTCCTGTTTTCATTAAAAGGAAAAAAAAAGCCACTTGCTCCTCCTGGTACCAGGAGCAAAGATTAAAGTGAGAAAACTTTAAATGCTTCCCTCTGCTCCACATGGTTTAAAATTCGGAAAGTAAATACTAAGAGTTTACCAGGCTATTTTTAATGCTGCGATTTGGAGTGACTCAAGCACTCTGAGTATTTGCATTAGGCCTTGGAGAGAATGACTCCTTTTTAACAAGACTTCCATATTCTTAACGTGTGTGTGAATTTTATCTATGCTTAATGGCAAACATTCAATACCTATCTGCATGCTTTCAGAACCATGAGACAATTGCCCCACAGTGTAAAATTAAAAGCAGAAAAGGGACAAAACCGTAATACGAGTGAGCAGAATTAGTAGGCAAGCAGTCAGACAGAGAAGGGAGAATTTTTGGTCTTCAAGTTGATCAATTTTCCCCCTAAAAGTTGAACTCTGTACAACCTCTGTTGAACAGCTTTAACTCCAACAAAAATGTGCAAGCTTTGAAATTTAAAATATGAGTGGGAAGTAAGCCAGCAAATTACCTTTGTCTGTTTCTGCCACCTACCACCCACTGAAAATAAGAGATGCACAATATATTTCCTGTGGACATTTTACTGCTGCCAGTCCTGTGAAGCGCACTGCTGAGGGCAGCCTCTCTGCTCATGCTATCTCAGCTATGCACTGGACAATAAAGCTGTGGGGAAAGGGCTCTGAACCTCTCCCAGGATCACACAAGGTGGTCCTTGTAGCTATATCCATGAGACAGCAGTCCCCACATGGCGTGCCCCACATCCTCACAGCGCAGCCCCTCCAACTCCTCTGCGCCATTCGTGTTGCTGTGATCCACATGCCTGGGTCCCTAAGGTAAGCACAAGATGTTCAGCCATGCGTGACCACTTTCCTCCTGTCTCCTCCTTCCCTCATGCGCTCAGTCCTCCTTGTTTGCCATTTGCCACAAGGGACCATGACTCCTGGGTGTCTGAACCTCAGCCTCCCTCAGTATTGAGAGCGTAATAGTAAGCTCTTTTGCTAGTAGCTGCTGATGGAAATAGCTCTTGGCCACTTATTTATTTGTCAATCTACTACCTGTCAATAGTCGGAGATATGCTCTGTGGTTTCCTTTTAATTCCTCCACTGTCAGTTTGCTTTTTTCAGGGGAAAAAATTTTTAGTTATTTGTGTTTAAGGCCATGAACTGAGGTGGTTGTGCATTGTTTACACACACTTAAACATAAACATAAATGCATTAAATGATAAATGCATTTAAACATTGCATTTAAGCAATCATGCAACATTAACATGCTTCAGATACATGAACAGAATCAGCACCTTGCTGAATGAAAGGTCTTCAAGATTGCCCACTTATTCTTGACAGGGGAATAAGGACTAACTCCTCGCATCCCCTGGAAAATCACAAGTGCAGAGATTACAACAAAAATGGCATGGAACAACCCAACAAATCATCAGTGCACACAGCAACTTTAAAAAGTGTTAAAAATGCAGCAATTTTCTACTTGGTGCTCTTGATACACTCTTTTCCAAGGCGGACTGGGGATGAAGAGTTTGATTGAGACCACAGTTCATCTAATTTCAGTAGTCTACTGCTTGTCCCTTGCTACAGCTGCTCATGTCAGGCAAAGGCAAGCTGGATGAGACCCTGAGATTTCCATGAGCCCTCAGCGCTCCCACAGGCATGGCTCCACCATGGCTTTGCCTCTCCAGCTGCACAGAGCCTTCCTTGGCCAGCTTCGGAGGTTACCAGAGAGACCAAACAGAGCCATGTGCTTTTGTGAATGCACAAATCCCTGCTCTCCTGAGGTATCTGGGAAATGCCTCCACCCTGAACACTTCAGCAAGCTTGAGGGCTGCTTGTCAGGCATAGACAGCCTCTGCTGGAAGAATTTAAAAGAAAAACAAAACCAACCAACCCACCAAACAAAACCAACCAACCAACCAAACAAAAAAATGGATTCTGTTTCCCAGAATCCATGCTGACTTTTCTGCATCCAACAGTTCCAACTGCCCTCTGAGCATCCTCTAGCCAAAATCCCCTCCATGGTTAAGACAGAAAGGAAAGTGGATATGCGCATGAGTCTCCATGGTTGTGTGAGCCCTGCTGTCAGGCTCAAGAAGCACACCGTTGTCTGCATGCTGAATAATCAATGGGCCGGTCTTGCAAGTGATTGCTTATTGCCCTGTGCTTATCAGTCTGAGCTCTGTGTAAAAGTCCTGGGTGAGCTGATCACACGGGCACTCAAGGCTTTAAGGCCTGACTGCTTTCAAAATACAGCTGGCTTTAAGGACCTGGGTGCAAAATGGTTCCAATTTGTAGCGCCAACAGGACCTTAATAGTATCCTACAGGCAAGCACAAGCCTTACGCTGTCTAATTTGTATCACTCCTTGTTCTGCTTTCCCTTTCTCTTCAAATAAGGAACAATACAAGGAATGAGAACTCAAAATCCAAGTCATGCTGTCAGGAAGAATAATGGACCTATTCTGTACAAAAATGCCTTTATTGTTGGTTTGTTTACTTCAGCTGCTCCATGGCTGTGCTGCTGTCAGGGCTTTGGAAACAAAGCCCCAGCTCTGAGCCTGCCCCATGTGCTGAGCACCCAGCACCTCTCCCCTCACTGCTTGCCCTGGGTGCGGGGCACCCAACCCTTCCCTTGCTTGGGTGGCAGCAGGGCTTGGTGCTGGAGCAGCGTGCTCCACCCATCTCATCACCAGTGCTGCAGAGAGGAGCTGGGAGATGAACCAGAGGCACCCGGGCTTCCTATTACACCCATCCCTTCTGCACAGATCCAGGCTCATGGGGATTTATAGGCGAAAAGCCTATTAAGCTTGCAAGTGAGTTAGGCGGGCCTCGTGCAGCTCCGCACATCTGCGAGGAGGCCTGAACCTTAGTGTCTGTCACTGGAAGGGCGTCTCCAAACACTACACAGTGCTTCGTGTCACTTTAGTAGTGACTAATACATTGTCCAAACGTCTGTGTTAGATTGATGACAAGGAGAGGGTTTTAAAAAGTCCCAGTTCAAATAAATAACTCCGCAAAAATATGCCGTTCCCACATAGCTATAGCAACCACAGTCTGCTGGGAACTTTCAAAACTAAACAGAGTCAGAGTCCTACAGGAAAGCTAAACAAGAATCTAAATAAGAAAACAAAGGAGGTGTATAAAGGATGGGGATGGCTGCACAACATGCAAAGAAAGAATCAGCATGGTAGACTGACACATATATCAATGGCCATGTGGTTTTTTTTGTTTTGTTTAAGTGGGTTCTGATCCCTTATAGGAACTATTTTAAAGTGAATTTCTCAATTTCAGGAATGATGATTGCAAAAAAAAAGTTCCAACCAGGGGTTACAAAACTGCAGGAAGAATAATTAAATCATCAGAATGGCAATTTGAGTCCTAGAGTGGAGAAAGCAAATGCTGAATCTCAGCGCAGTGTGTGGAAGAAACAACTCTGCTCTGCTGCTCTGATAACTTTTAATGAAGACGTCCTCGTAATCCTTAGGGAATCTGAGCTTCATAAACAAATAGCGTCATTGCGGGGCTTTTTGACTCAAACAGGAATAAGTGTACTTTCATAATGAGTTTCTTTAATGGCCAAGAAAAAGCCTCGGCCCCCTCTGCCCCAGCGCGATGAATTGGCTGTGCCGCTGCCACGTCTGTGGAACAATACGGTGATAGAGTCAAGGCGCTCTCAGCATAGCACGGCGGCTCTGTAAACAAGACAGAGGCCCACAACAAAAACAGCAAACATGCTGATGGTAAATTCGATTTAGCTGAGCCAGCTTAATGCAATGCTATTTTAATTCAGCGTTACAAAAATACGCCTTCACGTGAAGTATTTTCAAAAGCCTGTGACAATGTTAGTGTGAAAATTTTTTCAACTCATCCACTTCATTCCTAGACGATGTTTCCTGCCAGCTACATTCACCACAAATGCCTTCTGGTAAATAGCAGCTGCAAAGGAAGGATGAGGGTGCCAGGGTACAGCTCAGTAAACACCCTTCAGAGGCTCGCTGTGCCCCAGGCCAAGCACGCTGACACACATTTGGCCGTGCTCAAACTCCTCAAGAAGAGCAGGGCCCTGCTCCCATGGTTCACCACGGTGAGGCCAGGAGTTGATAGCTGATGGCATACCTACATTGCCCTCCTTCAAAGGGATCTGACCTTGTGCCGACAGCTGCTGGTTCATTGAGCACGGTGGCGGTGGCACAGGCAGGACGTGCACTGCTCCTCATTGTGGCTATCCTGCTGCCTGCTGTGGGAGGCACTGTGGCCTGCAGCTCACAGAGCTATTCTCATGCCTCTTCTTGTCTCCTCACCCTGTCTGTCTCATTCTCACAAGCCAATGCCTTTTTCCAAAGGGTGCTGGGTGGCACCAAGAAGTGCTAGAGCAGGCTGCCATCAGCTGCCGCCCAGCTTAGGCAGCAGCGTTTACTCAGGGTGACAGTGGCACTCAAACAGGCTGCCTGAGGAGGCTCAGCATGCCTGGTCCAGAAACAGCTCCTCCAGGAGCACTACTGGAGCCAGGCGGGCTGTCCTGATACTGGGTCTGACATCAGACACCAGGAGCAGAGGCAGGGCCTGTAGGAGCCCCATCTGCAGGGATGAACAGACAAGCAGGGCAAACAGCTCTCCAGAGAAAGGACTGCTGCCTGCTGGAGTCACTCCTATCTGCCGTGAGCTCTCAGTCTCATAAGCACGCTGAGGAAATTGCTGGTGTGAATGGTCCTAATTTGCCTCTGCTCCAGACTCTAATAACATGGAGGGCTTGGTTGGTGGGGAGCAGCCCAGCAGACCGTGCTCCCCGCCAGCACTGAGGATGCTGAAGAGCAAGATCCAGATGTGGCCTTATGCTAAACTATTATAGTATTAAGGTGAGCCCCCTGCCAGCCCTGGTGCCTCAGGCAGGGCCTAGAGAACGCCACCATCTCACCTTCCCAGCACAGCCTTGTGCAAGGCGAGGACAACTGACCTGAGGCGTGCATCTGCTTGCACCCACGTGCAGCTTGGGAACCTGAAATTTGCCCGAGGTGAGTTGGTAATCAGTTATTAGCAGCACCGTGTTCATTAAACAGTCTAAACTCCTGTACAAAAGAAATTCACATACCATGGTTTGGGAGCTTTTAAACAGCGTTAGCCATAGGCATCACTGCCAGCACTCAGACAGTACCTTGTGACAGAGATTTTAAAAGCAATTCACGAGAAATAGCCAAATAACCCTGTAAATACGGGGAAGCCTTCCCACGTATCTTGCAAGCCAAGAGTCTCACTAATAGGTACAGGGGGGAAAGAGGGAAAAATGTGGTGATATCATCACATAAAACGAAATTACTCCTATGGTACCATACTTCCATGATTTTTTTCTCTCCTTTTAGCTACCTCTCGTATTGTAGATTGCGCTACTTAGATGGCTGAACCCATAAAGGATTTCATTTCTAGCTGTTCACCTTCTCCAACAGTTAAGAGACAAACTGTTTGACAAACAGTTCAAAATAAAGAAAACACAGGTCAGGATAGCTTAAGAAAAAGGAGAGTGTGGGAAGAAAACAGTCTGTGAGAAGCTGCTACAGCATGAGACAAATGAAATCCGCTCTCTCTGGACACAAAGACATAACTCTTATTTATGTGAATGGGAAACATGCTCATGCACTGAGGGGAGAATAACCGCCATAGATCAGCAGAACGACTGCACTGGAGATAGCTAAAACCAGACTACATGTGCCACGAATGTGAAAACCATTTCAACCATCTGGGCTATGTAATTTTTCACAGATGCTTTGAGAGCTGGATGGACATTGCTGCTTCTCTTTTCCCTGACATTTCTTCAACATTTGCAGATTGCTTTCTGTGACCTGTAGGACAGCACATTGTAGAAATTTAGTCTGTTCCTTTCTGCCATCATCCCAAGTGCTCAAACCTGACATCCGTTTTCCTTCAAGGATTCTGCAAAACATCCCATTCAGTTGACCACAGACACCTGGCAGACATGAATTTCAGTAATACATCCACACTGACTGCAATATAACCACAGATGGTTTCAAACATCTTAACTCAGATCTCATTGTATAAAAGCTTTTTCTTTATTTCAAAATATATCTCTCTCACTTGACTCATTCAGATGTAGAGATACTGCTCTCACTCAGTTGCTATAACTACTAAAATTAACCACCCTACGTCCTTAAGAAAGAACTTGCAGACAAAGAAAATAAGAAAGTCCTCCTATTTTGCATTCACAGAACCACAGCCTGATTGAGGTGGGAAGGGACCTCTGGGTCCGTCTGGTCCAATCCCTCTTCAAGTTGGAACACTCAGAACTGGTTGCCCAGGTTCAGTTTTCTCAGAACAGTTTTGCAACTCAGGCATCAAAAAAGAAAAGGGGGGGGGAACCAGCAGTTTAGATTTCATGAGCTACAAGAGTATAGAGTTTGTTATCTGGGTTTTAACTGATGGGATTTAGCTGGGGAGATTCTTTGTTTTCATTCCTTTTGTAGCTGTTGTGCAAAGTATCACATTGTTGTCACACAATGCGGTGAATCTGGTTATAAGGCACTTAGTTCCAAATCAAGTAAAATAAAATCCAGCTATTTGACTTAAAGCACTGAACCTGTCCAAACCTACATTTCTGGTTCTAGTTTGTTTTAAAATATTTCTGAAGGGTAACTTCTGTTCTGGCAGGCATTACTTCAGATTAGGAACTATCTGTTCTCTGATTCCAGCACAAACACAAGCCTGAAATGCATGCTGTTTTGCAGGCTTTGCTTAATTGAGTAACCATGTGCCCAAGTCTGATTCAGGACATATCTTTGTTGCCACTTGTTCTGGATCTGGCATTGCACAGAACTGGTCCTAATGGCAATGCAAGTATGGTGTCTGTGGGATCATGGAGCAAGCCATCAATCACCATCCATTCTGATCATCACTTTTATTTATATATGAATGGTGACTTTTAGAGGCACAAAGGTTATTGGGGATGGTATCCAACAGTGTAAGGTTGAACTCTAACTAGCATGGCATACTGAGAGCAGCTCACATACACGAAATGGATCAGAGTGAGTCTCATACTTCTTGGTGATGGCTTCCCACTTTTCTAGTGCCTTCTTCATGCAGGCACTGAGAGTAGCTGGCAATCTAGACCTGTGCTGTTGAACTTCATGCAGTTTCTGGAGCATTTCTCTGATGGCAAGGATAGTTTAAAGAGCACTCTCCCTTTCTCCTCCAGATATCTATGCCTGCTCCACTCCTCTCCCAGTATTATGCCAAAGCCAACTATTTTTGCAGCTGAGGGGTGAGGTACATCAAAGTGCTAATCTGGCCGGGAAAAAAAAGAAACCTGAAATCAAATTCTAGGTTATTTTTCTGGCCAGCTCACTTCTATGACCTGGTAGATCAGGAACAGTTTTGTTGGCATAGCCTGGGGTGGGAAAAAAGGAAGAGGGAAGGATGCTCCGTGGGAGTTTTGACAGGGATCTGTGTACACAGCCCAGACACTCATTAGTGATGGCTGGGCCCTCTTTTTTAACTCCTTCTCCTTCTCATGAGGGCTGTGGGGAGAAACAGGCTTATTCAGTTCTTCTGTAATGAAGCTGAAGCCTTGTAAAGCTAAATAAAGCTGGGTACAGTTTTTATAATCTTGGTAATAGTGCCCTGTGGAAATAGGCCTTGATTACAGCTAGGCAGTTTCTGAGTACTGCTTTAAGTACTGGTGGTTTTAAGGGAAGCTGAAACAAGAATGATCACTGCTGTTAGGAGAAGGCAGCTTTACTTCTTTTAACTCCATCCATCAGTGGCACAAAACTAGGTAAGCATTTTATACAAATCCACAGGAAACCAAAGAAGTTGAGGCTTGCTCTGTGATTTGACAATTACTGTTAATCTTAAGAAACAAAACAAATATGGGTAACAGCTAGGCCTGACTCACTGCACCCCCTCACTTCACTCCAGAAAACCATCTGCCATCCAGTGCTACACAAAGACATGGGCTTGTTGGTAGAAGAAAAAGCTTTACCCCTGCTCCAAAATCTCAAAGCACTATTTTGGAAGTCCTTAAAGCAGCCAGGGCCTTATCAGGAAGGAGCCTGCCTGTGACTCCAGATCCAGTTGAGTGGGAGAACCCTGCAGGCTCCCAGTCTGTTCTCTGGCTGCAGGCTGAGCCTCCCTACTGCCTCCAGAAGGAGGTTGGCCACAATGACAGCACCGCTGTGTTGACAGTTGTTTGGCTTGTGTGGCATTGGAGGCAGAGTGACAAAGCAGAGTGAACCCTAAGCAACAAACAGAAAAGATGGAAGTCCGAATTTCCGCTGACTTGTGATATGGGACCACAACTCTACCTGAAGGAAATGAGAGGTGTTGGATGGACTGGGCGTTATACAGCTGCTCTCACTGTTTGCAATGTTTATCAGAGGACAAGAGCGGAGCAACAGAAACACACGCCCTCATGTGACTGAGGACATGATTCCTCTAAGAGGTGCACTGCAACTACTTTGACCCTTATGAAGCAACAAGATCACGTAAAACAAAGTACATTCTTGCTTTCTTACTGCTACCACAACAAAAACAAAAAAACAATTCGCAAACACTGCAAGCCTCTGCTAGGCCACCTCTAATGTAATACACATTGGTTTGAAAATGATCAAAAATGTAAATAACAAACACAAAATCCATTGCTCTTCATGGGCTGGTTTTCTTCTTATTTGGAAATTGAATAGTTCATTCTTTCTTAGTAAATCACTCCTATAATTATCTTAGGTCTGCTGTAGCACCTAAGGAGTTCTAAAGGAGTATAAAGGTTACACATAAGCTGACATTTATGCACAATGAAGTCAGAGCATCACATTCAGCACCAAAACCCGATCCCCTGCAGGTCAGCCACAGCCTCTGCCTCTCAGTCTGCAGCATCATGTCAGCCAGATGGAGCCTCACAGGGATAAAGCAGAGGGGTACAATCACATCTTTCCCTGCTGGCCACCCCTCTTTTGATGTAGCCCAGAAGGCAGGTTGCCTTCCATGCTGCAGGGGCGCACTGCTGGCTCATGTCCAGCTTTTTGTCCACCAGGACCCCAAGTACTTTCCTGCAGCACTGCTCTCAAGGAGTTCTTCTCCCAGTCTGTACACATACCTGGAATTGCCCTGACTCAAGTGCAGCACCTTGCACTTGGCCTTGTTAAATATCAATTGCTTCACATAGGCCCACCTTTCAAGCCCGTTCAGGTCCCTCTGGATGGCATCCCTTCCTTCTGTCACATCAACTGCACCACTGAGCTTGGTGTCATCTGCAGACTTGCTGAGTGTGCACTCAATACCACTGTCTATGTCTTCGATAAAGATGTTGAAAAGCACAGAACAGAAGACATGACCAGCCTCCACCTGGACATAGAGCCATTGACTCCAACCCTCTGGCTGCAACCATCTGAACAATTCCTTATTCATCAAATCCATATCTTTCCAATTTAGAGATAAGAATGTGATGCGGGACCATGTCAAAGGCCTTACACAAGTCCAGGTAGATGACACTAGTTACTTTTCCTTTGTCCATTGATACCATCACTCCATCATAGAAGGCCACTTGATTGATCAGGTACAGTCTGCGCTTGGTGAAGCCATGGCTGCTGTCTCAGATCATCTCCTCGTCCCTCATGTTCCTTAACACCTCTTCAAGGAGGATCTCCTCAATGACCTCCTAGGCACAGACATGAGGCTCACCAGCCTGGACTTCCCCAGGTCTTTCTTTCTTCCTTACTTAAATATAAGTATATATATAAGTATATATATATATACACTTACATATAAGTATATATAAGTAATATATAAGTATATATATATATATATACTTACTATATGTACATATATATATGGTGATGTTTCCATTTTTCCAGTCATCAAGGACTTTGTCTGACATCTATGACTATTTAAACATGATGGAGAGCAGTTCAGGGGCTTGAGAGACATGAGAATCCTGACTGCCAGTGAAGACTGAAGCAAAGAACTTGTTGAGTACCTCAATACCTTCTCCTTGTCTGCTGATGCCATTTCTCCCTTCTTGTTTATCAGACAGGGTACACTCTTGTTGGCCTGTCTCTTCCGACCAATGTACCCTTCTTGTTATTTTTCACATCTCTTGCCAAGTTCAGTTTCATCTGTGCCTTGGCTTTCCTGATTCCATCTCTGCACATCTGAATGGCATCTCTGTTTTTCCCAGACTGCACATCCCCACTTTCACTGCCTGTACATTTCCTTCAGTTTAACCAGCAGGAGTTTTGCACCTCTGGTTTCAAAATCTTTGCAACAGCAATGGCTGAATTTTACCACTGACGCAATTTCTCATTTGTTTCCCTTATTGAAAGCTGTCTTTCTCATGTGATCACTATATTCAGTAACTAGGCATTAGCAAAAAATAACAAATATCATGAGAAACCCAATAAATTAAGAAGGGACAACAATATACACCATTTGTTCTACACTCCCACTTTTGCTATTGCCAGTGGATCTGGGCCAACAGATTAGAAAATGGAAAATATTTATAAAGAAGTCTTCATGTGTGAGGAACACTTCATTTTTCATATAATAGCATTCAACAATATTTTCCTGATGGTGTGGGGCAGTGATTCCCCAGTGAGGTTTGAGCTCTTGCACAACCTCGCGTGGCTGACAGAAGATCTGCTGGTTTAGGAAACTGCTGCATTAGTCAAGGTAGGCCACTGTGTTTTTGCATAACAGGTAAGAACAGCTGCCTGAAAGGGGGGTAAAGAAGACTGTCAACCACTTAAAAAAAGGCTTTTTAAATTCTTTACAGAATATCTTTTTAAAAATTCTCTTTCCAGATAAGCTTTGACGAGTGAAGAACACCACTAAATAATGATGTGTACTAGGCAAATGTGCACAGCTGTTTTTTTTTTTTTTAATGAGATTCTGAGACTCATTCTTAAAGATCAGTCAAAATGTAAATTATTGTATGGAATAATTATTGGCTTAGGACTTGGCAAATATCTCTGTTGTGCTTACGTATCTTGTGCTTGAATTAAAGCGCAGCCCTAGCAGAACATTTCCTGTGTTTGTATGCCTAACAAGACAGTACAGTAAATTTACTGAAGGGATCACAAAATGCTCTGATCCACAATTCAACAGGAGTGTAAAGCAAATTACAGAGACTGCTAAAGCATGTAAAGATTTTTTGTTTCTGTTTCGCTAACAATGTTAACTTATCAGGTGTCTAACGCAATCAAGATGAGTGACAAAGGGGTGAGAATTCAGGTTGGATTAGGCAAAAGAAGAGCTTACAGACTGCTTAATAAATGTTTTAAAACAGTCTAGTTCAAGATGAAATTCACCCTAAGGAAATCTGAGAATTAACTGAAGGAATCTTAACCCTGCTAGTGCTGCTGCTAAACCTCTTGGGTAGAGGCAGGCAGGCATTCCAGAGGCTGAAGACAGGCAACCATGGTGCCTCAGTTTGGTGCCTTCCATTCAAACAGTGCTTTCGTGTCTCCCTCTCTGTCTTTAAAATGTTATTCATAATTCCAATCAAAGCTCTCAAATTAAAATTCTGCTTTGGTCGGATAGTCTGAGAATGTTTTGTATTGGAAAAAGCAGCAATTTCAACGATGCTCTCAATAAAACTGAAAGAAAGAATAAATGTAATTCATTATCTTTTGTTTATGTTCCCAAACTAACAAACATTCTGAACTTTAAAAAGTAGGTGTATTCCAAGCAAGCAGACCTCTAAAGACATGTTTCTGGAAGCTTTACAGAATACAATAGAGTGTTTAATTTACACTGAGTACTTGACACTCACTTATCTGTTATGTCATTAGGTCTGTAACTGAATCAATGAAAAAAAAAACAAAAAAATCCTATAATAACCCCACTTCTAAGGTATTAATCTATTTGCAAATCATTTGTCATGGCTGCCTACTTAATACATATAAGAGTATTAATTAATACACATCACTTGTTTCCCTTGAGAAACATTGAGACGGTAGAAGTCCTTCAAAAATTACAAATAAAATAATTGACTACTCCTGAAGTTATTGCATGAACAAAATAGACAGATCACAGGTCTTAGTATAAAATAAACATTTACCACTGAAAATGTGGAACTTTGTTTCAGAAAAAAAATAGGGAAAATAGGATCATTTTTCGATATATGGATATCCATTGATACGTGTTATACAGAAAAGTTCTGGTGATATAATTAGCAACAAGTCATGGTCTGGCTTTTATTATTCTTTCACGGTACACTTCTCAATCAAGACTACAAAGCTACTGTTTGTTGAGTACTACTTTCTAAAAAGTGGAGCGAGTTTATGTTGTTGGTGCTGGCAATGTTACTTTTGGCTGTGGAAGGAGCCCTGCTGATGAGAATTAAATATCACGGATACTCCTCAGCCACTGCAATGGTGGTTCAATGTGCATGAAACAAAAATTCCATCACCCAGCCAACCAACCAAATAAGGAAATGAAGCTCAATGGTGGGCAAAACCAGTAGTCGTGTAGCTGGATGTCCCGATATGGTCACAAGCATAGCGTAGACAAACCTGTATGTGGTTTATGTTACTTCATTCTGCCAAGTAGTAAGACAAGGGCTCGATCTTACAGGATGCTGGAAAGTGCTGTGGTGTCAACCAACGGGCTTATTATACACATTATTATATTTAAGAATAAAAATGCAGGTCACCTCCATTCAACTATTTAAGTGATTAAAATTAAGCTCTGCTGTTTAAATGCTGCCTCTTGGAAGACCATGCTTTAGTTGTGTTGGAACAGGGAGCAAAGCAAAACAGACACTGGTGTACGTAGAGTAACGCCATCTCTGATGGTAAGTATGCACGCATGACACATCACAGCTTGCAGTCCTCTGATGTGCTCCACTCATGGACAGAGCAGGCAGCTGACTACCACTGAAAATTCTGAACATGTTGATGTATTGCTCTATATACACAAAAAAACCCTTAATGATCGAATTTAATAAATGACAAACATAGATTTCTCAGGAAGAATCTATTGTTCCCTGATGTTACAGATGCCCAGTAAAACTGGTTCAGGTGACAACACAGCACCTGCATAGTGGCATCATTCTTTCTTCCTCTGCTAATCTACATGGCACTTTCATTTGAACCGTCATGTATTTCATGTTAAGAAATCACACCAGGATAATTTAGTAAAATAATTGCTTACACTTACAGCTCTCTGACCAGAGAACAGCAGTTCTGAGAGCCTGATGACAACCTGCAAACCATACAAGGCTTTACAGTGAAATGTAGGTATTTTGCAAATATTTTAAGTCAAATTCTTTGAATACCAGGTAATCATAAGCACGTACACACACATGCATGCACAAAACCTGCAGGGAGAAGAACAAACATAACTATGTAGACATCAGTCTTTTTTTTCTCAGAAACTTTGTCATGTTTCTTTGGTAATAGCATAACTATAGCCCAAAATTATTAATAATTATGCAGTAATTAAAAAAACTGGCTTATGTAGCGGTAAGATATTCAAGTAACATTTTTCTTCCTTTCACACAGGTAATGCTGAAAGCCCTATATGAGTGCAAACAGCATGTCCCGCCCTCAGACAGCACTATCTCCCTATTCCTTGTGCTCCTCTGCCACGCTGACATCAGCAGCAGCAATGCCAGTGAAAAACAGGCTCTTATCTCTGATCGAAAATGAATTCAAGAACAATACAAAAGCGACCATCAAAAATACTTTTCAATTCCTATTGATTTGGAAAGATCTGAATTTTCAGAGATAGAAGAGCTATCTGCTAATCTACTTCCTTATCTGGATTCCAGCAATCTATTGCTCAAATGATTTGAGCTGTTGGTAATTTGTACATTCTACCAACAAACTTTTTGGATCCTTCAGTGTTAGGTGAATATAAATAAGCCTTCCTAAATAAATAAATAGATCTGTTTCTGGCTGAAATGATAGTCCCGTGGCGGTCTGCAGTCATTTTTGGCATACGTGAAAATCTGACATCATTTAAGGGTTGCTGGCAGGTTCTTAAAACACAACAAATTTTTGAATCCTCTGCATAAAACATCACCTCCCAGTCAATACGCTTTATATCTTGTTACTTCAGCTATGGGAATCTCATGTAACATAAGTTCTCTTAACATCAAAACAATATTTATGATCTGTGGACTGAGAAAAAAGAAAGCGGTAGCTAACCAGATCAGATCTTGCTCTCACTTTCCTGACAGCTCTAAAAGAAAGATAGGAGGGAAGGAATAGAGCTTCCCAGTGATTCGGACCCCGGCTTTCCAAAACCTTCATAGCTTTCATTATTTCTGTTATAATGAATCAACAAAATTCCTTTCCACTTTTCTCAGCTATTTGGCTCCCTATCCTTCATGTGGTTTTAGTCACTGGAAGTAACTCATACCTCCTGCAGGGAGTCAATCTTTCATTAACAGCCTCATTTCCTTAAAAACTGGGCCTACTGCCTCCCTCTGTCTTGACCTGTCCCAAGCAAGCAGTCCAAAAGCAATCAAGAAAGCAGTTGTCCCATCTCTCTTGCTAACAGCTTCTTAAACCCAACCACTAAATACATGATTTGGTTTCCATTTTTGTCAGTGTCGTCCCAGATACTAAGAGGAGAGTTCATTTTGCATGCCAACACCAAAGAAATGGATTAAAATAGCAGTGCAGTGTAACTTCATGCAGTCAATTTTTTAAAGGGAAGGGACAGGTAGAATTGTCAAGGGCAGCTTCAACTTCAATGACTGACTATGATAAAATGCTTCATGCTTTGCTCAGGCACTTCTGCCATAACCCAGTCCTTAAGTGCCTCCGACTGTTGAGAAGCAAAATAAATGAAATTCAAAGTACTTTGATAGCATTTAAAGTATGCTTTATGTAGTTTTAAAAATTGCAGACATTGACAAGCTGCATTTCAATTTGCTAAAATTACATCTGGGGAAAAAAAAATTAGGTCAATCCTACCTATGTCTTTAAATGAATAAAGACTATGAAAAACCCATCTTGCTACTAGACTTTGTTAAGAAGCTTTGATGGCTACCAACAATCAGTAGTGACTAATGAGTTCTCCTCCTTACGGGACAGAGGTAAAAAGCCCACAAGTGTAAGAATTTTTCCATTTGTACCCAAGATAGATCAACTAGAGAAAGAACTCTATGGCATGTATTACAAATGTTAGGTCCGTAGTGTTGCAGCCTCTTGCATGGTCAGAACAAATCTAAAAGACGTACTCTGACATGCCTAAGTAATGTCAGTGAGGCACCTGCGTGGTTAGAGATGCTGGAGCATATATTTGGCAGAAGGACGTTTAGCTGTCTGAACACCTACCGCTTACTTGGGTAAAACCAAAGCAATCAGTCCCTGATGCTGTGCAGCACATGCCTCCTTGTTACCCGTGTGGTATACTCTTCATTCACATTGTTCCTGTCTTATTCTCTAACACTGTGAGGTATTTTTGAAGAACCTAACGTGCATCCTGTACATTTCTGTTATTTCAAGGAAAACTTTAATTGCTTGTAATTCCATCATGTTTTATTTGAAAAAGCACTGTGATTTAACTTCCCAACTGACTCATTTCTAGCCTATCAGCAATACTGATGTAATGTTCTTTTAAGCAGATCTGTTTTCAATCCAGCACAGATGCAGGGTATTATTTTTTATTTTTATTTTTTGCAAACGGAGGGATAATGAAATCACTCTTACTGTGGTATATAGAACAGAGACATTGATTCCTGAGGCTTACTTAAGGTTCTGTCAACCTGTCGGTAAGCGTGGGGGAAAATTAAGGCTTACATAACTAACAAATTCGAAAGAGATGAGTTTTGCAAACGCACCCTCTTGAGAAATCAACAAAACGTAAAGCTGTGCCATTGGGTGTCAGCCACGCCATGCATTTTAAACAAGCTTTAGGGAGATGGTGCAATTCTGTTGCTCTGCAGTTCAAAGGCAGCACATCTCAGAAGCAGTTACACGGTCTTGCGACGCATGTTCCATTTTCAAAATTGATTTAAACATTAATGCTTGTGTTTTTAAAATCAGGAATGAAGCTCCAAAGACACCGCAATCCCTTTCAGCAGTAAAACTGTTCTTAGGTTGCTCTCTAGCTTGAATAAAAGTCAATTACACCAACATTCTCATTTAAGAAAAACTGAAAAGCCTTGGACATAAAACAATGTCCTTGCAGTAATAAACATATAAATACTGGTGCCTTAAACAAAATCACATAAAAAAGAATATAGCATTGAAAATGGGTCCATTTCTCTTTCTTTAATATGTAAAAGAAACAGCATTACAAAACTAGGCATGTAACTGGCTTTCTATGTTTTAAAACAGAATAATGAATGTATTTATTAGAGCGAGATTACAAGAGTTGAAATGAAAATGTGACCTATTTCTCCTGAAATTATGAGCATGTGCCACAGTTATTTTTCTCAGAAAAAAAAAACCAACCCCAAAAACAAACAACGAAACAGCAACAATAACAAAACAACTTGAAAATAATTCTGATTCCTTTCCCTAAGGCAGTGATTTCTAGCCCCGTGCAGCAGGCTCCAGCCTGCCATCTGAGGAGCATCTCTGAGGGCAGCCCAGCTCCCCAGCGAGGGCAGGAGCAGGCTGCACAGGCACCCATCATCTGCCTGCACTACACATCCCTTTTCAGAGGCTCAGAAGGGGTGTGGAGCTCCCAGAAGGAAGGAGTTTGGATTTGCGTCTTATACCCCACTGATGCATGTGATAAAGTCATTTCCTTCTTAAGACAGTCACACCTGCACCCGGGCTGGCCAGAATCTTAAATTTGCTATTTGTGAAGCTCTTCATTAGTGAAACATGGACTTCTCTGGAGAAAGGAAATATACATGCACATATAATTATTTGCCTATGCAAATCCACGCTAGTATTTGTTCTAAATGGCTTGATCATGGCCTCAAGGAACCTTGTCCCCAGATGTCCCCACCATACATGAAAGGAAAAGTAGACCTTGCAAAACGCAAATGCTATTGTGGTCCAGCCACAGAAACCTCACCCATTATGCACTGAAAGAAAAGAGAGCAGCACAGGCCCAACAACTGGAAAAGCATGGAACTGTGATATACACACTGCTGTACTGCAGATCGCTATTATTCTGTCATTTACCTTTTTGAAAACACAGGCTAGTGCCAGGTCCTGATGTCTCAGCATCCATTTTTTTTTTTTTCTATTTTGAACAGCTTTTGCTTGCACTGGAATTTGCAGCTGGGAGGAACGGCCTACAAACTAGTCCAGAAGGCAAACTTTGGCACAAAGCAAAGGCAGCAACATCTGCTGCCATCATGAACGGCCTGTTGGCCAAGTTCAGTCACAGAGGGGAGTGCTAAGCAGCTGATCTGCTTTCCCACCTCTCTGGTTTGTCTGTAAGACCCCATCTAAATTAATCTAAAACACGCTAAAAAATTAATCAATACGTTGAGCATAGCCTACTTGCTCTTAGAAGGATCGATCAGAAAGGCATTATTTAGATCAATCCTTCTGAAAAGTGAAGATTTAAGCAACCTGCCCTTGCATCTCGAGGAACACATTCCTCGAATCACAGCTGCTTTTTCAATTTTTTTCAACTTTAACTTTACGGCTCATTTTACAGCTACTACCGAATTATTATTGTTATTATTACTATTATTATATTCAAGGTTTTTATTATGTAAATTGCATTTGTTCTGACATCAAGAGCCAAACCTTACTTTCATTTGTGGAAATGGAAAACATTTTATGGCACTCTGTTGTCATCTTTTTATTTATTTATTTTTATTTCCAGGCAGAAATAGGAGCCATTTAGTTAACTAATAACTTGAATATGTAAACCACTCATGCATTCCTCAAGCCATCTTCAAAATAATGTTTACTAAAATTGTAAATGTATTTACAATGCACCCATAGTATAGCTTAGGTAACCGAGATGGTAACATTGCTGGGGAGAAGGAGCGCGGAGCTTTTCTTTTGGCTCATTTAATGAGTTATTGTACCTCCGGAGAAAGCCACACCATTGTGTATTAGCTTTCCTACACTCTGCATATTGTTTGCAACATTCATCTCCCTACCTTGCTGACATACTTGGAGGAATTTTTGATTAGCATACCACTGTGTCATGCTCAGATAACATGGACAGAAAGAATGCTTACCACATTTTATTCATCTAGACACAAGATCAATTATATGTATGATGAAACTCTATGCATATGTGCTTAACAGTAAGATGGGCAATGAGTACGATGTACAGGTGAGGTTATATTCTTCCATAGGTTGCATTAATTGTATACACTATAGGAAATAATTTTCCCGTCTACACTCATCTCTCCATTGCTTCTTAAATAAAAGTACGTGGAAATCTCAGAATGTATCCTTTAAGAAGAAAAAAAACACAATCAAATGAAAATCAAACAGCAGAAACTAAAAAATTACCCACGAACATAGCGAGAGGCCAAAGAATGCACTAACAAGGCCTGGGCCTGACTGGCTAGCTAGCAGCCTTGCAGAAAAGCTCTGGGGTTTCCTGTTGGTTATCAAGTTGAAGGTGGGCCTGCAATGCACCCTTGCAATAATAGAGGGTAACTGCATGCCAGGTTGAGTGAGCCAGAGTACACTCATGGGTCTGAGGAGTTGGTTGTTCTCTATCTTCAGCACCTGAAGCCACATCCAAAGTACTGCGGCCAGTTTGGATGACAGCACAAGAGAAATACTGATACATTGGAGAGGAATGCAGCAGAGGCAAAGAGCTGTGGTGCTGGACCCAATCCAAATACTGCCCTGTTTGCTTACCCTGGAGAGGAAACAGCAGAAGGGCAACCTAACCACAGCCTTCAACTACCAAAAGCAGCAACTCACAGAAGACAGATCCTAACTCTTCTCACAGATGCATGACAACAGGACAGGAGCCAACAGCCAAAAATCGCAACGAGAGAAATTCCGATTAGATATGAGGACAAAATGCTTCACTGTGAGACTGGTTCAGCACTGGGAAGGGTGCCTGGGGAACTGGTAGCATCAGCATCCCTGGAAATTGTCAACATTTGACAGGACTTGATCTAGCTTTGAAGCTAGCCCTCCTTCCAGCAGGCAGCTGCGACTAGATGGTCTCCATAAATCTCTTTCAACTGAAATTATTATGTGATTCTATAACTTATGACTAATAAGAAGCATCATTAATGTTCCCATTATTTGTGTGCTCTCTCTCTCTTCCACCCCCTCCTTTCCCTGAGGGGACATTGGCTAGCCAAGATGGACATAATTGTCTAAGAATATCCTTAAAAGTAGTACACCCTGTCCATGTAAGGTGTCAAGTATGAAACAGTGGTGTTGGCAAATATCCAGGTGCCAAAATATAAACTTCTAGGGCTCAGCTGGATTTTTTACTTGTCAGATCTATGTCATAATTGCTGTTTATCCACATTCTTCTTTGCTGACTTGTATTTGCAGTCTTGTGGTCCCACTGATTTAGCTGGTCATTTTGTGTCTGTAAGGAACTGTATAATTAATTTTTGTGATTTAAACCCTTAAAGCACATTAACATTATTTGCCAGTAAAGTTAAGAACGGAAAGCTGACATCTTCGGAGTCTATATTTATTCACTAGCTTTATGTGTCTTAAGGAATCTAAGCATCTTTTAGGGCCTGTCCACGCTGGCAAATACATTTAAAAAGGAGTATGATTCAGAAATAATTCATTGGCAAATTTGTATTTCAAAATCAAAATGCCTAAGCTTTAGAAATTATTTAAACCCATTCTCAAAACTATGTAAAAATTATATTAAGGTGATATTCTTACTATGAAGTAGACATGTTTGCCTTCAGAAAATTAACCAGGAATATTTGATCTCAAACAATTACTCTGCCGTTATCACTAGGGCAGTTATTACCCAGACAGAAAAAAAAGAGTGCTGTGCAGTCATAACGCAATGCAAAATTCAACTGAAAAAGCCAAAGTTCAATTGCAAATAAGATAATCATGCTACTGCATTTTAGAATAATGCACAATTTTAAAGGTTAATAGCCTATTCAGTTGCCCTGAGTACAGACGGAGGATGCGTCCTCCCGTAGACTTCCAAGACTTTTCAGGCATTTGCAGTTCTCCCATTGTGGCCTAGGAAGACACATGACTTTGCTGGCATCTTACGACTGCCAGATGAATGTCATTGCTCTGTTAACAAAGCACAAGATAGCCTCAGAAAAAAGTGGAACTTAGGCTTGTAATATTTACGTTGCTTTGAAGAAATCCCAGTCTGATATTTAGTATTCAGGTTGCTGCTCAGAGGTAGGCAAACTTTTATGGCTCAGTTATTAACTCCTGAAAATAGAGTTTTATAATAGAAATGCTGACAGACGTTTCAGTACAGCAGTGCTATTGGGCACTGCCATAGTCATCAGTTTTAATGAGAGCTGTTAATATCACCTCAATCAAAATGGTTGCCCTGGGCTGACGTCTCGGGCTGTGCACAGGTGCTCTCAGCCAAAAATGTAATGAAGGTTATTACATTACCAATGAGGCACAGATGCACATCCAGTCTGAACTCAGGGTAGTGTTACTGCCAAGCACGTGCCCCTTTCAGCAGGTCCCAGGTCTGTTTATACCAGCGCGCTGTTCCAGCTCAGTGAACCTAAGCACAGCCTTCTGCTTCTCCATGGCATCGTCAGTGACAGAAGGAGCAACTTTTAAGAAGGCAAGAAGGATTTACCACTGCTGTCAGGTAGATCTCAAAAAAAATAAAAATAATAATGATAATAAAAAAAATCCCAAACCCAAACAGTCCCAGTTGGGTTTGCGATAGTTTTTCAACTTTGAATGAATGTTGGATCTGGACTGCTTCAGAGCTGTTCCTCCCCTTCACCCAGCACAGCAACAATGCTGGCTTGGGGGAAAAATCTCAGCTGTTTTCTCCAAAAGCTCATAGGCACATCGTGAGTAATGCGATCTATACTGCCAGACACGGACTCCAGAATGGATTACATTTCTATTGAGATAACACCTGGGCATTCAGAAGCCAGTTTGAAATGAGACATAATCTCTGCTGAAGCCATCCTTCTTCCTCTGCCCTCTTAAGACCCCAGACTGAGGGAAGCAGCACTGATGGAAGGCTGCTGTAAATGAGAAATGGCATCTCATCAGGACAAAAGCTGTATTTGCTTTAGCAGAGGAGGACAACTGCTCACAGACCTCAGCTGGCACAATAATGTTACTCTGCTCCCTAGAAGCATGTGTAATACCTGGAAGGACTGACATGTAGTTAGAACCAAAGCAAACGTTACAAATTCTTTTGTATCAAAAACCGACGTGTGTGTGTAAATGCATATATATGTGTGTGCATGCATGTAGGAAGGAAACAGAGCTTGCCAACTATTGTTCAGGCATCTTAAATGCAATTCTTGATGGGTTCTGCCTAGATGGTGATGATTGTGCGGTACTGCCTTTTCCCTAGCCTTACTCTCTTTGTTTTTGCCCATTTTAGATTTTATTAACCACTGCACACAAAATGTGAAAAGTCAAGCTGTTTATGCTCTCACAATTGTCTCTCCAAAAGTTAAGGGAGAGACAAAGATGAACTCTCTCTGCCAGACTGCATCTGGGAGTCCCAGTGTTGGTTCAACATAACTGATAGGCTGAATGAGCTCAGTGCTGAAATTCCTGGTGCTGTCTCACGCAGGTGATACTAGTGATTCCCTGTCATTAAGATCTGTGCTCTAAAACTGCTGGAAATCGAGTCCCTGCAATGAAAAGGCAAAATGGAGCCAAACACAGAGACAATTAGTGCAGAGCAAGTGTTACAGTGTCAAGGTGTAGGAGTAGGTAACCTGGAGATAGAGGTGGTGGTTAAGAAGCGACTGCATCATTCAGCTTTGCTCCTGCAGGTGCAAAGTCAGCTCTGCTTCCAAACAAAATACCCCTAAAACAATGTTTGGAACAAGTGATCTCAAAGAGGCAGCAAGAGCAGAAATCAATGAGTTCAATGGTTTGAACATTTACCTAGAACTACTTCAGGTAATTTTTTTTTTCCCTTAAAAAATATCACTCTTGTTCTTGTAAGGGATTGGATCATTACAATAACCAAATCTGTATTTAGGTAAGCAATACTAAAACTAGAAAGAAACAAGATGCGGAGCTATTGCTCCAGCCAAGCAGAAGTAAAACTGCCACAGAGCACTGTTTTCAAATGAGGGAGATGAGGGCTAGGGCTGTTTTATTTTTAGCAGGAGCAAAGCTGCAGTCCCTCACTCCTCTTTAGCTGAATGCCTGAGCAGGGAAATGTTAGATGAATGGAGATGCTCGTTCTGCGTTTCCCAGCAGCAAGTAGAGAGTAATCTAGTTTCAATTTATTCTGGCTGCCCTAGCACGCTCCTGTATTCTCGTTATCATCCAAGTGGAAAGAAGTCAATCTGTCCCAGTATGCACAGCCCTCCCCTCTGACAGCAGGCTATGTATGCAGGGTTACATGCCTTAAGCCTTGCCTCTGTGAGTATGTGCACACAGATCTTGATCTAACCCTGAAAACAGTTCTGCACAAGACTTCAACATTCATGACCCATTTATACATTTCAGGAAAAGCTTCAAAACAGACAGATCGTAAAACCAACTGCAAGTGACCCAATTATGTCCTAGAGGAGAATTATTTTGAGAGCCACTGCTACAAAGAGGATGTTCAGCTATTGTAGTCAGAATAACTTTCAGCCTGGGGCTGAAGTGACAGCAGCAACCTCTGGTGCTCCTCCAAATCAGCCCTTTCTATTTGGTCTCTGGTCTGTCAACTGCCACAAACCCCATGGAGCATCCCAGGAGCTGGCTGGCAAGGGGTGCTGCTGCACACCCTGGTTCAGCAGGGAAGTCATCAAAACTTTCTGAAGCTCCTTTTCCCAAATCATTACATACATCCAAATTGGCAATGCAAAGCCTGCATAGAACAAATGCAGATAAACACTTCAAAATAGCAGCAGCCATTACGGTCCCCTCCCACCCAGTATAGTAGATAGCTGAGTAGGAAATTAGACCGGGATTTCCTTTAAAGAAATCAAACACCCAGATTGCTTGGTGTAGAAAAAATGCTTGGTTTAGAAATGGGTGGTTTCCTGCTAAATTTTCTTCAGTAATGAGTGCCATAAGATGACAGATAACACACAGTAACATCAAGGAAGGGAGCTCCTGATGTTGCACAAGAAAACGTCTGTTGAGGGGAGGGGCAGGACCTGGGACAATTTTCCTAAAATTTTTACATTCTTATCTCATTACACCTCTCATACACGTCTTCCTCTAAGAGTTTAAATACAAGAGACGCAATCTGTTGAGTGAATAATTTTCTCTTATCACCAAACACCTACAGCTGTCCTTGGGTAGGTAACAAGGAAATACGGGACAGGAATTGCTCCAACTCCCAGCTGGTGGAAGCATTAGTTTTATAAATAGATTTCAGCATTTTAAACTCAACTCTCTTTTACACTAAGACATTAACAAGAAGTATATTGATCATACTGTAGACAGCATTGGCATCTCCAGCTTTCCATGCTGCCATGGTATCGGATAATGGTGGATGACTCTCAAACCACTGCAGGGCGTTCCCAGTTGGATAGTCCATTATGCTTCTCCAGCCTAGGACCTGACAGCCACCAAGAAATTAAACCTTACTGAAAGCAACAACTTTCAGCGGTTTAGACTAAGACTGGTAACTTTCATGTTACTGCAAAGCTTCTTGGAATAAACAGCTATATGCAGCTACAGTAGCGGTGGCTGAAAAATAGCTTTTCCTTGCAAACTGAGGTCCAGGAAGGAAATACAAGTAACACTATCCATCCTATTCAATTAGGCACAAGTTGATACTATCTCTGTTTTGTTTCTTTGGTATAGATAGAACAATTAGTCTCTGACGAGAAACTCTTTTTTTCAAAGAATTTTCTAAGACCTACTTACAAGATTTAAACTCATTATGCTTCTCCTTTCTACTGTTATCTTGTGCTATTGGGAAAAAAAAAAAAAAAAAGAACAAGACAGAGAGAATGAAAGACTGACATCAGTGTAAATTCAAGAAATACAGCTATTGTGAAATCAAACCACCCAAGGAGGGAGCACGTGCATATCCACACATAAACTATGCTGTTAGGGTACTGACACGTTGTCTAATATTTCCTTGCCAATCGCTAGTATCTTCCAATTATATTTTCCCTTTAAAATACATGTATTTCTCCTATCCCACTGTTGTCTGAAAGTCCTACATAATCCAAAAACTAGCAACCACTTCAACCAAATTATGTCAATGAAACGTAAGGCCTTTAGAGATTTACAGAAGAGCTGTTTAAATTAATTGGCAGCAGTCTCAGCTGCTGGGAGTTAATATTATACTACTTCAATGAAGAAAAAAAAATCATTGTTCAAGTATGAATTAGCTATCCAACAAAATCTGCACTTCCTTGTCATTTTTCAGGGATTTCTGCCAAAACAAACATACAAGATACCTTTCCTCTCCACAGAACTCTTCTAGCGCTTTTGACAATACCATTCTTTTTTTTCTGTCACTCTGGCCCACATTTATGGTTTGATTCCTCCCCCCTTAGCCACATCCAAACCATCACCAAATCACAACACTAACCCCTTCAGCACTTCAAAATCCACCCTTTCATCTCCATTTTTAAGAGTGCTCCATCTCTCACTTGTATCCCATCTTGATTACTGCAGCCTCCACTCCTCCTTTCTGGGATCCCACAAGCACAAAGGCATACAAATCAAAGTGCTGCTAAATAAACATGCGTTCCTTGCCTGGATTACCTCTTTTCCTTCCTCTCCCTCCATTCCCTTCTTAGCTTCACTATTGGCTTCCCTCCAAAATCATAACAAATGTCAGCATCTCTCAAGCTCAGTGTGACTTTGGAGCTTTTTAATTTATCTTCTCCTTGTTAAGGTTTATCTTAACTTCCTTCAGTTCTCCCCAGCCCTCCAGCCTGCCAGGTTTTTGTTTTCCCTGTCTTTTGCTTCATGTGATCCCCCCTGCCCAATTTTTTCCAAAAGCCTTGCTTTACCCAAATCTGGACACGTACTGTTAATATATTACAGCTCTTACCAGCTGGCCAAGCTGCCATCCTCAAGCACCTAGGCAGAGCCAAGCATGCAGCTGGCACTCCTGTAAATACTCAACAGCAGCAACCAGGTACAGCACAGAAAACTGATTAAATGGTATGGCAGGAGATACAACAAACAGGAGTACCCTTAAAACACTGTCAAATGTGTGAAATAAACAAGTTGGAAGAAATTAATAAAAGAAAAAGTACTTGGCTTGTATCAGAAATAGTGTAGTCAGCAGGAATAGGGAGTTCTACTGTGCACAGCTCTAGTGAGGCTGTATCTCAAGTACTGTTTTGGGCCCTTCACTACAAGAAAGACATCAAGGCCCTGGAGCGGGTCCAGAGAAGGGCAACGAAACTGTGAAGGGTCTGGAGCACAAGTCTTATGGGGAGCAGCTGAGGTAACTGAAGACTGGTTCAGTCTGGAGAGGAGGAGGCTCAGGAGAGACCTTTTCATTCTTTACATCTGCCTGAAGAGCGGTTGTAGCGAGGTGGGGATTGGCCTCTTCTCCTGTGTAACTAGTGAAAGGACAAGAGGGAATGGCCTCAGTTTGCACCAGGGGAGGTTTAGGTTGGATATTAGGAAAAATTTATTCTCCAAAGAAGTGGTCAGGCACTGGAACAGGAGCTGGTGTAGTCACCATCCCTGCAGGTGTTCAAGAAACATTTAGATGTTGTACTGAGAGACATGGTTCAGTGGGGAAACAGTGGTGGTAGGTGGATGGTTGGACTGGATGATCTTGGCGGTCTTTTCCAACATTTCTGATTCTATGATTCTACGATTTTACTTCATATGCATTTAGTTAAAATAACTTCTGCTTCTTTTTTTTTTTTTTTATGAATAATTGCCATTTATTTTTCTAGGAAACCTGAATGTTATCTCTACCTCCTCCTCTTTATCAGAACTACCTTCTCTTTATCTATCAAAATTACTACATATAGCACAGCAATCAACTTTTATTCCATGACTTAACCACCCCACTTTCAAGAACGTGTTCATCTTTACACTCCAGGAAAATCTGTGCTACAGCCACTGTCATAAAGAAGTTATTCCGGACTGACAGCGCTGCAAATGTTAACACAAATCATACTCTTATAACATTGGGAGAATACGTTTCTGATACAAAATACCTATCCATTTTTTTATGTAACACTTAACCTTAATATGCTACAGGCCCAACTCAGAAACAACCTATTTACACAAGTAAATGCATGAATACGTGTATGTGTCTGGACATTCGGACCTTATATTCTTTGCCAGTCTCCTACAAGGCTGCTATTGCTCCCTGTGAGTAATTGCTAGGAGTCGGCCCCATTACAGCCTTATTTTTGACTGCTCCTTCCAAATGCATTATACTAATAACTTTGGCCATTGTAGAGGAGAAAATCACCCCATGTCTTTAAATAGTTATTTAGGGTCTCAGAGGGACAAACAAATGTGATTTACTAAATCATCTATCATCTGACTAGCAAACACCTTTAAAAATCCTACTAAATATTTACCTTTTGAAGAATAAGTACCTTTGGAATGGTACCTCAGAGCTGAAAATCTGAGCCTGTGTACCAATATCACATCACTCCCACCTTTTCCTCAGCAAAGCTTATCAAATACCATTACACTATGTGATTTAATACCAAAGAGCTGCCCACTTTAACAGCACTGAGAACCCTCAAGGTATCATGCTTCATTTAACCCAATGGAAAGTTCTAGGCTAATTCTTCAGCCCCTGACTGCGGCAAGAGATGAGTTAACTGCTGCATGTGTTAGCAAAGAAGCAAAATTGCATCAATCCCCAAGACTTAAAACCTCAGGAGTTTTCAATATTTCCTCTCTTAAGCATGAGGCAGCTGTTTCTCCTGGGAAGGCTCCTGGAAAACATCTGAGATGAATGCAGGAGGCTGGAATGCAGGGTGGACAAAGGAAGGCCAGGACAAGAATTTCACGCTCAGGCAGTACTCCCAGCTCTCCGTACAACAGCTTCCCCAGCCCTTCCGTACCCTGACACAAACTGGGAGCGCAGTTAATCCTCCTGCCTAGGGGACATGCTCTTCTGAGTGCAGCTTTCTCTTGAAGCTCGTGGGCAAGCACAGCAGTGGAAGGAGGCCAGCCTTGGCAGGAGCACAGCTCTGACACATCCTCACATGGCCACTGATGCACAGCAACTACCCAAGGCTTCAATTAGAAAGTAAACAGGGGTGATCTTTCTATGAATTGAAGATACCCAATCAGAAGTTTCAGGATTAGAGTTTCTATGCAAGGACAGGTATTCCTATGTGTACATGCGATGCTAATAAAAATACCTACCACATAGTCTCAAGACCTTTTAGAGTTGGGATTATTTTAAAACATACCTAGGATGACTTAGAAAGATAAAAGACAACAAATAAATTGGAATTAGAATATTTTACAGTAACATTATGCCTTCTGCTCTGAGTGGATACTGCTGGCAAAGGTGGCCATAAAAGGGGAGCATATGCTTTATAGCTGTAGTGTGTGCTGCAGTGACTTAGTTTCAGGGGAAAAAATAGAAAACCTGTGAAATTATATGACTACATGACTAGAAAATACAGTTTTTCCACAATACGACTAACTCCATATAAATTCACTTCCTAGAGTGTGACCTGAACATTTGCTGCTTGGTTCCATAGGCAAAGACCTTGCTCTGCTGCACAGCAGCTCCTGCGGCAGGCAGCTGCTCTCCTGTTTCCACACGCCTACCGCTAGAGGGGAATGCTGCAAACAGCGAGATGGATGGTTCAAACAGACCGGGCTGCGACTTTCAATAAATAACACTGAACCTTTACTGAACCTTTTATTTTTTCCTTTTTTTTTTTTTTTTTCCTCCCAGTATAGATGGGAAAAAAATAATCTGCCCTACATTTTTGTCCCTTTATCTGTTTTCATATATATATATATATATAATTTTTTTCTATTTATTTATCTATTTTTACCATTACATTGTGGTAACAACAGAGCTTTATTTATGTTGCACACTGATGGTCCAGAGTGTTCCAAAGAAGACAACTTCTCCCTTATTGCCCTTGTGTACCAAGGAGAAAGGCCTTATCATAAAATCATAGAATCATAAAATCATAGGACAGCTTGGGTTGGAAGGGACCCCAAAGATCACAGAATCACACAGAATCACAGAACTGCAGGGGTTGGAAGGGACCTCAAGGTCTAGTCCAATACCCCTGATAAAGCAGGTACCTTACAACAGGTCGCACAGGTAGGTGTCCAGATGGGTCTTGAATATCTCCATAGAAGGAGACTGCACAGTGTCTCCGGGCAGCCTGTTCCAGTGCTGCCAGTCTTACCGTCAAAAAGTTCTTAGGTATGTTTGTACAGAACTTCCTGTGTTCAAGTTTTAGGCCATTATTCCTTGTCCTATCGCTACCCACCAAGTAGAGCCTATTTGCCTCCCCCCTCCCTTTAGATATTTATAAACATTAATCAGATCCCCCCTGGTTCTCTCTAGGTTGAACGGACCCAGGTTACTCAGCATTTCCTCATATGGGAGATGCTCCAGGCTCTTAACATTCTTTGTGGCTCTTTGTTGGACTTCTTCTAGGAGATCCCTGTATTTTTGAACCGAGGAGCCCAGAACTGGACATGTTATTGTAAGTGTGGCCTCACTGGGGCAAAGTAGAGGGGGAGGATCACCTCCCTCAACCTGCTGGCCACTCTCTTTTTAATGCATCTCATGATACCTTTGGCCTTCTTGGCCACAAGGGCACAGTGCTGGTTCCTTTAGTTACAGCCCAGTTGTCAATCACTAGACCAGGCTGCCCAGGGCACAATCCAATCTGGCCTTGAATGCCTCTGGAGATGGCACATCCACAGCTTCTCTGGGAAACCTGTTTCAGTGCCTCACCACTCAGTGAAAATTTTCCTTCTTTTAGTTTAAAACCCTTTCCCTCATCCTTTTAATATCTACCCATGTAAAAAGTTGATGTTCCTCCTGTTCGTAAGCTCCCTTTAAGAACTGGAAGACCACAATGAGGGCTCCTCAGAGCCTTCTCCAGGCTGAACAAGCCCAGATCCCTCAGACTCTCTTGTGTCGCTCCTCTGGACCTGCTCCAAGAGTTCCACGTCTTTACTGTACTGGGAGCCCCAGGCTGGTCACAGTACTCCAGATGGGGCCTTATGAGGGCAGAGTAGGGGGGGAAAATCACCTCACTCTCCCTGCTGGCCACCACTTTTTTAGTGCTGCCTGGGATAGAATTGGCCTTTCAGGTTGCAAGTGCACAACACTGGCTCATGTTAAGTTTTTCATCTACCTCAAGTCCTTCTTCACAGGCGAACTCATACCTGTGATTTCTCTGACCCAAGTGCAACAGCTTGCTCTTGAAATCTGATGCCAAATACTGGCAAACACATATTATACAATTAAGTGCATAGGGATGATTTGGGTTTGTAGAACTTTGCAGTCAAAGCTAATTTTCACCTTTTTTTCCCCCTGCGAAACAGTGCCTTCCTCTACATCTAAACTGACGGACTGTGCTGGCAAAGGGATAGGGAGGAAGATCCAAAGTGTCCACTGGAGGCACGGAGGCTGGAATGTGTGCACAAAAATGACTTCATAAGAAATTGTCTCATATAACACATGTAAGAAATTCCTCCTGCAGCTTTAATGATGGAGTGGGAAGCTAAAACCCATAGGAGTTCCTCCTCCTGTTTACCAGAGAGGCAAGATATGGGCTTCAGTGATGAAGTGTTCCATTAATATTAGTGCTAGAGGAAATAAAGTAACTTAATTGTAAACTAACGACCTCATCCTAATAACCAAATTCTAAACAGAAAAGACAAAGAAAAAAAAAAAAAGAGCCCCAAATCTACTTTCAGCCATGCTGCCAACTCATAAGTTAAGCAAATGACATTGGGATATAATTATACTAATTAGTAATGATGCCATGAAAGCACTATTTATGGATATGCATTCACCCCATTTCTAACCCTAGAGCCTAAATCTGAAATTGTAACTCAACCAGAGCACACTTTGGAAATTCAGCACTATTGCTTATGCTATTGTGGATCTAATTTAATCAATACCATATTTTCATTAAATGCAAGGTCTGTTAAAGATGTTTGCAGGCCTCACAAATGAACTCTGTTGGTTTTGCCTCATTACACTATTGCTCTGGGCTTAACTATGTATCATTAACAGAAACAATATACAAGTTGAGTACCAGGCACTATATATCACCTTAAAACGACAAAGTCACACATGATTACGGCCGTAAGTGATTGGACTGACAAAAGGTGACATCTGGAGTGGCTGTCAGGTGCTCACCGGCTCAGCTGCAATAAAAAGGATACCTGAATTCCTCGTGACCTCTGTAGCGTCAACCTGGTTTCCATTTACCAGATGCTGTACTGCATGGTTTCAACTCGTTTCCTGCTACCACCAAAGAACTGTGAGACTGCTGTTTCCTACCCTTAATTTGCCTCATAGCTTTTAATGTTCCAGTCACTGCAACATTCTGGTGCAGTGGGTTTTAGTCAACACCAGGTATCTCTAGCACAATATCCCAAAGAGGTCAGCGAGCTCCAAACACTGAAATACTAGCAGGAAGAGCAAACTGATTTCTTCTCTTAGTTCTAGTTAAGCCCAAGGTGCATTTATTTTCCTGAAGTGTGTACCAGCACTGTTTAGCTTTGAGGGTTGCCTCCCTACTTTTTTCTTGCTTTTAGATACAAACACATACATGGATTTGCCTTACCTACAACTACTCTGTTAGCCTATGCGCTGCTCAGTGACAAAATACCAAATATATGACACAGATGGACCTATCTGGTTTACATCTAAACTAACTACATGAGGAAGAGCTGCCAACAAAGTTCTTCATTCATTTTGTTGTAAAGTTAAGAGACTTTACTAAAGCTTCCACTGCCTTGCCAGTATCCTTCACTAAGCATGCGTTTGGTTACAAACCTCAAGCCACTTCATTGACTTCACCAGGTTTGTTTTTTGTTTGTGTATTTTGCTAGAATTGGCCAACAAGGTCTGTGTCATTTAATTATTTACTGGAAACAACTGGGGTGACGAAGAGAGAGTGCTGAAAATAGCAGAAAATGTTTCCTGGTCTAAATTGTTTTCTTGCTACTTCTGCCTACCATTTCCATGTAGAGTTCTGCACTGTTTGTAATTGCTGGAAAATTGCATGTTTTTGCTTGTCCTTTTGGACAAATGGGCTGAAATTAGTGGTTGTACATATCTGCAGCTGACTCATTACAACATGAAGCAGCCGACTGTGGGTCTTGGGGTTTTTTTGGATCTGTTATTTTAGGATGGAAATTGCTGAGCTGGCAGGCAGTCTGACCTTATAAATCAAACAGCAACTGCATACTTTTAAAATGACATGGTGCATAATCAATTTAATATGTGATGTTTGAGGGAAAGTAGCTTTATTGGGGAAGCATTGCTAATAAAAATTCAACCTATGGTACCCCTTAGGTCACTAAGGACAAAGTCATGGGCTAGTATTTATAACAGCGGACAGCCTGCCTTTCTTTGGATTGCTTCTGGCTGAGCAACAGCACCTGACAGGATTCATATAAATAGCAGAAAGAGAGCATTGCTATCTAATTATTGCTTTCATCAGCACTTGAGGAACACAAGTATTATTGGAAGTGCTAAAACACCACAGGCAATTCCACTGTCATTCTGAAGATCCTTCCTCCACCTTGCAAAAAAAAAAAAAGAAAAAAGAAAAAGTTCAGACTGTCTCTACAGAATCATCCTGTAAGTCCAAGGTGGCTTTTTGACTAACGTCATAAGGAAAAGCCAAAAGCATAGGGGAACATGCATTTTTCCCCTCATACTGTAGTGGGATGTCATGAGCTGCAATTTCTCTTTCTGGAGGCATCCCGAGGAGGATTTGAGGTGACCCCAGTTCAAGCAGTCAAGGTATTCAATCATACCTTGAGCAGAAATGGTCAAGTTGAGGGACAAGTTCACAACATTTTATGACTGGAGAAAAGCTCAAATCTTACTTCCTCACCATGGCACAACTAATGTAAATTTTCTTAGGGCACTTCCTTCAGGAGACTGGGGCAGGGGATGGTTGGAATCTGTGTGAGACTATGCACAACTCATCAGTTTTGGATAGGAATTTTCTCATGGAAAGGTACAAAGATTAGGTACTACAGCTCTTCCATCACCATTACCTAGAATGGCTCATATTCAGTAGGTCCCATGAAGCTCATATATCTGTCTCTTAATCAAAAGTCGAAAAATAGAGCTGTGAAGTCTAGGAATAGGAAAGCTAAAACTTGATCATATATAAATGAAAGAGAAGATAGATGCATTCCATTTAGTTATTTCACAAGTCTTGAAAAATATAACTGAAAAAACACATGCAAAAGATTATTTCTGAAGTATGACTGAAATTGGCATGGTGGTCATCTAATAGGCTAAAGAAAAATAATAGAGTCAAATTGATACATGGTAAACATATTTTTTCCACAAACATTTTTTGAGAACAGAATGTGTCGATTAATTTAAAAGTACAGGTGACTAGGACTTTTGTTTTCTGTTATTCCTGCGTAATGAAAAACATCAGGGGATATATAAGACAAGACAAAAGAGACGAAAGCGGTGTTTGCTATGACCCACTTGGGTTCTGAATTCAGAGGCAACAAAATTCAGCAGAAGATATATCAATTGTGTCTTGAATTCAAATACTGGAGCAGAGAACCAAGACAAAAATCCTGCAGTTGTCAATGCATTTGACTCAAACATTGCAAAAGTTTAGGAGAGGGGAAAAAAAATCAAAGAGGCCCAGATTCCTGCTTAATAGATAAATGTGCTTAAAAGGGACAGAACTAAAATTGATAGATGTTGAATTTTAAAATGTCTTCTGGAGGAATTTATTCATTTCTAACATTGATTTAAGAGTAACAGAAAAACATTCAAATATGTGGAAGTAGTTATTGGGGGTCTTCTTGAAAAGCAAAAGATACTTGGAAAAACAACTATCCATTTAGCTTGAATAGCTTCTTTCAAATTAACACCTACTGGAAAAACAATCAAATTCTGACTTTAATGATGTCTTTTAAGTAAGTAAAAATCATCCTGAGAATCAAATGTTTGCTTTCATTCTCCAGAGATCCTCACAAAGACACAAAATGTGTTTTAAAAAGGAAAGAAGTTTTATTTCTAAAATATAATTCCACTTTGGCATTCATTTTCAGTACAAGTAATGGACATAAAACAAATTAAATGTTTAGAATATAAGTGCTTGTGTGCCATTTTCTACTTTTTGCATTAATAACACTATTTCCGCCAACCAGAGGCAAAATAATTTTAATGCAAGGGGCTCCTCTCCTATGGTAGAAGTAAGGGGAAGATTTAAGCAAAGATTTTTCAAATGCTGTGGGAATTGAGCTCTGATTGATTCAATGAAAAAATGTATAGTTAACAGCCTTTAGAGTGCTTTTAAGATGCAAGCCCTGAATAGGATTTGGTTACTGACATACCACTGATATCCGGGAAAACAATTGTCACCACACACAAATTCTAAGATTGTAGAAGAGCTACTCAGTTCCCTAATTCTCTTCCTGGCACTCATTGGTGTTGGCTTTAAAACCATATTATCCCTGTAAGGCAATTATTTTGCAGTGCCTTCTGCTAATGAGAATGTGTACAGTGAAAAAAATTCAACTGATAAAACAGACTTTAAGAAACCAAAGAATATATATCTAGTTCTTAGGACTGGTTTGATCACGGTTATTTTAAATCAAAACTTCAGAAATACGGAGTAAGCAGTACCTGCTGATCAACGTTTGCTGACTTTATGAGGTGCAGTGAAAATGAGCATGCATTTGTCACAAACCTGACAATCCAGATCTAAGACTGCAATTAAACCTGTTATTAAAATTACCCTTGCTCAGTGCAGTGCACCAACTCAGTTTCTGCCCTCTCTACAGGACTAGACATGTATGTGTATATGCAAGAAAGCAGCTGGCTCTTGCTCACCTAGGTGGAGAACATTTTTCTCTAAGTTCAAAGAAGAAACTCAGGCAAATCATACTTGCTGTACCTGCTTTTAGACGAGATTCCCCTCGCAAAGTATTGCACCGATGACAGATGTAGACTTTGTATTTGCTGCAGCAGTAACTCAACAGCTACTGATTTTTCAAAACCTCTCACTTGAGTTCTCAGAATTTCTGGATTCAGCAGTACCAGTTTTACAGCAACTGAAAGTATGTATACAAAACATTCCTACTGCCATAGGCAACTATTACAGAGGGAAAAAGAGCAGCTATCACATTGCATATATACCCCTAGTGGGTCCTCTTGATTTTCATACCTTTATGTCTACAAGTCCTTTTACTTTCTAGGCTCACATCATCTATATTTCTAGTCCTTAGAGGATGAATTTTCCTGAGTTCAAAAATTTAGGAGAGCTATTAAAACCCAAACGTTTTCCTAATCCATATCATTTCTTGAAAATATTTTTTGTTCCCAAATATCTACCAAAATTGAAAACTGAAATATTACTTAAGGAGCAATAGGGCGCAGCCTTCAGTTCCTAACGAGGGAAGACTTTGTCTCACCAAAGCCTCAGATTTCAAACGCACGCAGTGGTGTAGCGTGCAGGCCAACCACAATATGATTAGTAAAGCTGCAGCTGTGCACATGTGATGTTCTTCCCATTGAGCACACCTGAATAACATAGCTCAAGGTGCTCTGGGAAAGCAGTCTCTGCTGTAAGCTCAGCAGGCTCTGCTTGGATACACCTTTCTCAAGGCTTTTCCCTTCCACGCTAATGACTACAAGTTTTCCACTCCCTTTCTTTGAGAAGCGTGTTTTAAAACATCTGAAAGGAATGTATCCGTGCCATTTAAAAGGTGCAATTGGCTGAGATGAGGCTTCATCTGGCTGGGGCTGTGCCTGCAAGGGGAGGGAGGCAGGAGGATAGGGAAGGGAAAGAAAAAGCTTTCAGGGTCTCTCCTCTTTTTTCTTCAAGAGCAGTAGATCATGGCTGCCTGCGTGAGGAAGGTATTTCCTGACTGCAGACTATAAACTAAGAGGAAAAAAAATCCACAAAAACTCCAAAATGTAACCAGCTGGATATGTACCCCAATTTCTTAGGCCTTGAAGAAAATAGTAGGATGTTGTTCTCCTTTTTTTTTTTTTTTTTTTCTTTTCTGTCACTGTTGGATGGACAAGGAAAAAAATCTGGGGAGGCAGAGAGGGGAGTAAGGGATGGGAGAGGAAAATTGAAGTTATTCTTGCATGCACCAAGGAACACATGCAATCTCTGTAAGTCAGAAATTATACTGTCATGGCAAGCATCCCAGCATCAGTCAAGGGACTTACGGTATTACAGGAAAAACATAAAAATCTGACCAAAACTGATGTGCGGAAATTCATCAAGGTTAACTATTTCATATTCTCAAAGAGCCATTTTCTTCTTTGTGCTTTTCTGTTCACTGAAAGAAAGAAGGCCAAACCTTTGTACTGACTATAACAGAATTAGGAGATATCTATTTTTTTGGAGGAGTACTCCCCAGAGAGGTGGTTGAGTCACCATCTCTGGATGTGCTTAAAAACCATTTGGATGTGGTGCTCAGGCAGGGATATGATTTAGCGGAGGGTTGTTAGAGTTAGGGTAGTATGGTTAGGTCGTGGTTGGACTTGATGATCCTTAGGGTCTTTTGCAACCTGAGTAATTCTATGATTCTATGATTTCTAATATACGTTGCAATACAGGAATCTGAGGCACTATTTTTGCTCTAAGAAAACAAAAAGTTGGTTATATCTAAAAGGTTACTAACTAAACAACAAGAAGAAAGTGATTAAGAAATTGAAAAGTACAGGCATGGGGAAAAAAGAAAAGAAAAAACACAATATCTTCAGCTGTGCTTTGAAATTAGCTGGTAAATAGATGCTTCAGAAAGATAAAAGAGGTCTCCTCTTACACAGCAGAAATTTTAGGCAACCTTTGGTAGGACCCGAGTGCCTCAGATGCTAGATGAGACAGGTGAGATCAGACAAAGACTGTGCTAAAGTCAGACAACTTTGAAAAGGAGGGCCTTGCCAGAGACAGAGAAGTATTTTAAGCAGTTGCCACACATCTGTCTTGTTCACACAGAGCCATCTGCTCCCTACTACTGCCGCCTACCGCTGCCAGCTGAGGAGTGGATGGAGGGTCTTCCCCTGGAAGAGATCTCTAAGTGTTTCCATCACCTTCACTCTGACAGCTCTCCTTGCTCCTGTGCTTCACAAGTAATCACATTAAAGAGATCCTTCTCTTGTCTGTGGCATGTGGCAAAACCCTTCCAATAACCAAAAGCAATCTGGCATCCATCTCACAGGAGCACAGGCATGGGGTGGATCCAGAAGTTTCACATAGGCTTCCCGTGCCTGCCTGCACAGCTCATTGCCAAAGTCCAGGGGAAGGGGAATTCAACTGGATTTTATCTCCACTTTTCATGGGCTTGAAGGGACTATTTTAAGAACAGAGTAAAGCAACTACAAAATCTTCAATAAAAACATCCTATCTTTATCAATTACTTCAATTTTCCAATAGCAAAGCTGATGGCAAAAATGTGTATTTTCTGTTGATGATATTTTTTTAATTTTGAAACTTAAGTAACTTTAGATCAAAAATCATGGCAAAACCATGTTCATAAAGGGAGAAAAGGGAAAGCAAACAAAAGATGCTGTGATTCGTTGTTTATTTAATTACTCCTAATCTGTGAATTTATGATGCTTCCCAGGACTTAGGCTTTTCATACCACTATGAGAATTAAAAATGCATTGAAATACTACAAGTTCTCACTGCATGAAAAGATTACTTCTCTTCCACAAACAGTGAAGCACAACTCTTTCTAGGTTTACAAAGCTCTGCTGGTTTGTATATGTTGCAGCAACACATTAAAGCAAACCCTGCCTTATCTCAGGGCACTGATAGGAGGATCAGCTCTGATTTTCCCAATTCATTGAATACTTCTTTGCCAATGCTTTATGGAAGGACTCCTCAGAGACCACCGTTTGGGCTTCTCTTTCCATTTCTAAAGGGAACTCTCATCCTTGACTTTGCTTCACTTCTTTCCTTTGGCAAATATTTTATGTAAGCACGCTGTCACCTCTTTAAGTAAAGATGCCAGCCACACCTAACAGTGGCCAGATATGACATGTTCAACATGGCTGAGGTGCTATAAAGAGCTGGGCGAGATTTAATAAACACTGTGACTTCACTCATACAGCAAGGAGCGATCAGGACATGCCATCAGTCATCCTGCATCTTGACCTTGAGTTTGTAGGAGAACAATGAACGGAGAAATGTTAAATGAAGCCCAAAGGCAGCATATGCCTAAGAAAGCAGAGATACTATATTGATTTGCAGATAAGGAGGACAGCATGACATGTTGTTTTTTGCACGAGTTTCGAATGTAGCACATCACTGTAGGGGCACAGGTGCTCACACAGAATTTCACCTCTGCATTTCTGAAAATAGGGCCTATATATCTGGAAGTGGATAAGAACTAGGTTCTTTCTCTTTTGCTTTGAGTTGCGTCGTTAAAACACAGTTTCCCCCAACGAGGTAAAAGTTTACACGAGGTGGGCAGTGCCTTCCCTGGGATGGTAAAGAAACTCAGCATCTGTGAGGGATTACAGCTGTGCTTTGTAAAGGGATTGCTGCTAAACAGTGCTTAAAAAAAAAAAAAAAAAAAGGCATACACAAATTGTATTGTGTCATCTTATAGAGAAATGTCTGCTGCAGCCAGGAGAAACTAAATGACTTATCCCAGTACCTTTATGCATGTCAATGTCTAACTTTTTCATCACAGCCACCCTGTTATATGGAAATTAAGAGCAGTGTAATTTTCCAGTAATTACCAGAAATATACACGTTTTGCAACAGGGTGACGTTATGTAATGAATTCCCTTGTCGAGAGGAAAAAAAAGACAAAACATACCGTACTTGTCTGAGGAGGCAAAGCGATAGATTTGTCACGAGGGTAATCATCTATAAAAAACCTACACTATTATCAACTTCCTGAATTTCTGAAAAGGGATTCATTTGCTGCCTGAGCTAATAATGAACATTTTTCTTCTATTCATCATCTTCAGTTACTTGCTCTCTTGAGATTAATTTATCACTAACTACTGAACCCAAGAAATAAAAAATAGGCAGCATCCCCTTTTGAAATGATGAAGACTGTTAAATCAAAAGGCAAAAATGGATTTCGGGGATACACGTTAGACATTCTTGTAACAGCTGTAGGTTTTTCACAGGGGATCTGCACCACCAGCTCGGTGAAGGTACTGGTGAAGGCAAGTTCATTCTCTGACAGTGGGAAATCACGAATGGTAATTTGTTTTCTCAGATAAAACTGACAACAAAAGGAACGAAATTGCAGAAATAATGAGATGAAAGGTACACTGAAGTGCAGTTCATGTTGCAGGAATTAGTCCAGGCTGATAGGTCAAGCACATCTGAGAACTAAAATAGCCCGCTATAAGGTGGGTCATGCAAATGCCTCAGGTCTTGCAAACCCTGCGGCCTGTGCAGAACTCCAGCCCTGCCAGAGCTCTGCTTGGGGCACTGACTGCTCAGTGCTCCTGGGACACCAAGTGACAGCTGTGCTGGGGGGAACATCCCCAAACGCCTTCTTTCAGTACAGTGGGGCCTGAGGCTTCCCCAAGGAGCTTGGAGCCCTGATTCTTCTGCTCAGCTTTCCCTGCTGCTGACGTCCCTGCCCTTCAGCTGAGCAAAGAAACAGAGCATTTCTGAAGGACAAAGAAGCAAGACACAGAACTTACACTAAAAAAACTCCTCCCCTGTAAGATTCTGCACTTGCACTCGCTTTGTATCCTTATGCTGTATTTTCCTGTAAAATGAGCTGTCATGCTATCACAGTCTGTGAAACACAGGAAGGAAGATCCCTAACAGATAGCTGACAGAAGGAACAAGACCTTCCTCCTTACTTTGCAGTAGGATGGAATGAATTCCTTCTTACCTCATTTCTTGCCCAATCTTCTCTGGCATGCCAGGTAGAAACCTGTATGCACAATCACTGTTGGAGCTGCCTGCCAATGGACTTGTTGTCACAAGATCATTGCATAAGCACATTCAAGCCACTGACTTGGGTCCTGTCAAGACTCCGTGGGGAAACCACTGAGTCTAACATCCTGGAGAGACTTCTGAAAAGTTTTGCTCCTGCAACTGCAAAACACTAGGATTCACACAGAAGTACAGGATTCTTACACTCTTTCTGTATCTTCTACACAGTCCCACTGGGATGCTGCCCTGCTTGCTCTAACTTGTTAGGCTAAAGGAAGTGTATGGAACTTGAGAGAGGTTACTGCTGTCTTAGATTCAAGCTAGCTGGTTCCAAGCCAAAATGCAGGCACTTACGAAGTCCTAAAGCAAAGTGATTTTAGCAAGTAAGGCTGACTGTGCACCATAGACTCAATTTCCCCAGCTCACAAAGCTGATAGCAAGCATAGACACCCTATGATATATTTCCAAAGCCAGGGGGCAGCAGAAAGGAATGAGTGTAAATTTAATCTTCACATTTGGCCAGTTATGCTACTTTTTCTGTTTTTATGGAGTCAGCGCTACAAAACAGTTCTTATGGACGTTCCCTTAGCTAAGCCAATACAGCAGCTTTCCCTTATGTGTGAAGCTCACAGCCTTCCTGCTCAGGGAGCAGGGACATCTTTCAATAACAATTCTCATCTCACGGTGGTGTGAACCAAGAGCAGAACTGGGGGAGGAGCAGAGGCTTCAACATCTGGTATTAATGGCACCACATCATGTCACAGGTCAGCAAAGCAATTTTATTCACGAGGAGATTCCTTGACACTGATTGCTCTAACACAGTGCTGCCAACAAGCCCAGCTATCCCTAGGCAGCAGCCCTGCAGTAAATAATCCCAGCTGTTTCTAGAACTTTGCATAGTTGGTACTGAAATGGATTCTCTGCTTAACATAGCGGACAGCTAAAAAGAACAAAGCACGAAATCAAATTCCATCAATCCCTTAAATTTGTTTATGCAATCCATTGTTACTGCTCATAGAATAGCTTTGGCAAGCAAAGGCCACAAGAAAACGTAGGCTTAGTTTATACAGACCAATTTTCCCAGCTGCCATTTTTGTTGTCAGTTTTTCACGTCGATTTCTCTTCATGCAGCTCCAAGTATAACCCAGGCAGAGCTGCATTGATCCAAGAAAGCCAAAGCAATTTGTCTATTCTAGTGAAGCAGAAATGGGGCAGGAGACAGTACCTATCACAGTTTTTCAGTTAGGAATATGTTAGAAGCTCTTTCCTTTAGCCCTGACATAGATGAAGGCTGCGCTTATGGTTTCCCATACAAATATTTCTGGTAATTCCACCTATCTCTGGCAAATGAGATGAAATTCACACTGAGGAGCATGTTCCCCAGTAACTCCTTCATTCGCATTGAAAGGAGTTGACTCAGCACATGAATTATGGAATCACAGCTACCCGGTGCCATATCACAGCCTGCAGATTATAAAGGAGATTTTTCATTAACTGGAAGTATCATTGCTTGGGCTCTGCAATAAAGAGGTTTGACCTTCATTTACCCGGAGCCCCAGTTTATTTATATGCTGACCTGGCTGGCACATGTGATGTGCCCTACAGCCCATTGCAGCAGTCACAGGCGTTCAGTTCTGTGGGACAGCAGTGAGATTCCTTCCTCAAAACCCCCCTGGTCACTGCACAGCCATGGAAAAGCAACTGTAAGGGCCAGTGCAATCATGGCAACAGAGCATCCATCGCACGCTGGGGAAATGAGCTGCTCACTTTACTATGTGGTGAACTGTAGCCTGAGATGGAGAGCTGCTCACACCAAGCAGAGGGAAGAAAACTATTTAAGTCAAAAACATCTCTGTGTAAGATGACCAGAAAGGCATCCAAATTAAAGGGTTGTTTGCAACCATCGAAGCAGTTTTGGGACTGCCAGCACAGCTACCACCAGAAGGTTCCTTCCAGTTCTTTTGTTTCTATGGTATCTGTAGCCCTGACATGAAAAATCCCCAGTGACGCAGGAGTACTTACAGATACATTTTAGAAAACACAATGTGAAATGACAGAAGTCATTATATGCTGTCAGGCAATTAATCTAGCTTAATTTTAAGGCATTTAAATGAGAAAGCTCCACTGTAACACTGAACACTGCTAGATAGCATGAATGCTTGTATTCACACCCCCATTTCAAGGCACTACTGAGTAGGATGAAGTCCAGTGGGTTTTATTTACCAGCAAAGCTTCAAGGGAGATAAAGCATCCACTGCAGGAAACCTACAATTCTGTTTTGCTAATGAGCATTGTTAGATTGCTGTGCAACAGCAAGAATATGACTGAGGAATATCCCCCCTGAACATTTCATCCTCCCTGGAATAAGCTTTCACAAGATAAGTCATAATAAATACGGTGTATCAATTGTCTGACCCTTTGGGAAAGGGCAGGTACAGGAACAACTTGGAGCACATAGATGAGAACCGTGGCTCCAGAGACTTGCTGACAAGCATAGAAATGGCAAAGGTTTAAATGCCATTTCCAATCAGAGCTCTGTAGCTAAAGGACAAGGTATGTAGACCAACCCCATAGTATCCTGAAATTGTTCTCACGCTGTTGACAGGAATGACTGACAGTGGTAAATCACCTATTACAAAGCCTGATACAACAACTCAGAAATTCATCAAAACACAAAATGCCCAGCAGAAAAACAAACCCAAAGAAGAGGTTCCAAATAGCAACTGAGAGGAGCCCCAAACGGCTGGTATTGGCAAGGAAATGCAAAAGGTACATGTGTCCTTGTACTGTGGAATTAAAGAATAAGCATGCCAGCAGCATCACGTGACCCATGTTTTAAAGGTCTAAAGACTACCTATTCTTCCAACTAGAAACTTCTCATCTATTGATTAGAAGAGTTAACTGATTTTCTTTAAGGGAATTAAGAGTATGATTCACATTTTCGTTTTGCTGAGCACCAACTAGAATGTCTTTCTTCTCTCCCGTATGGATAGCGATCATCTAATATGGATTCTCTATAAGCACATGAAAGTACAAAAATAAAACATGAAAAAAACTGAAATCAAGCTGTCAAAGCTCTCCTCACTACCTAGGCATGTTAAAAAGAAATAAAATGAAACAGATCCAACAGTTTCCAAGAAGTGTGATAAACAGAATGTTGAGGGGTAAATTGGAGTATCTGGAATACATCTGTGGACATCTACTTTGTCATTTACCACTCAGTGCATCTCCAGCTCAGAAAAAAATACTTCTCTTACATAGCAGCAGCTGTTATTGTTTGGATTGTAAACAGTCATAAGCCATATGGCACAAGAAAAAGACTTCACACTTTCTCATTTAGACAAATATTATTATTACAAAGCATAAACACATCGATATATGTGTCTTTTCTCTAGGGAAGCAGATAGCCTTCAACCTGATTCTAGAGAAGTTACCAGATTCCAGACGAGCAGCTTACCTGTAAATATTTGATTTGGATTTTCAGAATTTGGATAACTTAACAGAAAGCAAGTGCAGGTGTGCAGTAGCAATGGTTTCAATTTGACAGACAGAATGAAAAAGAAATGCAAAATACAAATCAAGATAGTTAAATGGGAGTGAGAGTTAGGCGGAAGGGGAAAAAAGATATTTTTCATAATAACTGCAAATAGAATGCATTTCAGTATGTTCTGCTGCCTACCATCTAACTACATAAAATGCAGTAGGCCCACAGCATAACATGCAAATGGATCAGCAGTTCCTGCATGCTTGTGGATTTGAACTTTCCACGCAGTCAGCAATGGGTAAACCATTTTGGATGTAGAAGTATTGCACGTAGACAAGAGCAGGCCTCTCAGAAATGCTGGGGACCTCTGCTTGGCGAGAGAAACTGACTACAATCAGCGTTTTGAGAACTTGGAATGTGGAGAAGATGAAGACCAACCACATCTGAGATGGCAGAAAGCCCACTGAGTTCAAAAGAAGGGCTACTTTCTCTTCAAATCACGATTCCTACTGTGTATCTTAAATTCGTATTTAAAAGCTACTATTGTTTTTGTTATCTCAAGCACTTTTTAGATTAACTTTTGCTTTAGCACTTTTCATTTTAAGGAAAGACTGATTCCCTTCCATTGTATGGTGAAACTGGCAACCCCTGTAGCTAACCTAGAGTTTTGCAGAGCCAAGCTTTTTAGCTACATCCCCAAGAATCTTAGCAGAGTGACACTGGGCTTGCCAACAACGTGCACCTGCATACATCCTGTTCCTATGGTAAGACGGAACTAAACCCGCTGAACCCTGACCTGACAACTAACAAGCATTTAGAGCCCTCCTCTCAGTGTATTGCTACATCAACACTAACTTCAGACCCCAACAATTCCATTTACATTAAGAACCATCCCTTCACTAGGAGGTTAAGTTGGTGACTAGCTGCAGAGCAGATGAAATGCTTCAGCGGGTGGACATGACAGCAAGCCCACCAGATAGACATCTTGCAGAGGGGCTCTGGAGACCTCCCACATTCACCAGCACTTGTTGGGAGTCACAGCACTCGTGTAAGCAGGAGCTACAGGAAGTTTACTTGAGCATGTCATGTCAAGAGACTAGAAATCCAACAGACAAAAGTTTTCATTGTATCTTCTTCATGAAGAGTTGGTAAAACTGATGCCTGGCACTGGGCTCTGCTCCTGGTAGCGAATGCTGACAGAAGAGGAGACGGCAGGCAAGAGACAAAGGCAGAGCTCCTCATATGGGGGACAGACAGAAAAATGTCACTCCAAGGCCAGAAGAGACTAAGCTGCTCTCTTAGCTTTTAAGAAATATTGCAACCAGTTAGCAAGTCATTAAGGAGAAGTATTTCCAAAGCTGCCATGGACAAAAGCTCATCCAAAATTCTGTGAAGGTAATGAACTGAATCACAGAATGGCCTGGGTTGGGAGGGACCTCAAAGATCAACTATTTTCAACCCCCCACCCCATGGGCAGGGCTGCCACCCGCAGTCCCATCCAACCTGGCCTTGAACGCCTCCAGGGATGGGGCAGTCACAGCTTCTCTGGAAAGAAGGCAACTTCCCCACATAGGAATGTGCTCAGTGTGTATGTTCAGGCAACCACAGTGGTTGTCTTTACCAACAAAAATCCTGGTTCACGACTAGTTTGCAGGACTGTGGCCTACAGGTTCAAGAGGATTTCACTTTTACTTGCAAAACTGCTGTCAGAAGCTGATGACTTCTGAACAAATCATGTATACAAGACAGTGAAATGAAGAACTCCGTAGCTTGTAAACATGAACTAAAATATGGGCAAAGATTTGCACCACTTATACTTTTCTAAAATACAACTTGTTTATGTAGCCCTTTATCTTCCGCAGTTAGACAAAAAGCTTAATTTAGTAAAAAAAAAAAACAAAAAACAAAAAAAACAAAAACAACAACAAAAAAAAACAAACAAAAAAAACCACAGATTAAGTCTTCTCAAATTGGAACACATTTTATATTAATCACTCTCTCCAAACAGCCATGCTGCCCCTGGAAGAAAGCGCCTCTGGTGGTTGGAGCGCTGTCATCAAAGACTAAATAGACTAGTGGGTAAGAATCATAGGTGCCTTGCTGAGTAGAGAGGAATTACAAAAATATTAAGAATATGGGAAAAAAAGCCGTGGATAGGATACCTAACTGCAGGAATAAGGTACTATTCACTTTGTAAGGAAGTGCAGTCACGCTGCCTGTACAGTGGCTTCCTGAAGCTCACGTATGTGTGCCCGTGGCAGAGCCTGAGGAGATAAGCCAGACGCACTGATTATATGCTTCACCAAGTAGATCAGGCTGCCTTTCTCCCTCAGAAAAATGTGTTCCTTACATTACTTTAAAAAACCTCCAGCTGATTTCTTCTTTTCACCTGGCTAATATGAATGTCCTGATTACCATCAGCAACAAGAGAAGGCACAATAAAGTTTTCTTGTCCTAACCTGCAGCTATGCATCTAGTTACCTCCCCGTACTTAAGCACCAAGTATCTGTCTGGGCTTTTTATGCCTATGGGTACAGACTATGAACTTGATTAATGCTATTTTTGATTATTAAAAAAAAAAAAAAAGCATTACTCCCTTTAGATGAAAGTAATAATTCGATAACCAAAGTATTATTTAAGTATTATTTGTATTGTGATGGAAAAAAAAAAAAAAAAAGAAAGAAAAAGAAAAAGAAAAGAAAAAAAGAAACAAAAGAAAATGGCTACTTATGGAACACGCAGAACACAGTTAATACAGAGAGTCGTTCCAGAACGACTAATCATCATTCTAAAACTTCTTGTCTCGTGGGAAGTAAAATCAGCATTTATTTTCATTTTCCCTCTTTCTCTAAAGAAAAAACCCACACAACTTCTATGCAGCAATGCCACAAATGATTTGAAAAGCTAAGTCAGTCTTCTGCTAAAAGCAGCTGCTCAAACAAAATGCATCCATTCAATCAGCTGACACGTTTCCCTTTCGGAAGAAGTTGTAGCAACTGGCAGTGAATCGGACATGTATCTCGATATTAACACCAAATTCACACTCCAGTTTCTCATGGAACACGACAGCGAGCGTGCCTGCCTCTATCTCACCCCTTCTTTAATCAGCACGTTCTGTTTTCCCCTTAATGAGAAACATGTAGCCCCGCAATCGGAACACCAAAACCTCTTCCATCTTAGTTTGCAGAAACTGCTGAATACAAGTCAGAACAAAAATAAGCCCCCGTTCCCCACTCACATGGCTTACTCACCATCACCTTATTCCAAAACTCAGTTTCACGTGAAAATTGATCCATAACAATGAAATTATTGCTTCCTTCTCAGGAGGATCGCTCCGATCATTTAAATTACTGAGCGAAGAAAAGCAAACATTGTGCTCCACGGAGCACTCTAAACACACACTGTTGTTTTTGCTGATGCAACGAAGCTGCTAAGCAGACGGGTTTGCGAGCAAGCTGGGCAGTGGCATTTTCCTTATGATTCAAAAGTGAAGTATGCCTCAGCTAACTGAATGCTTGCACAATGTATAATAAGGGAGCTCAAGAATTCATACATGTCTCCAACATATTCATTTGTGAAACTTCAACTCGCATTACCATCTATAACTCTGCCACACCTCAGAAATGACGTGCCAAATGCAGACTTTTACTGGGTGCTATGTGCAGCCAAAAGAAAGATAGCTTCCAGCCAGAGTCTTGCCTTTGGAAGTCTCTGAAGTGCAAGTCCCTGAGGTGTATGAGGTTACATTATACGTGTGGAACATAAGCGCAGATGGATGCTTGCTGTGCACACAAGTATCACTGAGGTCATCCTAAGCGACGTGTCAAAAATATCTACACTGCCACAGTGCTTTACTGATTAGTATACCAAAACCACCGTGATAGAAAGAGGGTACGAAAACTCATTTAAATCCACTTAAAGCAATTTAAAAACAAAACAACAAAAAACAGACAACTAAAAAGCACGCGAGAATTCACAGTGCTTTCTTCTCTTTTTCTTTTGGAGAAGTGGGGATAACGCGACCCAGGGACCATCCAAATGCTGCAGCTGCTTTCCGATGTATATAATGCAGACCTCCTGTTGGAACCTTCCCCTGTGTGAGGGGCTGAGGTACGGCTCTCTGCAGCAAGGGGAAAGTCTGGGGAGGTGGGGGGAGTGGGAATAGCAATTATGCTGTTGCATATTTGCTATCTGGGAGAGCAAACATCATCACTTATTTCATCTACCTAACTTGAAAGCTTTCAGCAAATTGCCTTCGAGGGTGAAGACTGCGAAGGCTCAAAGGCAAGTCTGACTGACAGTACCACCCCGACAAATGCTCTCGCGGACCTCTACGTGGCCATGACACCTTCACGAAGGTCCACAGCTCTCTCCTTTTGTTAAGGGAAGGCTTTTCCGAGGCGCTGAGGTCTCTCTCCGGCGGGAGGGGGGAGCCCGGGCCCCCTCTGCCGGCGGGCGGGCGGCACTGGCGGCTCCGTCCCGTCCCGTCCCCCCGCCTCCCTCCGGCGGGACAGCCTCACCGGGACCCCCAGCTGGGGTGGAGCGCCCGCACGCTGTGGCCTCAGAGACGTCGTTTAACACGCCGATCAACATCTATAGAATGATGGCAAAAACATCCACTGATCTGACTTCAGGTTGCCCGAGTCTGCGCCACCCCCCAGTAAAATGGGATACGTTTAAACGCGGCTTTAATCAGCGCTTAACTCCCGGTTAATCGCTTCAGGGTTCTCATGCAAACAAAATGGAATAAAACAGGATGCCGATCATCCTGTATCTGTCCAGAAATAAATAACCAGAAAGGATGTTGTGCAGCAATAAATCTATTCTTAGTGCTTTTCAAGCCCTTTGATTTGGAAAAGCTAGCAAACTGTTCCTTATCAGCACGTATGGTTTTCCTGCTCTGTTCCGTGACTCCTGCGAGTTGGCAGATGACTGTAATTCTCCCGGTGATACACAGACACCTTTGTCCTGCTGAAAGGGATCCTGAACCCTCTGGGCTTTCCAGTTACGACCAGGATGTCTCCACTGCTCTGTCTGTTGTTCTGAATGCCATACATTTTGCCCAGCGGGATGGAAACGTGTCCTATGGCTGAGCTTCGCTCTGAGCTCCCAAGAATTTCGTAGGCCCATTCCTCTACCACAGTGGCGTTACTTTATTTTACTTAGTCATCTACACTGAGGAGCATTTGAATCTGTAATGGAATTCAGATTCCACAGAAATTTTCAATCAAAGTTCCAGAGGAAAGCAGTGTCTCGTCACATCTGCCTTGCCTTCTATCAGCTCTTTCAGAACTCGGAGAGTTTTGGTAGTTAGAAATACCGTCCAGGAAAATCATGGCAAAAATGCAAAACTATGGAGTTCCTGGCTTTTGTGTTTATCCTTGGAGGCAAGGTTGAAAAAGAAGAGCCAGGGGTGAGTGATGGCAGCTTGTGCTCTACTGATAGAGCTGGCAAGGGAAAGCACAGAGGTGAAATGGCACACACTAAACCTCTCTTCAAAAAAAGTCTGCCTTTTTCTTCCCCCCCCTCTCTCCCCTCCCTTGATTCTGATGCTGCACAGCACAAAATCTTCCATCAGGATCATAATAAACATCTATCAAAGATCTCTCTCTGCTACCTTAAGAGAAGGCCAAATAATTCAGAGACCAGTTGAAGTTCAATTACATTTTTCTGCAGTAAGCCAGAAAACGGTGAAAAGTAAATCACCTTTAAGTACCCTTCCTGAAGTTCTTTTATATTGATCCCCTCGGAAAACATGGCTTCAACATTTTCACATGTCCATCATTTAGCTCCAGGCCTTTGCCTGTATCAGGCAGAAACTCCTCAACCTTTACCTTTTAATTTCAGTACTATGTAAATAGCTACGTGTTTAAATCACATGCTTGTAAATAATTTCTTGTACATACTATTCCTCAACCCGTCAGCATACTTTACCTGCCTTGATTTGTGAGAAAGATTCTGAGCTTGGTTCCTGCGACGATGATAGCACATTCTGTTTTTTTAATTAATTATAGAATCAGAGAATCGCTAAGGTTGGAAAAGACCCACAGGATCATCCAGTCCAACCATTCGCCCTTCACCAATGGTTCTCGCTAAACCATGTCCCTCAACACAACATCCAAATGCTCTTTGAACACCACCAGGGTCAGTGACTCCACCACCTCTCTGGGCAGCCCATTCCAGTGCCTGACCACTCTTTCAGAGAAGTAGTATTTCCTAATGTCCAGCCTGAACCTTCCCTGGTGCAGCTTGAAGCCCTTCTCTCTAGTCCTATCACTAGTCACACAAGAGAAGAGGCCGACCCTCAGCTCACTACAACCTCCCTTCAGGCAGTTATAGAGAGGTCTCCCCTGAGCCTCCTCTTCTCCAGACGGAACAACCCCAGCTCCTTCAGCCGCTCCTCATCAGGCCTGTGCTCCAGACCCCTCACCAGCTTTGTTGCCCTCCTCTGGACACGCTCCAGGGCCTCGATGTCTTTCTCACAGTGAGGGGTCCAAAACTGGACACAGTACTCGAGGTGCGGCCTCACCAGTGCTGAGTACAGGGGGACAATTACTTCCCTGTTCCTGCTGGCCACACTATTTCTGATACAAGCCAGGATGCCATTGGCCTTCTTGGCCACCTGGGCACACTGCTGGCTCATGTTCATTCAAGCGTCAATCAACACCCCCAGGTCCATTTCCTCTACACAGTCTTCCAGCCACTCTGCCCCAAGCCTGTAGCATTGCCTGGGGTTATTGTGGCCAAAGTGCAGGACCCGGCATTTGGTCTTGTTGAATCCCATCCCATTGGCTTCAGCCCAGCTATCCAGCCTATCCAGGTCCCTCTGTAGGGCCTCGCTACCCTCAGGCAGATCAATACTTCTAGTCAGCTTGGTGTCATCTGCAAACTTACTCAATGCCCTCATCCAGGTCATCAATAAAGATATTGAAGAGGACAGGCCCCAGCACCGACCCCTGGGGAACACCACTCGTGACCGGTCGCCAGCTGGATTTAACTCCATTCACCACCACTCTCTGGGCCCGGCCCTCCAGCCAGTTCCTTACCCAGCCAAGAGTGTATCTGTCCAAGCCACAGACTGCCAGCTTCTGCAGGAGCATACTGTGGGAGACAGTGTCAAAGGCTTTGCTGAAATCTAGGTAGACTACATCAACAGCCTTTCCCTCATCCACCAGACGGGTCACTAGATCATAGAAGGAGATCAGGTTGGTCAAGCAGGACCTGCCCTTCGTGAACCCATGATGGCTAGGCCTGATCCCCCAGTTGTCCCGCACGTGCTGCATGATCTCCCTCAAGACAATCTGTTCCATAGTCTTCCCCAGCACCGAGGTCAGGCTAACAGGCCTGTAGTTCCCCGGATCCTCCCTGCAGCCCTTCTTGTAGATGGGAGTCACATTGGCAAGCCTCCAGTCTTCTGGGACCTCACCTGTCAATAAGGAGCGCTGATAGATGATGGAAAGCAGCTCGGCTATCACCTCTGTCAGTTCCCTCAGCACACTCGGGTGAATCTCATCCGGTCCCATGGACTTGTGGCAGTCTAGTTGGAGTAGCAGGTCTCTGACTGTTTCCTCCTGAATCGTGGGAGGTTTAGACTGCTCCCCAGCCAAGGCTGCCAGGTCAGAGAGTGGAGAAACCTGAGGATAACTGATCTGACTTTTAAAGACAGATGTAAAGAAGGCATTCAGAACGTCTGCCTTTTCCTTATCCTCAGTGGTCACATTCCCAGCCTCATCCAGTAAAGAATGGAGATTCTCCCTGGTCCTCCTCTTAGTGTTGATATACTTGTAAAAGAGTTTCTTGTTCCCTTTTACCCCAGCAGCCAGGTTGAGTTCAAGCTGGGCTTTTGCCTTTCTGATTTTCTCCCTGCACATCTTAACAACTTCTTTGTATTCTTTCCGGGTTGCCCGTCCCTTCTTCCACAGGAGGTAGATTCTCTTTTTCTCCTGGAGCCTCAAGAATAGTTCCCTATTCATCCATGCCGGTCTTCTTTCGCACTGGCTCATTTTGCGGCTCAGGGGGACAGCCTGCTCCTGCGCCTTTAAGACTTCCTTCTTGAAGAGCAACCAACCATCTTGTACCCCTTTCTCTCTAAGACTGAGGCCCAGGGGACTCTCCCTACCAGTCTCCTGAACAATTCAAAGTCTGCCCTCCGGAAGTCCAAGGTAGCAGTTTTGCTGTTCCCCCTCCTGACTCCACCAAGAATCGAGAACTTTTAATGCCCTATCTCTGAAGCAGACCTCAGCACTGCAGTGCTACACTAATGCCACCCATTCACCCACAGAAGGCCAGTAGCTCACTGTGGCTGTGGGCCTCCTGTGCTCGCCAGGGTCCCACAGCAGATTTCCCTTATCCTGAGTGACCAGGACAGCCCACTGTGATGCCACTGTGCCAAATGCAACAAGAACAGGTTTCTTAGCCCAAGAACTGAAAGCAATTAATTCTCTAGCATCCTCATTCCCACCTGACAAGGCAGAATATGATTTTACTTCTCTTTTACTTGGCTTTTCCAACATGAAATAAGGTTGCAGATGAACTTTGATTGACTTGAGCTGGCACAGAGGTCCATCAACCTGGAGGCTAGGATCTAAAGTAAAGATATCCAAACCGCTGCCACAAGTCTGTGCTTTGGCTGATATGACAGTTAATCATTTTGGACTTCCCTAACAGTGAATTCAGCGAATGAGATTCTGTGTTCCTGTCTCCCGTTTCAACACTACTGTGGCTGCTGACATTGCTCACCTCAAGTCTGGTTTTTAAACTGCTGACAGCTGTTGCTGCAAACATTTCTAGAACTAGTCAAGCTGCATACTGATTTATAAAAGAAAACAGAATCACAGAACTGTAAAGGTTCTGAAAAGACCACTAAGATCACCTAGTCCAACCATTAACCCATCACCACCATACCACTAACCACGTCCCTCACTGCCACATTGGTCCTTTTCTTGAAAATCTCCAGGGATGGTGACTACTGCACATGGCAAACCTTTCCTAACTACACTCACTTCCTGGGCATGGCCGGAGCCTCTCATGGACAGGGCAACACCCCACACTGTTACTGAAAGCAATGACTGAGGCCTTTGCCATAGGTGTGAGGCCTGCCAGCATTCTGGTTGCTCCTTGCCACTGCCTGTGTTATGACAGCTGCTCACACCTCCTGTTCAGGGCTGGACAAAGTTACTCTGGGATGTATCATTGATAATTTGATCTTCTTTGTTCTCATGGCCTCCATCAGCTGAAAAGCACTGAGTACCAGGAGCCCAACTGCAATTAACAGCACCAGAAACTTGGCATCCTCCCTCTCCCGCTTCACGCACGGTGGGTGCTGTCAGGTCAAAGCCTTATCTGCAGCAGTGCAGGATGCAGGCAGGAATGTGAGGCACATCCCGACACTTGCTGCACACTGGTTTGTAAGAAATGTCGCTTTGCAGAAGACAAGATTACAGATTTGGAAATTATATAAAATGGCAGAACCCTTCTAATGCATTCTTTAGGGAACTTGTAGCATAAATACAGAATACTGCATGCAAAGAAGTGAAAGCACAGCCAGAAGATTCATGGCATGCAATAGCAATTTAATAAATCAAACCCTTATAAAAATAGCATCTAACACTGGCTGACACTGGAGCTCACAGTACCTCCCCGATCAGTGCTAAATAATGCATCCATAACAATTGCCTCTCACTTGATTATGCTAATGCGGTTGGTGCTAGATGCAATTCAGAGATTATTGAAGTCAATGAATGTTCTTCATTAATGCCAATGGAATTTGGATCAGGCTCATCAAGTTAAAATATGAGAGAGAGAGGAGCTGGATGTGTAGTACAGGCATAAGCAGCAATAGTGGTTCTAGCCCTTGAATATTAAAGATTACTATATGCTCAGCGTATACCATGGTAAAAGATCCTTGCAAGTAGTTAGTATGGACTGTCTGCGACAAAGGTAAGTGATCAAATACAACTCTGTTACACAACCCCACTGCTGTCTGTGCAAATGATCTCCTTTTGACACTCCAAAAAACTCTTTGGGAGAGTTTTCATCATAAAATCCTACAGCTCTGAACACTAAACGATTGACTCTCTAATACTGCATTCAATCTTATAGCTGCAAATTATTATATCAAATGGTAACATTTCTGACTGTAAAGTCTGAAGTGTGAGAGGAATTATTTTTCCTGCTTATTACAGAGCTGTACGTGAAAATACAACAGGAAGGATCAGATAAATAAAGAGGAAATGAGGCATAAAGGTTTTTAACTCATCTCAACCAGTCATTCCAAATGCAAACAATATAGAGATCAGTAAATCTAGGCACTGTTGTCAGAGAACCTTAAATTTCATCAGCTGTCCTTGATTGTTATACTACTGAGATTTACAAGGATCAGGTCAAAGACTGTCTAGGAAAAACTTCATTAAATTTTTACTGCATTTTCTTGAGTCCTTGTTTCATTCATGGATAACACAGCAAGAACATGGGGACTTCAGAGGAGCTGGGACACATAGTGAGGAAAGTAAAGGTCACAGCAGGTTTGGGAATCTGAAGCAGAGGTCAGCCTCCACTCTCTGGCAAAATGCACACAGGTCTTCAACATTTCCAAGTATCAAAACTTTGTCACATTCCTGGATATTTCTGCAAAAATGAACGTACAGCAGGAGGAGCAGGGAAAGGTTTCATTTAGTTTTATAATTATGCTTTTTTTTTCCTTATTCATCCTCCCTGCGGGACCAATGTTGCTTCTTGACATAGAGTGGTGAAAATAAAGATTTCCAAGGTTTTTTGTTTTGTTTTGTTATCGTTGTTGTTTTTAATAGATCATGTAGCAGAAAACTCTGGTAAGAATGAAACTTTGCAGCAGCAGATGACCTTTCACTGCTGAGCTGAAGCCGGTTCATCAAGATCAACTCCTTCAGAAGATGTGAGAAACATTAAGAACTACTGCAAGCAGAAGACACCAAAGGCATTTCAGTGGATCGATCTGTGGTTCGATGGGGTGGGAGTTAAAGGCAGCAGATGGTGCTTCTCTCCATCAGACTCAAGACATCTATCCACATACATATACTCTGTGGACACTAACACGGGTAAAAGCAAGGGTTTGAATGGAATTAGAGTGCAACAAAAAACCCTTCACTATTTTAAAAATGCCTTTTTAAATACTTCCCAAAAATTCAGTATTTATTCCTCAACACAGCTCACCAGCTTGGGCCGAACGAGAATACAAATTTTAAGCTTACTTGAAAACCAAATCAAACCAAATCAAAACAAAACAGCCTCCTTTTGGAAACACCTGATGTCTGCCACCTGCCTTATTTTCATCTGACCAAAGTTTTGTGTGCTTAGGTTATTGACTGTGCTTATATTGCAGACAATGTACACAGAGTGCTGTCTGCTGTGGAGGGGGAAGAAGAAACCATTACACAGTGCAGCCACCTCTGGGGGAGTGATGCCAGCAGCCACTGTTGCTGGTACAATGTATGTCAACTGCGGGTTTGTGCCTACATTGATTCTTTACATAGCACACTATCAGAAATTGCCCATGCTGGAAGTTAGGAGACAAACCCAGTGATGCTTTGTTCACTAAGGCCTGCCCGGTCATGAACATTTAAGTGTTTGCTATTTTCTGGAGGCAATGCAAGAAAGGTTGACACCCATTTTTAAGAAATCAACAACTCATTTATCAAAGAAGACAGAAAGAAAGAGGAAAAAGTCATCTGCCACTGAACCTTACAGTGCATCTGTAAATTACAGCAGCTGTGTTATAGCCTTCCCACATGACTTTCTCACCCATTAATAGGAGGCTGCTACCAGTTATTAGAATGACTATCCTGACTCCTGGAAGCCAAAGCAATATTCGGTTAACAAGAGACATGGACAGAAAACAAAAAGAGGTTCATTTGTTCTAGTATAAAGAACCCCAGTAAACAACACGTTTACCCTCTTTTCTTCTCTCCCATTTAGACTTGCAAACAGAGTTTCTTAAACTTCAGTTTCTCATGCACCTATGGTAGGCAGCTTGTATACAACCTGATGCAGCAGCCCATGTAACACAAGCTAGGTTGCAGCACAGACCAATATGATTAATTGTCGAAAGTGAGCCAGAGTTACATAAAATTCATAAACAACCTGGAAGATATTCATCAAACTCTTTGACAGTGCTCTATGATGAATAAGTCACGGTTTGATAATTAATAGAAACAAAATGTCCAAGGCTAGAAGTTAGCATGCTCCCAGCCTGATTTGTAGCAAAAGTTACAGTGGTTGTATTCCCACTCCTTTTCCGGGGATCTGGTTTTAATAGAACAGTATTTATCAGTATGGACAGACACGTCTGTCTCATTCCTGATTATCTATAGAAATTATTTATAGATCATAGAATCACAGAATTGTTTGAGTTGGAAGGGACCTTTAGAAGTCTTCTAGTCCAACTCCCCTGCAGTGAACAGGGACTCCTGCAGCTTGGTCAGATTGCTCAGAGCCCAGTCCAGCCTGACCTTGAGCATCTCCAGGGATGGGGCATCCACCACCTCTCTGAGCAAGCTGTGCCAGTGCTTTACTATCCCTTACAGGAAAAAACATTTTCCTTTTATCCAGTCTAAATCTCCCCTCATTTAATTTGAAACCATTTCCCATTGTCCTACCACCACAGACCCCTTCTTTCCTATGGCCCCCTTCAGATACCAAAAGGGTGCTATCAGGTCTTCCTGGGGCCTTCTCCAGACTGAACAGTCCCAGCTCTCTCAGGCTGTCCTCGTAGGAGAGGTGCTCCATCCTAGGATCATTTTTGTGGCCCTCATCTGGATGTGCTCCAACAGGTCCACATCTCCCTCGTACTGAGGACTCTGCATCTGGGCACAGTACTCCATATCTTGCAACTAATTTCTTGTCTGCTAAACAATCCACCCATCAAATCCACCTTTCCATCCTGAGAGAAGGATGTTATGGAGGACTGTGTCAAAGGCCTTACTGAAGTTCAGAGAGATGACATCAGTGTCTCTTCCCTTGTCTGCTGATGCAGTTACACCACCACAGAAGACCACTAGGTTGGTCAGGCAGGACTTGCCCTTGGTGAAGCTATACTAGTTATCCCATGTCACCTCCCTCTCTGTGCTTTAGATGTTCTGATATCTAAAAATGACCCCCCAAAAACGACCCAAAACCCAACATGGTCAGTTAATTGTTTTTCATAACGTAAGATATTCATTAGCTTTCTTTTTTAAGCTTCAGCTCTTGGAATTGTGTTATTTAGGAGAAACTTGGTTTTAATAAAGAAAATCATGCTTTAAATGCTTAGGATCTCAGAGATGTGACAGCACCAAAGGAACCCTTTATCATTTTGTTCATATTCACAGGTCTCTATCATAAAACATAATGGGTTCATTTTCCTCATCTGTTTCTATGCAGCATATCCTACGCAGCCCCAAATTTTCTCTCCCTTCCAATATGCTTCACTCTACTGACTTCAGTGAGGTAGTGTGGCACAACAGGAAAGCACACAACTCTTCTGTGTTGTAAGGAGACTACTGACATGGCAATGGTTAATACCAAAATACAGTACAAATACTAACAATCTTATGGCCTGCAAGTGGTAAATAAACCTGTATTTTTAAGTTAAGACCTCAGAAAAAGACAAAGGCATAATTCAATTTCAAAGAATATATGGCAGGTAACTGGAAAGAACAATTTGAATGGATAAATTATTTAAAGCACATTATCACCTTTATCAGGAGCATTCTATTTTGAGGGAGAAAAGGTTCAAGTAGAATTACAATTATCAGGTCAGGAGAGAGTATCAGCTCCTTCCTTTACATCAAGTTTTGATCTTGTACATAAGCAAAGTATGCTCTCCTTTCTTCTCTGATCCGCTGAAGTGAGGCTGTCCTATGTCTGTCTTGGGTTATGGAGGCAGAGTTGCTTGGCATGGACTTCAGCAGACACAGTATGCCACCGACAGAGCTTTCCCTCTTTCGACAACCCACAGCACATGGCAACGCCGATTCCCCCTTTTCACCCTGGGACATCCCTGCAGTTGTGGAGTCCCCCAAACCCTTCCCTTCCCGGACCATTCACCGCTAAATCCCCAGTCACAGCCCGAAGCGCTGCTGGCCGACCCCAAGGGACGTTTTGTAGGGTTTTCCCCCATTCCTTTCATTCTCAAAGAGCCCGCTAGGTGGCAGCCCCGCCTGCCCGCTGTGCCGCGGGCTGTAGAGCATTATAGCAGTCAGGGCAGTAGAAATAGCTTTTATTTCGTAATTATTATTATTTTTAATTCAGCAAAACAAGTTTTGAAGAGAATGTCCCCATTGCTGCACTGGAGCCCAACACTGAGACCAAGCAAGCGAGCTCTGCAATCTGTGAAAATGCACAGAAAAAGCCTATGAAGAACTAAAAATACTGCACACTTTCCCCCTCAGTAGCTATAGCTGCAAAAGAGCCTCTGTTTTGCACAGGTTTTGCCTACTGGATCGGAGAGACAGCCTGAAATTGTCACCACCAGCACCACTGAAGACCTGGTCAGGTACATGGAAGGCTGTTTTGCTTTGCAAAGAAACAAGAAGAATGAACAATTTCTGCTTAAAAAACTAAAAGGAAAAAGAAATCTCTGCAGAGTAAAAATAAAAGGAATACTCAACCAGAGAGAGCTCTCAAGAACACACCAAAGTGGGTGACTTCAGCTGAGCTGCACCCAGAGGTGGTTACTGAGCTGGAGGGGGAGCCCCCAGGCTGGGAAGGGAGAGGGACTGGAGCCAGAGCTGCTAACCACACAGCATGGCTCTGCTCTCCCTTTCCATCTCCTGGGCAAGGACCGGAGGCCAGCCAGCACCACCCAGTCCTTGTTACAAAACTACAGCTTACCTCTCCAGTGCCCAGACACTAGTGCTGAAAAAAAATGCTGCAACTGGTAGGTAGTCAGCTACAGGTAAAATATTAGCCGACCCCTTCATTTTTATGTCATCTATTTGGCAAGCCTCCAGTTACACAAGCAAACACCAATTCTGAACACAAAAGCGCTAGCACGTTCAACATCAGCACGCATTTGCATTCATGAGGATCTCTATTTCTAGAGCATAAGCAACACTACAGCGCGCTTGTGAGCCTGTTTTAGGACAGTGAAACGACTGTGGGATTACACTGTAGAAATAAATTGCCATCTAACTTTCAATGTTGCATTTGGTTGCCTTTTCTGCAGTTCTTTAGGACATAAATTTGTAGCCATGGAAAGAGGTTTGATTACCCTCATTGTATACCCTTGCGCTAAGCTTACAATCTGAACTGTCCCATTTCAAATGAGGTAAAGATTGAATGGAAGGATTCAAACAGATGCTTTTAACAATTGTGTAAGAGAGTTCCCACATGGAAAATGTGCTTTCCCCCGCACAGAGATGGGTTTAAGACGAGTAAATTCTGCAAGCTGGTGAACAAACAAAATACTCAGCAGTTCAGGAACTGTGCAATAACCACTCACCAAGGCAGCAGCTCCGGTTCAGATTGGGCTAAGCGTGGGAGGCTGCATGTGGATGACGAAGAAAAAAGGGTAACCCAGTGTTATCTCAGATTTCCGCCCACCCCCCCCTTTTCTATATCCAACATTAACATCCAGAGCTGCCAGTTTTTTGAACTTGCTGTAACAAGCACTGACAGCAATAGCAGAGCCTGCCCCATAATGAAGGGCAATACCTTGCACTTTAAGAAGTCAGCTTTTCTAGAACACTTCTGTATGAATGAGGTTCCCCTTTCTCTGTCCCAACCTTCATAAGACAACACAACCGACCTGAGAAGCGTCAGAAACCTTCCAGCTTTAAAACCAATAATCTGTTCAGGTTATAATAACCACAGGTCACAAAGGTTTTCAAGGGGATTTATGCCTTTTCAGAAAGATGCTTTTCAGTGCATTAGGATGAAAGCACACCTGCTTTGGGCATTTAAGGCTCTGGAAGAGGGCCCGGTGGGGGAAGAATAGGACAGGCAAGCTGGGTTTGCTGCAGGAGGGCAGCCCGGTGGGAACAGCTTTCCAGCCCCCATCTATTGGGAACCGCAGCACAGCCAGGATGCTGACCCAGCTCTCGCCCAGCAAAGCCTATGTGACTTTGCTTCAGTGATGCAGTTATCACAGCTCACAGCCTTTCCCTGACTTATGGGGTGCTGCTTCTCCCAGCTGCAGGCACAAAGGAGGCCATGCAGGGAATGCCGTGCCCAAGAGCATACAGAAATTTGAAGTGAAGCAAATACTTGGAGGTGGGTCACCCATGTTCCCAGCCAGCCACTGGACCTCTTCTCTAGTCTTTCCTTCAGACAGGAACATGCATCCACAGACAGGATGAGCAAAGGGAGGAACTGGGTTATACAGATCAAACAGCAGAAGCCTGTTGAATACCAACAATTAAAACCACCTTTTAGCAGACTGAGATGAGAGAGAAAGCTGTGATAGGAGATTTTCAAAGGCAAATGAAACTGACACACATATGAAAATGATTGGAAATAACTGAAAATGTTTGCTTTCAAGGTTTCAATGGGAACACGTGCCCTGCCCAAGACCCTGGTGCAACTAAACATCTTTTTCACTCTGAGCACCGCTGGCAGACACCTGGCACACGGCAGCTGGCAAATGGCCTCACCGTGCTCAACGGCAGCACGTTTCCATGCTTACACTGGTATGAGCTCCCTGCCCGGGCACTCTTCCTGCCAGCAGCGACTGTACAAGGAGCTGTACCTGTCTAACTAGAGCAGTTTAATTACACTGGCAAATTTTCCCTGCAGACAAGCACTAAGACAGCTAATTCTGTCTGGTTTCCAGTAGAAAGCCGCCCCTGATGTCTCTGCATCTTTGCAAAATCAGTGAGCGTGCACTGTGCATTCACCCATATCAGGAATAACCTGCAGCTTGGGACTTTCTGGTTCCTGTTATTTTGGCTCAGAATACCCAAATTTCCAAATCTCTGACTTCTGTAATAAGTCTTCTGTACCTCTTAGGATACTGATATTGTTTAAGAAATAAAAGAATAAATGAAAGACATGAAAAGAAATAATCCCCATATACTACATAAAAACCTAACATCATTTAGTTTGAGAAACTGACATAATTTTTTTTTCACCTTTGTCATCGTAGAAGGCTTGATTTTATTGCCGAAAGCTTTTCACTTCTCCCTGGATAATTTCAGGAAGACAACAAAGAAACTGAAGAAATGGACCAACTCCCCCCCTTAAAAAAAAAACCCACCCAACACAGTAGGAACAAGGAGCGTGCAAGCAGCATTTTAACACTGTGCTCAACGCAACACGTCCCTGATTTGTTTTATTCCAGTCTGGCACTGGTCCAAAGCAGAGTCAAGGGCAACAGTGTGTGCCACAACCTTCTTACAAGGTCCCAGTCAGGTGACCTCCCGACATTCCCACTTGTTCCTACTGCTTTGGAAGCCAGGCACAAAATGCACACCCTATCCCCTGGGTTTTGGCACCTCCCTGGTCAGCAACACTCAAGCAGTGCTGAGCCTGCCCCAGAACTTGAACTTCCAAAATCAAACACATCGGAGGTATCAAAAACCAAATTTGATCTAATCCCATCAGATCACATCCCATCTAACCCCATTCAGATGAGAAAAATTCACTTACTAATATAGTTGCAACCAGTCATCAAGCAGCCCTGAATAACTACTACAGGCTGAGTGAAGGGAAAGTATCAAGGTTTCTACACAGCAACTCTCTTAACTGACATTCGAACACATCAATACGTGCAAAACATGACTTCTACCAAGTAACAGAGGTATTTCATTTGTGGAAGAAAAAAGTTGTCATCCCTGTACGTTCGAGCAAGTAAACTGTGTATGCAGAGATAGGGGTTTGCTGGCACTATTCCAGCAGGTCTGAAATGATGGGTTTTGTGGTATGGAAACATACATGAATATTTGCTTTCTCTAGAAACTAGTTAGGGTGTGTTGACAGTACAGTGAAAGGAGTTACGGGATCATTTTTTTCCTGTTTCATAGGTGAAGAAAAGCCTGCCACCACTCAGTCCTACAAGTGCATTTAGAAAACAGTGGAGATGAGTGTCAGTAGGGCTAAGCTAAAGGAATGGCAGCACTGATGGCAAACGCTGCATGCTGAGAGAATTACAAGGGCCTTACACAAAATTATCAAAAACTGCAGAAGCACTCAGAGTTTGGGCCAAACAATGATTTATACTACAGTAATTCCGCTCATTTCATTGCATCGCCCCAGTTCCAAAAAAGCGTCTAAAAGCTTTCACATTTCTCCCCATCATTACAGATTTCACACATCTTCCATGTAACAGCAATAATTTTAGACAGAAGTGTTAAATATCTCAACTCTCTGACATTTCTTCTTAGAATGAAAGAAGAAAAAAACTTTGGCAAAATTAAGAGGAGTTGAGAGCTATGGATACAAAGCAATGCCAAGTGAGTATCATCTTCCTAAGATGGAAAGTCATTTTTCACGGTCTACAGTGGTCATACTAAACGTGCATTTAATATTTACTTCCCCAAGATCAGATGTTCTCCAACTTGTCACAGAGGTTCACCCATTAACATAGTTTTCAAGAAGACGACATGGAGAAATGCAAACAAATTATTACATTTAAAGACCCTCCCATTTGTTTTGGATTGAAACTGGAAGATGCTGCAGCAATGTGAACAGAGAATGCATGTGCTTGTAGGGCCAGAGCAGTGCACAAAGGGAGCAGAAGGGCCGCAACTAAGACCCCTCACCCCTTTGAACCCCTTTGAAGTGAGAAAAGTCTTGCCAGAAAGAAGTAAATAAGCTGAAAACCTGCAAGGAGTTGCCGCTGCCACGATGCCCTCTGCAGAAAAATAGGCAACAGATCCTTATTAGCATGTTTAGCAAGGGATGACTACAGCAACTGGAAGGAGCCCAGTGTGGGCGCAGCCCAACAGGCTCTGGTAAGCAGCCATGCAGCCTGCCAGCTGGGAGCTGTTCATCATTTTCATATACAGCTACAGAGTCCATAAATTAGGATTGTTGAGCCTAGAGTTAATGTGCACGACTTGCAAAGCTTTATTAGTGAGGAAGGATTGACATCTCCAGGAGACCTTGAAGCTGTAACAAAGAACAAAAAAAAAACCATCTCACAAAGCAATGATAATTAAGTTTAGTGGAGAATCGGAGAGAAGCTCCCGCTCCTCACTGATCAGCTAAGCAGGGACAGTAAGACCAAAGTGGCAGACAAAGATAACATCTTGGCTTTGTTCTTCTGAGGTTCACCTTTTCATTCAGTGTCACTTCTGTGTCTGCTTCTGCTTCTTTTCACCCCAAACACGACTTCTTGTACATATCTGAATATATTACATAGAAGCAGAGAAGATAGCTGTGATTGGAAACGCCACTGAAATGTACGTGGGACTGTCTATGTGATTTGTGATGCTTTTATATTATTTGCAGTTGAGAACGAGAGTTTTCCCCTAATTCTCCCAATATACAGACTCTCTATATTGCCTTCATTCAGTCACCATTCATCCTCTGTAATCAGACCACATAGCTGTTTGAGCATGCACTTGTCAGTGCACTGCATTTCAGACCAGAAGAGCTCACACATGTATGAGTGTGTTTCAATGAAAAATTCACAAAATTCACAGAAATTCAACAAAAGTTGAAGCAGAATTTCCAACCCATCTCAGTGATGCTAGAAGTCCCTCCACTAACTTAACATGGAGAGGGAAACCCTGACTCTTCTCCATCCTCATCAAAGTCATCTGGAATTTTGCTATCAATTGGCTTCGACAGTGCTCTGATATTATCCAGTTTTACTCACATAACCAATTGCAGCTGTAGTCCGGCTGTTCTCTGTATTCTTCATTAACTGCATACCGGATATAGCAATGTCGCTATTAGACATTAACTAGAGATTACACAGGCACTAAATTAGAAAGTGTTTGGAATGGAACAATAACTTTGCCTTATTATTTTTCTGCCACTGCATTTTGTATTTCAATAGTCTTCAATTAAAAAAGAAGCTATTTTAATGGGAGTGTCACGTCTTAAGACAGCTGGTCCTGGTCTAGTCTGCTCCAAAGTAACACGCTCTAAGGTAACTCTTACTGCAGCGAAGCGGAGTGGAAACAGTCAGGATAGGCTTAAAACATGAGAAATTAACAGCTCCAGCTGTAGGGCTGTGTTCTTCTGCACTTGTGCCAACTCGTGGTTATGCCTCTGATAGCTTAATGAATGCAGCAGTATTATTTTTCTGTGATTTCTTTGCATCACAAATATGAAGTGGTTAGAAGATTTACTGCCTGGAGTAAAGACAAATATCAGCAACAAACTCCAGCTTATGGTTTGTAACCGAATTCCCTGCGCTGAAACGTCTTCAAATACACCAACAGATATTCTCAAGACAGCCTGCGGCTCTGCTCTCTCCAGTAAAGCTTTTAACCTTGTCTGCCCTACCAAAAACTGCCATTAACTGAGCCCTAGCATATATCAGCTTTGGAAACTCTCAATTCACCATAAAAATAAATGACTTCTTTATTAAAGAAAGAAATCCGTTTTACTGAGATAAAACTAAAGGCTCAGTAATTACGACCGTTTTAGAAACCATTTTAGTTTTCAGCATTTGCAGGAGCAAAGGTGCCGTATTTCTTTGCCCGAGACACTGTGCAGCACAGTCGTTGGCAATGTTGGAACTAACTTCTCTTTCAAGAGATTTCTCAGTACACTTCAGACCTTACGAGGTATTTTGTACCCCCTACTTGTGGTGCTTCAAGGCACTTCCAGTAACATCGCTCACACGTGGAAAGAGACCTGCAGCAAGTAAAGTCAAGCTGCTGCCCTAATGCAAGGACCTGAGCTGCCCTTGTTTGCAGCAACCTCTGTGAGCACATAAGATGCCTGCAGCTCCCACACAGAGTACAGCACCTCCAGCACCAGGACTCCAACTCAGCCTTGCCATTAGCTCTCAAGCACGGCGGGCAGCGCAATGCATCTTCTGCAAGCTCTCTCTCAGCTCAAGGCAAAGCTTGCTCAAATACAGGATAACATAAGCAATTAAACGGTCTGTGTAGGCATAGGGAGATCAAAGAAAGATATGAAAATGTGTATTTTTTTCCTTCATTTCAGCTTAACTGTTTTGCAGCCTGACAATCAAAGAGAACTGATATACTATATCTACAATCTGAGCTAGCACCGATAACAGTATAAAAAACAAGAAAGATCCAATAATAAGAACTTCTGATCCAAACCCTCCCAGCTTCATTGCTTTGAAAGTTCAGATAATACGGAACAAGGAACTTGCCTTCGTCTGGGAGGTTTTTCAAAACCAGAGCCTGGCTGTCAAGGCTTTACACACACAAAAGCTCCTCTGGGCAACCTTTAAGTGCTCTGATTTATTACAGCTTTGTAGCTAACAATTACTTTCAGAGGGGGAAAGAAAAGATAGTTCCAGTTTGTAAACTGTTTGCTTCATGATGTGGAAGGATAGTAATAGCCAACACAACTCACGGAGGTGCGCTGCTTTAATAAATCACAAAGTTTGGATCTATAAAGGAACGGCCTTAGCCCTGAGCAAAGCCACTGGACCAGCCGCAGCACCATGGCAGCACTGGGGATCACTGCTGGTGGGCATGGAGGCAGCAAGCAGAACAGGGAACACAACCTACAGGTGCATAAGGATATGCTTGCTCTGCTGCCCATAATCCTGAAAACACAGTCCTCGCTGTAAACATGTGAAAACTGTACCCAGCTCATTCCCTCAGATATAGCCCTGACAAATATGATTTGATAGTCAACATCCAGACATAGCAAAAACACGGTGGGGGAAGTTCAGTGCAGTTAAATGAATTTGACCTTCCTTCCCCACTTAAAAATAAATCACGTCCCTGACTAACAGCTTAGGAGGGTTTTGTACGTTGTCATCAAACGTATCGTGAAAGAGAGTGGCATACCACGAGCAACTTGCAAACACTGTTTTGCTTTGGGCAATTGTTTTCATTTTCCTATAGCACGTGAGTTATGGTTATGCAATCAGAACTATTAACAACATCATATGTGTGGTAGCCTCACTGCAGCTATACTGCCAGCAGGGAGCTATGAATAAATACAGTAGTTGTTATTTTTTATGGTATATATAACTTACTGATTTTAAAACAACCAAACTTAATGCTTTGTAAAACCCACTAAAGAGACTGTTGAAGAGTGGTGCCTGACTAATGGATTTATGGGAAAGCAAATGCAACAATGCAGACACCACCGGGAGAAGCGGCCTGTTGTTTGGTGCTCGCACATCTAAGTAGCTTTAAATTCCATGAACTTACCATGAGCCCATTGAACATGATTGTTCTTTCAAGTTGTAAGAATATTTATATTCTTAATTTACTGCTTTTCAAAACATGGTTGTGTTTTTTTTTTCTTCCTGTATGAAAGACTTCTAAGATGCATATATTTATGCTTCCTGTAAAGGCTCATGATGTAACCTCTCCACTACCCACTATAACAGCATCACTGAGAATTCACACAAACCATTGCATATATCTATATTTGTATATATATTAGGACTTTTATGAACTGCCTAACTGGACTTATTGCAGCATTTTCCAATAATCATAGAATGGCCTGGGTTGAAAAGGATCACAGTGATCATTGAGTTTCAACCTCCCTGCTATGTGCAGGGTCGCCAACCACCAGACCAGGCTGCCCAGAGCCACAACCAGCCTGGCCTTGAATGCCTCCAGGGATGGGGCATCCACAAGCTCCTTGATAAAAGAAAGTGAAATAAAACAAATTGCTTCTAAAATAAATATTTCCTTCCACAAAATGTGAAGCAATCTCCCAGTCGCTCTTGAAGGACGATAGCTGTTCTGAAATAACTCTTGTTACTTGTTCCCCTATTCCTTGCAAAGTTGTTTGTATTGTAGTAGTAGGAGATTCTAAAGAAATACTCACAGATCCTCTCTCAAAATGCTTGCGATTGCTATTAATTTGCTTATAAATAAAACTTTATAGACAGAAAAGCAAATCAACGTTCCCTCCCACAGAAAAAAAGCAAGAAAGAAGCTCAACCAGATCAAAACAGATGAAAGGAAAAGATGATGAGAAACAAATATTTATCAGAGTGCAAAATAGCATGGTTTTCTCTTCTGTCCTTCCTTCTGACTGTGACTACGCATATTTAAAATTTTTCTCATACATACAGATAGAGAGCAATGAAGTCTACAACATACCACAACACACTACAAACAAATTTCTAACGTTTTTCTGGGGGACAACGGTTTGCAGATGGTATTCCTAAAGGAATTGCATCAGTCTGAGCAGACGATAGAAATGAGGTATGTTTCCATGATCAGCGACGAGTAGCTAATCAAGCCCGCGTGCTGAATATCAAGTATTTTATAATCACAAATTGCACGCAACCCAAAAATGCAAAGAAATAAAATAAGAACCAAAACAGTTCAGCAATTGTGAAGAATGACTAGATTTTCCGAAATTGCAATGCGTTTGAGGACATTTGGTGAGCAGACACAAGCTAAATTCATCAAGTAAATTATTCACTCAGCGCTAGCATTACAGCTGTGTTTTCCCTCCCAAGACTTTTGCCTTTATTTGCAATTGTGTTGTTTATGCATATGCAAAATGTTTTATCTATTCTATCTATTCTGTTTCCCTCTAAACAATGCGCTAATCTGTAATGACAAGCATGGCGCTGCACACGGAAATCTCACCTTCGGGGCAAGCAAATGCGCTTGGTTCACATCTAGCAACTTTCCAAAATACGACTGGAGGTTGAAACCAATATAAATCTTCTCTAGCAATACAAATGCGCCGTGTTACACAAGAGCGAAGCTCTGGTTTTAGGAACTGGTTGTGGTATGACAGTTGAATTCATCACTGATTATTCTGAAAGCAGGGCCGTGGCAGCAAAGCGACGCTTCAATTTTAATTTGCGAGCCTTGTGCAGGGTGACAGACATTTGCATAAGAGCGACAGTGTCTTTAATCCCCCTGTACCCTTGACTTGCTTCTTGGTTTCTTTAAATGCATTTTTACATCAGCAAAGCTTCAGTCAATTAGGAATTATAATACTTCTTGGGCAAGAAAAAAGCGTTTTCAATCCCCATACAATTTCCCTGAAATAAATTATTTGCATACAGCACAGCTAGTGCAAGCAACTGTATTAAAATGCTACTGCTAATTATATCGTGTCCTTTAAAAATGGATAGCTCTGAATAGAAAAAGGAGGAGAAAGTGTTAACTCTCTATGTAATTTCAAGCAGTATTCTAAACACACGTCGCCTGACAAATATTTACTGAATATTTCCTGACTAAAACACACGGTGATAGTTATTTTCCTTCTCTCTCATACAAAAGGGCAAGATGACAAAAGCAGCTGTCTGATTAGGGGCACTGCTGTCCTGAATCAATTACATCCCTACAGTCGACAGCTCCACTTATGCACCTGTTTTTAAATAGAAAGCCTCTGTAGCTCTTCTTGTACATGGGAGGTTTGGGGGGAGAAAGCACGAGTGAAAGAAACAATAATTCTTCTGAAGGTCAGCCAGGGCATCCTGCATCCCTCGCTCTCCACACTCACTGATTGCCTCTGAATAGAAAATCCGCCCAAATCTTCTGTTACGATCAAGAAGGGGGGCAGGCGAACATGTGCCACTTTCACTTGCTTTTCAAGGAATATAATTATGTTTAACTGACTGACTTCACAACAAATCTCCTTCCTAGAGCTTTTCAAGCTGAAGGCTGGCAGAACTGAGATCTGGCTGCTCATCCTGATTGCAGCACACCTCCAGGTACCCAGCACGGCATCCGCACTTCGCTCCACACTGCTCCTACCCTCCTAGCCAGAGCTGCAGCTTCAGTACTACTCACAGCAGAGGCACATGGGTACTTGCTTTCCTTGTTGCACCACATGCTGACAGGCAATTTCTTTTTTACCTTCAAGCCTTAGGTGGCATGCCCCAAAAAATGGCTACAGACTGTGTGCCCACAATATGGTTATTTTGATGAGTTTAGATTTTGAAGAAGGGACTTCTTTGAATTTATCCTGTCCTGTAATGACTAGATCTCTTTCTACAAGACATTCATTACCTCCTTACCACTTGGAATGAAAAGGAGACTGTTTATGCATTCTTTTACCATATGCATAAAGATTTCCCCACAATATGAAATATTTCTCTGGGGTATTTCCATTTACTGCCTCTTATCTGTCTAAGCACACTTTTTTTTCTGTATTATTGAGTCTTAGTCTTTGTGTCATGCACATTTGCTTCTTAACAGCATGAAGAAATTAGAATAAATTGTTTTCTTTTAATTTGAATGCATGAAAAGAAATATAATTGAAGTGATGAAACAGAGTGGGCTTTGACCAGACCAAATGTTCTGCAGTTTGGGCATGCGTTCTATTCTCATTTTCACCACTGGGGTGAAACATCCATAAGCACCTGTTTCCTTCTGTATGTAATGGAGCACAGCTATTCACCCACCTTCATGAAAACTGCTATTTAAGTACTAGAGAAGGAAGAATCCCCCATGTCATGCACAGAAGCATGCGTTAACATAATTTTGAAAGTTTTTTATTTTCCATTTTGCTTTCACATGCGAAAAAACGTCTGCAAAGTCTTTAATATTTAAAGACTAATCTTAAGGGCATTGTAATAAATATGGACCATAAAAAGCAGGGCTGAAATATCCTTAAACACCGCTGTATAAATAATAATAAATATAAATAAATAAATAAATAAAAAATAATATAAAGTGTTTATTTACTCAGGCCTTCTATGTTAACTTTTTAAGTAGATACAATCATATTATTTAGGTCCAAATAGAAATACACATTTAGCCACTGTAGCTCTGTACAATTTAAAGTTGTACAAAGGATAAACAGTTCCAGAGGTTTAACTTCCTGACATGGATGATGAAGGAGACTACAAGCTGGGACACTCTGCTGGATCTCACACTTAAAAACGAGGTAGAACTGGCAGGGGATATATATGAGTTTTCAGAGAAGGGAACACAGAAGAAGCAGGATCAAAACCATGGATGGCAGAAGAGCAAATCTGGGCCTGTAAGGTCCTGCTTGGAAAGGTGCTGTGGGAGACAGCCCTGGAGAGAAGAAGGATCCAGGACAACACACTGACTTTCAACAAGCTACTACTTTGAGCTCAAGAACAGTCCATCCAACCAAGCATAGTCGCAGGATGTCTGCATATATAAAGAAGGAGCTTCTGATGCATTTAAGACAACAAAAAAGAGGCTGACAAGAAGTGATCCTGCCAGCTGAACGGGGACAGTAGACCTGGTGTTAAAGAACGCAAAAAGGGTTGAGGTACCAATGTCATCTTCATCTCAGATTTTACTGGTAAGACTTGCCTTTAGCATTCCCAAGTCCTTGAAACCAGTACAAAAGTCTGAAGAAAGACCTAGCCTATGTAGAAGAGGACTAGGCCAGATAACACTTAAACAAACTTGACAGGTCCCTGGGACTTGTCTCAGAATCTGGTTTCCAGAAAGCAAGATGCACCTCCAAATTATGAGTGACCAATATGACACTTACTTAGAAATGTATTTATGAATTCTAATAGGACTTATCTAGATAGGATATCGTAAGAATGTATTTAAAAATCAGCTCAAACAGAAGGCAATATCTGAGGCTGAGGAATGACCTTCCCAAAATATACTACTACGGAAACAAAGCTCATAATACAGCCTAGTAGGAAGCTATGTTTATAATTAAAAGAATCATTTCCACTATAGACAGATGTTTTTAAAAATCCTAGAGGAGAGTGTGGCAGAGCAAATAATTACTTACTGAACAAACTACACATTTTTAGTAATCTTTTCCTTAATGGTGTCAGCAACCTCTTTTATGAAGTGGCAAGTATCACACACATTGACTTTTACTCAAAAATACAGAAACGAAAGGCCATTTATTAAAGGAAGAGAAGGTCCAGTCATTCAAAAGAGAATTGTCTGAAAAAATTTCCGAAGAACAGGAGTAAATATTATCAGCAAAAAGAACTTAAATAAAGAGAACAACATGGACACAGTAGTAGTCAAAAGCCAAACAAGGGAAGAGTGGGCTCATAGAATCATAGAACCATAGAATCACCAAGGCTGGAAAAGACCTCCAAGATCATCCAGTCCAACCATCCACCCACCACCAGTATTTCCCACTAAGCCATGTCCTAAACATTTCTCGAATACATCCAGGGACAGTGACTCAACCACCTCCCAGGAATCATAGAATATCTTGAGTGGGATGGCACCCAGAAGGATCACTGAGTCCAACCTCTGGCTCCAAACAAGACAACCCCAAAATTCAAACCCTATGTCTGAGAGAATTTTCTAAATGCTTCTTGAACTCCAGCAGCATGGGTCTGTGACCACTGCCCTGGAGAGCCTGTTCCAGAGCCTGACCACCCTCTGGTGAAGAACCATTTCCTAATCCTCAAGGGTTGGCCATCCCCTGACACAGCTCCATGCTGTTCCCTCAGGCCCTGTCACTGTCACAGAGAGCAGAGTTCAGCGCTGCCCCTCTGCTCCCCTTGTGAGGAGCTGCAGCCATCATGAGGCCTCCCCTCACCCCCTCTGCTCTGGACAGAACCAACCCAGGGACCTCAGCTGCTTCTCATACATCTTGTCCTTTAGACCCTTCACCATCTTTGCAGCCCTCCTTTGTACACTCTATACAACAGTATGTCCCTCTTACATAGTGGCAATCAAAACAACACAAAATATTTGATGGTCATTTAACTTTTGAAGTGCTCTCAACACATTTCCTACAACATTCTTCAATCCATATTAGGATGTTACAGTCTACATGGGTACCAAATTGGGTGGCTTAGATGGCAAAGGTCAGTGGGTCAGCTCTGTCCTGAGGCTGGTTACCAGCACAGCACCACAGAGGTTGGTCCTGGTTAGCACTTTGTCAGTGACCCAGAGGAAGCAGTGGAGTGCACCACTCACTGTGTCACAATGGACAAGTGCAAAATCCTGCATGTTGTGGTTTGGGCAAGCATGAGCTGAGCAGGAACCAGCAGCGGGCACAGCAGCAAAGACAGCCAACTGCACCCTGGGGATGCATGTATGTGAGTACTGCCACAGTCAGCTCTTCTTACAACTCTCTGAGCTTCTCAAATACACAAGAGACACTGATACACTTAAGCAATTTCCTAAGACAATGGACATGCTATGGCATTCAACAGGGCCCAGAGCACTTCTGTGTGAGGATAGGCTGAGGGAGTTGGGCAAATTCAGCTTGGAGAAGAGACAGCTTTGGAGACCTAGCAGCAGCTCCTGGCACCTACAAGGAAGTTACTGAGAAGATGCCAGGCTTTTCACAGTGGTGCACAGCAGAAGGATGGGAGACATAAGCTGAAAGGTTCAGACAAAGGGGATGGAAGGCTTTTATCCACTGTTTGTAGAGAGGAGTAGTATATTTAATTGCCCAGAGAGGTCACATGGTCTCCGTCCTCGTAGATTTTCAACATCACCTGGATGAAAGCTTGAGCAACTTCATCTGAAGTCATAGCTCACTCTACTTTGAACAGGCAGTTGGGGTAAACACTTTGTCATCTCCCTTCTGACATGAATTACTCTGTCATATGTTCAAACTGCAATAATGGAAAATGAGAGCAATCTATTCCCTAGTAATAAAACAATTTAAATTTCTAAACAAATTATGCCGACTTTATAATTTTGTATTGCAATCTCTCATTGCTAATAGTTGCCAAGAAATTAGGCACCTTGCTAACTTCACACTAACTGCCATCAAAATCTCACATTTTATTTAGAACATGCGTAACTCATGCCAACGGGCAAAACAAACACGCCATTCAGAAGGAAAAATGTGCATTGACTTTTCCAAAGACTCATGATGATATTTTCATTAATCTTCCTTTGCCTAGCAAAACTCAGTAGGGCTGAGACTCTTGGTATGTTTTAAGTGTTATATAAAATAACTTTATGCAAGGTGTGTATCTTACTTGTCAAATTAAATTACAGTAGGTTTCTCAAAACACCCATTATATTAAATACAAATTGAACAAGGGGGAAATCTGCTTGACTGAAGAATGATAAAAAGGATAACAACATATTTTTGTACAGCCTGACACTTAGAAAAAAAATCCTGTAAGCATTTTGCCCTGCAAAAGATTCAAAATGCTCTTCGCTTTGCTGTTCTATGCAAGATTGTGTGTGTATGTGTTTGTTTTCTCATTTAGTAAGTCAACCTCGAATGTTGAAAGTTACGGGTTTGAGACTACTAGGCAGCAAATAGCCGAGAGCAATATGCATGGATCAGAGATAGTTCAAGTACTCTATTGCTCACTCTCCCACAGACACGCCTAAGAAGTAATTCGAACTGCCCCCATTTTGACAAGGATGATATCACAGCACTGCTGTATTTAGACATAATAAATGTCCTATTGCCAGCTACAACCCCAAATCATTTCAAATCTGGAACAGAACTTCAAAAATTATATATATTTGCAGCATTCAGTCACGGGAAAATGAGCAGCTTTATGGCAATCTTCTTAAAGGGAGACTTCCAGTTCAGACAACTTGAGCATCACTCTTCCTGGCAGATCAACACTGCCACTCAGTACTAACGTTGGCAGTCTAAATTAGGTAACAAAAATATTGTATTTCTAGGATCTAAAATATTTCACAGACTCTATACACGCCTCTCTTTAAGATGAAAAGGCTCCCCATGTCACAACAGTCTGGGCATCATCAGAGTTTTCTACCAGTGAGCACCTAACAGCATCGGGAAGTACGACTTGAATGTTAAGTGGCATCTGAGACATGTTCAATGACTATTCATCAAGTTATTGAAAGTAAGTGAAAAGAATAGTATTTTTTCTATTTTAATTATCCTTATGTAGTTACTATTATAGTAGCTGTGCTACTATTTACTTTAATGGTAGCAATGATGAAATAACTCACAATGAAATGGAATTAAATTAGCTACATTAAGAGAAGTAAACAATCATCAAAATTTCAGCCTGAAAGAATACCCAGAAAGTCAATACCTAAGAAGCTATTTTCCCAACATGAAGGTGCGAAGCTTGGTGCACAACAGCAGTCTTTGCATTACACTTGCTTCTGTCTGCATTTCCCATATACTCTCAGGTTCCAGTAAAATCTGGATTTGATTAGGAAGAAAACTTAGCAGGTGCATCATTCATTTTTTTTGTTCCACATACAGCTAGTGACATAGTTCTTCTTTTTTCAAGCCTCCCCTTGCAATAAATCATGCCTGAGTTACAAAATAAACTGGGCAGGCTGGTAGCAGGTCTTTGGCAAGGGGCAAATTAATGTGGGAGTTAATAAGGTTTAATGTTACTCTGTTACTAAGTCTGAACCCTAAGTCCTTGGAATTTCACATGAATGAGAAGTATGCCCCTCCATGTTGCAGTCCAACAAACGTTAAATTAACTAAACCAGGACGCTAGCACGATTAACTAGTCAGCACTATTTGGCCAAAGCAGCAAATAGTTGAGCATAGCTCAGTTGGTGTGGGTCCTGGTAATGGTGCAGCGGACAGCCTCCTTGCAAAGCTTGCCACCCAGCAGCTCTGCGCCCTGTGACCACCACTGCAGAGAGGTGAGGCTGCAACAGAAAGGTGCCAGAGAGGCCAGGCCAGGTCCACCAGCAGAACAGAATCTGCGGCTTGCCAGAGGTTCATAAACTAAATCTGAAATCTAGCTACAAAAACAGCATCCAGAAATTGACAGATTATTGCAGAAGACACGACCTGGACCAGCACACTCTGAAGGCTCATTCCCCATTCCTCTGCTGTGGTGTGTAAACACATTGGGCGCATCAAATCAGGGGCCACCCACACCCTTATTTCACAGCATTTACTTCCACCAGAAAGCACACCTTTTCTTTCAGTGATACATGGAGATGGAAAACATCAGCAATAAAGGACGAAAACCTCAACATCTCGGCCCTGTCGACATTACATATTTTCAACTATTCAAACAGTTCCTGTGGGAGTGCACAGCAGCCCGTGTCATTCCATTTCTTTTCCTTCTAGAAACAGTGAACAATTCAGGTGGCAGCATCCCAAATCCAGATGAGTTTCAAAGCCTCTCTTCTCCATGTATATGCATTATGCCCTATAACACTGTGTTCTTTTCAACCTTGCTGGTCGCAGCTCCATTATCTCAGGAAGTTGCTGTAACACCTGCCTACTGTGTCAGCCAAAACAACACCATCTGTTGCACAGCCTGCAAGGTCTATGAACCACAGCTTTTTTATGATTTGCCTAAAATATAATGAATCCTTTCTCCCCTAGCATGCCAGGCCCAGCAGCCTCCCTGGGGCTTTGCAGGGTGCTTGCTTCCCTTCCCCACCCCTTTTGCTTCTGTCTGGTGAGGGGCCAGCCCAGCACCACTGCACAGGACCCTGCTGATGATGATCAGAACAAAACCTCCCCCAGAACTGATAGTAAAGGGGTGCCAAATTCAGAGGCACTGCTGCGTTAGGTTGCTAATTGTGGTCTGTGTAAGAGAGGATAATGCTTAGTGCAACTCCTTATTATTCTCCAGTTTAGGTTTTGAATGGATGCCAGCAAGTAAGTTGATGCCAGGGCACATTTTACTGTCAGAGAGCCTTGATCTAACAGAGCACATGCAACACACACTGGCCAGCCACTTGCTGCCACAGCATTCCCTGTCACTCTACACTCTCTTCCCCACTTTTATTTCCTTCTGTTTTCCTTCTAGTCATTCCCTTCCTGGCATATCTCAGGCTCTTTCCTCTTCTCACACAAAGACTAATTGGCATTGCAGTAACCCACACATTCACTTATTAAGGTGATGAAAAGGAATGGGAATGGGATGAGGGAGTTCACACTTTCCAGAACTCTACTACAGACTCTGCACGCTCAAGAAAATGATCCTGAAAACTTGTTCCAGCTTTAGCCTTGTCTTGGATCTGTCCTCCACCTTTCTTCAGGTTTGGGAAACTTACTGTCAGATTTCTGAGCATTCTGTGGAATATGAAGTTTAATATGATCCACCTGGATATTAAGGAGGATTGAGGAGTCTGACCCATTTTCATTAGTATGTCTCTGTGAATATTTTGACTTGTCTTTCCTGCCAGTTTGCCTCAAACTAAGGAGAACAGGAATACATTCCTTGTCCAAAAGTATAGGGCTATGACGCTTGTCGTCTCTGACACAAGGAAAGAAGTTCCCAGCTGCATGTAAGAGAAAGTAATCCTTAAACACACCCAAATCCTTCCCACTGACAACCAAGTAGGCAATGTTGCTGTCATGCACTATTATTTTTCCCTTACTTATAATTTCCAGTCCTTACTTGGAACGCTCAGACGTGCAGGACTGCTAACCAAGAGCATGCATTTTGCTTGCATCAGGACTTGCAGACAGCGCCTTATGGAGGCTGCTGCCCACTCCAGTTGGTACAGTTTGAGGGTAACAGGGAAGGTTTTGCTCCAGCCTTGTCAAACTGCTCTTTCATGAAGTTAAAGTTCCTATTTACTTTACAGCTGGCCCTGACGCTCTGAGACTACCCACACAGGCGAAATTTAAACCTTTCCCACCACAGCTTTGTGTCGATATCATCTGTGATTAGTAAACAGCAATCATTTTTAATGTTCTTTGGAAAATGTTTTGGCTGCATTTCAAGCATTTTTTATTTATTCTCATCATGATCTTTTCTGTAATTAAGTTTAAGATAATTAACATTTTCCTTATAATCTGTATCTGCACATCTTTTTAGCCATGTTCCAGAACATTAAACTGTGCTTAGTAAAAGCTGTGTTGCATTCTAGAAAACAACAGAATCACTGAAGGTCAAAGTCTAATTTTAATTCCACGTAAATAATAAATGATAGTGCATAAAATAATGCAGTATTTACTCCAAATTCCCCAATGACATTTGACTGGAAATTGGTTTTGTATAGCTATCTACTTCCCCTAATGTCTAACATGTACCAAATGTACCCTATAAATACTGAAGGTGGTGCAAGTCAGTAGTTCAACAGAGTAATCCACTGTGGATTCAGTGGTAATGATACAACTGTAACCCTGGTATAGTTTTAATTTAAGTTTTTTAAACGTTAATAGATCAGAAGAAAAAAATACAGAGTCATTGAAAAAATCAATAGACACATCAGGAAAAACAAAAAACACACTTACATGCTCCAACGTTTGCACATGTCAGGCTAAAGATTTATCTATTACATACTTGATATAAGTTCTTTTAATTTAATTTCAGCTTTAACAGAACATTGTTTCCAGTAGAACTATAATGAATTGACTTTACTGAAGGAAAGCTTAATGCCTGTATCTGTATTAAAATCAGAATTTAGGGCTGTATTTAAGTCTTTTAGCTGCCTCTCAGTGTGGTGGTCTGTCCACAAAACATGAAAGCCAACACAGAAAATATAGAAAATATCAATTAATAGTTTTAAGAATAAGAATCTTATACATGTGATATATTTTTAGAACAAATTAAGTTCATAGCACAGCTGCTAAGATTATGCATGGCAGTAATTTGTATAAAGGTCACATGGATATTTCAAGGTATATCTTGATAAATTTGAATTTAAATAAGAAACAATTTGAGATGACAATAATATTGCAGGAGAAACTTTAGTAAAGGGCTGTTAGTCAAAGCAATTATGGCCAGGATTAAAATTAAATGTGCTAAACCGCAACAGATCACTGACATCTCAGTAACTTAAATATTCCATCACACTTTTCCACAGTATTTAAACAGCACGCAGTCCTCAAAAACGTTTGTAACACTGAAAAGCAGCCAAAAGAAAGAAGCTTCCATTTTTGTCGCTAAATAGGCAGGTTGATGCTTCTTTTCATACCACCAATTCAAGAGTTTTCAGATTCTTTTCAGGATTGTGAGTTTCAGCTGATGAGTCAACCTGATTTTATTTGAACAAACAAACAAACCAACACAAAATCTGCATTAAAAAAGGATATTATTTGTGTTGATTTCCTGAGCAGAACGTGTTCTAAAAATTTTCTCAGCATCTCTAAACTGAGAAGAAAACCAATAATACTCCCTATGTTACTAGGTATGAAGCACTTCTATTAATAAACTGAAAGGCACTTTAAAACCATGCAAAAGGTTTGCTATTATTCCCCTGGTCCCTCTGTTACTCTTCTGCTGCCACTAGAACCACAGAAATGCTTTTCCAGTCTATTTTCTAAATAGAGTGACAGGCATCATCTGAATTTATATGAATTTAATGAATGAATATTCAAAGCAATCTGTCTAAAACCAGAGCTCCTTCCAAGGATTTTTATACGCTGATAGCAGCGCAGCAAAACCCTCTCCTTACCAAGGTGTAGCAGTACAGGCAGAATTCCAATCGTATTTTCACTGAAAAAGGGCTGGTCTTTTAGTCCTTTACTTTCCAAACACACCAAGCATGCTTGCAGGCCCCACCTCCTCCTGCTATCTGTTTGAAGTAACGAATTGTGGATGCTGGTTATTTATTTAAGTAACTGATCTCCAGTAGATAAGTACGTATCTGAGAAAAGTTCCAGGTCATTAAAAGGATCCTTAGCTGTATCTCCAGTGGCTCCTCTAAAATGGAGGATTTTCTCATTAAAACTACATCAGCGATCCTTTAAATGCTAGCAATCATGTAAAGTTCAAATCACCATTTGAGCTTTCTAATACTACTATAACTGTTCATAACGCTGAAGTATTTATCCTCTTTTATACGTCCCTTCCTTTGAAGATGACAAATCCTTTCCCCCGAGTTAGAGGCATTTGTAATGCTGGCAGGAATTCAGTGGAAGATGGAAGCGTCTTCCTTTCCCAGGCTGATATCAGACCTATCCTGCCTTTGTGAGAGACAAGAATCCAATATGCCCTGCAGCTCAGAGCTAAAAAACAGAAAAATCACACTGGGGTCTACTGACCGGCTGACTGATAGTGCCTCAGCCCTGTGTGAGACAGAGGCACGGCTTCTATGAAGGCTGAAGCCCTTGCCATGCACATCATCCCCTCCAGAGCACCAGTTTATAGCATTCAGCCAAGTCCTGCAAAAACCACACACAAGACAGAAATCTAAATGCAAGGCTTGCTCAAAGTACACAGCCTCCAGCCTCCTCCCTGTGAAACTTCTGTATTTCTTCGGATTAATGAATAAAACGTAGCTGTGTTATAGAGACTGAGTTAAAGCAACACCTGTCATAACAATCCGCAACTGATTTCTGTCTCTCAGTGTTTGGTGATTTAACATTTATGTCAAAGCTCTCTGTCAGTACTCAGTTGGCTGCAACATTTAATACTGCTCTAGTTCATCATGGGTTAATACCAGACTGCTTTAATGAAATGAAATGTGTAAACATTTTCTGCCATATAGTATTTTTCTGGCCCCCAAATTTTAACTCCTTCACATCTGCAGGATGCAAGGATGTTCTTGCAGGTTAATTTGTTCTATCTCTCCCCCCAAAGTCCCCCCAAAGCTTCCAGTATTATGTCCTCATCCAGTAAAAAGGCTCAAAATTTTGAAGAAAAATATGAACTAATAGAAGATAACCCCTTCTATGCTAATAAAAATAAACGCCTTACTTTCAAATGTGGAACATTCAGCACGTTCTACTAATGCACAATAAAAAAGAGATCCAGAAACTTATTTTAGAAGCTACAATTAGCCTTTAAAAGTCTTAAGCATAAGATACACTACTTTCTGAAGGGCAGACTATTTAAGTAAGTAAATTAAGAATACACATTAACATTTCCAGAATAAAGGCTTTTAAATAACGTTGGATGCAGTGGGTCAGTGACATGCAGGAGTAGTGAGACAATGCAAATACTGCTCTTCATCAGAGGTGTGCTGGAGTTGCACGTCTGTCAAATTCAGCGTGAAAATACATATCAAAGATATATCACAAACTGAGCTCCTAAAAACACAAGCAAACAACCCAAAAAAACAGCAAAACAAAAGCCTAAACAAATAAAGATGTAAAATGACCCTAGCAAAATTAAAGAGGCAAGAAGTAGCCCTGACATCTCTAGGTGGAGTTCGGAAGGAAGACGCATTTCCAGCAATTGCTCTTTGCTGGAGATCAATACTAACCCTCAGACAGATGGGTCACAGGAATCAGACCTTAGAAGATGCCACTCCTGAGCAGATGAGTGCTCTACCACCATTCCTGCACCAAGCCAAGGACTGGGCCTGACCTACTGGTGTCTTCACCACGAACAGCTCGATCAGATCTCTGATATCAGAAATTGTGTCACAGAAATGCAAATCAGTTATAAAGAATTTTTTTTCCCCCCCAAAGCTTGCTGTGTGCTCAGTGAGTTGACCCAGAGTACTTTTTTCTTACACACTGTTTGTGATGGAGACAAACAAGCCACTGGCAGCAGCTTGCCATCTGTTGACACATTTTCATCTGACGCTGTACTTTGCACTGCATTTCATTTTTTCATTTGCATAGAAAAACCCAATCGTCCCCCTACTAAACCTTGTATGACAATTTCAGAGATTGGCCTGTTCACAATCTCTGAAGCACAGCAATAAGTACATCTCTAACAATGGCTGGGTGCATGTGGAGTCAATCACATACTCTTGGGATTCGACCACATATTTTCCTGGCTCGTGAAAAAGCAAAAGATCATTGAAACTGGAGAGCCATCACCTGAGCTGAAGTGCCCTACTGTAAGATCAGAACAGTCCTGAGCCATATTCAACATGCATTGTTTAGAGAACGACTGGAGGGGTTAGAGATGTTTGGAGAGCTGGGATATATTCTGACTACTACAAATCAATCGTTAATAGATTTAGAAAACAGGACCCCAAAGTTGCTGAGGTGACTCATAGACACATGCCATTTGGTGAAGGAAAACCAAGAAGTGATGTTTTATTGGCAGAAAAAAAGGAGCAAATTGGCTGTACACAGGCAAGAGCAAGAAAGGAAAGACACTCCACAGCCTGCATGAACAGGTATGTTCAGAATCTGATCTAAATGGTCTGTACCTGGCTCACGCTTGGCTGACAAGATCTGTGCAGCTCTACTGAAGTCCCACAGCCCTCCCTTGGCACAAAACCTGGAGAACTACTGACCTATTCCTGCTGGACTCTAACTCTGAAGAAGGTTGAAATGATGGCACTGATTTAGCCTCTCAGACTGAAAAAGCCCCCTGGGAATGTACTGTAGTGGGATCTTAACCCAATAACTGAGTAACCATCCAGCAGGGGGAATTTTAACAAGACTGTAATAAAGCTCTTACTACTGCTCAGTCTGATACATTAGAGAATCTTTTTCCCATCCAGCTTCATATAAGTTTTTTCCTTCCTGCCCCTCCACCCTCTGTCCCCAAATAAATCCAATAAACTAAGTAGCCATTTAGTTAAAATCTTTTTAGGGTCAGAGCCCTCAATTCCTTCAGGACTCTTACAGTTCTACCATCATTTCTTCAACTCTGTTTTTCTAGATCATTGATTCTTTTTTCAGGGCTGCTTGAAATTGCTCCTCTGGTAGCATTTGTGTAATAATGTGTTGCCTAGCAAGCATCTTCCAGGTCTGACACACACAGTTCCACACCAGCGTATGCCTCTGATAGTCCATTAGAGCCAGCTTCCACTGCAATGAGAACTGCATCAATTTTGATTGTTTTACTTAAACTTTTTTCTACCTCTGACACCAAGATTAATGCTGTAATTCTGTGAAGTCTGTGGAATAGTCTGGAGAATGTGCATGGGTCTAGCTGCTATTTTAGAGCTGACAGTCGGCTTTCATTGTAATGCAGTGTGAAACCACAGGACCCGCTCAGTGGAAATTCAGACAGATGTTTCTTCCACTGTAGTATATCTCAGACATCCACGAATGCCTGATCTAAAAAATACAGGCTGGAGAGAAACTGTATTAAAACAATGATGTGTCCACTGAAAAAATGTCTAGTCGAACTCAGAACCATATGTATTAAATTATAGGACGGTACCAAAGAAGCCTGGGTAGTCAGTTATTGCATTTTCTCAACGAAAAACCAGAAGGAGAAGGCTGGCATTGCTGGAAAGCAACGTCAGATCCAGCAAGGACTTGCAGTAGCTAAGGCACAAGTCAATCAAACGTAAGTCCTGGAGACTGCCATGAAAATTTGCGTCTACACCGGGAAAATACAACTACAGCTAGGAGGACGTCACGAGAAGGAGGTGGCGTTACATCAAGTTGTCAAGCAAGATACGCAACTTTATACAGAAGTAGGTGGTGCTATCTTTGCCACATCCCAGAAGGACAGAATGCTGTTCCACATAGGAAAGCTCCCAGTGAGAACTGCAGCAGCTGCCCCAGCTGAATTTGAGGCACAAGCATTATTAGCACAGTTAAGACTTCTTTGACACTGTAGTTTTTCTTCAGGGTAGCCCTGTCAGTCAAAGCAAAAGACGGCAGGACCTCTCAATGACTTATTATTAATATATTGCCGTTTAGTTAGAACGGATGGATTGATTGTAACTGTTGTCTTGTGTTTTCCAGTTGTATTATTGTTGCATTTGGCTGGAAAATAAAAATGGGAGAAAGTGCTTTTAATAGGTCCTGGCATGAGTTGATTGGAACCACATGTTCCAACACTGCTTATTACACTGTTGTGCTCAGCCTGGTTTTCTGGTACGGCACAAAGTATGTCTGCCAAGCACCTTGGTTCCAAGTAATTATCCACTAGCATGAGAACAAGAGTAGTCACAGCAGAATTTGATAGGCTTTAGCACATTTGTAAGTCCAAATAAGTATCTCTGCTTCAGCAATGCTAAATGATGAGCTACAGGTTGAACTTTTGTCCTTTCTCGGAACGAAGACAAGAGATTGAAAAGCATCTGTGTTAACAGACAGTGGCTGTTTACTATCATAATTTTATTTTCCAGTATTGTTGGGGTTGTGGAGTAGGCAACTGGAACATTCTAAAGGCCAATCTTTAAAAAACAAATTCACTTAATGGAGCCCTTAATTTAGGATGTTAATAAAGTTTAATTTTAGGAACTCACATGAGGGAAGGCTAGTTGAAAATGCTGTTTTAAGAGCAGACACAATATATTTATTACTGTGGGACCACATACAAATTTGCTCAAAAGTATTAGGTTGCTGAAATTTACTGCCCATTACTTCCTTCCTGTCTTGAGTATACTGCATTTAAATGCAACAATGAGCTAACATCTGTATATTCCACAAAGGAAAAGGCTGATAAATATTAATGACATTTGCTCCTCATGTATCTTATGAATTTTTATGTATACCTTCATCTAGGGGCATCATTGTACAACTTTCACATAAATGATTGCAGAGATTCCATTTCAACCCTGAATTTCCACTTTGCGCGTTGGCCCCTGTAGAGGGAAAGCCAGCAGAGCACTCACTTGGCTGACTGCTCTGATTATTGAGAAGACTCTAATCAAGCAGGAGAGGACTTTCCTTGTCTGTTTAAAGGACAGTAGTGAGATGAATTATTTTCCTAAGCAGATTAATTTTAACTCCACAGCAGTGGGATGAGCCCTTACTAGATTGCCTTTAGACAGGCACGCTGCCCATTGCACCTAAGTAGTGAGCCATTAGAAAACTAATGCAACAGATCAACAGCATTAACCATTGTTACATGGTGTGCAAGAGGTAAGGAATTAGAAAATCTGTATTGGTAAAGAAGCCCATCCTTGAATACACCCAGATCTCTCAAATGCAAAATGCTTACTGTTCACCTCCTTTTCTGTTTTTCCCCACTTGAAATTCATGCTGTAGACTCAGCAGTCATAAACCTTTTTGCAAGAAAATAGCATAAAAGCCCATTTGATAAATGCAACCCACTCCAGAATACCATGGCTATCTGGCCCTTAGAGAGTGAAGCTTAAATAAATAATAAAAAAAAAAACAACAAAGCTGAGTCTTTGACCAAATGCAACTTTCAGCTTGTGGGTTTTGCCCTAGGGATCCAAGGTTCAACAATTTCATTAGCCAATAAAGCGTGTTTGTTTTTAAGCTTCTCAGTTTTTATAGAGTATATTTTTTCTTCCTCACTATTAACTATGAAACAGAAACTATATTGTGTCAATTTCTGCAGGCTTCTGATGTTACACACCTCATACGTTCAAATACGTGATTTTTAAATGACTATAGAAATGTATATGCAACTGTCAAGGTTTATTTCACAGTGCACTGTTTGCTGCTTCACTTGCTGCTTGTGTCAGTTGAATCCTCTTATCCTAGGGATCAGAATTTCCTTTGGAGTCACACTAAACACAAATACTCTCAGCATGCCCATATTACCCTTCACGTTCACTGATTCCTCAGGATTAGGCTGTTCCACAGGTAGGTGAGTCACCAGAGGACTAAGAGGGAATGATGCTTCTCTGTTCTTTGTTCCTTTATTTAAAACTCTGCTGTATTTGTTTAAATTATTGCTTTGCTACTAGCAGAATAATTGTTTATTCCAAATCAATCTGTAAGATGGATTCTGAATAAATTACAGACATGCTGACCTGCACCAAATTAACTGAAACAGTCAGCTTGGAAAACAGCACACATACCAGGAAACTGTGTGATGCCAACAGTAACAGGACCGTCACAGAATTCATCTCTCAGCTTTGGACATCAGGAGTAGACCTGCTGAGTATGAGACAGCAGAGCAGACAACGGGCAGCTGCTGTAAGGGGCATATGCATCACAGGAGTGATCTTCCTTACATGTTTCTAAAGCCCTTGGACAGAACGTGCTGACCCAACAATTACGCTACACTACTGTCTTACTGCTGGAGAGCTATTGTCTTTTTCCTGTTTATTCCAGGTGTGTGCTGTTGAACTTCTGAATAGTCCTCAAGTTGCCTTTGGAGTTGAAAGAACAGAAACATCAACCCAATATGCTCAAAGGATCTGATAATTCAAATGCCCTAAAAATGGACTTTCTGTTTATCTACTTTAAATGTCAGGCTGGAAGAAAACACAAAACTGCACATACATCTGCCTGCGTTTCCTAATACAGATTGTCCAGTTAAAATTGTATGCAGATTTTCAATGGAAAACATTTTTTTTTTCCTGAAGGCCACCTCAATGTGTCATTTCTGTTTGTTTGTTTTTCCTATTCAGCTGGAAAAGACATTTCAGAGATAAGTCTGAATATAAAAAGCAAACTTATTTCACAATTTAAAGGCCACAAACTTTATACAGCCTTCAGACGCGCAGAGAAACCATCACCACTGACCCAATCCTATGAGCAGTGAATCTATCAGATAGCAACCAGCCTGCACAATAGACTGTTCAAAAGCTGAATATGCAAGTACTGCATTTTAGCATATCATCAGCGTGTGACAGCTGATTTAAACCTACTTACGGCATGAACAGTTCTGTTAGGAACACATTTGTGTTTTATAGTGAGGAGAAAATAGGTTCCTTAATATAGAACACATACTGTCCAGTTCATTCCTTATGCTGTTACATATTCATAAGAAAGCAATATCTGCTCTACCATATCATAGAGTAAAATTTGCGTTAGAAAGAAAAATCAAATCTACATCATCTAAACGATTCAGTGTAACCTTAGAATATTAAATCCTAGATACAAATGGATGCTGGTATGTTTCACCACCTGACGGTATAACACAGGTCTCCTCCCTAGTAAGATTGCTAAAAGGTGAAGTCAATGTAATTTTATTTTAAAAGATTGCCTGTGTTTGACTTCACCAGGCAAGTCAAACAATCTTTCAGCCATGTGTTCATACTGAAGTTCTACATAAGATTTAGACTTGGAAACTGTGCCTATTTTCTTTTCTTTTGGTAGGTAGTCAGACAAAAATTAATATTCCCACAGTGTGTTACTACATTGTCTAATCCAACATGACTACTAAACTGAAAACCTAGTAAATTAATAAATGTCAGCATTATAAAACATATAATTTATATCCATTTGAACTTATGATACCCTTCTGATTAATCATTCCTGATATACTGTACATCAATAATTAAATGTCTTCTAGAAATGTCAATGCTTATCAGAAAATGACTTAGTTAGGAACACATTAGCCTTATAATTTACCTAATATTTATCTTTAATGGCTGAATTTATGATCCTATTTCTTTCAAAGATTAGAAGTGAATTACATGCTTAAAACTTGGATCATGAATTTGTAAGGGAAAAAAAAAAGTGTAGAGTGCTCTGAAGACATTCATAGGTACATTACAAAGGATTACGGAGTAAGCACTGTAAGAAGAGTAATTGAAAAAACTGGAATGGGTAAATCAAAAACAACAGCATTAAAAAGAAGCCTCAAGAAAATTCAAAAAGCAACATCGTTTCATCATTTGTCTACAGCCAGGGCAAATAATCATTCTTTCCTTTGGAGTGGAACATACCAGGCTAGTCATGGATTGAGGTGTGTTTATAAACTATCAGATCTGGTCCTGCTTTAAAAACAGAAAGAACCTCCCTTTATTTTGAGTTTCTATTTCTTTTGAGCAGTCACTGTGCAGAACTGACTTTTAAAAGAACTAATCTTGCTGAAGGATTAATGAAAGGATTTGGCATTTGTAGGACTAATATGAAGATCTGCAATTACATTAGACAGATCACAAATACTTCAAGGCATCCTACGGTTAGGAAGGAACTCTCCCTGACAACAGCTTATTCCATAATTGTCCACCGTGGGAGTTTTAGCACTTTCCTCTAAGACCTAATACTCTCCACTGCTGGAGACAAAAATGCTGGGCCAAATATATAATTGTACTGATCAAGTCTGGAAAGACTTTTTCCTTGTTTTCAAAGGGAAGGACTTGTCTAAAAACTTTGCAAGAATTGCTCATATTATATTGATGACTCAGATAAAATAGCGATAGCACCTCTGAGAAACTTTGAAATATAGCTGCCCTCCTGGCTACTGCCAATATCTGAAGGCACTGCATCAGCTCCCTCACCTCTAATTGCTGCCATTTGGTGTTTGAAATGAACTTGTGCAGCTGTAGCTGGTCTGCACACTGCTGACACATGGAGCAGATGAAGCTCTAAAAACACAGTGGCTCTCATTCTCAGAAATCCCATGTTTCGTAGGGGGAATGCACAAACTAGTCACATAAGAAAAGTATTTTCAAAACCTGGGCTAGAGGAAAAGCAAATAGCATATGCTGAAAGCAGAGTACCTCTGTGGACATAAAAATTCCCCGTTCTTCTATTTCTGTATTGTATTTTTGCTTATTTTAATCACTTGGAAGCAGAAGCAAATTCTGTCTCAGCTGATACACTTTCATCATATTATTACTCTCCTTCCTTGCCTCAGAACCTGTTAAAAAACTTTATATGGAGTCAGTATTTTTTGCTGTTGCTGCCACTACTGACATTCTAGCTGGCATTCATCAAGAAACGGCAGGACAGGCAGAAACACAGCTAATGAAAATGGAGGTATTATTATCTTGTCCATATTCACCTCATCATTAAAAAAAAAAATCTCTAGCTACAGCTTTCCTGTTTTACAAAAGGAACCTGAGACATTAAAACCACGTGAGAAATGAATACAGATATAAACACTGCGCCTCCTAACCCTGGGATTAAATACTCTGCTGCATGCTGTGAGCACGCTGCCATTTTCTCCATTCAGAGCATGAAGTACTGCAGGCACCGAAACACCTTTATTAAAAAAAAAAAAGAAAGAAAAGCATCCAGCTTAGCTGCCATCCACAGCCCTGTAGAGGACTCGGGAGACGGCAGAACTAAGGCTCATTTTTGAAACATCCATGCAAGGACACTGAATGAAATGCAGCTGAACATACAGCTTCATCACATTTTACGTTATTTTCTAGAGCACTGTAATAGTAACACTACAAACTTAACATCAGCACACGCTTTTTTTTTATCAGGTAGGAACTGTGACAGGTCTGAAAAAGAGATGGGGATGGTTGGGGGTCAGAAATGCTCTCATATTCGTCCTCTCTGCTTTGTCCTCTAACAGCAATTTCAAAGCCCAAGAAATAAAGCCCCACATAAAGGGCACTTTAAAAACACTTCCTGTGTTGCAATTTTTGCACTCACACCAAAACCAGACAGGAATATCACATCGCTGTCCCCAGTATACAGCACAGATCCCTCTTCCAGACAGAAACTGCTGGAGAGTTCAAACACGCTGCAAAATGTATTACTACACAGTATAGAGCATGCACGTATCAGAATTAAAGATGGAGGGTGTGTAGCATCATCACTGAAAGACTTCCATGTGGGGTTGGAAGGAACCTCTGAGACTCTAGAACTAATGCCCATCTGATTTAGAACAACTCCTAAAAATATCACGTTTCAGTTCCCTGTATAGGTCTTAATAAACTAAGTCCTGAAGTCCTCTACAAATCATTTTATCCAGTAGTTGAGCACCTTAGGATCCTTTATTCAGCCACTGTAAGGCTCTCATCTGAGACGACCCGAACTTGCCAGTTTTCATCCTGTACTGAAGACATCAGACCCAGACCCAGTACTCCAGCATCAATCCTAGCAAGTTTGAAATTTGACGTGTATAAGTAGAGATCACAGATCATATTAGCCTCAGTATTAATTCAGAGACTGAATTCAGCTGGTGTCTGCTGTAATTAACAGGTGCAGAATTTATTTATCCCAGGATAACACCCCCAGCTCACTCAGTGGAGCTGCTTACATTCGTCCTCTCACCACTAGAACCCACCTCTGCAAGTGAGCACAGGTTTTGTCACACTTACTAGAGTCACATATTGCTCAGTTTGTTCACCCATCATAACCTTGGTTTTGGTAAAGAAAAGCCTCATCAGCCTGAGACACCAGAAGTATGAGGGCAAGTGAAATTACTTGCCTAAACCTCTCTAACCCCGTTGTACGTGGAAGTCTCAGAGCTTTATATTAAACAGCAAGGCATGCCCTCTGTCCTGATATGGAAGAGGGCTCTTCATGAAAAGGGCTGACAAGACAGAGGAACAGAGGGATAGGAGGAATTAGGAGGAGCTTGCCAGCTATGCAGCTCTTTTCAACTAATGCCTGAATTGATGCCTGAAGGCTAGAGAGGAAAAAGTTTGCCAGAGGTGAGGCAAAGCTCAGCAGATTTCACAATTCAGTGTCATGCAGCTTGGAAGTTGCAGACGATTGCTCAAATATTTTACAAACAGAGCAACGATGGAGGCATCTGGTCTGGAGAAAAGCCACAGTGATACGAGAGTGAAACACCTCTATGAAATATACTGCTCCCTTCACTTCATGACATGGGTGGCAGATTCACAACCCAAAGATTTACTTACTACTGGGCTGCTGACAGATTGTTTGCCCACAGGACAGGTGAGCGGAATCCATGCTCCCACCACAACACCAACCATCTGCTGCCAGGAGCTGCCCATGAAAATACTTACAGGCTTCTGTAAAGCTGCACACATCCTGAATGGGTGACTGACCCTGGCTCTAAAAAGAGATGGCAGTTGGATGTAGGCCTGACTTATCAGCCCAACAAGATTATATGGATCAGCCTGAACAGTGCAACAGAAGTAGGAAACCTCACTCTTGATTTAGAGAGATCAAAACTAATGAGAATAATTTTAAACTGAAGAAATAAAATAGTGAAGTAACTTCACGTGAATTACAGCGTTAGCAGTTCAGAGAGACTGCAAATGTCCCTCCTCAGGAGGGGATGGAGATACTGCATCCTTTCAAACATGTACAGTTCTCTCATAAGTTTATGCACACAGCAAACTACAGTCCCGAGGCAGCCCAACTTCTTTCTTCTCTTTTCTTCTAAAAAAGGCAGTCACCAACAGTTTGGGTGCAATCTGACATTTGAGAGTTTGGCATTTCTCCTTGAAGTTTCAAAGGCAAAGAAAAAGCTAGGGTTTTGTTTTAAGTTATGCTATTTACCTGTCTTTTCTTCTTCACTAGAAGGGAATTAAAGGCACGGGAGCTACACTGACTTTTATTTTATTTTTTTTAAACTTTTTTTAATGCATGATATTTTCCAAACATATATTGTTTTTTTTTTTTTATTTATCATCAAAAGGATATTACTGAGCTCTACTCCTGCAGAGCAGCAGAACCATGTTCAATACTACTCCTTCACTCTTCTATTTCTTTTTAACCAACCGTCACTCACTGTCCTCAGGGTGCTCATTAATTCTGAGGTTTAAAAGATATCCATCAGCAGTATCAAAAATTCATAGATAGGAACCAGGAAACAGGACTGTTTCTCCCTGTAAGCGTGACTTTCTCTTCTTTTGTTTAAACTCTGTAATTAACTCACAGCTTTGGGTCTTGTAGCACACGGCAGAATTTTTACAGAAAGACCTTTTCTTAATATTTCATTAACACATCCTTCTTCATCTCTCAGCTCCAGAGCACAGAGAAATCACATTATTTAACTGGCAGCACAGGACCTGCGTATGTAAACAGATAGCAAAGCACAGGGGAACAAACATGCACAAGTGCACGTGTACTGGTGAAGTTTCTATGCCATGCCTGGATTAAGTAGGGCAGGAGAAGGTTAAACTTTTTCCAAGATTAAAACAGCCTGGGAAGTTTAATTAACACATATTTTCAAGCCATCTGATTACTTCAAAGCTGTAATTGCTATTTGGACCAGTCATGGATTTTTTCCTCCCCAATCTGAGGCTGTAAGGATACCAGAATGACTCAAACTGCAATCTCATGAGGCCAGAAGGAGAAAAAAGAAGACCAAGCATTCTGTAGTTTTATGGACATCTGTTAAGTTCCAGGAGGTGCACCGCTTTCTGCTCTTAAGCCCCAGAGGCAGGGCCCAGCCTGTATGGACGGGCAGACAGAGCGCTTGGCTGCCTGGCGCTCACTGCCACTCATCGTGGATGAGCATGGGCTGCAGCCACAAACCGTATATCTCTGCCTCTGAACAACCACAGAAATTTGCCACGTTGAAGTAGGGCGTGTCAAACAGCGGGACTCAATATAAGTGATCTACAAACGGCACAATCACCAATCCTTTTACAGACTAATACTGTGAAACACACGTGCTCTTCCTGCCAGTTGAGTCACCATTTCAAATTCTTATTAGCAGAGATTACCGACTGTGGAGCAGTAACAGCATAGTGTTGCTGTAAACTAAAGGTGTAGCAACACAATTTCAAAAGCTACAACTAACTACGGCTCGAGCATCACTAACTGCATCTAAATACAGTTCCAAATAGGACAACAATTAAAATCCCATTCAGCAGAAGCTAAGCATTTGAAGAAGTGGGAGAAACAGTTCCACAAGATTCACCCGTGTTTCAAAATGACCAGTATGTCATTTTCAGTCTTGCAATGTTGCAGTACTCTAATACATAGCATTGATGAAAACTGTTAAAGAACACTAAGAACAAGATCTCAGGTACAGTGAGAAACTGCTGAAGCCAGTTGTGCAGCCGTGTAGCCAGAGCTGCACAGATTTTCACCACCTTTGTGTTCACTTGCAGATGAATTTTGGCGTGTTCAATCCTTTTGAAATATCCAAACACAACATACATAGCTTTCCCAGCTTGAGACCTTAGGCTGAACAGCTTGCTTCAGTTCAATTATTATTCAAGTACTGATAGCCAGCATTATCCTAGATGAAATGCAAACCGAGTGAGAAACAGATTCCACATTAAAAAAAAAGCTTGCAAGCTAGAAGAAAATGAAATCAGTCCTTTCAATTCCTTAAAGTGATAGGCAATAACACGACTGCCGAACCAGAGTAAACCTGAAAAGAAACATTTTGCAGCCCATGATTGAAAGGGAGCATAAAAGGATGTCAGGTAGATGCATGTTTTATTGCTATTTTATATTTGAAACTAGCAAACAAGGCCAGGACATAGCTGAAGACACAAAATTGCAAGTCTTCCATCCATTTCAGGAGGCACGGTCAGTACTGCTAACCTTGTTTTCTGATTTTGATTACCCTCCCCCCCAACTTTTCTATATATTGATCGTCTCCTTCCTCTGAGAGCAGCTCATCACTAATAGCAGCTCAGGAGGTGAGGCATATTTACATCCATACTGACGTGCATGACTTTTTCCCCCTCATATCTTTTTACTGCAAACAACCTATGAATGCATGTATGTTAGCTGTGAGGAAGGAGGTGGCACGAAAAAGACTTGGACTTTTTCACTGTTTCCAAAGATTAGTCAGACCACAGTGTGTTAGCCCCTGCTGTGGCAGCAAAGCCCCTGCCCAAACACTCACTCACTCGTGAGTGAGAAGAGAACCAGAAGGCTAGAAGCAAGAAAAACTTGTTATGTTCTCATGGGTTGAAAGAAAGGCAGTTTAATAAACAAAAATAAAACGCAAACAGTGTAAAGGTGATCACTCACCCTCAGCAGACTCTGAGCCGGTCTCAGAGCAACAACCATCTGATCAGAGCAGTGAGGTGAACATCTGCCCTTGCCACCCGTTCCAGCTTTGCTACTAAGCAGGAGGTTACATGCTATGGAGCATTGCTATGCTCACTTTCGGTCAGCTTTCCCAGTGGTGTCTCCTCCTGGTCTCCTTGTTGGGGTGGCAGCCTTCTCCAGTGTTTTCTACCTGAATGGAGTTTGTAGGAAGGTGAGGATTGGCCTCTTCTCCTGGATAACTAGCAATAGGACAAGAGGTAATGGCTTTAAGTTGCTTCAGGGGAGGCTTAGGTTGGATATTAGGAAAAGGTTCTTCTCAGAAAGGACAGTAAGGCATCGGAATGGGCTGCCCAGGGGAAGTGGTGGAGTCACCATCCCTAGAAGAGTTCAAGAAAAGGGCACATGTCACACTGAGGGACACAGGTTAGTGGGAATGGTGGTGATTAGTTGGTGGTTGAAGCAGACGACCTTAGTGATCTTTCCAACCTTAATGATTCTATGACTCTCTAACCCTCTTGCAAACTTGTTCCATCAGTGTCTTCAGCTGCTATTTTCTCTCTCCCTCAGACCTGTCATGAGAATAGATATCCAGCCAATTCTCTGACATGTTTTCCCAATTTTAGATTAGATTTCTCCAATCATATATTTATTTTTATTCTGAAAAGCAGCGTCCTTTGCTATTTAAAACAGCTCATTTTTTTTAAAACAAATCCTATACAAAGAAAAAAAAAAGGAGAAAGGAGAAAAACAGGCATGCTTTTGACTGCATCAAAAACCAGCCTGCTGAGTGAGAGTAGTCTATAAAAAACATCTAGCACATTATTGCCCTGTGATCTCTCCCTTCAAAGAGCCAAATACATCAATACTTTTCCAGTTCTGTTGCATACCAGGGAATTAATCACCTACGTGAACCAAAACTTCAGATTCAGCGAAAGGAAAACAGTGTAACCTAAGCTTTTCCCTTTTTGACCTCCCCTGGTAGAAACAGGACAGATAAACTGACACAGAAAAAATGGGCCACGTACGACGTGGTGACAACAGCTGAGGAACTGCACATTCTGAACTCAGCCACAAATGCCTCTTTCCTTCAGTCAAGGGATGGACTCTCCCCTATTACAGATGGATTGTTGTCTGAAATGCCTCAGAGCTACAGCTGAGCAAGGACAAAAAAATGACATTCTCTGCCCCTGGAGAGCACTACACAGGGAAGCCTTTTCCCCCTGAAGAGAAACAAGCTCCCTTCTTTGAACAAAAGCAAGCAAGCCTCTGGCTGCACACATCCAGTCCTTTATTTCTCATTCATAACAGGTACAACCAGCAAATTGCCTGACCTGAGTAATAATGAAGGTGTGAACATACATCTGTATGCATGTGGGTAACTTGTGATCATGCCAACCTGGTTCTTCTTACTGGTGTTTCTGCAGCGCATCTGGGATAACACAAAGGACTTTCCAATTTGTCTGAATGGCCTTTATTAGGATTTTACCATGAGTGGAAATGAATTTGCTTTTATTAATGCTGCACGACTGCATTAACAATCAGTATTACAGGTTGCATGAAGAGCTCTTTTGCCCTGTCATACTGTCTTTTATTATATCTTGGCTCTGTTCTAACTTTTATCCTAGAGAGTAATTTCTTTTATGCAGTCTGTAATATGGAACATTTTTAAAGACAAGATTCAGATGCCTGCTTTGATACGTGGGGGATGCAGTTCTATGATCATTATAAACCCTGAGTCCACCATGGGGTCCTCGAGTCCTTCTGAAGCTGGACAGCGTAGCAGTGAAAGCCTATAGTTTCTTTATCTTTTCTTCTATCTTTTCTTTTTCTTTGAAGTAGGGCAATTTAACAGGTGTGGAAACTTTCCACGTTGCTTGATGTTTCCTTTTCCTACTCTATGGATGACTCTGAACTCAGCGTGCTGAAGAGCTGCTTCACTTCTAAAACCTGGCATTTCTGACTGCCAAGTGAAAATCTCTCCCACTTGGTGGTACATTCAGGAAAGCGTTAGCCAGTGCTTTCAATGGGATTCTTTTATTTTTTATTTTTATTTTTAGCCACACTAGGGATGTAAGAAACAAAAACAATTCCACAGAAGAAAGAAAAGAATAGAATAGTAAAATATTAAAGTGGAACGAAAATTGGGAAATTGGAAATTAAAAATGTAGTTTGAAATTTTGCAGGACTCTTCAACAAAATTAGTTCTTTCTCGAAGAATGTTTAACCTTTTTCAAAGAAGAGCTACTTTTTATAAGGGACCACCAGAAAGAGCCTCTTTTAGCAGTTCAGGAAGCTCTAGATCAAGCTTTCAGATAACAGACTCGGAAGGAACCAGCAAAGTATGGCTGGATATCACATCTTTTATTCTGCCCATCTAAGGCAAGTAGGAAACAGCCAGCGAGTCCACACAATTGGATTGCAGACTTGGACTGGATTTCTAACGCTAAATTGATAGGTGTTCAGATACTAGTGTGATAAGTAGGGTATAAATACACAGAAGCTGACAGCTTAAATAGTTTGTTAAAATAGACGGCTCAGAGAGCTATTCTGGATAACCGTTTATCTGTCCATCCATCCAAACCCACTCTCTAAGCTGTCCGTCTGAGTTTCCAGACAGGATATTTCAGCAGGATGGCTTGTTGAAATATAGCTATAGCGGCTATAACAGAAAGATAGATGGCTAAAATAGATATGAAAGCTGAATTAGATACTTCATAATACGAACAAAGCTCCAGGAGATGGGAGGTTAGAAAAGAAAAAATGAAAAAAATGAATTTGCATGAATGGTTGAAGCACAAGTTTGAACCTTATGAATAGAACAGAAACAAAATCCTGATGATAGCAACTGCATTTTCTCACAGACTTCTGCTTTGGACAAAAGGTGCCTTGAAAATCCACCTTTAAAATCATGACAATCTAATTCTCTCACCAATGTCTGCACTGCAGATACATAATTTCCCACCAGCAAAGTAGAGGATTCATGGGTTTGTATAGATACACACCTGCACTGCTGCTCTAATTGAGTGACAGAGAAAATCACTTCAGTTATTCTCCTGCTTCAAATGTACAACAGGTTATTCTGACCAACAATTTATTCATTTCACCTATATTTCTCATCAGTTTGCAGAAAATTTTAATATTTGCCATGCAGCAACTTGCTCACTAATGGCAGTGCATGTGCGATCAGTGATACACTTCTGGCACAGTTAGGAAGCTGAGTTTCCAGAACACAGCCTCCTCTCTTTCATCTCTTCAGAGACTGATAACCCCAGAGAAATCAGAAAACAATTAAAACTGTAACTGGATTTTACCAGCTAATTGGAGCTGTGGGTCTTGAATTATTTTGTACATCAATAGCTACATTTTGAAGGGAATCACACTACATCACAGCTAGATAGTAGAAGACATTTAAAGGTCTTTTATATAACATGTTGCTTGTTGCCTGCTGTTTTTCTGATCTGTATGGCAAATCCTGCATTGAAAGATTGCTGCCTAGAAGGCAGGCACAAACGATGTTTTGAATCTGGTAGCCATCTCTGTAGATCAGCTGCCAATTGAATAAGTATGCTTGTCACAAGCTCTTGTCCTTCTCTCTTGGAAAACGTTTTGCAAGAAATAATATGGCAGTATATACAGCGATGGACTATGGTTACCTATACTGCATTCACCCATTTAAATGGGTCAGCAGAGCTTTCTGTTGAAGTAGACACTGTAACCTACCAGCACAAATGCTTTTAGTACACTTATCTTTCATATAAATAAAACAATAAAGGTCTTTGGTTAGTGGATAAATACTGACAGTCACTGGAATTGTGCTCCTCCTTTTGATATTCTTTGTTTTATTAAATATAGAAGACCATTAGAAACATAAAATATATATAAAGTAACAGCTATTCTGGTCCAATTGTGATGCTTAACTTTTATTATTATCCTAAACAAATAAATTCTGAGCCAGAAAAATTATCAATTTGCTCTGCCAAAAGACAACAGTAAGAAAAGGAAGCTCTTTCTTTCTTAGCATAGAAAACAGAAAATGTAAAATATTAAGCTGCTATTTTTAAGTGGAAAGACTACAAGAAGCAAAATAGAGGGTTACTGATTACAAAAAATCCCAATAACCAATTTTGTCATTTCTTTTGATGCAGTAAGTTGCACCAAAAGATCCACCCTGATGATCCTTTAACGAACTTAAGGTTAACGGGTTTTATATTGATGTCTTCAATATCTTGGCCATCCTTGCCAGTGACATAGGAATATGGAGGTACTGACCAAATGAACATTAGGGAAAAGGCAAAACTTCGGAGTTACCTATTGTGGTTAGTTGAAACAACCACCAAAACAATCAGATCACTGTCCAGGAACAAGGCAAAGACCCATAAATTTACAGAGCCTGCCATAGAAATACACAACATGAGAAATTGTATGTCTGTTGTTCAGAGTGAGTTAATGTGTTTGTTTTAATTCCCAGCCACAGCTTTTACCCAGAGAGGCTTGAGATAGCAAAGCGTATGTGCTTAGACATATGATATGTTTATATGTTAAAAACAACCAAAGAAAAACAGAAAGGAGATAAAAATATCAACAAAAATGTTCAGATTTGTTAAAAATGAATTGGGCAACATTCAAATAAATAAGCCACACCTCCTGAAGACAGTACATCATTACAGAGTGCTGAAGATTTCTTAATATCTTGCCCTACCCTTAGGACCTGTTGAACATAACCCATTTCAATAATTATTATGTTTTCTATTCTCTAATCTTCTAACACAAACAACATTGTTGATTACCTCTCATGCTAGTAGTAGCATCGTTCCACCAAGGGTTAGAGCTTCAGGGGAGGGGAGATATGTTGAGCTGCGTTGTACAATCTACTTGCAAATTCTTCAATCTTTGGTTTAATCTAATGTTATGTGATGCATGCAGCCTTGAATTACAACACTATCCCACTGCATCACATTCATGTTTAAGGACTTAAGAACTCTGCTGTTCTTAACTTGACCACTCTCCTGTCTCACCACATCATTTCCCATCTCCTCTTCTTTCAGCAATTATAGAGTGTTTTGTACCTCTTATAAATACTGTGTGCTTCGCATTCTTACTGTCCCTTGTGTATCTGGTACACGTATTGATTTTAACTAGAGGAGCACCGACTTTTCTTTCTTAAGGCCTGTCCCATCAGCTCTAGGGAGAGGAGGAGATGTTTGGCTCTCTGAGATGAAGCCTTCCTTCTAGGTTATGACACAAAAGCTTACATGAGGCGACAGGGCATCAAAAAACCTGAAACCAGTATTAATAATGCTATGCATATTTGGGCAAGGAGTAGGATGAACAACAAACATGGAGAGAAAATGGTGTTTCTGAAAAGGAAACTGTCCTGAGTTGGACTTCACTCACTACTAAAGCTTTGAGCTTGCTACCTGCTAAGGAAACATGTTCTACAATCCTTTCTGTAGATCATTATAAAAAATAAGGAACAGTTTCTTTAGAAAAAATCTGCAGCTACCACTATTTCAATGAAAACTGGACTCTTTTCCTGTTTAGCAGGAAAATACAAGCTGAAAAGCCTCAACCAGTCTGTACGTACCCCAGAAATTAGAGATGGAAGGACTTATTATGTCAGTCCTTCATTTTGTGGCCACTGGTAAATTATTCCCTAATACAAACTCTGGGACTCTTTGTCTACTGTAGTTTTAAATGACTCAAGTGCTTGGACTTCTTACCACTTCCCTCGGGAAACTTATCTATTCCACAGTCTAACAGATCTCACTGACAGGAAATGGTCTAAATTTGCTTTTGCTCAATCTTATGCCATTACTCCTAGTTACGGTAGTTTCTTCCTGTTGTGCTCTGAAAAACCCTTATAATGGCTCTTACCCCAGAATCAGAGTGGATAACAGCTGCAAATGGAAACTTCTCACCTTCCATTAAGTACTCCCTTGCCCCCTGCTCCTGCAGCCTGGCACAACACACTGGGAGAGATGGCTGCAGTGTGAAGGGCCTGGACTACTGCCACCTGAGACAGGCCAATGAGTAAGGTTCAGGTATAATTATGGCACAATGGAGCAGAGAGAACAGCATGGGATAAAAGCCATGCCAGTGAGCAGGGACACTTCCTTTTAACCCAGGCACTGTAAGTCACATGCTCAATTTTGTAAATAGTCCAATTTTGTAAATGGGCATTAATCATCTTTGTGAAACATCTCATCAGCATCAGCACTCCCGCATGGTGTGCCTGTCTCTCTGACTTGCTCCTCCCTTCTCATCTTTATTGCTGAACTACAGCCAACCATTATGCTATGAACTTATGGCTAAACTTTGATAATAATTTTAGCAGCTTCTAAGAGACTGAGTTCAAATACCAGCACCACCTGCTTTTCAGCACGGCAAAGGAGAAGGTGTGCATTCACGTGATTTCTTGATTTTATACATAGAAGATACGTGCCATGATGGATAAGGATCATCCTTTGATTTAAAGACTTAAGCTGTCTGATCTTTTCTTGTTCTGGAACAGCAATAGTAATGCAAAGCCAATGGCAGATGATACTAGCACACACAAAGCAAATAGAGAAGATCTCAAAGACTTGATGGGATGAAGGAAAGTGTTCTCAAACAAGTACAAGCTTTTGGTCTCACATGAGATGGAGATACAGCGTCACTCAGGTAACAAACTGGTATCAGCCTGCCCAGAATGTAACTATTAGTCTTTCATTTATTCCACAGACATGAACTATTACGAGAAAAAGGGGATTCCTTAAAAATCCAGACACAGATAACCCTACTTTCTTTGAGTTCTTCCAATGTAATAATGCCAGTCACTTCTGCCACCCATCTCTTCTGTCCATTATGCTCTGATGCTTGATTACTTTCAAAGGTATTTTTGAGAGCTTTTGCTTGTTTTGATTATGACTTATCATAACCCATTTTGGATTTTCTGCAAGTTTCCCTGTGAAAATACTTGATCAGTATGATATAATCTGGGAACCGACTAATTAAATGAAAACAAACATTGGTGCTGAGTTGTCTGCAACCTACTATGCCCCTTCTACAGATATGTCTATTATCAACTTCTTCTATTTAACTACTTCTCTGTTAAATATAAGAAAAATGAAGCAGAGAAGGGAAAAGGACTAGAAAATATACAAGGGTGTGATCTCTCTCATCACGAAGAAAAGCACTATTTCTAATACAAGCCAGGATACCATTGGCCTTCTTGGCCAGCTGGGCACACTGCTGACTCATGTTTTGCTAAGCGTTGACCAATACCCCCAGATCCACTTCCTCTACACAGTCTACCAGCTGCTCTGCCCAAAGCCTATAGCATTTCCAGGGGTTGTGGGCAAAGTGCAGGTCCTGGCACTTGGTCCTGTTGAACTTCATCCCATTTGCCTCAGACCAGTGATCCAGACCGATCAGATCCTTCTGTAGGGCCTTCCTACCACCAGGCAGATCAACACTTTCTGCCAACTTGGCGTAATCGGCAAACCTACTGAGGGTGCACTCAATCCGCATGTCCAGATCATCAGTAAAGATATTAAACACGACAGCCTCAATATCAACACCTGGGAAATATCATGACTGGTCGCCAACTGGATTTAATTCCATTCATCACTACCCTCTGGGCCCAGCCTTCTAGCCAGTGCTTTATCCAGCGAAGAGCGTACTTGTCCAGGACATGGGCTGCCAGCTTCCCAAAGAGAAAAACTGTAGGAGACAGTATGAAAAGTTTTGCTAAAGTCAAGGTAGACTACATCAACAGCCTTTCCCTCATCCACCAGACAGGTCACCTGGTCATAGAAGGAGATCAGGTTGGTCAAATAGGACAAGCCTTTTAGCCTGATTGGGCCTGATTCCCCTGTCATCCTACACATGCTGTGTGATCTCACTCACGATGATCTGTTTTTTCTTAAGAAAAAATCTATACAAAGGTAAATTCATTTTCTGCTCTGTCAGTTTCATGGAAAATGAGGACAAATCAGAAACAAAAGTAAGCAGCAAAAGTTTCAAAAGGAATTACATACGTAAAGCATTAGAAACAAAAACAACACACACCATAAAAATCTCTGCTAAAAAGCATGACAAATTCCTGAAAATATGAGTAATTCATTTCTTAATTAAGATAAGCCTGTCTACCGCTAAGCATTTTACACTGTGCTGGTGCTCATTCACAGGCTGAAGATCTGAGATACTACACCTTCTATTCTACCGTGTGAGGAAAACCTTAGTATTTCTGCAGAAAAGGGTGACTTGTTTCTACTTGAATGCAGCTGCTAAGCTCCCACTACTTCCATTTGGCATAAGATCGGGCCTATAAAGTCCTCCATGTAAATCCTGATGTGTTAGAAGAAATGATGCAGTGAGACCACTGTAAGGTTTTGTTCCTTAACTACCATTGGCTGGAACACGCAGTTTCACAACTACTTTCCAACTTTTTTCACTCATTTACAGATCAGAAAAGCTACTTAGTCATTGTTTCGACGCTGTGTTCTGCTTCTGCAAAGCATACAGTAAAGAATAAAGGCGATCCTGGCCACCTGGGTATTTGCAACCGTAGCAAATGCTTTCAACATGCACAAGAAGTACTTCAGGTAGCACTGCCTGGTTGCTCCTTGCCCAACTCCAGGCCTGGCCCCACGGAGGATGAGCTGTTCTGAGCTGTGTCCCTGCAGATGGGAAGATGGGATATCAGTTGCTAACTGCCCCTTTCAGGATTTGATGTGTTAATGTGTGAGTTGTCTGTCATACCATTCACCTAGAATATGCAAACTGGCTGTCTGGTTTTGACATGAAAAACTACAAGCGTAGTCCAAACTGACAGAAGGAGAAGTACAGATTTCTTTTTTTCCCTTTTTCTTTTTTTTCCTTAAGCCTAATCTTTTACATTTAGTTGATATCTATAAATAAACATAAGGAGAAGCACTGTGGTAGTCTTTGTTATTAGTCCTAGTGGAAAGTATTGTATTGCAAATGTAAACTTCTTCAGGGAGGTCATTCCAATCTGGCCAGCAAAACCCAATCAAAACAAGACTTTTGCTTCAGCTTAACTGTATTATATGGTTTATCACCCAGTGCCTTGTGTAATAAATGTTACTGAAAAGACTAATTTAGGATCTGAATTTATTTTAATTAGTCTTTGTAATACTGCAGCAGATGTTAGCTTGTAGAAAAGCAAACCTGTACTTGCATGGAATCTCAATGAGAATGCCCCAAACGTTTGATATTTTCAGACACGTCGCTTCAGACTATAATGGCAGATAAAAGAAGAGAAGAAAACTGAAGAAAGAACAAGAATCTGGAGATGGGGAGAAAAGGCAGCAGAGATTCATTCTGTTATAAAGATGTCCTGCTATCAGTCACAGTACTGTAAATGTGAGGCTGCAGAGAACCATTAATAACTGACAGTTGTTGTTAACTACCAGGGAAGACCAGATAACCTTCCTGAGAATATCTATACCCCCATCTCAGGCAGCCAAGTAATGAGTCCCAGTGGAACACAAGCACTGGCCGTCTTTGTTGTAGCTATTGATCTCCTGATGTGATTTAGATAAGGGAGGAAGAGATAATGGCATTGATTATTCTATTTAGGAGCCAGACTGAGACTAAACTCAAGTATAATATATAAAGAGGAAAAATCCACACTCAATCACTCCTTGTCTGGTCTTTACTGGGCAATGCTAGGTGGTCACGGCAACAGGAACACATATCTTAATAAACATGTGGGGTTTGGTTTCTGGGGCAATTTGATGTTAATGAATGTATGCCATTACTTTTTCCTTTTTCTTTTTCTCCTAATGAGCATGCATTGTTTTCATACAGCAAAGCAATGGCTGAATAGGTTATTTTCCTGCAAACGAAGTTGACAGAATGCAGTGATGGAGATCTCCGGCTGACAGCAGGACATGAATAGCTAATTTTACATTACAGTCCTTCATTGTAAAGGGTAGTCAGCTCAAGTCAGGTAGTTTATAGAGAAGAACCTTAAAAAAGATTATGAATGTTCATGCCTATTCACAGCAAGATGTAATTATTCTGACAAGCTTTAACTGCAGGTCACCTGGAGACATGGATTAGAGCCTTGGGCTTTGCCTTGGAGCTAAAAAGAATCCCCGTCGCTTTTAAGAGCAGACACCAGTAAGATTCAGAAGCAGCTTAAAAAATGAGAAAAAAAAGAACTCTGTTCCCAATCTTTTTAAGGCTGCTGAACTTAAACTGCTTCGGAATACTTTAACAGGTTACAGAAACCACAGTTCTAGCAGGGGACCCCAGTGAGGGGCAAGATGGATTGGCAGACACACACTTCCCACTCTGCCCCTTGGAATGCTGTCCTAGGCCTGAAACCAACACGAACTTGTACCTCTGTCCCCGCAAGGAGGTTTCCAAAGGCCACACACTGAGGTTCTCCAACAACTGTGTGCATTTAGACTGAGTACAAATCATTCATCTTTTACTGATATGATTGATAGATCTGCTTTGTAAAGTACAAGAGAAAGGAAAAAAGAAAGATGTAGAAGCTAAAAATAAAATGAAAGTTTGTATTCAGTTGTTAGACATCACCATAAGGTTTCTGCATATAATGAAGACAATGTTTTCACCTCTTCAAGGCCCTGCCCTTCTCAATGTCAGATAGCTGCAACTCATGTCAAGCAGAGTTCAACTTGAAGTTTTTTCAGGTAAGCACATCCTATCTTTTAAAATTAAATTTACAAAGTTAAATCCACATAGCCTAAAAATTTACTATATGTTTTTCTCTCCTTCTCACCTCTTCCCATTCCTCTCCTCATTTTGGGTTTCTTGAACACAAGGCTCCTCCACAGAAAATATTCTCAGTTTTCTCATACCAGGTTTCCCTGGTAGCTCAAAGATGCTTGAGCCTCCTGCATCTGCTAGGGTAAATGAAATTAATGTTTTATGGAGAAGCTAAACAGTAGATTTGAAGCATCCAAGCCCAATGCAATTCTTAGGTCCAAACTGAAGTTTCCCTCAAACTAGAAATTTTGCTCTTCTGACATCTTTAGAGCTCTTATATCTTAGAACTCTAAGACCTTATGTCTTAATAAGTCTGCAAAAGAGTATTTTAGATTATCACAAAGGACCTGGATTTCTTGCAAGGCCTTTAACATAATCCCACATAACATCCTTATATCTAAGTTGGAGAGAAATGGATTTGTTAGGTGGTCAGTACAGCAGGTAGGGATGTGGCAGGATGGTTCCAGTGAGAGGGCTGTGGTCAGTGACTCCAGATAGAGTCCAGGTGGAGACAGGTGATAAGTGGTGTCCCTCAGGAGTCTGTCTTGGGACTGGTGCTCTTTAACATGCTTATCAGTGATCCATACAGTAGGATTAAGTGCACCCTCAGCAAGTTTGCAGATCACACTAAGCTGAGTGGTACAGTTGATATGAAAGAAAAAATGTGCTCAAAGCCAGGTTGAACAGAACCCTAGGCAGCCTGAACTAGTGGTTAACAAGCCTAACTATGGAAGGGGAGCTGGAACTGGATGATCTTTAAGGTCCCTTCCCACCCAAGCTATTCTATGAGAGTCTGTGGATAGTATGATGACTTGAAAATCTTTCTGTATTGCACTACAACAACTCACTCAGACACAAAGATGACTCACATCACTACTGAAAGCACTCAAAGTTTGCTACTTGCTCTCCCATCACAGTCAATGAAAGACAGAACAGACTGAGAATCACTGCTTGCACAGACAATTGCAAAACTAGTGCAAATACATATGGTAGGTCCTTGAGTAACTATGACATAAGAAAGCAGGAAGTAGTGAGAACAACCACCCTGTACTGGCAGAAGCACAAACTATGATGCTAAAACAGTGCTGGAACGAGTTATCAATGTATGTATACCTCAAATATGAGGAACAGACATAAACCCAACTAAGTCAAAAGATTAATCCAAAATTCTCTCCAGTGATATCTTTATTCAATTCTTTTTATTTCTTTTCTTTTTTTTCCTAAATGTTTCAACTGTTTCAACACTTTTTCTTTTGCTCTGTGCTGGATTTTACAGACTTAGATAAATTATTAAATAAATAGTAATTAAAAATGTTTCCCGAATCATTAACACAAAAAAATGTACTTCTTTCTACATTTTAGAAATAAATCCATCCTTTGCAGCCATATACCCTACAAATTCTGATACAACACACCCATTTATACCACAATTCTTAGCCACTCATAAGTCAAGTTACTCTATTTTCTGTATAAATTCTCAAAATAAGACAGCCAAATCTTAAAGAAAGCAACTGTTTCTAGTAACGCATTTTGGTAAATGCCTTCCAGCAGTTCTTTCACTTCATATGAAATGACCTCTTCTTTCTTCTTCTAAACTTGCAATACTTTTGCAAGAACACTCAGATGTACGGTTAAATAGATAATGGCTATCAGCTCAGTGTCAGTTAACAAAATTAACATATGCCCTATCTTCTGCTTAATTGCCAGCTGAATACACTTTCCTCCAATTCTACTCTGTGCTACTGAAATTATACTGAAAGGTACCATCTGATGATAATTCACAAGTCCGGATAAGTCTTCAGATTAGTTACATGGATGGTTAATATTTTAAAATCACTTCTGTTTTCAGGCAAATGACCAAGAGTTACAAGAGAACTTCCTACTTCAGAATAGTTGCAATTTTTGAGCAAACAGTAGGAGCTCTCCATTACCAGGTATTAGCCTGTCTGCTCCTGTCTGGACAACTAATGTACCTTCACTTTTTTTTTTTTGTTATCAGTTGGGTTTAATTGGCAAATACCCTTTACATCAATTCCTTTTGTTTAATGTTCCAGTTCTTTTTAGTTTCTAGGCAAGCTAAACAAACACTGTATCCCGCTGTAGAAATTGCTTTAATGCAATTCCCTTGGTCCTGCTTTCAGGCAAGCTAAAGTCAGTGGAAATAACAGCGTTCACGTGAGAAAAGGTTCTGACCAAAATGATACTAAACTATGACATGCATTTTTAAATGCCTGTTTTGTTTTCAGGTAAATTATATCAATTCCCCTAGAATCTTTTCAATGCAACATGAGCGAAACCATCATGTTGTGTACAACAACCCCAAACCTCCACAGACTAGTGTTTATGTTAAAGAGAAGGCAACCTCTTAGGGCAACCTAAGAAGTGCACTTTTCTCATATTAAGAGTTTTTGAGAGAGAGGGAAATCATCCTAGAATACTGTAAATTGTTTCCACTTCTTAATCTCTCTCTGTAGTAGATAATTGCTTGCAAATAGGATGGGAATAACCAGCTGACAGACATTCAGTTTCCAAAGGAACCATATTTTTAGCTTATCATAAAATGACCACTGAATAATTGCACTGCTGACGTTTCTTGAAACTTAAAGGCCATATAAATGACCAGATCTATAGAGAATATTCTACACAGTATACACACATGTGGGAAGGGCAATCACAAGAGAAGATCACAAGACATCATGTCTTAAGTTTAATAACCCATTTAATATTGCCTTTCAATTCCATTTCATGCTCAGTAAAGCAAGAATAACTGAACCTTTCACTGATGTTGGCCTTAGATGAACAGCTTTTGTTTTGATGGCTTTGGTTGTAATGCCTTATCAAGGATGACAACTGCCTTGTAGTAAGGGCCAGTGCTAGTGTTAGAGGAACTTTTTTTTCAGCACCTGAATAAGGATATTTCTTTAATGGACTATTTTTCTTAACTAGGGTCACGCTAGATGCTCATGTGCCCAGGGGACAGGTATGACACGCATTGCTTTTGTCCTCTCCCCAGCACATTCTCTCATCCTTCTCACAATGAAATACAGTGCCTGCAAATGGGCAAGGGGTGAAAATGCGTGACATGCTGAAGCAAGCAAAACACAGCGAACTGTCCCATCAGAAAGGTTAATGGTGAAAAGAAGCAAGACATCTAAACTCATGACATGCTAAAAAGCTGCTTTAAAAAGGTTAATGGTTATTGCTCCCAGTGCTTGCTAAAAGAACAAACTGTGCTGGGACTCAGCCAACCAAGAGAAAAGAATATGAGAAGAAAGAGCAATGGCTTGAATCAAAGATTACAAATTGAACCCCAACCAGAGCAGACAGCAAAGGTTTATAACTCAGTTACGAACACAATACTACATACCATTATCTTATATTGCTCATAAACAAAATCATTTTATCCGTAGATTAGGAGAATCGTACAGATTTTTTTATTTAAGGCCTATCCATACATCATAAGCAAGATGACAAGTCACTAATTCATCAGAAAATTCATTGCAGCTGGTTTTGCAGTATAAATTGGCTCCAGCCATGCTACCCTACAGCCTTTAAAGAATGGCAGCTGCCATGTTTGCTTTTTCTCTTACATACTCTATTGAGAAACCTTTTTTTCCTCTCAAAGCACAGCATTTGTTTTGGCCATCCCTTATTTTCCTTACTATAATCCACTCGATGGAAAATTCAAGTTAATCTTAGTTTATAGCAGTAGAAATATGAAAAATAATTTTATTTGCAGACGTGCTGCCTAGTTGCAGCATCCAGCAGTGTTTGGAGACTTCGTGTTCACACTGAAGACAGGGCTGATCTATCAGAGTGTATATATATTTATTTATTTAAACTCAAAATTCTTACATGGCATGTAATTACATATGACTAAGTAAGCCACAGCTCAACCTCAATTACATCAGAGATGTGCAGAGAAACTGCAGCAGTCTCAAAGAAAACTATTTACCATTACCAGCACAGGCAGGTAATTTTCATAGAAGTCACGCAATCATGCAGGTTTTTTGTTTGTTTGTTTGTTTTGAATCCTCATTACTTTCACAAAAGAGAGATGACTTTTTTTGACTGTGTGTGTATTTATTTCAGTGCTTTTCTCCCCCTTTCTGCAATCATATTTTCCTCAATGCCTTTCCCATAGACGCTGCTTTTTTTTCCTTGTCCTCCAACTGGCTTTGCACTCCTGGGAACAGACAGCAATTAATCGGACTGCATGTTCAGTTTTTCCCAAAATGTGATGGTGCACTCAGTGACATGATTGTGCAATACTGCCACAAATTTTCCCCTAATTTCTGTGCAGACTTGTAGACGCCATCTCTACCAAAAGGTGGTATAGGCTACAGAGAACAACAAACTAAAGATGGTGAATATGCACCAACTCAGAAAGAGGAAGGGTGGAAGTTAGGCCATTCTTTACATTACTTTGCCAGAGGCTGTGTTACTCATTCTTTTGACACAATTGCTAGTATGTGCTGTGAGAAACATAACGTGTTAAAGGGGAAACAACATTTGTGAAGCTGATTTTAAAATATTAAGTACAATATTTGGAATACTTAAAGGAAGGTTACGTACAACAAACTTCAGTTTAGAAAACAATCATTCACACAGAAAAATATGCTGTTTGAGCATATGGATAACATGACAACTGCTTTCTCCCTGCAGTGTGCTAGTATTGTTACTATTAGCAAAAGTACTAGGCTCTTGCCGGGGTGCCACCTTGGAACTTCATAAGCAACACAGGGAAGAGAGGCTTTAAGATGCCATTGCAGCTCTACAGATGTTTTTAAGGACTTTTTTTAATTTTAGCTTCTTGTTATTCATTTGTGCTGCTACCTCAGTCTCTATAAATGGCTTCAAATTATGGCAGACCAAAGTCTCACCTTTTGAGAGCCATATACAAGCATATATGTAGAAAGAAATTAAAATACCTACTAAATACCTAAAATAGCTGTAGGTCTGGTAACATGATAAATCTCCCTCACATCTAACCTGTGCTTTTGAGAGGTAATCAACAATTCTTATTTACTTACTATTTACTCTGAAGTAAAGCAATTTTCCAACTAATTTGTAGAAGCAAAAGGAAGATTATGAGAAGGGATATTGCTACCTGACCGTATGCAGCCATTAATACTTCACATCTGCTCTCATCATATGGTAATTGTTCAGCAACCTCAACTATATCAAATGTGACAAAACACCTGTTCTTAACGTTGTCCTAGTTCTTTGATAAATGGCCTGGACTGTTCAGAAAAAAAATACGATCTGATATTTTACTGAAGCCCTTTCACTTCAATAGTGAAAAACATGGAATTAAACCAATAGAGAGGAGAGGACAAACTTAAAACCTATCTTCTTCAGCAACAGCAGTATCTCCATTTTGGTAAAATGCATTTTCAGTAACTGCTTTGTCACAAAATTGAATTCAACTCCTGTGCAGTGCTATTATCTCCATGCTGCGTGACTGTAGGTTTTCACATCATTTCTTATATCCTCTTGGAAACATAGAAATATGTAATTGACTGCGTGGTTATATTTTGTGAATCTTCCTATTTTTCTTCAGAAGTTTACTAGCAGTGCATATTATGCATATTCAGCATTATATATTCTTCAAAGTCAAAAGTTTTAACTAAAACACACATGAGATGATTGCCGCTTACTTTGCAAATTGGAAAGAAAAGCTGTTAATTCTGATAATGTCAACAACAAAAGAAAATGTCATGGTGGAAAGAGGAAAACAAATAAGAGCTCAGTGAGAAGAGCATTCAAAAGAATTATCTGAAATCATTCCATAGTTTGAAGAAAAATGTTTATATATTTTCAGACAAAAACTTCTTCAGATTTGTAGAATTGTTTATAAATCCAGAAAGGAAAAAAACAAAACAATGCCAAAACCAAATGATTTTCATGACTGTCATCTGCTTTTGCACCATTAGTCATATATTATGCACTTCAGCTGGATGTGGTTAACATTTGGAAAAATAAGCTCTTCTAAGTGAGGGATCAGAGAAACAGAAATTACTGTACAACTACAAATGTAGCCCCAAAGCGATGCTGTTTCTGTGTTGAAATATTGACTGCAGTGGTCATACACTGTGAGCAGTTCTGCCATATGCCAGCTCTTGGCTCGGTTCCCTGCTGTCCCCAGGAGACACCGTCAGGGAGGCAATGAGCAAGTGCATGCACAGAGGCAGCACTCTTCCTTCCTAGGCTTCCTCTGTGGTCCTTTTGTTTTGAAGAACACAATCCAAAAGAAAAATCCAGTAAAAATAAACCCTGGATATAATGCATGACTGAGGTTTCACAATGAAAGGGTTTTTTAAGAACAAAAATTACCTTACACGATATTATTATTTTATTTCACATCGAAGGTATCACTATTGGCATTGGGGAAGGAAGTTCATAATACAACAAATGAGCTCAAAATAGCTGAGATTATTTAACCTCTCCAGTTGTTTACCTAAATTGCAAACTGAAGCATGGTTTTCCTCATGGAAAACATTATAAAATATGGTCTGTTCAACAGACAAAAATCCAGTGGAGCCCATTAGGCCTACATATATACATATATATATAAATTTAATCTGGAAACAGGACTATCAGAGAATTGCTAAGTTTTCACGTACATGTGTATGTCATTGGATTTTTTTAAAATAACAAAAATAAAACCCTGTTGCTGAGAAGTCCAAATTTTCAAGAGCAAATAACCTACCTCAAAAACCATATGAAATACCATAGAAACAGGCAAATGTCTTTCGTGAAGATCCAGAGACTGCGAGGCACTTGACAATTTGAATGTGGATATTCATCCTGGCTTTTATCTTTGTTGTTTTTTTCTTAATGTTTGGATATTTCTTGAAAGTATAATATAATGCTGAGATCTTTAGGGAAAACATGCTCATCATCAAGCTTAATTACATTGACTTACGGTCTTGGCTGGTAACAAGATTTATTAATCTTTCAGATATAATAATGTCATAGATTTACTGTAGTCAATATCTCTTGTGCCAATAAATCTTGATATTGGCAACAGAAGTCAATGCCTACTTAGGAATCTTCTACGCACTGAAAAAGCATTCTGTTAATATCTGATCTGCAATCAGGCAATAAACAGTTCCTCTGACACTTCATTCTGGCAATGCAATCTGTTTCATTCAAAGAGGAAATTTCTTTTCAAGTACCATCACTTATTTAGGTAACGATCAGCTTTGTTGTGTATAGCCAAGCAGAGAGGGACAAAAACAGTATTGCTTTTATGCCTGAGTAGGGGGGTGAACGGTGCATTCTTCACCTTAAGCAAGGTGGCTAGCACATACACACAGAATCACACACAGTGGCTCAGGTTGGAAGGGACCTCAAGGAGCATGAATCTCGAACCCCCCTGCCACAGGCAGGGCCACCAACCTCCCTATATAATACTAGACCAGGCTGCCCAGGGCCCCATTCAACCTGGACTTGAACAGCTCCAGGGACAGGGTATCCACAACCTCTCTGGGCAGCCTGTTCCAGCACTCTCATAGTAAATTACTTCCACCTGACATCCAACCTAAATCTTCCCTCCCTCAACTTAAAACTATTTCCCCTAGTCCTGCTGTTATCTACCCCTCCAAAGAGTTGACTCCCCTCCTGTTTATAGGCTCCCTATAGGTACTGAAAGAGGTACTGAAAGGCTGCAATTAGGTCACCTCGCAGCCTACTTTCCCCCAGGCTGAACAAGCCCAGCTCCCTCAGCCTGTCTTCGTACATGATGCATATGATGGTGCACCATTCCCGACAGTTCCTTACAAACCTTACAAGGTTTCTGAGTCAGTTGGTTAGCTTCTTGGTTTATAAAAATATTTTTTCCAGAATGATGTTTTGAATGTAGAATACACTTGTAAAGATTTGGAAAACAAAATTTATCTGCATACAATGGCCAAAAACAGAAGGAGCAACCTTTTTCATTTGATAACATCCAAACTCCAAATTACCAGTAGTTTAGCTGAAATCGTATTTGTTAGTTGCAATTATATTTGCTTCAATGATGCTGTACTGCACATCCTCTATGCCAACTGTGACATTTCAGATGCAAAATAGAATAATAATAATAATGAAAGGTTCCAAATGCTTTTAAGTGACTTCTCTAATAGATTGTTCATGCTCTCTTTCTATTTCACCCCTGCTAGATTAATCCTTCACATAACTGGTCATTTATTTAATATTTTTCCTTATCATCCAACCCGTACTACATTTTACTGACAAAAACCCCCTTTATGTTAAGGACATTTCTTCTAAACATAACACAACAACTTTCTTAAAAACTAAAAAATATTGAACTTGTCAATGCACTTCAAATATTCCAATGCCAGTTTCTAATTTAATTCTACACTTACTAATCTGAGCAACAATATACAGTGAAAGTCAATGTCTTGATGGATCACTCATGGAAAACTGAAGTAATTACCCTCATTCTAATATTCCTATTTAAATGCATGAAAAAAATGATTAGCTGAAAGTTCTTTATGTAGCAGAAATGGCATCTGTTTAATATTTATGCTAATGTGAAATACCTTTTACCCTAAAGGTTAGGGGTGATGCATGAATGAAAAATGAAACCAAATAAAAACAAAACAAATAGAAATTCCTGCTACATAATGCCACCTTAATTCATTTTTTTATTTAAGTTTCTATAGCAGAAGTTAAACATTCTTTCTTGGGTCTCAGTCAATTTCCCTCAGATTTCTTTTGCTGATATAAGTAGAATCCTACTATGGAAAACTCCTGCTTACTTTTGCTGATAATACCTGTGAGACCTCAGTTGGGCTAAACCTGAAGCGATAAAGTTGCCTGATAGTCATCTTAGGATATATTCAAATCCATCCAACATACAGGTATGAGATAAGAAAGGGCTAAAATTGCCAGTGTTGTGGAACTCACCAATTGAGCCTTGCCATACAAGCTCAGCAAGGACAGCAAGAGCTATGTCAGCATTTTGCCTACCCTAGATTTACCCCAGCTCAGCCCGGGATCCACACTTCAGTGAAGTCTTGGATCTCTCTCCTTTTAGCAATTGCAATGACAAAGCCTAAAGGCGCTCATTTAAAAATGCTAAGGACCTTTCCGCCAGCTTGTATAACTGTGTTCTCTCCCTCTCTCCTTCCCCCTCACATTTTTTTTTTCACCTCTTCATTTTTGTTGAACAAAGTATTAAAACTGACAGCTTGATTCTAGTTTTCTAATAAATTTTTGACAGCTTAAAATGAGAATCTTTCAGCAGAATTTTAAACCAAAAAATATTTAAGAGTTGCCGTGTCAGAGAGAGGCTGTGTTTAGAAGTTAGAAACTCCCTCTCTTTCTTCCTCTGCTCCTGAACAAAACTGAAGATAGGACCACTCCAGCTGCACTCCCCCCTTGGTCTCTGCAGCTCACTCTCTTTGCTCATAAATGGTTCAGGACTTCATTTTTCTTTATTTTCTTTTAACAGAAGCCTACTACTTGTATTTTGTTTGATACTGAACTTGTAAACACATGAAAGCAAATCGTCTAAGTATAAACACCCTCTAAGGGCAGTTACTACAAATAACAACAAAGAAAGTTACAAACAACAAAACTGAGTGACAGTCTGCAAATACAGGGGCTACTCTGAAAGCATTTTGTTAGCCTGTGACATCAAAGGTGAAAAGGAACAAAATCCAGCCTCAAAGCTCACCTGCAGACCCAGTCCCCACCTGATCCAGGTGTCAGGATGAACATGGGTCTGGGATCAGAGACTGGGTGAAACTTTGGGTGTAAGAATAGGCTTGCCCACATGGACAATTTAAGTGGACAGACAAAATAAGATTAGAGAAAAGCTAATAATTTTTGAAAGACAAGTAAGTCTACTTCAAACTAGAGCAGCAATTATCTGAAGACTGTGTATCTTTCCATTCCTATGCACTGTACTGCATTCTCAATTTATACAAGGTATTTAATGAAAAACAAGGTGCGAGTTTTATTTAACACTACCTGAATAGGCATCTTCTTTCTACAAAGAACCACAGACTACTCCTTCTACTTACGTTTTTTGACTGTGGAAAACTTCATTATAATCTTGTTTCAATGTAGGTGCATTTGTTTACTAACAAAAAATAAATATTTCATTGAAAGCAGTTAGGAAAGCAAAGAAGAACAATAAAAAAATTCCAGATGTCATTTGATTAAGCTACTTGCTTAAATCATGACAAATTAGTACTCAGAAGAGACTGCTGCGCTGTCCATTCAATTGCCATAGTGTTACTTCCAGATACCGTCAGCCCCAAGTGCCAGCTTTGCTGGGGCTTCTTAAAACTGGCTGCTGCTTGGCTTGGAGTTGTTCATTCCTGAACTACAATATTGTCATGGTTTCAGCTGGGACAGAATTGATTTTCCTCACAGTGTCTGGTATGCTTTGACTTTAGGAAAAAAAAATGTTGGTAACGCAGTGATGTTCTAGTTGTCAAGCAGCACTGCACAGAGCCAAAGACACTGCAATTTCTTAAGATTCTCCTACTGCCATTTCAGCAAAGGGAGCTGAGTGGGCACAAGGAGCTGGGAGGGCACAGGACCAGGACAGCTGACCTCTCCTCTCATGTAACTAGTGATAGGACTAGAGGGAATTGCTTCAATGTGCACCCAGGGAGATTGAGGTTGCACTTTAGGAAATAATTATTTTTTGAGAGTGGTCAGGAGCTGGAACAGGCTGCCCAGGGAGGTAGTGGAGTCACTGCCTCTGGAGGTGTTCAAGAAACATTTAGATGTTGTACTGACACGGTTTTAGAGGGGAAATACTGGTGATAGGTGGACAGTTGGACTGGATGATCTTGGAGATCTTTTCCAACCTTTGATTCTGTGGTTCTATGACCTAAATTGGCCAAAGGAGTACTTCATACCATATGATATCGTGTGAAAAACATAAAACTGTGGGGAACTGGAAATGGAGGCAATTGCTTTTTGGAGGTTGGTGGGCATTGGTGGGTGGTGAGCAATTGCTTGTGCATCACTTGTTTTGTACATGCATTATTTACCTTTTCCTTTTCTGTCTTTATAGTTTTTTTCATCTCAACCCACAAGTTTTACTCTGTTTTTCCCCAGTTATCTCTCCTATCCCACTAGGAGGAGGGAGGGAGGGAGCAAAAGGCTGTGTGGTGCTGAGTTGCTTGCTGAGTTGAAGCACAAACAAATGTCTTGCTAAGTAAGAAGCTATGGCACAGATTCTTGCCCCACTTGATCCCTCCTTGACCCAAAAGTGGGAAGATAACACATTCCTGCTTCTAGGAGCCTATAAAAATAAATTAGCACTACAGAGACAGGAACCATTCTGGCTATTTCATCTGGTTTAACACCAGTCTCGCGACTTTTCTCTTTACTCTTACCACACATTGAATATTTTACCCCTCAAAATAGAAAACAAAGTGAAAGACAAAATTATTAATTATCCGATTAGAAAACAGTAGCTCAGGAATTATCATATTTTAACACATATTGGTTAGTAAATGTAAGCCCTCCGTACATCCTGGATTCATTTTGAGCTTCTAATCATATAATTTCAAACTAAATGCTACACACAATACTGAATCACAAAATTATCAAATAATACAGGCTGGGAGCAACTTCTCAATGTGACCTAGTCTAGCTCTCTGACCAAAGAAAGGACAGCTCCCAAGTAGACGCAACTTCCAAGCTAGATCAATTTGCAGGGGACCTTGTTTAGTGAAGTTTTAAAAATCTCTAATGATGGAGAGAATAACAGTCTCCATGGGGCCCTTAACCAGTACTGAATCCTCACAAAGAAGATTTTTTTCTGTATGTCCCATGAAACATCTGCTGCCTCTCGTCCTTCCCCCTGTGCACATCTGAGATGAATCCAATTTCACTCTCTAAAAATCCACCTCCCTGCTTGTTAACTGAAAACTGCAATTATATTCTGGCTTCCTATATTGTACTCCCTAGTCTCCTAACCATTTTTAATCACCCTCTGCTTTTCTGTGCTTTTCAGTATTATTCTTGTTCCATATTTGAAATGGAGTGTGATTAAGAAAGTCACGGCTGACTTCTGAGCAAATAGCTCAGAAGTTCTCCTTTGAATTTCAGTGTCCTAGAAGCAAGACCTTGAAGGGCAGAGCTGTTTGATCTCTGTAATTAGCAGAACTCCCTGTAGAAATCTTAAGAAACAGTTGGGTTAATATTACATACATTCCACATCTAAATTTTATTCTTTTGGGAGGATGATGTTATTGTAGTCTACATACCATCTAGCATGTAATTTGGTGTTTCAAGAACTGCAAGGGATTATTTAATTACTAACAATGCTGTGTAGTCATCTTTGGCACATGCTAGACAGGCCCTCCTTTAAAAAGCTGGCTACATCTTCCATAATGTATATCTATTTTATATTTACTGCTATTTGCACTTTTGTCTTTTTTTTTTTAAAAAAAACAGCTTGTGCTTCTGGTGATGTGGGCTTATGAGGCTATGGAAATTATCTGTCACTTGCAGTCTGGCAGCCGTAGGCTCTCCAACACTTAACACATCCCTAGAGAGTAGGCTTGGTCTCTGTCAATTTTTTTTTTTTTTTTTTTTTTTTTTTTTTTTTTACAAACTACTTGGAATCCATACTCAAATGCTACCTTACAAGAAAAGAGTTCCTCAAAAGAAAGGCTCTCTCTTCTAGTTATTCCCTATTCTTTGGGTAGACCCCAGTATTAAGTCCAAACAGTAGTACTGTTGGGAGTAGAACATCTGTATCAAGAAAACCAGAGCACTCAGAGGTAGAAAAGAGCTAGGACTTAGCTGTGGACTCCTCAGGAAAAAAAAAAAAAAAAAAGACTCACTGAAAGCTTCAAGATACAGAGACAATGCGTCTCTGAAAGAAATGAAACAGTAATTTTCTGAATACCACAGCACTGAGAGCTATGAAAGTGCATGTGCTAACTAAGTATGGGTTTGTCTATAAGCTGTAGTGAATACAAAACCACTCTGGAGAGGATCTGTCTGTATATCTGATAATGTGACATTATGTATTTACAGTATTTCCAGACCTGACATTTACAAGATCACCAAATAGTGATTTTGTGAAGAAACCAACCCCTCCTGACTATGGAGGGAAAAGTTCAGTAAAACTGATGGTGCTGAGTGGAGAACTCATTTCTGCTAAGTTATTAAGTTAGTAAGTTATTAAGTGCAGCTGGTAGAATACTTACTAGGTTCCGTGCTACACTGGGTTTTAAAAATACCAGTAGAAGCACACCTCAAAGCATTCATAAGAGATCTATAGAAACTGAGAAACAAAGAAACAATGCTGCTACCTAAGAAAATGTTGGAGATATCATCCAAACGATGCATTAATATTTACACACACACAGGTTGCATTTTACTATTAGATCATTACATGTATTTCTAGAGACTGCATTAACAGGAAATCACATAAAAATGCTCAGTTTTCAAAAGGAAACACAAACTAACAACCAAAGTGACCAAAACCAAACAGAAAACACACAACCCCTTGTCTAAACATGATTCCCTTCCTTCCCCATCAGCTGTTTTGCTACAACCTCTTTTCCTCTAACCTGAACATTTATTGGGAAAATAGTTTCATTTCAGCACATTCTCTAAGGTATCAAGTCCTTCACAGTGGTTTTTTTTAAAGCAAGATAAAAATCAGAAAATCATTCTGTATTTTTATGGAATTTATCACATCATCTTCTTTAGAACTTCTCTGATGCTCTCGATAAACTGTTTCAATTTGGTGAAACTGGTCTCTTGAAATACTTAGAATCAAGTCCAAACCGCTAATTTAGTAGCGCACGACAAGGTTATCCACACACCTAATTGCTACTAATTTTTGTAAGGGGATCAATTTTTATTTTTATTTATTTATTTATTTTCCATCTAAAGAACCTCATCTTCACAAAGAAAAAACTGGATTCCGTTTCACACAACATGGAATTTTTCTACTGGAAATCAGCACCCATAATTTCTAGAAATAATGTTTAATGCAATAGATAATTTTTTATAGCAAGCACTGATGTGAAAAAGTCACAGTTGCTAGCTGGCAGCTGTAATAGAACTGAAATATATAGACCAACAGAATAGTAGCAAAACGGATTAATAATTTATTTCCTTAGAGAAAAGCATTCACACTGTATTGAGCATCTCTAGAAGTGATTCTAGTCTTTGGGAAATACCTTCACAGCTCCCAAGGGAAGTTCAGTGTTCCTCAGAGATGAGAACCTATCTCACTTCTGAATCCTGGGTGTGCCATTTATGTGACCCCTGTCTAATCCTTTCAGTTTGATGTTAGCAGGCGATAATCCTGTAGATTCAATACTGACGCTACATGGTAGGTCATGTCAATCATTATGCCTACCGAGCTGAGAAAAATCTTAAAATCTGCATTTTGAAATTCAGGTCTGCGATCTGCTACAATGAATATATTTATCAGTTTTCCTGTCAGCCATTGAGTCAGGAGGATTCCTTAAGCACATTCTACCACATGCAGGTTTTTGAAGGGTTAAAAGCCTTTCACATAGGTGAGGCCGGTGTTCCATGAACTGTAAAATCAGTATAGAAGGCAATTTGGCAACAGATCTTAGGCCCTGGTTTAATTAAAGTTGAGCTTGTTGTGCAAGTAAACGGCACACAGTTGGGATTTTCTCTCTGCATAATTTACACATCTCTCGTTGGCTTGCTCTCAAAGCAACAGAGACTAATTCTAAGGCAATCCTTGCCTGGTTTGATTCAAGGGTCAACTCACTGGAATTAAAGGAAAAAAAAATAATGCACTGATATGTTTAGGAAAGCTTAGCTCAAAGTTTCAAGAGCCTGCACATTGCTTATTGTAGTAGGAGAAATGACATTTGGTTTGATATTGTATAGTGGGACAGTTCCAGCTTCTGTATACAAAACAAGTAAATGGTTTACTAGCCTTATTCTATTTGATAAAAAATGCCTATCGTGAAGAAAAGTATTGTAACTACTGATTTTTAAATTACTGCGGCTAGAGATTGTTGAGTGATTACTTAAATGTAAATAAAAAAGCTACTTCAAGTGCATTTGTACATTAAAAACCTCTATGTATCGAACTGTACTTTTCATATTTTGTGTTAATTATAACCTTGGACTCCAAGTTCTCCAGCAAAAAAGCTTCTGAACCTATATGATAGTTTGATTCTTTTTGTCTTTCTACAGAGGTAGTGAAGTCACTATGCTCTCTGTCTTCTGCTTCTTCCAGTATTTGTGTTTGGTAAGTGGCACCCCCCCTTAAATTGATGGGAACTCTTAAATTACAGAAGGTCTGTAAGTTATCTCCACTTGCTAGCAGAGAAAAGTATTTTCAAGTACTTCAAGAAAAGAAAAATGCAAAAAACTTTGAGTATAAGGTGAACCTTGTCAGGTAAAGAAAAGTTAGCCTGTAACGTCATCAAGTTTTAGACCAGAACTGTTCTTTTAAATCATTTGAGAGTCCGTGAAAAGGAAGTTTTTGAACAGACTGCAAGCACCTATATCCTTTGCTTATAAAGAATGAAATTCTACCTTTGATACAAAAGACCTTGGGGAGAAACATACAGTCGCTGTCGCATCAGGTGGTATTTCAGAGACAAGGAACATAAGTGACAGCTTTATGGCAGTCCAGATAATTCCCATCTCTTTATGTCAGCTCTGGTACACTAGCTAGCTGAAAATAAGTGGGGAGGAAGGGTATCTACCTCATTTCTTATCCCTGCTTAGCGGCACTGCTTTGTTCCTCACTGGGCTATAAATTACAGCTCAGGCCAGTGCTTCAGAAGACTTAGGGATGTCCTATGTGGCCTTCAACTTTCAACAGGTTGTGGGCATTGCCAAAAGACTGGGCCAAAACCAAGTAAAGCTATGTCTCATGATTACATGCCTAGTCTCATGTTTCAAACATTGACATAAATGCAAATGGAAGATTTTATAAAGGAAGAAAAAGCCCTGGCTTTTAAATGCCCCAGTCCTGTGTAGTACACACTATGAAAATATGCAAACAAGGATTAAAGAACTATTTAAATGCAGGTAAAGAGCAAAGCAGCAAAGCAATTTAACTTTATAAAAAAGGCTATAAAAAGAATACATCACCGAAAAAGATTATTTTTTCCCCAATATATGTGGAACAAAATCACACAAGGAATCATGATTTATAACACAATAATTGCAAACAGTTTTCGTGCATTAGATTGTTTTAACAGGTCATGGCTTTTTTTTTTTTAATGTGACTGCAGAATCTTCCTTTGATATCGACAGAACTTAATGTACAGACCTTTAGATTACTACTTGGTTGTAAAACAAGATGATTCCTCTTGCTTAAAATGAATTAATCTTACAAAGTCATTTTCCTCAAGATATAAAACATACTATTGGCATAGATCCTACTACATGTTCTTTTGCCCTCTCCTGTGCAGGTCATTGCTCAGATGGAATTTTTGTTTTCACACACAGTGACTGATGTGAACACATTCACAGACGACTTTTACAACATATTTTTCACATGGCAGCAAGGGAGTTGCTAGGAAAGGCATGTAGTTCAAGCACCATTTTAAAGAAAAACACCTCAGGAAGTGCTGCATAGAGGTAGCTTTCACCTAGGAAAATCTGCCTCAGCATATACCAGTACGATATGAATTGGCACCAAACTACAGATCCTTTTTCATAACCAACATGCTAGATCTTCATGGTCAGAATATTTCATTATTTGAGTTTTAGAAATATATATTCATAAAACAAAAACCCCACAAACAAAAAAAGAATTGCACAAAATGTTCAAGTATGTTCACATACTTGAACTACCCAAACCATGTATTGATTAGTTCTTAAAGAAAACTGCAAAATACAGTGGAGGCTAAGAAAAAATAAATACATGGAAATTTTCCTACTTCTGTGAGAAAAAGTTCTACTTTGATAAAAGTTGACAACACACTGATACTGCACCTTCAAAATACTTACCCTTGTTTAGATGTCTATTTTGGATTCTATTATTAATAGACATGAAACATGACTAGTACTAGTTCTGTCAATTATAGTATTTCTAATGCAAATCTTATTAATACCCAGTGTTAGGCATCAACGTTTCATGCCATTAAAAGTTAAAATTTCCTTGTTACAGATAGTATATATAATTGATTCCAAATCTAATAACTTTCATGTTAAAAGTCATCAACTGCATTGACGTGGGAACAACAATAATCATCAGTGTGATGGAATTTTAATGGCTTTTTTTTTTTACTTCTACATCGATGTTTGACTTTCTAAAGGCAAACAGCATACACTGATAGTCTCAGTGGTGTAGAAGATATTGGAGATCTTTTTTTAATATAAATGACTCACTACGTCACAGGTTTTTGGAATTGATCAAGCACGAGCTACTATGATTTTCTGTCTTCATTATGTACGTTCATTAGTGTTTCTTTGTAGGCTTATGTATTATAACAGAGCACAAGCAGACTCAAAGTCAGCACAAACGATTGGGACTATACAAGTACGCTGCTAAATAACACAGACCTCTAGCCTGATCATATGTCATGTCTTCCAGGAGGCGTGAGGAGAAAGGCAAAATGTCTACTAGGGCACAACTGAGGTGAGACTGTTTGGGACTTGCTTTGGGTTCCCTTTTGAAGGGCTAGTACAAATAAGGCAGCACCATTTCATGTCTTTTTCCAGGGCCACCTCTCCTGTTGGAGAAGTTGATTACTGCTGACTGTCATGCCCTCGACCTTCGACCATAAAATACTACTCTGCTGGGCTGTGACTTAGACCTCTCCCTATTTAAGGTCATGAACTGAGCTGCTTCACCTCTTCTCCTCCACCCCATATATAATCATGTCTGCATGTCTGGTAGTGATGAGGTGCCACATGTAGCAGCTTGGTGGGAATACCACCAAGTCATTATAAAGAGAATTAATAAGATCGCTGTGGACTTAAGGTACTCTAGACTTCTGTTTTCTCTACAAGCCAGAGTTCAGTATCTAACTCCTGTTTACTACTGTAGGGTCAACTAGTGATTTCCTGCTTCAATTCACAGTTAGCAGTTAAATACTATTTCACCAGAGCTAGATAGTGATAAACTGCATCTTGACTAAAAGAAGTGACATCCCTACTATGATTAAGATTTCATTTTAAACTTAACCGCATCTCTCTTTTTTTTTAGCCTAAACTTATCAGACCTACCACAGTAATTGAATTTTCTAAACACATGTTAAAAAAACAACACCTTCATGCCAATTGTTGGTCAGGTTTTGAAGTGGTTTCCTTCTGTTTTGAATAGCACGCTAATTCATAAGAAACCCCTCAAAACTAATATAATATGTTACAGAGTACATTATTATTTTGTGTGAAGAATGGCAGGCTATTTGTATTATTTCCTTACTACTCAAGGAAATAAGATTAAATCTGATGTACTCCCAAAACTGAATTTCTCGCCTGTCTCAATATATGCTTTCTGTTCTATTTATTATTTTCTCATCCAGTTTAGCATAATCTATATGTTTTCATAAACATGGTGGTCTCCCCCCAAACAATCAAACGCTACTGGAACTCTTCATACAGCATAAGCATGACTACCAATTACTGCCAATGCTCTCATATAGATTCTCCTTCCAAAAGTCAGTGTACTGTCATCAATCATTCAGTAGTTTTGGGTTACTGCCTGTCAGTTTTTCATCCATCAAAGGATATTTAAATTCAAGTCAATTGGAACTATATTTCCAAGTCGCGCTGCATATGACTTCACAGGAAATGACAGCTTATTAAATCTAGATAACTGTCTCCTACCTGTAATGACAAAAAATGCGATCAAAAGAAAGTCAGAAGAAGCACTGAGGCTACTGCTCTTCTCCGAGTGATTCTCGTAAGTTTGCTGGTGATTAACAGACTAATTCCTTCAAGCTTAATCATATTAAGAACTGACTTTACATTTCTGGGAAGAACGTTACATGCAACAGGATATTTGCTAACTTGTAACTTTGCAATTCTCATTTCTTTCCTACATTATCCAAGCAAGACTGTCAATTTTATTGAAATGCTTCACTTTCTTAAAAGCATGCCAGAGGTTACAAAAAGTTAATGTTACAGTCAGCAGTTCAAACAATTTATTTCTAATGATCCAGTATTACGATTACAATATTTAATATTTGTAAGCTTTGTTCGGTGCATTTTACACCCACAGTACAAAGTTTAATTTTCACTATGGGCAAAAAATATCCTAAGAGCTCAAGAATGAAAATCTACTAACCAGAAATTTAAGTCTGGTAAAACTATTAGCTACAGGAAGCAGTTTTTAGTAATGGAAAGCGTCAGGCAAACCTAATTTCATTGCTAGTTTACCTAAAATTATTCCGTCAGAAGCAATTTGCCTGTTTCCCCTTTAATTCATACACTTTAGGGAAGGAGGAATAATTATTTTCTAAAAAAGCACTAACACCAGACCATACTCCAGGAAAGGATGTGTTTGCACTGTTTTCCAAGAACTGCAGTGTAGGCAGAGGACATTCATGTAAAATCAAATTTGGTCAGGACATCACTAGTTTTCACTTCTAAAAACGACTCAGGCAAGGTGAAAAAATGTCAAAACTGTAGGTGATCAAACCTCAGATTTACAACTTTTCCAGCTTACTACACTTTATGTAATGTTCTCTTAACAGTCATTTATCCCCCTTTGCCGACACCAACCTCTCCTATGAATCGTCTCAAGTACCTGATAGATTTTATAACCAAGCATGGACCAGCCTTTACTGTACCTTGTCCTTTATCACAGCAGGAGAAGATGACAAAACCCTATGGATATAATACACTATATTTTTCCTGTACTATAACACCGCTCTAATACTCAAAGGCCATTTTTCAGATCAGTAATTGAAGACAAGAACAATACATCTTCCTCTGCTACTAGTCAGACACTCAACTGCCTTACATAAGGAAGAGATTTGGAATACCGTGAGGAATACCGAGGAACTCCTCCTATCCATTTTTAGGAAAGGAAAACCATCATAGCAAGTTTCACTGCAGTGCACCTGTCACCTCCTGAACTGCCCAGAACCTCTCTCCTGGATTCCCGTAAACCACAGCTCTGGATATGGATCTACCCGTTCTTGTTTTGCAGCTCCTCACACCTTGCCCTGCCCTGATACAGGGTCATTTAAGACTGTTTCTTTGAAACTGTTCTGATTGTCTTGTTTGTTTTTTCCTTAACACTGTCCTTCAGCAAAATGTCTTGGCTTGGGTACACATATGTATCTGTTATTCTTCTGCAGTTACCCCTATTTATAGCCCAGGTGTTAGCAGCTGCGTTCTTGGAAACATCAGCCAGTTACCTTAAATAATCTTCAAGTCCAAAAAAAAAAAATGGTGCTTCACTGGATTTGCTGGCAAAGGCAGATCGGTGGTAGGGTGAATAGCCAGCAGAAATGCTTTACTTCAGATGCGGTCTATTTTACCTACTAATTTTTCATTGTTATAACCTGCCTCCAGGGAGGAATAAAACACAAATCTTTTCTTCTATAGGCTGCAGGTGACATCACAACAGGAAAGAAGAATATCTATCATGACTGAGTACAATCTGGAATGATGTCTGAAAGTTTATTCACTTATATAAGAGATAGCGAATAATTTCATTTAACTTACAAAGGCCCACTTAGCTGGGTAAGAAATAAATCCAATAAGGGGCTTCAAGTCAGCTAAATTTACAACTTAGAGTTACAGAATCAAGCTCTACATTTTGTACCATTTTAATTGAACCCAAATATATTTAGTAATATCATTTAATAATATAGGAAAACCTACAACATTTAGAAAACTATTTTATTTATAACTTGCTGTTCAGTGGTCACTTGGTGATCCATCCCCAGTTAAATCAGTTCTCTTAAAATTCTGGCTGATAGATAGAAGGTCTATAAAAGAAATACTTAAATACTGATATAAAAATGTCTGTGATAAAACCAGGGGCTCTGAATTTCATGCTACCTTAATACTGCCTCTGAAATAATGGAAAAGCCATTTTCCAGCTCTTGCTTCAAGGACTCCACTAATAACATTTTTCACAAAGGACCTATCTTTTCTTAAATAAGTTATTGTGAAGTTATTCTAAAGTATTTAAAATCATGCAACTAAATTTGATCAGAACTATTCAGCCTTTAAATTCTGTTTGATGAAAGGTTTCTTAAATTATTCTAATAGATTTTACTGCAACTCGTGATGCAGCCCAGTAACAAGAATGGTATTACTAATTTTTTGCTTTGATATCACCCATGACTCTTCAACTCATTCTGTTAGTCTATCATCATGAACTAGTTTAAAAATCCATTTCTGGCCAAAGTTGAAGATTGATTTGGTGACTTCAGACAGATCACAGTCCTCTAACCTTCACCAGGGAACACACTGTGCCTCTTGATGTTTAGCAATTATTTCAAAGAAATAAAAGGGATTTGCATAGTGCCAAGATACGCTGACAGAGCTGTGCATAAAAACACATCCAGATATTCACTGCTTACCTAGAAGATGGAAAACAAGTATCGTAATGGGAAGTGCAGCAACTCTTGTCAGCAGCAATGTGTGTGTCCTGATGGCTCTGCATAGAGGACAGCCTAATCTTATCGCTGAAAGACTCATGCTGGAAATATGTAAGAGCCTGCTCACTTTCATCACTCAATTCAGTAATCCAAGTTGTTTGGGTACATTTTGGAGATTTCTAGCACTTGATACATAAACTTATTTTTAAGCCCAATTCATGAATCAAGATTTAGTCTTTGGGCCTGAGGACTAGGCTTTCTCAAAAATTATTTGATGCAAAATTATTAATGAGCTACACAAATTGCTTTTGGTGATACCAGATCCAGACTTTGTCCCGTCTTTCAGTGATTTTAAGTCAAGCTCAAGGGTCTTTGGATGTCCGTCATTAGATCTACCCAAAGAACATAAATCTGCACTGCTCTTTCATCTTCTAACTTGCAACCCACAACTGCATAGGTAAAAGCACCTTCAACTGTACTCCTCCCGCATCAAAGATTTATATCAACAGACATATGGGAGAAGAGCAGAAGCCTATGTTGTCCTGCCTCATGCTTTTTCTTGTACTGCATGAATTAGTCAGGGAGCTTTTCTCAACATTCTCAGCTGAAGAATCAATATGCAGGTGCTCTCACTCCATTTGAGCATTTCCCTCCAGAGTGTGTGGGAATGCAAAAAAGAAAGAGGTGTAGCTTTGCTCATTTCCTGGGGTGCTAATCCTCTGTGTGTATTTTTAGGTCCTTCAGCTTAAGCTGGTTGAAGATGGAAATCATCTTGATCTCTCCTGAGACACCAAAAGGCAACCTTCCTTTATACAACTCTGCTTTTATCTGACTGAACACTAAATAGCTGCTCCAAAAATGGCTGAAAAGATCTAGGAAGATTAAAAGCCCATCCTCTAGAAGAAAGTGAAAAAAAGTCTAAAACCTAAACTCTGCATTGAGACTACTTTCTAGTAACTCACAGATGCAACTCATTTTCATGAGTCTATTACAATTTCAACAACTGAATTGGTTTCTAATTTACTAGGTAAGAGGTTTACTAATTACAAATGTGATGAGTATTGACCATAAAAAAGGAGAAAGACAAAATCACCATTTTTAAAAGGATGAAAAATTCCTCTGAGATAATGACTGATATGCTTTAAATGCTCAGGAGTCCATCGCCAGACTTCCATAATTCCACACCTTACCATTCCCTCTAAAGGAGACAAGGTCACTATGAAGCACAGTAGAACAAAAACCACTAGATATCATCTTAGAAAACCAAAAAACCCTCCAGCAGTTGAAAAAGCAATGCAAGATGTAATTTATTAATCAAATCAGTTAAATACTGGGGACTAAAACATGTTAACTAATTCTTCTTCTCATCTCTGAACAGTTTGACACACAAAAACTATCTTTACTATCTTGCTGGAGTGGTTTCAAACTGATGATTTTTTAAACCATCAATAGCCTACACAACAACAGAATGTTAAAGCAACATCCTGTGATTATTTCTCAACACTGTATACTTGCTTCAGAACTTGACTCTTAATTTTTTCCCTCAGATAATTCTACAGCAAAAATAACATAAGTTTTAAGTTCTTAAACTAAGAACATATGCATTTCCTCCAGCAGCTGAACTTCAGAAATACTGAAACATGATAAAATTTCTACAGACATAACTGGTCACATTCATAGTGTTATTAAATCTAAATCCACAATGAACTGCTGGAAAAAAAAAAAAACAAACATTCCTTACTAGATTTGTTAACGAAAAGAGCAATTATAGCTATTTTATTTATTCATTATAAAGCATACTAACACATAACAGAGGTCAATTTTTTTCCTGACCTGCACAGCCTCAAGGCTTCTAGTGCACAGAAGTTTTCAGCTTATGAAGTTATACATGTATTCCACACACAGGATACAGGTACATTTGAACTTAGAAGCCCTTGAGGACTTTGGAACACAGATTTATCCTTCTCAAACAATTAGCCAAACTCACATGGCATTACTGCAAAAATTACTCATGTTTCTTATTAATCAGAGATTAAAAGCCTTAAAATGCCTCCAACATTATCAGAAGAGAAAAGCAACACGTTCCTAAAGTTTTTATGCTTGTAGGAACTACGGAATGGACATTCACTTACACATGGTTACCAGAGAGATCACAGGAAGTCGATGCCTATAGATCATTGTCATGAATATATATTGCAAGAGATAAATCTCTTAAAAAAGCATGGTCATTTCTCTGCTGCAGCCCAAAGCCCTTTAAAATATGCCTACTATCTGGCAACAATCCTTAAATTATTGAACTGCTCTGTCAAACTCATCATTTTCTTACTAATTCAGAGATGGGCAGCGCTAGGTGGCAACATGACAGACTTAGGAAATGGTCTGAGATGGATGGTTAACTATATTTTTTGCGTTACTAAAACTGATCTTGCAATAACTGAATAGTTCACTTATCAAAACACTATCAAGGATACTCTGACCTTTAAGGTGCAAGTCTTTCACTACTTTAAGAAAAATAGAGTAAAAGGTACACAGTAAACCTTTTATTTTAAGGTTGGCATTACTATCATTTTCTATTTAACACATTACCCTTTGACAAGAGAAAATGTCATTGCCATCTGAATGGTCACATGAACTATGATATGTTCAGCTTGACAAAATGACCTTTTCGAATTCTGCAGAACAACAGCTGAACAATTGTAGGAGTTCCTGCAGCCAGGGAGCGTTAATGCGGCTCTGAAGATTGATGTGGCTGGTGTTAATTGCAATTACAGTGATCTTTTATGTTTACTTTGGGGAAACTGTAAAAGCGAGCACTATATTAAAAGATCTGTGAACACTGACTGTACAAATGTTTTGACATACTATATTTAACAATTAGTTCCGTCAGGCCTGAACAGATGGCCTTTAACTCCAGCTACAGAGAGGGCCAGCATTTTCAAAGCTTGCCCTTGACCTACATTGAATTCATAGACTGAAAGACTCAAAATACATGACAGGAGAGGAAAAAATAGCCAACAGAGGAGTGCTCCCCCTAAAGTGCTTTCCCACTGTCCATAAAGGTGTGCCTAAAGATTGGAACAAACATTTCTTATATGAAAGCAAGACTTATGGCCTTTCCAGGCTATTCGTATGCTGAAATACTGATGTAAAGCCTAGAAAAAGTGAAACGTTCAGTTTTGATCCCTAAATAGTACACTTTAAAGCATAGGAAACAGCTCATTTGCTAGTAACATTCCACTGCAGGAGAGCTAACCAATAGTATTAGGAGTACTTCAAGTACTCTTAAAAAAAAAAGTCCTACATTAAGATTATTAAAAATAGCCTGAACACAAACATTTTCCCAGCACATAACCTAACACCAACGACAGAAAAAATCTGGGAATGGTAATATATAATTTATTTATAATGAATGTTATTGATTTTCAGACAAATCCATGACAGTTTCTCTACAAAACACTCAGTGCTTTCCAGCACTGCCATACAATATTTAAGGCTGCATCACCATATGAGGGAAGACTGAAAATTTCTGGTTAATAAATGATAGTACTGATAATGGAAAACATTTAATATCGTAAGGAAGCCAACAATTACCAGGTTTCTAAATAAAATATTGCTTACACAAAGTTCACTTCATAATAATCAGTATATTGAGATTTCTGAGCAGAACAACAATAATCAGATGTCACACGACACCAATTAATCCAGTGAAAATACCAACAGATTTGATTGCTGCTTTCAAATAATTGCTGGAAGCTGTTTATTGACTGAAGATGTATAATTAATGTAAGCAAATATTGCAACTGTAATTCATCATTAATAATATAGACAGAATAAATCAATTCATCTAGAAATTTAAAGTTTTATGCAACTGATTATTATTTAAAAAGCAACACAAATAAAACAACCCTCAACACAAGGAGAGCATCTGATGTAGTTCTTAAATGTATAAGAAATTCTAGCTAATAGTGTACAATTTATAGAGAAAAAATAATTTTGGCAGTGATTTCTATTTTTCAGATCTGATAATCAGGCTTATGACTATTCTTACATTATGATTTTCTTGTCTCCAGACAAAAGTCATCAGGATGACTTGGAAAAGATCACAATATTAAAAAAGTACATTGGGAGTTTGCATAATGTTATTGTTTGCTTTTTTTTTGTTGTTATATTTATTTTCAGAGCAGAAGCTTCACATCTTTTATTATTTACTATCCAAATTCAATCTCTTCTCAAACTGGTAGGTGGTATGCTCACACTAATCCAACTAGGAAAAAAGATCTCTGGTTCTAAGACTGAGTAACTACTTTCTGTATGATGCTTCAAGAAAAAAAAAAATAGATCCTTCAGCATTTCCCTTCAACCAAAAGAATCAACTTTCCATTACTGCTGGGTTGTCTATTAATGCAATCCTCATTTGCACGTAGTCCTTCCTGGCAATGACAATGTGGATACTAAACAAGATGCAGTTGCACAGACAACGTGAAACATTTTATGTCTTTGAATTTGATCTATTACTGTTTTTCTTCAGTCTCTGTGCATTATGGGGTTGGTTATCATGCTGGAACCCACAAAATTCTCACATTTGCTCTGGACTTTTTTTTTTTTTCCAGAAAATGGATACTGCAGAGGAAAAAAATCATCTAGTCTAAAGGATGTTGCCATGGTGAGTTTAATTCTGTATTTACATACTGTGTGGGAAGTCAGCATATTGAACAAATTACAAACTTTACTAGATGGTGAAATGTTCACATTTCATATTGTCCAACCTCTCAGCCGAAGAGCCTGGTTGTTATTTATAGAAGTGAACCAAACTGCACCCTAAGAGTCGTTATCCCAGACATCTCAGCTCAGGCAACTCAGTTTAGTTATTATTTTCAGAGATTACTGTTATCTATTTGTCTCAGTTCCAGACTACCTGCTACATATAAATCAGCACTGTTGATGCTGTCTATGATAAAACATTGGAAAAAGTAATCTTTAAATGAGGAAAATGATTATTGTCCAATTTCACAGTGGTGTTGTTGATATATCTATTAACATTTATATGTGCAGACCCTGTAGCAATAAAATACCATCAAAAATTCACAGGGACTTAAATCGTTCTATTTAAACTGGATTTGAATAAGGTGCAATAAAACAGGCATGGGGACTGTACATAGAGAATGATAATGAAGGAGAGGGCAGGCAGAGATACAATCTTTCCTGAATAAACTAAGAATTTTGAGGAGAAAAAAGTATATAATTACAACATATGTGCACAAGATCAAATGGAGAACATGAAGAACACCTTCACAATGACACTTCCTAGCACCAGGAGCTTTATTTTCTAGCTTTAAAAAGGCTAGGGCTTAAGTATATGATATTATACAGTCTTGATTTACTTATGAATTAAATGGCGTGTACATGCACAAACATACTCTCACATTATTGTTTCATAGCACATACTTTGTTATTTCTGTTTCACTTGCACCTGGAATATTATGTTTTATGCATCTGCCAGATGCACGATGAACAGCAGATTACAAAGCACTGTACTTAACATTTAAAGCCAGCTCACGTGGTTTTATACTACTCGCATTAAGAACATAGACTGCAGAAGTAATGCAATTTGGTATATTATTAGTGCTTTTGCAGAAAGCCTTTACTTTACCATTTTCTCCTCCTATAGCTCACCTCAAGCTGCCACTGCTATTACCTCATTCTTTTCCATAAAGCTCCCCAGGCATGGTAGAGCCCAGTTACAGAAACAAATCATAGGATAGCTTGGTTTGGAAGGGACCTTAAAGATCCCCTTGCTGCAGGCAGAGCTTCTGCCCCCCAAATCAGGGGGCCCAGTGCCCCACCCAACCTGGCCTGGAACACCTCCAGAGATGGAGCATCCATAGCTCCTACTGGCAGCCTGTGCCAAGGCCTCACTGCCCCCTGCATAAAAATTTCTTCCTAACGTGTAACTCAAAATTTCACTCCTCTAGCTTAAGGCAATTCCCCCTTATTCTGTTACTATCAGATAGCATAGAAAATCAGTCCTCCTCATGCTCATAAGCTCATTTCCAGCTGAGGAGTCCAGCAGGGTTTAGGGGGCTTGGTAGCCCAACTACCCAAAACTCTGTGCTGTCCCTAGCACACCTGTGGATGTGTTAGGCCCTATGCTTCTGCAGTTTTTTAGCTCAGCTCTCCACTGAATCTCTTAAAGTCCTTGCATACCTCCTTTCAACCTTACTACAACACTAATTTTGTTTACACTCTTAGTGTTCTAGTGAATTTCTGGAGGACAGATGCTCATTAACATATATAACGTCAAATATGATAAAGCTGATATTGAAAGGAGCCTCTAGGTGCTACCGTAGAACCAAAAAAAAACCCACCATTTTCTCTCGTTTTGGATAAAGATAGGCCAGAGTTGTTGATGTTTTATAGGCAAAGCCCCAGAGAAATTATGAATATCAGATCAATTCCCCTCCTTTAGTACTATTGCTAGTGAAGCTTTTTCAAGTATTTCCCTTTAACAACAACATCAAAGAACTAAGGAAAACAAATTTTGCATTAGGAAGTCTGTGTCAGAAAACTTTTCACTTCAAACAAGACACCAAACATAAAGCTGACAAGACGAGACATTTACACGCTAATTAGCATCAATTTCTTTACTGAATGATTAGTCCAAGAAAACGTTGCATGAATCTCTGGTTTAAATAATTTTTCCCTTGAAAAGTATTTTTCATTGTCAAAATGGGTTCTTACATTCGTATATATGGATTGCACATATTAAAATTGATTTTTTTTTTTTTAACAGATTGGCTCATGTTTCCACATTTATAATCAACGGCTGTTAAGTACCACATAAATCACAGTTTGCATATTCAAGATCAAAGCGGTTACATGTGATAAAAAAGACTAAGTCACATTTCTATGCAAGAAACAACAAAATTCTTCACAAACACTAAACAGGCAACAAAAAGTTATAGCCTTTGTTTTCTTTTAACTGGAATGCCCACCTGACCAGCAGACAAATATGCTCTGGATTCCAAACTTGCCCAAGAAGGCTCCATGACAATGGCAGAACTGCATATAAGTGCCTATTCTTTCCTGAAACACATCACAAATACTCAAATATCCCATTGCTCACACAGATGTAAAAGTTCACAAAAGCGTTACAGGTTAATGCACAGTCACCTCATGTAAATTCTTTTCTTTAATATTCATGTACGGAAGAACAGATTTCATGGATGAATGAATGTATGGAGAAGTACGAGTGATTCATTTTTTTTTCCTACAGGTTTCTCACATGTAAGGAGAAAGGACGTTTACACAGGGTAGGTGAAAGCTAACCTTAAGCAATTTCATGGTAAGGGGTCATACCTAGAAGAAATGTTGGAAGTCTCAGTTAATAGCAATTATAAGTAGGTGTTAAGACTGAGATGCTAGAACATGAGAAAGGCACTCATGGGAGTAGTTTATCTCTATCTTAACAAGGTTGTCTTGACAAAGGAGAAATGCGATGATACAGGCAGCCTATATATAATTTATGAATTCTTGGCACTAGTATCATGTTGACATGTAATTTCTTTAGGGATGACTATATATTTGTGGGAAAGAGGACCAGAAGATGCCTCTGTGGGAAAAGGATAAGGTGAAGTGGTTAACCCTAACCTAGCAGCAGGCAGGGTAACGAAACTGTCTGGAATGGAATCCAGTTCAGTAAAGTTACTAAGGTGGTCCATGAAAAAGTCACAGGTATACAATAACAGAATGCAGCTCCAACACAGCACAGGCACAACAGAATGAAAAAAAAATTAAAAGCATTTATTAGCAGGTTGCACCCTGTCTAAGTAGAGGGTCAGACAGAGAATGAGTTTAAAAAGGACTGCTTTCTGTAGGACCCTGAGGCAAATGAGGAAAAAACCACACAATGGAGATTCCTACTTTGGCATTTATTGTGTTAGTTTAAAATAAAGCTAATCCTAAACAATGTGAGCATATCCATAAGCTATTACATGCCATGCACCCCTGAAAAGTTAAATTGTAAATATGTAACGTCAGGGGGCAGAGCATCAGAGCGTGTACGTGATTTCCGGATAGGCATGAAAGTACAAACTTCTACTAAAAAACATGTGGAAAAAAGCAACGAAGAGAGAATTCTGCCAATTCATGTTACAAGAGAAGATGTGGAGCACAGCAGTCCAGTATGTGAAAACTCAAACCAGCAAACACCAGTGGTGTTAAGTCACTACAGGACTGTGGTCACTCCTCAACTTTGATGATGCAACATTGTGCCTGTGCCAGGAAAGAACAGCAACTGAAGTCAGAACTCAAAGCCACAGCCCTAAATACTTTAAAAAACACTATTTTCTGCAAGAATGTGTGGCCAACTCTTAGATCTCAATGACTGAGGAAAAGTGGGAATTACAACATACATAATAAAACAAACAAACCAAAATAAAACACCAAAACCAGAAAAGCCAGGATGCCATGTCCTAATCCATCTTCCTCTGTATTCATGTGAATCTTTTAAGATTATACCAAAAAGTAAGGATTTACTACATATGTTTATATTGCGAAAAAATTAACTTTTGAAATAGAATATATTTCATACATACTAATCAGCAAATTTGGATCTGAATTGTGCCAGTACACCCTAGTATGCTTATTTGGAGGCACTAGAATCTCTCCGCGTATTAATATTCTGAATGAGATACTGAGGATTGTTGTGGTTCCTTCCCTATTCTACTTGCCTTGCCAGCTCATATGGCTATGTGCTTGCTGCTCATTGTCTTTTAATCACTGACTAGTTACTTTATACTTTGCATAGAGAGATGTGCCTGGCTTTCTAAAACAGCTTTCTGAAAAGCAATTAGAACACTGATCACAGGATCACACAGAATAGTCAAACAATACGACACATCTATGCAAAGCACAGACCTCAGAGATGAAAGGATTATTTCAAATTAAACAATCATGATTTTTGTCTGCAATTTATACTAGCGCATTAGCGCTAGGATATTGAAAGCCTATCTTAATGCTATGGTCATAATGAGCTTCAGGACTTCTCTAGGGACACATCTGTGCCTTGGTTCCAAATCTTGAAGTTCTATTTTGCTGAATCATATCATGGTTTTATCCTCTGGTTCTTTAGGAGGCAATTAAAAAAAAAAAACACCAAAGAAAAAGAGTGTTGAATAGTTTCAAGATCAAAGGAATAGATCAAAAGAAGTCAGGTGGCATAATGCCACAATTGTTTCAAGACAACTTGATCTTCCAAAATGATCACAGTTGTCTTGACTTGCAAGGGTATATTATTATTACGACAAAATATATTGTGAGTAGGAACAGCCTTGCTTCATTCCAAACTGTTTTCAGCCTATGGTTTAAGTGTAGGCCAAAAAGCAGTCAACCTGAAAGTCAACATGACTTTCAAATCTCAGTGAAAGCCTCATCCTACTCTTGTGGAGAGAGAGAGATTTGGAAAACGTGTCTTTGGAGAGTGACTTTATTGTTGCAGATTGATTAGACAAGCAAGTGGCTAAATGCAGGCATTTAAATGGATGAAATTAAAAATCACACTATTTGTGCTCAGCTTTCACTGACAGTTTTAGAGATCCAAACTCTGAAGTCGCTTGGGGTTTCTGGATAAATCAAGTAAGGGCAGTGTCATTTATTGAGTAATGAATACAACACCCCACAGAAACACTCCCACTGTGCCCTCATGGCTGTACTGCATTTTGAGGAAATGAATGTTGAATATTTAGGACTGCATTCAGCCTTACTTTTCAGAGCTAGTTTATACCCCTCAGAAAATATAAAGCCCTATTTCCTAGCCCTAAACAAGAGCCAAAGGATCCAAGGAAGGTGTTTTTTTCCCCACTACTACAAAGTGGCATAGTTGACTAACGTATTACTCCACGTGTAATGGAAACGAATGGTGAGAGACTACACAACATCAGAGATGGAGAAGACCAGTCAAGACTGTCAACATGTAAATCATAACTACATGTTGTCAAATCACAGTACCCAGCATTACAGACAAATGTAATAAGGCTCAGTAACGCATACGTCATACTCAACTCCTCTTCTTCCCCACAGTGGCATAGAAATTAGGTGGAAATTTCTTGGAATCACTGTAGTTTTACTGATTCTAAAGACTGCCTTCGTAGTGCTATAAAGACTTCAGCTTGCTCCGTAAAAAACACTGGAACACATGCTTTTTTTTTTGCCATACAAAACTCACTTGATTTCACCCAAAGGTTTGTAAGTATGAGGAATATATCAAGATTTCTGCTTTCAGAACTGCCAGTGCAAGTAAATGAACACTTAATGTAGTATTCTGCTTTCATATGTTAATTTCAGATACACAGTTGATATATTTGAAACTTCAAGTATGAAAAGGTTAAAAATACAAACTCTACTGAATAAAAACCAACACATCTAGTTAGGCTACATGAGGTAATTAAAAAAACACAACAAAGAAGCTACCTTGTTCCAGCTCTTCAAAATACTTGTCATTACAGAAGGTTTGTTTAAACTTCAGACAGGCTAAATGTATGCCACATTTTGAGTGAAAGAATTACCTTTCCAGGGTTGCAATTACAACTGTACTTAGTTGTCATGGTAACTTGGCAACATATAGATGTTGTCAAATGAAGACATCAAGGGGCAGACAGCAATTTTCAAATCACTGTGTGCCAAATGTCATTTTGCACTGGTATATCTGTGCTCCATTAAATGTTATAAAAAGTTAAAATTGGAAAATTAACATTTTAAAACAATGTTTGAACTACAATGAGATTGCCATACTAATATCTCATTTTATTATATCATTTTACCTTGGACACTAGTCTAAGTGTCTCCTTTTTCTTACCAAGCTCCCAAAATAAAAGTACAACACAAGGAGTTGAAAGGCAAAAAGGCTGAACTACAGAAGTTACCAGGCTTTTGTGATTGCTCGAGTTCTTTCTATTTCCCCCCCATCTTTTCTTTCTGTTTTAATTGTCCTGCTATCTTGACTTGGGTATTTTCAGTCAGATGCTCTTTTTGACCTGTACTCCAACTCCTTTTGAGATAACAAAAGGAAAAAATGATCTGTAGTAAAAGCCAGAGCTGAGCCTACCCCAGTGATGTGAAGCCTGGCAAATACTCCAGCTGTGATCTATTTGTAAAGGCTGAAACAGAATCCAGAAAACAGACAGTACAAACACGGCTTTCACTTCTTTTCAATGGCAGCTCATACTGTGGTGCTGTTAGCTATATGGCTATTTTTACCTCTCAACAAGGTGCCTTTCCTCTGTTTTATATTAAGGGTTCCAACAAAAGTTTTCCAAGTTGGTGTTCTATTTACACAGGCTTCTCAGACCATGATAACATCTACACTCATTAATGCCACATCATACAGTAGTGCTAGTTTGACACAGATCAAGCATGATGATAGGACTGTGCATCCTCCATCCCATCTGACTACGTGCCAATGTTTACGCTGCAGCAGGATGGGCACCATTTCAGCATGAAGTCTACCTGAACACCAAGCAGTGCAAGTAGAAAATAGCCCCATCGGAAATTTCTTTGCACTATGTTATTCTTTCAGACTTGTTACAATTTGTTTAATAAAAGTAGCTTGTTCACCAATATGCGTGACTGAGATCTTCACCATCTAGGACTAAATTACCTCAAACCCCAGATTTACCACCTTATCAGTCCCCACCTTACTAAAGATATGCCCTGCTCCTTGAAATACACAGTGCAGAACTAAACACTAAAGACTGAGAGTGGAAGTGAAAAATTGTATCTCTCATTAGGGTAAGTAGTTAACGCATTTAGAAAAAACAGGTTTATTAAAAAGACAACAACAGCATGAGTGTTTTTCAATCATTTTTTGAAGACACTCAAAAGCATATTGTTCTGCTACTCCTAAACACAGTCAGTCACATTCAGGCTACTGAAGGTTGCAGCTAGGAGTAAAATACCAGAAGCACAACAAATTTCAGGCAAAATAGATGCAGGCACCAGTTTTTTTTTTTTTTTTTTTCAGTGGGAAATAATTTTAGTTAATATTTTTAACAAGAGCTTAAATTCTTCAAAATAGGAATAAATTTCTCTATAAAATTACACTGATTTAAACAGTGATACTACTGGCTTTGTGTTTTCAGATTTTCACTGTTAGACTACCTTAAGAAGCAGCAACAAGAAAGGTAAGCGGCACCCCACTCTATGCCATTTCAGAATTAAAACCCTTGTCTATATTCCCTCAGCAACTGCTTCAAAAACACCCACAAAAAAAACCCAATACCCTAAAGCACAAGCTACTGCACACTGCTTGTCACTTCTTAAGATTGCAGAAACTAAAATCTTGCTAAATTGCAATAACCAACTTTTGTCCTTCTCTAGTTCAAAGAAACAGTGCATGAAAATATTTCCCATTGAGAAGGAAACATACTCAAAAGTTATTAAAGCTGAACACCTCCTCCATGAGAATTTTTCCTCAGCCCAAACAAACATGACCAGTCAAGTTTCCAACAAGCTGTTTCCACACAGAAGTAGTATCAGGATTCCTATTTATTAAGAAAAAAAAGAAATATAGAACTCATAGAATGGCTTTTGTTCAAAGGAACCTTAGAGATCATCCAGTTCCAACCCCCTGTCATCAGCGGGACTGCTACCCTCCAGATCAGGCTGCCCCATTATCCTTAAAATATGAAGGAAGAACAAGCAAAAACACCAAGCCCAACAAAAACACCTCAAATTATGTATTTAAATAACTTTGTGGACTGTCTAATAGATAAAATTAATATTTTAGAGGAAGATATAATCTTACTAGAAGGAAGATCTTTATCTCTTTATCTCTTCCTAATGCACCTTGGGATACCATCAACCTTCTTTGCAGCACATTGTTGCCTCATGCTCACCTAATGTAATAACATATAATGGACACTATACTAATCACTGCAGCTTTGTACAAAATGTAAACAACGTTGTTTCTGTTCCAGTCATGCCTGAATGGAAGAGGTAACCTTCAGATATCTTCAGTTTTCTGGTTCATGTGCATTTCCACAAACAAAAGCAATTCCAATTACTAAAAGAGAATTTAAGTGTTTTCAGATAGGTATCATATTCACTTCCCTTTCTCTCCCCACATACCATACTTACAGTATTATACTTGGGTATTATGTCAATCTACACTTAAAATTACATGGAAAAATATGACACCTACATGTTAATGCCTTTCCAAGCCATTCCTTAATTTATTCCTCTAAGGTATTCAATTATACGAAGTGGAAAAATGCTTCACTGAAAGCAAGTTTGTTCTCTCTTCTCTCTCCAAATGCATTCTTACCCAGTCATATGATCATACCTACCACTTACGTTTCAGAGGACAAAAGCCATATTTTATGTAAATCCTAATGCTATTATTCCAGTTTCCCTGCTTCATAGTTCAAGACAACTAGAAGTACTGAAGGAGTAAAGTCACACCATAATAATAGGTAATAACCAAATGATTGGAGTTGAAACAGATTTAAACAGGGGACTCTGGAATTTCCAGCTCTTGGGAATGAGTCTTTAAAGTGATGCCTAGCTTTATGCCATCTGCCTCTCTTCTTTTTATCTCTTGGCAGAAGAGATAAAAACTTTTATATCTCTAGGTGTAAGAAGCATGTACTGATTACCATGAGTGATGATAAAATGTAAGAGAAGATGACAACTTTTTCACAATATGAACTTAGAAAATCAACTTGTCAAATCTGTATTAGTATCTTCTCTATCAGAAGACTTCTTCACTTTTATTTTCTCTTTTAATCAACATTGTGGCCCTGACATGCAGAAGTGTCCTTGATATGCTTTACAAAGACATCCTGGCATGGGAAGCTACATATCTTCAACACTGGACAATGAGGTACTTACAGGAAGCAAAGGAACATACTAAGCAATCTCTCAATTCACTTAAGAAAGCACCTGCAGGACTCATTTGAAGGCAGATGAACTAATAAAGTCCAGTAAAACAGTCACCAAGAGCGTGTTCTATTTTACCAAAAGGATTTGTAGCCTATTCTGCCATCTCATCCCGCAATAACACATACAGTTTAACTTACTGCTCTCATCTCACTCTCTACCACAATAAATCAGAGGTAGGAAAAGCTAGTGGAGAGTAGAAAAATAGCATTTGAAAACATGACCTTTGCACATGGTAATTGAAAACTACAAAGAATTAAGAGTGTAGAATGGACTCCTGGACACATCTATGCTGGGATCTTTGAAGCCTGAAATTATCCATTATTACAACTCTAGACTTACATAGCTGTGCTGTCAAACTGTAAACCTGGGTTCAGTTAAATAAATATAGTTCAAAGAGCTAGTATGTAATTACAGAATCAAAGATACTATACAGACATGCTATTACACTGTATACAAGAGTGCATTTTTTAGACAGCCAACCACTTGTTAGGACGTATCAGTTGCTACAGTGTTTATAAAGAGCATTTACTGAGACTGAAGTCTCTAACTAGCATCAGAGAGCAGCTGTGTATTTCCATACCAATGCTCCCACCATTAGTGTGAAAGCCACATGAGGAAAAAAAATCCAGATGTAGTTAATGAATAGGGGAACAACCATTATTGAAAACGTGATTCTCCTCTTACACCCTCTCACCATCTCTATTTTTTTTTCCCCCACCGGTAACTACTGCATTGTGGTCCAGGCTACAGCTGAAAAAAAAAACAAACTACTGACCATACAGCTTCCATGTTTGCCATCGTAACAGAAATGATGGCATCCGTGAATTCTGCATCTGGCTCAACTCATAAAACACATTCCATAAGATGCTTGTTATTCACCCTCAGATCACCAAAGTTAAGAAAAAAATTGTCTCAGCAACACAGATTTAAAACCTCTTAATGCACAATCTCTTTCCCTGCTACTTTTCAGCATAAATATTTTATCAATGCCTATGTCTTTGGAACAAGCGGTGCCTGGAGGTGACAGGAAAATTTATCACCAAAAGCCTGAGTGGCTTCTGATTTCTCAGTGTTTCTCTTTCATTGAAGAGATGCTGCCTTTGGAGGCAAGCAAAGGGCTCCAGGAAAAGCCCGGCTTTGCCATGGTGTTCACCAGGCGGTGCTGAATTGAGGAACTGGCTGTTGGAGCAGTGCAAGGCTGCCAGTTCTGAAGAGGTTGAAAAAGAACTGAAAACCCATTAAACTGCTAGCACACTTACTTTGAGTGAATGGAAAGTCCAGTATCTAGGTCTAAAAAAAAAAAAAAGCAAGAGAAAACATTTCTAGATTAATAAAAAGAACAGTAAAAACAGATCTGAAGCCATCTATATGTAGGGGTTTATTTTTTTTATATATAAACAACTTTTCAGGAGCAAATTGGGTATGCTGCCACATTACAAGGTTGTCTAGTCTATCAGCACCTAATTAAGAATTTAACACATCAATACAGAAGCATGCCACCCTGCCTTAGAAGCTTGTTTAAGCTGCATTTGTCTTAAATTGTTGCAAATCTGTGCCAGCACCACTAAACTCAGAGTGGTGAATTCTGCACTATGGAAATTAAATAAGGAGATGGTGCTAGTGAAAGCTAAAGAATAAGGTTTACAAGCACCTACAAAAGTAAGAGTTGAAACTAATCTCCAAAGTCACAGATTGCAAAAAATATTCATCTTCATTGTTCTGCACCATGAAACACAGGCATTCTTATCCTCATTAACTTTCTTTTCCCTGGCATCTTTGATAGGAATTACTTTTCTCCTACATGGGAAACACTTTTTCCCCATTTTAGCTCTTCCAAGTAAAACCTAAACCCAACAAGCCCATCACTCCCAGGTACTTCACATTCTACACTTATGCCCAAAGTCTGTAAAACCATTCAGACACCCTGGCCTTACGTACCATGAGTTCCTACCAATTGATTTGAAAATTATGAACAAAGCTTTTTTTGGACAGGGGCTATGAAACCAAGTGGAAGCCAGGAGGGAATTTTATTTAACTTCATAGTTCCCATTCAGCTTTTCTCCCTGAAGGTGAAGGCTCTTTTCCTCTTATACTCCTAGTCAGTCTTTCCAGTCACCTTTCCAGAACACTTTGGAAATCATTTGCCAGAGTAAGACACCTCAGACCGGATATCTAGGAAAATTTGGCATAGATAATGCCTAAATATGCTTTTTTTCTTTTTAACTATGGTAATATTAAAATAATAATAGAAAAGATTATAAACCTCAGACTAAGGGACCTGTATAAAGTATTTTTTTCCATTAAAATTTTAACCATGGTTTAAAGTGATACCCCAGAAGAAACAAATTGCACCTGCGTTCCCTGAACAGCATTACCACTCATAGCAGCACTTTATTATGCTTTTAAAGACTCATCCAACCTTTCTGTTTTATTTCTGTTGAAAAAAGCAGAATAAAAATTAGACAATCCAAGTCCTCCTGACTCCATTTTAACTTGAAGGAAAACAATGCCTTTAATTTTAAAATCCTGAACGGAATTTACTGTTTCAGAGTAATGAAACTATCAAGAAGAGAACTGTACAAATACATTGCCCATCCTGTTCAGATGCTGCTGTAAATTAGGCTTTGACATAGCTGCCTCTATTTCTCTACGTACCCTCCTTACATATAGTGGTATTTGTTACATGTGAAGGCTACAGTAGAGTGAAAACAATTTGGGCTCCCATCACGTCAGGTTTGCATAATGTATAGTTGTCTCCACATTACCATCTTAGCACCATTAGTTTTATGCTTTAAGCTCTAAGCACAGGCTTTAAATCAGTCTCTCCTTCCCTATTCCCTCTATTTAGCTGTTGCTCTGGATGCTGCTTGCTAAATCATCTGAAGCAATTCTGATTACAAGTGATTACACAACGTAACACCAGTCTAGAGCATAATGTCTGTAAAGTGCAAAGTGTAGGTGCAGAACTTGTGAACAACAGGGCAGGTGGAAAGCCTCAGATACAAAGACAACCCTAAGTACTGAAACTGCGGGCTTTTTTTTTCCCCCTACTAAAAGAAAAGAAAAAATGAAAACAGCATGAAAACACAAAATCCTCTGAGGGGAAAAAATGAGAAGAGAAAAAAGCATCTCAACAGAAGAATTCGTAGCTTTAAAGATAGAACGTGTCATATAAGTTAAATCCCCAACTGCAGTAGGTAGGCACACAAGTAAAGGGCAGTTGTCAAAATTGCTGACATCAAAGTAGGGAAAGGAAACTAAAAACCTGTGTATTTGGAAATGCCACCAATATAATCTCCATATCACATCTGATATACAGTTTAAGACATGCCACATAAGGTTAAAGAGAAAAAGGCACATGCAGTGGTTTAACCTAATACCGGAAATGTAGCAAAGACTCAAATTCACTGTAGCGTGCAACATAAGATGACATAATCATTACCTAATATGTACTGGACTGTATTACTGCATGACTCCCTTTGACCTCTGAATCCAGTTCTGTCTAGAAGTGTGGTGGAGTTTAGCTGCCCACCAGGGCAAAACCACCACAATTTCCTATTGATAAAATGATAAGAGCTGAGTGTATACAGCCACTTCATTGAGTATTTTATATAGACCAAAATTATGCTACACTGAAAACCTCACCACCTCCTGCAAGCAAAGCTACAGATGTCAGAATAATTTTAGAAGAAAAGGCTCAGGGTTTATATGAACCTTAAAATCTATGTTGTACACAATCTTGTTTGATCTTCCACAAGCGTTGCTTTCCTTCCTTATGATCAAACAATACTTCTGAGAGCACTGAAAACGTACTGCTGCACTCAAATTCTTTATAACAAATCCTTATAACAATTTTCTACTGTTCCATATCATGTTACAATTTGACATCTCAGAACAATCTGTTTTGGAGATGTAGTATTACATATTTACCTCCAGATTGACTTCATTTAAAATTACACGATGGGATAATTCAAAATATGAATGCAAGTAAGATACTCAGCGAGACCTCCATAAGAGGAGACTTGCACTTTATCCATGTTCAGTGCATGAGTGATGTTAACAAGCAAAGCAATGCAATAAAAGTAACACACCAGTATCGTATTTTTAAAAATTAATACTAAAGGAAATACAATATTCTAAGAGCCCAGCCCAAGTAATAGAAAACAAACTACAGATCAGAGAATAATTCACCTGCTTTTTTTGCCCCTCTTTTTGAACAAGATAATTCAGAGTTCTTTAAACCAAATCCCAAGTAGACTTCAAAGAGGAAAACAATTTGATACTTCCAGTTCAGTCACAGACTTCACTGTTTCAAGCTCTTTTTTTCCTAATCTTCCTTACCCTTAAGGGAGCAACAGTGAGAACAGCCTGGCCTGCTGCCATCTGACCTACTACTTTCCTTTAGGAAAGATGATGAATAGCTGATGCAAAAAGCTTATGTTGCACAAATAAACAAACGTCTCCATGAGGCATAGGTATTAGCAGACATTTAACACCTGAGCAGCCACCACAGCCACACTGAAGGGAAGGAAGATGCATTGCACTGCACTGATACACAGAGTCCAACACAGCGCTACATGCACCATGTGGCAGTGTGAAAACTGGGATCTGACCTACCCCAAGAAATCATCCGTGTGGTTTTCAGGATGTACTGCTCTCACCTGGGCGATTCTACACTATGTAACCTCCACTTGACTGGAGGAAAGGTAGAGCAACAAGTATCCATGGTGTTCTAAGCAAACTTTGGAGAAAATAAGATTTATCTGCAAAAACCACACTTCTTTGCAATTACTGCTGCACTCTTTTCTAAGATGTGTATTCAACTGCATTAAGATGGCCTCGTTTCTTCTACAAATATGCATTCATCACACTTAAACCAGACGTCATCCATGTCAGTGACAGATAGATCTTTCTCTGAAAATAACGTTTCGCACCACATTCCAGTGGCTTTCTAACCACATAATGCATTTCCCTGTGAGAAGCATAAATAAACGTCTGACAGAGAAGATAAAGTCAGCTATCACTTCAATTTACAGAACTAAAGCATACCAAAGATCACTTTGTTAGATTTCTGAGCGGAGCATGAATATAAATTCATTTTCAGTGATTCATATCTGCTGAGCACAAATACTGTTAATGAAGCTGAGTTTTGTTATCATTTTTTCTGATATCTATTAGATCTGATGACATAGCTCACTAAAGTGCAATATCTTTGACTCAGAAAAGAGACTATGGTTTTCAGCATGTTACTTAATGTATAACACTGGTAAAATTCTGTGCTGTTTCTGTGTTTGGCCTTCTCCTGATGGAAGCAAGTTAGAAAGGAGTAATACAGGTTTGAAGGCTTTGTAATGCTTCAAACACAGAATGGGAAGATTCAAGAGAATTCCTTTCTTGAATAGTTATGTAGCTATTCAGTGGAACAGGACAGGCTGAAAGGATTTATAGCTTCTACACAACTCAAATGTAAAACCAACCAAACAAACAAAAACCCCACACAAACAAATAAAAATAACCCTCACAATGAACACACTGATTCAAGCTGTTCCGACATTTCTGCTGGTCAGAGCATTTCCCCTGAGGGTAAAGCTTACAAACCTACAAAGCACTCTCCAGAACCTCTACGACGTGAAATGAAGCAGTATTTAAAGCATTAGCACTACACACTCCCTAGCCTGTTCATTTTATTGTATTATTTTCTACTATCATCATTTGTTTGTATTCAGTGTGGTAAGAGCTCTGCCACCTTCCTTGGTCAGTCATTTTATACAGGCTGCTAAGGCTGGAATTAGGAATTTGATGCCTTTTCAACCCAGTTCTCCATATAATTAGAGAGGACATACATTTTACTCATCCAAAATATTCTTAACAGTCTTCAGATTACTTACAAATGCATTGGTTATTAATCTATGTCATTTACTGTCAAAACACTCCAATTCTAAATGGATTCAGTTATTAAAAAATCAAGTACAGATCTAATAATTAATACCTACAACTTGAAAACAAGCAAATATAACATGCCTGCCTGATAACTATGTATACTTGAGTCTTACAAACAAGTCCTCCCAACTCTTTTAGTAAACCTATAGGCAGGCAAAAACTAGTTCAAAAGCAAGAGTTCAGCCTCACTCAGCAAACCCATTCACAAGGTTTTTAAGGACTGAATCAGTATTTTACTGAAATCAGGAAGCACAGCAGCAGCAGAGTTTCAGAAAAGACTTATTCAAGCTGACGATTAAGACAGTCAGATACCTAACAGATGAAATTTCTGCCTGCAAGAGAGTGATAGCACTGGTATGGACTGTACTAAGTCATTCAGAAGAAGGTTAGTCAGATACAGTATTCTTCTCACATTCTTTTGATAGGTCACACAGGATTTCAGCCTACTATTGAGACTTTTCAGTTTTATTCCTATCAGCAGAAGGAAGTATGAAGTATGCGTAATTTACACAGATTTAAATAATAGAAATTTAATTCTGTACTTGATGAAATGCTGAAGCATTGAGTCACTTCTGAAATTTCAGGTGTGTAGACCCAAAGAGTACTAATAGGATACTAATTGCTTAATTGAAGTTGGCACTGTCAGTAAAGGGCACTAAATGCCACTGCAATTGATCCATTTCAGTTGGAACAACAATCTTTACAGATAAGAAGTGACATCTCAATCATTTAATTCTTCTCTATACAAATTAATCATATCTTGTTGGAAGCAAACTCAAGAGAAGTAGATAAACATCTCTGATGCTGAAGGACACAAAACAGTGAATATCTCCAGAGCACATAAAAGAAGCAAATACCAGTTTACTTAATAGCACATCCTTGGGAGGACAAAAAAATAAATAATGAAAAGTAGAAGTCTCTTAGCTGCTGTTTTCTTGTCTGAAATAGCTTACAAACAACCGATCCATAAATACACCCTAAGCACCCCCACCCACTTCTTACATGTAAGAGTGTGCAGCAGAACCACTGATTATCAAGGAAGCCTTCCTTAATAATCAAGCCTACAGTCACTCATAACTCACAGATAGCTTTTCCTCAACTAGTGAGTTGCTGAAATTATTTCTAGATGACACCCAAGGAACTCCATGAGAAAAATAGAAAATGCCTAGGATTGATATGCTGCCAACTTACTAACTGCGTTGCTCACATAGAAGCTGCAAAAACAGAAGTGTTAGGCAGCCAGGTGCCATATATGGAACCACAGCAGCCCCATGCAAGAGACTACCTCCAGTTCCATAGCCCACATGCAGAGGAGGGGAGCTGGGAGCAAAACCCCAATATTCTGAGGGAAGGGAGAGGCCGTGGCTTTGTCACAGAATCATAGACTGGCTGGGGTTGGTAGGGATGTCTGGTTCCCTCTGGTTCATCCCCTGCTCAAGCAGCAACACCCAGAGCAGGGTGCCCAGTACCAGACCATATCCAGGTGTCTTTTGGAGATCTCCCAGAAGACGACTCCACAGCCCCCATGGGAAACCCATGCCAGTGCCTCCATTTCATCAAACACTGCAGTGAGGCAAACTGCATTTCAAGGTAGAAAAAAATCTTGACAAAATTCCAAGCCTAGAGTCCCAAGTTCCTTAAAAGAGAAAAAAAATTACGTCTAATTTTCCAAAATACTATTTCACAACAGAAATTACAGACCAAAAGACAGAGTTAGAAGTTGTGTTTCTTGCTTTTCAGTAAAGTGCAGGTTGAATCAAAGATGCAGAAATGTTTGCAAGTAAACAAGTTGACAGAGAAAAGGTCAGATCACAAAGAAATAAACCTACTGAGACTTTTCCTTGTCACTAAGATTCAGCAGAGAGCGCAGTATCTTGGGAACAGAGGAACATACAGTCATGGAGAGGAAATCTGCCAAGAACTAAGTGAAGGAGGGGGGGGGAAAAAAAAAAGAGGGCAGATTCCAATTATGTTTGCTTCCTTATTACATTATTTTAGTTAAGCTGAATGTTTATTCTGATACAAAAGAACATCCTTCTTTCAGGGAGATAAGTCAAATGTAGTCCACATTACTTTGGCTACTTTTTATTTCTTGCCTTCTCTAAAAATATGTGGAAATTTCTAAAAGACCAAAGTTACTCTGTTTATGTCTTCAAAACTCTGATATTTATTATATATACAGATAAAATGACCTGAGGTAGGCATCATGAGCTGGTGAAAAAAGTGGCATGCACCCATTCATGTTATTTATTCTTTACGTGGCTTGCAAGAGAAATGTTAAATGCATGTGTAAATAAATTTATAAATACTTACACATTGCCTTAAAGATTACAGCCAGGAATGTTCTCACTCACTGACAGACCTTCCTGAGACCTATATCAGACAGACAGATGAGAAATGGGCAGCCCTGTTTTCTCCTTCACCTCATATGAATAATATTCCCTTTCTTTCTCTGTTCCTAATTCCTCTGCTTCTACCTTCAATTACACCTCTAGAAGCTACTGTCAACCAGGGAAGGAAGAACAAACAAAATGAATTAATCTGTTTATGGCTGGATTAAATTGTATGGAGGGAAGATGGAAAAAGTTTGGAGGTGGTCATCACCTCATATTTTTCCACATCACTTATGAACCTGTAACTCGTAACTCAGAGGGAGACACTGACAGGCAGCGCGCTATCAGAGTTGCTGTTCCATCTGATTCCAGAAGGTAAATAATGCAGCAAGGTAATGATCTACCAGTTACTCACAAAGCTGAGAAATAAGAATTATGTAGCAAGAATTGTGTATAGTCTTCTGGTGAACATGCTGTTGATAATAATTTGTTTGAAGAAAAATAACAGAGGGATGATGGTGTTTCTTTTATTGGAGGTGTTCGTATAATTGGTCATTTCCAGCAATTAACCCAGAAGCGTCCTATTTTTCAATTAGACAAGAATCTCATTTGTGCTTTCTCAAAAACAATGGGATATTCTGCTCCCTGTGGCTATCAAATGGTGCAAGGTTAATCTTACTTGTCCCTGCAAAAAGATGTCACTCATTTTCAAACAAGTTGCCAGATCTTCTCTGCAACAGAAGAAGGTAAAAACGTGTCAGATACAGGAGGAGAGAAGATTGCAATCTCCACTCTTGCACCGAATTTAATTTCCTGCTGCAGCTGCACAAAAGTATAGGGATGGTGGAAGGGGCAAAGGTTTAGTGGAAAGAAAAATATATCCAGGTTTTGCTTATAAATACATGCATATAAAGCTTTCTTTTTCTCCCTAGAATTCTATATTTCAAATGCGATAGCTTCATCTGAGAAAAAGCTGTGTATGCTACTTGAGAAGTATTTCCAGATCACAGAACCTTTAAATTACATTTAGTACTCAGAATGTCTAAGACAGATCTAACTCTAATCTCTAGATCTAGCTCTACTTGTGCTTGCGAATAACCGAGCTGTGACTTCAAGACATAAACAGCACCTCTGAAATACACACGGCAGAAAGATGAATTCACTGGAAAACCCCATGTTTCCCTTCCTGGGGACATCCATAAACCTCTTAAAACTTACGTCACTGAAGTATTCAAGGTGTCCTTGCATTATATCCTGAAGATCACGCAGATCAGAGACCTGGAGCTATACAAAACATTGCTTTTTTTTTGTTTTTCTTTCCAATCTCCAAGAGGTGCTACCCTGGTTCTCTCAGGTCTACATCCATTCCTTCCTTCTTACGATGCTCTGCTATAAGCAGAAGCATTAGCCATAGTAGTTATTCACTGCATTATAAAATATATGGTTCTGTCACATTTAAATATGTTGTTTGATTCTCTCATTATGTGAAATTACTGGGTAAATGTGAGGGAGGCATCACTTCTCATTTACCAGCGGCACGTTGGGGGGAAAAATGCCAAACAACAGAACACCACACCCCCTCCGTGACTGTGAGACCCTACAGGTTTCAGTTATGTTGAACTGGGACCTATTTAAAACAAAATGATACATTTAAAATGATTTCCTAGTGGAATCGATTAGAGAAATAAATTAATGACTGCTATTAAATAAAACATTTTGGCACTGAATATTATGCTAAGTTGATTTGCATAATTTAGCAGATGCAGGGAGTTAGGAAATAACAATGTAATGAGTGCTGCAAGTGTGCAGTTGTGAAAGAGTAGATTCTACTACATGCAAGACTCTCCACTACAATGGGAGTTTAAGCTGATCTTTTCAGTTCTTAACTACATTTGTAAAAGATGGTTAAAACAAACTGTTGGTAACTCCTCTGCTGTCAGTCTACTTTGGTGTTGTAATATTTATAAGTTTCTCTTCCCATCTCCCAAAAGAAGAGTTAAGTTCTGAACACAGAAGAACCAAAGAAATTCCCACAGCTGGCAGAATATAAAAAAATAAATGAAGCTGTTACTAATGAGCTATAAGACAGCAATGTACTATATGTTGTCAGGCAAGCCCTGAGGAAAACATATTTCATATAATTAGGAAGGCACTCATTCAAATAATAAGTGCAAAATAACAAATATTTTACTTAAATGTCTCATAGAGCACTACTTAAAAAAAGATATCACTTGCTGTTCGTATACTCGGCTTTGTATAAAAAGACTGTATGGTAGTAAAACACATAGATCAATATCTATGTGACATGGTATGATTATTTAATTACTGCAAACACAAAAATTAATGATCTGGAATTATTCTGCTACATATTTATTTTTTAAATATCCAGTTTTGATATACAACACCAGATAGTTGGATGTTCACTTTGGTCCATATCAGCTGATAGAAAAAGCACAAAAACCATCAAGATACTTGCAAGGCTTTGTAAGGCATTCCAGGCAAGCTGAGGTAGAAGTTAAGCCTGAAAATGTAGCATTTTATTTTCCTCTGTTCACAGGCATAAACAAGCACAGGTGCTTGTGTAAGCCAAGTGCTCTCAACAGGATCTCAAATCTTAAGAGCTACAATTTAACAAGATGTTTCTGCCACCCGAAACATCCCGCACACTGAGTCTGTGTCCCACACAAGGGACGGTGAATAAACCAAATAAAACAAGTCAATCTGAAACCATGTCACACTGAATCTCAGTACTGCTGCTGTCCATATTAGTTCTACCCACTCTAGAATAAAGTCACAAATCCTGCTACTGAGGACTATGAGCATCTTCTGGAACTAGACTGATTATTGCCATACAAATTCATCGCCCACTTTTACAATTAAACAAAACCAACAAAGACAAAAGCTGCACCTATGGAGCTTAATAGTAAGTTTCCACATTAAATTTAAAAGACTCAAGTACAGTGATAATTTTCTGACCGCAATCCCAACAAATCAACTTCTTGAATTAATGTAACTAATGTGTTTTTTTGCTTTTATGGAACATGATTCAGACTAATTCCCCTTAAAAGACATCAAGGTAAAGATGAGGTCATGGACTAAATGCAGTACCAATGCAATACAAAGTGTACTAAAAGAGAATAGCAATGTAGTTCTGAACATTAAAACAACAACACAAAGAGCTATCTAGCAAGATTGGTATTGCCACAGTTTTGTATGTGCGTTTGCATGTAGGTGTATACCGAGATTCACATGTATGCACTCTCAAAACTTTCACAAACATATTTTAGTGTGTTAACTCCATGAAAAGCACCGAGTCTTTCTCAGTGAAGGCTGCTGTTTCAACAACAGAACCACAGAATGGCCTGGGTTGAAAAGGACTACAGTGATCATCTAGATTCATCCCCCCTGTTATTGCAGGGTCACCAACCACCAGACCAGGCTGCCCAGAGCCACATCCAGCCCGACCCTGAATGCCTCCAGGGATGGGGCATCCACAACCTCCTTGGGCAACCTGTTCCAGTGTGTCACCACCCTCTGTGTGAAAAACTTCCTCCTAATATCTAACCTAAACCTCCCCTGTCTCAGTTTAAAACCATTCCCCCTTGTCCTATCACTACTCACCCTCATAAACAGCTCTTTCCCTTCCTGTTTATATGCTCCCTTCAAGGGCTGGAAGGCCACAATGAGGTCTCCCTGGAGCCTTCTCTTCTCCAAACTAAAGAAGCCCAGTTCCCTCAACCTTTCCTCATAGGAGAGGTGATCTAGCCCCAATCATCTTAGTGGCCCTCCTCTGGATCTGCTCCAAGAGCTCCACGTCCTTCCTGTACTGGGGGCCCCAGGCCTGGATGCAGTACTCCAGATGGGGCCTCACAAGAGATGAGTAGAGGGGCACAATCACCTCCCTCTCCCTTCTGGCCACCCCTTTTTAAATGCAGCCCAGAACACAGTTGGCCTTCTGGGCTGCAAGTGCACACTGCTGGCTCACATCCAGCTTCTCGTCCACCAGGACCCCCAAGTCCTTCTCCGCAGAGCTGCTCTGAAGGAGATCTTCCCCCAGTTTGTATAAATACCTGGGATTGCCCTGACCCAAGTGCAGCACCCTGCATTTGGCCTTATTGAACCTCATTAGGTTTTCAGAACAGAAAATATTAACCAGCCTGTTGTAGGAAAAAAGGCTACTTTGGAAAAATCTAGACAATATAGTAATGAAAAACAAAGTTACTTATCAGACATTACATATTAGCTGCTACTTATCAGATTCATGAAGTTGGAGACAATTTATTAGTAGCAATCTGCCATTCCAAATTTCACATCTGTTCCACAAGACGTTTCTTTTTTTCTTGCATCGCATACTGTCAGAAGACTGACATCTTGTTTGCTTCATTGTTGTTGGTGAAGCATCTTGAAATGCAGTGACTTTTCCCTTAAGATAGAAATCTTAAATGGGCACCTTCTGTAATCAACCATTTAAGACAGTCAAATTTGCTCATGAATACACAGGTTAGAAAAAACACTTAAAAAATAGAGCGTAGCAAGTAAAAAAACCCCAACAAATCTAACTTTCCTCCCTTCTTTACAGAAATCCACCACTACACACACACACACACACACACACACACACACACACACACACACAGAATGTCAAAAAAGTATCAGCCTACAGTTCTTTCTGCAATAAAGGCTAACCAATTATCCGGAAGGAGAATCTTAGTGATAGCCTTCAACCACCTTGGAATGCAGGCATTCCACGTACGCCTCAAGATTATGTTCAGCTGAAGTAACCCTGCTGTGCTGTTAAGAAATGTTTTCTCCTCCCATGCCAAAGTATGGAATTGCACGGGTCCAAAAATGAAGAGGTATGAATGCCAGATTCAACACTACCTGAGGATAGCTTCAGGATACTTATCTAGGTATTTTGAAATAAGATTTTTAGTGTTTGTGAGCTTTTGTCAGTATAATTTTCATTTGGAATCTCCTTTTAACAGCAGCAAGAACAGCTGTTTCTTTTGACCTTTACGTCTACACTGGAGTCTTTGACTCACCTGTTAAGGTAAGAGAACAAGTAACACGGTAATAAGAGGTAGAAGTGAAACATTTCTAAAACGGATCATTTTATTTCTGAAAATAAAACTAAACTTGTTCAGTAAGAATGTAACCAGTGATGGAAAATGGAAGAGACACTTGAGATACTTACAACCTGAAACAGTGACCACTAAGAAAGCTTGCAAAGCCAGGCTGAAGTTAAAAAGTTGCACTCCCTGGATTCAGACTAACTTTTCCCAGTTCCTGCATGACTTTGATTCTGGACATTACTTGAATTGCAAAATGAATTGGAAGATTTCAAAATATATGCATTAATCAAAAATTCTATTCCTAATACTTTGAAGACTGCCTGAAGTACAGTGCAAGCTAAGAATATCTATAGCCTTTTTCCTTTTTTTTTTTATTTAAAGCTAATCTTTATTGAAATCATTTCATCATTTATTAGCAGAAATGAATTTCTGTTAATCTCCACCCCCCACTGCTTCTGTGGGAAGGGAATCCTTCATTATATGATGATGTTGAGTACACTGAGGTTAAGTACTATAAAAAAAACGAAACAAAACCATGAAAAACTACAGCTTTTACAAATAACAGCTTTAGGTGTTGAGAACCAACATCTTCAAATCAAATGCAAAATATGAGACAGGCACGTTGGTATACCGTGAACACTTAAAATGGGTACAGCTGTCAAGCTATCGGGCTGCAAATGGTCACAAAAAGCCCCAGCATGGGTTTGCCCTGACACTGGTGTGCTTTGCTCAGACCAGGCCTCTTTGAGGCAGCTCTTCAAAGAGCATCTGGATTCACGTGCCTCTGCCATTCTTAAAAGGGTTCAAAGCACAACTGTGAAAAAACCTATGCAAGCACAAAACCTGACCTTCTGCACCTTTCCATTTTGCTGTTTTCTGATCTTTCTGGTCTTGCCTCTTTAGTAGAAAAGAAAACTATAACAGGCTTGAAAACAGCATGGGGCACAGACCCCAATGTAATATCTAAAGCAACATATGCTGTCTCTTCAACGTTTCAAGAAAAAAAAAATCTATCTCCAGAAATACATTTTTAAGTGTTCCTACTCAATGAGGAGATAAAAATCTAAAAGCAGATTTGTATAAAAACTAAAATTGCATAAAAGTTATTTTTTTTGTAAAAAAAATAATTTGTATCTCGGCTCAACACTGATATAATTACGTTCTCAAGAACTGTTTTGCTCACACACAGATCCCTGACAACTCAGTGGGTAGAACATCACACTCATGTGCACACACCAGGTTTCCTTCCCCCACTGTGATGGATGCCAATGACAGGATGGTTTCTGGTCATTCTAACCACCCAGCCAACACTTAACAACAGCAAAGCAACAACAACAACTTCTAGTTCCTTTACTCTGGCATGAGCTGTTCTTCCATTTGGATATTTCTTATTTATAGTCGTGAAGTAGGAAATCGACATCAGTGGGCAATAAAATCTTGTTTCTGTTGATAATGGGTGATTGAAGTTTTATTATTACAAATTTTCATGACTTTCTCTTTGGGGAAGAAGTTAAGTTTTCTTCATAAGACCTCAAAAGAAAAAAAGTTCTAGCAACCATTTGGTGAAAAGGGTAGGTGAGAAGAAGGGACATTTAAGCACAACTGCTTTCCCATTCTAGCTTCAAAGGGTTTGAAACAAAACCAATATATTTCATATTGCTACAGGTACCTTTTGAATACAAGCTACTTCAGCCTCATATGCTATCAAAAGATTTTTTTTTCTTTTTTGATTTTACTTTAAAAATAGGAAGACTTCAGTATAAAAACTTTGTTCAGGATAATATCTCCAATTAAGAGGTTTATGTATTTATATACATGCATACACATACAGGTGCTCTGATTTTGTCTGCTGTACTAGCTTCTCCTTTACCCCAGTGTTAGTCCTGCAACCGCAATAATCTATAACCTTGAAAATATATACACACCTGATCTTGACCTAGTTACAGCATTAAGCAAATGTCTCCCACGGGCCAGAAAAAGGAAGTTTCTGGGTATCCTCCAGTTAAGCGACAAATCCCATGAGTAACATTTTACAAGTACAGGCTTAACTAGACATTCTTATACAGAAAATAGCTACGCTAGCATAGATGGAATGTACTAAGCCTTCATATGAACAATCTGAACAAGGACATATTACAGCTACATCAATTTAATGCTTTACAACTGAGGATTTAAAAATTAAGATAACTGTCACTTTTTTTTTTTTGCTTTAGCAACAGAAGATGATCAAAATAAAAACTAAACAACCTTGCTGGGTTAAAAAGTTGAACTGCGCATTACTGCTAGTATACAAACTGCTTATGCCTTTAAAAAACTGAAAAAGAGCAATTGTGACAAAGTGAATGGCTTTTCCATGCAATAATAACCTTCTTTACCTCTGTTCCAAAATACCATCAATATCATAAAGCATGTTGGCAAAGGCTGGGTATGTTAGATTCACTTAAAGCACCATTACCGTAAGTAATGCATGATTTAATCCAATATATGAATGAAAAACACATAGGATAAAGACTTAAGCTCAAAAAAAAAAAACCACTTATACACAAAAAAAAAAATCAAGGAGAGTCATAAAATTTCATTTCAAAAGTTAGAATTGAAAAGATAATGATAGAATAATCACCATTTCAACTGAAGGATTATACACGTATTGCCATTTCCATGACAGTGCCAGAAACACAAAGGGAGGTTTTTCTCTCCTGCAGTCCACCGCCTCATCCATCATATATCTGCTTAAGCAAAGAACTTGTGGAATTTGCACAGCCCAAATAGAACACTCTCCCTTAAAAGCTAAAAACCAAGTTGCTAAAAAAAAAAATTATCCTTCCTTTGCCTTTACCCAGGTATGGTATATCATAAATAATGCAAAAATGCATATACTAATAAGTCAGAGCCTTGGATGGTCAGAACTGCGCTATGGCAAAGCAGAGTGTAACAATACTAGAGCACACTAAGAAAACAGCAACAATGAATAGTATATAATAATATATATTGTTATATGTATTATTTTTATATTGTATATATATATATATGACAGTGATAGTAACATAATATGTAACAATAAATCTGGAGAACAAATAGTCAAATCAGAAAGACAGATAAACCACCTTCAGCCACCAGTTTTCTGTAATGTAAGACCAAACCAACCAACACTAAATCAAAAACCACAATTAAAAATAAGTGAAGATATTTGCAACCAAGCTGGTTCTACAGAGGACAGATAAACCTCTCCGTTCAAGAATGCCAACAACTTCACTTGGAGAAGCAGCATATGTAATATATACGCAGTGTTTTAGGAACCATCCGTTGCCAATTATGCAACAAGCCAACATCAGCACCAAACATTTTAAATTTGAACCAGAGATATACTTATTACATTTGTGTATTGTTCAGCTCTGTATAAACAAACATTTGTGTAATGGAGAACACTTACCACAGCAAATAAATGCTCCCCCAAGTCATGAAGAGAAAGCTTCCACTTACCTGAAAGAAAAAAAAAAAAGGAAATTAAAATTATTTAGGGATTCTCTCTCTTTCAGATCTAACATTTAGGGGAGGGAAAATTTTACTTCATTCAGTTTTGACTTCCCCTTCTTCCCCCTCCTCCCACAGAAGGTAAGAGATGTTTTGAAGGGGTACAGTCTGCATGTTCAATACTACCAGTATATATACATACACTTAACACATCTTTGAAATATCTCTTGTCCAAAATGGCAGAGGAATTGAGGCTACTGGAAGAAGGGTATATAGCTTAGGACAGAGAGCAGGGAAGAGGAGATGAGCCCCATCTCACAGACATGGAGGGAGTTATAACTCTGGGTAGTTCCCCAAAAGGGAAACACGAAGGGCTGTGTCAGAACTCATTCCTCTGCAGGGAACAACAGGCAAAGGCTCAGCCAAGGAGCAGCTTCCCAATTCCGAATGAGGTGGTGCATTCCACTGTCCTTACTCGAGAATATATGTAAAGTGCATTATTACAGATTCAAAAGTTTTAAAAGAGGAATCATTATGTAACCAAATATGCATAAAAATAGCTTTTAAAAATTTTATCAAGTGGCATCAACAGATCAGAAGGAAGTCAAAGAATCATAGAATGGCTTGAGTTGGAAAGGAACTTTAAGATCATGCAGTTCAAACTCCCTGCTATGAGCACAGTTACTAACCACAAAACTAGGCACTAGATGAGGCTGACCAAGGCCCTACAAGGCCTTGAACACCTCCAGGGAAAGAGCATCCAAAACTTCTCTGAACAGCTTGTTCCAGCACCTCAACACCCTCTCAGTGAAAAATTTCCCCCTAACATCCAACCTAAGTCTCCCATCTCTTAATTTAAAGCCATTCCCCCTGTCCTATCACTATCAGACCATGCAAAAGGAGGACAGTTCAGCTGTTTATAAGCTCCCCTCAAGTACCGGAAGGCTACAGCCTGGTCTCTCAGAAGCCTTCTCTTCTCCAGGCCAAACAACCCCAACTTCCTCAGCCTGTGTTCATAGAAGAGGTGCTGCAGTACCACGTTACAATTCAGCTTTGTAAGCAGCAATTGTGATAATAAACATGAGTTTACTGAAATCTGAAATGAGATTGCATCTGGAAGTTACTAGAACACAGATTTCTTTTTAATATTTTTTAAATAGACCGTATTGTCTCCATTGACCATGAGTATAAAGCCATTCAAATCCTTTTTAGTTACTAGCACGCATCATGAAAGAATGGGATAGTTTGAACACACATCCTTGTTCAAGCACATGAAATACGTAATGCGTAAGGACAGTTTGGAGAGAGGTTAGGATAAGAGAAAAGAAAAGAACAAAATCCCCCATTTAGAACTGATATTGTCTTTGAACTGCAGTGCTCCTTTTCTAACTTTGCTATCTTGGGAAACATTTGAATCATTCAAAACAGTGCTGTGCATTTAAAAAAGGAACTCTGTAAGCTTGTTAAAGAGAGACAAAGGACTTCCTATACAGTATTTATGGCTGACCATATAACAATCCTCTAACTCTCATAAAATTTTAGTTTGTATGCTGTTGTGTCCCTCAAAAATATATTCTAAGTGTTCCAAATTATTTTTTATTTCTAAAGCCTAACAAGAATGCACCTATTATTCAGGAGATAAGGAAGCCCTGTAGTCAGCATCAGGTTGTGTCACACAGCATATTTGCAGGGTGCCTTTCATTGTAAAGCCACAGAGAATGATGCACAATGTGCCAGCCCCTGGTCCAGAGGAATGGGGTTCCCCTAGCAGACCAGGACCTAGGGGCACAAGCATACACATCAGTGCTGGCATATCATAGATGTTTTGTGTTCAGCATTCAGCACATTTCACCTGTTACCCCACCTTTTACCCTTATCTAATGGGAAAGAGCACAGGAAAAAATAAAAACTCCACAAAATCCTCTGTCAATCTTTACAAAGCTTTGTTAATTTTTTTTTTCTTCCTTAAACCAATATCATCTAAAACTAAACCAAGATCTTCTAAGAAACGTATTTGTCCTCAGCCTTTCACTTACTGTTTACATATTGATCTAAGATATTGTTTTTCTCTGCATTTTCTCCCAGACACTCTACAGGGAAGTACTCAAAATATGCTCACAGACAAAATTTATATTCACAACACATTTGATAAACTCAGACTGTGGACATCAGGCACAGGTCAGATACTGTCTAAGACATCTCTCATTTCTACCATTATCTTACAGAACAGTTACAGACATGGAAAACAAAAGATGACTTAATAAATGTATACAGGAATTCAGAGTTACTAAAATGTAAGCAGCAATCACAGAAAGTTAACCATTTTGTTTTATTTTTTAACTTGGGCAGCTGTCAAAAAAAGACCAAGCTGCCCCTTGGATAGTTAGGAAGCATCTCACAGTTCTGCTGCTCCTCCTGGACATGCCCCTGCACATCACCCCACTGCTAGGTCACCAAACATGACATTAGAAAAATTATTTATTTATTTCATGTTTTTTTTTTTAACATAAAACCAACAAACACACAAAAGAAGCAAAACACATCTACTTTGTACATATCTTAGTCTTGTACTTTATTACAAAGCTTATTGAGACTGTCTTCCTTAAGTAGGACGCAGCAGCACTGAGCCTTACACACCCGTGCTACAGTTAAGCTGTTGTTAAACTACCTAGACAGTTCTTTTTCTACTAATAACAAGAATTTGAAGTTATTTCTTAAATGAGACATATATATCATGTTGTGAACATACATTCATGGTTGTCATGGTTTTTCATCAGTATTCCACGTCATTAATGTGCCATCATCTGCAAGTTTCTAGCTACAAAGAATAGCGAAGTTTGCTATAAAAATAGGCCAGAGAAAAAAAAATAAAAAGGTAGCATATTTTTTCCTTCTTGAAAACTGTATGCTAGAATTTAATGTTATGACTCAAGCAACTTTTAGGTACTTTTCTTAAGCACAGTGCCTAGGGGATTGTACTTCTAAAGCACAACATATAAGCCATTCCCTGCTTACAGTTTCATCTGAAGCCAAGTCTAATTTTGCAGCTCTGGGTAGGTCCTAGTTCAACAGGTACTAACTTTGTTGAAAACATCTGAAGAATTTAGCTGTATCATCAACGTCATGGTCAAAGCAAGTTATAAAACCAACGGGATCGCCAACAGGAAACCCCTTTTCATAGGTAGTTTATTAAAGGTTTTCATATGCAGTTCCAGAATCATTACTTGGATTCTAGTCTGACACACACTGAACTGACTTGGTAACCTGATTAATACATCATCAGTCATTTGGGAACAGATGTAGCTAATTCAACTATCACAGTAACAAACTGCAATTAGGTTATAAAAGTCAATGTGCAGACCTGTAAAGAGTAGTGAACAGGTGCAGGGAAGTTATATTACTTCTGTATGCGCATTACAACTAAGGTATGGCATCTAAAGCAGTTGTCTACGCTTTAACCACTATTTAAAATAAAACTCTGAGGAAACGTGTCAGGGAGCAGAAATTCCCTAACAATGCAGGTGTAATTATTCCAAAAATCTGAGGATCTAACTAAAATAAAACTAGAATGCATTTTAAGTCTCAGGTATAACATAGGTGGTTGGAGTACACAGTCATAACAAACCTTTCCTCATCTTCCAATATCTTTTCATATACTTCCATCTGTTTTATGAAAGTGTACAATAACAAGACAATGCACCAACAGGATTTCACTTAAAATATGCATGATTTTGATACCCACACTCACTGTTTGTGTTGCCACACAAAGATTCAGCCTCTCTTCCCCTGCAACTACATACATTGCTGAAGACAAGACTTATTCTGAAATTCAATTGATGTCAGTGCAATTTCAAGGAAAATTAGTGCCCAGTAAATCTATGGGTTAGCCTTTCCATGGGAAAACAATCCACTTCTACTAACTCTCTATGTAATTTCCCTGAGCTGATTCAACCTCTCCTGTGACTACTGCCAGTTTTGACATATGGAGATCACACGATATTACAATTCTCGTCATGATCAGATGTGTCCAAAGCAGCAATGCAAGTCATGTAGACTTGTTGACCTTGAATTTACTTATTTTATACAAATTTAAGCTCTATTTTTCATATGCAGGCACATTGTGGCAATCAGACTATGAAAAATATCAGGGTATTGAGTGAAATCTCTTTATGGGACCTAATATCATCACCCTATTCATTACTTTACTATTCAACAACAACCACGCATTGAAAGAGTAACCATCAAATTTGTTAATACTAACAGGTGTTATTTCCAGAACAGATTAAGTGTGCTGTAAGGTAAGTCTTTGGCATGAATGGTTTTGTAGCAAATTTCCAGATTCCAATCTCAGAGGAAAGTAAGGACACCTTAAAATCCCAGATCAGAAAAACTTTCACGTGAAGCTGAATTGACTCTGCAGCAAGGTACTTTACCAAACTAAGGTTTCCAGTAAAAGAAAAGCTGAGAATGTTGTGCAATGCCACATCTATTTTGTTTTTAATTGAAAAAGGTCGGTCAATTACAGAAATGTCTGTTTACTATATGTATGAGAACACAGTCTGCTTTAGCAGAACCAAAGTAATGCAAGCAATAAGAAGGAAATCTCTTCTTGCCTGAGGATCATTTCTATTGCTTGCAACATAACTAAAATAGCAGCATTTACATGTAACTGATTATAAATAAAATGCAAAGTATCCTGATGTTCAAACTATTCCTCTCCTACAACAACCACTCCAAGCAGCCTAGGCACCAGCACACAGGCTACTGCCTTGCTGCTAGGCACTGCGCATAAAGAAAACAACAGATACAGAGATCCTATGTCTAGCAAATGCATGCAGAAATAACTGCAAACCCAGTATTGTAATAAAATGTATTCTCTATTAGAATCAGTTTAAAGGGATTTGTTTCTGCACCAGCTGTGGTGAACTCACAAATGCCTGTAAGATGGAGATAAGCTATGACCACAGTTGCTGCTCTATTAGTTCGCTTGCATGTTGGATGTTTTTGTGATTATAGTTACTCCACGATTTAACGGTAGGAGGCTAATGGAAATGTTACTTGCTACAGTAGCAGGCTAAATCAGTTGGGGAAAGGAAAAGAAATGTGTTTACACTTGAAGATGTCACATAAAACAGTGGGAAGCTCCCATCCCTAACACCAGAATTGGCACGTTCAGTCAAGGACTTGTCTACATTATTACATGCTCCTCCCCACTTAGAAATCTATTAATCTACAATTAGTTGTATTGATTTTATAGCAGATTCGTAATTTCTGTAATAATTTATGGACTCCTGAAGAAATTAACTACGCCCCTTCCTAAAGATAAGCACTATTGATAAACAGTTCTTGGCACAAATTATTGAACACACTACTGACAGTCTGGATTTTTCTGCTATAAATTCTACATTAATTACAGCAGAACTGATTAGTAGATTCTCTCTGCCCCACCAAGTGTTTCTTCTCTTATGCTTGACAACAATCCACCAGCAGGAAGTGTAATCAGCCGAGGGAGATAATGTCAGTTCAGCCACTGTTAGCCTTGCTTAGCTGGAGAGATTTAAAATAATGTAGCTATGTGTACACCATCCTAATGACAAAGGCACTGCACTTTCTGTAAGAAGTTAAAAAAAGTACCTGGAAAGTAACGCTGAATAAAATGACATCTCATTACGTTGAGAACTTTATCTACGTGGTACTGGAAGAATTAACAGGCCAAGCAATAAATATTCTAGAACGTAAACTGTTTAGAACATGAGGTGGTTTTCCAGGACAATGTCTGTTGCCTATTATTTTATTAAATACCTCGTAACACTATTCTTAATTTTTGCTTATTTTAATAATATAATAAGGCATTTTAAAGAACAGGTTTGTGCCTGTTAGTTCTGGCTTAGTTTTGTACTTTCCTCACGCAAATAGGAAAAAAAAAATTATATTCCAGTAAAATCTGCATTTGATGATAGCATGAACAGAATGTCTTTCTACCTCAGGAAAAGCCTATTCAACATAAAGGCAATCACTACATAGAACACTTAAAAGAATGTCTGATTCCTGACATTATGCTACAGAAATAACACAGCAATCGTAATTAAAGTCTCTGTCAAATATTGACCATCTTTGTGAAATCTTCCAGTTTTACGTGTATTTGCTTAAAATCAAATCTCTATTTCACTGAGAGGTATTCAGAAAGCTAGTGTACATGCCTTTGTACACTCCAGACAGCTTTTTCTTACCTTGGTACCTAAATGTTCTTTTAACCAAAAAGGCATATAGATTGCATATAAAAATGCATAACTGTATAATGCATATAAAAATGAAGATAAACACCACTGTGTAAAACTTGCATATATAAATATATTTTACAACTGTTAGAACATCAGACGTTTTACAATGCTGGTGCAGAAATTTATCAACATGTAGGACCTGCACAGTGGACGTGAGAATTTAACATTAGCCCAGGTTGTATTTACTGAACACCACCAGGAGCTTGACAGAATTGTTAAGTTGTTCATAGCTATTCATTGTATTTAAACACAGCAGAATTTGAGGTGTACAAACTCAGAAGCATTCAATGATAGTCCATCAAAGAGGACGCATCTACATCTGTATATAGTTGTCCAACCACACTCATTAAGATCATATATACCAGGTGCCAAGCTTCCAAATACTAGAACAAACACAGCAGATATCCGATAGACAATGGCATTAACTCTCCATATAGCATGAATTGATATCTTGAATACTAGATGAAGCAGTGGCTTTGGAGAAGTAGAAGAAATAGGGTACAGCACATCATAATTCTCAACTCTGTAAACCTCTAGCGGCTTAACTTTTTGCTAAAATGTAATCATATATTATTTAGCTCCCCTGCGCCTTAGAAATACAGCTACAATGCAAGTAACATCATTTCCCAATGATATTAATGCACCTTAAAGCTAAGAATAACAACAAGTCTTTGCTGTAAAACTGAGAGCTGCTTGAATATGAGAAAATGAAGGTCCTAGAATTGCAACGCATTTTCTTCCCCATAATATTTAGGATAAACAACTGGGTATGTAACTCAAATTTTGAGTATTACTTATGTTTCCAACACAGTTCCACGTGCCTTAGAGTATCTTCACTATGAACAGGTTAGCAAACACAATAGAAGGGTAGAGAGAAGAGACCATCTGCTCTTGGTCAGTCATGCTGAAGTGCTCAACAGAACACCAGTTTGTACTATCCCAACTCAAGATCACCAAGAGTAGGAAGAGAAATCAAAGGAAGTGCTACAGACAAGCAAAATTAATGTTTAATTGGACATGGGATACCATTCCCACTGTTTGAAGTAGCCAGCTTTCACACAGATTTAACACACGCATATACTAACAGATATAGACTGAGAACACCTATAAGTCTGCAGATACCTTTTTTTGGAAAGCATTTTCTATTTTCTCTAATTTTCATTAGAGAAATTGCCTTAAAGATTTATATGAATAGTGTAGGCAGACACCCGATAACTGGCACTAACGCATTTCAAACAGTACCAGCTGTTTCCTATATACCAGTTTTGTAAAACCTCTACTATATTTTGTGCCTGAAAATTAGTGAAGTGTAACATTATTTGACTGTCTCATTTCTCAGCAGCACGCAGCCCTGCTTTTCTCCATCACTGCTTGTTGCCATACCCTCACCAATCAATAACAAATGAGCTCTCAGTGTTTACTCTGATCAAAATTCATTGCTACAGCTAACTGCTGCCATTCTGCACTCATCTGCAGGAGTAAAATGGGCTGTGGGTTTGATCAGTGATCAACTGTGCTTGCTGTACATTGCTACTAAAAAAATTCTATATTGCTACTGAATGTCATGGTTCATTTATGCCTCATTGTGATAGATGCACAGACAATCAGTAAGACAAGGTCAGGCACCACTTATACATGTTCAAATCATTAAAATAGGCAGTGTCAACCCCTACAGGTAAATCAAAGCAACACACTGGGACGAGTATTATCACAAAATCCCAGGTTTAGTATGTGCTAAAACATTTCCATATATCAAGGCCACCACACTCAAGACAGTCTCCTAAATATTCAGTGCGTCAGAACAGAGATGGGCAAGCATACAGTCAAGGTGCTTGCTCTGCACTGGGGAGCTAGGAGAGACCAAACAGCTGTAATCTACCCAAGTGTCAAGCCAGAGGATGTGTCTTGGCAGTGGAGCTTAGAGATGCTTTCTGCTGTTGCAGTTCCTCCTAACTTCTCTACTGAGAGCTACTTAAAATGTTGGCCAAACTGTTCATCAGTGTTAAAGGACACAACCCACTACTGCTCTCTCTTCTCTGCAGGCAGTAGATTACTTGCCTTCCTAATTTCAAGTGAAGTTATGGGAGTCTTCCAAAGGAAAACAGTGCTGCCCTGTAGTCAGAAATGTACTGAAGGGATACAAGGTACTGCAAAAAGAGACAAAGACATCAACAAGAAGCTTGACTCTTGTAGGACTATTACACATTCTGGGATATATAGGGCTTGGAGGCAGGAACAAATCACAGAGCTTTAAGAAGGAAGGAATGCAAGCGCTCCTTGCACATAAATAAGGATGGAAAAGACAAGAATGTAAGGAGTTATTAGCAAGTCCAGCCTACAAGAGAAGAAGCACAAGGTAAAGTAGTTAGGATCAGGAACAAGCTGGAAAGCTCAACCAAGCTCTGTAAGATATTGTTTGCTATTTACACACATCACATCAGACTACGATGTTACCTGTGAAATAGGAGACAGCCACGATAGAAGTGACCACACAGCACTCCATTAATACAAGCAGCTGCTCAGCTCTGCGTGGGCCCAGTTGTAACTACTTTGCCCAGAGGGAATGAGCCATTTTACGGAAAAAATGTTTAATGTCTACCTAAGGACTGGTAGGAGTTCCTTCAGGTTTTCGGAGCAATATTGAACTTTGCTGTGGATATCACAAAGATAATTTGATCTGTTACTTGTAATGTGACCAGAATTAAGGCAGTAAAAAAAAAAAAAGGCAAAGCTGACTGCTTACAAGAAAACTCAAGGCCATCAAGTTACTGTGCATCACGGGGAAAAAGAAAAACAAAACATACCTCTAAGAAGCTGTAAGAAATTTCCTTTTTCCACAGCTCAGGCTTCTTACCCACCCAATTTAAAACTATGGACCAGCTTAATAATTGCCTCAGGTTTACTCTCAGAGCAAAAAAAAAAAAACCAAAAAAACAAAAAAACCTATATGTAAATGGAAAGCACCTGTAAGAAGTTATAAGCAGCAGAAATCTTTTCAGCTCTTTTCTTATATTAAAGAACACACAGAAGTCGGACACATTCCGAACTGTTAGCATAGCTGAACCCAAAATGCAGGTTGAGAAACAGCAAAAGGTAAGCTATCTGAACAACAAAACCTGCACAACATATGATTTTACTGCCAGGAACCTTCGTTGCAATTAACCTCCATACTGACAAGAACTTGATTTTATACATATGCACACATGAACACAGTATTGTCATTTCATAAGTAGTACAAATATTGAAAGACCCAGACAGTATAAAGAAAGTGTCCTGCTTTACAGTTTCTGAATACTCTGTGGCAATTGGTGTTTCTTTCAGAAGCATTCCAGATTAAAAAAGGGAAGCCACATGAGTCCAGTACGTCAACGTACACACAGCTCAGATAAACAGCTTCTCAGAGAAGATCGTTAAAGCCATAAATTTGGAATAAGGGAAAGCAATATATAGGGATTTGTTATATATATTCTCCCCATAAACTTCAGTTTAGAGAAAACAAAACACATAAAACAAGAAAATGATTTTACAACCGTAATATACGCTATGAATTAAATTCTTGGCGCTTCTTCTGTTTTTCTCTTTCTCTGTCAACATATGCATACGTTCTGTAATACCTAACAACAGAAATACATGAATTCTCTGCCACTACAATAGCAACATGTTTTGGAAATAACCTTATCAAAGAAAACAAGACATTCTGAGCCCACTTCCAGAGGTTATCACTTCAGAACAAACAGCTTCCCTAAAGTGCTCTTTTACAATGGATGAAGCCTCTTCAGGTGGAACACCAGTTACCACCTATGTTTCCAGAACGCCACTTTGGAAATGGTAGAAATACCATGCTGGAAACACAAGGGGAACTATACAGTATCAGAACCACATTTCACACTGAAAGAGCCTCCAAACTTCAGAGCGTAAGCTCCAGTACCAATTAGGAAGTAATATTCAGGTACCTACAAGGCACAGACAACGCTATTCCTATTCTTCGCACAGCTCAGATGCTCCCACATGGGGACTCTGTGTGAACAGAACCAGTGGCAGGTCAGTAAAGCACAAATGCCCTTCCACAGACACTGTCTGCAGGTACCTGCTGTACTTAGGACACTGCACTTAGAATCTAGAGATAGGGACTTTTTTTCCTGGTTTTCAAACTGCTATACAATTATATACGTAAAATTGGAAGGCAATACAAAATGGAAAAAGGGAGATTTCAACTATGAGTTATCAATGAAGAGCTTTGAATTCTCTTGCAGTTTACTTTAGATAAAGCATTGCCAGCTTTGTATCATAACGCAAGACAAATGCTTAAGAAAGCCCTTTATTAATAGTGGTTGCATGTAAAGACTTTTCATCTTTTAGATGATATCTCACAGATGTGTCAGTAGATTTTTTTTTTTAAGTGTATACAACTTCTGGATGAATGATGCAAAATCAGAGATGGTTATTTTAATCAAATACTCCTTTTATATCAGTAGTGAAATACTGCCTTACCACTTTAAAAAAAGAAATGGCACAATCTATCTCTGTTTTTGAATACATGGCAGTGAAACAGTCTTTCCTGCACAGGAAGATTCTGTTAGCACGTAGCATTCCTCTGCTTTTGAAAAGATTTACATCAGAAATTCAGTCCAGGCCTCTAACACACTAGGCACCTGAAGACTAATTTAGGCAATCTAAATTCACTGGAGTGAGGAGGGAGGAGGTTTACTGTCTTTACCCAAAGAACTTCAAAGCAAAGAGGAGGCAAGGAAGTTGCTAAAGGCCATAGAAAACTGGTGACAGCACTGCATGTCCCCCAGATTCTCACTGCACATTGCCTACAAAATTCTATGCTAAACTCTGTATCAGGGAGTCATGACTTTGGGGCTGTGCACATACACAACACGATCTTTGATTCGCAGTATTAGGAGATGCCAGCACAATGAATTAAGGTAGTTTCTAATTGAACATGATTATTTCCCTACATGAATAGACTTAGAAAAGGTATGATTTTTAAACATGATTACATGAATAATTTTTGTAAGGCATTTCAGCAGCAAGCATTAAACCTTTACAGAAAGGTCTTTGCAGGAGTATTTTCCAACTGAGATGCCCACTGTAATTCAAAGGAGAACTTCAAAACTTGCATTTAGAATTTCCTTAGCATTATATCTTTAAATACAGTAAATACACCTGATAAAACAAACAGTTCAGTGCAACAGGAAAGAGCTATGTCTTCCTAAACTGTTTATCTAAGAACCAGCAGGCATATTCTCATGAATTATCCCAGGATTCCTATTAACTGTAACATTATATGAGTTTAAAATTGAAAAAAAAAACCAACCAAAAATCCCACACAGAAATCCAACAAGATTTGAATTGACAAGCCAAGTCCTATTAAAGTATAAGTGGCAACATTCCCAAGGCATGATATTGAAACTGATAAACACTGTTGACTCATTAAATGCCAGCATCTTCAGCAAAACCCACTAGAGCAGCAAGTGTAGGAATTTGTACTAGATGGATAAACTATCTGGTCAAGGGCACATTGGCTGCTAAGGCAAATCAAAGCAACTGTAAAGCCAGCTTCATGCTTTTCATTTAAATTTTGACAGTCTTCCCTTGCTGAGGTGGCTTAGGTTTACTGCCTTCAGACAAAGTTTTAATCCTCTTCCAGAAAACGCCTCAAACATAAATACACAGGGAACTACCAAGAAAAAAAAATAAATAGAAAGCTTTGTTGAAACACAGTGTTTAGACTGCTGGAGAAGTGTCCCTTAAGCAGAGCACTTGAGAATGAGGCAGCACTTCAGAACAGAGGGCAGCAGTAATAAACAATTATTCTTCTATAGTAATTGAAGAAATCACTGAAGTAATTTATAAGAGGTCACCAGCACTTCAAACAATTGCATACTAGTTCATACTAGCCAGTTCTCCAGCTAAGAACACTAGTAATTTTTTTTTTTAAGTCCCTCACTCATTTCCTCATTTTCCTTTCTAGAATCTTGTCCCCTGCAATCCCTAAGCCTTCCAGTAACTTGCTCTCTCCTTTCTTGCTGTTAGTAGGGAACAAAGTGAAATTTCAGATTTTGACAAGAAAGATTATTTGCTTTCCTATTCAGTATGTTTCAAATATCAGTATAAGCAGCCTCATCTTTTAGACAAACAGAGACAGAAGATATGCAAAGGCAATGAATGTACATACAAATGTGAGAACCAAGTTGTAAGCCTTTCACATTCCATCAGAGAAATAATCTGGACAAGTTCATTTGCTAATTTCCTACTTTGCTACTTATTTGTTAAATATTTCATGACAATTATTAATTCAATACAGTACACAAAAATACGCTATATTGTTTCAGTCAGCCATGCAACTACTTGCTCTGATGCAGACCTGCTGACCAATATCAGCACAATTGTGCAATCCTTCAAGAAAGGAAAGACTTAGGTTCTCTACAGGTAGCTTTGCTTGATTTTGTATTTCCTCCCTTGTCATATTTACTTGGATGAGTGTGATTTGCTTAAAAAGAAATCATGCTCTTTAACACACCCGTAATGACCTGAGCCAGAGAAAAAATATGAAACAAAAAGAAGACAGACTTGCAGAGATCCCTTCCACGTGCCCTCTCTCCTATTATTGTTATTACCAATGGAAGCAGGTAACAGAAGTCAGACTTGTGATATTGACTTAATGGGAACAGAATTAGGATGTATTTCTGAAACATTACCTAATATCTTCCATGAGCAGGAAGAAAGTAAAAATGTCCTTGTGAAAATAACCAAGCCGGAAGAGATTCTGAAGCAGTGGGGCAAGGCAACTTTATCAGATTTAAAGGCCAGTACTTCCTATTAAAAACAAATATCTAATTCTTAAGATCTGGAATGTAGTATGCAGGTACAACTGAAATGCCCTCTTTAGGTCCAATGTAATTGGAGCTCTCATGTGGAGGTTAAATTGCTCAGGACTATCAGCAGTGAAATGTTATCACAGAACCTTTTGAGTTGGAAGGGATCTTTAAAGGTGACCTGGTCCAACTCCCCTGCAGGGAACAGGGATACCTACAGCTAGATCAGGTTGCTCAGAGCCCCATCCAGCCTGACCTTGGATGCCTCCAGGGACAGGGCACCCACCACTTGTATTTTCCCATTCACATTTTTCGCCCTCCTTCCAAAATATCATCACTTATAAGGTGTATTCTACAAAACTTTACTAGGTTAAGAAATTAAAGTTAATTTCTCTACCAGTTGTAGAAAAAAATGTATGAGGTCTCTAGTACGCATGATGTAAATAAGGGCATTCTAACAATACGTTCCTTTCCTCATATGGTTTGCAGTTACTTATGGAGCAATTCATTGGTTTGATTCAATAATTTGTGAAACGTCCCAGTAGCACTCCCTCCCAAGCCTCAGTAGCTTGCAGACAGGTATTTGCAATTAAAGTCTCATGTTTCCACATTATCAAAGCTTGGAGTTACAGTTGATATAGAACATGAAAATGATGCCTCACATTTTGTTTGTCACATCAGGGATAATTCTCTTCTGTCAGGAATGGATGGACTTTATTCCAAAAAAAAAACCCAATAAGGAGACTTAAAGAGGGAAGGGACAAAGGCTAAGAACAGTTTTCATTAACTTTCAATAAGAGAAGGAAATTTGTTGGCTTATTTGCATTTGTAAAGCTATTATCTTTCAAGAATAAGAACAAAAACTAAACTAGTCCTAAGCTAGTGAAACATTGCCAGAGTGCTCTGAGCCATTAAGAGCAAAACAGCCTTTTTTTTTTTTTAAATATTGCTTCAACAACTTGGCTATTCTATAAGAATCACCAGTATATAGCATCATGCTCTAACACTTATGCATTCAGCTTGATTCCCTAATGCATCCAGGGCAGAATCAGTGAAACTTTACTCTAGGTCCCAGTACACAGCATTTGCTTTTTTCCCCTCCTGTTACTTACTTATTTTATAGATATGGACAAGCTTGAAGAGTGTGTGCATAAGAACCTAGCAATATTCAACAAGGCCAAGAGGAAGGTGTTGTGCTTGGGGCACCCCCAGGTCTGTGATCAGCCTAGGAGAAGAACAGCCCCTTACCCAGAAAGACTTGGGAGTCCTGTTGAACAAAAAGCTGTACATGAGCCAGCAGTGTGATCTTAACAGCCTGGAAGGCCAACAGTACCCTGGCCTATATCAGACATTTTTACACAAACATAGTGACCATGTTGAAAAATAATGATAATAGTGTTCTGTAGCTGAGAAATCACTCTATCCAGTGTTCTTGGGCTTTTTGTATCTGTTGCAATTTCCATGGAAATAAATAGGAGGCATTATTTTCAATGCAATCTACATAATGTAGAATCATAGAATCACAAGGTTGAAAAGGACCTACAAGATCATCTAGTCCAACTGTCCTTCTATCACCATTACTACCCACTAAGCTACCAAGTCATATTTCATAGCTCCTCATCCAGCCACCTCTTGAATACCGCCATGGATGGTGACTCCATCACCTCCCTGGGCAGGCCATTCCAGTGCCTGACCACTCTCTGAGAGAAAAAGTGTTTCCTTATGTCTAATCTAAATCTCCCCTGGCACAACTTGTGGCCATTTCCTTGGGTCCTGTTTGTCGCCTGGGAGAAGAAGCCAAACACATCCTTGTCATAACCTCCCTTCAGGAAGTTGTGGAGTGCAACAAGGTCTCCCCCAAGCCTCCTCTTCTCCAGAGGAGGCCGGTGCATTGTCCTTTGCACGGCCCACATGAGGCACAATATGAAGCTTCAAACTGTAGCATAGCTACAGTCTTCAGTAGAAAATTCTAAGTCATGCATGGTAGCATATGGGCAAGTATTACAATGTTCTACAAAATATCCATTCTATGATGCAGCACTTCATTGCCAAAGCTGTAGTCAACCTTTATGAGGCCTTTTTGCTATTTAGGAAGAATGCCCTTGAACTAACTTTTAACATATAACCCATAAACCAGAGATGTAAACCATAGCATGATCTAAGGGGGAAAAAAAAATACATATATACACACACACTTTTTTCCACCTCAAATCTATTTGCAGATGAAAATGCCCAAAAGTTTTTATGCTACTATCTGGCTTCCTTTACTCTTTTTTGTTGGCTTTCTGAACATGAAGAGGTTTCACAGAAGTTACAAACATTTTAGCACCACTTCAAAACAAACATTTAACAGAAAAAGAATGTTTTTAGCCAGAGCTTTTATAGATGCTATGTCAGTATTATTACTGAAACTAGATTAATGAACATTACTTTTTAACATTTCCATTATTTCTGTACACAGTTTCTCTGAAGAAAGCAAACCAAACTAAACCTTGTACAATGCATGCCCTGGAAGCCCTGAGCAAAGTCAGTCAGGCCTTCACCAGAATCTCCTACTAGTAGATGCATTAGTTTCTACTGTCTTTTCCATCTCGATCTTGCCCATGGCATGCACATGGAACTCATCAGTCAAAAGAGAAGCTTTCAAGTACAAAGAGCTGCTTACACACATTAGTATGGAAGAACAAAAAGCATATGAAACTGATGCTGCTGGCTGTAGCACCCGAAAGTTACTGTCTTCACATCCTCTGCACCTCTGTGAATGGAGCTGCTCAACCCTCATGAATAACTTTATAAGCCTAACAAGAAAACCATCAAACTAGAGAACAATAAATACTAACCTCAGTGGCACAAGAAGTGAACTACTAATGCAGAAGGCTGCTAAAAATCTAACGTATCAGTGAGGCTGATGTGTTGCATAAATTAAAATATTTAACAGCAAGAAATTCCCTTATGGGGGGGGGGGTAAAATCCTAACAGCTGCTTTTTTTACTACTTAATTCGCAGCAGAATTTTTCACTTACCTTTCACATTTAAAAGCTAATTAGCCATGATGTCATGTATTGCAACAGCTTTTCTATTTTCCTTGACAGGGAGGGATTTCAGTTCACTGGGCATTTGTTCATTCCATTTTTTAAATGACATTTCCTCTGTGCCACCATCTATCATTAGATTTCATACAAAAGTGTAACAAAAAAAAAAGTCAGTGTACAAGATGACAAAAAGTTTTCTAAGCTATGGAAACAGCTTAAGAGCCACAGCTTGTTTTCACTTTCACAGTGCCTAGTGTCACACTGTGTCCAAACTGATACACAGCTCTTATCTTTACTGATGCTTTCATCCACAGCCAGCACCTTTCAGGAGTTACTCCAGAGCGACAGTCAGATGTGTGCAACTCCAAAAGCCTGCCAGAAGTTCACTGCATCTTTAGAAATGGTCCTTATTGCTTAAGCCAGGTTTCAAATAAGGGACATGGAAGTGCTTCCTGGAATAACCCTTAAAACATGAAATCCTTCCAGTTTTATAAGTCAACTTGATGGAAATTGTATTTCTTCCAATGTAGCCAACATCCTGTTATTAAAAGCAGCCTGCAATTCAGCTGCAAAACACTTTCTTCTATAATACATTTAAAAACATTGTCAGATCTCCTAACAGCAAACTAATTACGGTATAGTACAGAAGCATTTCTAAAGCTAGAGAATACATAACCCAGTGAAAGTTTTGAAAACTAAGCACATACTCTCTAGATAGAAAGCTTTAGTTCTGATGGTTATATTCCCATTACTCCTCTGAATTCCACCTACCAGGGACTGCCCGCTCTCAGTAACAGGTAGGAATATGCAATTACAATACAGAATGTCTAACTTAAGAATCCTATCGCTTCTCTGACTAAAAGTCTCTTCTGTGCAATATGTCACTTCATATTACTCTGATCATGCCAGCTCCTTCAGAAACACACACTGATTGTCTACTTAGAGGACAAATAAATATTTGTATTTCAAAACTGATATACACTTTTCTTAAGCAAAAAAATTTATGCTTTGCAGGTGGTGTTCCAGACATCAGCATGAAAGATTGGCTATGACAGCCAGAATAAAGTGTTTCGGATCTGCTGGAACACCACCTAAAGACACGCAGTGTGGGAGAAAGCCTACAAATTTTATTCCACCCAAGAGTACAAAACCCTTCTACAACCTTCTATCTTTGTTCTGTCTCTTCCAAATAAATTATTCTCATTTCCTTCCCAAGCTCAAATGGAACTTAAGTAGTCTGTGTTCATCAGAAAACAAATAAAATACACAGGGCTCCTGTTGAAAATAGAGAACCACAAAAAAGAGAAGATGAAGTAACAGATCCTTTACATTGCAAACCTCAAACAAAATACTGTATATCTATAAAGGATAGGAAGAGCGATTATGAAGACCTCTATTTTTGTGACCTCTATGGATTTAAATTTTTATATATCTGAATGTTTGTTTTCCTCTAGATTTAATGCAGCTTTCTAAAAATAAATCAGCAACACTGGGAAAGACATCATAGAAAAAAGCCTGTGTATTCATGTTAGAGTATCCTCATACACCAGTTAACATTTGAGCATTTTGTAATACTGAAAAATATATCTGCATCATATAATTAGAAAGGAGGAACTGTATCCCATACATTTTAAGGCAAGAACATGCAGATAACAAGATCAGACCACTGAAGACTTTTCAATTTCCCAACTGTTGACATTAATTCTCCATGAAACCTCCTTACATAACCTCAAATCAAGCACTAGAAAACACAATTCCTGAAACTACTAGCCACAAAAAAAATTAGGTCAGAAAAGGTTTCTACATTTCAACATTAAAATATTTCCCTGGAAACTCACAGGGATTTGATTCTATTTGCTTGAAAATTTCTACTGGATACAACACAACTGAAGGAAAACCATCCTATCTTAAGAAGTGCTGAGCTCCTGCATTTCAGTGAGAAAAGCTCAGTAGGAAAACTCTCAGAGAGTGAGATCTCAGGTGATGCACATGTATTGAAAATCAGTATGATGCTTTTCCTCATCAACTAGACCTCTGTATTTTCTTCCATTGCAAAGCACCTGAGCTCCACTCACCACCTTCAAAAAAGTTTAGCAGATTTGGGAGTTGGCTTCTGAGAGAGAAGTGGTTTCTAAGAGAATGTTAGAAATGCATAAGAATAGCCCTTCAAATTCACCGGCTCCTGGAAATCACTATTTTCTGTATTACATACATTATAAGCAAGCAGTCCTTGTCTGCTAAACCTCCGTGCTAAAATCAGCATCAGTTACACATAAGCACAAAGGGGGGAAAAGCAAATTCTCATTCTATTTTTTAAAAAGTATAAAGTTCATAGACTTCAACATCAAGTGGTATCACTGCTAAATACTTGCTAGAAATTTACAACTGGCATACTACATCATTAAAGAAAATAATTAGTAGATTTATAATTATCTAATTGTACTCTGGCTTTATGTTCTATACCAAGAAGACAACGCTATCTCCATGTACTCAGGTCTAGCAGCATAAGCAAAAGGCCTAGTCAGGCATTTTGCTCCCAGCCAGCTGTACTCCTCTTCCCAATGCAGGACTGGAGCAAAGCAGGAAACGTCAGACTGCCATGTCCGAAAAGGACAGCAGCTGAAGGGAGGTACTTCCACAGAAGGTGGGTTTGGGACTGTCAGCATTACTTTGTATCACAGCTCTCACTATGAGCTCCCCATGAACATGGCGGACTCCAAAAGCAGAAGCAGATTCTCAATTTAAAACCAACCAAACAAGCAGTACAATGAGAAATTCAGATTCACGCACAAATGAAAGGCTGCTTCATAAACAGCTTACAGTGGTTGACGCAGGGATCTCTTTCTTCTGAAAAGAAAGAAGCAAGCATTTAACAAACAGTACAGATCTAAGGCTTTGCTAAAGAGCAAATCAATTCATGTTTTGCTCATGTTCAATTGAAGTGTTGATGCAATCTTCAAGCTCTTCCCGCAAAGATTCATAAGGATACCTATAGAAGATGGGACATGAGAACTCTTAAATAGGAGACGTTTCACTTCACCAGTTGCAACTTCACACTTGGAGTTCTAATCAAATAGTCTCCCCATAATTTTCTCAGTTGAATTCTATGATGCTGTCATAATCTTATCTGGCTTCTCTTCCAATATGGGTATTATCTGAGCATTAGTTACAAGCCAGGAACTTGGAAGAAACAAACCACATCAAATCCTGGAGCCTTCAACTTTATTTTGACATGTACAAAGTGCTAGTAAAAGAGACAACGGGAAGTGAAGAAGAGTCATGATTGTCACCTTCAAGTAAATAATCCCTAGGTAACAGTTTTCTAGCTCCACTATTAAGAAATAAGGTCATGAAAAAGATTTAGTAAGTCTAGGTTTCAGTACAGAATTTAGAATCCTTTGTTAGGACTGAGACTTCTGCTGCGAGACACATTTCACTATCCATCTAGCTCCGTCGTTTGCCTGAGAAAGGTCAGCAGAGACTAAATGAAGATTGGCTTGCCCAGCTATATAATTGCTTAAGGGAAATGACAGAAAGACAACAGGGGGGTGAGGTGGGCAGGTTGTGTGAAGTGAAAACTCATAATCGTTCTACAGATGCACTTACATAATTATAGTAGATGAAAATTAAAGAAAGCATCAGCAGATCAGAACTGAGTTTTAAAAAGCATTTTCACACTAGAGATACTGGAAGTATTTAACTGTAACTCCAGTGCTTCTTCTGAAACGAGAGTGTAAGAATGACACGCTTCCTCCCATAATTATCAATGCCCACAGAATGCAATTGTGAAGATTACAACTTCTCCCCATAAAACTCAAAGGCTCCAGGAATTTAATATTACAACCTTTTGTTGAGAACTACCGAGGGATCAAAATAAAGATTAATGTGCCATCTGAAAATTGATTTTTTTAAAGTTATATAAAAATATAAATGAAATGAAGAAATAGTTGCAAGTCTGAGAAATTCCTGAAAAAGTTTAACAATTGAGAAACTGATTCTTCATTGTGAGTTAGCAGAGTTGAGGAAGTCACGTGCATGGATGCAATCAGTTTCTACCCCACCTCCGTCCTACTGAATTGAAGCATCTTACTAGTGGGTCACTAAATTCCAGACTTGCTTTTAATTTCCCATTTGTTCCAATCAGTTAACTGTGAGTATGAAGAACAGCTTCTATTTAGCATGGAGTTTCCATTTTCTGCCTCATTGAATTTTCATCTGCATAAAGTCAAAAATTCACCTAAATAGCCATATTATCCCATCCATTTATAGAACCATAAATCTGATAACATTAAAAGCCAACTGAAGTACTTCTGTATTCTTATTCTCCTCCAGTCCTTGTATTTGAAGGAAGAAACCATTTTCTCAGTGTTGTATTTCCTTCACTGGAGTAAAGTTACACTACTATCAGACTGTTCCTCCTTCACACAGTTCACTAGTACAATAAATAATTCTTGTCAATCAGGTCTATATACACCTTCTGTAACTGCAAAGTGATGTACGGCTTGAGAGCTACCCTACAACCTTCAAATTATGCCCTAAGAGGTTAGAGAAACCACTAATAGGAACTGGTCCTGGCAGATCTCACGTGCTTTATGACATGACAGTATACAAGCATTAGTAACTCACTTCCATGCACTGGAGTTGCTTTGATAAAAATAAGCAAGTGTTTAAAGACATAACAAATACTGTTTTGACTGTAACATTTGCACTCCTTTAGTAGTTTCTGGAAGGAAAGCATACTCGGAAGTTCAAAGCTCTTTTATACTATAGCATGCCTGTGTCAAAACTTTTCTAAACAAAGCCTTTAAAGCCTCAGTATTACTTGCAATAATTACATCAGATAAAGTCAGTGTTTGTGTGTGAAAGATAGTGAGATAGATTTTTCTGTAAAAAAGCCATACCATAGGCATTACAACAACTAAAGTTCAGTCTTAATTTTAACAGATATGAGGTGAAAGCATTGCTCAACCCAGTAGCTCCTAACTCATAGCTTCTTTCTCTCTCAGATGAGAACATAGATCCTTGTTTGTACTTCCCATATTTAGCATGACAAGAGAGGCTCAGAAAGTAGCCGGAAGTTCATTTAATATAAAAACACAATTATATGAAAATAGTAATTAGTAATAACACAAGAAAGGAGATTAGAATCAAACTTAAGAGAAATGACACTTTAAAAGTTCAAAGAATTCAAACCAAATCATCACACTCAACAGCAAAGATGGTGTGTTAACAAAGATTTGTTAACACATCACAGTATCCTGTGTAATGAGGTTGCTGCATAAGAACTTCTACCTAAAAACATCTTCTGTGTCCTTGTTTAAGTAGAGAGAAGGCTTTGCAAAGCTGTCTTTACACTTTGCAAAGCTGTCTTTACATATAGTATACTAAAGTACTGAATGAGTAGTAGTTAAACCTGTGGAAACATTTTCATTTTACTCAGTTTGCAAAATATCTACAATACATGCATGTGATATATTGCAGAATACATCCCATTAGTTCTCTTCCTCCTCCCTGAAATTTATCACCTTCTACTCATGTAGAAAATAGCTCCATGTAAGAGAATACGATTAGTCACGTTCACCTAGAAAAGTCCGCAATACATAAGAAATATAGAATAGAAAAAGCCAGTACACCAGAACCAGTTGCTGGCTTTAGATTATAATTGCTGGACCCAGCAGGTACCTCAATCAGTTTTCAAGCCACCTGCTAAGGGCTGTCTTTTGGAAACCCAGCTCCTTGCCCATGATGCTTTCTTTCTCCTTCACAGAAATCATGGCTAGGTCTCTTCCAGAGACTTGTACACAGGGGTCTCTGCCCTACTCATACATAGGACATCCCAAGTCATGCCAGACCTTTGCCTTTTGGCACTGACCATACATACCTCTATCTCGTCAATATAAATTAATTGATATCATAGAGAAATACAAAGGAATACACAAGATTCACACGAACAAATATTGTAGAGAGAAACCTCAGTGGCTGCAGAAGTATAGTATCGTACTATGTGGTAAGATCATACCAATCAAAGGTGAAGTAAAGAGCTTTCCTGAGGCAGCAGAAGTCACGATCAACACAGAACACCTCACGTTAGATCTTCAGTGTAGACTTTTTTTTGTAATTCTCCTTCTCCCTAGCATGCCCAGAAAGATTCACATCAATGACATTACCCTCAAGAGCTGCAGCTCAAGCACACAGAAAGGCACTGAAGAAAAACTCCCAGCACCCAGAAAGCAGTTGGTTGCATACTGCAACCAGGATGAAGAAAAGATACCACAAATAATAAATAGGTCTGTCTGATAACTGAGTGCACCAGCCCCTTCCAACTCATAAATCCCGAAGTCTTCCTGGGAAGACACAGTTCCTTTTAGAAGGCTAACGCGCTCATATATTGCTGAATGGAATATGCTCATTATTTTGTTTCTCTACATATATTTCTTAAAACAGGTCCCATAAGGTTACTGCAGAATAGAATGGCTATCAACCAAAAGAGGGTGATCTACATTAAGTGTTAGGAAGAAGTTTTTCTACTCAGAGGGTGGTGAGGCAGTGGCACAAGGTTGCCCAGAGAAGCTGCAGACACCTCAACCCTGGAGGTGCTTAAAGCCAGGTTAGATAGGGCCCTGGGCAGCCCGACCTGCTGAGAGGCATCCCTGCCCATAGCAAGGGGCTAGAATATTAGATGATCTTTAAAGTTCCTTTCAACCCAGGCCATTCTATAAACAACACAGAACTCACAGAAGCTACGTTACCACAGAGACCAGGAGTCTACACACATGCCTGCTTTTTCACCGCAAACCCGACCTCCCTCCTTTTTGTTCAGAGAACAAGCCTTAATAAATTACTAAGATCTCAATTGAGGAGACACGTGCATACCTCTACAACTTAAGCCAGCCTACCCAAGAGCCCTATACACACATGAACTCCCTTGAAAAGCAAGCAAGCCAGAAGGCACACCCTTTACACTTATGCCCTATCAGAAGACATACACACTCAGTGCATCTGTACTATCAGAGAGACCAGCACCTCCTGAAAACAGCAGGTACGTTCTTCGTGACCATGAAGATACCCCACTAATGAGATCTACCTGTCAGTCCCCCTTCTCCCAGCCACAGTCCTTGCCCTCTACCACAGCTCATAAACACTCACCCAAAGCACATTTTCACTCCTTTCCTCTGTACCATCACTTAACCAGTCACAGGCAATCATAAAAATAAAAAGGACCACCTCCTTCTTATACCCTCCAAACAGGAGCAGTCCCCCTCACCCTCATCAGGCCTAATAGGCCACAGGTGCTGGCTGCCAGTCCCACAGACCAGCTTAGCCCCAAACGCAAAGCACCTGAAGGCAGGGAGATGAGGGAGTATCACTGGGCTGACAGGGTGTGAAGATGCTAAAGGGGCTGGAAAACCCCTCAGGCTCACACTTGAGGAAACACACAGCTAGCACACTTCAACACAGCTTGGCTGCTCTTGTATGTCACGTGTTTTTTTTTTTTGTTGTTTTTTGTTTTCTCTCTCAGCACCATATTTTACATTTCTTCCAGCTCTCAGCATTTAATAACTGTTTTTGCAAACAGACAAGTATGGAAACGCTGCTAGGGTTATAAAGCATCCTCTTGTTTTAAGATCCCTCTCATGACTGCAGCGTGTGCTCAGGATGGCTGTATTTATTTGAGTAATGATTTGAAAAATCAGAGAAATGCAAAGTATTATTTAAATAGCTTGAGAAATGGATGTTATTCTTCTTTTGAGTAACAGTGAAGAATGGCTCAGAAATACATCTGACAAGACAAAGTAATGTTTAAAAGATGTCTTGTGTGGTGGATTTTTTTTTTCCCCAAACACAGTAAAATAATCAAATGGTATCTATTTTACCCAGCTGTAAGAACTGCTCTGAAAAACCACAAATCACAGAAGACAGCTTAACTTACTTTCAAACAATGTCACATCTGAATTCACATAGGGTGGGAGCAGAGGTTTACCTCTTTTTGTGGCATCAAGGCTGGATTTTACCATTAGTTGACTTGGTAGCTTCTTCAACCAAGCAAACTGAAAATCCCTTCTGCTCCCTAAAAATCTGCGTAGCTCACAGAGTTTCATTAACAGCAGGATAATATACACACAGTAAGCTTTGTAATGAAAAGCTCTTCAAAAATAACAAAGGCAATCTAGCTTTGGAAAGATGCCGATCTCAGGTTTTGTGGGCTCTACTGTAAGGAACACAAATTTGACTGCATCTGTCACTGCCTGACGCTGGCTCTCAGCAGCCAAGCTCTGGCAAGGTAGATCACATTGACTTCTACTGGCACCACTGCCTCTGCCCTGCATCTCTCGTGTAATTGATCACCTTGGCAGAGGATGCCGTTTTGCTAGACTCCATCTTCAAGCTCTGCCACTGACCTTTCAATTTGTCTTGAGAGACTCAATTTCATTTTTTTTCCCCTTATTTATTTTAACTTTCAGACTTTCAGGTGAAGACTTGTTTCTGCATTGCCTTGGCGTGTGTGCTTTAATGTCACACCCACCAGTGTTAACCCTACTGCCAAAGGCAGAGAACCAGCCATTGCTCCTGATAACAGGTTCCTTCAGAACAAACTCAAAACAGCAGAGCAGGCTGCAGCAGGGATACAGAACCTCACACTGATAGGAGAGCGGCCCCTGCAAGGCCAACAGATCATGTTTTGTTTGGGTGGACTGAGAGGAAGCACGTTAATAACATCAGTTAATTGGACAGCCAGGCTGAGCTCCAGGCAGGCACTGGGGCAGCAGGAGCTGGTGAGTGTGCTGCTGTGGCTCCTTCCAGCATTGCCACGGGAGCTGCTCGGGGCACTGACCTCTCATGCTGAGTAGGGTAGCAGCCAACTAAAGCCTGTCTGCAGGGCTTTGCCTCAGCAGCATATGACAGCTACCAGCAGCTAAAATATTTTCTGATATCTTTCTTACCCAGCTGCACTTTTCTTACTTTTCTTTGTTGGGTTTTATTTTTGTTCTTTTTTTTTTGTTTGTTTCATTCTACTGTCTTAAATATCTGAGCTGGGCTCCTCACATAAACTTTCATCATATGGATGCAAAGAAGGAAAACTGAATGAAACTTAAAAGAAACACGGGATTTTGCAAGCAGCTTTGATGTTCTCTAGCTTTTTATTTATAGAATACAGATTAACTTCCTTTTGTTAACATCTATTGTTGTTTTATAATGGGCGCTGCAAATGCTTTGATAAATGAATTGAAAGAAATTGCTGCAGCTCCTGCTAAGTGCCCTGACTTGCTAAAAAGTGGGATCTGTAAAAATGTATTTTAGGCTGAAAAAAGGAACAAGAAAATTTCATCCGATTTTGGATGGTTATGGAATAAAGCAGTTACTTTGAAGCTGAGCTGTGATTTTTTCACTCGCGCATAACCCCCAGAATTCAGCCTCAACCTAAGCTGCATTTGCACATCAGCCAAACACGATCACTAAAGTGTACTCTCTAGCTGCTTACCCTTATTTATGTCATTACATTGTTCTGATGAGCCTTTGCACAACCCCTGTTCTTCTGCCTGATGCATCTCCATTATCCCTTTATAGTACATGTGGTGGTTTTGCTTCCAAGGTGGATGTCAGACTATTCATTAAAAACATACATGTTTGAAACATGTCTAGTATCATCCCAAAGCTGCTAAATATCCACTCTTCCTAGGATCACTGCGAAAAATTGGTCATGAGATCTTTTATGAAGGAAGCTACACATGTGCTCTCTGGCTGCGGCAGCTGCTGCCGTTTCCATCCTTATTTCCTCCCAGATACATCACGTTTTTACACTGGTTTTCAGTTCAGTACTTTCATACACGGATAGATAACCTGAAATTCCAGTGGAAAAGATCTAAAGCAGCACAAGTGCTGAGGCACCTGATTTGCAGTTTAAATGGAATTTAGTTGCCCAAATCCACGGAGGATGTTTCCAGACTTCTGGCTGTCCCCACTAGCCATATCCAAACAAATAAATGACACAGGCATGACCTCAAGGTCTGCCTGTGGATATGCATTAGTTATTTATAGCAAAAAGTCTGAAGGTAGTCATAGATAAAACACCCTTCTCTTGCTGCATATATTCAAACTGTCATTTGGGAAATGACAAAAATGATTTTGCAGTAGCCTGCAAATGACACAGTAGTTTCATCACTCTCTCTTTTGATTGCTCATTTTCTGGTCTCCTCCATCTGCATTCAGCACAATAGTGCAGATCCTTTCGCCCAGCTGAGATGTCCTCTTGCGAGGTAGGTGATGTGCATTTGAGTTCTCTCAGGCCATGGAGAAAACTGAAGTCACAGCTTGAGAGCACTGGATGAGCGCTCCAGCTGCCAGGCTGCAACCAAATAATGTCAGTAACGTTACTGCGCAAAAACATTATGCTGACATTTGTGCATACTCAAAAGGACCATTTTCAGGGATTAAACCCAGATTTGAGATTATGGATTTTAAACTTTTAGAGTTCCTTGTTTGAGTTCAAAAGGTTATCCTCCAATTTGTTAAACACATCCTTCTCCACAGCTCGAAGTAATAAATATCCTTCTCAAAATGAACTTTTCCTCAAATTTACATGATATTATGTCTGTAACACTTTGCTGTTTGTTCTTCCTGCTACCTGTAAATGCAATGGCAGTATAGACACTCCACCACATGAAGAGAACAATTAATAACATACACTAAATATTGGAATACTTCCATTTTACTTCTCTTGTGTATTTGAAAGAAAAAATTTCTGGTTCCAGTCTAGTAAATTACTCTCATTTAGTTGACCTCAGCTGCGAGCTGACTTCAGAACAGAAAAACATCATCCTTCCCTCCCACCCCCCCCCCCAACTTGTTTTTAGGCTCTTTAGAAAATTCAGGGATCTTTTCTGGAGAACCTCTCCCATCTAACTGGCCAGGTCAGTAAAAGGCACTGAAGAAATTAGCCTTTTATCCAATTTTAAAGCCATGTCATATTCATGTTTTAGTAATTTCCAGTGTGGTTTTGCACTAAAAATATTTGGGGAATTGGACAAGTTAGTTAGCTGTCATTCCTCTCCTTTTTTCAGCTGCTTCCTGCTCTTTCCTGCAAACAGAATGTTCTCTTTTCATCTCAGCTTTTTAACCCCAAGGCCTTGAACTCTATTTTTAGCCTTTGTATGAATTTCCAATCTAATGCATTTAAAGGACCTATCACAGATATCTAAGACCTTGGAAATAATTAAGTCCCGCTATTTTCAAAGTACACCAAAACAATTTGTCATTGCATGTAAAATGGTATAATCGAGTAGTATAAATGTTTTCAGGCCAAGTCTCGCTATGAATTATTTAGTTCATCTCTCCTAATTAAAGACCTATCGGAGGATTAATGTCTCATAACCTGACAAACTACTTTACTAAGTAACAAATTATCCATATAATGACCTCAAACTAAATTTATATAACTCGTCAAGTCATTTGTGTAAGTATACAAAATCCACTGAAATAGAGAGCATATGTCCTTGCTATTCAATACATAAATATTGAGTCTTCTATCAAGGAAGGAATTCAGAACAAATATAAATTTAAACTGTAAAAATGATACACTGAGTTTCTGCTTTTTTCCATCATTTATATAAACATCAGTTTATAAAGTTTGTTTCTATGAATACAGCAAAATGATAGTTCTGCTGTGAAATGAAAGCACAGATGCCTTCATGGAAATACAACTTGTTTTGCTCTGTAATGCATGCAACACATACGTTTCCTAGTTATAAAATTTACATTATAAACCTGCAGCATATGCTATACATCTGAAACCGATTATGAAAAGAAAATGTCAGTGGCTCATTAAGGTAGTGATAGACGAAATAGATGAAAAGTTTGGATCAATAGACAACAATTGTCCATCTGCATGTATGGAGGAAGGCTGGATGAAATCAAGAGGGTGTCTGTGCTTTCACAAACAAAATGTTCTGAACTGTTGCATTGCTAAGTATTGACAATTCTAAATATTAATAGTAGTAAGCATGGACTAAAACCAGACACCAGCTCTGTAAACTCCCTCTCCGTTTCTTAGGGCCCTTTGCTGCCTCTGTTTCTAGGACTGAAGGCCCAGCTTCGGTCCAGACAACAGTGAAATTGTGCCTCTCGTTTCTGAGAAAATCACCCAAGTGGGAGAAAGAGCTATGTGAACGAACAGAAAAAGAACACAGAAATTACTGATAGGGTAGAACTGTTGAAATGGGGCTTGTTAGTAACTCGGGGATTCAAGAGGGACAGGTACACCAACACGGCAAGGCATAAATTCCTAAAGGAAGAAGCCAGGGAGTCTGCTCATGCACGCTGGAAATCACTGGGCCATGGGTCTGAGCCACGTGTGATGTCCATGAAGCTGGTGGCAGCTGGCAGCTTGGCAGCCCATAGGCTCAATGCTGGGGGCCACAGAAACCAACCCTTCCCCATTGGGCACGTGCTGGCTGGAGGTGCGGCATGCTTAGCCTGACAGCTATTGCTAATGCTTGTGGATCAATGCTTAGCCCAACAGCTCATTAAATCCCACTTATTTTCTGTGTGCTGGATAGACAATAATTGCTTTACGCTACATGTTACAAATAACCTTTACCCTAAGTCCTTCTGTATCGACTAAAACACCTGGAAAAATGAATCCAAACTGGCAAAAAATACCTGCCTCTTTTATATTTCTTTTCCAGAATGCATTACCTATTTCTCTGAGGCACAGGAGATTACTCTATGGCTGGAAAACTTGTAAGTTCCAGATTTCCAGACTTTAAGCCGAATTACACCACACTTCTGGTTTTTTTTGGCCTTGCTTTTACCAGGCCACGGTTCTCTCTGTGTTAACAATAACAGAACCTTTCCATTTGCACAATTTTCAGTAAAATGAAAAACAAATGTCAATTATTCTTGTCTCCCATCACACATATCCCGGTGCGACTGGAGACAAATTCTGCAGATCTTAGGAGGGCACATGAAGAAACATTTTACTGAAGAACAGATAGAAGGATATGAAATTCCCCAAATCCATAATGAACAAGACTTTAGTACTCATCCCAATAATAAAAAACCATGCAATCCAAAACAGTGAAATTAAAGTAGACAAACAGTTTTCCCTGACCATGGGTTTACCAAGTCTCTGATTTCCCTAAATTTGCAGAATTGCTTCTTAGGAGTGGAAAGCCCTTCAGGCAATAGAACAGATGCTTCAGAAAATCAAGTAATAGTTATAATCCATAAACATTAGTAAACCTAATGGAATGGTCTTTAAGGTTTGGCTTGTTATGCTCTTCAATGCAGCACGGCACGAATTCCTATATATAATATAGGGTTTTCAAAATTTCTGTCTAAAAAAATGGAAAAGAATTAAAAATAAATACCTGTGTCATATTCTAGACATATGAAGAAAGCATTACATGCTGTTAAAGCTATCAGAAATTTCAATTTTAAAGTCAGAATAATCGCAACACATAATATACTGCAATTTCTCTTCGAGTTAATGCTCAATTAAGTGTAGAGATTAACATGGAAAATTACAACTGGCTTTGTATTATTCATTCTATATTTAGGAATGTCTATGCTATAAATCTATTCTATATTTAGGAACCTCTGTTCTTCAATACTATAAATAAAAATCACTCCATCTTCAGAAGGCAGGAAACATCAGCTTTACTTCAGGTCTATACTCTGTTCCGTGTAAGTTATGTACAGGCTCAGGCCCTCCTATGGTGTTAACAAAAAAAATAATAATTTTTCAGGGTTCACTTCTTTTAGGGTCTCACTCTTCAGGTGCATCACCTATGCAACATTTTCTCTACTCAAACTAAGTGTTTTAAGATGCAGTGGCTGAACAGCCTGTGGTTTGGTTTAGCTAAGCCCAGTGATGAAAAGCACACCTGCTTTGTTAGTTGGCAGTTAAAACCTACTTCTGGCATACCCTGCTCTATCTATGCTACTTCTACCTTATCCCAATAGTTCCCATGATGCCAGTTCAGCCTGGCACACGGCTCTTGGTCTTTCTCATTCCTGGCCCTGGAAGGGAAATTATAAAGCCTAAATCTGTGCAGTAATGTGCAAATCCTCCTCAAGCTCCCAGCAGCTGGTACAATTGGTGGCCAGATCTCAGTGATACTCCAATAGCACACGATCTTCCAAGCCAGAAACGTAGGGAGACTTGCAGCTAGCAAGTAGCACAAAGGAGGACTTAAAAAAAAAAAAAAAACCAAAACTGATGGACTTGTCTATTATTTAAAATATTTCACAGAGTCACCAAATGGCTTGGGTTGGAAGGGACCTCAAAGATCAACAGATTCCAACCTCCATGCCACAGGTAGGGTTGCCAACTGCTAGATCAAGTTGCCCAGGGCCCCATCCAACCTGGCCTCCAGGGATGGGGCATCCACAACTTCTCTGAGCAGCCTGTGCCAGCACCTCACCACTCTCTCAGTGAAAAAAAATCCAGAGTGAACGCACGGAGTTGTACAATTGGTTTTCTTTAATATGGTGATTGCATACAAAATATTTTAATGGAGTGTTTGGGAGACAGTGTTGAAGGTTTGCTTCTACAATTCTGGAGGACACAACTTTTTAAAAAATAATGGAAAAAAGTGACAAGACGAACTTGTGTGTTTTCTGCTGAGAGTTGCAAGGTCAATGCTGATTTAATTGAGGTCTGGGGAGCAGAGCTTTACACTGAGGTATAAAAATAGAAAGATGCTACAAGGAGATTTATTCTCATGAAAATTTCAATTTAATCAATATGAAAGCTACACATTTGAATCAAAAATGGCAGGGAATCCTCGAGGACTCTTCTTACAGTGAGCTCAGATAATCTTAAAACAGCCTATGATAGTCAGAGACATCATTTTGTGGCTTTGAAAATGTTGAAACAACTGGGAAAAAAAAAATAAAAATCAACATTCCTGGGATCTTTATTTTAAATTAATGTCAGGCAGTGACATTTCTAAACTACTTTGGGTGCTTGGTGCTAATCTGTTTCTTCACCAATAATGCTTTACGTAGGAATGCTATGAGTTCTCTAACTCTTAATGAAGATACTTGAAGAAACATGAGGCACAAGTCAAAATATTACCTTGAATATCAGTTTGTGCTAGAAAAGCATGTTTAGTGACTGTTTCGCTGTGAGTCTCTCTTTTTTTCTTTCTTTCTTCTTTTTTTTTTTTTTTTGTCTTGTGACACATATTTTAATGAAGGTCCCAACTGATTTTTGTAATTTAAAGGCTAAAAAGAACAACAAACAAACATAAGTTAGGTACTCTACTGCTACCAATATAGTCAAATATTTCCACCAGTTCTATCACCTTGGTTGAAGGTGTTATAGAAATTTGCACTAATATCAGATCTGCTCTCCTCTAAACCCATTTTATACCAAATTGTGTGAGTCTGGCTAAAAGCAGACCTTATGTTAGTACTTAAGATGGTCATCTGAATACTGTAAATTTTGTCTGAATTTGACTTCTAGGTTTTTGAATAGTAAAAATAAATATATATACCTAAATATTTTATTACATGTCCTGTTTATATTTACATTTGTATTTTTTATTCTACTCACTGATTTCATTTTCAAATATGAATAAGTGAAGTAAAGACCTTGAAAATAATAGGATGGTGTTTAAAATGATCTGAGCCTTGTGAACGACAACATCAAGCACACTAATTTACTTACTAAAACATTTTTACTTTGCTTTATTTACATCACAGTTTATTTTAGAATGCAGCAGCACTGATAATCTCTTTGAAGGGATATGTGCTCAAAATCCATGACTCAAAACACAAGCTGTTTAAAATTAAATAACTGTCAGGGGGAACGTGTAATAAAATGAACATTAAAAACAATTCTAATCTGATTCTGAGCTTATTTATGCATTTTCTTCCCTTGTGTGGAATAATTGGATATGCAATTTACTTTGGATTTATATTTAGATTTAATTTACATCTAAATAATAATAATAAAAAAGATTGCTCAATGGATTTCTGAGGTAACTAGAAAAGCAGCCCAAGTTAAATCACACTTCGGTTTGGACAAGTCTTTTTCACATACATGCACACACAATATTATTTATGTGACTTCTAGCTGGTCACCCACTTTGTTTTCTTCTCTGGTGATGACACAATCATGTCTGGGTTCCCTCAAAATGAGCCTGTTGCATCTTCCATACCAGGAAGCAATGAAGTTATAGGAAAAAGCTGCATCACCATTGGTCAGTTCACTATTACTCATTACAAAAATCTCAGTTTATTTTTTAACAGAATATATTCTACCTAAAAAGATATCTCAGAAGTGGTAAATGATTTATAAAGCGTAGGAATGTTTCCAGATGCTGATAACTAGGTAATAAAGAAAAACAAAAACAAACAAATAAAACCCCAACAAGTAACCCTTTGGAATTAAACTATGTTCAAGGCTTAAGGGTCACTGACTGCTAGAGGTCTAATGATGGTAAGACAAGACAGATGGTGTGAGATTTTAATTTGACTGTTTGAATAAAATCTGTTAATGCTGTCACTGTGACAGGATACATACAAACTCTGACTTGATTATGAGACATAATGCGGCTACAACCTGAAATGTCAGTAGAAGGTTGAAAGTGTCTTCACTTGGAAAGTATCACCAGATTTAAAATATGACTAGCAGTAAGTAACCTATCTTATTAAAAAACTACCAGCTGAACCTTTCCACAGCCCCAGAGGCTAGTCATGAACTTTCATGAAACCAGACCTGAATGCAGTTCACACACTTTCTAAAAGGTAGTTGTATAAAAAGATAAATAATGACAAGACCGAAGACCACCAGGCAAGGTCTCTCCTTCCCCCACCATAAAAACAAATTTCCTACTGCACCGTAATCTTTACATTAGACCAATTTTTGCTACCAATCAGATCAGGGCCTTCCTTCCTCCCATTTTTCTCTTTTCCTTTCAGATTTATCAATTTAGTAACCCGAAAGATTTACAAATCAAGTTGTTTATTCAGTCAATCACAGTCTCTTCTTGTAGAGGTTGAGACCAGTAAATATCATGTGAAAAAACTGCATCTGCTCTGGAGAAGCAACAGAAATAAATGAGGTTCAGAAAAGTTTATCTCCCACCTGTGTTTCTCTGTAAACATGAAGTCATACACGGTCCATGTCAGCCACAAATCCAGGCCAATTGGGAAAGTTAGACGTCTCAATCTCTCATTTTGGGGAATGTTTGCCTGAAAATTAGAATGGGGCAGTGTGGTGGTGGGAACAAGAAGAAAGGAAAACCCAAATACCCATTTTAATGACTTCTAAGGGTCAAGCAGGAGTCATAACATCATATATACAATTAACAGCCATATTAAGAGTCAAGTATTCATTGTCCACTACAGAACTGGTTAAGATTTAAACTTAAAGTTGTAACTGAAACCTAATGCTAGAGTTCTTCCAGATGGCACATTTTGACTCTGGATGAGATGGATAGCAAAGGCCTAGAGGAATATTCTCCTACCTATTGATATAATTTAAAGATTCTTATATTGGGCAAAGGTCCTCTGGACACCTCTGATGTTAAATTGCCCCTGGTGGTATCATGCACCTCCTCATCTGCACTCAGAATTATGTCCTTCATACTAGTGGGGAGAAGAGTGAATGCCACCAGCCATCCGAGTGTGCCTACTCTCCTGGTTCTGCAGCAATAGAATAAGCTAAAGTACTTTTATTTATAGCACTCTAGGCACAAAATAACTGAGAATTGGTTATTGTGCTGATTGGTGCTCTCTCTTTCTCTCTCTCAAAAACTTCCATCTCTTTAGTGCCCAAGTTCTGTTAAATGAAGTGGAGAAATGCCCCTTCCTGGCATGTCACATATCTTTACAGTCCTCAGAGATTCCAGACTTTTTTTTTTTCTTTTTTTGCATTTAACAATATGTGAAATTACACAGGAGCTACAGTAGAAGGACATTAAACAGAGAAAAAATTGTAAGTGAAACATGCAGAAATAGGAAGCAAGTCATCCTCTTGATCCTTAATCTCTAATTGAACCTTACTCCTACCCCTAAAAATAATGTTAAGTCATGTAGAATATTATAGAAATGTCACATAATAAAAAATAAAATCCCTTTAAGAATTTAAATGGCAAGAGCCTTGAGCAGCTGACAATAGGTTTCTCCCTAAGAAACAACTCATCTAGACAGAGGAGTCAGGATTACTGGAGCTAGCTGTCATGCAGCTCTGTGAACTCTCTACATTTCTGTTAGCTGAGGGTATTGGCCCGTGCTGACCTTCTGTACTCTGCTTGAGGCAATCACATCAAACTCTCTCTCTGATGAGCCAATGTGAATGGCACTCTGCTAATGACTCTCTCTGCCACATTTCAAGATTCATGACAGTTCCATCCAAAGGAATTATGGACTCCATATCTTTGCCTGCAATTAATGAAATCCTTTCAGTTCAAAGACCTTTAACTTCAATGCTAATTCAAAGGATATCAAAGTAATTGATAGTCTGTATGAATAAATCCGTGTGCTTTAAAATACTTAACCTTCAAAAAAACCCATCAATTTATAATCGTGGTGTCTTAAAATGCTGAGATCACTAATCAGAAGAAATTCCTGAATATTATACATATGGCTGGTGTAAGAGGTTAAGCTACTCTAGGAAAAAGAGTGAATTTCCATATCAGCTGATTTCCCAGAGGAAACTCAAACAAGTAACTACATCCTGCCTCTTCTATGCAGGACCTCTTACTTGACCACTGCTCAGAAAAATTTCAGCTCAGTGTGAGTTCCATAGTTTGCATTTCCTGTGCTACTTTTGATTAAGAAAATCCAAACTAATTAGCATGTAACAGCCAGCATTAACAACATATGCTGGGACTTAAATGAACTCCTAATTTGTAAAATGTTCTCAAGGATGCTGTATTATTGATTAAAAATTAACATTTTCTCTCGACAGAGCAATTAGTGAAAATGTAAGTTAATGAATATTTATAAGACTAAGGTAAAAACTTGATCATACCCTGAGACACCGACAGTTTGGACTTAATAGCAGGCAGCAAAATGCCTGCAAGGAGATCTTTATATTATGTTTTCAGGGCAGAAGTTTGTTCATTGCAATCTGTTTTACAGGTGGAGCTGAGAATGTAGAAAAGGGTGTTCTCTCTCACAAAAGCCAACAGGAAGCAGCAGTAGCACCCAATAAAGCACTAAAAGTCAAGGCAAGCAAACTCCTACTGCATATTCCCAAGTCTTTGTCATCGGAAGCAAAAGGCCTAACTGCCAAGATAGCCAACACCTCCAATAAAATCAGCAGCAGTGCTCGTTACAGCTTTGCTCTGTCTCTGTTCAGAAAAACAGTATGTGCATGCTGCATTGCTTTCATTTAATAGAACTTATTTGATGGAGGACAAAGCTAGACATTTTTACTGTAAGATTGTCCCGTCCTTCAAACTTGATCACAGCAGCTTATTTTTACAAGCTGTTCAGCTAGCTGTGTACTTCACTTCATACTCATCACAATTACAGCTGTTAGGACTTTCTTATTATTAATCATCTCTACACCACTTAATCCTTACACAGAGCAACCTGGATTGGCAAAAACAAAACAAAAACAAACAAACAACAACAACAAAAAACAACACAAAACCAAACACCACCCTTCTTCAAGAGCCAAAGCACCATGGAAGGGGGTTTGTTTTTAATGGCATATATTTTTCTGGAGTTATTAGAGCTTTTATAAGTTTTATCTTACTCTATTTATTTCCACAGTAATTAAAGAAAAGATTGGATGCTTCTCAGAAAAGAAACCAAAGAACCAGAGAGCCTTTATCACCTTTTTTTCCCCCTACTTTTAGATGTATTAGAGACCTTGACTGCAGAATGGCTGACTGTAGTATTACCAATGACGCATGAAATGCTGAATGACAGTACATCGTATGCATATCCTGTTTTCAACCTCAGCAGACCTTATCAAAGAATATTAATTCATATTTTTCTCATTCTCATGGAAACAACTGAATTTGTTCTTGGTGGACTCTGTTTCAGCAAGTAAAATTTTTCTTCCCCTGGCAAACATGCTGAACTCAAAATTAGGAAGGAATATCTCATCTTTTATATTTGGATAGAGAAAAACTGAAAACTTGCAGAACAAGGCTGAGTATCCCCATGTTCCAGTTTGAGAAGGAAAAAAACCTCATGTTAACTCAGCTAGAGAATTAATCAGTGAATTATATGTCTGTTTCAATAGACATAATTCACATGTTTCAGAGTTGCTACTCAGACACAAACTGCTATGTGAATGAATGAAGTTAAACTGTCCAAGGGGAAAAACAACATCTGTTTGAAGAGACCCAAAACCCATATCCCAACACAGGCTCCCATGTTTACTGTAGAAGGGACTGTGCTGGTTGGAGGAAGGAACACTATGACATTGCCCTGCTTCTCTATTGGGGAGGAGGTGGTATTTTGCCCACCCGTTTCAGATGTTTTATTCTTAAATGAAACAATGAAAGAGAAGACACAATGGAAACCAAGGAGGCATATCTGCTAGTCCTATGCTGTTCTAATTCACCAGAGCTTTAAACTTGGTCTTTTAGAGTCAGTATGTGTCACAGTATTATTGTTACTTAACCAAATTATGTGACGATCATTAAGATAAAATGGTATATTAAACATAGATAAGAAACACTCAAACATTTTTTAGCATGTTAACTCAGAACAATAGAGAAAACCTATAAGGGGGAAGCAACTTTCATCCACAAGACTTATGGATTTCTATAAAAAATTTTTTGTCTACATCTTTGGTGACGTTTGAGGTAAAAACCCTTTCATGTACCCATACCTGGTTCAACTGTGCAAACTACACTGCTAAACAGAACATTTCATCTTAAAGCAGCATGGATCAGCAAAAAATCTTTCACTGATATTAAATCATGGTAGAAAAATAAAGTTTAACAACTTCCATTAAGCGTTTTAAGCTCTAGTACTGATAGCATTAACACACGGCCTTTGCCATCACATCTAAATCAATCAGGGCCCATGTTCTTAGCCTTCTTTTCAGTTAAAAAAAAAATAAGGTTTTATGGTTTCTTTTCTTTGAAAATCTTGGTGATGTTGACAGAAAAATGAGGAGGCAGGAAAGGGAGGTGTTTATCACAAACAAAACAAGAAAACACTCAGGCAACAGATGAACACTCTAGTAGTCAAGTGGTTCAAGACAGGATTTACTGCTGTGATAATTAACAACATTACAATCAAACCAGGTATAAAGCCAAGGACACTCTGTAAACATTCTAAAGATGAACTGAGCAGAAAAGAAGATGATTAAGCGAACTACTGTTCAATATATCCCAGTTACCAGGATACACAGCCATAACGTCTGTCGGTTTGTTTTTGAAAGGAATAAACTACTGGAAACCCACAACATCAGTTCTCTGCAGCTCCCTGTGAATTCTAATAAAATTAGGAACATGTTACACCTTGAAAAAGCATTACGCAGTTGGCAAGTTAAAGCACCTGTTTTCAGAAGTGCTCAAAAGCACCTGCTTTTTTAAGTACTCCAAATGAGCTATCGGGGATAGCGTTGCAATTAACTGGTAAATTTGCAGGCCTCTTGTTTTCAAAGTTAGTTGTAAACTACTAAGCTGGATAATTGAAAAATTAAGTGCTACATTTCAATTTGCATATGCTGTCATTTATAAGGTAATAAAGAGCTTCCCAGCTTTACAACTTTGACTGACACTTCTTAATTAAAAAAAAAAAAAATCAAGGAAAAAAGAATATAAAAATACAAATGCAAAACAGAGCAGAAGCTTTCTGAGTTTTAAGAAAAGCTGAATTTTTATATTTCAACAGTATTCAGGATCAGCACTGCCCAAGCCAATTCAACCAATGGGTTTTGCTGTCTGATTCTGACTGGAATCTCTATTTTCTTTGCAAATTCATGCCTAGAAAGCCTCTGAATGAATTGCTCTCTGGCCAGTGTCAAAGGTGCCGTATAATATAAACACTTGCTTCGCATTATGACTACTACATTTGATTTATTGAGATAAATAAGGAATCCCTTGGCACAACCAGTATTTTACACCATACAGTGCAGACTGTTTTGACAACAGTCAGCATTATGGGTTCACAAGTAATTACTGACATGAATCAGTAGATGCTGGAAATATTGATTATGCATTCACTGTTAATTTTCTGGCATTATATCTTTAGGATGTGTCAGTCACATCTTTCACTGAAGTCTAGAAGCCTAGAAATAAAAATAGATTTTCAGGCTCTGGCCAAAAAAATTAGATGATCAAATAATGACTCTTCAGAGAAGACCATTGTGTGTCACTACAGCTTCAGACTTCGAATGATCCGTGAACTAATTTATTGCCTCCTCCTCAATTAATGTAAGACGCTAATATGAGTTAAAGAGAACTTCCTGACCAAAGGAGAGAAATATTGTAACGGTCATAGGGTTTTCTGGTTGTACTTTCCACAGTTATCTTGAATGGAAGTTAAATGTCATCTGCACCTTTTATGTGTTCTTGTTTGATTGAATTGGGCAAGATGAATATGTTCATAGATCAACATTTTGTATTTCTCCATGAGCAGAGGTTCTTAACCTGAGTTCATAGCATTAGTCTGTATCATTTCAGAAAGCTTAATGGGGTTAAATGGGAAATATTGAGGCCTTAATTGTAAAGGTAAAAGAGTGCAAGAATTAAATACGATATTCTTCTTTCGAGAATTAATATACATGCTGATAAGTTTATGTCAAGGAAAATTCTGTCCAATGAGGAAGGTAAAAGCTACATATATAGGAACCAGAGCAACGTTTGGGGACACAGACACAGGGAAGAGCAACAGACATCAAAGCGAAAGATCATGCTGGCAAGAGAAAAACCGAGTACTGACTACAATTTAGACTGTGAATTAAACTGAAAATACAAACCTATATAAGTAAAGGAGGCAAATGTTCTAATTAGTCTTAAAATGGAAACTGATACATTTATTGCTGATACCACATGAAGCTGTAGCTGTACTCAGTGGAAATTTGAAATCAGCTCTTCCCTACTAAAACACCTCACGAGTTTTTTTTTTCCCCAAGCACACTGATCCCCTGGATTTGTACCCTACAAATTAGTTACAACCTCTAATTTCTAATCAGATTCCTTCTATCTTAGAGTAAGCCATAGTCTTTTCAAATAAACACCAGCTGTACTCATGCCAAACCATTTCAGCCACTGTCTGGGGCCACTCACACACGTTTTTGCAGAGCAGCCGTCACTACTTTTTCAGAGCAGCATTCTTTGCAAAGCTGAAGGAAAATCACCTCAATGGGACCTACTTTTGATTATTCCTAGCAGAGAATCAGACAGGTACAACAAGGGTACTGGTTCAAATTTCAGTTATTAGTATTGCAGACATCTCTTTGTAGGAGCAAGCCCAAGAGCCTTCCAGAGCCACTTCTCACTGAAGGAGACTGCAGTGCAGTCCTAAGCTGGGACTTTTCTTAGTTCAACATGTTTACTTACTAGAAGATCAAACTCCCTCCTTGCTCAAGCACAGAGGTCTGATACCTACGACATTCTGGTGCAGGAATTCCCCCTTGTGCTTCCTCCCTGACTTTCAGGAGGCAACAAAACAGGACTGACCCCACAGAGAGAAGCCACTCTCTTTTAAGAACAGTGTGATCATCATTACCTTGGTTGAACAGTTGAGTAAAGCTTTTGCAATCCCACTCAACCTAGAAATCACTCAAATCTGTTGGCAGCACAAGACAAATTAAGCTTCCTCCTTAAAACATGGAATGACCAAACAGTGCAGTTAGACTGAGAAAAGGACCACAAAGATTCATCTGAATCTGACACATAAACATGATCAGAATCATGTAATGCAAGCCTTGGATACAAAAACAATGACAGACTACATATTAAAAGTTATTTACCCTTTCACAGGATTTATTTCATTCATTCTAAAGAACCGTGAGCCTGTTTTTGCTACACAGTGTGCGTATCTTCTGGGTGTATGGTACATGCTCTGAAGGTAATAAAATTAAACTGCAGATTACCTCTTTTTGATTCTATTGATTCATTCTTAAATCTGGGAAAAATACGTTGTATAATGTTTTATATCAGCTCTTCCAAGTGATTACATTCAACACTTCTACCTCAGTACAGTAAAATAAAACAAAATTTAACAGTAGTCTAAAACTGATTGATACCATCCATTTCATTTTAAAAACTGAGTTAAAGTTCATTCCATATGGCAGGCTGATGTCACCATCTCTCCATTGTATCATGGTTTTGCTCTACTTCATGGTGAATATGGTGAGCTATTTTTTCACTACGGAAGTAGATAGACTATCTAGAATTTACTGCTAGCCAATTACCATTACAGCTGCTTTTGGCAATGTCATCTGCTCCACTGACAGTCAAAGCTCTGTCCAGAGAGAGCTTTTTCCTTTTTTAAAAAGAATACATAATGTGTTTGGTATTCCTATTCCCTTATTAAATCATACCCATTGAAAAACCAAAGAAAACGCAACGTGGGCTCATTCAGCATCAAAAAGAGCCATCATTTCTTTCTTCTTTCTTTTTTCTCTTTCTTCCTCTTTACAATTTTGGTTGTAAAGGAAGCATGTCCATCAAACTAAGTTAATTACAAAGTGCCTACATATCCTCTGGGTGTTTCAACCGGTTCCACAGTGCTTCTGCTAGATCCACACCGTATATAACACTCTGCTCATTCCTGAAATACTTCAGCCAAACAGCTTCTCAAGAAGAATGGGGTCTTAGGCAGCAGATTTAATCCAGCCCCAGAATGTTTTGAATTCCTCTTTTGGGATCATAAATAAAGTTGATGCTGTGAATTGAAAAATTGTTGACGTATAATTTGTCTCAGAGACACATTGCGAAATGACTCAGCTGTTGCAGTCGCAAAGCGATAAAACATCCTGATGTAACCTACCCTACTTTGGGCATCATGTTTCATGTCTCCCCACAGAAAATCTCACTTAAATCTGTTAGTGGATTTTCTTTCCTCACGACATGGGAGAGACATCCTTTTCCCCTAGTCCCAACCTCAGATCAGTTTAAGATCTGCAACAGAAACCACAGACCTCACTTTAATGAAGAAATATAGTCCAATTCCTATTTAAACACAGTGTGCTGGCTGTATTCCCATCTTGTTAACCATCCTATTCATCTACATCCATCAGTCTCAACAGATGAAACAAGTACTGACACTAATAACTTTGCTTCCAGTGTCTGAATGTTGCTGAATGGAAGGAGAGTAAATGCAGCTTAACTTCCTTACAGAGAGTGGGTTTTAATCCCATCTTCCTTCCCTAAACATGTTTCAGTGTTTTAAATAGAAAGATTCTGCTGCTGCTGCACTGATGTCATTCAGTGTTATGCATTATCTTCATCTGCATTCCTAGAGATTTTCTGATACCCATTGCAATGCAACTTGACATTGCACAGGCTTCTTGAAATCAACAAAAGAGGCTGCTCTGCCCTGCAAGCTAGCATGTTCTGAAACATCATCTAAAAGTCTTGCCTCTATGGATTCTCAAGCTCTTCCTAAAAAGATGAAAAGCTGTGTTAATATATAATGAAGAGCTGAAAGGCTGATTGAGTTCCTGCTTTACCATATCCTCAGTAATATCATTAACAGTCAGCTCGCTCTTTAATGCTGGCAATCTCAAAGCTGACTCCTTCCAGCTCCAAAATACACATTATATCCTATATACAACATAATTTGCCTATTTTGCTTATAATAGTGTAACCTACATACATTTGCATGCATCCTGTAAACACTGGCAAATCCCTACCCTTGGTTGCCTTCCATGTATCATGACTACAGTTACAACCTTACAAGGTTCTAATGCTGCCAACATTATAAAAACAATTACTATTTTTCACTTACAGATCAACCACTAATAAAGTCTATCTGCATTCCTAGACCAGCTAAATGAGGCCTTATTAAACACAGAGCATAACGGTGGGCAAAACATTTGTTTGATAATAAAAAATGGTTATTAGACTACCTTATTTAGCAGCATCTGGGCATAATCTGCCTCCCTCTGCAAATTACAAGGTTTTCCTTTTGCCAAAACCAAAAGTGCACAACATACTAGGATAATATAGGGCTTATTGTGGGGTAACACAATAAAAATAAAAATAAAAATTAAAAAAATTGCAACCAGGTCATAAATGTTAAAATGCAAAAGGAAGGAAATGCCTGTTATTCATCTTCCAGGCAGTACTCAGACATTCATGAAATTGAAAGTTAATGTACCAGGGACTTTCATTATCTGACCCATTCTATCCTATCCATTAGAATCCTATACTACAAGAGACAGAGGGCCAATATGTCACTAATACAAGATGGAAAAGGTCACAAAAACTAAGCAACAATAAGACACTGCCTCTCTATTAGATTTCACAACATTCAGCAGAAAACACACTTGCTGAAACCAGAATATTTTATTATGTAATGCAGCTAAACTGAGAGAAAGATATGCTTACCAAGGAAAGGGTGTAGTGATTACTTGTCAAGAGAAAATAATGATTTTTTTTTTCCCTCCGATTTCTCATTAAAGGACATTTTGTTTGTTTGAAAAAGAACAAACAAACAAGCAAACAAACAAATTTCATGGCTCATTTTTCTTCTTAAGGATATTTCCTACGATAGAAATATGTCATTCCTTGGACTTCAGCAAGTTTCCTTTCACATAACTGAAAATACAATGTATTATAATATTTATTTTTGTGTTGCGAAGTCAAAACAAATTTGCTTTCCATTTCCTCTAGTGAGTTATTTCATTTATTTAGAATAGTTTTCAGTAAGAACAATATCACTACTTCTGCAGCATCATTATGATGTAGAGAGACAATGTACCGACTCCCTTGAGTGTTTACTGTACCATTTCCCCCCACCATTGCTGCTCAAGTCACTCCACATCAATTGCTTAAAACTCACAGCTGAGAATAATGCAGAGCAGAAACCGTGCTGTGAGATTAAATTGTTACGAGCCAACTTATAAAAATATTCTAACTTTAGTGTTTGTTGTTACAGAAAATACTTGAATATTCAGAATATTTAAGTGTTAAGATGTTGCTTTTCATGAGGCAAATCTTGCTGTCTGGGTGAGTCCCAAGGTCTGTGACAGCAGCATCTTTCCTCATGCTGCCTTATCCAGTGATGGACAAAGAGAAGGCTACTCACAGTAGACCACTCAGGCAGTGAGCTGGTAATGTGCTGGTGGATGTTCAGCCACAGGATTTCCTGCACCACTTCATGACTTTTGGGGAGATCTACAGGAACAAATGGTGACGGACAAGTTCTCCTCTGGTACCTCTGTTTGGCAGTGCTATGATTTTACAGTATCACCAACATACACCTGGAGACTGGGATTAAATTTACCATTTAAATGTAAATAAATATACCCTATCCTTTCAGCAAAACAACCTCTACTAAAATTATTTGCAAAGGTAGCTTGTAGACTGACTAGAGTACTTAGAATGATATAAGAAGATATAAGAATGGAAATACGATGAGATTAGGGTAAGGTGACAATAGAAGGAAAATTTAATTTGATATTCCTAACTGAAAATTGGACAGAGTAACATAAGAAGTATTCCAGCATGTGTGACTTAAAGAGCAACCTTACCTGGACATCAGGGAGACACGATAAGTGCAACTAAAGAAATTCAGACCTGTGGAGATGCTAAGAGTGAATAAGAGGACCCAAAGACAAATTACTGTCTTGACATACGCACTAGAACAGGTCGCCTACGCACCAGAACAGGTTGCCCAAGGAGGTTGTGGATGTCCCATCCCTGGGGGCATTCAGGGCCAGGCTGGATGTGGCTCTGGGCAGCCCGGTCTGGTGGTTGGCAACCCTGCACATAGCAAGGGCGTTGAAACTCGATGATCACTGTGGTCCTGATCAACCCAGGCCATTCTATGATTCATTCTGTGACATGCACTAAGTGGCTCCCAGTGTCTAGGTTTAAGTGTATTGCTCATCATTGTAGCAGAGTGCATGAGAAAACCCTTCTTTCCATCAGCTCAGGAATTGGGATTCCAGCATTCCCAGGCCATGCTGCAGCTGAAGGCTGCTGATGGCTGAGCTGCTCTGCTCTGCCATGAGTGGCAGAAGTGGGTTTTGGAAAAGATGGATGCCCCCTGCAGAAGGCTAAACCTGAGAAATGTTGACCAGGTAAAAGTGAGATCCACCAGTTCTCTCTCCCTGGTCTTTTCTCAATGACTTTAAAATTCATGTTTAATCAGTAAGTATGAGCAAGTATATGCCTACCAAGGAATACTATATCCAAATACAGTATTAAGGATAAGGCACATTTAAAGCATCTATAGCTACTTACAATGAACCCTACAGTTTAAGGAGATAGAAGGGCATATTTGGGTAATGTTTACTCTCGCTTTAACGAACACTTTGCAATAGACTGTGAAACAATTTTTATTTTTAAAGTTGTCTTTATCTTTTAACTACGTGTGAAAGACTGAATCAATAGTATAGTAGACAAGGTTAGTAGTTACTGGCTAACCTCTGTCCAAGCTAGCAGGTCCCTGAGGCGCAACAAGCTTATGCAAAATCAAAGTTAATAGTGCAGAAAAAGAATATATAAATCCCTGAATCTCTGCCACTTGACATTGCCTCTTATTCTATCTGCTCAATGTGTTTGAGGTAAGAGAAGATAACACAAAAGTTCTTTCCCATCCATTCAAAGGAGAGTTTTCATCCCCGCTTTGAAATAAGATGATTTTTCACATAGCTTATTCTGCCTGCAGGTGTGCTATTGTGGAGTGACCCCAACACATAAAGACAATTGCATAAAAACATTGAATTGCCATCTGTGGGTATTAAGTTTGTTAATATGACTCATCACTAATTTGTTCAGCCTCTAACCACAACCAAACTTAGAAAAAGAAGAAACCATTTACAGACACCGCAATGCTGAAAGAATTGCTTCTCTCTTAGCAGACTTCAGCTAAACCAGCTCGTGCACTTTAACATAAAGAGATCAGCATTATCGCACTGGGCATGAGAACTTGAAATGTTTATTTTCCAACTGAAAATTACAGCTGAATCAACTGAGCCAGTTACATTTCAATAATAGGACAGGGTATATTATTGTTTTACTGGGAAGAAAATAAATGACAAGTAAAGTTTTGTTCTAGACTTAATGTGTCTTTACCCCCCAAAACAGTTAAACATCTACTTAAAAAAAAAAAAAATGTAGGCATTTCATGAAATAACCTTACAACTCACCATGCAAAATATAGCCTTGTACAATAATACAGATTGAATATGCAATGGAAAACATTCAGTAATATCTCTCAGTATACTTATTTATATGACATACTTCCATATATTACTGTCAGCATTTACTACTACTTTATTTAATTAGATGTTCCTGCCAAAACTCGTAACAGAAAAGTTTAGTACAATGAAGAATAATAAAGTCTGCTCATTCATATGTTTTTAAACTATGTTGCTCTTGTAGAACAAAAATGGTATTTCCCACCTTGGCTGCTGCTTCAGATAGCATGAAAATAGTCACAACAATTCTTTGCGCATTTTGTGTCAGTCATAACTGAATTTACATTATCTGCTGCTAGACTTTCATTTAACATAGCTACTCAGGATATCCAAACTGGAACAGAGTACTGCATTACTGAAACCTCTACTGGGAATGATGCTGAAATTGCTAGATAGGTAGGATAAGACAGAACAGTCCCAACAATCCCCCCCACAAAGAGCAACATCGCAAGAAATGCTGCAGCAAAATTAGTAAGATGATACATTTTCTTCTTACAGACCTAGTCTGGCCAATGTGATTAGTGACTGAGAGTTGCTACTGCACTCATTCAGAAACCTGTAAGAGGCCAAGTTAAGAGTTTTGGATGACTACATAAGCAACAACTCAAATGACAACAAGTTGTGTAATTTTGGCTCCCTAAATAAAGATTAATCAAAATGAACTAGTCATAGCATGATTAAGAGCTGCCTTTTTCAAAAAGGTAAGCAAGAGCTGAAGTTTTTGATCTGAAAGCTCTTCTGAATCTGGTCCCTAGAGAACTTTTTAGTCCCGCACTGAAGATTTACCAGAGGAATAGTACAGATGAACTGTGCCTCTGTCTTGTCACCATAAGAATACCGCTACCATGGAAATAGTGGAGGCCTTAGGATTATTTTGCCAAGATATTAAGTATGTATAAGTATACCCATATTCACCCCAATGAGCAATTCCTTGTTGCATATGCACAAACAGTGTTAAGTGTCATCACTCTCTTATTTCACATAAATGAGAGCTAGGAATGAAAGAAAGGATGGTCACAATAAAAGTGTGTTGACAGAAAAATCTATCATCAAATTGCAATGCTGTTATCAGTTACTATGTGCCAAATTCTAACTACAATACATTTCACATTTTTACACATTAGTCCTATAAATTTTGAATGCTTAACAAGAAGAATGCTCATTCTCCCATATCGGCCTATCTGAAATCTCAGTTTCAATTTTATTCTTTCTTATTTAGATACAAATGTATAAGTATGCATTCCCCCATCAGGAATGTTATCTTCAGGCAAATATTATCTAAGTCCTGTCGTTTTGCAGGAAAGAAGAGAGAAATTTTCAGTCTTGTAGGAAGTCTTACTGATTTTGAAGCTGACAGAAATTCTTAGAGTTTGCTGCAGGATACAAAAATAAACTTACAGTAAAAATTTCTACTTTAATTACGCAGTAAATACGGATGTCTCTATAGAACGTTCATTACTAAAAAATTACTTGTGTTATGCCTGTCTCCAGGGAGACACTGCGTGAGATTTCCCACAAAAACTCCACAAGAATTAAATGGTAATTTTGCCATAAAAAAGTGCATTTTCTCCCTTCAACTAGACCCTTACTCCAAATTAAATCCCATAGGAAAGGTCAGGATTCCATGCTGCAGCCGAAAGCACTTGTGGCATCCTCCCTACGTTGTCACATTTCTTCAGGTACAGGACTACTTAGTCAGTGACAGAGAAAAAATGACAGCTGCGTTCAGGCCCTTCACTGGGCAAGGAAAGCCTGCTAACAGCTAAGGAGAAAGGGGAGAAACACTGCTCATCACCACACATTTTGTCCCTCCATTTCATGAAGACTGCTCCTAGGACATATTAGGAGCACGGAGTTCATCCAATCTCAAGCGAGGGTTCCCAAACTGCAGATTTCACACCACACCCTTTATTTAATTCTAGCATTCTCTCTTCTAACACAACGAAAAATATATAATTATATATATCATCAAGACTTCTTTTTCCTGTAAGTTATGAAGAAAAACTGCCTTGCTATCCTTTCTCATGATTTCTGTCTTCAGACAGAGGACTGCGCTCCAGGAACAAGCATGGGTAGGAACAGTGAATCAAGGTATAAAAACCCCAAGATTCTTCTAGAGGCAGAAGGTAAAGGGAGAGAAGAAGGAGGAAGTGAAGAAGCAGACATATTCTCTCTGTCTGCAAGATGAAAACAAGGTGCCTCATCTTTATTCTTGGACATGGAATGGCAGTATCAGAGAGTTAGCTATTCAGAAACAAGAGAGTGAGCAGGCTTAACCAAAGTGAAATAAATGGTGCCCTGAGAGCCTGCTATATATCCAGCGTACAGCTTCATGTCACAGAAGAGAAGACCCATGGAAGGAGTGAAGACCAGCATTAATATATTTGACTTTTTCCAAGATGCTCGAGTTAACTGATTTCATTTGACAAGGCACAATTCAATTACGAAAGGGTTGAACTGATTATTTAGAACTACTCAGATATTATTTATTTTAAGGAACTGAAGTTATTGATGGAAATTAACCAAAGAAATACAGGAAGGAGAGCAGGTACAAACACAAAGCCCTTGTCATCCTTTTTCAGGTAAACAGGCTTAATATGTTAACTCTTGCAGTCTGTGAGATTTGGCCCTTGGAAGGATACACAGAGAAAAACATTTATGGCTTGCTTACAGTCTTGGCAAATCTCATTGCTTAATAATCTAGCTAAATAAACAAATGTTCTAATTTTGAGACATTTTGAAACTGAGCACCAAATAGTACACATAAGGATCAAAAGATTTTGTGCGGTCACATAACTTACGCATTGCAGTGAATGCTTGTTAAGAAGTACTTGAATCACTTCAGGTGCTTCACATTGAGAATCTCCTGGAAATATAGCTTCCATATTTGACTGAATTCCTTATTTTTCCAAATAGAAAATTTAATACCGAAGAGTAGTGTGTGCATGATTTTTTCAAAGCTTTAAATTGAACAGGTCCTATGTTATTAAGCAGAAGAAAGTCACGCTCTTTTAAATGATCTACTCCAAGTTCCAACAGGTCTTGGATGGAAATATTTTCCTCTCCCCTCTCAGTGCTTCTAATAGTAAAAATTAAAAATTAGCATTAATCACATACTGGCAAACAGCTCTAAGTATTCTAATGGAGCAGACTGATAGAGCACGTCTCATGTAGACCTAGTGAATAAAATTCTGCAGAGAGCAGAAGAGTTGCTGGTACCGAACTCAATAGTGGCAGTGAGCATAAGGTGAAAGCAGTAGTAATTTTACGAGCTGTGACTCAGTTTGCTTCTCACTCTGAAAATGTGCATTTCATCCAACTTCCAAGAGAGAACAGATGATCTTTACTCAAGAAGACTGAATATGTAACAAGCTTCCACAATACTAATTTCAGACTCTATGTTCAACTTAGGGTTAATGCTGGAAGAAAAGCTAACACCAGTTCTAAACATATCTTCCCTTCCCTTAAATTTGATGAGTCTGATACTTATGTTTCCGAGCACTAATTCATTTTCACCCAAACAAATCAATCTCTATTTGTAGTCTGAGATAATTTGTCACAAATGCCTTTATTTGTCCTAATTCTTGTAGCTCATCTCATTTTCTCTTCTATGCTTTCCCCTGGCCAATGAAGATTATCTGATTAGGACTCTGGTTAAAAGTAGCACAGTCTTGGCTGAAGCTAACTTTTGTACCCTCACCAGCAGAAAATGATTGACATTAATAATAACGCATACTGTAGCTGGTCCCAATACTGATAGCAAAATAATGGCTGATGAAAGCCTACACCAGTGTCTTGAAACAGGCAGGGAAACAAAACGGGCCCACATACCTGGCAGCAACAAGAATCCCTTTGCTGATGGATGGGAATAAATATAAAGGCTGATAGCACAGTAATAAAACAATGATGATAACCCAAAATTATTTATTACAAAGCAAGAACACCGCTGCCTGCTCAGGCTCAGCTGTAAATGGAAGCCGACATCAATGGATGACTCTCAGAAAGAAAACATGGCCCATTTTAATTTGGGAAGTGTCATCTCATTTTTTAAGGTGAAAGCTATTATCAGAGGTGACAGTGATCTATAGTGAATCAAAAGAAACAATAAAAACCCATACTTAACTCCTCAATCCATTATATTTGCTAGTAACTTCCTTACATATACCAAAGTGATGTTAGTGGTGTTTTTCAGCTTCCTAAGACATCTCAGAAATCAAAAGTACTATTTGGTTTATTAAAGGAGCAGAAGTGAGGCTGATATAACATTTTATCTGAAGTTAATACAATCGGCCAATATTATTGAGAGAATGACTGCTGCTGAAAAGCAGTGCACCCCATCAGAAATAATGTAAGAGCACAGAATGAAAATCTTGAATAAAGTAAAACTCTGATGAATTGTGTTCAATAACTGCTGGAGAGTCTAGTCACAGGAAGATAGTCTAGGGAAACATTTCTCCTCATCATTACCTAGCTTAATATAACTAAACCCATATTGACATATTTAAGACAGATAATGTGCAAAAGAAGTCTTACGGCACATCCTGTGTAAGTTCTATGGCCTCCAGTAAATGTTGCTATAGAAACACCTTTGCCACAAGGAAGGTATACTTTCACAAGGAACTTGGGGGTTAAACATTCAGATTCCCATGGCAACTGTTACATCCAGAGGCTGAAGTACCACGTGTCAGTGCCTTTTGGAGCAGTTACCCAATATTTCTCTACTGCAATGGGTAATCACAGCTGATAACCATCCAAAGCAGATACCTGGAGGTAAAATCTCTCCAGACAGTATTTTGAGTTGAAGTGTGCGAGCAGGAAAATAAAACAATGGAAAAATAAAGGAGACAAGTTATATTGATTCAAATGGTGCTGAATAATCTGACACATCTTGGGAAGTAATACCTATTGGTGCTCTAAGTTTTTTTTCCAAGTCAGAAAAGCATCTCAAAAATTACCCACATAGGCCATTCAGGATTGGGCCTATTAGTACAAATAAATCAGAATCCTGTTTGTCCACTAGATTTTATGATTCCAAGAAGTAGAAATGTCTTTAGTTTCCTGTTATGTACTTAAACACCATCGCTTACTGAAAACAGATTCCACTCACAGAAGACATTCCTTGATAGAGCTCTGTCTACGCAAATGATGTTGAAAGAGGGCTACACATTTCATACAGTTCAGCAACTTTTCTACAGGCTAATATAGAGCAGCCCTGGGGAAGATCTAACAAAGAGTAAATGTTTATTAAAACCAAACTGCCAGACAGTACTTCTGTTTTTCAACAAAGTCCTTCTTACTCCCACTGACAAAGCAGATGTTTTCAAGAACAATATCTCTAGCCACCCCACCATTGACACCGTTCTCTCTAAACTACTTCAGAGATTTCTTCTGCAGCCTTTCATATCTCAAGCTTTGTGTCGAAGAATCCTAAATTTGGGTCAACAAAACTTATCAACTGTCCTCTTAAACCGAAGAAGTCAAAGTGATTTACATCTTATGTCCTGCTAAGCAGATCTTGCCATAGGACCCATTTAATGTTCGTCTTTTTTCCCAGTTAGAAAATTGACTAATATATCTGGAGAATTTTTTTCATAGTCATTTAACAAACCATTATAGATAACCTCTTGTTAAGAAAAAAAGCATGCTGAGCAACTAAAAGGTATTTCCTTCACTGGCATGAATATAGCATTTAAAGAGCCTTTATAGCATATGTAGATGTATGTGTAGAGATTAAGTGCATAAATACACGGTCAAGCCACACTTCTTGGAGTAAGAAATACAAAATGAGGGAAAAATACGTGGTTTTTTTTTCCTTTTGTTTGTTAGAGCCTTATGCAATCTCTGTTCCTTCTTTTCCTCTCTCTGCTTTGAACTTTTAAAAGCATGTTTAAACCATGCTTTTGAAAAATCATAGAATGGCCTGGGTTGGAAGGGACCTCAAGCATCATGAAGCTCCAACCCCCTGCTGCATGCAGGGCCATCAAGCTCCACGTTTAATACTAGCCCAGGCTGCCCAGGGCCCTATCCAGCCTGGCCTTGAACACCTCCAGGGACGAGGCATCCACAACCTCTCTGGGCAGCCTGTTTCAGCACCTCACCACTCTTATAGTGAAGAACTTCCACCTGACATCCGATCAAAATCTTCCCTTCTTCAGCTTAAAATCATTTCCCCCTGTCCTGCTGTTATCCGTCCTTTTGAAAAGTTGAAGGAAGTAGAATTCCTATACACCGCCTGGACAGAAGAGTAAGGCTCATATATGCATCTCTTTTATTCTGAAAGTAGAGGTAGAAACAATATTTTGCCCATTTTGAGCAACAGAAATCAGAAGGCAAGCAATATGTCCAGAACTCAAAGCCAGTCACAGCAGTGGAGGAGATAGCAAATGCTGGAGGAGAGGAAGAACTCTGGAGAAAGTTTGGGAGGGCAGAGGCAGGCTGATTGGGATTGTAAGGATACATTTTCTTCTTCTTTTCTTCCATTTTTAGGATGCCAAGTTAATAAGCACACTGAAAACATGGAAGCTGAGTAGCTAATCAAAATAATTAAAAATTGCTCTTTTCTGAAGAAGCCGCCACATGCATTAAGTGAGCAACCTAACCATTAAAAAAAAATATCACATGCACTCAGAAATGTTTTATGGACATAGGTTGGAAGTAGCAGACGATAGTTAATGTAACCTACCAAACATAAACAGCTTATTTTTCACTGATAACAACTGAATTAATTTGGCTGTGTCAACCAAAGTTGCAGTCAGCTGGTTCACTTATTTATAAAAATCTTAAATCAGAGACAGATAGAAGGTTATTTATTTATTAACTCCAACAAATCTTTTCAGAGAGTAGAAAATCCTGGTTCTGTCCTGAGAACCACAACATTTAAAGAAAAAAAATGTGCACATAAGGATTCCAGATGCATCAGCTATCAATACATAGCAACTCTGGGCTCAAAGTTTCAAGGGTTCAGTGAAAAATAATAATAATAAAAAACATTAAGCACAATATCTTTCTGCTGGAATTGTATACTTGGAGTCATAATTTAAGAATTTGGAAAAATTCAAATACTCTGGGAACCCAAACCTTCAGAAAGAGAAGATACAGGTATAATTAACAGTACAGCAACACTAATATATCGGTCAAAAGAGTTTTGAATCTTGTCCATTCAGGAGCACAATAAAGGTCAAGTTCTTTAATGAGTGCACAGATGGGTTTTTTCTTAAAGCTGTACAATGATGCTTATTGTCTGAAAGGCAAACTCCTCCACTTGCTATCCTGTCCTGAAGCTAAGATACAAATGACTACAGGTTTGAAGGAAAACTCCTTGAGGATTATGCAATCTGGTAAAACTCTGATAGGTGATCATTCGGTAACTTTCTGTGAACCGTCTAAGGACTCTCTTCTCAATCCCAGGAATCCCACTAGATCTGGTAGAACCGCTGATCTTCTTTTGTTCAGTTGGAAGCACTTGTAATAATTACATGCCTGTTTTCTGAGATCTTTAGAATGATTTTTAATGAGAACTTAGAAAGGAACCAGCATTTTGTCTTGTCACCAAGAAATAATTAGAGAAAATACTTAGGAAATTTTTCAGAAAAAAAAAAAAAAAGCAACAGTAACATCTGACATCTAAATAAAAAGCAAGGAATTTTTTTTTTTTTTTTTTCTTACAATAACCAAATTTGGGCTGGAAATAAAGGAACCTCTCTGGACAAAATGATAAGAAAGCTTAAAAGTGTCTTCATAATCCATCACTACACACATGTTATCAACAAATTTCTTATGAATTTCCTGTCACAATCCAGAAATACAGTGCAGATAAAAAAAACTAACACCAAAGGCCATGATTCAGGGTGAAATGAAATACTGTGAAACTCAAGGACAGAAATGTTTTTGACTCTGGACCAGAGAGTCCCAGATTCTAAACACAGACCCTCCGAATCCCTTATGTAAAATGTAAATATTTCTGTAAATAGAGATTCAGAGCTCTATCCTTCACTACCTCTTTTTTAGAGATTAACTACTAGTGAGAATGCTTTGCTCTGATGTGAATTTTGAAGTTCTATTTCATTTTTTGGAAGCTTAAGAGCTCTCTTTAAAGGGAAAAAAAAAATGTTACTCAAAGCAATTGCGTGTCACCTAATCTAGTCTCCAGCAATACCAGACAAGTAACACACAATCCTGTTTATAACCTTACCAAGAGTAATCTCTAATATGGTTAAATTTGCTATTCCAAATGGAAAGCTGTGGCAGTTGTTGTCTCAATACCTGCAGAAATTTGCTAGGCAAGAGGTAAACAAAACTGGCTGACATGTATTTCCTCTTGAACAAACGTGTTCTTTACCTGCCAACCTGCAATAATCCTACGATTCCTTATTTGCAGCGATTTCAACATTATTCTCATCCTTCTTGATGGCAAACATGTCCATGGCATTGTGGAGGGAACTTCATTAACATTTTAAGTAGTTGATACAGCTCATTACAAGGACTAGAAATACCTTAGCACATGTCTCTTACTATCATTTTTTGCATTGTCAAATCTCATCAGTATGTCATAAACATACTATGAAGGTCTAATGCACCTAAGTCTTTTTATTCTAACTGATGAAACTCAGAATATAGCAGAAATTATTATTTGCTTCCAGTGCACATCTTTGTCTTTTGTAATATTAAAATTCATCTCTTTATTCTTTACGGCTCTCAATATTACCTAGTTCATCCTACTTGCTATTCAACTCCTCCTCTGCATAGAGATTGACCCCTTCTCTGCTTTATCAGCAAATTTCTTTTGTGAGTCAAGGTCATTAAGGAGAATATTAAATAAGATTGTTCACTTGATGAACTCCTCTAATATCCTTTTTCCCTGAAATACTTCCACGTTCAAGAATACCTGTTATCTTGGGTAGATAAGGAGCAGATACGTAATAGACAAGGGGTTAAGAATGAACTTGACTGCTTGGAGCCTCTCAGAAACAGACTAAAACTTGCTAGTATTATCAAAGATACTACGTATTCCTGTTGTAGTGCTGGTATCAGACTTGTGCCTCATTCTATAATGCCACATATGGCATGGCCCTTTAACAAGCCTATATATATATATATTTGATATAAGCTTTTGTTATATCAAACTTATCCTTGTCTGGCCCAAACGTGAGGACAATGCTGCAAGCATGGCCTGTGCTTGCCAGTGAACTAACAAGAGGGACTTTTACCAGCAAAATATCAAGTGCAGGGTCAGGAGCTTCTGGAGGAATCCGAAAGGAAGCTAGGGAACCCTGACTAGGGGGAGAGAGGCCTCAGATTCCAAAGCAAAGGAGCTGGTATGTCAGGCAAAGTCTCCAAAGAAATGTCCTCATTTCCAAAGTAAAACCCAGTCTATTTGGACAACAGAGTTAGTGAGGAAAGAGACATGCTCAGACTCTTAAATTGTAACCTAAATAGCTTTAGAGTAGAATATATTATGCAGTATCATGATTCTTACTTTTTAGTATCAGTACTGTGGAAGATTGAAATGGCATTATGCATCCTCCTACAATAATGTTCTGCAATGCTTGCAGCTTTGCCAAAGTAGTTTTATAGCTGTGCAAAAGAATGCTGCCCTTGTCCTTTAGTGCTGACAGACACAACTACTGAGACGGTCCAGGGCAGCTGGCAGTCCAATGGCAATCGCAAGAAATTGGGCATCCTCAGCAACACTGCTGAGATAAAAAGCCATTGCTAGCTTAAGTAGGATTGCAAGCTAAGCCAGCCTGGCACAAGTAAAGAGAAATGAAAAAGGAAAACAACAATAACAAAAACTTAATTGAACATTTTTGCTCATATTCCTGTTGTTTTTGTGCCTGTTGGCCTACACAGATCGGAAATATGGATAAAGGCAGGTGTAGCAAAGAGACACTCCAAAGTGGAAATAAAGCCAAACAGTGGGCATACAGGGACACCAGCTGTCTGTCAGAACATGCGAGAGCTTCTGGACTCAAGGTGAGCCAGGGTAGCAAGCACAGGAGGGAGATGAGAAAGCAAATGTAAAATGAAGAACAGAAACAGACCTATTACCTCTGAGTAACCTTAGTTCAAGCACACTGTCTCACTATATGTGGAGGTACAAACTGATTTTTGAGGCATGCTAGTTTATTTCACAAGGATTTAATGTAAATTTTTTTGCTGCAACTAGGTTGTAACTAGGTTATAGGAGTTCACTTGAATCGGGCAAGTAAATTCCTGCATCTCTATTCTGCTGAAGCACAGAAGCCGAGCTAGCACATAGTTGACATATAGATACATCCCAAACCTAGCAGGTTGACAGCTTACCTACAAAAAGCTAGTTCACCAAACAGCCTGACAGTAAGCTTTTCCTCTCTAGTTACAAGTCAGGTTTCTTGGTCAATCTAAGGAATTTACAGTCCTGAGTTACAGTTAAGATGTATAGAATAGTTACAAATTGAGTTTTAAAAGCCCTTACAAGTACCTTTAAGCAAGATACCCACAAAATCCAGTTAAATGCAATTTAATTTACTTAAAGATAAAGGCTAATAGCAAAATGGAAAAAGAGCTGTACAGTCAATAGCCAAATGAATCAAGAATTAATTTCCAAAGATCCTTGAAGAATTAAGCGGGTCACTACAAATCCATTCCTAGAAAAATAAGGAAAATCTTCCATGATTTCAAAGGACAGTCAGTTGCCAATCAGTCTCCAGGACTAGGTGTTGTAAACAAGGACAAGATCTCAGAATTCAAGGTCAGAGTTCAGACTAGCTAGAATATCTTCCTTGGATATTTCCCAACGTGAGAAAGCAATAATGGTAGAGCAGAAATGATGAAAGTATCATCTACAAGAAGTTTGTGATGAGAACATCAAGAACTGTATCAGCACTGATACAGTACATGACTTTAAAAACCTCACGTAAGGGAACTTAAGATTTAAGGACACTTAGTGACCAAAGAGGCCTGCAAAAAAAAAAAAACACAAACAAACAAACAAAAAACCCAAAACTGAAAATCACGGTACGAAGATATGCAACATTTCTCAGAAATTTCATTTTTAAGATAACTGTTATACTTTACTTGGGCCTTCACTGAGTGCATATTAGTACTATAAAACAGACAAAACTGGAAAAGGTTCACTATTTCATTTCTACTGTAGCCTTTCACAAGTTTCTTAGAACAGCGAGGCTGAAAAATATTGTGTATATAAAAAGAATAGCTATCACTCATCAGAAATACAGTAGAAGTAATTCAAGGGAGAAAAGGCAGGTTTTACATGCTATTTAAAAAAAAAAAGTTATGGGTTACTAGCTGTTTTAAATCAGTTCATGACAAAGTACAAATGAGGACATTGTTGCAAGAATCCTTTTCCTTTATTTGTCTCATCTGGCATTTGCAGTACAATAGTGAGGATGTACAGCCACATCCGTTCAAGAAAACAAAGATAAGCCATAAGAGGGCAATCATATTTGGAGCCTGTAAAGCAGAAGTAGAGAAAAATAGAAGACTCTGCTCCCCTAGCAGAAGGAATCACATTTGAACAAAGAGAAACTGAAGTCTCTTACTGTAAGGATAATTACTGATACTGTAATACAACATCCAAGACACGATATCCTCCCTCTGCGTTATTCTATAATGTTATAGTTGTATATAGTTGTAGCGTTATATATGTTGACACCTACTTTAGGGCAAACTACTCTTCCATAGTAGGCATCATACTTCGGTTTTACAAATTTCCTTTTCTATGACCGTTATTTTTACTACCTACATGTAACAATCAGAAAGGTCAATGCAATAGAAGGGCGATAAAGGAGCATAGTAGCAAAGAGGGTAGCACAAATGGAACGGTATTACAAGCAACAGGAAAGGTGCTCACTCACCTACGCAGATCTAGGCTCACAGGGAAAACTCCGCATGAGAAGGATCTCCAACCAGAAATCCTTCCCCAGTGGCAGTCAGCGCTTAAATGAGGTCTAAGAGAGGTGCAGCTAGGCTCCACCCTGCTGGTCAAACAGATGCCTTCACCTGTGCTCCCAGGGCTGACCGGGTCCTTTCCACTGGTGTTCATTCAGTGGTTCAGCCCCTGACTCAACAGTTCCCATACACTACATAAATACAGTTACAAGCACACAGTCTATTAATCTCTTTATGAGAAAAATCTAATGTGTAAATTAGCAAGACATGCTGAGGTTTAGTAAGTAAAAGTGACACAAAATTCCCTTTTGCTTTTTAAGCTAATTACCTAATTGATGCATTTGCTTCATTAAGCTTTAGATTTTTATTTTCTTTTTTCAAGTAGCAAAATGCTAGCTGCCATGAATTGTAAAAAGATATTACTTTCCACTGGCTGGCTTAAGGATCACTTTAAAGTGATGTTTCTTGGAACCTTTCAGCAAATAAGGGCTCCGTTATGATTTGTATCAATGGCATACAGATCAATATTTAAACATTTGCACGAATAATGTTCAAAAGAACATAAACTCTGTTAACCACCTTGAATATCCCAAGATGAGTTATTTACAGTAGAGGCTCTTTGCCTGTTCCAAGATGCACTGGACTCTTAAAGTGCAGCTTTGCAGAGTTAAGAAATAAGGTAATTCAAATTACAAAAGTTACTATGCGTGTTTTTGCAAAGAAAAATTAGTACCAGTTAAATGTATTTATTAAAGCCAGTAGTAGAAATTGAACCACATGTGAAAAGCCAACTCTCTCATAACAGGTAAGAAGTCTTTTCAAAATGAATTAAAGCTAATCATATCAGAATACAGCACTTATTCAATAGAATAATGCTTACTTCATGTTTGAGCTGTCAAAAAGGGATATTATTGCTCTTCCACGACACTCCTTTTGTTGAACTTTATTAATAATAATATTGAATGTAATTATTAACTATCACAAAATGGTGTAATTTCAGCACATGGATTCTCTTCAATTTGCTAGCTAAAAGATACTTTTAAAATGAACAAAGAAAAAAGCAGTTACACTCTTATATAAGTTTGGAGATGTATACAGTCTGTTCTACATGCAGTTCTCCTCTCTGCCTATGTCATTGAAGAGGACTATGGGTACCTTTCACTGCAGCTGCCGTTTCAGATGCAAATTCAAAGGCAGAACAGACTGTAGAATATTTTAGGTTAGTGGGTAGAAAAATACACATGTGCAAGTAATGGAATTTTCACTCAGTCTTGATATCTATCTATATCGAGGTCGACAGGCTTCCAGTTACCATTGTTGTTTCCAGTTTCCATAAGCAACATAATAATCACATAAGATGGAACCAGCAGTCACTATTAAAGTGCCTGAAGTGGTAAGAGATGTTCTAAAAGATGTCAGAATATAAGGGAACAGTATTTTGGAGTGGTAACAATCCAAAGAAAAACTGTCTACTTGAAATCTACGCTAACTGCTGAGCAAAACCTACGTGAGAAGGGAACAAAAATCTGTTTTAAATTTAACTCTTGTCAAACATCACCTTTTCATTGGCATGCACATGTTTGAAGTGTCAGGGTGAAAAGCTGAGCCTGTATGTGTCTGATGGGCAGACCAGAGTCATTCAGGAAGTTGGATGTTTAGCTCATAATTTCCTTTGTAGTTGCAGTGTAGAAGGATCCCCTGTTTGGCTAGAGAGCTCTATGCAGCCATTGAGGGATCAATTTTATTAGTAGCAATTAATGGAGTTTCCTTAACAGGTGTTGTGCTCTGGCAACAATTCTGAAATCCACGTAGGTCTACTTTTGCTGTTTTATTTGTAGTTCATTTATGGATTTTTCTTAGAGGCTCCAGAGGAATTCATTTAATCAGATTTGATACTATCAATATGAGCAGACACTATATAGAGAAGAGTACACAGCTGAAGTCTCCAAGCTTTTGCCTCTGCAGTGTTCTAAATTCAACATCAAAATACAAACTCAAAGGATGTTTTTATGTTAAAAAACACATATAGTAGGATTCCTCAATGTATGGCTTTTGAAAAAGTTAGAACAGTGTTAAAACAGGCAGTACCGAAAGAATATGAACCTCATCAGATAATTATGTTGATAGTTCTCTTTCTGTAGGGACAGCAGATGGACATAGTCACCCATCTTTGCAGGGGCATTTCCCAGGTATATGTTATAGACCGGGAACGCTATTCACAGAATCACACAGAATCACAGAATGGCCTGGGTTGAAAGGGACCACAATGATCATCACGTTTCAACCCCCCCCTGCTATGAGCAGGGTCACCAACCACCAGACTAGGCTGCCCAGAGCCACATCCAGCCTGGACTTGAATGCCTCCAGGGATGGGGGCATCCACAACCTCCTTGGGCAACCTGTTCTAGTGTGTCACCACCCTCTGTGTGAAAAACTTCCTCCTAATATCTAACCTAAACCTCCCCTGTCTCAGTTTAAAACCATTCCCCCTTGTCCAGTGCAGATGAGAAGGGGGAATGGTATTATTGGGAGTTCAGCAAACTCACTGTGAGAGAGGTTTCTGCTATTTCTGAATAAATTATCAAAACTGCAGGAGTATTTCAGTCATGACTGCAGACTGCTTTCAAGTCTCATCTAAAATTCATAGCATCACACAAAATAGAACTGTGTAGTTTTCACCACTACAATAGTGGGTAACCAGCAAAGTAAATGATGTCCTAAAAGATGTCAGAATGCAAAAGGACTTATTTTGGTTGAAAGATTAGATACCTTTCATTGGAAGCTTGCACTTGAATTGAGTGCATGGCTAAACCTTTGCTGCCCTTAGGAACACAGAGCATTGCACTGAGAAAAGCCTAGTAATGATATACTGGAAAGACATGATTAAAAAAAAAATAATCTAGATTTCCTTTTCTGCTTTGTGGCGATTATTAGGATAACTGGTTTCAGGATATAGAGATCCATTTCTGATTAGAAATTCTCCATCAGTAAGATCCAAGATCTAAGCCTTTACTTTATATTCATATCTATTTTGTTTATAGGGTTTTTTGTTGTTGTTTGTGGGGTCTTTTATTATTATTTTTGTTTTTTAATGACTTTGGTTTTCCTTATCACGTTCCTATGTGCTTGGATAGTGTCCTTATGCTCCTTCTGAGTCACCCTCTGCTTCCACCTCTTTTCTACTTCTTTTTTATGCCTGAGTTTTGTCAGAACCAGCTCGTTCATCCTACGAGCCTCTTACTGGCTTTACTTGATTGAATTCCCGTATTTCAAGATGGACAGTTGTGGAGCTTGGAGATTGCTGAAAATTAACCAGCTCATCTGGCTGTTCTCTCTGCGGCCATGTCCCATGGGATCCTTCCAAGCAGGTTCATCAACAGGCCAAAGGCTGTTCAGAAACTCAGCACTGTAATCTTGCTTTTGATCATTACCTCCTTTCAGGATGCTGAACTTCTTCATTTCATGGTAAATACAGCCAAGACTTCTCCAAGCCTCAAAATCCCCAACCAAATATTCCTTGTTTGTAAGTACAAGGTTGATCTAAGTGTTTTCCTTTGTGGCTCCTTGATTACCTATGTCATAAATTAATCTCATTTGTCCTTCAGCTCACCTCTTTTTCCTTCACAATGTTGTCTCTGCAGAGGAACGCTTGCAAGGCAAAGCAGGCAGAATCACAAGGAATGTTAACCAGAGGATGAGATGAATTAGAAATGAACAGTTGATGGTATGGTCTCCTGTCTGAGCATTCCTGCAGCTGTTACAGAGACAGGATACATCAAAACATAATCAATAGTTTTCCTGGAGAAAGTAAGACAACTTTGTCTCTAGCTGTCCAGCAGGTGTAAGAACATTTCTTTTTTTTCTGGCATTTCCTGTGGAAGGCACTCTGGTGATAAGCCTAAGTTAAAAAATAGTGAAATGGAATATCCAGTGATCTGATAAGATATAGTTAGGTATCTAACATGACACTACATGGTGAAGGCGCTTGTTTCTTTGTTCTATATGACATTACCATCCTTTCTTTCTGCTCTCTCACGATTTGAAAAAGATAGTTGTGAAACCTATCAGCACACAGTCAAATTCTGCGGTGGACCAGACTGCAAAAGAACAGTTAGAAATTCAGTAAAGCTTGCAGTTTGCAGGTTTAACTACACAGTGGTACCTGTCACACTGTGTCACCATGTTCAGTAACCAGTTAAAATGGTCTATTCAGACTGCCATGATATTTTTCATTTTGATTCTGAACTTACAATGCCTTCACTTTTGGTTCAAATTATGCAATGTATTAAAACATCTTTAAAGTGGGAAGCAAACAGGCACCAAAAATTAGTTTCAGTAACCCTTGCTGTGTGGAAATTGAATGATAACACCCCCTGCAGGGGTGCAGAGATTTACAAGTAATCATATCTGTTCATACCAACCATTCAGATCCTGGACAATATGTAAATATCAGGCTCCCCGTAGTGCATCTAATAATTTGCCCATGCTCACTTTCAGCTATTAATTTGTTCATCCCCAAAACAATTTTATAAGCTGTAAAAGTTTGGTTTAAAACAGATTTGAAGCTCTGTGATAAAAGAGAAAAAGAATTTGGGGTTTAGGCCTACACACAACATAGCTTTCAAAGGCCTCTTAATTGAAATCAAAACAAAAGGAGAAAATCTATATTACAAGCATAAAGGCCTTTAAAAATTCATTTGTCTATTATCTAAAATTTTTGTTTGTGATCACTTCAAACTAAAATTTGACAAGCATTAATTTCATAATAGGAAACTTGAGAAGAATTTGGTGCTTTAAAGAATTTCATTTACATTCTACAATCCACTTTATACATGGCATGATGGTAAGAGGTGGGTGCTAAGATCAGATAGAAGTCTGCAGTTCAACAGTTGTGTGTATGCAAGAAGAGCATATATTTTACTGATACAGCATGGAGAAAATAGACTGTTAATGTTAACTATTCACCTATTACTTTTATCACTTCATCTATAATTTCTCTTATGCAAATGCATAATGAAAGAAACTCCACCAGATTTTTCTTTTCTTTTTCCCTTCTTTCTGGCATATAACTTCCATGGTTTTGAGTCGGTTTAGATAAAATACAGTCACAGCAATTCTGCTGATCTCACTACCAAAAATAACTTATTCAAAACAAAGACACACATACACATCAATGCACGCTCACACAAAACTCTTAACAAGATGTAGCCGCTGCATCTCATTTAGACAGCAACGACACCATCATGATCACTTCCAACCCCTGGTTCCTAGTGACCCTGCTTCCAAAGGAGATATGTGCCATGCTATGCGTTCATAAGACAGGCAAGAGAGCTTCTATACAGCTTTCAGGTTTTCTTTGAAAGTATTCCCATCTTGCATTGACAGAGTAAATACAAAGCTTTTTCTGGCAACGTTACAGCCTTTATCGGCGACGGCTGGATTTCCCTTCTGCCTACTCTCTGCTAAACACAGCCACTTCCAGAGAAGTTTGAGAAAGCAAAAATAAAGTAAACCTGCATGCTGGTGTGCTGTATATCACTTTTGCTATGCAAATGATTGTTTAGAGAAGAATAAAAGGCTGTAAATATTTTGAGAAGTGGGTCCCCGGTGTCTCTTCAGTATTCCAAACTGCGCTGTGTGCTTCGTAATTATGTAATATATGGAATACCAGCTGCTTTGAATTGTTCTCAGGGGCTTTGGATGATATCAAAATGCTCTGCTCCCCCAGTGAGAGCCATAATCAAGCAAGTAATACCGTAAAGTCAGACCAAACTGACATTGAGTTGTTGGCTTTTAACACACTTTAAACCAGATGTCAGTGCTGTACACTGTGATTATTAAGTTTTTTATTCTTTTTTCTTAGATAAAGTATTATTTCTCTGACAAAGTAATGGTTTGGTATGTAGAGATTCTCTCAGAAGTTGCATTTTATATTTTCTGAAGAAGCAGATAGCCAGATGCTTATTTTCCACTGCTATGGCAAAGAATGCAGAATGCTTGTTTTGCTGTCTTGAAGTAGCACACGGAGGCAGCCAACACATGCATTGTTATGTTTGCATCATGACAGTTTCTTAAAGCAAAGTCTTTAGAGCAAACAGAATCATAGAATCACCAAGGTTGGAAAAGACCCATATGATCACCCAGTCCAACCATTCAACTTGTTCAATCAACTTGTTGATTCTTACAATAGCACGAACTGAAAAGAAGTAGCAGCTTTTTGTTAAGGCAAGCCCTTCTTTTACAATATTTTTGAGGATGGCTCTGTGGTGCTTTACAAAGCAGTCACCTCCTAGAATTTCTCCAGAGTTCCTGCCAAACTGCAATGAGAAACTAATCACAAAACTAGAGACTACAGTAATATACCCATTTTATACAATCTAATAGAGAAGCTGAGAAAGTTCTCAAGCTGCTGTTTCAACTACATCCTTACTGAAGAATCGCAGTTAAATCACTCTCTTTCCACAGAGATTACAGCTTCCTTCATCATATTCTTAATCATTTTTACTGCTACACTGAGAAAACTTTCAGTTTTTATGACAGGACAAAATGCTTCTTCCCTTTGCATAACACGCCATTTCAGGTCAAAGACCCTGTAAGCCAAAGAATGAATCACGAACCATTCATCATGTTTTCTATGTCTGTAGATACGACTATGATGGAGCTGGCTGTAACTGGAGAGGCTGACCTTCCTGTCACCTAAAGCAATAGCAGGATTATCCTAACAGAGAAGTGCACTGCAGCACAGACTTAAGGCCCAGGAATCATGGTGCAGCTCGCTATCCTGGTGCCCACCAGTCAATCTGTTGGCACCACCAACCAGCACTTCACACAATGACCACACAAATGCTATTCACAATGTATAACTTTCTCACACTATTAGCCAAAAATCTGCCATGTTTCAAGGAGGCAAGAACTTAAGCATGGCTGCCATGTGTCACACACAATCAGGAGATCAGTTGATGTTACTCTTCATCCTTCCACCTCTCCTCACAGCCTCACCAGCTCAGCACCCTGATCCCCTGACAGCCATTCTGCTGATTCCAAGCTGCTTTGTGCGCTGCTGCTTGAACCGAGATGTGAGAAACAAAGACTGCTAGGAGATTACGGGTTCTGTTAAACAAAGCTACAGCATAAGAGATGGAATTCAGCAAATGCTTGGCTGAAAGAGACTGAGAGGAACATAAAAATGTCCCAACTGCTAATGTATATAATCAAATTCCTAGCTGAACCACAGTTTTCTCCCTGAGAGATTAATATAGTGCATCCTTCAGGCTGCACTTTAAAAATTACTTTACACAGCCATCTTCTATGCAAAATAAGCTTTTTTTAAAAATGAAGTGGCTGCTTTATACATAAATAGTTAATACTATTTTGTTCTATTTTTTCTCAAATCTATCGTTTGAAGTTGGATTTTTTTCTTATCAGTTACATTATTTTCAGAGTATCAAAAACTGACTTTCAATCCTTCTTCACCCAATAGGACTCTGTAAGGAATCCATATCAAAATGGAAATTTGCAATCTTCCAGCCGAATGAGTCCCGAAATAAACCTTTTGCTTGAAGTCTGATGGAATTTTAAGAAAGAAAGAACTAGCAAAAAGAATACCAGCAGCACTGGTACTCTTAAAAAAATTGTTTTTTTTTTTTTTTTTTTTCTGAACTGCTTAACAAAAGTGTTAATATAAAGGTGTTGCATTTTTACCTAGAATGTTAACTCTTATGTTCTTCTCTTTTAAATCAGTTTTTTGTTAGTTCATGTTATCCAAGAAAGTGGAGGGGTATTTTCAAGACGAGCATTCAGAATTTTCTTAACAAGAGTGCCTAAAGAGGAGCTCCTAAATCTATATTTAGTTTTCTAGGAGATGTAGCTTTTGGGCATGAGTAAAAAACAGCTCTATTTAAAAGTATTCACAATCCTTAAAATAAGTTCTATTCAAGATTTAAATATGATGATTAAAATAGGTATGACAGACTTATGCCTTTTTGAGACCAAGGTCCTGCGGATGGTTCAATACACCTAATTTCAAGAATTAACCAGGAGCCAACTGTGGGATCAGAGCTACAGTTTTCTTGCTGACATTTGTTCCTCTGAAAACAGTTATCCCCCAGGTTTCTTTCCCAGAATCATCTCTTGCAACTGTGCTTCAGTGATTGCTTGTGATTCAAGGACATGACTGTGCAGAAAATTCATCTCAGCAGGCTGGTGGGGTGTTCCATTCATACTTGAAAACTGCAGGCTGCACAGTAATACATTTTCAGCCTTGCTCCAGCACAGTAACTACAGAGCAAACAGCTTCCTAGAAAATATCAACACCTGACTTCCAGAGGCAGCAAAAAGCAAGATGATTTTTGAATCACGACATGATGTCTGTCTGTTTAGGTGTTAAGAAAAGTGTTCGTATGTGGAAGCAATTTAACTACTCTGAAGTTTAAGGTAATAAGACCTTGTTTCAAAAGATACTTGCAATATTGTGTCAGACTGCAACCATCCGCTAAAGCAACATACGATTTCTTCACCTAAACTGATAAATAGAGTTGTTCTGCGGAATTTTAGTTCACACTTTTTTAGCTGAGATTATTTATGGGAGCTGTTTCTCTAATAATTTTTAGAAACATATTTAAAATTAATTAGAAAATTACACATTAACATCAAATTCTGAAATATACCGCCTGAAAATAAGCAAAGATTACCTTTACTCAAACACAACTACAAAGGGTCTGGAATGAATCACATTGATTGTTGATATTTCTCCTTTTCTATCCCCACCTCCACAAGGATGGTAGCTGATGCTAAATCTGCTCCAGAGATTTTGGATTGGAGAATGGCAAATGCAAGGGAAATCAGTTATTTATCATTACCAGTGGGTGGGATGTTGCTAGAAACGTGGTGATAAGATCTAAGACCAACCAGAATCAAACCATTGAAGGCAGAGATAAGCAATCATTATGAAAAAGGCTTTAAAATTTAGCAACAAGAGAAGCTCTAGCCGTGTTAAAAACTTCAATGATAGTTTGGCATGCTGCGTAGTTTCAGCATTTCTATGATGCTCAAGTGTTCAAATTATACTTAAATTTACAAAAAAAAAAAAAAAATAGAATGTGGTTCTCATCACATGCGATTTCTTCATTGTATGAGTAACATCAGCAGATAAATACCGATCATGGATCAGGGATAAGGATCACTAAATCAACACTAATTTTATTTAATTTTATTATTTAATACTTGCCTCCCTAAAAAGCTCTAAGACAATGTCTGGAGATGTATTTCAACCACTACTTAAGAAATTTGGGAACATGCTCACATTCTAGTATAAAATGAAGGCACTATAAGCAGTATAAATATCATGCGAGATATAGGAAAAAATTACAAAAAATTTAGTTTATTGTGGGAATATAATTAAACACTACATTTGCGTTTACATAATGAATTTCTTGGCAGCCGTACCTACTTTGAGTGTTTTAGAGATTATAAATTTGCTAACTACTAAACTGGTAATTATTTTAATTTATACAAAGACTACTTGTAAACAGTGATATGGAGAAAGAAGAAATACAGAGAAATCTGTTAGTGGAACAGTAAAAACACAGAGGGAGCCAGAATACAGCCCACAGTAACACCAAGAGAGTTTGAGTGCTGGTAAATGGTGATACTGAAAAAAATTCAGAGAAAATGGGAACTCCCAATATGATGTTATGACAAGGAGTATTAATGAAATCCTTGGGTGTGAGCAATGACTCGGATATATATATATAACACAAGCAGAAATAATGACCTTGCTATAGTGTTAAATTGACATGAGAGTATTTCACATGCATTTGGCATTCACTACCCAAAAATGAACAACTCTTTATAATAGTTAGGATTCAGAACAGATCCACATATGTTGTGTATTAAGAAAGTGACTGCAAGATGACCAGATAAGCAGCTCCCTCAATGGAGTATCCCTGGATGAGGTTGCAATGACCGGAGCTGAACCTCAAAAAAAGAAAGGGATAGCTGGAGTCAGCCACTTCTCTATACACTGACATGAAGTTTCAACTGTAGGTATGTGCCGTAAGCCCAAGCACCTGGCACTTCAGTCTTCCTGTTCGTGCCTGCTGAATGGCATTCCAGTTTGGAAGCAGCAGTGAGGGGAACTTGGGAGAATGCCACCACGTGCTTGCAGGACCCATCGAGCACTTATCATTCACATTTCATGATTTGACAATTCTGTAGTGACCACTCAGGAGAAACAAAATGCTGCCTGACACAGTTCAGTTAATTGACCAAGTTCAAATATTACACAGTTCAGTTAGATAAAAATTAGCAATGTTTTTCAAACTATCTTTTTTAGTTTTATTTCTGTGTTGGGAGAACATACAAAAATTTGAAGTTATTTTCAGTAAGAAACATTATCACGGGAAGAAATAATCCATTTAGGTATGCTTTTTTAATTAGCTACATTTACATTTAAAAAGATGCGGGTATCTAAAATGTATAAGGCAAACAGCCTGTGACAGAGGATTCTGTTTGCATTCTTATTAAAAGTTATAAAACTTTGCAGTTTTATTAAAAAATAAACAAACAAAAAAAATGCAGATGAGTTGGTGGGGAACCCTTGTAGTATAGTGATGACTACTTATAAATCAAGTCGAATTTAGAAGTATGAGATCCATTCCGAAGTTTTTCTTGCACTTTAATCTATTTCTATCTATTTCTCCTTTTGCACAAAGAACCCTTCGTGAAAGTTGGAGGAACTGAAAGAAACTGGCATGGCAGACAGTCTTCTCAGACTGTGAGAACTTTTCCTTCCACTCCAGCTGAGACCATATTGCCCAAGAAATAAGACATTGTTTCCACGAATGTCAAAACATTTCTGCCCTGTGGCTGGGCCCTACAGCACTTACTGCTGTACGTATGGCCCTAACAACTCAGAAGTAATGTTCTACTCATATTGAAGACCTAAATGGACAACAGCGCTTTCTAGAATGATCCATAATACAGATCTGCAATACAAAATGTGAAAATTGCAAAGAAGAATGAGGAATATTGTTTTCACTCCTGTGATAAACATTGCTTTCTGTATGCTACCTTCTTGGTCACTAGCCGAGAGAGGGGAAACAGAAAAGAGAGTAAAATGAAACGAAAGATGAAGCAGAGGGATTCTCAGTTGGAGGGTCCACTGAAGAAGGACAAATTGCATGTGCTCCTCAACTGCGAAGAATAGAAGGGTTAGAAAGGAAGAAAAACGAGAGACCAGGCTACAGATACAATACAGGGAAGTAATGCAAGGAGATCATTTTTACAACTGGTACAAAGAAGATATCTTGAACAGGTAAAATATAGCAATATACCTGAGAGAAAAAAGGAGGGGTGTGCATATATATATAGGGAGAGAGAGAAGGAGTGTATATAAGTATATATAGACATACATACGTAGGATATATAGACAAGTATAGAGTGTGTGTTTATATGTATATATCTCTCAAGGAGGAATTGAAAGAAGATCCCACCATCTATACTCTATTTTTTTCATATGCAATACATCTGCAGCCTAAAGAATATACAAACAGCACTTAAGCATGTACAACTCTCTCCAAATACTTATCTCAAACTGATTATTGGAGTTTGTATTTACTGCCTGTCTAAGCTGTAACATAAATTACTGAAGGACTCAAAACAATCTTAGAAGAAAATGATAAGCAGTTACGCAACAAATACAATTATTTCATGCACTAACAGCGAGTAGACACACTGTGTCATATGAAAAGATTAATTACTCATTTCCATTGAATTAAGTGGGAATGACTTGACAAAATAAAAAGAAGAGGCTCTGCTCTTTTGCTCCTCTCCTGGTTGTACACTTTTAAATCTGTTGCATCTTTTCGTATCAGAGGGAAAAAAAGCCCATTAAGTTTTTTGAAGTTTTTTTCAATCTAGTTAATCAGATGCTCCTAAAACATGTTTGGAAGTATTTATTTTGATAGAATTCTGAGAGGTTGCTCAAATTTCACTCAAGTCTACAAAACTTAAACTGAGCTAGCGCAACTCTTGATAAGTCAGGCAGCTTCTGAGATTCTTTATCTTTGCTCACAGGCATCTAATAAACCCAACCATCTTTGCTGGTATATTTCTTGTTTTTAACTTTATCTTTTATATCATCATCTTTAAAACAGGAGTCCAGAAATGCACTCTGTCTTTTACCACTTAAAGAATTCTGTTCTTTCAGCTGTTCCCTACCAGCACTTCAACTTCAGTCTCTCAGGTTCTGTTCTAATGTTGGACAACATAGCTGTGAGATTCCTCTTTGGTATGTGAATGGTACCAGTGAAGGAACACGTCACACATTTTTCAGTACTTCTGTATAACTGCTGCAAAAGGCACTGGCAGCAGCACAGTCTCTGTGAAACACAGAACCTCCATCTACCAACCAGAGACTACTATTTGTTATCCCTTACTACTACTAATACAAGCCAGATTTTGTGATGTATCAAAGCAAGAAGTATCTTTGAAACAATTCTTAGGGCCCGTTTTCGCAATTTGGTCAAAAAGCATAAGACCTGAAGCTAGGGAAAAGTCTCTTTCTGTGTCAAGAATTTCCATGACTGGTAAAAGACCGTCCTGTTTCTTTGTTCCAAACCTTATTCTGCCAGCTTCTGTTCAAGCCCCTCTTTCTTACAAAGGAAGAATTTTAATCACATAAACAGACTTAGTGAAACCTTCCCTAGGTCGTTTATGCTGAACCTTGTCCTAGTTGAGATCCCAACAGTGAACCCACTGCTACATGAACTAACTATTCCTAATACTTCATTTCTGTCTTTTGCTCAACTAGCTATCCATGCAATGAACTGTATAGGCAGCCATCCTATAGTTATTGAGTTTCCTTAAAACATTTGGAAAAAGAATTTGTTGCAGGCCATCTGGAAACTCTGACACTCTGTTTTGCCCACACACTTACTGAAAACTTCCAAAAATTCCAGTGGCTTTGTGACTCAAACACCCCATTAAAAAAGCCACTATGTATGTTCTCCAGTAAATCATTTTAATCCATGTGTCTACTAACTATATTTTACCACAGTTTCTATTCATTTCCCTGAAAATTATATTTGCCTGTTGCAGACTAACACCTATAAAGATCACAGGCCAATATTAATCCCAACTTCCCAGAAAGACTTTAAAAACTGGTGCCACTGTTGTCACTTTCCAATTCAAGTACTGCAGTGGGTTATGTGATGAATTACAGACTGTGCTCAGCTACACAACAATGAGGAATAAGCACCTTTTAAAAAGAAAAAGTCATTTTCAGCTGATGATGCGTCTGAGGGATGTGGAGCTGCTGGATATGCTATTACTTCCAATCTCTCTAAACTGTGCCTGAGCGCATATAGACATTATCCTCTCAATATCAAAACTTTTCCTCCTCTAAATAATAAAGATAGAAATATTCTGATGTACTGATTTTCTCAGTTCATCCAGTCAGTGGTTTGTATGCAGTACTTGCCAGTATATCTCTTACACCACCCACAAAAGCAACCACAAGAACACAGACCTTAAATAGCACCCTTCCCAAGATTTCTGCTTAAATTTAATTGGATTTGATGACTTCCCGTTGCCTCCAGACTTTGGCACAATTAAGATCGCATTTAATTATAATTGAAAATAGTTAAATTTCCATTACAGAGCCGCTTTGCTATGAACTTCTGTCATCCTAAATGCCTCAGACAAAAGACTACAGTAGATCTAACAGAACAGTATCTCTGGCCTAGATACCTGTCATTTACACCAATGCTTCTCCATAAATCCAGTTAAAAAACTTTCCTCTCCTATCTCACCAGCAACCCTGTTACAAAATACAGATTTAAATTATGTACAGAAAGCATGGATTAGCCATAACAAAATACAGTGTACAAATGTTCACACTAGGTTAGGTTACTCTTCATGCGAAGAACGTTCTGTGCTTTGTCAGACTCAGAAAGGTGGTTTTCCTCTGCAAGAGGGACTTAACTAAGGATATACTTTTGTATATTTGTCTCATGACAACACAGACAACATTTCATCTTGATACAATCTAGTCACAGCAGCTACTGCAGAAAATTGCTCACTGTTTGCTGGCACCATGGGAGACCATCATTACTGACAAGATTGAGAAACCCGTCAACGACAATTCAGGATTCAATCTAACTGTAGCATCCAAATGCTGTGGTTTTTTATTAGGACTGTTTTCTTGCATCTCTTTAATTCTTATTCACGTCCATTGGTCCTTGACTCACACTGAGATTCAATGCAATAAAGGCTTCAGCTCAGCTGAGTTCAATCTCGGAAATCATCAAAAAGCAAGATTTATGTAGTAATTTTTAGAAAACATTATGACAGCCACCAATTCAGGTGAGGGTATGTACTTTTAAGTCCTTCTTCGGTGGTATTACAATGACATTCACCTGTTTCCTTCCCTAAGGAATCACACAGGACTGTCTATTCTGTATAATGTTATGATGATACGTCAACTTCTTTGGGGATGTTTCATGGAAACCAGCTACCACTTGTGCCACCATCTTTGCTTGTTTCTTTGTTTGTTTGGGATTCATTTATCATATGGTAGATTTTTACAGAAAAAAAAATAATTCACATTTCAGTCTCACAATCACTCACTTCGCATCAGACAAAGCCTATCAATTCTCACAAAGATTGTTTAAATAGGATACAGAATCTTTTGGCCACATACAACTTGTTGAGCTTGCAAATGTGACAAAACAACATCACCAAAACAAGAACAAAAAAATACAGGCCTACTGATCGCTTCTTTGCTATTGTAAAAGGTATGTCTATACGTCCAAAGGAGAGATACACTACGATTTAGAAACGAGACAAAAAGTACATCATTTTCATGAACATGATGTAAGACCTAAGGACTCATATTATCTTGTATTGAAGTTGAAGCACGTGTCATTTCTATGCTCCACCAGTTCTTTGGTATTTGTCTGAAGTACAAACTTCTTGTTTTACTGAAATCTACTATTTCATACCATGGCAAAAATCTACAGAGCTGTTTTCACAAATAGAGTTGAATAAATCTGTAATCAGAATTTCACATGCAGAAAAAAAGAGAGATTCATCTTATTTCTTGTTTGCTTACACGTTTGCTTCAGCCTCTATTTGGAAGATTCTTCCTAGACATATCTTCAGAATCTCACTGATAAGTGGAGTGGTGTTCTGTCTTTTGATTACTGTCAACTGGTGAAAAAAATTGGCTGAAATACACGCAAAATATCCGTTTTTCAAGTCTAGTCCCATTTCATCTTTCTGAATAACCAATTTGAAGAACTAAATCTGGGGTTCAGTTTGGTTGGTATGTTGCCGGCTTTTATTTTGTTTTGTTTTGTTTGTTTTTTTAAGATTTTTGAAGGCACTTGAAAAAAAAAAGCATCTGGCTGGCATCTTTTATAGCCTAAGGCTCGTTCCATTCCAAGAAAAGTCATCAAAGACTACTTCATTATGGACATCACATTAAGTTATTGTACAAGGAACATGGCAAGAGAGAACCAAACTTTCATCTCAGAAAAAACTATCATGCAAATGGAAAAATACAGCTGTGTGCTACAGTATGTTGACCTATTCTGAATCACGTGTTCAAATAACTCTCAAAGCAAGTTGCAAGACATATTCTTTTTTTTTTTTTTAAATACAAGTACAATAAATGTAAAAAAATACAACAAAGAAAATTATATCCAGAACTTAATTAAAGTCAGGAAATAGAACAAATATACATACAGAAGAAAATTAGGTCATTTTTTTTGCCCCCATTCATTTCTTATAAGTTCTTTTTTCTTTTTCTAGCTCCAATCTGTTTTTAATCTTTAGACTGTGAACTGCTCTGTGTGATCTCTTTTGCCTGTTTACATTGATTGCTATGATCTATTCTTCATTGAAAATATTGAGTGATACAGTAAGATAATTACTAATAATGTATCTAGAATTTCCTTTTCCTTATGATACTTCCAAATATTCTGCTGCTTAAAATTATTTTTACAGTGTTTTTTCAATACTTGCGTTTTGGGGTTTTTTTTGTGGAAAAAAAAAATAACACTAGGCAAAGACAATTTCACTTCAGATTACAGGCTCCTCCTTAGGTACATTAGTTGTTTTTCGAGATACTGAAATATACCAGACACTCACTAAACACTACTTACACTGAAATACTGGAAAACACAGTATAGAAATTCATGTTGAATTTGAAACCTCAGATGTGAAATAAACTAATGTAGAATTGCCAGCTTCACATCCATGTGATTATGTGTACATACACATTTTCCATTGTTTTATTTGAAACATCTTAAAGATATAAAAAAGTGTTCAGAAGACGCTACGTTATTGTTGAATGAAACCATGTCTTAATTCACCTCTGTAACTGCTGCCTCTGAATTTACCTCATTATGATTCCTACTTTCTTCCTCACCTGCAATCTGGCTTTGAATAAGGCTTAATTTCAATAAGGCTTAAATTGTGGAAGACCAGAACTCTGTGGAGAGGATAATGAAACTTAATGCTAATCTTGGAGAAAGCAGGGTGTGTAAGATTCAGCCTCTTTACCTCCTCCTTTAGTCAAGGCCTTTACAAGACAGCAGTTCCATTTTTTTCTGTCATCTAACTTTATCACTTATGCCAGTCAGCACACCCCAGTAGTATACTATTTACACTCTAGGGAACATATTTATTTTTATATTAGGGTGAATATTTATTCAGCATAGGGAAGTAAAGTGTTGAGTCTTTTATACATTATACAATGGAAATAGCACGCTAAAACAAGGTATCATTGTATGGTCCCAGCAAAAGGGCCTGATAATTACAGAGTATGTACATTGTTAAAATACAGTTATTCACTAAGTCACCAGGAACATTAGACTTTTGAAAGGGATATTTTCTGCAAGCTTAAAGAATATGCTCTATGACTAAAATCAAGAATATAACCTACTTAAGAATTCTTTCTGGACATTGTACAGGTCTTCATTAGATGTATACCTGAAAATTGGAAAAGAACATTTTTCATTAAAAAAAAAAAAAAAAAGCCTAGAAAAAAATGTTATACTGGCTGCATCCTATAGTTTTACAAGGATTATCAAAGTAGAATGAGTTTACTTTTGTACTAATCAATTTTCCTAATCCTCGAGCAGCACCTTGCACACGCATCAAAAATATGTGCAGAAAAGAATTTACTGCCCTTACTTGTCTTTAATTATTCACTTATCATGCATAGGACATTTTTTTCCCCCATTAAGCTATTCATTTTTAGCCAAAGCAGAAGTTCTGGAAAAAAAATATCTAAAGTAAATGTCTAGTAGAAAGTACTCCATCTAAATATGGAGGAATTTGGTGAAAGGAAAATTATTTGATTGGTGAAGCTATCCTCTGCCACTGAATTTTAGGTAAATGAGCACCTTAAGATCATTCACTCCAGATAAACATTTAGGGGTCAGTAGTTTATTCCCATCTATTACCTGAGAGCAGAACAATATCAGTGTCATGCCTCAGTTGCACTAGGCTAATTTTGGTTGGTTTTTTATAACTTGGAAAAAAGATCATAAATAATCACATACACAATTATAGCAGTCAGAGACTGCTCTTAAAATATTCAACATATGTCTAGTTGTTCACATAGGATAAAGACTGTCTCCCTTTAACACAAATCTAATTAAAACCAGATTACACACAGCGTCTCCCGAGAATGCTGAGACAATATGGAAAATATGCACATTTAAAATCCCAGGATTTATATCTAGCAAAGAAAAGAACGCAAAAGAATGCATGAGTACTTTCAATAAAATTCAGAGTTCTAAGTATTTTTTATTAAACTCATTTGCAGGTAGGACGTTAGGTTATTTGGGTCTGTCTGAAAATTTTATCTTTGGTCTATTAGCCAGGCTTTCCAGCTGGATCTCAGATTCTGTAGAAAAGAACACCATTGACTAACTTGGCTGATATCAACAGTAATGACAGAAAAAACAGAGTTCTGAATGATTTTGTTCATTCTTTGGAATACTTAGAAAGTGCTCATGAAGAAGTATATTATACGTTAAGCAGAAGTGACTGAAAATACATTCATAAATTAGGGTCTTTCTCCCAAGCGCTGTGGTCCAAAGTGATTTCTGAGCAGCATCTAGCACCAGGAAGGAAATTAAATTACAGAAAATAATCTGAGCAGGAAAGATTAAAGTATCCAAACATATGGAAGACAACTGCTAGCAATCAAAACCACACAGTATTTTAGGGAATGGCTGCTGGAAAACCTGCAGAGAATCATCTGATAGAAGCAGATTTTTGGTATCCTCAATGTCTTTTTGTCAGTAATCATGCAGAGAAAGCTAACTGTGAAAGCGTATTGCTTGCAACAGTAGAGAGTCATACCTCAGGTAAGACCAACATGTTTGTTATTTAAAATGTGTATGCTTTAAGCTTGAGGACAGAAGATAAATTAAACCTTGTGAGAGTCTGTGGCTGATCTAAGGCTGGAAAGCTGTCTGCAACTCCGAGAGGATTAGCTGAGATAAAAGACCAACTCTTGATCTACAGGACAGAAATCAGAAAGAGATTCAAGGAGACGTAGAATTAATCCCTTACAAGGTGATTCTCATTTTCCCTGCAACAGTTACTACACTGGTAAGGCTGAAGTTTCTGCCCACATAACCAACATAAAAAATGAAAAGTTATTACAAGGAACAACTGCAAGCAAATGGAGCTGGTTCAATCTGCATGCAATAATACCTGAAACTTACAAAGGATGCCAAAGTCAGGATAATGCAATTATGTAAAAAATGCAAGGAATGCCATTTGTTTTGAGAAAAGATTTCTTAATTGCCCACAGCCTGTTAGGATTATAATATAGACATGCATAGACTGCTTACTCTTAGTACTATGCAGTACAGTACTAAAACACTAAGAAATGCAAAGTAAATACCTCCATTTCAACTTCTTGGGCACAAAATAGATATTTTTGCATGCAGAGAAGCACTTTGGTCTGCGGAGATAGGTGTCTGTCATCTAAGCTCTGGTGTACCTTACTCCACCTAAATTTGCAAAAGAAATGAAAGCAAAAATTTTGAATTCTTGAATTGCATAGGTAGGAAGGAAGGGTCAAGGTCAGATTTCATGCATAGCTTTCAGAAGCAAGCTATGCAGGGCAGCCCTCCAAAGTTTCACATGTCATTCAGTTCTTTTGCTGACCTGCTTAAAAACTTGAACTTTACTCCCATGGAATGACTGAGAAAACAGTGTGAAGCTGCATTTTACTTGATAGTTCAGATCTCATCAGGAAATGTCCAGCTGCTGAGTCAGTAAGTTTTGTACAAAGCTTCCCCATAAAGCAGTTGTAATACTGGATTACTTCCAGTCTACATTTTTGTCCCCTTGTTGAGTTATGGGGCATGGATTTTTCAAACAAAGCCCTTTCTGCCTGCCATTAATCCTTTCGGGTAAGCAAATCAGCAAGCCTTTTAATCACAGGGATTGGTACACCCACTCCCAGCAAAGCATCACAAACCATCTGCCAATTTCACAACTATCAGATAAATGAGTGAATGAAAATCAAGATAAACAGCATGGTACAGAATGCCACAGCTGAATTAAAAATTAGAACAATCATAGGGGAGATGAATTATTGCTTTATTGTAGTACAATCCATAGATCAGTTAAATCTCAACATATCATTCCTATTATGGTATCCTCTGCTCTAAACTGCAAGACTAAGCATAAACATGTTTTCATATATAATGGAAGCAGAAGAAAGCAGTCACAAGCCTAACAAATATGAATATGGCATATATTTTCATGGGATACCTTGTTCTCATTGCCTACAAAAATGCTATATCTGCTCAGTAACCATGACACAGCACTTCAAAACAAAACACAAGTCTTTGTACCCCTCTCACTCACGAATGTTATAATTTGGGTCCTGCATCATTATGTAAGAGCAAAACTGATGGGATATGGAATACTTCGAAGAGTGACAGGCCAACTTCACAGCAGATTAGTTGCTAAAACCAAAAGCCAAATAAAGCCAAGGGCATGTCTACTTTGAAACAGTCAAATTAATACAGAGGGGAGGGGAGTAAGGAGTAAGGGTCAGCCCTCCTTTCGTTCATTTGGATTAGAGTAATTCATCCATTACTTACTTTAACACATCTTCTAGAGAAAATAAAACAGAAGAAAAATCCCTATGTTAAAGTTTAAATTTGTTGAGAAACAAAACTACTCTCTTACCACCACCATAACTCATAAGGATCAATGCTGATTCTTAGCTTAAGCTATTTATGTATTTATTTTTAATTTAAGGAGTGATTATTGGCACAGGGTACTTCTTGAAAATTAACGACCAATGAGGAAAAGGGGTTACATCCAGGAATTAATATTTTTAGATGACAGAAGTGCCCCTAAGGAGGTAACTTGCATCTTTTTTTTTCTTGCCTATAAGCTCAGAAATAATCACTTTCTGCTTTTTAGCACAAATCTTTATGACAATAATTACAGTTTTGTCCATTGCAACTGTTTGCTGACCCATTTGCAAGACCCTTCCTGATGTGCTGGGTCTTTCCAAAGGATTTAGACTCTCAAATTTGGCACATTCACTCTCAATCACAATTTCTAATGTTCTGCCAACAGAAAAATACCTGCAGCTTTATGCATCAGGGGACGGATGTTTTGCTAAATTGGGTCAACTGGCCTACTCTTACTGAGGCAAAGGCTTCAATTATATTCATGGAAGGACCATCCTATGAGCTGGATTCAGGTTTGCTATTATCTCTTCAGTCTTGGAAGTCATAATTACTGCAGCGTTCTGTGAAACGCTTATCCAAATAAACTCCAAAAGTTACAGTTTCCTACAGGCAGAACCTCTCAAATTTTCAGAGTGCTTTTCTTCCTTTCTGTTTATTACATTTACAACATTTTATCAGTGCCCTTTTTTCTTCTACAACCACTCTCTCTTAACCTTTCTGCAAAATATTACTGGGGCCTTGTTCACACTTCATTATTTGAATTTTTATAGATTTGACATATTTCTTTTTTATGACTGCTCTGAAGTGTGAAAAACTTAACATGCTGTGGAGTTCAAGATGTGAAGTGCAGAAAGGTTGAAAGCCAAATCACCTAATACCAAAATCAAAAGAGAACTGATTACCTTTGTGGACATGGACCAAAAATGTATGGCTTTCACATTAAGTAATTCAACACTGAATTGCTCTAGGAGCAGAATCTAGGCTTCAGAGTAAGGTGTTTTTCTCAACAGTGTACGAAATAGTTATATAAATTCCAGACGCATTAACCTTGCTTTACTCCCAACCACCCTAACCAACCTTATCCTCAACTCTGACAACAGGAAGAGGAGGCAAGGGTCAAGAATGATTTTTCATGCCCAATGGCAGGCTGTCTGTTCTGCCACCCAAAGAATGCCTCCTGCCCATCTCACGTCTGTCTTCCTGTTTCACTTCCTCCCCTTGAGCCTGCACATAATTTCTCCAAAGGTACTAAAGCATCCAGGATGTTTTAGGAGTTCTTATCAAACTTGAGAGACTGTAAAAAAACAGAGGAAGAACATAAACTAATGCAAGAATGCATGCTGACTGGTCTGTGCAAAATCCTTATGTTGTCCAAGAAGCAAGTGGTCAGCCTTGGAGCTTGAACAGCCACCTACAGATTTTTTAGGGAAAGAGATTTTCACTAGACTAGTCTTGAAGCATTCACCTGAACAAGAAGTACTGCTGCTAAGTCATGTTATTTGTGATTTACTGTAACAATGCTGGACACTTCCAGGCAATTAAACAAAAATAACGCATACAGTTCGACATTCCTAGCTCCTGCAAGTGAAGCACTAGAAAACTATGACTTACAACCAAATCTTCACATCTCAAGAGAGTGCTATTCCTCTTACTGATGATTACTACTGAATCAAGTTACGTAGATGCTGAAAGGAAGTATGTGAAACAATTCAGTTGCTTTGTGAAGTCAAACGCCTCACTATAAAACCATGAAGTGCATTCCCCTACAATTACTATGAATATACTTGAACGTAGTCTGTTTTTTATGATAGAGTATTCCACGCTGGAAATAGGTGAAAACTGCTGTCATGTTAAAATTCCCACAATCAAGCACTCATCAGAAATCCACAGATAAGCCTATATGCAGACATACGCATTCATTTCTTATTTTTACATCTTTAAAAACTACTCAACAGATGATTTTGAACACCAACTTTGAACACTTTGAAGACTTTCAAATATACCCTTATAATAATTGTGTGACCTTGAAGGTTTGCTCCATTTTACATTACAATCATTTGTAGTTGGAAGATCAGACTGAGTGAAAGAATTGTCAGACAGTGCAATTCCAGTGCATTTTAGAGCATCACATAAGTAGGAGTAAACCAGTTATTTTCATTCTATGAACATGAATAAACGTGACACTGCGACAGCTGCAGTAGCACCATGCCTAAATGTTTTTCTTTATCTTCTTCAGAGACTTTCTTCTCAGCTTTTGCCCCCACCACTTCCATAGGCTTCTCACAGAATCACAGAGTTGTTCAGGTTGGAAAAGACCTCAAAGATCATCAAGTCCAACCATGACCTAACCATACTACCCTAACTCTAACAACCCTCCACTAAATCATGTCCCTGAGCACCACATCCAAACGGTTTTTAAACACATCCAGGGATGGTGACTCAACCACCTCCCTGGGGAGCCTATTCCAGTGCTTAACAACCTTTTCTAAAAATAAGTTTTTCCTGATATCCAACCTAAACTTTCCCTGGCACAACTTGAGGCCATTTCCCCTTGTCCTGTCACCTGTCACCAGTGAGACCAACCCCCTATCACTGCAATCACCTTTCAGTTATTGGAAGAGAGCAATAAGGTCTCCCCTCAGTCTTACGTATTTACCTTTATTTTCTGTAGTGATTCAAGAATTAGAAATTATCATTTTGATAGGGAAATGTCTTTCAAACAAATGTCCTTAATTGTACAGTGACAGTTTGAGCCTGTTGTTCTATACCAGCTGTGAAGTGGCAGTTACAGAGCCCTTGCTTTCACCTACCAAAACAGCCACTGAAGATGACACAGCAAAGGGATGGCTGTAATACAGAGCTGAGCCTTTGAAATAAAAAGAAAGTTTATCAGCCTGACATGTTCTAATTAACACAGGGGGGTACTTTTTCACATTACTGAAGGTTTTTGTTAAGAAAATTGTTTTCCTGACCTAAAATAATTTTCTAAATTACTGCGTCTTCTGCCTCCATACACTTATGTAAGACATCTCTTTACTCAAACACATGACTGGGGAAGGATTACTGCAAACTTTGCAGATGGGTAGCATTCACTATTCCCTTCCATTCAGCTACTCTTTCAAACAATTAAAACAGAAAATCTCAAGACACTTTCTAGAAGGAGCAGTGACAAAGAAGAATCCCTATAGCAATCTTCTGATTCTGTCAGAATTCAGTAACTCAGCGTACTGATGTGGTCAGGAAAAAGCTTACTTAAGATTGAGTTTCTAGTTAAAAAAAAAAAAGTCCTTCCAATTTCTTCTTTATATTCTTCATGTTCTATTAGGTTTCTAAATAAGCATAATATTCAGCACATCACTTTTGCCTTTGAAAAATTACACATAAGCTGTCAAGGAAAACACTTTGCAAAGTGTGTAAGGTCTTCGTTCTAGAGTGACTAGATATCTGAAAGCACGTGTATGCACTAACCTAATAACACAGGTAAAGAAACAAATGTAACTTCACAAATTAACCCTTCTTTTAAAATGGAAATCAAAAATCAAGCTCATCTTCAATATCCAATTTTTGAAATATTCTAAGCTTAATATATTAAACTGTGCACTGTCACTCAAGCTGCCATGAGTCCTTGTCTTCACTAAATGAATATAGATTTTAGAGATCAGGTGCATTTCGCCTAGCAAGCACCTACAGCAATTTCAGATGCTGCAGTTCCTCAGCTCTGTGTCACTACCATGCTGCTTGAGGTTTACTGTGCTGACCTGCATTCTTCAGCCACTGAGAGTGAAGTGAAGCAGATTGGCTGGAGCCACATTTCCATGGCAGTAAAAGATAAAACCATTTAACTTTGTCCCAGCTGAGAAACACTCACAGCCTATTGGTGCAACTGTCCAGCAGGAGCAGGTATTTGTTATCAAACTTTTTGCATCTGATTGCAATCTGACAAACATTTAGAACTTTAATTGTAAAAGCTGAGAATTACATAATACAAAGCTTACAATTTGTACCCCTGGTCTGCATCTATAGAAGCCAGGCTGCTCTCTGGGGCACTATTTGGCCTAGTTTGCAATTAGGGCTGCTCACAATACTAATGCTTCATACCCTTATACAGATGCTTCAAAAATAATACACAGGTTCAGATCTTCCAATTAGAAAACAGGTTTTTTTACACAGTCAGGATATGGATTTCATTACTCAGTCTTCCCACTCAACACTATAAACAAGTTAATTTAAACAAGGAGCCTTGGCAGTTATGGTTTTGCCCTGAGGCAAAAGCCCTGAGGAGACATGGGTCACAGAACTAAAGGTGTGACAATCTGTACAACCTAGATAAATGTAGAAAAAAACCATAAATGAGTGAAATTAAGTATCAGAAAAGCAGAAAATAAAATTCCATTCTCTGAAGTACAGTACAGTACTACCAGTGCACAAAGCCTAAATGATTGAATTAAGTATGCATCACATTCAGGCTGACGGAAATGGAGATGCTTGTAAACACATTCTGTATTTTCTCAGCAGTAGCTAAGGGCAGAGTTTTCTAATTGTCAGAATATAGAAATGTGCCAAGAGCAAAGGTTGTGAGGAAAAAATGCCATGTTCAATTATTTATTTGGTCAGCTCCTACACTACACAACATAATCACTTCTGTAAATAATGAAAACTTTACGCTTGTATAAATACGGCAGTAAGTTCAAATGCACTGGAGCATGGTGAATGTGGGTTGCTCCAAAAGTAACACCCTGTATTTATTTCCATGGAAACTACAATAGATACAAAGAGCACAATAACACTACTTCACAGAGGAAATTCCCAGCTACAGAACACTATTTTTCAATGTAGTCACCACCACCATGCATTTTCACCAGTGATGAACAAGAGCCGGCATGCTGTGCTCATAAAGATGTGCACCAATGGAGGAGACCCACTGCTGATTCTGCCACTGCTAAAACACACCACCCACTGCCTCATTGTGTTAACACTCACTTCATTACATTCACATCCACTGTTTGGTCTCCATCAGCGTTCAGCAAGCATCAGTGAATGTCAGTTGGTGCCATTTTAGCTTCATGGAGGAATTCAATTGCACACCTTTGCTTCATCCACACTTCCATGTCAGAAGTCATTTTTTCAGATTGCCCCTCTGCTGCCATCTGTCACATACTGACGGAAAGTTCCACATCTACTGTCATACCACCACCATCTGCCTCTGACACCACGGGCCATCATAACAAAATTGGAGGCATTATTTTCGGAGCATCCCTAATAATGTGCAAAACATTACACATTATACATTACACATCTGGCCCATTACCTGGGCCAGAAATTATTATTATTGGAAACAACACCTTGTGCAAACGAGCAATAATCTGCTTTGCCTTTGCAAACTCTGACAAGTCACTTCCAGGCAGCCTATGCATGACTGCTGTAACATTCATACATTGTGTATCAAAGATATCTTTATAGTTACAGCCAAGAGCCTTGAAAATTTGGAATGCATGTGCTGAGGAAGAGAGTGTGGATGTCTTCTCTGGACATCCATCTGGTTTGGATGTTGTCTGTTTGCAGCACGTGTTGATCTTCAGGATGTCATAACCTCAGACTATCTGAATTGAATAAATATTTGGTAATTTTCTTCCTAGCAAAAAATAGACCAGAAGTAGCTTAACTAACTTTCATTATCATCTGCTATCCATATGTTTCTTCTCTTCAATCAAATCATAATAAATTTGTTTCATCAAAACACGCGTGGGGAGAAAAGTTTTTAGAGCAGTCCACAACACTAAAATCCTTCTCTGCTCTCTTCTCCTGGGACAAGGGACAATTTCAGTTTTAAATACCACACAGTTGTAAAGCTTCTTATAAGTTTTCTGAGGACACAAAATCCATTTTAGCCTTGATATTTCTTGTTCTTGGGCCCTAAATCATCAAAGTTGCTGGGTTTAGCAAAAAAGTCGTATGATTGCAATGACTGTGGGGTTCCTCTATTTCTGAAAGAGAATGTCCACTTTTTTCTGATCAATCTGTTCAGCGATCAAATGATCCTCCAGATTTTCTGCAAACTTATTCAAATTGTTTGCAATTCTTCCACAAGCAATACCAGTAAAGTCAACACTTGCATCCTATCGTGTACCACCATTATTAGCTAACAATTACATATAAAACCCATACAAACACCACAAGACAAGTCTTACTCAAAATCCACTGCTCCCACCAATATATACTTCACTTCTAATAACACAGCTATTCCAGAGCTGTTACTAAGACTGGATCAAAGCCACCTTAATTTCCTTAAGGTATTTCTCAGCCGCAGGTTGTTACACCTACTGCATATATTCTGCAGTACAGCTGAAGAGATCCTGGAGGAGCAAATTTGGAGGCTGTTCAGTTATCACAGTATAAAAATCCCTCCAACAGGGTCACAAAAAATGCAGGTGGGATACAAGACTCATTCAGTATGCTTTAGTCCATGAGGTTTTATTAGAAAGCACGTGGTTGACCTACATTTCCACCCCCCAAAAAAAGTTTTGCTAAAATGAAGCATTAAAAGCAGTGATGTATGCAGCTGATACATACAATCAAGCCAACAACTTTTGAAATTTCTCTGTTCAGAGTGGGCGCTGAAACACTGTACGTGCAATTTTCAGTGTGATTAAATAGAAAAATATTCCAAGATCGCAGCATGATCCTGTATATAGATATGCTTAATAATGCACATACTAAATCATTATTCTTCTACTCTACGAATGTACAATTCTAGGTGTTCTCTGAACCACATACCACACAGTAATTTAAATGACACCATTAAGCCCATTATTAAAAGAGCAAAGCTGAATTCTCTCCAACTTACCTCATTTCCTTAATTAGTGCAAAATCTCCTCTTTCTCTCTGTTATAATGCAAATTAATAAGCTATATTTTATTCATCTACTGATTTATTATAAGATTTTTATTTCAAAAACTGGATTCTGAAAGGAAGATTCATGGTTAGCATTGTTTTCAGTTTGTTTTTTGATCATCTGATATTTGAGAAGCACAGTAGGAGATGCCTTCTATCAGGGAGGTAACTGGGGACTTATCAAAACCAGAGAATTTATCTGTAGTTAGTTGTGCTATCAATAAAACAGCAGAGCTCCTGCTAAGGAAGCAGTTTGTTGGGGGCATGTAGCACAGTAGGAACGCCATGTCTGTCTTAAAGGTGACCTGAAAAAAATTATGTGATACTGCTGAGCTGTTTATTTCGGGGCTTTTTCATTTTGTAGTTGGAAATCTGTTACACAAAAATTACTACAAAACTCAGTTTGAGAAAATCTGTAGGAAGTGCATCCCATTACACAAAGAGAGGGTCAGCAAACATGCACAGTAACGATGTAAGTCAGACAAAGCACAAGTTCACATACTGATGAGGAGAAATATTTACCAGGGAATACCATCACTAATCTTTCGCTATGCTCTGAATTGTTTCAGTAGAGAGATTTTTTTCTTTTCTTTTCTGAAGGTATTAAATCTTACTTTTCAAGATACAGAGGCAAATATGAAAAATACAACCGGCTCGGGCTGTTGAATGACTCCAGTTCACGTATGGGAATGACCTTATCAGACAAAGGCTCAACTCCATAGCCTCTGAGTTTAACCTTCATCCCTCTTGTCTCTCTGCCATACATCCTGTACACTCTTAACCCTGCTCTTTGGCAGGGACATCACCTTTTTCTCAATTTACATACACTAAACAGGCAACAAGCACCAGTTTCAGGCCATCTCTGGGATATGGCTGAGGAAGGGAGATAGGCCTCATAAGCTAATGACAATTACCTCAACCATATCAACTACATAAATTCATACAATACCACCCTCATCTTTTTCAACTGTGCTACTTGCCTCCTACTGATGTAAAACTCAAGATAACAGTAGCTTTTGTAAATGTAGAATATAGGATACTTCATAAATAACTACTGTTCATCTATTTTCCATACAGGTCTTCATTAGTTTAAATTCATACTAATTTATCTTTAGGCTAAGGACAGATATCTTAATCATTTCAGCCCTTAATTTTCTCAGTATTCTATTATATTCTATCCCCTTCAGTGGGAATTAAATGTGATTACTGTCTTTTACATATAAACGTATATAAAAATAAATCTTCTCAAGATGCTATGGGGAGATTGCCTAAATAGGCAGCTAATTGATACTGCTAACTCACAGGTAGGCATGCTTGGTAGGCCCTACTGCCACAGAAACCGGACTGTTTTAATTCTTGATCACAGTTGCTCCTTCCATACCACAGTACTGCACTGTGAGCTTTCAGCTGGGTCAGCTGGATAACAGCAAACCATGCTAGTTTCTAGGGTTTCCCCAGGTGATGTTTTTGCAGAGTTCAGTTTCATCTTTTTTCCTTTTGCTGTTTGTTTTACTTCATTCTTCTCAGTCTGCATACTCATAAACCTAACCATCCAAGAGATACCAGCACAATGGTCTTTACATTTGTGTTAAATATATATTGACCTATTTGTGCTATCGTCAGTGACACTGCAAACAAGTTAACGTGGCTATTAACAGAAAGAGATAATCTTATCAAACACAGTAGTGAAATAAATATTCCACTGTTGCAAAATGTAAGGAGAAATACAATATGATTTTACCAAAAGCTAAAATGCACATCTTAACGTAGTACTTTGCCAAAAATATCATCCACCTTTGAAACAGAAAAGAAACTGTCTGATGAGCACGCATCTCTCCCAGAATGTGGCCTTCTGCATCAAGGTCATACAGTTATGAAGATGTTTTTCCTCCATTAGAGCACGGTGCCATTATGATTTATGACTGCAAAAACCATTTCAAATTAAGATTTGTTTGACTGTTTGTTTCAATTAAGGGTATAATAACAACACTTTTCCCTTTTCCAAACAAATGTTCTACACAACCTAGCGTCCATGAGGCATGCACAAGGATATGACAGTGATTAATCTGTGTTGTCGAACTCTTTATTTCCAATAACTAATTTAAGACAGCCCTCACTTTTTAATAACTAAAACGTATAAATTCAGCAGGGTGGTTTTGCTTAGGTAATTGATAAAACATCTTCACATTAACAATTGTAAATTATGACTGTGTAATATAAACCTTTCACCTAGCAGTACTCTTCTAGAACACAGCAGCATAGGCAGTTGCTGTGCACTGAGGCATAAAACTTTTACCATGAAAAAGAACGTATCGTCACAATGCCAGAAGTTATCTGAATAAATATAAATAAAAATATTTTTTTCTGCTTGAATTTTATCTAGAAGATAAAGTTCTGATGACACTGTATATAAGTGAAAAAAAAAAAAAAAAACAAAAAACCAACCACGTATGGCTTTCCTAAGACTCATTCAATACCACTCTCCCATAAGAAATGTCAAAAGCACAATTTGTTTCAGGCTTCTTTTAAAAGTGAATTAAACAATCTACTGGAAAATTGCCTGTGGAGAACAACGGTGCAGGGGCAGACAGAAAGACTAGGTGACTTTTCAGAACCTCCATAATATTTATAAATTTCTTGACCTTTTCCTTTGGTAAAACTATACTCAAGTATAGCTAAATTCACATGGAATTTCAAAAATAAATGGCAACTTTTCATTCTTAGAGCAAATTCATCAAAAACATATCCTGGCTTTTGCAGGAAAGGCAGAATCTGCACGATCATTTCTTAAAACCGAGGCCCACATTAGAAGATTAGGAACTTTTCGGGTGGAGCACCATATCATAAATGCTTAAAAATGTGCAAATGCTTAGAAAAGAATTTGGTCCTATGGTATCAGCAGGTACGCCCAATTATTTTTGAAAAAGCTATGTAAAACTTTATTAGGCAGTGATGAATCCCAGTCCTGGTACAAATGGATAACCAGACATCTTACATGAGAACGATCTCTAGAAGCTAACAGTTTGATTCCCACTACCTACTCAAGGGATAATTTGGCAGCAACATTTGCTGATATTTCATCCAATATTAGTACCCATGGAATCATACTTAATTTTATTTTCTGTAAGGTGCCATAACAGTCCAAATTTTTGGATTAATGAAGGCCAAGATGATTTCCCATAATGAACATAAACCTGGGAGAAAGACACGTTGAATGGGAAGCCGCTCTTCTGAAATATTCGATCAAATATCTGCTCTGAGAACAAAGTCTCTTTGGGCATTTGGCAGACCAGAAAGGGAAATAAAGAAAATTTCTTTAGATTTTCAACTGCTGTTACTCTGTATATTTCACTGGGATTTGAAGACTATGTGTCAGTAATGGATATAATCGCTAGTACGGAGAGAATGCAGGGCCATCATTTATTAGCACTGCGCTATCTTTGGTTATCTTGCAGCTATCCTTAATAGTTTTTCTTTTTATCCAAGAAATCTGGTATCACCTGTATTCATGCTATTACCTACTTTTTTTGTGTGTGCACATACTTGTCTATGCTGTTTAATGGTTTATTTTATTAAAAACAAACAAACAAACAAAAAACCTCTAGGAATTTCCTGCCAAAGAGCTCCTCCTGGACAATTCACAAGACCTTGATCACAATCATGCAACTGAATACTAATAGCCTTGGAAGAGATGTCAGAGAAGGGGTTGCAGAAAGACAAGGACTCTTAAGCCTGTAGACCATTATACAAAAATATTAGCCTCCAAATATATAAGTGCTTCTCAGGCATGCTCTTAACAGCACTATAGCATTAGCCAAATGCTACAAGAAAGAGAATTCAACCGATGCTGTGAGGAAAGACAAGCTACAAATTTTCAGCCCTCAGTTCTTTCAACAATAGCATGGGATTTATTCAGTGGCAGTCAACTATGTCTTTCAGGGATGAAAAGTCTTCCTGGAAGGGACAAAGGCATTATATTATATTACTTTTGTGCTGTAAAGCAATTTACAAGGCATGGAGCAGCATAGTAAAAGAAAATTACAGTAATTCTCAAATTGACCAGGATGAACATGTGCCTACCTTAAGTACACACCGAGTATCGCTGAAAGGAGCTCTGCATTCCAAACAGACCTTGACACGCCACTGCCTGCACCTGAGCACACCCACCTTCCTCTTCCCTGTTACTCAAAGGTGCCACACTGAGGACTGCTCCATGTTAGACACTTTGCTTGTGTTAACTTTGCCTTCCTTTAACCTGGCTATTAGATAGGAAAAGTTTAAAATGCAAATTGTTGCAAATATAAATTCCAACCTGTTTTTCGCGAACAATAATTTAATTAGAGGCTACTATAAAATAATCATTGCCAAGCCAATTTCTTTTCATGTTTTCACTAAAAATACACAGTGTCATTTTTAAGTACAATAATTATTTATTCCTTTCATCATTCAAGTAATATGTCACATAAAGGCTTCACTAGAAGGACGCAGTACTTTGAACAAAGTCATTGAGAAATTAAGTGTTCCTGTGTGTACCTTAAGAGCTGACGAAACAACTGTGCTAAAACATTTGAAAAATGTCACCAACATTCTTCATACCAGTATGCCTCAGGAGTAATAAAAAAGAGAGAGAAGAGACTGTGGATTAATTTTAGGGTAGTAGCAAGGCTACTTCGACGCATTTTAGCTGTTTCTCTCAGACTGGCGTCCTTCAGGTAGCAGACAAAAATTTGAGTACGTCAAACCAGAGAGAATCCAAACGTGTGAAAAAATTCTGACAGACCAATTCTGTACATACGCTAACGTACGTTAATATATGCCACGTTTTTACTTTTACTTGTAAGAATTTGAGTAAATTTGTATCCCAACAGCTTCTTTTCTTACTCAATCCAATACAAAAAATACAACAGAAGATACATAATATCATGACCTTTTCCAAATCCAAGGACTTAACTGCAATGAAGCGTTAGGATTGATAGGTGTGTATGAATATTAGAGTTGAGAAATGAAGCGGGTACGCAAAATATCAGATGGGAGGAAATGCAATGAATACAAAGTTTCACAAAATCAATAGAAAATAACAAATACTGAATCCTTCACATTCTAGAAAAGCTAAACATAGGATCCTGCAATTGTATCTTAATTTTAATGTGCAAGTAGAAAAGGTGTCCAGAAATGTACTACTTTACAGTTAAACCAAAAGCCTTCTGGTTTGAAGTGAGAATTGAATAGATGGGAATGACAATGCCAGAATCCTACAGCCCAAGGCAGATCTCCCCAGGAAATAATTGCCACAGGTTTTCTTCATGCTGACAAGCAGGCAAGAGAATAGAGAAGAGAGTCACTGTGAATAACTGGAAATGGATTTGAGATTTAAAAGACAGTCGTGAAACATTTGTACATTTTGAACTTACAGAGAGATATCTCATGTTTTGAAAACAATTTAAAAACATAAGAACTACAGAAGACAGATGAGAATTATGACAAAACAACCCATGAAGTTTTGAAGCAATTTTCACCGCTGACTTCATTGGCAATTAAAATTTTACGGAATTTATAAATGCTCCCTTTAAGTATTAATATCAAAGTAAATCACAGAGTAACAGTTTTGCATCGTCATTTAGTAGCAATATTTAGTACCACCATGAATAGGATGCTTTGCCACAACACTAGGCTTAAAGTATCAATCAATCAAGAAACTTGCTCATGTGTTGTTGTGTCCAAAAAAAAGCCTGACCCCTTGCGAGCTTCTGACAATGGATGCACTTCAAAATTTAGAAAAACAAAAGGCAAGTGAAGTTTCCCATTCTCTGAGCACGGAGTTATTTCAGAGAGCTCACTGTTAACCACCATAACCCTACCTCCATATAGCACAGGGCAACCTTGAGGCTGATGCAATTGAGTCTGCCTTGTCCTGGTACAGGAAGATGAGCTCTTACAAACACTTAGATTTGTATTTCTGATGGCAGCAAACAGAGGGAAACTATCAGAGCCATAAAATAAAATGCTTTTAGGCTACTACAGCACACTGACCATCCACATTCATAGGCTATAAATATTAACTGCTCATATTATGCATATCCACACATTCCAATTCAACTTGCTACAATCTTTTTATTTTTAAGAATCAGTATAGTTGAGCTGTTTATTACACTGTTTTGACAGAAAATGTTATAGCACAATTTTTGTAAATATACTAAAAACAATCTCCTCCACATTGCATTTATTATCCTCTTTTTTCATGTTTATCTTATAAGAAACCTTTCTCCATTCTAACAATATTATTTCATTTCTCTCTTATTTGCCTTTGTTATGCAATCCTTCATTGCCCCCAGCTACCACTATTTCCTAGCACTGCAATTGCTGTACATAATGATGAAGCTGTTTTAATCTCTCTCTCCGTTTTTCTCAAACATCCTTTTTCCCCTATCCAGAATCTGCATGATCAAGTCCTTTCTTTCTCCTATAAGTATTTCTTTCCCATACCCTGAAAATGTGCTTACGCTTTCATATCATTGTATAGTTTTCATACTTTTTGATTCTACCGAGTCTAAAACAAACCTCTTTAACAATCTTCAAAATAACTCCTGAATTTTTTGCATGTAGTAGTACCCATCCTTACCATAAACTGGAATTTAACTCTCTTTCCTATAAGCCTCAAACAATGGCTACATCACCAAAGAAGAAAGAAACCACAGGAACCCTGAAGGAAAAGTACAGAGCTACTAGCAGAGCTAAAGAGAAAGGCTCAGTTCACTGTGCTATGAGCACACCCTGTTGTCACAGGATTTGTTCCCTCCTGTGAGGACACAAATAATTAGAGTGACAGATAATTCAGTAGGACACAACAGAGAGCAAGTAAAGTAGTGTGCATATTACTCAGCAGGCATTACTGAGTGAGCCACAGAGGAAGTATTTTGGCATACAGAAAAAAGTACCAACAAAATAGGGAACAGAGAAATAATTTATTTGAATATGAAGATGTCAGACATCTCCTTGCAGTTGTGAAGGCAAGAACACGTCCTGCCCTTGTCAGATTTCCAGAATAAAGGAAGTAAAAGAGCCATTAGTTTTGTTACTGCTTTCACTGCACTGACCATCATGGATACCATTTGGAAAAGGACAATTTGGGAGGGCAGTCTGCTGCTGTATTTTAATAGCTGCTCTCACGTGGCCAATGAGAGTTATTTTTTAGAGACACAACTGAAGCTATTTTCAGAATGATTTAAGTGAGGTACTGCTTCCCACACAATTCCCATTCCTAGTTCAGAGCGTGAGCAAAGATCCTTGAGATGAACTGAGAGAAACACAACATTCCCAGAGTTCACCTGGTGATCTGGTAGTAGGAAAAAATTGCCTAGTCTTACTGTAAGGAGATAACAACTATCACTTAATAGTTTTCACATTTTATACAACCTTCTGTTTCTACTACAGAAAGGGAAATGATGAAAATGAAGGGTTTTATGTTTTGCTGGTTTATTTGCAGGCTTTTCAGTACTACGGATGAGGAGATCCTCCTAAGTTTTGAGAGGCAGCATTTTTAAAAGCAGTTTTCCTGAAGTACTCCTTGCCTTCCAGTGACTGACACTGGAAAAAAAAAACAAACACAATAGTGTTACCTTTTGTTGTGTTCTGAAAAAAATCTCAGTGCATTGTCTCCTTTAAATGAGCTCCATGATGGTGAAATGAGTGGAGAGTTGCTCCTGACTTCCCAAAGAAGCAGATGAAACAGAGATAAAATCATCTTTTGAGAGCCCGGATCTACAGAGTGCCAGTTCTGCCTCATGCTGTTTTATTAAGTAGAATTGGAGCTGGAAACTACCTGAATATCATATATTTCATGAAGTTTAGCAGAAGAGGTTTCAACCCTGAACTAACTTAAAAGCTTGGCCAATGTTCTGTGCAGCTTCAGTGTTGAGCTATGTGATCTGAAGGAGATGACCAGCTCTGACACCACCAAGCCTGTGAAATCACAGGTGTCTGCTTTTGAGGTACTGCAGAGAAGAAATGAACGAAGGCATCATAATCCTTTGAGATGCAGAAAACATGCATACTTATAGGCACAGGGCTTGGAATAATGAGCCTAGGATCAAGAATAACAGCCCTTGACAAAAGCAACCTTGAAATTTTTCCCTCTCTTCTCAGAAACAGTTGGTCTGGAGCCTCAGGCAGCAATTGCTTAATTGCTAGACTGTCTCCAGAGCTGCTGATGCCACAAGAGCGTTTGCATGCTAAAGAACACGGCAGGCAGGCCGAAATGCCAAGAGACTACAGCTTTCTGCCATAATGACTAGAGCATCCTCTTGAAAAGAATGATTAGTGGGGAGAAGCTAAGTGTACAGGTAAACCCAAAGTTACTTTTTGCTTTCCCAGACTGAGTTTATAGAATTTCAAAGAATAGGAAAATTAAAATCCAATCACAAAATGAGAATGCAACAGTCCCCCCACACAAGTAAGATCTGGCAAAGTAGAGACTGAGCATGCAGCCAGCAATCAGCCGCAAACTAAGCCCTGTCAGTCTTTTGTTGTGGTTAACTACTATTTCACTGTGATGAAGGCTTCACAGTCCAAGTGAACATTCACATAAGAACAGACCAATATTTGAGAAACAAACACAGTTACATGTTAACCAAGCAATTTAATGCAATTGAAAGTTGGTGACTAATTCTCTTTGAAGTTCTCTCCCCTGAATGTGTACTTTGCCACATACACTACCGTAGCCTCATGATAGATTTGTTTCCAGTTCAAAGTGTTTGGCTGCCATACACAGATTAGTGTAACAAGGTTAATTCAAGGGAAAATTTTAAGATCTTCTAAAAACATTTTGCAGTCTCCCCAGCAAGGCTAGTTTTTATGCCCTGGCTTAATTTCCTCTCCTGAACTTAGCAAATAAATTCATATCCTCTTCATTCCTAGCTAACTGGCAGAAAAAGTCTGAAGTGAGAATCCTAAACTCTTCCTACTCTTTTGTGTATTGAGCCCAATGAAAATGAAGCCCTACAATGCATCCAATACCAAAGAATATTTCAGCGTGCACTCAGCAATTGAGGTGGTCATGACAGTTCAACTCCAGAATACAACACAGGTTGTGCCACTCCAGCAACTACAGGTGCTGAATATGATGACTGTACAGAATCCAAAGAATCAGGGAGAAATGAAGAAACTACACTATCATAGTACTTCAAATGAAATAAAGCAGAGAGATTAAAGAAGAGGGGAGATTTAGACTGAGAGTGGTGAGGCACTGAAACAGGTTTCCAGAGAGTGGTGGATGCCCCGTCCCTGGAAACATTCAAGGTCAGGCTGGATGGAGCTCCAAGCAACCTTAACTGTTGGACAATGCTGGTAAGAGGTTTAAGATATTCTACATATTTTTCTGTGGGGTATGCAGTAATTCCAAATTCTCCAGCAATCAAGAGCATGTCTGGATTTAGATTTGTTTTCTCACGTTGGCTGTTCATTTCCACAACGACCAATGTACCACCCTTTTTCAAAGGTAGAGAAGGTAAGAGCAACATCACCAAGACGGGATGAAGGAAAGAAATGGAGCCCAGTGATAAGAAACACCTCTGGATTTGACTAGGTAATCTTACCAGTGCTTACATCCACTGAGGCAGCAGGCAGTGCTCCAGGATAGGGCAAGTGAGAACAGACCCTATTTCTGAAGATCTGAGACACTGTACTTTCCAAATTGTCCACCTACAACTGCCTTAGCAACCATTCTGTAGCCAGCGTGTAATGGTATTACCCAAGAATGCATTTTTGTCAACAAAAAGCAAGTTTTCAGATAAGCAAGTGTATTCCTATGACAAGAATTTTCAACAACAGAAGCAAGCAGGGCCATACTATTTACAGTAGTACTCAAAATAAATCTAATCTTGTGTACATGAATCACACATGAACCAAATACAGTCTGCATCAACATTCATTGAAAGAAATATTATAAGCACCAGATTGCCTCCATAAACAGAGGACCAGAAATACCAGTCAGTGCCTCTTGAAGTTAAAAAAAATAACTGATCCATACCTTTCTGAGGAGAAAAATAATAATAATAATAATAATAAAGTAATATTAAAAATTACCCATGGAAGCAGAACCACAAAGTTTGAAAATTTTCAAATAAAAAGCTACAAATATTTGAACTGAAGATGAGGGAGTAATTTTTCATTCAAAAGTGTCACAGTGCTGTACAGTCATTAGCATAAATGCATGGCTTTACTGCATATTCTGATCTTTACATTTTAAGTTATCATTGTTGATAACGTTTGTAAGATTATCTTATCCTATTTCTTTCATCATATTTGAAGTGAAGAAAAAGTAAAAAGAGTGGGAATTAGACTTGTTAATTCTGTATACCGTTCATTTTTAGAACACTTCTTTCCATGATTATTTATGAGTATTTTGATTTTGGATATTTTAAATATGCAAGCTCAGCAAACTTGAATGCCAAGAAAATAAATATGGAAAGGAAACTACACACTATAGGTAAGAAAAGAACAAACACTGTAATTGTACCATATATTTTTATGAAACTGCATAGAAAAATCACCAAGTATTTTTCCATGATATCACAGCAAGTACTTACTTTCTAAATGACAAATTATTTTCTCATTCAGTTTTCTCTTTCCTTAGAAAAACTTTCTGGCAAACCATAGGAAACTTCTACAGGAAAAAACCTGTGTATTTGACCTGTTACAGAGCTATGTAATCAGTGCTGTTCTGGAACCAGAGAAGAGACTACAAAATCTCCAAAATCCTGACACAGTACTGCTGGCATTCCCATCATGCCTCCTATCAGAAATACCAGTGGAGGAGTGCAGCAGGTAATGCTGTCAGTATGTGACGGCTTTCTTGTTGTAAAGCACTACAGCGCCAAAGATTTGCTTTCTAGATGGCAGTGCATAAGGATGAAGGAAGAGAAGGTAATGGAATAATATGACTAAACAAGGTAGATGGGTTTTTCATTTTGAAAGCCCTCAACCTTCAGCAGAGGAAAACCACACTTACAGAGAGAAAATTCTATTCATAAGAAATGCCAATACATCTCATTACGGCAACAGCACAATAGCATGGCTTTGATATTATTAAATTCGCAGGTTTGATAAACAGCCCACAAATTACCTCTTGAAGGGAGCTGCATAATAACACCTGAAGCGTAAAGAGAGGAAATGGAGTTTAATTAAGTGTTGTCCAGCTAAATCACACCAGGAAAAGCGGAGGGAGGTGGGAAGAATGCTGAGGACTTCAGCTCCACTCTGAGGTGGTACAACAGCAGTCGGTAAAAGGTTGCATCTGAAAACATGCTGAAGCTTGAGTGGGTTACACATCAGCAGCTGCTGGAGAATGAAAGTACTCATTCTCACTCCTCCACACAGACCCTTTCAACAAGAAACATTAATTTAAATAAAGCTCTTTTTCTCCCCCTTGTATACAAAGGGAAAAAAACAGTATCACTGAATGAGGAAAAATGATTAAGGCTGAACTGCATGTGTTCCAATTCATATCTAATACTGAAAACAAACAAACAAAAAACCCCAAAGATGTAGTACAACGTGCATTTAATAGCCCAGATGGAAAGTGTTTTGGAAAGAAAAAAGACCATAAAGGCAGATGGAACAACCGTAGGGAAAAGCTACCAGTTCTATCCTGGGGCTGGAAAGTGGTTGCAAGCAAACTTTTTTATGCAGAATTCTTGGTTGTTTTAAATGAAAAGGTCAGGATTGGCATGATGCTGAACACCGGCATGTATGTTATTCTGCTTAAGTATCACAGCTAATACTTCAAGAGAGGCACCAATCATCTGGCAGTAGCCAGCTGCACACTGAAATCGAAAGCAATGTACCTTATGACATTAGGAAAGCAAACACTTTCATCTTTTGGGTTTTTTTTAGGAGTCTGATTTCTGTAGGAATTGGTGGTTTCACCAAGGGCGTGCTGCCACAGTGCAGCCATACTGACATGGCAAAGATTAAAATGAGCCAGTATTAAACTTGGCACTGTACTAAAAAACCTGGACTGACCTTTTCATCTTGTGTTGATGCTGTATTGCCCTAAATAAATGAAGTCTCAAGCATACAGCAGATGAATAGCATCTTTAATTTAGACATTTTTGAGATTACTTTTGTAAGCAACAATTCAGCCATTTGATAAGATATAGATTTCTAGGCTTTTATGATTGTGAGAAATAATTCCGGCTCACTTATCTCCGCTCTGATCTCTGAATTGAAATTTATGCAAGTGTTCATATGATGCCTGGTTCTTCAAATGAGGAGTCCCAACATGAATTTAATATTCAGTTACCCTCCACAGAAAGACTGTCACAATTGCCATGCACACCAATAGTCCAAGCTAGCTTGCGTTAAATTCAAGGACTGTTTTGCAGCTGACTCCAAAGCAGAGATGAAGCCCTTAACAAAGAAACACAGGCAAATAGTGCAACATCTATGGCTTTGTCCTTGATTCATTATTGAAGAAAAGCACTGCCAGATGTTTTATGTAACAGAAGCCCACAGAAGTATTTCTTCACAGAAACTCCACATTTCCATAGGTTGGCCAAGCATTAACCAAAAATTGGAAGAAGGCAAAAGTCACACTGCTTGTGCTTCTGTAATGGCTCTCACTTTGAGCTGAAGACTGAGTAGGCAAAACAGAAACAAGTTCAGAAGCAAATTGCCTGTGCTAATAATAGAGAAAAGGCATCATCTACTAATTAACAAACCAATAATTGAATATTGATTAGAGTTTGTTGCTTTTAAAATAATTGAATCTGTCTGGCTTCTAACAACCAAAAGACTGTTAAAGATTTGTAATAAACAAAGGATTTTCAATTCAGGAATGCTTTGTCAGCTTTCTTATTGTGTTCGGCACATGGAAAGATGCAGCTAAAACATGTGGGTCACTCCGAAAGTAATGCCTCCTATTTAATTCCATGGAAAGTACAGCAGTTACAAAGAGCACAATAACACTATTTGATACAGAATGTTCTCAGCGACAAAATACTATTTTTCAACATAGTTACCACCATTAGCTGTGGTCTTTCCACTAACAATGGAAAAGAGCACTACATTCCGTGATGTGCAGCTGTGCATGGCCGTCTGGAATGTGGTTTATCTTTCACATCACTGTCACTACCACAGAAACACACCACCCACTGCCCCACTGTGCTCACATCCACAGTTTGTTCTCCATCAGTGTTGATCAAGAATCAATGACCAACATGGGAGCAACTTGTTCCACAAGGAGGAATTAAATTCCATACCTATTTTCATACACACTTCCGTGTCAGATGCCATTTTGTCAGAAATGTAAACATTTGGAATATCTTAAGTACAAGAAAATTATATATAATGTTTTATTTCCATGTAAAGAAGTACATGAAAGCATGATGGATCTTTATAAAGTAAGTCCGGATTAGACCACTAAATGTTGCATCATTCCAGAAGAGGCTAGAAAGATTGTAAGGGGCCTGGAGAATCTCTCTTAGGAGGAAAGGTTGAGATACCTTGGACTCTTCAGACTGGAGAAGAAAAGACTGAGAAGGGATCTTATCAATCCTTATAAATCATCTAATGGATGGGAGTCAAGTGGATGTGACCAGGCTCTTTTCAGTAGTGCCCAGTGACAGAACAAATCTTCTATCTGGTTTTACCATTTTATTTCATATTTTCAAGGGAAGTTACTTTCTCTACATGTCACAAAAAATCACATGAGCATACGTATGGAGTATTAGTAGATATGAATTACCAACATCATTTTAAAAAGGCTATTAATTTAAAGTTTTAACCAAAAAGGAGATTTTTTCTAAAAAAAAAAAATTAAAAGAAAAAAATATATATGTATATGTATACACATCTCACCAAGAACCCTATTTTCCCATCAGAGAAGATTTCTTCTATACATGGATTCTGAGGAAAAACATTCTAGGTGAAGAAGTCAATTTTTCATTAGAAGTCACTGAAGCTCATCTTTAAAGTGGTGCCAAATGTGTCTCCTGCCTTGTGACTCTTTATGTTGGGATTCTGCACGTGGGAAATTTTCCCAGCAAATTCCACCCCTTTTGCACAGCCTGGTTTAAAACAGATGTGCCAATGAGAGGCTAGCAAAGGCCATGCTATGGTAAGAGAGAAGAGACTATAATAACTGTGATAGCTTTCCAAGGCCCACATGGAGGACCCGTTGGCTAAATGGATTACTTGCTGACTTCCCACCTCTGAGACTCCAGCCCCGACTAGAGTGACTGAAAATCATTCTGATCAGCCAAGTGAAAAAAGACCAAAGTGAAATTAGACTGGTGGTCTCAGCTCAGTTCCCTCAGTGCTGCACTTCCAAATTAGAAAACCACAGCACGTTGCGCACTGCTAGCAGGGGAGAAAGCAAGAGGCTTTGAGTCTTAATGAGCATGAATCCAGCTGCCTCTCCAGTTCACAAACACCTTAATGCAGACTATAACCACCCCATACAAACAGGCACAAAGTGGAATAAATGACTGGATTACCATATAAATTAATCAGAAGCAATCCCTTCAAAATGTGTATTGAAATGTCTGAACTGCATATCACAATAATATAATTGTTAATCTTATTAGATTAACTGACAGCCAGATGAAATTTGTCGAACGTTTAAAGAAATTCTCTAACAGTGTTTAAATACTTCTATTAGAAAACACAACACTGTGTGTGCTTATCGTGCTCTCAAACACAAAATAGTCATAGCATGTCCCATCACCAATGCGTGCAAATATTATTTCCATTACCAAAAGAAGAGACTGGAGAATGCAGTGACTAAAGGGCTTCATAGATAAATTTAAGGCCAGAAAAGGTCACTGTGATCATCTAATCAGATGGTACACTCGCCACTGTCTCTGCACAAGGCTGGACCGCAAGAATCAGTGAACAGAACTGCTGTTAGGATATCGGAATTCAAGAATGCAAACCCAAAGCTCAATTCTCTATTAATTGATAAAACTAGGCATAAGAAAATTTGACTTGAAGCAAGTGTTTTACTGTAAATAAAAGTCTTGCCCTGTGCTGCTGTCTTCAGTGTAGTTCAGCCAACAAAGACAGATCAAATCCCTCTTCCTTCATGAGGCAATTTAAATGGAAGAAGAGAGGTAGCATACATTAAACGTGTATGGAAAATATCTCATTAAATTACTGTTTGGAACCAATCGGGAAAAGATCTCTGTCACAGTGTGAATAATTCAGACTTTTTACATTTTCTTTTTTCTTGCCTTAATTCATTTTATATAATCCTTACAGAAAGATGTGCAGAAAGTACTGCTTTGTACCATGTACATGAGTGACTGTGTACACATAAGTATGGAATAAACTGTGATTTTGTAGGCTGAAGCTAGGATGACTCAAAAAGAAGCACAACAAAGAGTGCTGCCGAGAAAAATGATCATTTTTGTTTATGATATTTTTATTTGTGGGCAACCAACACATTGTCATGTTTTTCATTAAATGCAAAATTTATTGAGGAAAACAGCCCATGCATTTCTCCAGAGGATCGGGCATTGTTCCTCACTCAAAAGCAATGTTGGCTTTGCACCACAGAGCTTTCCCAATTCTCACATAAGAGCAACAAACACAACAGGAGTTCTTACAAAGCAGCCTCAGCAACCAAACTTCTGCTTGCACAAGTCTCTGGCACTACTGTCCTCCCCTACCAACTATTCATCCTCCACGCTCTCTTTTATGAGATTTGGGAATATTAGCAAATACACAGTACCAGACTGTTGTGAAAATGCGTGAGAAGAAATTCAAAAGTAGCTTGCAACATCCCATATACATGGAGAATTTTCAAATATGGCTCACTGCAGAAAGCTTGATTAGCTAGATATGACAGCAATCACTCATTTGCTCCGGGGTCATATGACTGCTCAAATGCCCAGGAAATTTCAGTTACAAAGAAAACAGGCTGTGTGCTCCATTACTTTTTCACTAACCAAATACTTCAAAACCTTCTTAAAAACCCTATTTGTGCACACAAGGAATGTCATACTGTTGAACTATTTGCCTTTATTTAATAATAATTTCTTTATAAGATTGTTTTTGGTTTATCTTAGAAGTACACAGTATAAAACTGGTTATGGAACTTATGCGCCACTTACACTTAATGAAACAGTATATGAAGCAGTATGTCAAAAGGTGTTCTAGAAACCTGAAGACAACTGTAACACCTGATAGCTACTTGGTTATTTGCAAAATGCACATTTCTCCATATTAATTTATCTCATGCATTGCACATATCTTATACTGAAAGCCCTCTACTATGCCTGTTTTTCTGCTCACTGTTGAATCCATAAATTGGACTTCCTTTTTTGTATCAGTCTTTGATAAGTGGGACCTCAGCAACTTCCTATAGCTCATTGAGTTTGGCTTCTACTGAAGAGCACAAAACATTATTTTTCCCTGACAAGACACATGCATTAGGAAAAAAAGAAAAAAGGTTCAGCAAAAACCCCTGTAGAAACTAGTCTGAAATTAATTGGTCTCCATACAGACACAGATATGAGACAAAAGACCTGATACAATCTATCATAAAGGAAAGATCAGATCTGCTAATGGCATTTACTGCTATGCAAAATTAAGGAGTTAGATGCAAGTTAATTGCATCTGATGATTCATCTTATTCAGTGTAGAAAATATTCATGTGCGCTGCCTTAGGAGAGCACCACTATAGAAAATGATGTTATCTTTCTTTTGATGCATCACCAGAAATTGAAAATGGCTTTTTAAAGAGTCTATTGGGGAACCAACATCTTTTCCACAATTTTTTCATCCTTTGTTTCCCCAAAATGGATTTTCTTATTGATCTTGGAGCTATCATACATTGTAGCTCACAGTAGCCTGGCATACTAAAACGTTGCTGGACACATCTATTTCTTTTGCTCTCTGCTATTGGGAATTTTCATTAGAGTCATTCCTTTCTCAGTGTGCAAGTCTGTATCATTTCCATCAGTGGAATCATATTAATCACTCTTTACTTTCACATCAACTCTTTTCTTACCAAGGACGGTAAATTTTAATGAAAAATGCAAAAATCTACTAAAGACTGTTTTAAGTACTGGAACATTGTGTCTTATGTCAGTATGAACTTCTCCATTTATTTTCTATTTTCCTATTTCACACATGAAGCAGGCTCCAACAAAACACTGCTGCTCCAACAAAATACAGCTAACAGAAAATAAATTTCTTCCAAAATATTTCTTCCAAGCACTTGCTCTTTGTAAGAGATTATTCTTTTATATAATTGACTCGAAGTTTGCTGAGGAAGAAGTCCAGGCAAGTCCTGGGCAAAGGTAGAGAAATCTTCTGTCTAGAGGACACTGATGGACAGGTCCTGGCTAAGGGTTGTGAAATCCTTTTAGGAGCACAGATGGACAAGGCCAGAGAAAAGGAGAGGGATAAGCTGCTGATAATGGCCAGGAAACGGTCTTTTGTGTGGACTTATCTCGAGGAAGGTGGCCATCTCAGGAGGTACGCACATGACTCTTGCCCAAGCACCCAGGGATGTCCCGTAGGCAGGAAAAAGGGAGGATAAAAGAGGGTCTAACAACCATGAGGATAGGTTTCTGCTATCAGATCCCTCACTACAAAAGTCCTGCATGCTGACGGACTCAAGGGGTCTGCCATCAGATCCCTCACTACGGACCGTATGCTGATGGACTTCCCTGGGCCTGCTACCTGAGACCTGCTGCTTCCTCCCAGGCTTACTCTGTGGCTTCTTCCTGGACCCACCCGGTACCTGCATCCTCTCGTTGCCCAAGACCGGCCTCGCTGCTCCTGCCCTTCGGCCTCAGACCATCGGAACGTCGTGCAACAGGACTACTGCCGGATCCCAGTGGTGACTATCCCCGCTTTACGCAATTCTTGCTTCTTCCTATGTTATCTATTGCTCACCTTCCCTTCCCCATCACCCTAATCTGTAATAGTGCCCGTCCTCCCCTTTCTTCATCTCCCTTATTAACATTTGTAATAAACTGGTCAGACCAACATTTGAACCGTTGTTTCTTAATCTCACACCGGGCATACATATTTCAAAGAACCTCCTCTTCCTCCTATAAATTGGAGCGAGACACTCTTTTGAACAGTTACCATTAAGTCTTGCTTCCTTCAAGAGCTAGTAACGAGTCAGATGCATTATTCTCATTTAAATACATGCTTGCATAAAGAATCATTATCTGTCTATATTTCTCCCTAAGTGCACGGGCAATCTGAGCTGTGAGACTCTGCCTGTGAATCAGATGGAAGGGTTTGCCTCAGAATGGGTGAGAGCTGCTGTATGCACTGCTAAAACGCTGACATCTGGCACCACAGTCACCCCTTTGCCTGCTTCTGAGATAACAACCCACTACCACATTCAGGTTAACATTTCGACGAGTCTAATGTTACACCATTAGAATGAGCCTCTCCACTCTTCCTCTTCTGCAGAAGAGAAAGGGAGGCGAAATAACACAGTAGCATCCTAAGTGGCTTTGGGCACACTCCATATCCAACACCATCCAATCAGGGCTCTAACTTAGCAAAAAGGTCTGACAGAATCAGCATGGGGACTGAATCCCAGCTGAAATCTCATGCAAGTGTCCTAACAGCTTGTTACAAGATGCAACATGAAAATATCTTGGAGTTAACCAAAAGAATAAGAAGAATTGAGCTTGATTTTCCAGTATTTTCCTATCAAAAATGATAATACATACACTGCTAACATATTTACTATGGTAAAGTATGAACATGTAAATCATATGAATTAATTTCTCAGCATTAATCCTTCATTAGGGATATTTTCTTTACTCACCCTTCCATACACCTGCAGCTATGGCTAGTGTGGGGACTCAACAGCTCTCAGCAACCAACACCAAAACTCAATACCCAAAAGGAGGCAGCAGGGCTGGAAGCCTCTCCTGCAGAGCTGCAGCAACAGGGCACTCAAGGCTTCAGGACAAAGTGCCTTCCAACAAACAGAAAAGATATTAAGAGGACAGCTAAGCCACTGTATTCACAGTAATACTGTAACACTTCGCCTAAGAGAGCTTTTTAGTTTATTTCTTTTCACCCCACTAGGTTTTTTCCAGCATATTTGCACAGAGGGGTCCTGCGTGCAAGAAAAGAACAGAAGTTCCCATTCTCTGAATCTCTCACTGCTGTGATCAGGTGCTTCACATGGAGGCAGAGAAGTTAGCCCCAGTACACCGCAATGCAACTCCCACGGTGTTTCTGAGAGGTAGAATTCCCCACTCTCAAAAATAAAAATCTCACAATAAAACGTATTTAATATGCCAAAAGAAAAGCATCTCCCTGCCAGCTATCTTTGCTAGAAGGGCCCTTCGGCATCCTTCAGTTCCTTTACCCTGCTGTTATTAGCAAGGCTTTGTTTTCCTCTTGCTCGTGATTGTTCTGTTTTAGGGGAAATGCTGTTTGAAACAAAAGCACCTGTAATAACCAACACTTCGTAAAGTGCCCTCAGGCATGAAAGCAGGAGAGCAATAGATACTTCCCCCTACATTTGCATATATTGGGTCTCTTTGTTCAGAGGATATATTATTAGATATACATAACTGCTGAGAATGACAATATATAAAGATAATCATATGATATATTTAAATTATCCTCCCCCCCGTAATGTTGCTTGCAATGGATATTTTTAATACAGTAGAAACACAGCAGGCTGTCGCATTAAAAACAAGGGTATATTAACAACTGAGATTATAGTGGCATCTCCTACATATCAGGTTAATAGGTGTCCAGCCGTGGCCCTGATGAACCGGCTCTTCCACTATTGGTAACGCTAAATGGATGGCCACAAGCCTCAAGGAGTTACCTGAAAACTTACTCAATAAAAAAGCTAAGTCATTTTCAAATAACCATAGTAATTATTCCGGACAAATAATAATACCTTCTTACTCTATTACTGAACTCCTCCCTTTAGAATTTGCCCAGTAATCCTCCGATCGTTGAATGGGAAAAGTAAAGCGTAACTGATTACAAGGCCTCGGAAAGCAAACATTCCCAATTTCTCACGTTCTCCAGATAATATCTTCAAGAACCCCAAAAGGTTCCAGCACCTAAAACAAGACTGCAGAATTGATTGAGGTGTTGAGCATCATCTTACTACTCAAAGTTGCGACATACTTTTATTTGGTAAACTTTGGCTAACCTAATACTATTCTCTTAACATCTGGATGAACTTCAGTAATCACAATCCCCAGAACCACCACATAATAAAATGAAAAGGTGATGGGAAAAAACGAATCATGAAATATTCTTGTGTGCCAAATAGGCTGTCTTTAAAAGAACATTCTAATTAAAAAATACATTAAATATTTATAAACTTTTACAAAAATAAACTGGAAAATCGTAGTCAATTTATATCACAGATCTCATATAGCCTATGAAAGCACTACCATTCTTAAGTTGTAATTAATAACATGCAGGGCTCATACAATTAATTTAGTCGTGAACACAAATAACTACAAAATATTTTTTCAATTTGTAAGAAATATAAGTTTATGCTACATCCAAATTAAAATGAAGGATGAAAGAAACACGAGTCCTTGGAGGATATTACTCGTTTCCCATGGTATGAAAATGAAATAAGCCTATATTTATTTCAAAACTTCATTTAATCTTTGAAAAAGGATGGTAATAAAAATGGGAAAATGCTGGCATTACATTAAGTATTCTTTGTGTTACTCAAACTTCATGTTTTTAAATTTCAATGATTAATTAAGAAGATATATCAGGCATTGTTTTTCATATAATTTCTTCAACATGATGTACACATTTTAAAAATTCTTTCACACAAGATAATCACTGAGCACTTTTGCAGCTTCTTCCCAGTACAGCTTACCCAGAAACTATTACTGCTGGCCTCGTCCTGAATGTTTTTGCTTATCTTTGACTGGCCAAATAGTTCTGCTAGGCAGAATAAGAAGGTAAACCTGGGAGAGACAGTTTGGGGACAGCAGGCAGTTCTATCATATAAACTTCTATGCTGATCATCATTCTTTTCCTAAGTTACTACCGACCCATCATTCATATAAACTAACCTAACCAATTGCTTTTGTGTTTGTTTTTGTTTTGTTTTCCCCTTTCTGCTACTCTTGGCACATTGCTCCAGAAGCTAAATAAATTCAGAGACAATTATGTAGCATTTATTTCTATCTCATACTACTTTTAGCTTGAAACAGCTACTTCTCCATCTTCTCTGGTGCCCCTGAAGAAGAAATTGCTGTTCTCAGCCTTAATCAGTCTACATTTAAAAAGGCTTTTTTTTTTTTTTTTTTTGGTCCGCTCTGCATGGCAAACTTCCCACTTAATTATCCTAGCTCCAGCTATCCTAGTTCAGATCCATTTCCCATGAACACAGCTAAACAAAGCTGTCAGGTGAAGGCTCTCTACTGCTTTGTACAATGTCATGGATGCCCTTCCACCTCCACCAAAGTGCACTGCTTCATACTGCCCAATACCACAGCCAGACTTATGGATGTACACTGGGGCTGTATGAGGTCTTATTTGATAGCTTCTGTTTGAAGAGGGCACTTCAGTGATGGGACTGGCAGACCGCAAGGCTAAATAAAACAAGTCCAAGAACTCTCCCTACTGTCATGTACATGCCACACAGCAGCAAGATATGTCTGCTGCCTCTTCAGCCCAAGGACATAATGATGATCTCCATCACTGCTACTACTATTACTTTGAAATGAAAAAAAATCATAAAACAGTAATATCCGAAATGATCATAAGCCCATGTTTTAGCCTACCACATTGGCTATTTCATGCTATGAAATGGAGGATATATATAGCATGCAGTACAAAAGCATTCTCTGAAAGCTCATGGCATCCACAGGAATTATCCTGCATTTGCAAGAACTGAATTTCATTGCATTTCTGTTATAACCAATATAATCAAGTTCATCCAGTTCTTCCCATTTCCATCCTACCTCAATTCTCTGTTGTCAGTCCTTGTCAAACTTGTGACAACTGTAAAAGCAGAGTAAGAGAACTTGATAAAAAAATTATTGATGAAAATATGACACACTCCATTAACTTCCTTATCTTTGGGAAATTCCACTGCTGTTTCCCTGTTTCCCCCTCAAGCCAGTATTTTCTCTCTCCTTTTTTTTTTTTTTTTTTTTTTTTTTTTACTACAACCCACTGTCCAGTTAGTCAGATATCCAGCTTTATAATTTTTCACATACTAACTCCCATCTTCTTCAGTTTTGTAAATAGTTTTTTGCCATTCCTGTCTAATTTGCTACACTTCTGTCTTATTCTTGTAACTGTAGCTTCATTGTAAATTACTAACTCCAAGCCATCAATCTTACTAGCAATTTTTCTTGAGATTTATGGGGTATAAACTATGCTCTTCTCCAGAAATGTACACATTAAAGTCTGGAAATTCTCCTCAGATGCAGTAATTCCCACTTTCAAGCACTCAGTTCACAGCTCCTTGTATTCAATCTCAATGCAGTCTCACAATGTAGATAATCCAATTCTTCGCTACTCCTTTATGTATAGAGTCAAAAAACTTGCTTCTAAACTTCTGTAAGGATTTAAAAGCAGTCGACGTGTGCCAAAATCTGAAGCTTTTATGGTAATATGACTTCACTTTTATTATACCCTTATGGCAGACTCTCTCCAGTGTTCTCTTAATACTCTTCAATTAAATACTTACTTACACATATGCTTTGGTCCAGAAACTTACAGTAACGATAATCTAGGTTCTCAGCAATAAATAAATGATTTCTGTTTGAGCTTTTAAAGTCCTGACCATACCAATGAGCTGCTAGTGAGTCCAAAGCACTGTTAAAATAATAGAATTGAACTTGATTTAAACTTGGCTTTTCTATTCATACAAATGAAACACCATGCTATCAATTCTTCATAGCCTGGTGATGAAAGGCATAATATTTTCTTTCCATCACTTACATACTGAACAACTAGATTATTAGAAGTTTTTAAAAAATAAATATTCTATTTCAGAACAAACTTCAAAGATATTCTCAGCTACTTCCGAGAGTTCCTAAATCTGACATATCTCCAATAGAAATAATGAGAGAAATAGGAAGTGAAACACGGCCTCTATCAGAAGCAGGGAGGAGATACGGTCATATACTAATACAGATTTTTACATCTGTGAGTTTTCCAGAGATCACTGGCAACAGTGAAGTGGCCAGCTCCTGCTTCATTCTGGGATGTATTCCATTTTCTGGCAGTTCATAAAAATTATTATTTTCCATTTACTGGCTTTGTTGGGAAAAAAAAAAAAAAAAGACAGACAGAAAGAAAAAGTCGCATTCTTTTCCTTTTTCCTAAGAGAAGAATGGGTTCAGCAGTGACATTTCCAAGAAATGCCGCTCTCTTCCAGCATCCCTCAGTCTGAGATACTCAACCTTCTTACTATTCCAAATGGATTTCTACCTGACAGACTCTGGAAGAGACCATACGAAGGTGAATTTAGGGAGTTTGGTACTCCTTGGGTTTGGGGTTTTTGTTTGTTTTAGTTTTCTAACAGAAGGTGAGGATTTGGTTCTACTTTTCATTGAAACATATAAAAAAGAATACCTCTAAGAATGTTTTTTCTTCACTTCCAGTTTTCTCAATTAAAAGACACTGTCAAACAAAAACACATTACAATTAGTATTAAAAAAAAATAGCCAACATTCAACCTTATTCTCCTCTAAAATAGATGAAGGAAAAAAAAACAGGAGGTAGAATCTTTTTTATCATAAAAAGCTGTCCTTCTGTTCGTTGTATTTATTATTTGTACATTTTTCCATTAATTCCATAAGCCCCTTTGACCATAAGAATTACTTACACCTGGAAGGCTAACACTAAAACTGATTTATAGAAGCTGCTCTTAGGCCGTCCTTTGCCAGTACCTCCTAACCCTCTGTCAGCTTCCTCTGTCTCTCTGGAATTAAATGAAAGCCATATGCTGAAAATACGTAACTTGAACACTCTTCTCGAGTTAGCAACCTTACGACTTGTACCAACAGAGTAATGCTTAGAGGAGAGAACAGCTACTGTGTTATTATCTTTGCAGAAGCACTCTGCACGCCGACTGATCTTCCTGCAGCAGAAAAATTGTTGTTGGAGACAAACGCACTGAGTAATCTGATGGACATCATTCCCTCTCTCCCAAAGGCAGCTAATGGTAGGATTCTTTGAAGTAGAATAAAAAGTATTCCCACATTTATATATAAAGAAGTTGAAAAAAGCCTCTTTATGGTCTGAGAATACACATGCAGGCAGAAACCCACGCTGCACCACCAGATTTATTTTCTGACATCAGATGCAAAGCAATTACGTGTGAAAGAGCAGTTCGCACTGGAGGAATACCTCAAAAGAAAAGAAAAAAACAAATGTTTCAAGATGCTCCATCTCAGCAGTACAGTTCCGCAGCATGATGATTTCTGAGAACTATATGTGTATTCTCACACAAAAGGACCCAGGAAACCAATCCCTCACTACCAGAAAGCTCTGGTCAAACTGAAATCCTTTATTTTCAGGGTGGTTATATCCAGAAACAAGATCCTAAAGTGAAGTCATACAAGACTGAGTTGTGGTTTATAGGTCTCTTTCTTACTTCAGCAGACAGCCATATCAGGTCTGATCTATGTATCATAAAATGCAGCTCAATAATTATTAAAAAAAGAGGCATTATTATATAGCAAATGGAAAGTACACTTCCATGAGAAGTGCATGAACACTTATTCTTTTAAAGAGCCATCCCTAACTAGACAAGATTTGCATATCACCATCTCTAGTAGAAGGGGAGAGTAAAATGCCGGTGATGCTGCCAGAACTTTCCTCACCTGCAACCTGTTTTCAAGAATACCAAACAACGTCCACATTATGGTAACTCTAACAAGTAAAAATACAACAAACTTCTTCCCTCCCCCCCCTGACGATATGACTGGGAAAATCAGAGCTTCCTCACATGGGCAGGTATCAATGAATTTGCATAAGCATCTGCCATCACCTACTATCCTTCCTCTTTGGCTGACTGTGTTCTATATACAGTTCCCAGCTTGTTGAGGATGGATGCAGGTTCACTTCCCCAGAAGGTGATCCAAACATCTGATTTTCTTTCAGTGGGAGCTTTCCTCACAAATGACTTTTTGCCTGAATGCCTGTCTCTAAAATCTCACAGCTTTTTTACAGGCAACATTATCTTTTATCATTTATAGTTTCTTTTAATTAATAACCCTGGATATAACTGCAATAGAACATTTCAGAGAGTGCAATTATAGTTTAATAAACCATGCACAGTATTTAAAGGCAAAGTGCCTTGGGTTTTCAAGTACCCTGTGCTATTTGCATACTCTTTGACGTGCTTTGTGGCTTAGTCTGATGTGGCTTTTCTAATTAGAAATAAACACAACTTAATCATTCAGGAGGCACTGGGAAAGGGAGGGTCAGAAAAATATACCTATTTTGCAATTACATCTTAATTCCATGCAGTAATTTAGATATAATTCAACCTTTTCATTTGTTTTTATTTTATTCCTAATAAACTGAAGGATTAGAGTGAGACTGACAGAGAAAGGAAAAAAAAAGATCAAACCAACAGATAATTTACAAACACTAAGGAAGAAAAGAACCCACAGTCTTTAAGTATTTATTTAAGTATTTCTTTAAGAATCTATATATCACTCCTATCCACACTGGGTTTTCTAAGCAATCTAATCTATTGTAGCATTCTTCAGTAGGGAACAATACACAATTAGTTAACCAGATGATTCAGAAAAGAAGAATTTGATAAGGATATAATCCAAGCTGAACATGGAATCTGCATGACTCATTGGTCACTTAAAAGTCTCCGGTATCATTCCATTACTCATTTCCTAATATTTTCAGACCTTTGCATTTCATCGGGGGTAATTACTAGGAAAAAATTACAATGAAATTATCTACAAACAAGGTCAGATGTCCATATGACTGTTCAGTTGCTGTATTGTGGAAGCTCAGGAAAGACAAGGAAGCTGCATGCACACAAAGATTTTGATGTGCTTCAGAGTAATGACAGGGAAAATCTCAAAATAATCATTGTAATGAATAATTTTGGTTCTAAGGTGGGTTTTTTTTTTGAAAAATTCCCTGTGTAAATTAGCCTCGACTTACTCATTTTCCAAAATGAGTCAGGACCACAACTTTCATGGTCTGTGGGTACTTGCTGCTACAGACTGGTATCTCAGGCCCTCCTCAAAATATACTGCTCTGATACCATTTCCTCCGTAAAACATTCTCTTCCTACATTAGACCAGTGCTAAGGTGAACTAGCTCTACAAAAAATATATTGTGTGCTGAATCATGCTGTGGATGAGGAGAAAGTAAAGAAATAGGATGAGCTCACTAAGGAAAATCACTAGCAATTTGATTGAAGAGAAAAAACAATCTTCCTTCCATTATTATAGAAACTGGATAGGAAATGACACAATATCTATTTTCTGCAAGTCTCTACTTACCCTTCTTGTAAAAGGTTACCCACAAATATTGATTTGCAAGCACTGTTCTTGCTAAATGTGTGAAAATTAGCAAGCTAAGGGTTCTGTGAGGCATACTGCATGTACTCCTTCCTAATGTACATATATCCAAGGTGCATTAACTTCCATGCATATTGTTCACCCTAAAGTAGTCTATAACAATACCGAGAGCCTCGAAAGTTCTCGTTTGCTTTGCTTTTTGTTCCTTCTTCTTGTACCTCCTTCCCCATCTGCAGATTGCTTTGTAATTCTCATCTAATGAAGAACATTTCAAATGCAGTAATTTAAATTCTACAGCTGCTTAGAGGAATATAGTAAAGTCTCTGACCACCATGTGCCTACATTATACTGACACACAAGACTGTTCTTTTCCTAAATTCTTATGGAAACTTTTGTGAAGTATTAGGTTCAGAAGGTGGTCATAGGGGTTGGCATTTGCATGAGAGAACAAGCCCTAGCTCCAGTAAACGGAAACCATTTGCTACACGTGCTCATCTTCCCAGACACCTGAGGGAGCTGCCGCCAGAGCAGATGGCCAAGAGGAGGATGAAAAGAAGATGGATGAAGGAAAGAAGAAAGCAGATTGACAAGCCCAAGATGGTATTCATCTAATTCTCCCTGCTGCTTTTTTTTCCTGGGTTCCTCCCTTTTCTCTCTTTGCTCCAGCCTGAAAAATAAGCCGCCCTTCTTTTTTAAAAACATTTCAAAACATTTCACAAGCAAACTAAATGAACATATTAATTCCGATTTCATGGGACTCCAAACAGTGAGTAAAATAGATGTTAGTTTATAATGGAAAAATGCTAAGTAAAATGTATTTATGACTGCAATAAAATGGCTGATTATGTGATCCTCCCATCACTTACGCACAAAATTGTTTCACAACAATTCAAAGACAATTCTGAGTTGATCTACCTCAATTCATGATTGCCCCTGTACACTATTTGTTTCTAAACTGCCTTACTCCGTTCCTGAAACCAGATCTGGAACACATGTAAACCACTATTAAAAAGCATATAATTAGACTAAAATCAATAGCTGGATACCTGGATTGTGCAGTGGCAAGTCAGGCAATTCCACCAGAAGTAGCCCCTGAGGAATATCCTCTGCTGCTATATAAGGTTTTAGATTTTACTTTCTGCATTTTGACTGATTAATATAAAATCTGTCTTGGCATTTTAGCTGCTTATAATGCAAAAGGTTTGTAACATTCAGCAGGATACACTTGTATTTGCCCACTATTCCTAATATAAACAGTCCCTTAAATTTTCTGAATTACAGCGGCAGATTTTTATTAGACATCTTCTCTCCTCTGCTGGTAAAAGCACCATCCATTCAATGTTTTTTAATGAGAATTAAAAATCTGTTTATTTGATTTAATCAGCTCATTGAGCATTCTCTTTGTATCGCTAATCCCTTGAACGGGGATGTCAAGGCATGTGATAGCACACAGCCACGACAGTAATCTCAGGAGGTTTTCCACTGCTGCCATTTGTAATAAATAATGTATTTTAGTGCTACGGTTAGTTATACTCATTACAGGGGAAATTTACCTCTCCTCATGCATAAGAGCAGCCAGTTCTGAACAAGGAATTGCAAAGGACTTCAAGATACACAACCCACTCCCGAAGTGGGAGATGGCTCTGTAACCCTCCACAAATGTCATGCCAGTCCCTCGCCGCTTTTTTTTCAGTCTCTAGACTAGAGAGCCAATGAGTTAGTTCTTAGTTTACCTCCCAAGCCACCTGCTCTGATAATATTCAAGGCTAACATGGACTCACCATTCTACTTTGCCACTACGAGCATGACGGTACACTTCAGGGGAAAAAAAAAAAAAGCCTTTCATATCCATATTCATATATAGTTATGGATAGCTTTCAGTACACAAATTCATGTTGTGTGTACAGTAATCTTAGACTCTGAGTTAATGGCTATGCGCACAAAAACATGTCGAGTTTTATCTCAAAAATATCTTCAGTACAACACCTCTGCAGAAGAAACTCTTTTCAAAGATGCTGGTTAATGGCTCAAACAAGGGCTACCCGAACCTCAGACAATCAGGGCAAACCTACCTTATCTGCTTCAATATCATTTCAGTTACTTCAGCTCAAAACTGAACATCGTTGGGTACAATCTGTAGATTTCTATGTATCTACAAGCGAGCTTAGAGAACACTCTGCTGCACTAGCAAAGAAAATTTTTCATGAAGATGTGAACTGCCCTACTTATCTTACTAAGTATATAATGGTTGCAATTTTTTTAATAGCTTCCTCCCACTCCTGTCTCCCATTCAGTACAAACCATTTCCCCTGGTACACACCCCACTTCTCTTTACAAACTCATCAGTACCTGCAGTTGCACTTCAGGATGAAAAAAAAGGAGCAACACGCTGTGAAAGACTGTACAATACTGACTAGCATTCATTTGAATGACATGTCCACTCAACAAGGCAGGTAAAATAAGTCAATAAGGTTATCGTGATTACTCAGTCATTGTGCCTCTGGAGAAATACACAATCACTTCAAGTAAGGCAATTTTTGCCTCTTTTTGTAACAACTTACTGAGATAGGAAAAGTTGAGCCATTAGCCCTTCCACCTCAGCCAGAGAAGATGACTTGTTTTTCCCACTAAATTGCAGCTCTGAACTTACAAAGAACTGTGAAAAACCAGACAGCTCACGCTAGCATAAAAAGGCTGTAATGCCTGCCAAGGTTCATCACTGTCATTTTCAGATTGTGTTTTGTTATTTTTGTCAAATGTAACAGTTACTTGCATTTGTAACACATTTATATTCTCTTACACTTTGCCTTATGTGGGACAGGAGGTTGCCTTTAACAGCTACACAGCTGAAAGAGCTTCTGGGATTTCTAATGATGCTTAAGTTTGTTTCTGTTACTTGAACATGCATATTTATGTTCAAGCTTCAGTCTGCAGAAACCCTGTGAATATCAATCACAAGAACTCAAAGAAGATGCACAGTATAACCTCTGTGAAGTGACGAGATCCTTACTAATTGTCAGCTTGAGACAGCAGGACAAGTTAGGTTCAGCTACGTGTAGAGGAATAATAAGTACCTTCAGTGCAGCAGTCACACTGGAGCCTGACTCGATGGCACTGAGAGTAGAAAAGAAGCTTTCATCTGCATATAGCAGCAGATAAGACAGCATAGTTTATGTCATGATGCTTACCTGTTTGCACTAAACTTGTCGCTGATCTAAGAGATATTTTAATACAGAAATGAAGAACTAAGCCTGAAGAAGATAACCAAGTTACTGTTGATTTCTCCCAGAGATAAATTTCAAGAGCCTAAAGAATCAGATACTTTTTTAATGCAATAAATGGATATTTTTGAGCATAATATCTTTGCTAACTACATCAACCCATGCAGTTATCCAAAGGCAGCCCAAAGCAGTAACTAAGTATACTATCAAGTATTCTATGGAGTAAGGATAATTTCCATGCTACATTTTTAGCATAACAACTACTGCGGCTCACCTGTTGGACTGAAACTGGACTTTGATCTGATGTCCACTCCAAGGAAGCATCTCTTAAGAGTGTCTCCTCTCTCCTCCACACAGGCATTTGCACTGACTAGAACCAACTGCAGCTCCTCATTAGAGCTGGTTCAGGAGTTCATTCATTATTTTGAGAGGTCTCAATTCAACCTGGGGATCTGCACTCCCTCTACTATACTAAAAACAAGACACGATAACTGTTGAACTCCTTCAAAAGAACTCGCAAGCTGGAGAAACCATAAGGCATCAGAAACTCAGGTGGGTAAACATGACAGACACCATGGTTGCCTTCTGCAGTGAAGGGTACACAGAGAAGGAGTTTTTCCCACTGGCTGTAAAGAATTCTGTGCAAGTACATTAAGAAGCTGCTTGCTACTACTCTGATTTATCTTTGTCATCAATTAGATAACTTTATGCCTTAGAGCGGTGCTGTGTTTGCATCTGCAGTGCATTGTTGCCCCAGTGAATTTATTAGTCAGAGATGTAATTTAATCAGTGATTTCAATTTACCACGAGCAAATCACATTTACCAGCATTGCTTCAAATATTGTTTTTCAAGAATATGGCGTTTTATTCCACCTCACTTTTAAATAGTGTCTTTGCTATTGCCAATCTGGTAGCATTAAGCCTCCACCTGCATAAATGAATGCACTAGTTCCTCTGAGAAGTAACTCTATTACTTCAGAGCATGCCACATGACAAAAATGTCAACAAAATCTGAACAGCCCTCAGCCAGTTCCTTGCCTATCTGTTCCTGCCCTGTTCCCATATCTCCTAAAAAGTGCTCAGGTAACATGATTGAATCAAAACACTGCATGTGCACTGATTATTAAATTACTTTTATAGCTCAGTTACAGTTCTGTTGCTTTCTGGATACTGACCCAGGAGTCCAAGCAAAATAAGGAAAGAGAAAGCAAGCGAGATGAGCTAGACTTACATGAGCAGGATAAGACTGACAAAGGATAAAGGAGCTGCTGTCCTCTTCAAGCTCTTCCTCAGGCACCTCTGATTGTACTTCTTTTACCTCACATTCTTTGTGAGTGATGAGCATGCATAGGACAGAAACTAGAGCAGTCAAGGAGCAGCTACCATAAAAAACAGGCTGTCCAATTTCCATGGATATCCCCTCTGATTATGCTGAAGAGCCCTCGAGAAGACTAAATTGCAGCAAAAATGAAGAATCTATGACCTATCGATGCTGCCAGCAGCTTACTATGGGGAAAGGGCTGCAAAACGGAGGTGAAAAGAGCCCTGAAGTTTACAACAGAAGCCCATGCTGGGGAACCTACAGGGCTCTCCAGAAATGGAAGCAGATTTCTTCGGATATATTTTCTTGACCTGTAATGACAGAGACCTGTGTTTACAGCTTAAGAGTGATTCACTGCCATCCAAATAAACAAGACATTTATCACTCTTCTTCAAATACAGGTCAACCTGACTAGCTCCCAGTTTTGCATATAAATTCAAAGCACTAAGAAAAAGGTGCTGCAACAGAGGTCTTCAAAAGGAAAAGAAAAAAAACCAAAAACAAACAAGAAACAAAAAAACAAAAGAAAAGAAAAAAAGACAAATGAAGAAAGATGAACAAGCAGTGAATTAATGAGCACTTAAAAGACATTCACTAGGTAAGCATAGGTTCTCTCATTTCAACCATTCACGCTTCTCTATAGTTGATATTAAAATGAAACCATTAATTACAGATTATAATTTCTAGATAATTTGGTATGTGTATAAACTCTATAATTCAGATGTCAAATATCAGGCTGTTACTGAGCAGTGTATTGTGATCAAATGGTTGTGTTGTAGAAATATGCTTTTTACTGTATTCTCTTGCTAGGGCTAAAAGTTAACATTTTTTTTCACTCAAAACAAGGTAAGGTGCTTCCTAAAAATTATTCGCAAATGGATAATGGTTCTCAAAAACCTCACATAAAAATAAACCTCTCTGATTAATAGCATTTTATATACTTCTTAAGACTAAAGTCTACTAATAGCAGCAGTGAACTTTGTGACAAAACAGTTTGTAAGTTTTAGTCTTTATTTGTTCAGTTCCTCATGTGCACAGCTATAATTAGCAAAAATGAGACAGAAACCAAAGGAAAAAAGTTAATAATTTAGGTATTGTTACACTGGACTACTTTTCCCAAGCTTCAAAATCTCCCTAGCATGAAACAAATGGGTAAAGATGAAAAATCCCCATTCTTTAAGCTAACAAAACAGATATTTAAATTCATTTGAGGAAATGTGCGTGCACTTTGTATATGAAATTTGAAATATGAAACAAAGATTCCCCAACCTAGAGGAGGTCTCCACTCTTTCGAGTGGTACATAAGACCCATTACCTTCACAAGGCTCAGCTTTACTACTTTAAATAAAACCAGATCCTCAGATGCAACCAACATGCTTTTTTGGCAGGACAACAGGGACAGACTGTAGGTGGAACATCCCACCTGGCATATCCAACTCTTACTCCTCTACTATCCAATGCAAAAAAAATACGTTAAAGAAAACAAGATAATATGATTGTGGTTCTGTTTCACTGAGTATTCTATCAGTAAATTTATGTATTAGAGAAAAACTCATAAAAAAAAACCAACAAAAAAAAAAAAAAAAACCCAAACAACTATGCTAGAAACATGGATCAGGAGCTGCAAACAAACCTTTTGGGCAGCCAGAAATCCAGGTCACTGTCTTTAGTTATTTCTGTAAGTGGCTTTGGTTACCTGCCTGTTGTTCACCAACCTGCAGCATATTCACAAAATGAACCAAGGTTCCAGGCTATCACTTTCTGTAATGATATAGTTATGATTTTTGGCACAACGTATTTAATTTGTGCTAGCAGTCATTTTCCTGAGGAAAAAATAGGTAATTTTTTCCTTAAGTGAACATAAGATTGAGTTTCACTGCATTAAAAAAAAAAAAAAGCAAAAATTAAGAAAAAGAATTGTTATCTTAAACAACAAACAAGAAAAATAGAAAAAAAAAGCCAGCTTCAGATTTCAGAGCTCTCAGAGCTTTCCAGATACCCAGATAGGACTTCAGTTGGACAGTGACATTTTCCTGCATGACACACTTTCAAAAATCAGAAGACAGAGGCATACTACTACGTGGGACAGCCTGAATCACTGAGGTGCCAACAGCTAATAAAGACTAAGCATTAGATCAGATTTCAGGAGTATTATCAGAAATACAACCCTTTGTACTTCATGCTGCACTTAAAAATATCATCCAAAGATTTCATTTGTCTGCAGCTATAAGAGTAGAATATAAATAGTAGAATAAAAATATGTTCCATTCTCAGGAATATTAGATAAATAGAACCTTGCGGATTAAACATCCTACATATTTAGGGTGTGCATATACATTTTTCTAGATATCTGAGGGAGCTACACATATACTAGGCCAATACACTATGAACTACTATAAAAATATCCATTTTGATATTTTACAAACAAAAATGGCTTAGTCAGGAGTCATCAAACTGCAAAGCCAACACAGCAACTCAGAGGCAAAAGAAGTCATGGCTTCTACCAGTATGTTGTTTTTTGACTTACAGTTAGGATTTGGTACTTGAAGTCAATGAGAACCATTCAAAGGCACCAAGAGCCATTATTTTCCACCAACGATGCTATGAAGTGGCAGTGCTCTGCACCTTCCAGGACAACACCTGTACATTTCACTTAAAATCAATGGGAACTGCACTGTCCTAAGGTCCTCTCTCCTAGGATGGCTAAACACAAAGACATCTCTGGATAGGGTTGCAGCGAAAAGGCTCAGATCCTTTTTTTGGTGAGAGAAATGAGAGAGAGAAAAAAGGGAAGCAGCTATTCAAGATAAAGGCCAAAAATGTTCAAAATACATCTCCAAGACACAGAGGATATATGAAGACAGCAACCAGGCTTCTAGATAACTTTTTGAACATGTTAGTGCAAAATGAAAAACTTAAATTAAGTACCCAGAGGAGTATCCAACAACTTGGGCTTCCAGAGGGTGAGAAGTACAAAACAATAAATGCTTTTGTTCTTTCAAGAGATGGATAAAAAAGGAAGCTCAGCCTAATTCACTATTTGAGTGGTTGAGGTGTACTTCTTTCAGAAATTCCAGTGTCAGCCTCATTATTCTTAATGAGATAAGGGTGCCTTGATACACATTTCACTTGCTGTACTGTCTAAATTGGTGATGCTAGAAAAGCTTTGCAGGCACATGACCTTACCCTGCATAACTGCAAGTTGGCACTTGTTTACAAGTAATGGTATGGCATTCTGATGGTGTAATTATCTATATTATCTACAACATAGATTGCACTACAGATTTAATTTCTGAATGATTTACTCTTTGGATGAAAATTCCATTTGTATGATAAAACAAAAAACTCCCCAGGAAAAATATTCTATAGGTACTTTTTAGTTTTCCCAAACTACCGCTACTATCAGTACTTCATATTTCTGCCATAAGTCATTCATTGGTACCCAAGTGCTATATAAACAGCAATTAATCAGGTTTCTCAACATGCTGCTGAGTTACCATGCTATTATTCCTGTCATACTGACAGAAACAAGCTGGAGATTCAGATGGAAGTTTGGATCCCAGTTTCCTGCTTTTGATGGTGACCAGCACATTCTCTCCCTTCTAAGGAAACTAACATAAAAATCTGAATGAGTAATCCACTGAATATACAATTTTGCAAGCTATCAGTATCAGTGAGCATAAATACACGGTCTCCAAGCATTTCATCTTCACCATCAGTCTATGACAAATTACTTCAGTAATACTGAAACAGGAGACTTATCAGAAAGAAAGATTGAAGGTTAATTGTTATCACATTAAACTCTAGAAATATGCTCCCCTTTAACACCTCATGACAGTTGCCAGAAAAGCAGACAGAATCTGTCACATGGGAACAAAAGATCCTAATTTGCAGATAAGCCAACTATAGCCTACTGTAATAAAGTCAGTTCTTGTTGTTTCTTAATAATGAGCTGTCAGATGGCAAGATTACAGTGTGGTTTGACACCAAACTCCTTCCCACAGAGAGCCACAGCATCGTCACAGCTCTCCCCTCCTGCCCTCTGCTGGGACACCTCAAAATTCCATTGCTGGTAAAATGGCGCCCAATTTCACGCGCAGTGAGAACCAACTTTGAAACCCTTAATGCAATTCTGTAGGGCAGGCAGAAAGGAGAGAAACCACTTCATAGGCAAACAAAGTCATGTTGCTAGATTATCATTTCTCACAAATAGACTCCCCACTCTGCCTGGTACCCTCTCTCTTTTTTCCCTTTGCCCCAGAGCACAACACAGCACTGTGCAGCATATTGCCTTATGAATCTTCTTCAAGTACCCAATTATCCTGGTGCACCAGACCTGTCATTACCATGACAGCTGTGTGCAGTATGCAGTACATGCTGTCAGAGGTGAAAGATTGCACACAAGGATCCAACATTTCCATTACAATGTGGAAAGTGAAGGGGAAGAAAGAGACAGGCAAACATCCCCCCCTCCCCCCAACAAACAACTTTACTAAAGATGCTGATTAAAAGCAGAGGCTAAGATTTTTTATTTTAAGTGGTAACACAATTACCAGACATTCCAGTGCTGGCCCTGCCTCTAGCAAAATTCCCTCGTGCATTTTTTGTTACGATAATCAATGAGGTGATGTAAGTACACTTTGAGCACTTTTAACAGAGTTGAATAAAACAGTTCATCAGCCTGCAGTTCCTCCAGGAGGAGAATTAGCCTTTCGCGTTTTGTCTTTCTGACCAGTCTTTTTTAAAGAGTAAGTAACCCATAATCACCACACAGGAACCCACTTCACTAACCCCCCCCCCCCCTTGTGGTCTGTCACTGCTGTAACTGAGCTGTGTTGGGCTCAGTAAGCTGCCTGGTGAAGGAAGGGGTACAGACATGACGTAGGTCATCACAGGTGAACAATGCAAGCCGAACACAGAGATCTGGACAAAAGCATGTCTTGGCAACTGCACTGTGATGGATCACAGCTGACACTGATGCCAAAGGAGGTAACGGATGTTAACCCCCCAAGAGAACGCTCATGCTAGGTGACACATACCTTCAACTCCCAAGTGATACCAACAACATCCGTATCCTGCAAGCATCATGGTCAGTATCTCACAGGATCGGGTCTTGAATGATGAAAGTGCAGCACAGATGAGGAGTCACAGTTCATAAGAATGTGCTGCACACTTTCTAATTACACACAATGCTTGGCACTTAGGTTCTTTGTCTCACTTCCTCCTTCCTGAATTATCCCCAGCAGGACCCCACCAATTCTTCACATGATCATGCAGTTCATTATAGCTGCAAATATAAACATCCTTTTTTCACAACCTATCATTATTAGGAAACCAGATGGAAAAAAAATATCCAGATAACAGTAGACATAGTGAGATTTCTTGTACCCTTGGAAAGGGAAATTTTTCTATTTTAAACCAATGAATAACATGCTTGTGGAAAGCAACAATTTCAGCATGTGTAGCTAGGAAAGGTAAGAATTCTTTCTGAAGACATCCAGAAAAAAAAGGCCATGTAACTGAAATAACTCATCATTCAAAATTAATTTTAGCTACATCAACAGAGACAAATGGAAGCAACCTGAAACCACTGGTATTCTAATACCAGCACTCAAGGAAATATATCTTCCCAGGTTGAAATGGGGGAGAAGTGGAGCAGCTGCTGAAAGAGAAGGAAAGAAAACAGAGAACTCCCACTTCTCTTTTGCAAAATGGAAATGGAGTGTTCATTACTCAGCTTCAGCTGCTTGCTTTTCACCAGATGATGCAACAAATGAAGCCCCTGCACGAGATCTAGAGTTAACACCCAGACACTCAGCACCTTTCCCTAGACACAGAAACTGTGAGGGTGAAGTTATGGCAAGTATTCATGAAGACCTCCTGTAGCCCACTGAGACTCCTCTCAGCTCTGTGTGTAGCTAAAGGACAAACTCCAGCTCCTTGAGAAAGCTATGCAAGCAATGTCTCTTGGAAATCAGTGTCCTGTCAGCAGTCATGACAGTGTTATTCTCAAGTCCGGGAACATCACAGTTTACAGAACAATAAAGAATCAGGCAATCTCACTCATTTCAGAGTTAATAACACAGAAGACAAAAGAATAGGCAGACAGTGCACGAGCACTGAAAAGTAAGGATGCAGATACATGTGAAATAAAAAAATAGCTTTCAGTATGAAACCTTTACTCTTCAGTAATACTGTTTCATTGCATAGAAAGGCACGGGAACATCGCTATCATCTTCTTAATGGTGCACTTGCATTAATTCCTACAATAGACTACGGTCTGAAGAAAAGATCTTCGGAGATGAAGTGGGACTGATTACAGTGAGATTAGGGAAGATACGGGAGAAAAAGAAGGAAATAGCAATAGCAGCAGCAACAACAGGGCAAGCTCTAAAAATGATGAACTAGATACTTGTCTTATCTTGTAAAAACAGCTCTGGTGACAAAAAACATCAGTTAGTCAATCTGACAAATAAAAAAAATTCATTTGTACTTGTTTAGAAGAGTGCAGGTTTCTTTTTTTTTTTTATTTTAATGTAGTGGTAGTTTATGAGTTTCCATACATTTTAGATTGCTACAGTTTATTTAAAATCGACATTCATCTATTTGATAACGTTATTTTTCTATGTAAAGCAAATTGCTTCCATTTTTAATTATGTTTTTTTGTTTGTTTGTTTCTTTGTCGCAAAAACTAGTGCTTTTAAAAATTTGCAAACACACACTTTACCACCCATTCCTGAAGTAAGCATCCTCTTAAGAAGCCACAAGGTCAGAGGCATAAAATAAGCGCATGGTCATGGTAGTGGTAAGAAGCAGTTAAAATTATCTTAATTAATTGATTGTTCATCTTCCTCCCATGCTCCCATCAATTTGATACTGCTACTGAATCTTATCAACGTGACTGAACCTCGGCACATGGAGCACTAGGTGGCCAGGAAACACAACAACTTTTATGTCGAAGACAAGTTTTGTAACATCTGGACATCACGTATGTGAAAGTTGAAGAGAGTCAAAAAGCTCCAATCTTCAGCTTCTTAAGGGCATTTCTTACAAAATAGCTCTCAAGCTTTTTTTTTTTTTTTTTTTTTTTTTTTTTTTTTTTTTGCCACTTTACATTTATTTTTCCTCCTGGCATTCTGGTAATTCTGAATGTTAAATTATCTGCAATTCTGGCTGCCAAAAGTAACATCGCTAGCTTGGGATTAACAGCCTGAACAAGTCTTCCTAACAGAAGGATACCACACACAGGAAACCAGAAATGTTACTTTCATTCTGAAAAACAACACTGTAAAATTGAAGTACATGTATCTGAGTCTTTACAGAAGGCAAAAATAATGTATTATCTTTTATTTCTATATTAAGGCTCCCCTACCTCAGCCTATCCAACTATTCTAAGCAACCCTGTATTTACAATTGATTCTTTTTGGCTGATTTATAAAACTGTTTGTAAATGCCTCACTGCACCCGGAATCCAATATCTCTTATCTACATAGAAAAATTCACCTACCATAGCTTGCACAACAGAGTCATTAACATTTGAGGATGATGCTTTCACAGCTAGAATATCTTCAGGGAACTAATAACAGCTGGGGGGCCAAATCACCACAGAGAACTAAGAGGCAGAGAGCCGTCACCATTATCACATGTCACTGGGACCAAGCAAAGCAAGAAACAAAGGAAACTACTTTTATCTATGGACTAGGTGGGGAGGTTCAGAACATGGGGATTAGCAGGTTAGGACCCATCCAGATCTGCTATCTGAGCATTCAATAGAAGGAACTCTATCTACTCCTAGCTGTGATGGTATGTGCCTTCACACTGATTTAGCCAATTGTACTACAGAAACAAGATTTTTTTTTGGACCAAGAGGGTCAAACCTACCTGAGGGTCAAAGCCCTAAATGAAATCACTTCTATACCTGTAGAGGAAATGCCACTGCTACCTACTGCTTGTGATAATACCTGAAAATAAAATAAAATAAAAATACCTGAAAATAAAATAAAAATAGCTGAAAAATCCTTCATTTTTTTTCATCGTATCACAATAATTTGAACTGGCAGATATATAAAAAAAAAAACCTAATGCAGCATCATATTAGAAAGATTTGAGTGCATTAGCAATGTAAGTCTTCTGGAAAATTGCCTTCACGCACAGACAGTCTTGTAATTTCCAGCTTCTCCATTCTTCTCCTGTTTGCCTCTTAATAACATGGCATATTTAAACTGCCATGGGACAAAAATATTTATTAGAAGTAGCATTCGGTAATAAAGCTAGAATGAAAGTTATATTCCTTCTTCAACTGTGTCACGGAGCAGCAGCTCACTTTCTCTCATGTACCCAAAACCTTCTGTAGAACGACTGATACACTGGGGGGTAGTAGAAGAAATAAGATCTTTCCTGAACTTCTCCTGGTCATTGCAAACTCCAGCTCGCACCCTCCTCTATAGCATAGCACAGACATCTGAAGAGCTGGTGCTCAGCATGTTTCCCTAATCCTTTTTATCCTTCGATACAGTAGCATAATATTGATTTGATCACATTGATGATGGGGCTAAGAGTGTGAAAGAAAAACACATTCCTCTATCTGTAGCAGCGCTTCACTCTCTAGATTATGTCTGTGAGTTCTCAACATGTCTTTGCAAAGTTTTTTAGCTCCTCTCGCTGAGCAAATACATTCTCCATTTGTTTCTAACCATCTGTCTGACCCTGAAGAGCAGTTACAGAAGTGAAAAATGCAATGCAAACCCATTTTGTACAACTGACAGGCAATAAAAGTAAAGATCATTTATGAATTCTGAATCAAGCAGTTGCAGATTACTACGATGACTGACACACTCGGACATAGCTTGCTTGGCTTTTTTAGCTTTCCTCATTTATAGTAAGAGGCAGAAATGTTTTCAGTATTTAAGGAAAACCAAGGTTATCTGGGAAATTCAAGTTCTATTGCTATAAAAACAAAACAAAAGAGATGAAGATAAAAAAGATTACTTTGAAATCCATTAACACTCCATGAGGAGGTCCTGTGCCTTCTGTCAAGCAATATTCTCTAAAAATTACTCAAAATCAGAGTTAGTTATAGTCCAGAGGCAGACTGGACTAGAAGTACAATTGTTACCATGCCAAGGAATGTTCCAGGATACCAAAACTCTACTGCCTGTACTTTGAAAGCACTGTGACATGGCTTTAGGCTGTGATGACCAGTGCACTGCCTAACAACTACCTGCCATGGTCCATGAGTTTGTACATGTTGAAGATGGCACCTGATCTGCAATCTCCCTATAAACCACGGTGTATCTGCTTTGGAAGATGAGAACATAAATATGTATTATGAGTGAATGGACATGATATGACATAACAGTTCTTGACATGTTTCATTTACTAATGACTGCGTGTCAGTTACAGCACAGCTACCAGAGGCTGATTCAAATAAGCTCAGAGAAAGCTATTAATATGTAAATATTATATTCAGGGGAAAAAAAAGTTTTTTTTTTCGTTTTTTTTTTTTTTTTTTAAGTAGATGTTTACCTTGGCACAGCTGGTGTATATAAATGGCTTCCATAAAAAAGAAGTGGAGACAGAAACCATTACTAAAGAAGTAAAAAATTCCAAAGAATTTGCATAAAATTCAGAGCAGCAGTAACTGCATTGAACTGTATTTGTGGGTTTCACCAGTTAAGTTTTATTTGCAAGTGCAGTGAAGTTACTACAGTGGAAAGACATTACTTCAGGGTGAAGATCTTTCTTAACAGAAGGAAGGTTCCTATAGAAGCAATCTTTGTACTGCAAACACACAACCGGAGAGAACTGTACTGCGTGGAATGACCCAGCTTGTGTCAAGAAGTAATTGCCGTTAATTTTTAACACCACTCCTTTCTGAGTACTAAGTGAAAATAACCAGTGTGAGAGCACAGACTGAAGTGGCGTGCAACTCTCCCCTGCTACCAGATGTATACTACCAGTGTTACATGTTTTCACTTGTTTAGGAGATGAAGAAACTTTTGTCTTCCAGAAAAAAAAGGGAACTGGCAACATCCCACCAACCTTCCATGCACTGCACCTCGGGGGTCCAGCCAGAAACTTTATTTTGCTTTTGTTTTGTCTTTACATAAGGGTCTCCATATGCTTTACCAGCATAACCATATGCTGTTTCTTTGAATCTCTGAATAAAGGATTTGGGATTTATTTTTTTTCTAAACTAACGAAGACTTTATTAAAATTTATCTCATATGAAATGAGAGCATGAAGTAGATACCTAGAAAATGATCTCTTCAGCTTTCCTTTTGCCTTCTGAAGCCTACAAATAGCTTTTTTTTTTCTTTTTTTCTTTCTTTCTTTTTTTTTTTTTTTTTTTTTGCTACATTTCTCCATACTCAACAGTCAGTTTTAATACATGGAGTGCAGCATGTGATCATATATCTTAGGGCATTGGGGACAGAGACTTCTAAATCGCTATTGCCTCAAAACATATGGAAAAATTTATTTCCCAAGAACATATAAAGAAATACCAAAAAATCGTATATTTCAGAAGATGCAGCACATTACAAAATTTGTCTTGAATGTCTCTCTTTACCAGTACTATTTTTGGAAAAACTTTAGAAGTCATAGCATCTAGAAGTTACCAATATTCACAGAATGATAGAATAGCTAAGGTTGGAAAAGACCCACAGGATCACCCAGTTCAACCATTCGCCCTTCACCAATGGTTCTTGCTAAACCATGCCTCTCAACACAATGTCCAAACGTTCTCTGAACACTTCCATGGTCAGTGACTCCACCACCTCTCTGGGCAGCCCATTCCAGTGCCTGACCACCCTTTCAGAGAAGTAGTATTTCCTAATGTCCAGCCTGAACCTTCCCTGGTGCAGCTTGAAGCCATTCCCTCTAGTCCTATCACTAGTCACACGAGAGAAGAGGCCGACAAAAAAGTGATATTTAAGTATATAAAATATAACTTAGTATGACAAATATTTATTATGAATGCATAATCATATAGCTGTGCTTTTTCCCTTCCTATGCTATCCTCTCCAGGGTATTTCCAGAGAAAGGCACTCTAAAACCCACTAAGACATCATTACTCAGTACCATGACTTTGTAAACTGAGAGCTGGATTATACAATCATGTAGGTGTACTGAGCTTAGGAAAAAAAGAAAGTGAGTTAATATTACCTGGAAATCTTCATTGTGCCAGTGTGAAAGCAAGGAAGTGGCTATCACAGGAACCACAGGCAATACTACATAGTTCGTGCAGTGAAAACACAGCTTATATGAATAAATGCTTTAAGCTCCATTTCTCTTACACAGTAGTTGGTGGATGTTGGCATAGTCTCTGCAACCTTATCAAAATAAAAATCCAATTGAACATGTTCACATTCAGACTGGCCACATGTCCATACAGCTCCAGCCCACTAATTTTATTTGTAGTAATGTCAATGACTCCAAGGAAGCCTGCGGTTTCTATCATAGCAATGATGATACGTTATCTCTCTTTCCTCCTTCTGCCTTTTATACATGATATCCATCATGCAGGAGATACTCCATCTTAAAGGGAATTTTCTATTACTCCTGTCCCATCAGCCATTATTTCAAAATAATAATAATAATAAAAAAAAACAGCATGAAAAAACTAGCACCTTCTGGTTACCACAGGCAAACAAAACACATTATGTTTATAAAGTAATGTGAATTTTTCTACTCCTAGAGAGCAGCAACTCATAAACACCTAAGAAACAAAGTGAACTACAGCACATTTTACTATGAGAGTTCAGGCAAGAGATGTTCTGCAGTAACAGGGAATTAAAAGCCTGTGTGAAAGGCCACAGTAGAAGAGAGCATATTTCACTCTAGTCTGACATTCAGCCACCATGTTATTTGGATGGTGATATAAAATTAAAATAAATGTGTTTCATAAAGCTCAAGGCTAAGGAAAGAATCACAAAAAAAGACAGGCTGACAGATCATAATTTTTGTTATGCAGTAAGACTGGTTAAAATTATCTGTCTTTCCATATATTCTTATGTTGGCAACAACGTATTTTGCAGTATCTTTACATACTATCTAACTGTTAATTTGATTTTTCTAGAAATTCCCTCCCCACCTTTTTTTAAAATAACATACGATTTTAACCTTCAACAGAATCATTTATTTCGCAGACTGCATATCCTGTAAATTATGCAACCAGAACAAAAGTATATGGATAAATTAACTGAAAACACCCACTTCATTAGTTTCAGCTGTTCCTCTGACCTCAGCCAAGAAGAAATTGCTTCAAACTTCAGAGCAGTTATGGAGTGAGACAGATGAAATGTGCATCTTCTCCATAGGTGCTGCCTCAAAATTAAATGTCCATCAAGTAGGACAACCCAAAGAGCCAACTCCTTTTAAAACGGAGTAGCTGGGAAGAAGGGAGAGAAAAATCACAGTAGTGGCTATTATGCCTACAGCGAATAGACTGCTCCTGAGGCAAGAAACCCACAGACACAATGTCACTGGACACAGTGTATTTTACTCCACCATTTCATTGGGGGAAAAAAAAAAAACAACCAACCAAACAAAAAAAGACAGAAAAATCCAACCAAAACCAAAATCAAGTACCTATCCGCTAGCCTCAGGTTAGAGGAGCAAACAGACAAACTCCAGAGGATGAGAAGGTAGTCAAGCAGCAGCAATGTCCCTCTGCTTACTCCTTTCTCATCCTATTAGTCCCTGCAAGTCTACCTTCTAGAGGAAATAGGGATAGGAGGTTCAGACTGCTTTTGCAGGCTCTTTTATAGTCATCTGAAAACTCTTTTGATAAGCTCCAACTCTGAACCCTCCTCAAACTGAGGACAGCCCTAGCACTCAAGTAGACCATTAGGGTGCCTCCAAAATGATGCCTCTAACAGTTGTCCCTCTGTGTGCAATCAAAATATCCACTAAAGAAGAAAATCAGCTACTAAAAAGAGGAGAAAAAAAAACAAACAAAAACCAACTTCTGAAAATGACTAAACTGCCATCATTTGTACCAGCTCTTTTCTTTCAGTAAGGCCCTTGGCTCATCAGGCTAGAGTGCTTCTAACTGCACAGGGAAGATAGCTGAAATCTTTTAGAATGTGACGCCCTTCCTTTAGCCAAGAAGCCTAAATTTCAACTAGATACAGTTCATCTCTATCTCACTAACTCCCAATTGGGACTTGAAATAGATTTTTTTCTCATCAGTCAAAAAATTCATGTTACTTTATCTGAGAGGTTTTGAACCCAGTTCACATCAAATGCAATTTTCCATCTCTAAATTCCTCCTGTGTCTTACGTAGAGTATGTTGTTAAGCTCAGTGCTGTTGATGACTTGCTCACAGTGGAAGATGAGTTTTGTATCTCTGTTCTATAGCCTGGAAGACTGAAGTGAAAGACATTTCACTGTACAATTTCATCTTGCTGTGTCCAGTAACAAAGTATGTGAATATTATTTAACACTGCCACAACAGTAACATCTTGTCTTCCAACCACTGTTTCTGCTTTCCTATTTCTTTATCAAAGATGACAACTCAACTGATTTCACCTTCACCTATACTTACAATCTCAGAGTTAATTGTCACTTCTTCCTCTCTCCGTGTGCTCTTGAGTCACACTTAAATTCTAGGCAACTTAATTCCTAACATCTCCATGATCCTGCTGATATTTCCTACAGTCAAGCCTCCCAACTGAGGCCCTCATTACACCTCACCTTGATCACTTGTAAACTCTGTTCTCTGAGTTGCTAAAAAGGCTCCCCTCATTCCACGCATTACACAGCTGCAACAGCCATCTTCTTCACCCGTCAATTCGATCCTGTCAAGTCACTTCCTCTTTGAAGCCTTCCACTTCTGTCACGTCAAATTTAAGCTTCTTGTCATCACCTTCAAAGCTCTAAATTCTCTGTCACTGTTTCCCCATTCCCTTGACCTTATACTGTGAGTCCCCTACAGCTAAAAACGTCCTTCTTGAACACTTATAAAGTGATTAGTTGTATGACAGAGGCTATTACCACAAATCAATAACAAACGAAGATTGCAGCAAATTTCATTGGTCGTTTCCCTCCTAACCCTGCAAGCTAACTGCTACAGCCCAAACAATAGTGAGGTAAATTTCACTTCCTGGTTGACGACAACAAAATTTCTACTGAGAGCAAAAGGACCAATAAAACTTCTCTTCAAAAGATGTAATCACATAACAAATAATAACAAATAAATGCTCTTCTGCATCTAACTGAAAGACCTACAGGAGGATGGTATGCCTCTTTGTGCACATTACATCGCACCAGGAACTGACTGTTCTTCTACATGCTACTCTGCAATGAAGTTCTCTGTTTCTCAGGTATGCCAAACATGGAAGAAAATGTCATGCTACTGCTTTAAAAGATTATCTCACGCAATAGTATATGTACTTTATGGGTTCCCTCATTTGCTCTTACATAAAATTCCTGTCTGAGAAACCCAAACAGGATGGAAATACATTGCTATGGTGCCAAGCTGACTGGAAGGAAAGCCTTTTGAAACTGTAAGAATGCAAACCTCCTTGCTGTTTTCTTCACCAGTATTAGCAGTTTCCCAAGCTGGTACAGATACTCAGCACAAAAACTTACTTAAAATTAGGTTTTAGCAGATAACCAGATTCCTTAACCATAAATGCTGCCAAAATATGAGATGATTGTGTTTCACCATCCAACTCTATTGCACAAAGGTATGACACTCTGGATTTGAGAGAAGAGCAAGCTGGCTAACCAGTGGAAATGGTCCATATCTGCTGAGGAGTTTTTCCTCTTCATATGTTTGCCAGCTTTGTGTGTTAATTGAGACAAGCTAGTTCTCCACTAGTGTCATAAGCCTGCAATATGTCAACATCTGTAGCAGATTTAGTCCTTTTTTTCCATAGACACCATTACATCAAGTACATGCTATATTTTAATCATTTCCCCACTTGCACATGGTGGACTCAAACACACGACAGCTCAGCACAAAGGGGCCATTCAAACTTCTCTGGATTCCAGCAAATGCCACTGGGACATCTCCTTAGGCCACCACCCTGTCCTACTGTGCACTGCCACCCTCTCAGTGAAAGTATCTGTCTTTCTTACTAATACTCTATCTTCTCCTTTTATTCTCAAATAATTCATCCCCACAGAAAAGTCAGGAAAGGTAGCTGAATTGAAAATGGAAAACATTCCTTAAGATCTATTACCCTTCTCTCTGTAGCAGCTGTAATTCTCAAAATGCCACCACAAGTTCACAAAGATCATAAAGAGCTAAGACAGCACAGCCTGGTGAGTGCAAGCTTCCTGAGCTAATTCCCAGCACCCCACACCTCTGTTTTCTGACCTATGCTTCATCTGCACCTCTAGTGAGGTTGCTGGGGAGAGGTGACATGTTACGATCTGAGCTGATCTGGCATAAGCCGCTAATGAAGGAGGAGCTCCTGGTGTGGCCAACTCCCACCATGACCTCAGTCACTTCATCTGCCTCAAATCTTCCTCTGCACCACAAGAACTCACCTGATTTTACACTAGATAGTCATCAGAAAAGAGGCCTGAGAAAAGCAGGCAAAGAATTTTCTGCTGAACTAGCAAGTTCAATGGGCTAAATGAAAAGTCCTGAGAGCCATAACTAAAGCAAAGGCGACTGGTAAACAACTGTGTGTTTAGCAAGAGACAGGAGGAGCGAGAAGAGGAGAAGACTCCTCTACATTTTGCGATGAGCTGGAACAAGTAACTGCACCTCTGAGCTGAGGCTCTGCAGCAGGCCGAACAAAACCAGCTACTCGTCCCAGTGATGTAGGTTTGGTGAATACCTGAACTGGTACAAGCCAGTGGGATAGGACAATGCAGCCAGTTATTCCATCAAGTGAAATTCCTGTTCAGTGCTAACAGGACCTTCAGCAGCTGGCTCTCTGAACCAGGAGTTTCTCTCACCTGCATTCTTAGAACACCCCATTCAGCACAACTTCAAACTCCATCAGACCATTTAGTGCTATCACAACAGAAAAAGACAGTAACAGATAACATAAGACGTGTAAAAGTGAACATGCTTCTTGTAACATTTGCTGAACAGCTGTACTTACTCCTTCACTGGTCCTATCCTTAGCAAGTGATAGCATTAGATGCATCACAGATTTTGCATGGAAAATACCTCAGTGTATTTGACAGACCTCCCACAGATTCAAAATGACAGAGTCCAATAAGACATACTTACATTTTGGAAGATCTACAGGCATCAGGAAGAGAGCCATAAATCCTTTATGCTTTGTAAGACAAATAAGAGATGGATCAATCTAAAGTGCACTATGTAGCAACATGTGGGACCTTGCTTAGCAAACTGATGCTCTCTTTGTGACAATTTCTAACCTTTTTGCAGCCTCTTCAAAGCTTAAATAAAATCCGACAGTTTTTCTTCCTACCATATGTAGAGATAATGAATCTATCTAGTCTCTTGAGGCAGCCACCAATTATCTCTGACATAAGATACAACAGACATTTACTCACACAGGCATAATTTTAACTATGGGCAAGAATAATTAAAACTTTGGAAGTTACAACAAAGGACAGAACAGCTCATGAAATGAAAGATCACTACAAACAGATTTTAGAACTGCAATTCACTCTTTTCCTCCTAGCTGTATTAGCGGTAATTAAGGACGTTCATTTAGAGATATTCAGTGCAACAGTATGGCCCAATCCACCTCTGAACAGCCTAACTGTCTGCAGACCCACTAGCACTTAACAGATCCCATCTTCTCTAGATCTCATGCACTCCTCTTCCATGAATACTTTGGTTCCACTTTGAGCTCATTCTTCATCAGTCCTTACCTGAGTGCAGGCTCTTCTTGTCTCTAGTTTTACCCATTCTAGCTGGAGAAGGGGCTTATTTAATCACAGCCATCAAATTCCAAAGAGTATGGAAATTTTAATTCAAAAATAGTACTAATGAAGGTGCTGAGGTTGCCAATTCCTGTCTGATTTCATTGTTTTCCAGGTTTAAAATACGTAATGCTCTTGAGCAGACAAAGCGCCTATTGTATTCTTATTCTGCAGTCATCTTTGCACAGATATAGCCAACCATGCTTTGAATGCAGATTGCCACTCTGCCATGTATTTAGGCTGAAAAGCGTCAGATGTCATCAGTTATCAGTGACACTTCCACAGAAAGTTCACTCTCCCAGCTAGCTGGGCCAACTTGTGAGAGGCAAGCCAAGCTGGTGTTCAGGTTCTCAGGGACAAGATGTCAAGGGATCCTCTCAGCGGGCAAACTGTCTGTAGCACACTGTCTTGCGCATGGCTCTTGCTGTAATACAAGTCAGAGGGCACAGTGCAAGATAGAGTGACAGTTTGACACAGGCATATCATACTGCCCTTCCTGGAAACTTGTAGTATGTGACTTACAGCTAGACAGTGATTTCTACTGTGCAACTAAGGAGAAGCTTCCCATCTCTTCCTTTTCATCTTTATCTGGACTATCAAGTTCCCAGGCCTGCATCACAGGAAAGGTTTGGACTGCTTCTCCTTGTTCCTCACGGAGCAGATGGTTACTGCAGATAGGCAGAACTTTGCTTCCAAACTGCTGCGTGTGCTAGCCAGGCCTGCATAGTGAGCAACACACACAGTTTGTATAGGTCAGCAGTTACCTGGGAGCAAAAAGAAAGCAGAGAATAAGACACAGCTGACTGATGTGCCTGTCCCTGCTCACACCACCTCTGGCACTCAGGCCGCAGCAGTGTACCATGCTGCAGTGAAGGGCTGAGTGTGTGTAGAGGAAAGCTGGGGTCTGTTTTCACAATACCGCTATCATCTCTGAGGGGCAAACAAACATCATGCCTTTGGATATACAGGACAGATGCAGATCAGGAGCACTGACACTGCAACCAGAGTTACAAAGCAATGATTTAGCATGCCCATGCTACAGCTGAGAAGCACAGCTCCATTTTAAATTATTTTTAAATTTCCCTCACCCACTCCCTGGAACTCATGAGTGCTGGAGACTCCTGAAGTGAGAGTTTCCTGGCACAGAACACCGAGCCTGCCTGGGTTATACTCACTTTGGGAAGTCCCTGATGTCAGCATGATGGGAGCTTTTCAGGCTTGCTTAAAAAATGTTACTTTAATATCAGCTCTACTAGACAAACTCCCCTCAAACCATTCCACAGTTATAAACCCATCATATGTTTGAACTAAACGCGTAAGTTAACATTTGCTTTATAAGCTTACTACGTCTTCAGAAAGGCAATTGTTAAAATTTATTTTAACCACCCTTAGGGCTTCCTATTGTTAGAACATGATGAAAGCGAGCAGGTTTGATGCGTAGCATGGAGCTGTGTGCTAACGTATGTTCTTACCTGACACAGTGACTACAGGGAGAAGCAAAATGGTAATTAACAAACTATGTGAATGTTGTGGCAGTGCTAATTAGGTACTACAAAAGCTGATTTAGCTCCACAACAGTTTCCATCGAGGTAGTCACTTCAAGCATTTCTACAGAGGTCTTTCTGTTAATTACATAGAAAGATTCCTGGTTTGCCCTTTGAAATGTGTTTTTTTTTTTTTTTAATTTATGGTTGTTGTTGGTTTTATGATTTTTTTTAATTGTCATAATGTAGCTAAAAACTTGCCAGGCAAAAGAATAAAGATGGAGCTGCTCCTTGTCTCATTATCTCCGAAATCAAAACAAACTCAATACTTGACAAGCCAAGCTTATTTAACTCGTGCAAAATACGTCCCAGCCATGTTTAATTGTGGAGTGATTCAATACACTCATCCATAGAGCAAAACAGGAGCTCAGTCACTGCTTCCACTCTATTCTCAGAACTGAGCTATGTGAAAAACAAAAGTTTATGAAATCTGTGTATTTCCCACAGGAAGACAGGAGGAGGCAGATCCAAGAAAGCAAGACAGATTTCTGTGAGAGAATAAAATTGTCAGAATTGTAGTCCTAACGTACCAAGCATGCAAGATATGTCAGGTCCACAAATTGTTTCACTTGTAGCTGGCATTTTAGAATGAATTAGGTGGGTGGATGGTTAAATGACAACAAGTACTGTATATCTTTAGTCCTCAAGGAAGACACTTCTTTAGATCCCTTTATATGTCTTTTCCCCCCCCCCTTCTTTTAGCTAATACATTTTTCCAGGAAAAGGTCAGGCCACTGTGACAGAAAATCATTCTGATTTGAAAGCTGTTAGGAGTCATGGAAGTAACACATCCTGCTATATTCAGCCAGGCTGGATGTGTGCAGAAACTTTCACAATGCAAAAACACAGGGGGGAGAGAGGAGGGACAAGAAGAGATGGAAAAATCTCCACAAAAAGTTTTGTCAAAAATACAGCCAAGCACAAGAGGACAGGGAGACAGCAGCTCTTGCTGTTGATTACAAACCCTCTCACACCTCTGCCAGTCCCATTTCCTACCAGAATTTCCCGCATGAAAATATCTACTTCAGTACTCTGGAACATGTTGGCTAAATGCATCTCTGAGCAGCAGTAAAGGTTTCGCAAAGCACGGATGGCCCAATTGTGAGGTGCCCTGAATCTTTTCCTTCAAAAGGCGCTGACCACAGAGGTGAGCTGACGCAGAGGGGAGATAAGCAGCAGGGGTTCAAAGCGTGTGATAACGCATGGCTCTCGCTCCAGGACACGTACAAGAAAGCTTCTTCAAAGACTTATTTCACCACATTCTTTACCAAACAAGGATATCTGCTCTATTCTGCACGTAAAGGAAATGACAAATGCGAACGAAAAAAAAAGAGCTGGCTGCAGACTATTCAACCTTAGATTATATTACTCTGAACTGTTAATTAAACTCTTTTTATAACGCTCTCCTGAGTCTGCCTGGGGCTATACCTTTAAATTACCTTTTAATGGGAAATTGATGTGAACAGCATGCAGCCACGAGACCAGGGAAACGTGTCCCCATTCTGAGGATGTCTGCGGTACACATCAATGAACAAGCACGGTGCGCGTAGGACCGCTGTCTCTATTCTGGGCCGCGTGAGGAGCAGCCAATTAATTGGCTGTCAGGAAGCGCATGCGGCCCTGAAACACTCGGATGGAAAAGGGAAAAGCATACAAATCAGAGAAAAGAATACAAGATAAGCAGGTCAACTATCACAAAAGTGTGAAAAAGAAAAATATGCATCTAGAAGCACATGAACACAGCAGTTCATACTTCCAGTTCGCTGTAGTTATACAGAGGTGAGCCCAGCCAATATGTTTATAAAATGACATCCATCGCATTGAGGCCTTTTGGAAATATTTCCTGATTTATAGCTAAAAGGCAACCACTGGTAGCAGACAGCCACTTGAAACCACTACACTGTGTTAATGAGATTGTTGAAGTGATAAACCGACACAAAAGAAAACCAAGATAAATAACAGTGACTGTATTTTATATCTTTGAGTTAGGAACGTGGGGGTAATGCTGGAAGCTCACTGTTTCATTATCACGGCTGCCCCTTTCTGAAATAAATACAGGTCTGATACAGCTTCAGCATCTTCCTGCTTTTCTGTCAAAGTGTGTTTTCCACCAGGTCTATCTTCTGAGAAAACCCAGGTGAAATGCAAAGGTGTAAGAAACAAGGTCTCACTTTACAGATATGATGAAAAGCTGTCTCAAACAGGACACTACAAGGACAAAACAAAGTTGAGCTAAGTTCTACCCTTACATTATGTCATAGGAAAATCAGCTTTCACGCAGTGCATTCTGGAGAAAGATGACTCAGAACAAGAGAACTCAAAGGAAATATTAAGAATTCTGTAATTTAACAAAAAGTACCAGACTTCTTCTTAACAAAAAGAATTAAAAAAACTATATGAAAAGAAACACCATGTGTCACTAATGATTGAGGTCTTGACTGAACTTCAGTAGCAATCTAAATCAGATGATGGGAACTGAAGTATTGACAGAATTACAGATCAGGTCAGTGTTGCACTGCTTAAGCATTCCCAGCGCTGAGGAAGCGAAAATAAAATAGCTGCATGCAATAATTCTGAACCGTTTTTTAAAGTACATTTTCAGCTATAGGAAATTCTCCTCTCCTTACCTGAAAAACTACTACATAGAGTAAAAAAATAAAAAAAAAACCCACGAAAGTTGATGATTTCTTTTTCAAGGCAGATCTTACCCTTCACTAATAAGATTGTAAACCTAAAAATCTTGTTCCCATTTGAAGCCTATAGCAGTTGATATTTAGACAGAAATCATAATAACTGCATCAGTGCAGCATCATGCTGTGCACTTCTGTTCTTAGTCATTTCAAAATCATCACCGTGATTTTAACTAAGAAGCACAAAGCTAATCACAGACACTAGAGCAGAAGCAGGCCAAAGATCACAAACCTGAGCGCCTTGGTTCTGCAACAGCAATGGTTATGAGGTCAAGATGGATCACAATGAAAAATCTGCTTCATTAAACATGCCAGACATGGCACCCATGTCTTTAGTTTGAAGATACAAGTGCTTATCATCAACTAAAAACTAGATAAATCAGCATTTTTCAACCAAAATATTTTTCTTTAAGCAGAGTCAGTAGGAGGGGGAGTAATGATCTGCTATTCTAACGGGTTATCAGCTAATTGCTACAGTCTTAAAGGGAAGCAGCAGCAAGGAGAGAACTGTAGGGATGGATGGGTTGCATCCTGCTGACTCAACGCAGCTTGAAGAAAAACACTTAATTTTGAAGTAGGAATGGAAATGTTCACGATGGATAAATTCTTTCCTATTTCCTTGAAGAGAGATTTACACGCAAACAGCATCCTCAGGAAGGACCACTTCCACACTGTATTTCAGGCTATTGACATCTTACCTGATCTTCAACATTCCTGAATACGACCTGGTTGAACCATATCTGTCCCTATTGACCTTACACTGTAGTGACCAACAAACAGCATAACACTTGAGAGAACCTCAGCAAAGCTAATTGCGTACCATGTAATAAAAAAAAGCAGGGGCCAATCTCCCCTCCTTCAGACCTCCCTCCACTGACCACCCCAAAACAACAAGAAAAAGTAGATGCAGTTGCTGAGGGTTTAGCTTCACCCAGTAATTTTGAAGCAGACAAGCGGAACATTTTACTGCACAAAATCTACAATGCACAGCTGGAAACAAAAGAGTAAGTACACAACATTTAAACTTGCAAATGATTAAAGGCATATGGAAACATCAACGAGTATGTAAACATATCCTGTCAGACTTGAAGAGAGGTAATCTAAGAGGCATCCTTTCACAGATGGGTTATCTGTATTGGAGTCTAGCTCTAAAAAGACATGATTTTGCTGCTCACGATCATGCCCACTAATGCTGAGAAAATGCCAGTAGAAGAAGAAAAGGGATCTTTACAGCAGGCAAATGGTTTTGCCAAAGGCAATGCTAAGAAAGTAACTTTCAATAGATGATTAGTTATAACTGTAACAAGTTTTTTGGATTCAGCTCCAGTTTCAGATTACTTTAAAATATAATCAACCTTAGTTAATTACCTTCAGTTACTTTTTCTTACACTGTGCATGGGTACACATTCAAAAGAAAGACTGCTGAAACACGCAAATTCTCCCCCGTTCTCTTCCCCTGGAAAAGAGGAAGACTCACAGGGACAGAGGCTGCTGCTGGTTCCAATTGTACTGCATCACTGCATCATTCGGCTGTACAAATACAAGCTACAAAATGAAAAAATATTACTGATATTCCCAGTGCAGCTAAGTGGAACATACATTTCACTTACGTACATTTTTCTTGGTTTTGAATGCTGATGTCCACCGAGCCTTTACAACAGGATTTCAATTTGTTTCCCTCATGGGGAGAAAGAGTAGGGAAAGGAAAAGGAGGGAGAAGGGATACACAGACTATGAAAGCAGAAGCTTACCATTTCATATCGCTTTTAGTTAGAATAAATACAGAGCCCAATATTATGATACCAACATGACATTTGGGAGAAATTTCTTCAGCCTCCCCTGCCCCCTTTTATCCATCCTCTTCTCTAAATCCCCTTAAAATCCTCTGCTGTCAGAACTACCAGAGCTTGACAATGGTGTAGACAGAGCATTGTTGCAGCACTATTCATAGCCTTGGATTTCACAATTCATTATAGAATGTTGCTAGGCATATACACTGATTTATTTTTTGCCTGTATGCATTACTTCTAATGAAATTTATTTTTGAGCACGATTTACAGATACACACAAAACTTAAGAATGCGTATTTTAAAAGTAATATTTAAGATCTTTAGAACACACCCAGCATCATAAAGCTGCCTTCAGAAAGGACAATGTGCAGAGATGCCACAGCCTGACAGTGAAGGAGGATATGCATTGCAGAGAATCTTGCGTGGCACATTGCTGTACTCTGTTCTCCCCTCTCCTCCTTCCCGATGCTGTCAGTAGATGCTCAAAGTTTGTATCTTCTCACTATGCATATGCGCATACATGTGGTTAGGACAGTTTGTGGCTATCTTATATCCATGTAGTGATGTTACAGTGTTTTGGGATGCCACATACCTTCAGCCTTCTACCTTTAATAACTTTATTGAAAAGACTAACAAAGGTATCAAAGGGGAACAGTGACCTGATACATTTTTGAATCCCTGCTGTTCGATGTATGCAAAGAATTTCTGAACATCTCCAGGTTCAAAAGTGCTCACGAGTACTACAGTTTTCCACCCGAGGTTTAATTTGAAGGAATAGTTTTCTGATTCATAGGCTCTGAAACCCTTGACATTAATTAAAAGAATATATTTAGCTTAAGTTTCTTCTATGTTTTATCTTGATGCATGTTCTGTCTCCTCCTGCTACACACACAAGGGGAAAGATGAAGGAGGCATGTAATACTTGATGTTTTATCCCCATTTCATATTACTCATTTTAAGATTGAGATCTGAGGGATTCAAGCAACTAGATAGTAAAACATGGCAGAAAGCCCAGCAAAGCTTTGCCGTTACAAGAGAATAGTCTTAGTCACTAGAGGGAGTGTCTGCCTTTACAGTCAATGAACAAAAGTTTCTGTATGCCTACAATATATATACTAATATATATACTAAAATATCTTCATATATAAAAATTAAAATATTTATATATAAAATATCTAATATTTTGATATAATTGTATATATTAAAATAATATATATGTTAAAATAAAGTCCACTATAATGTGGCATAAGCTCTAAGTCACACCTTTCTCACTCTTTAAGCAATTATCAAACAACCTAATGCCAGAGCTTGCTTTGTTCAGGAAATGACAGCAATTGACATTTTATTTTAAGGACACAGCTTCAGACTACTACAATGCAGACAGATCCCCATCTTGGCTAGCTGCCTGGACTCACCATGAGAGAAGGGCATTGCTGGGCTGTGATTCACCCGATCAGCTCCAGACATCTGTCAGAGATGAACGTGTGAATCACTTTCTAGAAGTGCTACTTCTCCAAACTGCAAAGGTGGCTGAATTCAAATGCGGACGTGCACACCACAGACGATTAAATCATAGGATCCCCACCCAAAAACATACGTAGAACTTACAAAGCAAAAATGTGTGACAACACTGTAGTGAATGTAAACTGTGGCGAGAGGGAAGATGAGAGGACATATAATGTTAGGCCCATTAAAATGAAGTAAGAATGCTGAATTACCAACACCAAAGTAAATTGTTCAAAATGGAAAAGACTTGCTTGTGGGACAGGTTTAAGAAAACTTAAGAGCCTTAAGAAAACTCAGTGGCCAACTCATGAGCATCATCTTCAGCACAGGACTGTGCCAGCTGATTAGTCAGAGAACAATGACATCGCAAACCAATGGCAGTGTTTCCAGTATTACAGAGCTCTCCATTATCGCTACATGCAAGAGACTCAATAAAGAAAGTAAAAGCAAAAAAGATAAAGCAACAATTCCTTATCACATGAAGTAAGAAACACCTACCAAGCTTGTGTTCTGATCTATTTGAAGCACTAGAAGTTTTTTTCCACTGAAAGCAATAGGAAACAATAGGAAACTGCTACCTGTGCTTTTCAGCTGTGCCATGAGCCACCTTGCTGACTGGCAGGCATGCAGGCTTACCTCAAGGAAGGCAGCCTTCAGCTCTCTGGCTGATACCCAAAACACCACTGAGAATCACAGCTTAGTTATTCTCTACGTACTTTAGTAATCATGGTATTAATATCAGGCATTACACTCTCAAACTGTGTGCCAAGCCATGGGACAGGAAATTCTATTTTCAGTTTCATCATGATGGTATTGCTGCAGTCAAGGACATTAAATTACATAAGTTTTGTTTGTTGTGGTTTTTTTCCCTCTCTCTCTACAATCATCAGTCACATAGGACAGGATGTGAGTTTGGGGAATAAGTGTTATCTCCACTTATGCCTTTGAAGTAAAGTACAGCGACTGAGGTTCTCTCTCCCCTCAATATGACAATATTTGTTCACTTTTAGACAACAACCGTACACTGCAAAGGCAGAACTGCAGTAGTATCTACATTTTTCTTCCCAAACAAGGAACTCTGGTCTATCCAGTGCTGAGGGGAGAGTGGATCAGCTGTTGCTCTCACCATGTCAAAGGTGTCTTCTTGTCAATGGGAATGGTTATTGTTCCACCTGATACAAGAGTACATAGCACAAATTCCTATAAACTCTTTTGACTGGCAACTATTAGCAAAGTCAACACATGAGTTTTACTGAAACAGAGTAGAACAAGAGAAGCCTTCAAAGCTCCTCTTATTGGGAATGCTAGCTCTGCTCAAAGCTGGAAATGCAATCCTGCTACTTCAGGACCTCACAAAGCTAAAAGAATTTATTTCATAAAAAGGATTCTGAATACTTTTTTACTTCTGACCTTCTTTCAAGTGTTCCTCTCTGCATTTTGAGCATTTCTGTGGTAGTTAAGTCACCAGAAAACTAATAAAAAAACTTACCATTAAAATAATATTAAAAAGAATAAAGAAAACCACAAAATAGAGCTTAAAAAGGTAAAACTGTTGAGATGTAGCAGATACAGAGGGCTTCATAATATAAAAATGCTTCTCTTTACAACTCAATTTTACTTGTAGCCCTATGGTTAGTCCCTTTGGTGCTGCTGTAACAAGGCAGCCAGAAATTCCCACCTGCACTGAAACTTGTTAGTCACACAGACTGCCTAACTGCAGGGCACCTTACCAGAGCCTGTGCAAGTTTTGGGAGAAGATGAAAAAACAGCAATAGTAGTAGGTGGAATTAGTGTGGTCTAGACTTGTTCCAACATGAAGCTGGGACACTCAGAGACTCCAATTCAGCAATGAGCAAAGGCAAAGAAATTGCTTTTCATCTTTCACACTTTCTCCGCTTACTCAGTCTGAGCTTCAGCAAAGACAAAAGTGCCAGGTCACTCACGTTACTGTTTGCATGAAAATGAAATGCATGCATGAAGAAAATATCTTTTTGAAGAGCAGTGTGAGCTTCATTCAAGTCATATTGCTAATAATGACCTGAAACATTATCAGCCGCTAGCCACTAAAGCTCTCCTTTTTTATTTTGTCTTCTATAGAGGTTGATTTCACATACTTGAAAAGTTAATACATTACCTATGTGTGTGATCAATAATGTGAATCCATTCAGAGACTGTCCTTTCATATTCCATTTCAAACAAGCCATCTCTAGCCAACTAAAGTAATCTTCTAAAGGGTTTCACAATCTGAGATAAATTATACTGCTATCTAGGGCTGAGATTCACTAGACAGAATGTGTATAATCTCATCAATCAAGACCCACAGCAGCCCAAATCTCTTATTAACTCCTGTTTACGTGAGACCCATCCTGTTGGTCACTGTACCAAGGCCTGAGCTCGAAAAGTCATACTACAAGTATGAATCCCTAAAGACTCAGACAACTGCTTTTTTTTTTTTTTTTTTTTTCTTTTCCCTTAAGGAAGAGCAACATAAAATCTGCTGCAATCAGTAATATTGTTCTATGAAAGCAGAACACAAAATCTAGGAAATGATCATTTCCCATTGCTAGCTGCTTTTAAAAAGCAGGCACAACTTCCTTCTGTAACAGCTCCCCAGGAATCTGCTCTTTACTTTTCTTCTGGTCATTTTTTGTTGAACTCTTTCTAAAATATGGTTATATAAAGAGAACAGACACAAGGACGCACACGAAAAGAGTTTGGTTCAGATTAAGAAGCTGAGTTCTGTTGAATTAGAACTGCAGAAAATCACCAGCTAGACCCATGAGCTGTACTGGATGAATTAAGAAATAAATATACTCGAGTGGACTCAGTCCAGGAGAAGGAAGGTGCACAAGTCAACCTTCTGTTTCCTAGAGGTCTAATAGCTTACAGGCTGCTCTGTAATTCATGACTATAGGACAGATTCACACCCAAAAACAGCCAGATCAACATCACCATGTGGTCCACAGCCTTCCCCCCAATTACAGGGAACTGTCCAAGATGAGTGGTAAGCCAGTTATCCATATTATGCGTGCCTTTTCAGTCCTTCTCTATCCCTTGTGCTTTGGGGAGGCAGGAAGAAAAAAATACATATATACGTATCTATTTTGATGCAATTGAATTCCTACCACATACATAGAATAATGTCTTAGTAGCCATACAGGCATGGTTTAATTATTTTTTTAAAATTTAATGGTGAAATCTAGTAAGGCTGTCCCTCTTCAAAAGAACAATACAGATATTATATTTCACCAAACTTTGAAAACTAGAGTAGAGCCCTCTGAACCACCATCTACACAATGTGTGAAATGCCTGCTGTCTCAGAAGCAACCTATAAGTATGTATTACCAGTTTATAAATATATATTGTATTACAAATGAAGGAAAAAGCTGTCTAGAAGAATAGAATTGGTGGGATCATATATCTAAAAATAAATATAAAAAGGGGAAATCAGATAATTCCACAGAGAATTTCTTTTTATGTAAGAAAGCAAAGATAACATAGCAGAATAGTTTCTACTTCCTCATACTTGAATGTAGTGCTTGTGTTTGGACGACTTCTAAGTTCTGTAATTTACAAACCAACTTACAAGTATAAATAAATGAAGGAGGCAGAATGAGCTGCCTGGGCTGCTGGGAGAGAAAAGGGAGCTATGACTGTTCTGTATCTATTCATATACCTACTGCAATACTACTACAATACTCAGTGAGCCCAGAGTATGTCACACCTTGATTATTTATCTCTGTTTAAGTCTGGAGCAACAGTGTTCACTTGTGACTGCTCCCTCAGGCTATTACTTCAAGCATGCCAACTACTTCTTGCATGTCTCTTTTCAGACTGTAGTGAAAGAGGCAACGTTAGAAACACAGGTATGTAATTTATGCAAGTTCTTCCTATCAAGCAAGCTGATCAGCTATTTGAAGCCTACCCTTACACTTTGAAATTCATAAACATAAGAGAAACAAATGAGCTAACTTGCCTTAGAAAAGTATGTATTTCCTTAAATCTATTCTGTCCATTCAAAATGTTCCCAGTTTAAAAAGGCACTCACAGACCATCCAGGGACTGCACACCCCTCAAAAAACACTGGACACAGTCACTTGGCCAAATAATCCACATCAGCTCAGCATTACAGGTAACTGCATACTGATGTGTACCTGTCAGAAAGAAACACGCACCGGTCCTTTATTTTAGGCTGCTGAATCCTGCTTGTTTAGTGAAGACATCAGGAACCTGAATTGAACAAAGAAATATAAAAAACTGAAGTTAAAGGCTACCTTGCTAGAAACCTTCCCCCTATACTCAGCTCTTGTGAGGCCCCAACTGGAGTACTGCGTCCAGGCCTGGGGCCCCCAGTACAGGAAGGACGTGGAGCTCTTGGAGCGGGTCCAGAAGAGGGCCACTAAGACGATCAGAGGGCTGGAGCACCTCTCCTATGAGGAAAGGTTGAGGGAACTGGGCTTGTTTAGCTTGGAGAAGAGAAGGCTCCGGGGAGACCTCATTGCGCCCTTCCAGTACTTGAAGGGAGCATATAAACAGGAGGGGGAACGGCTGTTTACAAGAGTGGATAGCGATAGGATAAGGGGGAATGGTTTTAAACTGAGACAGGGGAGGTTTACGTTGGATATTAGGAGGAAGTTTTCTGCACAGAGGGTGGTAACGCACTGGAAGAGATTGCCCAAGGAGGTTGTGGATGCCCCATCCCTGGAGGCATTCAAGGCCAGGCTGGATGTGGCTCTGGGCAGCCTGGTCTAGTTGTTGGCAACCCTGCACATAGCAGGGGAATTGAATCTAGATGATCATTGTGTTCCTTTTCAACCCAGGCCATTCTGTGATTCAATGAAATCTAAACATCAGCAAAAGCCACTAAGCAAGTGCAATTACATTTACTTCCATTTGTGGAAGTAATATGTCCGAAATGTTACTTTCATTCATCAGCTCAGGTAGCAGAACTCCAGACTTCCAAGTTGGTTGACAAGAATGCGCTTCTTCACCTTTCATCCCCTAGTGTGAACTGAATGACAGGAGAAGACAAAACAGCTGATGAGCTTTAGCGCAGGATGTAGTGTAGAAGTCATAAGAATAATATCAGCAAATATACCAATTATTTCCAATAAACAAAGATTGTAATGAATGAAGTAAATACAGCTAAATTATTCACTGTGAATATCTCACGTACTTCAGCTGATCTACTGGATTTTGTCCTTGCTGACTGTAGGGAGCTATATCAAAAGCATGCTTTATAGTCACTGAAAATTCCAAATCAACTGTAACCAGATGTGTAGCAGGCAAGTTTTCTGAAGTTCAGTGTGTAAGGCTAAGATCCATAAGATAAATGTGATAGATAAACAAAGACTTAATTGGAATCACCTCTGTGCCCAAGGACATGATCTTCATATCTTTGTCTCGTGCCTCTGATACTATTCTTCAGGTTAAACCTGAAGAATGTCAAACACACAAGACAGGTTTTCAGACACAACGTGATGACACAGCTCAACATGCAATAAAAGGGAACTGAAAGAATTTCTCGAATCACAGGAGAAACATATGAGTTGTCCAAGCACCCTATGCTGAAATCACCTTTGCATATAAATCATGAAATTTCAGACAGGAAGGAGTTACTAGAAACTCCATAACATCCATTGTTCCCTCATTATCTTTCTACATATGAAATTAATCCAGACTAGTGAGAACATTCAAAGAGCATGCCTCAAACCAGACAGGTTATGGAGAAAGGCACGCAGTGAAGTTGTTTGCAGAAAGTGACACAGTCATCTTCCAAGTAATACAACACAGGAGTACAAAGGGAGTAGGAGCCCAGCACTGAACTTGGACCATCTATTCTTTCGAGGCAGAGGAAGAACAGGGCCTTTGGTCCTATTTCTTTTATTTTAAGGAGAAAAATGGTACTGCCATCTGTGTATAATGTATCGCTGTTATTTAATGTTCTGCAATTTAAATGAAAACAAAAGCAGACTTTGCAATTCGGTAATGTGAGGTTCTGAATTAATGACAGTGAAAAGATGAAAGGGGAATATAAATGAAGGAGTTCCGTACTAGAATTCCTATGAATAAAGATCTAAATATTTGTGAGAAAATTTCCAAAAGCATCTGACTATTTCAATGTTATCCTTCAATAAGGATTAGAAATATATTACCATTTTCTGACAATCCACTAATGCACATCCTTATTGAAACTAAGTGTTTTATTACAAAATGAAAATATAATTTATCAGGAGTTTATGAGTAAGAAATTACTTTACACTTTCTAATCTCCCTCCCACCCAAATATCATAAATGTATCATTGTTCTCCCAAGAGCACATCTCTAGTGGAATATAAAGACGGTGCTTACGGCAGCATTTTGAGTCAGTTAGCAGTTAATCATATGTAGAACTGTTAAAAACTAGGGGACCAAATCATTTTTAAACCTCCCTCGTGCACTCTGTAATTGTACCATGAGAGTCTGACAGCCTGATGAATACTGGGTCAAAACTGTGCAGAATGCACAGTGTTTAGGTGACTGAGAAGGTAATCGTAAAAACAGCATGGAAATTACAAGTGGAAAAAAAGGTCTTTGAGAAAATAATTCCAACTATAGGAAACGCAGACAAGTTAAAGACCATTTCTCCTGAAATTCAGCTCTCAGGCCAGCAAGCAGAACCAAGGGTTCTAGCAATCAGGTACCCGTTCAGACTGGCAGAACACAAAGGGGCCAGTGCAGAAGGTTGTACTTCACACAGTTCCTTACTGTCATACTGAAATGGAATGAAGTGTTGTCTCCAACATCTCATGAAGTGTAAATCTTTCCTCCATTTCTGTTTTGCTGTTGTTTTTTTCTGTACACCTATTGTGACTGTCTCTTAACTTTTGGATTCCCATTCGATAACTGTATATATGAGCACGCGTACTCCTATGTTAAAGGAGGGCCTCCATGCTCTGAACATTTCCCCTCATGGAATCCACTGTGCACTTTTTCCTCTCTTCCTCTTTAAAGCCATGGCTTTAGGTACTCAAGAGGAAGGCAGGAGAAAGGTACCATGAAACTAGCCCCATTATCGTATCATGAAAGCTGTTACTCATCATATAATCTTGATGTAAGAGAGGGAGCTGTCTCAACTGATGACTCTGCATTTCATTTTCAAAAGTCTTACCCTTCTAAAATAGAGTAACAAATCCTCAAAAGATGAGTAAAAAACAAGTGGACACAAAATCCAAGTATAAAAGGTGCGTAAGTTGTGAAAAAAACAACAAACCTGCAGTGCCACAGAACAAGAGCTACAGGGCCCTTCCTTTGGAAAAAATTACCCAAAGCCCCACAGTTTAGACTCCTTGCCTACTTTCAGTGTGAGAAACCAGCAGAAGGTGGGTTTTCTTGCTTTCATTCCAGCACACTGCTTTTTGCAGGGCAGCTCCAGCAGCCTGTTGTGAGCAACCATCCATGTCTTGGCTGCTGACAGATCTCCATGACTTCAGCTGTCACAAAAGCCTCTGAAAGCCACACTGATTCCTCTGCCACATCAGATAATAAAAATACATCAGTCTCCTCCTGAATTCACTTGGATTTGAGAACAATTTGCTTATAATCTGTTTTCTGTCACCAGCTTCCTACCATTTCAGCACTAATTGTCTATGGATACTGTAAATCATACTCACTGCCTTGGCAAAGCAGAAGCAAGGGTGCAAAAGAAGCCTAAAATCAAAACTAATTCAGGTATCCATTATGTCTGATCTTTTTTGTACAGTACCTGGCTATTAAGGGTGGAAACTCCCTTTTCAACTTTTGCAACATTAACAAAAATGAAACAAACAAACAAACAAACAACTCATTCAGGTTACTGACTCTTTACTTACCACGTTCTGGATCTGTAAGGAAGGAAAAAACGTTAACAATAATATTCAAAGCACTACGTTCCGTACTTCGGAAACCAAAAAGAGAACAGCTCTAAAATCTGACCATGTCACACAAGTGAAAAAATGTGTGTGTACTTACTACTCAGCTGGCAAAGAAGCTGCTTGTGTGAATGCCAAAGAAAATTAAATAATATTCATTTGGAAGCCACTCAGGACTTAGTTTCACATGATTATAATGAATTAAATGCAGCCAGGATTCACAGCATCAAAGTACCCAATCAAAATAAAACAATGAGAAAATAGGCAAGCGAGCTTGATGATTTCAATATAAACAATTATGTCACAGAGTAAATAATTTTCAGTGACACAGCCGGGGAAAATAGGTGAAACCCCACATTATGCGTTTTGCCTTTTGGTGTTTTTGCACTTACTGTAATGCAAATACCACTGTTTGAAAATATTTGATACCACATTAAAAATTGGAGTGGAGTTGATTGACAGAGAAGGACAGGGATTAAAATCCCCAAGGTTTACTAGCCTAAAGGCAGTCATGACAAACTGCTGCCAGTCGCCCAAAGCCTGCACAGCTACTCGAGCACACAACCCTCAAAATAGTCGTATGTGACTGAGGACAATCCCTGCTGTGCAGAGCTGAATTTCAAACTGGGCTCAAGAGAAGGGAAAACATCAACACAATCACACACCAGTCACTCACATCTTACATTCATTATCAGGTTTTTCAAAGGAATCCCCAAGGTGGCTATATTTCACAGAACTGAAGATTTAAAAGAAAGGAAAGAAAAGAAAAACAAGGCAACTCCCTCCATTCAAAAGTGTAGTTACGCTATTTTATAAAAGCACAATAAGTCATGAAATAAAACTGCTTAAAGTAGATTAAAAGGGGAAAAAAAAAGGTTTTTAGAGAGAAAATTCAATACTGATAGACTAGGTAACTGAAAAATTAAAAATTACAAGAATAGCATGATACCAGACAAACTAATGTCATTCAGTACATAAGTAAACAGCATTCAGCTGAGAATCTTCTATGAATCTTACCCCCCAGGAAAACCTGCAAAGAGATTTTGACTTGCTACACAGAGAGCACAGCTACCTGTCTTGTCCTCTCTGCTGTGAAAAGTCGACGTATCACTGCAGCTAAATGCACTGTATCAGCAGTAGGATGTAATATGTTAACATGCTCCAATTCCCAGTAGTTCAGCAGAACTGATGTGTGAATAAATTTCAACTCTGTACATTGGGATGATTAATAGAGTCTAGAAACATAAAATACACAGTTGGAAAAATCTTTCTGAATTGAGAGGACAGTGCAGGCAGGAAGACACCTCACATGATCTATTTGCAGTCAATGGTAATTACTGAATTTTTTTTTTAGCTTTCTGGTGTCAGATTGAAATTTTATATATTGTAGTACCCCAGAAAGAAAAGGGGCGAGAAAAGATTACTAAAGACTTCAGAAGAATTTTAGTGACCTGTGTAGAACCTATTTCTCTGAGAAAGCCCACAGCAGTCAAATAAGACTACCAGGAGCTCTTGCAAATAGAAGGCTAGCCAAATAAATACACATCTGTGACTGATACTTCAGTGCCGTGCACGAGAACAGAAGTACAGCCTTGGAGCTGCTGTTTGCTTTCCCTTTATTTTACTGCAAGGCATGAGCAGCCCAGCTTCAGCTCCACACTGTCCTTGTGAGAACCTTCCCTCTGCATTGCCCTTTCTCACCAGTGGGAAGTATTTCAGAAACAAAGCTCAGATTTAAACGATTAAACAGATCAGACTGGTTAGCGAGACTGACTGCTGCCAGCAGTGTAACTGTCACTACTCAAATCTATGAATCGCTCTCACAAAGGACACAACCAGGCCCTGTTGGTTGCCACATTTCAGGCACAGATGGGAAAGCTCGCTCCTTCTGCTAATTGACTGGGAAGAAAACTCATTAAATAGCATTTTTCACCTGTCACAGTCCACGAGCAAACTCAGCAGCCCTCTCAGCTGCCCACCTGTTGGGGAGGGCACGGCTGACGCTACGATGGCTTCTCTCCTGCTACCAAATAAATGCCCTGTTGCTTGACACAAAGAACAATACATCTTCCCTCTGACAATTAAGGCCCTGTAAATCACAATGTCACATGCATCGTTAAGTTCTATCTCCACCACAGAAAGTATTCTAAACCCTGATTTTCATAGGCAGTAAATAAGAAGTAAGCTCAAATATGAGTTCTGCATTTTGTTGAGGCTTTTTTCCCCTTCCCTCTTTTAAAGCAGTCAGCTCACTGAAGCTTTATGAAAAGACCTTTCCTTTTTCAAAAAAAAAAAAAAAAAGAAAAGAAAAGAAAAGAAAAAAAAAAAGAAAAAGAAAAAGAAAAAGAAACTTCATGAATTGTTTTAGTGTGACTTTTGTCTTTTTCATCAAGCAGGCCCATCACTATTATTAGGACTTAATGGAAAGGAATGTAGATGTTAATACTGAAGGATTTCATTTCTGTTTTGTGCTCTATTTTCTTAGCATGCTTAATTTAAAAGCAACATAATTTTGCTAAGTCAAACAATCCAAAGGCATCTATGACAATAGCAAAAATCCATGCTCAGCCATCAAACACTTAATTTCCACGCTACTCCAATACTAAACAGAATTTGGTTTGTGGCATTTGCTGGAATGGTTAAAGTAGATCCTAGACACTTGTGTTTCTTCACTGGGTTGTAAAAATGAACAGCAGACTTAAAGGGCACCACACCTAAAAATACTGAGTGATGGCGTTAGGTCCAAATAGAGTAAATATACTCTACAAAAAAAACCTACCCTCATAATTATATATTCTCTCATGTAAACAACACCAGGAAAAATAAAACAGAACAAAACTAGAGCTAGAATGTCACAAGAAATAGAAGAATCATCAAGAACATATGGTTCCCAGAGAGGAACACTGTGCGAAAGGACAGTGTCCTTCTCTGGAGACATTCAAGACCCGCATGGATGCTTACATGCGCAACCTGGTCTAGGAAGCCTGCTTTGGCAGTTGGGTTGGACTAAACGATCTCTAGACATCCCTTCCGGCCCCTAAATTCTGTGACTCTGTGAAAGGCTTTGGGCAATCTCAGAAGCACTTGGGACACTCTCTACCACAAACCCTGAAAATACAGTGCTAAAGAAAATTCCACCAGTCCTCCATCAGTAGTATCAGCAAAGTGCGAGACTGGACATAAGGTGAATCTGCAGTCAAAACTTCTCCCACTGCTGCCCTCCTCCCACCACCCCAAAGAAAAAGGTCCTCCTCCCCCCCCCAACACTTGCCGAAACCATTGTACACCATAGCTGATCTCTCCCGCACACAGACCTGTCCTTGTGTGTTACATTAAGAGAGCTGTAGGAAGAAAAGAATTTTACTTCAAACATGCTGCTTTCAAGAGCTGCTTAACATACCATATGTTTTAAGATCTGCATGCCAGCTCCAAACCACAATAGAATTTTCTCTCATAGGCACTGAGAAAAGACTTTTCAGGATACTGACACTGAAATTGAAAGAACAACCAAGAAAAACTGTCCCAGAATAAATTCTTTTGCAGTAACAGGTGCCGTATGATATGAGTTTTAAAAGAACTGGTCCCAGCACTTCAGACTTTTCTGTTTCAATTTTTTTTTCTTGCTTTGCCCTCCTTACCCTTTTTGCTAACAAGGGCTACTCTGCTTTCTGTCTAGTCATGGGTCAAGATCTTGCTGTAGAAAACAGAATGCACAACACAAGAACTCTTCCCTTTAAATTTTATCTACAGAAAAGGAGGAGCAGATGGATTAGAGAGATGGAAGTTCAATAAGCAAAAGAAGTGCAGGGGAAGCAGTACTGATCAGCCCAACAGACACCTACCAGGCTCATTTTCCATAAAGGAGGGATGTGAAGGAGAGCAGGGAAACAGTCCTGCAGAGCTTCACAATGAACTGCAGCCAACTATGAAAAGTCATACATGAGAACCTGCTACAGGTGCTCATGTGAGGATCTCATAAGTGGGCATTGCGGATGGATCATAAGTATACTAGAGGAAGATGACCTCCTGAGGAGCAGTTTCACATTAGACACAATCAGTGCAAGAGTAGTGCCAAAGGGGAGCAAAGACAAGCAAGGCAAATGGAGAAGTCTAAGTGCCTAAAAAAAAAGAAAAAAAAAAAAAAGATGCAGAACATGCATTAATTTTGCCCTACTTATTTCTGCCAGCTCCTGGAGGCTGCTGAAGAAACACTGATGGAAAACAAATAAGCAGAACATGAAGAGAGATCCCTTGTTTCCAAAAATGTTATTTGTTAATTCACACTTCACTATTTGTTCACAGGGTAGGCTCCAGGCCTAAGCTACTTTCCCTCTTCTGAACTTTCTTTCCATGAGACACGATGGTAACAATCATCAGGTTAGATGAAGTTTGATGCATAGACAAAATTTGCCTGTTTTTCTACTTTATGGGTCCTACATAAACTGAAAATATTCCAAAGAAAATCATTGTGTAAGCCCCTTGGTTTAGTTAAGCTTTGTAAAGATTACCACAATGTTACAAAACATCTAAAAGAATGCAAACAAAACCCCATATTGTTAAAAGTTATTTGGTCACTGCCATCCTATTTGAAACGCCTTTTTTGCCCCTTCCTTGCTTCAGATGGAGCAGTCCCATTATATGTTCAGATGTCAAACATGGTTAGTGAATACAATACTGTCAAGACTATTGCAGACAAAGAATTTTTTTTTTCCATAATGTGTTTTGTTTGTACAAAGAACTGTGCCAGGGATCTGCCACGTTATATCATATCCTTCAATGAAAGTAATTTACAAGGAAAATGAATCATAGGCAAGGCAAAGAAGATATCAACTATTTCTATATCCACCCCGTTCCTTCCTGTATCTGTGCCTGGAAAAAACAAGCAACAGAAGTACAATAGACTAACCTCAAATCTGGTGTAATATCATTGAAGTCAATGATGTTGCAGCGTGAATGAATTTGGCAGAGCATCAATTTAATTTTTAGAAAAGCTGAAGCCAACCCTGGCACACGAAGGTTTGCCAATTACTCGACAAGATGAAAATTTAGCTGTGGTGTTGAAGCCCATTATACCACTTCCGTGGAATTTGCAAGTAAGCATGAGGCAGCACATCACATACTTAACATCAATGGTACAGAAGAACAAGGCAGTAACTGCTATAAAAAAAACTGCACGAAGGGTTAACAGAAACAGCAGTGTACTGCCACAGCCAAACAAGACTCAGTCGTTTGCCACACCCAGAACACAGATTACAGCATCAGAAGGGCAATGTCGTAGTTATGACTGAGATGGTACTTTTAATATTAGTCTTCACGTCAAGCATTTTCATTCATTTTCTTAGGAAGATCATTCTTCAGGACAAAATTTCTCACTCTTCAATTATTCCTATGATTTTGAAGGGTATTTGTCATGCTTGTAAAATTGTGCATTAAAAAATCAGAAAGAAATCATACACCCAAGCACAAAAATCCTCAATCGTCAGTTTCAAAATTATACAAACTCTTTTTACTTCCTACTTCAGTATCTCAAGCGTAACATTTCAGATTGCCCACCAGCACCATTTACCACCTATTTGATCTTCATTAGAAAGATGTACCACATACCAAAACACGCATAATTCCTTTTGATTCATCTTTGCTGCAGAACCTCTCTAGTGAAATGCATATTGCCACCGAAGCCAAGGATTCTTCCTACCTCACTGGAAGACGCACAAACACTGGGCACAATATATAGAGGACACAAGATAGATAAAATATATATATTTTACTTCTGTGAAGACCATATAGATTCCTCATCCCGTATCCACTGCTCACATATTCCCATTTGCAGCATACTGAAATGAACTCTATATTGATGTAGGTAATAGCTACTGCTTTAATTTGGTTTCAGAACAATTGTATGTCAAATGCATTCAAAGCTTTATAAATCTAAACGTACATTTGAAGCATCTCTGAAAATACTGTGCCTGGTAGTGCCATTACTTAACATTGTACATAGCACTGTAGTGGAGTGCAATACTGCATCCCTGAATTACTCTCCATGAGTGTAGTCTGTAGTTAAAATAATAGTAAATATATTCTTTCTAGATCTCTGCTGAAATATGAGCTACCAAAAGCATAATTCCAAAGCATAGCACTGTTTTCAAGAACTCGCCGTATACGCAGACATGAAGAAATGAAGGCAGACAGCCAATGTTTACCAAAGGGAAATAAAGAACAGTATCTAAATCAACTCCAAGTTTGTGTGACAGAACAACACACTCCAACATCTTCAACGAGGAATGCTGGTGATTATTTTTACCCGGATAACACTGGTATATGTGCACATGCAAAACAGTGAGTGGTACTGAGAATGCAGTTTACTGTTTTTACATTTCCTTTAGCTGGTACAGTGACGTTCAGTATCATCTTTTTTATTCCCTCGATTCGCTGGCAGCACACTTGTGAGTTGCTTTTAGATTTCTTTTGTAAAGATCAAACCAGCTTTTAAAGGTTTGGTAAGCTGCTTCATGACTTTTCCTTTCTGTGTACTAAACATTTGTTCTTCAGCTGAAAACAGGTTCCTCTCTTTAGAGGCCATTGGGAAACAGCCTACTAAATCCTCAAAAAATAAATCTAATTTAATTACAATACTGTCCTACATATTACTTAACCATGACTTCTGCTGCACTGTGAGCAGTAACTTCACTTTAATGAAACACAGCATATACATTCGCTGAAGTGATAACAAGGGCACATATATTTTATTCCTCAGAAGTAGTTGTGTATTCCTCACTAGATTTTTTTTTCCCAGAACACACACAGAGCTAATCTTTACCTCTCTGAACTCCTTATGGTGTTCCCTTCTACATTCTTTTACCATCACCCTGGGTTACCAGAATGATGTATTTTTCATATTCACAGTATTTATCTCCTTTATGCTCGGGATATTAGCATTATTTAACATCAAATGGAACATTATTACGTAGCACGTTAGGCAAAAAGCCAGTGTCTGTCTACTTGCAGGTGACTGAAAACCACTAGCAAAATTATATTGCCTTTAGTCTAAGATAATCATCCAGAAAAATAGTTTTGACCTACTTAGTTCATTAATCCTAATCAGCCTCACTGCTAAATTCTTTCATAGAGGACTAAAACCCCATGTTTAAGTAGTACTCTTTATGGGATAACATCCCCCAGGTAGATTTATGCAATGAACTCTAAGAACACCAAAGGTCTCATGAACCTCAGCTCAGAGTTAAGCAGCTGCACTGCTCTGTACTGTTAATAACTCTACACCAGTAGATGCAGACCTGTACTGTAGGTTCTCATTTATACATAAGAATCCCACCATTGCATTTGAGCATTAATATTATGCAAAAATCAAGCATAAAGCCAAAATCCAATAAAGACTTCCAGCAAGATTCTCTTCTTTATGCTTGCAAATTGAAAAATTGTATATTTGGAAAAAGAACCTTTCCAGTCTAGCCTGGCTTTTGGTTATGGAACAAACTATTTTACTCTTACTCCATTTATTCCCTGTACTCCTCCACCCCTAGTGCCCTCTCCCCTTACTAAAAAGCAAAGAGGTGGTCTGGTTAAAATATAGCTACTTAAAAACAGGCTATTGTTTCCTTCCAGCTCTGAGACCACCCACATTTACAATATTGAATCTTCTTTGCACTAGACAGATTAGACTAATGCTGCATCTCTCTCTGGCCCGCAAAGACCTGCTACTCTGCAGTGTATTTATCACTGTTTGCCACCATCACTGCATAAACAGAGCATTGTGTGCTGGCTAAATGCAGACACAGACACTGAGCTAGAAACACTGCAAAATCATAGGCGTTTGGTGAGGGGCTCAGGAGAGCATGTTTAAAAATAGGCAATCTTTGCCTTTTAGGGACTGCATCTCAAGTCTTCTGTTTTCTTTATACATCTGGAGTCGTGACTCCTATATTTTCCAGCTGGGTGTTTAATTAAAATGAAAGAAAAAAAGAAAGGAAAAGGAAGTTATCACAATAACCTAATTCCAAGCCCTAGGACTTATGAAAAAAGAGCCTAAAGGACTCAAGTTACAATTTATCCTAGGTTAGGGAGGTTCATTGGGAATTAGAAAACAAGAAAGACATAAATAGAACTGTATTGACTCTTTCAGCTCACGATGCTTCAGCTTCCCACCTAGAAACCAACATAAAATATTGTTACTGATTTCCACTGTTTTGAAAGCCACAAATCATAGACAGAAAATAATAAAGACATGCTATTGTGAAAATGAAGTGAAGCGTTACACAAGGGTAGAAATTACTCAGGAAGGATTTATCTATCTAGTTTTGGCCACAAAAAAGAACAGAAACAAAAACACCACAAACTCTTTGAAAGGGCTGGAAGCATCTTTGGAGGTAGGTATGAAAAAAACTGCTGTTTGGAGATGCTCAAGATACAGGCCTGTCCAGACAGTAAGATTTAGGCAACTTGAAACTCATACTAGACAACGAAATAAAGCAGAAGTTATATGCATACAAGTATATTATGCACTTATCCTTCGGTCAAAGCATCAGACAGGCACCAATTTTTTACTTCATTTCATCACATCTAGCATAATCAATTTCTGCTGTGATCAGCTGTGCATATTCTGTGCTAGTTATGAACTCGCAACCTCACACTTCATGAAACTGGTACAGAAAATACACCATCAATCTCAGCAGCTGCTCAACAGTGAAGGCAAAGGACTGTCCAAAAGAATCATTTAGAGGGCACTTCAGTTATGACAGATATCAAGGAACACGTGAAGATAAAGTTACAGGTGAACTGAAGATGTAATTTAGTACATCTAAATATCTAGCACCAACACAGAGTTAGACTTGAAATCACAGAAAAAGAAGTGTGCACTAGGCTCTGTGATTAATAACCCACAGCATAAAAGAATGTGTGTAATGTTTTTAAATATATTAGAACATGCATTTTTTTAAATCATGAAAACATCAGACTGAAAATTCTTGCTCTACTGCTACTGATATTTACAGTGACTTATAAGCAAACTGCTGCCCCTAAGATGTCGGCTTGTATTCTTAATTTCCCATTCTGAGTCCTTGCAAAATCACACAAGTCTGTATGTGCAGCTCTTGGAAACAGTCTGCTTGATCTTTCTTTCCATCACTGCCAGCATGAATGTGATAAACTGCAAGACAGACCACATAATCAGAGCCGGGGCAGTGTTTTCGGAGAAGTACACTGAGACAGGATGAGAGACAACCACACGGGCTGTAATACAGGAAATTCCAATGAGGTATGAGGAAACAAGTTTTCATAAGGAAAACAGTACAGTACTGAAACAGAAGCCTCATCAAGCTGTTCAGTGTTCGTTGTTGAAGATGCTCAGAACAGGACCGGACAAGGCCTTGTGCAACTTTGTCTAATTTGGTCCAGTATGGAGTAGAGCATTGGGCCAACATCTCCAGAGGTTCCTCCGAACCTACAAACCTCTCTGACTCTAAGCCACCTTTCAATACTTTTTCTTTTTGAATGGCTACTACTCTTTCTAAGCCATTTAAAACAACAACTAGATAGTATTCTCAGTGTTTCCATCATGCATATTTCCCCAGGAACTGTATTTCTGCTTTACTGGTGGGGAAATAACCTATTCTCCAGCAACCTGGGAAGCTGCCTTCAAGTTCTTAAGCATGCTACACAAAAAAAGTGATTTCTTTCTCCTAGCCCTGGCTTGCTCCCTCTGCCCTCCATCACTACACCCAGCTGTGGCTTATAACTGGCTTTCTGGCACTAGCTCTCTTTGATAACTACATCCTACTTTTGAAGAGCTGCAGTTTTTAATGAGGTTTGCTATTGCACAGTTCCATGAAGTTTTGAATCCCTCTACACACACACGGACACACACACACACACACACACACACACACACACACACACACACACAAAGTTGTTTGTGCTTCTGTAACTCAAGTTTAACTGCTCAATGTTACTCATTGGGACGATCTATTCCCAAAAATAGATCCCTTAAAATATATTGGCATGTAATAAATAAATAATTAAATAGATAGATAGATAAATGAGGTGGTTGGTTGGTAGGTTATTTAGCACAATGGTGGCTACATTGGCCTATACTAACAGTAACATAATAAAATCATGCACACATCCAGAATAAATGGAAAATTCTGGAACACTCAACACTCAGTTTGCCTATAATCCAGTAATATAGAAGGAAGAAGAAGCTTAAAAGCAGACACTGATAACTGCATCAGATCACAGTAAGGGCCAAATAGTAAAATACTCTTCATCATCATAATTATTACTATGCTCTACATTCATCAGCTACTGAGTTTTTGCACGCTTCAGGGAAGCAACAATAGCTGTAAGAATACATACACCAAACTTAGCTGTTTCCATTTGGATGAGCAGGGAAATACAAAACAAGCTAAAGGGAAAACTGAGCGATAATAAGCAAATTTAAACCACGAAGAAATGCTCAAGTGGACAGGTGGCTGTTGCTTTCAAAATACTTCTAAGGCTAGAGCATATACAAACATATTCAAATATTTACGACTTTGTCAACTGAGACTTGGCATTCCTTTCATGTCATTTCTAATTTCTTCTTTCATCTAAGAACTATAGCCTTACCGTACTTTTACTGCTTTCACAATTTCTAATACAAAAAGTTAGCTTAATACAATATTAATGTTGTTCCGAGATGAAATCAGTTTTGTTGCCGCACAGTTTCAGTGTTCTTTCTTCCTAGCTATGGATAAAATGTCTAAAATCCAAATACAGCCTCAAGCCAAAAGTTTATGAAAAAATGTGTCCTAAAATCAGATGAAACATTTCATTCTGGTAACTGCAATTTGTATTACTGGAAATGATAAATAAATAAATACATAAAATATTTTGCCAGTGATGAACAAAAGCCTGTGTACCCCATTTGCAAAAATCTGCACCGGAGAAGGTAACCCACTGCTTCATGGCTGCCATGGATGGCGTCACTGCCCATTACCAATGATGATGCGACCCAGGAAATCACCACCTTCAGTCTCATGTTGGTTCAATAGGTCCTGACTAACTTGCATATAGTGTTCTTTCCGCTCCTGTGTGAGACCCACCTGACGTTAACTTTGTGATACTCCAGTACTACCCCAGTGCAGTGCATTGAAACCAACATTCAGCTCTGTACACAGTTCTCTGGTCACAATCCACTGATTTGCGTGGATGAGCTGACAGAAACACACTTCATTTCATGGTGTGACAGCTGTGCATGGCCATCTGGAACATTGCATGTCTTCCACATCACTGTCACCACTGCCGAAATGCAACACCGACCACCTCAGTGTGCTCACATCCACTGTTTGGTCTCTATAAATGTTCAGGAAGCGTCAACGAATATCAATGGGTGCCATTCCTTCCACACAGAGGTATTCAATTCCACACCTTTGCTTCATGCAAACTACCATGTCAGACGCCATTTTGTCAGACTTCTCCTCTGCTGCCATCTGTCATGTGGCAAACAAAAGATAATGGAATACTGGAGGGAAGCTTCAACCTCTACTGCCATACCACCAACATCTGCCTCTAACATCACAAGCCAAAAGAATAAATAGGAGGCACTGCTTTTGGAACAGCCCTTGTACTATGCCTCTCATATAAAGAGATCTAATCATGCTCTAAAGGAAAGAGGGTGACCAGAACACACAGACTAAAATGAAGGGCATAAATAAGGTATTTATTTCAGAAAAAAGCTCTTTGCTTCAAGAGTCAGAGAAATAGTTCCAGTTCTTCTGTTTGAGTCAGTATCACAACAATTTCTGAACTTCAAAAACATTTCCAAGAGGAAATTCCTGACCACTTCCTAGTAAGGCTTAAGCCAGGAAAATTCAGGTGTCACTTGCTGCTCTGCCTGGCCTTCACTTGCATGACTTTGAGTATTCCTACTGCAGAACCGCAATATAGAGACAGCATTCTGAACTCAACAGTATTAGAAACTGCAGTGAGCTGTGCAGTACGTTTTAGGAGCTTATGTATTCCGTATTAAATAAACAGTTGTCAGCAAATCAGAAGAATTTAAAAGAAAAAAACCAAACTACCTGCACATAGCTGTAAAAAGCAATATTACCTTACTACTTGATTTTTAATTCATTGGTTTTATCTATACAGAGATTATTTGAGAAATGAGTGAAAAGCTAGCAAGCTTCTTTCATAAACTCTGGGTTGTGAGTTTATCTCACACTGAACCATGCACAGTAATCATGAAATACAACAGAAATTGATGTTGTAGATCTGTGGCTCAGCACTGAATGAATTATTCTGTCCCTGAATCCCCACATTTACTCTTCGGATGAGTTACAGCTGGTCTCAAGATTTACTATTAATTCTTTAGACGTATAGCATTTAAGAGCTACTGTGTTTTAGAGAGGACCACCTGAAAAAGTAAAATCTTTGGCTTCTTTGACTACCGTGTTATACATAGAGAAGCTTAGCACATGTGGCTGCTTTTGTTCTGGTGCGAAATTTTTTGCAGCTTTTAGATGTGGAAATGGCCTAAACTAATACTAATCATGAAACTGATGCATTTAGGTAGGCTTAAAATCCTTATTTACGATGGATTTATAGAGTTTATTTTCCTCTTAGACAGATAATAACACATTCTCTGGAGAGAAAGACACCCACACCAGGGTGAAATATCTCCTGGTTAGACTGCATCACCAAACGCCATCACAGCAGCCTTGCAGTCCTGGGATGTGAGCTGCTCTCCACATTCACAAGGAAAGGAAGTTCCCCATAGGGCACCTCAGAAGCCAACAGCTTGAATAAGCAGGTGCATAAGCATCAAAAATCTAAACTCTAGTTTATTGTTTTTTGAATTAATGAGCCTTTGCGTGTGTGTGTATGCAAAAAGCAGTTTCAATTAACTGCTGTCTCTCAGCTTAGATTAGTGCCATCTGCAAGGTAGAACACTTTCTTAGGCAGCTTGCACTAGCACATTCTCCAAAGGCAGGAAAATGATCTGTAACCTCTTGTGTCCTTGCTCACTCTTCCCAGGTGGGTTTGGGGAGAGAATCAGCAATGTAAAAGTACAAGAACTTATAGCTTGAGATTAAGACAGTTTATGAGGAAAAGCAGAGTAGCACGTGCAAACAAAGTACAACAAAGAATTCATTCACAACTTCTCCTCAGCATACCAGCTTTCAGCCACTTCCAGGAAAGCAGGGCTCATTGCATGTAACAGTTTCTTGGGAGGATAAATGTCATCACTTCGAACATCCCCCTTCATCCTTCTTTACACCAGATTTCATTGTCTGCATGATGCCTCCTTTTGATCAGCCTGACTCAACTGTCCTGATTGTGTCCCTCCCAGGTCCTCGTGCACCCTCAGGCCCTTGCTGGCAAGGCAGCACAAGAAGTAGAGAAGTCCATGGCTCTGTGCAAGCACTACTCTGCAACAACTGAAGCATCAATGTGTTATCACCAGTATTATTATCCAAAATCCAAAACACAGTATTCATAGAAGCCTCTATGAGGAGCATTAACTCTATCCCACTCAGAGCCTTATGACAGATGGTTAAATATATCTTAAGAAAAAATCTAGCTTTAGACCCACAGGGGCTTTCTTGTGCCTCAGCCTTCGCTGGAATGCATGAAAGTGGAAACAGAAGTGAGAATGTAAAATAGAGTTCATCAGTGAATACTTTGCATGTGCACACAAACAAGTACAAGATGCTCCAAAATGTCCAAGACCAATAGGGGATATTTTTTAACTCATCATGACCCACAGGAGAATCTTTTGCAGATTTCAAGTTCATTACACACTCTTCAGTGATTCCCAAACATTCTTTCACCTGCAGTCATGGAACAATAGGAACCTGAGGCCCAGGGTTGCACAACTTGTCTACAGGTCCACTATGTCACAGCAAGAACTTACCGATCTCCTCAGGTTATACCTGAGGTGTTTGGTAGCTTTATAGATTTACTTATGTCTTAGTTATCAAATTCTTAACAGATATAAACAGAACAAAACAAAAGATCAGCCTTTAAAGAAACTTCATGTTCTAGAGGAAGAAGCTTTCTTGATACAAGACCATCCACTGTCATTTGCTTTCATTGCTTCATTTTGTCAATAAAGCTGTCATTGTGGCATTGCAGCACTGTTTCATAGCACTAATTAGAATAATAGAGAAATTAACTTCAATTATCTCAAGCTACTAATAATGAACTTCTGTCCCATCTAGTTTTATAGCAGAACAAGAACAGCATCAACGGCTACACAAGTTCATTGAAATAGAGGCACATTACAGGGGCGTTCAAAGAGAATAACATGCCATATACTTTCTCTACCAGATTATCCCCTTGGAAAAACAAGCAAACAAACAAACCACCTATTCTGCATTTCTGGAGCTTCTGAGGAGAGGTGTCCTTTTAGGGAGCTCATTCCCCTTAGCTTAACTATAGTGAGGATAAAATAAATAGTTTAAACCGCTGAATAGCAATTTCAACAGAATTGCCAGTTCATGTGAATTATCTACCCCCTGTGGCATGTTTACTAACCAATCAAAGCATTTTTTTCAGACAAAGCAATGCAATAAATTTAAATGAAAATAAGGACAACTGCAACACAAGACACGTAATAAGAGATTTGTGCACAGCATGGAAAGTATCTAATAAGTAAGAAAATTATGTTCATGGTTTACAGTGCTGAGTTTTCAAACTAATATAGCGTGTTTATCACTTGCTACAATACAGTTATTTCCAACAACTTAATGAAAAAAACTCTTATAACTGCTAGTTGCTGCTGGACTCACTGGGAATAAAAAATTAGTCTAGGCAAAGTATTTGAAAAAAATATGCTATTCTATCAGATCTTTTGTCACAATCTTAACCGTAAAGAACACTTACTGAAACATATATTACAATCCTGCAAGAAAATTTCTTTCAGTGAATTCTGGGTTCTACTAGAAGGACAGATGAAGTATAATATAGTTGTCAGCAAAAGTTACAGGACAAGGCACAAATACCAGTAGAACAAAAGTATTCATAAATACCCTGCAAAATAACTTTACGTGCCCTCAACAAACTAATGTTAAAGATCTCATTATTAGCATACCTAAGATTTCCTCTTGGTTTTCTCCACACCTAGAATGCTATGAGAGGTTATGCACATACATCCCAACACAGGGTAGACCGTATTGAATAAAATGCCTCTGCACCTTCTTCTAAAGAATACAGTCCTTTGGTCTGTGTCCCCTCCTTCCCCCCCCCCCCCCCCGTACTAAAACTGTCTTATAAATTAATAGAAATCAAGAAATCACCTTCCCAAGACCCTTTGCTGATAATTTCTGCTAAGGTAACTGCAATAGTCCTGGAATCTTTCTGTACAGTTCTTTCCTCTAGCTTCATTGTTTCATATACTTACGTAAGAAGCTGGACTGCCCTACTGAGAAAAAGATAAAATAAGATTCAACTTCTCTTCAAATCTCATATGCCACCTGCTGACTAAGGATGCACTGGTACCTGACAGAACCTTCCTGCTGCCACAGAAAGGAAGCTGGGTCTCCATGCACCTTTTTGTGACCCTCTATGTTTACAACCAATGTGAGCAACTGCCTATGGCAGCATATTGCTGGGGACTGCAAAACAGCCCTGGCCCTGCTGCCTCCTTTTCGTGCCAGAGCTTGCAAGAAGCAAGACTGGTTGGTGGAGATGCTGAGGAAAGGCTCACCTGACAGGCCTAACACAGCTGGCTCTGCCAAGTCAGGCCTCTTGTAGCTGTGAGAAGTGACCAACTGCAGTCTTCTAAAACACAAGCGGCATTCACACTGTTGGCTAGAAAGATTCCAAAGATTACCTACATTAAATCATCTACAATGCAAAGACTGCTGTCTGAAGGTAATGTAGGAAAACTCATCAGACAAACCCAACCGGAACCCTCATCTGAGGCTCCACTGTCCCTCAATAAAATAATTGTTCTTTCTCCAATTGCGCTTTTCCCTTTGCTCTTCACTGCATAGTCATCTTTGGCTGTCCTTTCATTCTCCTCTGACTGTTCTCAGATATTTGTACAGAAGCAGTTCACTTCCAGAAACTTTTTCATGACTACTTACTTCTCTTCCCACTGCTGCCTGCTAAATTGAAGTTGCGTATTCAGACAGTAAATCAATCAGCTAATATATCCATATACCTAACTACGCAATCCAGACTCACCATTTTAAATTCAGTTTAAATTCACTACCCCGGGATCAAAACAATGCCATTAAAATGAGGACATCGTAAAAATTTAACTTGATTTTTTTGAAAGCAAGAACTTGATTAGGCAAGGGACAAAACCTTGATGAGGTAAAGTGAGGAGGGAAGGTGAGAGGCATTACACACAGAGAAGCATCCAGTGATCTATAATGGCCCATCCACTCACCTGATATGTACTGTTCTGGTTTTGGGAAACAGGAAAACCTTGCCTACAAAAACAACTACAATTTTAAGTTCACTTTGCTCAAACAAAAAGAGCAAGAGCAGATCACATCAAGTTACAATAGTAATGGAGTAGGTAAGTTAGGATCAGCCGCCTGTCTAGCAATACAAGAGCAAAGTTGTGCAAAGAAATTGCAGGCAAACAAATTCAGAAAAGTTTTTGTTTTACAATTAGAGATTAGACTGAAAGTGACAGCAAAAAAATTCAAAATTGAAGGATAAATCTACATTTTTGACAGCTGCATGTGATTTGTAGAGATGTCAAGGACACTCAGATATTGTGAAACAGAAATAATGTTAAGAAGTGCTATTAGACTCTCACATGTTATTGTTTTCTATCATTCTGAATACAAATATTTAAAGACAGAACAGTTGTGAAGTAGTAATTAGCTGCCCACGGTGCCATTTATAATATCTTCAGTTATTATCTGACTCTGTCAACTGCCCTGCCAGAGCCAGGACACCAGCAAAGGCAGCATTGGGATGCATTATTCCTGCAAACAAAGGGCTCATTCCTCATCAATGAAGTTTTCCCAAAGCCATAGTCTGCAAACTCAGTATTCTCAAATAAATCACAGTTCATAGACCACAATAACAACATGAAAAAGAAAGAAAGCCCACAATGGTGGAACTGGATTCACAAACACTAGAAAATTGGAAACCACAGATTTGCATGCTGTACTCAATGAAGTATGCTGGATTTTGGTTTAAACATGAAATTATGGCATAGAAAGCAGAAAGGATATATTTTGGGGAAAATAATCCCACGTTTTTAACTTACAGCCTTAAAAAAAAAAAAAAAGAGAGAGAGAAAAAAAAGAGTGTAATATCTTTGGCTTAAACACCATGACAGCTTTAGCTATCCAGTTAAAGCAAGAACTGTGTCATCCAAAGTGAAAATCAAGCCCAGAGCTGAAGTCATGAATTCTCCTTGGAATGGTAAGAATAAAAACAGATTACTGCTGGGGCCTGACTTCGGAGTTTTCTCTGTCTTGGTTTTGCTTTTATTTTTATTTTTTATTTATATTGTTGTTGTTTGGTTGACTGGTTTGCTTCATTTTTAATTATTATTTTGCATGGAAACTTCCAATTATGTTGAGCTTCTTTTATAGACTGCAATTTGCTTGTAAATTACACCCTACTACAGATATAAGAACTATACCCAACAAACAATTTCAATTCGGAAATTGAATGAAAAATAAATTAAGTCTTGGTGGGTTTTTTTGTTTTGTATTATCAATAATATTTTCCTTGAATTTCAGCTGAAAACTCCTCAAATTCACAGAGATAAGAGGCTAACTTCAATCTGGATAGCCTGCATCCTGGCTAACTAGCACAGACGGTAGTGTGGCTTACAGCATAGGATCTAGTTTGATTTGAGTTAGCACCTGCTTATTTTGTAGAGGGAATGCAAGTGAAATAACACAGAATACTCCAGTGCCCTTTGCGCAGACCTGTTTGTCTCATAAGAAAGGCTAGTTTACACATCTGGCTGGGATAAACTCAGAGCATCTTAGGTCTGTGGGAAATGCATGCGCTCCATATCCACATTATCAACAACAATAACTACATTTAAAGACAAACAGGTTTGTAACCTTAACTTTGGTTTACTTGAACTTATAGTACCTGATATCTGTGTTTCCTGGTGCCACCACCTTGGATGAACCAGTCTGCATCAGTATATGGAAGGGTTTCTGATCAACTCCATGCATTACCATTCCTGTTGCTAGGGTATAGACATGGAGCTGATCACAAACATCCCTATGTTTTACACTGACACTATAAAAACATTTGGAAAGGTAGGCTCAGGCTGAATTTTCAGAAATGTTGAGGTATCACTTTGCTGACAACTGGGATGTGACTGATGTCAGCCAGCTGATCTTCCCTATCTCTGATAATGGCAGTAAGTGTTCAGCTGCATCTTTAGACGTGGACTGGGCTGGTCAGTAACTGGGAATATTACACAGCCTTCCCCATTTTACATGGCCAAGACATCTCACAGCAGAAAGTTTCAGTCAATCCATGCTCGCCTAGAGGCTTTTCAAAATGGGCACACAGCTTTCCATATAGGTCTGTTTCTCACCTGTAAAATTCTGTGTGGTGCATGCAGTGTTCAGCCTTATCAAAGAAACAAATTCAGTATCTTTTCTCTCTTTACTCTCTTTGTGAAACTGATGTGACTGCATGTGAACCTATTTCAGGTCCTTCAGTAGCTTTTAAGGGATAAACATACTAAAACCTTACAACGTACTGCATTACTTTGACTTCAGCAAGAGTATGACGTCATACCAACTATAAATTTATTAGGAAATGTAAAACCTAAGAAAACATAAAACTACTTAAACATCCATATCGTTTAATATGCTTATTAAAATAAACCATATGCAGTAGCATCTAGTTTTCATACTAGTATTTACAGATGACTTCTCACCTTCCACTCCCTCACCCTGCTCTAATCTCCAGCTAAGTACAGTACTTCATGACCTCCAATAAGCTTGTCATTCCAAATATCTGGCAGGCAGGGAAGTTCTATTCTCTCGTGCTTCATAAATATAGTGCCTGGAAACTCATTATTAAAACCATTTTTGTGAATGTTCAAGTTCTAATTCATGACTTCTCTAAAACTGTTTAATGAAACCAAGATGTCTGATAGTTAAGTTCTTCCAATGGGCATGAGCAACAGATCTTTCACAACCTGTTAGAAGACGTGCCAACATTAGCTTCTTTCCTGTGTAATAGAAGCCACAGGAATCAAAGTTTCTGATCAAAGTCCAGCACCTCAGTACTGCCAAAAGCTGACAAGATCCTTTTCCCACTTTCCTGAGAACAGCTCAGTAATCACACTGAATTTCAAATAGGATAACTATCTCTTGGACTCAGGCTGAACTTGGTTGTATTAAACCACGATTAAATCATATGACAGTTGCTATATACAGCACTACTTCATGTATTTATTTCTAAAGTGCACTGAGATTCTTACGAAACTTACTACCACAGTCCAGGTTTGGTTTTTACAAAGACATTTTTCCCCCTCTGTCAAGAGGCTTTATAGTAAGCATAAAACAAAATACTCAAGCAGTAAAGTGACAATTCTGCTGTATTTGGTCAGTGTCAGTCCAGAACACGTATAGCTAGATGTACTGAATTTATTATTTCAAACAACGTAATAGGGATTTCAACACTTGGAAACATATTCTCCTTCATGCCCCTTTGTCCCTCTCATTCTGTACAGTCGTGTACTGTAACCACTCCTAACCCTTTCTTTTTCATGGCCACAGTTCTTTACAAATGATCAAACTAAAATATTTCTGCACCAAGGTTTATTAATAACAAGAAAGCACAGCTCTGGTAAAGCTTACTCGCTACTGTTTTGCACTGTAGCTCACTGGAAGCACATTTCCAGCTCACCACGGAGCTACATCGCACTGGTGGGAGATCTAACCTGACGCCAGATAAAATCTTCAAAATGCAAAAGTCGTATAGAAAGATGATACTGATATTGACAGAAACCAATCTTAGCAGATTTTATGTAATCAAAGCAAAACAGACGTTAATATTCCACAGACACTTAACTGGAGCTAGATAGGGAAGGAGGAACATCATGAACATCCCAATGAGTGGCTTTCCACACTCAAGCTGATGCTGCGCTTCCGCAGAGCGGAGTAAGAACCACACAGAAGCTGAGTAACTCAAGCCTCTTCTGAGTATCTCATATGGACAAGTGCCATCTCAGTCAGGCAGCTTCCTCCATCATCAAGGCACCAGATTTTCTTAACTAATTTCACGCCACTCAAGATCTTACAGAAAAGCTGTCTTCTGTCAGTTCTCACAAAAACATGTAAAGCTGCATACCAGCTTTGAATGTACAGCTAAACTTTAAATAAGCACCTAATTAAATAGCATCTAATCAGGTACACTGTAAGAAGCAACAGCTCAATACTAATACATGGGTGTTGGTACTCAGATTTCTGTTTGATGCTGACCTAGTGCACAGTCATAGCAAATCTGTACAGTCTGCCAGTGCTTCAGTTACCAGAAGTAAAACACCAACCAAAACTTTTAATTAAGATTTGCAGAATACCTTGACAAACTTGATTAAAAATACTCTGGAATTACAAATCCCAGGGTAGTTAAATTTATAAGTTTCTGGTCACTGCAAAGGCAGCATGTTGAGTTTCATTCTGGAATTTGTGTACAAGAGTTCCACACAGTCACCAGCTTCAGCTTAAGAGTTTATGCTCTGTTCCTTGAGTGTAATTAGCTGTAACAATTATCCTGGCCAAATACGCGCACATTGGAAGTGGAGAAGCACATGGTAGGCACTACTTCAGTAACAGCCCATTTATTCCTATGGAAACTATAACAGATACACAGGAGCACAGTAACACTATCTGATAGTGTTTTGTAGCTGGGAATTTGCAGCTACAGAAATCTGGGAACCAGCAGGGAGAGGGAAGTGATCATCTCCCTCTACTCAGCTCTTGTGAGGCCCCATCTGGAGTACTGCATCCAGGCCTGGGGCCCCCAGTTCAGGAAGGACGTGGAGCTTTTAGAGCAGGTCTAGAGGATGGCCACTAAGATGATCAGAGGGCTGGAGCACCTCTCCTATGAGGAAAGGTTGAGGGAACTGGGCTTGTTTAGCTAGGAGAAGAGAAGGCTCCGGGGAGACCTCATTGCGACCTTCCAGTACTTGAAGGGAGCATATAAACAGGAGAAGGAATGGCTGTTTACGAGGGTAGATAGTAGGACAAGGGTATAGGACAAGATAGGAGGGTAGATAGATAAGGACAAGGGGGAATGGTCTTAAACTGAGACAGGGGACGTTCAGGTTAGATACTAGGAGGAAGTTTTTCATACAGAGGGTGGTGAAGCACTGGAACAGGTTGGCCAAGAAGGTTGTGGATGCCCCATCCCTGGAGGCATTCAGGCCCAGGCTGGATGTGGCTCTGGGCAGCCTGGTCTAGTTGTTGGTGACCCTGCACATAGCAGAGGGGTTGAATCTAGATGATCATTGTGGTCCTTTTCAACCCAGGCCATTCTATGATTTGCTCTATTTTTATTTCTATTTTAAACAGTCACCATCATCAGCTGTGCATTTTCCACAAGCAAAGGACAAGAGCCTGCATGTCATGATCATAAAAATCAGCACAGTCAGAGGTGACACACCATTTCACAGCTACAATTACAACACTGTTGCTGAAATGCAGCACCCACCACCTCACTGTGTTCACATCCACTGGTTGGTCTCCACAAATGTTCAGCAAATATCAGAGGGCCCAATTTCTTCCATATGGAGGAAATCAATGACACACCTTTGCTTCATCTGTACTTACATGTCAGACACCATTTTGTCAGACTGCCCCTCTGCTGCCATCTGTCACATGGTAACAAATGTAAAAATACTGGTGGGAAAATTCAACCTCTACTTCCATACCACCACCGTCTGCCTCTGATGTTGTGGCTCAACATCGTAAACCTAGGAGGCATTACTTCTGGAGAAGCACTCATACAACATGTCTCATATAATGAGATCTAATTATCCTACAAAGACAAGACAGCAACCAGAACACAGTCTAAAAAGAGCCTGAAGAAGGTCCTTAGTTCACAGTGAAACCCTCTGCGCATCAAGAGGCAGAGAAGTAGTTCCAGTTCTTCTGTTTGAGTCAAATTGCTGTTAAATGAGTGTGCCAATGACCTAATTCTGTTTTCTAAAGATTTATTACTTACGCAAGAAAGACCATAACAACCTCTTCACAACTATTCCCATTCAACTGCAGAGTTACACATTTGCCATGTGTACAGCACATAGCAAAACTTTACTGTAAGAAAACATGCAGAACCCAATTTAGCAGAGGGATTATAACATGTTAAAAGAGCCTGTTACTTTTCAATTCAATAAAAATAAGTCTCTCAGATTTCACATCATAGATTTGCAGAAATTTTAACACCTACATAGAAATGAGTTAGCCTCCTGAGGCAGCAAGACATTCAAATTTAAGATGTTATAGAAGCATAAAAAGACCATCAATAAATGATAACAAACCTCTGTTCCATATTTCTTTTAAACCTATTTTCTTCACAGCTCTCCCCATTCACTATTGGCTTATATGTTCATAATACTCTCCAACTGCATAGGACCTAACAACTTCTAATAGTCAGCTCACCCCCATTAAAATTTTGAATTTTGAATTTTTATAGGAAGCTTAATTTTCACTGTGTATCGGGGCATGTATTAAGAAGACTTCTTGCAAGTCTAATATCTTTTGTTGATTCAGCTGCACAGAGCTGACAAAAAGCCTTTCACAACTCACTACCTATGCTGAATTCTCAGCAATGATTAAATTACATTAATGTGTAACAGGTTTAATTATGAAATGCCATTCTCTCAGAACACTCATTTCGGAGCAGACCTGGTAAAACTGTCACTGCATCCTAACCTAAAGACATAAACTTTTTAGTTTTGTACTCCTACCCATGTCTACTCACACATTGCTTCAGATGAACAGGCAAGCGGCAGACTCCACCATATCTAGTCATATTTAATTCTGTTGGGAATAGTCCCAGTCTAGGCAGGGCTTCCAGTGTGACACACAGTATCTCCCAGCAGTCATCGTGTGAGAGAACACTGTGGGCTTAGACACAAGTGAAGCCAACATGGTTTGGTTTTTTTCCCTCCCACTCATTATTGGTTTGTTATGAATTCCAGTCAAGTTCATGAGTTTTTCCTACAATTTCAGTGATAGAACAGTTTTAAGCCCTCAGTACCTCACAATAAATTAAAAAAAAAAAAAAAAAAAAAAAAAAAAAAAAAAACAACCCTGCACATAAAGGTAAAACACCAAGGCATCACTGAACTGGGAAAATCAGATATTTCTCACTCTCCACATGCAGAAACTCCATATTTGCAGAAACAATTTAGAGGGAAAAAAAAACCCTCTGAAAGTTCAAATTTACAATAAAAATCTGATGCAAACTAGAACAGGTTTTACTCCACATGTTGTATCTGAAGCATAGCCTTTCACGTCCTGGCACAGCCAAAACAGCCAGGAAGACATCTGGGCTTTGCTCCTCTGCCAACAGGTACTTTATTGCTGGAGTGGGCAGTTAAGTCACTTTCTATTAGCTAGAGTGCCATCTCAGCAGACTGAACTGTTCTCTTGGTGAAACAGTCTTCACTCCTCCACAGCACCCCACCCTTTTCCCCTTCAGTGGGGAAAAGCTGGCTTCGCTTGGAAATTCTTCCCAGTTTCACCTGGAGTGAAGCGGATGCCTCTGTCAGCATGGCTGGCACAGGGAAATGTTTGTTTCCCTCGCACTGCTCAAGGGGAGGAAGATTATCTCTTTATTGCCAAAGTGGGGGAAGTTAAAGTCACAACATGTGCTCATGTACCTGATATTGTTTGTACACATGATGATCGTGCTTCTTAGTAAACTAATTAGAGTACTTTGGCAAGCTTACATCCATAAGTGCCTTACAAGGCATCTGTGCTAGATATTTATAAGAGAAATCACATGCTGTAATGAAGAAACGTTGAGGAGGGGAGGGGCTTCCAAGTTATTGTCATCAAGAAACAAGAAAATGGAAAAAGCTAAAATGCAGGTACTCCTTGCTCTGTATTTGCCTCACAGCCAGGTAGGAAGCAATGCCTCACCTAGTGGGCAAAGCAATCCCTGTGCTGCAACCTAATGCCAAAGTGCCAACAAAAGTGTTTGCCTACCTTCAGGTACAGGATTACTTGGTTTTCAACAACACATACCTGTCAGTGTTGGATATTCCTAACTAGCAGTAAACTGCAACAAAGCAGCAATGTCAAGATGAGATATGAAAACTTCTTCTTATGAAGAAAAAATGCGATATGAAAACCTCTTCTTAGAGGCTTCTTAAAATTCTTGTATCGAGGGTTATGAGCTCAAGCATTTTCATTCATCATACCGTGGAAGAGAACTTAACACTTCAAATAGTAAAGTACACTGGCATAGTAAAGGGCAAAAAAGTGGATAGACTCCCTATTTGATATACAGAAGAGAAACTGTACAATTTGTATTACAGAATTAAGAGTTATTAAAACTGCTTTCCTGTACTTTCTTCAAACACGAGATATAAAAAGATTTAAGATTTTTTTTATAATTCTTTTTCCAATTCTAGAAAACAGTCTATCCTAAAGTATGTCCATGTGTTTATGCAAAATTCCACATATGCCAAACCATAAAATATTTTTCTCATCTCATGCTGGGAGATGTACAAATTTATGGTGAGTAGAAAATGTTTACTATCTCTCACATTACATACTTTGCAGATCAGATTTGGGCAGGGATGAAGCAATCTTCATGATTACAATTTTCTTGAAATCTTACTCCCCATGAAGTAGCAGCAGCACTGCAGGGTGTCTTTCCACACACATACATATTAAAAGCTTCCAGATATATAGAGATGAGCTTGTTGAAAGACATGAAAGATGAAGCATTCTAAAATGCTTGTTTTCCCATTGTTTAGATGTTACAAGATAAAAATCTGTGGAGAGACTTTCACAACACAATATTGTAATGCATTTCTTAAAGACAATAAGTCTTTCCATATCAGATTTTGATCTGCTTCCCCAAGATGCCACCTGCTTCAATTTGTCAAATCAGAATAACTAAATATCTAAGTTAAAGCAGCACTAGAATATGCTTAAATTTTTAACCTCAAAGTTATTATCGATGTAATGTCAACCATATGCTTAGTAGTTTGCTGAATTATTATCAGTTTACATAATTAAAAATTTCCATGTGCATGTTGAAAACCAACTAGCTGCATATTGCATAAGCCATACTGCATTATAGCTTAATAAAAAAACCACGTTCATTTTTTCTTGTCTAAAAGAAATTAGACTTCTTTAAAGAGAAATGACTTCACATCAGCAGCTTTTCATCTTACATTGACTATTTCATGATATGCCTGATTAAAATATCAAAGAGTGTTTATATTTTGTTGTCCAGTTATTTTAACTTATTTCCTCTACCAAGTACAATCAATAATTCATTGCAAAAATGTGTGCTTCTCATTTGTTTCCAGCAGTCAAACCCATTGCCACTTAACTAAACACTGAGATGGCTATAAGCCAGTCTTGACAAGTACCCATCTCATTAATGCCTTTTTAATCGTCAAGGATGACATCCTCGTCAAGTTCTAGATAAATTATGTCAAAGCACATTCCACACACAAAAGCATCACTCAAACGTTTGAGTATAAATGAGTTTATTTATAGAAACCTGAAATAAAAATAGCGATGAACAAGAAATATATAAAAATAAGGGTTTTAGTGATATTTTGAGAAGCAAAAATGTTTTTGTTTCTATTTTTAGGTTTGCTAGCTTTTTGTTTTCCTACTCAATCCTTGTATTTTGTCACAAAAAGATATGAGCCATCTGGATTATTATTTGCAAAGCCATGAAACAGCAGTCCTTGCTCCCCGTTTCAACCTTCAAGCCACCTCATGCTCCCAGGCCCTGGCTCTCCTACAGCTAGGTATTACGTTTTCCTCCCACCACTCTTGCTCCACTGCTACTGATCGGCTCCAGCACTCTCTCCCTCTTGCTTACAACAGTCTCAGCCCCAGCATTGCCTCAGGGCCAGCACAGGGCTCACCAGCAGCACAAGACAAGGGCTACGATTTCACTACCAGTCCTAGTTCTCCAGCCAGGAGCAGCAATTGCTGTAAAATGAATCTAACTGTAATGCTGTAGCTCCAGGCTAAAACATGTTACGTATCTCGGGGGGGGAGGTTGATAACATGCACAGAATGGTCAGCACTAACAGAGCTTAAATATACAGCCAAATGCTCACACATAGCTTCAGAGAATTTAAGAAAACTGAAAGTAGCCCTTCACCAGGGCTGGCTTCAGCAAGCTGGGTCTGGCAAGACTTTCTCCAGAAGCAACCAAGGAAGAGAACTCAGTAGGCGCCTAACTTTGATTCTTTGAATCACCCCTGGAAGAACTTGTCTGCCATTATCCACAGGGAAGATCAGCTTTTTTCAGTACCTTCTTTTTGTCTCTATTCATCACGTGCAAGTAGACTTTAGAGTTTTCATTCGGCAAATGAAAAAAACAGAACCTAGCAAAAAAGCCACCTGCTCCTACATTTCAACTACAGAACTCAACAGATAAAGCTGCTGGAATTGTTTAAAGTGTAGAACTACTTTTTTTCTCTCTCATTTCATTTTCCAGAAACTGTGGAACCACTTTGTCTGAACCCTTAAAAAAGATTCTGAAAAACAAATTCAGCTAGAATGGAAAATTTAAAACAAATGTGTATTGATTTGTAGTGCCCAGTCCTATTAAGATTATTACATCTTGCTTCCCTTAGGTTATTCCATTGATGTAGATAATTGTCTCAAATCAAACAATGACAAATTAATGTGCTTCCGTATAGATGTCTTATGAAAAGACTCACGAAGATCTACTTAGGTTTGTTGTACACATACAACATCGTACAACAGGGTGGAGACATGCAGAATGATCTATTTGCAGAGGTCAGTGTTCTGACAAGAATACCTCCTTCTCTCGACACAAAAGAATCTCTCTCACAGGACCTCCAAAGCAAGCTCTCCTCCCTGTACCCATGCCCTGAGAAGGAACAGCATGAGAGGAGGTAAATGAGAGGTAAAACACAGTTAAACAATTAGCTTTCAATGCAAAATACACAGATTAATCCTGTCATCACAAAATGAGACCATAAAAAAACAGACCACACAAGACTTAAATTGTCCGGTTTTTAACTTAAGACTTTTAATCAAGCAAATGCATTTCATTAACACATGACTTTTTAATGGTGTTATAAATCGATTAACTGACCATATTTTAAAATTTCAGGATAAAACCTCTCACACTTGAAATCTTGAAAATACACTTTTCTAAAAGATATCTAGACTAGTCAAGATAAGGCAAGTCAACACATATACAACTGAACTAAATTTTAAACAGCGTTTTCAACACTTTTCTTTATGCTACTCACTTCAATCAAACACAACTAAGAAATAATTCTACTTTTCTGATGGTCAGATGAAAAAACTTCCTGCTATTGTCTGTAACTCATCGGGGAAAGTTCATGGTGAAGCTGATGGCCAAGTGGTAGGTTTTAATGTTAAAAAAAAAACAACCAAACAACCAACAATAAACAACAACAAACCAACTACAACAACACCCCCAAATGTTAGAAAACAACATTGTTAACACATTTGCATTCACAGAAAGCTTTTAGGCATGCTGTTGAAATTATTTTATGAACATTTGTCAAATGACTGAAATTGCACACTTCCATATCATCCGTTCTGACTCATACTGCCTAAGTAGCTATTCATCCCCTAGCCAACACTGTAACTGGAGTACTATCACTCAGTCATATGATCGTCCATAACTCCTGCTTCTTGTCTGTAAGAGATCACCCTTTCTCACACACAAGCTTTTCAAAATAGAATGAAAGCGTAGGACTACCTACTACCTTATACCTCACAAAGATCAGGAGAAGAAAATACAGTGAAATACGTCTTTACTAAAATAACAATGAATACCTACTTTTCCAGCAATTGCCCCTTTTGATGTTTATTAAGTTCTGCCCACTGAACTTAACAGCATTACATAAATGTATCTGAGATGAGAATTTGGCTAAGAGTGGTTAGAAAGTATGGCAGTAGGTCAATATTTAGTCTTCCTTGCCAAGGGCAACAGAGTGTTGAATATTATAAACATTCTGCTGGGTTTCAATGCTGCTGCATGCCAAGTTGTTCTCTTCCCACATACGGACCATAAACCTCTGGAAGCAGAGGCTGCAATCTGGGGCATTAAAGCAGCTTAGGACAACTAGCCACTGAATGCCCCATTGACTGGGCATTTAATTCCTTTCACTCCCTCTATAAAGCTCGGCTTTCTTGCACAGTCTCCTAACATAATGGATGCCATACGTATAAAATAATGTTCCCATACATCGGATTTCTGAAGTTATTCAGCTGTCTCTGTACGTAATGGGATTTGCAAAAGCACTGAGTAATTTAACATTTATTGATTTCAGTGGAGGTAAGCATTCACATGATTACTTGCATCTGCAAGTATACTAACATCTGTAATTTAACTGGACTTATAAATGAGATGACCTAATTGGATACTTCAGTTTTGTCATTGCTGGTGGTGCGACTCCCAGAGACGCTGAGTCTTTGCAAACTCAAGTGACTCAGAGCTTTGTAGATACTCAGCATTTCTGAAAAGGCTGGCTATAAGCACACCTGTCCTAATCAAGGATGGCTGCCTTTGATCAAGTATGCCTTACACAGCACATTTACTGAAAGTGCTGAAGTATCATGCACCTTAGGCCAAGAGAATCTGCCTGAAGAGAAGACCAGTAGGCCCTTCCACTTGCATTCAGAATTGACGCAACACATCAGCAGTGCTCTTGTAGCACTGTGTTAAAGTAGGCTTGAAGAGCAAGCAAAATGAACAAACAATACATTCATATTTCCAGTATCCTTTATATATACATAAAATAAAATGGTTCAGGCTAAGCTGTTTTTAAAAACTGATCCTTGCCAAGAACAGTGTAGCCTCCATATTGTCCTACTCTCTGCCAAAGAACCAAAAGATACAAATCTACTTCTGTAATTCCTATGTGGAGTTATACCTGATCAGAATGTTTACTGGCATATCACTGTCTCTATAATTTCCAAAGCATCTTATTATTCCTGTAGCAAGAATCTATTATACGCAAGACCATTCAGACAAAGTAAAAGCTTCTCTAAGCACTGCAAAAAGCTAGTATCAAAGGGATACAACAGAGCAAGGTAGTGAGAAACACAAGCACCTCAAACAGCCTGGCAGAAAGGAAGAGACTATCATTTCTTGAAATAATCGCACCTTTGAGGTATGCTTTTAACCTATGCTCTTCAAGGAATTCTCAGCCCTAGTTGAAAGTAGAGCTCACTGCAACAAATCACCTACTTTGTGCATCCTAAAATGAAGTTCCTCACTATTTGTGGAGATCAAAAAATGATATTTCTTCAGCACTTTATGTGTAGAACTACAATAGAGATCTGGAAAACAAGATGAAAGCTTTCAGACAGCACTGGTTACCCTTAACTCTTTATCTATGAAAACTTTGAGGCTGAGAGTGGATGGCAGGATCTCTCAAATACTTTCCTATTAACATTGTCTTCTATGTCTTAGAAATACATCCTTCCTTTCACAGGGTCAGACAACTTCTCTTTTGCACTTACAAGTCATACAACATCTTTTCAGTGACTGCCTAAATTGCCTGCATAAGTGAGCAATGCTAGCAATGTGGTTTCGCCTTTCTTTTAATGCTATTTTAAAATTAAAGATGAAAAGGACAGTTGAAACCATACAATTAGTTAGCTCTCTGAGGATACCATATTTGCCATATACATCCCAGACCATGAAAAACTAGTTAACCACAGAGCAAAAACCTCTACTACACAGTTGAAAGTTGTGATAAAAGCAGGCAAATAGTAAATTTTGCTCATTTTACATTGCTACTCAAATGATTCTTGAGCACTGATACCTTAAATCCATCGAACATAAACTAGTACAACATCAAGTGACTAGAAAATTTTAGAACTAGGTAATGAATTGAGGGAGTTGGTGAGAGGGATCGGAGGGAGGAAAAGAAACTTCCAAACTTCTTTCCAGTTTCTGATTAGCCAGATTCCAAAGATTCTTTAGTGAAAGCAAATATGTAAGATGCAACTGTACCAAGCTTTCCAGCAATACTACCATTTGTTATAGGGGTGGTTACCCTTTTCTAGAGAATGTATGCCTATTTTTTTCCTTCCCTTTCATTTTTCTCTTTCTTAAACCCGTGTCACTGGTGTAAAGTTTGCAGTTAAACAAAAAATCACTTGTCCATCATTGTAGAGGGTATTTTTTTTTTCTTTTTTAATAAAGGTTATAGCTAAAAGAATTCAGTTTATAGCAATACTGAAAAAAGAAAATATGAAGATGAGGTAAATAAACCTTTTGAACTTGAAGCAGAACGCGGCTCTTCCCAATTCAGAGGAATATTTTCAGAACTTAGTTTTCTGTTTTCTTCCTTTACCAGAGTCAGGATTATTTCCATGGCTGTTCAGCATTCTTTCTATTTTGCAGCAGGCCCTCCCTGACTGGTTAGCCACAAGCAGACAACTATTGATAGAATGCAACTAAAGCTTTCTGCACAAGACAGTCCAGACAATAAACATGTAACAGTTCTCTCTAGCTCAGCCTATAGCTAGAGACAGAATTATACCGATGCTCAGCCTTCAGTTCCCAGAACTCAGATGTAAACTGAGCCAACGTAATCTCAAATATCCCTAAAATATTAACATTAACACTAGGTTAGATGGATGGCAGCTGAACGAACCTGAGCAAAAGGCTTCCTCGGCAACTCAGGCCTGAGCTGCTGCAAAGTTTTATTCAAAGTGGTTGCTTCTTGTTGCCAAGAGTTCACAAAATTTGAAGCCAGCTGGCAAAACCCCAGCCCATCAACTCAGTAAAACCACCATCCTAAACAGCGTAAGTCCATGGCAAAATGTCACCATGGACAAACTTCAATTGAAAACATATGCCCTTGGCTCCTCTGACACTGTCCTCTCCCAGTGTAACACCTTTGTCAGCAAAGACACTTGGCACTTGACTCGTGGAGAAGCAGCCAGCTCTGCATCTGTTCCAATAACACGGCAACATGGACATCTGTGGGGTAGCTACTTTTGGAGTCTTGTGGCACAACAACACAGGAATCTAAGCGGAGTGGATTGCATTCTAGGATTTCAAGTTGAATAAATATAGATTTCTTTAGGCTTATATTCTTTTTTCTGGAGGAGTTTTAAGAAAAAGAAGTGAGAGGGGAAATGAAATGGGCTCTTTTTTTGTTGGTGGGAGACGGCATGCTAGCAAAAATACAGCTAAGGTAGCCTAGAATTTACCTTCTAGGCTGCTGTGTGATGATTAGAGCTGACTGGGTAATGTGTACCTTGGCTTCTACCAGACAGGGAGGGAAGCATGATAATCAGTTTCATTACTTTTAGATGACTAATATTTCGGTACTGATAACTGTTTTAGTTGTGAAACAAAATATTCTAAATATCAGGAAATAATATTTGATTTTGAAGTTCTGCTTTTTCAAGAAGCAATAAGGAACCAGTCACTCCACACAAAAGCGGGCAGCATATTCCATCTTTTTCCATACACCGAATACACTTATTTATTTAAAATCAAACCCATGCACAAATAACTAAACAGAACGCAAATTAAGATGGGCATAGCGTGTGGTCATAGTACTTTTCATTACTGGGAGACAACCAGTATCAATCAAATTAAAGCACACAGGATGAGTTTTACCAGGCTTGACCTAAACACTAGCCCATTTTCAAGCAAGGCAGCACACCACCAAGAACAGCCCTTTAGGCTGTGCCACTGCCACACTAGCAGATCTCCCTATATCCACGACCGAGAACACTTTTATTCTCTGGCTGAAACTAGTAACTTTTATTGTCCTTGCATAGCATAGCTTGAAAGGAGGACAAGAGTAGCGTGTGGGAAGACAGCAGGCAGTAATGGTTTATTTGTACAAAAACGGCTCATTTTGTACAAAAGCAGCAGCCTTTGGCTCAGCACCCAAACGTGTTCTCATTCACAAGTCAGGAAAATACCACAGTTCAGTAGCAGAAGTATTCTGGCAAGATGATGATTGACTGGCACAAGGTAAATATGTTTCTGAAACTGAAATCAATTAAGCTATTTATATGTTTATGTGGTAACATTCGTTTTCGTGAGAGCTTTTTCTGGGTCACTGGAAAGTAACGTATTTGAATAACAGTTCCTTAGATTTTAATCACACATTATCTATTCACAAGTATGTCAGGCGGCTGAATGGAACAGTAACCAACAGCCATTATAGATAGATTTTTTACTCAGGAAAAAATACAGCTCGTGTACTTTAATAATTTTTGCTCCTGTTTGCTACACATTCAAGCAAACGAAAGATTGCAGTTCACAGTAGTTCACAAAAATTCACCAACTAATTTCGCTGCCCAAGGGACAGTATCTCAGCAGACATCTGGAGAATCTACTGATTAATTAATAGATTCATTAGACAGCTGAACTATTAGAAGAGAATTTGTTTGGATTAATAACACTAGTAATTAGTCTTAAAGAAATAATCATGAACCCACATACTTGAGAAAATGCTGACTTCCTATAAGCTCATCTGTGTGATCATCTTCTCCGTAGGCCATAGCTAAACTACTCACTGATGTATGAGACCTATGTACAATGGGAACACCGGAGCAGCCCTAAAGCCAGTGCTACTTCCAGCCTCGAGCACACACGCTAATGCAGACAGATGCTATTAAAATCATTTACCTATTTCTTCATACTGGAATGTGGCACCAGCACGGGAATATGCAAAAAACAATTACAAACAGCAAGGCTGTGAGGGGATGCATCAAATCACAAGGCAGCTAAGGAATATGAAATTTAAAATTATCAAGGTGAGCAAGCACTACACAAGAGCAATGAGAAACCTTCCCAAGCCATGGCAAGGCTGCAGTGTTCATGAATAATCTTACTTAACTTTCTTATCTCACCAAGACGACGGTCATGTTCCTTTTTACAAAGGGAAGGCTGTAATTCTGAGGTACTTCATATGAACTATGATCATCTACAACATGTGACAGCCATCTTAGAGTGTTGTTTAACAATGAACTAAAAATCTCACTGCAGAATATTCCTGTCATCATAGCTGAATCAGACAATCTTCTTATTTATACTTCTTAGCTTCTTATTGTCTATACAATGTTAAATATGCTAAAAATTTTGGTTTTAGCTTTTTTTTTTTTTTGGTAAGTTACCCAAATGTGTTATGGGATAGTACACCAAGAGATACTGTGAAAAAATAAATGAATTTTGTGAGGTGCAAATGTGATTTGTTGAGATCCACCTTAGAAAAGAGCATACAGAATTGAATGATTTTGCATTAAATATAGTTTGATTAGCATACAGGAAGCGTTCTAGAGGCATAGCAAGGAAGAAGTAACATTTTGCTGATCTCACATCTCATGTAATGAAAAAAGTCAGTTTAAAAAAAAAATATATGAAACAGCAGATAGATGGAAGGAGAGGCGAAGGGGTAAAGAAGTTCTAATAGCACAGGTAGACACAGCCTCATATTTTCTCAGTTCCAGGTACTTAATTCTGCAGGACAAACATTTATTCTTACTGTATTCTGTAGCTTGAGTCTTTGCTTGCTATTTTGTTGTTTAAAACACCAGGTATACTTCTGCAGTCCAAGACTGAAAGCAACTACACATTCTGAACTACAGATGATAAAAGCAACATGTCCAAACAAAATTCAGAGTTGCCCGGTAAAATCTCAAGGGGGAAAAAGGTAGCAAAGAATGTTTTGAAAGTTCCACTACATCATTTTATGCCCAACTTTCTCTGGCCCAAAGTGTCATGATGAAATATCTTCATGAATGTGTCACATTATTACACGTACCACCAGACTACACAACAGCAAGGAAGACACCTAACTTACAATATAACAACATACAGAAGATTCTGGTTATTGTTGGTTTTGTTTGGTGTGCTTACTCTACATTCATTGAATATTGCTATCAAAATTCCTGCTCAAATGCCCAACTCTTCAGCTCTATGATAAATCAGAAGTTTGCAATAGAATATTCATCAAGTTCAGCTTGTAGTATAGTATCCATTAATAATTAGTCCTGCTGAGTACTGCACACTGACTGAGTAATGTCACATGTACTGTAAGCCTAATACTTGCAGAACACATTACATCTCTCCAAAAACACAATCCACAGAGGAAGAAATAAGTGAACGGATGGTGAGAGGAATGCTTGGAGAAGCCTTCAATCCAAACAAACTGCTCGGGTGACAATGTAGTAGAAAGAAGCATTTTAAGTTTTTGCACAGCTTGAAAACAAATAATGGGAATAATAATGTAGGGGATTATTAGAAAAGTGTGGGTTTTGATAGGAAAATGGTCATATACAGCTATAGGATTAGATGGCAGAATGAGCAGTAGATTCATTTGGACATCCAGTCACACACAAATTTGCACACATGAACTGAACCTCTCCCTACCATTCATGCACAAAACACAGTTCATTTTCTCCTAGTTTCCTCCCAGCCTGGACCCAAGAAAAATGTACTTGAAGAGCCTTAGCACCACGTTCTTCATCAGTAGTTATCTGTGAATCCTCTGCTCTCCCACATGTCTCAGCTCCTTAAAGCATAAGCTAGCAATTAAATTATAGGGCGGACCACTTAAGAGTACTTTGTCCCCTTTCTCAACTCTGCAATGCTCAGCTTAAGTTTATGCAGGAAGCACAGAAAAAAAAATACAACGAAGTCCACGATCTGAGATGAGTATCCATCCACTACTCTCTCCTCTAGTACCTTTTCCTAGCAGAATTATCTGTTTGATGCAATTCACTGTTTCATAGAAAATATGGATGCAGGTAACAAAATAGAGATCTCAACACTTCAGAATTCTCCATAAAAGTTAAATGGCTAACCACTAGAAATGCTCTGTTTAACATTAAACTCAACATTATAGCAACTTGCTTTAACTTTATTGCATAATTCTCACGACAATTGGACGTAGCTGAAAAAGTTCCCTAGATAATCTGGAAAGGAAGAATTAAGACAATGAGATGGATCACACACTGGAGTGAAGAGAAAAGAAACAAAATAAAACAACTCCACAATTATTTCAGGCTTCTCTTCAACCACGTATAGAAAAGAGTGAGATATTGTACTTACTGATAAAAAACTAAAAATTCACCATGAGTTTTATGAACCAACAAGTCCAAAATACAGCAAGGTATGCTCAATAGAATGTGGTGTTATGAGAAGGCACCTTCTTGCTTTCAGTGAGTATTGCAAAAGTATGACAAAAAAAAAAAAACCACTAAAGCCTGTTAGGAAAAAGAATCCTCTAAGCAGATTTACTTCAGGTATATAACCCACAAATCCCTATTACATTGTGTTTGGGAAAGACATACCTATTTTAGACTGCCGCAAATGTAGTCAATAAATGTATATCACTGCTGCTGCCAAAACAGTCTGTACAGAAATACATGTGACAGGCGTAAAGAGAACTAAGAGGAACTGAATGACTTACTGTTTGCATTACATTAATAACTGAGCAGTTTGGAGAAAGAGGGATCAAGGGAGATCAACTGGTTAAAAGTAACTCACTGATACTGCAAGTCTAACAATAACCATTTGCCACAGCTTAAATTCTTACTTCTCATATTACTTTTTCTTCTGCATTTGACACCTTTTCCACTTGATGCCTTTGAGAAAGTATCACGCATACTCAAGGATTCTGTGTACCCGGTGTGCACGCATACACACAAGAAGCACATCCTAACATAACAGTGACCAAATCAGACATTTCAATTGTAACCATCAGATAAAAGGAGATTATTTTCTGGGCACAGAAATGTCCAGCTGAACAGAAAAGTAATTTGAAGGAGGACACTGAACCAGATTATCTAACCTAAACAAACAGTACAGGAACACTATTGGCAACCCCAAACAGACCTGTCTTGTCCCTTAATTCTCCCTTTTTCCCTTCTACTTCCTTGATAATTAAAAAAACATTAATTCAAACCATGTAATTATTAAGGCTGGTACAGACTAAGTCAATTAAGATACATGCACACACTCCCCCCCTTTCCTTAACAGAAGTGTCAGGAGAGAAAACACTTTTAGTAACATTGCAACATAGCAGCACCCGATCATTAGCAACTGGTCAGCATCAGCAGCTGGTAGGCAATCTGTCAGCTAGGTAAAGCTATATGCCCTTGCTAGTATCTCAAATACTTTTCATAATGACTTCTTAAAGCACATACAGAGAATGCTGTTACTGTTGTAATTGGTTATTGGAATGCCTCTTGTAGCTGAACTAATTGCTTACCAAAATGCCCCCTCCTTAAGTTGTTTGCATTCTTACTCTCAACTCTGCTTAATAAAGCACAGTAAGACCCAAATTCATCAGTACAATAAAGCTCTATTGGTTTTATGAGACAATTTTTTATGACAACAATATACAAAAAAGACAACATAATTTACACAGGGGAGAAGCAATGATCACAAAATAAAAATTTTAGAAGACCAAACAGCTTTGAAAAACCAAACTGAGGGCTGAGCATTACACTGTGTGGGAAGGAGGAAAACTGAGACAACGAGTTTTTATAGCTGTGCTTCAGCATAAAAATCTTGTGACTGATATTTTTAAATACAATTCTCAATTCCAATTATTTGCTTAGATACCAGAAGTGCAAGAACGAGAGGTTTGTTTCTTTACGGTTCTTTTACCCCCCCCTACAACAGCCAGCTCAGCCAAATCTTTTACTGTGTCAAAATATCAGTGTCAAAGTCAACCTGCCTTCTCTGTCAAGAATATGGAGAAGATACGAGCACGTTGCCAACTTCTACAGCACTGTCAGAAGTGCTACCAGCACTTTAGTTTTTGTAAGGCATATGGTCAAGTGATGATCCAATGAGCATCCATTCTAAAACGATGCGCTTTGTAGGTAGGTGAAAAGCTTAACAAGCACAGAAGGAAAAGCAGCAGACACATTTCAGAAGAATCTAAAAGAACCAGAATTGATCTCGTGATTTAATATCAATTTCCTTATTTCTCCGAGTGCTCACACAGAAGAGAAAAATAATACATATTTCAATGTTTTGATTTCTCTATACATAGCGTGTACCATACACTTAAGTCCTCATCGATTTCAATAGAAAAGAAGCACCTCACTGCACTCACCAAATGGATTCTTATCTCAGAAGTCCCACTTTTCCACGGGACATTGTCAAAGATGTCAAAAGACAAATCAAAGCTGCATCATAAATGAGCATGTTCCCATCTCCACAATGCAGGTGCTTTCCTTAATGTGAACATCACCTATAGCTGCAGTTCACTGCCTGTTCCACCTTCAAATTACAAGTACACACACACACAAAAAAAAAAAACACTTAAAAACCACCATAAAAAGTAACAACTTTGATTCCTTAATGTCTGTATTTTTCATTTTCACTGGGGAAGTTAAGCCTACACTGGCACCTGCCTGAAGAGAAGCAGCATTCTTCAAGGCTCTGCTGTATTATGGCTACAGAGATCAACAACTTCAGCACATCAGCGTAATCTCATGAATCCAAAAGCATTTGTGTCATCTCCAGTATGTAAGACTGACTTTCCATCTTACATTTTCACTACGCAATACTTCAAGACCAGCAGTCTGGCTTTTAGGAAGAGAAGCATTAAAATAACAGTCACAAATACCTGGCATTTATTTTCCAATTCCCTTTTTAGTAGTCTCAGTTAAGCGATTCTTGATAAACCGATTATAATGAGGGGAATAAACACCTCTGGAGATAAAAAGGTATGGTAGTAACTTTGTTATAAGGCTACTACTGCTTTTAGGGGAAGTTACTCTGAATTTATTTCAGTTCAACTGAGGATAGTGTTAAACCAATCATTCTTCTACTTCTTCCCACAAATTTCAGGTCTCGACATCTGCAAATCTGCCAGCTGCCTAGGAGTACAAACAATGAGATTTACGGTATATGGGAAAATAGCAACAAGCATCTCCAAGGCCTCTGAATCAGCAAGAAAAAAAAAAAAATGAACTTCTTTCAAGACAAGATAAATAATATGAGAATGGCAGACAGGTTTTTTTAATACAATTCCAGCCATTTACACTCTTGCAGCTAAGAATTTGGCAGAATTTGTATTATCTACTACCAGAATGGAAAGAAATGCAAATCCTTCACAATGATTGCACCAAAACATTACATTCCTGCAGATGCTGTGACACTTAACCATGAACCTTCACTGTATCAGAACAGATCAGTCATCACTGCCATCTCAGAGCATTTTCATCCCTCTCAGTAGAGCTACTGCTCTCCCATTTCATCTCATCCCCCTGTTGGACAACACAGCATTCTGGAAATGGTAATCCAGGCCGGCCCCGGGTTCTGCTCAGCCACTTCGTTCTTAGAGCTCTGGAGCGTTTTGCAGACACAAATGCAGTGGTAGTGGTGCACATGCGTACCACCCAACACCATTCCACATTAAGTCAAGAAACACCTAAAAAATCACACATTCAAGAGAAAAAAGAAACAGCAGAACATCATTACATCTTCACGTTTCCAAGTTTTGTCTTGGTCTCTCAGTTGTGTTCTCACTTTTTTGTGCTTCACTTTTTAAGAAATTTTTTATCTCAAGCTATTTTGTCAAGGATGCTTTAATCTGCTTTTTAAATTTTATCTTTCTTTCCCTTGTGTTCTGGTAATCCTTTTTCCCCTTGAAGTATGATGATGGCCATTCTTTATATTTCCATATGCAGCAAGGAAAACAGATTGGCTATACAGAGAAATAAATCTACCTCTGTACCATAGGTATTCCCATAGTATTATCTACAGAAAAAATATTTTAGAAGCAGTAACTCACAAATTCAGCAAACTTTGAGTTGACTAGATTTATCTATTATGTATAACACAAATATTTTGTTCCTGGAAATACTTCAACCTGGAGTGCTCTGTACCCCTCTGAGATGATTGCTGATAGCACAGGAGAGCAAGTCCAAAGAATTAAAGCAACGCGCCACTGTGTTAAGGGCTGCCAACAGTGGCTGCAAAAGCATGCTTGCAGCATGTGCCCTCTCTCAACTGAGCTGCCTCATAAGCATCTGACTGACAGCTTGCTGCCTTTAATGAACTGGAAATAACTTTGTTTCCTGCCTCTGCAGATTTGGGCAAGCTCAACTCTATGAAAAATCACAAGCTCCTTTCCTTAACTTTTGCCCTCTTCATCACCCCACTCCTTTTAATTACCCTGAACAGACTGCTAAAAAGAGAAAGCCTTGTTTTGCATTTTGAAAGATTTTCTTGACTCCTAAGACCCATCACTTCATTTTCTCCAGCAGCTTTGTGTCTTCACACAGAAGACTCGGATGTGCTTAGAAGTTAAAAGGCCTCCCTGACAAAAGCTTTTATTCCCAAATGAAACTGGCTCTTCCTTTTTCTTAATATATTTGTACTCATTAGCCAGATGAGATTTTCCACAACTGTCTGCAGAGCCTCATTCATAACATGAATAGTCTACAAATAACCATGCTGAATCAGAACTGCTGGAGTCAGTGGATGTTTACATAGTGAGTAAATAACATCTTTGCACATTATGGAATAAAGATAAGTGAGTTGCCTAGCTTCTAATTTTAACTCTTTTTTTTCTTCACGTCATGGTTATTAGAACTGCTTTGATTAAAAAAGAAGGAAGGGGGGGGGGATGGAGAAAGGTATGAGGAAAGCTGTTTCCTCAGTAAGGCACTGCAAGGCAGGATGAGGAGGTCGCTGCAATTCTCCCTTGCTGTGAAATTAAATTAGCCTCAATTTAGAGTTGTCAAAATGCTGCAAGTGGCACCACTTAACTGTATGGAAAAAATTCTAGGTTTTGTATCCCACTCTACTTTTAAAAGGCTGCTATTTCTATTCTTCTTTACCCCTCCCTTACTTCTGCAGCTGCCATCATTCCCAAAAAAACATGCTTGCATACAATTGTGCTCAATTTCCTTCTGGCAGCTCCTCTGCTAAACAAATATCTGCGACAGCCCAAGCGCAGCTCTTGTCACAGGGCAGGGGATCCCACATGTGATGCCCCTGAGACGGGGCACTTTGCACAAGTGCCTGCAGAGGGCCACTGGGATGCTTGCCAACAGTTTCACAGAAATACTGACAGTGATGGAAGTTTCTAACTTTGTACCCTGACACTAAAATAAAAGTGGAAACTGTCATTCTTACTAGCTGCCATCTCAAAGCCTGTTTGAGTTCTAGCTTACTGGACCTCAGACTACTTGGCTTCAGATCTGCCCCTCTCAATAGTATTCTCATACTGCATGTGAATGGAGCAACCATTCCCTCCAGAGGCCTCAGTGACATCTGTTGAAACATCTGCTGCTTCAGTTTCTGTTCTGTACGAAACCCATAAAGCACATTAACTAGCTTAAAAAAAAAACCCAAACACTATCTAATTTTTTTCTTAAAACAGAAGCATGCAGCATTTGCAGACGTTTTAACAACTTGTTCTCATTTTGAGAAACTTAGCAGTGCACTCGAACACTCGCCTGCCCAGTGTATCCTATGACATTTACTTTTCTCTATCAACTCCAAAGAAAACATGTTACACGCTGTGCAACAGAAAGTGGAAAAACGTATATCTCATCGTAAGCAGCACTGCCAAACTAAACAATCCGGGGTAACCGAACACTGCTTCTTTCATCACAACCCAACTTTTATCCCTCACTTGTCCTTACGCCTTAGCGTACACGAGGAGAACTCGAGGAGTTTTCAAAGGCTTGTAGCTTTCTGTACTCTCCTTCATCCCTAGAAGTAAGATCAAACCAGTCAGTATGTTTATTACACACTTACAAATCACTGTAAACGCACGTCTTCCTACCCTCCCCCGCATCTGAGGAATTTTAGAAGTAATGCACCGATGGGAAATCATATTTACTGATGTAATTTAAAGTAAAAGCCATAAGCAAACCTCATAGCTCAGGAAGTAAATGGTTTGCCCTTATTTTTATAAAAACCTTTTATAATAATGAATTTAGCACTAGGAAGACACAGATTTTACGGCTTTAAAAGCTGTCTTTTTATCCAGGGAGAAAACAGTCAAGTGATGCATGTTTTTAAACTCAGTGCAGAGGGAAATCAAGCTTCCTCTTGTCCTATTTAAATGAAAGCTACTAACAATTTAAGAGATCTCACATCCACTTTGTATGGTCCCCTCAGATATAACTGCTTTCCACTACTGACTTAGGACAGAGTTTAAGTTTTGAATCTCCACATCTCAAGTTCATCTATTGCTGACAATCCCTTGCTTCACCTGTGCACGTAGAAGGACAGCAGGAACAATGCAGCCTGAGATAAGGTTCAGTGAAGAAGCAGCTTCTTCTTAAAGCAAAGATTTTAAAGAAAACAAATACTAAACATTGTTTACTTAGAGGTTAGCACAGGGGACCATTGCAAAACAATGCCTTCTGCAGCCAGACGTGTTTTTAGCTGGACCATATTGGCTTCAGGGAGCTTTTCAGGTGGCCATGGTAAATGCAGTCCATTAGAACCCCACGTGTGCTGCACTTGCAGCCCCTGAACACAGCCTCTTTTGGGCAAGAAGCATGAAGGTACTTGCTCCAAACACTCTAGGTCCCAAGCAGCTTCCATTCAAAGAGGTCTGAGGACTTCCAGGCACTGAGCAGAACAGCTCTGGTTGAGAGTGCATGCCAGGCTTCCCAGAGCAGAGCTCGTCCACATCTTGTGCTGCACTACCCAGATGTAGCACTAGGCCTTCACAGTGACGGAGTATTACTGTGGTCTACACCGATCAAGGGAAACAAGAACTCTGCCACCACCAACTCATTTAGCTCTCCCACTGCTTTACCAGTTAGCATTTCCAACTCTTCATTCTCTGATAATGAAAAGAGATTTTAAACAGCCTCAGAAGGAGCACATTACAGACACCATAAGGACATCAATCAGAAGCACATCAAATGCATTATTCCATCCTCTTAAATGTACACACGTGCCTTTCTTCTCCCCAAATTTCCAATGAAACTCAGTTTCACGTGAGCTCTCACATCCAAAACACTATTTCCTACTACAGAACATATTGATTTTTAGCTATGAAGTTCAAGAAAAAGGGAGAAATTGAGTTATTTTTCAAGTTCTGTTAGTAGAAAATTTTTGAAGGCAGAACTTGATAAGTTCAGTTCTTATATAGCTACCCTTATAAATCTGATGCTCTGCTGATCTCAAGTAAATCACTGAATTATCACAGAACATCACTTAGCACAGCTTTCCATTTCTAGAGGGAGACTTAGTTAAATTCACTAAGATGCTTTTTCCCCCCCCCCCTCTGCTTAAAGATAACTCAGAATTATTGGGTGACATAATGCGTAAAGCATAGCATAACAAGAAATAAAATACTGCTATATTGCAAGCTTTCCTACTAACTACCTTCAAAACCTCCACGTAACTTAGCAGGATTATGAAGTTTTTGACAAATACCAGCTAATACATTTTGACAAGTGGGAGACCAGAAGAAGAAAATTCTATACATTTTGAAATACTGAAGAGACCACACTGACAGTTATGTAAATAGCCATACTTCAGAATGCTTTACTTAGTAAATGGTTGTCACATGCACAGATTATCTCCTTAACTGACATTCATTTAATAGATCTATTAGTTTGATGCATTTCGTTTTTTGCAATAATTTACTTAAAGCTGCTGTAAAGGTCTCAAGGGTCTCCGTTCTGGGCTATTTGTACACAGCACAAGAGAATTTAAAATTAGCTTCTGTTTTAAATACATCATTTTAAATGTACATATATGCATGTTATATTCATTTTGTGCTGCAGCTTCACATGATATTCCATTTGCTTTCCATCTTACTATATAAAAAAAACCCTTCTTAATTGAAGTTGTGGTCTCAAATTTTTCGTAAAGCATACAGTTCAAGAAGCAATAAAACGAAGAGTTTGCAACGAATCCAGGAGACTGTTCAGCTAGATTTCCTTTGCTTGTGATATTTTGCCTGTACACATGGAGGAAGATTAAAGTAGGAAAGACTGTTTGTTATTTTTATTGGTTTAAGTAGGGAATATTCAAGCCACAGCTTTTCATATCATTCAGAAAAATGCTATAGGCAACTAAAGTTGTCTTTCCAGCTGAGCGCTGCTTTTTTTGGTAGGACTTAAATTCAACCACTTTCTTCTATGAAATTCCTACCTCTCTTACTCCCCTCAAATGAAAAAAAGCAAAACTATGATTAACATATTCAGGGCAATACGGTGTTGGAGACTCACACTAGAGTATTTCTGAATATATTTGCATTATTACAGTTCAGTGGAAATATTTAGCAAAAAGGTTGCATGTTATATCCATCGAAGCAGACATGGCATGGTATTAGATCTTATGATCCTGAATAATATCTTCAGAGACAGCAAATACAGAAATGACTTCTGGATGAACTGTGAGGAAAAAGATAAATTAACAGAACAATGACAAGCTAAAAAGGTAAGGCAAAAGGATGGAAGAGAATATTGCACAGTATCCATGCCCCAGGAATTGATCAGTGAGACAAGGATGATCTACACTAACACAAGACAACCCAATTTGACTGTTTTTGACACGCAGCAGGAGCCTGAGAAAATATCCAATTACCCTGATTGTATTATAAAACTTGCCTGGAAGAAACAGTCTTTTATGATAATCACTAGATGCTAGTATGGCCAAACCCCCCAAGACAGAAAAGTTTTCTCTAAGCTGGAAGGCAAAGATGTTCAGGAAGGTCGGATCACAACATAATACACTTGTTATTCCAAAAAACAAAGCCAGATCAAGTTGCTTGATGTAACAGACAATAGCACAGGGAGGTGTAATGGGAAGGTGGGGAAGCACAGAGGACACCAGCAGCCTTTCCAGTGGGTCCAAGCGTGAGTGCCCAGGGGCTGAGCTGGCCTCTAGAATGGATCGTCTGCCCCGGTTAATCAAAAACAGACAGATACCATTTTGTGTCATTTAAAATGTAGGTAAAGTGATGGAAAGTCTTTACTTTTAGTCTCAAGAACAGCCACAATATAAGATTTGAGCTTTTATTTTTCCATCACCTGAACAAAAATGCTATCTTCACCACAAAGCTAAGATTCAATTCCTCAGCATCACTTGAAACTGTTCTTTAATAATTATCATATTTCACTTAATTTCTGAAGACAGCATTACAATGATTTTTTTCTGTAAAATTAAATTTTTATTCCATTACCTCTGATCTTTTTTTTTCCTCCCGTAAAAGCCAATGCTAGTGAAAATAACTTAAGTAATGCTTATTTACTACTTGATTTGCGCAATATCTCCTCATATTTGGTCCAGTTCAGGGAAAAAGAAACAACTTTACAAAGTACAAATGCAGTATTAAGACATAAGCTTCCTCCTCCAATCCCCCCCCCCCCACTCTGTGTTTGTGGTGGTTGAATACACACCCTTAATTACAGGGATGCACATCGCCTCCAGGCAGCCTGAAAAATGATTGATAATCACCTCTACAATCTTTTCAGGGCTGCTTCTTTATAATTAGCCTTCTAACAGTGAGGAGAATACATATTAAACATAGTAATGTAACATTGGACTGCTTTTAAGGTATGAGGTCAGACTGTAAATAATGTTACCGACAAAATTATATAAATCAGTGGATTTTGCAGAACATTTTTTCTCTGAAAACTTGGCTTAATAAAAATAATCAAGCCATATGATTTGCAAGCATCTTAATCAAGAGAATAATTTGCTCCCCAAGTACTAAAAACGTACAAGTTGTTTTATTTTATGTCTATTTATAAAATAGAATTAGATTAACACATGTTCAAGTGATCAGAAGTTAGTATTTATAGAAACTTGTTTTAGAAACAAAATCTGAAAACTTAATAGAAATCTTGAATTTCATCCAACCAGTAAAGGATGTACCCAGGGAGGCTAATACAAAACAAGCAAGCTTACTCTACACATTTTGTTTGGTGGATTAGCTTTTGTTTGTCACCATTTTGTTTGCGTGGGATTTGTTTTGGGTGGGTTTTTTGGTTTTGCTTATTAATTTTTGTTTTTAAATAGCAGCATCTATTACAGTAGGAGGGATTTTCAAGATGGGAGCAAAACATAAACCATCATTTCAAGCACATCACCTAAAGTCAACTGCATCTTAATGCAAGAACATTAAGAATGTTTTTTAAATACTGCAAATCCCACGCATGCTAAGCTTCAGATACATTTCCTAATTCTCATCTCAGTGTAACATACACTCCTTACAATTTGTCATGGAACATTTCAGCTCCTTTCCATAGGCAGATTTTCTCATCATCTGTTTTGCATACTGGAAGGCGATAGGAAAAAGGATGTAGCATGTGCTTGTAGCATTTGAATGGAACAATTTATCTCCAACATGTTTTAATTTTCTATTCCAATTAACAGTAATTAGTCCAGAGAGCAAAATAAATTCTTACATTCTTCAGTACACTTAAATTTATTGAACGCATAGCTGTATTCTTCCACTGCTTAGTGCACTCCTTGGGGGGAACCTTGAATTATTTTCCTCGTTGCTCTCCATACTTCTCATTTCTTGAGCTTTTACATTTAATTCTTCAAACGGTTCTCTCCTCAATCTCTACCCCTTCCATTCTGAAGGCTGACAGAATACAGTGCTGCGTGTCGCACTTCATTTGTCAACCATTTCTTCAGATGCACAGATTCCTCGAGTCTTTGAAAAGATTTAGACTTTGGCTTCAAGATTTTGAATTTGTTTTGCTTTTCATACCAGAAAGGAAGGATCTACAGATGCACACAGTTGGCTAAAACCTAGCATACAGCCACAGGATTGAACACACGGCAATGCAACACCTCACAGTGTAAGTATATAGGGCGTGCCAAAGCAGGTACAGATGCATGATGTTAGATCGAGCAAATCATAAAGACCAGTACTTGCAAAGCAATGTATTCTGTCACTAGTTCTCCTTCTTCCTAATTATACAAATTAAGGATTGCTGTAACAGCTGTTACTGGTGTTCTGAGACTCAATGTAGTTACAGCCCAAGTGGCAGTTTTAACTTTTTTTTTTAATTACCATTCCAGTTGGAAAAAAAATAAAAATGAAACCACTTCATTTCACCCTTAGTTAAAAGCAAATAATAAATTATAGACTTAACAGAATTCTTGGGACACTGAAAGACTGGGAATTGTGGTTTGCCCCCTATATATTTTCCAGATGATTCCCTCCCCACATATGTAACCAAGCAGTTTAAAATAAGACAGTTTTAATATTTTAGTTTCACAGTGGACTTAGGCCTCAATCATCTGCATTTGACTGTGGAAGGACTCTGAGTTATGCCAAATTAAACATACAGTAATGAGTGTTTGGGAAAGATGTCTTCGATGTGGGTGAGAAAATAGATTGGGAGGATCTGCAAAGTACGTGCAGCATCTTATTCAGAATTTCTACTTACTTTAACACTTAAGAAATAAGGCCAAAGAGACCCATTCTAATAGGATATTGCTATTTTTGCAAAGTTGTAGCTTACACTTATTATTTTAAGTATCACTAAGGAAAACTGGAAAAATGAAGAGAGTTCTGTGCTAAAATGATTTTAAAGCTCTGCTAAACATGGAGTACTCATCAAGTTTAGTTACAGTTGCCCAAATATCTGTAATTCAATAAAGATTTAAGCCTCCTGATATACAATACAAAATTAAAACAAAAAAAAAAGCAAGCTGATTGATGGTCAGAATCATTACAGAGGAAGACAGTCTACAAACCAAAACAACTGCAACCTCAGTCTCAGAAGGGCAGGTTCAGCAGAAGGGGAGAAAGACAAGACAAAAGGTAAGGAGCAAATACCTCCTACACAAATCTAATACTGCGTTAGAGGACTCACTACAGCCAGAAGACCTGCTGAAGAGTTAGCCTCATTTAGACCTTGCTTAGTCTAGCCGATGTGTTTTGAAATGGGAGGGGACCATTTAACATAAATTTAATTTGTCATTCTAGAGGAATAGCCTGTGGCTGACCTTGTCCCGTTAACATTTTAAATGTTAATTTTAACTTTTGGCACATGTACCTTTTTGTTAATAAACACAAGGCCTCCCACATCACTCTTGGCTAGAGCAGAAACATAGCTGCGGACATTTCCCATTAACCCACACCTACTTTGCTCACAAACTTATTCACAAGCATGATCTCCTTTCAATGGAAAGGCATTGAATATTCAAGAGAAACCAATAAAATCACCAAGACTCTTTCAGAATGTCCTCACTGACCAAAGCTGGGAAGTCAAATCTTTAGATTTCTATATACAGTCATCTCCTTGTTCACTGAATATACAGAAGTTCTGACACCCCCCTGAAACATGCACATTCCCTCCATGGAACAGCAACGAAGAATTGCTGCCACCACAGGACTCATTTATTGGTCTTGCAAGAGTAAAAAGTGTTAGGCTATGGAATGGTGCAAGGCACAATGAAACTGAAGAGTCACTCAAGCTATACTGAAGATCCATATTACTATAAATAGATACTTATACATGGAATTTGGAAATATCTCAAGGATGAGGTGTTATTTAGGAAAAAGTGGCATCAAATGCAGTTCCACTGCAATCATAGCCTGAATTTAAAGACAAAAAACAAGTGGATTTATGTTTGCTGAAATGAATAAAATGCCACTTCAGATTTACCAGTCCTCTCTCCTTAAAGAAAAATTTCAAGAGGAAAATACTTTTAAAAACACTTAAAAATGTGTGAGGTCTTCACTTTTATTTACGTAAGCACTCGCATTGTTGAGCAAGCCTCAATGATTTTTCAGGGACTGGGCACAATTCTGTATTCCTTGACAATTTTACTGATTTAAGCCACTAATGTATGAAATTGTTGCTAGGATTGTTAAATATATATAACCGTTAACATGAAAACAAAACACTGAAGCCTGACATTTGATCCCAGAGATACACTTTTATCCTGTATGTATTTTAAAGACTGTCTTATTTCTGAACTAATAAATATTGTCTTTTTTTTTTTTCAGATAAAAAGGCATGATACAAAACACATCCATAAAAGACTTTTCCGGTCCTAAATTATGTTTAAAAGTTTATTTCCTTCCTAATGTTCCACTGGAATGACTTTTTGGCAGAACTAGCTGGAAAGCAGAAACCACATCTAAATGTTGGAGTTTAACCCATCTGTCTCCAATTGGAAATTAATACTAATACTTATAACTTTCTAAAAAAATTCTTCCAAAAGCTCCAAGTTAGAGAAAAACCCTTTAAAAAAAAAACAAAAACAAAACAACTTTTCTTAGTTTGAATTTTGATACCTATTCCTCTGAGAAAAATCAAGCAAGATTACTTTAGAACCTAACTCGAGAATCTAACTTGTTTTCCTCCTCTCAGCTGGTTGATGTGTTTCTTTATACAACTATCAATAGCATTTTCCAGTGGGAAAGACTGCTGCAGGCCTGGTTCTTTAGTACACATTTATATCCTGTTCCTTTTCTTTTTTATCTCAAGAACTGAAGAAATAGTGCTTAGAATTAAACATTTATCAAACTCTCATGTAAATACCCTCTATTCCATAACTTGATCTGACCACAAGCCATAGCATGCCGTTATTGGATCAAGCCCAAAGTAGAAAAAAAGTAGATTAATTAGTGTTGTCCAGTTCAGTATCATGCGTTACACAAAAGTGAAGATGCCTAAGGCTGAAATGAAAATAAGTTTGACTACAACACATGCAACACATTGAGCCAAGAAACACTCACAGGAGTAATTGTATTCAGGGAGGGCACAGAAACTCTTACTTGCCCTTCAGAAAAAAAGCATTGCCTTTCCTATGGGACATGCAAAATGTCAAAATCTGTTTTATACCAACTCCCATTCCAGAAAACAGCCTCCATAGGATTAACTCTTTAAACATCTGAACATTTTCTTCAGGCATATGGATAAGAAGCATTTTTTCTTCTTCAAGTGAAACAGCTCACTTATAGCTAAGTGATCTTACACCACTGGTGTTTATAGAGCCTTATTCTACAAAGACAATTAATTGCTCAGTGTACCAGTCCTGTTAGAGAAAAGTAACTTTTATCTGTTCCTTTCCTTAGCTATATATTCATTCCTACAGTGGTGTATTCCACAGCAAGAGTTGCTTATAGATTTCCAAATGTCAGTGCACCCTTCTTTCTATCCATATGTATTTTCTACATTACAAAAGTGTAAATAATAAAAAATGTAAACAGATACATATCAAATGCAAACGAGCTGAAATGCACCTTACTATTTAAATTTCACTGCAAATCAAAGTAGTGACATGGAGATTTAGAGGATTTTCTTCAAACTGCTCAATAGAAACATCTTAACTCCTTGTACAAACTTCAGCATTAATTAAAAATTTAAACCAAAATCCTACTGTACATCTTCCAAACAACAAAGTATTTATTTCGAATAAAATCCTTGTAGTTTGTAAGAAAACAGGTGTATTTTCTGTCTCAGAAGTAGTATTAAAAATTAAAATAGAAGTAGCGACAGTGAGTTTCCACAGACTAAAGGAATAGGCCAGTTATGTTGTCATATTATGTACAATTACTTAGCAGGCAGACAAACAATACATTGTACCCTATCTGATGGAGAGGTATTGAGTACTTTCTTGCACATAGGTTTCATTTGAACAATCTTGCTACTTCAAGGAATTTGAAAGCAATGTTCTTTTTTAACTGCACTTTCACAGAAGTACATGAAACATGTCTTCGTAGCTGGTGTGAATTCTCTCCAGCTTCATTTGTTCTTTTTTGGGGGGGGAGGGTTCCCACAGCTCAGTGAGTTATCGAGAGCAGCACAAGCTCAGCAAATGGGTTCACTTGTGCTGCTGAGGAATTTCAGTTTGCACCTAACAGTTAAACTTTGCACTAGCATTTCAACTAATATCACACAGTCTACAGCCCGAGAATGGACAGAGAGCACACCTCTATGCAAGTGCCAGCAAGTTGAGGATGAGAAACCACCTATTACAGCAAAATTAATTATTGGCAGAAACTGTACATGACATCTACGTAACTCTAAGATACATCTGTGGATCCACATGGACCGCTGTATAATGATCACTGAACAATTCTAGAATAACTATGTAATTTCTAGAACATACATCATAGATTATGACTGTAAATCTCTACCATGTATAGGGTCACTTAATTGAAAAGTGAGCTGCTACAGTATTCAAATAAAAAGGTAAGTCACACAAACACTACAGATAGTGGCAGCCATGTCTTCAAACAATACTCAGTCCTAGTTAGAGCCACATACACTGACAGAAAACAAATTAGTTCTGTATGCATGATTCTCTGCAATTACTTAATGCATTCCATGATCATTTCTGTTTAATTCCTTTACTTGGATGTCACTTTATTCTACAATAATACATTATTCTGTTTCATTTTAATGAAGGATTTTGAAAACCAGGCCTCTTTTATCACTAGGTTTCCTGCACTAGAATCTTTTATTCTTACTAGGCTCCCTCTTCATCACAAATTAGGGAATTTCCTTAGATATAAAGATGTTTTTTATGCATTTCTTGCACTCAACTCAAAGCAGCCAAGCTAATGAAAACCAAAAATCTAAGGTATCTTATTTTATTGCTGAAATCCCCAAAGGTAACACCAAGCATTTGCTGGAGAATGTGTATATAAGCTATGTAAAGTTAGATGCTGCATTATCAAGGCATATTAAGTCATGGTTGTGTAACCAATAACCAGTTGTAAACATTCTGAAATGGTCTTGAAACACATTAAACTTAAGCGTTTCTAACTTTTTGTTAATATCCTCCTTATTACATATACTTCACCATGTAAGCATTAAGTATTACGAATGCCTGAGGATATCAGGAGGATTTCATCTGCTATGTGGAAAGCCAGAGCTGCTTGTGGACTTCCCAGGTTTATATTACATTTGTTATCTTCAAACACCATGATGTGTTGACAGTTTTAACTGCCTTCATTGCATCTACAGCCCATGCAATACCAACTGCAAGGGAGAGTTTTCAATTCACTGCCCATCTGCCAAAAGCCTGGGAGTTAGTCCTTCCAAAATACGTGTCACAACCTGCCCTCCAACCCCAACGCTTCTGCGGAATGTGGGTGGAAAGGCAGTGTGAGGGGAAGGAGGGACAGGCTGGGGAAAATGGCTGCCATTTCCACTCCCTGTGAGCATCAACACAAATTCCCAAGCACCCACAACAACATTTGATGCTCACACATAGGCAAAGGTGAGCATAAGGCTATGCCTTAACCTGCTACTCCAGAAGAGTACTCTTTGCTTTGTTAGGCCTAAAATCCAGGAACACCTTCCCCTTATTTCACTGTTGAAAACAATCCAACATTCTGAAGTATTCTTGGATCTTTTGTTTTTACCCTCAGCAAAGAACATAAGTCTGTGTGATCTGGAGATAAAAACATTTTTCAAACTATACTCAGATCTATAGAAAGCGTATTTTCCTTCATATTTCTTTCATTATACTGTAACTGTAAATTTATTTAACAAAACCAGAAATTTTGAGGGATTAAATAAAGAAAGTCACGCTTGAAGTCATTGCCTGCTGGTGCCAGTATGTTAACTATTAGGCTGTTTTACATTGATTTGGTACTGTACCAAATCATGAACTTCAACCACAGAATGGAAGAAGCAATCCACAGGATTTCACTTACACATCTTCTCAAACTCTCTGCTATTTTTATCCTCCCCTGAACTGTACTTATAAATAGCGAAGGAATTAATACAGTGGAAGAATATATCAATGTTTGAATACAAAGAGGGTACTGGGTTGTTTCATACCTTATACAAAAAAAAAAATTGTGAGAGGTAAAAGTCAACTATGTAACAATACGTTTAAAGTTACAGCAGATCACTGCACTATGAATTTCTGTAGTCAAAAGCATAAATGAAATCCAAAGAAATAAAACTATGCTGTTTACTTCAGAAAAATAACCTTGAAATGACTTCCAGTCCCTTGGAACTTTCACCCTGCCCTATTCCATCTTGATAGCAGACCTACCTCAGAAGCAAACTCCTGCATTAGTTTACACAAGGTAAGTAGCCTTCAAGTAAAAAGAACTATTCATAGCTTAAGCTATGCGTTCAAGTAACTGATTAAGTGGCACCCAGAAATATGATCCTGCAATGGCTCATACGTGTGCCTAACTTTCCATAATAAACCTACTCCTACCACTGTGCTGTTCACAGCACACGTCAAGTTGAACATTCACTGAGATCACCAAGATCTTGTGAGGATCCTCCTCAAGTTCTCTGCCATCACCACAGCATTATACTACTGAACTCAGTACTACTAATTCAGTAACAACTACTGAAGCTCAGCATCATCCAAGAGATTAGAAATTTTACTGTTTTGTCTCTCCTTCACTCACTAAAGACACTGGAACTTGTCCCAGCAGTAATGCCAGCGGGATACCTGTGCTGACTTCTCTAACAGGAAAATTGACTGCTGACCCTCAGCTCTTTGCTTCCTGCCCCTTAATCAACAAATGAACCTTGCCTGTAATTCTGAGGCACTCCAGCCACTTTAACCAGTGTTAAAGTGGACCCACAACCTCTCTTTCAAAATCTTAACATTACATCCCCAGGATCTCCTCCCTTCACTCGAGCACCATGCATACACTCAGACCTCAAGCCAGATCTTCCTTCACCGAAACCATGCCAAGCCGCTCCCACAGCTGATACAATCCTTTGCTGTAGACTCTACTACTGCATCAGAGATACAAGTTAGCTTAATGAGTCTCTAGATTCCAGGATGCTTCCCATGGATGAGAGCCATACAGTCAATCCTCCTGTCCTCTGTCCAGAACCACTTCAAACAGGATCACACTCTGGCCAGCAGATCACCAATACCTTGTTTTGCAGCCAACTTCCTTCAGTACCCTTTGGTGAATGGCATCTGGTCTTGGTGAACTGTTAACACCAAATCTGCTCTCTCTCACGTTTTGGCATATTCACATTAAATCTGTCCAGTTTCCTAAAGGGATGGTAGAGTGGTTAGGTACATCAATTTGAAAGTTGTCAAAAATGTAGCTAAGTTGGGACTGATCTTATGTAGCACTCTTCCTGACAATGAAATAAGTGGAATTTGTGAGTGCCATAAAAGAGGAAATGTTCATCAACACACTGGAAGGCCGGTCTCTGAAAGCACTAAACGTTCTTGATGAAGACTGTATGGAAGAGGAACAGGTGACACGTCACAGGGCAAGGCCAGTTTATACTAAAACAAAAAGGGGAACAGTTCAAACTGTAATTAACTGTGATGATCAGCAGGACAACACCACGCAGAGGAAAAACAAATACAATCTTGTGATCTATCAACAAGGCACATATAATGGAAAGATTTCATTTTTAGATGAAATAAATCCAATACATACTGGACATTTCGCTTAAGGATAGAAACAGTTCTATTCTACTTTAGAATGACTTCCTTTGATATGTAGAGGAACCCAAGAATAACCAGTCCTGCGGTCTTTTTGAAAAGGTAGTATTGAGCACTCTACTCTTAGGAAAAAAAAAAAAAAAAAAATCAGAGAAAGATAAATTTAACTTCATCATGACCGAGAAAATGGAGGGGGTTTATTTTCTTTTAAGCCATAAAGACTGATGTCGTCACTGTTGAAATAAGAGGTTTGTCTGCCCAAATTTAAAAATTGTATTAACATTGCAGGTAATTAGGAATATTAATGACACTTAAGGTATAAAAAGAATTAACCTTGCAGATAATTATATTAACCTTGCAGATAATTGTACGGCTTAGTGTCTGCAAAGAGTCACGATCAGACAAGGACTATATATAGCCGTTTAAGCACACATATATGCTACCCGCTACGGTTTTTTAGTAACTGCCAGCTATTTGTTACAATTTCAGGAAAACGATATGAAACATTAGGGCAAATAAGGGAACATTTTTATTTTTTGGAAGTAAACAAGAGTGGTAAAGGAAAATTGAATTGTATCCCTGAGCTTCAACCATCCTAATGAACAACTTCAACTGATTTATTTTGCCTTGTTATTCCTAAGTTTTATTATCTATCAAATGATGCTTATTTCTATTCTATAGAGCACAAGATTTACTTAAGACCACATTTACATGAACGAGTACTTATTTTTCAGTTCACTTTGTAGAATACTTTGTTGTCCTAGACACCGACCGGTTAAGAGGAACAAAAAAAAAAAATCATATGCAATATTGTATTTCCACACTCCTGAAAGGATCACCACTGAAATAACACAAGTTACAAAAATCCAAAATACTACTGAATTTATTGCTCTCATTTTCTAAGAGAAACACTTCGTAGAAGTTATTTTAGAAATTAAGAATAGATTACCAATAGATTTCTCAGGGGAAGGAAAAATAAAATCCCTGAAATTAGCCAAAGTAAATATTTATTTAGACTTGCGTATATTTTTCACAACTGTACTCACTGGAAGATTAAGAAACTATGAACTGGCGATTTCTCAACTCCCAGAAAACACAAGAAGTTGGAACATGAAATGCTAACTTAACACCATTTATACTTATACAACGCTTAAGAAAAAAAACAAACCACCACCACCAAGAAAAACACCACAACGCTGTTTATCAGAAACAAAAGCCAAAAGCAGAACACAGCAAAGTTGTTTTTAATGATGTTTTACAGAACAGTTATTTCCCCGTCTCTGGGGAGATAATACTGAAGCTTTGCTTATTTAAAACAAACATAACATAGGCAGTTTTGTTGCTAATACTGTTTTGTTTATACTTACTTACTTTGCTAAAAGTATTGTGCACAATAGTGAAAAACTTCACATTTGTTAAGCAAGCAAAATGTCAGTAAGAAGGTTGGAAGCAGGAAGCAAAATAGCAGTGTTTTCTGGGTTAAAAGAGAAAGCAGACAGGAGCTTGTGGCACCCAGCCAGCTCATCAAACCATCCTTGCTCCTTAAGTGAAGAAAAAAACAGGAAAATTCCCATGTTGATTCTGTGTGTGCAAAGCAAGATAAAAATCTCATCGCTTGGCATGACAGCAGCACCACGTCACCAAAAGAAGATCACGTCCCATGAGAAACTATCAGAGGATAGCTGCATCATGTACAAAGAAACACCCAAAAAGAAGATTCCCAGAGGAAAAAAATATGCAAGGCTAATGGAACAGAGAGAAAAGAATAGCTAGGGTGAAGGTACCAAATTCCCTTTATCAATAAAAAGTTTGGCTTGGAAGAGATTTTCAATCTGAAAAAGCCTAGTCCCAGTTCTGGTATTCAGTATCAGTTCTACCTTTCGGCTTCTCAATTCATAGTTCATTTTTCTTATTCAGAGCATTAAAAAAAACAAACAATTGTCTTAAACTGTGAGAAACTGCACAGCTCCAAGCACTGAACTGATAAAGTGACTTCTGATTAACAGAAGCACAACATCTGGCACTAAACCAGAGGCTTTCAGCCTGTCACCTCAGGTCATAGATCCTGTAGGCTCAACTGAAGCTTGGATGATGCTCCAGCACTGCTTAAGTCCAGCAAATTTCCATTAAGTCAGTTCTAACTCTCCTTCTACCATCCTCAGAAATTTCCCATCTTCTGAAAGTTGCTGCTTCTGGGAAAGCAGCAATTGGAAAACCAATACACATGACATGCAACACTATGGTCTGCACAGACCGTTTAAGTTCCATGCCCTGATTAACTCTGAAATCCTGTGACTTCATTAGTGCAAGAAAAAGATTTATACAAATTCACAATACACAAACGCATAGAAAACATTACACTCAACTGCACTTCTGTTTTTTTTTTTTTCCTGACTCCAGCTTCAGGACTTCAATTGTTGTAGTTAAATTGTTTAAACGCAGAAGAACACAGTGCCTTTTAATTCTCTAATATGATGGGAACACTTCAGAATTTGAAAAAAAAGATTAAAAAAATGCAATGTCCACTTCAGCAAACGCTCCCAGTATGTTTCTAAGGTTCAAGAAATAATCTTCATTTCTAAATGTCTTGGTTGTTTCGCATTTCGCCGCCCCCCCCCCCCCCCCCCCCCCCCGTTTCCCTCCCCCAACACACACACTTACAGCAACCCAGAGTTCAACCAAGTCTGCTCTTGAAAATATTTTATTTATTTTTTAAGTATAGATTTATCCGCATACATTTATCTGTTATAGCCCTCCTGCCATCTGTGTCATAGCATATTTCTTGAATTCATCATCAAGAGATGACTTTTCATGTGTTACCTCTTTACAGAGCCATACATGCATTTCCACTCACTGACATTTTACCAGTGGGAAAAGAATCTTCTGATTTCAAGACACAGAGGGAGACTAATGACTGAGTGCTCAGCGGGACACTGCATCTTCTTGACACCAATAAGAGATTATATTTCCTGCCTTCCACTGCAGCAGGAAAGCACCAGCTGAGCAGTGCTGGTGAGACCCAAGCAGATTAGAAAAAAACCCAGAGCCAATCATAACCACCGACAGGACACAGCAATCTCAAAGAGCTGGATTAGTATGCTGAGCAGAAAGAAGATGCAAGTTATCTATTAACTCAGTCATCCACATGCCTTATAACACAACTGGAGAGGTAGAGAAAGAGGCAGAATATGATGAAGAGCTAGAAAGCAAGAAAAAAGCCACAAAACCAAAAATACTTGCCCTTAGCAGACTATATTAATTAGCACAACTGTGAAACTATCAGTGCTCTTTGACAAATGATACAAATGCTCTGATCTCATCTCCACCTAGATTTCATAGATGTCAAGGAGCATCCAACAGTCAGCTCCTTTGTATGCTACCCCATGTAGGAAGGGCAAGAGTTGGAAGAGTAAGGGCCCAAGATCCTCAGCCTGAATGAGAAAACACCACATTGTCTGGACAAATGGAAACCTTAATCAAGGAAGACGTGCTACTTGGGTTGGGCTACACTCCTTCATTAGGTACCAACAGCAATAATCATCAGCATCACGTTACAATTGGCACACGCTAAGTGGGACAATTACTGAAGCAGACCACCATTTAGAGATTCTCTGCACATCACCTACAGATGAGATCAGGTTGAAGGTTTAAAGAAAACCAAAGTTAGCAGTACATCTTGAAGATCTGCTATAACTAGACTAACTGCAGACCTTCAAGCTCATCATAGCTTGAGATTCTAGAGAACACTTATGGTCTGAATTAATTTCAGAGTTGTATAAACACGATGAGAACAGTTCTGTACAAGCCATGTGTGTTTAACTGTAGGCACCAGCTGCAGTAAAGTCGTGGTTTGGAGAGTGCCAATGAAGAAAAAGGTGGCTATCATTCATCATAGAGGAGGGTATAAAATCATTTGCAACAGGTCGTGATCAGAAGGGTTATAGGTTGTCAGCCGAGAGTCAAATTATCACTTATTGCCAAAACCAAAGTTTACTTTTGAATAAAGGTATGTAAACATCCAGAGTAGAAATACACACGGAGGACACAGATGTGCATTAGAAGATCCCAGCTATCCAAAGTCATTCCTACCGGACATTCAGATATCACAGTTCAAACAAAGATAACCATCAGTTAGTGTGGCAGGCCACAGCTTTTTTTTTAATTCCCATAAATATGAAACAAATTTCCTCTAGACACAATCATAATCAAGTTTGTCCTACATTTGGTACTTTGGTATACGATGGCTGTAACAACCTACACTTTTGCAGTAACAGGCTTGGTATTCCTTTTTCTTGACAATACTTCCTTCTCTGTTCCCAGAAAAGCAGAGAATAAACTCATAACGACTCTCTTGGATTGCCTTCATGTTCCCTCCTTCCTGTTTGCAAATTCATTAGCTTATGAGTCCCACATCAACACCAGCTAATTTCCAATTTCATAGTAGGAAACTACAACTTATGAGATTCTTTTCTGGAAAATGAGCATCTCACCACCACAAAGAGTAAGAACAAAAAAACAACAACAAAAATTCATTTGGATTATTCAAACAAAGCATCCTAGATTGATCCCTTAATTTTTATTATCTTTTTTTAAACCTAACAAATGGTGCTGTTTGTTGTGAAACATTCCATTCTCATAATGCTGCAGTATCAGACCCCATAATACTTAATCAAAAACAGTTTAACCAAAATATTTTCAGAAGAAAAAACCTACCAGCTCTAGTGTCCAATTAAGTTTAACAACAGCTGTCCTAAAAATGTGCACAAGGGAAGCCACAGGCTGCTGAAAGGATTAGAAATAGTTTTTGGACTCAGATAAAAAGAACAAACAGAATCACAATTCTAAAATGTACTCTGAAAAGCCCATTTGTGTATCAGAACAAATAAAACTTAGTAGCTCAAAGCAATGTAAGTTTACAAAACAAGAATAAAAAACACCCACAAAATCTTCTATATTTCTTATGAAGCACAGCATTCTAGTACCACTCTCCTGCAACTCACACACTTACGTTTGAGATGAGAAGATTAAAAGTTGTGGCCTACTTTCCCCCCCCACTCAGTTAATGAATTGCATCTCTGCTCACTCACGAGATGTCCTTGGCAACTAATGATTTACCTCACCTGTTCCAGGAACAAGCTGATTGTAATGAATTACTCTGGCTTTCAACACCACTTCTCCACCCATATGGCCCCTAGTATACACTCACCATTTATCTACAAGGTTCTTTGAAAAAAAAAAAAAAAAAAGTAGTGCTGCTGAAGCAAAAGCTCCCACAGTAAAAATAACATTTACAAGAGACAAGGTTTTTGAGTGAAAAATAAATGTTCATGGCAAGCTTCAATACTGAATGTGTGCTAGGACTGATCAGTCACAAGTGTATATGGTTACAAATGAGCCTCTAAAATTGCACATTTTTATTATTTTTAGGACAGTCGCTGAAATAAAGCATTTACTGCATACTACATCAAAGATAAGTTACAGCATGATTGCTGTAGGAGCCAATATACTAGACATTACTATATACTAGCATTTATTATAATCACAAGACAGTTTTAATTCCACACTTGACTTTGTGCAAGTACATGCCAGTTGATGCAATGCATTTCATACATGTAGCCTTTATTGCTCAATATCCCCATTTCAATTAAAAATTATGAGGAAAAAAGTAACTGTCAAAATTCCTCACCTTCCTTTCAAACCTTTCTCACACAAACCTCAACATTTTCGCTGCTGGTCTGATGCATTTGCATGCTTTGGTACTGTATTCTTAATGAAAATTTTATACATTGCATAGACTGATCATTTACTACACAGTAAGAGGAAAATCTGCAAGAAGGAAGGAGAAGTGTGAGCTATCTCCTTACTCAGACTTCTGCAGATCATTACATAAATCACATAGAAGGACTGATATCTTTTACAAAGCCTAGTTTAGGGCAATGGAAAGAAAATTCCAGTTAAACAAGAATCAGAGATGTATGACTGTGGCTCTACAGAGAATAGTTAAAGAATTAACCCAAAAGCAAAGAATGCAGTATATCAATTTTCCTAAAGCCCTTATAAACCTGTTTTGAGACACTACTATCTGCAAAGTATCCTAGATTCATGCTTCAGATGCCTTAAATATAAGCTATGTTTCTTCTACTGACTATTGCTCACCTCGCTGCTACTGCTTTTAGAAGTACAAAACAGAGCACACCAGACTCAACTCTACAGCAGCTCCATAGAAGATGTGTATGTTACAGCAGGGACAAGTTTACCCCTGATTTTTTTGAGCAACCAGATAAATTTCCAGCCCTATTTATTACTGTCAGACAGAAATCACACAGGCAGAACCCCTCGGACAGTTTGAGGCCAGCATCCACCCACGTGGTGATGGCAGCCATTCCGACCTGTCTGGTATGGGTACTTACAGGGACATTGTACAGTCTGAAATATTCAGAAGCGCTGCTCATGTGCAAGAGAGAAGGTACTCCACCACCAGCAAAATGAATGTGCCATAACTGAAACAGCAGTGAACATGGTAGCTTCCACTGTGGGTGCTCCTCTGTGTTCATCATTCACATTAAGAAAAACAAAACACAAGCTATGTGGAATTTATCATTTAAAAAGTTACAGAAGTTGTTTTCTTGATAAGCTACGTTAATCTACCCTAAACACTTGCGCTCTAATTTCAGATGTAGCCACTACAACTTAATTCAAATTCATGCTTTGTTTTTGTCACAAGAACATCTATGCAAATAAAAGTTCATGCAATCTTCATGTACGTCTCGAACAGAAAAAGATCTCCCTTGGTGAGAGATCTAACCCAACAGTACATTCAATAAATTCCACGACATGTTTTCTTCTGCTATTAATTAATAAACAAACAGCACATCCCTGCCTAGAGTAGTTAAACCCAGGTACTTTAAATGCCCATTCTGAGCCCAAAGGCTCACCTAACAGTCTAACTTTGCAGAACAATGAAGTTTTAGCTAATTATGTTAATTAATTTAATTAGATAGCTTCAGCCAATGCATGTAAATACAGCCAGTTTTAGAGTATTTCATCTGAAAAGGCTAACATTATTCAGCATAACTGAAGGCAAACAGCCACTTCTACAGCAAGTGTTAACAAACAGCTGCAGCGAGTTACTTTGCACAGGAAACTGCTGCTGTCTTATATTCCCACAGAGCCAAAAATGCTCAGGGGACGCAGTAGTAGTGCTTAACAAAAAGACTTAACTCAGCCCCAGGACAGCAGAAGTCTATCCTGCCTTGCTGCCCAGGAAACTCTCAACAGGATTTTATAGTCAACACTCAAATCTAACCTGTCATAACATGCTATCACCCAACTAGATTTCATCTGACAGGTCTGATTTTTGCCTTCACAAAAAGCAGATATTGTGACCGTTACATAGTCATGGGTCTATTTTGTATTACAGACCACAGATTCCTTATTTGAGCTTCATGAGCTGAATGATCAATATGGAGTTTGTGTGATACAATATACTTCTGGCTTACCTATTCAATCCCTTGTGGAGTAGAATACAATACATTTTCAACACTGAAGTACGTATAAAAATGTCTTTGATTTTGCTAAGATGAAGATTAGCTATGGATTACTACGGTCTCTTGAAGGGCCAGAAGTCTCATACATAAGCTCCAATTTAGAGATTCATTTGAAGTCTGGCCATTCTACCCACTATGGTGAGCTGTACACAAGAGTCAAGTGTACCTTGTTCTCTTCCTGTTGCATAAAATTCATTAAGTGTGTCATTATGTACTCATTAAGATGTCATTCAAGAGAAAAAAAAGGATAACATCAATACTTGGGTGGGTGAGCATAAGGCTAGAGAAAATGAGAGCAGCAGAAAGAACATCCAAAGGTGTTCAAAGAAACTCTGACCTATACTCATTTCCAGTAATTACTAGAAAGGTGAAAGGCCAGTAGATTTTAAAACAAAAACCCCAGACCACGTTTCAGTAGAAAAAAAGACACCGAGTTCTTAACAAAAAAGAAAAAAATAATTCATGATGAATGACAGTTATGATTAAATACACCTAAGAGCAACAGCAAACTGGAAGTCTATTTCAATTTTGCTTGCTGTTTATCTTATTTCCTTGTCACTAAGGAAATATCTCCTTTCCCTGCATGGAACCGCAGTGACATTTGACAAAGCAATTAGGAAAAGGATGCTCGTGATCAGCTGCCTTCGCCCTGTTACCAAACAGTCAATGCTCAGTTCATGATTCCAGCAGATGTTCGTGCTTTACAAACTTAGTGGGAACTTAAGGTCTTACTTTTTCTGTCCTTCCTGTATGACAGAAAACTGAGTCTAAACAGAGAAACCAGTCAATTATGAGAGCAGTATTAACCCATCCTGCGCTATCTGCTACACAAATCAGAGAATAAACTCTGCCCAACAAAGTTATTTCTGCAAACCCACAGCTAATTTGAAACCTTCTGGTTTGAACGCTCAGCAAACTGAAGAAAAACCAGCTTGAGCATAGAACTCTACCGTGGCCGTTTACTTCTCAACATCACTCACTGCCCTTTCTGGTTAATACTCTGCTGAAGAACTCCTGCTTATGAAACACAGATATACAGCACACAAAGACAGAAAGCACCATTTTAAGGAGGCGGAGACAAACCCTGACAGGAGAAGCACACTTGAATTCCCCCAGGCCTCATCTCTGCTTCTGCTCCGTTTCCAGACTTGGCCCTCCAGTCCTTGCATGACTGTGGACTTTCCCACACCACTGGACTAAAAATCAAAACTAATCCTTCTCACAGAAAGATGACTTTCTGCATGTGCACTTCTGCAAGAAAGGGAAGTAGCATAGACTTTCAAATTAAAAAAAAAAGAAGGACACAGCCTCCCCACAACCAGTTTAAACTGCTTGTAAAATGAGGGACTAATTCTGCTTCAGACTCTGCACTTTCATTGCATTCACTAAATTACAGTAGTTAAAATAGTTAACAACTGATTTGGCTAAAGGCATCTTCAATTATTCAGGAATGCAACCTGATGGAGCAGTTGTGAGGGCATCAGGGCACACAGCTCCTGGGCAAACTCCTCCTGACCCTGACATCAGTCACTGGACTTAAGGAGTAGGTGTGCTGCCCTCACTATAGAAACCCACCTGTGTTTACAGATACATCAGAGATCAGCTGCAGAAACAGGACCCAGATATCAGCCAAAGGTTCAAGTCTGCCAGAGAGGAAGAAGAGGACAAGGAGGCATGGGAAGATGAGGCTGCCATTACAGACTGAAAAGATTCTGCTGGAAACCTTGGATCAATTTCATCAAGCACTAAAAGCTCACTCAACCTGGAAAAATCCAGAAGAAACATTGTACTGACTCATCAGAAGATATCCAGTAGACTCTAGTACTACATATACCACAGACAAGGAAAAAAAAAAAAAAGCTCTTTTAAGTCAAAGATTTGAGTCTTATCTTGCATTTACTAATGCTCAAATCATTTACCATGATAAAACTGTGATCATACCTTTAACTTGCCTATTCAACCCACCTTATCCTATCATAGCCACCTAAGTAAGATATGCCACTGTAAGAACCTCAGCGTTCCTATCCTGCAGCAGCCAGTACAGAGGTGCTCTCTGCTTCAGGGCAAGAGTTTCAACAAGGAAAATTTCCAAAGGTCAGCAGTTTAGGCTTTTTTTTTTTTTTGCCAATTAGGGCAAATACAGCTGTTACTCACAGAACTGTAAGGGCTGGAGAAGGGATCTCTGGAGTTCACAGAGTCCCACTCCCTGCTAAAGCAGTTCCCTACAGCAGGTGGCACAGGTAGGTGTCCAGACAGGTCTTGAATATCTCCAGAGAGAGGGACTTCCCAACCACTCTGAGCAGCCTCTTCCAGTGCTCTGTCATTATGACAGTAAATGTTTTTCCTTTATATGGAACTTCCTGTGTTCCGGTTTCTGCCTGCAGCCCTTGTTCTATTGCTGCACACCACCAAAAAGAAGGTTCATCCCCACTGACTTGAATAAATGCAAGAAAATGGTTAAAACTGTAGCCACCTATCCAACAGTAAAGCACAAGCTAAAATAAATTCCTATAAACTTAGCGATGGGATTGATCAAAAAATAAAAAGTCATTCTTTCCATGAGAAGTTGCAGAAAAAAACCCACTCTCATCCTACAGCTGGGGAACTTCCCTAGACTCAATTTTTTCAATTAGCATTTCCAACTAACAGCTATATAATCATTAACTAAGCCAGTATGTTTTACACTGTGACTTGACTGTTAACGTACCTGAGCGCTGTCTTATCTCAGTTAAAATCCAGGTTGAATAAGAAGGGGAAGGTGCCATTTATGCTGCTACTTCTGAACATTTTAAAGAAACATGTTTTCCTTAAACTAGTTCTGACTCTTAAGTCCAAGACATAAAACCTAATTCATAAGCAATGCATACTAAAGGTGGTAATCTGTTGCCCTTTACTTGCGATGCACCAAAATATCAGAAAATAATAAATATTTATGAAAGGAAGAAAACAAAGAAAGAACAAAAACCCACCATATTCTTACCTTACTATGAAGGTATGTAAAAATTAATGTGTAGGTAAGGTATGCCTTCCTTCTCTCTATATACAGAATTTTAAAACGCTTATGATTTCACTGCATTACCCACCTTTTCAATAATGCATATCCATCTTAAATATGCATTTTTGGTACGAGTAGAGGTGAAGAAGAAAAGGACTTGTTTACATTATTTGCTAGGTAGAAACAAGTCTGGCAGCTTCTCTTAAAGTTAATGGGCTGTAACAGAAACTATAAGGGGAAATACACACACACACGACTGTAGCTGTTGCAAACCAACTACTTCATCTTAGTTATAATTAATTTCCAGCAGCAAAAGATACAAAGGGTTACATATGTATTCTTTAATGCACAAGATCTGTATTAATATCGTGTCTGTTTTTAATTTATTGTTATCTTCTATAAAAGAATAATTGTACTGCCTTCTAACATGTAGCTCTTGAGCTTTAAATCACTGACCATAACTAATAAGCAGTGTAATAGCATGAGTATCTTAACTAAAACCACAGACTGCAATTTTGTTGATTGTAAATCATCATCATTTTTAATGCAAAAGCAACAGCAAATTTCTGTAATTACTGGGTGCATTTTGAATCACTTTTATGATTACTGCTCTATACCCATTAGAAATCCAAAACACTGAACTGCAAAGGGCATAAAACTGGAATTACGATACAGTGCAAGCTATAATTGAAAGCCATAAATTTCTGCACTGGTGTCCAAAATTATTTTGTTGCCAAGAAGTGAAGCCCTGCCGAATTGACTTTAAAAACATTTACCTTAACAGAGTGTTGGTTGCAGTGACAACAGTAGTTAATTTCAGAGTACTTTAAAGTAAAAAAAAAAAAAAAAATGTTGAGGATCACAACAAATTTTAGGAGTGCCACTCTGTGATATTAAAAAAAAAGAGATGAAGCCAGCAGTAGTATATGTGCATTTATTGTCTTTATTTAGTCATAAACAGAATATTAGCTTCCAAAAGTATTAGTTCTCTAGGAAGGGAAATCAGAAATTAAATCACACAACGGGAAATATTTTTTTAGGGTAATAGCTTTAATGTTTCTAGGTCCATGAAAGCAGCCTTCAAAAATAAGAATAAGAGAAACTTAAATGCCTGCAGAAAGGAGGTATCAGAATATTCATAGACTTGGGCAGCCCAATTTACAAGAGGAAACTGGAAGAGCCTTCTTGTTTCAGGACACAGAGCAAAGAAATAGAAGAGATGACCGCTCTTATAATACTGGTTCATCTGGGATATTTCTCAAAAGGGAACTACTATTTGCATTCAAATAATCTCTACCTCTGAAGATGTATGCATGTTGGAGACTCAATATAAGAAGGGCAGCACTGTTCTGTTCTTTTTGGTTTTTCACTGTAGCTTACTTACACTAAAAGGCATCACTATTAAAAAAAAAGTAATAAATCATTAATAAGCGTGGGTTGGAAAGCAGAAGACAGCACCAATTTTAAAAAAGGAGAAGTTGAGACCTTAATGAGGTTTTCTATCAGGAAGAAATAGGCAAATTTCTTAGATAGATTCTTCCAGGGCTACAGACTGATGTCATTGTCTGCTTCCACTGGTCACCAAAGTTTGTTTTAACATAGGCAATTTTTCTTTGTTAGTCTGGTTTGTTTCTCCCAAATTAAAGACAACTTCTACCAGACACTGCAAAACCAGTAAGAGACAATTTGCAGATCCATCCTGTGGAACCTCCAGAGAGAAAAGCTGAACAGAAGAAAGTAGAAAGCATACTTTTTTCCAACTTCTTTACATACACTGCTTCAGGATGAGGCTACAACATCATACTTACGATTACCACAGTCACAGCTGAAGAACTACTGTTTAAACTACAAAAATCATTTTCCTGGTATATAGTTTCCTCTTAATTACTTCCCAGATTTCCAAAATCTCCAGGCCAGAAGCAACCATGTAAAATTTTCTACCTTAAAAGGAATATATTGAACTGTTTGCTTTCAGGAACAGTAGGTTGAAAAAGGGTTACTTCAGCATTATTTAACAATGTTTCCACCTTTTTTAGAAATAAAATGTTCAAGGCACCTAACTTCACACAGTTACGTGTAGACATGTGTGCTTGAGTAATTGGGTGTCGTCTCCAAGATGATACAGCTCGCCCACTTAGCATTAAGATCAGCACTTGTGAATCAAAAGACATTCACTCCATTATAATGATAATGCAAACAACACTTAAAGACATTAAATGAATTCCCACTGCATTAACAGGAAAATCTGCCAATTATGCAAGTGGGTGATAAGAAGCACATCACTACAGAGGGAAAGTCACAGGACAACAGATACTTTTCCTGATCTCTTCCTTCCATTACTAAGGCTTGGAGAAATGCAAGCGTCACCTAGCTCTGGTTTTCTCTTGCCTGTGCATTTAAACTCTCCAAAGCATTTCAAGAACCGGTATCCTTTCAACAGGACATCCCTCCCCAGTTTATTACAGAAGCTACATTTCAGAATGCAATGCATACAACAACTGAGAACTTGTTTTATGGTCATGGAATGATTAATTTTTGTCAGGCCAAATGCTTCAGGTATGATAGTCAAGTGCACACTTCTGCCCTTTGCAACACTACAGTGCACAAATGTTCAGAACATGTGGCCACTATGCAATTAATAGAGAGAGAGTAATTCTTCAGAAAGAATTTTATCTGAGGTTTCATTTCTGAACTGCTGTTGATAGTAGAAGAGATTTACAAAAATTCCACTACCACATAAGGGACGAGATAGGTAGATTTAAAAAAGGATGGAAGTCCTAGGGATTAGAAGCATGACTGAATTTCCAGCAAAATAGCATAGCAGCAAGATGCACAACTAAGACAGAAGAAGAAAATAGCATTTTGCTATGCAGAATGAAAGTTGTGTACACCCTATAATTCTATTCTTGCATCAGTCACTTACTTCCTCATACTTGTACAGCAGGCCACGCTGGAGCCTTTGACACTGACATAACCACATAAAATAGAGCAAAAGAATCAACTCTGAGGTCTTGATGCAAGAAAAACTGCAGAAGATAAGTAGTTTTTTGGAAGAAGCCAATCCACTGTGTCATAGAGAATGAAATCTTTGCAAAAGACTGACTGAATAAAAGCATTAGTCCTACCCCTTGTGACCCTAAGTTGGGTCAGTGTGCCTGCAGGGATACACAGAACAGACATTTATTTTTACATGACATGCCCACTAGGGAAAGAGTTTTATGTAGTTTACACTTGAGTCAGACTAACACAGAATAAAAACGTGTCTGAAGGTTTAGAAATTTAATCCTGGTTCATGCGTGACCAAGGCACACAGCTGTTTTCTTCAGCTGTGTCTTGAACTATAGGATGGATACCATGCAGTATTAATATGCATCAGATCAGACTTGGCCATACTCAAAGTACACAAAGCACTCCCCAGGAAGGGATTTATGTAGGTGTCTCAAGGTTTATCCTTTGCAGACCTCACTTTTACACGTGCACATTCATGTAGTGCCAATGGACCTATACTCCTCAGGCACCACAGAATCATGGACTGGCTTGGGCTGGAAGGGACCCCAAGGACCATCAAGTTCCAACTCCCCCCCACCACAGGCTGCTAGATCAAGTGCTAGATCAGGACAGCACAGAATTATTCTCAACTCCTACTTCTAGTAGTAAACCAGCAGCAGTGGCTGAAACACAGTAGACGTGTCTGTGCCCTGTGGACCTTATACTCATAGGCACAAACAGAGGAGTTCACCTACAGGTTAGATAGAGTTATGGTCACAACTAGTGGCATGGAGTGGAGGGGAGGGAATGCTGGAGTACACTCAAGGAGATGTGCTGCTGTGTCAAGAAAGCATGCTGTCCTGCTTTAACAGCCATGAAGAGCGGTGACTAACTTCATGCAGAAAGACAACAGAAGATAAAACAAACCTCTGTTTGTTGAAACAAAACTATTACATCATAAGGAGAAAATCTTACTGGTCCCCCCCCACACATAAAAATGCTTTTGTTTCCACAAATCAAGAGGTGACAGAATGATGGACAACACAGATTTATGAAAAGCTAATTATGCCAAATCAACCCAACCTCCTTCTGTATCATACAAGGAAACTCCAAGCTTAAAAGAAATAACTAGATGCCCCTAGTCTTGATTTCAGAAAGCCTTCTGATCCCATTTCACTAGCCATTCATACTAACAAGCTAGGAAAGAATGGTCAAATGCAAATAACTAGCACAAAATATTTGCAAAACTCTACCTACAGAATATGTAAGACAAAAATGTGAAGAGTTATAATGAGAAGTCTCGCAGGGGACTGCTGTCAGCACAGTGATCATTTTCAGTACCAACAAGGATGGTAAAAATGAAAATATTTTTATATCAGTGGAACACATGCAACCAGTTGGAGCATTAATGCACAGGAAGCTGGCCTTTGAATTCATAATGAACCCGTTCTTGAAGCGGAGGGAGACTGATCATACAAGGACATTATTCAGCAGGCACATCACAGCAAAAGTACAACAGGGTATGGGTCATTACATACACAAACAACGGCTAGCTCTCCCTCCTAAAGGACTCAAGGATTGTTGTAAACCCAAGGCAGGAGCCAACAATGTAAGTGTTACAAAAAGGGTTACAGCCACAAAGGGATAACCAATGCTCTGCCATACACCAGCAAGGCCTCAGACCTCTTCACACCAGTGAGTGACAGAATACTAGAAGGGCCATTTGCAGGCCCTCCAAAAAAAAAAAAAAAAAGATACTAAGAAACAATTTTAACAGTAAGGGCATCTTAGCACATAGAGGATTAATAATATTACAGGGGTTCCATTACTTAAAGTTAGGAAACAGCTTGTCAAGCTTATGTCTGAGGAAAACACTCCTAGTTCACTACTCGGAGGCTTAAATCTATTTGACAAGTATTTCAACCACAAAAATTACTGAGGGTTGGTATGACCAATTAGCCAAACATCAGAAGGACATCTAACTCCCTGTGTAGATACTGTACCATATGAGCAAAACCTCAATAAAATAAAACAGAACAACAAACTATAGAAACCTCAGTTTAGCCAAACCTTAGGCGGATGGAAAGGGGACACATTGAAAACTACTGCACCAATTTCACTACTTTCCGTTTTTCAGAGATAGATGCTTCTGGTTCAGTTCCACATAGCACTACTACATTGTGCAGAGAAAAAAATTAAGCTTACATAAAGCTGCAGGAATCTTTCAAACATGTTCTTCAGCTGCAAACTGTCTAAGCAACATCCAAAGCTGGGATTTAAACATAAACCTATTTAAAAAAAACAACAAAACTTTTATCTTCCAATTTCTTGAATTTAAAAGATCCTGACAGTATTTGGAAACCTGAAGTCTAAGTATTCTTTATGTACAGTTTTGGGGAAGACAAAAAAAAACCACCACAAGAACACCAACATCCTCACAGTTATTTGCATACACTTTTGGGGCCTATTCATCCATTTCCAGTCTGACAAAGGTGGCTACATAGGCACAAGCAATGGGCTTATAGGTCTAAGAACTCAGGTGCTTATCATGAGAGAGCAGAAACCAGCTATTGTGAGGGAAATGTAAAGGAGCATGTTGGCAGCCAGCCAGCAACTCCTTCAATCACACTACTATAAATGATAACAAGTAAAAAATATTAGTTACAATGTCTTAAATTTCTACCTTTAGGCACAACAGAACATGTAAGTAAGACAAATCCCCCCATATCACCCAAGTCAGAGAGTTATCTCCACCTTTGGGTAAATAGCTCCAAAATAACATTATATAAACTCTCAGTATGAAGACATTTTTCTCAACTTCTCTGCTCTTACGATTTCTTTACTATAGCTTTTATCTTCTTACCAAGTTCAGCTCCTACCTGGCAGTTCCAGCCCAGTAAGGTAACAATAATCAATACATAGGATTATTCTTCTTATATGGGCTGAACAGCCCTTTTGAGAGAAATACCCTGAATCACGAAATAAATAATCACAGCATAATTATCAACTTCTTTCATTTCCTTCATTCTAAATATTTCCATATACCTAAAAGCATCTTAAACATTGACTTTTTATTCTTTTGTTTCTGGGTGGAAAAAAAGGGAAATGATTCAGAATCTCACTGTACTGTTTGATAGGCTATGGCTTATTTCATTTCACACATCTCCAGACCAGAAGAAGGGGGAAAGAAGAGCATGGAAAAAAAAAAAAAAAAAGGTGCAGATCAATTTAACCTAATGTGGTTGCAGCTAGTTAAAGTACATTTAAAGAACTACTTCCATCAAGGTTAGACAAAGTCCAGAAAGCCAGCAACCATAGTGATTATTTTTCTTGTATTACTTTGAAAGCAGAATTACAGATTCGGGGGGGGGGGGAGGCAGGAGGAAACAACAAAAAACCACTTCCCTTTGTTTCCAACAAAAATCAATAGCTGAAGTTCCACGAACTCTCAAGGTATCAGAGCCTACATACCCAGCAGAACTTAAGGTAGAGATGCTTTTGCTTTTCAAAACTCCACTGCAGAGAAGGCAAAGTGTAGGTTAGACAAGAAACATCAGTGCTGATGTCTGTTTAGAAAGCACTATCAAAACTTCTAAACTCAAACATCCCCTGATGAGCTGTGCTTCACTGAAGCATGCCTACCTACATTTAGTGGCTGCCATATTTACTTATACCAGTCATTAATCAAACATCCTGTAGCAACAGTGATTAAGCACATGGCCATCAAACAAAAGGCAAAATACGGAATGCTGGAAGTTCTTCAAATGAAGAAATTTCTCTGACAGCTATAACTGAGATTTAAATATTCACTAGAGTTCATCTTTTTTCTTTAATGCTGGTTAATGTGAGCAGCATTGCAGTGAAACAGTGACACCAAAACTAAGGCTTATTTATCACCTAAAGGTTAAAAAACGGACAGAAGTAACAAGTAACACATTAAAGAGCGTTTAACATAGATTGTATGCCTTTGAATCCATACAAACCATAAATATTGCTGTTTACTTATTATTCATCATCTCTGTGATATAGGCAGTTAATTGAATGGTAGTTGTTTATCACTATCTGAAATAGCCTACAGAAAAGTACTTGAAATTAATCACTTCTCAAGGCAAACACACACTAAAATAAATAAAAGCTAGTCAAGAGCAATGCCCTTTGCAGTGAAGACTTTCCTCTTTTCTCAGCAGGATCCAGAGAAAAAAGAACAACAAATATATATATATATATATTTTTTTTTTAAATAAAAGCTTTTACTACTAAAGAGCCAAGTTAAGTACTGGGAGGAACCACATAAAGGAGTAAACATCAGTGAAAACACCTGAATCACTCAAAGTCTCTTCAAAATACCAGCTCCAGAACTTCAGAACAGAACTTAAACGCCCCATGTAATTTGAAGGAAAAAACTCTACCGCTTCAATTAAAAATAACGTATCCTGAAAGTCTAAAATTAGAAACTTATGGATTGAAACGTATCAAGTATATAAAGTCTACATACAAGTACTGCCTCATAAAGTAGCAGGGAAAAGGATAATCATGGAGTTAGAACATGCTAATTAAAGGAATGAAGTTGCTGCTATCCAATTGTACAGCAAGTTCACATCAGAGAAAGAAATCCTTCTGTAGCAAATGTGACAAGAAAGACAAGGAAGAAGAAAAAGCTCTTTTTAAAAAGATGGTGCTCAATTCCTTAGCAGATAAAAAGAAGTACATTCAATACAAAGGAATGTCTGCCTTACTTTCCAAATTCAAGTCAATGCTATTAACTATCACATCAGTTTCACCCACTTAAAAGTCTATAAAGCAACTAACTCCCCTCAACAAATTCAGGCTTCTGTCAAAAACATGACACCCAGAAAGGACGAACTGCAATAGCTTATTTCCTGTTACACATCCAAGGAATTGATTTAATGAATCCCACACTTATGTAAGCAGCTCTTTTTAATATTTTTACACATAGAATATAAGTTCTTTTTCAAGCAGGCTTCCAAAATCATGATGAAACTGTCCCTCAGGGCAACAACTAAACCCTTTACAACTTCCCTTATAGGTGAAGTAATACCACTACTTAAAGCTCGCAAGAAAACCACCCAATTTTGTGAGAAACATTTAAAAAAAAAAAAAAAAAAAAAGCTTAGTACCAACACTACCACATACTTGCTAAAGCACCAGTACTAGCTCCCTTCCACAAGAGACTCAAGCTTCCTCTAAGGATAAATTCTTTCTACTTCTACTGCCAGAAGCTTTTCCAACCACATACATTTACTTACAGCAGCTGGTATTGTAGATGATGTAAACTCCACTGGAAAAATACCCTAAACTGATCAAATCTTCCCCAAGGTGCTACTCACCCTTAAAAGCACCATAAATGAGCAGAGGCCGCCAGCATGGGTGTGCCCAGCAGCAGGCCACGCTCAGCTGATGGCCCTTAGCAGTTAAAGCAGTTCCCATCATTCCACTACACTGCACTCACATGCCTTTCTACCAAAAAGAATAAAATCTTTTTCCCAGAGAACCACTGCATCAGAACTCAAAGAAATTCTTCACTCACAGAGTTGAGGCACACGTTGCCCAGAGAAGCTGTGGGTCTCTGGTTCTCCAGGCTGGGTTGGCTTGGCAGCCTGATGTGGTGAATGGAAGCTCTACACAAAGCAGAGAGGTTGGAACAGAGTGGGCTTTAATGTCCCTTTCAATGCAAACCCATCTGTGATTCTACCACAGAAAGAGTAAATAGTATATCTTAACATCACTTCAAATGCTGACTTGTTAGACAACAAATATGAGGAATTAAGATAATCTTTCTGGAAATTGTAAACAACCATTAATGAGGATGAATAGCGAAAGGACAAGGGGGGATGGTTTTAAATTAAGACAGAGGAGGTTTAGGTTAGATATTAGGAGGAAGCTTTTCACTCAGAGGGTGGTGATGCACTGGAACAGGTTGCCTAAGGAGGTTGTGGATGCCCCATCCCTGGAGGCATTCAAGGCCAGACTGGATGTGGCTCTGGGCAGCCTGGTCTGGTGGTTGGCGACCCTGCACATAGCAGGGGGTTGAAGCTCAATGAGCATTGTGGTCCTTTTCAACCCAGGCTATTCTATGATTCTGTGATCTCCTCCCTGTATGTAATTTTTAGACCCAGAAAGAAAGCAGCTAGTTGTATTCTCCATCTATTCCACAAGATATAAAGCATTATTTTTTACCACGGTGTAAATATCAAGCGTATGTGAAAATCTCCCCTCTGGAATATTCTCTTGGCAAAGCGTTGTTTAGAAGTCATCATAGGAAAAGCTTAATAACTTCTTTCAAAACAAAATAATGCGGGTGAGATGAAGGAAACATTTTTTCCCAGCTCTCTTAGTAAACTCTCAGTCAAATTTCCTTTAACACTGGTTCTCCCCTTTTTTGATTGTTAACATCTTTACACAGCAAAATGAATGGAACTTCTCTTTCTTCCAACTCAGGATATTCAATGATGCTCTTTTAATAATTTCCACAGTTCTCTTTGTTAAATCTTGAGTTTATTCAGGACAATGTTTTAAAATGACAACTGCTTGTTGAAATAAGAGTGAATGTAGAATCAGAGCAGAAGTAGGCACTTATTCTTATCTCAGGTTGAGATTTTCAGCCAGCATGTGAAGATCTAACAGGTCTTCTCAACAGCAAACTTGATTCTTGATGACTCCTGATATATCCTGATACTTCCCATTCCTCAGCTATAGAAAAAGCCTCTGCTGAACTAATAATAGCTGGATAATTTAGGGCAGGCATGCCCAACCCATGGCCCAGCACAGCTCATAATGCTCCCCGTGCCCCATGCCGTCATGGCAGAGGCTCTGCCCTGTGGAGCAGCCCGGCCCAACCCCAGGCACACAACTGTCACTAATGCCATCTGGACTGAAACCAGAGCAAGGGGAGGGCACAGTGCAGTTCCAGCTCAATTTATGGCAAATAAGTTCATGCATTTTGATAAGCTGGCTAAACACAGTCCTGTGAATAGAGAAAAATATGTAGCTGTGCTTCCAACTCTGATAAAGGAATTTGAGAATAGGTTCCAAGATTGCAAAAAAAAATCATAGATTTTTTTTCTTTACTTGCAGCTCCATTTTCAGTCGACGTAAGTACCTTACCTGTGAATTTTCAGATGGAATGTACTGAGCTGCAATCAATACATCTCTTTACCAGACTTTTATAAGGTCTCTCTTACCAGAGAGAAATACCCCTTGCTTCACAGTCACGCCTTATTCGTGTCGTCGCTTTTTGGCAGTACACACATTCGTGAACTATTATTTTCAAGGATGAAGTACAGGAGGAGTAAAATTTCATCAAAAATCTCTACTGAAAACATTGAGAGCTCACTAAGAACTGCCATCAAACTACACTAGTGTGTTAGTTTCACAAAAACAGAGTCACATATCCAACTAATTTTATGGTTTTGTTGCTCTTTTTTTACATATCTTAATAAAAAACATTAAACATTTCATTACTTTATATATTTTAACAATATGTAACATGGTAATATATATAGTATTATTAATGCCTGATGAACATTTATGGAGACTAAACAGTGGATGTGAGCACTGTGAGGGGGGTGGTTCATTTCAGTAGTGGTGACAGTAACAGTGGGTCACCTCCCCTGATGCACACTGTTATGTGAGCAGCACGCAGACTCTTATTCATTGCTGGTGAAAATGCACAACTAATGGTGGTGACTGTGTTGAAAACAGAGTGTTCTGTAGCTGAGAATTTCCTCTATCAAATGGTGTTATTGTGCTCTTCGTATCTGTTGTCATTTCCATGGAAATAATTAGGAGGCATTACTTTCAGGGCAACCTTCATAGATGTGGCCTCTAGCCAATTCCTCTTCACTCAGTGTGGCCCAGGCAAGCTAAAAAGTTGGATACCCAAGATTTAGGGGAAAACCTTAACTATGAGATACACAGAACAGCAGAAGTGCACGTGTATAAAATTTCCCAATACAGTACAACATGAGCAGTTATTAGTAGAATGGATTTAAACAAAATTGGAAGAGAAACATTTTGGCAACCACTTAATCAGACAGGAATTAAGAGATGCTACAGTTAAGTGAGGTTAACATAGTTACACGATAAGCACTCAAAAACTATGCCAACAATTTCTTCAACATTTATTTGTGTAAACTCATAACTTTTGGTGAGACTTTTTTAGCGATGCATTCTGCCTTGCTTCAAATAGGTCAAGTCAGTCTCATACCTATTTTCTAAAGCTGTAGCACTACTCCTTTTCCAAGATCTCTGAGAACTCTCCCAAGTGGGAGAAAAGCTTTCTTCTCATCAGAGCACAAGGGAGACAAAGGGAGGATCCCAATTACAGGCAGCAGAAGAGTGAGATAGAATAAACTCATGCAGAGCTTGGGATGGGATAGATAACCGATACAGATCTTGGCATGAGATGGGATCAAGTCAGAAGGACAAAGCATTGTTTCAGGCTGTACAAAAAGGTATCACTGCCTCAGTTTTCTCTTTCCATTAAAACAGATCATGGGTAACACTCCCCAGCTTTATTGAGTGAACCTAGACTGGGGTGAAAAAGGTTAGGGAGACCTAGGCAAGAGATGTACACTCTTGGGGCTGAAAATACATTGCTCTTAAGGAAGAAGATGGTGTGCCTTGAGGCAGATTTAGAGGAGATGATTTAACAGAAGTCAGAAAGTGGCTAGCTATGGGACAGTCTGAGGGCTACTAGACAGCCAGGATGGGAAATGCGGAGCCCAAAGGATGAGAGCTTGATAGTGCAGAAGAGTCACTCCTGGCAAACACCTCTATCAAAAACCAAGGGCACTGATGCAGAATTGTCACCCACTTCTAGATTTTTATTTTTTGTTGCTCTATGGAGTATTGATTTATTGAGATCATGGCCATTTAGTCAACCTTGGGAAAAAAACTGCTTAAGCTGTATCCTGGATGGAAAGACAAGATTTTTTTTCAGGCAATTTTTTTTCCTGAACCACACCAAAATTATGAGATGTTTTTTGAGGCACAGACATCAAAACAAGACTTAATTTCTCCATAATGTTCCCACTGATGTCATATGCATCATGATAACACCACATCCTTACCTTGAGGGTGTGGGTGCTCAGGACAATTGTAGTTCATCTGGAGAAAAAAAGAAACTTGTGGAAGACTTACATTTGTGTGCAGTTATAAGTTTTGTTTGATATACACCATTTATTCCTAATTTATAGCTATCGACAGGACAATTGTAAACAATTGGTTACTTGATTGCAACCAAAATCCATGAACGTGGATTTCAGATATTATTTACCAAACATTTATTCCTGTGCAAAACTGTCAGATCTATATTCATAAGTCAGCCTTGCCGCTGTTCAAGCTGCTAATGGTGATATTCAAAGCTCTGAAACGTTTCAGTTTCTTTTTGAGTGCTACTGCTATATTTTCTACCATCATCTCCTGTTCTACGGTTCTTACCCATCACAATTACAGCTGGTAAAGGCAAGCTTGTTAGCTGATTCAGATTTGAACACTTCAAGCCAAGCTCGGCATCAAATGAAATCCCTGGCAAAACCCCCACTGACTTCACTGGGAATGAAACCAAATGGAGGAGCAAGACTCCGTCAAGAGGCATGTATCACCACAATTCACATACTGCTGAGCTCGTGAGAACAAGGACAAGGCGTTATTTGAAGGCAGTTACAGTTGTGTTTCATTTGACAAACCGCTTCTCTTTTGCTTTGCTTTGACGCTTGTTACTCTCTGCAAGTGGCAAAGCTAGCAGACTCAATGACTCCATGCAGACAGCTGTGTGCCAGCCTGGCTGCAGCCTGGCAGCGTTGGTGAAGGTTCAGCAATTCTGCACTTCCTGCTGTAGAGCTGCTCCCAAAATAACGCAGCGCTGCTAAACATAGCGCCACATGTACTTTTAAGAAATGACAAATCCTGCAGCGCTTACAAGCAACCACGTTTGTCAAGATAAGCACATCAACATGAGATGTCATGTTAGGCTAGACAAAGAGATTGAACTAGATAGCTTTGTCAAACACAAAGCAAAGTGTCTTATTCAAAGTGACAAAGCAAGAAATGTAAAAGTTCCACCAACCAACACAGCCTGTCCTGCCCTGCTTTGGGAGAATCTCAAGACAGGAAGTGACCTCCTGTAACTGATGCAATAACTTCTCTGCTAACCTGCACTAACATTACTCCTGTCACTTCAGACCACGCTACAGCATTTTACACAGGTTCTGTAGTACCTGTGGGTAAGCTTCTGGTCATACATATGGATTTATACACCTCAGTGGGTAAGGACTGTTCATAACAACATATGCACACAAGGTATAATTAACAGGCAAAATTAACAGTGTAACTAATTGTCATTATATCCAAGCTACTGTTCATTCTGATATTGCTTTTCTTACTTACACATAGGGGAGTTTACAATTAACGTTAACATACAGGCAAAGACCCTGCAGTAGTTGGTCCCAGCACTTCACCTGTCTACAATTTGTCATATGACTTAAGCAAAACTCTTCAACTTTCCTTCAGTGAGGGAAATTCTTCCATCTAAAATGAGGGACGTTGCTGTCCTATATGTATGGCATATGTGGCATGGTGGTATTGGCTATAAACAGAACGACCAGAATTAAAAACACAGCTCACGAGATGACTTTGTGAGATTTCTTTTTCCTTTGGCATTCCATAAACACGGTTGTGTAACAGCATGGGCTCAGTCACCCTACATATGGAGAAGACAGAAGCTCTGGGGGCGGCATCAACAAAAATCTTTTTCTTAAAAAGTGTTTTCTCCTCAGAAAGGCTCACAACCACCAAACTTAGATAAAACAAGACAATTATATGGATATTCAGGAGTGAAACTTGGGGTTTGACTTTTGCCCCACTGGTGGTGCCCCTGTTGATGTGCAGCACACACACGCACATGCATGCACACTGGCAGGCATTCCTCTTTTGCCAGGGAATATTAGTTTAGCTTCTCCTTCAAATATAAAGCCATACGGAGGCTGGCTGAAGGTGTTGCTGGCTGCAGGGGAAGGCAGCTCTTCCACTCAGCTCAGGACCACTAACGCCCCTTCTCCCCTATCCAGCCCACACCCCAACCTGACCCATGAAAATGCACTGGAGGGCTGAACACACTATAAAAGGAGAGAAAATTATGCAAAGCTGATAGGGGCTTCTCTCAGGACTCCACCTTTAATACACCCTAATGGGACCTTCCTCCCCTCAAAAGTGAAACATAATGAATCCCAGGAAAATTTGCATTCAACATTTTCAGAGGAGATTGAATACACGTTAAAATATTCAGGAACAATTCAAATGCAAACACAGCAGAGTGCTGCGTTACTCATATTCTGCAACAATTTGCCTTAATGCTCTGTTAGGGAGAAGTCCCTTTCTGGTTTGTTTTTTCTGAGTTTAATAAATCAGGACTTTTTGAAACAACTGCCCAATATATGAGGTGCCATATTTTCTTTAAAAACAACAACAGCGGTACGAAATCAAAGGCAAATTCATTGCTTTCTAATATAAAATACCTTTTCACTCCCTGAATATCGCCTGTAGCTTTGCTAATTTATTGCCATGAAAATATTGTTACTACTTAATGCACTAGTACTTTTGTCAATAGGCAGCTTTCCCCAAGGCATATTTGAGAACGCTCTGCTAATCAGGGTTGATGCAGTTATTTCAAAGCAGCCAGGTCTTTAGAAAAAGGTTCATGTTTAATTCCAGTATGGGTGAGCACTGCCATTTCTTCAAAGCACAATATTTTTAATTCACTGAATTCATTTCTGTAGCTATCTTAAATCACTAACTAAATTACCCAGCCACAGACTCAGTTTGAATCAGCGTGTGACAAAGCAGTACTGCTGGCATCTTCACCTCGTAGCATATAACTTATGCGAGATATTCCTCATTTTGTAATGGTGAGGATTAAACAAAGATTTAATCAGAAACACAAATCTGTGCTATACCATCAGCATGGAACTTAAAAATGTATACAGTTGGGCTTTTAATGAGATAACTCACTTGGATCTGACTTCTTACTTTTCTACATCTGCTTTAGCTCTTGAGATTATGACCTCAAATGCAGCTGAATTTCCAGTGCATGTTTTCCAGGCGTGCTGATAATCACAAACAGCACAGTGAGTGACAATGAAGTCACACGCCCATGCGCACATTGCACCATGGTTTTATTCTCTCTAATAAATATGGAAATCTACATCAGTATAACTATATTGAAGCTAAGCAAATCATTTTAATTGGCGTGGGACCTTTTAATGAATGTATATTTTCAGTCATTTTTAATATATTTGCAATTCTCTGCAGATTAAAATTGAATAAAATTCTTCAAGAACGGGTCAGGCCATTTATTTCAATTAGAAATAGTAATGAAATTCCAGTAAACTATTAAATGTCACTTAATCTGTATTCAAGACAAATAGAATACTTAATTTCTCTTGACGTGTTCCACAACGAGGTATCCTCCTTGCCTTTATATTGACTAAAGAGGCGCTCCTCCGCTTTCCAAACACCACAATGACATTTAGTGACATTATTCCTGCTCGAAACCAGCACAGACAATCTGTTTTGCAACCAGCCCACCAAGGTAAGAGTGTCTGCATGGGGGTGAAGGCTCTACTACCTTTGCTCCAGCTGGCTCAGTTCAGTGCTGAGCTCTCCTTTGTTCAGCTTAATGGGAAACTCGAGGGTTTCCTTTTTTTTTTTTTCCTATTCTCCCATCAGACCCACCCAGAAAATGTCTACATGTCAAAAGAACACTAACAGTATTCCTACACCAGGCATAATTAAAGACAGAATTATAACACCCAAGGAGAAAGCGTTTTGGGATGACACAGATGTTTCATTTGACTCAGGGAGGTACTGTGGGTTGTTGTGTGAAGGGCATCAGAGCCCTTTTCTTACATTCATGAAGCTTCTAAGCCGATCAGAGACAGCAGGCTTGAAACTGAAACAGAAGGCTTGGAGTATTAAGGAACATTACCAACCTCGAACAAAAATCCAGCCTCAGTGGAATTCATCTCTGTAGCAACTCCACTCCTCAGTTTATATTCGCAAAATATAGAAGACTCAATTTGAGGAAGTGAGGTCTTGTTATAGTTCTCATGGAAATAATCAAGATGGCTTGCGATAATTCTCCGTGTCTGAAGTCACCCACACACATGGCTTGAATTCAAAGTCTGCACATCTTTAAGAGATTTATATTATGCTGTGCTAAGTAGGTGTTACTCATTTCTTCTGGGTGTGATCAGGCTAAGTCAAACTAAAGTTTACCTTGCCAATGCTTTCCTATCCCTCACACTCTGTGGTTTTCATCTGAAAATACAGCGACAACACCAAAAGGATGCTTTCAACATCTCAGCATCCACACCTAAAACTCACTTTTGGTCTTCTGATGAACACGCAAAAGGTTTCAAATAAGACAGAGGATCAGCAGCACTTCCAGTTCTCAGGGACATTTTCAGTTAAAACTCCGAAATTGTCTGAGAACTGCATAACCGAATGCAGTGAGCATTCTTCAGGAAACAAGTAACACGCATCTACATATATATGCAACCATTAACATACATATACACATAAGCATGCATCTCTTTGTTCTGTTCCAGTCATAAACATCAGAAGGCTGTACGTCCACATAAGCCATGAGAGAAAGGAGAAGGCTGGTTAGCTGTGCAGTGGCACAAATGTAAATCCATCTTCAAAAGTCTGACGTCTGGTGCCCTACTCCACAATATCCACATGACCATCTCTAGACAGATGTGTCCTTTAGCAAATACATACAAAGAACTTCAGATAAACCTCAAGATGATTCTTAATCCTATGCAGAGGAGAATCTACTTTCTTCTGACGTGCAGAACTCTGTACAGTGCATATTCTATATAAAAATATAGAACAGAGGTCGATGAAATTATAGCCACAATCTTCTAAAGGATTTTTTTTAGAAAAAGAGATGGCTACAATACAGTGCTTTCCCAAATGAAAGAATAAAACATTTCATTTTTCTTGTTCTGCACATGAATAATGCACAGTGACGTGATCTTTTGGTATTCCCTTTAAGCCGTTTTCAAGATGGATTGCTACAGTGGGTGGCATTCACAATAACACATGTTGAGCAACACACATTCAGATCTTGCCAGCTTTATGGTTTCTTACAACATGCTACAATGTGAAGTGATTCACACCAAGAAGATGGAGAAAGTTTTCCTATTACTGCAAATAAAAATGACATTTATATGCATTCACCATCCAAAAAAAAATATATATATACTGACATTGCAAGGTGAACTAAAACAAGGAAATTAGGCTTAGTTCCTCCTTCTACTACAAAATGTTCCATTTAGATTTAAAAAGCATTTTAGTGTTAAAGCTGAGTGACAATTTCTGTGTAAGATGAGCTTGCCCTGATAGTTAACCTGCACTACTATCAGAGCCATCAAATTAAAACAAGGTGAGCTAAAGAAGAAAGCAATGCCTAAGATTTTAATTTCCTAGATGCCATACACTGGCATCTCTGGAATTTTGTAATTCCTATAGAGAAGATAGAAAGTAGTGAAGACAGGTAGAGGATCCCCCTGGTAAGAAGGAATTGGTGACTGTGAGCACACAAAGTTGAAAGGAAGAAGTGAAGCATAGTTCCAAAGGTAAGTGATGAGCTGTGGCTTCATTAATAAGCAAGAACTTTCACAGAAGTTTGTTTGTGTAAGACAGGTAATGGCAATTTCAGACAGACGTCAGTCCAAACAAGTATCACTTCAAAGGGAAAAAAAACCTCTCTTTTAAATGACACAGGAAGTTTCCGAAGATGCTGTACTCAGACTTCATACACGCATTCAAAAATGTTTTTATTAGTCTTGACCGCTGTCCTATCAGATTGGATTCACTGTTTCTGACAATGCCATCAGCCAGATGTTTCAGGAAAAGGCAAACACAAATATCTCAGACCAGTTGGCTGCACTGCACTTGAGAAGCGACCATTGGCCCTCTATCACCAAGCCCATAAAAATACAAGTCCTGAGAGCCTTATTATGCTGTAAGTCTCATTATGCGCACCTCTACATTGTTAACCAAGTCGGATTTCACTCATTATTCTCACATCCAGGTCCCCTGCTGCTGGTATTCATTCTCAATTTTAATTTCTCGCAATCATAATCGTCTCCAGAAACCTGGACCTGCAGACCTCTCCATCACTTTGCTTCCATACTTTCTAATCCGAGGTTAAAAGTACCCACAATTTCAAGGTCAACCAAAGAGGCAGACTTCAAACCATCAAAGAGAATACAGGCAGCTTGAGTCAGGAAACAACTTGCTAAAACACTTCATTCTGAGCTCTGAAGCAAACATACATCATAACACCCTGTTTTCTTTCACAAATCACTTTCTCATTCATGGCATCGCCTGTTTAATTTTACGGTTATATACCTTCCAGACCACGCTATTATTACATTTTAAACTTTTCAGATGTAAGAACAAGATGAATATTGGGGTTTCATCAAACTGGGACGTAGTCTTTAGAGACCTTCACTTTCTGCCTTTCAGCAGAACACGTCCTCGACATAGACCAACTCGCACCCGGAGCAGCTGACAAATGGCTCTGACATTCAGCAGTCACTACCACCCTTCAGTCAATAAATACAGGACGAGGAGTTGTTCCACTGCCCACACTACTGCTTCCTTCAAGAGCCACTTCGCCAACAGGAACCGACATGACAGCACTACCTTTATCAAAACACAGGAGACACTATCACTCACCAACACAATGGAAAACTTGCAGAGGGAAAAACCAAAAACATCCAGAAGCTTATCCTGTCAGTCCCTGCCTTCACGCCCCAGACCAGACTGGACGTAAAGAACCGATTTAAAGCAATAAATAAGAGGCGAAGCACACGGGCCCAGCTGAAGTGGTGGCTGTGGAGTATCTCACCCACCACGGCCCCGCTCCTCTGCACATGAGGCTGGCACTAAGTTTGGGCCGTGCTTCACCTCAAAAACACCCCGACCCCGATGTGTGCCGCTCCGCACTCTGGTGCCGCGCTGGTGGAGATGCCCAGAGCAGCAGGTCTCCAGACGCCACCACCGCCCCTCAAGAGCCCCTTACCTTGTTGGAGTAGGGGGGCTTGCTCAGGTTGATGCCGTCGCGGACCAGCTTGTCCCGGATCATGATCTTCAGCTTCAGCCTGGGGTAGACCACCGGGCCCCCGCGGCCAGGCCGGTGCCGGGGGGCCGCCCCGTCCTGCCCCGGCGGGCGGCGGGGCCCCTTGGCGGGAGGCGCGGGCGGCGGCTCCAGGGTGAAGTAGAGCCCCGCCGCCCGCTCGTCCGCCTCCCGCAGCCGCCGCACGGCCTCGTGGATGCGGCGGCGGTGCTGGGGCACGGCCACGCCGATGGCATCCAGGTCCGGGTCGCCGATCTGCTTGCAGACCTCCAGGTCGTCGTAGCCATTGTCGACAAAGGACTCGGCGTACTGGGGGAGCTGCAGGGTTTTCAGCCACTCGTACACTATGTTGGTGCACATGCTGCCTCCAAAAGAAGGACGAGTGCAACTTTCAGCACCGAAGCCAGCCTCCCTCTTGCCTCTCCTCACCGAAGGGAGTAAAAACGCGAACCAGAAACTGCGACGCGAGTCGAAGGACTCAGAATTAAGGTCAAGAAATCAACATCCACCGGGGGAAAATAAAAAAAATAAAACAAAAATCTTAAAGCTGATCGGCAGGGCACTGCAAGCACCGCTCTGCGAAGCCCTGGCGCTTATTCCTCCTCCTCTCCTCCTGCCACCAAGTACCGCCGTTGCTTTCCTGCCACCGGAGACGGGCGGCTCGGGCGAGGGAGAAGCCAAGTGCAAGGGTGCATCCCCCAAATCCCAAGTCGCTGCCGCACCACATCCACTCACTTTCAGTGGAAGTAATTCGCAGCCGCCGTCTTTTCTTCCCCCTCTTCTTTTCGGCGTTAGTTTCTGTTCCCGCTCCCGTCTCGCCCTCCTGCGCTCCGCCGCACGCCGGACCCGCTTACCCGCTGCCGCTGCCTCGCCGCACGCTCTCGCCGGGGGAACCCCGAGTCGGATCGCGCACCCTCCCCGGCAGCGCAGGGGTGCCGGCTGCGCTGCCCTCCTCTCCGGGCTCTCTCCTGTCAGCACACGGCGGCTGTCGCTTCCCTTTCAAACGGGTCCTTTCGGATTAGGAAGAAAAAAGAAGGGGGGGGAGGAAAAAGATAAGGAGGAATCGCTCTCACTTTCCCGAGTTACTTTCCCGCTGCCTTCCACCCCCGGGATGCCGGGGAGAGGCGCTCCGCCCGCAGCCTGCCCCTCAGCCCCGCTCCCGGCGCTGCCCTGCTCCGGCCCCCGCGGCGGGGCGCGCGCAACTTTCCCCGCTCCCCTCATCGGTGGCCGCGGGGCGCTGCGGGCATCCTCCTGCAACGGCGGCGGCACCGGGCTGCTCGCGGCAGGTCGCCGCCCGCCCCCTCCTCCCGCACGGCGGCGGAGCTCCCCCCGCTCCCCGACCTCCCGTACCCCTCGGGCGCCCGCCTCGCCGCCAGCCGCTTTCCTCCGGCTCTTCCCGGCGCTCCGGTGCGGTGCCGCCCCGCTGCCGGCCCCTGCCCCGCGCTCTCCCCGCCGCCCTTCCAACTTTCCCGCTGCTGCCGGCGGGTGCCTGTCACACTGCTCCCTCGGCACAGGCACGGCCCTCGGGGGCGGCCGTGCCGGGACCGGGGCAGGGCGGGGGCCGCCCGCGCTCGCCCGCCGCCCGGCTCGCCGCGTACCCCCCGGAGCCAGAGGCCGGGTGAGCGCTGGGGCGGCCGCGGGACCGCACGGCCGGCAGCGGCACCGAGTCCCGTCGCGGCCGAAGGCGGATTGCGGAGCGTTTGGCGCGGGCTCTGCGAGGAGCCGCGGGAGGCGCTGCCCCCGCTTTGCCGACCCGGGGCTGCCCGCGGCCGGCGGAGGCGCCGCACGGCCCCACCACGCTCCGCCCGCAATGCCGGGCTCGCAGCGCCCCCGCCAGGCCGCCGCGAGAAGTGCGACCTGCCGCCCGCTCCCGGCCCTGCACCCCCGGCCCGCCCCGGGCGAGGCGCAGTCCCGCCGCCAGGCGAACTTAGGGCAGGCCGCGATCTGTCGTCTTACTAAAAGCACCTGGAGATCCTGCAGCACGAGCGCGAAGGGTAGAGAGGGATATAGGGGACGTGCGGCTGGCCCTCCCCGTCCTGGCCTTGTCAGGCCGTGTCCACTGACGCTGACACGTGCAGGGACCATGGCTGGAGGCCAGCAGTCATGGCACCCATCCCGCCTCTCCACACCACAGGTGCCAGAGGGACATACTCACTGTTGTCATCTGGGAAGCTTTATTTGTTACATATTTCCTGGAGGGCCTGTGCAGCAGGTGGGCCCACACCTGTGCTCTGGTGTTCATAGCAGCTCACCGCGGATTTATTCAGCTCGGCAGCACTCTCAGGCTAGGCGTTACATTGCACGGTGTCCTGAGAAAGTTAGATACTTACAAGTAGTAAAAATGCAGCCTCTGGGTATAAAGTATATGGATTCGTGCTTTCATATGCTAAAAGGCAAGAAAGAGAGGAACAGCATTTTATTCCTTTTAAAACCTCCTTCCATAAGTCTTCTCATTCAGTATCTCATTTTCTTTCCAGGCCACACAGTATTTCAAACCCTCTTCTCAGCCCAGAGCTGAAGATTGAAGCAGCAATTATCTTCTTTTCACAGACCCTGCCAAACTGGCAGGGTCAGAGAAGTTAGCAGGAAGGTTGTGAAGACAGGAGCTGGAAACGGTGGTGTGGGAGGAAAATATGAAAACTGACTGCTACTGCCCCTATTCATTAGCCTTATTGACAGTGCATAGCGAATTATACTGCTTTTGCATGGATTTTAGAAGGGTTTTGGAAGACGTTTAAGGTATTGCAAATGTTGTGCTTCATCTGTGGCTTGGTAAACCATGTGTCTCTGTCTGTAACAAGATCCTGAGCTCCTCTCAGAGCCTGTGTACACCTGCAGGGCTGGAGAGATCAGCCCCAGGTTACAGTGTTAACGGGAAGTCTCTGGTTGTGTTTGGCATTGACTTTGATTTCACAAAATGAGTTTCCCTCGTATTAAATGCAGCAGAGCTTCAGGGGAAAAAAAAAAAAAAAAAAAAAAAAGTAAAAAAAAATTGTTATGTCCAATCAAACACCTAGGGAACAAAAAATCAGTCTTCCTTATATCAGTCCCTGGGAACACTTTGGGCCAAGTCCTCATGAAGACTGACCTGAAGCTTTGTTGGGTCATTAAAAGGGACTTCCATCCCCCAAGGATTGGCAGCGGGGTCAACGTTGTACAGAATTTTGGTTGATGTCCTCAGTGGCAAAGGGGGAGGGCGTCCTCAGCAAGTTCCCAGGCAGTACCAAGCATTGAACTACAGTGTTGATCCAGCTGAAAGCTGAGAGTGTGCTGACTAATTTACGGCCCCACTTGACATTTGTATCATACATATAGAAGTATAGATCAATTGGGTGGTAACACATTTAACAATATTTATTCTAATATTTGCAGATTAATTTCAGTAGTGAATGTAGATGCTGTATTCCAGCTTACATGTAGCTTTTAGTTTCTCTCTGCAGTATACTATTTATATTTGTGCTATATACACAGACTAATCAATACGTTTATATATTACAGGATGAGAGGATCTTTCCCTCAATACATAGGTTTTCCTAACATACACTGGAGTTAGGTTGATCCTAAAGAAAGAGCTGAAGCACAAGCACTTTCCAAATAAAAGGAGCACAGACTACTGTAGGAGTGAGATAAAGCAAGCACAGGTAAATCTGCCTTAAAGTTCCAGGATAAACAGCAGGAAGGAACTAGCACTGCACATCCTGGCTTCTTTCCTTAGGTGTCATACCCAGCTCTCACCATGCAAACACCCTTCTCTGGGCTATGAAATGGTCTACGGTATCTACCTTCCAATGGATGAAGTGAGAGGATGAACCTCCCAGAGAAGATCTCATCCACGTTGTCCTGGGAGAGATGCTCAGCAAGTCAGATTTTCTTATCTGCTATGAGCAGGTGAGAACAGGGCACTCCTCCCACTTCTCCTACTTTGCCATTCAAATAAAGGCCTCTGCTCTCCGAGCAAAGTTAATCAAGCCACAATCTGACTGGAATTTATTAGAAATGTGTGGGCCGTGGAATATGTGACACAATGAGTTTAACTTCTGTAGCGCCCCATATGACTGGATCGTCTCCAGCATTTCCAAACTCAGTCTTAACTTTGTTTTTCAAATTCAGTAGAGAGTAAAGGTGGGAATATACATTACAAGTCACGCTGATCATACAGGATTACAGTGTTGCAGACAGTATCTACATAAACACATATGGGGGGTGGGGAGGTCCAGAAATGTTTACTATGATGTTGCTAGGTGAATTTTTCTGATGTATCTAGGTACTGGAGGGTGGGGAGCAGATTTTTGCTTTTCAGGGTAAGTTTGTAATCACTTCCAGCAAAATGGATAGAAGACATTTTGGACTTGTACTCAGAAGAATCAAGTCCAGATGAGATACACAGCAGGAAAATACTACTCTTCCCAATGATGGCTTTTTTTTTTTTCCCTGCATTTTTGCAGGCCCACTATGAGGAAAAAAAAATGAGATTCCTCACAGGTTTCAGCATGTCAGATTGTATTGTTCATGTAATATAACATAAACTCAATCAATACTGCAAACAGTGATACATCCCAGCTATTATAGTTTTGCTTAGCAAATGTAAAGGGTATTTTAACCCAATCATTGTTTTAGGTACCCTTTAAACAGAGGACACCTCGTATTCATTCAGTGTGTATGTATTCGTGTAATAAATGAAAATGGTTTCACCCTTGAGCATCTGTTCTGAAGTGTATGCTATTAAAATATATACTTAGCTAATGGATTACATTAGCAGATAGATAACAATATTTGGTTGATTTTGCAAAGCCATCGTCAACCATTTTCTATGCCATGAGATGTTGTATATAGTCCTTTTGCTTGAAGGCCACAAAGATGATGAGGGGTCTGGAGCATGGGGAGGGGCTGAGAGACCTGGGGGCTGTTCAGCCTGGAGAAGGCTGAGGAGGGATCTTATCAGTGCTCATAAATATCTAATGTGTGGGAGTCAAGCAGATGGGGCCATGCTTTTTTCAGCAATACCCAGAGACAGAACAAGGGACAATAGGCACAAACTGGAACATAAGAAGTTCCATAGGAACCATGAGGAAAAACTTTTTTACTGTAAATGTGACAGAGCACTGGAACAAGCTGCCCAAATTGGTCATGGAGTCTCCTTCTTGGGAGATGCTCAAAACCCATCTGGATGCTTTCCTGTGTAACCTGCTGTAGGGAACCTGCTTTAGCAGGGGGTTGGAGTAGGTCACCTCCAGAGGTCCCTTCCAACTCCTATGATTCTGTGATTCTGTGAAATAAGAATGCAGCTGAATGCTAGCATGCAGCTAGCTACAAATATCCTCAGAAATCCTTAGATGTATTTATTTTTTCAGTATCTTTATCAACCCTTACTCCATTTTTTGACACATCAAAGAAGCAGTGTGAGCCCTTGCTCTGGATAGCCAAGTACTCCTTAGTGTTTTGAACCACAGACTGATGTATTTGATGGTTGAACCAGAGCTAGACACAAACACAAGTATTTTGAAGAATAATATCCATACAGATGAATTGGAAGAATTTGTCTGCAAAGAATAAAATTTAGTTCAGATATTTGTGAAGTTGTTCATCTCCAAAAGTAAGCTCAGCTTCACATACAGCACAAGGGAATAGCACATGATTGTGTTGCAATGAATAATGCATCAAGCGTGAGCTAATACTTCTGTAATTTTCTAAAACAACAGAAGCAAATTCTCAAATACTTTTCCAAGGTTTCCACTAGGGCAGAAGGTGAATAATTCACTACAATGAATGGAACTAACCGCTCATATACAAAGGTAAATATTTGCAGAATTGGGCTATTAGTTAAAGTAAATAGAGCTCTTTATACTTCTGTGTGAAATGTTGCAATTAATTGATGGTATTTGGAGTACATTGACAGAAAGTCCAGAGGAGTGTAATGGTGAAAGTTTGGAAATTCTCTGTGACTTTCTCTGAAGTGTTAATCTTGAAGAACGTATAGCAAAAAAAACCTCTTTGTTCAAAGGAAGAATTGCTCATGCAAATTCTGCAAAGAAATAAGCTTAAGTATAAATGATAGGAATTCAAAACTTAGTGTATCTCCCATCAGCTCTCACGAACTGTACTAACTTATGAATAGTACTGACTGCTAAGTATTCTGAAGATTGAATTGTCCTCATAAAAAAAAATTAAGAAATCAGATCACCGTTATTTTAAGTGCCATTTTGAGGAAGGATGGAACTTTAGGATTAGAAGAGACGCCTGGAAGTCATACCCTGCTGAGAGCAGGACTAGCTTCAAAGCCAGATCAGGTTGCAGATGGGTTTGCCCGGCTGACTTCTGAAATCTGCAGGGACGGAGATTCCCCAGTCTCTCTCTGGGCAGTCTCTCCCAGCACTGACCCACTTTTACCAGGAAGAATTTTGTTGTCCTTTCTGGTCTAAGTAACTGTGACCTTTGTCTCGTGTCCTTTTGCTGAACACCGCTAAGAAGGGCTCGGCTCTACCTTCTCTATAGCTTTCCCCTAAGGTACTGAAAGTCTGCAGTTTGGTTCCCTTTGCCCTCTCATGTCTAGCCTAAGCTTCCTCTCTTGTATTTTGTCAGTAGACAAATGTTAAAAAAGATGCTGTTTGTGAGTTACGAAGATGTATTTAAGCAAAAGCTATATCGCAGAGGAAACAAATAGAAAAAAGAGACTGATGAAAACACTGCAATGAGGAATTTCATGTGAAATCTAAATGTAAAAAATGTATTGTTCAAGGAAACAGCTGCATCAGTACTTCACATAAATAAAGCAATATTTTAATTTTAAAGGACTCTTTAAATATATAAAGCCATAACCTCCTGCTATAAGCCTCTAATATACTTGTGATATCCACCTTTGTAGTAATTTAATGCTCACTGAGTCGATGTGACTGGAAAAAAAGAGAATCTATCTGAATGAAGCATTCCTGGTTTTTTCAGTCATGAAAAGAAAGTTATTTTGTGTTTGAAATCGCATTTGAAACCAAGCAGCTACTTTGTTTACTGTTGTGCTCTTGTCTCTTCTCCCATAAAGATATGAAGGCATTAATTTAAGATCAGGGCTATGATAACTAGATCACTTTCTGAATGCAATAGAGAAGCAAATTTAGTAGGGATGGGAATAAATATCTAAATCAAGGCTGTTTTCCTCAGACCAAGTTCTGTAACCAGAATTAAATCTAAACATTTAGCTTCTTTTTCCTCTTTCTCCCACAGAGCAGCCCATCCTCTAGTAACCAGTAAGTCTCTAACATGTTTTTTGCATGCCACTTTCAACAGAGTTAAAACCAGTCTGCACAAATAAGAGCTTCCTGACCTTTCATGGAAACGTCTCTAAAACAACAAAAAAACCTTTATCTCTAGAAATCTATTGTGACTGCAATTTTTGCTGTTTTCCCAATGAAACGGTTCACTACAATAATTCAGAGTGAGTTTGTCTTTACAAACTTTCAACAGTGACCAATGTTCATTGCTGTTGGCCCTGAGGTAGGAAGCAAGGCTGATGTGAATTTTACATTTACCTGAAATGTTTTACTCCACGCTGAATGGTGTTTAAATTAAGTACTTACTATAAGTAAATGGAAAAAGAAATGCTACATTATTACAAATAGTAGTGTTCCTACTACTGCTTATGTTGTGGCAGTCCCTGGAAACATCATCTGAACACCAGCACAGTAGATAAAAACTTAATGAATATAAACATCCTCACAACTTGCAATATAGCACTTCCACGTGACACAGCCTTGGAATTGTAATGAGCAAAAAGCTGAAAGCTTTGGTTTCTTGGATATTTACCGTGAGTTTCTGTCTCCTTTTCTCTACAGATGTTTGCATACTTCTCTTCATCAAGAAGAGCTCCTTCATCAGAGACTTATGCAAACCATGAAACAGTAGTTTTTGTGCAGCTTTCAAGTTGTTTGCTTGTTTTAGTTCTGTTTCTCCAATGAGAAACTGAATTTAGAGCACAATGTATATTAGACATTATTGTCTAATAAAATTGAACTCGCAGTCAGCAGAGTTATATGTCTTCCACAAAGTCATTCTGAAAACCCACAAACATCAGGCACCAGCTTTCCAGGACACAAAAGAATTCTGTGGAGAAAAAAAAAAAGGGTTGCATAAAATGAACAGAAACGGATCCATCATTTCCAACTAGCCTGTACAGTTTGCCTTAAAAATTGTTGCACAGCTGTAATTACTGTGGAGCAGGAAGTGTGTATCAGGGAGAGAGAAAACCTTCAACCCTTTGGAAATCATTCTCTTATTCACAAAGGTTCCTCCAGTGCCCTGGGGCCACAATGCAGAATTCTGACCCCAGGGGAAATTAGGAAAAACACCATACTGTTTAGTTCAGAACAGCCGAGTTTAACATGTGACTGGGGAAAAATCACGCATTCATTTTACAGAGCTCTCAGAAAAGCTGCTATCTGACAGCCAGCTCCTAGTTTCTCCTATGTTTGCTTTTACTCTGCCTCTCTTCAGAGGTATGTAGGCAAATTTTCAGATTTATAAGATTAGGAAGAAGATGGATAAAAAATCATGAGTGTTTCAGAATTACTCAAAGCTACAACTCTCTAAGTACATAAGTGCTAAAAGTGTGTTCTTCAGTTCCCTTCACTTATGTGCATAGTTGATGGTAGACACTAGCTATTTTCATTATCTGCTGACATATGCTCAGTTGCTTTGGCCATATGCTCTTTCTCTGCCTTCTCCATTCATCCATCCTTCTTCCAAGCCTAGTATCCCTACCCATTTCCTGCAGCTCTGTCTGCCTCATGGGCTACATCTTCCATCATCTCCTATATCTACAGTTCTTCCACTTTGTCTTTGTGACTTCTCTGCTGAATGGTTGTTTGTTAACACTCTTCAGTTACAGTTATTTTCTTCTTTTCTCACTGTGTTCAGCTCTTATTCCTTCCCCCCTCCAACAGAAATAGACAAGCTGAAAAATTTCCTTGCACTGTTTACCCAGTTCTTATGCTGACTTTTTTGCTTAGGCACCTGCTACCTGGACTGCTTACTGAACTAGAAAGACTTCTCATCTGATTCAGCACAGCCACTGCTATGTGTGATCCTGTGTGTGAAGGGTGAAAGCGCTATTCCATCTTTCCCTTTTTATCTCAGGCTCAGCTGCTGTAGATGGATGGCATCAACACACAGAGCTTCCTGAATAGCACTTGAGATGCAAGACATGAAAGCTGGAGCCACGCAAGGTAGATGTCATCAAGAGTAAAGCAGAATTCTGTTTCTTGAGGCTTATTCAAAGCAAAGTACCTCATGTAGGAAGAAGTCAAGTTGTTATTAGGTGGCTATCAGGTCCCCGGAGCCAAGCTGTGCTGCAATTACAGTCATGGTTTCTCCACTTACAGGCCTGAGCCCAACTTGTCAGCAGGACCTCTAGGCATCGGAACACATGAAGAGGACAAGGAAGATGAGGAGGAATGTTTGGATGTCAAAGGGTATAACATGAGCTGAGTAAGTCAGACCCTCTGAGGTGCCTCAGGTATTGGCTCCTGCCTTTGAATGAAGGAGCCCCAATAGTGCTGAGATTCTGAAGAGGCTCCATCTGGGAATCAGAAAGCTCCTGCTGTGCCAGTTCAAATCAGAGATGGTAAAAAAAGTGTTTGGATTTATGCAAAAGCTCCTCTTCAAATAATCAATGTTTGAAAGGATCAAACATTTCCTTGAATTCCCCTCAGACAGTCACATTCTGGATGAGTAATGAGAAATTAATCATCCTGTCAGAGTAAACGCCATGAGACCTTTTAGTCATGCTCGCCCCTTCCTCCGTAATAGATTTTTGTCATTCATTCAGATAAGTCTCCCTGAAGGCAGCCCCACGTCCCAGTCCTGCCTTTTGATGGGGTCTCTTTTCCAGCTGAGCCCCTCCCCAGCCCCCTGGCTTGTCAGACATCCATCAGGCATTGCAGGGGCCCATCCCACCATGCCCACCTCACCTCTGCTGCCTGCACCCCACAGCACTGTGCTTTTGCTCTGCAAAGTCAGGTTGATCCTGGTCTTCCTGCAGCTGATACCTTGCATCTTCCTGACAGAAGCAGCTGAAGTTGGTGCATCTAGAGGGGAGTTTAGTTGTTTAGCTATATAAATACAAGATTAGCAGAATATTGCAAGATCAGGGAATTAACAAACGAATGTTCTCACAATCATGAATTCATTTACATCAGGCATATTTCTGCTGCAGTTGATCTAACAGTCTAATTAAAAATGCAAAGAAGAAAAAGGAAGAAGCAATATGTGTTTACTGTCCTTCTGAACGGTTTTTCCTTGTTTATGAAGAATCGTGCCAGATAAAAGAACCCTGAGTTTTTTCAGTTTTTCTGATACAAAATCAGGACGGAGTTTTATCTCCAAGGAACACATCCAGTGTTATATCTTTGATGTACTATACTTAAGTTTGTTTTTGCACAAGCAGCAGCTCAGCAGAATGCTAATCTATGCATTATTGTTTCTTCATTTCTCTATATCATGCATGTAATATCCACGCTTACAAACACTTCAATTTGAGTGAATTCTCATCCATCTTTCATTATCAGCTTATTTGGAGGTGAATTTGGGAAGACTGCTGAGGGGCACAGACCTTCGTTGCAGAGACACAGACAGATCTGAAAGGTTAACAGATTAACCCCTGAACCTTTGATGGGCTAACACAGGAGAAAGGAGAGTTACAAAAGAAAGAACTTTTGAATTCAAAAAATACAATATGGGCAGAGTGCTGCTAGTTGTTAATCTTGGAAGTGTTGATAGCGGGATAGGAGAAATATTTTTTCCCTTCCAATCTTCTGTAAGCTTTCATATCACACCCACTTCATTGGAACATGCACATTGGGAGTGGACTGTTATGTTTGTATATAAATTTGTACTTGAAAAGGGCCACATTCTTCAGCTATGTCACAACATCTTACCAGATCAAATTTTTGGAGTCTGGGTAGTTATCTGTGCATTGATTCATAAATTAAGAACAAGAGCCACACAAAGCAGCAGACAGCGAGGACATTGACTTGAATGGCTGAGAGACCAGGACATAGAAACATGCCAGGAGGCACACCCATCTTTTCACCTAACTGCAGCCTTTGGGTTTCAGCCTTGCTAATGATTCAAGACAGGTTAAATCGCGTTCTCAACAAGTTGAAGACTAATTTGGAATGAAGATCAAAGGTTTGATCTAAATCTAATATTAAGAAAATAATGATGTATTAGTTTAATTTGGATTAGGCAAATAGTAGGGCAATTCCTGTTTCATTCAGAATCAATTAAAGAGTTGAATAGAGGTTTAATGTATCTTTATCTCTGACCATTCATAAAATCAGCATTGGTTCAGACTGGTCAGATGAAGTATAAGAATTATTCCATGGAGATGTGCATCTACTGTAATAGTAGATCTTTGGAAATGGCATTTTTTGAAGTCAAGTGAGAGCAAGATAGATGCTAAAGATCAATTTTTGTGAACCAGAAGAAACACAAAGGCGGGGGATGGGGATATCAATGATATGAAAGAAAACTATACATCTCTGTGGTCTGCCTGGAAGTTCAACCTTAACACACATGAATGTAATTCTTTACAAATAATGAATTTAATAAATATATATTTTAATGAAATTTTGAAGGTGATTTTTGCAATGCTAGTGCATAAACTTTGGCTATGTTAGAAGCCGTTACTGAAATTCTGGATGATACCAGATTAGAACCCTATCTTGCTCCTAATTGCAGTGTAAAACACTGATGGCTATTTATAGATACTAGGCTGAAGAAGTTAGGAGCTTCAGATCTGTAAAGAGTAATGATGGAATGCCACATGGTCTTCATTTTGCCTCGGTCCAAAGTATAAATAGAAAACAGCGTCTTTTCCACTGGAAACCAAAAGCTGCTCTTTTAATATTGGCTGATGTGACATATTCTCCAATATGCTCTGCAGTTCCCCTGCTAAGACATTGCAGTGGTTATCGGTGAAATAGGTGTTTTTTTCTGAAGTGCTAATTCTGATCACAGCTTAAAAAGTTTACTCTGTTAAAATATCACAACTGCTTGTGAGACATGGATTTCTGTTTGTTTGTTTTATATTCTAAAATAACAATAAAAAATAACTTACTGCTTTATTTACTTACCTTCTCTTCAAGGTGTGATGTCTGAAAACTTGGGGAATTGCACCTGCATTGTAAATATTCCCTGAGAGGTGGCAGCAATATAAGCAGTACCTGTCTATGTGCATTCAGTTTAATTGTATTAAAGGATGGCTATAGCCAGGTCTTATTACAAAAAAAAAAGAAAAAAGAAAAAAAAAAGAAAGAAATCAACAACAACAACAAAAGCAAACAAAGAAGTAAAAAACAACAGTACATTGAAAGGGAATATTTACTATAATTTTGGAGATATTGATTTCATGAGAGGGAGTGGCAAAGCTTCCAGATTTCTTCAAATTTTATTCCTAGAAAGAACTGAAAGTAAGAAGACTTGCAGCAATCTTTCTTGATAGCAGCGCAGCATAACAATGATAATAACGAGTACAAACTTCAGTGGCAATGTTGTTTTCAGTCTTTCTTATTCCCATAAGAAACAACCACAGATACCTCTACCAATTAATATTCAGCTATGCTAATGGATCAAAGGAGGTGACTGAGATGTGTAGCATTCTGAAAATCACGGAAATCAATTGATATAAGCTTTAGAAATTTGATTGTATTTTGCTTCCAATAATTTTTCTTCCTCCATCAAAAGTTCTATTTTTCCAGTTTTTAAAGTGGGAATCTGACAGTTCAGTTAATTTATTTTCCTCACTAATTTGCAAAACTTGCTCTTGCAAACAAAGCTGCTTGGCCCAATGTCGTCAGCAAATTATCTCAAGTACATCTTGAGCAGTTCTGCATATTTCAGCACAAATTTTCTTTGAGAAGATGACTTACGCAGAGCAATCTGCAAGAAGAGACTTCTTCTGAGAGCTGTTCTTGAACAGGCACTTAAATATCTCTTGAAATAGAGACAGACTTTTAGCCTGATAGAAGTTCCTTTCAAAATGGTGCTAGAGGATTGTTACTGAGAGCAGGAGGTGGAGAGGTAATGTACACCTGGGAAACATTGCTGCATGTCACAGCTCTGGAGTATTTTGAGAAGGATTTGGTTGCTCGTTTGAGCAGATCTTTTTCTCCAACAATTCCAGAGATAACTCTGTTTTCAAATACTTTCACATCAAGTATTTCTCTCTGTTTAGCCATTTTTTCAACAGTCACACAGCTACATATAGCATTACCAGAGAACACAGCTGATTGTTATTTGTGGTTTTGACAAGTTGAGGAGTAATTACACAAGGAATTTAAATCATTCTTAAGTGATCTCCATAATATTCTTCACTTCTGTAGCAACCAATAGGTTTTAAATCCAGAGTATTCTGAAATCACAAACAGTACCTGATGTTTGAAGGCACTTAATTTCATTTTCATGACAGACGGCCGTTTTAGTGGAGGGGTAGCTGAGAGTGGATAGTGGGCTGTTGTTTTTGTTGTGGTAGTTAGTGGGTTTTTTGGGGGGAGGAGCTTAGAAATAAAGTTGGGATTTTCACATAATCACTTATTTAGCAAAACTGGAGTTCTAGGTAAAGGATGCTTTATCCAGCATCCACTGGGCATCCAGTTCATCATCAGATCTACTGAGGGCTTTAAAGAAGTATGACACATCTGATAGAACCTGATAGCCAAATTCCTCCTATCTCACCTGAACAAGGAGAATTTCATCAGTCATTGCCACCCTGCCCAAACTGGAAGAAGAGACACAAGACCTAAGATATATGATTAGTTTAATTTGGTCTGCTGTATCTGTTTGGACTTCATATGTTCTTTTCTGCTTTCAAATGGCAAGAGGATCGGATGGATACATTGGTGGTGTGCTGCCACTATAGTCAGTGTACCTCAAACTCAGCATGGAGTTTAGAGAGTCCTCCTCCCCAAAAAACTGAGTTAAATACCAAGTAATCAGAAGAGTTTGTCAGCCCAGTGGTAGCGTATCCAGAGATATTGAAACACTTAATAAACAGATAAATTGAACATTTGCGTCCTATTGTTATATTTATTAGAAAAATTTAGATATTATAAGATTAGCAATTGTTTCTGCACTTCATTGACTCCTTTTGGAATGCCAGAATAAGCACCCAGAGATCCAAAAAAGCTGCAGGAGTGGAGCTCTGTGGACACTTGATCCTGCCTATTGCCATGGAAGGCTACACAAAACCAAGGCTTCCCCCTTCAGCTCTCCTCCTGTGGGTGCTCAGCATAAGCATCGTTGTTTCTGGGAAAGTATAGAAACAGACATTACTGCTCCCCTGCCTTCCTGCTACCACAGACAGCGCAAAAGCCCTCTGAGAAGCAAGGACTTGTCATGCCTTCATTCATCAATAATGACAAGGAAATCCTGACTCCCATTAAAGAACCTTTTTTATATTCTCGCTGGGCTGTAACACGCATTTCAACTGTTCATTTGTGTTAACGTTGCAAGATAGGGTGTAACCTGGAGACTAACTAATTAAATGCTCTTTGATTTTGAGTGAAGTGTTTGGTGCAGTTTAGACAACAGAGTCTAATTAGCGCTGGATGTTTAATGGAACTCAAGACCCATGAAAAGCAAAAGGTGCTGAGATAAAGTCAGCAAGAGAGATGCGAAGATAAATGAGAGTAAAATAAACAAAGTAAAATAACCCTTTACTGTTTTAGAAAAATCATTCCCTCAGAACAATCCTATGTTAATTATGGAAAATTGATAAAATCTCAACAACTCAAATGTCCAGCTACCCAAGAGAATATAATGGAAAGCTATCCAAAACACATGATGTCAGCATGCAACAGATTAAGGAGTCTCACACTATCTCAGTGAATTTAATTTCTTCCAGGCAAAAAATTTCCCTCGGTATTTTTACAAAGGAATAAATACTCAGTTTGAGGTGCTTTGTGTATTACGATTCACAGCATCTCAGCAGGAAATCAAGTGTTTGCATTAGCAGCACCTTTTTCTGACAGTAAATGCAGCCAGTTTATGGTTTTCCTTGCTGAGAAAAACGCATACCCAACTTTCTACCTGTATGCAGTTAAGTCTATAAAGTAAAAAAAGAAATTATCTCAGATGGGTCTACAGTGCAGTTTGTAAACAATAAACTCTTACTCAATGCATGTGTCCCCTCTAAGAGGGGATTCAGCTGAATTATTTGGGAATAACAAAGTCTGGGTTGCCTCCCCAGCTCTGCCACTACTATCTTCTGCTGAAGACCTGGGAGCAAGTTATGCCAAAATCAACACAAAAAGCCACAGCCAATCCAATTTTTCAGTACCTCAGGTTCCCAGGCACCACAGAGATAGTAGTCATGACCTCTTTATGTGGCGAGGAGTTCATTTTTGTTTTAGTTTTTGCTTTGCTTTGCTTTGGTGGCGGAACTGTTCTCTTTTTCTCTTCTTTTAGGGCTTTTCAATGGTTTTTTTTTCAATTTATTTCTTCTGATTGGAAGAGAAATCAGCAATGAAGTTGGGAGTCTGGAAATACATTGTATGTTTACACTACCAACACTGGTCTTTGAATACAAGCAATTAAAAAAAAAAAAAAAGAATGCAGGGTAATTGTAGTACAAACACAGATGCCTTGATCCCACACCAGCAACATGTCAGTAAGTGTGGAATTCAACTCAACAATTGCTTTCTAAGAAATTGCATTTGTATGGTGATTTGCAGCATCCCTATCTGGTGCCATATAATTCCCTGTGGCTTTCCTTTGACACAAAACATAAAAAGCAGAACGAGGCATGAACTGGGCCAGACACCTGTGCACAGGGAGGCATGCTTGCTGGAAAAGGCCTCAGTAAGGTATGGCCAAGGTTGCTAGGCAGAACTGGCCCTCTATTCCCAGGAGCAAGCTGCTCCAGTTGCTGAGAAACTTGCAGCAGTGTTTCAGAGCTTAACCACACACAGACTTGTACGAAGACCACATCCCAACCCCAGTGGTCATGACCCGGGCCTCAGCTCCAATGTGTCGCAACCAGAACCTCTGACGTACCAAAGGTCACCATGCCAAAATAAGGGCAACTTTTTTTTCTGCTGCACTGTGGCTGTGTTTTCCTTCATGGGCTTCAGGTAAGGTGCTTCTTTGAGTTTGGATTGGCAACTTACACTGTTACTGTGAAAGCCAACATCAAACATTTGCTGACCTGCCTTCTCATTATCACTGTTTGAAGCAAAACCTGAGTCACAACAGCTGCAAAACAACATTTTGAAGTCACCAAGCACCATGTCCTTTGGCCATTGGTACAGAAATGACTGGCTGTTTCACAGCCCACCACAGGCAACTTTTAAAGTCCAATTTCCACGCATGTCATGTCGAGATGTGTTTTTACAGATTTATATCTGTGAAAGAGAAGAAGAAAGGTTGCTGGAATATTTTCGGAAGATTTTGTCAGTTTTAGAAAGTCAGTTTTGTTTACATCTGCACTTTGTCTACAGGCATGGAGCTTGGAATTCAGTTCAGCCCACTTCAAAGCCAGGGCATGAACGAACAGTTTACAGTCTGGACATCTGTAAGGAAATGAAAAGGTTATTAGATCACATATATGACATTGGTGCTACAGATGAGAAGTTTGGCATGCATAGAGTGTGCTTACATTTGTGTTTCAGTTTGTATCAGGAGTGTTCAGACTGAAGCAACTTGTACAGCTTACGATTTTAATTAACGTGACAGAGTTTAGAAATTGCTTGGTGGACAGCACAGCACACCCTTGAAATGAAGGAGCCTGTTTCGTTCTGGTTCATGCTGAACCAAAATAAATGCTCCAGAAATATGGGTAATGTGCTTCATCTGCTTACTGGAGTTCAGCGCAGGGGGTTAGAATATATGTAGTACTCACTTGGGTGTGGGCTGTTAGTTGGGTCTGTACCATACCACTGAATGTTTCTCTCTACAGACATCTTTCTGGTGGGCAACGCTATTATCTAATGCAGCTATAGACACAGTGGTTTTTCACTCAGACAATATATTCACTTTCTCCACTCGTCAGTCTTGGAGCTACTACCATTGCAGAGGAGAGTACCGATTCAGCAGTTACAGCAGCAGGGTTTCATACGGAATGGTACAGTACACACCATGGCACCATATGTTCCTGCCCTTCAGCGTCTTACAAATATCTATTAATTCTAGCAGGCATCAACACAGAAGCAAATGCTAATTAGGGACTTGGAGAAAGGCATGATATTAGCAGTCTAAATATTGGGGTTAATTCATGCTATGTTTAGATGTACACAAAGGAGGACAAACTGAAGGTTATTTCATATTTACATAAGAAAACTGGTTATAGAAGTTAGCCCTCTGCTTTCCCCCAGCTTGCTAAGCTAGATAGAGATTGCATGCTCAGAGCTAAATCACAAGATTTGGAAAAGAAGGTCATATTCAGTGCAATGAACCATAAATCAGTGAAGATCCTCATGTTAGGGGCTCATGAGTGGAACATTGAGCTGGAAGGAAGATACCTTCCCTCGGGAGTTTTGTGAATGAAAAAGAGCTTCATAATGTTACTGAAATATAACTAACGCATTAAGAAAAATAACTTTCCTGAAAGTGTGTATTTATGTAGTTCCAATTATTTGGGAGAATATACCAATTCTTTGTAAGTACACTAAATTTTGACTCAGATTTACTAGTCTTTTAAGTTATTCATTCATAACTGCCAAGCTTCTATGACCACAAGGAACAAGGATCTGATTTTAGGCTTAAGTGACCTTATGTGGATAAATGACAAAAAGCAGAGCAGAATTTGCTGATTTTCTTAAAGACTCTGAAGTAGAGTGACTTGATGACAGGATCTTACTGCCAGCAGGAGAGTGAAAGTTGCAGTTGGGTCTCTGCCTAGGTAAGTCTGCAGTAAATGTAAACAACGTAAGGTACAAAAACAAAGTGCAGCTTTAGGAGGTTGGGTATGCAAAATCTTTCAAAGATCCCAGGCTCCCAGCCAGAGCATTAGAATATCAACAATGACATCCTCTCTAATTTCTGTAGTTGATTAAAAGAAAACAAAATAATAATAATAATAATAAAAACACAAATGTAACTGCAAGTCTGTATTTCGAGAGGCAGTAAGAGGAAGAACGACAAGAGTGCTCAAAGTCATGGAAGTCCTAAGTGACCATATCTTATCAAAATATCTTGAGAATTTCCATCCTATGAATTGCAACCTGTCAGATCACTTTGATTGAAATATACAATGGCAAACATAATTCATTACTTGTTAACAAAAAAAAACAAACCAAGCAAACAAAAGATTAAAGAAATACCTACTGAATTTCCAGGTCTATTTGCAGAATTCAGCAGTTTTCCTTTTCTCCAGTGCTAGTGAAGTCTGTAGAGACAATACAAGAAAGTCACACCACTGGTGGCATGTCCTTGTCCATCAGCTCTCCTTTGTTTCCTGAAGTGGGTTAATACAGTCCTTTAATTTTCTGTTTTTTTCTGTAGAATCTTTGTTGATGCTAGAGGGAAAATGTTGAAGAGTTAGCTCAAGCTGAGAAGATGAGAAAAGCTGAAAACTTTAAGACTGGTTTTCATGAAAGATTAAATAAAAACAACTGGAACAACAAGACTACTGCTAGGTCTGCATTTCATCTGCTATTGACATGGATTAGTGCTGAGAATGAAGAAATTAAATGGATGAAGCTCAGAAATGTAGACAGGACCCTGGAATGCTGCTTGTGTAATGAGTTCAAATGAAACTTGAGTTAATATCTGGTGCTGTGTGTTGTTTTTGAAGTCACAGCTGCTGCTTTATGAGGAGGGAGGTGAAGAAAGAGAGAATTAAGTGTTGTTGTTTGTGCTTAACTTGCTGCAATAACACCAGAACTCTGAAATTGAATCCTAGCCCTAAATCATGGCCTTTTCACTGTCCATCTATTTATATCATTTCAAAGACTGGGAATGTCACAAGGTCACCAAATCTCAAAAGGTATACAAAAATCCCTTTAAGACCTTAAGAGAGAGAAAACACTGAGGTGTAGGTGCACCAAGTGGAGTATTCCCAAAGAATGCACCACCTCCTAACACTAAAAAGCCACATGAGACATAGCTTCAGGCCTGTTTAGTTGCTAGATAAAAAACTGAGGAATACTACCTGAACAAACAGCCACTATAACCAAAATGGACTACAGTTTCTGTTGGTTTTTGTTGTTGTTGCTCTTGTTGGTTGCTTGGTTATTTGGGGCTTTCTTTGAGTGTGCATTTTTTCTTGCTTTTCTCAATCCAGTGACTTTTTGAAGACTTTACACCTCAAATCATCTAACTGAATGACACATACAGCCTTACTGTGGCTAATTGCTGCCAGCAGCAGTTTTACTATTCACTCTAGACATCCAGGACTGATTTTCTTCCTTCTAAGTCATTTCCATTGATCCAAGGACTCTACAATCTCCTACACTAAAATTTATTGGTCTTCTGAAAGCGCAGATAATTTTCAGCAGTTTATTGACCACAGCCCTACTGTCCAGAAGAGAAGCGAATAGTCACAAAATGTCCAGAATGCATTTCATCTTCAATTTGATTCATGATCTAGCCCAAAAGAAAAGTCCAAAAACTTCAGGGAAGGTTTAGCAAATTAGATGTAGAGGTAGTTCTGTACATCATATGAAAACAAATCTAGGAGAGAGTAATGTCTGATGACCATGGAGTACAAAACAATACATATGCTTACAGTAACATATTTTTGTGTTGTGTTTTGTCTTTGGAGGAAGATACCAGCAGTTCTTGAACATTAGACAGCTCTTAAGCAATGAATGCAAAAAATTTTTTTGTGAGGATATCCTGCTCTCAGGAAGGTGAAATTCAATAGAAAGTAAGCGTTTTATATTCCTTTCTTTCTGAAAAGTCTTATTTATGGTAGAAACTAAAATGCTTAATCCCAACTAAGTCTGACTATCGTGTTTGACAAATGTCTGAAATGGAAAGAAATGGCATTATTAGATTACTTGTCCATCAAAATTCTTAAGGTATTCTTCAGCCTTCAGTCTCATGGGAGAGTTTGTTAGAAAGGAGAGTAATGCCCCTCTGACCTGACTGACAGCTGGAAATGCAGCAGCAATTTTCCTGTTGAATTCAGACTGCTGCATGATAAGCACTGTTTTAAAGTGAAATCTTGAAATACAAATGTGAATTCTTTGCATTAAATTTGGGATTACTAACCAAAGGAAACATGCTAGGCTCCACCATTTTTTTTTAATTCTATATCTCGCAACAACTCAAAGCAAAAGTTTGATCAATCTAATTTCATGAATATATTGTTATTTGTATTTGTCCAACATTTGTATAGTCCAATTGACAACAGAATTGAAATTTGTAACTGTACCCAAATGAAGCGAGTTCTCCCTTTTCTAACAGTGGGACTGGAGGAGTGCCCACATTTCCTTCTGCTTCCTCGTTAGCTGCTTCAGGAATCTGAGGACTGTGGTTCACTATGAAGTGGTACTGAGGTGACCAAAACTCCTGTCATCTTCAGGGCTAAAAATGTATGTCAATTATTTGGCCTTCTGTTCAGAGGAAGAGAAAAATTCATTATTTCTACACTCCATAGTTCTGGAACGTGCATAGATATCACAGTGCTAATCATCTGTATAAGGACCTCAATCAATAAATTGTGAGACAACGGCACAGAAAACTCTGCTGAGACTGTGCTCAGCATGCTTGTACAACATAAATAACACAAGCAATTTTATGGCTTGGTGACCGAAAGGACATAGGTATATGGAGCACTTACTGAAGTGGACAAAAAGCAGATTTCCCCCCCCCCAAGGTCAGTTTAGACCCATCCTTAGAACCATGCAAAGTGGTAGGGTGAAGGAGGGGGCTGAGTGTTTCAAACCTGGCAGAAGGCACTTTGCTGGAAGCACAATGGGGCTGCTGGACCTCAGAGCAAGCCTTGATCGCTCTTTGTGGTATTCAAAGGTGGGGAAAGCTGAGGGACTCAGTGGAAAGAAAACACATTTACTAAACCTTTCTTATTCAATTCAGCAAAGGATTATTAAAGTTCACTTTCAGGAAAGAAGTTATTTGTTTTGACATTTCTGGGATTGTAGTAGGGTTAACTGTGGCTGGGAAAATGACAGCAGACTATGGAATGGGATGAAACCTGAATGCAGCAGAATCCGAAGAAGTTGTGTAGGCAGAAAATATAAAAGCACGACAGGGTAGGACGATAGAGAGGGAGCAGTGTCCTAGCAAGCCTAGCAAAGATATAGATGCTAGAGATGGGGGATAAGCCCACAAAGCATGATTAATAGGGTCCTGTCTGGAACTTCTAGAGTGTTCCCGGCAAGAGGAGAGGAGAGATAAGGGTGTGACTGGGAGGTGTGAAGTACTGTAGAGAAAGCTACTGAGATGAGCTGCAGGCAGAGGGAGGAGGAGGATGGGTATGGCAGAAACAAACCTCTGGTCCTGTGGGGTTAATGGTCCTCAGTAGCATGTGGGGCACTGGGGCAAGCTGGGACAGCAGCGATGGGGACAGGCACTGGCAGAAAACCATATGTGTGCAGACAGGCAAGGAGAAAATACAATGCATGCAAATCAAACCTATTTTGTCTTAAGTGGCCTAGATTTTCACAATCCAAAACAGAAAATCCATCTGCTCTGACTTATTTGCGATGTTGCAGGCTAGCATAAAGATGTATAAATCTTTTATGCATAAAACATAAAGGATTAGCATAAATTAACATCTGAACTTCAACATTCTTTTATAGCTGTCTGTATTTCTGTTCTAGATTTGAAAGAAAAAAAAAACACTCTTTGTTTTAAGCCAAATTGTATTCCCTGAAAGGATTTCTTTCAGAATAAGTCTTGCTGACTCATCTGCCCCAAATCTCTGTGGCCTGAAGTAGATTAACTTTCCATTATGACATTAACTGCCATTATGTCCGCATTTACTACATTTTCTAGAAACTTTTAAGTGCAGAGAAAAAAGAAATGGTAACTAGGAAACCTCCTACCTCTGATCCTGGATTAACAGATTTTTGGGGGGAATGTGATGAAAAATGGACAGCAGGCTGAGCTTGTCTATTAACATGGGGTTTTATTTCCTTGGCCTCTAATTTGTTACAAACTCTGTCACACATTAGTTGCCACTAATTTAGACATTCACAAATGGTTGCACTTCTAATAGTTGGATGAATAATTGTCAGTGATACTGAAAGCACACAAGCCAGGGCACAGTAGCCAGGATATGACAACATATACTGGTAACAGCTGTTTGTCAGTGGGCTGCCGACAAACCCTTCAACCTGACGCAGCAGAGACTCCACTGTGTGTGTGATGAGAGTGGCAGTGCGTGAGGTGGACTGGAACCAGAACGGCTGCCTCTGTTTTGCAGCAATCAGAAGTAGCGTGGCAGACGGAAAACATTATGAGACATAATGATCATAACACAGCTTTGATGAACAGCTCTAAGAAAAAAAATAAATTCTCCTCAGACAACTAACACATTCAATTCTTGCATTGTTGGGTTGTTGCTCACAAATACTAAGTGCAAAGCAGCTGTAATGAGAGCCCACCCACCGCCATTGTTGTGGATAGACAAACTGGGGAAAACTGTTTTTTTCAGTGCTGGCCCTACCAGGGTTGTATGGTTTAGCACAGAGTACAGCATCTTTACCACCATGCCACAGAGGTCTGACTCCAAACCACAAGGAGAATTCCAATAAAAACATAAAATGCCTGCACAGACATTTTCTTGAGGTCACAAATGATCACTTTGCTTGATGTGAAGACTTAAGGCAGAGCCTTAAATCCTGGGAAAGGGAAAAATGGAGGTTACAAAGTTATTGCAGTAATCGGCCTCTGAAAACAGATCGTGATTCTGTTTTTGCTTTTCAGTAATGATCTTTGATTGAGTTATTGCATGGTTTTGGTTTCTTTGCGGTGACTATGCCATGATGGAGGAAAACAAGCACTGGGCAGCATAGGCTGTGCTATGTTTGGCTGGCGGAGAAGGAAGGGGGCCAAGCTGGTGGTGGCCCTGCCATTCCTTCCCTGCCCCCTGCCCACCCCCTCCTCTCCCAGAGAGGGAGATGGAACAGCCATGATAACATTTAACTTCTAGGATTTAATGAGATCATAGCTCCATAGACTGGAGTCTTCAATATAGGCAGATACTCAAGCATGGCGACAGAAACCCAAAAGCTGTGCTCAAAACCCCAGCTGCCACTAATTTCAAAGAGCATCAAGCAGCCATATATTTGAGGACCTGGTCCAAATTGTGTTATGAGGTGGACCACAGCAAAAGATGGAGCCAAACCCTAGGACTGTGCTGTTTTAAGCAGTGACTGTTTTAGCGTACCAAAAAAGAACTGCTACTAACTAATTACTTAATAATTGCTCATAATGAATCTACTCCCTTTTTGCCTTATACCAGATAAAAAGCTCCGCCATAAAGCACAACATCATGAAAATGCAGCTGGGGTTGCAAAGGGACGTCCTGAAATGAAGCTGCAAGCTTCCAGAAGCAGAAGAGAGAGCAGGAGCTGCAGCTGCAGCCTGGGTAGGCTGAAGAGGCGATGAGACACGATATGAATTCCGCTGGGCTCCAGCCATCATAAGGGACAAAATGTGATTTGTTAACGTCTGCAGGAGCTGCTGAGGGAGAAACGTGTCTGTGAGCTGTGCTTGTACAGAAAGTCAGCAGAACTCCTGTCTCAGCAAAAGCGCTTGAGAATAGGTTTATCATAAGCTGCTGCTGTTATACACTATCGTACCAAGGCACTGAACACTGTTAATTTCTTCTTGAGAACAACTGCAGGAGACGTACCTGATGGCTGGACAGCCTTGCTACACGGGGGGAAAAAAGTCGTGTGCCTCTTTGTCAGGAACATAGAAGTAACTATTTGCACTTGTTCATTCTGGAGGAGAGAAATTGATTGTGAAATAATGAAACTGCACATTCTAAATATTTGATTCTCTGCCGTCAGAAAAATGCTATTGAAAAAGCAGTTTCCAGGAGCTGAGATTTGTGAAAGACATTCAAGCCCTTTGTGGAAAAGTCCTTGGATATAAGCATCTCATCTTTTTCTTTAGTGAAAGAATAAGTAAGAACATTGCCTACTTAGGTGAATCTATATGCTTAGTAAAAACTTTATAGGTTTTTCAACTGGCTATTAGATTCAGAATGAACCCATTCAGGCATTGTTATTCTTCCCTTATCCTTGGCTGAAATGCTGGGTTTTGTTAATGCACGTCACTGTTTGATGGGGTCACCACAACACTGAAAGAATAATTGTCAGAAACGGGGTAAATTGTTTTCTGTGCGGTTTATTGTCACCATTACTGTTCTGAGAAGTATATCAAACAAAGTTGCCTAAATTGCCTCTGAGAACCTCATTGCAATGTGATGGATTCCTACAATTTAGCTGGCAGAACAGATTGCCTCGTGCTCCTAACACACTGCTGTGCTTCCTCCCCCCGCCGCCCAACTCTATAGACGTTGGTGTTAATAAAAAGTTGGGCTGCTTTGCCTTCATCACGGACTAGAAATGAGCACATCAAATACACTTGAAGTGATTTCTATGTTTTTCCAATAATTTTCCAGATCAAGAATAATGATTATGCAGATTGTAATTGCAATTTCTAAAAATGCTTTACAGTAACCCTCCAGAAGGGTTAAATCGAATGAAAATATAGGTATGTAAACAAAGTATACAAGTTAATTGAGTCCTGGAGTAAAAACCTAAAGAATATTCACTCTGGAATGCAGTCCTGTAAAAATGACTTCTGATTTCCCATTGAATAGCTTCTTCCAATATCCAGTCACATCCACTCTCATTTTGACTTAAACTACTTTTATCACCTTTTCTCCTTGAGATACACCACATACCAATGCCATTTATAAGTCTCCTTTCAGAGAGAGCAGAACCACATCTCATGACTGGAAAGGGACAACGTCTCCAGTGATCCTACCAGACCTGCACAGCCCTGCTCTCCCCGCACACAGGCACACATGCTGTACAGATGGGTTTCCTCTGAATTTGTTCCGCTATCGTACGACATGTAATTTACTGTAGGTATTCAGACAGGTAAGCTGACAGTCAGCTGCATGGAAGGGTGATATTTTTCCCCTAACAACACCGAGTGGAGCCCAGCACAGGAAACAACGTGATATCATGAGAGGTTTTTGCTGAATATGATGCCTTCAGTTAAGTATCTTCCAAACTCTTTTGGCTTTAAATCTGAATTTACCAGATACAGCAGGGATATGACATTGACCCTTCCCCTGACAAGAATACATTTTTCTTTTTTTTTTATCTTTTAATAACATACAGCGTTGCAGTGCTGTGATTTCAGGAAGCTCTTTGAGTAAACAAATCATATGCATTGCCTAGAGGCTAACGTGGCTTCCTGGAGTCTATACAGATTACAGATAAGCTAAAAAATAGGGTGGGGAAAAGTTCTCAGCCAGCTAACAGCAGCATTTAAGGGTACAAACGCGCGCTGGTTAGTACTAAGATTTAGAATCTTTTTTTTTAAGGTTCAGTTGTTTACAGAGTTTCTAGAACTGATTTCTTGTCACCATTTGATCCACAGAGAGGAAGGTCACGTCACATGGAAAGCAATCCCCTACAAATTCTGATTGCTTCTCTGTCCATCAGGATACAGGAGGACACAGACCCAACAGTGCTACCTCTCCCCATCCTGCAGCACACATGCTGTAGCAGAGACAGTTTTTGGTCTGGGCTGATTCTATGCTGCCGTGGGCAACCAGAATGAAAATTAGCCTTTTTCAGTTGAATTAATTGTCTCTATTTATGCTGCCTCCAATTCAGTTTTTAGTTATTATTTATAGGCTATTTAAGAAAGATTGCATCTCTTCTGCAAAACCACTGTCTTCAGCAAAACCACTGTCAGAAATAAGAGCAGTTGTACAAAAACCTGAAATAATGCAGCATTTCTCATTTCAGTTGGATGTGCCTTCCATACTTAGTTTTTGGCTTGAAAAGAAACCCATTATATTCAGATAATAGCTTTCCCAGCCAAAAGCATGCACTCATATGGAAAAGATTGACTGTTAAACTCCAGCAAAACCTGTAATCTACACACAATGACATTTTATAATAGAAGCCTACTATAAGGCACTTTGTTTTTATTTTTAAAAACTCCTGAGAAAACACTGTGTTGAGGTGTCTGAACACAGCCCAGGAGCCCAAAGGCTGTGCTTCTGACAAAGGCAGATTTGTTCATTCTAGAGAAGGTTGGGAAGAACGCATCAGAGTTATGGCGATGTAGAAAACACTGTCATCTATGAAATCCTAACGTAGAGGAGCCGGGTACTCTCATTGTGTGCCATCCTTACTATTGATCATCTGTAGTAATGGCTAAATAATTCAGGGCTCCGTTCCTTAAAGTCAGGCTTAGGTAAAAAGCCACACCGCTGCCTTAATGATGCACCTTGATGAACATTTGCCCCTTTGCTACAACTCTCAGCCCCTCACTTGAGCAGCCCATGTAAAGCATCCTCTAATAAACGTGAATTTCCCCACAAACACAAGTTAGCAATGAGCAGGATTATGTGGTGCAGTGTTCCCGAGGGTTGGGTTCACCCAGGTTTTGAAGGACCCACACAATGGTGTTGCTCCTCCTGATCCTGGGGATTTTCTCGAAGCTCAAGAGATGAGAGGCTGTAAGCAGCTCTGCCAACATGGCCCTTGTTTTGTGCACTGTTGCTAAGTTTTAACGGAAAACTAACAGTGTGAACTGGAATGGTCAGATAAAACAAGCTGCTTCTCAGGGCTCTCCAGTGATGCCTCATGTCTGCAAAACTTCAGTCCTCGGCAAGCAAAGCTGAGTTTTGCTGTACCGTCAGAGCATCAGCTCTCCCTCCACAGACCTCCTCCCACTGCCCTTGGCCAATGCAGCCACCTCCCTCCCCAGGCCCTCCTGCTGCCTGTCACAATGCAGGTACCCCCCAGTCTGGTTTCCTGCACTCCTTCCCTCCTCTGCACCCCAGGATCTTAAAAAGCCAGCCCAGGCCGTGACTTGTCAGCCCTCCCCATGGCCCAGCCTTGGGCCTCCCAACCTGCTCTCCTCTCAGCACCAGCCCTGCACAAAGGCCCACCTGTATCCTTTGGAGAAAGGCAGAACCCCTGGTCTGGATGTGATGGAGGTGGCAGCAATGCCAGACTCTTCACTCTGTCTCCTTGTGTGACACACTTCTTGAGGACCATTTTGGAAGTCTGCTGCATTGTGCTGGTGTCCTCCTCCTGTGCTGTCCTCCCTTCCTTTGTTTTGCTCTTCTCAGCAGTAAGCATGAGCTGCTCGCCTCCATGTTTATTGCCTGCGCAGCACCCCATGCCCTGTCAGAGCTACAGCAGTATGCCAGGTCTTATGTTGTTGGATAGCTGTGACAAACATCATCAATTCTGGTTGGTTTTTTTTTTCCTCCAGTGTTGCTTCTCTTTTTTCACACTATTGTTTATGTTAGGAAGCAGCTCCCTGTAAATATCAGAACAGCCCCACTGCTTCCTTTTAAGTGCATTCCTACAAGCTTTCTTTAGCCACAGTAGCTGCAAAAATGCTGCAAGAAGTCAATAGGTGATCTGCCAACTGGCTCAGCCAAACCTCATCGTTCTGTTCTACGTCACCTGAGCCGCACCAGTTGTTCTTTTGCCACACTGAAGCCAATGTAGCCAGGCTCAGAACTACATTTTTTTCTCCCCATTTTTTTTATACTACCTGTAGCAACTGGAAGGGAGCAGACCATGACTAGGAATCACAAAAGATACCAATACAAACAGTTTATAACACACGTTAAAGAAAGTCCTTTCGACAGGTATCAGAGAAATTTGAGGTCATTTCTTGCCATCAGCAATGCACAGCGTTATGTCCAACAGCCACAATTTGTGTCAGCTTTGCTTTTTCACCAGGTTAAGTCACAAGGAGCAGAGTCTTCAGGCTTGAAATTGGCTTTCCACAATATGGTACATAGCTGAGTGCTTATTTTTTGGGAGCCTATACATAGGTATGCATGTGCATGTCTGAAGATGGTAAATATAAATGAAGTTTCATGTGCACAGTTTAGCCCTATTTCTAATAAGCAATCTGCATCTGCAACACATCCAGAGTGGCACAGCTCAATACTACTGGGCATATCCTCATGTGTCAGCAGGGCCTAGATGCATTTCATTTAAAGTTGTTAGCAGAACTGTCATAACATGGGTGAGAAAGACCAATTTTTACATGGCACTCATCAAAACCTGGCTTTCTTTACATCAAAGTGTTTTACTTTGCAGTCTCAACTGGCCAATGCCCTCCCTTCTGTTGTGACTCCATTGACACCACATGCAGTCACACAGCTTCAGGAGGAAGTTACTCTTGCCACGGTGCTGGTGAAGGCAGAAGATTACAACAATTACTTCTGTGTAATTGGGCTGCTGCTAAGACAGATATACATTTAAATCTTATTTATAACTCCATCTCCTACACAGTTTAAGGTTCAGGCACTAGAGGGGAGGAAAAAAAAAAAAGGAGGTAAAGGTCTGGGACCAGTAAATTTTTCACACAGATGAAATTGTGTCCTCACTACATTAATTCCCAAACAAAAACCAACAGCACTGAAATATTTCCCTACTTGAAGAGACGTCATGAGACTAAAAGAATTCCACCGAGGTGCAGCAATAGGTGGAATCTCAGAATGCATTTCAGAAATACTGTCCCAGTCTCCCTCCAGATTCAGCATTGTTCAGATCATGTTTACAAAGCTCCTCCCCAAGACAGCAGACAAAATGTAATGGATTGCAAGCTGTCCTTGCAAGATGTTCCTACTATAAGGGATACCAAAATCTTAAGCAAAGTTAAGACTTTTGGCAAGTCTGGAGTGACTGCATGCTCCAGACAGCTAGAGGGAAAAAGAAAAAGATTAAGTTAGACTCATTTCAGGAGAGATTTGAATAGTTTATTTTTGCCCAATCAGAGCCCTTCAGCATAATGACACATTCATATACACATATATGAACATTTTTTTCTGAAACATTAATGTATAATACATTTTAAATTTAAAATACCAGCTGCACAGGTATTTTTATTTACAAAAATATTCCATACTTAATTTTTTTTTTAACTTTGTTATGATGACATAGTTCAGTTCAAGTACATGTAAGTAAAATAACTCTATGCGATCTAACATAGTTGTGTTTGTAACAGTACAGTTTGCAGTTCATATGAAACTATATTTGTAGACAGATGGATTTGCAACCCTACCTAAAAATGCATATTCCAGTAATCACCCTCAGAAGAGCTAGTGGGGCTCAGCAAGATTCAAACAAAAAGAAGTTGCAATGAACAAAGAAAAAACGTACATGTACACACTAAGATATACATAAACGAGAACTGCTACACTTCAAGCATGCTTACCCACAGGTGGGCAATGTTAGAAAAATTTACTGATTCTTCCCCCCCCGCCATGATGCTGGTACAATGAAGCAGTAGCATAACTAGAAAGCAGCATGTTTTCCTAGTTCTAACCACTACAGATAGCAGAGCTCAGGTCTAAAATAACGTAGTACTGCTTATTTACAGTTCTTTTTTTAAAAGGGAATATTTAAAACATGTTCCCACCCCACGCCCTTTGCATCACCTATTAACTGAATGGTAGTGGTAATCCACATACAACTCCTTACATATTTTCAACTGAAACAGTTTAACTTCGTGTTATTTTTTTTTTGCTTGGTAATATGTAACTTAGGTACTAATGAAAACAAAAGCAAGTGTCAAAAAAACCTATGTCTGTATGACTTAAACATTTCTAGGCGTGTTACATGAAAAACCAAAAGGAATGCTGATCGACACCTTTCTTTTGACTGCTGTATGTTTCCGCCTTGTTTCTTCTTTACTAACACCAACACCTTTCAGCCTAAATCTTAGTGTAAAAGAACACAGAAACACAGTACACCCATTGGCTTGGAATAGTAATAAAATAGATTATAGATAGCACATCTTCATAACACGCGTAAGAAAGAGAAACTGGCCCAGCTTAAATTAGCTTCTCAATGAAAACTCAAATAAGACTAGTGCACTTGTTGATTCACCTACCCCATAGATTTTTTTTCCTCCCTCCCCTCCAAATATAATTCCTTTTGTCTACAAAGTATGTGAAAATTTCACGGTATGCAAGAAATTAGCTAGAATGAAGAAAACTAACAAATTACCCTGTAAACTTACAGAGGTTGGCAAGTCCTTGTCTATCTTTCCCATCGTACCCCCATGCTGAACTTCAGCTGCCATCAGTATCCCTACGGGGTATGTGGAACCATGATGAGAAAGAGGAAGGGGCCCTTCAGTCACAGGCTATAGGTTTTTCGACACACATTTGGAATACAAAACAAAAAAATGATTTACATGTAAAGAGCTGATGTATAAAGAAGACCTGAACATCAGTCAAATAAAATCTGTATTGGACAAACCTCACTTAGATTTTTTGGGAACTTAAGGAGTCCAAAGAAATATGTCTAAAAATTCTTGCATGTGATTATTTAAAATTAAAAAAAAAACCTCATAGAAATTTGGACAGCCACAGTCTGCAGCTCTTGAGGAAAAAAGGGGATGTTGTGTTGGTTATTTGAATGCACCATCTTCCCCCTTTGTACTTAGGGAAATTTTTAAGAATGTTCGAAATGGGAAATAAAAATAAGTAGGATTATTTTCTGCAAAGCAAAATGGGCTATTTGTTGTCATTGCTTAGTAATTGTATCATCTCGATATGAGATATGAATGTATTCATAAGCTTAAAACAACTTCTTCTATGGATAATATACACACTTTAAGTACTTTGACTTAAAAATTGAACATAAGTCTTTTTAAAATTAAAGGTAGAAGTGTACATATAAAAATTATTTAAAACTAAAAGTATATTCTTAAGCAGTATGTATAAATATAACAGATTTTTATTGTATTATCTAGTAACAAATCTGAAAGTGTTGCAGTAATTTATAAACTCAATGCTGACACAGGATAAGTGCTTCTCATTAGATTCTACGTTGTATATACTTGTATATACATATTTTGCTAAGAAAACACACATTCTAAATTATAGTCACATAATTAGCAAATGTGCCCAAAGGTAACCTGCTCTAAACTCTTCACTGAATGTGTGTACTTATATACAAATAATGAACCTGAACCGCACAAATGCAGAAACAAAATTAAGGAATAAAATACCATGACTGAATTAAAGTGCAGGAAAAATTCAAGTTTAAATCTTCAGGAAAGATCAGTGCTATTAATTAAGCAAGAAGGAAATTAGAAGAAAAAAAAAAAAAGAAAAGGAAAAGAGTAAACGAAAACAAAAAGGAAAAGGAGATGAACTTGCCTCCAAAATCCTCCTTTGGATGTAGCTTTCTAACATCACCTGTCATGTAAATACCACCTCAGGCAAAAATCTTTGTAAATTGACAGACAAAGAGCACAACTATATATTACTACATTTTATAACTGTTTGCTGAAGAACAAATCACTGGAGATGCCCGTGGTGTAACACTTTCAGACTTATTTGGAATACACGCATATTTACACATGTCGACATTCAGAAGTTACAATTTGGCAGGACTAAGGTGAAGAAAAGCTTCTTCAGTTTACAGTTCCTAATGAGACACACTACATATAAACAGATAGGTAGCAGCAGTTTCTTACACTTCCATCAAAAGAAATAAAAAAAGTAATAGCTCAATTGCATCTTGTAATTTTCCAGACACTCTAAAAAAGTTTCACACAACTAAAATGCTAGCGAAAAAAATCAGGGGTGCCTCCCCCCAAAAGGATTTCAATGTACTTTGCTGTACAAAAAAGTGCACCACCAAGAGCAGAATAACATACGTCTATGATCAACTTCCTTCCACAGAGAAGGAAAAAGAAACATTTTACACTGAGATTGTACATAGCCCCTGTTATTGACCAAGAACCACTGTTGTATCCATCTCATGAGCTATTCTTTCTTTAGTTTTCATTCCCAGAAACATGTGCAACAAAAGATTCAACTACGACAGATTCTATAATACCAAACAAACCTCTACTCTCCTCTGGCACATGGTCTCTCACTGCCTCATTTTTCGCTTGCTGGTGGTCAACAAATGTATCTCAATGGGAAAGTTCAGTATGCTTTTCTTCCAAGCCAAGGCCATCTTCCTTAGAATTTATAAGACAATTTGCTGCATATTTAGGCCATCTTCTCCCCCCAGAGATTAACCAGACTAATTTTCCAGGATGGTTCTGTTGTTCTGAAGTACAGTTTTATCTTCACCAAGTTAAATAATAATCGGTTATCCCAATTTATGAATGTGAGAAAAGGAAGGATGCAAAACGTCAGGTAGGATGTTCTATTTTTGTCAATTGTATGACCATAGTTTACCTGGACTTAAGACAAAATCATATTGTTTTAAACATGCATTAGTTGGACATAAAGTAGGCGGAGGCAAAAAAATACAAATGGAAAGCAGAGTTAAGTAACCAGAGCTAACATTGCCTCAATAGATATAGTAAGGAGACACCAATAAATCATAATGCCGCATGTTCAAATGGTGATGTTCAAATCTGTTAAGGTCCTTGAACTCACATGGTATTGTAGGCTTTCATACTGACAACAAAAAAATCATTTATTCTTAGCAAATGCCATGATAGATCCTCATCTATCGTGTGGCAACCCTGCCCACAGCAGGAGTGGTGATCAGATGATCTTTAAGGTCCCTTCCAACTCAAGCTATTCAGTGATAGATAAAATCATAACATTTATCAATTTGTGCTACAAAACCCAAAGTGCACTTGCTGGGATGAGTGACAAATTTTAAAAATGAATTAAGAACCATCATTAACTTTACTATTTGGCATCTTTTTATGTGCATTGTAAGGATCACATATCTACATACCTGAAAATAGGTTTAAAATACAAATTATAGCCCATATTTGGCTTGAGCAACATTTGGAACGTGTGTGGGAAAAAAACACACATAGAACGTGGTACTTGGACAAGCAGACTCAAATGATTTCAGACCATATTGCAAGAAATAACCTACAGAATGACCTACCAGCTTCTAAGCATTCCCTTTAGTAAAATAAAAACTGTCAGTAACTACTTCTGCCTTTTTGAGGAAAACATAGGCCAAATTCATTTTTCAAATGCAAACATTTATTTTAAAAAGACCTCTGGTCAACCCCACTGTTACAGCTTCAGTGCAGCAGCCACTAACACGTTCACTCAGCTAAAGTATTTACCTCACCCAACTCGATGATTATTTCACCAATTTCTGAAGTTTTAGTGGACACCTATTATTTCCCACATAACTGAAAATACTGGTATAGAGACTAAATCCAAACTTCAGGCAAGCTGCCTTTAGCATTTGGTGGGGCTGAGATAGGTACTTGTAAAATAGCTCTACAAGCAGAATTTAGAAATTGGCTGAACAATATCCTGACAATTATTAAACATTAGATGCTTGCCATTATTCATGCATCAGCACCTCCACGGTGTGTAAAAATGATTGAAAACCTGAGTACAAGATTATCTGATTTAATAGTAAAGGATTAAAGGGGCATCCAGAACTTAAGTTTTAAGCAGAACTATCTCAGCTATTTTAATTAATGGCTGTAAAGATACATTCTGTTAAAGTTCTATAAAAATTCACAGCATGAATGGAACCCACAGCCAATTCTAAACATTACACAAACTGAACCAATAACTATTTTTGGCAAAAAGAAATACGTAACTAAAGTTGAATTATTCTTACCACAATGAATATGTTACCACATTTCACATTGCACATCCATAACACAAATGAAAACTCCCAGCATGACACATTCCAGTCATATTCACTTGACTTCTTTTAATGCAAAAACTGTGTATTCTCTTGTTTTGCACTTCACAGAATATGATGTGAATACAAGAATACTAGATCGGGGTCCAAGAAAAGACTATGCACAGGTCAACTATGTATACAATTTTCAACATGAAATCTTCTGAGCTTCCAGCTTTTCTGATGAAAGAAATGACAGCAAGCTTCCACTCTTCTTCAACAATAACGGTAAATATAGCGAGTCCTAGAGAGGGTAAGCCTAAGTCAGCTACTGTCCAGCAAGACAAACAACTTTATTCCAGCTCTTGGACCCCTGATTTATTGCCTCTCCTCACAGGGAGGGTATAACACTGGCAGCAAGTACAACAGCACAAAAACTTTTGGCATGAGATATTAACACAGGATTGACCCTGAATTGCCCCTGCCCATCACACTACATTCTTCCTTTACCTCTTTTTCACATGTTCCAATTACCTGCTCTGTATTCCAACTCTCAGCTATCTCCAACAGTGAAGAAACACTCGCGTTTTCTTTCTTTGTGTGTGTTTCTCTCATATATAAAGCTCCTCAGTTAAAGCCATGACTGAGGTAAAACAGTGTGTGATTTGTGCTAGGAAACAACATTATCCAATGTTGAATACTCCTTTAAATTTCAATGTTCCTGTCAAAATTAATGAAAACCAAGATTTTTTCATCAGGACAAAATTAAATGATGTAATCAATGAGCATCATCAGAATTGGTACCACTTCTTGTCTTTGTACTTCAACATCATCTGAAAAAAAAACGACAAACAATTTCTAATTAATGTTTCTGTTAAGCACCAAAAAGTGCAATGATACAAACAAACTAGACACTTACAAAGCAGCATTACCGAACAGTGTGTGTTTGGCATGACAAATTTTCTAATGCTAACATCACTGCTGATCTTCTGGCCTCTGACAGAAAAACAATTTTGGGAGAGCAGGAAGGTTGTACAGGGGTTTGGGGCATGGAAAGAGATCTGCATAAACACTCAAGAGAATAGCTACCCTTTTTGCTAACTGAGGGAAAAACAAACGGAATCCCACACAGAGCATTACTTATATAATTCAGTGACAAATCCTTTCAGTAATGGGAAACAAGCAGCCCTTTTGGAATTCTACATACTACTCAGATAGATGGTATACTCCAGGCCACTGTGCCAAAAGACAACGTTGTTTACCTTAATATTTATTAGGAGAAACAAACTCTAAATGAAAAATGACACTGTATTCCCTTTAGACTTCTTTAAAATGCCTTTAAAGCAGAAGTCAGTTACTTGTAAAGCTTGTAACAGTCAATCAGTGTGATGCTCTCAGTTTAACACGCAGTTAAATTACCTCATGAGCATGTTTAGAGAAAGAATCAGCACTGTAAAGCATAGCTGCGGTTTTTTCTTCCAGTTCTCCTAGTTTCTGTCCTCTTTCATCCAGTGCCAACCGGGCTCGTGCTAATTCCCCAACTACACCAGATGCTGCTCCTTTGACACCTTCAATACCTCCAGGCCCTGGAATATGCTGGGCAAGACTTCTTGATGCCTTCCCAGATGCTGATTCTCCAACTAGAGGCATTTTCAAGGCAGCAAAAAGAGAGAAGTGAGGTTTCTTATCATTATTACAGAAACATTAATGTAACTAATTTATAAAAAAAGCTGGGTTTTTGCACATACCTCATCATAGACATGTATATGAATAATATTCATTACTCTGTTACTATTTAATCAAATTGAGATTTTAAAGCATATTTCACAGAGCTTCCAGGCATGTTACACAATTTTAACCTTGTCAAAACTCAGGTGTGAAATTGAAACGCTCAGAACAGTGGTGGCATCACCGTCATTAACAGAATGATTAACAGAATGGTATTGGCAAAACAGTTTTTAAACAACATAGCTTGCTTCACAGGGAGGGTGTTGTGAATTCAGCAAAGCAGGAGAACTTTGCTAATACAAGCTGTGGTCGTTATTCTCTAAGTACTTTGCTGGTATAGTAAGAGAGTATGACTCTACCAGCATAAGTTTCCTTTGGTGGAAGTTCAGGTTTAGATTCAGACATGGAACAATCACGTATTATGGCTCCCAGTACTGTAACAGACTATGTTATTAAAAAGAAAGAAACATACATAAGGAAAAGATCAGTTCATCCAGAAGTAAACACGTAATTAGTAAACTGAACAGCTATCACTCTAGTGACTGTACTGACTACATCTCCTTTGCTCTTAATGGGACATCAACCACCTTCTTCAGTCTAGACATTTTATGGAGGTATGAATCTCTCTCAAGCTGAAATGTATGCTCTACAGAAATTTGAGGAAAAGCCTCAAATTGCCTTTTTGGGTGCTGAAGTAAAATAGGGAGATGATTTGTTTTGTAGCTTTGTCTTTTAAACAATGGAATTACAGTTAACTTCTTTTTTTTTCCACCTCTAACAAGGAATGCTCAACAAATCTCATTGCAGAATTTCAGGTTTCCGATTTTATGCTTCTAAAAAGAAACAAATTTCTTTTCAACTAACACTATGAACATTTCTATTCTTGAGAAACATATCTAAAGTCATTTCACTTATTACAGGCAGATTCTGCAGTGATCCTCATGTTAAGCGCCAATACTTCAAAGACATTCCCAGATGTCCCAGTTGTCACTGAACTCATTTCAGGTCACAATTCATCCAGCTTTTCTCCCTGTTCAGTATTTTCCTTCTGACAATTTGAACCAAATGGAAAACTACAAAGCCTAAGATGGTTATAAAACCCATTTGAGAGCTCCTTAAAAATAGGTCAGAAGAGTCAACGCAATATGATGAAAACTTGTAGTGATGTAAAAAGATAACTTTTTAAGTGTGGTTTTCCTTTTCCATGAATGGGCAGTTTTTTCCTGTCCCAGTTACACTAATTAGATGTGTAACTTCTATATGCAGGTTTCTCTAATTGAACAACTTGATCAACCTTTCAAAGTATTACACGTATACAACTACAAATGTAATATTTAAATTGGAAAATGCCTCTAACTATTTGATATATACAGGCATATTCCAAATATACAAGCATTAGAAATAAAGATTAATTTTTATTGGTTATTTTGATAAATCCCCCCCCCCCCCCAAAAAAAAGGGACTGTCAGGTATCTTGTATGCTTAATAGCAATATTTCATGCTGAAACAGGAACAGTTCTGTAAAACAATATAAGTTACATTATATAATGTTTAATCTGGCAAATATATGACTAAGCAAAAGTTCATTTACTTCCCCTTGAATGTATTCAAATATTGCATACAACCACAACAAAAGACTTATTAAATCTGTATTCAAAAAGTAATGAGAAAATGATAAAGCAATAAAATCTTGGCCACATGTGAAATGTATCATACTATGAATGGAGAACTGAATGAAATATCATACAGTGCTGCCCTCTCTTTCATTCCTAAGATACAAGTCAAACAATGAAAAAGAATCTAGGAAATTAACTGAAGTATAATAGAGTTAATTTTCTTACTGTCCAAAACAGTGCTCTCTAGAAGTAGTTTCTTTCAGTTTAGCAGTATTAAGAGAATTACAGACAGTGCTATACACTTAAGATAAATAAGACTGGTTGTCCCATTTATTGCCTTATCATCCAATCCTGAATAAATGAGGTAAGGCAGTCTGTGAGAAAACAGTAACAAATTCTCTGCTATTGTTGGGAAGTTGTACAACATACAAAACTATAAAAAAAGTATTAAAGTATTTCTCCTCATTCCATTTTTCAGTTTCCTCTTTGAAAACTGAATGCACTAATAACACAGACAATATCTGGGTGGAAATAACATAATGATACAGAATTCAAAAGACTTACAGAGTTCTTCTCTGTCAAGTGACTGTGCCCCACCTCCAAAGAGGCCTTTGAAGAACCCCCTGTTTGGTGCTTCTGGTGTTTCAACAGGAGTGAAGAGCTCACCTAACATTTCCTTGGCAATGAAGAGGTACAAGAAGGCATATATCATTTCACATACAAATTAATGGAATACTCTGTCACTGTGGCCATTTATTTTGTGGATTTGAATATGAAAATGAATATTCTTTAATGTGCATCAGCCTTTGCAGTAGATAGCTAACACAACTTAGGAAGTAAAAGTAAAAAACTATTAGGAAATCTGTCCAAACCATCTGTCCTGATAGTTGCAAGCTTATAGCTCAGGAATATTTGCAAAGAAATGTGTTTGAGCAAAGCTGTATCTTCCCCTCAACTTGGGCAACACTTTTGATCTTGTTTCAAATGAACATCTTGCTTCTACAAATAATCATATGCATGGATAGCATCAAAGCAGAGCTTGCAGACTAATTCTGCTATATCTACCTTCTATACAACTTGCAGGTTGAAGCACTGTTGAGAATCTGTTCAAATTGTTAGTATCCTGACAACATAATAGCTTCCTTGTATCTTAGTATTCCCACATTATGTCTGTATGCATCTCCACCAGAATTATTTGAACAAGAGTTCTATTAACTGTACATATTAAACAAAGATACATACAAACTAAAAAGGAAATTAAGTAAGATACATTCCAAATACAAGAGGATGGAAAACAGTACAACGTAAGAGTGGGGGAAATGATTCACTCTGAGTAAGACTTGGCAGTGAGCAAAATCAAGCCATAAAAGTTGAAGCACTTAGTTTATGACAAATTTAATCATGATAAGCACTGTAAACTTAAAACTGAACTACCTGGAGGGCAGCTACATTTGAAGACAGCAAATTTGGTTTTATTCGTTACCTGAAGATTTTCACACGTTTCTTGACTGTAGGTGAGCCTCTGTATTTCAGTTGGTGAGACGAGATAGAGTGCTTGTCCATTATTGGTGAAGCAGAACGTTCTGGCTATTCGCATATTAGTGAGTGGCAGGTAATACACATCCAACAATGGCCTTAAGCTTGGCAAACTTAAAAAGAATTAAAAAAAAAGTAACAGGATGTCACATTATTTTTCTCCTCATGGTCATACAAGTACTGTATAAACAGGGTATCATTTAATACAACTAGAAAATCTACAAACATAAATATGCAGTACTCCGCGGAAGAACCTCAGAAGAGAAACTTAGACGTCTGCATCACAAATGCATTTGAAACCTTCATTTAAATGATACTCTGAGTATGTAAATCTCAGGTACACTTAGAGCTTTATTCAATAATTACTAATTAAATATTTTAATAAATATCTACTTTTTTCCCCTTCATATACAATTGCCTCTTCTCTCAAGTGATGATTTTCTTGACTAAAACTGAAAGCCAAGAGCTGTCCTTAAGAACCCAGGGAAATATGCAAGGTCAGTGTTTCCAAAGGAAAAGTAAATTCAGTAACCTCAAACGGCATTCTTATGAATTTATTCATCTGACTGTATATTTAAAATGAAATCTTAAAGCATTGTTTTGCTTACCTTGTTTGTTCTGCTTTCTGCATATATAACTGAAGTACTTACTGCATTAGGCTACTGAAGAACAGATGCTACACATTCATGCTGTAATAACGCTCAAGCTGCCAAACATTTCTCTCCCTCAAATAAATACTAAATGCAACTAAGAAGTGACTGAATGCCTTATGTCTTGATAAACAGAACCTTAAATGAACCCGTACCTCAAAAATACTCCCTGGGAAATATTTATAAAAATAGATTTCACACGTTAGCTACAAATTTCAGAATATTGCTGATAAGCAATATATTAAGCAGCTTCTGCTGCAGATACAATCTGCCTAAGATTATTATTTCTAAAGACTAAAGACTAAAAAAGCACTAAAGGGGAAAATTGAAGCTGAAACTAATGATATAGAAAAAATACCATACAAGCTAAAATAAGTTTTTTGTCTTCTGCTCTACTTCATAGTGATATTGAGACTTCTAGATGTTAGGCTGGCATTTTACAGACTGGGTTTTGTCCAAGAGCAGGAAATTCACAAAGAAAAGGAAGAAGAATAGATAACATGACTTTAGTGGCAAATTCTACAGGTAAGAAATTAAAAGCAACATTCTTCTGTAAGCACACTACCAGTGATGACACATTTGCCCAGCATGCATCTAAAATAGGAATATTCCTTGGATTAAACTAGTAAGAGGGAACTGCTTTGCCACAGTTTTTTTTGTTTTTTTTTTTCCCCTATATTACTACTCAGAATGAAAAGAGCATTCATAAACACTTAAGAAAAAGGACAGGTAAAAATTAAATAAATGACATTAGTACCTTCAAAATTACTTCTATACACATTTTAATAAAAGAAACCTCTTATTGTTTATGACTTTTTTATACTAGAATTGCTATCAATTAATTTCACCTTTGAGACATGAGCAAGCTACAGAACAAAACAGAAAGCCCAAGACATGACTGAGAAGCAGACAGGACTGTAGCAGCTGCACAAAAATATGCAGAGCTGTGGTCAGCTAAGGTCTGATTCAGGTCAGGTTTTTCCAGCAAGGAGTAAATTTATTGTTGAGACAATTTTCAACAGTTCAGGAACCTATATCATGCTTGGAATTATTTGTTGAATTATGGTAATGAGTTAAAATGATAAACTTGTTCATGTGTTAAAGGCAAAGTTAATAGGAATACATAATCAAAATATTCAGCTCCAGATGCTAGAAGTTTATCAACACTGAACTGAATGCCCATTTTAATCATATTCTTCTGGAAAAAAATTCATATAGTAAATATGTTCATATACATTACTATCCATTAGGTCTTACCTAAAAGCCATAATATGTCCATTGGCACAGAAGCATGCAAGGCAAATACTGTTACTCAATGATACTATATCTCCACGAAGAACAAAAGAAGTCTCTGTTATGTTATGCTTATAAATACAGTTCTGGGATGGCAGTGAGATAACTTTTGCTTGCTTTTCAGAACATATCACTGCATATTGGTTTTCACTGATTTCCTGAGAGGATGAGGGGGACACTGAGACCGGTCGTCGCTTTTTGGATTTCTCTTTTTCATCTTTATCTTCAGGAACATTGTGTTCTCTCCAGGGTTCGTGTGCAGGTGGGACTAAAGATCCGGTGGTATCCAGAAAAGCCATTCTCAAGATTGCCCCTTTTAGCCTCAGGATGGTTCCTAGGAAATATAAATTGAGCACACTTCTAAAACAGTCCTAAACTGTCATTCAAACTAAAAAAATACTCCTTTAAGAAGCTAGAAGAATGAAAACTAAACTAGAGCTTAGACTTGCATCTACTGAAATAGATCTACAATCTCTGGACTTAAAACATGTACAAGTGCACAAACATTCAATAAATTATTACAACAGTTTTCAAAGTTGAAATACATATATGCATACACTCCATTAACATCAATGTAAATGTATACATTTATTAGGAAAACCAAGCCGGAATGCACATTTACATTGAATTTCAGTGTCAAGTACAACTCATTTCATTCTCTCTTGAGGAGTGCACTGTGCACTCAGTATCTACCATAAATGCAATTAGTGAGAACTTTTCCTTCAAAATGGGTTCACAAACTGGCAATTTGTTTTCTTTTTTTTTTCCCCTGCAGTTTACACATGAATCCACTTCTCTAGCGTAAAATGAAAGAAAGTTTTCCTTCTCAACTGTTTTGTGTGTCCAATCATAGGCTGATACATTTCTTCTTTCACTCATTTAGTTACACACAGGTAGAAACAGGAACATTTATTAAATGCATAATAAACCATATGTATTGCAGCATTTTGCAGGGCTCATGCTGCAGATCTGATGACTCAACATACTGTCTGGTTTGTTGCCTTGTCTTTAACATAAAACGTCACTAAATCTGAATAGTGCTAATGCAAACATGGTCTAGTGATCACATCATTCACATCACTACTTCAATCACATAGGGGTGCAATTTTTCACGTTCAGATGCCAGCTGTGGGCTCGTTGTAGAGCAGAGCATCATGCTATGCAATGAAACTGTGGTAGTAGGAAAGCCAAATCTATTCCTAACAGTATATTATTCAGTTTTTATCTTTGTTTAAGTATCATTCAAAAAAAAAAAAAGTTAATGTATCATTACAACAAAATCAGTTGCTGTTTACCAGTAAAACAAAACAAGGTATCTCAGTAATTCAAAGGAATATTTCATCACTAATATTTGAACTATTGGAATATATAGCCCTTACTTTTTTTTTTTTCCCCATTATTCACTAAAATCTTCTTAAGTTGCAATTAGAAAATACTTAAAACGCACATCTCCACTGTTCAATAATAGTCATCGGCTACATGAAGGCTAGAAAGTCTACTTTTCTCAACATGTATAGTTATGTATTTTTATACTTTATGAGATCATATTATCAACTTGGCAACTTTAAAATTCTGGTAATAAAGCAAGCAACCTAGTTTATTAAACTTACTGGCTGGTAATAAAGCAGCCTAGATTATTAAACTTACTAGCTAGTACGTATTAATTTCCAATTAATTCATGACTGAGAAAAAAAATTATTAAAAAAAGCATGAAGAACAACAATACTTAGCAGACTTGAGCACCCATCTGCTTTGTACTCACCACTAGGAGAAACAATTACTGGCTGAAGAAGTCTTTGCTCTCCTCCCGGGGGTAGGTTCAGTACAATGACAAGCACTGTACCCAGGGTGGTACCGACCCACAGGCATGGAGAAGGTGATGTATCAGCCTTTCTTGTGAAAGTCTCACAGAAATGAAGAGCTGAAATTGCCTCACGTGACTCTTTGTCAATGCTAGTTACACTAGAACTCCTGGATCGACTGAAAGAGTTGTCTTTAACATCTGAAAATAAATCAGTATTAATTAGAAGAACTAATTATAGGAATTAAGAAAATTAAGACTTTATTCCAGTTTTGTTGTTTAGCATAAAATACATATATTATGTATCGTTCTATTGATTTTTATAACTATTTTATTTTTCCTTAATTGTATCTCCTGATTTGGTTTCCAGTATTTTATCCTGAACAAAGCATCCCAGCTTTGCAGAGATAGCAATTAGGTAATTTCATGAATGACTTATCATTGAGTGGACTATGTTAGAAGGGACCTTAAAGATCACCTAATTCCAACCCTCTGCTGTGGGCAGGGCTGCCACCAACTAGACCAGGCTGCCCAGGGCCCCATTCAATTTGGCCTTGAATGCCTCCAGGGATGGGCATCTACACTATGGGCAACCTGTTCCAGTGCCTCACCACATTCATGGTGAAGTTTCTAATATCTAAGTCTATATATATTTTTTTAATTTAAAACTCTCACCCTTTGTGTCCTGTCACTACATTCCCTAGAAAAGAACATGACATTTTTTATCTCAAGGTAGAAACAGCAGTTATCAATCATTGAGTTCTTTAAAAAAAACTGAATTACATACCTATCTGCCAATTATCTAATTGAGCAAATTAAAAAACATTGGCTTCCACAAAGCACACTTTAATGATTTTATGAAGATATAACTATTTTAAGAACTACAATGACATGCAGACATCCTGATAATCTGCAATGACTCTCAGTATTGTCCCACTTCAGGAAACTGTCCAGAGAAGGTCTTGGGCTATTAACATACATCTGAATTTTTAATCAGAGAAACATGTAAGGGCTACCAAACACCACTTGGAATTGGTATACAAAGCTGAAAATTTCTCTTTTGAATACAGTACAACATGGCACCAAAACTTTTCAGGATGTCTTATTCTTTGCTTAGCAAATAAGTTTCTCTTAACAGTGAATTCATATACTAACAAAAATCATCAGATTAGAAATCACGCTGCTCTATTCTAGCCATGTGCTGTCTGCACATGTGGCAGTACTTGATACATCAGCGTGTCTGAACCTATCTGTGCACTCTTTAATTAATGCTTTATTTTCACAATGCATAATTCTAAAATTTTAGCACAAGACAATCCTTACCAGCACAAGTCTGATGCATGTCATATCATGACTTCCTAAAACTAAGTTACTGTTTTGGATCTCTGGCTGGAGTATGGCTGCAAGTGACATTTCATAAGCAGGACTAATAAAAAGCAACATTTAACTATGTACTTAAAGTATCAAAATACTCATTTCATTAAATGACTGCAGAAATTTCTACAAGGAACATCTAACCTACACTTGAAAAAGCATACAAACTAATTTTCAACTGACTGCATACAGACATCTAAAAGTATAAACAGTGAATATCTCAGGAGAGACATATCTCACTCAAACGAGGCCAGGAAAATTCCCATCCTGCTAATTTTTGTTTAGTTCAAATGTAAAATACCAATCATTAAAAAGGTCAACACTCAGATACTGACATCGTCTAGAAAAAGAAGTCAAATTAAATTAAAAATGATGAAAAAGATTATTTGTGTTTTATAATTTTTCTGATGACCACAACCTCTTAAGATGCTTCTTTAAGGTTTGACTATTTACTTGCTTTTTTTTCTTTTTTAATTTTAACAGGTTAATCACTCTGAATATATTTAAACATTAGAATTTTGCTGACATTAAAATACATGTTTTGAAAAAAAAAAGCTTAAGTAGTCTCTAAGTCAAATTAAGGTAAAAAAAACAGCTGGAATGTATCGATACATTCAAAATATAAAAATACAACTCAACTGTAAACCTTCTGCATAAAGAAAAGCTAACCCAAATCCTAGCAGCTTACTAAATTTTCAGGGTACATGTCGTTTCTTTAATTCTACTCCTCTGACTTAAGATTTGTGAACATACTTTCTGTATGCCTTATTTCAGGTAAGATCCTTCCCCTTTTCCCAAGAAAAATACAATTAATGCAACAGGCATAACATGTACATTTCTTCAGTTGCAGCTGCTTGAACATCTGAAAAGCATATGTACGAATTCCAGACGTATTGAAAAAAACAGCAACAAAAATTAACTGGCCAGACAATGTAGGCATTGTGGAAGGCGGACAACTGATTCATGGAAGATAACGGAGTAAAAGGTTTAACTGCGTTAATGTGTATTTATTCACTCTGAAGTCACGGAAGAATCTATGGCTTGTTAATAGAATATTTTCAAATGAAGAGGAAGGAACAATGGTGCAATGGCTCACTACATACCACTTCATCAGAAGGAAGGGAAGATGAGGATCTTCTGAGCAAATAAACCAAGGGATAGGGCTTAGTGTTAATGGTAGTAACCAGCTGGGTTACAATAGTGAAAAGTAATGGTATAATGCAGACTAGGATATGATGGAGGCAACTTCTATTTTAGGAATTGGAGCATAAATGCAGAAGCACGTTTTGTTCTAGCCACCTAGGGAGGAAGGGAGTAGGTTAAAGATCTAGACAGAATAGTGATTTGAAAGAAAGCGCTCATGAAAGAGTGGAAGTGATCAAGGTTCAAGAAGTCATGGAAAGAAATGAGAGACAATGATGAAGATATTGAACCTGGGAGAAAGGCATTTCAAGCTCATTCCTTGAGCCAGTATATATGGTCACGTAATTAACCAAAAAGCAAAAAATACAATCAAGTTGACGTTACTGAAAAACACTATGCAAAAGCCATTCTACTAGGAGAAAAGATACTAAATAAAATAAAAACAGACCATCATCTCAGAAAGTTATTTACAGACTTGAAGAGTCAAAAAAAAAAAAAAACAACAAACTTTTACTAGAACAAAAAGTTATTTAAGTGTATATAGCCACACGTGGGTATAGTCAAGCAAAACCAAAGATCATTACAATTAGATATTAAAAGACAGTTTATGAATTCTCAAGAAGTGAGTTGATCAAATAAAAGTTCCATTATATTATTAGAAAAAACAGCAAAATCACACAGGAAATACTGAGTTCTTTCTTAAAAAATCTGTTTCTAGTTACTTATTGTTATTGAAGAACTTCATATAAAACAAAAGAATAAATAAAATGAATTCAATAACCTTTAAGTGCAAATGTATCCCAGTTTGCAAAGTCTGACAAAAGTAACTCTAAACTGAAATCATCCCTAAACTGTCAGTGACAGTAGTGAGGAAGAACAGACATGGAAGAGACAAACAATTTCTGTGCTTGTTGGTGTCAACAAGACCATGGTTAAATCCTTCTAGTTCTATGCACAAGAGTTTTAGAAAGATGAAGAAAAATTCAGTGTTCAGAAGAACTATCAGAAGGCATCCTAGATTTAGTCAATGTAAATTTACAAAGGAGAGGGAGCTTAATTTCATAAAAACAAATAAACCACAACAAAAACGAACAATTCAAACCTGTCTGCAAAAAGGAAGATTAGTGATACGATAGCTTTCAACAGCTGTAAAGATGTCTACCAAAGAAGCGTAGTAAGAGCTATCTGTGTTCCTTGTGGAAAGGACAAGAAAAAAAATCTCAATTAATATGGAAATAAGGAAGATGGTTTGGCTAACAGAAATTTATTTAACTGTCTATAAACCATAAAAGTTGTCTGGTATTTTTCTAGAAACTTATTTATTGGAGACCCATGAATAAATGAGAGGTTAAACTGTCAGACACTTGGATCTTTGCCATAGCAGTGAATTAAACGATCTCTGAGGGCTCCTTAAACCTTCACAATTCTATGAGTGGAGCAAGCCGTAGCGTAAATCAGGGTGGTCCAAATCTGAAGTTTCAGGATATTCCAATATCATCAACTGTTCTCTTGCTGATAGTGGTAATTTTCAAATGCATGCTTCTGCACCTATCAGTCTGATCCTGATCTGTATTCTACAGGGCCATGGAAGGGATTCTGCTGTAGAAGCAGAAGGGAGCTGTAACAGGCAGAAGGAAGCTTTCCTACTCAGGCTGCATCTACTGCTGCGGGTCCACAGCTGTCCCTGATCATCCTCAGAGAAAAAGGCTGAGGAGCTGGATCTGATCTACAATCTGGCAGTCAACTTTTGATGACAAAGTAATAAAAACAAGTCCATTCGTTTGTATGTTGTTTTAGTCATGCAGTATCATGAGCTTTAGCAATACAAGCTTCATAACTGAAATGCTTATCATGTAAAAAGAGTACTTTTACTAAAAAAATGAAATTCTCAGACTGACCATCCATCAAGCAAACAATTGTGTATCATTTTCATTTATAGAAAGCGATCTTAATACCATTTACACTTGAAAAAACATGTCCAACTTTTTATTGGACCTCAGCATATCTTCATTCCTAAATCCTGTATTGTTCAATTTGAAAAGTATTGGACGGCTTCAAATCAGCAAGCAATTTTCCTTACAATAAATTACCTGCTTATTCACAATCTTTCTATCACAGCACTACTGTAAGAGTGACAGATGCCTAAAAAAAAAAAATCACAAAAATGTGATAAGCCATGTACAAAATTTGCAGGCTTACCTTACAACGACAGCAATGATGTTTTGTGCCAGGGAGCCCCCCGAAAGAGTGGAATTAAAATTTAAGTTCTACAGTTCAAATAAAGCAACTCAGTCACGATAGTTTACATAATCAAGGACTCTTACTTAAATGTATTCACATTCTGTAAAACAATTTCAGTAAATATAAAATTCAACTCTGTAAACTTACCTAAATCAGGCTTTAACTCAGTTGGCAAACTTAGCTTCCTGGACATCTTTGCTGAAAAGTGAAGTATATCCTTTTTTTAAAAAGAATAAACACAATTCTGCTGGCCTTCATTTGCCTCTTTCCAATTATTTAATGTATCATTGGTTATAACATTAACTGCAGTACTTAACAGGATTTCTGCTGAAGCAGAACCTCACTCTCACAAGCGAGGCATGCAAAGTAGAACATGGAAGCTACTGTAATCCCCAAATATAGCATTTTATTACTTTTGCCAAACTCCATTTCCCCTTAGACGTCTGAAATAACTTGATATATTGGATGAATTTTGCTTTGGCTCAAACTCAAGATTTATCTCTTTAGGTAAAAAGAGATAATGCAGACTCTCAGCTACTACAAGAACGCGCACTGAAAGTTTCATAAAGTTCACATCCCATCCACTCCTCTGCCCTAGTTCTTGATCAAACCTGATATACTTAAAATGGAGAAAAGATAAAATTTTAATTACTCTGCAATGTTAAGGTACACGTGTAAAATAAACTAGTAATCTGAAATGCAATCTGCAATCTTAGAAGTACGAAGAAGTTACGATGAATTTTAAAATGAGCAGCATACAAGCTCCTGTAACACTCCAAAAAAAGTCACGTTCTGACAGTACTGTGAGGAAATAAAGCACATATCCAACATGCTGCTAAAATAGACTCACTAGCAGTCTTGCGGCCATACAACCCCCTTTCATCTTTATTCCCATAACTACTGGAGAATGAAAAAAATGATGTAGCTCAACTACTATACCAGCAATAGAATCTGAATTTATTTCTTAGCTACGTGCCTGAATTTTGATTCATTGTTTAGTTCTTCACTATCTTATAAGGGAAACACTTCTCTACCTAAAACAGATGTTGAGAATAGTCTCAGTTTAAGGAGTACCTTGTAATGTATATCAGTCATAAGGCAGGATTGAATCTTTTTGCTCCTCACACTTAAAAGTGGAATTCACTCCTTCTAGTTATCTGTTTAAACAAAAATCATTGTTTTCTACAAATCCTAGCAAAGAGTGTATGATTTGAAGTTACTTCCACTCCTTCAATAATGACACTTCACTGTATCATCAACTGTGCTCATCAATATTGCAAAGTCTAGTTAACTGAATGGTAGAACAGTTTTATTCCTTTCGTACGTAGTAAAAATTTGAGAGTAAGTCTCCAGAAATAATCTTCTCATTTCCTTCACATGTCACTGTTATAAAGTATGTCCTGGTCAAATAAAATTGAACTCAGACCACAGCGCTAGGCACTTCAACATATTCTATCTAATGCAGGCTGAAACTAAAAAGAGCACTGCAGCTACTTCCTACCCTCTTCCTTGCATTGGCTGCTGTCTGGCTTAATGATGAGGCCAAAACCTAATTAAGAAAAGTTTCTCACAAGGATTGTTTTCAACAGGATTAAGTTCTGCTTCAGATCAGTGCTCAGCTGTGCATATAGAAAACTGTGGTACAACACAGCAATAGCGACGAGGAATCTTTCTTTCTGCTGTCAGCTTTAACTTGCATCAGCTTGAAGAAAGATCAAGAAACCTCATCTTTGAATCATAAATTACAAGATGAGCATTCCTCATCTTAAATCTTATGTTCTGTTTTAGACAGGTATATTACAAAAGGCTGAGATACTTAACACAAGCTTAAGAATGCATACAAATTGAGCAAATTCGTGTTTGTTTTTTCCCCATGTGTGAATATCAGCAATCATTTAATCACTTTGAAGACCATAGTGGTTGCTTCTGGCTTCTCAATTGGAAGTGCTTAATGATTTTAATAACTTGGAGGGAAAAAATGGCAAAAAATAAGCTACTTAGGCAACAGGTAACATGGAACGTAGGCTGGTAGTGTTGCATTCTAAGACTCAATCCTAACTTTTTGCTTTCTACTCATTGGTGAAAGGCCAGCTGCATGAACTAGGTTGATGAGGTAGAATAAATCTGCCCTTTGTATTTTTTAGTAAACACAAAAAAATGCTTCTCATTAATAGAACAAGAAATAAATGAGTTGTTAAAAGAACATCACTGCTAGAAATTGTGAATATGTTATGCAGAGAAGTTACATTTAAAAACATGCGAAAAACCTCAATAATTCAAATGTAAATAGTAAACCAGACCCTATTTAAATAGCAGTACTGCCATCTTGTGTTTAGACAGAAAAGTGCCTCAAAAAGCGATAAGAAAATACAAGTATTTCATCAGCTAAATCATTTTCTAACGTTACTTGGTGTAACATGTCACTTCTATGTATATATTTCTTACAGTTAACAAGTTTCAGAACATTCAGTTTTGCCATGCCATAGATAGAAAAACAATATTGCCAGACACCACAGACATCATCTACCCAAGAGACACTTCAGGAAAATGGAAAAAAAAAAAGCCAACAGGATCGAAATCTACAGAGAACATTTTCAACATTGGTCATTTCATTCCAGTTGTACAACAGGGCAGTAGTGATGGTGACTGCTCCTGCTGGGTGCAGCTGACCTCAAGTAGTCAACTGACGCCACAGTTGAGTACCGCAGTGGTGATGGTAATTGCTGCCCCGTTTACATCCAAGGCTGCCTTTCTGCAACCAGTGCAAGACAAGGATATGGACTAAGGAATCATTTTGCTGCTCTTGCCAGATTGCTGCTCCAGGCAATGACTATTTTGCCTTATGCTTAGATCTACATTTTATACTCTTGTAACACAGAAAACCCAAGGTTATACATAGGCACGTACATAAACTTTCTTTTGCTGACTTATATAACCAAACACGTATCACATGAAAAGGAGATTAGACAACTGTCTAAGAACAGCACACAGGATTCTTAGAGATTTCTCATGTTTGTCTTGAAGGGAGCAGATGTGGAAGGTTACACTGGCATAAGCATGCTGCATTTCTGTATGGCAGGCTCAGTCACTTCAATGAAAAAACCCTGCTGACTATCTGAAACACACCTGAATAGGAAACTGTGGCTTAAAAGTAATAGTTGTATCTTATTTGCAGCAGGTTATCCCAAGCTACTTTACAAAGCATTATATTCTATAGCACGTTAATTTGAAAGCTGTATACCATTTTTCTCATATATTCCCTATTTAAGGAAACCCTTTGCTAAAAAACCCTATAAAAACTGTAAGGGAGACAAGTGTATTGACAGTGTATCTTGACAGACAAGAGAGTGGTTTACATAGAACATAAAGCATTCAAAATTTCATAAGAAATATTTAAGCAGTATCAAATTATCTTTTCCTTCTTCATAGTATTTTTTAGATATATCAAAGTCCCCAAAAGATTCAGTGTTTGACAGCTATGTAGAATGAAAAATTTTTCTCAACTTACTAATTTTGTGATGATTGAACAATCAAATATGGTACAGCTGACAGTTAAAAGAAATAGATTATCAATGCTGAAATCTCAAAATTTGGTATGACTTATAAAGCCATTTTACAAGAGAACGTATGAAAATAGATCTACTTCGTATACTCCACATTAAATCAAACAAAATGTTACAAACGCTGGAAGAAGCTGGCATTAGGGTAGCTAAGAACTTTATGAGGCTCTTAAACATTTATGCTGTGAAAACAGAGTTAAAAGCCAATGATTTTAGCATCATTTGGCAAATTTAGCTGTACATTTAGAATGTAAAAAAGTGAAAAAATTGTGTTAATAACAGCTGGAGCATAGAAATTAGGAATTACAACTACTCTGCACTTCTACCTAATAGTATTGTTTGCAATTGTTTTTAAACTTAAAAATTGCAGAAAAGAAATAAAAACAATTTTTGCTGAAAAATAACATCTCCTGGGACAGTTATAAAGAGAGATATTGGAGTTATTTTGCATACACCTTTACATACAATATTTTGCATACACCTTTACTAAAGCTACTTTACAGAAATGGATGTAAAAACACTTCATGTTCTGACCTGATTCAATGAAGGTATTTAACAACATAAAGCTCATTGTACCAAGTACTTAACTGACTAAAATGTGTAAAACAGCTACAGACTAAAATTACGTGGCCTCAGGAATTAAACACTCCCTAACATATTTCTGACTGTAAATTCATCTACACATGGCACATTTTTTGTAATAATTGATAGCACAGTATTTATACTTCAAATATTTGCTGCTCTTAAGAAAAAATAGCTGTTTTACGTAATAGCTACATGAGCTATGTAATAGCTAATCCCTGGAAAAAAAATGGTTAAACCAAGTATTTCCATGTATCTAAGGTAATTATAACTATTCTAAAGTTCATCCCGATGCAAACAAAGGGGAAGCATGACCCAAACACGGCATACACATAAGAGGCCTGTCCTGTAACATATACAATTCTGGGTATCTAGAAAAAAAAAACAAGAGCATGGTCTTAAGAGCATACATGGCAAAGCTGAAGTGTTGGTTTGTGAAAAAATTTGCACTTTGATTTATACTGTTATAGTAAGCTCTGATGTTTTTTGGTCTTTTAATGAATCAAGAATCCTTACCTAATAATTTCACTATTTTATAAAATGTCAACGGTTTTGTTCTTCCAAATGGATATGTATCATGCTACCAGCTTACAGATTGACACAAAATTACTTCTCATTTTGCAAGGAGTAGTCTTCTTTTATATTCCCATAGGACAAAAACCACAGGTGAGACATTAACAGGAACTAAAATGAACTATTTCAATACTTCTTAATTTTTGTAACCTATTCAAGAGGTTATGGTTCCACACATGCACAAAGAGCTCGAAGAACTAATTGTACCATATGCCAGAGCAAAGAGCTACAACCATGACCATGTTACACACATTACACACAAGAAAAGAGTTGATGATAAATGGTGCTGTCTCAGTGCAAAATGAATGACTAAGTGGCACTCACATTTTACAAAACTCATGGTCCATTCACACATCTAGCAGACGTTTCCATTTAAAATAACAAAAATGCAAAAACATGCAATTATTAAAAACCAAAGAGGTGGCATTTTGCCTTATTTACGTATAAAGAAAAACTTACAAGTTCAGAAAATCATGCAGAGGAAAGATACGAGGTATAGAAAACATGGCAGTGGAGAAAAACTAGGAAGACATTCCTTGTGTGGCATTCAGCTACTTAAAACTCTAAATGTGGATGAAATAATTGCATTCTTTACACTTCCAATAAATTGCACAAAATGCAGTATGAACTGATTGGGAAACAGTTAAGAGTTACATATGAAATATATTATTGTCTCAAATCTATCTGAACTTACACCCTGAAAAAGGCTTTGCTTGTAGATGTTATAGTATTTTAGTTATGAAAAACATTCACAGCATTTTCAGTTGTAAGGCTTCCAGCTGAAACAGATGTCAATAGTTCTACAGAATTACCATTAGCATGCTTTATTACTCTTGGATATTATTCTTCTTTAGAAAGGGAAAATTAAAATCATAGTCACGTTAAAAGATCTCCTAGTCTGTGTAAAAAGAAATAAGTTCAGGAGACTGCTTCAGGACAAAAGGAAAATATCATCAACAGTCATTAACATACTATGCACCAGATTAAGTGTTGTTTTTCTCATTAACTGAGCTGAACATAAGTTTCCAGTTAACATGAATCCTTTAGGAGAACACATTAATGAATATTAACATAAACCATCCTCAAGTTTTTCTAATCATATAACTGAATTGACATAATGACATATTGTTGAGAAAGATTTGCTTTCTTTAATTATGCCTGAGTTTCCACTCTTGGAGCTCCTCTTCCTTAAGCCATTATCACTGCAAGCAGTGCTCAGCTTAGTACTGAGCAAAGGGCACATTCCTCATGTTGTGCCTCAGATACCAAACAAAGTTTCATCAGTCACATTTAGCTTGTTGAATTCTGAACAATTTTTGGTGGCTGAAGTGTGATAAAATGAATTAGTGGATTAAGATTAAAAGTTAAGTTGTCAAACAGCAAATCAAAGGGAGAACACTGAAAAAAACCTCTTCCTCCGTTGCTGTAAATTACAGTTCAACACAGTCTATATAGCACTTCAGCAAACACATTCACTATATAAAGTAATCATAGGTTTCTGACCTCACAAAAGGAATAAAATTAAACATTCCTGCAGTGATTTACTAATGTAACAAATGAAAATATAACGAAACATTAACAGTGATTGGAAATGAAAGTAACCATACCCCAGGTAAGAAAGAAGAATCCTTTTCCCAAAAATCACACAGCTTCTAGCTTTCATTTATTTAATGACCAAATAGCTATAAGCAGAGCTAGTTTTCATTTCAATCGCAAAAGGGTTCAATCTATCGCCTGCGTACAACATATTCCAAGGCAGTCTGTTACCAAATTTTTAAGACAAGTCTGGAGCTGGTAGGTGATTTTGTCACTGTTGGATGCAGAAAAATAAAAGCAATTCTGGGACAGTAATGGAGCATACTGGTACATGTGACCAAACCATTTTTCAAATGATTAAATGAAAACATGACACTACCTCTATCTTGATCACTGTAATATACAAATCTGACCATATGGCTATGAATGTTACACAAAAGAAATAAAATTAGCCACGTGTACCTTTGCATAAGTAGTGGAATAATGTTGTGACTTGCATAGACTGAACTCCTAATACAGATTAGAATCTCACCCATCCAGAAAATAGAAAAGTGCATGTGCAAAAAAAAAAAAAAAAGAAAAAAGAAAAAAAACCAAACAGAATTAAAGCCACCAGCATCCTTGATTTTTTTTAAATCATTCTGCCCAGTGTATTTAGTATAGAAGCAGCCCATAGAATTACCAAGTAGAATAAAGAATGAAATATTAATTGAATATGCATTGAAATTTGATTTTTTTAAATTTGTATTTATTTTTTGCTGCTGGGTTAGTGGTGCGTAGAGTAAGACATCGGAACAGAAGAGAATCTTTCTAGTTCCTACCTATGTCATTGGCTACCATCTTGGAAAACTGTCTGCTTTTGGTCTTCACTGTAAATAGTATTTTAATAAAAAAAAGTCAATCTATGTATCAAAGGATGAACCGCAAAAAAAAAAAAAAAGACTAAAGAAAAAATACTGTACCCTTTTCTATAAAATTATTCATTTTTTGCTCATCATCATCAGAATTTGGTGAACCAGAACCTATGAGTAAAGACAGAATGAAATACATATACATTTATTTTTGATGCATACCCAATGTATTAATAAAAGCTTTGAGATTAAGCTAGAAAAGAAGATGCATTGAAATATCAAAAACTGATACTGGTATTCTCTGGTAGCTGTGCTAGATACTGTGGATTCCAAATTATTTTTGAGAGTCAGGAATTCTGCTATATGGAGGTTAACCATAAAAAATTGTAATGCAAAGTACTATTCTGTGAAGGGCAGACATTATACTGCTAGAAATATTTCCCTCACTGAATAAAATGTTTACACTGGATAACTGGATTGCTCTCATAATCAAGGCTCCAGACAAAAAATTCATCTGAAGTATGATTCACAGAACACACTACTAGCAATAAATTGGAAAGTTTTTCAAATCTGTTTCTTTCCAATGCAATAAATCATTGTTCAGCCACAGTTCTTTTTTGCCAACAGGGATTTCTTAAAATTCTTAATATTGCAAAGTCAGCAGTGGTGGCTGTTAGGCCACTGTTTGAAGCTTCCTATTGTTATGAAATAAAAACAAACTTCAACAAAAAATAGATAATTTTACTGAATATTATTTTGTGAAAGTGCAGAAATAAGATACAGTGACATTTGTAAACATAAAAACGTGGTGGTCTACAATGAGATGTTTTATGGTCAGATTAATGTCCTCAGAGCCCTCAATTAAGTTACTACTTAATTTCAGTTAAACAAAACAACAAAAAAAGGGAAACAAAGCTACTACCCCCCATCTGTTTATACTCTCCCTCCAAGTACTGGAAGGCCACAATGAGGTCTCCCCAGAACCTTCTCTTCTCCAAGCTAAACAAGCCTAGTTCCTTCAACCTTTCCTCATAGGAGAGGTGCTCCAGCGCTGAGCAAACGCAGGCTTCAACCTGAATAGTGACTGATTTGCTTTACAGGTCATACTGCGTAACAGTCAAAGCTAACAGTGCAGTCAATCAACTCCTACAAACTTAAAGTAGCTAACAAGTAAACCTTTGGTGTCAGTGTATTTCTTTCTTCAGTGGCCAACTCCATTCTGGAAAAAGTTCATCTAAACCCACCCTCTGTCCTGCATCTTAAACTCAACAATACTGTGCAACAGATTTATCCAAACTTTCTTATCCCTCTAGCAGAATGTTCCAGTCTTGTGACCACACCCCAAAAAATGACAAAACTTAGAAACTAGACCTAAGCAACTGCAGCTCTTGTCATATCCATAATGGCTGGCCTTCCCCAGAACACACAAACTTCTCACCAGTGAGGTGACAGCTTGTCAGTCTCCCTCCCTGCTTTCAAGTGCCTTTTTCAAAGGAAATATTGAAGAAGACTGCCATGAATATTTCTCATTCATGAAAAACTGAGAGGAACTAAGGGAACTAACGGAAGCAAGATGAAGTTCAACCTCACTACTTCAAAAATCTACCTTACAGGGCTTGCAACTGTGGCTTTTCAGCTCTACCATTTGTCTATTCACTACTTTTGGAATTCAGAATTATTTCTTTAGTATTGCATGTGCACCTAGAAAGAAATATCCAAACTGCATTACATTTTAACCTACTCCATCTACTACAACTCAAACAGGAGGGAGGGAGAGTAGGCAAATTGTTGAGTTTAAGATTTTTCCATGCAAACCTTGATTCTTGTCCTACTACACATCTTACAACAGGTATATCTGCAACTTTGACCTTTATTCTTAATTCAGAGTAGAGCTTTGAATGAAACAGATTAAGTGACACAGAACTACTTTAAAAATTCAGCATTATTCTAACAAAAGTTTTACTGACTATAACAAACATTCACCTCTAGTACTATACATTGACATGTAGTATTCACATAGTTACAGCCTCAATTAGCCAACGTTAAAAAAATATCTAAGTAGTATAACGTTACTGCAGCTTTCCTTTAGAACAGTCAAATACAGGAGTAGTAACAGAACTTTTTTTTTTTTTGAAGCAGAGAAATCCTACTTTGTAAGGCTATAAGCTTCTGAAGCCTTTCCAAAGGGAAAAAAAAAAACCAACTAGCTCATTTTCTCCTTTTGTAGACATTTCTTAAACCACTTTTGAGGACTCTGAGATACCAGACACATGTACTCTTAAAGGAATTAGTGCATTTTTATCAGAGTTTCAAAGTTCAATTGCACAGTGGAGTATGTTCCTTGCAACAAATATTACAGATTTTATCTCTTCACTTATCTTTATGATGTTTCTATTGCATCTATTAAATTAATCTTGCTTTAAAACCTCAGCGGTGCAACACAGCAACATTTTTCAGGAGAGCTACAACAACTTGTGAGAAGACTACAGGTTTTATGGAACTAGTTTGTGTTAAAGTATGCCATCTTCCATGCAAATAAGAAGCTGAAAGTCAGACTAAGTTATGATTACCTGAAGTGGGTGATTTGCAGCGATCTTCTGGCACCACTGTACCCTCATTAATATCACAAAGACCTGCTGGAACACAAAAATAGCATCCGATAAGCATGACTGCTATGTTATCCTGTCTTCCATTGCAGTTAGGAACTGGATATTTACGCAGACACAAACCAGATGGTTGTGGTAGAATTTGTTAGTATTACACTGTTGGGTTCTTTTTTTGTTTGTTTGTTTTAAATTTAGACATCGGCCGCAGTGACTGTAAAGCCGCTCACTTCATCCTACTGAAAAGATTTCTTACTGGATTATACAAAATATACTTCCTCATTAAATTTCAGTAAAAAAGTACCCTCTTAAGTATGAAAATTATCTGAACACTTAATTCCATGCCATAGATGTATATTAAGTACACATCTCTGTTTTGAAAAAAATCATATATATATATATATATATATATGTATATTTGAATTTAATTGCAAAAGAAAGTCAGGTAAAAGAGAATCTTGAAGATTACAACCACACTCAGATTAGATGTATAACCAGTGTTTTTTCACTATTTGCTATCTGCTGAAGTGGTGAGCTTTATATTTAATGTTACATTGCTGAGATCAGTATGGAGTTCTGCTGGAAAATGTCACTTTAAAATTTTACGGTATTTGGGTGCTTCTTAAAGTTCATTCTTTACATTTCAGTAAGGATACAAAGCATAGAAGTTCAGCATCCAATGCTAAAGACGGATTAATTTTTAAGACTGTAAGATAGCTTTCATGTCATGAACCAGGAGTTTAAAGAAATATTACCATTTTCCTTTTTAATAGGAAGTTGCCAGCAAAACAGCCCAGGACAAAGGAAAGTATTATTAATATTTTAAAGCTAATTATGCATCTTAAGGGGTGTATAATCTTGCTTTCCTTCAGGGGTACCATATGTCATACTAATGTAAACAAGAATGCAATATTTTATAGTAATAGTAAATAAATACTCGTTAAATAAGAGGTTTTTGCATGCACGCTAGCATTTCAAATACGGTCAAAAAGCTCCAGGGGAGTAACAGCTGATGCAACAAGAGACTGCACAGGTACCCTGTCTATATAGATGCATTCAACAGTGCATCTGTAATAATTATTCCCATATATTTTTCCTCTTCTCTTTCCCTATATTTCTTTCCTCTTCTATCCAAGTGTTAGATTTCCCTAATACCAAAACAAAAGGTAATCATTTACAGGAAAAGAAAAAGACATTGTATCACTGTGGAATCCATTAAAGTTATGCTACATTCACACATTGTTATATTTTTGCAATATAGCTTTTTGATTTATTTAAGATTATTAAGACCATGTGCAACTTGCACCTCAAAAAACTCAGTGACAATGATGATATGCAAATGACCTTATGAACTGCTAAAGCTTGCACTTAAGAAAGTCCAAGAACTGATTTCAATTGAAAATATATTGGGATATCCTAGGTAGAAGCCATACAAATATATTTCTCCTGCATAGTGGTTAACAATTTTTAAGTATTTTCTTGCAAATAATCAACTACTATGGGATAATCGTGGTACATATCCTCCTGCAAAGTACACTTTCACCTCCAAAATTACCAGTTTAAAACACACTTTGAGAGTCTATACATTCTGTGCTACACAGGGTTGTGTAATAAGTTTTTTCAAAAAGCCACATGCTACTCTCCCAGCAAGCAATACAAGTTTCAGATAGTAGCAAGGGTGGACAATATATATTCAATTAACATGTATTTAAATTACAATGCCCAGGATACCTTTAAGGGCAATTTTAGTGCTTGTTCTCTCAGATACAGTCTGAGCAGACCACATGCTACAAGTTCAGAACTCAGTAGCTCTACTAATCCCAAACATGGGGGATCAACATCATCTTAGAATTAACGACCTTTACGGTTAACATTTATGGAAATTTACAGAGCTCTGTTATGACTTGGGAGTATGCAGTTGTCATTCTGGGAATATAGCCTTGATGATACCCAATAGCCTTCAAAAACAAAGTTAGATCCTGATAAGTTTTTTTTAATGAATGTAAAATGGACATGAATTTTTGATACTGAGAACTGTCAACCAAATAAACACTGTACTTGGTTACCAGATAGGGAAGATTTTAAATGAAAAAGAGGTAAGGGGAAATGCAGTCTCCTTGGGAAAAGGGATCTTTTAAGTCTACATGGATACAGTGATTACATTTCCACTAGCTAACATTCAGAAGAAATGTCTGCGCTTCATCTAAAACAGGTATTCAGCACCTCCCTACTCTTTCAGCTGATGGAAAGCAGAGACATCACAGAACATTTTTACTGGGCAGCCTATGGCATCACTAACAGGAATAAAAAAAATTTAGGAGCAGTCAACCAAAGCTTATTAGATTAAAAGTTGCTTCTTATGCAAAGTTGTTTTAGGTGTCCTGAACCCTTGCGGTGGACTCTTCTCATAGTTGTCATTGAAGAAACTGCTTCACCCACAGAGAGCAAATACCATTTTGGTATTTTAATATTCTTTCATTAGTGACCGTTTGTTCTTGTCACCTCCTACTTTCATTTCAGTAATCCAACAAAAATCTTTGCCAGAGCTGCTGAGACGGATTCAAAAGGAACAGTTCTTAAGTGACATGGACATGACAAAGGAATATCCACAAAGTTTGTAGGCCTTCAGTCTGAAGTCAGGGTTCTGAGGAATGCCCATTCATTGATATTCTTGAAGCAACAACAGCCGAAAATGCATGTTTCTAGCTACAGCAATAATTAGATCTGGTTGTCAACAATCAGGCCTAGAAAGAGCAGAGTACACACTAGTTTTTGTGCCAAGACTGCTGCTCAGGGGAAATCACTTATGCATTAGTCATGCGATTTAGAAGATAATGTCCTCTAACTTAGCTAAGAGCTATTCACTGCTGTATCCCTTGTGAGAGTGGTATATCTACCACACCTGTACACAGTAAGCCTAGAGCACTCAACTAACTGCATGGGCAGCACAGTTTATATATGTACAATAATTCAGGCATTTTTCTAACAGGTCTGAAACAGGTAGGAAGAAAATATGTACAAAGCAATTCAACTAGCCTACTAAAATTTTGAGTTTGTTCTAGATCTAGGGCAGAAGCAGGCTAGAAGAACTACTCAGAAAATTAAAACAGTTCACCATAAAACATGCTCCCCAAGGCCTTCTGGAGTTTGTTACTGAAGTCTAACAGCTTAGACTTGGTGCCATGCTCATACATGCCACACACGTACCTAATGTGCATGAAGTCCTATTACGGAACACAGAAACATGAGCACTTATTACTCCAGATCAAAGTACAGCTTCAATTCTGACTTGTCAGGACAACAACAAACAATGCAGTATCATATTATGTGGATTTGGTCATTACTGCAGACAGCAGCTTTTAAACAATGCTCTTTGAGGAAATCCTCACAGCAGCAATACTGAGAGGACAAAACTGTGCCGCACTTTTAGAAACAGTCATGGTCCCAAAATATGCTTCTTAGGGAGCCAAACTATACAAACCCAAAGTCCAAGTTTAGGAATTTAACTGCCCATCTCCTGGTAAATATTTTAATTTTTCAGAGGAAGAGCTGAACTTCTCATACCGGTTTCCTGTGAAAAGTGTAATCCTGCTTTGACAGGAATAGTATTTACCCAAGAATAAAGTCATATACCTACACGCTTGCTTCCTCTGTAGTAAGTATTGAAGTTACAATTCAATATACATCTTAATGAATAACTCACATCAATTGATCCAACAGAAAACCTCAAAATATTTTTATCATAAAACTACTCAATAATTGTATGCATAAGATTTATACCACTAAATTATGGCATTATGATAATTATTCTTGCACATAAATCTTGGAAATCTAATTATAGCCATATACTGCTATTATTTGACAGAGAAGAGGAAGGGACAGAAAAAATAATTTTATGTAGTAGTTATTATAAATAGCACTAATTACTGTTACTTAATATGACCTGAGTTGAGTCTATGAAATACTAAAGCCTGTATACTTTATAATCTCAAGTACCCTGATATAAACAGTTTGTGCACTAAATTCTGGATTAAGTTTTACGATTTCAGGCTTACAAATGCACAACTCAAAAGGGATTTTAAAGCCAATTGGTCCTAAGTTTTCCATTTCAGAACTGAAACCTAATTAGAAGACTAAGGAAAACTAATTTTCTAATAAGCTCTTAGCTTCTTTCTGAGCTCTAGTAGTAAGAAATTTGAAATAAACACAAAAATGAATTTAAAAAATTAAATAATGTTATTAAAGATTGAAAAGATATCATGCTGCATTAAAAACTTCCTAGAATTACAATCAAAATTAACTAACATATTAAGTTTTGTGAGTTTACATATGCGTCATTCAGGCACTTATATACCAACCTCACTGGAAACAAGACTAATTAAAAATTCGAACTAGCTTGATGTCAAAAACACAAGCATCATAAACAACTGACTTGAAAGAGTCAAAAAAGCCCCCTAATCCAAAAATCAAACCTTATGATTCAGTACTATATTTGGCTTAGTCACAGCTGACGTTGGCCTAGTTTAGTTCAAGTATAAGTTTAAAAAAGGAGTGTTGAGGTCTAGATTCAGTTCAAGGAGAAAGAGGATGTGTGAAACAACCAGAACAAACAATCTCAGTATTTACTTCTGCTTTGATTCAACTCCAGTTCTGAAATCCTTGTAGGTTAAATTAAAAACAAAAAAAACCAACTGTGATGTATAATTGAAAGTCACATGTATGCAAAAACTGCTTCTGTTTTGTCAGAATAATTTTGAACTGCTTCTAATAAAACATTTGAAGTGTTATAGAAATATATAGATTTTTATTTAAAAAAATGTAGGATATTGTACTAACTGAAAAATAACATAAAACCTTGCAACTCCCACCAACAATAAGTTTTAAAAGATTGAGGGTTGTTATCTTCTGTTGACTTAATTATGGAACCAACATCTACTGATACATTCTTTTGTTTAGTCAAAGTTATGAGCTGTTTCCTATTCAATTCCAGTATTGTCTGTCTTCTTAATGGCTCTATGATCCCGTCATATTTCAGAAACAGTATATCAAGCACAGATCTCAAACAGGGAGGATAGCATCAAGGACTTGGTTAAGAAATCAATGCTTACAAAAACCTGTTCTAACACATTAAATATTCCAAGCAGAATCAGCTTTTCAATCACTGGTTTTGGAAAGTAATTCTGGGACTACTGTCCACCTTTTACTTCCCTTCAAAATGAAAAAGGAACAGCAGATCTTGCCTTTCAGTTCTGTATCATCTCAAAGCAGAAGCATTTCTTTTAAACATAACTCTCTCCCTTGGCAGCAGATGATGGAGGACAAAGAAAGCCTCCCATCCCCAAAATGTATTTTCTCTCTCTCTTTGGTAAAACAAAACAAACAAACAAAAAACAAAACAAACCAAACAAACAAACAAACAAAAAACCCAAAACAAACAGCAGGACTAACAGAATTGGACCACAGCCTTAAGTGTTTATTTCACCACCACCACCTTGGTTCCTTGGATTTTGTTTTATTTTACTCCCTATTTAGAAAGGGGGTCAGATTTCAAACTTCTGCCTAAAGACTGGAGAAAACTGATGTGCTAGGGAAAGGAATCATGTTATACTTTTGAAGTCAACCCCATATGCTCTGAATTCTTTGATGCTGTGAATGCTGGAATAAGTTGGAAAAAACCTGAGGTAACTCACATGTCTGATGGGCTACTACTCTACTGTGATGCTCTTGAACATCAAAAATGCTTGCAAATCTTACAGGGCTGCACAATACACCAACACCTCTGCTCTCAATCCCTATGAGCAACATCTTAGTAGAAGGAAGCTTTCACTTTAACAGACAAATCATCGTCTTTTACAATGTTAAGAATTAATAATAATAACAACCATAATCTAACATGAATTATCAAGCTTTTTCTGCCAGTACAGAGAACAAGCAAAGGAAGGTTCTAGCCTTGGCTCTCAGAGGACTAACAGATTTGATGGGTAAGATCTTGGGACCATACACATCAGTAACTTCTAAGACAGGATCTCACTTTCCTTCTCCCTCCTATCCTTTCACCTAATACAGAGACTATTATGGTCAATCTTTTTTTTCCTTCCCATTTCTATTCGGGATGTCATGAACAAGAAATATGAGAGATGTATGATTCAAAACAGTTTCTAAAAATAAAACAATCATTTAAAATGGTATAACAAAAGTATTTATGGTAAGTGAACAGCAAGTCAAAAAAAATCAAATTCAGATGTTCAAAAATATTTTTTTTGTCATGAGATGACTTACTTATATAAGAGGTGCGAAGCTTTTTCACAGACTCTGAATATAAGTTAGAAAGGCCGCACATGCAAGAAGCCACAGTCAGCATACCTTTACGCAGCAATGAGAAAAGGAAAGATGGAGACACTAACAGTACATTTGAGACAGAAAAGCCAGCTGAATAACTTGTATAACGAGGTTCATAAAATGTTCTTGCCATGCAGATCATCAGTATTAAAATGTAAGATGTAAGATAGAATTTAATTTAACAGTTACATTAAGGAACAAAAAGGACTCCATTCAGGACTATCTTAGAGGCACAGTTGTAACACAGTTATGCTGATCATTAAACAATAAAAAGCAAGAAAACAAAGTGATTAATATTTAGCACTACAAAAAGCAGTTTTAAATATAAATGCATGAAACAGAAGGTAAGTCCTTTACTACCATGAGACATTAACAGAGTGAACCAGTGAAGTTATTTCTTTCTCTCTGAATGTTTTTTTTTTTCTTTTTTAATACTTACCTTTCTCTACAGTAGAAAAAGACATCTGTCCCAGACTAAGAACTGTGTATGTTCTAAGCTAATTATTTTTTAAAGCAGCCTCCCCAGTTGAAGTAATCTGACAGACGGCAACAAGATCTTTCTCAAACCAAAGATTTACTAAAATATGTCTGGGAGCAACCATTTTCACATCAGTATAATACTACCTGAACTTTATTCTGAATCACTTAAAAGAAACCAACCATGAAGTTTTTTAAAGTGCATTTCCCATTTAATAATAATCATTTGGAGGCAACAGTGATGTTGTTGATAGTTCTATTTTAGGTGTTTTAAAGATTAGCTTAAAAATGTCAACTAAAACTATTTTCTCCTTACTATTTCAAGTTCTAACTTTTCATTTTGTCAATAAAAATGTTTGGGATTTTGACCGAAAGATTACTTTCCTCTTCGGCTGTAAACTAGCACCTTTCTTCAGTACCTTTTCAAAACAAAGTCATTTTTTATCAAAACAGTTTAACTGGTTCATTTATATCAAAAGCTTCCTCTAAAACTTATATAACAGTACAGACAGTATAACAAGCTTTCTAGACAAAGGCTGAAATAAAACAGAAAATGATCCCAGCAGATACACTGGCTATCTGCCAAAATTAATGGGCTCATATAAGCTGGTGATTTGGGTACTAGGATTATCAGAAATACCAAGATATTAAGTCTCCTTCCAGCTGTGCTAGTAAGTTGACAGCATAAATCTATCGAGTTTTTATAGCTTACATTTATACACACAAAATTTCTCCCCTACTGCTTTTTTTTTTTTTTAACATACATTACACTAATAAAAATATAAGTATTTATATCAAGCACCAGTAGATTTCATTAAGCAATGTTTCTGAAAAAACAAACCTGCTATGGTGACATTCATGGTGACGTTCACGAATGACGAAATCACAATGGCAGAAGCATACATGCATTCAGAGAACAGACACTATTAGCCCAGATAAGGTCAGAACATAGGCAAAGTTGTTTTCAACAAGCTGTGGGTCACTCACCTCCAGATGGTTGACGAGTTTTTCGGGGAGATCGTGGCTCCCTACGATAAGGATCGTTGGAACCATACAGTTCAATAGTGCCAAGATTCAAGAGGACTGTCTTCTGGAGGTAATCAACCATGGCAATACCATTACAGTTTCCAAAAACTACTCTGGAAAAAAGTGGAAGGAAAGATAACGCTAATGCGAATATAATTTTATTCTGATATTTTTTGCTATACACAATTTTACAAATTTCATTTTTTTTCATATTTTATTATTACCTTTTAATAAACTGCTCTAAATTAAGAGCACATACGAATTACTATTTTAGAATGTAGCACTGTTTAAGCATTCACTTTTAAAAACATGTAATGTTGAGTAAAGCAGATCATTGTACATGCCAACCTATTCAATAGAGCCTTAACTGACATATATTCTTAGCTCTACAGTGACAACACACAAGGATGAACGATGTTGATTTGTTTTATGTTCACATTTTCAGGAACTGCCACAAGCCACCAAAAGGAACTATCAGAAAACACAAAGCTAATTGTATCTCGTGTTGCTGTATACTTCTCATGAACACACACTGACTTAGTTTTTAACAGCAAACGCTTTTGACAGAATGTTGAAAAAGCTGTGTAGAATATACTTACAGGCCATACGCTGAGTTGACTGCTAAGCTGGTTATCTGCTGAGGAGGTTCTCCACTCACCCACACTAGTTGGATAACTAGCTCAATTTGGTAGCCTGGAGACTGCTTAAGAGGAGAATTTTTAACTCTGCAAAGTACACAATACATCATATTTTTATGACTCTCTGAAATGTTCTTCCTTAAATGTGCATAATTCACTGAATTTGGTATCACATTGAACTTTAAAAGTTAGGAAAATTGTAAAGAAAATAATGTTGTATCAGTTTCACGGAACAAGCATGAGATGGTGGGGTAGGACTGAAGGTCTTGGAAATACTTTGCACATTGTTGCACAAACTTAGGAAAGTCCTACAGAAAGTATTAAGACTCTCTCATATTTTGAATTAAAAAAAAATCTATACAGAACATAAGGTCCTCCGATTCCTGAGTTTCTTATTTTATCCACTTAATATTTTAATTTGCCAATATTTTACAAAATCCATTTTTGTCTTTTCAACTTTATTTAGAATTTACTGTCTTAAAAACGCTTACATAACTCAGTATAATCGAGAAGATAAAAAACAACCCTCAGAAAAAATGAATCTGCCAGAATTAACTATTTTCTAGATGGATGAACTCAAGGAATTGAAATCCAAGATTGGAGATTAAAGTTGCAGAAAAAAAGTAAGTACACATCTTAATTTTATACCTGAAAATGAAGTGCAACATACATTCTATAAGAAAAGTTGATATTCTTAAGAGGTCTAAAAAGATGCGCTCTTGTAAAAGAGTAAAAAAAAAAAAAAAAAAAAAGCAAGTCTTCTGTTAACTTTAATTTCTCAGTGAAATAATAATAAACACACAGAAACACACCAAAAACGCATAAGAGAAATATCTCCCAATTTAAAAACTGATAGCAGTTAAAAAACTGAACAGAACAGTATGAGGCATCATGCAAGGTGAAGATTCATGAGAACAGACTGTTGATCCTTACAAATAACTAAGAAGTGAAGTCTAGTCAAACACACTTGGCCTGAAGTTAAGGAAAGTTGAAGTGCTAAGCGACCTGTTCATTTCAGTGGACACTAAGATTTCAAAGTAACTACACTGTTCCCATTTAAAAGTTTGCTCTAAAGCATGAGCATCTGTAACTATGCTAACATCTATGTTAGTAGAATTTCCTAAAGTAGGCTGAGTCATAAGGTAATTATCTTCTGATTTAATTTTTTAAATCACCGAGAATTATGACATTTATGTAAACTAAGATTAAAATTGTGATTTCTTGAAACAGAGCTCAGCTTTCAGATATTTGGAGAATTTGGAGAAAAAACAGAGTTTCACTTACAATAGCATTTCTGCAATAATTTCCAAGTACACACAGCCTCACAATATAAATATTCTTGTAAAGTTTCACACATAACAAAAGCATAACAGAATATACTTACTTTAAACATGGGACATTATCACGAAGGCCATCAGATGAACTGCTACTAGTAGATGGATGAGACTGAGGAGCAATGGACTGAGGATTGGAACTTGTGCCAGGAGTTGGTAATGGTGGTATCTGCTCACCATCTGGAGATTCAATGTCATTTATTTCATATAACAGGCGCACTTCTAGCATCTACAAAGAAAAAATAAAGCAAATAGATAATAATTAGAAAAAAAGCTGGTCTTTCAGAAAAAGTGTATGATTAAGCACAATTAAGATACTAGTCCTAAGGGAGACATCCAGGACTTCTCTATTCTTTTAATTTTTAAGATGGTAATATTTAAGTTACTGTTATCTTTTAAAACACACACACAGCCTTCAGAAATACAATTATTCTAGTCACTTAAGATTGAATATCTAATTGTTAAACCTTGTAAATTAACTTATTTTCCACTATTTAAAAGTTTCCTGCTTATTACTGAAAAGAAATAAAATACTGGATACAAAGCCCATTTAATCATCATTCCATGCACGTTATACAGTTATGAAGAAGACTTATTTTTTGTTGTTTGGGAATGCTAAAACTAAGAACAGCCATAGGACTTGGCTGATCTACTCCAATAGTAGCACTACTTAATTCATTGCTCAATGTTGCATCAAACTAGGTCATACATTCAAAATTAATTAAAACTCATAAATTCATCATGATTTCAGATGAGTATTAATTGTATAATAGTTTAGATAAAGTCTTCTACTGTTTTAATCTCATCATTTGCAAAACAGAACATAACTCAGACTGAAAGATCTATAGAGTAGTTCTAAAAACACTCCAATTGTTGAACCAGCTTGCTAACTGCTGATTTCTAAAAACCCTTTAGAAAAAAGCAACTTTCCCTTAGAAGGGAATGTGTATGAATACGAGTAAACACTAGAAGCAAAAAACATGCATCTCCTTTACTGACATTAGTCTGAAGTGGAAAAAATAGGAGGAAAAAGAACTGCGTTCATTAAGGCAGTACTCAGAACATAGTGTATTTGATAACTAACCAGCTTCCAGTTAACTTTCAGCTCATTCATTTCAGATAAGTGAAGCTGCATATGTGTGTTTGATTTAACAAGGGATTTGAACTCTTGTAATAGAATTAATCATTGAATCTTACAGTCAAACATGATAGCAAAGTCCTAGACAGAACTTAGGGCACGTACGGTGTACTTCTCTTCTTCTGTCTCCGTATACTGCAGAATTGTTACCAAGAAAGATTATAATGATTAGGAATCAAGAAAAAAAAGTAATCAACTCCTTCACTGAAGTCTTTGAAAACTCTTTGGCTATATTGCACTTGTTTAAATAGTCTCTGACGCAACTAAGTTTTGACCCACACTTTGCACTGAAAGTTAGAACAAAGAGTTACTATTGGCACCAGACCTGAAAGAGGCAATGAAAGCCAAAATAGTGACGTATAATTTTCATTTTTGCTGAATTTGGTAATTTACTACTTTTCTTCCATAGAAAAAGAGATTTACTAGCTTTGAGGTGATTTTTCTGGTACCTTTGAGTAACACAATAAAAAATAATGAAAAGCTAAATTGCTACAATAGTCTTATTATAGACAAATCCTATAAAGTTAAAAAAAATCTTTATATAAATTACCGGAATGACTTCTGTTGTCACTTCCTGCTTGCTGAACCTGTAGATAATGACATGTGCAGAAACTCCAGCTACACACAGCATTCTACTTTCTGGACACCACGAGATGATCTGAATAGCATACGGATCTTCATCAACTATATCCGTGTTTGGCCTGTCATCCTTATTCCGTGATTTTTCAAATACTTTGGCTGTTTTTAGCTTATAGAGTACTTGCAGCGTTACTAGAAACAATTTAAAAGAAATTTAAATTAATTTCTATTTAAACATATTTATCTCAATAACTTTTCTAATTTAGAAATTTAGCTTGATAGAGAATGTAATTTTGTTTAGCAAAATACGGCAGAGAATATCTGTGTTGATACCACCCATCACAACTTGCCCAATGCAGGATCAGCTAGTTTGAAAAAAAAAATTCTATTTAAAAAAGATAGCTATGCTTAAGTTAAAAACTAAATCCTCAGAGCTTCACAAGGTTAATTATAATTAGGTTCTCTAATAATAACAACATCTAGTGACATTTACCACACCTCAACTTAGCCGATGGCACAAAAAGTAAAGCTTCTTCCCTTTCTCTTTATAGTTTTTCAAATCCATGGCCTCTTTTCCATGTCCCACCAATTTTTTGAATGACCAGAGAGCAGAAAACAAAATGCAACCTTCGGATGAATCCACATTTTTCTTGAGAGTGAAGTTTCCAGAACTGTCCTAATGAGTTCCTACCACAGTTTAAAACTGTGTAAGAATTACTTGATCTTGATTTTACTGATATTCCGATTAATTCATCCTAATGATTATTACTCGTGCAAACACTGACAGCGCATTCCTATAGGTTTCCTGTTTTTTAACAGATTAAGTTCTGAGTAATATTATTCTCAGTTGGAATTCTTTCTTCCAACATTCTTGAAACTGCCTCAGTGCTGCTTTCAAACTTCACTGGCACAGTCTCTAGTCAATGATCCAAATACTTGACACCGATACTAATCACAGCCTTATGAAAATCTAACTTATCCTTTCTTCTCTTCTGTAGTTTCATCTGAATCAAATTTCCCTAGGTCATCTATAAGGCTGTACTGCTGTTAAAAATTAAGATAGAGGATACCTGCAGCTTCTCCCTTGATAGGATTACTAATTTGTTATTAAAAGGATAATAAATGGCTTTAACAGGACTTGCTTTAGACAGATTCATGCTGAATATTATTTTTAACTACAGATAATCAATTTTTTTTTCCAAGTTCCACCCCCAGTCCAAACAAATTAAGGATCTACAACACTCCAAATACACCTCTGCCCAGTTTTTAAACATACACTGCATCTGTTCTCTCCCACACCCACATAATCCTAGAGCATTTTGGAACCTCACGAGTATTCCACAAATTTTCAAGGAAAACTGGTAATGATTCCAAGATTAAGTCCTAGGAGTAAGTTTAGTCAGAACCAGATGATTTAAAAACATTTAACTCAGAGCCCATTACAATTTGAATTCTTACTGCATTTCTCACTGTTAGCTCTTGTAGATCATTAGATGCATTTGACCCTTTAATAAACGAGACAGGTAAAATGGTTTGTTCTGTGGTCAAAAGAAGTCTTTGCCATTTTCCTACCTTTCTTCACAAATGCTTAAATGATTCTACTAGCACAAATTACAACTGATCCCAATTCCCCTTTTTAGATACTGTAAGTTACAGCAAATTGGTGTTATATAAACACAACTCTCTCTTTTTAGACTGCAACAAACAACTTGAACCTAATTGTACTAAAAAGAATACATTTGCCTATCATTCGTCTGCATGTTTGATAAGCTACTTTTCAAATTGAAACAAACTTCTTGCTAGCTCTTGGACTACTAGTGCATTTTCACTGAGATGAAATAACTGAGAAACTATGTTAGCATTATTTTAATTCAATTTGAATCAAAGTTTCATAAGGATTTGACTGTACACGGGGCAGGAATTATGAGAATGACTGGATCAGAATTACATTTCATCGGACAAATCTGTAAATTTAGAAATCTGCTGTTTGATAGAAAAAATCTCTTCTGAAAAAACTTACTTGCTGAGGCATCCCAAAACTTGATTGACCCATCAGCATGCCTACAAAATATTAAAAAATTGATTAGATCAGAAAATTGTTAGTTGGAGCATTAGACCTCTTTGCTATTAACCAATTAAAAATATGACTAACATTCCATTTTTATTAGTTATTATAATGACACAGCATTTTAATAACTTACTGAAAACTAGTATTTTACAAATACTTGCCCCAGTTAGTCAGAAGTGATAAACTTATTTCACTGGTTATTTCACTGAATTCCACTGCACTAATATTAATTAACCATTTTAAACTGATTTGAGTTACTCTCACTTTTTACTTTTTGTAAGTAATTCAGAATAATTTATGACTTTTTTTTTTCTTTTAAACATATGTACCTTATTTGAAGGGATACTCGTAAAGCAGTGTCCAAATTAACTATTTCAGAGCAAACGTTATCTAACTTATTTATCCTTGAAACTAGATTTTTCAGGATTTACTCTCAAAGTCTCTAATGTGTTGTACAAAGTGACAGTAATCTGCAGGAGGGCTAATGAGTTGTTTGAAAAAAAGCCCACAAAATTTAGTTGTGCTCCTGCCTTATACTGCTTGTAGTAAAGTTAGAAGGATCCATCTCAAAGATAAAAATCAACAAATCAATAACGAGTTAATGGACTTCCAGTGCTTTAAAACAACTCAAATATTTTCCAGAAGTTAAGATCAAAGGAGGAGTTTCTTCCAGGATATACTGAGCACAAGCAGACACACTCATAACACCACAACAGAATAATAATTTATGTAAAACACTTAGACACCCAGAGTTTCTGCTTTCTTTTCCATGCTTTGCTTGACTTTCTAGTCAAGGTTGTGCAAATGGATTGTCTAGTGAACATCATCTCTTAAATCATTACACCACCCTTGGAACATTGTTTTCTATACAAGGACCAAAAGAGCAAAATACATATTACTGCACTGTGGTGTCACTTACCCTGTAATTATTATCTCTGGATAGCTCTGAGTAATCAAACCCCAGTTGCCTCCACTGATTGGCCATTCCTAGAAGATTAACAAATACAGTACAGGGAATAAATATGGAAATATAGTAAAGTAATGTGAACATCAAAACAAATACACTGAGAAAGAAAATATCACGCAGTGCAGAGTTATGTCACTGAAATTACTACAGATACTGCAGATTTAAGAATTTCAAAATTTTTAAATTTATTAGGCACTTCTACTGCAAAGACAAGTCAGCAAGGACTATAGGACAACAAGGACCCCTGCACCAAGAAGTCCCATAGCTTCCGGTGATCTGGCTACTGATGGGAGCACACGAGGAAAGAATGACTAAAGCATGACATATGCTATAAACCCCTCCAGACATATGCTTTTAGGTAAAGACAGGATAACTTAATCAGGTGAAGCTTTGGTCATAGAAGGACCATGCTTATCCTATTTAGAACAGTTGACGTTTTGTATTTTCAAATACATGTGTGTGTCCTAGATGTTGTACCTTCTTACTGTAACCTTGACGTTTCTGTCGAGCGCCAACTGAATAGAGAGCAGGTATGAGGTCAACAGGACAATCAGCAAAATATTCACAACAGGTAACTGGAGACTCATGTATTGTCAAAGGATAGGGATTCTCAAATATAGGGTACCTGTAACAGACGAAAGGGGAAGATCGTTAATCTAGGAAAAACAGTTTATTTTAAATGCAGAATAGGTGGAACACTGAAGAATGCACTCTTTTCATACAGAGGACAGTAAAAGCATAAAAAATTAAATTATGAATGAATGTATTAAGCAACTTCACTGCTCATCAAATTCACTGTCAAGATAGTGTAGATTTCTAAAAAGAACCAGCAGCTTTTAATGTTTCTAGAATATGTTTAGAACACTGGTATTCCCTTAAGTTTCCTATTTTAAAAACTTTACTATATTAATAACCTATGGAAGAATTTAAGTTAACGAGTCTTAATTGTAATAACACGAAGCTAAGAACTTACTTCTACTCTTGAGTCTATTCTTTGAACAGGAAAAAACTACTTTTCACTTTGTATTATTATGCTGTTCCTAGACAGGAATATGTCCGACACACCTTCCTGCAACTCCAAGGTCACTTTCTCAAAGTCATAGATAGTGCCTTTTGGTTACCAATTAGAAATAAAGAAGCACACATATGCCTCAACTCCAACTGGGGAGTGATAGAACTTTCATAAGGAAAAAAAGGCAGTAAAAGTAAACAGTTACATGTATCTGTGCTCAAAGGACATTTCTTTCCAGTGAAATGCATACCATACTTCTTTTGTTAGTTTGAGAGAGGGCAGTCACAACCATTCAATTCCTTTAGCAGAAAAGTTAGCAACAACAGATGAAAGAAATCGAGCATACAAATAATTTCACATTAAGCTATGTTGGAAACTAAAGCATTCTTCTAACAGAATGAAAAGCATGTTCATTTTTTAACAAGATAAACTAAAATCATATGACAGCATAGGACAAAAGGAAAAATCTCATAACATTAATCTGTGTATTTTACTGCTTTTCCACATGCAAAACAATGAATATTACTCAAGTGAAACAAAAACCATATAGGCCTTTTGAAAAACACAGCTGCTAAGGGTTACTATTACTATTATTATTATTATTATTTTTCAATGTGAAACAGAAGAAGATTTAAATTCAAATTTCAGGCACTGTCAACAAATTCACTTAAGGAGAAAAAGACAAATCTTTTTACATCAAGCTTATTTATCCTGCTTTATGAATCTTCCAAAATAAAAATGTTAGAAGTGTAACACCATGGGTTTATGAGAACAAAGATTTGGTTACAGCATACAGCCATGTAATGGTGGGAAAATCTAAATAAAATTGCTCAGAAGATCCCATTCCCACTAGAATTGTGAACTAAACTAATTTCAGACATTAGAACTAAGCTTGACCTCGTTCCAAATTCCATAGTGTCTATTTTTTCTGAAGGTATCAACACAGACTTTAAGCATACATTTACAAGTTTTTGTTATGCCCTAGTGGGATGTTTTTCACATGACTCAGGAAGATCACAAAGTTCTTATCTTAACCAAGTTCCTTGCTACTAATCTATTAATGGTTATGGATGTGCATAATGCTTTCAAAATCTTTGATAAAACATTCCAAGACTCACCTAGAAGAGAGTATAGTGTTCTTTGGGCAAGGTAATATGAGATGCAAAGTGAACAGGGCAACTTACAGTTGTGAAAATTTTAATTAAATACTATTCTGAAGCTGCACTTCTTACTACATTTCAAGATCTCTTACTTCACTAAAAAAGGAGGGAACTGATGTTACCCTTTTAATTTTGTAAGTATCTCTATATAAATTTTGTATCTGATAGTTATTGCATCTGTGGTGAGTTACTTCTAAGCAATATGTAAATATTAATTTAGCAATATTTATAATTATTTATGCAATGATTAGAAAATTCAGTGTCAGCCAAATTAACCCAACCAATCCAAAAACTGTTAACCACAGATCCCTTCCCAAAATTCTGCGCAGTATTTTGCCAGCCAACCTCCTCTCATCACACCATGAACAGACTTCAAAATAAACTGTAATAATTAAAAAGCACCAACGATCTGTTAGTAATTTCTGACAATTAAGTTTGGAAAACATTAACATTCAACATAGTATTCAACTCACATACTATGCATTACCTGGAAAAAAAAAAATGATCTAAAAAAATACTCTCTTCTACTGAAAGAAATTTATACTTTGTATTCAAAGTTCTGGACATGAGAGGCATTATGGTGGATTAAAAATCTGAAGAACAGAATAACGGGCTGATCACTTCAGACAAAAGTACATAGAGTATATAGGATTCTTACCCATTTTGTGCAAGGTCGATCAGTACTAAATCCTTTTCTAGGAGAACAACTACAGCATATGGCTCCTGAAAGTCTAAAAACAAGAAAATATGTTATATGTTGGCAAACATAGCTCTTTGCATGCACACTTTCAAGCACGTGATTGGTTCTTGCAGTTGATCAATCAAAACTAGAAAAGTGAACTAGATGACTACACAGCTTGTAAAGACATTCAAACACTCACTCTCCTGAACACTCCAAGTTAAGATTAGAAAAGTCATACTGCACCTGTATCTAATGATCCACAACTCTCTTCCAGTTTGCTAGAACCATTTGAATGGCTCAAAAACAGGAAAAGAATCATGCAGATGAACTTGTACAAGCAAGAGAGACACCATTATCTAACAATAGCGTTTCTCCAACCTTGAATTGTTTTTCCTAATTCAACAACAGTAAAATTAATCACATGCAGTAATGAGTGAAAGGCAGACCACATAACACTAAAATAAGAAAAATCAAAAGTTTTCAAGGTTTGGCTTGCCTCTTTCAGAAAGACCTCAAATTCTGAGCTATGGAGTTCTAAATACTTCGATGGAAATTGACAGCTAACAACACAGGCATCAGAAATCATAGCACTAATGTGAGACAGTTACCTAATTTATGACAAAAAAAACCAATCCCCTTCTGCAGGAGAGAGACGATAAGTTAGAGAAGAATATAATGCAAATACTGGAAAGAATAATACTGACACTAAAGTTAAGAGTATGCCACAAGCGATAATCAAGATTTAGCATTAACTTGAAAGGTCTTACGTACACTAGTACTGATGAACACATCTGCTGCAATCACTGCAGCTTAAAATTGTAATGATGCCTGCATATGCTTTAGTTTAAAGGAAAAGAAAAAACATGTAACCAGCAATCAGTATTTATCTAGAAATAAGAGAGATTTTATTCTAAACTATTCCGATGCTGTGGAAAGAAAAACAGATCTCATATAATAGGGACATCAGATGTTGCTGCTGCACTCTGATTCCCAGAGGTAAAACAGAAAGGCAGTAAAATAAGGAATATTATGATGGGGTAAAACTCCAGAGAGAAGAGGTTGAAGTACTCAGAAAAATCTTCACAAAGCCTACCATTAGGATACGGTGTTTCACAGAGAGTTAGAAAATCAACAATAGAATAATCCATTTCTAGCACAGCAGTACTTTTCCCATGCATAACTGTTAAACAGGGTCTTCTTCCTACGGTATCATATGACAAGCCTCCTGAGAGAATGATGAAAGGCTCCCTGGAACAAAACAGAGGTATATACTGTCAAACCAAGGCAACATGTAAGTAAAAGAGATTGGTCAGTTTTTGAATTTTACTATAAGGTTATAAAGAGATAGTGTTATGCAGAGATGCATTAGGAAAACTGCTCTCCATGCAATAACAGCTCTCCACGCAATAAGAAGTTAGGGTATATTTCAAAATTTAAAAAGTTTGAGAGCTACTACAACCCCTGTTATATTTAAGACATCTCTTCGAGACTCTTTCTTTCCAGCTGCTCATTTAACTCATCCTGGCAACTGTTTGCCAAGATGAGTTTATTATTCTTTTTGTTAAACCTTAGAACTGTTTCTCTTCTATTGAACTGCAGATTCAGATTTACAAACAGCCACATCCACTCATAACATCAAGTATTCCAGCAGGATCAGAATCCCAAGAATTTTACCACACACTAAACTGACAGAACTATTTGTGTCAAACTATACTGTATTTGACTGATCAGAGAAAAGCAAAAAGACTTCTACAGTCAGTGGAAGAAGTTATGAGCTTCCCTTTGTGTACTTTCTTTTTTTTTTTTTCAGTTTTACATAAACTTAATATAAAATGTGTTCACATTTCTCTAACATGCAATAATACACAATTTACTAAAATAAAATGAAGTAAATAAATATATTTTATTAGGTTTTTCCTCCATATCCTGTTTATGAAAAAGCCACCAATGATTTTAATGTTGTTTGTCTAAAATAGGGTATGATACCTTTTAAAGAGCAGAAGGACCGCTTATAGATACATAGGTGCTTAAGAAATTACAGTTCCTATTGACTACTTCAATTTTAGGATAGATTTCTCAAAGGGTGCAAATCCTCACGTGTACTTTTAAACCCGCTTTATGGGGGCAGGAATCTTATCCTTTGTTTGTGTTTCTCTTAAGTGAAAATAGTTAATATGTCAGTAGCTGGAGATTATTTGTAGGGAAAAAAAGATATCCTGTCCTATTGATAAAGTGAGGCCGTAGAGGTGTATTCCCATATCTAACTGGCTTTCGCTTGTGTTTCAACCAAGCATGATAGATTTTGTATATTTTCTTGATAACTGTACATGAGGAGTTCTGTTTATGCACATGCTGGTCCTTATGTTTTAAGGGCCTGGCTAAGATAGGCACTGTGGTTGTACTACTGAAGGCAAGGCAAGCTGGAACAGTTTTCATTTTCTCATTATATTGCCATTTGTCTGATCTTTCAAAAAGCATTTTAACACGAGTTAACAGGATCAAAGAGTTCTGAGGCTAGGGAACTGATCTCGAAGGAACGACCACAATTTTGACCACAGGTCCACTGAGTTCAGGATCATGTCTCCAACATGAGCAAAAGTAAAAGCAGTAAGCAAAAGAATAAGGACGGTGCAAGCACTTTCCTTGAAACTTCAAGTGTTCATTTCACCTCACTTTTTCATATGGGAACGTCATACAATCTTTTAAAGTCATGTCCATAAAGTAATTTCAAGAGGAGGATAAACTTCAATTTAACCTGATATTTTTCAGGGTGACAACAAAGAGACATCACTAGTGTGATGCGCTTGCAGTATCTCCTTTTACTGCAATGATTCACTGAAGTATTTTCACAAAATGCTTTAATTTTATTTTATTTTTAAATAATGCCTTCAGGACCATTTGCAGTAAACTACTGGATCTGTGGATTCACCCTGATCAACTAACAAAACCAAAGCGATACATTTCAGTTTCTAAGTTTCAAATATACGAGTGAATATTACATGCCAGTTTCTGCTAGTTTTATTTCTCAAGTTAATCAAGTTGCTTTTGGCAGGCTTACTAGAGATTGTGTCACTATGAAGCAAGGAATGGAAGAGTTGAGAACAGATTACATAGGGTTTTTTTTTTTTTTTTTTTTTTTTTTTTTTTTTTACAGATGAATAAAAAAAATCAAGTTGACTTTAGCCTGCCAGAAAAACTAGCAGGCTTGCATATTAACTTTACATATTTTCATGCAGCCACAGATTTATAATAAACACAAGCAGTATATCTTTGTATTAAATGCTTAAACTGTTGTCCTTCATATGTATCACAACTGAAAATGTATCACAAATGCACACAATATTTAATAAAAACATGATTTAAAAGAAGATAATTGTAATGTACATAGTAGATAAGTACATTTTGCTTACCCAAAAGTATAGGAAATATTTAACAAGATGGAAAATATTTAACACAACAGACAGCCCTACAATGAATGGCTCTATAGGTTTTGTAGAGGCTGATAATACAGATTCCTCTTTCAAAAATTTCTGCTTCAGCAGCAATGAAAGCGATAACATTGATTAATTCACATTAATTTGCACATCAGTTAAATATGTACAATTTCTTGGGGAAAATCCTGCGAGACATTGCTATGCAAGAGGGAAACATTTCATGACAAATAAAATTCAAAACCAACAGGATTAGATCTTGCCATCAAGACAACCAAAATCAGTGGCTCACAATCCTGGAGCAATGTTTCTGCTCAGTGTTAGAGGTGAACTGTTAAACTGTTAAACTTCAGCCACTATCAGCAATCTGTATCAGTATCAAATCACAAAACCATGACAATCAGTAATTTGGATGTGACATAACAGTATATATAGATGTCATGCCACTGGTACCAGCTGGTTTACTTTTCAAACCGCAGGTGAATGATCTCTGTTCAGATCTTCTATTGTATCTACAGTTTGTCAAGAACTTACTCTCTAATACTGAAAGTGGAATAGTCTTCAAGAATTCATTTAACTTGGAAGTCTTAAAAGTAGCAGTGTGTCACATGGCAGTGAAAATAAATTACGAATTCTTTTTGTGAAGTGTGTTGTTTTTAACCAACAAGTTCAGAACATGGAATCATACTATTCAAACTAAATTCAACAACTTTTATTCATCTGAATAGCTTTTCGTTATTCTTGTAACCTATGAATCCCAATTATATACATTTGTCTTCTTTAAAGATGCTGTCAGCCACAGCATCTTGAGTTAGGAAATTCAAGTGCTTTGCTGGATATGCGTTAGACAGAAAAGCACACAAAGCCATCTTAGAAAACTCAGATGTTAGCCTATCTTAAGAACCACCACTACAAAAATCAGAATATTTTGATGAATTTAATTAACTGGATAACAATAATATTATATTCCACAATTGGAAAGTTTTGCCAGATCATTCAAAGTGTACATCAAGAATGTGTCTTTTCAACTCCTCTCCCAGGAACAGAAGGATTCTTAATAGTAACCTTTCAATAGATTTAATATTCTCTAAAAATAAAGCTACAGCCACACTACTGTTGAAGGTTGAACACAACCTAGGCTTTGGAGACTGCAGGCAGTAATATTTAGTGAAGCGGGAGAAGAAGAGAGACCCCCCAGCATGCCCTCCTGTTTTCCTTCACTTCAGCTTAATGTTATTGAGTGTAGAGGGGGGAAAACTGTTAGAGAAGATATTAATAACAGCTGCACCAATAGAAAGGACAGCATCTATAGCTTCTAGTACAGGCTGTAAAATTAGTTGCTCCTTCCTTCTGTGTAGTTCTGGACACCTTTTCTCAAAAAAATAAATTGTTTATTAGAATTGAAAGGAATAAAGAAAACAATTACAGTGAACATAACATGAATTGTTATCTACATGTAGTGATACTGCAACACAAAACCAGATCCTAGATCACTCTGGATAAGAGAAGAGCAGATAAGAATGGATGGCAGAAAGATGTTTCATGTTGAGCACAGATGAAGTGAACATGGAATATTTGCTATTTTTCACAATAAAGAAGTTATGTGCAATAATTTAAGTAGTCATTAAATTGTGCCTCTTATTAAGCTTGCATTTTTTTTGTTTGTTTTGTTTTCTGATGAATAGTCAGAATAGTCATATTCATCAGAAATATTACATAGTTATATAGAATAGTTATATTCATCAGAAACTATTTTGCTATACAAGCAGAAGTATTTTCTTGCAGTACCTATGAAGTACTTGAGTGTCCTGGACAGGAACAAAGAGATTCTCTGCAGAACAGAACTAAAGCCATGAGCAACAAATGACAGCGATTTAGCAAAAAGTTACAATTGTACCACATTTTCACCTAATCTATTTCCATTGCTAAGGAGAAAAACTATAAAAACAGGAAGGACCAAAAGGCAGTTAGCCAAGCTTGAAAATTCTCATAATAAGATTACAACCAAAACTGAGAACTCGCAGTGCGAACTCTACATGTAAAAGCAATTGAAAAGATATTTCCAGTGCATTACTTGTGCATCACAGGAAAAATACTGTTATTCATTATGTATTTTGATTAAAGTTCTGGAAGAATATTAAAACTCACGTGGTGTCATAGGTTTAGAAGTACACCAAAGATATTGAAGAGCAATAAAATTGAAATTAATCCAAACTGAATATTTTAATGCACACCAGACGATGAGAGGTATAGTAGAAAAAAATCCACACTAGGAAAATGTGGTCTCACCAGACAAGTCCATATTCTGAGAAACTGTACTAGAGTAAGTACCAGCTTAAAACTGTTTGGAAAGTCAACCAGGCTTTTGATTGCAAAAACTGTCATTTTCTGCAGTTGAGAGTGTTTTGGGTTGCTTATATCATTACTTAGGTCAACTTTTGACTGTTCAGTTCAGAAAAATACATACACTTCTGCTGGCAAAATGTGACTTTTCAAATGCTCATGGATATTCAAACATCTAAGCAGAAGCCTTAAATTTCTATTTACCTCTCTTTTAGCAAACAAAATTACACGCAACCACTGATACTGTCTGTGTAGGTATACTGAAATATTTGAAATCAGTATTACATCAGTTAATGATGTTCTATAGATTTGAATACCTGGAAAGCAAACACAACAATACACAAACCTTCAAAATAAAAGGAAAAATAAAGTCAACATTTGTAAATAGCTAGGCAGTCTGCAAATACATTTTATCATTATACTGCACTTTTTACTCAATCATTTTAAAGCATTCTTGAACCACAAAGAAAAGAAATCCCACACAGTTCATGAAATCCTTCAATCGTAATTGCAGTCTTGGTAATAAACCACGCTACTCAAGACACTACATTCCATCTGAGCCTCATGTTGCATTTACTGCTTTGTTACATTTTCAATGTGCATAATTAGGCACAATTCACTGCATAAATTACTGTACTCTCCCAGAACAGCTCCATCAGTAACATTTTAGGAGAATGCGGGGGGAGGAATGTGTATTCAGAATTTAGAGCATCTGCAACAGGCCACTATTCTCCCAAAGTTCAGCTTTTCAGGTCTCTGCATTTCAATGTGTTCTGTGCTTTGTCAGTCTTTTTTTTCTTAAATAATACATGCTCTCAGAAGACAGCAAAAATACCTAGGAGTTACTTCTAATAACATAGAAGAAACATGTAGACAGTAAATGAGCATTATCTTCACCTAAGTTTTATGTAATGTGTTCACATTTGTTTTGACAGTTTATTCAGCACTATCCAATCTACCAGAACAATTTCGGCTATTCTTAACCGTAGCTCAGTGCCACCAGGATACATATCCCAGCAACTGGGAAACAAAGGACATTCTTCGAGAGAATTTATTTTATGTATGTTAGCTTCACATACAAAGCAAGTCTTACCCAGCTCTAGTTGTTTTATATTCCACCTTAAGAATAGGTTTGCAGGGCTCTGGCTTCTTTCCATCCTTCAGCTGCTTTCCTAAAGAGATTTTTTTTCTTATATTAATCTTACCGCTCCATATCATGATGACAAATTATGAAATTCACTTTGCAACTTACAAAGTAGAACATTCATACAAACATATATTAAACACCTGACAGTTATAGAATATGCCCTGAAATACCATAAAAAGATTGTTAAAACTCTCATGTCACATGAAATATATATGTGTATATATATGTGTGTGTGTGTGTGTGTGTGAAATATATATATTGTGAAATACTGGTTTTCAAAAACACAATCCTCATAGTAATTTTTTATAGTAATTTGAAATAGCAGAGTGATATAACTCATGTCTACTGTTTTGCAATGAAAATTGCTCAGCTTAAAAGTAAGTTGAAGTTTATTATGAGCAATATCTTTAAGAGCTAAGACTTGAGTTTGAAAATGAAGGGTCATTCTTTCTGTACTTTACATTATTAGCGACTAAAGCTCTATATTTAATTTCTACCAACTCCATGGAAAAAAAGGATGGTGTAAATACACACGAGTTCCAACTGAACACTGATAAAAGTTGATGCAGCTGTAAAATTCTGCAGAAAATTTAACTTACAGCCCAATACCAAAATAATATACAATAGCAGGGAAACTAAAAGCTAAAGCTTCTTTTCTCTACTCTGATCCTTGGGCACTGTAGTAAGCAGGGACTTGCTGGAGTCTCAGACAAGTAAACCAGGATACACCTTAAAACAACTAACCTCAAAGATATCTCCACCATTGCATTCACACTTATGATTCTGAGCTAAATAAGTTGATAAAACATGACTTAAACATGTACAACAGGCATGTATTTGTATACAACTTCTTTAAAGAGAAGAAGCATATTTCAGAGAACAGCACATAATGTTAACATCCTAGACTAAAATTAATGCAGCATTACCTGAGAAGTGTGAACAAATTACCAGATGCTAGTCTTACTCTGTTACTAGTCTTTCAAAGAATTTCTATGGTTATCTATACATTTAATCATGTAACAGATGCTTATTTATTTTAATAATTGCACAGTTTAAACAACATCTGGGATTGCAAAGTCAAGCAAGAAAAACTGTTTCATATTTTGGAGAGCTAATTTTAAGAACAATGTCATTGTGTAAAAATCAACGTGAAGTTCGGAGACTCAGATATCCTTGCATTGATTTGAACTCCCGTTTCACAAAAACTAGGTTTTGTATAGGTAGTTTTTTTTTCCCCCACATGAAATCTATCAGAACTTGATATGACAAAAAACTTACTTTCACTGCAAAAGTAGACACTTAATACATGGCTTTTTAAAATGCTTCCATTAAAGTTAAGATCTCATTGTGCCTTAAGAGCTGTCAAGCAGAGTGGGCAAGCATTTTCAATCTTACCATGCGGAGTGATTGTCTGGAATGGTTTGGTGGGAGATTTTACATTCCATATGGTCAAGGTACCATCTGAGTGACTACAAATAAACTGTTTTCCTTCATGATGCCAAGCCACAGAATGGATAGCCTATGTGAGAAAAAAGATAAAAAACAAAACACTGTAAGACTAGTATCTTATTATTTTACCCTTACTCCTTCCTTGATGACATTACACAGCTAAACAAAATTAGAGAAAGTATTAATCAAATCACATTGCTCTTAGTATATTCTAATTTACCCATGGTAAGATTTCAGTACTAAAGTAATTCTTTCAGACTTTCTCCACCATGTAAGCAGCCTTCATTGTAATGACATGTTTAAGTATTGAGCAAAATATCCTGCTCATACTAAGATCATCTCAATGAGATTATTAACTTAAAGCTTTACATATCATTTTGAGATTCCTATATGGATGTGCACAAGTGGCCAACAACAGCTGAAAACACAAGTAAAACAAGAATTCAAGTAGTGACCTATAAGATTTTTCAGAAAAAATTAAACATTTCAGCTTTAGATGATGAAAACAAAGTATTAGCTTGAGTAAGCCTTCTGATATAGCAATTTTGAGGGAGCTACTAGTAAATCTTATCACAAGAACAGAAATGTGTTTATGTACATAAAATTAAGAAGGGAACAATTAGCCACACCACATGAAATCTTACTGCAGAAAAACCTGATAAAGTGAAATCTATTTGTTGCCTTTAGGTGAGAGAAAAATAAACAATAAAGCTGAGCTCAGATAAAGCAAAAGGATTGACTAGTAGGATTAAATGACTGTTGCCATTTCTGTTTCCAACATCTCTGCTAGTAGATGAAGACATGAAATCATTTAGTGATATTTAATTTTACTTACAGCATGAGAATATCAATAAACAATGAAAATCTCAAGTATTTCTCTATTACTCAAATGGCACAGAAAGAAGTATTACCGGCTAGAAACATGGAACTTTGATTCTGTTGAGAAAATAGATTTGCTTAATACTTATGGCAAAAACAACACTCTAGGTAAACAGAAAGCAGGAGCTGAATAGAACGCTAATATGATGTACAATGCCATCTTTTGGATGCATACCCTCAGTAGAGATTCTGTCTGTAACTGTAAGCAGGCCTTAGATTCACTCAATTTCCTATGTACATATGGATTTCCTCTGCAAGGAATCCTACCAACCAACAGAAGCGTAGGCAGTAAATTACTTAGTGAAGAGCAAAACACAGAAGACAGATGTAAGATAGTTTCGCCTAAAGTGATTATACAGAGATTAGATCATCACATTTAGTAATGTTATACAGAAGAACAAGATAGCTTCCAGCAACGTGACTGGGAGAATCCAAAGACTCAGTGAAAGATGAAAATGACTGTATTATATGAGCATGGAGTCTTCAATAAAAACTGATTCAATTGAAAATGGTAATAGGTCTGGATAGCTGCAGATTAAGTCTAGCATTTCTTACTCAAATTTAATCTTATTCCCTGTTTTAGGTGGAATCACTGTGGAAGACAGATGCAGTATACGAATATCGTATCTTATCGTATCTGCACATATTTAGCTTTGAAATTTACACATCTTATACAAATTTACTTACAGACAAAATCTTGCTCATTCCGTCTGTGAGGCAAGAATTTAATTAGCAAATAAAAACAGGAATTATAAAAGAAATATAATGTAATCTTGAAAATAAAATTATTTTACCTATAGAGTACCAAAGTTAGGGATTAGCAAGTTTGAAATTATAAAATATCTGAAGACAGCATTTGAAAAATCTCTCTTTACTAGGAAGTTGCACAATATAATAAGAATGATTCCTTCATGGAGTCAATCACCGCAGTGTAAGCCAGTCTTCATGCATTTGTGCATTAATAGATCTTTAGAACCAATAGAGAGGAAATTTGTATAAAAGGAAGGATAACTGAGAAATAGACACTTTTCCTGAAAAAAAAAACAAACAAACCACTTTTCCTGAAAAAAGGTCTAGATAAAGGGGTCTATAACAATCTATTATTGTGGAAGTGGCATTAAAGTTATGAATGTAAGGAGATTGTATAAACTGAGCACAAAGAAAAAATAATTGCTAGCACAATTTCTGCAAGGAACCTGATGAGATGGAAAGAATTCTGAAAACGAATAATGGTGCCTTGGTTCTAAGACTTCATTGACTACTTTTAAAGAACATCTGGTTAAACCTAATGATACAGTTGAATATTATTCAACACACAATAGATGCCTTACGTATTTTAAAAAGAATTCAAATAAATTATCTGGGCAGAGTGTGAAAAACTTCTGTACAGAACGCTATCTTTTACTATTACACAACTCACAACTTTTGCAAGCCTGAAAAGCAACAGCAAGATATCAAAGCTGAGAGAATTATGATCGTTTAACCTGGAGAAGACAGAGAGGGATCTTATCAACACTTACAATTACAAATATTTAAAGGATGGGAGACAAGAGGATGTGGCCAGGCACTTTTGGTGTTGTGCAGCAACAGGACAAGGGGCAATGGGCACAAACTGAAACATGAGAAGTTCCACCTGAACATGAGAAAAAACTTCCTTTCAGTGAGGGTGACAATGCACTGGAACAAGATGCCCAGAGAGATTTTGGAGTCTCCTTCTCTTGAGATATTCAAAACCTTCATGGATGTTTTCCTGTCTAACCTACTGAAGGGAACCTGCTTTAGCAGGGAGTTAGACTAGATGCTCTCCAGAGGTCCCTTCCAACCACTAAGACTCTGTGATCCTGTGTAACCAGCTGTTGCATAATCTCCAGCATCTCATGGAGCTCATTTTGATGCAACAGAATGTGCAAGACAAAGACTGCATAGACACGCTTTGGTTTCTGACAAGTCACGTGTCAAGGTTGTGCTCCCCTCATCCATTTTTGTTTTATTTATTTTTAAATCCCACAGGCTAATCTAACATGTTTTTATTGCTGCAAAATAATCTCTTACAGTCAGTCATGTACAAGAAGGTTGAACCTAAAAATAGTAATCAGTAATACACTCGTTGAGTTAATGCTATCAAAGCTTAATTTAAATCAGGACAAACAAAATACTTGAAGAACAGACTAATAACTAAAACAAGTTATTTTAAAGGTTCTGTTTCATTTTTATTGTTGTAGTTGTTACAAACCAACTTACATTTGTTTTACTTCTTTCATGACTGTAAATATAGAAAGGAAAACATCTGCAGGATGAACTCCATTTTTTTATCCATAGAGAAAAAAAAGTACTTAATAACATATCCCCAGTGTTTGGACATAAAAGACTTAAAAATGACGCAAAAATAATTCAGTCTTTTTTTCCAATAAGTCTGGTCAAGAGAAAAAAAAAAACAGCATGTTTGCAGGACAGTTTAGCAGAAAAATTTCCTAATACAAGTTCCTTTAAAGCTGCAGCTTTATCGCATCTTCCAATTTCTGAGAATAATGTAACCTTCATGCATTCTTATTAATTCTCTAAAGACTTGTCTTTCTACTAGATTGCTACTATAATCAAAAGTATGTACATCTTATAGTTTAGAATCACAACTGTGATAAAAAAGATCAAGAACAAATTTGAACTAAACTCTGTTATAAATTGGAATACAGTGCAGGGAGAATACTTTGACTACCAGCACTAGAACTAATCATGATCTAAAGCTGCCTACCCCAACAAAGGTTAAGCAGAAATACGGTGAAAACTGTTTTATGCGATGGTGGTGTTGTTATCCACCCTTTAAGCATTCCTTTCCTTGGAATGAGTACTCCTACTTTTGTGCTGCAGTTATCAGGGTAGAGAGAATGGATAGGCATGCATTTTCAGACAAGAAAACATGGATAGCGTTCCACTGACATAGCTTTCAGGCAGTAAATCAACCTGCCATATGACAACATTGGAATTTGCTTCGAGAGTCTCCTTAATTGTCAGAACATTCTGAACAGAGCCAAGCAGAAAGTTTAAAAAGCCATAGTAAGATTCAGGGTTTTGTTCCCCATGGAAGTTGCACAGCTATTTTGCCACATCCTCTGATCATGCAGGAAGGCTGATTTCACTGTTTGTGATTAGAATAAGATAGTCAAAGGATAGCATTTGGGCCCCTGGACAGTTGTGAAATTCTGAGTGAAAAAGTTGCATTAATGATAGTGGTAGACTGCACTGCCCTCGACTTGTTTTTGAAGAGTAATCTCAATTAAAAAGAGATAAGAGTAGAGGAAAGCAATCCAATAGAAGAGTTTTTAAATAGTCTTCACAATGTAAATGTGTTCGACCATCCTGTTTTTGCCATCTGATGAAGCCTAGGCACCAATTAACAGCCAGCTGCACTCAAAATGTAGCAGTTCTATGAAGTCCATACATTTCTCTCAGAAAAACACTGCAGAGCTAGAGAGAAACCTGCTCCACTGCTCTGATAGAGGCACTTGTAGCTGTACTGTAGCACTAAGCTCTGCTGTAACTCCCAGCAACAACACAGATCACATCCTAGATAGAGCACTTGGATTTTTGAACAGGTGTAGACTTAGGCTTCACCTCCTCAGTGATGAGTGACTAAATTTAATTATGACTACACAATTAACTAGTATTATCAGAAGCATATCTATTCTCAATAGAGTTAAAGACAGAAAATATTTTCCCAGTGCTAATATGCAAGCTTGACTGACCAAATATATTCCCTCTGTGACACACTTTAGCAGCTTATTTTACAGCTCAGTCAGGAAGGAAAGGAGACTTCTCACAAGATGGCATTTCCTATGTATGAAGAAGTCACACACTAGGAGATCTCAAATATGCCAAGTCTGAACAAAGTTGCTCTTGCTTTCCCAATTGCCAGTTCCATATTCAAAAGAACTCTTGTCAAGAAGCAACGATGCACAGATACAAAAGTTGAAACTGTGTAAACTGCATCAAATCCAACTTCAAAATGGGGCTATTTTTCTATCTTCCCTCTTGGAAGATTAGATTTAAGTAATTTTCTCATTGAAGAAATCACATGTTATTCAACAGCGAATAGATGAGAACCAACTGCATACATTAATTCTTTGTTCAAAGAGGTATTTTTCTCAAAGAACAATCTAAACTCATAGAAACACCACACTTCAAGTTTTAAGAAAAACTTCAAGGGCTGATGAATTACTATTATTTTTTATTATTGTTATTTTAATCAAGGCAATCAAAGCATACACTGATTCTCACTAATGAGAACTCATTAACCAAAGGATCTGACCTCAGGTACTTCATTAACCTCTTTGTCAGAGGAAAAAAAAAACAACAAATTGAGTAAGCAGATGTATTCACTTAGACCTAGATCCTCAAGTCAGAATCACAGAATGGCTTGGGTTGGAAGGAACCTTAAAAACCATCCAGTTCCAACCCCCTGCTGTGGGCAGAGTTGCCACCCACTAGGTCAGGCTGCCCAGGGCCCCATTCACCCTGGCCTTGATGGCATCCAGGAAAGGGGCATCCACAGCTGCTCTGGGCAGCTTGTGCCAGTGCCTCACCACTCTCTCAGTGAAAGAAATTTAGTGGTTTCTTTTCTCCTCATTTTTCAGAATATGAGAGAAATTCCACATTACAACAATTGCTAAGCCATTTTATTTCAACTGGCACTTAACATAGGTGAAAGTCACACTTTTCAACTAAAAAAAAGAGCTGGAAGGTTCATCCCCTTAGAAATTGGCAGAGAAAAGTAATCCATGCCGCCATTCATTGCAACAAACTTAAGACAGCAAACACTTCTTCAGACAGAAGATTCCTTTATATAAACCCTGTGTCTCTTTCAGAGAAAGCTTTAAGTATTCACCATTTCAAAGAGACCTATTTATTAATTCACTGGCAACAGAAGAATTGTTTTCCTTAGAACTGTGGCTGATGTTCTCTTAACATGCAATTCAGATAAAAAAAATTACCTCATCATGTGTGTATCTGTAATCAGCCTTCTTTGACTTCAGATCCCATAATACCACCGTTCCTGACTCAAAGCCAATCAGGAGCTGCAATAATAAAGCAAAATATCAAGTCTTTATAGGGATAAACAAAGTACCATTTACATAGCCTGTAGATCTTGTCCCAAAAAGATGAAGTATAACACTAGGTAAAGTAACTACAAGTGATTATGATGACAGAAATTAGTGACAAGCTGTGAAGACTTCAACGTTTGAGATTTACCTTGTGCTGGATTTCACTCTCCTAAAATTTCAGTTAATGCAATGCTAACACAACTGAAATTCATTCAACATTAAAAAAAAAAAGTATTTATCTTCTAAATAGTCCTTGGAAATTCCTTTGAGTTTCAGAAAGCTCAACATTAAACTCCTTCCTAACTGTACTCCTTTCAGAATGAAATCCAAGGTTGAAGGGAGCACTTTTTCTTCATTAATGTATGTCTTCCTCAGTGGAATTTCTTATGCTTAGATTTACTGGAAGAACACATCGTCCTTCCTGAAGTTCTAGGTAATGGTTCACTGTCTCTAAGAAAAAACATTACTATAAACTTTCTCCAGATGTTAATCAAAATAGATATCATTGGCTAAAGAAAAATAATTAGCTAAAGAAAGAGGTGATTGGCTAAAGAAACACAAAGAATATTAGTTTTTGAGAGGAAAGTTAGAGAGAACTTAAAGGGAATATCTTTTTCAAGAAGCAAAACTAAACCATGTCTGCAAGAAACAAAGATCCAAATTGCTCGTAATAATTGCTCTAACACACTGAGTATTTAAGTGTTTTGTTTTCCTATCTTAAGTGACACTTCACTTAATGAAAACAAACCAAGGTCAACATATGGCAGCCTCAACAGACTAGGCACTCGTTACATAGTACAAGAAATGTAATGCAGCTTGCTATTACATAGTAGCCAGATCTACTCAGGGAGGCTTTCTTTCCACAGTGGTGTTAAAGTAGTTCCAAGTATCAAGTAGCAGGCCTTCAATTCAACCTTTTTTTTTTCCCTCAGCATGGACACAGAGAAATTGAATAATGTCTACAGAGATGTATTCAGTATCAAAGCAACTTATCTCATGCATGCAGAGGTGCCCAGTGGAGCGTCCTTCATATTATAAGAAAATACTGTCTTCCCAATATATGCCATTGTTGTCAGAGAGATCTACATCAATATGGTTTACTGCTGTACCTAGACATTTTACATGGATAGTTTTTTCAGTACTAAGATTTTCAAAGCTAGCAGTCCTTTCCAAAAAGAAATTATCAGAGTATCTCCAAGCAGCTTACCGATGATATATTCACTTTATTTCATTGCAATATAGCACCAAAATGCCCTAAAACACTAAACACATTTGATCCAGTGAAAGTGAGTATATATTTTTTCCTCACTACAGTATCACATATACTATTAATTTAAATCATCTTGCTTACCATTAGCCATATTTTATAGTTTGTCTATTTTAACTTTAAACTTCAGCCTTCTCTTTAGCATGGTTTTTCTACCTGAAAAAGTTTTAAGACATGAGTACACAGGATGTTCTTGCAACTACACAGGCATTTTATTTTTAGGGATATTTTTCATACTAGAAAGAGGACAGTAAGGTCATTCTAAAAGACTGACCTACATTTTGATTGATAAAACAATAAGTCTTTAACGTTAATTGACAATAATCAAGCATTAAAATGTGGGTACAATACATCGGACTAAATATATCACTCTTCTTTTCTAAAGTTACCATAGTTTTATTACTTTTATGTTCTATGGTCCATGATTCTGGCATGTGCTTCAGTCCTAACCCTGCAGAGAAATCCAGTAGCTACACATGTTTACTTTAATGAGTTTCAGCTGAATGGAAAAGCTGTACTCATGAAATTCTTTTTGCAGCAAATGTGTGTGCGTCTAGCTTAGAAGCTTACAACTACCATGTTATTAAAATATTCAAACCACTGTTGAGACAATACTATCATTGTCTAATGTCTTCAGTTTTATCCACAACGAACTTGTCAAACCAACAGAACATAAGCAGAAAAATAGTATTTCCACTGCACGCATGGAACAAGAGAAAGAAAATATTTTCACTTTCTCATTCAAGGTTCTTCACACTTGCGAGTTCAACACGCTTTGATATATCTGAGCCATTACACTGACAAAAACAGACATTCAGAAATTAATTCCTCAATACATTCAATCACTTATGCCTGAACACTCCAGAAGGTAGTCATTAATCAATCTGCTTCAAGTAGCATCAAGGTCTCTGTGGTGTATCTGGCTAAATTATAACTACATTCTTGTTAGGGACCCATGCACTTCTGGAAGATATGCGTATTGACTACTTTTCAAATTCCTTTGGCAAATTCTACTTTTCTCCCATTGTGAAAGTTAAGGAAAACCCTTCCCGTTTACTCTTCAGTGTGAACCAAAGGACCCAAGCAGAATTTGCAGTTTGATTTCCTAAATAATTGTATGAGCCAGAAAAGCTAAACAAGCCCAAGATCCTTCAAAGGGTAGAAAATTCATACGATCCCTTCTGTAAGACTTAGAGAAGATGTCTGACACCTGAAGCACAGGCTCAGTCTTGCAATCATGACTGAAGTACAGAGTGAATTACAGTATAATATATATTTCTGTATGCACTTGATCATGTGAGTCATGTGACATGAATCACGTGATTTTATAACATGCAACAACACTACAGAAATGAGGCACCTGGGAAATAGATAAGACAAATGGGTAAGACAGAAATAGGGAATACATTCTAGCACAAGTGGAAGCATATCTTTATACAGACTCCAGAGAATTTCCAAGAAGTCATTGTTTTCTAGCACAACGGCCTCCTCCCAGTGTAAAGAAAGAAACAGAGTATAACAGGCCTTGGCTACACAACCAAAAAAAGCACTGAATTAAGGTGTCTAGCAGAACATCCCTTCTCTGTAAAGAAAGTGCAGAACTACAGTAATTGCTGTTGCGCAGAAAATAAGAGTTTAAATTTAATCTCCTTGTCCTCTACTTTATTTAATTCACGAAACCTTCATTGTGAACTTAAGTTACCCATTCTATTTGCATGCTCCCTGTAAGAGATCTCCCAGAGAAAAGAATAATGTCTGAAGTTTTATTTTAGTAATTCAGAAGGAACTTCCGCATTTAGGTTACAGGCTTCTTTTTGGTTTGTTTGTATAGTAACATTTTAATTTTTACCAGAATAAGTAACATACCTTGCTTGAGATTTCAAGCATTTTTTCAATTAACATTTTCAGCTGTGTTTTTAAAAACTTCTGATTAGAGGATGCATTCAACTATTCCAGTAATACTTTCTACAGTTTTATCTGCATCTTGCTTCATGCTATTTTCAAAGCCTAAAGCCTTGATTTAGGCCTTCCTTCATGTTTCCAATATGGTCCTCAGCTATGTAAACCTTTCCTTCTAAAGAAGTAGTACTCACATTTGAAAAAAAAAATCTAACTTGGCAAATAGTTTATAGAATAGTCTACAATTATACCCTACCTTTCCTTCATCCATTGGATTGTCACTAATGTGGACAATAGGACCTGGGTGAGATTTGGATGACCTAAACAATAAACAAATCCAATTAAAAGAAAAGAAATAGCTATGTCCAAAATAGCATTTCATAAGATAATTACAAGCAATACAAAAAAGTACATATATTTATGCACTCTCACAGAGAAACAACAAGATTACCCCCACTACACTGATTAATCCTAAAAAGCCTCCTAAGTTGAGCATGGAAAACACCATATCACTTAAAAAAAAAACATCAGTAGTGTTTCATACAATATGTACTCTACATGCCTCTTTTCTTCAAAAACTAAATACAGCAGACTGCTATCTTGTTGTATTTCTGCATACTCACAGGAGATTATCTAAACACAATCTAACCCCCAAAACAATAGCTATTACAGGCAGGACCAAACCCGTGCTATTATTTCTATAAAGCTTTGCTTCCTTTTATTGTACATTACTTAGAAAGCTACGTTTTGTTTTCTTCTTTCTTCCACCTTGAACGTTTTCTAAACAATTAATTCCTCACTGAAAAAAAAATTAAAAAGAAAAGCAACTGTTTCTTGAACTTAATATTATTTATATCCTTATAATTGCTGTGAAAAATTATATTTTTTTCCTGGAATAGGCTTATTTAAATTTATATTTTAAATGAGTAATGTCACAATGCACACTTTTTACATTCTAGAAGATATTATAAGGATTACTAAAGCCAATTATTCCTGAAGACATGCTGATGTTACACAGAGTTCCAGGCATCACACTGTGAAGTCAAATCAGAAACAGTTTTCACAAATATAAAAACAAATCTACATATGGACTTAACTTCCCTTCCAACTGCAGAAAGTGACTTGCACACCCTAATATAAGAAACAACATACTTAACATAGATATTGTTTCCTAATTCTTTAATAATTGCAGATTTTTATGTCTATTCCAGGCACTATGGTAAAAGCATTACAGGCTTAATGTTTATGTTAACATTATTACTTCACTTTTATGAGAATAAAAGTTATTTACATGTTTATGTACTTTGCCCATATATTTGGTGTACTGAGAATAATACTAGGTATGAATATAATTTCTGCATCTGATATTAACAACATTTAGGACACTTCTGTTCTCTCCCCTCAATAGACAATAGTTGATTACACTCACAGTTCAATGGCTTTATTCCACATGATGACATAGCCTGAGAGAGTAAATGATTCCACATTGACAATGTGAATGTTTCCTCTTTCAGTGCCCACGTATAGCCATTTACTTTGGAAAGGCAGATGACAAAACGTTATCCTGAAAAAAAAAAACACCATCAGAAAAAAAGGATTAAAAGTCTTCATAAATCCTGCATTTCCAGATCCACATTTCCAAAGGGTAGAAGAAATACAGCAAACAATTTACAGGTAGAGAAAATTAGTAAAACTAGTATGCGATGAAAGAGATTCACAGACAACGTGAAACTTAGAAAAAAACAAAATATAAACCAAAATATTCTAAGACTGCTAAGTCTTTCAGATGTAAATCACACAGCCACCTTTGAAAATCATCACATTGAATGTTATTCCCTCAAGACTGCTGTCATTTTAAACTTAGAATACAATACTCCTATGTTATAATCTACGAATCTCCCTTCAGAATCCATCTAATTCCAGGTTTTGAAGAACAGAGGATTTTTAGAATGAACCCACCGCTGTTTAAGCTGGTTTTGAGTGAGGAGACAGAGAAAATAGAACCTAATAAATGTAAGTTTAAATGTGAGCCAATGCATTCCACAAAGAGGAAATCTGAAAAAGGAACAACATGAGACCTAAGCAATTATAAAAGTTATTTAACAATTAGTTTAAACTTGGTGATACCGTTTTACTTGAGCCACATTTTAATTTCTCGCCTTGTATTTCTTATTTCTGTCCCCTGCTGCTAGATGGAAATAACTGCACAAAATCCATATATTAATTGCTGTTGATACCAGCAGAGAGAACTTTTTTCTTTCTTTTTTTTTTTTTTTTTTAACTGTACCTCCGGTGAAAATGTTATTATTTTACTTTAAAGTTTGGTTATTTCTGGCTTCCGGAATCCTGCTTATTTTTTACATTGTCGTCAAAATTGATACGGCAATGAGGTGTGCTTAGGAACTGCAGATTCTAAAGTATTCGCGTTTTCTACGTAACAGAAACAGAAGTTAGAGTCTAAAAAATTTCTAGAAGATGTTTTAAAATTTACAGTTATCTGATATGGTCCAATATAGAAACAACTTAAACTACTTTTGCTATAAAATTAGGGTGCTTAGAAATGTTTCGATGATAAGGTAAAAATAATTATGAAATTGAATTCTTTTCTGTCAGCTCTAATCCTCAGCTTTACAGATTTATTCTTATTTTCTCCCAGTTGGACGCCCCTCTTGTCAAATGCATGCATCATTTCACAAGTCTGTTAATAATTATTTATCCAAAGTACAGCTTTAGATCCCTTGCATTAGATGTTCTATATACATATTTAACTTCAGCACAAAAGCAAATGCTAAACGCAGCAATGGAAAAGCCTACTAACAGTGAAAAAGACATTACTTTGTATTAGAGACTTCAAAAGTTATAGTTTTTCTTGCAATTGGTACCTGGATCTTTTTTATATCACTAATATGCTTCTACTTCGGAAACATTGTTTGCTCAAGCAAAACTTCAGTTTACCCATTTTTTAAGTTTTTGATTTCTTATGCTTTAATACTTAAGCACAAAGGTTGCACTAGCATTTTGCACTGATGTTTTACAGAAAAAAAGGACAATATACAAGATTTAAAGTGCTTCAATTCAGTGAACCTGCAAACATAACATTTTTACTATATACAGTAATTTACAAGCACTGCTGCTTAAACAGTTGACTATAATCAACTTGCTTGAAAGATATAAATAATTTTATTTGAAGTTAAATCACTTACACACACATCTATTAGACAGGCCTCCCACATACTACTGTCCAGTAACATATTCTCCCACTACGAACAGGTAATGAGGTAGAAGAAGAAAGGCAGCATGAGTCAAGAAGAGAAAGAAACCCTCAGCAACCTGCAGTGCTTTAGAGTTTTTTTGTTTTTTTTTGTTTTTGTTTTTGCCAGGATTCCATCTGCCAGAAGAAGCTGGCAGCCACATCAGCTGGATCTGAAACTGTGGTCTAGCAGCCAGAAAGAATATTCAGGAGTAGAGTCATGGGTATATCTGTATTGATTTGTAAGTTAATATTATCACCTATAGGTGTCCAACACTCATTATAAAAAACTAATCTATTTTGTGTCATTTAAAGGTGGACCAAAAAATAAGTTGAGGCAGCAATTTTGATTACTATAGCAAAAGGGCAACAGCTGAAGGAAAAAGCATTCCTCTCAATACCTTTGATGCTTTTATGGAATAGCTCTACATCATGCAGCTGTATTCAATTTACTGTCTTCTCTGTGCAGCAGAGATTAGTTTTGTCAACAGTTAGCAAGCAGTGAAATGCTTCCACACCAAGACTAAATTACATTTGACCAAGTAGCTTTACAAAACATTTACAAAATCTCAAAGTTGGGAGCTCGACAAGATTTCAGAATTGTAAGTACAGAAATATACAAAGCGGTGTTCCCAGCTTTATCCTTCCAAGTGCGCTTGTACCAGCCTTGTATAATCAGAGTCTTGTATGATGTCTATATAGCTATAAAATACTCCTTTAGAATTTTCACAGTTCACAGAAGTGATGACTAGCTAAATCCAAAAAGAATTCATCGTGCCAATCGCGCTGTGATAAAAGAATTGCTGTTTCACTGAATAACAGAATGGTTTGGTTGGAAGGGACTGTTCAAGATCATCTAGTTCCAGCCCCCTGCTACAAACAAGGGTTTCATCCCTAACGTAATACAGGTTTACTCCACTTGCAAATAAGTTTACCTGCTATTTATTTATTTTCAATTTTCAGAAATTCTATTACATTTTCATCTACTTAAATTGATTAATTTCAGATAATAGCGTTTATTTCCACATTTCATTTACAGAATTACATTACAATCCACGTACTGAATTTCTTTTCTTTTTCAGTGACTAACACTTCTCTTAAGACACTAGTTTGAATTCTGCCTCTGTCAGAAATTTTATAGCCCTCTTACAGAAATGAATTTCAGAGACGCTACAGCCCTCTTCACCACTGAAATTGTACTAGCATGTCAGTACACAATGTTACATTCAGTGACCCAGCTTGTTTCATTTAAAATTGGAGTTGGGGTTAAAAGATGTACAAACTTGTTTGGGGGCACAAAAATAAGTCCAAAGGCCTTCTTGGTAGTTAGGTAGCTCTCTCCTGGCCTAGGGCATCATGTATTTTTTATTAAGAATACAGATTTTCCTTCTGATACCTATTTCTTTGCCACAAGAAAATTCTACTCTGTAGCTAATATATGAAGATCCACAAAAGTAGGAATTGCCATACTATGTCCTGCCCATTTCCCATATTCAAGCATTCTTACCCTTCTGTCCCTACCCCACCCCCCAACCCCCAAAAAACCAATAAGCAATGGCTGGACAGAGACTGAAAACGTCACAGATATACTCAACTCAAGAAAAATTTCTTGCCAAGTCTTTCCTAGCATACAACTGCCTGATAGCAATCAGCCAGGAGCACAGTACCAGACGTTTTCTTTCCTGCATCAAACCGCTTTGACAAAAACCACCAGGCATCCATTAAAAAAAATAGACCGGTTTTGTGCTTCTGAAGAAACACCTTAAGTGGGACTCCATGAGCAAGTGATGACAGAAAGCAAGTTTTTGCAGGCAGTTCTTCCATGGCACAACAAATTCATCATATCTCCCCAGAAATTTCAGTTACCTCATTAAGAGCAATACATTTTGTGATGCCATGGCATAATGCAACTATTGTGCACAGTACTTTATTCCACATATTTTGCTTCTCAATCCCTGTGCAAATAAAGAAGTCCCTTTATAGAAGAAAACAATCTTTCCAATATTTTTTAATCTAACATCTACCATATAATTTTAATATATGCTAATGTTATTGCTAAAATGAAGTACTGTTATGCAACCCCAAAACAGTCAGCATAGTTCTAAAGTAGCTGTATTTCTCCAAAAGCACAAATTCTTCCTCCTCACTGCATACACATTCACAATGCCACTTCCCCGCCTCACCCCTAAAAAACCCAAACACAACAACAACGGAAGCCAAGAAAAAGTTTAACTGTGAAATACTTTTGTCAGAGTTTGATCAACAGTTCTCAGGAAAATGACTATATACAGAAAATCCAGTGTTACATTAGCAGTGGAAAATATTGATAAAAGAAAAGTCCTAAACTTCACTATATACATATATTTATTTATTTACTGTACTTAGAACATAATTTGTGCTACTGTTTATGGGAAAGTATTAGAAATGATATAGAAATGATAGACATCTTTTAAGAAGCCATTTGGAAATCTACTAAAAAGATTTTCTTTCTTTACTGCAGACCATGTCTTCTCTAATACTCTGTTCAAATTAGATAAGAAAAATCTTGATTGTAGTTGTGTCACAACATACATCAAAATAGTAATTGTAGCAAATTATAGTATACCCTAGTAGAACTTAATTATAGAAAACTCAAAGAATAAAGTTTATTACATTAATATGTAAGCAGGCTAATTGTTCCAAATAAGGGAAATATTATGTAAAAAAGATGGACTGTTATCTTGAGTGTATTATTATGACAACAAACATCCTTCTAAATTAATCTTTACCTTCCCTTAGTCTGCTGCAGTATGAAGTATTATGTTCTTCAGAATTTTGCACAGCATCAAATGTTTACACGAATGACAAACACTGATAACAGGTTTTTAAGTAATTGAAACTATTTCTAGAACCTACATACATACAGACCTACATTATAGGTCTGTAGTTACTGTAATTACATTAGCTGATCAAATCATTACCAGAGATGCAAAAATAATTTTTTTTAAGAGCAACGTTAACCTACCAAAGTTGCCTTCTGCATACTTCTGACTCTCTTCAAGCTTTCATACATAGGATAGCCACCATATAAAACACCAAAACTTAAAAGTTTAAATTCCTATGTTAGACTAGATTACATATCCATGGTCCCCACATCAAGTCTTCAGAGGGCACAAAGTCAAAGGCCAGTGTCAGAATCTCATGGTCTCACGGAACTAAGCAGCAGTTGTGTTTTTCCCATACTGCTGTAAATGAGCTACTTCCAGATTAAAGGTAACAGCAACAACTTACTTGTGTGAAGAAAAGCCCTGAAGAGGCAGGAGGCACGTGCCTCTTCAGGCATGCTTTGAAGAAAGAATTCTTCAATGCCTCCCAGAATTGTCTCAACAAAGACCACATATATAAAGGCAGTATATCACACACACTGGACCTGATACTTTAAACTCCATCTGCATCCCATAGCAACACTCTAAATGATGCTTCTCCAAATACGATCACTTGAAGAGTTGTCTCTGAGGCATTGAAAAAAAATTATATTCAACATCAGAGTTCTAGCATACATTACTGGTAACAAAACATGGTATAGGAAAGGCAAGAGCTGAGAACAGAAATAAAATTGGACGCTGCCATCACTGATGCGACAAAAACCAGGGCCATCTGAACATTCTTCCAGTTCCTACGTTGCTGCAGGTTTTATGGTTTTCCTTTTTGTTGTTGTTTTGTTTTGATCTTCCAGTTTGTTTTTTTAATTGTTTGTTTTTACAACTTATAATATCCTTAATACATTCCATATTTTATATGTTTATACACAAAGAGAAAAAGGCTGACTCACTGCTTGTAATGTTGACAAAAGACCAGCTGAAGTTTGCCTTTCCATACTTTTCCAATATTGAAGAAATTCATAACAAACACTAAGGATTTGAGAATCCCAGCCATTGATAAAATCCCCTGAAGTAGATTCATGAGCTCCTGTCAGACATCTGTTAGGACTTAAGGAATAACCACCACCCTTTGGCATCAAGTAGCTTCTTCTAATACAAGTAGAATCATAAAAGCCTTAGAGTTGGAAGGGACTTTTAAAGGTGATCTAGTCAAATTCCAAAGAACAGATTGCCCAGGGCTTGATCCAGCCTCACCTTTAAGTAGTTCAGGCTGAACGTTTGGTCTTGGAATTTATGTAGCAGGACTTAACAAATGTTGACAGATGTAAATTTCCCATAGGAGACAGACAAATTATGATCAACACTAATGTGGAAAGTCTGCCATACTGAGAACGCTTAAAGACTAGAGGTTGAATTCTGCCCATGAATGTAACAGTTGGTCATTATGTGGCTCATAGCTCTGTAAAAATCATCGATGTACACAGAAAACAGCTAATCAGACAACAGAGACAGGTTTCATAGTAACCTGAAGTCCCAGGGTAGTAAGACTCTGCACTTCAGTTCTCTCTCAATACCAAATGCAGCAGCAGAAAAAATGCAATTGTATCTCCATCAACCACATGTAAGTGTGGGGCTCAGAGTGCATCGTACAGCCTCAATAAAAAATTTTTTAAAGGAATCAAATCTTGCATGAGTGAACTATTCACTTCTGCAGAAAATCAAGACTACTGAAAAGGTTTTTTTCCTCTTGCTAATTAATCAAAACAAAATAGAACTCCTAAATATGCCATCTAGTGAATCACCATTGAATAACATTTTCAAGCCAACAGGGGAAAGTTTTATATGAAATTATAAAGGCAAACAGATCAGATTACTTCATTTTGATCTTTGAAAATAAGCCATTTTTTCAACAAAAGAAGATAGCTACGTGTCATCTGGTAAAGGTGTACTCAGTGTATTATTGACTGTACAAAAACTGAAATGTTTAACCTTTCAGAAGTATCATTTGGATACGTGCCTGTTCTTTGTTAGCTATACAATAATCTCACCCCAAAATATACAGAGTAAAGTGGGGAAAAAAAGAGCTTGCTAAATAAAAGTTGGAAATGAAACAGTGGTATTGGTACACAAAAAAAGAGAAACAAGACATTGATGATCATCTGCTCGCAAAGCAATAAAAAAATATCCTGTATGTCCTCCTATTATCCACAAAGTGGCAGAATTGGTCAGTTTATAAATTCAGTTATGCGGAAGGAGGAAGAAGTCTCCTTGCAACAAATGCCTGCTAATATGTAGTGTGGGTAGATTTACAGAATCTAACCAAGTGAGGTTTGTGTCATAAAAGTCAAAAATCCTATGTGCTAGTAAAAAAGTAAACGCAAAGGGGACTTCTCCATACACACTGCAGGGTTTGTGTTTGAAATGCAATGCTCCAGTAGCTGTTGATAGCACAGTATAAAACCCACAATACTTAAGACAATTTTGTAACTCTAAATAGTGCAGTTTCATGCTGAGGAAGACTATTTAAATCCCACAGCATAAGAGTCGACATATTAAAAATTAAACTGCTATCAATGCATTCAGTGATCGATATGCAAAGCACCAGTACACAAAACACTCGATTCTATTTTTACACTACGGTTCTTGTTTTTGTCTTCAGGCTATGTTACAAAGCAAGTAAAACATTCATTTTGGCATTAAGACAGAATCACAACCATCTCAGGAAAGATACAAGTCTTTAATCACAAGACAAGTTTTCCATATTCTACATAAAGCTGAGGTATCTTCGAGTCTATTCTAGTGACAAAAACTGCACTGTCATTCACTGAAAAAACATCTTAGTAATGAACAAAACCTAGTTCAGACACTGAACTGTATATTTAGCAAAGAGGTACTAAGACACTAACTTGTACAGTAAGTCACGCAAACACAAACCCCATGCACATATCATTTTGCATTCTTTTTCAGGCCCCTATGCACTGCTCCTCTCCATCCTTCCCACAGTTAAGGAGCAGTGGCCAAGCTCATCATTACATTGGTTTAATATCTTCTAACTTCTGCTTAGTAATTAGAACATGGAGCAGATGTGAAACCCACACAAATGCAACAAGAACAAAAGGCTTGCAAAACTAGCTTGTTTTGTACTGCGCTTCTGACATCTGCCATTAATTTCAACAGATTTGTCATACATTAACATGTTCACCAGCCACCAGGTCAAAAAAGACTTACTTAAAATTACTCACTATTACTGGTACAATAGGCAGTAAACAGCTACATATCTATTAAATTACCAAATTTTTTTGTCAGTTGATGAAAGACTCAACATGAGCCAGTAATGTGAGTTTGCAGCCCAGAAGACCAACCGTATCCTGGATTGCATCAAGAGAAGCATTACCGGCAGGTCAAGGGAGGTGATTCTTCCCCTCTACTCTGCTCTCATGAAACTCCATTTGGCGGATTGCAACCAATTCTGGAACCTTCGATACAAGAAGGACATGGGGCTGCTGGAGCAAGTCCAGAAGAAGGCCATGATCAGAGGGCTGGAGCACCTCCCCAGAGGGGACAGGTTGAGAGAGTAGGGGCTCTTCAGCCTGGATAAGAGAAGGCTCCAGGGGAACCTTATAATGGCCTTCCAGTACCTGAAGAGGGCCTAAAGGAAAGCTGGGGAGGGACTTTTTAAAAGGGCATGTAGCAACAGGATGAGGTGAAATGGTTTTAGACTGGAAGACGGTAGATTTAGGCTAGATTTTAGGAAGAAATTCTTTACTGTGAGGGTGGTGAGACACTGGAACAGGTCGCCCAGAGAGACTGTGAACGCCCCCTCCCTAGAAGCATTCAAGGCCAGGCTGGGTGGGGCTTCGAGCAACCTGGTCTAGAGGGAGGTGTCCCTGCCTATAGCAGGGGGTTGGAACTAGATCATCTGAAAGGTCCTGTCCAACCCAAACTATTTTATGATTGAAATTAAAAACAAAATCTGGAGAAAAATTGCCCTGACATTTTGACTTCAACTCTTCTGTAGAATACAAATACTGCTTTTCTTTTCTATCAAGACATTTCCAGGCATTTCCAATTGGGTATGTAATTTTAAACCCTTGCATATAAAGTTCTAGAGAAAATACTGATAAAACTTAATTGCTTCAGTCCTTTAGTAAATTTTTACTTCATTTCTCCATGAAGAACATTTTTTTAGCTTGTTCATTTATTTATTTTCTTTTACACAAACTAATTTTCAAGATACAGAAAGTCCTTACAAAGTACAAGCTGGCAAATTGAAGCATCATTACTACATCGTATTACTACAAGGCTCAGTTTTAGTATTTAACATTTTAATAATTCATGTTTGATTAGCTAATTATTCTTATGAGAAAGTCTTAACCACAAATCATAAGTTATTTAAAAGATATTATTAATAAGGTACCTAAATTCCTTGCGCTATTCAAGAACACTTATCTCCTTAAATTTAGTAGTTAATGTACAACAGAAAACTGACCCAAAGTTAACTACTTCAAATTCAAGTAACATCAAACCCATTAGAAGCAGTTAACACTAAGAGGTCTAAGCTATTAAAAGCAGCTAAACAGATTATTCAGCAATTAACTTGTTCAATTCTCTTAAGTTCAAAATAAAAACTATTGCCTTCTAATGAGATCATGCTTTATTTTATAAAACTTTATGTTATGAATTAGTGAAAGGAATACCGACTTGGCTATTTGAAAACATAGGTGACAGTCACCAAGCACGATGTAAACAGCTATGGCAATGTATGGCTCTGGGATCTTAACTGTTCTGGCTACATCTATAAGTTATAATGATAGATACTTTAAAACTACTACAAGAATAAACTTTTGTCTCAGAAACTTCACTTTCATTGCTCCTGATAATTACGGTGCTTCCACTACATATTTTAGCAAGCCACAACTATTCATGGAAATACAGTAGTCAACCTCCAATTAACAAGTAGCACTTCCACTGAAATGACGTGAGCTAACTAAACTATTTCCTGACCCCTTTTCTGCTAAGAACACATGCACAATTCAACTCCCTGTGACAGATTTTGCTAGTGAGAACACCACTTTTCACAAAATCACAGAATTGCTAAGGTTGGAAGGGAACTCTAGAGGTCATCTGCTCTCATCCCACCGTTCAAGCAGTGCCACCTACAGCAGGTAGCTAAGGACCATGTTCATGTGGCTTTTGGAGATCTCCAAGTAGAGAAGCTCCATAAACTCCCTAGGCAACCTGTGCCAGAACTCTCGCTCTCTGTGTCACCCTCACAGTAAGAAATTTTTCCTCATGTTCAATCAGAAGCTCCTGCATTTCAACTTGTGTCAGTTCCTTTTCATCCTGGGCACCAGTGAGAAGTCTAGCTCTATCCTCTTTAAACCATCTCTTCAGATACTTGAACACACTGATCAGATCCCCCCTGGACCTTCTCTTCTCCATACAGAAGAGGTCCAGTTCACTCAACATTTCCTCATCTGAGAGCTGTTCCAGTCCCTCAATCATTTTCAGTGCTCCTGAAGAGTGTTCAGTGAAGGGCCGCATGTCTCTCTTGTTCTGCAGAGCACAGATGGGACCTCAACTGGAGTTGAACAAAGAAGGAAAAGAACCTCCCTCAGTCTGCTGGCAACGCTCTTCTTAATAAAGCCCAGTATACAGACTGGCCTTCTTGACTGCAAGGGTACACTGTTAGCTGATGGTCAATTTGTTGTCAATGAGGACCTTCACATCCTTCTTCATGGTGCTACATTCCAACATACTAGCCACGAGCTTGTTCTGGTGCATGGAGATATTACTCCCCAGATGCAGGACCCTGCGCTTTGTCTGTTGAATTTCAAGACGTTCCTTTTCTGCCCATCTTCCCAGCCTGTCAAGACGTGGAAGTCAGATTTGCCCAAAAGATCTCTGAACAGATTTTTCTTAAGAAAGGAAAAGTATTCCTTAAATTAGAAAGCAGAATGATGCATTCAGAGTAGAATGATGGTTTCAAAATTCCTCTTGGTTTAAACAAAGATATCTTTACATCTCAGACTCTAAACCAGCTTCCAACAGATTTACATATAATCAGAATCACCTCCTCAGATACCTATTTTGAAGCATTAGTTAGAAGCTGTCATCCAATGCTTTACTCCAGGCTGTAAAGACAAATTTTACATTTATGCTTTACAAGGAGCTACAGAGGTAAGAGAAAAGTCATTTAAGAAACAAGAAGAAAGATGAGTGGGAAAATTATGTTTGGATACACCACTGTATCTCGTATGGATGGACAGCTCTTCTTAAACTAGAGGTGAATTTCATTCCTCTGTACCTGACTTTTATACTACGTACACCCTGACAGCTCCTTGGTGTGCAGAATGTGTTTTGTGCTCATAGTAATCACAAAAACAACTTCAAGAGAGACTTGGAATCACTTACTCATCTACCTCATGAAAACAATCTCCATCTATGTCAGTCCTGACAAATTTGTTCATGACCTGCTTTTTTTTTTTTTTTTTTTTTTTTTTTTAAGTTTAAGGTTACTCCATAATCCACCCAGCAGTCTGTTCAAGCACTGTGTATGATATCACGTTAGAAGATTTTATATAAATATTTAAGCTTTCCTCCTTCTTGTTATCTATTACTTAAAGCCTATTCCTGCCCTATTCAACAGAGGTGCAAGTCATAGACTATTCTGTGTTCTTGCTAGGCATCTCTGAGCTCTGAGAAGTCCAGTTCAGAAGCACACTGCTTAAAAGCTGGCACAGCATTCCAGTTGAAATTGTACTTACTCTAAGAAAAAAGAAAAAAAAAGACTACTTCCAAAAACTTGTTAACAAAAAGCAAACAAGCAAAAAATGCCAAAAAAACAACTCACCTCAGTTTAGCAGAGATCTGCTGCATCTACTCATAAGCACTTTTGATCACAACAGCCTATAACTCAAGTCCAGTGTACATCCATTTCAATTATTTAACAATTTATTAATTGTACTGCATCAATAAATTCAATCTTTTATTTTCACAGTGTGATAGTAACATGCAAAGCAATAGTAATCCAACTCCTACCGTTCTCGGTTAAACTTGAGTGAATGAAGTATAGCAGGTCTCTTCTGACGTAAGTTCCACAGGTGTAAGGTATCATCAGCCAAGGCACTCACAAGAGCTCCCTGTTAAAAATAAAGTTTTACTGAATTTATATCTAGAACTCTAGAAATAGTATTAATAACATTATAGAGGAAATATTGCCACTTGCTACCAATATTAAAATATTTACAAGCATGCATGTTTAAATCATAGCACAGATAAGTTTCATGTAGTAGTAATGGGATAACTGATTTGATCACAGCATTCAGCCTGGTAACATTTTGTTCTGTGCTATACTGAGGAGTCATTGGCAAGACACTTTTTCTGGAATGCACGAGTACCCTCATGCACATATCTGTAGAGAAATGAAGTAATAAATCCAGCAGCTAACATCTACATGCTGACAAATGTAGCGATACTTGACTTCAGCATCCCTCAGAGCTAGAGATCCCTCTAAAAATCTGGTCCCTAAGTAGCTCAAGAACAGCATTGCTGTCAGGTCTCAGCTGTTGTGTCTTTCAAAATAAATGTGAAATTGCTGAGGGTTCAGATCAGAGACCTTCTCTCAGCTCACATCTAAAACAATAGCTATCAAAGTAGAGATAACAATCCACTGAAACTGTTGGTACTATTAAAAGTGTACTTCAAAGGATGACTTGCAATATTCACTGACAGGAATAGATATATTACTAGCAAAAAAGTTCCTGCTTGTAGAAGGAGTACTCTAGAGATGAAGTCATTTTCAAAAGTTAGTCAAACAATGTCTGTGATTGAAAAAGTTACCTTGTTAACAGTGTTTAACACAAGTGATTCTTAGCATGAATGGTATCTGTATTTTGATGTTTGCTTAGTGAGAAATTGGGGAACACACAGTGCATCTTGCTTAAATTACAGAATACAAACATTAATTTACTAACCTCATTAATCAGGAACTGAAGCTGGATTACTGCAGCTCCACTGTCATGCTGGCAGTAACATTCAACCCCTGGCCGACCAAAGCTGAATTGTTAACATTAAGGAAACTTAATTGATGTATGCAGTGTAGGAGAAAGAAAAACATTGTCAACTTCAGTAATACCATATTCAAACAGGCTAACATCCTGCTTCTAGCTCATACGCCAAAAATATTTAGCCACACAGATCTTAATGATCAAGAAAAAAATCCATTTATAAACAACATAGTAACTAACATAAGGAGTTGAAAGGTCCATTTTATTTATCCACATGGAATAAGAAAATTATGTATAACAGCTCAACTTATATTTATCTAAAGGTTCCTTTGTCCATGAGAACACAATGGAGAATGATGAGGCAGTTATTTTAGCAGTGGTAAATATCAGGACTAGTATAAAAGAAAGTTATTTAAATAACATAACCAAGTGAACAAATTATTCGAGCGCTAAAGGAGATTTACCTGTTTTTTAAAATGCTACTTACAGATGAAAGAAGAGTTGAATAATGCAAGCAATATTAAAAGAAAATGTGCTATGGCAGAAATGAAAAAAAAAATCAATAGTCAAAATATGGAGGAGTCAATGGTAAATTATGTATAATGTAAATTTCCAGGATCTCTGTATCAAGATTTCCTGGATTCACACCAACTATGAGATAACAAGTGTGCTCATTTTCCCTCCCATGCATAAATCAGTCTTCTACTTCTATAATGAATACCAAACAGAAGTAACAATGCAGATTCTTTCTAATCTCCATAGTTGATTTGTTGCAAATACTCTGTATTTTCAGTTTTGTTATCCTCTTTCTCCAGACATGAAATTAAGTCAGTTCTCTAACCTCTAGGTGAGAGAACAGAAATAACACGAATCCAAATGACTTATGTGAAACAGTCAGTGTATCATCATTACAGCACAAACAGGATTCCTGGAGAATATTTTGCCAAAGAGCTCAACACCTACAGTTTCAAGCAGGCATCTTGGGAAGAATGGAAACCATTTCAAGGATATATGCAAATCAATGAAAATATACAATTTGTTCTGTTAGTATACACTAGAAATTAATAAATCATTATAATTCTCATTCAGCCTTCAAGTCTTCCATTTACTGAGAAATTGTTGATCAAATTGAAGTGGATACAAATACCCTTTAAAAAGCTATTTGTTACATATTTCATTTATATGTGTGTATATATGCATATATACACAGACATTTATATCTACCTATACATTTATCTAGTGCGAATACATCTATCAATAGATCTATATATGCTATAGACAGATAGATGCCTTCATACTAGAGACAGTGGAAAAGCAAAAGTAACTATTAGGTCAGATGGAAGTTAAAAATCACAAGCATCTCCTGATGTGCCTGAACAGTGAAATAAAACGTAGGCAGAACTACAGTGGGAAGAAGTCCTCTTCAGCACACCTCCGTATTTTACTTTTTAAACTCCGATCACTTTCTTCTCCTAACCTAATGATTCTGTGTAACATCCAGCCAAGTGATGAGAGGGATACTAAACAGATGTTGAATAATCCAGTAAATTTAATTCCAGCTTTCTTCCCTGAATAGAAGTAGTAATTTAATTCTGTTCTGGAGTAGAAAGGCTTAAAGAGTTGGCTTGCATCACCTGTTTTTTTCCCTTTCTGTATTTTTCATTCTCATCAATTTGGTTCCTGTACAAAGAAGTCATCTGTGTTCCACTGCCTGTTAATAGCACTTAAAAAAAAAAAAGCTTAAAATTCACACTTCTCCCTCCCCAAAAGGATACCTTCCTTTACGAACTCAGAATACTTTTAACGTACAAGCAGTGCTTTTGCAAATTGCTAGACTCAAAAAAAAAAAAAAAAAAAAAAAAAAAATCCCCACAAGGAAGAACGAAATTTTCAGACTATTTACTTCAGCCTTGCTCACACTTCTGCATTCACTGGAATTGACAACCACTTGCAGAAAAAGACAAGCAATTTCTAAAGGTAAAATTCAGATGTATACAAGAACTGAATTTTAAGACTTGTCAGTTATATATCTGCACTGACATAGCTTTCCAACAAAAGCTTTCCCAAATATCTCCCAGAAAATTAGTTTCCAACTGAAATATGTAACACTTATTCTTTCACCACCCACGGTTTATTTGGAGTTGAACCTTCATAGCTACCTTGCCTCATAACAAGAGAAGTATGACCCAGAAAAAGACAGAAATCCAGAGATTGAGTTACTCCAATCTTCACAAATTCTATCCTTCACATGTTGGCTTCAAGAATTGTCTGCTGCAAGTATTTCTAGAAGCATTGTCTCCAGTTCATATAATTTTCAATATTAAGAATACTTGAACTTTTGACCAAAAATCCTTTAGCATTTTCCAGGGCGTATGAACCAGTTTCCTCTCCAAAAATCAGTATGTTTGCAACATTATGTTTACAAAGTTTAAACGTACAGAGGAAGTTTTTGCTTTTTGACAAGTGAGTGAAAGCCACATATACAGATCAGAAAAATGGAGTTCCATCTCCTATCCCACTTACGGTTATGAAAAAAATAAAATTGGTCCTTGCAGTTACTCCATTTAGTGCATTCAACCAAGGATTACGTTGCCTTCACTTTTTCACCTGGTAGCTAGAATTACTATTCTCATCTTGAATTAATATCATCATCCTAACCATCATTAATCTTCTTTTCTAAAGCAATGCAAAATCTCCCAGATTTTTAATTCACTTCAATCCTGGCTGCAGAAGGATAAGAGAATAGAGAAGTTCAGTTGGAAGGGACCTTCAGAGATCGAGTCTGTCCAGTTCCTCCATATCTTTGTGTGTGCGTGCTCAAGGCACAAGAGCTCACTGCACTAAGTAGTGACTCTACCACACAGCAGCCCCTGAAACAGGCAGAGATTGTAATGAATAATGACAAGATAGGCAAAGCATTTTCATTCTATAGACAGGACAAATTCCCTGCCAAAGGCTGGGTTGCTGTAGAGAAAAATAGCGTGGTCTGAGCAGGTTTGGGTTTTTTTGTTTTTGTTTTTTTAAATCCAATACCAATTTTTTCTCCTATGCTTCCAAGCACTTCTTCCCACTATTGCTATTCTGTCTATTAATCTAAATATGAACAAAAAAGTTTAAGAGCTTCTCAGCCGTAGCTATGACTATTGCTTCTGTGCTCCCCAGAGTGATGAGGAAATTGATGCCAGCAAACATTAGCATTTGTCTTTAGTGCACGTTTTATGAGAAAGCATGCAAAGGGCAAAAGACAAAAGCAATGGCCAAGTGAAGGAAGTAACAAGGTACACATGAACTAACATCAGTGTTCACTTTCCAAACAGCTAGCACAGGTCATACATTAGAAGAAGCAGAGGATCACACAAATATAACCTTACCAACCTTAACTTGTGGCAAGAGTTCCAAAATGTGTTTTTGCCACAGATGTTTCACAGAGCTACCCTTGTTTTTTTTTCAGTTTTTCCACACAGACAGAACTAAAGCATTTCAGTTTGTTATGTTGCTTCTTTTAATGCCGAAAAATTGTGTTTAAAAAACAAAAAACTTAGTATTTATAGCTCATCTGCATGGGAACAACTCAGTGAATATCTGCCTAAATAGCAATTTTTCAAAACTAAAAACAACTTCTAGATAACATATGAAAGCCTCAGAAGGCTTTTCGCTTTTTTACTTCTGTGGTGCATGTGGGTCTTTTTCATATTTGTTTAAATATTGGGCTGCATATTTGTTTAAATATTGGGCTTGCTCACACGTGGTTGGTTTGTCTGACATTGGAAACGTTTATAAAAGTTTCGACAGTACAGCACAAGATACGGACTGTGTTCCTGTATCAGATTTGTCAGTGTTACAATAGGTTGGGATTTACAAGACAAATACAGAACCAGCAACTTTTAAAATTTGTGACCAGATACTTTTCAAAACTCTAGCTGTAACACTTCATAGTACATAAACATTCGGTAAATGTGATACAAAATACAGATTCAATAGAGAAAGATACATGTTACTGATCTGAATTATGTACAAGTCACTAAGGTTGCTTATTTTTTCATATACCTGTCTGCAGCATAGAGCTTTAAAGCAGTGCAGATTACACCTGCATATTTTAAAACAGTCATTTGTAAACAGTGTTTTACCACTTTGCTTAGTCTCTCCCCCAGTTATTTTTCTAGATAGCAAAATCACCACTTACTTCACAAACAATGTTGTATGTACCTGAACTGTGGCGCCCAGGAATTACCATAACAGAAAAATATGAAGATGATGAGATTTCCAAACTGTCCTGTGCATATAATAACGACAAGCTAGTCTGGTGTTACTGACCATTGCCAATGTCTTGACTGCAAACCAACTACATACAAAAAACAAATAGTTCATTTATGGTACTCTGAAATTCGATGTACACTCCTGGTGATGTACAGTCCTCTAAGCAGTAGAAGATCAGCTTTGATTCATTCACCTCAACTGTTAAATGATCCTACCTGTGCCTATATCTGATCAGTACTAGTGCTTTCTCATACCAAAGTATGATTTCTGACACAAAGAACAGTATATCAATACACACAGCCAGTAGAAGAGCTATTCGTGAAGTGGTAAAGTACCACAGTTGACACTGTCTACAAAACTGGTTTTGACCTTTCACGTTCACTTAATACCAACAAATGTGACAAAATAAAAAGTCTCAAAACATTTTGGAGAGTTTTAGACTTCACATCAAGCTGCAAGTGAGAGCATACCATCATTTTTCAAGAACAGAAAGATTACAGGATTTCTTTCCAAAACTTTAGGCCGTTCATAACTGCTCAGGCCTGCTGTGCTTACACCTCTTAGATAAGCAGGTCTTTTTTCTTCCCCGTGCTTCACTATATATGCCTGAAAAAGCATAAGACTTTCAGTAATATTTCACATCTACTTTCCTAATGTAAATGACAATATCAGGCAGACAAACAAAAACAAGAACAAACAAGGACCTCTTCATTATGTATGTAAACAGAGCTACAGCTTAAAATGCACCCGAATCAGGAAAATAAACAGCAACATCTCTAAAAGACAGAGCTCGCTTTCACGTATCCAGGGCTGCTAAAGCTTTTAGCTAGAATTACAGCACTTATTGCATATACAGATTCCATTTCCTGCACATATTTCATTTTTCTTTTTATGAAACAAGTCCAAAGTGCTCCTGAAGATGATTTTGTCCTATAACTTTAGTGGCAGAGCAACAGGTACAGACTGAAGAACTGAGGCAGGATGTCCTTTCTGGTCCACTCAGTATTCTTCCACCTATCAGACTTCCTTGCAAATGACAAAAATGGCATTTATCCCAGAGGATGGGGTGGAGGACAGCTCTGATCGTTGGTCTGTGTGATTAAAAACCCTCTCCACTTTTGTTTAAACCTTACATTCCTGTGAGGTACTAACAAAGTAAACCCAAGGCAGTCCCTTGGTTTGTTTTCCTTTTTTTTTTTTTTAAATAGTAGTAGTTTTTTTCTTGGCAGATAAAAACAACTGTGGAGTTAAGAAAAGTGCCACAAAATTAACTTTGTAACATATAAGGTGCAACACAGGATAACAGTTCAGTAATCTGAAAAAGTAATCTTGTGTTAATGGGCGGGTCTCATTTTCTTCAGTCTCAAAGCATATGGCTGCCTTCCAAAAATCAAGGAAGGACTGCATCTTGCACACAAAGTACAAAGGCACAGAAATATACAACTTAACTAACACTTTTGACATTCGAGAGAAGCTGAACTCGTATCTGCAGACATTTTTCCCTCTCCCCTCCAAGTGGAGCCATGCACCAGCTCTCCCCAGGTACTCCCCCAGCGACACTAAGAGCACCTCACCTCTGCTCCCATGGATTTTCCCAGCAGGAACTAAAGCTTTAAGGGGCAGGAGCAGGCACCAGAAATGGCAGTAGGACACATGACAACAGCCCATGCAATTCAGCCTACTTTAGATCACGCTTTCTTCCTCAGAAGAGCAGCCACACCTCACAGCCACCACCCTCGTCGGAAGCTGCAGTTTACTGCTTTGTTACGAGAAGTATGGTGCTGTCATCTACCTCACAATACTAAGTATAATTAGCTTTTAAAACTGAGATTGAAGTTAGTCAGATGGAAATACTATCAAATTAACAGCAACAGCTTACTATGAGGATTCTAGGTGCATGATTACAATGTATTCCCCTTTTGCCAGTGAAGGAAAAGGAGAGGGCAAGAAAACTGTCTTCAGGGAAACGGGATAAGGAAAAGGAAGACTGACAGATACAGCCAGCCAGAAGACACCGACTGCAATGCTTGTACATCAAAAATAGCACTTGCTGAATTAGCTGATATCTGCAGTTTGACCTCATTACTTGCACAGAAAAAAAGCCAACATTACATATAGTATTTGGAAGCCATCACATGTGTCCCTAGAGAGTAAAGAAATATAACTTCCAGGCAATGAAAAAAATCTACATTCAGCTTCTTTCTGTTAGTTGTAAGGGTGAAAATAAATCCAAGGCACCTAATGGAAAATGAGACTAGAATTTCAGTCCCGTTTTTTCCAAATGTGGAAAACTAAGAGTGGAATAATAATAATAATAATGATAATAATAGAAACAACACAAAGAAAGGTAGGTTCCATACACTTATGGACTCCAAAGAGACCATTTACACACTGATAAGACTGACAAAAGCAATAAATTTTTCTCAATTTCTAGGAATCTTAGCATTATACAAAGTTCAAGTATTTTTGAGAGCAACTGCATTGAGTGTTCAGCGGTTGTTTTAATACAAATGATGAAGGCTAAGAAGCTCCACTCAGATGGCTTATGTTTGACCATAAAAGTTTATGAGGTACACTGTCACAAAATTACTTGATACCATTTGATCTCAGGAGTCTTCATTACTGCATGAAGAGAGCGATAATATCCTGGGTGGCCCTGCTTGATCAGGGTGTTGGACCACAGGGCCTCCAGAAGTCCCATCAACTTCAGTCATTCTTATTCTGTGAGGAGGTGTAATATTTAAACAGGTTTTTTTCTATATTTTAATTTTCTTATTATCTATGTTATATTAGCTGAATAGGCTACAGCAAACAATTACTGACATTTGCTACTGCTGCTCCCACTGAACTCATGACTACACAAGCCCTTGGAACCAATATCTCAACTTCAGCATCAGTCAGTGATAAGATCTATTCCTGCATAAATGCAGATCATCTTCCCCAAATATTCATGCTCATAAAACAGTGCTCACCTTCTTTAAACATCAGAAGCCAACTACTTCAGTGTTAATTGTTTAGAATAATCCTAGAGTACATCGCTCAGTTAAGGACATTAATTTGTTTCTCCATACAGGCAGCTACAGCAATTTTAAGCATAAAAACTTCTGAACTTACGGTAAGAAAAAAATGAATTACTGAACTAGTCTACATAGAAACTGATCAACAGTGGATATTCAGCTGTTATTTCAGATTTTTTTTTCTAGCAAAAAAAAAAAAAGGCCAAGAGTCAAAACAGATCTTAAGCTTCAAAGCTACTTATATAAACAAGCACAAACACAGTATTTTCGAAATAGCTTTGAAAAGTAGCAGCAAGTTTTCTATAAAGGTTGTATTTGGTTGATTTTTCTCAGAGCTGATGGGTTACAGGCTTTTCTTGATTTTACTCATTTTATTTTCCTAAAGAATATCATCCAGGTCCTATTGTTCAAGTCTAAAAGCTGTATTTCAGCAATAACAAGGCACAAAAAAGGAGATTAATCTGGCTTTTTATTTTCTATTTTTTTAAGTAGGATGAGAGGGAGGGAGAACAACAGAACACAGGGGAGAAATAATAAAATTGTTACAAATATATTTGCATAATGGTTCCTTTGACTATACAGGATGCACTAAAATGGTTTGTAACTGCTAACTCAGTCATGTTTTTTTAGAAAGACTATATACAGGAGAATAAAACTAGGAAATAATTATATACTTTGAAAAAACTTCACCAAAACTCAGAGGCAAATATCTTTGCATTCTGTAGCACACTTCCAAGTCCTATTCATCTGCCATCCACATAAACCAATTTATTTTTAACGCCAAATTTTAATGTATTACGAAAATCCTACCTCCTCCTTCCTTGTTATTGTATATACTATATCACAATATTAATAATTAACCAGGCTCTTTCTCCTTACATTCATAGCTTATTGGCCACAGCTAAAGGTAGAGCCATTTTTTGCTCTTAGAACTGAGCAGTGTGTGAGGAAAGAACAAATCCTCTCCCAGCATCCAAATATTTCAGGCAGAATTGCCAATAGCGGCATTAACAAATGTAATGTGTTGAACTAGATGTTAAGTGATTTATCATATGCCTACTTAGTTTAACTTACAAAAGCATAAGGAACCTTATATTATCTAATAAGATGGACAATTTAATGATTTTAAAGGACACAGCCAATCCCTCCCAATCAATTACTGTCAATTAATGCCAGTTTCTGACTATAAAGCCACTGTTAGGTCTAGAAGTGTCTCTTATCCCCTATGTTTAGGAAGACAGAATGATCTAAAATACTTCACTTAAATCCTGCCTGCTAAACAGATCTTCTGTTATTTTTAAGCCACAGAATATGGGATATTCACGGCAGGCAGCAAACTGTAATTAATAACTGTAACAAATACATCTTCACTTTTTTCAAACATAAGCCTATCCTTCCAAAGAGAGGTGTAGCTAGTCCAGCCTGTTGAGTCCCACTATCATTTGTGCCTCATTAACCCTTTAAATCTTTTGTCCCAGAATAAGACCATAGATTTTATTACAAATTCCACATTAACATAATTTCTAGTTTTGCAAATCACCAAAAGATAAGAAAATGTTCATCTTTTGCTGCTATCAAAGTAGAATGGACAGTTTTACAGAAGGTTAGCTCAATATTACCACCACAAACAAAAAGTTAAGCTACAATTCAAACAATTCAGTAGATGGCACTCTTCCACCAAAATCAAAAAAAGGAAACTGTCATAATATAAACAAATCTAGCCATCTGAAAACAATCTAAATTAATCTTCGAGATAAAAACTGGCATTAAGCATGTCATTCTTTAATATTTTTTTAAGTGTAGGTATGCCATTAAAAATAAAGCTTCTTTTTTCATCTCAGCTTAGTTTAAAAGTTTGCAGGTGGCACCTTAAATCCTGCTCTCATTGTACTTGAAGACTTCAGATGGATCCTTCAGCCACAAGAAATGCATCACTCTTCACTGAACAGAATTTCAGTGAGAGCACTAAACGCAGCAGTACAGCGCTGTACAGGCCATGGATGTCAAACAAAGAGCTTCTTTAAGATTAGGGAGCACAGTGTGTATGAAAGTACCCAGTTTAAGACCACAAGAGGATGGGAACCAGAACATTAACAGAAAAGCACAATCCAAGGTAGCGTTCCAAAGTATATTTCCTGCTGTTCTTTCTAGGTTGCATTTTACTGGAAGGAGGCATGCAAATCTACCTTGCAAATCTGGCTTATTTGAGTGAGGGGGTTTTTGACACTTTAGAGAACCTGCTCATCTTTTAGCCTTGTGTACATCCTTTCCCAGAATCCAAGCAATGCCTGATACTTACGCCAGCGCTCATCTGCCCTGCTATTACAAGGGTTTAACTTGCTTGTAATCTGCTCACACTTTCTGTGACAGATGAGCTGTTTTATTCAAGTTTAACAGAGAGAAAGAAGTCCTGCAGATAACATTTTGCTGTAAGCTTTACAAAAATAGGAAGCTGAGAAGAGGAGAAACCCAGATTAGACATACCCCACCAAAAGGGAAAGCATTACCTCAACACCCTAAAATAGAGTTTCCGCATAAAATGGTGTAGTCACAGAAAACACTTCTATAGTTACCGCACAGGGTAATTCTACTACAGGAGGGAGTCATACGGTTCCAAGGTTCAAAGATGCAGTGTCTCAGCTTTCTTTCTCCAAATAAAAGTAAATGAATATCCACATCTTTTAACTCACTTCCTATAACTGAAACTGTTTCAGAAAAAAAGGAAAGGAGGAACTCCTCTCTTCATACGATGGCCTGAAGAAAAACATTATATATGGTGATCTATGGTTTTGAGATCTTCCAAGGTACAGAGCTACACCTGTTTGTGCTCCCTGGCACTTCCAAGATTCCTCCACAATCCTGCAGCTTAACTGAAGCGTGACTTCTGCAAGAATGAGGTTGTCTTCAAACAAATCTGCACTGAAATTTGATAGTTTGAAATCTGATTTATTTTAAGACTAGAACTTTCCCTTTCCACACAGAGTACTGTTGTGTCCTTCGCTACCACTCAGCTCCCCAAATGCCAAGACAAGACATCTTCATTTCCTCTCCTTCTTTCCCTCATCTCCCCACCACTTGTTTTTTAAAGGGAAAGAGAAGGAAGACAAAATAAACAGCAAGTCTGTACAAAGATTTGCTCTCCTCAGAAACTCGTCTGCCTCCAAGAACTATCCCAAAAGATCAAAACAGTCCTTTCTCAGTTACAAGCTATTACATAAATTAGCAATCCTAAAAAAGAGCAATTGCTATTGCTGTCAATCATCCCAGTACTGATATGCACAAAATTAAATGCTTGCTCTTTGTGGTAGACTATCAAAATAGTTCAGAGCTTTACTGGGGTTTTAGTGTCAAAGCCTGAAATTACAAATGCCAAACTAAGAGGGCTTTCCACCTTCACTAAGGACATTTCCAGCTGTGGAAAGCAAGGGTACAGAAATGTCGTAACAGGAAAATATCCAGGGGTCCATATAAGAGAAATCATAGAATCATAGAATCGCTAAGGTTGGAAAAGACCCACAGGATCATCCAGTCCAACCATTCGCCCTTCACCAATGGTTCCCGCTAAACCATGTCCCTCAACACAACATCCAAACGCTCTTTAAACACCACCAGGGTCAGTGACTCCACCACCTCTCTGGGCAGCCCATTCCAGTGCCTGACCACCCTTTCAGAGAAGTAGTATTTCCTAACGTCCAGCCTGAATCTTCCCTGACGCAGCTTGAAGCCATTCCCTCTCGTCCTAAAATATATTTTCTGGAACAGAACTCCCCATTCAAATTCAAAATGGTTTCTAAGCAGTAAATTCAAACCTTTAAACTGAACGTCTAATCTAGCCAGCTCTCCTACTTCATGTCAGGACAATGTGCACTGATAGCGTAATTTACTGCTTAAAATATTTTGAATGCTTTTAGTGTTACATTATTTTCACTACTTGTTAATAAATAATGAGAAAGAGAAATCAATTAGTTTTGAAATTTCACTTCTGTAACACTTCCCATCAAAAAATACAACACAAAACTGCTGATGCAACTCTTAGGTAACTACTGAAATCTCTAGAAGTTGCAACATGTAGATGTTTTACATAGGCTTCACATGGTGAAGAGTAAAAACCACAGGAAGCTCCGATATAAGCTCAGGAAGTACATATTTAATTGATATCTGTCATACTAAATCACCCGTGATTATGTTCTTTAACACGTTATAATGAAAAAAAAAACAAAAAAAACCACAAGAGGCAAAACTGCTTTTCCACAACTTGGGTAGAAAATCTCAGAGAATAAGCACTACCTATAAAAGATATTTAAATAATTTAGCTCTTACCTTAATGTAACTCTTCTTATCTGGCTAATTTCTAAAGCAAGAAAAAAAACATAAAGGAATGTCTGTTGCCTACCTACAGGCCTCCATAACTTGTTTAAAGTTGGAGTCTTCTTTACAAATGTAGTCATCCTTTATTTTCAAGACTGACCACTTCATTACTTTTTCAAATATTAGTATAGTAGAGTGGCAACGATTTACGCAGAAACTGATAACTTCATTGTACATGTATGATTCCTAGCAGCTCTATGTGAGAAGAAAACTATTTCAAGAAAAAGATTAGCCTTCCTGACAGTAAAGAATTCCACCAGAACTACACTTGAGTCAAATACGTATTAAGAAAAAAACTAATTGTTTTCCCCTACAGAAGGAAACTTCCTTGGGCCAACCGCATGCAGACTAATACACAAGCTTCGCAAGTCAGGAAGTGTTTTTCTTGCAGTCAAAATATTCCAACTACTCTTGCATCCAAGGACAAACAAAACCAGTTTGATATGTTAGCACAACATGTCTGATTAGTTCTAGTTTTCCCATGAGTGGCCAAGGTCCCAGCTCCAGCTTCCGAGAATGGCTGTTTAATCAAGAATCACCAACAATCCCCCACCCCTCCCACATGCATTTCCAGGTCTGCATGACTAAACCTGGGAGAGCTTACAGAGTCACTTACAAAATGACTCTGCTGGAAACAAGGCTGCCTAGACAGGAAAAATGTGTTTTAATAGAGTCAAGCCCTCTCTCTTTTCACAAATCGCATGCATACACAAATTTGATCCTCTTGAACCAGAAAAGGAATAAGAAGGTTAGATTATTAGACCTAAACTGCTTGAAATGAGAAGCCAAGAATGTACCTGCATTGGAAGAGGCAATTCACAAACAGGTTCTACAATTAACTTGACAGAAGCAGCACAGTACCAATGCACACTTGAAAACTGAAACAGTATTTTTGAGGTAATTTCATGAGAAAAAAAGATGACCCACAAACACTGAAATCTATGTACATTTAAGAGAAAGATGCACTATTTTTTGAAAGACAAATGGAGTGTTTCCATTAACCAAAATTTTCCCTGCCATTCAAAATAGCAACTATTAAAGGAAGATTCTAATCTCATCAAATACAAGTGAGAACGGAACGCTATTTAAAGACCCCTGGGTTAAGGTGACACATGCCTTGCAGTCAAACAGGAACAAAAGCAACATAACAAATGGCAATTTTATAAAATGGCTACCCAAAAAGGCAACCAGATAAGTAACACAAGAAAGATATGCCCAATACTGAGTTGCTAAGATATTTCAGACAGCTTCATGTTTCAAAAAGTTCTTATTAGGAACTGAAACTCTCTATAAAGACTCTCATTCACAGTACATTTACACTGATATACTCTACAGGTTCTCTAACAATACTGTAAAAAAAAAACAAAAAAACAACACAAAACACTAACAAGAAATATCCCCAACTGATATTAATTTCATTAGCAGTAAACTCTTCCAAAAGTAAGTACATTTGTATCACCTATAATTGTAACCAAGATGTGCTAATTAAGTATGACACCAAACATTATTTAACGAATCTTTTGTGACAACCGTCTCTTTGATTGAGATTCCCCACATAAGACAAGACTGGATACCTAAAAACATTAATCATTTTTCTGTAGATTAGAACAGCAAGTTCTAAAGTCTTCATGTTATATTTGGATACAACTGCAATAATAAGATAGTGTTTTAAGAATGATAGTTTAAGAAATTACTTTTTCCCTTCTAGACTTACTCAACACCTTTGGTTTCTGACCTTGCTTAACACTCATTCTAATTGCAATAACTTCAGCTACAGATAGAGAACTGAAGGCAGGAACATTATCAGATCGCAATGTGATTATCACACTCCAGTTTTCATGCCAGCTTCTTTGACATCAAAACTCGCTAGTACACCACAACACCCTTGGTATTTTGTCACGCTATGCGACAGAAATTGTTTCATCAGCTTTTCAGGCATGAGACAAACTTTGCTTAAGCCGCAAAGACTATACCCCGGATAGCGAACAAGAGAGGTTTACAGAATTTTAAACTGCGCTTATAAAAATTATTCTTATTGTATGAAGTACTGAAAAGAAATAAAGTTTGCGTAACCATACTGTTGAATGACACCACAGCTATTGACTTCTTCCCTCTGACAGGAGTCAGAGTTAAGATCACAGAACCATTGTACCAAGTGAGACCAGAGGTGCACCCAGCCCAGATCCATCCACTTTAAGAGCACACAAACCTGGTCACTTCTTGCAGCCTATTCCCTTTACATTCTCAACCAACCACTACTGGTGGATTAGGTATATCACAGACAAATCCTTGTCTAGTCCCTATAGAATCTGTTTACAGACACATCAACTCTTGAGTTTGTCCACACCCCTTCTGCCTGCACTGGTACAACTTTTCTCCACCAACTCCCATACCAATAAACTCCACTGCATGTCATATTCAGATTAAGGAGTGCTTTCTTCTGATGATCAGAGGGCTGGAGCACCTCTTCTATGAAGAAAGGTTGAGGGAACTGGGCTTGTTTAGCTTGGAGAAGAGAAGGCTCCGGGGAGAACCTCATTGTGGCACTCCAGTACTTGAAGGGAGCGTATAAACAGGAGAAGGAACGGCTGTTTACGAGGGTGGATAGTGATAGGACAAGGGGGAATGGTTTTAAACTGAGACAGGGGAGGCTTAGGTTAGATATTAGGAGGAATTTTTTTCACACAGAGGGTGGTGATGCACTGGAACAGGTTGCCCAAGGAGGTTGTGGATGCCCCATCCCTGGAGGCATTCAAGGCCAGGCTGGATGTGGCTCTGGGCAGCCTGGTCTAGTGGTTGGCAATCCTGCACATAGCAGGGGGGTTGAAACTAGATAATCTTTGAGGTCCTTTTCAACCCAGGCCATTCTATGATTCTGTGATTCTTGAATCTCTTTCAAACGTCTAACACTATGTCAGTGAATGCACCCTAGTTTTTGTAGCATGGAATTTGTTGAATGATAGTTGACACAAATTCACTCTCCTCCTTATTTTACAAACCTTGATAATATTTACTCCTTTCTCCTGACCTCTAAACTGGAGAGACCAAGCGTTTTTTTTAAATTTTCTTGTAAGATAGTCATTCTGCTCTCAGTCATTTCAGTTTTCCCTCCTCCAAACCCATGACAGCTTTCTTAAAATGCAGAAATCAGAGAAACAGAGGACTCAAAATGTAGGTGCACCACTGTTTTACACAATAACCAAATAATACTTCATCCTGTTCACTATACTCTTCTGGGTGTGTGCATTGGGTTGAATTCAGACAGGTGAATTACTATTGAATTATACCCAATACTTAAGAATTAAACATTTAAGTAGTGTTCTTGGAATTGAAGTAGAGTCTCTCAAGTTTCTGCAGTCTCACTGGGAATTTATTGCTGGTTATTTTTTTTTTTCCCCCCTCTCTGGCCAACCTTGAAAACAGAGGAAGACTTCATTTATAAAGGACAATGCAACTTTAACCAAGTTTTGGAAGCCTGTAGGTAGGCAACAAACATGCCTTTATTTTTTTCTTGCTTTAGAAACTGATCTGATTAAAAAGAGTCCCAGTAAGGTAACACCTAAATTCTCTAATCTGCTTGAGTACGTTAAGGAAGATAAGGCCATCCTTGAGCACTTCAGGGAAGAGAGGCTGTCCATAACTTTAACAGAGTTGCAAGGACTTACACAATTTCTGTACACTGAAATGAAACACAGCAGGTACTTCTCTTGCAACCAATTCCTGTTTACCTGTAAGAAATTGTGCTGGACTTGGTGATGATCCTTGAATAGTTCTCTACCAACTTGTGATGCTCTATGATTTTGTGAACTGTTTACAGTGATCACTCACAGTGCTTACTATGCCAAGGTAGATGACTCAACCCTCAGGTGCAATAGCAATAACAGCCTCATTTTTAGCTATCTTAGAATGCAGCAAACTCATTAAAATTACAATTGTTAGTGACTAGCAAATACTCATGCTTAAACTACACAACGCCAGATTTCTGGCAACTTTGAAATTGTAATTGCAGATATTAAAATGACCTAACTTTAAATAAAAAGTCCACTCTAAACACAGGTCTGTTCCACAAAGCATGAGATCAAACAGATAATGCGTTCTAATTTTTATTGTTTTTTTTTCTTGTTTGTTTGTTTTACTAACAACTAACCCTCAAATACACCAGCTGTGTTGAGCCTATGGACTTGCAGATGAGTATAGGATAGGCTTTTTTTTTTTAATTAGTGCTGTAGAGCTGTATTTTCACACTGAAGTAACAGAAGCCTTTATGGCTGCTAGCACTAATACTACATTGTAGGCATTACAAGTAACTTTACTGCATTCCATAGGTGTCTATGCCAAGCTCCAGTCCATTTTCTGCGTAAAAAACTACAGGAGGTAAAGAGGCTGCACAAATGTTATCAAGAATGGTCTGGAAACGACAGAATTCACTGAATCCATCACAAAGTGGTGGAATGACTTCAGGTTTAGCATATTGCTAAAATGCAAGAACTGCAGTTCTAAAAATTATTTATTTTTTGAAGGGAACTCTCTGTTAACACCTTCTGTTGAGATGTTTCTCCCACTGGGAATTGCCAGCAGAAAGAATCTATCATCAAAAGTCAGGACAGTTTGCTCAAAAAATGCCAGCATTCTCCACAGTTTATCTCCATCTACTGCCTGAGAGCAGCACTTATTTGATCTGGAATTTGTTGACGGAATGCTCATGTGGAAAGCAAAACAAATGGTTCCTCTAACCTGCCATTATTCTAAAGTTAAAAAGTTTCTGTCCTTCACTAATCACGTAAAGGAAGAGGGGTAAAAAGTTAACTCCTGCCTCTTCTTCAAGCATCCTCTACAGCATGTATAAATTCCACTCTACGTTACTTTCACCATCCACTCCTTTTATTTTTTTCCTTACAATCCCTTTGACTACTGAAGTAATTCACAGTACCTTTATACTTCCACAGGCAATGCTTGGAAGAAAACAGGTAGAGAGTAGGTTCAAATTCAATTTCAAGACAGCCAGAAACGCTGTAGAAAAGAGTTTGGAACTTAAGTTTTTCTTTTCTTTTTTTTTCCAGTTTGTGTAGATGTTTATGCTTTTTAACAGAAAGTACAAAACAAGGTGCTTTGTTTTGCTTTAAAAAGCAGTATTCTGAATGGATGTCATTAGTATTTCAATACTTTACTTTAGAGAGGTAGGCTATTTAATCTCTTTTCTCCAGCTTAGTAACTCATTGGGATTTCTTCCAAAAATGTTGCATTTCTCACCTAATTATTTTAACAAATGAGGGGACATTCCTCCTACTGCCAAGAAATCTCTCCATATTAGTCACTTAAATGGAAATGTATTACAGTTGAAGTGGGAAGGGGAGTTGCGGAGAAGGGGGAGAGGGAGACAAAGGCAGAGGGAAGAGTTGTATTTTGCTGATTGCTGTGGTTTTCCTTTTTATCTGACATTTGAAGGTGATTGTGAAGTGAATTTCACTGTACCAGATCACTATGTGAGTTTGGTACACTTGCAAAGGGAATGCTGCGCAGATTATTGTTATGCATCTCACTGTCTATTAATAAGCATCACTAAAGCTTTAATACCAACACTACAAAGTTCAGTCAAGAATGTTTTTCAACTGTGAAGATGAACATCTGTTCTGTTTAACGAGGTAGTAAGACTGGATAGAGCATATGCTAAACAAATACAGGCAAGTTAATCCTGTCAATTTAACATTAAGTTATCACCAAAATTTAGTATTCTATTCTTCTTCCCTAAAGAGCAAGCAGAAAAAAATCAAATTGCTTTTGTCCATCTGCTGCTGCTGACTGAGTTGGTGTTACGAGGCCAGAAAGAAGCAGAATCAGCTGAATCATCCTTTTAGTTAGCTGTTCTATTAAATATTTCATTTTAACATGAACCAAAGATCTAGTGTTAATCAAACACATACAGAGTACATGCCTGGAAGCAGCCTCAAGAGATTATGCAATGCACTTCTCTGCTCGAAATAGCATGAAACTCATGAGCTAAGATAGTGGCTCACCAAACAGAGGCCTTGCTTGCTCTGCATACTTTCATCAGTTACTTGCTTTTCCAAAGATAAGGCAGCTCCTGTGAATACTTTTCAAGAGAATATGGGAGCAGAACAAGACAATTCATTCTTAGAAGATCCATGGGAAAAGCCTCATGAAAGGGTGAGCTACAGCCTTCTTGAGCAACTCTTACCCCTCTCCACCTGTGCTGCTCTCATGAATGCTGCCTAGTTTGAATGATACTCATTAAGAACTGTTCTGGACACAGAACAGCCATCACAATTATATTATCTCAATTACAAAAAGAAAATAAGCTTCAAGATGCCCAGAAAAAAGGACAGATTTTCTACTACCCTTTCAAGGCGTTTATGAAATAAAGCCCAATGGCATTCAATAAAATTAACAGATAAAGAAAAGATACCAAGTAGCCCTTAGTTACTCCTATCAAAAGGAACTTCTCTACAGAACAGAGATCAGGTAGAGGATTCTGCAAACAGCACTACAGACTTCACAGTACTTTGTCAAGTATTTCAAGACCTGCCTCACTTACAACAAAAAATACGTTTCATATGTTTCAATTAGCTTAGCCAGCACAACCTAACAATCTTCAGAACATTTAATCTTGTACTTTGTTCTCTGTGCTAACAGAGGACACATTTGAAGTTTCACCTACCTTCACTGATCTTGACATTTAAGACAAAGCTTGAAGTGAATGAAAAATCCTCAAGTATGGGAGCACCAATGCAGGGCACAATTACTATGGACGAATGACTAGTGAAAACTGTATGTAAGTAAAAACTGCATCTAATACTGTTTAAGAATTGATCTAATTCATGAACTGATATAGCTACCTTAATAAAATTATACCTAGTATAATTTTTAAAAAAGGAGAAGCTTATGGATCCACAACAAGATTCACAAGATTAGGTATTTGCAGGAAATTATGAAGTCAGAATTACTATTATGCAGACCAAGGCTGTCACCCAGCTGTACAGAACTCAGAAAAGCAAGCATACCTTACCAGGAGAGATTTGAACTGCAAGACTAAACAGTTCTCTCATTTGTGCCAGAGAGTCTTAAACAAGACATCAATGTCAGATCAGACTAAACGATAGTCACAGAAAAAGTACTTTCATGAAAGCACTGTAAAAATCAAGATGAATCAGGATGCAGTACAAATCTCTAGAAGATAGAATTGCTACAGACTTTAGAAGTCATGTAAGGTACTATATCATTCTACCACAGTTTCCATTAGTGAAATATTTCAGTTGTAGCTACTTGTAAAATGATTCTTCTAATGCATCTAAATTCAGTGATGCAAATATGCCAGAAGTTTAAATTATGTCAGTAGAACTTTACTGTATTTGCACTGGAAGTGAAAACAAGTAGTAACTTAATATTCTCTTTGATAAACTCATGAGCTGCATTATTATCAAGTGCATACAACAGAAGTGTCAACACTTCTAAGGTCACCAAAGTACTATCAACTGAATACTAAGAATAGTGTGCCAAGGCATAGCCTTGAATAGCATTCAGGCACCAACTATGATACAGCAATTCAAAGCTAGGTTCAGTAAAATAACTTCTGAAGTTGATTGAATGTGTACTGCCTGCAGGTAACACAAACCAAGACCGTGTATGAGTGCAGGTACCATAAACTTATTTTTCAGACCAGCAAACAGAACTACACTTTGTCAAAGAATTAGATCTCTGGAGAATTAGTCTTGTTTGCTTAACCAGATGCACTTCACAGACCTAAGCAACAGCATTTTTCAAAGAAATTAGAATGATTGATGCACTCCAAGATAGGCCACATCAAGAACAGCAAGTAGAAAAGAGAAGACCCATGAGATTAAAGATACCTACTTAGCACAACATTTATTCTCTCAGAACTGCTTAGGATTCTTTTTTTTTTTTCCCCTCCAAACACAAAACCATTACCAGATAGCAAAAGTTAAGGACAAAGTCCCTAAATACAAGTTTTCCAGTTTTCTTTACCTTCATATAGAATGTAATAATTTACAAGTTGGATTTTTTTTTCCACTGAGATGCTACAGAGATAACCCTATAAAAATAAACGTGCTAAGGGAACTCTGATAAGTAATGTGTTTCACTGCTCCATTGTGTGATTCTGCGACTAGAGGAGCAAAAAGATACGTAGAAAGTAATAACTGCATGCACCTCTGATCATTCTAAAGGCACTCTGTAAGAATGTTCAGCTTTGCCTTGTGAAGCCTTTACAAAAATACAGAGCACTGGGCTCTTAAAAGAAATCTAATGCAGTTACATTTTTCTGCTGAGCAGGAAGTTTTTTTAGGGAAGGCTCACAATCTTAATTTGTACTTTCAAGCTTTATCACATCTCAAATCACGAGCCACTTCTATTTTTCCAGCCATGACTCTACTGCAACTGCTCATTTCTTCTCCTGCAGCAATAATGCTACTTCAGTTCTAAAAGCCCTTCCACAGTGGCTGAGAAACAACAAATCCAGTGAAATGCTGAATTAAGAGTCTAGTACACAGGGTGCTGTACCAGAAGCCTGAAAGCCTAAGCTGGGTCCCAGCTGTCCAATTTCCTACTACGTTTTACCCTAAAATTCTGCTTCAATTCTGTATGGATAGCAAATACCATAACACAAAGTTGTATCAACTCAGTGATACACCTCTCAATAGTTTGGAGATGTGAGAAAACCAGCTTCACTAATGCCAGAGTAAAATCTGCAGCTTTGAAAACTTCACACACTTTCCAAAAGACACTCCCCTCCCCAAGCTCGCTATGGCCCAGAAAGTTTCTAGCTGCATTAGGTTTCCACCTTGCCGGTAAAATAGCTACAACAGAGAAGAAAAGATTTCATTCTAAGATTCATTTTCATAATTTACAGTATGAGATTCAATGCAATTATACTTCAGGTACTCAGGAACAATAATGGTTATACCACAGTCTGTTGCTTTGTAGAAATACAATACAAGCGATAATGCTTCAAACAGGAGGCGCATGCAATTTACTTGCTTTTATGAATTATCTCCAAGCGTAACTTTTAATTTAAGAAGTACACTATCCTACATATTAGGATGAATTCAGTCAGCTTTATCTGTATAGGATTAACTTGCTATAAATCCTCGCCTTTTTAAGAGTTCTGCATCACACCGTATCATGTGCATCACATCATTTAAGCCTCATTTCATTCCAGCGTATTCAGAGGTTAGTTGATTTTCTTCAATAAGAAGAGGGAAAAGCAAGCATTGCATTGAAAGCAAGCTACGTGAGTGCCAATGATACTCATGTGAAATAAGCACTGAAAGAGGTGATAAGAAATATAGTGCATTTATAGAAACGGAAACGTGATAAGATTAATGTATGCTACAACCAAAGCACATTTCATTTTTAAACTACTCTTCTATGTGAACTGGATGGTAAGGTAGTCAATGAACGTTTTCTTATTAATAGTTAATCACAGAGTTGCACTGGCATGACACTACTATAGGATTTTTAGAGGCTTTATTGATGCACCCTTCTTAAAACAGGAAAATTTGTTCAAATTCTAGAAGCGTACACACGTAAATTGAAACTACTCAGCATACAAATGGCAAAAAACCAAACACCTGTTACTCAAAAAAATAGCACAGTTTGAGTTCAGTGGATTCACAGAATAGATAAAAATCAGAATCGTTTAGGTTGGACAGGATCTCTGAAGTTCAACTGCTCTAGTCTCCCACCTAAAGCACTGTCAACTGTACAATTTGATGCTTGGTCTGGGAAACTGAAATCTTTGCTCTGAATAATGCAAACAGAACACCAGGCATTGCTCAGGTGCCCTGAATTCAGAAGGCAAAAACAGCAGGTAAAGAAGTACTTGAAAAAAAAATAAAACCAACCAAATAAAAGCAACTTGATGTTTCAGTAAGAAGGGGAAGAAAACGGAAACCAACCAATTAGACTTCCTTCCGTATTTGAACAATTCAAAGGAAAAAGTATTTTTAATTGATATAACGTCACAAGTTTAAAACAGAATTTTGTTACAGCTTCAAAGATTTCACTGAATTGCTTGAATTCTATGGTATACATTTACAGCAAAACTATCCAGATGCTCTAACAAACATTTCATCAGAAACTGCATGGACTCACATATTCAGGCTTTGAGCTATTTTGATCAAAGAATAACAGTTGCAAGCTCTTCTCACAAAGGCCAGAGAATAGAAGTTAGAGAAAGCAAGTTTTACATGCCTCATATGAAAATTTCAGCCATTTGCTTATATAACCGTCTTCTTTTACTGCTGAAAAGAATGGGGGGAAAATGAACAGATGCTGACATTCAGAACGACTGAAATTTTCACATATTTACTGACAGAATGACAAACAACTCAATTTTTCTCCTTCCTGTGAACTGAGTTTGCAACATGAAAAAAAAAACCCACAAAAAACAAACAAACAAGATTATAGCCCTTTCTGTTTGAGAATAAAATGTCCTAGCCATACACAGTCAGTGTGGAAGGCACCTAACACTTACTCTACTAGTACCCCCTTTATTTTCAAGGCCTTCTAGTGGAAGCAGTCTTACTTTTAGAACTCTTTCCATCATGAGAGAAACTGAGAGGCAAGCTGCGAATGACTTTCTTTTTTTTTTTTTTTTAAGATATGAAGCACCAATAAAAATACCACGTTCATGTTGGCAGGCAATCAAAACACGACTTACTTGATACACTGTCCTAGTTTTGCTGTCGAGAAATTGAAGCACAGAAAACTAAATATCTAGTTTAAGACGGAGTAGTTAAACAGCAGGTTTCCTTCAAATTATCTGCATTAGCTTCAAAGCTTATCTCACTTCCTATCATAGTCATCCGAGCTTATCTGTTTGTTTTCAAGTTCAGAGCCCTGTAAAATTAGTAATGTAAAATTTGAGGAGATAGATAACATCCTGAAGACAGACAAATCCTGAAAAGTTTTTTTGTTTTTTTTTTTAACCTTCCTCAAACTTGTTTACAGTTTAAGTGCTACTGTGTTCAGGTCGTGCTTGACTTCTACAGGGACTCTTAAATGAAAGAGCAAAGGCAACTGACAGCATAGAAGCAGATGCCATCCATTGTCCATTGACACTAAAAGCTGCCAGGGTGCAACGCAGTGGAGTCTGCCCAATTGCACTGTGCTGTACGTTAGACCTAGAGCCTCATTAGGAGGCTTTGAGTATGTGCTGGCAAAACAAAGCACAGACAATTAATATGGATGAAACTTCTTAGATACGCTGGACTACGTGGCCTGCTGTCATGATTCAAATACATCCAGGAAAGAAACATAGATGAACATTTTGCAGCTCAATATCTAACGTATTTGGAACCAGAGACCAAAAGGTGATAGCAACATTAAGGACAGCTAAATGGTTTACATGTGGAGAAGTTAATATTTACAGCGACAAGTGTTTATGCTGATCATTGAAATTTAACATCAATAAACAGTGAGAAAGTTGTTCCTTGTGGTGAATACGACCACAAAAGAAAAAAAAAAAAGAAAAGTAAGCCAGAGACTGAAATGCCACACAAAGACCAGGCCACCAGCCAAGACTCAAAACACTTCAACCATATGGAATGAGTGTCCTTCAGTCAACACAATGAGTTCAGAAGAACAAGCAGATCACAGTGAGCAGATAATTGTGTTTGCAAGATAAGTAAATTTAAGGTTTTAATGTCACTCAAGTGTGCTTCTACTCTAGTTCCTATCTCATCATTCAATCTTCTCTGCAATACAGAAAACAAAATCAAGCTCCTCAATTACTTTTGAGAGATCCTAATATCAGAGAGAATGGTCATGCCAACTGGGTATGCTATGTGAAGTGCAGTGGGTCCAAAATCTGATAGCTCTTCAGGTTTTCTACTAAGCTACACACTAACTTTTCCCAACACAAAACAAATAAACCAAGATTTTCCTTTGTAGCCGAAAACAGAATAAAAGGAAGAACAATCATATTAATAGCTCAAAATGTTCTTTTCTATTAAGGATAATATTCAACTAACAGCAACCTGTTTCAGAAACACTTGCTTTTAGGTCTCCTACCTAAGTTTGAATTAGAAATATTTCTAAGTAACTCGGGAAGTGAAATCAAGACGGACAGTGAGTACTCAGACTATCACCTTGATGACACACAAGCTTGAAGTACTACATTAAAAGTAGTCCCTTCCTGGTGCTCTTAGGGACTTCTCTGCCTCTTAAAATTGTTGTTTATGGGCATGCAATGGCACACGTTCTGTCTTCAGGACATTAACTCACCAACTCCATGATGCTCTCCTCTGAATTTAACTGACTGAGACCAGACAGAATGTTAACAAAGTGGTAATTGTCCTTCCAATCTGATTGGTTAAAAACACATTCTGCACTTTAGTATTTCCACTTGCACAATTATATTATGGATTCAGAGAGCTTAATACTACGTCGATGTTATTTGTCTTTACTTGCCTCTGTTTGACAAATATGCAAAACCAGTAATTCTCAGTGTATGCCTATCAACAGATTTTCGTTCTTTAGAAGAAGTTTTAGTTCTGATGTTACAAGCTACTGTACCAATAGTAGAGATAACAGTATTAGCCAAAGAAAAATACATTTTAATACCCAAATACTTGCAGACTCCTCATAATTAAGAACAAGATGAGAGCATGATTAAGAAAATTTGTGCTCATGTGAATCTTTTTCAAACAATATTGGTTTTGAAGTTAAAATAACTGAACTGAAAATTGCTCAAATACAAAGAACAAGTTCTATAAAGAGGTTAGCTCATTAATTGCTCAGAAGTGTAGTACTGATTTCTTTACATATTAATGAAATCTAAAACAGGTTAGTGCATTACTTTATTTAAGAACATGTTATATTTAATATCTTCTCAAAAAAAAAAAAAAAGTACTCAAATTGTTCCTCCAAAATTGATCATGTCACCTACTTGCAACAGATAGGACCTGAAAGCCTGATATGTCTATACTCGATGATGCAAGGAGAACATTAATACCCAAGTCCCATCTGTTAGTAGGCAATGAAGGAAGCATTATTCTTCCTTTACTCCTATATACTCATAACAGAAGAAAATAAAGATTGACTTCCCTTCCACTTTTAGAATTTAGTTCCCAGTGAATATCTCCTTAGTGACTCACAGTCTTTCTACTCCACATCTCATTTTATAAGGCACACTTCTACAGCTCTAAAGAGTAAGCTGCTCCCACTGTAATGAATCCTTACACAAAAGGTATTGTCAGTAAAAACCTTGGTGAATAAGTTTCCCTATGGGTCAACAAGAACTTTGTCATTGTTTTTATCCATGAGCACTAGGGTGAAAAACAGCTTCTGTAAGTTTCACTCCTTCCCAAAAGGCTGTTCTTTCTAGGTTTCACTTGTCAGAAACTGAGAGGCTGGTTTTACATTTCAAATTTATCTGAATCCATCCCTTTGACCACACCTCTCCCTCCTCCCAAAGAGTAAGCAATCACAGGAGATGCAACTTCTGCAGCATTGATGGCTTACTATGCTAACCCACCAGGCTAAACGATGGGCTTTAAAACATTTCTTCCAAGTCTACAAGTCAGTACTGAGGATACTCATCTCCAACAAGGAACTCAAACATTTCAACCTGTGTGAAACTTCTTCCCTACAGAAATAAATTTTCTGTTACTATTACGCTGCTTCCTCTCACAATAACTCTGTTGCTTCCCTCACAATCCTGCTGGACTTATCTTGATTATCTGAAAAACAATTCACACTCAGAGAAATCACAGGTATAGCAATAGCCACGTGTCAGTAAATAGGTTTTTAATCAAGTCATCATTAGCCAACCTGCAATGTCGTATCACCCTAAACTACCTCCTGCATGCAAGCTCTAAATCCTTGCATTTTGTTCTCTCTCACCAACCTCAGTCTTTAAGTTTCTTTTTGTTCTCTCATCTATTCTACTAATATGACAATAACTAACAGCTCTGTAACACCACATACTCTCCCTTCATTTAAATAGAATACCTCACCTTTTAAAGAACTAGAATTTATTAACTGTAGTTTCAAATACAGCACTGAGAGCAATGCATGGTCACTACACTTGTATGTTGAGACCTTGAGAGCTCATAACATCATAGTATCATATAGGATATTTCAGTTCAGCCTCTGATTTAATCTTGAAGTTCTACCTGTTCAACTTGTAAAAGACAACCCTTTCAAATGCAATTAACTTTAGACAGGATGGTGATGTTGCAGAAGAAAACAAACAAAGCAATATCTACTTGCAGAGAAATATAAAGAAATAGAAATATAAATGAGGATTAACTCAATTTTTCTAGCAAGATGGCCTAAGCCTTTTCCAAAAAGGTCAGAGTTTATGCAGCCTCAGAACAGCAGAGATTTCAACTCATTCTACTCTGCTGAGAAGTTTAAGCAACGGCAGTGCAGATTAGCAAGTCTACAAGGCACCTTCTTTTAAAATGAAGTTGAAACACGTCTGTTATTATGTGGCTTGGATAGTACCATATGGATATGGTACCATATGGCTACAAACATATGGGCAGTTCACTTTTTAGTGTACAGAAAGAAGTGGGGTTACTGTTGGTTTATTCCATAAATTCAGTCTGCTCACCTCAGTTGCTTGCAAACCATCAGTGAAATACCACTCCTTCGCCCAGTATCATCCCACTTGAAAGCCGTTTGCAACACAGAAGTAGTAACAAGTAACCACAGTATTGTGACACTTCTCTCAACAGTAAGGCCAACAGAAAAAACACAAACAAAAAAGCAACATGGAATTTCAGAATTCTGCTGGATAAAGCAATACAATGAAAAAGATCTCAGACTAGGCCTCTCTTTAGATTCATAGTCAACTGGCATGAATCGACAGCACATTGGTAACCCTCTACAAAATACATATATTAGCTTGAAATGATGGGAACTAAGCAGCCATACCTCTCATAACACAAACACAACTTGAACTGATATGGAATATGCGGAAGAGTCAAGCCCCCTGCCAACAGCACACAGGCCTTCTTCCCCTCCTGCATACCTGGTTCCCACAACATGTTTGAGCGGCTCCAGCAGCTGAATGAAGACATCTCTTGTGTGAGGTACACTGATTTCCTTTTCAGAACAGGAAAGGATACAGTCTTAATGCTCCAGTCTGGGTCCCGATGGCCAGTATTTTCTGAACGGGATCAAATGCCAGGGCTGAAGGTTGATAGGGGAAACCATGGCGTACAGTCTAGCAAGTCAGTGCACCATAGTGATGATGGAACAAGCAGTAGACCAAAAATAAACAGAATCAATATCATATGTTAGGGAATGAGATTCAGTGTCAATGACTATTACGGAACCAAAGCATTTTAATAACAGACTAACAGCTGGCTTATAAGAAAGAACTATAAAAGAGATATAGATATATATATATATATATATATACATCAGTCCAGTCATTCACTTGCTGAAACTTAATGTGAATTTTGCATTATCACTGTACAAAGACTGTATCAGCACAGCATTCCATTTTTTTCATCTACTTTCTTTTCTGACTATTCCTATTTCCCAGCCCTAACAAAGGCACTAAACAATTAAAGCCTGACTTGTTCCTAGGAAGTTTGGAAACAAAGCCAGATCTGCCATCAGAACTGCTACAAATTACCACCCTCGCTTTTCAGAGAATTGCCTCAATCTCACTCCAACAGGCCCCATATGACAGTGCAACCTCTCAACACCTTCCCAAAAAAAACCCCAGCAACCCAGCCTCCACACATTTCTCAACCTCTGTTTCCATCCAAAAAAAAACTCCTGAAATCAGACAAAAACCAAATCCCCACCTCTCAAAAGCAAGAACCTTTTAACCAAGGAATTAAAATAAATAAAAATGAAGCTATTCACACATTTAGGTTTCTGATTGGCCAAGACTAATTTGGTAATTGCCCAAGCAAGAACTCCATTGCAGTTCTCTGGCTGCAATCAATCAGAATCAAGAACAATAGGAACACCACCTATTCTTCCTTCCTTTACAGGTGTACAGCGTGAGCCACACGAAGGGCAGCTTTTCCATTTCAAAACCTTCACCGAAAGCGGGCTTATTTAGGACCTCATCAACGCATAGCGAACTTCTGCTATGCTCCTTTCCTTCAGTCAAGTTGCAGATACAGCCCACAGCTCCTAGCATTTCACACAGTGAATAAAGCCTGCGTGGCAATAGCTCTGCTCTTTCCCACGTCCTTCAAGACCAACTTGTAAAAGTGGCAGCAGCGCCTGCAATACCACAGAAAGCAAGGAGGAGAAACCGCAAACAAGCTCAGCCATATCACGCTTGGCCACGGGTGCACGGCGAAGATAAAAAACGGGTATTGATATTCAAATCAGTTCTTATTCCTCTAGGTACAGCTGCTGGATTAATTCGCTGCATCATTTTCCAAAGCGTGCAGCCACCAACTGCAGTTCTTGTATCGCACACAAGCAAATAGGAGGAAAAAAAAAAAAAAAGAGGAACTTTTCTTCCGTCTCAAGAGAACACTCGCAACAGCAGCATCAGCCGCTCGGCAACACGCTGCAGCGAAACCGCCACGAACGTCCACAGCCTTTTCCAGGCGCGAAGGAACGGGACGAAAGCGTTTCCAAACAGCACAGGGCTACAAAGCCTCCGGGCCCGTCGGCAGCGCCTTCCACCGAGCGCGCTTAGCTGGGCAGCGCTCCTACCCGCAGCCATCCCGCGGTAACACCGAGACCACACGCATCACGCAGCCCGGAAGGCGACGGCCCCTGGAGCTCTCCGGGAGCGATGGCTGCGGGAAGTCGCCCGCCGAGCCCCGGGCACACGCACCCGCCGCCCTTTCCCTCCCATCCCTCCCTCCCGGCACGAGATCGGTACCCGACCGGGCCCCGCAGAGCCGCGCCGTTCACCTTGCAGAGCTGGAAGTGCTCGGACTGGAGCGTCTCCTGGATGTCGCTCTCCCGGTTCCCCGCCTGCTGCTGCTGCGAGGAGGACGACGCCGAGGCGGCGGACGAGACCGCCGTCAGCCCGTCCAGCACCTTCCTGATGTTAAATTTCCTCATGGCTCTCGGCGGCGGCGCTCCCCGCTCCGCTGGCCTCGCCGCTCCCGGCGCCGCCGCCCGCCCCGCAGGCGGCAGACGAGCCCCCGGCGGGAGGGAGGCGGTGCGGGGGCGGCCGCGCTGCTGCTCTCCCGCCCGCGGGGAGGGCGGCGGGCCCAGACGCTAGTCCGGCAGCGCGGGGCCGCTCCGCATCGGGGGACGGAGGCTGGAGCCAAGCAGATACGAGCCCGTCAGCCCGCCGCGCCGACCGCCCGTCCGCGCCCCCCCGCCTCACATGGCGGCGGCCGCGGCCGCCGCTGTCACCCGTCCCTACGTGCGTGCGCGTGTGTGTGTGTATGTGTGTGCGCGCTGTCCGTGCGGTGCGTGTGCCGGCTCCCTCCCGCCGCAGTCTCGTTCCCCTCCCCTCGGCTCGGGTACCCTCCGCCTCCTCGGAGCTGCGTGTGCCGCCAGCCAGTCACCGGCGGGATGCTACCGGCGGCCGCCCCCACAACCACCACCACCGCCGCCGCCACCGCCGTCCTCCCCCTCCCCCCCCCCACCCATCCCGCGCTCGCCCCCCTTGCCTGACAACGCGGAAGCGCAGCGCCCCGGGGAGGAGCGGCGGCGGCAGCAGCTCCCAACCTGACAGCGGCGGGGCGGCCGCGCATGCGCGCAGAGAGGGCCGGCACCCGGATGTGGCGATGCGCGATCTCCCCCGCAGCGCCGCGGAGCGCGGAGCGGACGGGGCTGCGGAGCGCTGTGAGCGGGACGAGTCCGGCACCTCCGTCTCGGCGGGAACCCGAAAAGACGCGGACACGGTGCTGAGGAGCCGCCTCCTCGCGTTACCAGGCCGCGTTAGGGCACAGCAGCAGCTACCAGGCGTTGCTCCCCGCTGGCGGACAGGGGTTCGGGTTGTGCTGCCCATATTCCGCTTTGCATTTAGTATTCGAGTGCATTTTTCTGTAATCTGTTCAGTTGTTCCCTAACAGTTCTTATTCTCGCCTCGGTCATAATGTTTCTGAAGGTACTGTTTGCTTCCTGGACTTCCTTTTTAAGTAAAACAAACTAGACCAATTCCCACTGCTGGAGGAAGCTTGTGTAGGTGTGATTCAGGACGCCGGCCTGCCCGTCCCAGCTCAGCGCCCAGCAAAGCCAAAGCCGTGTTTACAAGGGGTGTTCCAGCCTGCTAGCTGGGCGTGCTTTGTTAGCACTGTCAGCATAACAGCGCACAGATGGATAAGTGCAATCAGAGTGCTGCAACACAGCCATAATAATATCCTCAAAGGTAAAACTCCCACAGGCTTACACCTGTAAGTCGCACGCCAATTTAAAGCTGTGTTGCACACAGACATCACACGGTGATGTGTGGATGTTAGAAGGCAATCGGGACAGCTTACGTGTTCTTGTGAAGTGACTGCCTGATGAACTCACAGAGCTGTCCACATGTGTTACTGGGTTTCTTGGGCACTTCCTCCACTCACTGTGTGGTAAACATGTGAAAGCATGCCTCCGGAGATGGCAAAAATCCTGTAAATAAATAAAAGTAGACTTAAGAATTACTCAGTAAATACATAAGAATTTATTTCATTTTAAGAGAAATTTCATCGCCTTCAATTATCCAGTATATATTTAATCTAACAGTTTCTAAGTTCTAATGTATAATCTTTTAGTCTATTCATACATGCTCACTGCAATGTATTAAGCTGGGAAGACAATTATTGAAACTCAACTACGTTGGACTAAATGGTAAACATTGATTGTAACAGGTAAATATAATCCATACACGTATAACTTTAAGATTGCACGTAATAGACCATCTAAGTCCTGTTATCAGTGTATGTCAGGTCAGGTCCTTCAAACACTCCTAGCTATAACATTCATATCACAACTAGTTTCATTAATTATGGTAATATTAATCACAGACACAACAAACTTCAGAACATGCAGACAGATTAAAGGCTTTAATAAGCACTCTTTGCATAGTTCAGTCACATTCATTTTTTTTTATCTCATGTACTTGGCCCTTGAATCCATTTTTTACCTCGATTATACATTTTTAGAGACAAGATAGAACGTTACTTTCTGTTTAGATCAGCAGTGAACATAAGGAGGACCTCATTCATTGTTATTACGTTGTACCAATACTTGCAAAAATTTATGCTATATATATATTACAATATATACAGTGTTGATACAGCAGTATTTCTCTTCCTTCATGCTTTTTAGTTGATATCATGCAACATATCAGCTCCTGCAAAAAATGAATGACAACCTTCTCTTGCACTGGGACATCAGTGAAGGCCGTAGTAGGACCTTCATTTTATAGTTCAGCAAGCATCACCATTATCTCTGGATTTAGCTGCTATATTTCAGAGCTTCTGTGAGGTCTCCTGCTCTTACCCAATAACCACATCCTGTTTACTAATGAGGCTGATTCTGTGTAACCTCTGTACTTCACGTTGCCTGCTTGGACCTTCTGGACTTTGATATCTGAAATCTCTTGCCAGTGTTTTATACCCCTGTCCAAAGCTTAAGTGTCTTACACAACTGAGGAGTAACCAAGTAAACATCTTTGTGCTCAACTGTGATAGGGTTTAGTTGTGAGAGAGTTAAATGTTTATGAGTCAGCCTCCAGCGGCACGTCATCATGGGCTACACAAATCCCTGCTACTAATTTTGCCTTTGGTCTTCTTTGCTTGCCTTTTCTTACTGATCCTGTCATTTACTACTCCTTAAAAAGGGGAGAAAAACCCACTTGCTCACTTCTTGATCCATTTTCTACAGGTGCTACATATGCAACCGCTATTCCTTGGAAGTGTTTGAGGCATGGTGCACGTAGGGTTGGGGCATGTGCCAGTGCAATCTCATGGACTACAGCTGGTGTAGGTTCGACTTCATTTGGCGGGTCTTTAGCCTCAAGATAATCACAAAACCTCACTTGGTTATAATGTATGCTAAGATTTGGTGAAATTATCCCAAAGGATTGGGTGGGTAGTAAAGGGACAGGTCCACTCACAGTGTTTGTCATTAATTCATATATATGCCCAGAAGTGTTATTGGTTGTATTCAGAGAAAGTCATGTATAGGTAATTGGCACACCATAGTACTCTACTCAGCATGAAAAATGAAAGGACCATCAGAAGTCCCTGGAGGTGTTCAAGGCCAGGTTGGATGGGGCCCTGGGCAGCCTGGTCTAGTATTAGATATGGAGGCTGGTGGCCCTGCATGCAGCAGGGGGGTTGGAGCGTGATGACCCTTGAGGTTCCTTCCAACCCAAGCCATTCTATGATTCTATGATTCTATGAAGTGTCCTCAAGACCCCGCTTAGCCTGTAACTTCACTAAAACTTTTGACTGTCAGTCAATCCAGGCTTTGAAGACTAATGAAGAAGCTTAGCTTTCCTGAAAACTTCTTAGTGGTGCTTAGTCACTCACTGCAGAGTCAGAATTGACTGAGATCTAGCCAAACATTTCCTTGCCATAAATAGAAAGAAGCTGGGAAACATCTGAACTAATCTTATTCACATTGTTCTCCTTAAAGTCATTGGATAGGACAGCATAGCCACAGCTTCAAGTGAGTTTTTGAGTCTTTCCTGGCTGCTGGGAAACTGCTCATTCTCTAGACCATGAACTGTTGCCAGACAAACATCTGCAGTTTTTTTTTTTCCCCATTAACCTAAATTGGTGATAAATTGAAGGAGGGCTTCCACCTGGAGATGGGCTTTTTGATATTTCTGCAGCTTACTTGAAATACGCTATAAACAAGAAGGAAACAGGGAGCACGTAGCTAGTCAGCCCCTAGAAAAAAAGCTATAATAGCACATGCCGTAACCTCATCTGGAAATAAACTGTCTACTCTTTGTAAATCCATCCCTTTCAGAAACATCCTAATTGACCAAGCCTGCATTCATGTGATGAGTTCCTCCTGCATCTGGAAGCCACTGTGGTTTTTGTCAGGCACACAGATTATGGGTCCATTTTATTAAAGACCTATGGAACAGCATGACTAACACTTAGTGTATGGATGCCACTATGCTGTATGGGTGCAAGGCAGAAAAAGGACACATCCTACTTCTGAAGGGACTGCACCAATATTCCTGCGTGCTCAGCTCTGATCAGCCAGTATGATGACAAGTATATATGTTGGTTGTTGAAACATGAACCAGGAGGACTCCTCAGCATTAATCTACATTACTAGTGGAGGTAGTAATACACAGGTGCTAATGTAGTTGTGCGTTGAGCTAGGGTGTGGCAAAAGAAAAAGGTATGTCAATCTTAGGAAACATTTTAGGACATCGTTACCAGTTAACCAGAGTGAATCTGCCTGCTGGCAGATATCAGTGATCTGTGGTGAAAGGCAAATAGCTACTTACAGTACACTAGCAAGGAGAAGCACGTAAGACAGAAGGAATGAATGACAACAGCCCTATTCAATAGAAGCATGAGACTTGTAAGAGAGATCATACATTGTCTTGAGTAACTCATACACCTTCGTTCCGCTATTTTCACCTTGGACTAGACAAAGTCATTGTCAGTTATTCAAATGTACACAGAAATGTACTGTTTCTAATGAAAACACATTCAATGCTTATTATCTATTGACATATTTACATATTATTTTCATCTTCACTAAAGATACACAGTTCTTTCAAAAGATGTTGCAGGTAAGCATCCATCTATCGTTCTTTAAATAAAAAAGTAAATTATGCCAAAGTAATCTTTGAGGAGGATGTTAACACTACTGCTAACTGCTTTGTTTTCAAATTTACTTCCATTATTTTTAGCCATGTCTTCACTACCTAAGGTTAGTCTGACTGATCTGGCACCAGCCAATCCTTTCCTTTTATTACTGTCTTCTGAAGGAGTAATTTATTTTTCTGCTCATCCAAATCTTCTTTGGCCACTGCAAGCACTTAATTTTGTTCTTACGTTGTACTAAAGATGCACAGTTCTTTTTTGTTCATCCAGTCTGTCAATTTCCTCTGCTTTCTATATCACATTTCACTTGAGCCTCGGCCAGTTCACCGTTAAGAACCGAGGTATTTCAGCCCCTGGCACCTACACTAGTCTCCTGCTCTTAGTTATAACAGTCTCCTCAGTTTTCTTTAACCCTCTGATGGTAATGTATTGATGGTACAGTATTTATTCTTTTTTGTTCATGATTTTCTCGTTTAAGGAGCACAAAGAGTCCGAGGAGCAGGTTTCAAAATTCCTCCCTTCCAAGAGGATACTCTGCAAGCTGCGGAAATCATCTCCTTCTAGCACCTGCATTCTCTTTGAAAAAATAAAAAAATAAAAACAAAACTACTGAGTAGAGGATAGATTCTCTTTTCCTGATATCTCCCTCTGGATTGTATCTACTAATCAGGTGGAAGGCAGAGTTTCTGAATTAAAATTCTCATTTTCTTATCACGACTAGGCACCGCCAGGGCTAGGTTCCTAAGATGTGTTGTTTGAAGTGCTGCATTGTGCTTAGGCTCCTAAAATCTACATATGTCATCCTTTGGATCTGATTCTTTGTCATTTTTTTCCATTCCTCATTTTATTTTTATCCATACTCTGATTCTGTGATACTTTCTTGTGTAGGAGTTCATCATATAGTGTTTATCTCTCACTTGAGCTGGAGTGTCTTGGAGTTCCTGATCTCTGCATATTTATCATAAAGTCTTTTCTCAGATACTTGTAGTGGACTGAGATTTTTTTATAGGAAGAACATGTAATATATGCATTCAATATTTAAGTTAAATCAGGATGCTCCAGTTTTCTCCTTAGTTGTCAGATGAGACTACAAATAATGATATTGAGGAATTTCTAACTTTAACTTGACTTAGGCCATCTCTTCAACACATAATTAATGTTATGCTCCCTTCAGTTCCATCAGTGCACCTTCCTTACCTGGAGAAAGATGATTACACAACTACCGACAAAACTTGGATTATTACTTGCAGTAGGTCATATTTCTTCTGTAACTGGATCTATTTTGAGAAGTACTTGAAACATGTTAATGCAGAACCATACAAACAGAGAATAACAGGTTGGAAGGAACCTCTCATGGTCTCCTTGTCCAGCTGTCCTTGTGGTTGTAAGCTAGATACAACTCCAAAGTTAGATCATGTTTCTCATGATCATGTCCATTTTTTTAGCTTCTCCAAAGATGGAGATTCTTGTAGCCTCTGCTTTTGTCTTATTACAAAAAGAGAACAGTTTCTTGTTCTGTGCTTCATTTCTCATGTTTATGCTAATACACCCCAAACAGGTTTTAAATGAGGCACAGCATCCAGATAGAAAAACTATGGACTAATACTCTACTGAGTAATGAAAATTGCTTTGTATGTATTTATCATACACTTTTTATGGTATCCAGTCAATTATAACACAAGTACTTCTTATTACAGTGCCACTTTGAGACCTGCATAAGAGAGTGAAGCAAAATAGGAAATACAGTCTGTCTCCATTAAAAGGCAGCAAAATATTACAAGTGAAATCAACACAAGCTTTATATAATAGTTAAATTAAGATGAAGTATGAGTGTCTGCCAAGAGAAAAAGGATTTTCTTGGACTAAATGAATTAAGCTAAAACATAATGGACAAAACTAATTTGTCCATTCTTAAACAGAGTCATTGTGCTGCAATTTCAAAAAAAAATGTCCTTCAGATTTAATGATCTGTTTATATACAATATTTTGTACAGAGTGTAGCATTTCAGACAGGATCTTTCATCAGTGAGTCATTTTAAGTGACTAACCTCTACAAGGAAAAAAACCCCACATATTTTATTACTGTCAATTGTAATTACAGCACATTAGTCAGGAGGAAATTCCTATTGTACAGTAGTTTAGCAATCTAGAAAAGTACTTGTTAAGACTTCAGTATCATTAGCCTTTGATTAAAAAGACTAGTATTTCACTGGTAGTTTTCTTCTTACTTAAAAGTAAAGTAAAATTATATAAACTGCAAGGCTTAAAAGCAAGTGAACAGGCTATTCTTTTAATGATGTCGAAGCTAGAGGATCCTAAATGTGCGTACGCTTCATTGAGTTTCAGGCTTTTTATTTCTTTTGCATTTATTTTCATTCATGTTACCATTTTTCTGTGAATATACATACGTTATTAACACCAGTTCAGAAATAATAATGCCAGATACGTCATTAGATGATCTGATTAGCTCACTTGTGAAATAAAGTTTCAGATGTCAAGACAACTGGGAAATTTCCCATAAGAATTAGAGTGCTCTCTATGGTTTTGACTTCATTCTAACATGGTCGAAGAACCTCTTTCTGTGCCTTCCTCCATCCCACTCAGCTGGTGAAATAGGAGATGAAATGCAATGACAGCTGAGACTTTCCAAAGAAAACGCTAGTACCCTCAAAATTTAAGATGAACATTATAATTTAAGATAAACAAGGCAAATAATTTTTAAACAAAAAGTAAAATGGGTACAAGGCAAATAGGTAGGGAAAGCAGAGAATATACAGGACAGGTTAAAATGTATTAGTCACTGTGCCTGACGATTCTCATTTCAGAAATGTCTGTACTTTTTAAAAATTCTGTCCCTAACCTAGACTGAATTTTGGGTGTTACAGCTGCCCATGGTTCCATCCCCGCGTTCACCAGGAGTATGGCATCAGGGGCACCAGGCGCTTCCCTGGGGAGGAGGATAAGCTGAGGCCAGGCCACGGGCCTGCAGTGGGGCAGAGCTGTGGGGAATTGGAGCCTGGTGGCGATGCAGCTTCACTGGGGGGAAAGGGCTGGCAGCCCTGAGCTAGCATCGGGGAATGGGCCTGGGGGCGGGCAGTCAAGGCTGGCAGTGCACCTGAGGCCCTGACATTTTCTTGCCAGCATCAAAAATAGCTATTCATATCTGAAGGGCAGTCTTAATTTATGTCACGTGGAATTTCTTTTATATGTCATGACTATTTCTGTACGAAAATTTAACAAAGGCAAATTTTTTAAGAGAAAAAAAATGTATGTCTCATAAACAATCCTTGTATCAAATTTAATCAAGTTATTCCCTTACTGCATACAGTCATATGTATTCTCAAATTTAAAACTGGAAAATCTGGTAATGTTTACTGCCAGATAGTAATGCATATGATATTTTTAAAGCTATTTATTTTGTTTCACTTAATATGAGCATGAGCTTATGATTTATATTGTACAATGTTACATTCAGTTACAGAAGTAAATTTAAACTCCTTAGCTCTCAGTGTTTTAGAAATCCCTTAGAACCACTATATACAAGAAGCCACCAAACACTTAGAAGAGTATTTTTTGACTTATTTTTTGAACAAACATTCCCAAAGAGTACTTGCTACCCAAACTTTCAAGATAGTTCAACCAGTGAAAATCATGCGTAGGAAAAGTACATGTTCTGAAATATAACAAGTGTTCTTTTATTTTTATTCTGAAAATACTAAAACTAATTAATGAAATGAGAAAAAAAGGCAAGTTTCTCCTTTTTTCATATATTTACAAAAAGATCATAATCTACCACTGCATAATAATATTTAACTTCTGGAGCAATTGTGTACATGGTGTAATGTTTGTGAAATAAACAATGCTGAGGTATTACATTCTCCCCAGTCAGAACAAGGTGGACATCTCTTTTCCACATAACAGAATACGCATTTGAGGAAAAAAAATACCGTAACTTGGAAGGTTTGGACTTCCATCTCCAGTGAATTAACAGGAAAACACATACCAAGAGTGGAGATCCTCTGGCAGAAGTCTGTGCCTTCAGCTCCTGTCAGAATGAATAGGAATTGTGAATACGAGTGCTCCAGCTGACTTCAACTTTTTAAAATATTACATGAGTGAGAACTATGCAAAGTATCATGTAACCTTCCACTTTAATATCTTTATGCATTTTCCTCTTAATTTTTTTTTTACTCAGTACTCATGCTCCCCAACTGTTCCTTTTATTGCTGTAGCGTAAAAGATACACGTGATACTTGGAAATCCAAGGGTAAAGTATTAACACTTAAAGTTTTATGAAAATTTGAACTATTTGAAAGATTTTATTGCAAGAATTTACTGTGTAGATTTGCATAAAATCTGAGCACTTCCCAGTAACGGGTAAGTAAAGGTTCAAAAATGTTTGCTACTGTGCCACCACATATCAGGTAATCATCAAGAGCAATATCGGATGTTATTCACTCTTGGGGCTAGTCTCTCACTTATCCAGCTGTCCAATCTTTTTGCCTTTCCTCGAGGTTTGTTATCCTTTTTGCTTTATTGTGGTGCATTCTGGAGGAATTTTGAAATTAACATTTGTTGTGAGCTACCTCATCACACCGTTCTAGGATAAAAAAACCCAGACTATCTCTTAACTCTGTTTTGAATATACCACTGTTTGCCTTCAATAAACACACAGAATCAGACTCCTTGGTCTTCATCCCAGGACTTGATGTTATTCATACATCTGGCACAGCTCACACAAACACTAGAAGTAGTGAATTTGAGTTTTGAGCATTCCTTTCCACAACACAACCAGCCACAGTTTTACTGTCTTTCTTACTGTCATTGCAGTAGTTTAACACCGGACCGTGACTGAGTTTCTTTCTGCTTAGAATATTTATAACCATTTCATTTTATTTATTAACAGGGACTGAACCCCTGTGAAGGAGCTTTTCTGTTCTTAAAATTCTTGTCCCAGTTCTGAAATTTCCCTCCATCTATGAAAGCAAGCACTTACCAACCTCTGAAAAATGATAGTGAGAAGACTCATCACTTTACAAGTAAAGTAAACAAGGAAAAATCCCTGTATAGTTTGTATGTGTTTGAGAGACCATGTTAAACTTTGCACATATTTGGCAGACATAGTAACTGACATTAAAAAACACGTCAATATTTGGATGAGAATTTTGAAAGACACTTCAAATTCAAGTGGCATATACTCCTGGATATTTGTTGGACGTTTTCACTGGGTCCAAAGAAACTGAATTATGTGAAACGTTTCCAGTGTTTCAAGACTGGATTACAAAGAACTTTTAAGCCTATGAGCTTTTTTAAAAAACTGTTCATACACAGATTTCTTTAAATATTCTTTACTGTATAACAGATTTAACAGGACTATTCACATTCATAACTTTAATAATGTGTCTCCTTTGCAGATGTGTTGAGCCTTCAGAGTGAATACTGGACTGGACTCTCATTAGTTTGTTTTCTTTTTTCATAACACCCTCTTTGCCTGAAATGTTGCATTACTGATATTTTTTCCAAAACATGCAAATATTATTGTATTATATATATGTATTTGTTTTTAAAATGTGCTTTATGAGTATAAGGTTTGGTGAATATTTTTATTGCGGAGATTGTAAATCAAAACAAGAAAGCAAGAAAGAAAAGAGTGAATCAAATGCTACTCTGAAAAATCAGGCCATCGTGTCCTGGAGGATATGAGATTCAGGCCTTCAAGGGCTGCACGTCCCTATGCTATGATTGCTCAAGTGAGAAATTCCTGCCACTGGATATGACTAAATTCAAAATATAAATTGAGGAGGAGTAATTGCTCAAATTTGAGAGTTGCAGGAACTCCCTTATTAGAGAAAGCTTGGTTGATACACATGTTGACTTAAGCTTGCAGCTGGCTCAACAATACCATGGGAGTTGTGCTGGGGGGCCCTCTGACTGCCCAGCAAGGAGCACTGTCATAGGCTGCCCAGAACTTTTATCATCCTCAACATCAATGTCTTAAAAGCAGCTCCTCTCTTACCTTGTAATCAAAATACAGTGCAGAGGTAAAAGGCAATAAGCTGTCAAACAACAGGACAGAAACAACTACCTGCTCCTCCAAATACCTTTCCACTACTAAACTTCACTTCTGGACAGAGCCATCCTTTGCTTTCAGATCTCGCAAGGGAAATGAGAAACTAGGAATTTGTGTTTAATGAAAAAGCATTGGAAACATGAAATTGACTATAACTGAAAGGAATTCCCCTGAGTTCTCTGCATAACTCACCAGACAAGAAAAGGGTCAAAAGAAAGTACAGTCAGTTCTTCCGGAAATAAAATAATTAATTCTCTAGCAGTCTGGAATCCCCTTTCAAAGTGAAATCCCTGAAATACATCTGTATAGGTCAGAAATACTTTATGGTTAATGGTGAGAAGACTTAAAAAAAAAATCTGGACAATTACTTCTGGAGAACTTCCATCAAGCTTAATATTCTGTTAGTCTGTACAGTCTGATAAAGAGAAAATAAAATGAAGTCTCTGTATGTTGCTATACTTAGCCACCTAACACTATTTCAGATAACTCTCCAAAAAGAACAGGGTCGAGGCAGGTCAATAATTTGTGAATCTGCTGGTATTCACAGACAACTGGAAAGAAGATACGGCCACTGCATGCTTGGACATGGTCAGCGTGTTTTCCTCATCGAAAGAGGTATTAGCAATCCTCAACAGTAATAATTCCCTGATTATTAGCATGCCTCTGCTAACTTTAGTCACCCATGAAGAACGTACTTAATGATGAGAGGATGCATAATGATGTAGGTCTGAAATTTTTAATAGAAAACTTATGTATGACAAATGATTAATTCACTTTAAGTTGTACTGTGCCATAACATTCTGCACAGTGAAAGAATTTCAGCAGTCCTATGGGTAAGAGCAATATTATAGCCAGATTTCTCATAATATGAAAAAGAAAATATCTTTAGGGCTTCCTGAGTTTGGTCTTGCATTTGGTAAGGAAATGAGTTAACTTTGAAGCTGAACAACCTCCCAAATCTGTGTGCATAGGTTTTATATTTCTAAATATACCAAGAGAGTAGTGTAGTTTCTACATTCACTGCACTGTAAGTTCTACTTCACAGTGTGTGTTCTGTTGAAAATATTAAAAAAAAATGAAGAAACTTACGGAAACTTCCTTTTCTTGTATTAAATATTCCAAGGATATACTTCTTAAACAGACAACATACTTTACAAAAGCCATGAAGATGATCCAAGGATTTGAGTATCTCTTCTGTGAAGTTAGGCTGAAGGAACTGGGCTTGTTCCCCCTGGAAACGAGAAAGCTGTGGAGAATACCTCATTGCGGCCACCTGCTACTTAAGCAGAGCTTATAAGCATGAGGAAAATCAACTTTTTACATGGGTAGACAGTGGTAGAACAAGGGCAAATGGCTTTAAAGGAGGGGGGAATTTAGATGAAATGTCAGGGGGAAATTTTTTACTGAGAGTGGTGAGGTACTAGAACAGGTTGCCCAAAGAGGCTGTGGATGTCCTAATCCCCAGAGGTGTAAGGCCAGGTTGGATGGAGCCCTAGGCAATCTGGTCCAGTACTTGATCTAACAGCTGGCAACCCTGCCTGGGGCATGGGGTGCTGGAACTTGATGATCCTTGAGGTTCCTTCCAACCCAAGCCATTCTGTGATAACAAATAAGTTCTTTGCCTTCTGCAGATTTTAAGATGTCAATTGAAAAAAAAAAGTCTGTAAGGAAAACAGACCAAATGCCAATGGATATAGTGTTGTTAGTCAATGCTTTAGCCTAAAACAATGCTCTAAGATGTGTTGGCTCAATTTATCCAAACTATGTCTTATTTGAAAATATCATTTTAGAGTACAAACACTAGTGATTTTATTAGTAGACTCCAAATCTCAACCTAATGAGGTTTATTACTTTAACAGATAGACAACAGAAGCCAACAGATGAAAAGCTGGAAAACATCAAACTGTCCACCTGGAATACCTGTAATTTTAGTTAGCACATACTTCACCATTCTTATGGGAGATGTGAAGGGAAGAGAACTGGGGACCATAGGCACAAAGAACATCTTGCACAGACCAGACAGACTGAACCAGTTCTTGACTTTTGCCTGCTGTGAAAATGCATTTCAAGATCTCAAATATTACACTTCAGAAGAAACGGTGACTTTTATTTGCAGTTGCCAAAAAAAAAAGTGCCCTTTGTTTGCAGCCTGCCAATAGAATGACCTTTTCCTCTTGCCAATTTATGCTTGAAAAATACACGTGATTGTTTTCCTTTGCTGAAAGTTTCAAGAATCTTTCAAATTTGTTTGATCAACGGTTTGGTTGCTTTCAAAATGACATGAGAAAATACATGTTTTTGCAGATTCATTTTCAGTTGGCCCTGAAGCAGCTCAAGCTAAAGATCAGCTAGAATTAATCTCTGCTTAATGAAGGAAACTTGCTGAATTTCTATAAATGCTTGCCTAAGACATATATCCAGAGTTACATAAGCAGACTGCCATTTATGCAGTCAGCTTCAGCAGTATTTATATTTGCATTCAAATCTTCTTCTTTGTAAAAAAGAATAAATCAAGATGTTGTAATTGCCTATCAGACAATATCTGTGTTTTGGAATGTGCGTGGCTACTTCAAAGATAAGAATAGACTTCAAATGCCACTTTCAGGTTCTCAGTTGGTCTAGTCAGCAGTGTTTTCTTTCTGCTATCTTCAAAACAGATGTGGACTTTGTCTTTACTGAAACAATGCAGATACACCATACATTTATATAACAGCAGTGGAAATTTAAAATGTAAACGTAGATGCATTCTTATCTGTGTGACTACATAGCAGGTATAAATATATTCAAATATCTTTTGTCTGTACTCCAAGTTCTCTGTAAGTCACAGTCACGTTAGCATGGCATCAAACTGAAGCTACAAATCTCTGCTAGAAAAAGAAACATATGTTATACTTAGCACTTGTTTCATGTTAATATTGCGTTACTGCCTCTGATCTGCATCTGGTCCAGTGTTATCTTTCTGGGAGCACAGCGTAGGCATCCTACTGATCCCATTTCATTTTGTGAAGGTAAATGAGATGCGAAATGGCACCAGGTCCTTTTTCAACTTCTCCATATTCACAGTATATTTCATGTCAGCAGAATCAGTTAGCTACTGTTGCTCTGGGTAATATCCAGAACTATTTGCATGGGAGGCTCATGCATTCTCTTGCATACAGGCAACCATTTAAGCCCTAGTATATTATATTTTCCATGATTGTTTATGTTTTATATGCCCTTAAAAAACAAGTCTTATAGGTGGCTGCCTGCACGACCACCCAAATGGTTTTTGAAGAGCCAGAAAATACAGCAACATTTTTTTTTAGGAGATTTTGAGAGGACTACTTGTAAGCGTAGAACAACACCTCTCTGCTAAGCTGCCTGATATTCCTGATGGATTTTGGCAAGAACTACGCTGGTTGGACTCCCATACAGTTGCACAGGACAGATTACTGCCTTGTGTACCAAGTAGGAATCTATGATCACATTACAGGCATTACATGAGTTGCTTTCTTCTTCCCTACTGATCTCAAATATAGTTAAAAACCCCAAAGTACAAACATTATGTATATCTTATGAAAGCTACAGCATGTGGAACTCATTAATCTCATTGACTAAGATGAGATACAGTATGCACTGGAGTCAAAGCAGTGACAAACAGAAGTCCCCTAGCCTAAGCCTCTAAGAATGAAGTTGAAATGAATTTTCACCGTCCAGTAATACAGACCAGAATCAAATTCATAAACAGCTACAGCAGAATAATTTGCAATGCTATGGTAAATTTGGATAGCATACCAGAAGCCTGTGACTGGCAGCTGAGTTCCTCTTGCCTTACATGTGATATCTCATAGTGATGCACTGCACTACCTTATGCTTTTCAGTTGTGTTCTGGTGAGTGCTGCCCTGCCTTTCCATCCACTGGCAGCAGCATCCGGACCACTTCCAAAACGATTTTAAATATTATCAGCTTAGCTATGCAGTTATATAGAGGTCATGCCAGAGTTATTTAGAACCAAATATATGTTTAGCATACTAAGCTGACCTGTCCTTTCAGACAGTAACAGCTATGTTGCATCAGCCATGTGCATCCTCAAACAAATGGAAGCCTTAGTTGCAAAAAGTCTTGGCTGAAATTGCCTCCTTACTGTTAACTATTAACCATATTGCTCCTCTGAGCTGCCTTTGTGTGAATCAAGACAAGTAGCATTCACCCTCGAGCAGTAGGCAGCACAGTACACAGCCTGGCAGGCAGGGACAGATCCTACGTGTAAAGTTCAGGTGTTTGTTGTGCCCTCCCAGATGACACTGCTGTCTGAAATATGAATATTTTTCCTTCACTGCATTTCAGTGCAAAGTACCAGTAATTTAAGGTACTGCCTTCAAACAAACATGGCCTTTTGCATCAGGAGGCAATTTAAGAGATTGCCTGTTAGCTGCTGGTTCCTCAATGAGAGTTGATGTAAGACAAGTGCAAGTCCCTGAAGCTGACTAGATTACTCAGGCAGATGAGAAGAACAGTGAGCAGAGAGGCAGTACACACCATAATCCTAAACATCTCCCCATTTTAACTGGGGAGATTACAATTTTATTGCTCTTTCAGCATCTGCATGACAAGACATTCATTCCTGGGACAAGTTTTAATACATCTGCTTATTAATGGCATTCGCCCATAGCCCTACTCAGATCTACGTGTCAGAGTGCAATCTTGTTACTAATAAGTGTCAGGCCTCAGTGTCAAATCATAGAATGGCCTGGGTTGAAAAGGACCACAATGATCATCGAGTTTCAACTCCCCTGCTACGTGCAGGGTCGCCAACCACCAGACCAGGCTGCCCAGAGCCACATCCAGCCTGGCCTTGAATCCCTCAAGGGATGGGGCATCCACAACCTCCTTGGGCAACCTGTTACAATGCATCACCACCCTCTGAGTGAAAAACTTCCTCCTAATATCTAACCTAAACCTCTCCTGTCTTAGTTTAATTCCATTCCCCCTTGTCCTATCATTATCCACTCCTGTAAACAGTCATTCCCCCTCCTGTTTACATGCTCCCTTCAAATATTGAGGCTTTGTACCAAACTAGGAGGGTATGGAACATGCCATGTGTATGAGGTATGTTCTGAAAAATGCTCCAAGTCTCTCTTTCTACTAACTTAAAATCCTTAAGCATCTTCCAGGCTGCGAGTTAAGTTAATGCTCTGAGCAGCTTGCAAACTGAGAGATTGAAGCAGAATTAAAGCTGCTAGCAGATGTCAGCAGATGGAGAAAAAGGATGTCCGTAGTGCACAAAAGGAGCATGGCCCACACCGTAGTTGTATCAGTAAAGTGCCATCCCAAGCTCATTAGGCTTGCAGAGCTGTAAAGCTTATTAATTCACACACATTGGCGTCCTATCACAGCCAGACTGCTTCCTGAGGCTAAACTAACATGCTGGCACATGTTCTACACCGCACTGTCATACCAGCTCATTTGACAGAAGTTCGGACAGCCATGCACTCCTCCGCATGTGCACTGCATCTCTGCATTAACTGAGCTGTCACTTTTGATGCTAGTACTTGTACGATACTAACAACTACCTGAGCTTGCCGTAATCTCTTTAAATATCAAGTCCAAATGTACGTAGGTTTCCAGAGTTGATAGATAGCTGATAACAACCTGATAATTTCAGTAACAGTTACTTTCTTCAGCACAGGACAGATTTTTGTAGGCCACTGGAATAACCTCTTTAACAAGATGTGAGGCACTCTCCCAGATCAGATTAGTGCTCTCAATAGAGAGGTGCAAGTACATTCATTTAAACAGTGTGCTGTTCCATTGACAACTTTCTTAATGAGAAGGACCCATGTTAATGTTAGTCTCTAGAAAACAGCTGTTTTTTTTAGCACAATTTCTGGAACTCTTTCCTTTTTGCCTTCTTTTCCTTTTTCCTCTTTCTATTCCATTCTACTTTTTGTCCTTCCCCTCCTCAGGCAACTGGCATGACTGTGCAAGGACCTGCTGATCAAACTGAGGTATAAGAAGGAGAAGTAGAGGCATATGCGCTGTAATTCATTACTGGCAAAAATGCACAGCTAGTGGTGATGACTGTTAAAAAGTAGTGTTTTGTAGCTGAGAATCTGCTCTATTAGAGTAGTGTTATTGTGCTCTTTGTAGCTGTTGGTAGTGTCTGTGGAAATAAATTAGAGGCATTAATTTCAGAGCAACCTATGTAATTAGGCTTCACTTGTTATACACCATTGTCTAGGAATCCATATCCCACTGCCTATGACTTTAACAGTCAATTACTGCGTAACTTTCCTCTTAAGGACTATCTGAAATATCTGCCTGTTTAGCAATAGCAGATTCTTTATCTACTAAAGTAGTTTATTTTTCAAAGACACACAGTGAGCCACTAGATGGTTTCCACATATTTCTAAAAGGTTCTCCTTCCAGGCCCCCTTCAAGTCCTCTTAGCCCAGGCAGAAAAGCAGTTCCTCTGGCTGTTTCCCCCATTCTCCTGCCACCAGCTCTGGTAGCCCCACACAGCTCATGAGATGATATTTTGCCACCCCCAGTATACACATTACAATTTCAAGATTTTACTACTTGCTGCTACTGAAAAACCAAGGGTTTTCACAAATAGGGCAAGAGCATGAATGGGGTCAGGTACATGTTAACTTCACATTTGGATTATAGTCACAAATACTAGACCATGTGTGTGTTTCCCATTTTTCTTGTTATATTGTTTTCCTCTTTTGTACTCATTAGTTCCTTTTTTTTTTTTAATCTTTCATCTTCTCATATAGAAGAAAGAGATTACTTCAGACTTTAAGAAAGCTTTGATATAGAAGTTATCTGTACTGTTAATTCCCTATCTGCAAAACCAGATACCAAGAAACTCTTCTACCTACTTCTGGTCAATAAATATCCTTACTGCAAACAAGAATGAATTGTAGGAGCTGAACAGATCAAGATGCTCTTTTGACAGGTTCATTTAGCAGTGTAGGAAGATATTCTACAATTCTAAAAATATGTTATACTTTCACAGACATTTTGAGATATCTCCGTAAGTTCTCTTACAGGAGATGGCCCAGGGCCCATATGGTACAAGTCAATCTGGCAGATGTTATGTAGTAATTTTCCTCGATTAAACTAGTACAAGACATTCTCTTCTCACCAACCAAACAACAAGAAAGAAAAAAGCTATCCATTTTGAAACAGAACACCACTAACTAGATAGGCATGATAGAGCTAAAGACCTTGTTATAATGAATGATGTGGCCTCCTCTGAGAAAAATCTTGTCTCTCCCTGTCAGAGAGAGTCCATTACCTGATAGGTTAAGTGGCTACCAGAGCTTATTAGTTCTAGAGCTTATATCCATGTTATTAATTTGAAAGCCGTGTTAGGGAACATGAGTATATACCAAAAGATCTGTGAAAAAGAAAGCAGTAAGGAGAGACATACAGTAGCAATAATTCAATGGCTTAGGAAAGAGATAATGAAATCATGTCAGAAAGTTTGCCCGAGATTTTATGGGAAAATAAAAAAATCTTTTACAAGCCTTTATAGTACATTGCAGCAACAGGAGTTAAACTTGTTTAGGAGCAGGAGTGGACTACTTATTTTTTAAAAAAACATATCCTTGTATATAAAGGACATATATAGGGCTGAAGTGACCTTAGGTACATGACATCTTCTAGGAACTTATTAAAATACCACAAAGTAAGAAAAATCTTCAAAGGTTTTTTTCAGGTTCCTAAAAATTGTATGAGAATCTCCAACATTTTTTGACAAGAGGGAAAATGATGTGATCAGACCATGTCTATATTGCCAAAAGAACAATTAAGCTTTCCAACATCACGCTGATGACCTAAATTAAGAATGCAAGAAAAATAATTAAAAACTATAATTGTGTGTAATGACTTTGGCAGAAAAATCTTTGAACTTTCATGCAAATACATGGTATTTGATTGTCCTACACCAAATAACTCACGGAGGCTGCAGTTTCCCTTCTGATATCTCCTCTTTTTTTGAGTTGCTACAAGAACTTAGAACATTTGAAAGTATTTTATGTGTGCACAGCCCCACCATATACTGTTACGACTTGGATCTAATTTTGCAAGCTTACTATATTTGGTATCTTATTTACATTAGTAGTCATGTAGGGATGACTATCATTCATTACAGAAGGGACCTTTAGTCTAGATCCAATAAGACTGAAATCAAGTACATTTTACACTACAATACTTTTCTGGATCAAGAACTTTGCTGCTTTTTGGAATTTGCATTATTAACAAATCATCCATTTTATTATTATAAAACCTTATTCCACTATTCTATCTTGTTTAATTTTCAAGAGTTTGTTTGTATTTACACAGCAACCTTAGATACTCAAGAAAGGAAAGGTGACTCCCTTGTTTAGTCATATAACATTGTCTTGTACAGGGTTGGGAACCTTCACTCAATTTCATGTCGTTGTCTCTGATGTAAAGGCATTTAAATATGTAGGAACATTCCTATTCATGCTACTGACCCTGGCAGTCTTGTCGTAAGTCTCAACTAAAGCAACAGTTTTCAGTTCATCTTATTGTATGAAGTTAGATTTCATCTTATAGTACCAAAACTCCTGGGAACTAATTACAGAACTACTTTTTATGTTAAAACAAGCATATTAAAAGTTTACAAATTGGGCGTGTGTTTGCTTTCCCTAGCCCACATACTGTGCTCTGGAGTATTGTTCCCATATGTAAACAACATTGGAAAAAAAATTGTCTAAGTGACTTCTCTATTGTCATAAACAGCTGTTCAATGTAGTAGTTACTTCACCTTCATTAAAAAAACAAATATTGTTCCTTCTGAATCAGATCATTAAGTGAGCACAAAAGTGGAATACTGTAATAATTTTCTTCATTGAAAATATTCTCTATTGAAAATTTCCATTTATAAAATGAATATAATACCATGGATGTAGCAAAATGCAAAGTCAGAGGCCAAAATTTAAGCACTCAAGAGATTACATTCATGTGCTTAATGAAAAAGCATGTGTTTTAGTATCTTAGAGTTCTAACATAACAGCTTTCCCTGTCTAGAAGAAAAAACACTTTCTTATGAAAAAGATAAATTTGATTCTTTTTACTCACTGAACTCATCCTTTGAGGGTTTCTTTTTTTTTCCCTCCAATTGCAAGGGCTAGATATGTTTTTATTTATTAAAATAAAAAGCAATGCACATTATTTGGTAATTCCAGGTGGAAGGATTTGAAATTAAGACCAAATATAAGTCTCATGGTAAAACTAAGAATTTGCAAAAGGGATAAAGGATGTCAATACCAGATTGCAGTTAAGGAACAGAACAGTTGTGTATGTATTCACATCTACATGCACAACCAGAGTATGTGCAACATAGCAGATACACAAATGCTAATAGGTACAACTTCCCTGACATTTCTATCTCTAGCAATACTCTGGGACAGTAATTATTGCTCTAGTGTTTGAGGCTATAAAGAAAAACCTGTGAGGAGTATATACAGAACAATCAGAAAACACCACCAGTGGTATGTTAAGATGCTGGAATTCTTATATTTTATTTTTCATCTCAAAAATTAATGCTGGCATTCTTCAGAGTAATACAGTAAAAATTACTCTGCCCATTTCTTGTACACAAATTTGGATGGAAGTTATGCTAGTTTCTATCTAGGTGGGAAATTCAGAGTTAGAACCACTGTAAATGAAATATCTCACAATGAGGTGATTGAGATGATATTAATTGGTGCCTATGTGGTGATAAAGTAGTCTACTATATATTTCAGGTGCTATTACACTCATAAATCAATCTGAACAATCTAGAAAACCTGAAGTTCTTTGAAACAAGTAGCATTATTACTAAACCATTAAGAAAATTAACCAGCACAGCTGAGGAAGGCTTTGCCCTTGATATGAAAGGCATGGTATATATATTTAAACAGGCACTCTTGTTAAAAAAAATCAACAAAAAAAACAAAACAAAAAATCCCAGTTGTACCTGGAGTGAACAAATAGTTTTCACTCACCATGCTTGTCAAACTTTAAAAAAACTGTGCCAATAATAGCATGGATGTTGTATATGACTTTCTCAGGAGAAGGACTAATATCATGTGTCAACATTGATTCCCTTAGTTATTATTGCCTACAGAAACATTTCCACAGGCTTATAATCATCAAATCAAGTCTGGTAAAAAAAATACTTGAAGTACCATTATTTTTTTAAAAGTTACTGTTAGAACATGATCTTAGTAGTGACAAGTGACTGAATCCAGACTAAACTTTGTAAGGTTTCTATCAACAGTCATCTTCCCTGCTACAGGCTTAGAGAAGTCCATCATCAGTACACCTATGGCAGCTGTGAACGTGCTGGGAGTTTGACTTGGCCAAGAGGCTTACAGGAAAGGCCCCTGGCTTCCAGCCTGGAAAAGCCATCTGCTACATCATGCTCCATAGACAGCACTAGGAAGGGCTGGCAGTGTGCTTCCTCTGTGTCAGAGCTAAACACAGAAGGAGTCTGCCTCTCCAAGAAAGCAGATCTCAGGAAAAAAACCAAGGAATACATTGTTCACCCTTTTTTCAATACTGTTCTTTCCAATTCTTCATCCAAAAACATATATATCAGATTTTAATGCCTTTAGTCTAGAGCATGGCCTCTCCTTTCTGAGGAAAGCTTATATACATTTGAAAGGGCTCTACAGTATTGAGACATTTATTTGTCCTGTGTTTTGAACCATAATCTATGTCCATGTATATAAAATGAACAATAGTAGATATAAATAAAAATTTACAGACATAAGTGTATTAGTATTATACACTATTTGTAACATAATTAACATTACAAACAAGATAAACAGGGAAAATCTATTTATATAATACTTAAAAGTTATTCTAAATATGCACATGTGAGAAAAAACGCCTGTTAATATATTGAAAACTACAGAAAGAAAACTGATGGAGCTGGTCAGTGGTCAAAATACATCATTTGATAGCTATGATTAAGGGAAAAAAAATGGATGAAGGATGTGTCACCATAGCCAGCAATACATGGGCTTCTTGAAAAATGCATTTTAATACCATCTTGGGGAAAGAAGGTATAATATCAAATAAGCATTTATCTTATTGTCTATATTCTTCACTATCCCTAAAATTCCAGAGCATATTCCAGGATCACAACCTCCTGCATAAGAGGTAACACTGGAAATAGAGAAATAACTTCAAGCTTTCCCCTCACATAATAAAAGGCAAAAATTGAGATCAGGCACCTCTGGAAACTGCCAAGAATAGCCTCAAGCACACATCATTTAGCTGGTTTGCTCTTGAGCAACATTATTTCATGCCATTTCCAAGCCTATTGTCTACATTCCTCTATGGTTTCAGTTGTGGAGGTTGTTTTCAGTTCTGCTCATAGAAATCTTGTTGCTTACTGCTGTTGACACTGTGAACAGCGCTGCCATTGTAGACCGGCTGCGCTCTGAATGCCTCTGAGTGGCAATTGTGAGTGAAGGACTCTCCAAAGACTGTGTAGATGCCTAAACAGACTCATCTTTTTGACTGGAAAGCCCCACTTATAGTACAACCCATTTTCAGTGGTTAATCCCTGAAAAGAAGCAGTGTACCCAGAATGATTTCTGAAGAATAATTTCCTTTCTAAGTTACAGCTATATATGATCTCATACTTTAAAGTTGAATATCTTTAAATATTAATCTGTTTTAAGATTTTAGACTAGAAGGATGCATGAAGAATAAGGAAGCAAGAAGCAAATAAACGCTTGATTCTCAAGAAGGATAAACTGCTTATAGCACTACACTGTCTGAGCATACTGCAAGAAACAGGGAATAATTTACATCATCTCCTGCTGAGTGGGGATGTGCTGCTACCTTCAAAGCAAGGAATGCACAGATCAGTTGCCAACCTGCCGACCTTGCCTACAGCACAGACATACAATTGCCACCAGAGACTCAGTGGCTAGCATGCAATGAGACTCTCACAAAGGGCTGAACTAATTATTTGGAGTCTTCGGTCATTCAAGTACATAATTTTCCATACAACACATCCAAAAGTTAAGAGCCATTTTAAATGCAGAGATTGAATGAGGCACTTTAAAAAAAACCATGGAAAATTTGGTGGAAAAGGAAAAATCAACCATGTATCAAATATTCCACAATGGATAATTTTAATGATGAAAAAAAATGGAAATCTTCTGAAATTTCAGAGGTTGGAAAAGTTGCATTCTTCTTAACATTTCACCTTTTAAAAAATGTTTATTAAAAGAGAGCAGTTTCTGCAGTATATAAAATACAAGAAGATGACAAACCAGTGTATTTGCCTTGTTGTGACAAGAGTCTGTTCTATGTGAATATCCCAGGATAAAGAAATGGGACAGGATAGTGGTTTATGAAGCACCACACAGGTGCTTCTTAGAAAAGAAAACAGAAAGCTACTTTCCCTTTTCCTCTTACAGGCATCAATCTTATGCATCCCCAGTCTGAAAGTAAAGAGAGAAAGTTTAGCAGGAACCAGTTTGGGACTGACAAAGGGATAAATCTGAGGATTACATTTCATATGCAGAAATTTATGTGGAAAAATTGGATAGTGAAAGGGTAAATGCTAAACAGATCTCATTCTTCTTTCATTCAAGGCTTCTTTAAGGAAGAAATATTCCTTACAGGGCAAGCAGTATTTGGTTTCCTATGCTGAGTAATATTTTAAAATAAAATCTGTAAAGATTTACTGTGATTAAGGCATGAAAGTTTTTGAAATAAAACTATTGACCATTTTAAAATAAAAACTGCCTTAATTTAGAATTTCTTCTTATTATCCTCAGATTTTTTATAAACCATGTCTGAGACTGTCCCTCACATTTTTTCTCCTGATGTCTGGAAGCATTGCCTCAGAGTACCTCACTGTAGCACTAAGGGCAGCAGTGACATGTTATTTTCCTCAGGAGTTTGAGGCAGAGCTTGGTACTAATTCTCTCACAAGGCCTGCAAACTGCTCAGTTCATGGAACTGATAATAATTTGATTTCTTAAAACAGAAAAATTAAACAGTCTCAACAGATGAAAGCAGATTAATTTAACACCACTGAGGATATGGATTCATCTCTGGCTGGGACTGTAGGAGAAGTAAGACAATGACATTTACTGGAGAGATCCTTGAGCTGGCATCAGTTGAGAACATTTTTCCAGTAATGCACTGATATTTGGATGCATCTTTCTGAGACTGGTTCATCCATGCAGTTCCACATCCTAGCTAATAAACCCGTCCAAGCAAGCAAGTACATCAGTCTGCTGGAGCATTCCAGCAGAGGACTGACAGCATCATTAGGGTGCTGGAGCATGAGATACACAAGGAGAGGTTGGGAGATTCAGACTTGTTCAGTCTTCAGAAGAGAAAGCTCAGGAAAGACCTTTCTACTGTTCTAAACAAGAACTTGTCTATCCTTGGAGATGAACAGAGAAAGGACACGAATGCAATGGAGCCAGGTTAGAGCAAGGGAAATTCTGCTTCAATAAAAGGAAAATAATTATTACCATGAAGGTGGTCAAACTGGAATATATTTCCCAGAGACTTTGCAGACTACCCATCTTTACAGAAAATCAAAGGTCAACTGGATAAGGCCTGAGCAATCTGTTCTATTTATTCCCATTTTTTAACAGGAGGTGGGACTAATTAAATTCTGAAGATCCTGTCCAGCTTGTGTGATTCCAAACTCCTAGGTATAATGATAAAGCTATATGCACATGGATATCTGCTTCTGGTCATTATTCCTCATCCAGTCCAACTGGACACCAACCACTAATGTTTCTCCACCAAACCACATCCCTTACTACAACATCTAAATACTTCTTGAACACCTCCAGGGACAGCAACTCCACCACATCCATGGGCAGGCCATTCCAGCACCTGATCACTCCTTCAGAGAAGTTTTTCCTAACATCCAACCTGAACCTCACCTTGCACAACTTGAGGTCAGTCCTTCTAATCTTATTGCTAGTTACGCAGCAGAAGAGGCTGACCCCCACCTCATCACAACCTCCTTTCAGGAGGTTGTACAGAGCAATAATGTCTCCCCCTGAGCCTCCTCTTCTTCAAACTGAAGAATTCCAGTTCCCTCAGCTCCTCCTCATAAGAGTTGTGCTCCAGACCCCCCAACAGCTCTGTTGCCCTTCTCTGAATATGCACCAGGGCCTCAAAGTCTTTCTTGTAGTGAAAGGCCCAAATCTTGAGGCACAGCCTCACCAAAGCTGAGTACAGAGCGATAATTACTTCCCTGCTCCCTCTGGCAACATTCTGATACAAGTCAGGATGCCATCATTCCTCTCAGCCACCTGGGCACACTGCTGGCTCATGTTCAGAGAAGTGTTGACTGAGATCCCCGAGGTCTGTTTCTTCCAAACAGTCTTCCAGCCACTCTCTACAAGCCAGTAGAACTGCCTGGAGTTGTTCTGGCTAACACACAGGACCCAACACTTGGTCTTGTTGAACTTCATCCTATTGGTCTCAGTTCAGCAATCCAGCCTGTCCAGTTCCCTCTGCAGGGCCTTCCTACCCCTATGCAGACCAACGCTTCCTCCCAACTTGGTGTCATCTGCTCCCATTGCAAAGTGACTCCACTTTGCAAGAACATTTTTAAGTCTGGAGATAAAAAATCACTATAGTGCATAATCCTACTTACATAACACTAGTTGCTGCAGCTAGTTACAGAACAAACCCTCTGATGACCACACAAGTCCCGGAGCTCCAGTACAGCAACAAAAATCACAGGTTTACCTTAGTGGTAAAACCCATAAACTGTGGTCTCACAAAGCAAGCAGAGAGAAAGGACCTTATTTATCCTGGTCCTTGCTCTTGAAACAGGATACCTTTGCATAGAACATTTGCTTGTCTGAGGCTTTAGGGAAGTTTCTACTGTAAGAAGCTCTCAATTCTTTAACATGTATTCATTCCAACCCAAACAAACCCTGGAACTACCAAAACTCCAAAAATGAACTTCTGCTACTTAGTTACTTACGCTCTTATGAAAGATGAGCATGTTCTCTAGTTTAATATATATATATCTGAAAATACATTTACAGAAGATGTTACTTCTCAACAACTTTTGAATGCAGTTTCTTCTCAAAACATCTTTTCAACTCTACTTACTATGTTTCAAGTTCAGGCACTTTTTTTTTTTAATAGTGTGATTCAAATGCATCTTGATCATTAAAATATTTAGCTACAAGGACATTTGCTTTTCCCAAATTAGTTCTATCACTCTCTGAAAGATGACAGTTTTCTGAGAATAAACTACTCTACGTTGTGATCAAGGATGCTAAAAAGGATCACAGGATTGTTCCTCACTAGAAGGAAAAATGAATGACGAAAACACCCTCTTTCTCATCTTCTCAAGAAGGTATCACAACATTTTCCAGTCATGGGAAAGGTGGATTTATGCTTGTCATCGTTCCCTTATTATACTATTTTCCCTACTCTTTTTCCTCAAATCCAACACTTACTACACAACTCCTTTGTGTTTCACTTACCACGCTCTCTTAATTCACCTATAGCCAACTATTCTTTAGCACAATCCATGCTATTTAAAGACTATTGGTAAATCAGGCTTGCCTTCATTTTTTTCAGTTTAGTTTACATCACTCCAATTACAAAAGCAAAAAAAAAGTTCTAATTTTCTTCACAGTTCAAAAATTTCCTGCTATTAAGGATTACTGAAGCTACTATAGATGCCTTCTGGACCATGCTTTCACAACTTTCCTGTCTTGCAGGCATATCTGACTTGGTAGGGGTTGGACTGGAACACCTGCTCTCTAACAAATGCCAGCTTATATTTAAATTAGGTATACTTCAAAGTAACACAGGAATTGCTCTCTGATCTATTAGTTGTACAGCAAGCAAGCATAAGAATTCCTTTAAAACTGTTTTAAGTAGCACCTCTCCTTTGCCCCTATCAAAGATACCATTCAAAACCTGAAAAAAATTTCAAAGCGATTTAGATATTTAAGGGGGGTTTACAAAAGTGTTTGAGCAATCATATAAACTTGCCTCTCTGCAAACAGATCCTAGACTCAGATTAAGAAAGCGATTTAAGGAATCAATTTTCAGGTGACTGGGTGATTAAAGTTGCATTACTGCTTACTTCGTTTCTCATTAAGTTTACATTTTCATTCAACATTAATGTGAACTTGCTCCTCTAGGCAAGTGCCCTTATAAAGGCTGTATTCTGGATTGCTTCATGTACAGACATAAGGTAACAAGAAAAAGACGACAAATAGTAATAGATGGTAGTGTATGAAAGACACATGAATCAATTGCCTTACTAACTTTTTCAGTTACTGCTGAGTGGCAACTGCACAGAGACAGTGATATTTCAATTTATCAGCTTTTCAGAGGACAGAACAAGAACAGCTGACCCAAATGGGCCAAGGGGATATTTCATAACATAAAAAAACCCATAAATTTGTGGAGAGATGATCAGGGAGAGGTAGCCATTGCCTGGGCATCAGCATTGAGCAGTTGTGTTGCACATCACTTGTCTCATAAATATATATCCATGTAATATTATTACCATTACTACTATTTCTCTCTTCCTTTTCTGTCTTAGTAAGAAGTCCTTATCTCAGCCTACAAATTCTACTTCTTTTTCTCCCCATGCTGTCCCTCATTCTACTGGCTGCATGGTACTTAACTACTTGCCATGTTGAACTGCAATCATCTAACATTTAAATTCATATTCTTAACCTAACAACTCTTCTCAGTTACTACTATCCTCATCTTTGAAACAAGTGTTTTGTTACTACATCACCTGTTATATGACTGAAGAAACTTTGGAAATACAGATTTAGAAATAGATACTGAATGCTATACTATTTAAATAAAAAGGAAAAAAAAAGATTGCTGTCAGTTGGACAGCTCTGAACTACAAATCTGAAGCATAAATAAAATTCAAACACCCCCTTCTCTTTATTTCAAAAATCCACACACAATCACATCATCTTGACCTTACAAACTTAATGAAATAATCAGTGTTGAGCTGGGCTTATAGCATGTGGCATTCTATAGTGTGAAATTAATGAGCTGGATGGGATCCCTTATATTTGGGAAGCAGAAGGAAGTTCTGTGGGGAGGTGTGAAGTATACTCATGTCAGTGGAAATGTGTTGTGTGGGCACTGAGGTGCCTTTCTTAAAGGAGGAGTTCTGTAATCTGACATTTTCTTCCTTTCAAGAGTTTTCTCAGCATGGATGTCATACTTACTCAGCCTTAATTGATTCCAAACAAAGTTCTTTTCTACAAGAGTATTCACTGTGAGTAGGGAAGACTAAAAGCTGGTAATACCAGTCATAGGTTCTGACGCCATAGAAAGATAAATTCAGCAGTGGTGTGAGCAAGCTTACAACATACCAACCTAAACCTAGTCTGAATTTGGAGCAGAAATATTCCATTAGTCACTGTTTGGGCACAATATAGTCTCTGAGTGCTATATCACAGCACAGCATGAATTGATGACTGGAAGTATTCAAAATACATTATCATCATCTGAAAGCATGCAAGGCTCATCTAATAGGGTTTTGTTACTACTGTTGCTTGTTTCTTGGGGTTTCTTTTTGGAGTCTGTTTTCTTATATCTTGAACATCAATTCAAACATTAAGTTCACAGCACTTCAGAATAAATGTGGGCCCACTACAGGTAGGGGTGTATGCCATGATAAATACATTTGTGCTTTCTAAATGGAAATTATTAACTGGCCTTAAAAAAATCTCTCTGGAGTTTGATATAGACTTAATTTCAAGCCATCTAGGAATGCAATGTGAAGAAAATACCAGCATAAAATCTCCGTGTTGGAGTAGAAGTTTAACACCACTAAGTTCAAAACAATTCCTCAGTCAGCCTTTCCCAACATTCACCTCCTCTTTAAATCTTTCAAATATAAATTTGAAAATAAAATACTTGTGCATAGGCATCAAATTCATTTTACCTTGTTGTGGTTTTCACAAGAAAAAAATATGTAGAAATTGCATGTTCTTATACATTCTAAAGAAATGCCTGCAGGAAAATGCTGAATAAGCAAATACTACAATTTTAGGGGTTATTTTTGCAGATGCCTACAACATGGGTAATTCTCTAACAGAATTTTTCTAACTTTTAACCCTACATTACAATTTTACTTAGAAAAAAAGCCGTACTTATCCTCTTGTTCCTCCCCCACCCTAAAGTGAGTATATTCCTTATGCAATCTCACTGTGTTATACCAGACTGTCATTTGATTAAATTGTCAACTAATGCATAATGATTTCCCTTTTTATCCAGTTGTTCTCAAGCTTGGAAAAAAAACAGATTATGGCTGGAATATTCCTGCTTGGTTTCTACCCCCAAAATAGTTTTTAATTTTTTCAATCAGAAATTCAGAGTGGAAGCTTGGGAAAACAGACAAACATTTCTCATTATAAAAAAAAAGTGTTATTTGGAACATCTATACAACTGCACTGGAGAGAAGTTAAAAGCTGAAATTGAGTGAAAAATTGTTTTGATTTGCTTGAGTTATAGGCTTTTGAAAACAGGACTCTGCACTTTGTTAAAACAATGTTTTTTCATTATGTTCACAGCACAGTACACTGTGATGCTTTTATGGCTAATATGCTAAAAAGCCAGAGGCTGAGGAGCCAATCTGTGCATTTTCAGCTGGAGCTGAACAACTGTAAAATGGAAAACACCTAACAAAATTGCTTTGTCCTTCACTGAAAATATGCATTAAAGCAAAACAAAGTTAAGGGCAATTATTTTAAGTCTTGGAGAAAAAAATATATATAAAGGTTTATTTAATTCAATTGCAAACATCTGAACGAGTATTAAGAGAAATAAAAATAGCCTCAAAATGGAATGGGACTTTTTTGCCACTCTTAACTGTTCCAGGATTCCAAGCAGCAACTCCATTACCCACCACTAAGTTTTTCTCTTTACTGAAGATGTGCAGAGTCTTATCTTGCAAGAAAACAATAAATCACAGAGAAAATTGCAGCATTACATGTAGCTTGGATTAAGTACGTCAATTTTATTCAAAAGTTAGAGTTAATTAGAAGAACAGAGCATAAGACATGAAAATCTTGGCAAGGTACGTAAACTGGGTAACAAGTGTTTTGATACCTAGAATTTTAATAAGTTACCCACAAAGTCAAGATGTGCTAATATGAAAACATTTTTTTTGGTCAGTACTCGCTTCAGTTTGCTCTAATTTGAAGTCACTCATTTGTATAGCCACTAGAATTTAGTCTCTGTTGGCAGTACACAAATTGTTAAGATGTACATAGGACACAGATATGGAAAGCAGGATAAATACAAGCATATTCGGAAGAAAGTAATTGTTGGAGCGTTAGATCTCTGTGGCATTATGTGTGCTCATGTCAGGATGCACACCTAATTCACATATATGACTTTGAGCATGGAAGGATATAGCAAAATGCTGATAAATTGCTCATGAAGTTCTGAAGAGAGGTATCTCCTGATATTAGAAAAAGGAAAAATGAAACTAACAAAGACTTATCTGAAGTAAAATTTAAGAACTTGATATGATTTTAAAGTTATATTTACAGACTAAATAATAGAAAACAAACAAAAAACCTGATTCCCGTATCAGTCTAACATTATGCTCAATGAGAAGTTAACAAAACTTTCCTTAAAGCAAAACAACACATTGTCTTCCTAAGTTGCTGGCTTTTGCAAAACAGCCATGTATCTCCTTTGGCTGTTTTAGCAAAAAAAATTCCACAAGTGGGATGGTATTAATGATGTTAGTATATCTTCTGCATCATTTTCCATTCAATTTAGAATACATAGAAATATTTAAAATAAATGTATAAAAATTTCACTGATGGAAAACATGGTTGAAAACAAGCTGAAGAGAAGAGTCTTACAATGCGAATTTGTAAGTTTCAGGGTTTTTTTTGTTATTGTCTTCTTAGGTGTAACCATTTTCTGTGATAAAAAGATAGATTGATCTGTTCTCTTTTCCTCCCTCCTAACATTATTTCTTCTGTAATAATATATTCACTTCTTGCCATCTATTTCTTTTCTCTGCTGAAAAGTACATTATATAGTGGCAATGCTACTTATTTCTTATTTTTGAATATAAATGAATATCCCATAATTTTTTTGGTTTTTTTGCCTCTCAGTCACTATATCTCTTATTTCAGTAAAGGAAATTTTCTGTGACGGATGGTGGGTTTACTTCTTCCATTTAAGAAAAAATAAGCCATTAATAACATGCCTGAATGACCTTTATTTTCTTTCCCCCTTACCTATAATTTTAGGTGCAGTTACTTAATGTTCATCACTGTAGCTCTCACACAAATACCTTTCAAGTCTCTCATCTACAAATGCAGGAAAGAAAAAACAATATTACTGGCTTCTATCCACAGGTATTTTAGTAGCTTAGCTGCTTCGTGCAGGGGAGTATTATTCCGTTACTTAAAAGAATAAGAAGAATTTTTGGGAAGAGGAATGGAAACTTTCAAAATAATGCAAAGACGACTTTTGCACAGAAAGTTAAGATTGGCAAAAGAAAAAAAAAAAAAGAATAGCCCTTCCACACAGAATACCAAGCTCGTAAGTTGTTAATAGGTGTTTCCACAAGCTAAAAATTCTCTGTAAGGATAAAATACAATGGCTTTACTTATGTACTAGGTCATCTCAGGACAGTCAGTGAAGCATTATGTTCTCATCTCAAGATCTTAGGCTGCTTACTTCGATTTTGTGTTTGTAATTACACGAAATGAAAGCTCAGCATTATATGGTCTTATTCAGAAGTGACTAATTTATGTCTATTATAATTCAGCTTAGATTTAAGACATGCATACCATTCTGTGCTGTACATCCTCAAGAAAAAGGAAATGACTATAGATTAAGCAGTTACAGTACATGAAGACAGAATACACACCTAAAGTCTTGCAGGCTAGATATTTCTGGTGGCAATTTATAAGAGTAAAGAAAGCCTTTATAAGGGAATACTGCTCTCTTAATTATATCATATAGTATGTCAGTTCCTAGAAGTTTCATTCTGCATACAACACGTGCCCACTGATCTTTAATCCTGTTATCATTTAAAGAGATTCAGTTGGTTGATGACACCACTGGATTTACAAGGATGAAATGAAATCCAATTCCATATGAATACTGGATGTGTGCATTCACTGGAATTTCAAAACTCCTCATGGCCAATTTAAATATTCATAAAGCAGCTGTGCATTTTTAATTTGCTCTTATTATTTTAGGTTTTACTATTGTTCTGACACTAGCCAAAATTCTATATCAACACAAGGAACAGATTACTGTAGTATACTCAGCTTATCCTTCATTCATTCATTCTGGATATGGAAGATCCTCCAAACCTTATAACTTGCATCGCTACAAAAATGATGAAATTCACATTTGCGACATTGACATATATATCCTTTTCCCATAGGAAAGGGAACTGCCATTTCCACAAACTAAACAAAACCAACATCAAAAACAAACACAAGCAAACCACCACAAAACCCTTATATTTCTTGACAAATTAGCAGGCCTCAATTTTACATTTCAAATATGTCTTTCTGTTCAAAATGCAACTGATTTTCACATGAACCTTTAACCTTTAAGCATTCACCTCAACAGGATTCCCACTCCAAAAAAAAGGAAGTTTGTTATTGTTGAGTAGCTACAGTATGAAGACAGCTTAGGGAAAATATGTAATTTATTGTTAATTACCTGCAAGTAAGTGTGAAGTAAAATACAGTTACGTTATTCGATAGCAGTTCAAGAAGCGCAAGGGGCCCACGCAGAAATTTGCAATGTACCTTGGTACTTACTTATACCATCTACTTGCCCCTGCTAGAAAACAAACTGGTTCCCCCCCCCACCCCTCCTCCATCAAGGAGGACAAGATTCTGAGATGCTGCTCCTGGGACCATCCACAAACAGAAGTTACTAGTAATCTTATCTTCATAGCATCCATCTAAATCAGATGGAGCAAGTGCATTTACTTACATATAAAGACACTAATGACAAAAACATTCTGATCTTTTGATATGGACTACAGAGAACTTTACCGCTGAAAGCATCCATCCTTGTTCTTATCACGTGTCTCAGGTTCAGAGATCACAACAGAAATATAGCTAAATTCAAGTAGATTATTGCACAATCAACAAATATACAATTAGCAGAGCAGTGTGGCTAGACTTGTATCTTACAGGTCATATAACTAGAAGGATTATCACGGTGGAAAAGGATAATCAAAAATAAATGGAAGTGCTTACCCATATCCTAGGCTCACAGAAAAACTTCAAAGGGAGTAATCTCCAGAAAGAGACCCTTCCCTAGTGGCAGTCAGCCCTTAAATGGTGTCTAGGAGAGGTGCGGCCAGGCTCCACTCCTTCCGGTCACACAGGTGAATTGCCTTCACCTGTGCTCCCATGGCTGACTAAGTGCTTGCCTCAGGTGATCAATCAGAGGTTCAGGCAACAGTTCCCATACAATCATATATTACCATAAAATCTTCAGTTTGGCTAGCTAAAAGGAAATAAATGAAATTGGGAATCACAAGAAATGATAATATCTTTGATTAAAAATTACATTAATAATCATGATAGGATTTATTACTTCTGTTTGGGAATGATAATCATTCTATGGATAAGTAAATATTCCACCTATATTTAGACATGTTCAATGTGCTAACATCAACAAATAGTTTTTTTGGATGGTACATCCAGCCTATCTTACTTCTGTGGTAAATTATGGCACGCTTTCAACCAGAGGCAATAATTTCTCACTGATGAAAATGTGGATTTACAGTTTTTTCTCTGTTATTTGTCTTGGGCAATATGGATTGAAAGACAAAAAGGAGAAGAGTAACATAGAAATAAGTAGAAAGAAAAATATGAAGGAAAAAGAAATAAATTAGAGGAGAAGTACAGATCTCTAGGAAGATGTGCAGATGTAGATCAGTGGAGGATGAAATGAACTATAGGGAGGTCCATTTAGGAAAAGAAATGCTGGGGACAGTACGTACTAAAAAATAATGAGAGAAATGAGGCTGAGGAGAATATTCATATTAAATAAGGCTTCTGACCTTTGAAAATGATGCATTGGCAGAGCTGAATGGTGCACATAATTTTATTTCCTGATCTGCATTATTTCCATAACATATTTCCCTTGCTCCTATATAAAACAAAAGACCTGCTCTGTTGGTTTTATGAACGCTCTACTCAGTGTGCCATGAAACATCACATTAATTACATTTTGACTAATCTAACCTAGAAAGTGGCAAATTTTCTTCAGGTTTTTCAGCAAAACTGGTTTTGGGACTGGGATGTGTTAATTAACTACTTATTCAAAATGTAATAAAAATAAACGTATGGCTCAAGACATTCATATTTTGAAAATAGACAGCTGACTAGGATAAATTATTAGATTCACAAGACTTGGAAGTTTTGCCACTTCTCACAAGCCAAAGATTTGGCCCATAGAAAGGAACAGATTTTTTTCATGGAATGTACACTTCTGGTTTTAGATGTGTTTGGTCTGGTTTTGTTCGTGTGTTTAAAATATGCTTTATGAGAGCAGCATGAATTCTCCAAGCTTTTGATATAAATTTCCAAAGATTTACATAAATTACCCACAGGTAAATCGTTTTAACTTGAGGAAAGAGCCCTACCCAGCTGCAGATTTTAAGTAAATAAAAATTTTCCAGGAGTAGAAAGGAAAGCATCTCTAATAAAGTTGCAGAATTAAGACCATAAATAATGTTTCTGAGCACTCTGATAAGGCCCCTGTCCTTACTACTTCAGTGTGAAATCTTAGAAGTCATTATAAATGTAGCTAAGTTCAAGCAGAAGTAAAGGGAGAGAGAAGCTCCTTCACAGGACAGTTGTGGCAAGACTTGTGTCTGGGTGGTTTGCCTTCTGGAAGAGGACTTTCTGAACTTTTCCTAACAGCATTTGAGGAGATTACCAGCTAACAGAGATAACAACATTTGAGTATTGTAAGTATGCTATCAACACAATTTGGAATCCCAATGAAAATTTTAAACTATTATGTATTAAAAAAAAAAGTCAGCGCTTAGCAATGAGAGCATTGAACTCTCACCTCTTTCTCAAGTTATAGAGTTTTATGGAATATTCTGCAATGCAACTCCCAGGTGAACAGGATCTTTGCATTCAGCGTGTTTCTGTAGCCACATTTCCAGTATTATTATTTTTTTTTAAATCCCGTTTCAGTTTTGCTGGAGTAAGTTTGCTTTTAAACATTTATATATATATATATATATACATATTGGTATAGTATCTGCAGAGATCCACACTGCATTTTTGTGATTTGTAGTGCCTGACATTGAGGTTATGTCATACTTCTTAAAGAGGACAGAATGTATTTCCTGGATAAAATACACTTTGGTTATTCACAGTAATTTTCTGGCTTTGTGATGATGAGGGAGGGTTTTGAGGCTGCCTTTCCACCTACATCATCCAGAATGTGTTGCTGCTTTTAGCAGTCCTCTCCACACTTCTGCTTGCCATCACATTCACGTCAACTACTCTTTCCCTTCTTCATTATGAACATACAGTGAAAGGTGGAGATAAAGTGCAAGATCCCAGACCTTCCTGATACACCGTGACAAAAATGTCAGTTACGAGCTCTTTCCCTTCATTTCTGGCCATGATGTTTCTGTGCTCCTGTAATGCTAATCTAAATGAAGAATTCACTCCTTGCTCTGGCAGAGAAGGAATACACAATTTTTTTCTTTTTGCCTTGTTACCTTAATTAACACAAGGACTGCCTTAAAGACTGAACAGTAACTGAAACATAGAAGAGTATCCTCTTGCTGACTTGTGCTGCTATCACAGGCAAATTTTACAAATGTCTCTTAATCATCAAATGGTTGGATGCTTCATTTGTTTCAGTTCATATCCTTGTGTTTCCATCAGGATCCCAGTACTTTCAGCTGTTATATTCTTAAGGTCAATCACACAGTATCTTCTTCTCGGACTCTAGTTTAACGCCTCAATACTTCTGTTCTGAGTACAGGACAGAAAGTACAGGACAGAAAGCCTGAGTGCACGCTACGTAGCAGAAATGCATTTTCCTGGACATCTATCGCGAGAATCCTGATTTCTGGAGCAGAGGACCAGGCCAGGGAGGTGTAAACTTTTGGGTTAATACAGTTACCCATAGATAGACACAGTCCACCTCTTCCCTTTCCCACTCAATTTCTTGATTTGACCTTGGGACTTAAAGTTTAAGAACACTGATTCAGAAAAGCAAATGGATGTCATTGATACAGGCTCTCCAGTAAGCTTATTCTCCAGTACTTAACTTTTATCAAGTAGACGTTTCTTTTCATTGGTTCCAAACACCCAGAAACCCCAGCCTGCTCACATTAATAGCATGTACAGAGCTAGATGAAGAAATCCCTAATTTGATAAAACCACTATCCTAACAAGAAGCAAAGAAAATAATTCTGGGAAAGCAAGCAATACTTGAACTGCTAAAAAACACAGAGATATTTCTTGCCTGATTGAACTCCTGTTCAGCTGAGCTCTGAACTTGTTACAGAATTCAGTAATTTCCAAAGCATGTCAGAATGCATCTTTTACGTCAAATACGTGAATCTTCAAACACTTTAGTTTGTAGACTGATATAGAGCCTCCAGTAGGCAGAGGGAGAATTTTTAAGTAGCAAATGATTTGAATCTCCAAACCCAAATTTACCCACTGAATAAAAGCATCAAATAGTTAGCAGTTCACCATTCATTTCTGATAATATGTAAAGGATGTTCTAGCCACCAATGATTATGAAACTATTGCACTGGTTTGTAAATATCATGAATGTCTAAACAAAACATAACATAATTGATCCATGAGTCAGCAAATACTCTTTGACTAAATCTCCTTCAAATTCAGTCTGTACTACGATTCTGTGATACTCTCTGCATGAGAACTAGTTCAAAAATTGTGTGAATAACGTAACAGCTCACAGCATTTGATGAAGATTCCTTGGAATGTGTTTTGTTCTCTCTTGAAAGAAGAAAGGCACAGAGAAAATCTCACTGATTTGGCTTGTTTCACCACTCAGGTTTACCAGTGCTTCACCATACAAAGATTATTGAAGAGAGCAACTCTTCCAAAATGAGAAATAACAGTGAGATTCCCATAGCCTGAGACCATTTGAAACATTACAAAATCCCTAATCATAGAGAATTTTTTCAAATAGTGCAATGAAACCATGGGGATAACTGTGAGCTTCTTTATTAAATGCTTATATTTCTTTCATGAGAACACGATGTTCATAATTTGGAATTATTTTCAGGAAGCTTATTGCCAGACCACGGTGATATTGAATATCATAGCAGACTGCCAGAAACTTAGTGTTTCTTTCATTCTGCAAGGTTATTAAGATATCAATATTTCTGGAGATAAAATGAAAATTATGCAACTGGGGAGTGATAAAATATCACTTTACTATCAGTGGCTTGGGGCTCAGTTCACTAGTTTCTGTGAGTGCTTCCATCTTCCTATAATCCTTTAACACCACCAATAATAAGTTGGCCATATAAAGGCAAGACCAGATATAAGCATTTCTGAATATCCATCTAGCAAATGGATTCAAAGGAAGGTAGAAAGCACTAGTCAAATCAGCTTGTCTGGATGGCTGAGATTCAAATTGAACTATATAGTATTTCTACTTCTCAGGTAAGTGTTACTAAATACATGCTGTCCCTCTGAATGGCATTCACCTCTCCATTAAAAGGATAACTAACAAGCTAAGAGAGTAAGAAAAAGTATCTGAAGCAAAGCACTGCTTTCAGTACCTAAAGGGAGCCTCTAAACAGGAGGGGGTCAACTCTTTGAAAGTGTAGATAACAGCAGGACAAGGCGAAATGGTTTTAAGTTGAAGGAGAGAAGATTTAGGTTGCATGTCAGGGGGAAGTTCTTTACTGTGCGAGTGATGAGGTGTTGGAACAGGCTGCTCAGAGAGATGTTGTGGATGCCCCGTCTCTGGAGGTGTTCAAGACCAGGTTGGATGGGGGCCCTTGGCAGCCTGGGCTAGTATTAAACATGGAGGTTGGTGGCCCTCCCTGTGGCAGGAAGGGTTGGAGATTCATGATTCTTGAGGTCCCTACCAACCCAGGCCATTCTGTGATTCTGTGATATTGCAATCAGACAGCCCAACAGAAGCAGCACTGAGAAATTTAAAACTGGGGACTTTCCACAGGTTCCTGTGTGCTTTGGGCTCCTGCCACCTTGGAATGGTGAAAAACTCTTAGTAGGTTCTGAAAACATGACCAGAGGGCATAGGTCTTGGTATCAGATCTGATATTTGGCTCTGGTGAACCTTGCTGTGTTTGTATTTGTGAGACACGGAAGTTTTAAGGAGAAAGTATGTCTTGTCTTGGAAGACACTCATGGATTGAGGTTATCAAAACAGTAGCAGCATAGGTCTCTTCCCTCCCCCGCCCCCCTCCCCCCCCCCCCCCCCCCTTTTGTGTGTGTGTGTGAGAGAGAGAGAGAGAGAGAGAGAGCAAATAAGAAAACAGTCTACATAAGAAAAATGTTTTTTTTTTTTTTTCCCAAGAGTTTTTGACTGTTCCATTTCGATTAAAGTTCTCAAATTCAGTGAATGGGAAATTTCCCACTCCAGAAAATGGGAAATTTGCAAACTTGACATTACCACTAATTTCACTTGTGAAACTTTAGCACAATCCTCACAGTTAACATCAGCCTCAACTCAAAACCATCTTTCATCCAGTCATCTATAAACTTACCCTTATGCTTTGTTTACTTTTCCTTCCTCTGCACTTGGGTCAGGTTGCATATTTTTTTCTCCAAACTGCCTGGTGAAAAGAGTAGAGTCAGCTGCTTTCTGCTCCTTGTATCCCCACAGTTCCTGTATTCCCACGACTAAGGCCAGAGCACCTTGTGAAGGAAAAAGAGCAAATGCAGGCATTTCCCTTAGCTGCAGAGTCCCAAAATGTTTTATTCTCAATGTGACAGACTGGGGTTGTTTAGCTGGAATCCTCAAAAAAATTTCCATTGAACATGAACATTTTGAAAGACTTTTAATATCTCTTTGACCAGAGTTTCCCCAAGGGAGAGCACCTTTGCTCCTGAATTAGCTCGCCAGAAACACAGTGGTGTCTGAGTTTCTTAATGGAATGGTTCAGAGTAGGAAATTTTCCTTTAGATCCATGACCAGAGATAGCTTATTCTCCCTACCCCCATCCTTTCACCTCTGCCCAACCTTCACTCAAAAGAAGATACTCATGTTATAATACTAGAGCTTAATGGGAAAAAAAAATCGTCACATCCATAAAAACTGAAAGGCCCAGCCTTGTTTTGGAAAGTATTGAGCAACTTGCACTTAGAGATGACTGGTAGCCTTACTTGATATATATATAGATAAAAGTCATGCAAGGAGTTTGTTATGTAAACATATGCTTATCTCTAAAGATTGGAAACATTTTTAAAGAGAAAGCATATTTGCAGCAGTGTATATTTTAAGCCTAGTGTTCTTAATTCACAGAAAAAAAAAAACAAACCCAAAAAACTAAACAAAACAAACAGAGAGAATACTCATATTATTTCCATACTATTTTCTGCTTAGTGTTGACTATCATAGACATAATTTAATTTTTGATGATGTTTTCTATTGGCCACTACTGCAAAGCAGCTTTTCAGGGTCTCCCAAGACCTCTGTAGCTGAAATAGACCCAGGGCTTCACCTAGACTACTCCTAGGTGGGAATTGCATTCAGCACTGCCCTTGCAGCTTATCTACCTGCACACTCTCCAGAGACTGCTGGACTGATTCTCACACATGCAGTGTCAGCATCCTTTAATACTGCTATAGAACACTGAATTAAATGCTGGTAAATAATTAATAAAAAGAAAATAGTAATAGTGTTTTCATCATAGCAAGGATTTTGTCTGCTAGAGAAGAAATAAGAAGTCATTAGGAAGAGAGGAACACATCCTTTCTTCCTAATGTTGGTGGTCTGGTACAAGTCAGAACAGTTTGATGAGTTTACAGGCAGCATGGTGAGGGTCTGAGGGTGCAAGGGGTGAGGACCTTCTGTGGAAAGGAGGCTGTGTCTGAGGAGTTGGTGGTGTTGTGTAACCACACAGTGTGCGTCATAACGTGTGACATGTGGCAGCAGAACAGCCCTAAATAGCTCTCAACATCTTTTCTCCTCCAAAGGTTTTGAGGAAATTTTGGTTTTCTGAATTATGTTTTGTACTTCCTAAAATCACCTGATATTATGGCTCAGACTCCACCAGAGAGCATCTCTCCGAGTGGTCTGAGAGTTTCAGGGGAGAGAGGTAGGAGTCTTGCTCTCTGAAGTCCAGATAATAAGAGCATACTCCCAGGACTAGGAGATGAATGCACATTCATTAATTGTCATGTTAAAATTGACCAGTGTCCTTTCATGACCTGATACGTAACAGAAGCTAGGAGCTGAATTCAATTCTGCATGTTCTAAAAGCCATTATTAAAAAAGTGTCTGACAGTGACTAAAATTTTTTTAGTGATAAAAGATCCATTACAACGTATAAAATATGTTTTAACAATTAAATATCTTTTCTACTGAAGTCTGAACATGAATGATCAGGAACTTACCTGGTTCTGTCATTCTCTCAGGATTTTATCCATTTGTTTGCTAGATTTCAGAGACCTTATTACTACATCTCTGCTCTTCACTTACTTACTTACAGACTAATTAAGTCACTGTCCATCTTTGTAAGTCAAATGTATTGTGTTTTTCCAGTTTTTCTTTCCAAGATTTGTTTCCACTTGATCCTCATTACTCTGACCTCTCTCCAGCTTTTCTGCTTGATGTTTGATTTGTAACACCAAATTTGGACAAAGTATTCTGGCAGTTGCTGTGCAAATGATTAGTACCGTGGAAACATTACATCAATAGAGCTACTCAATAGCCTCTTTTTTTTTTTCTCCAGAATGGCATTGGCTATATATGAATGCTGAGATCTCATGTCCAATCCATCAGCATCCTTAATCCCCAAAAGCACAACTTTCATTTTCTGTTTCTGACTGAGTAACTTTGCATGTGACAGTATAACAATGCACACTGTTGCCCATGCTTGAGAATGCTGTGTTCCACTGACCTCTGCTGCTTGCACCTCTCCAGAAGATGTTTCACTGCCAATTAAACCCATCCAGTGTTTCCATTCTTCAAGCACATTATTCAACTTATTATACTGAGACTTAGTCTTTATCTGCTGTTTCAGACATTGGTGTCAAGACATATGGTGAGGTATTGGAATGGGCTGCCTGGGGTGGTGCTGGAGTTACCAAACCTGGAGATATTCAAGAAATGTGTAGATGTGGCACTGAGGAACATGATTTAATGGGCACGGTGGGGGTGGGTTAGACATTATGATCTTAGTGGTCTTTTCCAGCATTAATGATCCTATGATAACACAATCTGGATTTCGAACCAGTGTTCAGTAAGGGCAAAAGTTCTGGCTGTCACTGGTCTCCCCAGGGGACCCTGCACTGCGCTGACAGTGTTGGGGCTTAGGGTGGAGACAGGAAGGTAGAAGCCATCCTGGAGGAGTTTGCTGGTTTGTAAGGCTGAGGCTATGTGGACAACACCATTATTTGGGGCACTTCTACTGAGGCTGTGGATGGCAGCCAAGATGAGAAAGATAACTGCTGCTTGGGTGACAACCACAATGAACAAAAATGTTTTAGGGTGGAGCAGGTCAGGAGCCAGTGATTGTGAGCTCAGAGCAGAGACTGAGGCAGCTAGAGAGCACAGAGAAGCTTGGGTTGTCTCCCCTCCCTTCTTTTCTCTTATTTCCCTTCTCTTCTAACCCAACATAAACAACTTTTTCTCCAGGCGCTCCTTGCAGACAGCATCAAAGCTGTGCATCCAGAAGGAAAAGGACTGCTAGAACCAGCCTGTAGCTAAACCGTCCTGGACAAATATGCATATTTTCTCTGTGTTAGTTTCACCATTCAGCTTCTTACAGATGATATTTGTCTATTCCTGACTCTTTCTTCCCTCTCCCTTAAGACTGGCCTCAGCACACCATTGCTGTCTTTTCTAGCAAACAAGAGATACCAGAAATACAAAGAAGGAAAAATATGGAAGTGTTCTACTGTGTGCTTCCAACCCTTCTCACCACTGCCCTCCAGCTTCCTTTGCCATGCAGCAGCACTCTTTCATTTAACATTTCTCAATAATCTCCTCAGTGAATAAACATTAATTAAAAGAATAATAGGAAGATGGAGATCAATGTTCATTTATAGAGAGCTAAGCCTGAATGAATAAATAGCTTTAAAATTAAATCTAGATCTAGAAAGTGGCTGGGAAGAATGACATGTGTGTCATGGCCTTGCAGCAGAAAAAGAAGAGCACAATTGTGTTTGAACCAAGGATCTACAAGAGCATGGTTGGAAGGATAGGACTGGATGGCTTGCAGGAAACTAGTAACAATGGTGAGAGGATGGGGATACACCAAGAACAGCTAGTGTCTTTTCTGGGCTACATTGTTTCAGTTAAGATTTCCCTTGACTGTGTGCTGTCATGAACTCTGCAAAATGCTCCTGATAATTTCCAAAACCTGCTCCTTTCAAGGTCTTTATCCCCTACAGATCTTTGCCCCTAAAGGTTCTTCCTTTCAAACAGTAAAAGATTTCTTATTTACAGAATTTCCATCTCATCAGGGAAACATATACTGAGCTGATTCCTTACACCTTCTCCATCTGTTTCTTCCTCTTTCTAATCCCTAAAAGTGAGTTTCAGAATATGACACATTTCCACTGGGGTATGTGAATGTCATACAGAGGGCAATGCTGTCTCTTCACAGGCTCTCATGCTTCCAAATGTTACACTGCTCCTCTTGAGAAGGATTTGCAGAATTTGCTATTTTTTAAGCCAAGGAGATATCTACTACAGGGATGAATTTATCCTGGCCTTTTGCCACCTCATCTTGAGAATGGAAACACCAAGTTTAACACTTCTTAGACAAAGTGGAACACGTTACATGTTCTACAGATTCACTTCTAAGTGAGGAAGAAAGTGTTTGAGTGGGCATTGCTTAATGGAAGCAGTCTAAAAAGAACACCAGGGCCACTTGAAACAAAAACACCATCTTAGAAAGCAGTAGCAAAGATGTGATTATTGCCTTTCAGAAAAGGGCTTTTCAAATTACAAACAGTGACAAATTCTGTTTCTCAGTCAAAAGATCTATGATCTGCACCATGATTTGGTGCTCAGTGCATGAACATCTGTGAAGCAATGACTGAGTAGACAAAGCGTTGCATTTCCATAATTCCCTTATTGCTATACACTGCAATTTCTTCAAGGGAAATAAAAATGTTCACTGTGAGAAATCCCCCAACCTCTTCAAGTACGGGTCTCTGGAGGCCCCATTAAGTCACTGTTATGATGAACCTAGGGACATTTTGTTCCCTACCTTGGCTCCTGCATATTTAGTGGCTCCTCAGCAGGCTCCTTCATTATTGTGGATTGAAATGCAGTCAACAGATTGCAGATCAGAGAGTCGAAAGCAAGATGTGACATATCAGTCCAGTCAGAATCAAACAAATGACATTTGATTTTCTCTGCAGAGGGAGTATTCTAGTGACAAACATACAGATGTGCTGAATGTTTGGCACACAGTGGGAAGTATTTGATCAGTTCAGTTTCCTACTTGTCCATCAGGTGTTAGATATGTGTTCAGGGCAGGGATGGGGTTATGGGGGAGGTCAGTGTCACACTGAGCTGCTCCAGAGAAAGAGCAGGAGATGGGCAGAGATGTTTCCCTGCTGCTGGCTATAATTGCCTTTTTCTGTCCAAAGCAGGAGTACTCCTTCTCCTTCCTTATATTTCTAATAGCCATCACATCATGTTCCTATGTGGTATTCTTTTGCTGGAGAGTAAAATGGATGTTCTGGCCTGAAATTAGACAAGTAAGAGAGATGCAGCCTGCCCTGTATTTTCAGACACAGCAGAACTGGCTCCGAAAAAGCCCTCCAGAGCTAATAAATTACGGTAAGTAAGCCCTGTCCACTGGCTTGGTCCACCCAACACTACTGTTACAATTATGCAGAAGCCTTTTACCTGCATTATCAGGAATTTCTGGTAGTTAGAGGTGGCTCCACTATAGAGATGCATGCAGTGGCAAGACTGGATGATCTCCAGAGGTGCCTTCGAGCCCCTGCCAATCTGTGGGCCTCTGTCCCAAAAAAGGAAGACAGATTGGCAGGATTCACCATTCTCAATACCAATCCAGCTTTAGTAAGAGACACTATCGATGTTTTTAGATGATGGCGCAAAGAAAAACCGACTGCAGATATTAACAGCTCAGGAGTTTGAACAGGCTATCCCATTTCCATATACAAGCATTTGATTTTTCTTCTTGGCAGCTTTGTACAAACAGGTGGAGAGGAAAGCTCTGGGCTGGCTTAACTAGTGTTTTTTGACAAAGCCAAATGTCAATATTCAAAATTGTGTCATGTAAATCAAAACCTCAGAACTGAATGGTACCAGTTTTGAGGAAGCTTCAACAGAGATCCAGATTTTACAGATGGCTTCTATCTTTATGACGATCTGTTAAAGGACAAGGGGTTGAACAATGATGAACTCGAGCATAGTACTGAGCTGTACACTGAACTCATCTGAAAATATGCGGGTGAGGAAAGAAAACAGTGAAAATCATTGCTCTTAAATATAAAAACAGCCTTTCCTTGCACTGAAAGTTAATGGTGTCCTAGTAGTTAATTGTTCTTATAAAAAAGTAAATGTTGAAATGGTTGGCAGAGCAAGAAAGTTGTTCAGGTGTGCCCAACACAACATACAATGAAAAAAAAGGGAAGCTGACATTCCAGCTTCTACTAGTGAAAGCTCATTGAACACCACCGATGGATTTTCAAACCTCTGGATATGGCCACAAGCAGTCCAAGTGAAAAAAAAAAATCATAGCAGTGACAAAATAGTTCTCTTCTGAACAGCCTCATGAGAAATACTCAAAGCAAAAGCAGAACTGTGAGCTACATCAGAGGCGAGTCAGAAGCTGAAACAAAAATCTAGTAGCCAGAATCCACTGCAGTATCCTGTGCTACATTTCCACTCATCTGCAAGAACCCTTTACACGGCAGTCAAATGGGAACAGAGCTTTGTTGAGCTTTCGATGGCCCAAGGCCAAGCCCATTAACAGTAGGCACTGCATATGCCCAATCCCTCCCCTCCACCCCCCCCCCCTCCCCCCCCCGCCCCCCCTCTCCCCCCCAAAAAATTCTCCCATTACTGAGCAGTGCTTCTGCACTAAAGACTCATTTAAACACAAGGTCAGTTTCATTCCAGTTCATAGGTTTTGAAACGAATAGAGGTAATGTAACATGTGCACATGCTAGGATACATATTTCCCAGTCCAAATAGTAAGGATACACTTACACAGCTAGGTTAATAATAGCTTTTTGTAAATTCACTCAGGCTGGGTTGTAGACTTCAGAATCATAGGACCATAGAATCGCTCAGGTTGGAAAAGATCGAGTCCAACCGCAACCTAACCATACTACCCTAAGTCTAACAACCCTCTGCTAAATCATGTCCCTGAGCACCACATCCAAATGTTTTTTTTAAACAAGGGCCTGTAAATAAACTCAGGAGAGATCCTGACACGAAATATATATTCCACTACAAGGAGAAGAATACTGAGATGCTGGAAATAAAGCACTAGGGAGAAAGCCTCAATCCATAGTTAGAGCATACAATCTAGGTCCATTTCCCCCGATTCCGTAAGCCTCTGTGGTAACCCTGGACAAACTGTTTTAATGGAATCTTCAGGACTATAAAGGTGCCTCTAACCAACTGATTTTATCTTTTTTAGATGCATTAAGTATCTAAATATACAGTTCCTAGCCTTCTGGTACATCAGTGTCTCTTCACTAATAAATAAGAGTGGCATGTTCTCACAGTACAGTTAAAGGAGTAATTGTATTCAAGTTTTGAACATAATGGACACTGCACAGACATCATACACTGAAAAAACATATTGCAGTCACTTCCTCCCTGCACCCTGAGGGTACTTTCCACAGAGACAGCATGGGTATTAAGTCAAATCAGTCAATTGCAAAGTCTACCTAGGCTAAATTAAAATATTTACTCCTGGTGTCCAAGGAGATATTTTATACGTTGAGAAACTGAGAACTGAAGAGCAGGTACCTTGGTAACATCTAGAACTGATACTCATCATAATTTTTTTGGATTTTTGGAAAAAAATATCATCCCCTGTATTGCCAACTGTGGAAGTCTGTGTGGTTACATACTGGTAGTCAGAAGTGGATCATCACTGGCTCACAGTTTGCCAGTCTGCTTATTTGCAAGTTATTTCACTAGCTTAGAAACTTCTGATAAGGACATTCTTGCCAATGTTAACTGTGCTGCCTGCTGGCCATCCCGGTCCTGCCATGGTAGAGCCAGAAAATAAACATTACCCTGGCTTTGTCTTGGTGGAGTTTCAGTGTTTCATCATTTAGGATCCTGTGTCATCAATCTATTCATAGAATCATAGAATGGTTTGGGTTGGAAGGGGCCTTTAAGATCATCTAGTTCCAGCTTGCGTGCTATAGGCAGGAACATCACCCACTAGACAAGGCAGCTCAAAGCCCCAGCCAGCCTGGCCATCTAGGCATCTTGGCCATTCAAGCATATTGGTTTTACACAAACCAGGCCTAAGGAAACCAAATGCAACATTTTAGAAGAGCATACAATGGCTTTTAATTATTCTGACTATACTGTGTACAATCAATGCCATGGGGAAAAAAAATACTAGAGGTTATAAACTGTGATATATGGCAAGTCCTCCTACGTGTCAACTACTGAAACACTTATTACTGTAATACATAAATTTTGAAAGTTAAAAAAAGGAAATTATTCTCATAACATTTTCTAACAGCATTTTCATTTTTGCAAACACCCCTGACCTCTCTTTTTTTCTATCTCTTTCATTCACTTGGTCATTCTTTATAGAGTTAGAGTCAAGATAGAGTCTAGATAGAGTTGCTGAAAAGAAAGTATAGTTAGTGGGAATATAGTATATTTAAAAGTGAGGACAGTGGTGTAGGAAACACAAGAAATCTTTGTTCCTAGCTAGGACATTTCTGTGTACATTTACTCAATAACTTCTACTACTTTAAATTTTCAAAGAAACCATCAGAATGATTCTTGCTATGAGAAATAGATCCCTCTTCACTGTAACTAACCTACTTCCTCATTCTATAATAAAAATGGATCCATATAAATATGCTAATGGCTTTACCTGAGGCAGGCGTCTCAAGAAAAGCTAACTGAGTCTGATGTACAATTTGACTTCAGCGCATCCTATTACAAAGTATGCACAGATTTTTATAGAGCAAAGAAAAAACTAATGAGCTTTAGGCATAAAACATTCGCTATCATCGTGCAGTTGCTGTATGCCAGAAATGCTGACAAACTTGTAAGTCTGTAAGAACCACATGACACGGTATGATTCACAATGATTTTGACCTTTGTCTTGTTTGTGATTGAAAACAGTCAAAATTACCAGAGTCAACAGAGTGCAAAATATGCAGAGTAATTGGGTTTAGTTATCTATCTCTTTAACTGTATTTCTGTGTTTCATCATTGTGGTTTTCATGTGCACAGAAGCTACTGAACCATTCATGCATGCTCATGTGGAGATGCAGATTCAGTGCATTTGACAGCTCAGGGAAGTCATAAAGAAATGTTGTCAAACAACTGCACAGACGATGCAAGAAGCATTAGCTAAACTGTCAATAAGCAGCAAAATTAATGTAAATTACCAAATTTGTTAAGCTACCCCAGTGTAAACATGAATTTATCTTAACAGAACAGCATTTGGATGTTTGATGATTGAGTTTTCTTCTAAGACAGCATGCTAAAAGTATAGATCATATTAATATTTTCTTTCTTAACACAGCGCCTCTAAGCATGGCACCAGGAATTATTTGTCAGGGACATCCTACTTTAAAGTAACACCCTGATAATATACTAATTTCTTATGTGCTCATGGTTTCCTCCAATCTGGCATCCAAATCAAATACATGGTGAGGCCTCCCCGTGCTAGTGGAATGTGATTGCTGTACCTAGATGGGTGACAAACACTGATGTTATGGCCAAAAGGGAATTAGAAAGACTGGATGTATATCAGCATGAATCTTAAAAAGTTACTGACATTCAGGTGGCCACAGTCATTCCTGGTACATCCCTTCCTTCAGTACTTGCAAGGTATTTAGAACATTCAGGGACCTATTTACTGACTACCATGGTGTGACATATCAATGAGGGTACTCATATTCCTTCAAGTGGAATTTTATTTTCTATCATCAGTGGTTTCAGGATACAGATAGTATCTAGGTAGGATTTCCATAAATGACATCTCAAATAACTTTTCTTTATTGCAGGTATTATGTAATAGGGAAAAAAATGCAAGAAACAGTGTGTCTGAAATCTTGTATTTCCTTAAACAGGGACACTGTGTTTTCCTAAGATGAATTAAGTGCCAGAGTTCGCTGTGGTGAGTAAGGAGACAGGCAGTCTAGGGTTTTCAGATATTGCAACTCCAGATGCCTTCCTACGGAGTTAAGAATCTCAAGAGCAGAATGTGATACTATTCCAATTATCTAAACAATAGATAACAGTGACCACAGCAATTTATTTCAGTGTGAAGGAGTTTTATTATCACTTCTTGTTAGCAGGTTATCAGATTATATGGCACAGTCAAAGATAGTACCTCTAACTCAGGAAGTCCCTAAACTGTCCTTATCTTAATGGCATAACCCCTCCAACAACATCATACATGGCTAGGTTGCATGTAGTCAAACAATGTCAAACACTTTATGTTATGAAAGCATGAAATAAAATATGTGAGAGGATGGTTATTGACACAAGAAAGTTCAGAATCCCTGTGTACTTCTGAAAGTATTTTTAAGAAAATAACCGTACAGATTTATTTGTTTTTCAAATATTTGCTTTTGCTTTGTTCTATACAAAGACATTTCTCCACGTTTGAGTACTCAAGGGAGAACATTTGGAGTCATCTCTCTCTGGTTTCTATTAGTTAACACTAAAGTGATTGGATTAAGAGTCATACTGTGTTTGTATTCTTCTGGTAATTATGTCTCTAAACATAGGGGTTTTTTTTAGCTTTGGCTTAGAACATTTTATGTAGCAAACCTGTCTCTTGATTGTCATGTCTTCTAGTCTTTTTTTTCAAAAACCTCCCCACATGTGGTGACGTTTTCCATTTGTTCCCTCTTAGACCCAGCAGCCTCTTTATTTGCTTACTAGAGAACTCAACAGAGTTCATTCACATAGCCATTTCTTTTTATTTCTATACATTCTCTGGCTCTTGCTTCATGCTTTTCCCTGTGGGGTTCTGTTCATTTACAGAAAAAAAAAAAAAAGCTTTTTTTTTTTTTTAATTTTTAATATTACTGGAGTCTCTAAGCCATCACTGCCTTGGGTACTTTTCTATTTTGTAGGAACTAGCAATGACTATTCATGTCATGAGCACATATCTTCCACTTACTGAACCCATCCAGGTTAATATCACAGTCTTCTTGCTACTACTTCCACTACTTTGTCAGTAATTAATATCCAGCTTATTTTGTAGTCTCTAATCTAAAGCCACTGTCCATTTCTGTTCTTTGCTTTTTCCTAATGAAAGGAGATCAGTGAAAATGAGGAACTGCATAACAAAACAAGATATTTTTCTATTTTTTTCCTTTTACTTATCTCTCTCTCTAAAATCCCCACAGTAGAATAACATCATGCATGCCATAATTTGCAGGAAATCTTACAGTTTTTCTCATCTCTCCCTGAAGTAGCTGGCATTTTTCAGAGAACAAGACAAACTATGTGGAGAAGGGTTTCCTTGGGCATATAAAGTAGAAATAAAGAATGAGAAATCCCAAGACAAAAGTCAGTCATGCCATTTCCTAAAGGCTTTAGCATGAAAATACTCCAGAACACATTATTTTCTAATTAAAGCTTCCAAAATCCTATTTATTTGTTTCATAAGTAGTGACCTCCTGGTAAGGAATATCATAGCTGTTATGTGCCTTAATGATGGATGAGGACCTGTTATTCTTGGCACTGTGGAAATAGGCCCCAAAAGACATCTTCCTCTCAGAGAGCTTAGGCTGAGAGAGCAGACTAATAAAAGAGTAAATGAATAGTTTTATTGATCAACATATGTTCTGAGCACAGTGCTGTCAAAAGCTTATATGCATGAGAGCAAAGGAAAGTTTGAAGGAGGAACACAAAGATGCTGCTCTTGAAGGTTAACAAGAGAGGCAGAAGCTATCATTGTGGATAGCTGGAGATCAGGATTTTTATAACAAATAAGAACAAGTGCATGTGGCTGGTATGGGCATCAGCAGTTTTAAAGGAGATTAAGCACCTTGTTCAAGGAAACACAGAATGGAAACCCAGTGATAGGGTGCATAGGGAAATCTTAATGGTTAATGTCAAATCAGGAAAGTGACATTTGCAGCTGTCAAGGTGGATGAGTGTGAGGTTGAGATTGCATTTGTCAGAGAGAAGTGACTGAGATGTGAGATAAAAGTTCTTCTCAAAGGAGGACAAGAAAGGTACTTTCTTAGAAATTTAATGTAGGAAGAATTTCTAAATTTTTTTTACAAAAAGAAGTGTGAAAACTTTGTGAGAAAGCCAAGTTGAAGGTGAGGTAAGCTTCACAGAACAAGAAGACAGAAGTAGGGTTTTAGCCACAATGAAAACACATGTAAATAAGTGGAATTTTTATATAATGACCTATGATATTAACAGGTTTATTCCGTTTTCTGTAGTGTAAATTATTTCAGCATAAAGCAGGCTAAGGACAAAGAAACAATAATCTATTCTTTGAGGAATACGCTTCCTAGGAAGAAGTGTTCCAGAGATAATTAGCCATGCACAGATGTAATTGTTTTGGATCCATATAGCTGATGTTAGGCAGATCATCTTGTCAGTGCTGTCACACTAATTATATTAACATCTTACATTTTTTCACGGTTAGAGTTTTCTTATGAATAGGTATTAATTCCTCTGTCTAAACTGAGAGTATAACATGCCAGCATGTATCTCAGCTGCAGACTGCTAATGCTATCAGAACATATATGATAACATATATATATATATGTGTAGTAAACATATATAAAATATATTCAGTATTAATAATATTCAAGTGAAAGTACATGAATTGCTCCCTGTCAGGGATTCTCACTATAAAGAGTACATCTGTTCTATCATATAGGCTGCAGTTTTGTCAACAGGTCTTATGACCTTATCAGGTCATTTTCCCTCTTGAGTATATCACCATCTGAATTAAGTTTTTTGCTTTGTTCTCTAACATATTTTTTAAACAGAGCAATAGAAAAGGCTTACTTCTCTAGTCAATGAAAAAATCCTTTTCTTCCTCTTTTTCACATAAAATATAGCAAGGCATACTGAGGTCTAGAGTTTCACAGAGGAAGAAGATAATTTTGAGCTTCGATTATGCATTATTCTAAACTTAACAGTGCTCTGAAATGTGATACTTAAGTAAATATAGCTCCAAAACTGCAGACTGTTCTTTTGTCTGTAGACTGGCAAAATTGCAAGTTATTGCAAGGGACTAGAAGAACTCTACTAAAGGTAGAAATTAGAACATTTTAGCTGTAGTTCAAGAATGCAAGGATAAAGTACAAATCAGATTCTGCAAGCTCTCATGTTCATAGTTAACTATAAAACTGTAATCAGTTTTAGAGATTTCCATGCAGCTGTTCAGTGGAATAAAGACAAATATATGCACAAACATTGGCAGCACAGGAATGAAAGAAATCGCAGCACTCCATAGAACAAAATTTCTTTAGTGTAAGGAAATTTGTTGTTTTTAATGGTGTTTCCCCTCAGTTTTGCCATTCTTTCAGAACATATCAGAGAATCACAAGCTTAAGAAATTTTGGTAAAAATACTTGTACCTTTGAAGATATATGTTTAGACACATTTTGACAAATTTGGAACTTAGATTTTGGAAAATTATTTTTCATCTCTTGTTTAAAATAACATATTTATTTAGCCTGATTCTCTCATCCTGATATCAGTTCCAGCTGCTTATCAAAATGCTATGTGCTTAGATTGCTGCCACTGTTTTATTTCTATTTATCCTATAACACTAAGCAGTTTAAACTTCCCTTTCAAAAAGCATATCACCCTGAGAACTTTTACTATAAAGTTATTCAGTTATTTATTATAAAACAGAGGGAATATACCAATAATGCACAATGAATAATAGTAATGCAATAAACTACAAGATATCCTGTTACTTGCTTGCACTAAGATACAAGAATCCATATACACACAGATAAACAAAATAATCCTCTGAAATACCAAGCCATTTGATGAAGAATTAATGATGCCTTCCAAATGGTGGTTTTTTGGGATGAAGTATTTGTGTTCTGACGAGGCTTGTTTTTTCTATTGTCTTCATAAAATAAAATCACCAGCTATTTACATTTCTCAGGGTAAGCATGCATAAAAATCCATATTTTCTACATCTCTTCAATATTTGTGTTCTGAAATCTTTAAGAGCTAAAATACTAACTACTTTTGTCTTTCCCATGCTATTTCTCTCAGGAAATACAAAGTCATCAGATGCTACATGAACACTCTACAAAGCTTGAGAAATTCTGAGAAAAGTCCTTACAGACACAGAACTGATTTTCCAGGAAAAGCAAGTCATGAATCACAAGATATGTAAGGTATGTGTAATAGGGTGCCCTTGCTGATGATTTCAGTGGGGACGGTGGGGCCTTGGACGACATAATGTACTGGTCAACTCTAACTCTGCTTGGCTGGAAACAAAAGAACGTAAGGGATGAAGTACATTTCTTACATTTGGGTGTGGAGAGGAAGAATATTGTCATGAGGAGAAAACACTGTCAAATCTTAATGGTATCAGTTCAGTTTTATTCTATGTAAACCTGGGGCAAATTAGAAGTTTCACAGCTCCACCTCTTTATTATGGCAACCCTCCTTCCTCCCAGCTACCCTTCTTTTCTGTTTTAACTGGAGGCCCTTCAGTGCAGAGGATCTCTGGAGTGTTTGAGAAGCTTTCAGGTCAATGGGGGCCGGTGCTCCCATGGGCACTAGTGTAATATACTGTTGATGTATCACTTCCCTTTCAAATTGAGCTTTGTCCACACTTGGTCTGAAACAGACAGTGAATTGAGGATGATAGCTTCAAGAAAACTATATCTGAGAATTATGGTTGACAAAATAAAGATGATGGGCCAGGTCTCTTTCCTGCAGCTGATGAATATCAAGGGTAACTCAATTAAGACTAACTGAGTTACACCGAAGTAAAAGAATGGAAATTCTGACCTGATGTATAAAAAAATGAACTTTTGGCAGAGCAGCAGGGAGGCAGACCATGTCTGAACTAAAGACTTCTGGTGAGATGGTGGTAAAGCTGGTTGAGGTGAGACGTTGAGCTTGAGATGAAGGTCGAACTGAATCAGTGCATTTTTAGGGGTAACATTAGATATCAGCAAAGTGAAAAGAGGATGACAGTGCAGATTAGCCTCTGGAGGCATAATTGGTTATACTATTTTATCTGATTTACATGGGTGCTGGCAAGGAGATGACAGCACTGGCTTGGTAGTTTGTATATAAGATGGTTTCTTCGCACTACCAGAAAATGAAAAATCCAGCACATTCATGGACTGCTGAAAAGCAGGCATCTCAAAAGCATTTTGTAGCTTGTATCTTTCTGTTCAGCTCACCTCTGCTCAGAATGTAGTCCACTGACTCCCCCCATCAGACGTATCCTGGGTGAGCTGTGTCCACATGACAGCATCTACACAGCATTTCAGACACTCAAACATGGCTTCTCAGATAGACCTACTGTATGTGAGCCCAAGGAAAGGAGAAAGGCTGTGCTGGGGGACCTCAGCCATGGCTCATCCATGAGTTCAAGGCACGATGCTGCTGAGAGGAAAAGCTTCTCCTGGTGGTTCCCACACTCTGAGAGGAGGTGAGCCTGCTCAGGGCTCCATGCTAGGAAGGGACTGATGCTCTTTCAGACAGTCTTACAGGATTCCTTAGGCGACAGAAGGAAGGCTGCCTTTACATTTATGAAAGTGTTTTTTTGTTTGTTTGTTTGTTTGCTTGTTTTTTTGAAAGGTAGCCATCTCCTGTGCTAAGTTTGTTCATTTACTCTTCTCTTTCAGACTAGAAACATTCTTCAGTGCAGAACTGTATGCAGCCCCTGATCTCCCCTCAATCCCAAAACACCATGCTTATACTTTGTTAGTAGTACATATGTCAAACACCACAAAATGCTGCTTCAGCAGTGGCTTTCCTCTGACTCAGTTATGTCTGAGCCTTCCTATCTGTGTTTGCTAGATATTTCAATATAAAATGAGGAATTTGTTCCGTGTCAGCTATTTTAACACAAATCATGGTAGCTGTCAAAGGTGCCCATTAGACTGAGAAGCCTAACAGCTCTCACTCTCCAGAAATTACATAGTAACATATCATTTCTATTATTGTATTAACACAGCTGTCAGAAACTAATTCAGCATGTAGGCCTCATCCTTCAAGGTAGAGTATATGCCGTACATAGGAATTTAAAACCTAAGGAAAGGAAAATATCTGCTGAGGAGGGCAAACGAAGATAACGATGTCTCAATACTTGTCAGCATGAAAGGATGCAACTCCGGCCTGTCTGCTGCCTGAATTTTAACAAGCATATGCTTTTTGTCAACACTGAGACCAGAAATGGTTTTGAATGAAGGCAACTTTTGGAGGTCTCTCCTAGATGAGGGGAAAATACGAGGAGACTGATCTTATTGGCAAACTTAGGGAAAAGGTCAATGGCAGGTACAAGGTGACAGTCTAGGCAGGTATTTCACAACACAGAAAGGGAGATAGAGATTTTGTAGCAGATCATAGCTGAGGTGACAAGCACTTCTGTGATAATTTTTCTTTATCTGAATAGTTCTTTCAAAGACTGAACGAAACTTCTCCACCTTCTTCAAGACAGTACTGACAAGCCAGAAAAAAAAGTACAGTTGCTGCAGCCTTCAAGTCATAGAAGGTGAACAAGAGATTTATCTGTGGGACTGGGAGAGAAGAGGTAGCCAATTTATGGATGGTTACGCTGGGAATAAGGGAAAAACCCTGATGCAGCCTTTGGATCAAGGGGAGAAGCATTGTAAAGAAGAGACTGACAAGGGAAGGTGGCGCAGTTCCTGAAAAATAAAAATTAAACCGGAGAAGGGTGAGGATTTCTGCTTTGAGGATGTGGTAGCAGAACATCTGTGAAGAGAGTAAGAAAGCCAGGACAACGTTAAGATGTTACAAAACACAAAATAATCTAAGTTAACCAAGGTAAGTAAAAGAAATTACACAAACTAGCTATGTGCCTAGCTTCAAGGCTGCAAGGGAGTTGAAGGGATATAAACAAGATTATTGCTGCAGTTCATCCGTTCCATGCCTGATTTGTCAGCTGCAGTCATTATTCTCCATGGCACCATCACAGCCACCACAGAAAATGACTGCAGTTTTACAGAGTGAGGTGTATATGAGGAATACACAGCAGGAAAAGATGAATCTGTCATTAACAATCTTCTCTCCTGGTGTCTATATGCCTTGAGAGAAAAAAAAAAAATCTGCTCAGTGGGAAAACTTAATAAGTGGAGTTGTATTTACATGACATATATTTTGTATTTTCAGAAAGGTTTAATTATTATTATTATTACTTTTTTAGAGTTATTAGTTGAGGTTTTACCTTTACTTTCTCTCATAGACTTCTGTCAGCTCTGCAAACCTATGTTCAAGTACAAAGTCATGTCCTCTATAATAATAACGACCATCAATCAAATATAGGCAACTAATCCATGAATCACAGGATAGCACAGCTCACTTTCCAATCTTTGTGCTGGTTTTACAAATGAGAACACTACTAATAGCTTTTTAGGCAGCAAAAATATGTCAGTAGAGAAGATTCATTCAGCAAGAACTACAAGCAAATTGTACTAACCACTTTCCTGACCATAAGCAGATCCTACGCTGTCCACACAATCCATGCAAACAGAAACAAAAGAAACAGTGCAAATCTTACATGGAAGCTTCTGCCATGAAAGACGTCAGTTGCCACAGCAGTTCCACCAACAAAGAAGGCAGAGAATATAAAGACAGTGAAGGATATAAGCTGTTGTTAGGAGAAGTTTCCTGTCTGAAAAGCAGCTTCTAGTTTTCTGAAGGAAGTTTATTTTCTTAGAAATAATTTATGTTTGTGAATTTTTTATGCGCTTCAGCTTTGGTCCAACTATCACATCATTAAAGAGGAAATGAATAAAAATGTCTTATAATTAGTGAATCAGGTTTCCTTAAAGACCTATAAAGCTGTTTTTCCTTCTGTATAATTTCTAGTTAGTGAAAGAGACTGCTTTCAAACTTAGGTATGCATTCCTGCAGAGGAGCTGCAGATTAAGATGCTTCGCAGCTCTCTTACTGTAACTCAGTGGTTTCTGTGTCCTTGAAATTGTCTGGCAGCTGCTTGTGAACTAGCAAGTGTGTCACCAAAAGTGACCTGTATGTCAACCTTTCACTTTGCAGCCCTCTACTGATAGTGAAAGTAGTGTGAAATATATCAAAAGGTTCCAGATACTTTAAGTACTGCCACATGTAGGTGTTTCAAACCTATAAGTTATTCAGCTATATATATATATGTAAAAGTGGAAATTTTCATGAGGGCAAATATTTGCAAGATTTTGTGCAATTCTTTCTTCTGAGGCAGTAGGATGTTTCATATCAGTAGCCTTACCTAAGACAGAGTAGGCATTTTTTAAAGTGCATCTCCTATTTTTTATTGACAGTGTTTCAGGATCCCTTCTGTCCAACAAATAACACTGAAAATTGTAAGTTTTGAAGGCTCCTCTTGTACTTCAAGAGCTCAATTGCAATTGAAACAGGACCTGACTGCCTAACATTTTCATTCAACTCTTTACTAGGGTAGATAATGCCAGGACAAGGGGAAATGGTTTTAAGCTGAGGGAAGAAAGATTTAGGTCAGATATCAGGGGGAAGATCTTTACCAAGAGAGTGATGAGGTGCTGGCACAGGCTGCCCAGAGAGGCTGTGGATGCCCCATCCCTGGAGGTGTTCAAGGCCAAGTTAGATGGAGCCCTGGGCAGCCTGGTCTAGTATTAGATATGGAGATTAGTGGACCTGTCTGTGTCAGGGGGGGTTGGAGCTTGATGATTCTTGAGGTCCCTTCCAACCCAAGCCATTCTATGATTCTATTATTTTAATGGCTGTTAATGTACAGGCATTTCTAATTCTGGCTCCAAGTATGAGCAACTGAGGAGATGCAAAAGACCTAAGGTTGGAAGGAGAAAAAAAACAAGACTAATTTACTTAATATTTTTTTACATAATTCTTCAAAAGAAGTAGTTAAATTTTTAAACTTCTATGTCTTTTGACAGTAAGTTGTTTAGCAGTTTTGAGTATGTAACATCCCTGGTGTCACACTGAACTCAGTCTGTTAGCACAAAACATTGAGATCAGATGAAAGGTACTTTTCTGTTGAGACAGTTTTGCATTGTTGGATTTCTGAGCAATTACTATGATATCTTCCATTATGAATGAAGTTCTGAAAATGCTGAAAATCTCACATAGCTTATTGAAATGAAATTATTCATGGCCGTGTTCTGATTCTTTAAAAAAAAAAAAAGCAGCAACAAACAAACAGAAAAGCTAGTAAGATCCTCTTGATTTCTCTGTTTCTTCATTAGTCTGTGTAGGTTTTTCATTGCAGGTGGCATTGTAGATGGTATATAATCTCATTACAGAAGGTACATTCAAGGCACTGTGTGCTGTCACCAATATTTCACTGGCTCACCAGATTAGAGCTGTCAATGTACTGCCTTTCACAAATACAGTAGCACACAGAGGACCTCAAGGTAGAAACTGGAGCATCAGTGTAGGTAAGGAGGGACCACTGAAATTTCATATCAAAGACTATTTCATGTGATGTACAGAATTGATTAAAGACAGTAAAGGTGAGATGTCTTATGAAAGATCCACAATGACAGTGTGAAGCGTAAGTACCATTTCAGCTCACACTGGCTATGGTATGACTAACTGTAAACTTGCTACCGTAATACATGCAAGACTGAAAAGTTACTCAGTCCTTTTTGTTCTCATCTACAGCAACTAGGAAAAATTACCTCTCTCCCCCCTCCCCCCCAAAATGTCTTGTTCATCTTTTCCTAAATTTCTTTTTCCTGAGGCATTTACTTCCCCAGACCATAGTCATTCTGCATGAATACATCTATGACTGTGTGAGAAAAGAGTGTAAAATGGACAACCATAAATTCTATTTAAGGATCAGTGGTAAGAAATGAAATGACAGCAGTGAAACTGGCCAGAAGGCACTGACATTAGAAGAGAATCTTAATCTCACTGAAGAGGTTTTGAAGACTTTGAGATTGTCCTTTGGGGTACACGTAATGTGCAGGAACCAACATTATGAGCCGTTTTCATAGCCACTCTATTCAAAGATGTAACCACAGCCCTGTAAACCATATTCGTACCAAATGCAAAATAAGTTAACTGCTAACAGAATGGTAATGAACATAACACAGGATGCAGAGATCTGCTGAGTAGGTACCCGGGACTGAAGTTTGCCTTGAGCTCCCCTGTGCCCTGATACCTTCTAGGCAGTCCAGCTCAAATGCAGAGAGGGACAGAAAGCTGCAAGGTTCAAGTTAAATGCTGGAAAGAGAAAGCAAACAGTGGGCAGAAACAGCATTTCCTAACAGAAAATTGAAGGTGTTTGGCCTCTGAAATGTGTACAGAAGTAGCTGTCTGAGCACTGTTCTGAATCCCCATCTTCCTGACAGAGGCTGTGCATATTCCATGGCATTGCCATTGCTACTACCACCAAGTTTTGCTTGTGGCAAAACCCTGAAGTCCATCGAGGAGGGTAGTAACAGAGTGCCTGCATAACATGGCAGGGTTCCCATACAGCATTGCTGCTCTTTGTACCTTCTCATTATCCTTTATTCTTAAGAGTTGGTTTTTATGAGCTGAGTACGGAATCAGGAGTACAAGTGGATTTGAGGTTTACAAGGTTTGGTAGGGAGCAGTAGACTGTCTACTTTATTTGCATTCTGTTGTAACACCATCCTCTATCTATGCAACTGATAAGAATGGAAGATCAAAGTCTATTTTGAGACCGTTTGAAATTCAATCTATAGTTGTTGTATTCAATATATTGCTTTTAAATTAAATCTTTTATTATTATTATTCATGCTACTTTCCCTCTAGAGTTTGCAAGTCATCTTTACAGTGGTACCAAAGATACAGTGCTGTACACATGAAAACTTGTATAAATGACATTTAAAAAAATACCCTATACAACAGGTCTCCTGCAGCCCTAATACCTCTATTTTTTTCTGACTAAATGTAGCTAACACACACGCTTTTCTGCAGTGTAGAAGATACAGATACTGTACTTTCATTTGCAAACATCAAATGGGATAAAACTTTCCACATTTGTTCCCTAAACTTTTGGAGATTTTTGAGATTGCTTCAAAGTCCCCATGGACATCTAAAATTTACCCACATTTTTAAACAGGAAAACAAGTGACACATTCAAATTTGGTTTTTTGGTATTTAATGTGCTTGAAGATGTAGTTCTCTGTGGATGAAAATTAATTTAAATTTTCTTGGCATAACTGGGACAACCTTGGAGTTTTGTTTTTCAGGTTCATCACTTCACGCCAACAAATAGCCATCTGCTTTGCCAACTCTGTATTATTAGCGTCCCATGTGCTTATGACTCTGAAACTTCAACTATTTTTTCCAGATAGTAGATGTCTATTCATTTAATCCTGGCTCGTTCCACTTTATACATGGACTAAAGCAAAACATTGCTAAATTGACTTCACACAAAGTGCAAATGAAAAATAACCCCAGGGCCTGGAAGGTTTGCCTCCTTGGTTGCCCTTTCGGAGGTGAGCAGCTGAGTGGAATGTGAACCCCTTGGTGCTGTTGTTTACTTTGCTGGTCTGTCTGAAAAACGAGTAGTGGTGGTTTGGTATAAGATATGGATCCTCAAAGCAGCAGAGGAGGAGAAATGTCAGAGAGTCTACAGCCAGGTGGCATGGCAGGAGCAGGTCCCAGCATGGGGCTGGGAGGGGACCAGCTACACCCCTCAGGTTGAGGAAGAGGAGAAGGCTGTAATGAGCTCGTAGCCTGGCTGCCCTCAGCAGCAGGACTCCTTCAGAGCCAGAGCTGGCATTTTCACCAGTTGCTGCTGGGTACAGAACTGGTTGGTAGATTCCTGACAGAATAATATTTCCATTAAAGAGACAGTTCTATTAAAATTGACACAACTCACAGTAAAATGACAGCACTGATTCATTTAGACTCTCCCCATTTAAAGAAAAAAAAATAAACCTTCTCCTTCCAACTCACTGCTATGAGAACAATTCATCTCAACTTTACCACTTTTATTTGCTGTGTGTTTAAACATTAGGTGAGCTATCATACACACTCAGAATATACAGACAGTATTCTGTCACTAAAGGGACCTAGTGATTTAACAATATTAAAAAAGGCCTCATAATACCAAAAGCAAACATTTTGACAATATGTTGACACTGCCATTTGCACAGCATCTATTCATAGGAAATGCAGAAGATGAGGTTCCCCAGAACAAAACCAAAAGGCAGATTTGGCTGTGCAGTGCATTAGTCAGGTTTCTGAACGCGGCTGCCTGGGAAGCGCTGACCTCAGCTGTTGAGCTCTGCAGGGCAGATGCTCGGAGCAGCCTTTTGATTTCCACAGCCTTGATCATTGCCCACAGTTAAGCCAGAGCCAGCATGACTATTGCTTTCTTTTCTCTCCCTTTGAATCTGCTGTCAATAGGTTCATGCTTTGTTACAGAGGCACACAGGACTGACAGCAGCTGCTCATCAGCCTGCCCTGGTGTTCTTCTGTCTCTGCTGAATTTTAAATTGGAATGCAGCCTTTTAGTTAGTGGCTGACCAAACACAGCCGTTAGAAATGTGATGTTGCAGCCAGGCTGTAGCACCCAACAGTGTGGGTGTAATTGGACAATAATGATTGAGGTGTGGAACATTTCCTTGGGAACTGATAACCAGCTGGGAGGACTTAATGTCCCACAGGTGGCTCATTAACCCCTTGCAGATACTAGATCCCCAGAGGATATTCCTTGTGAGGTGTTGTTGCTGCTATGTGAAAGGGGGTGAGGCTCTATTGTATTTTCTCTATGCCTACCTGTTTGTTGCCACATTTATAACAAGCATGATGGTGATCCTTTTATATTCCATAGAGAGCAATGGGTAGTAAATCCCCTCTATAAACCATAGTAAAAGTCTTGAAATCACCAGCTGGTAACTGATTGTCCTGGCACAACTGTGCCCAGCTGGGCTAACTCTACCAACCCCAGCGTGCCCTACTGTGGCAGTAAGGCACTGCAGTTCCTTTTTCATAGGTGAAGTCACACAAGGATGAGAAAGGGAAATGGAAAGGAGATGACATAAGAAGCCTTATAATTTATTCAACGAAATTTCAAGGAATCTTATGATTTATAAGCTAAAATTCATTATTTCTTAAAAGGAACTGTCCTAGAAACTACTACTGAGAAAAAAAAAAAAAAGATGTAAAGCAAATGTGCAGGTATTTTTAAGAGACATAAAAATCAATCACTAAAGCTATTGATGAGTGCATCTTTGTCAGAGAAGCTCAATAACATTATCAAGTAAATCACATTCCCAGTCTTTTACAACTTCCCAATAATAATGGAAGCCAACCACTTAATTTTAGCTAGTCCAGTAAAAGAGATTGCATTTAGCTTTATGTAGGTTTTTAAATTATTTTTAAAATTTGGTCATTATTTTTCACTCCAAAAGGTAAATACTCACTGAAAACATCCTACTGAAAAGTCAAAGATTTTCTTTCTACGCTCTCTCCTAAAACACCAGGATAACTCTAGGAGTCAGCATTTCTATAAACTGCCATTTCTGGGCTTTCCACTGGGAATATCTGACTGTGATTTCTTGTCGAACTACGTTGGCCGTGATACAATCATACCAAATGTGAATTTGGTCCTATCTATAGACAGAAAAAGCAGAATCATAGTGGATACTGCAATATGTCTGAATATTTGGCTCACCAGTGGGTTTTGTGTCTGCACCGGGAGTGCAAGGGATTCTCATTAATGGCAGGAGGAATTAAAAAGACAGAGGCTAAGGGCAGCTATTAAGTGAGATAAAGCCACGTACCCAAAACTTGCCATGAAGTCATTTAAAAAACAAAATGCACTGCTCTATAGCTGGCCCTTGAGAGAAATATTCATTTAAATTACTAGCATTAACAAGAAGCTTTTGGCCACGTGCTTTTATATTAACAAGCAGATAAATGTAGGTAGTAAAAAAAATCTACTCAATAACAAGGCTATCTGTGAAAGACAGAAGGCTTGAAAAGGTTTTTGTTCCATACCGTTGGACTGGTAACCTTGACAAGAACAGACTAATGAGGCTGGGTCAGCCTTGCTTGACAAGCACAGCCTGGCTATGTCAAGCCTGCATGGATGCTCGGTGCTCCAGCAGTGTAGTACTTGAGGGAGAGAAGCCAGTCAGCATGACTGAGCCTTACACACAGCATGGGGGAAGCTGGAGTTGCATGAGGAATGTTTTGTGGGCAGATTTTTGACCCACCTTAAGCCAAGCAGTTATTAAGACTGGGACTGTGAGCCATCCTGCCGGTGCTATGGGTTTAGTTCACTTTTATGTATATGACTACTGTATGTATTCTGAACAAAATTATTGGCAATTTCATCTTCTGAAAGACTCTCCTGTGATCTTAAGAGATGGGAGAGTAGGAAAGGACACAGCTTCAGTCCCTAAACCATGATAATAGACAGGGAAGATTTAAAGCAAGACCACTGAGAAAACTATCTCTAACTCTGGCAGTCACCACTGACATCAGGTACAAGGTTACAAAATAAAAAAGGAAAGAGACTGAAACATACTACCTCAATGAAATAGCTGTGGCATGGTGTCTGGGTAGAGTAGTGTGAGATAAATGTACTTAAAATGATAAAAAGAAATAGTCTGACCGCTACTGTAAGGATGCAATAAGATACTGGAGAATATTATTCCTTTCTCTTAAATTCTGTAAGTGTATTATAAGTAGAATGGAGACCAGACTTGAAGAGCAGAATAATACTGTAAGGGACAAATAATAAGAAATTGGTTTCTTTATTCTTTTTGTTATATTGCCTCATATCATTTTTATTGCTCCTCATCTAAAGTGCAAGAGAGCCTCAATATGTGTATGATGCCAAAATACTCTTTGGATTTAGAATAAATATTCTAACCCTATAGCAGGAAAGTCATTCAAAAACTGTCATGAATGATATACCTAATACTATAAAGCAGTGTTGAAATTGGGTGAAGTGAGGACTTCAGGCCTTTTTTTTTTTTTCCCCTCTATTTCTTGAGTGCTTATGAGGCTCCCACTGCCACACAATCTTAAATTTGTTCCTTTAAAAATTTATCTTCCTAATACTTAAGATGTTATTCTATACAAATTACAGATAAGAAATAGGGACCCAGAGAATACAAGGAGCAAGTTCAGAAGACATATCTTGGAGCCTTTCGGTCTTGGTGATTCTCCTGAATCTTTCTTCATAGCTTTTTCAGAACTACCAGGTTACAGCTTACATAAGTGCATCCATCCTAACTTGAATGTGCTCCTACATTATACAGATGTGAAATCACTGGTCAGCAAAATAAACTTAAGCTTTCAGAGTCTCCAAGTGGTAACTTGAGTCTGATTCCCTTTAAGATGTGTTAATACATTTTGTTCATTTGTTACTTTTCATCATGACTGACAGAGGTTAGTTCAGACTCTCGAGAAAGAGTGTTTTAAATAAAAAGAGAGTTATGCCTTGAGAAATTTTTAGGCTCCCAGCTCTTTGATTTGCTACTCCAGGCTATTAAATTAAATAGTCTAACATCTGGGGACCTATATCAAATGAAGCGTTACTGAGAAGAAGGGTAAAATTTAAGATACAAATTTTTGTCTGAAGCTTTTCCTATTTACAAGCTGAATTCTCGCGCTATTGAAAATATCCCACTAAAGGCCCAGCTTCCCTGGGAAGGAGAGGAGGTTTAAGGTTGTTGCCATTCTACTACCTGATTCAAGGCTGTGGTTTCAAATTGTACACTGGAATCACGGCACCCAGAAGGTGAGTGAGTCCTTTTGCAGCTCTAGCCCTATATGACTTTTCAACTGGCCCAGCTGGGCAAGCAGCAGAATAAAGGCTGTATCCCAGGTGGGTTATTTGATGACTTGTCTACTACCCTTTGTTTACACAGTTAGCCATGTAAATGTTAAATTTCTGCTACTGTGATATAAATATCACCTTAGCTGATGGGAAAAGATAAGACTAAATAAACAATTCTTAAGAAGTGCTTCTACTGTTTGTAGAAAGATTCTAGATGATTGACCTGAAACAGCCACCTAACTTTTTGATGGGAAAAAAAAAAGGAACTTTTTTAAAAATTATTTTTATGATTTTCATTACCAAGAGTAGATGCAAAATTAATACAATGAAATACCTGATTTTCATCAACGACAAATCTACCATTGACACATCAGTTATACATATGCTTATTTAGACTAATAGCCTAATGACATGGCCATAAAGTCAGACATCTCTCCTCAGCAGGAAAACAGTCTTAGTTTATAAGCGGTGATAGGTTAGGAAGAGCACCTAGACAAGTTTAAATATCACTCATGATTTACTTTGTTGTATTTATAATAATTATTAGAGAAAATACGAATGCTTCTTTGATAAAATCAGAAACCTGCTTTAGAGATGTTAAAAAAAAAATCCTCTTGAAATATGTACTGCACAGCTCCATGAGCCCCCACCAGACAAAAGCGGAGGGTAGGGTTTCCGCTGTTTTCACACGTGGTTTGCATATAATGTAAGGATAACTGTCAATGACAGTATTTAGCTGGTTGAAAAAATGTGCTTTTCCAGTGTCTTCTTACAAAATTCTGTTTTCCAGCAAAATCCTTAGATACCATTTTCTCAGAATAGAGCAAACAGATTGCCAAAAACCATGAAAACAAAATGACTGTCACCATTGATTAATGAAAATAATATGCATGCTTGTAGGCGCACACTCACTAATCACATTTTCCATATACAAGCCCGTATCTTATATTTACATTCAAAAATACTTATTTTACATGAAAGGGAACAACAAAAGAAGCTAAAAGTAACTACTTTGTGGGAGAGCACAGCCTGTATCTCCTCGGCAATAGCCTGTGTCTGAATTAAAGATGTGACAGTAGCAGTCTCCAGCTGATACCAGATTCCTTGTGACTGAATGAGGTTATACAGAGAAAAGAAGATCATGATATTTCCTACGCATCATCACAGTCCTGAATTCTCCAGACCAGGAAAATAACGCTTTGGTAGAAGTGACAGTTAACAAATTGATGAAAGTTAAGCATGAAGAAGTAACCCTTTCTTTGAATGTTTAGTAACATTAAACTCCCCAGCTCTCTAAAGCAGGCACTCAGAAGGATGAGACTGATGTAATCCAGTGCACCGTGCATTTTTAGACACTGCAGGTTGTACCCAATACAAATTTCTGCCACATGCTTTTATACCCAGGTTCTCCACCTTTCTCTTTTCCTAACAGTCAACAACTTCTGAAGGCTGTGCACATCCCCTCTGTAGCTAGGAAAACAACAAAAGCAGACAACTGTGTCCATCCTCTCCCATCTCTCTCCCTTAGCCCTGGGCTCACTTGGCACAAGATGTCTCACTGTGCAGATGGTGGCCTTCCCACTCCTCCTGCAGTCCCTTTCTTTTCCTTAGCAATGATTGCCAGCTTTCTGGTGAGAATCTAAATTGATTTATCTTAGGGAGTGATGTCATCTCTTCAGTCCTGTCATGGAGCACTGGTGAATGCAAAATAAAAGGAAAGAAGGCAAAGCCTGGGGAACTTGTTTTTATCCTTTGTTCTCCAATTTCTTCTATGAGCCTGCAGGCACTTAACATTAGGTATTAACCTAATGTGAGATTTCATGAGAACCAAACCTACAAGCAGGCACTTATCTGTATAGCACATAACAAATATACTCTTGCCTCAAACTCAGACTGTTTGGCTCAAACTCAGTGCATATGGAAACGACAAATATTAATTGCTGAGCAGCCAGCACTTCCATTACTGGTCGGACTACTCACACATTTGGAATCTTCTGAATTACTGTCACACAGTGCACCCAAACCAGAATCACAGATCCAAAATTCCTCTTGAACACTGCAGAGCAAAAGTGAACTGGTGCTGAACTGTGCAGCAGCAAAATACAGTGAGAAAATACATCATGGTGAGTCTTGTCCTATCCTGAATGGTTAAGAGCAGAGGCTTATGTTGCAACTGCACCCAGGGAAGGCACTCATAATAGCTGTAGGGAAGGGGGCTGTTTTTTTCCAGCCATTTTGAAGTATTTTTATCTCAAGTACATCTAGGTAACAGGTTCTGTGAGTTAGAAAGGAATGCAAACAGCTCTCCTGCAAAGGAGGCCAAACACTTTCCCTTTCTGCTCTGGTTTCTGCACCAGCCAGCAAGACAAGGCTGGGAGATTAGCTGGCTTTGGCACTGCTGAGGGACTCTGCCATAACTTCACACATAAAAAAGGAACCTTTTTTCCTCTGCATTTCCAACATTATAAAGTGAACCAAGAAATGGCCAGCTGGCAAGAAATTTTCCCCTACCCTTTTAATAAACCCATGTGCACATTTGATGGGTTTTGGCATTTTAGAAATATTTTTGCTCTTCGTCCTTTCTGGTACAATACAGCTTATTTATTGTATCCGATCATATACTTAACCTAAATCTGAGAACACATAATCCCTAGATAGTTAATTTATTCATCCTCTGCTAGAAAGGAATAAAACCAAAATGCTTTCATGGGAAAAGTTTCTGTTGGGCATGGACCAACAGGGTTGTTGTGTAACAGGTTCAGCTGAGATTTGGCAACGCAATTGAGAAAGGTACTCTCACTTCATTCAAAAATACAGTTACTGACATCTCCTTCCCAGCAACCAACTTATCTGAATCCAAACTATTGAGGGAAGACCTGTACTAAACAACTGTCAGTCACGTATACCAACCCACTGCAAGTGGAAACAATGATCTGTGCTTTTGTAAATTACTCCCCTGAGGTGTGAAGGGTCAGTGGAACAGGCTCTCTCTCTCTTATGCTGCCAGCAACTCAGCCACTCATCCGTACTAAATATCAGTTTGGGGAGAAATTAAATAAATAGGCCTGCTTTTAGATTTGTATTCATAGAAGGACTTCAAATTTATCTAGTATTAAATTTAAAAATAATTTCAGATTTTGCATAATGTGATTTTTCTCTGGATGAGTATTCAAGTTTTTCTTCCTTTTCAAAAAGGGAATTTTTTTTCCTCCATTTGTTTCAAGTCTCCTAACTTTCAAGATAAATGTTCATGGATTTACATTTTGAGTAGCAATCTTTCTTCGCAGTGTTTATGACCCTCACAAAAGGAGCAACAATATTAAATATTTAAAGCTATTGCTAAGATTTTTCATAGGCGAGTTTCTCATGGAAATTGAGTATCAAACAAAGATTCTTTACTTCTGACAAAAGTTGATTTGGGATCTGGCTTCCTCATAAAAATAATACCAAGGAGATGCTGTGGATGTTGGAAAACATGGACCAAAAGCAGAGGAAATAATTCTGCTTTGAATAGGAAGGAGAGGGAAGATCTGCAATCAGACAGACAGATGAGAATAGAAAACCTGAAACAGTGAAATGACGCAATCTGTCATTTTCTCTTTTCAGTAGACAGCTGTTAGGAGAACATTGCTTTGGGTCATAGCAATGCTACAGACTCATTTTCCCTTTGCGAGTAATCAACCATTACCATTTCTTTAAAAAACATCTCATCAGCACATGCACCAGCCAACACTTTGTGAGCTGCACATGTTCCGCTGCACATCTTCACAGCTGTTTTTTAAAGAAACATATACAGAAGTCCCACTTTCCACTTATATAGTGTGCATATCTAGAAAGAACTCCTCTCATTTTCCAGAAATTAAGGATAACATATTTAAGTGAGAAGTCAGGAAACGTACATGCATAGCATGGGGGAAGGGTGTATGTACTGAAGACAGAGAATTGGTGCTCCAGACTCCAGGTGGCTATTGCTCTTTTTGAGGAAGAGCAACCAGCAGGAGTAACATTTATCCAGGCTGGGAATTCAGAAATTGGAAATGCATGGTTTTCGTATTGTTTTAGTTCAGTTTTGTTGGCGGTGGTTGTTTTGTTGTTGTTGTTTTTTCCTCTCTTCTTTTGAAAGTCATGACAAAATGAAAAGAGTAATGTAAAAACTCAATGTAGTTACTACAACTAAAAGTCTTCTCTTTCCCTACAATAAGCATTTTCTCTCTTTTTTTTTTATACAGATTTATTCATTTTTTTAGCTTTAGATTAAATAATCCTTTAATGCTTTGCTGCTTTTTTAATTAGTCTGTTATCACCATCTTTCAAGCAGTATTTCTGAGCATCCAGAATGTTCTTTAATCCAGCCTGTTCAGTGCAGCCCGTGACGTGCTTTCTATACACATAATTTCCAAAAGAAAACCTCTCACCATCCTTTATGCCTTAAATTGTCCCCTCTGTGGTAGAAAGCACTAGCCTATAAGCACAGCACTTTCAACCTTCTCAGATAGTCGTAGTCAGTTATAAGTTATAAAACATCAAAAGCATTTGAGCAAAAATTTTGAAAACAGGTAGAGAAGGTTAGCTAGTTTAAAATGTTGCATATACAGTGATTCCTACATCAGGCAACGACACTTAACTATGACTTTTTGAAAGCACTGACCACTTTTTTAAAAATACTGTGCAACAAGGATGCCAATTTTTAAGTATTTTGTGCATGGCTTCACTTTGTAAAGGATGGGAAAAGAGAACCCTTGACTTTAAAAGCACTCTGTAAGAGGCACTCCACAGCTACAGTTGTGACATTACTTCTCACTTTAAGTTCAACAGCAAATTTCCACAATTACCTACAATTACTGAATTTTAAACATTAAATAGCTTTTTCAAAGACTACTTCTGTTTCTCTTCTTCCAAGAAGATTTGGCATCTCTATAACTACCAGAGCACAGAAAGAAAAGCAGAGAATAAAGTTGAATTCATTGGTTTTGACTCCAACAGCAAAGAACTAGACCTGCAGTTCTAGTAGGTATAAGGTAGGGCTTTTCACAGAATCCTGGAGCCTTTCCATTTAAGACTGAGTGTATTAACTGCGTTACTTTGAATTCAGTTATGACTGTTGTAAATATCCAGCCCTTCAAAAACCGTCTGCACTGAGCACAGGAATTCTGAAAAAAAGCTGTACAAGTTTGTATCAACACTGTCTGCATCACCATACTTAGGGCAGTGCAGCATGTTCAGTCTCTGCAGTGGCTGCCGTGTATGAAGAACTGCATCCAAGTTTGCATCTCAGTTTTACTTTAGGGAATGTCTTTTGTCCTACTGCACACGCACACTGTCCCATAGACTCAACTAAGTGCACAGACTACAGGGCATGCCCGAAAGCTTCTAAAAGGAAACCAGAAACAGAAATAGGCACAGCTGTAAGACCCTACCTTGCTTGTACATGAGCTGATGCACATTCTCACCAGTAATGATGGTTCCTCCTTACTGGTTGCTGATCCTTTCCCACATACTACTCTAGTGCAGAAGAATCTACTCAGATCCTCTACAGCCACAGAGGAGAAAGCTCAATTCTAATGGTAGTTATCAAGTAATAGCGGGCTACTTACTGGCTGTCCATTTACCCAGTGAGTGGCAGCAATGGGTTGCCTTTTGCTTACACATTTCTTTTACTTGTATAGATATTTTAAACTTTGGCCCTCAATTTTTGTTTGTTTTATTAATATTTAATTTAAAAGTCAATTCTTGCTCTACAGCTAGTGTGTGTATCAGCCATGTAGTCAACCTTCCTTTCCCAGTGTGAGCCACAGACACAGCTGTCTGTAGTCTGGGGCCTGACAGCTAACCTGCTTCTAGTGTTTTACAGGAAGATTCCAGTAAGACTCTGACAGTTCAAGCTGGTGTGAAGCGCTGTGGTCTGACTTGCTCCAGGTCAGCATGTTCCTCTAGTTACGGAGCCCATGACCTGCATGACACATGATGACATGCTGCTGGCCTCCCCTCCAGCAGCACATCAGCTCCATGGGCTGCTGGCTCTGCTGTTTTCCATGGCACAGGCTGTGCTTTGTTGCTTTGGGTCTGAGAAGATCTTGAAGTTCAAGTCCTGGGGGAGTTAAGTTTAAGGCAGTTCATAGTTGTTTGTCAAGACTGAAATATCTTCTGTCCCAAAATGACTTCTTATCAGTGTGTTATCTTTATCTAAACAACCCTCAATCCCTTGCAAAAACCACTGACAACTGTTTAAAACAGCACTAATAATTGTTTAGGATTGTATTACATTTTAAATCTGGATCTTTGTACTTAACTGGAGCTTCATGAAAGAAACTGGGTATTTCTGATGTATCCAATTCTGCATTCACACTTAGCCACATTAAAGAAGCTTGTTTTCCACTGCTGTAAATACTCAGCACTTTTTGAGAAGTCAGGAATCCAGAAAATCTCTAAATACATTTTAAAAGTTTCAAACTTATTTGCATCAAGATCTCAGTCCTCAAGTAATTTACCAGAGCTCCTTTCCATTTCCAGCAATATTCAACACAAAACTTGTTTAGCCTCTCCTTTTTCTCCAATGGTTTTAAGATCTTTAGCAGAGAACAGCTCTCACATGTTGTCCATAGTATGTTGTAATAAGGCCACAAGAGTAGAGGTCTCAATTACACTCTGCCCCGTCCCACCTTCCTTATATTCCTCTCAGATTCAGAATTCTAAAATAAGTACCTGCACTGAAGATACAGTTCAGGCCAGAGAGGATGGAAGATTTCTCTGATTATGATCATCTGGAGCAAATACAAACTGTAAGGAGCAAAATTACATTTCCACCAAATTGGTTTACCTCAGCTTGCTGTACAGGTAAAGTGGTGGAGTGTAAATCCTTACATTATCTCCTGGTAAAACTGTTGTGTGATGCTCTAAGTGACTGACAGCAATGGCCTGTGGCCAGTCACTGCATGGCTACTTAAGGATCACCTCAGGTGCAGGGGATGGCAGCCCAGAAATAGCAAAAATTAATCATAGCAGACAAATTTTGTAAGTCATGGGGGGAAAAAAAAGATGCTAGTTCTTGCAAAAAATAAAATGGAACAATACCCAGAGAAAGTGACTTAGCAGAACCTCTTGCCTTTTCATAGACTTATTCCTGAATCAGATCTCACTATTTGTCTGCCTTCCCCTCAGCATCATCGCAATCCCTTCTCTTACCCATTTTCTGCAGATAGGGCATGACTTAGGAGCACGAGACAGCAGAAGTCTCCCTTTGCCAATAGTATGAGATACTTACTGTTAAACCTTTGCTGGGTTTTTGCCATCTAAAAGCCCTCTGTGTCAGCAGGACATTAAGAAATCTAGAGCTTGTAAGACCGACCTTGTCTGCCAGCATGAGGCAGTTGAGAGCACAGCAACAACAACTTTTGTACGAGCAACTTTGTTGTGAGGGAGCAGCTTGAGGCAGCAAAAAAACTGGCCAACCCCTCACCAAGGGAGCACTAAACACCTTTTTCAATGCTGCAGGGGCAGAATTTGGCCTGTGCTGAGGAACATGCAAATCTCCAGATGCCAGTGAGAATGAACAACAGTTTGAGCAGAAAATCTTATTTAAGTCTTGTTTCTTCTTTTTTTGTATAGGACATTTCAAGTTTTAAGTCAACTCAAAGCTGAATTTTTCCACTGAAGCCTGGGGAAGGAGCAATATCAATAGGAAATGAGTTAATCTTGTGAAAATCACAACTTGTTATGGGATTGGAGAAGATTATTGCAGCAAAGGTAATCCGAAGAAGCATAATCTCTCTTGTTTGTACTTGTGTCCGACGCAGGGCAGAGAAGTAGAAGCTTCAAGCCACAGCTGGCAGCCCTGCCTCAGGAAAAGAATAAATCATTGGCTATGAAGGACCTGGTGAAACACCAGCAGCCAGGATTAAAGGTATCTCTTCAAGTTTTATTCATATGCTCTTGTTATCCAGAAAGCATATCCTTCTAAGAGAAGAAAGATTATTATTCTTTCAAGCATTAAAGATGAACTGTGAGTCAGAGCTGGGATGTCACTGGGCTGAAAGAGACGATTCAAAAATAATATTAGACCTTTTGCTGAGAATAGGCTTCAATATTTCTTTCATTCTGTTTTCAAGGGTGAGAAACTCTTTGTTAGGAAATCCATTCTTTTCAACAGATACTGTGCTTTTGACATCCACCAGTTGTGTGCTGCTTTGACGGACCTGTATTGACATCTGTTTTGTACTCTGTGCAATGGAAGAGCTCCATTTTCTAAGTGTTCAGTTATACAGACGTGTATCTCTGTGTTGAATTCTTAAAGCTTATTCTTAAAGATTATTTTTTAATACCAACACATTGAATGCCTGCAGATATGTGGAAAGTTTGCTAGCAAACAGTCAATTCTAAATATGAAATGTGCCCTCTTTTGTTTGAAATGGAAAATAACCTGAGAGTCTTTCTCTGGTAATAAACCTAGGTCTATAGCATACATTTTTTGAAAGGAAAAAAATAGAAATTGTAATTTGGAACATTCAAAAAAGGAAGAGATCTCACCATGGTATCAAAACTATTCTAGTACATAACACATAATAGCATTCTCGTTGAATAAAATAGTTTACTCCATTTTAAAACAGCACCGAACAAAAAGGTACAAGCTGACCAGAAAATTCTTAAGAGTATTTGCATTCCAGTCCCAATCTGCCAGCAGGTTTTACCCAAACACTTTATTTCCTTACAAACTCGGGACTGATAATAAAATCCTTGATCAGGATCTATTTTTATTCCTCCTTATTTACTGTCTTAATTAACAATGACTCTTTGTTTTAGTCTTGGACTCCAGATTTTAGTAGAAAGAAGGAACTTTCTTGTTTTGATTTGTTATATTACAAGATGTATATCTTTTTTCTGATGAAGTGTGGCACATTAAGAATAACCCTCTACTCTCTCATGCATCCTGTTTTCTCTTTCACCTTGGGGATGTTTCATTAAAAATTAGCCACAAAGCACCCAAGCCACAAAACACGTTTTGTTAGAAATCTGCTAAAGGAAATGATGTAGCCATTTACAAGAGACTTCACTTACGTGAAATAAATTCACAAGTAGGGGAGGCCAACCGTGTTTGACAACCTGCAGACTGTTGATTTGAGCATTGTCTTAGCTTCAGAAACCTGCTGTTTCCTTCATGTATCAGTGAGGTTGGTTCTGCTTTCTATTACATACTATACCAAGCACTAATCTCCCTTAAGAGGTGAGCAGTAATTTGTGATAACAGCACTTTTTTGGGGCAGGGGAGGAGAACTACTGAAAACAATACAGGCTAATTAAGAAAACATGTCTAAGTTTTCACTTTGAAAACCAGCTGGAAAATTTAAACAAAACCAAACAAAATCCAACTCTGTTGGATAGCAGGGCTTCAATAAAATTTGAAAAATGTTTTCCAATCCAAAACTTACATTTTCCATTAAGAATATTTAAAAGCAAAGCTGTTAAGACTAAATGCAAAATTTCGATACTAATAACAACAACCTCCAAGGCATTTCCTTTTTCACAGCATGAGCCTCAATTCATGGTATAGTACAATTAAACTAAATGGAGAAAAAAAGTCACAGAGTAGGATGCAATTTATCAGACATCTCATATCCATTATTCTTCACTTTTAGTATTGCTCCACTTCCCAGCTTTACCTCCCTAATGCTGTAGAAGCCCTGATATATATATTACCTAATTTATGCATGTAATCAACTTATACTCTGTAAAATGGACTGCCTTCTTGAGAGGGGGAACTCACCAGCAATACACTGAAGGTCCAAATTACCTTCTAAAAGTCATCTTTGCCTCCTAGCTAGCTGTATTAGGAGTCTAACCTAGCCTAATCTCACTGAGAGAACACCATTCAACTTTTCTTTTTCCCAAGCTTATATGAGGTACCAGTCTTGCAAGAAAGATCATCGTCATTTGCACCTGGTTCAGTTCTGCAGCCAGATACCACCTAGAGAATGTAGATATTGGGGACACAGATGATCTCCCGTACTCCATGTTCTAATTACATATGCAGCTCACTAATCCCAAGATGACAATATCTGAAATCAGTGACAATTTCAAGGAAATGTGACATTTGTAAGGGGCAGAGATTACTATTCTTCTGAAAATCTGAGTTACACCGAACCAGAGAAACAAAAGGGCAATATAGGGATAAAAAACCTGAATCTAAATTTTCAAAATTTTGAGATAACCTTGCAAATATCTGTACATGTATCCCAGACTTTCAAAAGTTATGCTCATTTTCAATTCTTCTGTCATAAACTAAAAGACTGTCTGATTTTCTTTCATGAACTGGAATTAATACAGCATTTGTGCTAATATTTAGCCTTAAGTTAGGCTAAAATATGAGACCTACCAACCATTTAAGTAAATAAAACTTACTACTTTTATACGTTTTTTAAAGGGGTTCAACTTACTTTTATTCACTAGATATTTTGCTCGTTTCTCTCATCTTGCTACCAACAGACACTTTTCAGAAACCGCATGGCTTCCTTATCATTTTAGGTAAGATCATATATTGGCTAAGGAATGATGAAGGCAATTACCATTTTTTGTTTGTTTACTTGTGAAAGTCAGCTCAGACAACATCTCGTAACTTCTAAGTAAATCAAGAACAGAATTTTTTTACTCCTCCTCCAAACTACAGCTTATCGCACAGTGTCAATGTATGGCAGTATGTCTGTCCTATTTGAGTTTCAAAACATACAAAGAGAACCACCAGAAGTTTAAAGTCAGTTACAGCACAAGCTCTTAAGAGGTTCAAGAGCACACTGCCTTTGTCAATTTTTGGAAATAAAAGTGAAATATATGTCAATTATTATCTTTGATATGTACGACAACAAAGCCATATATCTTTTGTGCACTGAATGAAGAAAAATAAAAAGGTTTTCTAGATTCATTTGAAATCTTAATACTGCCAAGGGGAATAATTTATTTTCCCAAACTTAACATTTATGAAAGTGTTTTATAATGCAGCCGTAGTATCAGACTTCTGGATACAGCACCACATTAGTACCAGTGTGCTGTTTGCAGATGCAAAGAGTTGGAGATAAAAGAGATGTCATTTTAATGCCAAGGCTGCAGACATTTCAGTGACACTGATCAACTCACAAACAGCAGAGAAAAATGGCATGACTATTTTAAATGCCTAGCCTCATAAGTAACATGTGCAAAGGGATTTTTTTTTTAAAAAAAGTTTGTCTTCACAAGTATTATTTTCCCCACATATCCCCTAAACATTCATCAAATATTTCCATAGTCAGGAAATGCATCTTCTAGAGCCATAGACATAAAATGTTATAATGCCTCTGTGCACACTCATCCACTTTGCACATGCAATCTGAGTTATTGAAAGCCAAGGAAACAGACCCAGTCAAAATCCCCCTGTGAAAGTCAACCCAGATGATTTATGTCTCCACAACCACAAAAAAATCTGCCTTTAAGAAAGAAGCACCTGCACATAGATCCTCTACCTAATAGTGCTCAAACAGAGGCTCAGTGGATAAAGTAGTATTCACCATGGATGATCCCATGCTATTTTCTGTACTTGCTGAAGGCTTGCAAATTCTACAACATGTGTGCCCAAATGGGACTGCTTGAGACAAGTCTCAAATCTCTCATGATCTCATTCATGGTAGCTTTTGAAGTAGCTCCCATTAGCAAATTTAGGAAGAACATTTTGTGATTGTTTTAGTTTATTGCAGCACATGCTCAGTAACACTCAGATAAAACACTGCACCACTAAAGCTCCCTTGAGTCTGGTTGACAGTCCCAGCACAGCTCCACAAGTTAGCTGTGATTCACCAGGACTCGGTTTTATGTTAACTCTGGGCTAAGTCTTGATGACCCTTGACTGAATTTTCTGCAATATGCTTCCAGGAAATACTATTGTTTATGACTGAGAAGAACTGGTGACCGCAGCTGATCTCTGAAGCATGATTTTGAAAGTGAACCTTGAAAACAAAGTGCAGAATGAAATACCTGCACTTCCTGATAGTTACATTCGTACTAGAGTTACTTTTTGTTTTTCCCAAGCACATCAAAGAGTTCTGTACCATACATGTCAGTATGGTCCTTCTGAGGTGAGATAGATTAGAATATTTCAAGTGATCATCTCATCACACAGTAGAAAAACATTGTGCATCTCCACAGCATTTCTAGTTTACTTGATTACGATTCAACAGAAGCGCTGCTGGCATCTTGAAATTAGATCATCTCTCCTTACCTAAGGTCTCAAAGAACAAACCATACAGAACATTAGAAGAAAAAGTAAGCACACCAGGCCAGAGAGTCAAGATGCTTTAGATTTTGAATGTTAGAAGATTATGATTTAAAACCAACAGTGAAGAACCGTCATTGCAGAAGCAAGCCCCTGGACAAGTCTGCATGCATCCTGCTAGCCTCCCATGCTTTGTACTTCCATGCATGTATAATTGCTGTGACACAAATACTACATTTACATTAGAAGTATTATCTCTTGCAGATTATTCTCTGTTCTAATAAAAGATCTGTGAGGTTTTTTATTTTGTTATATATTGCAGAAGAATAATAAAACAATCTGTCTCTATCACAATTAAACTTGGCCTTGCAGTTTCAGGTCAATTCAAAGCTATTAAATATTTTTCCTCCAAATTCAGACAGCTCTGAGGAATTTAATATCACTGATGTCTTCTTTGTTTAGAACTTTGTCATCCATCTACTCAATTCAGGAAAACAGTCTTGCTATTTCTATTAGGTTTTTTTTTTTTTTTTCTAATTTCCTACAGTGAAGAAGTACTTTGACTGTCCAGTTTGCTCAGTCAAGCAGAGTAAGCTCTCATATCTGCTGACAAAAAGGTCACTTTGCTAGCAGTTTGTTATTCTGTGTCTGTTCTAAGACTTGATTTTTAACTTGACAGTAAAATAAGTCATTTTGTGTTCCGCAGGCCTCAAAGGTTGCCAAACTGCTTTCGGAGTGTTTAGAATAATTCATTGTGAAGGTGATGGCAGAGACTCTATGCATTTATTGAAAATACTGAATTGTTATTACTTTGATGTCTTCTCAAGGAAGAACATACAAGTTCTCCTATCATCTTCTAGACACAGGTTAAGATAGAAATAAAATGGAAGGGGATACTTCTATTCAGGATAGTCAAAACTCTGAATAACTAGAGCCTTTCCAGAACAGTTGTCTCTCAGTACTTTTCATAAAAATAAGGTACTACTTCCCACAGCTTTGACCAAATTCAAGGCCTTGTTGCCCATCTTAAATTGCATTACAGCTGTTAGTCCATGTGCAACATGGATTTCTTCAGGCAAGGCACACTGGACATCAGTGGTGCTATCTCTACTTACAGTCTCACATATTATTCTTTCATCACCAAATATTTTCATTTCCACAAAGTAAAAATATGCAATTCAGGTCTTTTGGTTGCACTTGCAGTACCACAAAGATAAGCACCACCTGCTAGTGCTCATTCTGATGCCAAAGGAACTCAGTCTTGCATTCCCAGTAGGATGTCAGAAAGACTGCCCGCTCTCAACGTTCTTCCCTCCTAGGATATTGGGCAAAAAGTAAAAACAACTATGTTTTCTGCATCATTTTAAGAAGATTGTAGGTAAGCTGAAAGCTCAATTTTTTCTGTGATTATTCACACTTAAGTAGGTTTTACAGCTTTTCAGGGTACAACACTGTACTCACATATGGCTTTGTGCTGTTAAGTACTGTGAACTTCTGCCTGAACTTTGGATGAACGATGTGTGGATCACCTTGCACAAGTAGGCCTTAAGAACACTAGGAAAGTCTCTACAGGCTATATGTTGGAATGGATTCCAGCTTCTGCTCATGCTTATGCAATCATGGAAAAAGTGAACTGTAGACTTATTTTTAGTGGCACAGATGCACCTACTGTCTCTCATTAAGTCTGGCACAAAGACATAATGGCACATTCCCAAACTGAGATAGCATCTATCCTCAACTGGTTTTCCCCTTCAAAGATAAGATACTCTTTCCTTCAGTTTTACCCTCTGTCCTCCCTGTTTAAGGTCAAGAATGGTCTCTGCACACATGCTCTTGCTGTCTACAAACCCATGCATATTTTGTCAAGGATAGTCTCATAAAACTTGGTAAAAGGAATAGTTAATGCTACATTTTAGGTTAGTTATTTTCATACTGTGTGAAGTCAAGAAAGAGAATTCAATGAAATCCTTTATGGGTGGAAGAGATTCTGTTTCCTCTGGGAAGCTCCTCAGAGAGATGTTATATTTAAATCCACAATCTGGAAAGCCCTCCCTTTTGCTCACTTGGTGCCTACAGGGTGTAGAGGCTTTCCCAAGCTCTCACAGGGAACATTCAGCCTACTTCAGAAGGCCATTTAGAGTAACAACATTCCAACTATAGTCCCCAAATACTAATGTTTTTGTTCAGATTTACACTGAGAAAAAAGAATGGGACACTAATAGCCAACATACAGAGATGAAACAACCACAGGCCATGTACAAGGTAACATACTCAAGGAAATCAGTGCATGTGAAATGAAGGCACAGAACAATTTGCTCCCTAGGGTTTTGAAAAAAGCATCCAAATTACCAGGTTAAAATGGGAAATGTGGGTCAGTAGTTTTTCCATCTGCAAAACAGCAAACAATACTATTGTCTATTAAAGGGGGCTTAAATTATGCTCACAGCAATGGAGTCATTAGTATAGCTTTGCTATTACAAAAAAACTACCTAGATTTTGTAGAGAAAAATCATTACAGATGGAAAGAAAAAGCAAATGGGACAAGGCAACATGAACTTGCCAGCATTAGATCAGAACTGTATTTTTTTTTTCCTCTAGTGAGATAATTAGTTTTCACACAGGGAAATACATGGCTGATCTAATCTATCTGCACATCGGAAAATTATTTAAATTACTATCACATAGGAAGTTATTAATTAAACTGGAGAGGATAGGGAATACTTATGAGAATCATAAGCTTTAAGAAATTGGCTAAAGAAGAGGGCAAGTTGGGAAGGAGTATCAAGCAGGAAGGAAAGAAAAAGAAACAGCTCCACAGCAACTGGTCTTTTGATCTTAACTTACATAATGTTCTTGTTAGTATTTGGAGCATGCTGGTGATGTTTGCTGACTCTATGAGGTTAGGAAGCATCACAGAGATGTAATAGGCTTAGACAATTGTATCGAAAGAAATAGATGACTTTGCAGACTGAAGTAATAGAAATTATATGAGTAAATGTCATTCCACATAGAATGCTTATTCATTCTGGGACAGAACAAAACCTGCTTTGAGGGACACATATCAACTAGAAACGATGGGAGAGGAGAAATGCCTAGTTGTTTTTAAGTGTGAGATGGTCACTATCCTCTGATCACTAGGAAAAGTACTTCTTTAACATTGCTACAATTAAGTCACTGCAGTAAGATGAAGCTTTTTCCACTGGCCTTTTCCATACACTAAGAGAAGCGGCACATCAGGAGTCTGGCATCTGAAACATCGTGACAGGACACTACAATTAACGGAGCAGCTCATACCTCTGCAAAGCTGTTCTCAGGTTCCTGAAAATACAAGTGAAAAAAGCACCCTAAAGCCACTGCTAATACTGGTTTGCACTCAGCTTTCTCAGGGAATATGCTATGGTCAAAGAAAGGAATAACCTTAGATTCTAGAGAATTCTTAGAGGAACCTTAGAGTTTTGTGAACAAGATGCCAGTGAAAAAGTACCAGGATGTCATTATGTTAGATCAGCTGAATGGAATGATGCAATGAAATGATTATACAAATGTTTCATGCATCTGGTTAATATATTTACCTGCGAGGTACTGCCTGGACTCTTATTTTTATTTTTTCTGTATTATATAACCTCAGCCTAAACAAAAGCAGAGAACATGAAAGAAAAACTACAAGACACGGTTTAATAAATCAGTAAAAGATAAGTGATGTCAGAGCAGCAAATCTTATTTCATGAGGCTGTCATGTTAGACATGAAAGGCTGGTCTTAAAATGGACAACAGGTTTATTCTGAAATAAACTTAGAAAGAAATCTCAAACATCGTATGTACATACCTTGAATTTTGTCTTCTGTAGCACAGTCACATGGTAACATAAATACTAATCCAAATAAGTCTAAAACACTCCCTTAAAAAATGAAAGACAACCTTTTCCTAGAGCAGTAGCCATTCTTCTGAAATAAGAAGTTTCCTAAATGTATTTTAAACTGAAGAGGAGGTGAAGAAATGGACACAATAGGGCTTACCACATTGCTTAATGCATAATTAAAAGGATAAACAAAATGAAAACTACAGAGTAAGAAAATATCTTCAGAACACCACAAAATAATTTCCACTGCCACTTAGAATACATAAAGATGTCTAAGATTGACATTATCTTTTAAGGATTAGCAAGGAAAAGCTCTTGATGTCATATCAGAATAGGAAAAGACTTAACTCTTAATGGAATTGAGAATCCTTTAAAGATGAATTTTGGATACTAACTACTCTTGAAAGTGAAAGCAAGTCTGCAAGCTCAGATCTGTCCCAAGCGTGGCTATATTCCAAGTTTGGGAAAAGAGAAGAGAAGCTCTGGCAAAGAGACAAATACTCCTTCCATGGCATGTACTTCCTCCACAACTGAGGATCAAAAGTTCACCATTTCTTTCTGCCCCAGGGTAGCGCTGTAACGACTGTCCTATGAATTATACTGCAGGTTTGAAGATGTCTGCTGCTAAGCAAAGAGTCTGGTGATCAGATGCACCAGCAAAAGATTGATCTGTTTCTTAAGAAGCATTCACTGAAAAAAAAAAAATCACATTCCTTTTCATCTCCTCTTTTCCTACTGCCTCCTGATTTTCTAGCAACAGTAGCAGTGGCCTGGTCCCCGTCCTTCATCCCTGTGGAAGCAAAATTCCATTTTGTCATTTCTATTTAAAAGCCCAAATAATGCTGATATCTATATGGCCTACAGGATTTTGAAGCAGCATTACTGATTAATGACCTTCAGCATTCAAAGGGAAGGACATGACTTTTTAAACATAGACCATTATAGAGTGAAACTGAATCTCAGTGGACAAAAACAGCAGATATTCCTAGGATGAGGACTAGGGTCATCAGAGCAACAGTTTTTTAAAGGATATGACATCTCCTCTGGCTTTCGTGGTTATTTCCCCGAGATTTCACAGGCCAGGGAAATGCATTTTCAGGTCATGAAAAGCAGGTGATTTGAAGCCAAAATCATTACTGCTCTCTGTAGAGCTACAGCATAGGAGGAGTAAGGAGTAAGTTTCCTTAGGAACCCTACCCAAGGAAAAAACTTTTTTTTTTTTTTTTTTTTTGCTATTTAACAAGATAGGGAGAGAACCAGATATTAAAGAAAACTAAAACTTTCCTGAAGAAGTGGAAGAGATTAAGGATAATGGCAAACAGTTCTACTTTCAATGAGGGAGCTTCTTTTTTTGGGCTTGGCAGTAGTACTTAACTCTGGAAGTCCAGATCATTGCTGCTGAGGCTTTCAAGGGTAGAGAGGCAGCACAGGAACCAGTACAACTTAAAAGGTTACAGAGGTTGCCTAGTGAAAGTGTTGTGACGGATTAAGTATATTTTAGGGCCTGAACTACATCTAATTTGAGAATACTGTAATGCTACTTTGAATTTCTTTTGTCACTTTAAACAGAGAAAGAAAGCTCAGTAGTGATATAGGGTTTTTTCATAGCTTAAGTTTCCCCCTACTCCAGCTGTGGTACTTTGTACCTCCTGGTTATTCACTTATATGATGCACATTGTAACTTAGAAGTTTGGGGCAAAAAAAAAACCTCTGAAGTCCAAGGCATTTTCAACTACTGCTGAGAAAATGAAAGTGTGACAGGTCATTAGATGTGGTCCCTAATAGAAAAACAGTGGAAAAACTGCAATGGGGAAGAAAAAAAACAAGTAACCTCGTGCAAGGTAAGTTGGTCACATAAGTTTGTTGGATGCATTTTTACTAAGTTATCATTCATCTAAACAGATAACTAACACAAGTGTAGAGTTTCAGAGTTGGTCTGAAAAAGGCTTCAATTGTACAGTAAATCCAATTTGTTCAAATAGTCAAATTTCTGATCAAAATGACATTAAAAACTACAATTAAAGACAAGTTAAATTTGTGCCTGGGGGCATTTTGTGAAATAAAACATACTGAAACCAACAGCTCACCTTGAACTGAAGAAGTTGCTTTCATTTCATTCTACATGCAGACATATCAATGACCATCAACACACATTCAGAATAAACCAACATAGCATGAGTAAATGATGGAATTAGAAAGCCAGGCTTCTTATATACTGCTGAAAACCCCAGTGAGCAAATACCTTTATGTCTGTGCAGCACTGTGACTAAGAAATCTGAATCCATGTCTCACTCAAGACTGAAGCACTTTGAAAATCTTACATTTCAGCACCATGTATGAAATTCAGACTTTCCCTCAAATCCTATGCTGCACGTTTCACGGAGATCCTGGTATCACTGCCTTTTATGATCACATTTAACTTGAACTGAGCTTTTTGACTTCTCCTGCAGCCTGACAGCAGAGCTCAAAGAACAGAACAAGGACAGCAAAGCTCACGTGTGAATAAATGTTTCCAGGAAAGGGCAAAAAATGCTTTACAACTGAATATTACTCTCACCTGGATCTGGGGTTTTGATTATACTGAGATGTCAAGTGATGTGAAACAATTTGTTTGTTTTTTCTCCTCAGATCTGTACTGCATGAGACACATTACAGCAAAAGGCTGTAATATATCTCTCATTTGAAGTATATCATTAGCAGCTTGCTGTCTTCTCAGTCGACTGCCTGTTCCCATCCACCTCAGTGTTTGTTAGGGACTGGATATTAGTTTCAATTTATAATATGCCTCTATGTAGTTGTCTGTAAGAAATGAATTTGCCATGCACATTAACCAGATTTTTCAGCATTAACATACATTAGTTCCAACTTCTTTCCTAAGTGATGGAGTGTGACAAACAGTCTTTTCTCCACAGTTTCAGGGCAGGGCTAGAAAATTCCTTGGTTTAACTTCATTTGAGTTCTATGATAGCTCTAATACACGAGGCAGACATTGTACTGTGTACAGCTGATGAGAGGTAAGTAGGTTTTTCTTGCAGGAGCGCTCAGCATTTTTACTATTTTTGTAACACAATGTCAAAGCCCCATAGGTAAGTTCAAACAAAAATGAGCTCACTCACTGTTCTTAAAATTAGGATCTCTCCTTCCACCACTCCCCCTCTAAAGGGAATACAGTTTTACCAGATTCAGTTTTGTTGCTGATACATAGAGCAGTACATTTGCAGCATACCGATAATAACAGAAAATTGGTACCAACTCCTTAAACAGATAGCAGTTCTTCTGCCCTGCTTATCTTCTTTTACAGAAGCCGTAAAATCTAGGATAAAAGCCGTGCACAAGGTTAGAAAGACCTTGTATGTTTGCACACAGTTCATTTCTGGGTGCCTCACTACAGTGATAACTGTAACAAAAATATCACCATAAAGCCTGCCAAAAAAAAAAAAAAAGATGCCTAGAGCATAATAGCACCCAGATCAAGGCAATGTACTTTTCAGAGCTGGAAAAAGATCACGAACAGGGAAGCTTCCAATCCTGAATATACAGCTGCTTTGAAATCACACAGCCATTGAAGCTTGTAAAACTGAGACTGCTATCCAGATCATATTTGCAGAGTTTACTACCAGCATACCTTAGTAGCAGTAAATGGCAAGCAGGATGGTGACCAGGGTTTGCTAAGTTTTCCAATTCTGCTGTCAATCTCATCCCAACAGAAAATATATTAGTACAATGTGCAACACTTTCTTTGCTGCTGGAGAAAGCCAGACTTGCATATAGACAATTTTAGGGCTGTTTGTATACTTGCAAAGTACCTAAAGGTCTAACTTCATTGCTATGTACTACGAACTTAGTTGCATGCTTTCTTAACCAGCCTTTATCAATACAGAGGTACACAGCCTTAGAAAAAACATGTTTTTTTTTGTGGTTGCTTTTTTTTTTGCAAGTGGATCACAAACAATTCATAAACAGCAAAGTCATTTAAGGAAGAATAAATGTGATGATAATATCATAATGTCATTCATCTGCTATTGTCTGTAAAAATGCATATAAACCCCAAAACTACACAAAATTGAATGATTGTTTATACTGCTATTTAAGCATATTTTTCTTCTATTATAAAGTGGGGAAAAGAACGGGGTACTGTAAAGGAGGAAAAAAAATACAAGTTTTCTGGAAATATTTATGAAAACGTTTAGTACCTCAATATCTACTCTGTGAAGTGAAAAGATGAACAAAGGACACGTCACGTATTTCCTTAATGACTGCAAAGAGATGCTTAGCTTTAAATCAGTCTCTCCAAAAACAAACAGATTTCAGTTTATCCAATTGTAACAGTTTTGGCTTTCAGAAACAGGCTATTAACTGGAATTACTGTTGTGTTGCACTGAACAAAGGGATACCAAATAAATGTGCCACACAGTACAAAGAAAAGGAAACAACGCTTTAGTGGCTGCAGTTTAAGAGGCTTGGCTTTGTCACAGGGCTTCCAAAGAAGGAAGTCAGTCATGCTGGTGCAGAATTGCACAGAGGCACAGATACACTGTGCATGAGTCTGGTACCAGGAGGCACAATTCTTCTGGGACAAGAGGGCACTCAGGATCAACTCCATCCTACAAAAATATTTCTGCTATCAGTAGGTGCTATAGAGAGCAATTAAATATCTGTTCTCTAGCACAGATAGAAGATGAAGCTTTTCCAGTTACCCTAGCTTTTTGAACTGAAGGGCCAACTCTGATTTTTTTTTTTTTTTGGACAAATAGAGCAAAACACACCGAGCATTCAATACAACTCCTCAAACAAACTCTGAATCATTTCCCATTGCTTCAATTTAGTGTCATCTAAGACTAGCAAAGCCCTACATGTACCACAATTCCATCTCCCATGGGCTTAAAGTGAACATACTGAAAAATGAAAACTAGTGGGTTTATATGCACCAACTGAAGTGAAATTAGGAATTTGATTTCCTCTACAAAGCTGTTGGGAAGTACACCAAGAAAAAAACCATAACTCTTCTTGACTTGTTCCCCTAAATACAGTTTGAGTCAGTTTAATAGAAAAATTGTTAGTATTGACTGTTGGGCTGGTTATGTTGTTATTACCAATAGATAATTTATCTCAAAACACTCATTTGTTTCCTGTCATTTATGCAGATAGCTCTTCCTGTGGTAAAACTGAGTGAGGAAAAACATTGGCTCTCACCTTCAATAGAAAACCAAACCAAGACAAGATCAACCCACAGCTTCAGTTTGCCTTTGGACAAATAAATTTATCTTACAGTACTGGTGATTAAATGGTCAAAGACAATGTACAAGAGAAGGGTGACTGCTGAAAATAACTCTGACACACTGCACAGGAAAACCACTGTTGTCTTCACTGTGCTGACAAAGTGAAACTGGGGTGAAACTTAAAATCAAGCTTTAATCTGGTTACAGTTGCCTATAGCTGCTTTTGGCTGTGCTGCAAACACTTCTGTTCACTGATGTTGTTAAGAATGTTCTCATACTTGTCACATTCAGCTGAAGGAGGCCAATGAACACCCCAACGTCCTCATGATTTGGATTGCTACAGCAACTTTCCCATAGAGTGTCCACTTGGAATGAATGCTGGTAGGACAACTCAGGAAATTCTAAGTGATCTTCTGACAGGTGGCATAAAGTAAACAAACAGCAAGTTAAACAGAAAACTGTACATGTGTATACACACATCTATATTCCTTTATGCTACATTTTGGCGTATTCATGGCATGCCCATTTAAAAGCAACTTACACATTGTAATATTTCCCTATGATAGGGCTAATTTGTCATATATGTAAGCAACAGTCAGCAAAAAACAAGTCACCATAGGGATTCACAGTCCTAGTTCTAGTCCAAGCAAGCTCCCAGATAGCTTCCAATTAGGAAAAGTATTGTTAGTGTAGGAACACAGGATCTAAAATACCCAAGCGAGAAGAACTGCCTCTCCTGTTAATTGATAAACGATTGTTTTCCAACTGAGAGAAATCTGACCCTGTACATACTGAGCCATCCAGGCCAAAAACTTAAACCATAAAAGCAACTTTGTAGATGTCCGCATTAAAATGTTATAATTCCTTCCTGCTTTTCCTACTTTTTAAAATATTGAAAGCAAGGGAGTATATTTCCATTTATTTTTCACTAAAAACAAAAAAATTGAAAACAAGTTTATGACAAATTTAAGTGGCATGTTGTTTAAGATAAACATCAGAGAACAGGTTATTTTACCTGTTAGCCAGAAGACTGAAGGAAATTAAATTCTTATACAGTATCCTTGTTATATATGCTGTAGCTGTATTTTATTGAAGTAGGAAGAATGATGAAGAATTGAACATGCCACAAAAAAAATTATCTTCACTAAGAAGGGAGGAAAATATGTATACAGTCTTCTATTGTGTAAAGATGAATAGGATAGCATAAATGAGAAAGTGTTTCTGGAAAAAAAAAGCAATTTGTTCATCAGCTTGATCTTTTTGTCCGGGGGTTTCTTAGAAACAAGAGGTTCTCCCACTCTTACTAAGGTGAGAACCAGAACTAAACTATGGTGACCTGTGAAAATTCGGTCATAAGACAATATGAAGACCATTGCTGGAAATCAATGATACACAGTGCACTTCATTGAATCACGTTGACTACAGTTAGTAACAGCTACAACATCAATGCCTCTTAAATAGAGATTTTCAGAAGCTTGTCAGATCCTCTTGGGCTTTGCCACAGAGCAGCTCTGTGATGGTCTTCCAGCACCACAAAGAATTGCTGTTTAGTGGGGAGTCCAAAATGATCAAAGCACAAACCCAAAGTGCTACAACTTAGAGCAAAAAAATTTTTTCCATAACCATTTTCCAGGTAAAGGAAGTCTGAGAGAAAAGGAATGTTCTGTACAGCCCAATTACACTGCTGTGGAGTGAATGGTATGGGACTGTTTGCATTGGCCAGGCTAAATTTCACCAAGCCCTGTCTCGTAGGCCACATCAGTTGACCAGACTGTACTGACACACAATGCCAACAACTCCCTGAAGCAATTGGCCCTGCTACCAGTGCAGCTATGTTATAAGTTCTAGGGTAAGCGATCCACTAATGGAGGCAAACATGACACTAATATGCCAGGCAACTTCAAGAGGTAACTGAAGGGAGAAGAGCAAAGATGCTCTTTTAATTACTAATTTAAATGACATCTGGCAAAAAAGTACCAGGCAAACAAGCGTATATTTCCCTTAACTTTAGCATGGAATTGTGCACATTAGATGCTAAATCCACAAGGCTGGCTTCCTTTTGTTTCATTAGCGCAAGAAAGAGCCTAAAAAACACATTTCCCTACCCCCTCATTATTTTTGGATTTAATGTGTGCTAGAGAGAAAACCTAATATGCTCCCAGGTGCTGATGTGTAAGTTGCCTTGTGAGTGGGCATTCTGGGAACTTAGTTGCTGTAAGCTGTCCATGCTCAGGCCAGCTAAATCCTCTTCACATTTTTCCAAGTAGGATCTACTGAATTTAAAAGGAATTAACTCATGAAGAGGAGTTAAATAAGCCAGATTTTGCTCATGTCAAATATATCAAGCTGTGAATGGAAAATTAAAGGTCTATGATACAAACTTTATGCTGTCTTCTCAACTGTCTTGCACTTATGACACCAATTATTTAGTTAAAATTGAAATTTTGAAATATAATTTAGAATTTTATTGTCAGTTGATCAAGTCTGCTCCCTTTTCAGGTCTGACTCATTCTTCCCACTTAGTAATAATCTTGCAAGAGTGACTTGAGTCACAACTGTAATACAATTTAATTTACATGTAAATTAAATTAAGTATAATTATGTTACATAATTACCTCTTGCAAGTGAAAATGCCTCTTTCAGAAACTCAATAGAAATAATTTCTCAGCAATTTCATTGTAATTAAGAGAGACTGTTAAAAAAATCTTACTAACTTGACTTGCCTTGCAGACAGTACTTGTGCATGAGATGATATCATCTGCTGCACAGTAATTTCACTTGCACCATTGTACACTTGCCTTTCTGTTTTTGAGGTTTCTCTGCAGTTAATTAGCCTCATTACTGAGACAGCTCTATACAGGAGGAGACTACAGACACTGTCCCCTTTGGGTTTTAGTGGTTTTTTTATGTATTTATTTTTAACTTTTAAAGAGTGTAATTAGACATGCCAGCCCCTACCCAGCAGAACTACTTGCAAACAGTTGTTTCTTACACAGTTGGGAATACTGAAATAGAAAGAAAAAATGCACTCTTTTAAAATGATTTCTCACCTCTGTCAAAACTTTGAAATGCAAAGAGCAATAATCTTCAGAATCAAAAAGTTCTATGGAGTCCATTTGATTTCCAATGTTGGAGAAAGGAAAGTTCTTTAACATTTCATGTGTGTGCAGGTTTTCCTAATGTATTAGTGCCGTGTCAAGGAGGAAGCAGTAATCATATTGGATTCTGTAATCCCTACTGAGAAGAGGCTGAAAAGGTTCCCACCTTTATGAGAAACCAAGTACTAACGATAAAATGCTACACATTCTGCCTACTCTCTTTCCAATTGCCAAGTATATTTGCAGCACTTTAACTTTGAAGACACTCAAAGAGATGATTTCACCACTAAATATCTCGAGAACTAGAGAGTAAGAGATTAGTAAAAGTGAAATTGTAGAAGCAACAGATCAGAATCTAACACTGTAGTGTCATACAAGGCCAAGATATATTTCTATATGGAAAGCTTACACAACAGAAGCAATCAGTGGAAATATGACTCCATAAGGTGCACTTTTTTTCCCCTCTAGAACATCTGAGACAGTAATAAAGTATTTGTCCTCTTTTTCTCAAGAAGCAGACTCTAACCACATGCGTAATCCACCAGTTCACACTGACAGATCCTTTCAGTTTGAACAAAGTTTGGGATCTTCCCAAATCCCATGATTTCCATTCAACATCACAGCCTCTGAATACTTGCTGTCTTTTTGCTTTGTAAAGAAGAGATGTTTTAGCTATCAGTCCTTGTAGATAAATGCTAAAACTTTAATACTCTCAGAAAGTCTATTCATTTGAACAGCAGAACCTCATTCTAGAAGCAGTTCAGCACTTTATGAAGAGAAAAATGGCTGAGACATGATGCATTTAAAGTAGCCAGATGTATTGACATGGTTGGGCATTCTATACTTGGCAAATAATTACTTGCATATTGATAAGGCTGACAGAACAAGATGCAAGAAGCCCTTAGTGGATTATGTGTTGAGAGCAATGGGTAACATTGATTTTACACAGATCAAAACTAAAAAGGCAGCATAGCATTAAAATAGGCTGAAGTAAACAACATGATTCAGCTGGCAAACAAGAAGAGGTCTCTTCTACTTGCACAGGCTAATCCTACTGAAGTACTACAAAGATCACAGTCCTTCAGCTATGGCCCTGGTTTTATACAACCAACTGAAAGCCATTTGCAGATGGACAAAAGAAAAACCACCAAAAAAAAGAAAAAGCTCTGTCCTGCAGAGAAGGTTAGTCTGTCACATCCAAGTGGAGACATTCTCAGAACATGGGAGGAATCACATACTGGAAATACTTTCCCCTGTGCATCAACAACAGATGTCCAAACCAACATGCTTAGTTGAGTTTGAGATAAAGCTTAGTCAAAAGAGTTTCTCAAATTTAGTGCATCCAAAACTGAGCAGACAAGCTTATCTTCACTAGAAGTTATACTTAAGTGGCATAGTTTCACATCAGTTTTTCAACAGTTGCAAGCGATTATGCCACAGCGTGAAATTAACCTTGCTGAAAAAAATGAACTACTCCTTGCACCAACATTTATGGAGATATTCGAATTATAGCACAAGATAAATTGTAAGTATTGACTCAACCACCACTGAAAGAGTTCAGAAAGTCCTCATAAATGGACATTTAATCAGGGAAAAGTAAATGAAGTTCTCTATGAATGCCTACATGCTGTATTATATAATATAGCATACGTACATGAAAGCGTTGGTCACACTATGTCAAGACTTACAAGGAACAGTCATATTCCCTCTTCTAAGATGACAGCAGTAGATGGAGGGGCTCAGGATGCTTGGGTTTAGCACTGCCCTCAGAGGGGTGCCTGCAGTGGGTGTCCTTTGTGTGACACCCAGCCTACTCTCCTAGCACAGTAGAGCACAGCACTAAAAACCAGTTCAAACATTCAGTAACAGAAATTCTACTTTAACGTAAGAAGAGAGCTTGCTGGAATGAACTAATGAACTAAGATTCTTCAACTTCATCACATGTAAGTTGTGTTTTGACCTTCCTGAGATTGCTTTAATGGAATCAGAAGAAAAAGTTAGTTTTGGTGAATGAACTTTTCAGACTTCTATTTCAATACCAAAATTTGCATTCGGACTACTCAGTGCACAGACAGAGCATAATGTTTGCCAATAATGGGCCAGTAGGATCAGAGTTACAAGTACAGATAATTACAAGTAAAGCATGGCTGGGAATACAACAGCACCTCTTTATCTCAATTCTAGACATTTTTGATGTCTTCCTCAGGAAAGATTTAAGGACATGTACATGAATCTGCTGAACTCCTAGCATTAAGTGTATATATATAGTGATGTGTTTGTTGGTTTATAATTACTTTTCAAACTCAGGTGCAACTCTTCTGGTGTTTTAATCACAAATATATGAAGGCACAGAACAATTTTGGTCCAAACAGACGAGAGTATTTCAGGAGGCCTGCACTCAGAATTGCTGCTAGCTGATAATAGTGCTTCTGTTTCTTAGTAACTGATAATAGTTGATCTATAAGCAGGAAGTCTCATTGAGTAGCCTTAGATTTATGTTAAGATATGTTATGTTAAAGATATGCTCTGAGACAAACAGAGGAAGCAAAGTTCAGATTATACCACCACTCACTCCAGTTGTCTGTTGCAGAGTAATAAAAAAGAATTTCAAAGCAAGTGATGCAGTTAGGGATTAAAATAATTTCTCATGTATTTTTAAATTCTCACACTTTTCCTCATTGAATGCCTGCTTGGTACTTAGCAACTATGAGCTGTCTGAACTGCTCACTGCAGTTATTATCATCCAATGAGAACTAACAAAACAAATGATAGGGTTATAGAGCAAGTTTATCAGCACCTCTCTTGTTATATGAGGTAATAAAAATGACCAAAAATTAAACAGCTAATCCCACATACTGACATGCAATTCAGGAAACAACATTAATATATACAGGTTCTGCTTTGAAAGTAATGCCTTCTATTTTATTATGTTGGCCCACAATATCAGAGGCAGATGCTGGTGGTAGTAGAAGTTGAACCTTCCTGCCAAATATCCTGTTATACGTTGTTGCTGTGTGACAAATAGCAGTTTGACAAAATGGCCTCTGACATGGAAGTGCACATGAAACAAAGGTGTGGAATTGAATTCTTCCATGTGGGAAAAAATGGCACCCACTGACATTTATCAACACTTGCTGAACCTTGATGGAGACCAAACAGTGGACATGAGCACACTGAGGCAGCGGGTGGGTGGTGTGCTTCAGCAGTAGCAACAGCAACATTGAAGGATGCTCTAGGTGACCATGCAGATTTTGACAAGCATGACATGCAGGCTCTTGTTCATCACTGCACTGATAAAAATGCATAGCTAATGGTGGTGACTATGCTGAAAAAAACAAAATACTATCAACAGTACTGTGTTCTTTGTAATAGTTGTAGTTTCCACAGAAATAAATAGGGGGGCATTACTTACAGCGCAACCTACATTTGTGTGCATATATGCACATGTATAAACACATACATACACATCTATTCATATACACACTTCATTATTCAGGACATTTTTCAGGAGGATTACATAAAGGACCTGAGTATGTAATTATTGCTTACATCCAGAACAAGTTGGAAAGTAGAACGTCAACAAACCCTCATTCAGTTACTTAGAACTGAAAAATTATTTCTCACAGCAATTAACTGCAAGATAATGAACTTATTTTACAGAGAGTATTAAAGAAGATGAGCTAAGAGAATTACAACCACACATATCAGAGATATGTGAAGCCTCTGTACTGAAGTCACAGGGTCAATATATACCATCTCCTGAGAAAATCTTAAAGAGCAAAAGCAGTTCAGTATCGCTACAAAGCAAGCTAACAAAGGCAACCCTCAAATCTGGAGCTGAGACCAATGAGGTGAGTAAAAAGAATCATGAACTCCTGCAGATCAAGGTCTAAATACAGAGTGAAGATGATGAAAATTTTTGAGTCACAATTGTTAGAACGTAACAGTAATAAATTTACTTGGAAGTACACCAGGAGCAGAAAGCCTCTTCAAGATTACAAATAGTCAGTTGAAATACAAATATATATACCTGAAATTGAAGTGAGTGTAGAATAGGTTATGGAACAAGCTGGGGAAAACAAAAAATACCAACTTAATGAAATCGCCAAGACCAGATGGTGTTCACCCAGGAGCTCAAAGGAACTCAAGGATGAAATGACTGAATTATCAAGGACAGTACACAGCCTCTCACTGCATTTGTACCTAAGAAATATGACAAATGTGACATCAATTTTTAAATAACAGTTTCAATGGAGCTGCAGGCCTCTTGGTTTGTAATAGGCAAGTTGGTAGTATTTTTAATTAAAAAACACAATGAGTTAATAATCATCTGAATGATCAATTTGGAGTTAATATGGTTTTAAGACAAACCAGGCCCTTGCAAACTTGCATTTCAAGAAAGTGATTGCTATAAGAGTGATACTTGATTTTGCCAATGGCATTCTTATTAAAGGGTTTGAAGAGAAAGCAATTATAACAAAAGATGGCGTGAGCAATTATAATTTATCAGATGAATGAATCAAAAATAGAAGCTCAAAGTCAGTGGTCATTTCTTGCAGGCCACTGTTCAGACCCAGGCCCACACTAGTTCTCACTGTCATGAATGGGGCTTAATAGTGCAGGGAGGAAGTTTTGCAAAGGGTCAACATAAAATACAGCAGAATACAGTTGAGTGTCTGGATTATAAAGGAGCATGGGAAATTCACTGTAGGTGATTAAAGATAAACAAAAGAAAAAACACCATCCCAGCTTCACATATAAGTGATAGCCCTTACCACTGAGCAGACCATTACCACTCAGAAGTGGTATCTTGGGACTCTAACAGAAGTAGAAACATCAGATAGAACTATATAAATGAAATAAAAAAGCTCCATGAAAACAAAAGCACAATAATTTGCAATGCTTAAAAACTTTAAGTTTAAACACTGTTGAGTGACAGAAAAAAATATGAGACCATCATTATACCACAGTTCATTTGTATCATTGATGTTATGTGTAGTGAATTCCTCCAGCATTCTTGGGAGAGTCTGGAATAGATTCAGAAGTGAGAAGCAAAGAGCAAATATGTAGGTGAGACTTTTCTCACTCAGAAAAAGAGATGACCAAAATGCAATATAGTAGAGGTCTACAGAATCCAGGGACTCATGAACAAGTTGAGAAAGGATGCTTGTTTGACCTCTTTGCCAGTAAAAAGAAAAAGTAAATCAGAGAAGCATTAAAGCCTTTCGAAACCAGGTCCAGAGAAAACAAGAGGTTTATTATATAACATTCCCTAATTCAGTAATAGCAGTAAACAGAAAATTCATGTGCTGTATTCACGTTTCCATGTGTATCTACTTGTAGTCACCGCAGAAGTTAAGACAGTAAACCAGATGTCTCTTTATCCTGACCCTGCCTGCAGTCTATCTTCTACTCTTATACTATGCTGAAGAGTTATGGCACCCCACTTCCAGACAGATATTTACAAAATATAGCTCTAGAACAGTTTAGCTGTATTTCAGAATAAATATGGACTCTTTTACCACAACTGACAGACTTTCAGGAAGTACATACCATGAATCTGAATACTGACTCTACAAAAGCATGCATATAACAGATGAAGAGACTTGAAGAGAAGGATCTTGTGAAATCAAAGATAATTGTTCCAGTGTGCTTTCCTCTTGGCAGTAAGCTATCAGATTTCAGTAGCTAAATATCAGCATAGCTTCTGTCATATCACTGCAGCTCTCCAGGAACACCCAGCAAAGTTTCTCAGAAAGGAAATGCTGGTGCTGTCTGTCTCATTAATTAATGCTTAGAATTTTCTGGTGGACGGAAATGATAGCATTTATGTTTGTTAGCATGGTCTAACCAAATTGCAATATACCAAGAACTCATAGACATGCTTCTGAATCAAAGATGTTCCAGTGACCATTGGCAGGCCAATTTGCATGTAGACATCCTGTTATGAAGTCAAGGGAAAATATAGGACTTTCCTGCATAAGAAAAGGCAGGAGAGATGCAAAAGCAGAAAATAAAGAACTTCTCTTTAAATATTGTGAATAATCTGAGAAAAACAGAACACTCACACTGCACTGTTTCAGGCTCTGAAATCGCCCTCTTATCCCCATTACTACACCATCTGCAGTCATTATAATGAAAAAAGAGCTATGTGTATATGAGACAAGACAAGACCAATTTTACCCCCTTGGTATTACCCACAAAAGGCCAGAAAAGTGGAAATATTCCAGTATTTGCAGACATAAGGTGTTATGAAGGCATATTTCTAGAATCAACATCCATATGAACGTTTTCCATCTCCTGTTGTCCCCTGCATTTGAGAATGTGTGCACAGCAGAACTCTTAAAGTTACTTATTAACAGTATGCAGCATACTTCATCCTTTATACTGAAGGAATTTCTGGTTCCCCTTTTTCAGTTAGCTTCCCAAATGGCAACAGACTTTCCTGAGACTATGTGCTGAGTAATACATATGCTGTGTACCCAAAGCTTGCAAGGCCTGACAAATGCTAGAAGCTGCCACCTACCCAGAGGATAGCTCGATAGCTGTGAACAGTTTAGCAGTGGTATGCAGTACAGAGACAAGAGACGAACAACAATCTGAAGTACATTCCCTTTTGCTGTAAATAGGCATCATGTGATCTATGATATAAAACATCTGTCTAGTATCCCTGTCTGCTCTCCTACAAACCCTCTAAAAGACCCATGCATGAAATGAAGGATTCGTCTGAAGTCAGAGAAAAGCAGTGGATGAGGGAAGGCATTCTTATTAAAACAAACATATATTTGGAACAAACTGAAGTCAGTAGACAGCATTTTCTTCCTAGCAAAATGACCCTAGATAACAACAAACAAAGTATTAAATACGAATAAAGTAGAGATCTATACAAAAAACATACCATTTCCATTCAGAGTTTAAGGGTGCCCAAACAAGAATTAGCCTGCATATAAACAGATTGAGCTAGAAGAAAGTTCAGTCTGGGCACTAAGAAAAAAATTATTTACATGAGGTTAGTCATACACTGGAACAGGCTTCTTAGCTAGGTGGCAGATGTTCAGATGCCTCTTGAACATTGATGGGCATGGAACAATGCCTTCATTAGTGTTTAGCTTTTGGTTAGCCCTGAAGAGCTCAGGTAGTTGGAGTAGGTGATTTCTGAACATCCCTTTCAAATGAACTATTCTATCCTGTCCTACCCAGTCTGCTCTGGGAAAGGATTGTACTTCTCCCTCCAAACCTGAGTCTTGATGCAAAGAAACCGCCAAAGTGGAAGTGAAGATTAAGAAAGCATAGAAAAACAAAATTAGTTTTGAGTACACATGAAGACTAGGTCTCTTCTATAAATACCCCCTAAAGAAAAAAATACTCACCTCCACATCAGCTGGATCGGTTTTGAAATGATTGAACATTCATTTTCTTTTCTTTTGAGAGTGAAATATTTCTTTTTTTTTTAATAAAATATGTTGAGAGATTCTGGCATGCAAGTCATTCTACCATATTAACTTTACTGTAAAGTTAATGTGAAAAGACTGAAAAAACAACTATGCTGAACGTTAAAATAAGAAAACTATAGTTTTGGAAAAAGCAGCTCCTTCAGTAAATAGAATTTAAAAATAAGGATGGAGAAGAAGCCATTGGGTTTTCACTCTCCACAGTAAGGGGTTCAGCTAGATCCAAACTCTTTTCTTCCACCTGTGGAGAGGGTGCTTTGGTATAGCATGACTCAAACCCTCTGAATACTATTGTAAACACACATTCTCATTACTGTATAACTTCTGCAACAGTACATCACTTTGCTTCTTGTATATCTCAAAACTTCTACTCTTGTTACCTCTTCCAAGCACTTGCCAAGTGTTTAAAAACCAGAATGCTATTCCTTGCCTGAGCTGTAGCTCACAGCTATGGAACACTCATAGGGTAATGGCTCCATCACCCAGCTGAGTAACAAGTATTGTTAGGAAGAGGAACCTGAGGACTTCTAGTTCATATTCATGGGGCACAGGAAATAATTTGTGAAACATCTGGAGGAAGTCTAAGAATTGACACCTTCTTAGAAGGGTGATTGTAATGCAACAGAAAGCATAGCAATGACAGCATAGTAGCTGAAGTCCTAGGCTGCAGCAGGTGAGGATACACTCAAACGTGGCAGCCATGGACACAGAAACAAAGGAAAGAATCTGCTCACCTTTGGAAGGCCTCAAGTATGCAGGGATCTCCAGAGAGAAACCCTTGCCTCCACTGCCAGCCCTTAAATGAGGTCTGGGAAGGGGTGGATCCTGGCTGCACCCGTTCCAGTCACTCAGGGTCATTGCATGCACCTGAGCTCCCCTAGGCTGGCCTTTCCTTCCCACCTGGTGCTCAATCACTGCTTCAGGCTTTGACTTGGCATTTCTGCTACAGGTGATAAAGTGACACATGATAATTATTTGCTATTTCAGACACAACAGCCCCCATCCACATACCAAAACCACACTCATATCCAGATTGTTTAGCTGTATTAGATAGCTTTGGCTTTGTCTTCTGAAAGCTTTTTTGACACAGCAGCATACATCTAGGTGCCTTTTCATTAAAGCAGCAAGGGTCTATTACCATACCTGTGTCACTGAGATTTTCTTTCTGAAAAGGAACAATCACCTCACATATCTCTGAACCATCATCCAGCCTTACAAAAAACAGCTTCCTGCATGTGTCCCACAGTTTTCTAAGGGAATAATTCAGCATAGGAAGGTCAAGCCATCACTTCACTACAGGATCATTCACTAGAATAATTATTTTCAGACAAAACACAGTTCATATTCATGTCAGCTGAGATAATTGTCAGTATTGCAGCAGCTTCTCCTCAGATCTGCAGCCCCACTGTGTGGGACGTGGTACAGAACAAATAAGACAGGGGGAACATAGCATAAACATGGTCTCAGTAAGGTGCCAGAGGCAGGAGACTGAAAATAAACAGTGCATTTTTATTTCTGCCACCCAGGAACTCTCAAAGTACACGATTTTGAAATGTCATACTATCAGGTTTAAACTCACTAAAACAGAAAGCAAGATATTAATGAGACAGGTCACCTGCCTACAAAACAGGAATTCTGCCCAGTCTGGCCCAGTGCTATTAATGAAATCAGGACAGGAAAGACTGGAATGGCATATGGCTGACAGATGCAGTCATGTTAATTTGATGGTGCAGTAGAAAAGAATTACTCAGTACCTCATTATTAATTCAGTATTCTCCAATTTCTTTAGAGAAGTCTTCACTTCAGGTTCAGCTAACTAGAACTTTCCATAAATGTACTACTTGTACGTGGCTTTTCAAATGTATTCTTCATGTGTAATTCACTGCAGTATACAACAAGAAATTTGAAGAGGACTTCAGGAAGTTACATAGCATGTGCTCAGTTCTTGTCATTCCTGATGGATGTTTTTCCTATTCTTGTAGATCTCCACAGCTAAGACAGTATTTCATCACCTTTTCTGTTAGATTTTCGTCCTAGTACTCAATCTCTAGCTCTGTAGTTCCAGTTTAAGCTTACTGACCAAAAACACCCAGTGAACTCAGATTTTTACTGTATATCTGAAGGCCAGAGATCAGATTCCTTCATTCTTTGTTAAAAGAAACAATAAAAACAAAAAGCCCAAAAAACCAACCTATCTATGAAGAATCCAACTTGCTCTCATTTTCAAGCTGAAACACTGACAACAACATCCAGATAGCAGCTTTTCTCGAGATAAACTATTTTTCTCTCAACCCCATTTCCTAAGGACCACGTTTCCCCAGTTAATTCACGAGGTTTTCACGTGAAATAATGCCACAAACTCTCTTTTCTCTCAGGGCATAATCATACTGTCCAGTCAGAACTCTAACTTCACAGACAACTTAGCTAGAGCATTAAGTATTTAACTGCAGGCTATGGAAGACAGCCAATAGACCAACCATTCAAACTTTTTCCCCCTCCCTCCTCTCATTATTAAAATTTTTAGACATGCTTTTCCTTTCTTGCTCCATATCTGTGCTACAGGATGCATCTCCTGGAGGAATGCCCAGAAAGAACATGTAATAGTGGTGGTGTTGGTTGTCAGGGTACAAGTAAACAGGTCCACCTCACTTTTCAGGCAATGCATTTTAATTCAGTCTTGTCTCCTCTTTCACATTATTGAAGTTAGTACTTGACTTTCAGTTTGCAATGCCAAGTGAGCAGCACCTTGAATTCTGAGTCATCTGGCAAGGATACTGTCTCCAAAACAGTAAGCTCAAAGTTTTATTCTATCCACTTTCCTTATTTTTCCATCCTTATAGACGTGGGTGGTTATGTAAGAGAAAAAATAAGGAACTCTTCAGTTCAAAAATGAATATATTGCATTAATTTTTTTAATTTTTTTTTTTTTAGAAGAGCATAACCTGTATCCTTCAGTGGCATCTTAAATAGCAGTCTCACTAACACATAGGTTTCCTTGCTTGGTAAATCATATGCATCCTGGAATATTAAATTACAGTGATCTGAAAACACAGGAAAGGGCAGTTCAATACCTGGACATGAGTCCAATCTTAGTTCAGATAAGCATAAATGACCTGAATTATTTACCAAAGACAGATTTGTCACATCCAGTTGGTTTAGCTTCAAGTACTTGCTTCAGTGGCAGCTAATATGTACACATTTAACAATGTGTATATATAAAGGACACAATATAGGTTAATTTTTACCTCTGCTTCAAAACACAGATGTTAATCAGACATTTAGCTGTGTTTAGAACAAGTGACAGGTGTATCCATCCAGAATCTCACCTGTAAATAGCTAAGATGGGATTTGGCAAGATTTTTACTTTCTGTAACTAGAAACACATAAAGGCAGAGTTACAGTTTGCATGTCCTCAGCAACCTGGGGGAAAACAGATGAGCCCCTACACATTATCTAGAGCACAGTGAAATTCAAACCAAAATCAAAGGGACTTGTCTCTTGAGGATTCTCTCATTCTGATTTGAGCCTTCTCTCACATAACAAACCCCATACAAGTGGGCCTGCAGTAGTTCAGAAGCCCATACCTCTGAGGTAAACTTTCCACACCATGCTTTTACTAAATATCATGTCACTTTTTTTTTTTTTTTAAGTTGACCACAGAAACAAGGCCTTTGCACTACAATTTCTTGCATGGCTGCACAATGCCATGCTACCCTATGCAAATCCCAGTGATGAGAGGCTTTTTTCACTAGTGATACATCTAGCCTTTCTCAATTAGGGTATCCAACTGTGTGACCTATAGCAAACATGAGGAGGCTTGCAGAGTGCTTTCAGAGCCATCTTCATGCACTAGTTTACATTGCAGAGGGATCGGTCAGGTTTTGCTCATTAGCTGTTAGACTCCCCATGCTGAAGAACAATTTTTTCTGACCACTGCTCACATTTTGGCAGCAGAGAGAATGCAACTGGAGCTAATGTCTAAATCTGAGGAACAGCCTTGAAGGAATTTTCTTGTTTTGCCTTCCACACAGCAAAACAGATTAACTCTAGTCTGAGCCTGACAATTTACATTAACATGTCATTTAACTACATACCATGAAAAAATGTTCCCAAAGTTAGAAAAGGGCCATGTTTGGAGTCACTAGTTTCAAAGCCTGGAGATGAATCAGCAATTTTGAAATTATACAGACAGACAGACCAACCAAGCACTGCAGCAAAACATAGCTCATGACAGTTCCCCTCTGCTTGCTTTTCTAAGAAAAGCCACCATGAGCCAAGCTTTTGTCTCAAAACAATCCTAGGGCATCTCAGTGGAAGTGATTCAGGATCACATGTCCTCAGGCTCAGGTTTGCAAAAAATCTGATAATACAAGGCTGGCTGAAAGGGAACATCTGTGAACAAGCGTCCCAGGGAAAGACTGAAAAATCACAAAACAACAGGAATGCTTCTGTGAGAGATCTTGGAAAGGCTCTCCCTGAACAATCCTTCAGAGGACATAGACCTCTCCACCTGGTTCCAAATAATATATTTCTTTTAAGTTCCTACCAGAGATGTTGACAGAATGAGATAAATTCCACATTACACCTATAAACAGACTACCAGTGTTCAAGCAGAGGCTTAATGAAAATTATCTCTGGAGACCTCTGAACTTGTTATGCTTCTTTTACATATCTTAGGCCTGGACCTTCACATCCCACACAAGCAGAAATGTCCTACAGCTTTGCTGTGTTCCAGGACCCTACCAGAAAGGCCTGCTCCACCTTAGAGACAATATTCTTGGCTGTAGGCAACACTGCCTACTAGAGATATATGAAGAGAACAGCAAAATCTAATTCAAAAGCATGGGCCCTGTTCAAGACCTTCCTTGAGAACACTCAGGCAGGCACCGCTCAGTGCAGAGATAGCTTCTGCAGCTGAGGAACTAAATTCTCATTTGTTACCTCCTACATTAAGAAGCTTTCTCTTGAGTTCTTGTATAATCATTCTTCATCAATCTGTCTTCTAACCTCTTTAAATATGACAAAGGAAGAGAAGGCAAGATGACTTCAACATTCACTTTTAAACTGGAAGCTAGCTTTGACCATGAACCATTCACACTATCCCAGAGATACCTGAAGCAGTCAAACTGTACCAAATAACTTGTCCAAACTCTTAATGCCCACTAAGTAATGGTCCAGAAATTGGTTGAGGGAAAATTATACATATTTTTAACTGAAGTAATGCAACCATTCACTTGGTTTTGCATTCAGATATTCACTCTCCACTCCATAAACTGGCAGCTTTGATTAAAGGCTAAGTAACTGGTTGAATTGGATGCTACCAACAAAACCTCCACAACAGGCAATAAAAGAAACAAGTCTGAAAACCAAGTGTAGCAAGAAGAGTGGTACAAATTGAGATGTTTCCAAATTCACAGTATTCCAGGCAGCAGCAAATAGCTAGCACACATTAAGGTCACACTTCCCCTCAATGCCTCCCTTAAATGTTTTCCAAAAGACACTGAAAGATTTAAGCATTATTACCTTCCAATCCTCATTCAAATTAATCCAGAAATATCATGATCTAAAATAAAACTTTGCTGCATGTAAGTTTTTGGTTGCTTTTTCTATTTTGTTTTTGCTGTGTTTTTTTCCCCATCCTCCTTCCTTCCCATGCTGGATTGTGGTGTCCTCTTTCATGCACAAGACAGATTGCATTTATTTCAACAAGAATACTGTACTTCTAAAATTAGGTAGGAATACAAACCCCCAAACAGACTTTGACTGAATAAGGTACTTAAAAGGAATTTTGTATCTCTTTGTTCATTGAAAGAGAAGATAGAGATGTTGAGTATTTAAATATGTAGTTGCCTAAAGGCACATGAAGGAAGCCATGCAAGTGACTTGCTTCCAAATGATTTTTGCAGGTCTTCAACCTTGCAGCTCTTATTGAACTTATGTTCAGCATGTTACACAGCAATGCTCCTCATGTAATTTAGTAATCTTCAGAGATCTCTCTCACAACCAGTTCCCACTCTTTAATACTGAAGACATAGTCTTCCATCATTAACTCAGCTAGACATTAAACAAAACAAGGAAGTGAATGTAAAATATATATATTAGTTTGGGGGTACTAAACCCATAAATATTAATAGAAGTTTGCTATGTAATTGGATTTCTGTTTTTGTGTATTTCAGTCTAGTCTGAGTTACCAGTTTCCATCATCATCCATCTCTGGCTTAATCAATGACAGAGCAAATATTGATGATCACAGTTAGGACAGATAACAAGAAAACAACTGATTATTTTTGCAGGCAGATTGAGATTATAGCTTATGCTCCTTCTGCATTTTCAAAGGCCTTTTTTTAGTCCTTTCAATCTAATAAATTTCATAGCTGTTGAACAATTTGGCTGCAGAATCTAAGAAAACCAAGAGCCTAAAGCATAACATTAACTAACTCAACCATTATAGCAGTGCCTATTTAATTTCATCTTTAAAAAAAAGAAGAAACAGCCTACAATGTGTTTTGCAAACTAGAGAAAACTGTGACCACTATGGTAACACAATAGTTTATAAATAGGCAGTTATTTTTAGCACTGTGTTTTTTAATTGCCAATAAACTTACCCTGTTGTGAGTGCTTTGTGAAGACTCCAATGAAAGCATGCACTCTCCAGAATTCCACAGGGCATAGAGACCGTACATTACGTCTTCTGGAGGAGATACTGACAACAACTGACAGAAAGAAAAACAGCCCAATAAAGATATTTTTAAATGAAAGAGGAAAGGAAGAGGGAGCCCTATTAAGCTCTCCCCACCCCCAGCTCTGCTCCACCTGGCTTAGCTGTAGCTCACAGGTGGGATGAGATGAGGGTGTCCATCAGATCTCAGCCTTGACTGAATTTCCAATTGCCTCCAGTGCAGTCTGAGTCTCTATGAATTTGTGTGGGCTAAAGTGAATTAAAGTCACATGGAAACATCCTTATGAAAATCACTAGAAAACAGCTTTTCTCTTCACCAAGCATAAGCCTTGTTTCTGTAGTATGTGGCCTTGGATGGTAAAATACTTTTCACTTTAACAACAGTCACTCAGAGACAAAAGGTGCCTGCACATCTGCATGCCTACTCAGTCTTAAGAGGCACACTGAAGTGACTGATGTCACAATTTTAATAACAGCAGCCAGACACACCAACAAAGCATCAACAAGTGGAATTTGTTAGCAGAGGTTTTGCCAGACCTCTAGGAAATAGAGCAACATTAATGAAGACAGATACAATTTTCAAGAAAATTACCAGATGTAATGTGATGTTTCTTTCAGCCCATGATACCAGTGAGGTAAATACTTGAGACTGAACCACAGCAGCTTTCTCAGAGATAGTGTTTCTTCTTCACAAATAAACAGCAGGTGCTAAGTACCCTGCGGCCTTCCCTTGTTTGTCGACCCTGGGCATGCTTCCATGTCCCCCTGCTATACCTCTCACAGCCCTTTTCATTTCTCTCCTGTCCTGCTGCCCCCAGAACAGTGTGCAGTTGCACACTGGCTTTTCAAATGCTCCTCTTGTTTCTGTAGCAACTGGACAAATCAACACAATAGGAAAGGCCTTGCAACAAAGGTGTGATAACAGAAGGATTAGCCCTATAGTAAGGTGCCATAAAAGAAAGGAGGAAGACTACTCACCCATATCTGAAGATTCCCGGTTTGTAAGGGAAAGCTTCACCACAGAGGGATCTCCAGAAAGAAAACCTTCTCCACTGGCAGTCAGCCCTTAAATGAGGTCTAAGAGAGGTGCAGCCAGGCTCCACCCCTTCTGGTCACACAGATGAATTGCCTTCACCTGTGCTCCTAAGGCTGACTGGGTCCTTTCCCAGGTGCTCAATCAGGGGTTCAGGCTGTGACTCAACAGTTACCATCCAGCAAGTCTTTCTCTTTGTTCTCTAAAATTATTTCTTTGTACACATTTGGCGTTGTAGTGCCCATCTAGCCTCTAAATCAGTGCTCATAAGCTACAAGATGATCTCCATATGTCCCACACAACAATATCCTTGAAAGCAACAAATTTCCAGCTGAGGAGAAGTCCCTGTCCAAAAGTCTGACTATTCACTTAAAATTACTCATTTATTTACTCCTTATTTTCCAGCAGAGGTACTCAGCAGGAAAGCAAGTACTTTTCTCAGGAACTTGTCCAGTCCCCTAAGGCCAGATCTGTCTCAAGCACTTTCTTTGGTTTGATACATGAGGCAGGGTGCCAATGTCTACTTTTTGGCCAAGGACATTTCACGAGAAAATGAGCAGCAATGCAGAATTTATTCAAAGTGGTAGCAAGCTTTGCACAGCTGTAAAAAGAAGTTTTATCACTATAAGTAACAGTGCCATCTGCTGACTCTCACTATAACCATATTGGGAGGGTTCCATAACAGATAATTAAGCAATAAATTTTTCCAAACTCCAATATCTTTCCACAAAAAACAGCTGCTGATACTTTTTTTTTTTTTTTTTTTTTTTTTTTTTTAAGCCTTCTGATAGGGTTCTGGAGTAAAATTACTTTCTCAGAATGACTTTTGAAATCAAGAAATCCTCAGCAGTTTTCCTAAGGACCTAAGAGACAGCAAAGTCTTTCATCATATATTCCTCTGACCTCCCTAGGATATATGATTCCTTCTACATCACTGCACAAAGCATCATAAAACTTTACATAGCTCACTCCAGCTTGTAATCTCTTTATGTGAGCCTAATGAAACAAGCTGCTACCTTTCCAGATGATAGCAGGGCCCTTGAGGTTCACAAACTCTAACCTGGAGTGTCCAAGCTCAGGCATTTGAAAGATAAGCTGCCACTTTTTAGGAAAAGTGAAAAATAAAATGTCCTTGTGGTTATGAGCACTGAACCTGTCAGTCTCAGGAAACTAAAACCCAATTATTGTTCCTTAGGGACTCGAAACCACAGGGAACAAATGCTGACAAGACCTGGTTTTGTTTTCAGTCTCCCAGGTTCTGTTCACAGCCTTGTTCATGTCCAGGCACACTGGGTGTTTTTACGATGATGTTTATGATAGTTATCAGTCATTTTTTTAATCAAAATGTGCTTGATGGAGCTTTCCTTTCTAAATAAGGAAGATTACCTCCATACTTACGTTATCCTTCTTCCTTCCAGGAGAAAGTTTTTGCCTACTATTCTTTCTAACACTATTAATTTCATGGAAAATATTTTAAGGACAAGTCCCTAAGAAAAAGAGAAGATATAGAAAGGAACCTGGTGTGGGGAAGCAGTGTAGCTGCAAGACCTGCTGAGCCAGCTTGAATCCTTATTTAAAAGATGTTGCATCACATATTTCTTAGCAGTTCAGAAGAATTTGCTTTCCAGCCCGCTATTGCTAGGCTGATGTGGGCTGGCTGCAAACAGAAGATGCAATTTGCTTCTTCTTCAGATGTTCCTTTCCTGCCACCCCAGATGGCTGAGTAGCATCTACAGCTCACACACTATAGAGACCTTTTCTATGAGGCTGGTGTCACTATATAATACTATCACAGATCTGGAAACATTGTCATATTATTATACCATGTTTGCTAGACTCAAACTGGCAGAAAAGGCAAGCAAGCCAAATTTACACACCTAATTTTTATTTCGTGTTAATCTGATGAAGCTTAGGTGGGCCAAGCATAAGGAAATAAAAAGTTTGAGATAAAAAGTACAGAAAATGTAGAGCAGGAACTGCATCTTTAAAGGTTAGATGTCATTTGAGGCTGGTATGGCTTTGTGTGATACAGCCATGTTCTGGTATAACGAGGTGGCTATGGGTGACCGTGGGAAAGTTAATAGTGAGCACACTTCTCTCAGCTCTGTCTGCCAAGGAGGGAAGGCTTTGGCAGAGGTTTTGGAGATTGACTGAGATCCTGTTAGAGTGTTTATATGAATTAATTAAATAAGAGAAGACATAAATTAATAACCTCATTGAAGAGAGCCTTTGACTATATAGCCATGCAAATATGTTGGAAAAGGTTGACACCGTAACCTATTGTTCTGTGTCTGCTCCTCTCAAATCAGTGAGAGTTTTGCAGTTCCTTCCAATGGGGGTAGAGCAAAACTGACACAAGGCCAATGTTCGTATGTTTATATTGCTGCTTCCATCTGGTAATGTGAAAGGAAGCTCTATGTTTCTCCTTCCAAATTAGAAAAGGGAACTCGGGAGGTAGATTGAACTGTCATAATCAGTTTGATCGTAAATGAGGAAATAACTCTACCTCTGGCTTGAGTTTCTCCCTCTTCTATACTATGTGCCATGCAGAGAAATTGTCATCTTTTTTTTCTTTTTTCTCCTCATCTGCTTGCTCTTTTAAACAGGAGAGGAGGGAAAATTTCATTGCTTAGAGAAGATCAGTAAATCCTGAGTAAATCTTACCTGAATTTCCACAGCCAATCTAGGGTTACTTCGTGTGGTTCTTGTGCATCTTATGTCATTGAAAAGAGGGTCTTCTGTTCATCAAATTTTTCCAATTAATTTCTATTTCTAATTCTGTTCTCTAGCACATCATCAGTATTTCCCAGCATGGTGCAACCTACAAATTTGATACACTGTTGTTGATGTTGTTGATGTCTTGGGCAAGCACGCTGCTCAGGATCTCTTCTGTATTGGCACTTAAAAGATCCAGGCTGGACTGCCAGTTCATGAAATCACTCTGAGAGCTGGGAAAGACCTTAAGTACAATACTGGAGCATGTATTGTGGTTAACTGGGTAATGAGGTCTGTTCATCACGAAGAAGTGAGTAGGATCCAATTCTGGACGCACAACCATAAAATAGCAACTGTAGCAGAACACCTCAGCTGGTACATGAATAATCCAGGAGAATGATAACAGAGTTCCTCCCAGGAATGCAGGAAACACCACATATCTGAACATTGATAAAATCTCACTCAGACTTACTCACACAGTAAATATATCTAATTCTGCTCTGTATTATTCAGGAGTGACCCTAAAAATATGTAGAAGCCTGCACTGGCCAGCTTTGGGGGGGGTTTTCTGGTTATATTTAATAAATGCATATAGAAACTAACTCAGTACAGTGCACTTTATAGCCTGGAAGCTCACCAGCTACACGGAGACATTCAAGGACAGACAGTAGCATGGAGACACCAGATTCTGTCATTCTTTTAGGAGAAGCGAAGGAGTATCACCTCCAGCAGGGAAACCTGTAGCATCTGTTTCCCAGGGGTGCGGTGTTCCACACCAGTGCCTCCAGATTCAGAGTACAGGTCATTCTTTTCAATTATCTCTAAAGAGTTTTCTGAGTCATCAAATTGTGAGCATTTCTTTTCCTCTCTCTTTTTATCTTCCTTCCTCTCTTGACTTTCTCTTTTCCTCTAACTTACACCTCCTCCCTTAATTTTGACAATTTGGAATTTGATTTAGCTCCAGGTTAAAATACTCTTGTGTAGCTACATTAACAGTCTAGAAAGTTCATCTTAAAACCGACAGTTGCATTTAGTCAGCTGTATAGTTCTTCAGGCTCCATAGCCTGAATTTACTGACTTTCCATTAACCACACTAGAGATCCAGCTTGCATTTAGACACCTAAATTAAGGCATTTAAATTTGAAAATTTATTCTACACCTTTTGTGAAGACTCAATGCTGCAGGCAAGGTCATCGTGTAGAGCAACTGCTTGAAGTTCACCAGTATCTACTACAGGTAGAATGAATCTATTTTATCCAGATCGGTCTGTTGGCATTCAGCTGTCCAGAGTATCCTGTCCAAGTGTGGTCTTTGATTACACCTTTGTTTTACTTTTCCCACCATCATTACAACTACTATCCAAACAAAGCAGTTCTTTTCTGTGGGATACCAATAGCAACAATGACTCACTTTCCATAACTTGTCTACAATTGCCTTCCCCTCTTCATTTCATTTTTTATGAAGAGAGTCATCTTCATTTCTGTGGTGGAGCATAGAGTGCCTCTCATTCAAAATTATCATTTTTTATATATTTTGATAGAATGAAAGACAGATTTACACACTTTTTAATTCAACTGACCTCTTTTAATTCCTCACATATAACTCCTTCCAGATAGAAGAATTCTTAAATTAAGCATCTTCAGTTCAATTTAAGCATGACAGAGCCACCCATAGCAACTCAAGAACCAAAATATTTGCATCCTTAACTCCTCAAAACTTTCTATGGTAAATTTTGCAGTGGTCCACCTGCCTGCCTATAGTGGTAAGATGCGTCCATGTCACCTTCTTGCCAGTATTTACTTCTGTCAGTTTACTTTGTTTGAAAATGGTTTGCGGGACACCATCATAAACCAGTTTACATGAATGAGAAACTGATGAGCAGTCACAGAGGGCTTAGGTAGGGGTAAAAATTTTTACTCATTAAAAGTGTTTGGGTTTTTTTGAATGAATTAAAAATGATATTTTGTGATGGTCATCATTCACTTTAAAACACTTTTTTTTTTTTTTGGTTTTGAAAAGAAATAGAACTTCATTCCTGTGGACCACCTGCTAATATGAAGACTGCTACAGGCTGCTTTGCATGAGGCATGAAATCAGTGTAGTTGTGGTTCAAATAATTATACTACTGTAATACAAAACAGGCTTTTGTGTAGATACCTCTCAGTGGAATATGAGTGGCAAAATCCATTACTATCTGAACACAGAGGGAATTTTTCTGTGGAACCTGTATAACTTTTAATAACTTACCTAATTTCTGTGTTAATGCATTTCTCAATATAGGGGCAAAAGATGTGTTCAGTGAACAGGTCACTGTTAATATCTATTGCTTAACAAAATATATACATAATGAATTTTCACGGTCAGAGTAGACAAAGACTATTAAAAACTCAACACATCCTCAAAGTAGAAATTCTCACCTGGGCCCAGGAGCAGAAATCTTCCACAAGTGTGGTCACTCTTTGTACAGTGTATGAAAATACTAAGGCTTAGGAGTGATGAAGAACTTCAGATATAGATATGGGGTTCCAGTATTCTGGAATTTTTGCCCATCATAGAGATAAAGGAACTTGGAACTAGAGCTACAGTCTGTTCATGACTTTTACTATGATGATTGACTCTGCAATTTAGATCCATCAGTCTGGGGGGACCACAGATTTGCATTAAATCCCTGTGTCATTAACTAGAGTTGCCTATTTGTTTTTGACAAAATGTTGCAGTGGAGAGAATACAAAAGACGTGGCAGTAGTCAGTGTGCTGCAGAGGTGTTACTGTTCTGGCACAAGTTTTTGTTTTATTTTTGGCTGTTCACTAAATTCATCCTTTTGTACTTCAGCTTCTATGACACAAAATCAGAAATCTGACATTCTTCTCCTCTAATACCTATGCAAGATTTTAATCCCCACACTTCTATTTATGAAACTGAACACAGTTTAATCACAAAGAGACTGCATCTACACAGATCAAGAAATTATAAAAAAAAATATTTCAGCTACTTTGATTAAGAAACTACTCAAGCTAGGAACTTTAGAATACTTAAAACTAAATTTGATGTACTGCACGTGAAAAACTTATTTAAGATTTAAAAAACTTGCTGTTTATGCTAGAGAATTTTTTAATAACATAAAATGAAGCAAGAGTTTTTGTGACCATTCTGTTATTTTGTTTTTGTTTTTGTTTCTGTTTGTTTGTTTGCTTGTTGGTTCTAGTTTCTTCATGAAAACTTTAGCAGCAGAGCTTGGCTGCACTACAGACAGACTCTCCCAAGTACAGAGATATCACATTCTCACGTCCACCCCCCCTCCATCCATTTGCCACGGTAGTGACCATACATGGACCTGCTGCTCATTTTCAAGGACTGCTCTGAAAGCAGTGTCTCCTATTTTATTATGTTGGCCCACAACATCAGAGACGGATGTTGGTGGTATGGCAGTAGATCCTGAACCTTTCTGCCAATATCCTGTCACATTTTGTTGCTGTGCAACAGCTGGCAGCAGAGGGGCAGTCTGACAGAATGGTGTCTGACATGGAAGTGTGGATGAATTAAGGGTGTGGAACTAAATTTTTTCATGTGAGAAAAATTGGCACCAATTGGCATTCATCAATGCCTGCTGAACATTTATGGAGACCAAACAGTGGATGTGAGCACAGTGAGGTGGTGGGTGGTGCATTTCAGCAGTGGTAGCAGCGATGTGAATATAAGCCACATTCCAGATGGCCATGCACAGCTGTCACACCACGAAATGAAAATCTCATCCACATGAATCGGCTTATGGTTGTGATTCTGTTGAAAAACTGTGTTTTGCAGCTGAGAATTTGCTCTATCAGTGTCATTGTGCTCCTCATATTTTTTGCAGTTTCCTAGATAAGAACTGTGGAGTGAGTCAGGATGTGGCCATGAAGGGAAGACAGGCAGGCCATGTCCATATCTACCAGTCTAGCCCTGTTGTTCTAGCACTTTTACTTCACTAGAATTCAGCAGTACTGTCCATGCAGCAAAGTTAGCTGGCTGCTTTGTTCCAGTGCCAAGTGCAGAAGGGCTTACCGTTGGAGTGGGGCTGCGTCAGTTGTTGTCTGCAGCAAGGAGCACCTATGATGCTGCTCAACAACTTCTCGCTGCAGACAACTTCTGATGCAGCCTCTCTCTGAGGCAGCTTGGGCCTCTATTTTTGTCCCTCCTCATTTGCTAGCGAAGTGGTGAACACAAGATTATTTCTTCAGATGTCAGAAACGCCCAGTGATTATTCCCCTGCTCACTTATAAATGTTTAGTAGCTGAATCACTTCCCAGCCAGCAATTGTGAGCTCAGAGATGGAGGCATCTGTTCACACAAACTGAGGTGTGGGAACAAATTAACTCTTGGTTGGAATGAGGGGGAAGAGGAAACTCCATTTGAAACAAGAATCTCAAGCCTGAAGGCAGGAAAATGCTGTACACCACCCTGCGATGTATTTGATAGGGACTTCTCAAAATCACACTGGAGAGGTTTTTGAAATCAACACTAAAAAAATCATGAGCAGCAGACAAGTCGCAGTGTTGCACCTTATTACTGTCTGTTGCCAATTCATCTCAGTTTTTCATTCTGTAGCTTGTCCTAAACAGTTTACCAAATTCTGTCAGTATGCACAGCAATATGATTTGATTGCTCTGGTGCAGAAAAGCTTTCACTGGTGCGAGATGATTAAGGACTCCTCAGTCTGAACTCACTGGATTCTGGTGGCTGAGGTGTCCCTAAGCCTCTGAGCTGCTAAGCATAAAGCCTTCCTTTTTTCATCCTTTCATCCATTTTTTTTGTTACCCTCTTATATGGCTGCTCTCTACATTTCCTAAATGCAACAGACTGCCTCTCAGCATTCAAGCTGGCTTCCCACCCCTCCTCTGATGGAAACCTATTCAAGAACAGTCCCCACAAGATTTCCCCAAGGCTGTTATGTAGGCCAATGAAAGCTTCATGGACAAACACACCGTCAGCCATTTAAAGTACCTTTTCCAAGGGAACACTCCGCATTCCTGATGGTAATTTTCCTGAGGTTAATTAGAATGTGTCCAATGTTCATTGTATTCCTATCATCACAGCTTCCCTGAAAGCTGCCATAAAGCAGCACAGACCATTACAGCTCTTACTTCTGATGGGGACAACTTTAGACTTGGCAAAGTATGGACAGGAAAGGGAAGGGAGGAAGGAAGGGGAAACAGGAGTATGGTTAAACCTGAGGCAGAAGCAACAGTGAGCATTTGGAGCCTTGCAAAATTCACCCAGGAGCTCAGCTCCTGCCAACATTCACACATAAGCCTGCCATTGTAGATTAGTGCAAAACCCCTGTACGCTCTGCTCTGTGCTCCACAGCCAGAGCTAGATAATAAAAAAGACCTAGTCTGCAAACAGACAACCCCTCTGAGTTCCAGCAAAACTTTAAAAAAAAAAGAATGAGGTCTAAAAATCAAACCTTGGAACCTGTTTCTTGCAACATGACTGATCTGGACAGCTTCAAGCTCTTTTTAAAAAATATCCCAATGTATCCTTCACTGTGTAATTGCCCTTACCACTCTACATATGTCAGCATTCCTGCAATCCTTTGTATCTGCATGCATTAGCTTCAGGAGCTTTGAACCTATGGTTAACAATTCCTTGCAATAGAGTGTAACTTCTCCAAATTCATGGGAACTATAAAATGCAAACATCTTACAGTGTGGTTTGGGCTCAAATTTGTACATGTGGTACTTTGGGTCTGTGTTTGGTTAGGTTTGCTGGCCCCTGGGCACAAAGAGTCAGAGAAAACTGTCAAGCATGTGCACAATATAATGCAATTAAGAGTTACCATCTTTTCCCTCAAGGTTGAGAACTAGAAGCAGCAAATTAAATGTTGCCTCACTGTAGCTGTTTCTAAAACCACAGGAAGACTTGCACATGCAACTGACTCTGAAGAAATTTTCATAACAGTTCCTGGAAAAAGAAGAGGGGGATGAGCCAGGGACTATCTTTATGCCTAGATAAGGGCTCAGGAAACAGGAAAGTTGAGCAAAGGCACAGAAAATGCTGCCTCCCTTCAAGGGGAAGTAAATAAGGACACTTGGGTGCAATGGCAAGATGTAGCGGCAGCACTGAGTCCCCTCTCCTAGAGAAACCTTTAGAGAAAACTCATTGTCATTCCATGCTTCAAAGTGAGATGGCACAGCTGTTAGGTTTGACTTTGGAGTGACAGCCTTGTGGAGGATGAATGTTTGGCTTGCATTAGGACCAGTGATGAAAAGTTACTGTAACTTCTTTTTAATTAACTGACTTATGAGTAAAATGAACTAAAGCATGAGAAAATTAGATCTGCTTTTCCTCGCTCAGCCTTCCACCAGGCTGTACCTGCTGCAGCAGTAAAAATGCCTCTTTTCCTGGCTGATGGCTTTAGATAGAATAAACAAAATTTTGAGAGCTCCACCTTTAAAATAAATTGGAGTGAAATCGGCCAAATAACAAAAAGGTGAACGGCAGAATCACTGGTCAAGTTGCAGGCATCCAAATCTTGTCTTTACAGAAAATTAAGCTAGAGATCTCTTTTGCACAACGCGGGCATTGGGGTGTCCTCCGAAACTGGGTCAGAGTGTCTGCAAGATCACGCTTGAGTTTCAATACTTTGCTCCACGTCCGTTCAGAGACCATTTCTGATACCCAGACAAAGGGTATCTCAGGAATTTTGTGAACTAGAGAGATAGGACTTGAACCCAGAACTTACAGGAGTGGACTGCAAACAGGTATCCTTGAACTTCCATCAGCTGTTGCTGAGAGGTTAGGCACTGGAGTGAAGCCAAGGGAGACGCTGCAAAGGAGGAAACCTTTGCAGGCTTTTTATCAACATCAGAAATGTAGGCAGAGATTTCATAGAGGATTGGTATTGTTAGAAACAAACAAATAGTAATTTTACTAGCACCTAGGTACTTAGGTGTTTATTTGCTTTCACTCTTCATAAAGATAATTAAAAGATCTTTAGATAAACATCTCAATTATTTACTGGAGAGCTGGCTATTTATGTGAGCATCACCATCACTATTCATATTCAGTTAATTTATCTTTAGAAGGTGATGCATGAATTGAAAACTGCAGGTGATGCTGGGTGGGGTACTCGTCAGCCCAAAATGGCAGCTACTCCTGTGACAGTGTACTTCCCTCTGCACCCCAAGCCGGCCCTTCACTCATAATCCTGCTTAAGCAATAATCACCAGTGACAGTAGCGGTGGATGTTGAGATGGCTGCAATCAGCTCAAATTGGAGGAGGTACAACACAATAGCCAATGGCTAATTGAAGATGTGCCAGCAAAAGTACAGCTGGTATGCAAATATTACTATGAGACAATTAACACACCCCATGAACAGGCATAGCCCAGAACACATTCATCTCTCTTTCATGGCAGTGGGCTGCATGCCAGGATCTCCCTTTGGGTAGAGATGACTCCCAGGTTTGTTCCTTGGGGTTGAGAGATTCCTTACCCACAACAAAGCCTCGATAAGTGACTGAATGCTGAAACTTTGCAAACTTTGTGAAGTTGCATCTCGGATTGACTGCGCAAATAATCTTTTAGACATGAATTGCTGACCAAGCCTGGGGCTAAGATTTGATCCAGCTGCACCCAAACTCTTCTGATCAGGAGTTTGGAAAGAAAGGGGCCAACTCTAAACCTCAAAACTCAACAGGAGTGCCTCCTGGATGATTTCGCCTGACCCTGTAGTCTATGCAGTAAATATCTGAATGTACTTTGCCGTTGAATCTTGTTAAATCACTGTGTTACTCATCATTACACTTTGTTAAATCATCATTTATCAATATTGTTACATCAATAAAACATACTGCTGCTTCTCTCCTATGAGTGAAGTGCATCACTCAATTCCAGAACAGCTCCTCAGCATGCCAGCAATCGCCAGGTGAAGAAAGGAAAAGGAGCTTAGGGAATAAGAAAGTCAAGGCCTCAGTAGATCTCATAACTCTTTTTCATCGGGAAGAGAAGAATTGCAGTCTCCTCTTTAACACTTAATGAAGGCTAGAGAGTTTGTGATGATCACCAGGGCTGAAACAGTGCAGCACAGTCAGAAGAGCAGCAAAATCTTTATCAGTTCTCAGGAAGCCTGCTGGTTGTGATATTGTTTTAAAACATAATTGTGTCAGAAAAGTGAACTGGAGAGTTTAAGAACTAATGCCAAAACAGAGTATAAGACAACTTCCTGATATTTGCCTATGCTGCAAAAATGCTGTGGTTTCCTCTGTCTGGTTTAGACATGTCACAAATGTTTCTGCTGCCTCTAAACAACCATCAATAAAAAGAAACACAGCAAAAAGCCACTCTGAGATGTTTGGACATTTTGAATGTACGTTTTGAGCTGCAGGAGATGATCACTGGGTATTTTAAGCCGCTGCTGGATTTGCCTTTTAATGAATGCTCCTCATCCAACATCCTAGCTCGACAGAGCTTGGGGGCAAAATGTAATGCTGAAACATACTACAATGAAGAGAAGGCTCAGATGCTAGTATTGCTAGCAATTACATTTATGATGGGGAAAATTTGTATTGGATCACACATACATTACATGTTGGTCTTCAGAGAACAATAGATACAGATTTCAGTTGAAGTTTTCAACATAATTTATTTCTGCTTTTAAAACATTGTGCATATTTCAGCACAATGAACAAAAATCTAAGCAAATGCCAGGAAGAATCCTCAGTTAATAATTGATTTCAGTTAGTTCCTGCTATGTTTCATTGGCTAATTTGGGGAAACAAAGACCCCGTGGGCACTACACAACTAAACAGAGCAGTTACCATGCCAGAAAACTTTGCTGGAACAAGTATTTGCACTAGTATGAAAATAGGAAAGCCTAGGTTTCCAGAGATAAGTGTCATACAACCCCTGAGTGCCCTTGCCATGATAATTCTTGCTTTGTATATCTTCCCAGTATTCCTATCATGGAGCACAAATATTTCCCTATGTCATATCTTTTCCCCCTCCTTTCATTCGTGGAGATAGCTGTTTACATTTGCCTGTAAGAGGAGTGCAGGAACTTAATGTCTTTGAGATATTATTGCTGAAGTTCTTTGCCAGTTTGACTGGGGTGAGGCAGCTGATGGAAAAGAAGGAGAAGGGAAAGGAGAAGGTTGGACAAAAAGAGACAGGTAGAGCTGCCATATTAGCTTGGCTTTGTTGGGAAAACAGACTACCATTTTCAGACAATGTTGAAGATACAAACTCTGATATGCATTTTGTTCCATTTGACTTCTTCTCTCCAACAGCCTTGCTGAAAGTGAGTAAGCAGAGAAGTAGCAGTTTAATTAGGCACACTGAAGGATGAGTAAAGAAACCTCTCTGAAACTTGATCCACTCAACGTTTATCCTTCCACTATTTGAATGAGATGCAACAATGACTGGGCATTAAAATAGTTTTCATGCTTACTAATGTTCACAGTCTGATTCCAGTCACCACAGAAGTGCTTTATAATGTGAAAACATATTATTTGATGGTATGACAAATACAAGATGTCAGATTTTGGTTGCACAGGTATTCATTGTTCTGTGACCATTAATACCCCTAATCAGTGGGGGATATGATGGAAGTGCATTATTAACACATGAACGAGGCAACTGAGAGGACTGTCATCAGCAAGGCTCCCTGTTCCCACACAGACTACCTATTCTCCTTGAAAAGAAGTGCTCCAAATAAAAGTCCTTTCAGGATGTGTGGAGCAGCTCTCACTTGTATGTGACCAGAGACAGAGTAGAATGCTTGGAAGCATCAGCTATGCCAGTGTTTCTTCATTATAGGGAGGGAAAGGTAAAGAGGAAGGATACCAGTTAAGTTCTCTGTAGTCACCTGGGAAAGGAAGAACTTCATTGCACTGCCCAGGTATTGCTCTGAGGGCAACGGGCACGCTGGCATGTGCAAAACAGTTCTGCACAGCTTTCCTTTCCTGTCATGGCTGCTTTTGTGTGCCTGTAGCCTGAACTTCTTCCTGTCACCCTTGGTCTGGCTCTGGCTGAGATGAATCACACACTCTTTGCATACTGCACATCCTCAGGCAAAATATCTCATGGAAAAGCAACCTCAGTTTAGTCACAGTTTGAATTAGATCCATTCAGGCACATGCTGGGGGAGGGGGTTTCCAGGAGGGGGGTTGTTGATTTTTGTTTGTTGCCTATATACTGGTTGTTAATTTTTATTGCTTGTAAACTTTCTCTCTATAAAATCTGTGTGAAAGCTGGACTACCATGTTAAAGGGAAGTTACCAGATGGGGAAAATATGGTTGATTAAAGTGGCTGTTTCCATGTTTGCTCAGTGTTGTGACACATCTTCACATTGAGTAAGGTGATTGGCAGAGAAATAACAGCAGTGAGCACTGATGAGTGTATGCGTCATGTATAAAATGCCTGGAGCTGACAAAAGTTTGGGTTTTACTATCTTCACAGAGCTTCCAAGTCTGATTTATTAACAGGTTTTGCTGGGAAAAAAAAAAATAAAATCAAAAATAAGGGTTACAGCTCCTGCTTTAGAGAATAGAAAGCAGGAAGACAGCCTCAGCCAGGGAATTAAGGTTACTGTAATATTAGAAGTATTCTGCAGTATGTACAATCCTATTTATTCCTATTAGCCTCTTTCTTTCCATTACACGAAGGAGCGATGGTTAACCCTGGAGGTTTAGGCTGACCTTCCAAATCTGTCGCAGAGGTTGAATACGATCTGGAAACCATGTCATCTCCTGTTCCTTCAGCACCCCATCTGTAAAATGTGGATAACACTTCTTCCCCTTTAGTCTTAAATCTTGCATGCCTCATGCAAGTTATTCTATGTGTGTATGTATAGACACACAGAGAGATCTAGACAGATATACACAGGCTGGTTTCAGTCATCTCTGATTTTTCAGGCCTCTGGCTGGTGTTATAAAGTGAGAATGAACAGCTTTTAGTAGGGAACAAGTCTGGTGGCCAACTCCTTATCTCACTTACTGACCTGTGAGTGGATACCAGTAAGAGCTGCGAGCAGTTGTTCCCCTGACGTTTCACAGGTAGCAAATAGAGACGCAGTGGATGGCTTTCAAGATTTACACCCTGGGCTTCTTAAAGTTTGCAAGAGGGCTTTTTTACCTAGTAGAGAATAAACTGCTACAGTCTCCAGCTGCTGGGATGGAGAGCCCAAACACAGCTCTGCTAAAACTGCTCACTGTGCACAGGATCCACAGCCCTGGTTACTCTCACACTGTTGGATACTTTGGCCCAGTGATCTAGAAGGATACTGGTGGCCAGCCCACATCCACTGCATCCTGTGCTTGCTGTGCCAGCCACTGCTTATCTCACCTCATGCCCATCCTGAAAAACCTGTTCTTCAGACTTTCAGTCAGCCATCTTCTCCTCCGTCAACTGTCTTGGTGGTTAATCTGCATGCAGGTTTAGGTGACTGGAAAACCCTGTGGGTCTGACTGAAAACAAAGGGTCTTACTCCTAAGACTCTGCTTCTGTATCCAGTTACTGCTGTTTGTGAGTAGTGAAGTCCCATGGGGAAAATAATCAGCTGAAATGAAAGGAGAAGAAATATGTTAGTAGCTCTTGCAGGGACCACCTGCACAATGAGTAGTTTCACTGCAACTACATCAAAACCTATACTAGACATGCCTGCATTGTACAACCAAAAAAGCTCTTCTGTTGGATCCAGTGAGAACACAGCTATCTGGATTTCTCAGAGGACTCCCCACAGTCAATTTCTCACAGCTGTGGCAATGAAATGATGATTAACCAAGAGATTATGGAGGGGCTAGACCAGCTTTTGAATTTCCCTAACAAAAGTGAAAGTCAAAGAAGGAAAAGCAACCCAGAGGTTACTATAATGCTAAGGCTCCATGATTACATATAGATCTCCTGTATAATATGAGAGACTCTTGCTATTCAAGCAAGATGGCTGTGCTGGTACCAGGGGAAAAGTTCCCTGCTACCAGCCCCAGATGCAGCACAACCACCCCAGCTGGAGGCAAATAGCAGGCACTGGGGCTGGTGCTCGCATAAAGGGTGTTTCTGACGAATGCCACTTTCTTTTCGTACTTGTGATACCCAAACAGGTGTTGTGCCTGAAAAAAGGCTTTGCAGTGCACAGTCATTTATAGAGGACCAAGCAATAAGGTATAGACCTTGCTGATGAATTTTATTTTAAGTAGTCTTATAAATGGCAGAACAACCAGACTTGCTCTGGCTTGATAATTTATGAGCTAGCTGACAGGCGATAGCTTAATAACATTCCTCTAGAGGCCATCAAGTGTTTTTTTTTTTTGCCAAAACGAACAGTTCTTCAGAGGTTTTTTAACTTTTCTAAGCAAGGCTTTTCCTCGCAGGCTTATTAGCAAAGGCTGCCTACCCACTTGGGGCATACTCTAAGGGGAAAAACACGGTATGGGATAATTCCTGTGTAAGAATATGAAATGCAATTTGACTGGGCAGCACAATGTCAGGCAAAATAACTCATTTCAAGGGAGGCTTTGCCATGACAGCAGTTGAATATTTAAATGTAACCACTGGACAAAAATTAAGTCAAGACGGAATCCCCTTTCTAGGCTTACTTTTCTGGGCCTGCTACGCAGGGGGCAGGCATCTTTCCCTGGCAGTTCTCCATCAGTCTCTGAAAATTCAGCTAGATTTTTTTTGCATTCAGAATCACCAAAAATAATAATTAAAGAAAAAAAAAAGGCAACTTTTTGTTAAATAATCTTTTGCTGATGAACTCTGCAAAAAATTGGAGATAAAGAAAACACACACATCCCAAATGAAATATACATCCAAATAAAAGGAAAAGCGTGGCATAAACTATTATAACATTTGATTCTAGATTTGAAGATATGACACAATCCTCTTAAAACCAAGAGAAGCTCATTCTGCTGTCACAGTTGCTCCTTCCCTGCTTCCAGGTGAGGCAGCTTTCTGAACTGACCCTTCTGGCTGGCACCCCAAACAGGTGATGTTCCTGCAGAGATCCCTTTGTGGCATTTAGGAGAGCCATGCTGACGTGTCGTGCGTGAGGCAGCCCAGACACTGTGGCTGTGCATGCAATCCATGTATCTGGAGGTCTGTACAGCATTTGTAGACAAACAGCCTGATTCTGTTCCTACGTATGAAAAGCATAACCTATGTGGATGAATTGTTTCTTCTTATTCCCAAGTGGAGGGCACAATCTTTTCTGTCGCCAGGTCCATTTAGGCTACACAGATAAAGACCTTACAAAAGATCCTTGACCTAGCCACAGTGCTTTCTCAATCTTTACTGAATTTCAGTGAAAAGAGACACGCTCCACTGGGGAGCAAATAGGAGTAGGAGAATAATGTCGCTCTCATTCTAACAGCAGGTAAAATGCTGAAGAGGATAAAAAAAAAAATCAAATTGCATTTGAGCTTTGCAGCAACACAGGAACTGATTTAATGTACACTTTCTTTTGATGTAGATCTCTGTTTGCTCACTCTGCTGATGAGGGAATTATCAAGGGCTGCTCCTCACATCACCAGGATCGTCAGTTTCAAGCAGATGTCATGCCCTCATTAGCAGTGTCCTCACTGGAAAGAAGCATTTCAAATCTCAGCTGGGCAGTGTGGGACCAAGCACCTGTGACAAGCAGAGCCTTTTGCTTTGGCTCAGATGACGGAAAGTCTGCACAGTGCCTGTGCAGTGCTCCTGTATTGCCTGTCTCTTACCACATCTCATCTGCAGACAGGAGACTAGCCCAGCCCCTTAACCCACCCCTCTAGCATCACTGTAGCACAGTTGAATGACATCTGCCTTGTGGCAACTTGCTTACAGTAGCCCTGAGCTAAAGTCCATAGGAGACCTGCTGTTCCCACCCAGCACTGCAACGGTCCCCTGTCTCCTACAAATACACTCCTTTCTAAACTGAGAATACCATTTGTGAGGTAGTGTATTTTTTGTGGGTGGTTTATGCTTTTTTTTCCTGATCTCATTTATTTCCCATCACTGTGCCTGTGATTACTTTCCCTCCAAACCCTCCCCCTCCCTCCAGCCAGCTTGCCTTGCCTAATTCCTCCCGAGACATTATCAGCTGGGATGATGAGCAGCTGAGCTCCCGTATTACTGCTGACGCAGGCAGGCTGGCAAACAAGGCAGTGAGCAGTAGGCTGATGGGGTTATGGCACTGAGCGATGGAAGGAGGGAGGCTGATGGGCTGACACACAGCAAGAGCCTGTGGCTCCTTGTCACCACCTCCTTTGGTGCTTGGGTACGGGGGGAGACCCATGTGCTGCTCTGCCTCATGCTCGTCAAGCAGCTCCTGGATCCCTGGCAGATCTGAGCCCTTTGCAAATGGATTCAAGGCCTTTTATTAGTTGTTTTTTCCCCCTTGCACGCACCCCTAAGATAAAGAAATGTGTAGCGTAAGTGCATCAAGCTGCTCTAGCAGAAAACGCTGCATGGCTGCGGGAGCTGAAACACTGTCTGAAGCAAGATGGAGCGTGCCCTGAGCCCTTCTATAAGGGCTCTGATTGGATCCTCAAATCTTTGCAGCATGTATCCTGTGATAACAGTGGCTTTGGAGTCAGGAGAAAAACTAACGAGCAGCCAGGGATGTGGTTTGCCTCAGAAGCCTCACCAGCACCTGGCATGTTCTGTGTTGCTGACACAACACACCAAGGGTTAGAGCAAATCTCAAGCTGGTGGTGGCATGCAGAGAAAGCACAACAGTTCGAGAAGAGCAGGGTGATGATCCAGGCTCCCAGCTTCATGCACCTCCAGTCTGTTTCACTGTTTGACTGTAAGCATTTGACACTGTTGATTTTGTACATAGTAGTCGGTTGAAACAAATCCTGTGATTAAAATGGTGATATGGCTTCAGATTAAAAGAGCCCCGTGGCAGAAAACTACAAAGGATACGTGAAGGTGTAGAACGTGGTCCTTAAGGACGATTGCAACCACTTCAAGAAATGGGTACATCCTTCCGACCTACCAATCAGTGTAGATGTGTGCTCACTGATGCCCCAATAAATACTGAGAAAACAAAAGGGTGCAGACTCTAACTGTTGCAATAGCAGGAGAATTCAAGCACAGCCTGGGACAGCAGCCCTAGCCCTTCACCCCCCCTCAGTCTGAACAGGCTGTTAGGGCTGTGCAGCATCTCCTGGGATTGCACTTCCACCACTCCGCTTGTAAGAGGAGAGATTTATGTTTTTTACAGCTTAGCAACTGATTATAGAGATAATGGGAGCAATTTGTCAGCAAGCTAACCTTTATAAAAACTTCCTAATGTGAAGATCTTCCTCTCACATAGTACATCTTAATATGAATAATAATGATCTCATGAATTTTGCTGTTCCAGGCTTTCCCTAGGTTGTAGTCTTTATTTCCCCTTTTTCTGCAGAAATTGAAAGCTCCTTCCCAAACCCATCCCTCCCTGTAGGAGCCTGCAGTGCTGGCCAGGCAATTAACAACTTCATCCACAATCGATACAGAGTTTTTCTGAGTACGTGATGCCATAAGCAGGAAGATGAAGATAGATTTTTCCTAGTTAAGCTTTCCACAATATACCTGAGGTTTACCTGTCTTGCAGTAAATCTACTTACATCCTTCTAATCATGATAAAGAAATCAATTAGTGATATTTTACTTGTCCATTCAAAAACTAATATGGAGAAGATTTATAAGGAAGCAGATTGTGCTTGACAGTGAATTACTGAATGGGGACTCAAGAGAGTCAGGCAAGCCCCTGGCTCTACCAGACTGAGAAGCCTAGTTAAGACTTCTACTGTGCTGGACAGGTGTGAAAATACCCCAGGCTGCCATCAGTCCCCTGGGCTTTACTTTGTTCCTGTGGCAATAGAACAAAGAAAACACTGTGTGTTTGATTAGCACTATTACCATACAAAGGGGAAACTAGTCCGTATCAGGGAGCCAATTTACAGGAACAGTTGGTTTACTTCCTGACAAGCAGTACTGCCTATGAGAGCCCATTCTCAAGCACAGCTCCTGCTGACTTCAGTAGGAATGCGGTGTGAGTCAAAAGAGATGGCTCAGTAGTGCTCTATAGAGAAGGACGATCATAATTATAGTAAGGATTATAACTGGAGATTTCCGAAGTCAATCCGGCCACTTCTGCTAACATCAATAGCTATCTGGTGGATAAATTCCTAGATTAATTCTTTTTTAACACCTCAGCCATAAGACTCATCATTAGACAAATGCCATATCCTAATATATACTACATCTTAAACACAATGAGAGCTTCAATCTGTTTTATAATCTCTATGATATTCTTGTTGCCCACATACTAGGGAAGAAAATTTTACTGTAGGCAGAAGACTGCACGGATTGTTCCCCATCAGAAGGTTCTCGGTCTTCTTGTCCCTGAAAAATGATATGCTCGTGCAGACTTTTGCTGCATGATGATATTTGTAAAATAAGTACAAACCAATTTAAGAGGTCTGCTGCAGTTTTCAATGCTGCAACTTAAAAAAAAAGTGCTGAAAGAAAATAGCATACTAAAACATACCAAATTCATCAATTAAAAGGTCAATAAGCTGTTCAAAAACTTAAGCAGTGCAGGAGTTGATGGCCACCAGCCAACTAAAAAACCTGCTATTTTATTCCATGAAATTGAATTTGACAAAGTTAACAAAGTCCTCCAATCAAAGAGTTAACCACAATCAAACAAAAAAACCTATCTCCCTCCCGCAGCAACAACAGAAATCCCTGCCATACAATGAAATGTGTATCAGGGAACTTTCTTCAGAGTCGGGTACCATGGAGGAGCACAAGGCATAATTTATTGTGGAAGAAGGCTGAGCCCCAAAGTTCACAGGTCTGAGGATTCAACCCTCTGATTCTCAGGTCTTAAGTAACATTTCTCTACTGCTTTCTTCGCTCAGCCTACAGCATTTTAAGATTTTTAGGAGCTGTTGGTCAACACATGCCCTCTGTTGAGAATTACTTTTGAAACCTCCTAGGTTTCAAGGGGTAGATAGCAAAACACTAATGTTATGCTACTATGGACTATATCTACATCGATACCCCATGTCTGAACCAGTGGCACAGCATCGCTTACATCCATCCAGTTCAACTCTCCTTCCTTTCAAATGGGTTAACTCTACCCAAAGGGTCTACTGTCCCTTTGGGTACTTTGAGTACTGTCCCTGTCAGACACCAACACCTTAACCATGTCAGGATGCCCTCTGGCACAACGCCCACTGGCTTGGGTCAAAACCAAGCCAGGAACTGAACCAACAATACAACATTACATGTGAGGGCATGGCCCCTGGTATGACTAAACTTGCAAGAGTTAATGCAAGAGAGAACTGACCCTTACTTACACCAATTCCCCAATTTCCTTTTTAGCAAGGTGCAGAGTGTGGACCTGGTGACTCAAGTGAAGAACCTGTCCACAGCCAAGCAGATGCACATCCAGTGGAGCTGGTACCTGTATGATGCCTTCAGTCATGGCGAGGGCCTTCAGTTCATGTTCCTCACTGGCACAGACAGGTTCACTGTCACTGAGCAGCACTCTCAAGTTATCTGGAGTATTTTTATGCTTATTCACTCCCTGGATATGTTTTAAAAGGAGAGTATCGACCTCAGAGATGGCAGCCCATGTTTTCAGAGGCAGACTCCTCAGTAGTTAGTTCAAAGTAGCCTGATTTTTGGTGCCTCAATTTGAAGTGAATTCCTCAGCTCCTCACAAAATGAAGCCAGTTTAGTTAAAGACCTAACTTTCGATAACTGATTGGGAACATCATGACCTGACTCGAAACTGTAATGTGTTACAAAATTAGAGGGCTGATTTATGGGACAGCAGATCCTTCCTTTAGTGAGTTCCTGAGTCCCCAGTGCATTATATCCTTGTAATGAGTCAATAAAACAAGCCATAGCTACAGCACAATGAATGTCAGGAGACGCAATGGACAGCAGGTATTCCTAACGATTTAAGTCTATCAGCCTCCTGAACAAGCACTTGTACTTTTTTGAAGTTTATGGTACTACACCGAACGAGGCAAGCGATCATTGGTATTTTAGCTGCACCTCTTGTGCTGCAGTGAGATCAATACCGTGTGCCATTGTCAGCCCTGCTGGAGGAAAAGGGCTGGCAGAGCCATCGTCTGGCCTAAGGGTGAGCACTGAAAGCAAAATATGGAGAAATCTTCCAGGATGCAAAGGCTCAAGGCAACTAACTGCACACAGGCTGCGTTTCATGGGGATTGTGGCAGCAAAGCTTCACTTGCTGGCTGGATGATCTTTGCTTAAGATTGATTGCAGAGTGGTTACAAACACTGCCTCTGAACGGACAGAGAGGCTGAGAGCCACGTGAAATCCTTCCAGTTCACACAGATCCATTCTCCTCCAAAGTAAAGTAGGGCAGGGCGAGGTGCAGGTTTGAAGGCCTAGCTGAAAGCACTGAGCTTTTGTTATTTTGCAGACCAGTGCCTTTCAGTTATTATTTCTTACTTTATTTATAGCACGACTCCAAACTGAGTACATATTTTGCTGTGGGGTAAGTAAAAGACTAAGAAGCGCCTCAGGAACCAGCCGGGGTCAAGCAGAAACCCAGCACTTCTCCAGTTCAGCTCGGAGGGGAGGGCTGCAGGGCTGCGTCACGGGTCTGGCCGTATCCCCCCACCTCGCAGGAAGGCGCCCGGAGAGCCGCGGACCCGGCCCTGCCGTGAGGGAGGCGGCGGGGCGGGAGGCTCCGGGAGCAGCTGAGCAGAGCTGCCCGCGCGGGAACCCGCAGCCACAGCGGCGCTCCCGCTCTGGCGGGCCCAGGCACACAGACGTCTCCCTCTGCCGAGCCGCCGCCGCAAGTGCAGCTGGTGCGTCCGGCCCAGGGTCCCGACGAGCCGTGGGCTTTTTGCAGCCCCTCTGGAGAAGACAGATCGCCACTTCGAGAGAGAAGCACCGAGTGTGCTCTCACGACTGCCGGGATTGTGTTGTCACGGGACTGGGAAACAGTGAACATTGGCAGAAAGCGTTCCGCTCCTCAGAATGACTGTAAAACTGTCACGTTGTGGTTCCATAGATACAATGCTTTAGATTTTATGCAGGAAATCGACATCATCCAGAGTACACAAAAACCTACAAATCATTTAGTAAGGTAAATACTCTCTTAATGACCTTATTCACAACATTTATTACCTGTTAGCATCGGCACAATTCAGGCTTCTCATTTTAAAATTCCCTCCAGGCAACAACCATTATTATGAACTGTTAGAAGTGGCTGAATGACTCAGCAGCCAGATTGAGTTGGCCAGTCCTGCATTGCCCCCATACTATCGGTGCTAGCCTGAGAAAAAACAACTGGGGCACAACTGTTCTATAGGCTTCTTCAAGAGTCAATTAAAGACTTGAATTTACACTTCATTCATATTACTTTCCCATCTGACAATACGAAAGCAGCAATGAAACCATGAAAAGGAATGCAATGAGGTGACTTGGAGTCCTGTTGTATCTGAAGGCAGTCGGTGCAATCGGGCATCTCAGTGCCCTATCTTCATGCATCCTACAGGTGAAGTCCCAGTCTGCAGCAAAACCTCCAGCTGAATTTCCCTGGGCAAGGACACAGCCTAACAAAATGCCTCACACCTGATTTGCAGCATTAGCCTTGCTTTAGCATGTTAAATTATCCGGATGATAGCAACACAAGTGCTGATGGGTCCCTGGGGGAAAATAATAGATTCTTCATTTTTGCTAAGGTCAGTGAGAAGACTGGAGGTAGAACAATACCTCATCTTGATTTGTTTTTCTGTGAATCTCTTTTGTAAGTGATGTGACAAGGAAGTACTTTTTTTTTTTTAACCTTAGCCAGGTTTCTGGTGAATAAAGCAGAATCATTAAGAGGAAGCAGATATGTATGTAGACATACACTCACCATAAACAGCACTTAACTTATCCACAGTTTATGTATAAATGGTATTTCAGAGCATCAGTTGTCAAAAAAGTTTCCATCTGCAACATAGCAGCTGCAGTGTTAAGACTAATACATATGGGGAAGAAAATAATCAAGGGGCAAAAATACCAGTGGAGTCTCTGAAACTGCTACCACTAATTAGCTTACGTGAAACTCACTCAAGCAAGTATGAGAGATGCACTGTTAGGAAAAAAAAATATCACCTTTTGAGCTGGCACAATAGAAAAGCAAGGGAAAATGTTTTCAGTGATGACAGGCGACGATGCAAAGGTGAGTGGAAGCAGCTTCTGATTCCTTCATTAGCTGAAACTCACACTTCATGATACATTTCTTTATCTGAAGAGAAGATAGCTACAAACCCAGCACTTATGCTAACTCCTGCTCTCATCTTTCTTTCACTTCCCCATGAGAGGTGTCTTCAAGGGATGTGTACAACACTGTGAGGTACAAGTTTTGATTCTCTTGTCAACTCAAGTGGGTGGTTCAACATCTATGGTTCTAGCTTCTGCCAACCACTGTCTCCAGAACCAATTCAAGTTCTACCTACAGTGCAAAAGCAGTTAAATACTGAACAGTTGTAGCTGACTGGCGGCTACCAGTATGGACAGAACAGAGATAAGGAAAGATAGATGGATAGATTTTTTTTTTTCCCCATTTTCCTCTTTAGGCAGTTTATACTTGCTGTATGTTTGAAGCACAGATGTATCAGCCACAGCTGATAGCTTTGACTGCTAAAGCTGATGTTTTCTTCTGATATAGTTTTCACCTGTAAAACATCCAGTTAGCAATTGGCCTTAGGGAGAACTGCTGGGCAGAGCCACCCATATTTAAGGAAAGAGTGAGCATGACCTGATGCAACAGGCCTGGCCACATTCAGATCAGTACCTTCGCTCAGGCCCAGATTAGCCTGTTAGCTCCTGAACTGCCATCCCTAAGCACATTCTTACTAAGGTCCTCAGTCCTACCTGAACCATGCACACACCCCTCCCTCTTTTCTGTTATTTCAGCTTGCAACATCTTCAAAGCATCTTTCCTTCATGTTATTGTATTGCTTCCCATCTTTGTTATCCTTTGAGATGGGTACTACAATAGCATTTTGTTTTTCTTCAAATAACCAGAATGATTAAGTCATTGAGATGTTACCTGGACGTTGTTATGGCTGATTCAAGAAATGAATGTGTGGAAAGAAGAGCTCCAGAAGTGAGATGTCTCCAATTCTGCAAACTGCTGTGTGATTATGCAAAACTATTCTCTTATGTTTTCTGCCAGACAAAATATGTAGACACTTTTCTTGCCTTTTGGAGAGGAATTGCTGTGCATGTGCATAAATGCTGTATCTCTTCCTTGAATTAAAATGAGACCTTACATAGCTGGTAAATTGCACATTGCTGGGGTGAGCAGACTGGCAGCTCAGCACCAAGCCTCATTTCACAGCACATTGCTTGTCTCAGCAGCCAGGCATCCTGGAATGGACTTGGTCTGGTTTTTCGTCTGTAACTCATTGTGTAAATGCCAGCCAAATTAAAGCAAAGCAGATGGGACCAGTCATTTGAAGATTAATGAAGCTACTTGCATTATAAAGTAACTTGAAGATATGTATTTTAATGAAAAAGATCCTCTCTCGTTCCTAATAGCTGGTCAAGAGAAAAGAATCAAGCAGTGAAAATAGCTGAAGCTTAGCACAACACACCTACAAAGAGTTATTAAAGTGATTAACTCATTACAGAGTTAATCCCCATTAAAAGGAATTATCAGTCAGGGACTGATAATCGGTCATTTCTTTTCCAGGTTCCTACACGACTTTTTGAATGCCACCATTTTTCTTAAAACACTGAAGTAAAGCACGCAAACATGGAAGAAATCATCAGGGATTATTCACTGTCACGATGAGAGGTTTTCATTCATCTGTGGCATTCACAGTGCCCTCTGAAGCTTCCCAGAACTTCTGCTGACTGGGAGCTCCTGAATGTCTTCCTCTGTATGATGGCTATACACCACATGAAGGAGAACGGGATATCAGGAATTAGTACAGCAAACAATTCCTTTCTGTTTTACCGCTTCAGAATGAAGCAAAGCCCTAAAGAGGTCCCTGAACATGTTCCCCTGCACTAAAGAATCACTGATTATCTTTAACCAAAATTGAAGCCAATCACAAAGAATAACTATGAAATATTTCCAGTGCTGCCCTAAGCTCTGAGCTCACCATGGTTCTCAGTCTGCAGAGCTGATCCCCATGCCACTGTGCTGACTCCTCAATCTGCTTCTTCTTGTGCAACCCTCAGAGATGAGGAGGTACTGAGAGCCGCCTGTCCAGCAGCTTTTTCAACAGAGATTAGGAGGAGCTTTGCATTGGTTCATAAGCCGCAGGTGCTGAAGGCACATACAGCCATGGCTATTGCTGTACCCATCTTCAGGTGTAGGACCTGGCATTTCAGAGGAGAACTACGACTCTCCAAGTCATTTGACAAATCAACTGCAATAATTGGAGATCAATGTAGGTATCTGGGCTGTTCTTCATATACAGACTGTCATGAAGAAAAATTGTAAGCTGAAAAAGTAACAAACTCCAAATTTTTAAGGAATGCTTTTTCTAAGTAACATTAGAAGGAAGTTGTTAACAAAAAACAAAAGCAAACAAACCAAGCCTCCCCAAGGCCCACCCCCTCCTGTGTCTGGAATCCAGATAGCAAAAGATGGTTCCACACAGCCATTTCTCTACTGCACTCCTAAGACCACCATTATCTGGAAAGATCAAGCAATCACACCTTGATCCTGGAAAGGCCTTGACCTCACATTTCAGTCTCTTATGGAAGTCCTTTTCTGAATAAGAAAGAACATAATTTAAAGCTTGTTCTTATGCCTCTACTGAATCCAGCACTGAAGGTCAAGGAGAGTATAAGCAGCAGCAACCACCCACATTCTAGAGCTTTTGTTACAGGAAACCTAGGTGCAACAATCAGAAAGATCAATGCAGTAGAATGGTGATACAGGAGATGTAATAACAAAGGGACTAGAGATATAGAAAGGTATTACAAAGGAAAAGCACTCACCCATATCCAGAATTCTAGGCTCAGAAAGAAAACTCCACAAGAACAGAATCCCCAACCACTCATCCTTCCCCAGGGGGCAGTCAGCCCTTAAATGAGGTCTAAGAGAGGTGCAGCCAGGCTCCACCCCTTCCAGTCACACAGATGAATTGCCTTCACCTGTGCTCCCAGGGCTGACTGGGTCCTTTCCCAGGTGCTCAATCAGTGGTTCAGACTGTGACTCAGCAGTTCCCATACACTAGGGGAAATGCAGATGCTTGATGAAAAATATAATGTTTCTTAGAAGTAGCATCTGTTAAAATAGAATGTGAACCACTGCACTGAAGAGAGGCAACAAGTTCCTTTGATATAAGGGCTGAGTAAGTTTCACAAAACTGTGGTACTTAAAAGCAGTCTTACTCCAGGGGGTAAAAGGACAAAAGTGCTTTATCCCTGTGTAGGCACAGTTTGATTTTGGGGCAACTTAGACTAAAAATAAGAGGCAAAAAAAATCTCATTTTATACACATCTGATATTCTTACTTGTCTTCCTTACAGAAAAGTGCTAAACATGATGGTTTCTTTTTCAACTCTTTCATAGAGTTTCTTTGAAATACAGGCATGTTTTGTTGTAATTTTTGTTCACATCTACCCACCGACTTAGCCTGCATTGTAGTGCACGATGTAAGCTGTTGTGCTGATGTAAAACTGAGCTTTTAGAAATTCCATTCTTTGCCTGTTTCTGGGTCCAACATATATGAATTCTTCAGCACAATCTGAAAAAGGCTGATTGTCTCCCTGGCTCCACTGCAAAATATGTGGATGTTTTATTGTTGTTGGCTTTTGTTTGTTTGTTTTTCTGGAATATTCACAGGGATTTAATAAAACCACAACTGTGCTTTTCTTAAAACATTGCATGCTCCATAGTACGTGCAATTAAACAGTGTGACCGTAACTCACTCCCTCATCATACCCACATCACTGAATAGACAAATAAGCCAACAGAGACACAGCAGATTCTGACTGTGCCACATTATTCTTTATAATAACGAAATTATGAAGCTTAGAACTGTGCGTAACAGCAGAACTAGATTTGTTAGATCTGAGTACACTGTGTCTGAGTTCAAGTCAGTTTATAACTGTTGTGATCATGCAGGTTATTAGCTGCATTTTTTGACATTTAGATGTCAATTATGCTGGCTTCTGGAATTGGACTGATTTTTACAACAGAATGTCATTATAGCACTTGCAGTGACATCAAGAACAGAACTTCAGCTTGATCTTCCTCTACAGAAGCTCATTAGAGATTCACATAAGAAGACAACCAACACGTGCTATTGCCATGGAAACAAGTTGGAATATTACGGAGCAGTATAGCCCATATTCCAAAATAGAGAGGACAAAGTCAGAGCAATTATAGCACAAGACTGACAGGCTTTTTATTTGCAGCCAGCATGGGTCAAAGCAAAACCTAGCTCCTGCTCTTTGAAATAAAAATCACCAGTGCAGTTTTAGGAATCTGGTTTCAGTCCCTTGTTTGCAAACACAAAAACAATCCAGTGAGTTTAGTTTATGTTTTATGGGAGAAAGGAGGCCAAATGAAGGAAGATGCATCACAGCAGGTGTGTAGGTGTGGCAGTGTACAAAGAACAGACATCACAGACTCATAGAGAAATGAGTCAAGTTCAAGTCAGGTTCAAGTTAAGCAGTGAGATTCTAATAAAACAGAGGTGCACAAGACCAGCAGAAGCTGAACCTCTGGTATGTCATTAGGATTCAGAAGAAAGGCTGGTTTCAAACATGATGGCTACCTCGTATCAGTGGCCAGGATGCAAAGGGCAACATTCTTGTGATTGGGATTTAATAGGTGACTCACAGTCTCTCCATGTTGCCTAGATAACAGAATGGACATATTGTACGTATACGACATGTAGGCAGTCTAACTTCCCAGACTTCTGCATGTGACTACAAGGACAGAGAGTTCTTTAAGCCATTTATAACAGCTCCGTCTGGTCTAGAAGGAGTTTTCAGTGTTGTGAGAGCTTTAATCATTTTCTCTGACTACAGAATGCCAGCTATTGCACATGTATTTTTTTGTGTTTGATGACAGTACTAAAAAGTTTAAGAATTCTGAGCAGAAGTATTTTATCCTTCATGCAGAAAGCCTGTGATTGCCACTTCATTCACGTACAGGTTCTACTTTTAAGAAACACTTGTAAGTTTCAGCTGAGCAATCACTTCTTGCAAAGACACTGAAGGGAAAAAATAAAGCTTAGGAAAGACAGAGTAACAGGATTTTAGGAAGTATTCGAGAAGCCTTGAATGATTATGCCAAGAGTTTGCTGCTACAGAGAGTCACTGTGAGATTCAAAATCACAATGATACCAGATGTGAAAGAGAACAAATACTATGGTACAGGGATAGTTTGTGTCTATTAAAGCAGGCTTTGGGAAGCCTTCCAATGACTGCATATGAGATATGTGGCATGCTGCTATTTAATTAATGACTTAAAAAACGGATAGGTTACATTCACTGTTTCAACTCCGGCTTGTTTTTGACTGGTTCTATTTTGCTTGACTGGAAAAAAAAAAAACAGGATAAAAGCATGATTTTGGGAGTAAACTGAATGCAATATTGATATCTGTTGCAAAATTTTATTTCCAGTAAAATGTACAAAAGTTAATAGTGATGAGTACCACTTACGAAAAGCAAAATATCAAATACTGTGTTAATAGAATACTAGAACAATTTTTTTTTTGGTAGAACAAAGCAGAGAGATATAATGTGATATACTTGACACAAACATTGGAAAATAGCAATTAGTCTTTTTAATCTTGGCATATAAATTTTATTTCCCAAACAGTTAAGTTAAATTCTGTAGCACTTCCTACTGCTTTCTTTTCCCTAAACCTTTTCCTTGCTTTTTTTGGCGTGCATCTTGGCTTTTCTTCTCTTGCTCTGTTTGCAGCATTACTTCATGAGCTGCCAGCTCCTCACGTTTTCTGAGTTCAGCCTTTAACAGCTTGCTTCTGTATGCTTCCCGAATGCTGTGAACTCTGCCTCGCATTTCATCTAAGGATGCCTAGGTAAGCAGAAACAAAAAGCAACATCCTCACTCTAACACATGAATCTGTGTTTCATCACAAGCAACTGCATCACTTAGGTTGTATTTCACTGTCTGACAATATAAGTACAGGTAAGGCACATCTCCTTTCCTTTGGAGCTGGTCATGCATTTTTACTGATCTCTCACAGGGACATGGATATGTGTCAGTCTTTTCACCATGAAGAAAAAGACAAAGTTCATGAAAATTCTTTTTTTAAATTGCTGGCTGAATAAAATAATTGTGTGCAAGGAGTATAGGGCAACAGACTAGTTACCCATTTGGGTCTAGTATAGATTCAGTCACTGACTCGTTTTGTTGTCTTAAACAATTTCCTTGAGAAATAATTTTCAGAAGTACTGAAATGGTTTAGGGGATCGCATCTCATTTTCAAGAGATTCAAGGAGCCTAAATCACACTGACCTTCAATGAGACTTAGGCCAAGTGAGACTTGGACACACAACCTTTTTTAATGTTTCCATCCTGGGAAATGGGGGTACCTGAAGACATTTGACATAACTTTCTGCAGTCTACAGTTGAAAAAACTGTAGATTTACTAATCAGCACAGTATGCATATTCACAAGTAACTCTCATTTTAAACTACTACTGTGAAAGATTGTAAATACATTTTCTAGAAAGAGCTGAGGAATTACTTTAGAAATATTTGCCACAAAAACATATGTTAGGCATCCAAAATGACAGCAACGTCTGAAAACTTGGACACCTTATTATCAAGGATTAGGGATTGGTCAGTCACTGGTAGAGGACTATGACTACTTTCAGGCTTGTAGCTAAGTACTACAAGTGAAGCAGGGTGTTTGTTAAGGAGGTGTTTTCAAGTTATTTCTGTTAAGAAGTTGGTTAAATCCAAAATTATTTTTACTGTTTTTCGATTTTAAGAGCTCTAAAGAGTCACTAGATGATTTTCAGTTGTTACTGCATCACATCTACATGATGAAACATTTTGCTCCTGTCAACAATCAGACGTTAAACCAATTTTATTAGGATATTTGTACCAATTCCATGTACAATGCATTGATCAAGTTAATCTTAACAATGGACCCTACTCTAGTGATACCAGAGGTACTATTTGTAGCTATGTTTCTTTAAGGACTAATAATGCAATTGTCTGTTGGCATCATGCATATTCCAGGAAGGCTCTATTCTCCAACTTTGCTGTAGGACATACAAGGAGAAACTCACTCTCTTACGTAATGATCTTAGCATTTTTTTTATTACTTTTCCAAGCCTCGCAATTCCATAACAAAAAACAACCAAACAACAGCCAACACCACCACCAAAAAAAGAGCACCGGTCATATATATAAAACAGTCAGTTGATTCTCACTTTGAACAATATCGTTACGGTGACAGTCTTAAAATTATGCATTTGCAAGGAACTATAACAAGAGCATACTACAAACATTTAGAACATTGTATAGTGCTTGTATAGTTTTTTCTTAGAGGCTTTAGTTTCAACCATTGTTCAAGTAAGACTTAAAGCTTGTATACTGATTCTGATTATTGATACTGGATACAAACATTTAAAGAATTGTTGGTCAAGATATTCATGATAGTGGTGGATATTACAGGAATGGTTACTGGAATGTAATCTGGAAAACCCACCTGTAGATTCTCATACATTTCAAGTACACTTTGCTTCAACAAAGCTCTAGCATGTTGATCCATTTCTCTTTGTTCCAAAGCCAGTTCTCTAAGTTGCCTAAAATGGTTAATTTTTTCCTCTTTGCATTTCTCTTGCTGTTGAATTATAGATTCATTTCTTAGCACAGATTCAGACATTGTTTTTCTGAAGGATAAAGAAAGATATTTGTCTCATTTCAAGTACAGTTTCAGATATTTTGCTTCGTACCCATATGCATATATTTGGTTTATATAAAGCAAAGTAGACATTGTACAGTTCAATATGATTAAGGGATCACTTTTCCTCATCTTGTACATAACACTGACAAGGAAGTACATTGCTGAGGCCAGGTCTTCTTATACTTGAATGTGTACTTTAAAATATTGGTAAAATCATGCTCATCTTTGAGCATATGAAAAACTCCTACATGTGACACTTACTTTTAATTTGAAAGAAATATCTTAGCTCAGGAAGTTTTTGATATTATAATTTAGCACTGAGACAAATGTACTTTTTTTTCCATGGGCATAATGGCAGTTAAGTGGATAATATATTGTCGTAATTTGACTCAAATGACTCGTGTTACAGTGGAGGAGCTGAAGACAAATTAAATCCTTCCAAAACTCAAGCCTACAGAAGATATTCTGCCATATTTTCTGATCTTTTAGTGTTATTAATTTCAATATAACACCATTTTCCCTTTAAATTAAAAATTGAACTTGGGGAATTTTTCAGCACCTTCCAAAGTCTTTTAAGAATGAGTGAGTTGCATAAATGCCACACTGAATACAGATGGACTTAAGCATGAACTGGGTTCTGTCTGCAGCACAACAAACATTCAGGTATATGCATATAAGGTAGATGGGTTCATCCTGACACATGTAAGAAAGGAAGTATTTATTTTGAATTAAAAAAATATATATTTTTTCAGTTATTAACTAAATTGCACTTGTTAAATATCTCATTAGAGTCTAGCATCATATAATGACAAACTTCTTTCAAGATAACCACTGAAATAAACATATTTGGCTGCATATGTGTTTCCTTAAGGGTTTTATGTTGCATTTTCATTACAGCAAAACAACTCCTTTAACATGCGTAATCTTAAAGAAAGGGCATAAATTATAACAGGATGTAGGAAAGCATAGATTTAAAAAAAAAAACCACCTATGTCAGGTAAATCAAAGTGGAAAACGATCAAGATGCCATCTACACTCACTGCTATATGATGCTATGTATACAACATAAAGGACAGACAAAACACAGACCAGGATTTTCACAAAAAACATTAACAAGAATATGACAGCATTGTTGCTTACGTAAATGACATGTGGAGGACAAAGTCTAAATTCACATCTATTATACTATATCCAAATATGATGGTACAATTGTTTATAAATATATCACATTTACTAATTCCTATGTATTGAAACCCTTAGTCATCCTTTCAATTTGGTATTTCACAGGCATTAATTTTTCCTTGATACAGATTACCTCATATAAGGACTAAGATCTATAGGCTCCCACTTTATTTGCTCCATTGGTAAGCTTGAGTCAATTGCTGTTTGTGATGCTGTCTTTTCCATAGGAAGAGAAAAAGAATCTACAACAAAAGAGATTGAATTGATTATTCAGTTATGCCAGGGGGGTCCATCTAAGTTGTAACACAGTCATTTTTCTCTTTTGGCTCAGCAAAATATCTTACTAAATCAGAACATGCATTGGACATGCTTTTTACTTCTAACACTTATAATAGAATCAAAGATGCTGAATAAAACCCAGCTACATATGCTAGAGTGAAGTTTGTATATGTACCTTACATAAATCAGCGCAACACGAGAGAGTAAGACAGAATCATCAATTTTACATGCCCAAAGAATAAATTTTAATCAGAAAGGAATCATATTCTTTTATAAACAACAACAAAGAAATCTATAAGAATCGCATCACTCCTGTCTACAATTCAAAAAAACTGTATTCTCTTTTGGGCATAGAATGATTTAACCACATGGATGGTAACTGATTTAAGTCAACATAGATTTCTCAAAACACAGTGACACATTTGATACTAAGCATGCTGCTGAGCTGAGCTGCGTTGTGATTGTTCCAGCACTTCTGTCTTTCAGTTCACTTGGTCATATCAGAAAAGCCTGTGAAATTTGGTGAGATTTAATGATATCTGCAGTAGTTTGTTCCATAAAAACTCTTATTACTCCATTTATTGTAGTAATCAATTGAAACATTTACAAATCCATTAAAAGATATTTCTATACTAATGACCACTGCTTCCAAATTCAAAATTGAAGGAGTATTTCCCATTGAAGTTCCAGAAATGTCAGCTTAACTTAGGGTTGGAATTCTAGCCTGAAAGGACTGCACAAACTGGGCTTAAGAGTAACTTAGTAGCCTATGAGGACCATGAGGCTGTCTGTGCCTGAGGCTGGAGTAATGCAACAATTAAAACAGAGGGTATAAAGAAGACAGAAACTAAGCATGTGATTGTGGATTTGAACTCCATTACTGAGGCTACTTTGTCCATTACTAACAGTATTTAATGCAGACGTCTTTGTTAAGGAACTGAATGACTTATGCAGAATGCTTTATCCTATTTAATTTCATATTAAAACACTGGTTGTGATATATATATGGTGTATTTGAGAACTCATAGTAGGGATCATGGACTTCTTTTTTTTGAAGTGATTAATATTCCTTTATATTTTAAAATTATAATGCTCAGAAGGAATATGACATGCAGAAAGTTACACCCTTACCTCTTTCTTCTGATTCGGATGATAAATTGGCAATGTCCATCCCAGCTATGGGCTCCTCAGAATCTCTCGCAACATATTTATTAATAAACTGCATACGTTCCTGAAAAGCCTACAGATCAAATTTTTAATTGAATACTTTAATCCCAAAGCATTTTCTGACATAGGAATCTATAAGTGATCAATGTGACAGTAAATCTTTGAACCCAGCGCATGTTGAGATATGATGCTACTTTATTATTGCCACTGAGTATACTTCACTGGTTGGATCTATGATTCTATGATCTATGGAAACATCACTTCCAACAACATGAATAGCATCAGTGAGACAACAGATAGAAAAAAAAAAAAGATAAACACGAGGACTGTGCTTTGTGTCAGTCATATTCAAGTCATCACTGCAGTAGATTTTTTTTCTGAAGTAATGACCTGTCAACATTAACCCATTAACCATCCAATTTTTCCAGTAACATTCTGGAACTTTTATTTGTCTGGTTTTAATGTGCCGTGTAGAGAAGTAAATTGTCGCTAGTATTTAAAGTTTATCTAATTTAAATTGTATCCTGAGTGTATGAACAAAAACCTGTAAGTAAACCTTGGTGAAATGATAGCTGAGTAAAATGAAAAGCAGGCAACACTTGGAAGGGTTTGAGTCTTCTCAGTACATACCACCTATATATAGTAAGTATCCCAAATGATAAAACGATGCTGTCAGTAACAAACCTAACTCTAAAACACAGTATACAACTCTGGCTGGGGCAAAAGTTTGAAAGGATGCTACAGCTCCCATTACAAGAGGTTTGGAATACATACATTAAAGATTACCATGAACTACTGGAAAACCCTTTATCTCTCAGTAGTTTAAAATAATGTTTGGATTTTAAAAAAAGCCTGAAAGTAGGGTCTGCTCCCTCATAGGTGAATAGAGGTTCAGAACTCCTCTCACCGCATCCCCTTAGGGAGCTAGCACTTCTTCCTAGGAGTTCCTGCAGCCTGGTGACTTGGACCTCCTCCTGAGGAATGGGAGCTATGAGTGCAAACCCTTTCAGGCTCAATTGCTTCTGATGCTCAAATACTGACATAACCACTCTGCCTGTCCTTTCAGATGGTGATTTGGGCTCATGGGGCTTTCTCTTAATGGCTCAGGATTGTCAGAATGGGCAGAGGAGCCAAATGTCACCCTGGAACCAGGGAGCCAATTCCCAGGGTAATAAGGTGGGTGATGCTGGAGAGGAGCAATCAGGAGGAACAGAGAAGGGGAGCTACTTAGAAGAGCAGACCCTCAAGTTAAACCCTTTTTCATTGTATTACATGAAGTTGCCAAAATTTTCTTAGCAACTGCTTTGGAATACTGTTACAGACCTAAGAGGCTCCTAAAATGGAAACCTTTAGCTGTAATTAAGTTGATTTTCAGAGTAAATAAAAGGCAGCAGTGATAGAACCACTATTCTGGAGAGACCGTGAGCATCAAATAGGAGACATTTCCAGCTCATCTTGAGAAAGCTGAAGATTTTCAGTCTCAGCACAGCCAACCAAATCTTCAGAGTAACACATCTCTTTTTAGGTCAGAACGTATAAAGTAATGTTGGAACATCTTATGAACTTTGGATATGCTGAAAAGAAATGAGAAAATTTGCAAGCATAGCTAGGGAAGACCCATGTCTGAGGTTTCACTTCTGAGAGGTAGATACCTTTAACACTGTTGTGCCAAAGGAGCCAACCTACATTTGACATATTTGAACTAGTATTGCTTCTCTAAAACAGTGAATTCATATAGAGCAGTGTATACAGGCTCACAGGTACCAGCAACTTGGAATGAATTTGGGAATTTTGGATGTAGGAGACAATTAGATTGATGATGTGACCAGGTGCCAGTTTATCTTTCTGTTACATTTATAAAAGCATATTTCTTATTATATTCTCATAACGCTCGGCTTGCCACAAGTGACAACTTTGCAGTTGTGTAGAGGTAGTGGGTGTTGTAAAGAGAAACATTTTTTCTGTTCAGTAAATAGAACCTTAAAGTCTCAGTGATCTCAAGAAGTCTAAAGTAGACAATGCGGATTCCTGCCCACAAGTCATGCACACCAGCTCTTTTGATTATTTAGGCTGTGGAAAATTCCCTGTCATCCACAAAGTGGTGAAAAGAGGAGTCATATGAACTCGTTTCTCTGTTATGAAAACTGCTCTGTTATCACAACAGTTCCTGCAACTTGTGAAGACACATTACCACGCAGATTGCATTCTGATTACCTTGACAGCTCTTCCCGGCTCTGCAGACTCCCATGCTTGCTTCATGGCTTTGATCTCATCTACTCGCTGTGTGTCTTTCTTCACCTCCAGAATTTCCATCTCTCTTTGCTCACTAACAAGACGTAAAGTCCAGTATGGTTTGTTTATAGCATCTTGCTGAAAGTGGAAGTACCATGGACATAATTACTGGTAGTTAGTGGTATTTATCTATGACCACTACTTAAGATGAAGATCTGTACCCAGGTAATTTTCATAACTGGTAGACATTATACATCGATAGAATTTGACATGCATTGCTAGACAAAAACTGACTGCCAAAGGAAAGGAAGATTACTTTGTGATATTCCAAACTTTGAGGTCTTTTGTATACTTCTTTTCCTTGACCCCTATACATCACGCTCTACACTCTGAGCTCTTGTCAACAGTCTGAATAAGAGTATTTGCAACAATTTTATTCATGCAGTTATCTCTGTCAAGCTTTTTTTCCCCTTCCCTTTCCTTACTTCCAATTGCTTTTTTTTTCTTACCAGAAGTCTTATTATTTTTAACCAGAATTTTTGTGTAGAGATACATCTTGCTCTGTCTTCTCTAACATCAGGTTCTTTCCATTCACTTCCAAAATTCTATAAACCACTTTGATGTGTGGCTTCTCCAGAATCATTGGATACAAGTAGTATTCAAAGGGTAGGAGATTGTCCTGCTGCCTGGCCAATGAATGAAATATTGTGCTGCACATACTTTTGGAAAGTGTAGTATCTCTAGAAGCTTGAAGCCCATGGTTTGGAAGAAGAGATGGATTGCTCAGCTTTGATTTGAAACTAAAAACAGGCATCTTCCTAATATGCAGGCAGTATCCTCTTGGAACTTGCTTCTGTTTTAGCAACAGACTGAAGAAATCCTGCATGCTATCATCCCAGCATCTGTAGCATAGCCCATCACTGGAGCTGAAGGCAGAAATCTGACACAGCCTGAAGTTGCATGACATTTACATGGCCAGCTTTCTCACATGCAGCCACTCTGACTGCTCTGCAAGAAAGGTTAAGTCACTGTTCCTGAAATCTGTGTAATTAGGTGTGGATGTGAATCATAGAGAAGCTTGCTGTTCAACAACTTAGTCAACAAAACAATACAGTAGGGATTTCTTCATGAAAAACTCTATGGAAATGCACTCTTCTCGAATTACTTCCCATGAAGCAGGAAAAATAAAAAACAACCATGAGGACCTGTAAATTTCTTTGCCTTCCATTAATCTCTTTGCAATCCATAAAGTCAATTACTCCTTTAAAAGCTGGTCAACCACAGCACAATGAGATCATCCTGCCACAAAGTGAAGAATTTGCAAGTAGGCAAGTAAATATCAATTTTTATGCCACTATATATCCACAAGCTAATGACAGTTGTAACATATAAGACAGGACAGACCTATTTTGTTTCTCTAACAATTCTGTAAAAACCAGTACAATTGACTCCAACTGGACATCATATGGCAAATTAATGGAATTTAACAAATCTTCATTAGGGACAGAAAATAGAGATCCAAAAGAAACACTCAGTGGTTGCTTTACACGTAAGCAAAGAAATGAAGAGATCTCTAATGCAGGATACAGGTCTTTTGCACGTGTCATTCAACCATCCTCAGGTGCAGAACATGAACGTGGGGAAGCAGGGCATAGAGAAACACAGAGAATACACTAAAAGTGCTAGTAATTCTAATCTGCAGACATGCAGATGCTTTTATGCTTAGTACAATAATTTCACATTCAACAAATCAAAGTTTTTAGATTTGTTCTCACCTCAAATTCAGGTTGAAATACAAGAGACATAAGTGATCCTTTTTCTTTATTGGACTTCTCCCTTTCTGTCTTCTCAGTTGCTTTGTCTTTCACTTTTTTGGTTGATTTAGAAATACTTGCAGACCTTTGTCCTTCAAAATGATGGAGCTTTAGGAGAGAACTGCGATCCTCATGCTTTTCCCCATATGCTGTTCACACATAGTTATGATGCATCATGAATTAGAAAATACCATTGTCATCCATAAATGTATTTACCCATGTAACATCCAGGATGGAACATAACAGCACAAAACAGCCATAGGAAAGACAAAGAAAAGTCTTATGTAATTAGTTGACACTGTTAAGTACTACACCAATATTAACTGTTGGAGCAAGAAAGAATCTGGAGACAATAAAGCTTTTAAAAACAAGCTTATGGAAGTAGACATATTACAACGGCTTTACTTGTCCTAAACAGCATATTACCCAGGACTTAATTATTGGTTTACCATGGTACATGCATATCAATAACTGCCCTATTGTTCTGTGTATAAGTCAGTCCAAAGAGGAGACTGATAATCTGTAGCTAGCAATCTGATCCTTAGTTCTCTTACACAATCTCCGCCATAAAGGTGAGAAGCTCAAAGGAAGTAAAGTCAGTGTTCTCATTGCCTCATGTCTCTGTCAGCCTGAAAGACTGGAGAGCAGAACATACACACACACAAAAAAATCCAAAATGGAAGGAAATTAAGGCAACAAAACATATTTAAGACTCAGTGTGTACCCGGGAAAATCAAAACGATCATTCTCAGATCAAACAGAAATTTTTAGATTAATTACTTAATCAGTACATGCATATGCTGTATGTATGATATTTGTTGAATTGAATAGCTAAGAACTAGCACATATATCACTTTCATTCTTCACTGTCTTCGGTGGTAAGAAATGTTAACAATTGTTTTTTCATGCCATGTTCTTGTTATAAAACTAAAAAAGAATAAGTAAGGTCTGCAATAGCAAACAGCTTTAATAGCATAGGAACACAGCAAATGAAACAAGCTGGACTGGATCCACAACAGTACTAGATTAAAGACCAGAGTCTGAAATCTCTATTACACTTCACCTTCTTGCTGCTTGAAACATTAAAACAAATGCTGAAAAATGGGATTTGATCAGTGCAATCAGATTTCTCTTGGAAAAAAGAGGAAATGAGTCTGAAGATAATAACAAGGTATCTTTCACTTGCTGCTGTGTTTCTAACCTCTTTCCACTGAGGAAAGATCTCTGTACTGCTTGATTTGATCAGAAGTCTGCTGAAGGTATTCCACTGGCTTTAATGAGATTTGGAACAGATATTCATTGTCAGGGTTATATGGAAATATAAAATGGTAAATTTGAAAGATATACAAGCAAATTTATAATACACTTTTACTAACTACATGCACAAATATATATGATATTTATGTATATCACATCATACATTATACACGTATTTATGTATACATTACATTCTTACCTCCTTAAGCTACTTAAAGAACATACAATGGTACCAAAAAGCTATGTGTAAATTCATTCAGTGCAACCAAAACATACAATAAGGAATGAAAGCAAAAATTAAAGCAGTCTCCACAAATACTGAAAATAATAAAACGTCTCCAGAAGAAACGCAAATATAAAATAAAAACCAATGGCATTATCTGAAGTTATAATATTATTATATAAAAGGCTTTCTATTTAATTTCACATTGTCATAACATATTAGGAGACAAAGACTATCCGTGCAAAGGGATACTACAAACTTTGGCTTCTATAAAGATCTGATAGCTCTGAATTTTAGAATGTTGATGTTCTAGACCTACATACATTGAGAAGTTATTAAATAAATAACATGGGAACAGATGAAACGACAGGGACAAAATGAGCTATCTTGCTCATTTCTTGGTTAATGCCTTTTTAATGTTCTGTTTATGCAAAGTGTTATTTAATAAAATGTTTTATGAGATGTCACATACAATAATTGTGATTAAATGTTAGTTGTGAAATCACTTTTGCAAACAGTTCTTACAAATACTATCAAACAGCAGTCTTAACGGATTATGAAGAAAAAAAAGGATAAACATCAATAAAGAAAAAATACAAAACTATTATTGGAGAACTTAACTTCAACCAAAATTTTCTTAATAATTACTTACAATACCAGTGAGTAATATGAGTCTTATAGAGGGAGACTACCTTGAAAGACTGTTAAAGGATAACACAAGGCAGAAATATGTTTTTGACACAATAAATCAGCTTTAACACAAAGCTAACTCCAGATGGCACTATTGCCTTACATGAAATATTATTGCCTGAAATTTGAGATTTGTCCCAGGAATTTTCCACCCAGCTCACTGCAGTTTTCTTAAAAATCACACCGTGAGTGGACTTTGTTTTGGATAAGTATCAACACTGCTACAGTACGAATTGTGTGGTTGAGAAGTGATGCTGACAACCTGCAATGGTAAATCTCAGTTTTCAAATCACTTTAATTTGAAAACTGGTTCACAATCAGCAGAATATTCAGAGATTAAATGTTGTTTACTCCAAAATACTAACCTGTATAGTAAGTGCTCCAGATAAATATTGCTGCTGATAGAGAGTACACAAAATAAGTACTAAGCAGTAAGTACAGTAAGTGTTGAGATATGTTCTGTATAAACTCTCTTAGTGGCCTGAACAATCTAGTTTTTATTCCATGTGAACACAGTCAGTTTGTATTCTTGTATAAACATAAATATTCAGTTAATCTGAACTGAGAAATGAGTTTTGATTACTTTGAAAAGCAGCAATTATAGCAGGACACAGAAATCACAACGTTAAAAACATCCTACTAGAAAATTTCTCTTTATCACTGATTGTGACTTGAATCTAGTTGACTGTAAATGGGCCAAAGTACCAGTTAAAAAGGATAAGGGAAGCTATGAACAGTAGTACTGCTACTGGGTACCAAACATTAGAGTACCCATGCTACTGACAAGCTCCGGCATCAACAACTGAGAACTAGCACAGAAATTCAGTGACCGAGTGACCTCTTTCGACCTGCAGCTTTACAGACCATTGTGGAGGTTGTATGAAATGGTACACACCGAAAGCATGGCTAGTATGTTATGTGCAAGCTGCAGCCAAGTCAGAAAAACAACTATGTAATAGGGTGCGATTATGTGATCAATGCAACAGCCTAAAAGAGGATGAAACAACTGAAAAAGCTTCCTGAACATATGTCTGTGAGGCACAGCTCCTTGAATATTATTATACCCACGAAAGAATGTAATCTATCTCACTTGCAACTCATGCAGGTATCTCTTTCCATGCCAAAAAGTCAGATATCAATCCACATTTTTGGGGCTATGTCTCTCTACATGTTATGCAACTGATGTTCTGTTAGCTGTAATGACTAACAAATAATAAGTCTAGTATTATCTAAACTGAAATTGAATGCATGAGTTTGCAAGATAATATATTATAGTGGAATATGTATTCTAAATACATAGAGAAATTTGTTGTGATTTAGAAGCAAGTACAATAGATCTTCATTTTAAAACACTTCTCATCTAAACAAGAAGAATATGAAAATAATAAATCTTCATTCAGGCCATTTAGTAGAATTTTACACACATACTGATCCAGTTAGCATGCGAATGGCAGGATGAGCCCATTGGTGCTGCGTTCACATCAGTGCTTTCAGTGCCTGTCTGCAATTGCTGTGGTTGGCCACGTATGTACGTATGTACATAGCGTCTATGCGTGTTCCACGTGTGCATGCCTGCTGAGAGCGCACCATAAGCCTCATTACTGGTTGGACTTGGGAACATAGAGTTCCTGCAGCCTCACCTCACTCCAGCAGCTGGATTTAGCCTGATGTAATTTCTTCTACAGTGTTTAAGGTCTAAAAAATGTAATGAAACGGGTAAAAGGAGAAGCAAATATACAATATTTATTTAAGATTCCTCTGTCCCCTTCCTAACTTGAATACAGAGCACTTTCTAGTTTTTTCTCCTGCCTAAATTAATCTCCCAGTACTACAGAAGTAACACAGATGTGGAAAGAAGCCTTTTTTTTCCTCCTGTCCTTGCATTTTCTTAAATTATCATCAGGCATGCTTCTCTAGTTTCAGTAAAAAAATCTTCTACTCAGTTATAGTTTGTCAGAACATTGTGCCTTTGTATTTACACTTCATTGGTCTCTCAGACTGTAGAAGCAGAAGTGCTTTGGCAACTGTTCTAGACCCAAGTTTAGGTACTTTTTGCACAGTATCCTTTTATTTCTGTATCTCTTGTGAATTGGAGTTATAGAAGCACATAACCAAACCCTAGTTCTATGAGCCACAGAGCAAAAGCATTATTGCTTAATTATTTTACTGAGGTAGCAAATAAAAGAAATGCCATATGCTCCTGGTTTTTAGCAATATAACAAATTTAAAAACAAGTAACACAAAGCATCCAAGTGCATACTTAGGGTGGCATACCTTTGAGTTCATTTTTCTCTGCTTCTTTCAGAGACTGGACAAATGGAATCTCGCTCTCGCTGAGTGGCCAACTATTATATAATACCAATGCCTGTATGATATACCTGTGAGGCTGTGAAAGAAAATGTGATATAAGAACATGCTGAGGACATAACAATTACAGTAAGTATTTAAAAGTCCTGTAGGTTAGTAAAGTGGCAACTGTTGAACTCAGCAAATGAAACACATGATTACTTTACAAGCTTGTACATAACAGTATTGAAAAGAAGCTTAAAAAATTAGTGTTAATTCCACAGATTTCATTTTAATTCCTGTGAAATTAAACAATTACTCATGTGTTTATCAACTGAAATTAAACAGGACTGCACAATAAGGAGCTACATTCTTTAAAGACTTCCATGTAACTTTCCTATATAAGGCATGTGCTAAGACAAAGAATTCTGTCTTTCATTTTAAGTCCTACTACAGAGCTTTGAACGCTAATATTAGCACTCAGTGTCTCGAGTTGAGGTGGAGGTGACAGGGTCAGTGGGTTATTTTAAACATTTTCTACACTGAGAAGGAAATTACACCAATACTTCTTTTAAAAATTGTTTTCCAAATTTTAAAGCCAGTTTTAAGACAAAGGAACAACTTCAGAAATTGTCTATTTTTTCTTTTTTTCTTTTTTAATGTAATGTTGAAGTTGAACCTAACAATCAGGAAGAAAAAAACAAAACACAAAAACACCTGAAGACAGAGAAACAAACAATGCTTGAGAAACAAAACACCATTTTCTAAGACTGACAAATGATACCTGATGAAGTCAAGAGAAATGCATGATTTTGACATCCCTTTCTAAGGAAATCTAAGGGTTGAAGTAGCAGATGCACATGTTAACAAAGCATTCAGCTGGCTGGCAACAGGTAGAACTATTTGCTCTAGTAAAACTATTAAAATTGCTTTTCTCTTACACTACATTTCAAAGAGAACTCACACTGAAGCATCAGAAGTTTAAGTTGTTAATGCTATTTTTTGGCCCTCAGCTGCAAGTCACAGCATACTTGCACTGAACTTTGCAAGTGAAGACTGTCTGAAGACTGAATACATCTACCTCCTTGATTTGAAAATAAAAATGAGGCCTTGTTAGTTGATTATTCACCTACATATGTTATCATTTCTCCATAGCCTCATTCACAAACAATCTTAATTTTGGATACTCTGTTCTTCCCTCAGTTATCAGATCTCCATCTGAATCAAAAGAATTATCAATACCCTTTTATGTTTTCCTCACACACTCTCCAACTCTTCCCAGGTTCTGGTAATTTAAAATCTCTTACTTGTTGTGGACTTCCCTGATTATTTTCAAAGTTTTCCAAGGGGAAAGATTCTTCTTCTAACACAGATAGACGGTCTTGTGAAATTCCTTTCTTGAAAGAACTTTTGGTATTCTTTGGAGCTGAAACATTACTTCTTCTTCTAAATCCAGTTTCTGATTCCTTCTTTCCAACACTTTGAATAAGCTGGCTTTTACTGGCTGCAAGAAGATTAATAACATCAATGTAAATTTCCAAACATTCTATGAAATATTAGTATGAGGTAAACAGATGTCCCCAGAAAATATACAGAAGAATAATATTTTCTCATGCTGCATTATGATCATCATGTTCCAACTGAAAGTATGTTTATTGGAACTATTATCCTGTATTCATTCAGCACACAAATCACCTCAAAGTAAATAACGAGAAATTTGAATAACTACATATCTGTTGCTAACGTTCATCGTAATTCTACTAACTGCTGTCCTTACAGAAGTCTCTTATGTCAACATGACGGAAAGTCATAGAATCATAGAATTGCTCAGGTTGGAAAAGACATTAAAGATCACCGAGTCCAACCACAACCTAATCAGACTACTCTAACAACTCATATCTGACTAAAGGCAATCTTAACAGGAGCTAAAGAACTATTTGTGATCTATCATGTATAAACATTACACCCTGGTCTCTTACAGAAGATATTAATGTGGAAAAACTATGTGTAAAGGCTATAATGGAAACATTAATTCAGAAAACTTGAACTTACGTTCATTCACATGAAATGAAAACCTTTCAAAAGGGAAGTGAGCAGGAGTGGATAATTATTTCTCAGACTAAAGAATTCAAGACTGTTGTGGATTTAGATAGAATTTGTACATAACTCTTGTGGTAGAGGGAAATAAAATATAAGCCTAGGAATTCTGAAGGTAGCTGAAAATAAATTACACTAGCTCAAGACTCAGATTGAAAATAGGCTCTGAGGCATATAAGGATAAATCTCACTGTTATACATGCACTTATGTTTGTTTTTGTTTTGTTTTATCCTCTCATCACTTTGCTCCATGTTATCAAATGTATAATTTTGGGGAAAGTATTCTTTCGTCTTCATTTGCCTTATAATCAAATTTGCTTGGCTATAATTTGTCACATCATTTCTTCTACAATGTTTTCTTCATCGTGCAAATTGCTAATGTGCCTAACAGCATGTGTGATGATCTGCATGGCCAGCTGTGTGTGTGTGCTCATGTTTGTGTGTGTTGTCGCACTGAACACCACTGAGAAGAGTCTGGCTTTGTTTCCTTTACTTCTCTGCCCTCTACCTCAGGTATTTACATGCTGCCAGGTTTGGATTCGCAACGATGGTTGGCCAGATTACACACAGAGACAGCTTTAATTAATTCCAGATGCATTTATGTAAAGTACAATCAAGAGTTTCCAAGCACTTTGAGAAAATATGCAAATTTTAGCATATTTATGAAAAATGACTTTTGAACATACCAGTAACAAGAGGAGAGCTGATAAGCCTGCAGTGTAATGAATAGTAATACAATTTTTATTAAAAAAAATGCATCTTTAGTAAACAAACTTCACAGATTCAATTGTTCTGACAAAAATGAGTAGGGTGTTGGGTGTTAACTTTCAAATACATTTGTATTACAGGAAATTTTATTTAAAATCAAATATTGCCTGAGTGAGAAAATTATCCCTTATCTCAGTTGCTATCATAAAGAGTTGACAAGAAAATAATCAGCATTTAATAACTTAGCCAGTCATGGGGAAATAGATCTTCCTTCAATGGTTTCCATTTCTGTGAGGATAATTGTGTACTTGGAGAGGCTAAGTCAAAAAAAAAAAAAAAAAAAGGTTTTTTTTTCTTTAAGGATAAATGCCATTGCATTTTTTCATGAGTTTTTTGCTTGTCCTTTGGCTTATATTATTGATGACAAGCCAGTAATGCGTGTGCTTCCATTAAAAAGAGTGTTGATGAATATGGTACATTTAAACCACAGGGTTCGGTGTAATCTGTGAATTATCTACCGTATCCCGTGGTTTGGGCATCAGTTTCTTGGCAACCAGAACCAAAACAAACTTTCAGATCAAACAGAGGCAAGATCTTAAAAATAGAGCATATTTCTGTTCTCAAGGACAAGGCAAGCACATGCTTTAAATTTTCAGAACAGAGAAGCTATTTCAATGATCCAAACAACTCTTTAGACAGTTACAAAATGAGGCCAAAACACAGAGGAATAAAGATGCGATTGACACCTTATTTCAATCAATCATTTCAGTATCTTCCCTCATTGCTGGGGACCAAGGATTCCAACTCATTCCTCAAGAATTTCACTTAATCACAAAGCCCCTAGGGATTTCATGGAAAAACTGAGAAAAAAAAAAATCTATTTTCTGTGTTAACATAAAGTTACTGTAAGAATGTATACCCTTCAGTGAATAAAATTGTCAAATGCTGAATACAGTACTTACAGCGGGAACTCAAAAGTGTTTCATTACTCAGGAAATTAAAAGCAGGAATGACTGCATGGCCCTTTCCAGTGACATTTACAATTTCTTCCTCATTATCTAGGACTTGTAGCTTAATGAACACATCTGATTTAGAGGTTTGTACCTGCACTGTAGCAATATGGGATGCTGTGACTTTTACTGAATACCTAAAGAAGAAAAAAAATTACAGCAGTATAACCAACAATATCAGATCTTTCTATTTCTAGGGAAGGATATAAGCATTGTGCTGACATGGAGAAAAACACTTGGAGAAAAACACACAGAGAAAAACTGAGTTTTTAGCTCACTGTTTTCTTGCAGTCCTTTACTGCAGTTCATTGCAGTGAATCCATGACTAAAGTAAACATGGGCAGCTGCAAAAAAGCAGTGATATTGCAATTTCTTTTCCACTGTCTTATCAGACGTCTATATTTATATTATTACTCCTGCTGTAATACAATTTGTTGAAAAAAAATGGTTAGCTACACGAGGGAACTGTTTCAATGAAAAAGTAATCCAGTAAAACAAACAAACAAAAAAGAAATATGTAATTAATTAAAATTAGACAAAGTAAATAATCACATTCTGATTGAATATGTTCTTCTAGAACAATCTGCATGCTCAAATAAAATCAGCTGAAAAATATACCAAGTTTTATGTCTCCTCCCCACTTGTAAAATTCCCATTTTAATGCATGTTTCATCTTCAAAAGTAATATGGAATTTCAGCCATTGATATATAGGCAACATTGAGCCTAGAGAAATGCAGTTTACTGTTACTAGAATTTTGAAACTATAGCCTGTGTAATTCACAACTGTTCTTCATTAAGCAGTAGTAGCATTCCAGGAAAAAATAAACAAACAAACAAAAAAAACACACAAACACACACACACACACACAAAAACCACTAATGTAACACAAAAGCCCGTATCAATTATCTGTGGCTAAAAAAAAAAAAAAAAAGGGAGATGTTTACTTAAACACCTTCCCCTCCTAAGAAAGAGGAAAGAACATAATTTGTTGTAATGGATATAAAAAGCAGAATTTAATCATTGGTCTCTCAATACTTACCTGAACATTACACATTTGTCATTGGGTACGTAATAGTCTTTAATTTCTTTAGTAGAATAGATGTTATTTACAGCCTCACGAGAGAGGAACGGGAGTGGACTGTGAGAACTGATGAGTCGGAGCCTCCATCTTCCAGCTGCCAAAGACTGGTCACCAGTACGTGCTTCAGCCATAAACGTGTATCCTTTCTGAAGAGAAAACAAGACATTTTTATGTGGAAATAATACTTGCCAGTCCTGGAAATGGAGCTTACTATAGTACCAATTGAAGGTGAAACTCAGTAAGTACTGAAAAGGCAAATCATAGATGTAAGCTTTTAAACTACATCAGAAATAGTAAGGCTGGAGTCAAAAACTACCTAATGACAATTGAGAGGAAATAGAAAGTAGTATATGATAATAAAAAAGAATAGTCAATGAAGTTGGTGAAAGAGTAAGTGAGATAAAAAAAAATATGTATATAAATGACAGTGAAGTACAAATTCCTGTAAGCAACACATATAAACCTTCATGGACATTATAGTTAAAAGTTTAAACTAAATATTTAAATATTTAAACTAGAAATTATTTTAAATAACATACAATATAAAGAACAATAATTAAATAAATAAATATTTAAAGGTGAAGTACCATAAGAAAAACCAAAACAAAGCAAACATCTAACAGAACAGAAGATTCTGGTCCAGCATCAACAAGCTTGGTGCAATTAATTTCCAAATGATTGAATCAGTATCATCTATTGATTTTGAATAAAAAGGAGAAAAAAAAAAAAGTAGATTATGCTATAAGAGCATAAGAACTTTAATCTTCTTGAAATCTTAATTTTTTTGTTTCTCTCCATCATCTCCAAAGATGACCACAGCTGAAGATAAGAATACTAATATTTTGGCAATTCATGCACAAGAAGTTTAGCAAATAGTAGCTGTCCTCATGTATACTAAGGCAAAATTAGATAAACATGAAATAAAGATGTGAAAACTTCTTCATTCATTGATAAACCAGATGAAAATCTCTCTTCATGCTGGAGGTAGTGGGAAACTGCATGTGAATACAACTTGCTGCATGGAGATTTAGAGATCAAATTCAATCTAGGGTTAAATTAATAACACTTCAGCATTTAATAATTTCATTTCATTCTTCTCTGTCCTTGTGAGGACCCATCTGGAGTACTGCATTCAAGCATGGGGTCCCCAGCACAAGAAAGACTTGTTGGAGAAGGTCCAGAGATGGGTCACAGGCGTATTTACAGGGTCCCTGCGTGTTGCTCAGCTGATGCTTGAGAAATGCTTCTCTGTCATTATCTACTATCTGTTAAAAAAACCTGTGTATAAGGTAGTAAAAGAAAAAAAAGTATACAGTAGCAGTATATTTAAAAGAAAAAAAAAAGAGAGAGAGAGACTGGAAGAAAGAAACTTGCAAGTAGCATTGCATTTTTTATCTAGACTGTAATATCTGCAGAAAGCAGACACAAAGACATTATTGCTAGTCTGCAGATTTTATCCCTATTTTAATATTCATTTCTGAATGATTGAAGGCATTCGTAGAGTGACTCTGTAGCAGAACAGCAATATCTACTGATAAAATTTACTTTTTGTCTGTTTAATCTGCTGATTCTTATTTTTGCAGCAGAACAACTAACTGCTAGATTTATTCAAAAGGAAAAACAACTTGTTTTATATTAATATATACACTTAGGAATTCAGGCATACCATATTTTCTTGTTTCATTATTGACATTTCACATACAATACTGTTAAAAGAAAAGTAACAATCAGATTAAAATAACCACTGTATGCAATTGCCACGAAACAGAATAATTGTCTTGTCAAATCATCAGTCAAGTTTTCAATTGTGTTGCAAGTCTGCTAAAACATTAAAGGACCATTTGCAAATAGGAAGGTAAATTGGCATAAGTCCATGGTTTTATTGAAAGACTCAGTAGCAGAGATTATGTAATAAAACAAGTGGAAAAATACAGCACACATACAATTCTGTTTTAATACTCTTAAATCAAAATCACTCTTTACTAATATTAACCATATTTTATAATGTTAAATATAAAATCATAGGCTTAGAGAGAAATATATCTGCAATATAATAATTACGGTGGAGAGGTCTTTAATAAAGAAAAAATAACAATAGTAACTTAGTTTATGACAGAATCACTGGAGCTATTACATGGTGTATCCACACAATAATAATAAGTAGGTGGGGTAGGGGCGTTCCGAAATGAGCATTTCCAATATTAAAGCCATAGTACTGTACAAATGTTGGTAAGATCTTAATTGGAATATTGCGTGCAATCCTTGACATCTCTATTCAAGAAAAGTATGTAAAATGAGAGGAAGTCTGAGGGGGAAAAAAGAAACAGTGCAATTGTAAGACACATTTTCCAGTCCACAAGACGGAAATAGAACACAGTTACAGTCTGCTAAGCAGGAGAAATGCTGAGATGAGTTCTGAAATAAATCTGAACTTGTGATCATTCTTTCCACAACTCACCATTATCCTGAAAGGCTTTAAGTGTTGTTTATTACTGAGATTTCTTTTCACATCCTGCCACTTGCCACTGTCAGACTACAAACCGAACCTTCCCTCCCGATAGAATGCACACCCCACCTCTGAAGATCCCAACTTGACTCTAAGAACTTGATGATATTCCTCCAGCAGTAGTGGTCCCTACCTGCCACATTCAGCTAGCATTCACCGTATGCCTTGGATAAAGCAAGCTCATTCTATTGGAGGGGATGGGGAAAACGTATGATTATACTGGAAGTAAAGCTACAAAAGAAAGACAAGAAAACTGCTACAGTCCTAGACTGACATCAGTTCCTTGCTATTGACAGAGACAGCTAAAACTTGAACTTATCTTCACTAAAAGGATCAACCATGGATAGTGTGGCTAGCACAGACAATATTAGGGGTAATGTTGAAGAGTTTAAAAGCAGGCTAGAATAGGAAAAGAACTGGAAAATAATTATAAACCGATTTCTGGATTAGTTCAGTTTGATGATCTTCTGAACTATCAAACCGATTAAACTATATGAAAACTATATGGGAATAAAAGAGAAGTAGTCAACACCTGTCACTGATTATTGTTTTTAGTCTAGGGAAATGCTGTCATCATGAGGAAACCAGAGAAGATAACCACATTCGGTAAGCATTTTGAAACAAGGCTCTAATTAGTGAGACTTCCTGACCTGGAACCAATTTCATTTAATATTTTATCAGTAATGTGCATAGTGAAACAGTGATCTATGTTTAATTAACTGATACCACAAAGCTAAGGGTTATAATTTTAAAGGAAAAGAATTCAATGTTACTTTAAATAAGAAAAATGGTCTGAAAGAAAACTGGCACTAAAATCAATAGTGAAATACAACACATTTCATCAAGAAAAATAAACAACAGGATTCAGTTCTTCAGGAAAACACTTAAGGCTATAGCAGTATGAGTCAACAAGGCTCTTGCAAGAACATTAAGAGAGGGAGAGGGGAAAACGAGCATCAGAGTCAGTTTTATAAGTAGTAAAGCCTGCCCAAAAGACATGTAAACTAATCATTCCTTACTCATCATTTGTTTCATTTTAAGTTAATCCTCTCTGCAAAGTTTTCTGTGCTCAGTGTTGTGTATCATAAACTAGAAAAAAAATGAGAACAACTGGGAGCAGTCCAGAGGAGAAAGTAATCAAGAATGTAGGAAACCTAACTTGTAAAGAAAGATTGAGCAAGCTGTCATCTTTAGCCTAAAAACTGGAAATCTGGGTGATATGGATAGTCTGTTTGAATTTTTTAATAAGCATGGCTATACTTCTAAGCAGAACATTAATATGTAGCTTAAAATGTCTACAGAATTCAGCAATCATTTTTATTCCAATTATTTTTATACTCCACACATTTACCTTATTTTTTGGGTAAATATGAGGTGCCACTTTCAAAAAGACTTGTGGCATTTCCTCCAGTGTGTCATTATCAATTACATGAAGTCTACAGGAAGGAATAGTGGTATACATCTTTGGCACTATGAGCATGTCTTCTGGGACAAAAAATATTTCTCTAAAATAAAACAATGAAAGAGCAAATTAAATTCATTTTATTGTCATGAATTGAATAATTTGTGTAATAAAATAAAAGTATACATTAGAATTTAAAGAAAACAGACTCGTAAAATCATGTGTTTTGAAATGTGTTAGTGAAAAACAGAGTGTATCATTACTTCTTTCCCATAAAAATCATATAAAAGGCTAAACAAAACTCACCTAAAAACTACAAACCAAGTATTTGGTGGCTGATCAGAATATGTTACAGCATAGTCAGTGAAAGAGATCTTACACCGCTCATCTTCATAACAAGGAAATTTTTTGATTGAGTTACAGTTTCTTTTAAACATTTCTCTGAAAAGTAGAAAAACAGATAAGGATTGAAATTTTTTCATAATCAAGAGGGGATATGTACTGAGGTATATTATGAAGAACACTGTTTCATATTTGAGGGTAAGATGAAATTATAAGATGTCTTACTAATGCTACCACCTTCTCTGTTATCGGATCACACTAAAAAATAATAAATCAGGTAAAGAAGGTGCTCTAGTAGTTTAAGAGTTAGTAGCCTGTCATAACTGATACTTACATACAAATTTGTCTTGTGCATCCATCAGTCTATCCATTAATTATTATTATTTTTAAAAAAAAAACATTAGTTAGGATACCTTCCATTCCTTTACATTAATCTGTCATCTTAAAGCTATGGCATCATAAGGAGATTTAAAAAACCTCTTTCTTTCATCTTTAAACTCTTAGGTGCTATCAGTTTCTGTGGAATTAGAGCTAACATGACTGGCTCTAATAAGGGAAGCTTATTTATCATTTGTGGTATCAAAAATTAATGTTCCTCTGAACATATCTGAGTTTTAAATTGCTAAAGTATTATCCACCAAATCTGGCCAATGGTACTTTGATGTTTTGGTTTTTCTAAAGAGCAATTGGAATTACACAAACTATCCCCACTTTCATATTTTTAGCAATGATAATAGCCAACCTTGGCATTTAATTAAAGGTGAGTCACAGAGCGGATCTAAACTTTGTCAGAATTAGTTTAAAGCAGAAGAGTCTGAGATATTCTTTTGCAAAGCTTTGCAAATATTCCTTCCATCACTGATGAGCACTGCACAGGGACAGAAGAAGCCCATCAGAAACCTCAAATATGTGAATTCCTTGAAAATTACAGTATGGGCAAGCACAGTGAACTTCTCTTTGTGAATGTGGGATTTATAATGAGAAACAAGTTGAAAACCTAGCTTAAATAGAGATGTTTTAGGGCTTTAAATTTTAGACTAAGAGATTGCGTTGTAAAATGGTGCTGCTTCTGGCCTGTGGTATGTCTAGGCTTTAAGTATGGGAGAACTTCTATCTTAACACTGAACTCCTGAAATTTTTGCTTATAACTTAATAGGTCAAAGCACTAGTTTTTTATATTAAATGAAAGTCTATAAGCTATTTAAAAATAATAGTTAAAAAAAAATCATAGTATTGTGATATTAACAGTCAAATGTATTTCCTGAGAAAATATTTATCCCGTGTGTACTGTATGTCTGAAGGAAGACTCAAAGTTGCACCTGATCTTTGCTAATTTAGAGATGGTACAGTTCTAAAACTAGTCTAACATTCAGTACAAGGTTGAGGTTGCAAGGTCCTGATCTCCTGTTCATGCCAAAGTTCTAACAGCACATAGTTATGCTGGTTAGAAATACTACAAAGTGAAATACAGTTACACTCCATGTGAGTGTTCCTCAAATGAGTGGTTACGTGTAATGGGGATTTATATTCACAGCTGGTACTTACTACTAGTTCTCACTCCTCACACCTGGCAGAAATGATCTGCTCCTAGATCAGGTGTGTGAATGTTTGCAGATATTCATGAAGGAGTTGGTGAAAACATGAGATACCAAAGGAGGGGGGGAACAGGGAGAAGGGGGTCAACCTTGCAAATGATCAGAATATGTTTTTTAAATCAACTGGATAGATGTTTAACCAAAGAAACACTATCAGGTTCCTACCTATAAAATGACTTACTGGATATTAAAAAAAAAAAAAAAATACAGAAGACAACATTCCAGCTCAAAGAAAAACAAAACAAAACCACCAAACAAATGTACGGTAGCATCCTTACCTAACGGTTAGATTTGATATAGTTTTACTCATGCAAACATACAATAAAGCACAGCATACCCCTATAGAAAGCATCCTATCCTTTCTGACCAAGTTTTGTAATTTTAAAACTAATAATGCTCTTCCCACATTTATTGTGTGCACCAGCAATTTATGACAACTATATGGAAATGGCTGCAATAAAGAGGTATAATTTATTATATCGTTACCTTAACAGCACTACAGCACACTGTTCAAAATTTAGCTCAATGGAAGTCCACAATGTTTGCAAGATTTCTTTCACAGCAGCGTTTTCTTTAGTACCTAGAAATAATAATATGTTAGAAAATGTACATAATACCTAACTTTTGTATTGTTTTAAATATACACCGACCAAATATTTGTGAAAAATGTCACTCAGAATTCAATTGTCTTAGGAATGCTATCTTATTAGGAATTTTAGAGGTGTCAGAGAGCTGACAACTACTTTCTCCTTTCACAGAGGATATCCCCATTATCATCACCTTTATACTTTACAGTACTTTTCCAGCTTCAAAAAATTATGTGACTAATATTTTCCGTTTTAAATACTTTCACAATAACATCTTGTGTTGACATGAAATGCCATAGAAAATTAACTAGGTATTAATTAAGAACAAAATCCTTGCAGTAAATATTTGAACAAGGTGAAATATTTTTGAAAAAGGACACAACCTGGTTTTCTGCTCTTCAGTAATTTCCTCACAGAAGTCCCCCTCCAAACAGCTTGGAGTTTAAGAGCTGCTGCTTCTTCTTCAGAAGTGGGAATTCTTTTCTGCCAGTTACTTAGGGAATTCACTTCACAACTCTCTGAAAGAAGAGGAAGAGAATGAGAACACTAATAATGCTGGAAGCCTTATAGCTGCTTGCTATAAAGTGAAAATACAAAGGAGAGCTGTGTTACAGAAATAATGGTTTCTGCATAAAATTTCCACTTATGGCAAAACTACTACTCTTAAAGTTTTCCTCCTATCATTATAGAAATAGACATGTAATTACTACGTAATTACAAAGTTAGCATGCAGCTACTATGATAACACTGAATACCACATCATCATATTTTTGCTTCTCTCTACAGACAGCTGTTGCATTTTATTTCTTTAATCAAGTCTTGTAATATGAAATCATCTTCCAAAAATAAACCAACAGAATTTGATGCAGTAAAGCGTCAATCTGAATAAAGCTTAGAAGAGCTTCACAAGATTTCAAGTGTTTCTATCTCTGAATCTTATTTTATTAATTTAAACACCAACAATATTCAAAACATTGCACTTGATTTCTGATAAGGAGGTACAGAATAAGGATAAGACAAATGATAATGTAGAATTTTGTTTATCTGACTGTGACTTTCTGTTATCAAGGAATTTTTGAATGGAATAAAAGAATCATAGATTCCTTAGAGTTGCAAGGGACCTTCGAAGGCCATCTAGTCCAACTGCCACTGCAATGAACAGGGACATCCACAGCTAGATTAGGTTGCTCAGAGCCTGATCCAGCCTCACCACATCTCTGAGCAACCTGTTCCAGTGCCTCGCCACCCTCACTGTTAAATACTTTTGCTTTATATCTAACCTAAGTTTACCCTGTTTATGCCTGAAACCATTTGTCCTTTTTCTATCGCAACAGACCCTGCTAAAGAGCCTGTCCTCTTCTTTCCTGTAGCTCCACTAATAAGTAGTTTATAGCAGGTTACTAAGGAGCAATTTGATGGAATTCTTGCCCAGAATTAACATCATTGAGGCTATCAACACAAGGGTTTATCTGGGGTGGTTATGGGGAGTAGCACCACAGGGAGGCAGTGCCAGGAAACCAGCTGGGAAATGCATCAGTGTACAATGAGGGGAAGCGAGCTAGAGGGAGAGGAAGGATAGAGTGCTCCAAAATGAAGTACTATCAAACAAAAAGGAGGATGAAAGAGATACACGTGAAAGTGGGACAAATTGGATTAAGAAAATATATTACTCTCATCAGAAAGAAGATCACACATTTCAATCTAATATATTCCATTTAATATTGATAGAATTGACTGCTTCCAACCATTGTTCCTCCTTATTTTCAAAAGTCTCTTTAATACTTAGCAACTCTGAAAGGTTACACAAGTTCAGCCCAACAGAGTATAGTTCAGAACTCAATATGGCACGGCACAACCACTTTTTATGAGAAGCATGCAATCACAGAATAAAGTAGGCTGGAAGGGACCACTAATCATATCTCACATTCAAATCAGGATCAAATAGAGCACATCACTGAGGGTGTTGAGCATATGCCCAGTTCATTTTTTACTATCTCCAGGGATGGCAACTGGGCAATCTCTTTCAACTTTTGACAGGACCAACAGGGAAGAATATTTTCCTAAAATCCAACTTGAATATCCTGTTTTTAACTTGTGTTGTCAGTGTGCATCACTGAGATGTATATTTGAATCTCAAGTGTAATTTACACCAATAAGATTATGGCAGATAACTTGTCTAGAAGTCAAGCTTCGAATTAAAATGTTCATACAGAACCTTTATCTACTCTGTTTCCAGGAAAACACACAACAGCCATGTCACTGAAAAAAGCATGCAGCTTCAGAAACTTCCATCTTTATGTCATACTGTATGAACTTCCTTGTCTCCTGTGGATCTGCTGCTAGCTGTTCCTTGGGGGTGGATAGCATTTGGATAGATCAACATTACTAGACTGTTTTCAGGATGGCTTCTCAGAAACCTTAACAGACAGGACTGCTAGCTGCAACACATCACAACATGACTTGTCATAGACAAGTCTAGAGATGAATTCAGCACAGGGAGCAAAATAGATACACTACTAAAAATAAAAATAAATGGAGATAGCATTTGAAGTTCAGACTTGATTTGACCCATCCTCACGCACAGGCAACAAGAAAGATTTTGTTCATCTATTATGGTACTTTTCAGTGTTAATTATTGATTTTCAAAGGATTATAACTCAAGTCTTGTAAGATGCATGACTAACTTGACAATTCAGCAGTACTAAAGTAGGCCAGTCCTTCTAGGCATAGAGCAAATGTATAGATTTTAGATTTGTAAATTAACAGAACTTAAATATATTTTTTGGACCAAAGCAAGCATAAATATAAAGTATAAAAATATTTATAAATATATTTTCTATACTTTTATTCTGAGATCTGTCTCACTGAATAATTTCAGACGTTCTGCTAACAGTAGAAAACTTAAGTACCTCTTAAGAAACGAACCATGGTTATTTAGTCAGGATTGGTGAAGATCTAGTTCCCTCCAAAATATGTTTGAAGTTTTTAGCAAAACCAGTACAGTACCTGAAGACACACTGTCATCCTCAAATACATCAGTGTATTTAAAATCTAAAGTGAAGGACCTGAAGGCAAATTTATACTTATGAGGCATCTTCTTGTCCAATACATATTTGATCAAAGACCATAATGCACTATTGAAAACCTTAAATAAAGAAGGAAAACATTTGTCAGATAATTATTCATTTGTAAAAGCCAACTTATATTGGCTCTCATTAATGTTTCAAGAACTGTTCAGTTGTTTTCATTTTCATGTCATGCTTAACTTTCTTTCACACATTAACTGACAATTAGTCCCTACTGTGGAACCCCAATACTTCAAGCAAGCAAGCGAAAACCATTTTCATGCCCAGCTTTTTAATACAGGACAGATTCCAGAGCACAAGTTTTCATCACCTAAAAATGTCTTCAGTTTATTTGAAGTAAGCTGATTGTCTCAGACCAGAGCATAGAAGAACATTATAATTACCATCATGACACGGGCATGCCAGCTGAATCAGTAGATGACCCCACTACAAAAAGTAGGAATATATTGATGGTCAAAAAGGGGAAATTTGGCGTCCTACTTTCATGACTATATTGATGTCTGTTTTTATACTTGACACCTTGATGCTCTTTAGAAAGCAGAAATCCAGTCTCTTTTTCCATCTTTAATTAGATTAGAAATTTCAGAGTATGTTTTTCAAAGCCAGTTTCACAGTTTGAGTTGAAAAATAGCTAGGCCTTAGTGTAAAAAAAAAATATCAGTCTGTTTTTCAATCTCCTTATTTTCACATTTTTATTTCTTCTTGAGTTATATATATTAATATCAATAAAAACTTACTTTATTTTTAAAAAATTAAGGCTGATGAAGGAAGAATCTACTTTAGCACATGCCTATATTCAGAATAATTTTCAATTGTCTACATTAGACAGATGATTTCCATATTTTCCTTCTTGAATCATTGTTGGCTAATTCAAGGTGTGCCTTTTTTTAAAAAAAAAACCCTTTACTCCTATACACTAACCTTTCTGTGAGAGGAGATGAGATATATATATGCACACCTACTGAATTTTTCTACAAGTTCCTAAGTTACTGATGTATCATGACCCAAGGAATGCCCAGTGAAACTGACCAAAAGAGAGATTCAAATTTAAAGCACATATTAAAATGTGTTTGTAATAAGAGAAGATAATTATGGAATGCCGCTGCAAGTTTCATATGCATTGATGCTTAATAGTGAGTGTCATATTTGAAACATTCAGGAGATCCTTTGTAAAAACACAGCCACTGTTTTGAAGTAGATAACAACATTAAGCTGTTATCTGATCTCTGCAGCCTCTAGATATGTTTATATATCTAGATACTGAACAAAGTTTCACCTTAAAATGTTCCTCAGCCATTTCAGTACCACAGATGCCAGGAGGACAATGAGTGAGCTCCAAATCCTTCAGAGCTTCAGAAAGTTTGGGTTTACTGCTGAAATTATTAATCACATTTCCGATAGCTTTCAGGATAGCAGTAGCCTGCCCAATAAATCGGTAGCTTTCCTAGGGAAAGAGGAGAAAAATTAGTCATTGCTATCTAGATTGTTTTAAGATTTTGTTTCCTTTTAAGTTTTTGTTTCCTTTCTGAGCAGTACATAGGCATTTTTTCCTGATGCTGAAGTACTAAAAATTCCTTAAATCAACTGTCATTAATTTTATAAACTATAAAATCAGTTATGTATTCAAAATTCCAAATTTTCAAAATTCATAATGTGTAAAATTTCACTAACTTTAGCTATAGAAATGAAACTATTACAGTGTTTTAACAAGTAGTATAAGGTATATCTGTTATGGATTTATTTTTTCCTGTACTATTCGTCCTAGAACATTTAATCAAAAATAAGATGAACATGGAAATTTTCTACTGCAATAATAAGATGACTGCTGTAAGCCGAAGTGTACAGCACTGTTATGAAATGGTATAGGTGAGTATTTGTATTCACCTGTAAATGAAAACAGGCAGCATGTATTTGGGCATTAAGGCATTTTTACTCTTCACCAGGATTTCTGTGCAAAATACTGGACATTTTCCTGCAAATGACACACTGAAGATGAAGAGATAGTCCAGCAACAAACAATTTTTAATGTCCCAGCTTCTCATAATTAAACTTCTTTTCTAGAATAAATATCATAGATATACATAATGCTGATTTAATGCTGATCTCTATTATTAGGATCCTGAATCTGAACTGCTGCACAAATTTGCCATTATGCTCACCTTCCAATTTATTTACTTAATTTTTGCAGAACTGAGCTTTAGAAGCTGTATTCCCTCCCCATATGCTCACGTCAAATATTTGGGCATACTGCTTGCCAAAGAAATGTTGAAAACATGAATGGCAGTGATACCCACCTAGACTGAAGGCAACAAAGAGCACAAGCTGTAGGAGTTACTCCCCAGGGAATCTTACCTCAGGTTTGAGAAATTGTTTGAATCAATTCTTTATTTTAGGGATAAAATAAAGACCCAGTGAGTAATATGTGATCTCATGGAACAAAACAAAATTTATTGATGTGACAATCTATTTTACTAGACATGTATGTTTGAACACAGATCATGTGTACTTTTTCACATGCCTCAAAGAGAGAGCTTAAACACTTACTTGGACATATGTATCTCAGCAAGAGTATTTTCAGTATTCTACTTTATGCAGTTTTTCTATGTGTACTGCATAATGCTTACTTGCACGTTCATACAAGTCAGCTATTGCAAAATCCATCTCAGTGCCCGCTAAAAACATTTTCAATCTACTCACCCATTTCATATTAAAATTAGTATTATACTTTCAAGCATACTAAAAGATAAATAGTATTTAACTTCAAAAACCAATAACAGTCAGAAATAACTTTAACGCAATACTTGACTAGTTCTAGACATGCATACCTTTTCGAGATTTCGCATTACAGCATCCTCTTCTCCAAAGACACAGGGCACCATGCTACAGAGATGAATATGGTGCCCTACAGCAGAACTTATTGTAAAGAGAAGTATGTGTCGCCTACATTAAAGAAAAAAGAAAAATAAAATTTAAATTAAAAATAACTTTTTCCATTGTTGTTAAGTCACAGTTATTCTTAAGCTTTTCTTTTCATAACAACATTTGTTAAAAAAAGATACCCTTTCCCAGATCCAGATTCTCTCATTCTCCAAATCTTGCATCCCTAACTCCTTGCTTTGCTAAAACTTCTAGATATAGGCAAATAGGTAAAATCAGAAAAGTCATTATTTTATTTGTTTATATTTAGATTTTACTTTTTCTGTAGCAGAATAAGTAATTCCACTATTTCAGATGGATATAAGCTGAAGATTTTAGGTCGGTTAGCTACACTTACAAACACATTTGCTCTAGGAAACTTCTAAAGGAAGCTAAGTGCTCTGGTCACATAAGTTAGATCATGATTTCTGTGTTTATAGAGACAACTACCAGAAAAGTTTAACACATGCCAGGTTAATGTTTCAGAATAATCACTTTATATGGCAACTGTGGGCCAGACAATCCCATAGTAACCTACTGAAGTGGCAAACAATAGGAACTCAGTATGTGCTATTAACATGCACTTCATCTCATCACACCCTACAACATACTCCAATTATAAAATAAACAATTCCCAACTATAGTTACACAACACAGGGGCCTCAAGCTCTTCTCACCAGTGAATAACTTCCTGCAGTCCCTCTGAGATACTTGAGGCTGCTAACATCAAATAACAAAGCTTCACAATCTTCTATCATTGTCAGAATGGCATTTAGACAAGTAGATACTGGCTGCAACTTCATATTAAACAGAAGTACAGCAGCAAGAGTAAGAAATTGCTCACCTCATCCTGAACTCTTCCACATTTTAACTACATCAACTTGGGAAGTGAAATATAAGACACTTCCCAACAACTGACAAAGCAGAAAGAAGAAAGTACCTTCCAGGCTGAACAAGGCATATCTCATTTGAAATAAAATAGGAGAGTGGTCAATAAGCCCATCTGTTTCCCACACTTGCTGTAAATTAAAGCTTAATGAAAGCCTGCTGGTCTTGGCAAGAGTAAAGAGAATAAAAGGTAGGAAGCTCATAGTTTTGCAGGTACAAAAAGATGCACATCTTATTGCTTCTGTAGAGGTCAAGGACATGCAAATATCAGAAACTATACCAAGATGTGTGTACTAACAGAACAAACCTGTAATCAGAATCACATCTTTTCTATATTTAATCTGAATTTAGACAATTAGAGGGCTCTAGTGAAGAGTTTATTTTACTACCAACATGCAAGTATTATGGTATTTTCTTTTATATCTGTTCATTTGAAGCCTGACAAGATTTTGTTTTGTTTTCAAGACATTTAAAATATTGGACAGACATACTCTGAGTGAATTTTCTGAAGTACATTTTCTTGAACTGTGAACATGTAGTACAATATTAATTTATATTTTTGAAAAAATAAACAAGTTGAAAGTTCAGTTCATTGCTTACTAAATAAATTTTTGAGACATCTTTTTTGAAATTAAACTGGTGTGTGTCTCTATTTTCCAACAAAGTAAAAAGCCTCAATGAATTCATCAGCAACTATACGCTTAGTGCATGTTAAAATGATGTCATTTTCCATTTGAACCACTTCCAGAAACTAATAAATATCGAAGGCTCTTGCCTTTTACTTATTTATTTTAAAAACCGGAAATGCTTTACACTGAATACATGGAGTTATATACATAGAGAAATAAATTTTATTGTGTGCTAATAATGAAGTTTTGGAAAAACTTTACTTGGAATGTAAGATAAGCTACACAAGGCCTCTTGTATCCCCTCAGATTTTCTCATCTCATTATTCATAAATCCTATTTCAAGAAAAGCTATGCCATCATTCTTTCACAGTTTCACTAAAAATCTTAATATTTATTTATTTTTCTTGGTCCTTTGAGAAATATCTCAAAATCTTTCTCATTAGAAATAATTTTAGGTAGATTTTGTACTGTGATGTTTTCTGTATTTTTTTTAAGATTTTTTCTTGCTAATTGCTCTTAAATAAGAACAAAAAAAAAAGAAAGAAATAATAAATTTTATAGAAGTTTCTGTAATTGTTTTAAAATCATAGCAATTTTTCAGTTTTACCAAATCTTAGCTATCAGAGAGTTTGATTTAAACAAAAACTTATGTTTTAGAAAATAAAATCTTAGTGTGTAAAGTAAATCATCTTAATCTCTAAGTAAAAAAGAGCCTTTGGGAATGAAGTCTCATACGTACCCAACAGGGAGATTTAACACAGTAGCTTTGGTTGCGTGTGTATGCATCTTTAGCACAAGTTCCCCCGGAGTCACACATTTCCAAGAAAAATGTTCAACCTTCAACAGTGCCTTTGAAACACTAGAACCTTCTTGTTTAGCAGCTATAACAAGAAAAATGGGGGAAAAAAAGGGGGGGGGGAGGTTAGGTGTAGACTATAATGGAAAAGTTATCATAAATACAGAACTGGTATCTACAGTCGCTGAAGTCTTCACATAGGTTTTGATAACTCAGAGAAAAGAGACAATCAAGAGAAACTCATAGGTCACAGAGATGTCACTATTTTTTAGAAAACTATGGTCGAAGCAAGGTACTGGAAGAATGTGAAAATTAGACATCTTCCAAGACACTTAAGTCCTTTCTAACACTCCTTAAAAATGCATTCTGTCCACCTGCAAAGGAAGTAAATATCCATACAAAGCTTATGTCCATATTATAGCTACTTTAACTATACTTTTGATTATATTTTGATTAGGTGTGTTGAGATGGTTACTTTTTTGGGGAGGTTCTATTTGGTTCTGGCTGCTCTACTCCTGAAGTAGTACCTGACATTTGAACGTCTTTTTAACATAATCTGATTGTCATAACAACAAATAGCTTTACTGTCTGCTACTTTTTGTATTCCACTGATATAATCAGATGTATATTGAAACCATCCAAGTTTCTGGATCTTGAAATAATCTCTCTTTAAATATAGTTAAGAACTTACAGTACATTGGTTTAAAAAATCAGTTCAAAAATCAACTGATGAAAAGCATGCAGCAAACCATAATAAACAGTAAGGAGATCCTTTCAAGAAAATATTTGTCTTCCATATGAACTAACAATAAAATGTTGCTTGGACTTCAAATATATTTCCAAGAATCTGTTTGCCTATTTAATGATAAGCTGCCAAACTGTGCCACAATACTCCACAGCAAAAAACAACGGCACAGACATTAAAGTACACACTCGCAGCTTGGAAGGCCAACTGTATCCTAAGTTGCATCAAAAGAAGGGCAGCCAGCAGAATGAGGGAGGTGATTGTCCTCCTCTGCTATGCCCTTGTGAGGCCCCATGGAGTACTGTGTGCCTGGACCCCTGGCACACAAAAAGATGTGGAGCTGTTGGAGTGGGTCCAGAAAAGGACAACAAAGCTGAACAAAGGGCTGGAGCACCTCCCCTGTGATGAAAGGTTGAGAAAGCTGAACTTATTTGGCTTTGAGGGGAGAAGACTCTGGGGAGACCTCATTGCAGCTTCACAGTACGTGAAGGGAACTTACCACAAGGAGGCGGACCAACCTTTTACATGGTCCAATAGTGATAGGGCAAGGGGAAGTGGTTTTAAACTTAAAAAGGGAGGTTTAGGTTAGATGCCAGGAAAAGATTCTTTAATCAGGGCATGGTAAGGCACTAGAACAGACTGCCCAGAGACACTGTGGATGCCCCATTCCTGGAGGTGCTCAAGGTCAGGTTGGATGGGGCCCTGAGAAGCCTGATCGGGTGGGTGGCAGCCCTGCCCACAGCAGGGGGCTGGAATGGATGATCTTTAAGGTCCTTTCCAACCAAAGCCACTCTATGATTCTATGAATATGCACTTTTCTGCATTGGCCTTACCTCCAGTGTCATTCCAGCATACTAGTGCAGAAAAGCTAACCAGAATTTCAATAGGCTTCAGACTGTCCACAAGTAAATAGTAGAAGACTCGATCATCAGTAGACTGTATAGAGAAAGAATAAGTTAATTTTAAATTCTTATTGAATGTTGTCTGCTCACACATTTTTCATTCTCAATTTTAATATGTAATTCCTATGCAAATATAAAAAAATATAAAATAACTCTGCTGCTCCTAGAAATTCTTCAAATTCTGAAGGTGAATGAGCTTCTTTGCTACTGATCTGTTTTATTATGTGCTACATTTTCTTAGAGTCATACCAATACATTTTTGGTGCTTGATCCTGGAATGCTGTATATTACTACTTCTTTCATAGGATAATATAAGTGTTCTTTTATAACTCTGATACAGTTTTCCTGTTAGTTCATACAACTCAAGCATATCAATGTAAAAAAAAAACAAAACCGGTTTTACAGCAAAGGGTGATTAGGTAAGTTTTAGCACAAAAGCACACAGTGTCACGTTGACTTCAGGTTAATTACGGTTTGTGAAAATATATCATGAAATGTTTCATAAAATTTCTTATTATGTGATTATAAATACAGAGAGGTATAAAATTGCAGATACACTATAGTTATGAAGCATAATACATGTAGTTAACCTCTCCAGTATAGAGTTTTACATTAAATTCATGCCTAGGTTTGCACTTCAGTACTCTACAATTACACTTCAGTTACAGTATGAAACTGGAGCTGGAACAGGATATTCAAGCATGTTGAATAATCTTCTGATAATAGAAACTAATGGCAGGTTTAAAGAAATACTGTAGTTTTATGCAACTAAGGAGTTGCATAAAACTGTAGGACTTAGCATGTACAGAGAAAGTAGAAGGCTAAGCTAAACAGACTTCTGATTCGGGTGTTAGATCACAGGTGAAGATGAAGGAAGAGAACTGAAGAAGGGATTCTGAAGCTGAATCATCATTGAATTTAATTGCTGTAAGACAGATTTCACTCAAGACTAAAAAAAAATATGGAGACACAATTCAATGTAATATATACTCTCACTACCAAAAGTGACGAGTTGCATACTCCATATTTTTGAATTTATTCTGTAATGGCAATATAACATATTTTATTCTTGATTTGAACACAGTGAAACACTTCCAGGTATTTGCTGGGAACATAATCTGTAATAATCCTAACACACTACTACTTTTTCAGGAATAGCAGTTCTACGCAATGTACAAATTACACTTAGGATACATGTATTATCTAATTATATGAACTTTGAACAAAGACAAAAGAAAAAGTACACAAAAAAAGCAATGCAATTATATACCTTAAAGTCTGTCTTCTGATAGTTATAAGCATATGTATGTGGCTTATGAAAAACATACAGGTTCCTAGGAAGAAAAAATGTATAAATTGTGTATTTCAGATAAACGTCTGTTCCATTACATAAGTTTTTAATTTAATTAGTACATGCATTATAATCTTCCATAAGTCACTGAAAGCTATTCCTCACAAATGGTTCAGAATTATTAGTTTCATTAAAGGTGAATACAGTTCATCTATGGAGAAATCAGCTGATAATAACTTATACTTTTGCTGCACTTCTACAGTGGTGTGTTGGAGGTTAGGCCATTGTTTTTTCTTATTAACCTATAATCTGTAAATTGTAACAAGTTAGTATTTTTCAAGAATTTTCATGTCTGAAAGCTACTGCAATAAGTTAACTACTGAAGAGCTCTTTTGTAAAGTTTATTAATGCCTGTTCTCAATTTTCTAGTGTTTGCTTACTTTCAGAAACATTTTTTTTAGTCTACAAATCATATCTGAAATACATTAAATGAACCACATGATTTTTGAAATAATAGATTTTTTTTAACTTGTTGGGAGAATATGAAGTTTCTTTTTTGGAGCATATGCAGCAGATTTAACAACCTTTATTGCTTTGAAATAGTGATGTTCAGACACGGAGTTTGGTCAATCAGTGGCAAACGCGTCTGACATAGGAGCACCTTAACTGCTTTGTGTTTCAAGACCTGCCATCCTCCACACATGTCACAGTGTGGCATCTGCACTGTGAAGCAGATGGTTGTGCTTCACAGAACTCTAGAGGGCACATGCAAGGCGGCCTGGTGCTGCACCTACAGATTCACTGTCAATAGGGACAGGGTCTGAAGAGAAGCCTTGGAACTAACCTGAAAGGCAGGAAAACTATACAGAAAAGATCTGTTGAGATGATACAGGTTTAATACAGTCACCTCTCATATTTTATCACTGTTACACCCTATATTGTAAGGAATACAACACAAAACTTCTGTTCCTTACTGGAAACAAACACAGAAGTCCTCAATGCTAATCCAGGTTTCCGTGGAAACAGAAGTTTTTTCTGACTTGATTTCTTCCTTTGATTCATCCACTGCCTTGCTGTTCACAACAGTATCAGCTGTTTTTGACATTTGTTTTGAATTAGAACTAAAATTCTCACGCGATTCTTCTGCAGACATAGGAAGACACACAGGTTCAATACACGGGCAACACATACATCAAAGTAAAATCATTCTTACGTAAAAAATTATCCTAAAATCACCAGGCTACTTTCCACATACAGTTATTAAAAATAATAACCGTAGCATTAACCTAAAAAGATCAAAAGATGACTACAGCAATTTTGTATAGCGTTTTGTTGCTTCCATCTGAAACTGCGTGAGTATTCTGTCTCATTATACTATTACAAATGGAACTGTGCACTGGAACCTTTAATATGAGCATATAAAAAACATTGAATCCTCTGCTTCTGTTCAGTGAAAAGCTAGTGTTGCATTGTAATTTTTATAACCCATAGAAGACATAAAGGCCTATCCTTGCTGCTGGGACTCAGAATCCCTTTGATGCTACTCACATTAGTCAGTCAAACTACTTGTTAATAGAATTTAATTTCAACAATATTAATTAATTTTCCTGTAGGAAAATCAGAAATCTCACTATTGTCAGAATCATGCCAAAATATCTACACAGAATATCGCGTATACACATTTTGTAATAAATTAATAACATTTTAAGTTGCAATGTACTTTCACAATCTCTGCCTTTACTCTATGAGATTCACATGAATTGTTATAGAAGTTACTCAGTCTTCTCAAAAAAAATTTAAGGATAGCCCAGAGCAGCTGAGAATAGTAGAATACAACAGTTCAAACATTAACAGCTGTTAGCTCAGAATGGTAAGGGAAAAGCTGAGTTAATACCCAAACACATCCATATGACAAAGAAGAAAGCTAATTAGAAAAATGTATAATTTATTTTTAATATGCTTTTTAATATTTCTTGTTCACTGAAATACAGTGATCCGCTGGATAACTAATGAGCTTACAAGATGGAAGTGACTGTAATTATTTTGCAACTATTTGTCAAGAATTGAAAGGAACATAATGGAAGGAAATGTGCCATAGTCTCTTTTTTCTCCCTTACAGTACGGGAAAACTGCCTGAAAGCTGTAAAATGTAGACTTCTCCTGAGACTTGTGTAATGTGGGTTTTGGGCCCCCAGTGAAATAACCGGTATTTGTCTTAGAAACCTGCCTGTTGCAGGAACTATGGAAAGGGGATCACCAGAGTGTAACTGTATCCCATGCAGCTCAGTGTTGCTCCTCTGTTCATTCTGAACACAGGGACTAGAGTGCTATCAATAGACATTGTTCAAGATCAGCTGGGTCAGTAGATTTCCACAGCCTTCAAGTAGAATATATGCTCCACGTTATTTAAAAGTCAATATATAAATCTTTCTGTTGATCATTTATACAGACTGGGGCCAGAGGGAACATAACCTTCCAAGGGCAGCTAAATGAAAGCAAAAACAGTTTCAACAAAATGGCTGAATTTTCCCCACTTTTCTTTGAAGAAACAGTGAGAATCTTGTGAGAATGTCATCAAAAAATGCATTTTTTCCATTTTTATCTGTGTATACCAAAGATAATGCTGTTCAAATTTTCCTGGAATCATACAGAAACACAATTCCAAAAACTGTTCATAGGCCTTCTATGCAAGAAGGGGCACTTCCAAATATGAAAAACTGAAAACACTAGGTGATATATTGCAGATATATTTTCTGGAATAAAGCTGTAACTACATTTGAAGCAAATCTTAAGAGCTGCTCTGTACAAATCAGTATTTTAAGACTGACATATGGACGATAATTTCAGCAACAAATTGCCTGTAATTATAATACAATTTTATTCCTTGAAAAAGTGTAAATACTAATCAAATACAGAGGGATATAAAATGGGGTAAATAGATGACTAATTGAAAGGCAAAATAACTTGCTCCACGTAGAATATGTCAGACTAAGTTAGGGTTTTTTGAGAGGGTAGGGTTTTTTGATGAAAATACTAACTTTTAGATAATGAAATGCAATAGGTATAACTTAGCCAGATCTCAGGGAAGTAGCTGATTTGATATGCTGATATTTATTAGTAAAACTGAATATGATAAGATTTGGTATAAGAAGTATAAGCTGTGTAATGAAGAGAGCAGTGTTATTTATGCAAATGTAAATGCTTGCATTAGGAACACAATTAGAAGGCTTTTATTAAGAACTGGAGGCATACGCATTGGAATTGATGAGTAGCTCAAGTTCTCTGTCCATTAATAAATTACAAACTGACACTGAACCATCCTTATCTCACGACCTCAAAAAAGCATACTGGTTCTGAAAAAAATATCAGCATATACAGAGAAGTGCCACAGCATTAGTAGCAATTCATCAGGATTCCTGTACTAATCAGGGTTAACCAAGAGTGTGGCAAAGGAATATGAACTGCAACATGAAAGACTGGTAAATGGTCAAAAAAGAGCATCATCTAATTATGCACTTAGTAACATGCACATTCCTACTACTTTCCCTGCAATGCATCTATTCACTGGGTGATCCCTCAATGAGTTGGATGACCTTTGGAGTGAAAGAAACGTTTGCCCAAATTATTAACTTTATGTTGCATCAGTAAGTTGATAAAACTCCTCTATCACCCATATGATCACTGATTCTGATGCAACAAAAGGATATAGAGACATTTTGAAGGATACCAGTATTGTAAAAGTGTATCATGTTATTATTCTAGAACCAATCTGTACACTAATTAGAAATCTTTTCAAGGGGCATTTCCTGACTAGACTTTCAAGTAAACAGAACATATAGTTGTCAGGCTACCAAGATGCACCATTATTAGAATCAATAAATAATGACAGCTACAGAAATAGTTCAGCATCCCAGCATATGTATGGCAGGATTTAAGGAGCCATCTATTGATAGCTATTATATTTCTATTGGGCTTTGGGTCAGCGCTAAAACAGCTACTGAGCTGTGAGTCAATAACTGAAGGATTATATTTCCACAGCTCATTAACTTATAGAATTTTCATACAGTGAGATTCTCCTGTTTTGTTTCTATTTACTGAAAATATAAAAATCCTACAAAGAATAAAAAGAAAAGACATCCTAGCACTCAGTGGTTGAAAAGATTAAAAGTTCTTAAAAGTATGATGTTAAAATAATGTTCTTTGTCTGTGCCGAACATATGTTTTTTGTTTCTTCCATCTGCACACTCTTCAAACCCTAACAGATCAAAAACATAATAATGCAACATTTATTAAAATTGAAGCTGTCTTTTTTTTCTTGCCTTCTATTTCAGAGAAAACAAAACAAAAACAGTTTACACTGTTCAGAAACAGATCTCTGTGTATGAAATCCAGTCTATTTTATTGGAGAAGAACATTCTAATGTGAAAAGTGTAATTTTTTCAAAATATTCCTGGAAGTTAGGGAATTTTAAATACCAATATGAAGTCTCCACTCTGCAGTTACACCCATTCTTCAAAGTTTTTGCGACCAAAACCCATAAACGCATAAGATTGATTATATTGTTAAAATGAAGGTTGACAATGAAATCAAATAATATGAGAATAGCAGAAATCTGAATATGAATTTCAAAAATATTACCTCCAGTGGGTCTCTCTGTTTTATGCTGTTCCTATATGAGAGGGAAAAAAAAAAGTGATTCTAATTTTGTATCATATTTTTAAAGAAAACATTTCCTTTTCATAGTTGTCCTTCCTGAGCTATAAGAAATGAGCTAGTGTATTAACTCTAAAGGAAAAGGAAAATGAAAGGCAAAGGGTATGTTTTTCTAGAGACATACATATGATCTGCAGTCTGGGATAAAAGATTTTCCACATGCCTACTCCTATACTATTAAAAACATTATCTGACACTAATGTTCTTTGACAATAAGTTCTATTCCAAGAAGTAATTAGATCTATTCTAGATGTGGTTCCATTCTATATTGTTTTCATTCTTGGAGAGTATATAGAGGTCTCTTCCAACAAGAATTTTTTCTTGTGCTTCTAAAACTGTCAGTCAAAACACCACACTTGACTGCTACAGCATGTTCAGTTTTGTATCAGCAGCATAAACGAACAAACAAAAAAATCTGCAATTTTTGATTGTTTGTTTGCAAACAACTTTACTCCAGACATTGTCATTTCAAAGCTAGAGGAGATGAATTAATATGACTGAAGTTGAAATCCAGCTAGCCTGCCTTTGGGAAAGTCCACTTTGCACTAAGCTATCAGTGGGTTAACTGGACTAACCTTAGTTTGCAAAGGAAAATACTGAAGCCTAGAAGTTCTGTTAAAAACTTTGCAATCATCTTTTCATTCCAGCTCTCCATTTAACAAGCATTGTCACCTCCCTCCCCCCCCCCCCCCCCCCCCCCCCCAGAATCCTCATCTATATTCATTTCTGTCTATGGCAGAGGTGCTAACGTTGAATTTGACAGCACGGAGCACCTAGATAAACATGGTGATTTCCTGCTTAAAACTGAAAACAAAGTTATTAATGCTCAGTATAACACAGTATGAAATTCTACAAACTGGCAATAAGCTAATCATCTGAGGATATCAAGGTTGCTCTTTCAGCATTTGCTATTCCTAATCAGATATACAATTATTTATATGTATATTGTTATTTTCAGCTTCAAAGCTAGAGAAAGAAAACTCCAATAATAAATCTCCTAGAGATACCCATAAAGTTTTTTTAATTAAAACTGTCAAGATGGGAAACAAAGAAGATTATTCTGCAAGTTAAAAACTTTGTTTTCTTTCTCCATCAGTTCAAATGCACTTCTACCTACATACCACACCTATTGATAGCCTCAACATTTTTCAGATGAGATTTAAATTGAGGCAAAGGTAAGGTTCAAGAACAAGTTAATTAGCTGCTCATAACTTCTTACATTTCACTTCTGAATCAGATTGCCCTCAGACTAAATCGTATTCACGTCTTCTTACCACTCTTTTTTTTTTTTTTAATCAGTATCTCTCTTTCATGTATTTTCTTACTCGCCCTTGAGCTTCCTTGTTTGCACACCGTACTGACAGAGCATCTTTCTACAGTCAGAATGGCTCTTAACTCAAGGACTAGAGGAGAAAAGCAAAGTGACATTCTAAACTATTTCTATGCCTCTAGTACAAAGATGTCTACTACTTTACAATTAACTTTGTTAATTGTTACAATTAACTTTGTATTTGTTCAGCTATAGAGACAGAAGTAACCCAACCAATAATTACTACTTACAGAACTACTACTACTTACAGAATCTTTTTATCCTGCTGCTAGTGTAATGGTTTTTGTAATTTGCAATAATTAAAAACACTTCTAAAAGAAAATGAAGTACGATTAAATATATTGTTTGTAAAATGGGCACAAAATGCAGAGTAGTCAAAAACATTTTACTGCAAAGAATTTTCTTTCACTACAGCACTGCCTTATTTTTAACTAATAAATACCCAATAAATATATCTACACACGTGTACACTTTCTACACACACAATGGACATAGAACAATTTAAAAAGAAATGAGTTTCAGATCTGAAATATAAAAATTCCATTATAATATATTCTGAACAGATGTAAATAGGTACTCCAAAATTATATAGCAAAAGATTTTACTTTTACTTCAAATTTTACCAAAATTAATTATTAAGTTTTCTTTGTCTATGAAGATACCTAATACTATCTTCAACAGTATGCTTGCGGTCTTTAAACACATTATGTAACTCTATACACCAAGTCACTGTACCTCAAACAAATTTCAGAAATATTATCCCCATGTATACTTATCAGTTTGTCCAAGAAAGAGACTGCAGAAATTTTAAAATAATTCAGTCATCTCTTCTACAAGATTGTAAAGATCAGCATTTTGAAGTTGTTTTTCCTTCATGTAGCCCTTTGGATGGACATATTTTATAGTCTTTTAAACAATTTTCTATACTGTAATCATACTGAATGTAAAAAACCTACTTGGGACAGAAAATAAATGCAGACAGGAGTAACTGTAGTAAACACAAGTTGGGAGCACATCTTTTCCAAAATATAATTGTTTTTCTGGTTAGATGCAGATTTTTAATTGTATTGAAAGGCATTTTTATACATACTAGGCAGCTTTTCCCCTTCAGTTTTCTGAAAGTCAAAGAAAGAAATGCTATCATATGTTCTTATGAGCACTGTTTGCCACACTAAGTATGAAACTGATGAGGTAATGGTACTGACAATCTGGACTTGTTTGTAGATGTTGAGCAAATGAAACTACATGCATCAAGCTTTGTTTGTTTGTTTGAATATTTAAATACCGATTTCTCTGTGCTGCAGATCAGTTTTCTGTATAAAATATTTTACACGAAATAGCGTGATATCCAGAAAGTCTTTGTTTGAAATCATCCTTCCTCTGTTCAAAACATAAGGTTTAAATATTACAAGGAGCTTTCTGTTGGAGGCTTATTTAAAAGCAGACTTAAGTAGTAAATGGAAAGAACAAAGTACAAACCAATTTAAAACAAAAATGACAACAAAAAATAGTAGTTACATCTGCCAAAAGTAATTCTAGTAACATCCAACCGATATTAGGTAAGATTCATATTGCCTGCCATGGAAAACTACAGTGGAGACAAGTAACTAGTAATCCTTAGAGACCAGCATTTTCCTCTCTGGAGGCACTTGGCAAGCAGTGCTGAGCGTGCTGCCCCTACCTAGTGGACATTTTTGGAGGTATGTGGCTTTCAATTAAGAATCATGTGAGGATGTGATTTTAAGGCATGTGTTTACAAAGTCCATATTTTTCAAGCTGCCACATACCATCCTTCACTGTAGCTGGAATAGCATAATTGTAATAAACCATGAATCAAACATCTATAAAGACATGATTCTCATTAAGACTTTCCCATCAAATTTATTTTAAAGAGCAAGATCAAAATGTTTTATTGTATTGGCATTGTTACTTTTAGAATCTAAAGAATAAATCATAAAAAAATGACTTTTAAATGAAAAGTGTTAGCAAAAGATCTCCCATGTATCAATAAAACTAGTAACTGGAACAAAGAGGGAATTTACTGAAATATGGTAGGGTGGGTGAGGAAGCTTACAAAGATGTCTTTTAAAACCCATATTTAAGAATCAAGTATTTCCTATTTCTTCTTTCACTGTCTTTTGGAACATAAAACTAGGCCAAGTTAAAAAAAAAAAAAAAAAAAAAAAAAGGAAAATTAAATGATTACCTGAGAATAATCTTCTGCATTTGAGCATCTCCCACTTTGATTCATTTCCACATTACTGTCATCTACATTTTCATTGCTTTCAGTGACAGAAGGGAGATGGGTCACCAAATGAAATCCTTTTTGGATGGTAGACTGTGTGAAGGAGCTAAATAATAAAAGAAAGCCCAAATGCTTTAAGCCACATATTTGCTTTCAAATTGCAGATTTCATAACTACTTTTTTAAACAAAATTCTGTCAAAATAATTTGCATCTCCTTTATTTCAATAGTTTAATAAGGCAGCAGAAAATGTACATATGTATATATTCCTTATAATTACTGGCTTAGTACCACACACATATATATGTTTGTAAGACCTGAACTGTTGCCCTCTTAAATAATCTTCAACAAAACAAAACCCATACTAGTTCATGAAAACCAGATGATAATACCAGAAATGAATAAATTTCTATTGCCTGTAGAAAGGAAAATAATTATAGAAATAAGGCAAAAAAAAAAAAAAAAAAAGTTTGAAACGTATAAGGCCAACTCTGGCTATAGTAAAAGGAAATTCTGCCTCTGAGTTCAGTGGAGGCAGAAGTAAAAACTGAAATATAGAAACAGGGGATCAGGCCCAGTCAGCATGTGTTTATGAAGGGTAGATCCTGTCTGACAAACCTGATTTCATTCTATGACAAGACTTAGTGGATGAAGGTAAGGCTGTCGATGTGGTCTATCTGGACTTCAGTAAAGCCTTTGACACTGTCACCCACAACATTCTCGTGGAGAAGCTGTCTGCCTATGGTTTGGATGGGTGAACACTCTGCTGGGTGAAACACTGGCTGGATGGCTGGGCCCAAAGAGCTGTGGTCAGTGGAGTTAAATCCAGTTGGTGGCTTGTCACGAGCGGTGTCCCCTAGGTCTCGGTACTGGGGCCACTTCTATTTAACATCTTTATTAACGATCTTGATGAGGGGATTGAGTGTACCCTCAGTAAGTTTGCAGATGACACCAAGTTGGTAGGGAGTGTTGATCTGCCTGAGGGGAGAAGGGCACTACAGAGGGACCTGGATAGACTGGATCGATGGGCCAAGGTTAACTGTATGAGTTTCAATAGGGCCAAGCGTTGGGTCCTGCATTTTGGTCACAACAACCTCAGACTGGGGGTGGAGTGGCTGGAAAGCTGCCTTATGGAAAGGGACCTTGGTGTACTGATGGACTGATTCAATATATTCATACTGAATATGAGCCAGCAGTGTGCCCAGGTGGCCAAGAAGGCCAATGGCATCCTGGCTTGTATCAGGAATGGTTTGGTGAGCACGACTGGGGAAGTAATCCTGCCCCTGTACTCAGCCTTGGTGTACTTGTGCCTCAGGTTTGGGGACTGTGTTCAGGTTTGGGGACCCCAGTACAGAAAGGACATGGAGGTGCTGGAACAAATCCAAAGAAGGGCAACAAGGCTTGTGAAGGGCTTGGAGAATATGCGCCACAAGGAGAGACTGAAGGAACTGGGGCTGTTTAGTCTGGGGAAGACGAGGCTGAGGGGAGACCTTACTGCTGTCTTCCAATACCTGGAAGGTGCTTACAGTGAGAGTGGGGTTGGTCTCTTCTCACTGGTGACAGGACAAGGGGAAACGGCCTTAAGTTGTGCCAGGGTAAGTTTAGGTTGGATATCAGGAAACACTTCTTTACAAAAAGGGTTGTTAAGCACCGGAATAGGCTCCCCAGGGAGGTGGTTGAGTCACCATCCCTGGATGTGTTTAAAAACCATTTAGATGTGGTGCTCAGGGACATGATTTAGTGGAGGGTTGTTAGGGTAGTATGGTTAGGTTGTGGTTGGACTTGATGATCTTTACGGTCTTGTGTTTTAAGGTGTCATGGCAACAATGAAGAACAGAGAAAAATGTTGGTGTTATCTAACTCCTGTCTTAAGGATTGATGTAATGAAACATCAAGATCCTTAGCAGTAACAGTGTTACAATTATCATCCCTTTGAGTGCTTCAAAAAATGTTATTAGAATAAAAGCAAGAGAATAAAATCAAGTTCAGTCCCAGTTATGTATAAAAGTATTTTATCGTATTTAGGTAGCTATGTTACTTGAACAAAATGCCAATTCCTGATATGTATTTTTTTGGTTACTACCTTTAATTAAATCACAAGAGACTAAATTAGCTGATTGTCATGGAAACTTAGACTATCTAATAAACCATCCTTGACTAAATGGTGCAGAGTGACCACAAAGAAATTCATTAAATATGAAAAGTAAATAAATAAAATATGCTAACATACAAATATTAAATCATCTTAATTTTTATTCTCTCATTCCTTCAATAATGCATTTATGCATATTGCTTAAAATATTTATATGTGTATTTATTCCTACAAACAACTGATTTACTGTATTTTAACCAGCAAAAACCATCTGAATCAGCAAAACAATATTCCCAGAGCATTTCATAATAATCCAAAGTCACTTCTGCAATGGTCATATGTTGATCTTCAAAAAATATCTAACTGATGTATCAACAATCAAACTAATCACTATGACTAAAATGCAGATCCTGTCAAATATGCGGTTTATTCAAATTACGTACAGTTGTATTTAACAAAAGTTGCACACGTATTTTTACAGCAAAAATTACTAACAATGTGAAGTTACTGATAAAACTATTGAATACTTACATATCCTTGGGTATTTTGATAGAATTAAATTTCTGATTTAAAAATAGACTAGCAATCTCAACATATTGTTCAGGTTTCTCTATCACAGGTTCTGGGAAAAAAAAAAAAAAAAAAAACTTGTTAAATATATATTCACAAGAAGTATTTAATACTTCATTGACAAATGATTTCCATAGGTGATTCCTCACTCCTAAATAATTTTATAAAGACTTCAGGAAGCAATCTCCAAGTACCACGGCATGCACTCGAATAGAACCATAGAATAGTAGAACGGCTTGTGCTGGGCCCATCCAACCTGGCCTTGAACACCTGCAGGGATGGAGCATCCACAACCTTTCTGGGTAGCCTGTTCCAACACCTCACCACATAGAAGAGTATATAGAATTGAATGACCAGGGTGGTTTTAGCTGATGTATCACAGGAAAATAAAGTAAACACTCTGACTCTCAGCTTGCAATGTATTAGAAGTGTGTTCAGCCTACATGTCAACGGATGCAAAGTAACTCGGAACTAAAGCAGGACATTCTGCCTTTATTGATTTCCTTCTTCTTATGCCAGTCTATTTTGTTAGCATGCCTGTAAAGCCTTCACATTCAAGCTAGCTCATACTACGTACTTAATTCCATTGTGCAGTACAGATAAACCCCAGAATAGATTTACCCTTAAAATTATTAACAGTTGCAGAAGGACTACTTTCATACTTCAAATTTACAAAAGGTGTTCAGAAGCTTTCATGGCTCTGTGTTGGAGTTTCTGCACTGCTCTGATAACATTCCTACTTCATTTTCTCCACTACCAAAGATTAATTTCTTGGAGACAGATTAAGACACTTCTCAAAGCATTTAAGAAATAATAGAGCTAAGGTGAAGTATTATAAAAATGGCAAAAAATAAAAATAAAAGAGAGAGAGAAAAAAAATCTAATCCCTGGGAGAGTTCTATAGAAATTATGCTAACATAACTGTCCTTGAGAACGTTTATAATGATGAACATGTATTTTAAAATTTATTGAACAGACAAACCTTGAGGTTCAGATTTCGCAACAGTTGTTTTTTTCTGACGGAAAAGCTTCCAGGGAGCAACTGGTAAAGCTGGTTGCTTTGCGGCTTCCAGGGGGCAGGACCTAGTTCTAGTAACCAGGACGGGATGGCTGTATACTTGGGAAAGCCCATGCTGTCTCAGCTTCTCTGAAGAATCAGTCTAAAAAACGTGGAAAGAAAACCTGATTGGTGATAGCTCTCCTTTCTCATCACCTCATGAACAAACAGTATGCACAGAGACGTATCCAGTGTTTTGGGTAACAAATGAAATGAAAATGGCTTGCCTGACAAAATTATCCAAAAGCATTCTAATTAGGATTGGCATTCAGCATAAAAGGTATAATTGATTATTTAAAAGTGTTTACATAGAGTTTACTTTTCATGAAAGATTCATCTCACCTTTGAACTTCTTTGTAAAACCATATCCCCTTAGGTGCTCCAGAAAGCACAAGTGGAGAAGAGCATGAGTAAGAAAAGAAGACTGATAACATTTTGCTTTAAATAAAGATGTCACAAGTAGTTTTCTTTTCTGAAAGAAGCCCTTACTTCATGCTGACTTTATAAAGAAGCAGAATTCTAAGTGACAGGTCTTTCAGATAACTTGTGATATCCTCATAACGTAATATAACTTTGAACAAATATGCCATTAAAGTCATAAGACAATGCGGTTTATCTCCCAGCTAATTTTCGAAATGCATTGAAGGTACTACAGCTGACCTTTCTACTGAAGTCCCTAGCAAAGAACTTAAGAGCAGTTTTAAATGTGGACATTGAGTGGTGCTCTTCCCATTAAAATAACAATGCTTCAGTATGCAAGTCTGTTATTTTTTTTCTCTGCAAAAAGTTCTCTTTCAAGTTTTGTATATCTTTATTTTGTTTTTAACAATACACCTTATTTCAATTGCTAAATAAATCAGTAATTTCCTGATGCTTCTTCTCATTGTCATGTGTTCCCGAGGCAGCATAATTGCAAGCAACGCAGAGCAGACTTTGGTTGTGATTGTCAGAGATATTTAAACGGAGAGGATCAAATTAAATTAAATTAAATGCTCTAAGGTACTCAGGCAACATATTTCTGAATTTCCAGAGGTATGTTATGAGTGTGGTGACTAGGTACACACACATCCAAACAACTTAAAATGAAAGCAAAAACATCCGAAATTAAAAAGGATTTGAAAGAGGACTGGTTAGATACTGTAAAGGAAAACTTGTCAGCTGCTGAGTAGAAGACACAATTGAATGAAACAAACTATTGAGGACATATAAACTAGAAAGCTCAGCCAAAAGGGAAAAAGCAAAACCTTTGGAGAGAAATTCTGGTACAATTACAGACAACAGCAACATTTCTGCAACAACTACTCCCTTCTGTAATTTCCTTTGATGAAGCGCTTCTCAAAGTGCTTCAAAGAAAGCCTGAAAATGGGCTTTTTTAAAGGAAGCCAATAATAAATCCACTACATTTCTCTATCTACTCTTTCCTTCCATCTTCCTATCAGTCTTTACTGAAATACTGTTTTAGACATTTAGATTCCTCTACCTCTTCCTATTTGGTCTGCCACGACCAAATACTCTTATCCAGAAATCTCTGTACCCTAAATAACTGCAGCCAAGTCTGAGACTAAAGGCCTCAGATGGCAGGAAATACACAACCCCTATGTCACCACTCCCCATTTGCTTTTTTGATGACTAATACTACTTACTATTACCAGAGAGACAGTACTGTCTGAGACCTTAAATTAAAATAAATTTAAATAAAATCACAGGAACAAGAAAGTCTATAAAATAACATAAAGTGCCTTGTAATTTTTTTTTTTTCTAATTGGAGGAAAAAAGAAAAAGAAGAAGAAGAAGAAAATAGTGCAAAAATGAAGAGCATCAAAGCATGAGACCTGTAAACTATTTTTGGAAATTTATTGTCTTTGTTCTGTGAAGCTTACTGGTTTTCTGAGAAGGAAGATTACATTCTAATGTTCTAATTATGCAAAATATGATTTAAATGTAGAAAATAATGCATCTAATTAATAATCATTTCAAGAAAGCCTGCTTTGGTATTATAAGTAGGTTTCTGTGGCTTGTAAGTAGCTAAGTGGAAATTTAACCACTGTTATCAACCTAGCTGCATGATGTGTTAAACTTACTCATCTGCTTTCATCAATTACAACAGTAATGACAGAAATGAATGAAAACAAACACACCATTTCATACAGAACAATGCATCAGAAAATATATATCAAATAAGTCTGGAAAATAAACAATTTTTTTCAGGTAATGTATAAAATAATTAGCCTTTCCATTCAGAAGCATCTCATCATGATGCATTTTCTTGTTCCATGCCTTGTTGTCCAGACACTTCAGCTCTTGGGATCTATGTGGAGTGTAACTGAAAAATAAGCAGGGTCATGGTAGGAAAACACATGACCAGAATCTAGAAGGACAAAAAGAAAAAACTGAACTGATAATCACTACCCGGTGTCCGTTTGACTACACTAATTATTATCATCATTTTTTACAGTGCAGTTGTCGCTAAATTAAACATTCTGATAATAAATGTATAACGCTTATTTTCCCAAGGGTACAGGATTACCATCTCAACTAAGGAAAAAATCTTCTCTTCAGACAAATGTAATGGCATACAGCCAGCATAGACCGCCTTTTCTGGCTGGGTAGGCACAGAAGAACCTATGGAGAAAACATAAAATGTTTTAAAACAAGTTAAGTCATAAATAAACATTGTGATCCATCAGTTATTCAGCCTTCTCTGCCTTGTTTTTATTATTCTTCTTTCCGACTGTTGTTTCATTCAAAACAAGAGCTTACTGCAAAAATCTCAGAAGAGAAGCCGTGGATGGAAAAAAAAACCAAAAACCACCACCGTTATTTTAATCAAACAGCTCTTTTATATTCTACAGTTTTCATAAAAGTGAATTAAAAAAACTACAAGTTTAAAATACAACAGGTCAGAAGTTGCTCTTGTCCATATTCTTTTATTTCTCTTCAAAATTTAAAAATACTGTATACTAGCATGAAAGACGCATCCAGACAGATGAAGTGGAAGTATACTGATTGGCAAGTACTGGCTAAAGGCCTCTCTAAAGTGACAAAAAAACATCTGATTTTGCCAACAAAAGGATCAAAAACCAGAGCTCTCACACTTTCTACTAGCAAGTTGGAAGAATGAGGTAATATTTTGAGAAACAGTGGTCAAAATCTGGACTTACTGCCCTTAAATCTGTCAAGGAGATAGGAAAATTGAGGTAATGATAGCTGGTGCTTCAGGAATTATGAAAGGGTGTTCCCCTCATATAGTTTGTCACCCCTAGATATCTGTTGTAGTAGGCAACCAAACTATTTTCTCACATCTGTAATTGTGAAAGAAGCCATTGTTACCTCAGAATGATAAAGAGAAACCAAGGCTGTTTGGCTGATAGCCACTACAAAAATGCTGCAGAAAAAAATCAGAAATCTAAAAACTATAGTACTATAAATATGAATGTGTAGTTCCACGTGAAGATCATCTCATAAAGAAGTATATCAATTTCTCTACGTCTTTCCTTAGTCATCTAAGGAAGCATGCAAAGACAGCATTTCAGTATAGGCATTGTGACACCTGGCAAAAGGTTTTGTCTTTGCTCCTTGCAGCTCCACTTCAAATGTTGGATAACTACTTTCTAGTTTTATGTATGCCTACTGAGTGTCAAACTGGAAGTTGCTTTAGAAGTAAGTTCCTCTATGTGTGTGAAATGGAATAAGACAATGCTGTTTGCATAGAAAAAAAAATGGAAATGAGAAGAATGGAAACAGCGAGTTGGCATGTGGTTGGAAAGTACAATTCATCAGACTTTTTAAAAGCCATTTATTTAGAAGGAACGCAACATTTTTTTCTTGAAGCAGTAATGCATCAACATATTAAATACTCTTCAGAATCCAGCTTCTCAATAAAATATATGTTGATAGTAAGTCAGAATGCGCAAAACAAGACTTTACTTAATTTGTAGAGTATTGTGAATGCAACAATATAAAAAAAAACAATCAAAACATAATTCTAGAAGAAAAGTAAATAAAAAATAAATTCATTAAACAAGTTACGCAGTAATTTCAAATGAATATTTCTGGCCACTCAGCCCTTCAGCAAGGAACATTCCTAGTTGTTCAAGGAACATTTCCCAGTTCTGAACTACTGATGAAGTAGAGACTGAAAAGAAGTTATTACAGAAGAAGCAGTTTCTTTCTTTCTTTCTTTTTCTTTTCTTTTTTTTTTAATAAAAAGACTGTTTTCCACTAGAAAAAAATCTTGTTCTTATAAGACTTGCCTGGAACTTCCAATTGTTCTGTGTAGATTTGCTTTACCTTTCAGTTTCAGATACAAATTTCTGCAATATTATTTTCATGTCATAAGTTATATTAATATATATGTTACAAGGACTTCAGGTTTTAACACAGCCTGTGAAGGTTGCATCAACAATTTAAAAAAAAAAAAGTATATTTACTTTTCCCCCAGTTAAGTTAGAAAACAAAGCCCCTTTATTTACATTTGTGTTTTTAGCTTTGATAGCACTTACTCTCAGCTAAAGGCTGAGGAGAGCACTGTACTTCTGTTGATGCTTCTGAAGCATGAAGCACTGACTTGCTTTTTTCCTTTTCTCCGTCTCTATTTTTCTTCTTCCCCATTTCTTTCTGCTCTGCTTTTTCTGTGAATCAAAATAAAGATAAATAGATTTTCTCTTCCAGAGGATTCTGCCAGGAATGCTTCTAACATCACAAGGAAGTAGCAAGAGCCAAAACATTGGACTATAATAAAAAAAAAAAACCCTCAGATTACAGGAAAATACATCCCTAATTTTAAAAATTCCAGAAGTTTAACAGAGCATCAGAACACAGTTTGCAGCCTCACAGATGGACATTACAGAGCTTTACTGTAATGTAGCGCTTCCCTGATTCTTAGCTGTTTCAATTACTGATATAATTTCTAAATCTTATGCAGGATTAAATTTACATTTTCTGTGAATATACTACCATGGCAGATTGAATGAATGACAGTCCTGTTCCCAACAACTGCATCTTTCTGCATGTGCATTCCTAACTCTGAAATATCTTCTACACTAATGGGTGAGTTGTTAAATAATAACAAGAGCTTCTAATAAGAGATCTCACCCAGGTCTCTTCTAAAATGTTCATAAAACCTTTGACATAGTATTTGGGATTTGAAGCTAGCTAGAATTTTCTAGAAACTAGCTGAAATTTCTAGAATTCTAGCAATTTCAGAGTACAATTTGTATTTTTCACTAATATTAAGTGAAATTGCATCTGTGCCTAACTTAAAAGTCAAAAACAGAAGATTAGAAAACTCAGCCTCAAACATAAATGTTTCAGAATAATATACAGGCACAAATACATTTCTAAGCATAAGTATTTTCATTTAGCGTTTCTTGAAGAAAATTAATACCTAGTAGCATGAACAGAAAAGTTACCATAAATAAAAATGTAGACAAACATTAGTATGTGGATGTCAGTACACTCTATATGTTATCACTCTTTCTGACATCCATCATGAGATATATACTTTCTGGATGGCCTGAATGGTTGTCTTCGGGGAGACTAACCTCTCCAGTTATAATCTCTCTGCAAGCAACACTGCAAATCCCTCTGTGAAGCACTGCTTCTAGTGAGGTGCATAGTTAAAATACAGCTTCTTTGAATTCATGGCATTGCAAAACGTATGGCAAAACAACAAACCAACAGACTTGCACGTGGAATAATAAAGATATATAAACTCAAAGACAGAGGTTATGTTAACTTTATTTATGCTTGACCTGCAAAGATAACACTACCTACAACTACTGACCTTTGTCAGATTTCTCTGCTTTCTCAGGTTTATCCGGCTGTTTGTTCACAGGTAAAATTTCATTTTTTAACACTGAGGGTTTGGTCTCCTTAGGTTTTGTATTTGCCTGAAAAGTATTCTCATCTGTCCACTTAAATTCTGGCACAATTGTTTTCAGAAGGTCCCAGACTTTATCCAAGTATCCAAGCCTTAAAAGAAAAATAAACATATATACATCACTGATAATGATATTTGCAATAAGAATGTCTGATCTTCACTGAGACAATAGTATACTACAACTGGCAGTCCAACTCTTGGAAAAATTACTGAGTGATTTTAGTAACTAAAACACATTTGCCTGATTTTGTGTGGCAGCCAAGAGAAAAAAAAAATAGTAAAACAAAACAACGACAAAATGATCAACAAAACACCCAACACTTTGTGAAGAGACAAATCCATAAAGAAAGAGATGGTGTTTGCAGACCCAAGTAAATTAGGCATCTCTTCCTAGAGCTTTCTAGCACATAAAAGTTGTGGCAGGAAAATTTGAAGAGCATTTTGCAATTATGCTGTATAATTACTTGATTCTGGCTCTGTACATTAAAAATATCTTCTTGAAGGTACTTCCAGAAAACATTTTCCTAACTGTCTCAACACAGGCTGTTCTATGCCTCTTCCACTGTTTCCACCATCTACAACAAGGTTTTGACAGGACACTGCAGTTTCTGCTGTATTGCTTCACCACAGAAACATGATTCCAGAAATAATCTAAAACTGAATAAATCATAAATAAGTTTAATGTAAGCTAACAAAAGGAAACTTTCTTTTTACAACTAAACAACTGATTGTACAACAAGGTAGATCAATTTTTATATCACTATGGCAAAAATTCTGTGGTATTCACATTTTCTTATTGCATAATCTAATGTTTGCTTTAAGTGCCAGATTTGTGAATACTGTTTTTATTGTTTCTATTTTAAAAATTAACTACATGAAGTAACAAAATTGAGGTTGTCAAGATTTCTAAGTCCACGGACTGCAGATGCACTACTGTAAAAACCTAAATACATAAAAAATGTAAGCTGCAAGCATAACCTACGAGTGCTAAAGTAAAAGATGAGATATGACTCATCATCATGACTGAACTTATTTAATACTGAAATACTGTTATAGATGAACAATTTTACCTAACCATAGATAAAACAACACTATTATTAGTTCTATATACTCAGAAAGCAAAAAACAAACAAACAAACAAGAAATGCAAACAAACAAACAAACACCACAAAAACACTTTTTGATCTTGTATACAGATATCTCCAACCCTGCTTTCACCACAGGATGCAATATTAATTCAAAAAAAATTCATCTGAGAAAGAATAATAATCAGAAATAACTTTACAAGCAACTGAATGACATGCAAATAAAAACACAATAAAATTGCATTCCTTGAAGGCAAGTTCTAGAATTAAAACCTTACACTCCCCAAAACTGACACTGAAGGACTTCTAGGACTCAGCTTAATTTTCATTACCCTTTATAGAACCATATAATTAACAAATATATAAATTGTTTAATATAAGAATTTACTGGAGAGGAATAACTTCTGGTATCCACCCAGTCAGTGCATGTAAAACAGTAAATTCCTCCAGCTCTCTTTTCTCATTTTCACGTAAACTGTAAGACAAAAACAGACATTACATAGACGTATATTATAACCAATTCACAGTAAACTGTAGTCTACACTGAAAGATCATACACAAACAGAAAAGGGGAATGCTTAAAATCAAGTAATTAATGGCAATTTTCCAATCCACAGCTGACTGGCCTACAGATTCTATTTGCTCCCATGCCTTTGCATCAAGACTGTTCTATTAGTGTTCCCTCCTGTACAATGGCATCGTTCCAACATAGTTAGCAGGTACATATGTATACTCGCACACAGAATTCTCTTCTTGCAGTGTTGGAGAACTGGGCCTGAAATCCCATCATACCCACAGGGGATACAAGTCCAGAACTTCCTGTCCCTGAGCAACTGCTCTGACTCCCAGATTACTATACAACAGTTGTCTGCATTTCAGAACACACCTAATGCTCTCAAATGCACGGAGTGGAGTACAAGAGGCTGGAGAGCAGTTCTGCAGAAAGGAATCTGGGGCTTCTGGCTGAAGGCAAGTTGAACATGAGCCAGCAGTGAGCCCTGGCAGCCAGAAGGGCCAAGTGTACCCTGGGGTGCATCAGGCCCAGCACTGCCCACTGAGAGAAGAAAGAGGTTGTCTGCTTTGCTCTTCACTGTATGGCCTCACCTCAAGCACTGGATGTGGGTTCATGTGCCACATTGTGAAAAGGACATAAAGCTTTTAGAGACAATCCAAAGGAGGGCACTTTAAAAGCCTTTTTCCTTTCAGGCCAAGCATCTCTAGAAAATGCCTTGTTTTTCTAATAAATGCTAGTAATATAAAAAAAAATGCTCACAGAATATTTTACAGTGTTATACATTTGTATCTATAATGCTTTCTATTGTTAAAATAAAAGCTATTGGTATTTCACAGTTTGATTAGTGCATTTTGTCTTTTGAAAGAATATGTAACAATAATATATAAAAAAATGTTCTTAACCAAAGGAAATATCCAGCAAATAACTTAGAATGCACACTAAATAGTTAAACTTCCACAAGACTTAGGAAATCAATAAATCTATAACATAAGGTATAATTAGGTATAAGACCTGATCTTCTGAATATGCTCCTAATAAAAATATAATAAAAAATAAAAATAAAATATTGCACTTTATACAGTACTTCGTGTTGAAAAACACCACTCCATTGCTTTCCTTCTTTATTCTATTCAAAAGTATTAATATTTGTAAGGGTAATTTTTAATCTAAAACACAGTATAATTTTTAGAATTTTAAATTACACGGAGGTACTTCTAAACAACTTCATTTGTCCAAAGTACGTTTTTCCTCTCCTATAGAAATGAGCTTGAGTGCCTCCTCCTTCTTCTCCCTCTTCTTCTTATGTGTTTTGTTTCCACTGTGAATCTATTTTCTTTCAAAGGTGAGCCAGAAAGTCAGACAGCCCATCAGGATGCATTGCTGCTCTTCTTGAACTGCATGAAGACTTTCCTTCCTTCCTTTGAAAAAAGGATACCTTTTTGCCGACCCCAGAGGGACAAATATTCTGTAGTGCTTCCACTTTTTCATCTCACCAAACAGGACAACCATCAAGGACATTGCAGATTATCATCTTCAATCCTCTTGGATCAGATTACATTGTGTCATGTTTTTCCAATTTGTAAAGGCATTTTCTAGCAACTTCTTGTAATTCTAAAGTAACTAGTAGCTGGTTGTATCAAAAGCATCTTTTTTGAATGATTTTTACCTTATTTATTTATTTATTTATTACAAATAAGCAATATAATAACTGCCCATATTACATCAGAAGCACTACTTCATTAAAACACCTTGAATATTTCCATTTGGCAGAAAAAAAAACGCATGTTAAGCGTTTTGTGAATAATGACAAAGAACTATAGCAGATCGGGAGATTACTCCAGTTTTGTTGTTGTTTGTATGTTTTGTGGTTGTTTTTGTTTTTTTTTAATTTTCTGTGTTTAAATACACAAACGTGCATTTTAAAAGAAAAAAAGTGCCTTCTGCTCCCACAGAGAGCCTCGCTTTACTGATCTACTATTTCAGCTTTCAGGAATGTATTTCTCATTATGAAACTTGTAGCGAAATATATTTCCCATAGGTGCTATTTTTTTTTCCAAGTTCCATACATCTTACAAATCCACGTACAATCCAAAATACATCCATACAAAAACAAACAAACAAACAAAAAAAACAAACAGCCTGAGAGTGAGTTGACTAAAGCATACCTAGTATTTGCCAGCTTAATGATAGCTTTAGACAGCAGCATTGGCCAAAGTTCAGTTTGACATGTTGTCGCTGGTAGTAACAAATTACCCTCTTCACTGAAAGGCATAGTGTCATCCACAGTGATCTTTCTCCAGCAGCCCTACGATGGAGGGGAAAAAAAGGAAGAAAAAGCCCTGAACTTGTAGTCCGGAAACAGAACACGTATGTAAGTGAACTTTATCTGTTTTCCCACAAATTGAATTCTACTGTAATTTGATGTATATTACAGACTTTCATATAATATCACAGAAGCACTGAAACAGTCTCATAGCATTTTATTACTACTCAGACTTTCTGTTTTACAGAGCTTAGTCTAATTGTAGCTGTTCTAATTGCATTTATTCTACGTGATTTGCAAAAATATTTTTCCTTATCAGTTAACCACTGGTTCTATCAAGTACTAAGTTGTAAAAAAATAAAAATAAAAAAAATCGCTGTTTAATGAATTTTCATTAACATGCATCAACAATTCACTGAGACTTCTCCTCCTACAAATGTCTTTTCAACAATTACAAATCTTTCTCCTAATCTATAAATTTATGCTGCTAAATGCATAAAATTTATAGATGGCTGAAGGTAAGTACTCACCATCCAGTACAGTTTCACTACGTATTTTCCATAGCTATTGTACAGAGGCATGTGTCCCTTAGTAGTTTTAGTGAAGGGATAAATATGTTCCCACGGCCCCCAAAACAGTGTGGATGCTCCATTAGATAAGGCCTTTTCATTACATATTTTCCAGAGAGCACAAATCTCACTTATAATCCACCGCATCAGCTGAAAGCAAGTAGAAATATATCAAAAAAAAAAAAAAAATTCAACCTATATTTTCTAATTAAATTAATATACATTACAATGATGAGCAAATAAAATAGCTCCTGTTTTAAATGAAGAAGTGACACAAAGTCATAAGCTTACTGAAAAAAAATTCAGACCACTTTTTTTGAAAATCTTATCTACAAAGAACTTTATTACAATAAGCACAGAACAAATAATGCTGTTTCTCACTTGCCAAAGAACAATGGGAAGATGTGTTTTCAAATTGTAACAATTTTTAAAATTTCAAATTTGCGTTTTAATTAATTTAATTAATTTTAGATCCTGTTTTATTTCTTTTTAAGATACAGATTTATGAAATACGCTATAGCTTCAAAAGTATTACCAGGCCAGTAATACAATGGCTTATATGAAAAAAATAAGAATACCTTTTTACTACAACAAGCTTGGACTAAATTGTTGATTCTGATTGACCACAAAGGTTAAAAAGAGATGAGAATAAATAAAGATACACAAACAAAGAGATAAACAAGCAACACACAAATAAAAAAAACAAATATTTCTGTATTTCCACCTACCTCACTACAAAATAAATGTTCATTTGCTGAAAAAAGGTCACATGAGGTCTCATTTTTGACCACCACAGGAGTCTAGGAGAAAGTAGATTAGTTAAAAGTCTATAGCTAAATTATCAGAAAAGAATTAAATGAACAGTAATGACATGAAAAGAACAGATATTTTGTAAGCTTTTATTAACTTTTACAAACTAAAGGCTGCTGGTTTAAAAATCTGTTCGCTGTCTCAGTGTTTCTTAAAAATGTCTTTAAATGCAGTGTTCAGAATTAAAATAAATAATTGTTCTTACCAGAAGATTTAAAAGTAGAAACATAAGCATATAAATAGAGATTTCATCAGATTAGTCATAATATTAGCAGTTCTGCACTTAAATATTGATGATAACATTGTTTCATACTCCAAGATTTCCCTGACCCTCCAATGTGATGCAAAGGTTCACTTAGATCATTTGCTTGTTTTCTTAATTTCCTACCGAATGCTGGAAGTTTGTCTACATTTCATACTGTAAGGGGCAAAACAGTGGAGAGTAGAAATCAAATCATTACTTTCAGAGCAGCTCATGCATAAGAATTCAAGCTTTTATTTGTATTACGTAATTTTGATTACTAATACTCATGTATGCAGTCAATTTTATTCTTGCAAGCATTTTAGAATTACTATATTAAGTTTGTAATTTACTGAACTAAATATCTCTGTGCCTCTCAGCAGTTATTGGTGATCACTGCTTGATTCTATGCTTACCAGACTAAATAGCACTTAATAGCCTTCCATCACTTTAGATTCACAATTATTTTTAATAACTTACAATATTCCTCATAACCATCACTATCTGATCCAAAACACATTGAACTGCAACAAGAACCTAAGTTTTAATCAGATCTTAAAGCCAACCTTTTCTTCACAGTGGTCTAAAGATAGTTTTGAATCTATTTTTAATATAGACACATGTTTCCATGGCTTTCTGCGCTCCTGTCCTTATCTTTCAGATCCCTTTACTCAAATTATGTGTGTTGGCAGCACTTCTCATCCAATCTTTCGGTCTTGTCAATTACCCCCTTGACTTCTTCCATTCCTCCATTAAAAATGAAACTTGGAGCTGCTTAGTGTCTAGTTAGTAAGAAATAAAACTGACAAGTTGATAAAAGGAAGACTGACAACACTAAAAATGTTTAAGGGTGATCACAGTGCTTGAAAACTTCATCATTTAATTTGAAGAAAAAATGCTATAAGCCTGAAGATTAGCAACTGCACTGGAGAACGCTCCAACCTTTGAAATGGGAGGCTGCTTGTTTTCTTTGCAATTCATTTTAAAATGAAAGTGAAGAAAAGTTTCACACAATTTTAAAATATTTTATTTACCTTCCAGACAAGTATTGTCAAAGACGTAGACATGTTCTGAATGCATAATGGTGAAATACAATATTTAAGGTGGGAGAGTGAGAAGAAGTACTATGTTAATACTAAAGTTAATCCACGGTTTCAGGATAGATATTTACTTTACTGCTCAAGATGTCTTGGCTGGAACAAAGAAAGCTTGTTTTGCCATAAGACTGATTTCTAAGAGTGAGAAAACAGGAACACAAAACAAGAAGATATCTCTCACATCAGGTGCTTTCTAAATGAACACTGAGGGAAAAAGCAGAGGAGAGAGAGAGACGGAAAACTACACCACCATGTTGTTTTGTACCAGGAAGTGCTGGTGCACTCAGACACTGTAAAGTATCATTTAAAACATTTTGTATTACAGCCAACACTACAAAGAAAGGGATTAAACTTTACATCCCTTCAGATGGTGCGAACCCTAGGATGTTTATGCATGTTAAGCATTGCACAAATTACCAGCTCCTGGATGCACAACAGTCACATGGTCAGGATCACTACACATGATCAAGTGGATACAAATACCCCCATCTTCTGAAATAACTTCCTCTGCTTTTGTGATGTTGCTAGGTGGGTAGCATTTTTTTCCATTATGATTTGATTATTTCTTACCTCATTCGCTGAAAACTCTTGTGGTCGTTTCCATGAATGTACTTCTAAGGATGCTGGCAATTTTATTTTTCCTTCAGGATCATCAAAGATGAGCTATGTAAAACACATACACACAAAACAAAAACAACAATAACAAAAGTAACTTCAAAAAAAATTAATTATTTTATGGTGTTTTCCACAAGATTTAAGTAATTCTTTGTTCACGTGATAATTCATTCTAGGGGAAAGAGAGTATAAAAGGGAACTAACATTATCTATAACAGGACTAAAACAATGTGAAGTCTAAACTGACAGTTCAGCTCAAAAACTGCTTACACTGTTCAGTCTGTGTGGTATGCACTGTCAAACTCTTCTACACCAAATGTTTCCGCTCTTTCCCACCATTGTGAAAAATCCCCCCCAAAACGTTTAAATTTTTTATTCAAGACACCAATCTGCCATGTGATTTCTAAGTATTTTTTCTAACTCACTATTTCTAAAGTTTTTAAAGCTGAAATCTGAAAGTAAATTTCTGAAATAATTATTTATACATAAAGCGATTGAAATTGCCATAGAAACGAGGAGAGGTATAATTATACACCCATGAATTAATATATGAATTAACCATTGAAGAGAAGTCATCATACACTTTTCAGATTTTCATTTCCAAAGTGATACTTACCCTCCATGTAAACAGAAGGCATCAGGATATATATGATACCTGTTTACCTAGAAGCACAACGTAGGATGAGCATGTGCCTCTGGTACTGCTCATATTGACTGAGAAACTCATCAGTTACAAAGTTACTGCATTCTATTTGTGCCAGGAATGTTAAATAGTTTTAGATATACTATACGTTCCTGCATGCTTCATAAACCAAAGCGTATAAATCGTGTCTTCTACAGATCAACTAAGAGAAAGAGTTTCTAGGGTGGGAAAACGATGCTCTTAGTACATACTGATCAAAGGAAGGCAATCGAAAATATGTCTCAAAGCTATTAAAAACAACAAAAAAAACAACAACAACAACACACACACACACACAAAAAAAAAAAAACAAGGCAACAAAAACCTAACCCAAAGTCTTCCAAACTATTTTCCCACATTTATTTTTCATTTGCTTCATTGTGTAAGTTCCTTCAATGCACCAATCTGCAACACAAACTCCATAAAGTATATGAAGGAATTAACTACACTTAGAAACGCAACTGAAAATCAGACAAGATTCAAAAGCCATTCCAGAATTGGAAGGACTAAGGATTTTGTGCCCCTGGTAAATTATTTACTTTATGCAAAATAACAGCAGATCCTTTACACTCCAGAACTGCATTCAGTGTAATATATTCACAAACTGAGGTGTGCAGAAGGAAAGACCTCAACCTGCAGTTTTTCCCCATAAAAACACTGCTAAGATAGGTGCATTTGAGCTTTTGAATCCACAGACACTGCATTGAAAGGATTGTCCCAGCATGTTACAGCAGTTTGCCTTATTCCCACACCCTCAGTTTCAATTGTGTTATGAAATAGTTTTGGGGGGTTATAAGTTTGTAAACCATTAATGTAAACTATTAATAGTGTTCAAACATGTTAACAGTTCCTTAAAGATGCAGCAAATGAACAATGTACAAGATAGTTATTTATTCATTTAGTTTGCTATGAAGCTACTTAATGTTATTGAAAAGATACGTTGAAAATTAATATATTTATCTGCAAAAAATAAAGTTATGAGAAACAGTCTATTAAAATTAAGTGCAAAACCTGACATGCTACAGAACAATATACATGTCACACAACTTACAGAAATAGGACTTTTCCCAGCCTTTTCTTTCTCTTTTCCAACTTTTCCAGAATCCCATTTTTCTGCACTGATGTCAGCTTCATTCCATTCTGGCCAAATGGGAAATCTTGAAGCACCTACGCGGTAGATTGGTACTCTGGAAAACAACCAGATGCATGAACAAAAGTGAACAGTATATAATGCAAGCGCAGTACAAAGATTTTTAACAAACAAAACATGCACTTTTTTTTACTATAACGTGATTAAAAAAATGTAGTGTTAGTAATTGCAATAACTTTTTGTCACTAAGATAGCAAGATTATAAAACTGCCCACTGATTTTAGACGTTGTAAAGCAACTGAAATATTTCAAATGAGGAATCCTGCCTTAAGTTAATGGGATAGCTGAAGCGCAAAATGAGAATCCTGTTGTCTGGTTTCCTCTTTCTTCCTTTTCTGCTGCTTCAATCCACAATTCTCCTTTCTTTCCTATGCAAATCCTAGCTTTCATGACTCTATTCAACTCACCTAACAAAACTTTCCTTTTTTTTTTTTTTTTTTTTTTTTTTTTCCCCTGTTGTTCGTGGTGGGTTTTTTGGTTGTTTTGCTGGTTTACTCAGTTTAACCAACCACAAGGAACTTGTTACAGATAAGTTAATGGGGAATAGGATTGCATTTCTAGGCTTCTGGGAGTTTCTAGATCAGCCAACTTCAAGTTAGTTTCATACTTAGGGTTTCTTGTACTACCATCACATTCACTGCCCAACTTACGGGTTTCACAGCTTGAGCAAGAAATGATGCAGAATGCTGTTGCTCACCACCAGCGGGATGAAACCCAGCCAGTCCCTGAGCAGCCTCACCGGCCAACTCCATCTGGTTTTACTGTTGATCATGATGCATTATGGTACAAGACATCCCTTTGGCCAGCTTGGGTCAGCTGATTCTGCCCACTGTTAGCTCCTTGTGCACAACCAACCTCCTAACTGGCATGGCAGTGGGAGAAGCAGAAAAGACCTTGACTTGGTATTTGGTTTAAAATAGCATTTTTACTCCAGCTTCTTCTCCCTGGGCTTATATCACCTTAGAACACCAGACAACTGTAATTTTGTGACTTAGGAAAATAACTGATACTGTATGGAGGTTTTTTAGATTATATTGGCGCGCCATTCTTTCTACTTCTTACTTTCCTCATACGTTTTCCATTTATATATTGGCTTAGAAATTTAGAAACAATATACTCTTTTCCTAACCTCCTCCTGCAAAAGTCATGTCACTTATCATCTTGTTGATGACACTACATTCACTAGCAGAAAAAAAAAAAAAAAGGAAGAGAGGAAAGAAAATAATGATGCTAGTATAATCAATAATCAATATCTCTATTGTATCAAGTATTGTTTGGTTTCAGCTGTTCTAGTAATATATTCAAAAATTTAGAGATTCAGTAACAGGCATGGAGGAATATTGAAGTATAAGTGTGCAAAGTAATGAGTAGCATAGAAAAAAAGTGAACATGCCACTATGGATCTCAGTTCCTTCCTATATGAGCTCCGTGTGAAAAGCAGAGGAAGATGAGGATCTCTTTATAAAATATTTCTTTACCACACCTGATTCTAAGAAGCAATCTGAAGTCATATTTCCCCAGATACTTGTAAAGCACCCAAGAAATTATGAAAATAGTAACTTTTCTGAGTTTCTTTCTCCCAGTGTTTCCTGCTGACAAACCTGATCTTGGATTCAGCCATAGGAATGCTGGGAAAATTGCAGAACATCTTTCCAGTACTTTTAAAAAACATGGCATGAGCTTTGTTCCTCTCTTTGGCATTTCTACCATGTTGGCTTCCATAAAATAATTTCTTTGCCTTCTGTATGGCACCTGAGCAATTAACTAAAAATTGAAAATCTCTATGACAAAGCACCTCAGTTCTTCTGTGAATTTAGGTCAACTCATTTGCAAAGCACTTAGCATGCCTTGATAAGAACACCACGAAAGCCCATTTCTTCAGTGCTGTTACACAGATCTCTCAGCAGATAAAGACAGTTCTGCTTAAGTGGATGAATAACCAGTCGCAAACAGAACCTAACAGGTTATTTCAGGAATGTTTTCCAGTGTCAAAGCACAGTTATTACTATTTTTTTTTTTTCCGCTTTTGGTAGCATCATTTCTGCTATACAGTTCTCCTGTGGGAAGCTGTGTCCTGCAAGATTGCTCTGAGTTACAGAGGGGAAAAAAAAAACAAAAACTATAAAACTTAGACCAACAGGGAGTATAGCATTTATTGTGATATTGCCACTGATAAATTACTGAATATTTTCTTATGCATGAGTCCATGAAATTTGAAGGCTACAGATCACAGCAGACTTAGCTCTCTGGGGGTTCATTGTTTTAATTAGAATTAACAACAAAAGCCAACATGAATACATATTTTTCTAATTAAAATGTAATCTAGTTAATCACAAATTCAACATACTGGTTGGCTTCTATGCTATTTTATAAGTCTACCATACTTACTTTTGAAAGAATGCGTTTTTCTATCACAAAACATGAAACTATAAAAAGTTATAGGTAGAAGATAAAAAAAATAGCATTAACAAATTGACTATACAAATAAAAATTAGGCAAAGTTCCATTATACAGAGTATACTCCGAAACATTTCAAACAATGAAGTATTTCAATAAAGCTCTTCATCTTTTTGGACAGAAAATCTTAACTCAGAAAATTCTGGGTGTGTTTCACTGTATTTCCGAGAATAATAAAAATACTGGCCACAGAAATAAGAGTTATATATAAGTACAATAAAATACACAATAAAAGACAATAAATGAAAAGTGGTTGCTTTACGATCTGGCATGACAATGCAAATTCTCAAGAATACCTCTATTTTTTGTTGGATTACAATTTAATATTAATAATATAAGGGTATTCAGATACACATTGATGCAATAAATAACTTCTTGAGAACAATCATAAGCCAAGCAATTTCACCCAAATTGAACCTAAGATCATGATGTGCGTAGATTGCTCTGAAAGTAATGCCTCCTACACATTTCCATGGAAACAACAACAGATACAAAGAGGTATAACACTATTAGATAGAGCAAATTCTCACCTACAAAACATTATTTTTCAACACTGTCACCACCATTAGCAATACTTTTTTTTTTTTCTAGCAATGAACAAGAGCTTGCATGCCATTCTTATCAAAATGTGCACCAGCAGAGGTAACCCATTATTGCCACTGCTGAAATGCAACACCAGCCACCTCACTGTGCTCACATCCACTGTTTGGTCTCCAGTAATGTTCAGCAAGTTTCGATGAACATCAGTGGGTGCCATTACTTCCACGTGAAGGAATTCAGTGACACACCTTTGCTTCATCAGCACTTCCATGACAGATGTCATTGTGTCAGACTGCCCTTCTGCTGCCATCTGTCGCACAGCAACAAAATGTAATGGAATATTGGTGGGAAGGTTCAACCTCTACTGCCATACCACCAACATCTCACTCTGACATTGTGAGCCAATAAGAAAAATAGACTGCATTACTTTTGGAGTAGCCCTCGTATTTACCCACCAACGTTTCTATGTCTAGGAAAAGTAAGCAAGTGCATGGTGGTATGCTTTGGTCTCTGTTTCAGATGGTTAAAATTCAAGCTACAGAGACATTTCTACTCACTGGTTCTGCAATGCAAAGTCAAGCCCACTACAGATTTACATTGCTTCTAAGTTATCTGAGAGAACAAGAAGCACCCTGTGACATTGGTTAGACAAAAATAAAATAAATCCCTCCAAAAGGCTCTGGACAGCCATTCAAAACAAAAGAATTCTGTCCATCTTAAGAGTGACTGCAATTAACAGACTACTAAACGAGATTATGATCTCAATACACCTATTCCTCAGAATAATCGGGAAACTAGTTGCACATTGGAAATGAACAACTGTTGCAGTCCAAGATAAACCACAGCTCAGGCATTATTTGTTATAATCATAACCTCAAAACTATCTTTAATGGCAGCCCAATTCCAACAAGTATGGTAGAATTAACCCTTAAATGGATATGACTAATCCAAAAATTGCAAATGTAGAGCACTGGCAATAAACCAGACTAGTATCCTCTCTTACTTTCAGCTGGGACAAAACTGCTTTTTCTTCACAGTGCCTGGTATGATGCTATGCTTTGGTTTTAGGGAAAAAACAGTGTTGATGATTTGTTTATCGCTGCTGCTAAGGAGTGTTACACAGAGCCAAGGACATTCTCAGCAAAGGGCCCAAGCAGCTGGGAGAAAACAGAATTAGGATAGATGACTTAAACTGGCCAAAGGGATATTTCATACCATATGACATCATGTGGACTGAAAGTTTTGAAATGAGTGGGAGTTCACCTCTTACTCTCTGTTCAGCTTCTTGAAGGCTAGCTGGGCATGTCAGTAGGTGGCGAACAATTGCTTGTGCATCACTTACTATATAAATTCACATGCATATTTTTGCCATAACTATTATCCTTCTCCTTTTCTCTATCCTAGTAGTTTTATCTCAGCCCATAGGTTCTACTTCATTTTGTTTTTTTTTTTATTCTCTCCCCCATCCCACTGGAAAGGGGTGCGAGTGAGCAAATGAATGTGTGGTGCTGAACCACCTGTTGGGTTAAACCACAACATATCCTCAGCACCTTCTGTCCGAAATTTTAACTGTGCTTTAAGCCTCTAGCAAAACTTTATTAGAAACCAAGCCATATTCATCTCTGTGGGAACAAGTACACCCTCATCAAGTTTGTGGATAACACCAAGCTGAATGATGCAGCTGATACTACAGAAGAAAGGGATGTCATCTGGAGAGACCAAGACAAGCTTGAGAAGTGGGTCCATGTGAACCTAATGAGATCAACAAGGCTGAATGCAAGGTGTTACACTTGGGTCAGGACAAACCTAGATATGTGTACAGGATTTTAGAAGAACTCCTCAAGAACAGCCCTGCTGCAGAGTACCTGGGGGTCCAGATAGACAAAAAGATGGACGTGAACCAGATCTTGCAGCCTGGAAGGCCAACAGAATCCTGAGGTGCATCAAAAGAGAGGCGGCCAGCAGGACAAGGGCCACCCCTATATGCTGCTCCCACGAGGTTCCGCCTAGAGTACTGCACCCAGGCCTAGAGCCTCCAGCATGTATGAAGCATACAGAGCCGTTGGAGCAAGTCTAAAGAAAGGCTGCAAAGATGATCAGAGGGCTGGAGCACTTCTAGGAAGAAAGGCTTTTTCACCTTGAAGAAGAGCAAGCTCTGGGATACCTCACTATGGCCTTCCAGTACTTGAAAGGAGCTTATGAACAGGAGGACAGCTGATTTTTTACATAGTCCGATTGTGACAGGACAAGGAGGAATGGTTTTAAGCCAAAAGAGGGAAGACTGAGAGTTATAGAACACTGGAACAGGCTCCCTGGAGAGATTGCGAAGTCTCTTTCTCTGGAGATATTCCAAACCCACCTGGACACTTTCCTGAGCAACCTACTGTAGGGAACCTACTTAGCAGGGGAGTTGGACTAGATGATTTCCACTGGTCCCTTCCAACCTGTACAGTTCTGTGATCAGATTTTAGGAAGAAATTTTTCCACTCACAGGGTGGTGAGGCACTAGAACAGGATGCCCAGAGAAGCTGTAGATGCCCCATCTCTGGAGGTATTCAAAACCAGGTTGGACATTGGATGGGACCCTGGGCAGCCTCCTCTGGTGGGTGGCAACTGGATGATTTTTAAGGTCCCTTCCAATTCAGGCCTTTCTATAGTTCTGCTATTATGTGATCTCTGACTGAGGCTCACGCAAGGTGAAAAACATGCTTAAGCATGTACATACAAATTTAAACAGAGCTTAAATTAATATAACAATCTCTTCTCTCCACAAAATGTGTCTCTACACAGCTACAAAAATGGAGTACTGAGAGAAAGTGTCAACAATAGCCTGATATCATCTCAAACACAAGAAAGACACAGAGCTCTTGGAATGGATCCAGAGGAGGGCTACTAAGATGATGAGAGGGCTGGAGCACCTCTCCTATGAGGAAAGGTTAAGGAAACTGGGCTTGTTTAGCTTAGAGAAGAGAAGGCTCTGGGGAGACCTCATTGTGGTCTTCCAGTACTTGAAGGGAGTGTATAAACAGGAGGAGGAACAGCTGTTTACAAGGGTGGATAGTGATAGGACAAGGGGGGAGAAAGGGGAATGGTTTTAAACTGAGACAGGGGAGGCTTAGGTTAGATATTAGGAAGAAGTTTTTCACAGAGAGGGTGGTGACGCACTGGAACAGGTTGTCCAAGGAGGTTGTGGATGCCCCATCCCTGGAGGCATTCAAGGCCAGGCTGGATGTGGCTCTGGGCAGCCTGGTCTGGTGGTTGGGAACCCTACACATAGCAGGGAGATTGAAACGACATGATCATTGTGGTCCTTTTTAACTCAGGCCATTCTATGATTTCTGTGCTTCTGATTCAAGCAATACTAAAAACTGAAAACCTACAGAAGGGCATAAAAGCACACATAATTTCTCAAATACTTTGACAATCTCCAGTCATTTTCAGCTCAGACACTTTCTAAACTAGTTATGGTTGCCATGCATTCAACAATCTTCGGTAGATTTAATTTTCATAGACACGTCCCAAGCAAATTTTTAGCACATTTACATTTACCAGCAGTAGCATTCCAATGCAACACTGAAAACAGCTTCAAGTTCAACCACCACATAGTTATCCACGTGACAGTTCTTCCATTCCCATTCCTAAACTTCAGTTAATCTAGTGGACCCTCCCCTAACAAACGCACACACAAAAGAAATAAAGAAGTTCATCTGTTCAGACTGTATTCTCTGAACAACTGCTGTAATTTAAATCTTAGGGATACTTACCTGAGGAATACACACTGGCAATGGATAAAATTGCAGCAATATGCTTTTGCTGACTTTTTATCCTAGGCCTTTGGGAACTCATGTATGAATTAGCAGTGGAACTTTTTTTTGTGTTCTTACTGTTTCACCCTTTAATCTTAATAACAAATACGAGGTAATCCCAGGCTTTGGTGCAGTAACCCATTGCACAACATCAGTGCAGCTACCTGCTACTTTAGGCAGTCAGGCACATAGCTAAACAAGAATCATTTCTTCCAGCCAATCTGGGCTCCAGCTGGTCCCAACAGGTGCTGAAGAACCCATCGACAGTTAATAATGCTTTTGGCTAGTTCTCTACCTAATAAAATTTTTGATGCCACTCTGAGCTTTGTCTGCACACTGGGAAATTGTGCCTGTGCTACAATTATCCCTAACCTACTCCCCTATCTTGGCACTGATCATTTACTCCTCACTTTTGTCTCTGATAATCCAAACCCTAATTCAGATTTTTCTTTGTTCTGGCAGATGCTGATGACTCGGGCTTAATTCAGAAAATTGGGCTCAATGGCAATGAGTTTCATCAAATTCATTTACAAAGCATTTTAATTCATTATCATTGTTACAAGCCAGAATTTTCAGTCATGACAAAGACATCAATTCCAGCGATTCACTATAGCTGTTGAAATCTGGGGAAGATCAGATTCTCAGTAGCCTCTAATGATGTAATTAAGAAAATCTTGAACGACATCTGCTCTTTTCAGCTCTTCAGTCTGTCTAAATCTGCCCAGGTCCTGAAGAGAACTGTTACCTAATTAGAAAGCAGTAATGAAGGGAGACCCAAAGGAGCAACCTGAAGATAGACTTACGTGAAGTCTGGCTTAGTGAGCTTAAGGGAAACTTCATATCTTCTTCCTATGCTTCCAGGCTCCTGTTCCAGCACCAAAACAAAATGTGCCAACAATATCAATTGATTTTCCACAGTACTTACTGTGCTGACTGCTGCAAGCATTTATGGGGAAAAAAAATGAGAAGAAATCTGTTCTCACTAGAAATCCATTTAAGTAATTTTAAGATAATCAAAATCTTTTGTCCAGATATTTGTACACATTACTCTCAGAGGGCTTCTGCACTAATTTATCTGTACGAGTTATTATCATAACACTCTAGTTCCTTGGGGTAACCGCTGACAGTTCTCAGCAATTCTAAAAACATTATTTTTGAAAACTATTAACCTTTTTTCTTTTTCATACTACTGACAGTTCTGTTCAATATTTCATTCATTTGCAGACACATGAAAATAAACTCAATTTGCTAGTAGGAGGACAGTATTTCAGAAAAGACAAAATACTTCTGACATTTTTATCCCTGCAACTGCAAGATGCGCTCAGAAATAAAACAGAGATCCCAAGGGAAAATCTACCTCACAATTACAAAGAATAGTGAACTTATGAGACAACATTCTCTCAGGCAGCATGCGGTCTTCCATTTCTTTGTCTGATACATGGATAGCAGCATTTCTAAAGTTCTCATAGACAGACTTGTGTAAAATTTGTACACTAGAAGGTGTACAGAACTGTACTGAACAAGCTTGGTAACAAAATCCACATGAACAGATGTCAAGGAAATAGCTATTAAGTAAATGCCATATGTCCAACTGCCACAACTCCAATCCCATAGTGTGTGCATAAGAATATTGCTTTTAACCCTCCCAGCCCACTAAAAATACTCAGTAAGCTGCCGTTAATAAAATATTCACAGTCATTACTACCATTAGCCTACTGTTAGCAGAAAATGATTATCTAAGGAAACAGATCAATTCCTCCATCATGGGGATTGCAATCAAAGTGAGGATTAAGTCATAGGTACACAGAACAGTTGAATTATCCCTGTGATCAGCAACTTCCATCAAATATAAATAATAAGAACAGCACTGAATCATTCTGTCTCAGGGTGGACTGCTGCAGAATCAGCTCAGCACTCTAGTGACTTTTTAAAATATTTTTACAACAGCGACATAGATCTACAGAACATCTGTACTGTAACATAGATATTCTTTACTGCACACAGTCTACTTCCAAATGAAGATCTATAGTGGATCTGTCAACCTGTCTGCTATCAGTAGTGTTGCCATAATTCTGGCATCTCGCACACACAAATCCTGTGACAAAGGGGAAAGCATTCTAGAAGCAGTGTGAGTACTGAAGAATGAGATGTTGCTTCCATTTTGCACAAATCACGGTCTACAGTTCTAAGTTTTGACCAAACTGCTGATCCAAATAAAAAGCTCTCTGTTAACAGACTGCAGTTCAAAACTCACATCTGCCTAGTTGCTTGATATCTCCATGGGAATTCTGTGGCTTACAGCAGTGCTCTGCAAACTAGGCTGTTCAAACAATGTATAAAGTATAAGAACTTCAGTATTGCATGTATGTAACTTATAAACACACAAATATGCTATTTTGAGGGAAGCGTACTCAAAATTCTTTGCAAATAGTGATGTGCAACCAAAAAAGTTTGCAGACCATTAGCTTACAGCATGACTACAGGAAAGAAAGAGATTGCAATATTTCAGCCATTTCAAATGCACTAAAAACGCCAAAATATCTTTTTCTTGGTGGGTTTGGGGTACAAATTCCCATCCATCTGGGAAACAAGGGAATTTAAGGCCATTCAAGGTGTCTTAAGTGTTCTCAGGTAAACTTTTCTTGTAAAATGTTTAAGACAAAAAGTTTAGGCCAAAGTTTAGAACAACTTATTACTAGCTTTTCTTGAATCATTACCTATAGCTCAACAGATCCTGAAGAAGATTTTTCCCAGCATCACAAACAAGATTTATTTTGTAGTTTACTGTGCTTGGCCAGACATGCATTGCCCTAAAACAATGTTTTATCATCCATCCATACAAAAGGCCTGGCTGATATTTCAGGACGATGAAAACTGAGCAGGGATAGGTTAGTCAAGAAAGAAACCAGTATTAGAACTGCTATAACATCCAGAGTTTTACTGCCAAGACTTGCTCTAGCTGGAAAGGGCACAACAGCAGAGCAAATAAACACAGTAAAACATGCTACAGTTATTTTGTATGATATGGGAGAGAATTAATCATTTTACTACATAAATAATACATATATTTATAATCTCAAAGAAAAAAATCTCAGACTGTAAATATGGCTATTAGGGGGGGACAAAATATTTTGGATGAGAGCCAAATTTCACATACAGTGCAAGGTAGGAAAACACTGCTTTTGCCGTCTGTGCTAGGAAAAAGAACTGTCCTTGCCAGCTTAGATACTGACTGAATTTTTTATGTATACTGTTTGTAGCAGTAAATACAAAGGGCTGCATGGCTGTAGCTAAACTAAGAAAATAAAAAGGAGTTACTAAGCAAAGGGATGCAGAGTGGAAAACGAGAGAACTAGAGATACTGGCTGACCACAACAGAAAGCATATCCAAATGTGAATCCAGACGTGAAATGGGAAACACAAGCATGAACATGCAAAACAAAATATTGTGTTGAAAAGGCTGGGTGGTTGGATATGAAATAAGAAGAAAGGGGCATCTGAAGACTGACTTCAAGGGAGGAGTAAGTGATACGGCCGAGACCTTTGTTTATGGCAGTAAAAGGAAGAAAAGGGCATAAGCACATACACAGTGGTGCCACAAACACCTTTTGTTGTATTCCTGGCAGCACTGTGCATGAACACACAGTTCTGAAACCTTCTGAGCCAAAAAGCATAAAGCATGATCACAGATCAAAAGTGAAAGTAGTGAAAAAAATGTTATACTTTCCACTTATTTAGTGAAACTGATGTGCTGCATCATTAGCCATTTCGCGCTGAAAAGTTCAGCTTAGCTCCTCTAATCAGTAAAATTGAAGGTCATGTATTTTCCAAATTACTTTCCAAATTCAAAGTTCTCAAGTCTTTTAAATCCCAACGACTCTTTCAGTGAAAACTCTCTTCTGTCAGCTTGCTACCTTAACTCTAATGCTTCGTTCCCACAGATTGAATGCACCTGGAGCCCAGTCATCTTCAAGGTGGCTTCCAGCCCAAACCAATCTGTGATGCTATGATTCACAGTATGAACTATGACCAACATTCTGCCCCTCACACACAGAACGATATATCACAGCGTGAGCATCTGCACACCATGTGTACTCTGTAGTCTCAGTCCTATGGCCCTCCTCAAGGTCCAAGACGCACATTTTGATATGCAAAATCTTTCTGCCAGGGTTACATGACCTGATAGGTACATGGAAAGTACCATAGAAGAAAGTACAACTTCCACGTGGGCACAAACTGGAACACAGGAGGTTCCATCTGACCACCAGGTAGCATTTATACTCTGTGCAGATGACAGAGCACTGGGACATGCTGCCTGGAGAGGCTGTGAGGTTTCCTCCTTGGCGATCTCCAAACCCACCTGGACGTGGCCCTGGGCACCCTGCTCTGGGTGTCCCTGCTTGAGGAGGGGTTGGACCAGATGGATCCCAAGGTCCCTGCCAAACTCGGCCTGTCTTTGGCTCTACGCTAACCCTGAACATCCAGCTTAAAGAAACAAACAAAAACAAAGCAACCCCTACCTTGTCTGTAGAACCTACTTTGACTAAGCACCCACTTGAGCAAGCAAACTTTCTCCGCACCGGCTCTTTGCACGCCCAGGATCGCAAACAAGCGTCTCCTCCACAACCGCACCCCTCTCTCCGCGCGGGGCAGAACGCGAGGACGAGCGGGCGGCTCGCGGGGACGCGCTGGCGGCAACTCCCCTTCCCTGGGCCGTTACCGCCCGCCGAGACCCCGCGCTCCCTCCTGGGGCTCTTACTCTTTGGCGGAGGCGCCCAGGATCCCGGAGCTACTGCGACTCCCGAGCTCCTTCTTCTTGCTGCCCTTAGAGGCCATCCCGGCAGCGTCCGCCGCGTTGCCGGGCGACCTGACGCGCCGCAGGTAGCGGCTCAAGCTCCGCCCCGCGACCCAGGGCCCCTTGGGCCAGCCCACACCACGCATGGCGCCTCTCCTCTACAGTCGGGACAGGAGACGGCGCTGCCGGCAGGTAGCTGTTGCCTCACTCCGCGCTCACGCGGCCCCTTCGCGCCCGGGGTCCAGCAGGGGGGGGAGTAAAGGGGGTCACGCGGTTCCCTCCGCGCGCCGCGCCCGGCCTGAAGGGGTCTGTGGGCATCGTGGGGATGAATCCTGCCGTGTAGGAGAGGCAGAAACCGTCTCAAAGGATGCGGGTAATTTGCCGCTCTTTAAGAAGGGTACGGCTGCAGCCGAAGAAAAAAAGACTTGAGTGTTATCGGTGTTTATAGTTATTTGTTGTAAAACGTGGTAACCTAAACTCCTGTATAAGGAGTTATAAGACCAAAACTTTGACAGTGATTAAATACTTTCTTTTCCCGAAACTTTCCAAAGAATAATTTGGAAAAAAAAAAAAAAAAATCTGAAGAAATACAATCATTAAGTTTGGAAAAGACCACTAAAAATCATCTAGTCCTACCCCCAACCCATCCCCACCACGTCCCTCAGTGCCACGTTGCCCCTTTTCTTGAACACCTGCAGGAACAGTGACTCCAGCACCTGCCTGGGCAGTCCCTTCCAATGATTTATTGCTCTTCTGGAAAAGAGATTTTTCCTAATATTCCACCTGAACCTCCCCTGGTGCAATTTGAGCCCGTTCCCTCTCAAGAGGGAAGCCCCATCTCAAAGAGACCAAGCCCCATCCTGTAACAGTCTCCTTTCAGGCAGTTGTAGGAACAGTAAGGTGTCCCCTGAGCCTCCCTCTTCTCCTGACTAATCAATCCCAGTTCTCTCAGCCACTCCCCATAACAGCTGTGCTGCAGACCCTTCACAGCTTATTGCCCTTCTCTGGACACGCTCCCAGGTCTCAATGTCTTTCTTGGAGTGAGGGGCACAAAACTGAACACAGTACTTGAGGTGCAGCCTCAGCATTGTCACATGAAAAAAAGTGCATCTTGTTATGAATATTATAATAACATGAATAAGTTCCTGTTGAACAAAAGGAGCAAGAGTAACCAGTACTTGCTTCAAATGGAGGCATTTTTGGTTCACAATGTACTAGTACATAATAAGCACAAGGACAAGAAACCAACCAACAACTAGTTCTGTACTTTGTAGGGGTGTCAGAGATGGAATGTACAAGCACTTACCCTTCTCACATCAAAACAGTGGAAGACATAAGTTCCTAAGAGGAGGCCTATGATTCCTAGAGTTTCACCAAAGTCAGCAGATACTGACCTCATCTAATTAAGGTGACTTGTTTGGATGCAGTCCAGAGATCACATTATTCCTAACAACTCATTTCTAAATAATTCAACCTTATTGCCATTCCCCAGTCTGTACTGCATGATGAAAAATCCTCCATAGAATAGATCATATCTACTCATTTAGTCTTATTCAAGCTAAGTCTTTCTGAAATATGAAAATCAGTGAAAACCTGTCAAATCATAAAGGGCATAAGTACCAAAAGACAAGGCAAAATACATAATGTTGCTACATCTAGAGGCTTTCAACAAGTATCAGATCTTGATTTATATCAAGAAGACAGAAAGCCAAATGTTTTGCAATTTAAAAGTATAAGTACTTCAGCATCTTTGCATTTCCTTCAGCATTATGTCCAGTGGCACTCATTTTAAATAAGGTACCTTGAGACAGTTCTCACTTAAAAATCAAGTAAACATCTCTGGTTTATTTATTTTTAGTCTGAACAGCTGGTGTCCAGCTGATTCTGCTATCAAACACTGATCAAGACACACAGATGAATGCTGTCAGACACAGAGGTAAGCTCCAGTTCACAACTTTAGAACCAACACGGGGCTGTCAGCCTCCCCCTAGGATTCTGTAGTATCTGGAGACAGTTCTTTTCAGAAAATTTGGTTCCTGATCCCACACTGCAGAGGATGAGCAGAGTTCCAAGAACAAATAGTTCTTGGAGTACTAGTGTGTGAAAGACAACAGGCAAACGTTACAACTTTGGTGTGGGTTTTGGGTGACAAAGAAAGAATGCCTGAAAGCAAGACTGTATTCAAGTTACAAAACTCTTCATTCTTTGCTCTATTAAGTGATAATCACTAAATATGAAGTTAGATATACACCTTTTAACATGATATTTTACAAAACATTTATTTGTGATAGCAATGACATTAAAAGCATAGACCCATGTGGCTTGTGAAGAAAAAAAAAGATTATAAAGTTTTACACCAGGGCATGTTTTTTGTTGTTGTTGTTTGGTTTTTTTGTTTGTTTGTTTTGTTTTTTAAGCCCCTGATTTCACATGAAATGCCCTGTGAAGGCAGTTTGTCTGCCCTCTGGAAAGATGAGTTAATCTGAATTTTTTAAAATGCTTGTTTCTAGTTGGCCAAGAATCTGTAGGGTCAAATCAGCTGTTTCATTGGCCACGAAGCATATCTGACAGATACCTCCTGAAAGGAAAAGATGTTAGGCAAGAGGCGGTCTTACAGATGGAAACAGAAATAAACTTATGATTATAGAAGAACAGTGCAGTTGTCTATCAAATCCATAGCAATAACTGAATAGATCCTGAGACAACACATTTACCACAGCAATGGATGGGTGACATTGTGATCACCATTCTTCTAAGAAGCAATTCAGAACACTGTTTTGTTGTTATCAGCATTATTTTCTATTGTTCCTTAAAACGTTACACAGTCAGTTGCTGCTGTCACTTCAGCTTTAGTCATAAGTATTTTGCACATTTTTGGTAGATGTAAATACTAGTTGTAGAGAACAGGAAAATAGTAAGCATTAACAGGAACACTGTCAAAGCTTCTCTCGGTGGTTTTGGAGTGCAGACAACGCACCTCTGATTTTACAGAGGGCATAAGGATACCAGAACAAGACAGGAGACCTTTTCTGTCTTGAGAATGTCTAGAAATGTGGTAGCAAGCAAATCTTATTAGTGTGCTGAAATACCTGATGGGAAGACTAAAGATGGTCAGATTCTTCCCATCCAATGACAAGATGATACTGTGCAAAGTTCTACTTAAAAATACAAGGGTTGCTTGGTTTTTGTTGGTTTTTGTGTTTGTTTGTTTTTTTAAGATGGGGTAGTCAAAACAAAACAAAAAACACTAGCATTAGCCTTCCAATGGGACTATGGACTCAAACAGAATGTGGCCATGACCAACTCTGCTGGAGCTGATGTTGCTTTGCACAATCACCTGAGGTCCCCTCCAACCACAGTTACTCTGCAGTTCAGTGAAGTTTTACAGGAATAAGTTGAAGTTCGTCATGCAAGGATGAATAAGACACACTGAATGTTACAAAGTTAAATAAGATATGAAATGGATGTACAATGATTTTGATTTTTTGGGGGGGGGGGGGGGGGGGCATGGTTTTTGAAGGGTTTAGACTTTGGGTTGTTTGTTTTTGGCAGTTTTTGATTTTTTTTTTTTTTTAACAATAGGAAGTTTTAATAAAGAAAATTGCAACTAGCAGGCAAGTAGAAAAGAGTAAGAGTGCACAACCTTCCACCCACTGCCACTTAAAACTATCTAATAACAATGTATCTCACTTGATCTTTGGGGGGATATTTTTATACTAATCCAGGCTGCACTCCAATCTGACATGGTAGAAGAACAGATTTTGATGAACCATAGCTGTATTACCAATTCCACTTATCTTTTCACTGAGTTTTTTGTTTTTTGTTTTTTCTGCAGTACCTTTTGATACTAGTCATGATACAGCCTAATCTATCATGCCATAGCTCATTTTGGGGAAGACAATTCCACAACGTGGCAGTAGTTCAAGCCTCACAGATGCATCAGGCCCAGCATTACCACTGAGCAAGGGAAGGGGACTGTCCCACTCTGTCCTGTACAGCCTTGCCTCAAGCACTGAGAGCAGGTTTGTGTAAGACATAAAACTATTAGAGAATGTCCAAAGGAGGGCTATGGAATTGATGGAGGGCAAGGTGTGCGAGTTAGCTGAGGTCCCCTGGTTTATTCAGCCCAGAGTACAGGTGAGGGGATGCCTCATGGCAGCCTACAGCTTGAGGGGAGTGGAGGGGCAGCACTGAGCTCTCCTTTCTGCTGGCTGCAACAGGGCCTGAGGAAAAAGCATGGAGGTGTGTCGGGGAGGGGCAGCTGAGGGTTATGGAAAAGTTCTGCACCAGAGGGTGGTTGGATACTGGTGCAGGGCAGTGGGCACAAGCTCAAGCTGCTGGAGTTCAAGAAGCATTTGGAAAATGCTTTCAGACATAGGGACTGTTGTGGAGCTAGAAGCTGGCTTCAGTCTTTGCAGGTCCCTTCCAACTCAGCATACTCTATGATTCCAAATATACCAATACCACTGAATCTCGCTAGACTTCTCAGGGCATGTTAACTTTGATTCTCTCCACTTCAGTACTGAGGGAACAGAATTCAGATAACCAGTGAAGGAAAACTGAAGTAGGTTAGACAGCTATGCACTGCCATATCTTTGTTCTGTAAATTTACACTTGGCGATTCATTATAGGAATATCTATGTCAAAATGAAAAGCTTCCTGGTTTTGATATTGTATGAAAATCCCTATCTGAACTTGGAAGTCGAGAGTAGCTGTGGTGCTCTGTCTCCCAGGAGCATTAAGTGGGGACATGCAGAGGAACTACATTAGCTTTCTAATGATTTCTAAATCTTCGACCAAATGCTATTAGGAATTCTGATCACACCCTGAGGGATGGATAGATAGTTGTGGTTTTAGACTAAGAACGCACAATATTAATGCAGTGTTAACTACTGAGCTGTAGAGACTACTCAATCTCTCAGAACATTATTTTAGTATTTTGCTATTCAAAGGTAAGAGGGTAACTTGGCAGCAGATTTATAAATTCAAGTCTTGTTTGTTCTAATTAAAGGCAAGCTGCAAATCATAGCAAATCATTTTTAACTGTGATCAACTTCAGTGCAGTTTTAAACAAATGGTTGAGTGCAGTTGCAGTTCTGCATAAAGACTAGAAGTAAAGAGTTACACTAGAAAAATGCAGAATTGCCAGACAATTTTCAAAATAAACATGATTAATATTTTTCAAGAAAAGTCAGGAACAAGGCCATAGATATAGGAGTAAACTCTCAAGCTTGCTTTTCACCCTATAAAGTTAAAACAGATTACCTTTAAGTAAAAATAGTACTGCAACACACTTTATATTCTCCAACATATGAAATGTGGAAGGGGCATGAATATTATCAAACTTGTGCCATCACACATTTGATAAGACAAGTGCCATAACTATTTGAGCTACAGTAATCTCATCTAGTTGTACTCAAAAGCAATAACCTAAAGAAAGTAACTGCTCCCCTCATTAAACAAGAAAATATTAGAAGGCAATGATTTGGGGTACCCTGTGGAAAGGTGCAGTTGAACAAAACAAATCTTAAGTTCTAAGCCGAGTACTTTGTCACATGAACATCTATATAGAAGCATTAGCACTTAAACTGGACAGATGCTATACAGAGCAAAGGGACTAGAGGTAATCTTTGTGAACAATACAAGTGATCTGTTTTATTGTACTGAAGAAATACTGAGCATGAAATGTTTGAGGCATAATAATTTAATACAGAATGCATCTTGATAGGGCAGATGTTTTGCTACATCAAAACAGGGATAGCACTGTCAAAAAAAAAACAAATCAAATTCAGTCATTGTAACAAAAGAGGCTTGGACAAAATATTAACAGTGAAAACTGTTAACATGCTCAACTATAATAATAGGGTAACATTCAGTGCTATGATTTACAAGACACTTGAAAAGCAGATTGAAAGCCAGAAGTTAAAAAGCAAACCTACCTGAATGTGAGGGGTTGAAAGTCCATTTTTCTGGATTGATATGACACATTACTTTAACATACACCAGTAAATGACAGAAGCTTAGAAACAGAATTAGCCAAATGCTCATGTTGTCTAATTAAGGAACTAAGAGCTTTTTAACAGGTCAAATAATTATTAGCATAACTTCAAGTTTCAGAAGGATCATTATGACAAACAACTTAAGGTTCTAATTTCAAAGAAAAGAAAAAAGCTATTTTGAAGTTTGTGTTTTATCAAAGGACTGAATAATTAAGTTTCCAAGAACAATAAAAAAATATACCCAAACCCTTAATATTAAAACAGCACATGACATGGAGCTCCTACCTTTTACTCTCAAATATTTAAAATTACAAGGTCACAAGGTGTTACAAAGGTGACAAGGCTAGGAATCCTACCTATTTTAATTCCATCTAGAATTCAAGCCAAATGATAAGATGCAAGAGCACTACGCTCAGCTTTTATATCTTTGTGAAAAAAATGTAATGTAATAAGTACTGAGATGGTGGTCCTCTACTTGTAGATCTTCCAAGCCAAGGTATTCAAACACCATCCCCTCCCTATAAAGTTTTTCTTAAGGTAGTTAGAGCAGGAAGCATTCTGTATACAGACTGAAACGATAACTATCTAGTAGAATTTACTAATAATGAGCCTACGTAAAGAACATAAAATGTTTAAGCTAGTAATTTTTCATTGAAAGAACACGTTTAGAAAGCATTAAAAGAATTTGTTATCATGTCTATTTAACACACTGAGTACTGTCTTCGCATTTGGGGTGGTTTGTTAAGGCAAAAAAAGAAGGCAAAGAACCAATCTTACAGAGCTTTCAGATGATTATATGCAGTACAGGCACAATCCCTTCCAAATCTTCACTAGATATACCTGAATCTAGCATGTTCCTTACACTGATGAGTTCTGCTGAAGAACAAAGAGCTCTGAAGTGACCTTTCACATGCTGCCAAGTAAATGATGCATTTCAATACAGAATCATTATTTAGATCTCTGGCACTCTGCTAATACATTTTTCACTCCTGTGAAGTATGCTGTCATCTTCTTCTCTTATATTTTCCAGTATCTTATTATACGAAGAATGAAGGCGTATGCACATTTAGAGAACTGTTTCCATAGCAAATAAAGTGTATTGTAAAGGAGGAAAGAAGCAGTCAGTTCTCCATTTTAGAATCAAAGTCATTAATATATTAAAGCTAGAAGAAGGATAAGGGAGCAATAATTTTAAAGCAAAATACTTCAACATTCAATACCATGATATCACTTCAAATATTTCTATTTTCCCCATCACCATCTATTAAACAGTATATAAGAAGTATTTACCAATAATAAATCACTACATACAAGCAAGGATTTATACAATTTAAGAGGACTGAATGCTACTGAGACTCAACAACTAACTGAACTAACTGAAAATCTTAAACAAAGATCTTCAGATCTGGAAATGGCTTATTTTCCTTCCACTGCATTTAAGCTGCACATAGACAATTACAGAAGGATCAGCAATTTCTCCAGTTTTCATAATTAACCTTCTTAAATGAATAGAAGGTATTTTGCATAACCCGCACATACTGCACAACTACAGTGCAGAACAACTATATGCTATCTCCAGCCTTTATTTAATAAGATGGAATAAAGCCAAGTAAGACATTTTACTTGAAGCACCGACTCAGATTTTTACTCAAGTTCTTATCTCAAATCATTCCTTCAATACAGGGACCAAGAAACGAAGTCATTTACTTTATGGTTGGCATATTCTAATTTGCAAAAGATAATAAAAAGTAGCAAAGGACTTCAGTTCATATGAAAAAATTGAAATGAATCATCATTTTACTACATTATATCCTGTACACATAAAATAAATGATGTTAGACATCAACTTATTAGCTTGATGTTAAGTAGCCTAAACTTCCAGAAATCTTTCCAAACCAGAGATTGTGTTAATTAAAATAGGGTTCCATGTCTACTGTGATTGATCTTTGTTGTTGGTATTACATGAACATCACTCAGGCTCAACTTCTCCAGTCAATAACACATCAAAACTACTATACAGTTTGACAATCTTGATCATTCTACATTCATTTAGAATTTCAGAAGCTAGCTAGCTATACCCAGGAGAAGGAAATCACTGAAACATAAACAGCAGTAGCTTTTCAAGCAGAAGTTTAGATCTACAAAACTAATCTGTACAGGGTTACACTGTCATTGACAAGGCGGTGAAGATTCATGCATTCAGGTAGAGTCCCAAAGCTTCATCTTGATTTTCATTCTGCTGTAAGTTTGAAAACTAAGAATAAGAAACAGCAGAGTAGTTGCATGATTAAAAAAGACAAAATAAAACCAATAACCTGAAGTCTACCACATCTGGCAACTTCTGTAGTCAGGTAGGTATTCAAGGAATTAATGTTATAAATGGTCTAGTTTTTAAACACACTAGATAAAGAACTGACCTTTTTCTAGTATTAAAAATCCTTCCTGTCATTTCATGGGTCTGTTAATCCTACTGATCTCAAGCAAATTGAACATGAAATCACAATTTGTCAAGAGATTTTAATCATACATTTTGATTTATACAAGCATGAAACCAACAGGCTGTGCAAATTCTCCACTAGTTATGTTTTAAGTTTAGAAGACGCATGTTGGAGGTTAAGTGGGTTTAAGTGGATTTACAGTCCAAGTTAACTTGTTCTGGAGAGAACGGGAAAGTTACAGTAGTTCCAGGTTAACTAGCACAGTTAACAACCCAAACAAGCCAGCAAACAAGGAACACAGATAGGGTTCAACTTGCTTTCTGAAGCTTTGCTACTTTCAACTTCAAAAAGCCTGTAGATGGACATCTAAAGCTTGACTAATCTGTACAAGCAAAATGGATGCATTCCTTGTAGTGTTACACAGTGGGAAGATGTGATACCATGGACATTATCAGACTAGATAAATGCTCATGAGGACAGTCAGGCATTGAAACAGCTTTCCTGCAGGTCATATAGTCTGCCATTGAATGTTTAAGACCAGAATACTATATGAAGGCCTGAACAGCCTGGTACAACCTTGCTTTGAGAAAGATTAGAAAGGTTCTAAGATTTTGTCCAGCCTGAACTTATAACCCTCAACTAGTTAAACCTGGTTTTAGTTTATGCCATTCTGTACTGTGGTAATCTAAAAAAAGCCTTTACCATAGCAACTGCTGAAATAAATATTTTCACTGATACTTGAAAACACCTTTATGGCACACATGATGTGAAGATTCATTCAAAAGCATACACTAACAAGATAAGATGCCCAAATATATTTATTTGTCTCTTAAAAATATGTTACTCTTTAGAAAAGACAACAGCCTAGGTAATTTCAATACAGATTAAAGTACATCCAATCTGGCACATACTTCATGCTGATGTTTACTTAAACATCAGTACCATCAGAGAAGCAAATTAAGAATCCTGAAGCCAGTAGCAGTGAGGTATCAAGACAGAAGAAACCCTTTAAAATTAAGAGGAGCTCCAGAGCTCCATTTCAGCCAAGCAGAGACAAAATTCCATGAAAATGACCAAGAACTGAAGTTCTCTACTCCTTTTAATCTTCATTTGCTGCCAGAAATATATCGGTTATAACAAGGAAGCAAGCATCTCAGTACACAGAGCTACAAACTGGTAAGCTAGTTCACAAACTGAGTAGTCAGAAGAGTGCAGCACTGTTCTAAAATTCAAAAAGGAAGGAGTGGATCTTTGACAAGCTACAAAGATCCAGTTGAATTATTTCTTCCAAGGCATCTATTCTTATTCAAAATACTCAGAACCATCTCCAGAAAAAATGGAAAAAGCAAGTTCACTGTCACAGGACAGCAAGATATTTATGTAACCTAGTCTCGCTAAAGTTTTTGGTGTTAGTGCATGAAAAGGCTTCTGGATGATTATTTCTAGAAGTGCATAGAAGTGTAATTACCATAGGTATGTCAGAAATGCAACTGTATTGATTTATGTGTTTCACAGGTGAAGTATTAGCTGAAAGTAATATTCTTTGAATAGCTGAAGATGTATTTTTGATAGTATCTATTTAACAGTGCTTTTCCATTCAATAAAATCATTTACCTTTACCTATCTTGTTCTTACACAGTGGTGAAAGCAGTCTACTCCACTTGATCCTGGTGAACATACCAATGATATTGGCCCCTTCAAGATTTCCAGAATGTCTTGATCCAAGAGAGCTAGCAAGGAAACAGACCCTTATAGTGGAGACAGATAAGTACAAGTGTATATAGGTGAGAAGTCAGGCTAAAGTAGAGCATTATTGGTGACAAAAGAAAAATATTCAGTAGAGGTACAGGTGTCTGTTCAGCTAAAGCCATGAGTGAGTCTTGTTTGGAATGTAGCTTATCCTAGAATGCAAAGTAGACACTGAATGTTATCTCTGTTCCTTTTTAGGAGTGTAAACACTACCTTATGTTCTCAAGCAAGCAACTAATCAGATTTAGATGAAGCCACCCAAGAGGCAAGAGAACTCACAAGATACTCCTGTTTAGCATGAAACTGAGTATGTAAACACCCACAAGAATCACCTGTTCAGATAATACCAGACACTCCGTATGGATTGTCACAATGCAGCACCATAGCAGCAGTTTGATTTAAGGAACAGTCTTGCTGCTCATTCCATCACATTCGCCAAACAGTGGTAGCATTAGCAGCACTGTGATTTACTCTCTGCTTTCAACGGGTCTAGGTCCAGTCTTGGTTTTCCCACATCATTCTCTTCATTAGGGAAGGTTTTATAGTTGGCAAGGATGTTTTCCACCAAGAATCGAGCAGCTTCATCTATGTTGATGTTGTCCTAAAAATAGGAATGCAAACAAGTTAAATTGTTTGTTGGATTTTTTTTTTTTGCTTTTACAAAGTCACACTCCCCTATTAGAAGCTGGCCAAATATAAACTTCTCTGCAGCCATCAGCAGAACATAGACAGCTTAGATGTAACACATCATTGCTCAAATTTGCCTTTGGTAAACAGAAAAATCATTAAAAAAGTTTAGTAAAGCCATTCACCCACCAAACATTAAGGACAGCTTGACTCCCAAGTACTGTGTAGTCTGGGGATAAATCATCCATGTTTGAAAAACTCATAAGTGCCAAGTTGCATTTATGTATCAGGAAAGATAGCAGGCAGTTACACTGTTTTTAGTAGTGCGAGGCTTTCTGGGGCCTATTCCTCTTTCTGCTGCAGTATAAACACTCATTTATTGAAAAATCTTTTGAATCTGCCTCAAAAACTCAGAAAAGTCAAGAAGACTCATCCAGCCATTTTCTTATGCATGCTTTGAGAAGTATCTTAACTTATACTCCAAAGAATGTTGCGTAAGCAGAATACCTAGAACTGTATTTCTGTCTAGTACCTTAGCCACTGTGCATCCCTATTCCTTATTTTAAGGTGGTCAGGAAGAGATCTGTTTCTTGCTATTCCTCTTACAGATCTTTGAAAAAATGCATCATCAGGTGATAGAAATGACTCTCGCACAAGTATACTTCATGCCAGTTTGTCAGCAACAACTGAAGGAAGTAGGCAACTCAAGGGAAGAGAAGGATCTTGAAGCTTATCTTAATATAAAAGAATTAGCAGTCAGACCAGTAACAGGCCTTGTCACACACATCAATGCCTGAGATTAAAGGTTTTTCAGCGTGAAGGCAGTTAGGTTAAGAAGCTGTTGATTTCACTTCCAACTAAGCTTCTGTAACCATGTATGCACACTGGCTGAATTTGATTAAAGCTGTGCAATATTTGAAACTACTCAAAAGGTAAGCTTTATTTGGAATAAAGCACCTGTACCTTAGATTCACTTTCTCCTTAACTGGGCAATTAGATTTTCCCTAGTTTGGTCTTGCCACTACTTGATAAAGAAGAGAGTGGTTTAGGATCATCATCTAGGTAGATAGCAGCAAGCAAGCAGACAGCTTTATCTGGATTCTTACTACTTCCTATACACACCAGCGAAAAAGCTGCAATGGGAATTCTTCCACTTAAAGTGGCAGTATTTTTTTTTGTCAGTTCAATCACTATTTACTAGCACTGACATCTAAAGAACACCACTGATCTGATGCATGCAAGCTCAAAAAAACCTTACTGAATTCAGTTACTGTTTCCACTTCAGTGTTGTCTGAATGTAAGATGCAGTTCAAACTAAATATTCTGAAGCCTTCCTTAGCAATGAACTATCCTGCACACCACTTCTATTTCTCACTGAACGCTGGAATCTGAACTGTCACTTCCTACACTTGATAAATTTCTTTTCCATATGACTACATTCATCTGCTCTAACGCAAATAGAAAGCACACTTAAACATCTGTTTAATGCTTACCTTGGCAGATGTTTCAAACCATCCAATAAAGCCACCTTCTCTGCAGAACTGGTCCATTTGAGAAAGATTCTGGCTGCCATCCTTCTTCTGGTCACACTTGTTTGCAAGAAGAACAGCAGGGATGGGGCTGCCATTCGGAAGAAGTACTTTACTGTCCAAATCATGCTTCCATTTTGAAACAGCCTCAAATGTGGAGCCTCTTGTGACATCAAAGACCACGAAAGCACCAACTGCTTCTTTGTAGTATACTCTTGTCATATTTCCAAAACGCTCCTGGCCTGAAAAGGAAAAAAGTGACAGTTTTTATGTACTTGTGTTCACCACAGTTTATACTAAAGACTACCAGGTTAGTACATACAAGTTCAGCCTTTAGGTCTTTTAACAGCTTATACATTGTCTCTTCCATCCTACATGAGATCATCGTAACAGCCACTATGTACTCCCATATGTGACAAGTCGCAGTTGTATACTAATGACAAGAAAGCTTTAAAATATAGTTTTTAGTAGGGCCCTTTGAGAAGTAATGCCTAAAAACACTATCAGCACAACTCAACATAAGGTGTTCTTCCCATAAAAGCAGCTTCTGTATGATTTAGATGTAAACCTAGCCACTTCAAGTACACATTTAAGAAAACAAGGTTTTTCTGGAGGGCAGACAAGGCTTTCTGCAAGCACCAATGCAAGCAACTTTCAATGAATCCTCTGAAGGACTCATCTTTTGAAGATATTTTCCCTTTGGGACAGCTTGAAAGGAGCTAGTTTAGTAGTTCTTCATAAGGTTTTTTTTGTTTTAAAGTCAGACCTCTCTGTAATAGTTTCTAACTACAGGAGTTCTACTGAAGCCCTGGGATTTGGTACAAGGTGAACAAAATAGTTAAAGTACAATTGTTCATAATAAAAATTCAGAAACAAACTAATCATCAGACAAGAAAAGGCTTTTTTTTTTTTAAAGTACCATACAGCTCTTGTTGTCAGTATACTCAGGAAGTAGTATTAGTGCCCAGTTCACCATTTGGACGGTCAGACTGTTGCACTAATACTTAAGTGAGCACAACTGCGTCAAGTGCTAGGTGTGAGCATGTCACTTTAGATTTGGACTACTAAAATGGTTTTCTACTTTGTTCAGAAACCTCCACTGGCAGAAGTGGTTCCAGCATTATATTTCAGTTTCACACTATATTCTCACTTCAGCTGTTAGTATTCTAGAACATACGAAGTACATGCTGAGTAAGGAATTCAACTTGGAACATCATCATCCTCCCCCCCCCCATGAACATTCAAGTTTACCTTTGATTTACAAGGACAGTCACCAGAAGAACTAGGCATTATCTGCTCAGAAATGAATCAGAAGTCACTAGATGAAGGAACTTGACACAGCATGCTAGTTTAAGGTCAGTATACTTCAGATTAGCTCATCCCCTACAGACACTTTCAGAGAAGACTAAGCACCTGGTAGAATTGCCCAGAATCAGTAGTAGCTTCCAGAGAACCATAAAGTTCTAGGAAGAGGACTTTTTCCCCCTCTCTGTACAACCTCAAAGTACAATGGTGCAGGAAACAACATCACAAACCAACATTTAGGGGAACAGAAGGTAAACAGGAATTTACTGACTACCAGCTGAGTATCTCTTCTGTGGTCACAGGAAGCATACACAAGAGGAAAGCTCTTCCCTCCATACTCAAATCTCAAGTTTTGATGCAGGATTTCTGTTCAAGACTTTTAGGACCAACAAGCTGGGCACCAAGTGTGTACCTGACTGTCACTGGAAGAGGCTCATTCCTTCTGCAGTGTCAGAAAAGTTGTACAGAAGTGATCTGTGTTGTTTTACAGGCATAAGAAAGCCTGGAATGGCCTAAGGAAGGTAGTTCTGTTATCATCAGTTCATATATAATAGGGATGTTTCCTACCAGGCAGGAGTGCCAAGTCTTGTCTTCAGTTCAGGTAGTTTATCCCTATACACCACAGGTTAAGCTCACAAAAGTATGATCTTAATTTCTACTGCTCTGTACCAATCTCAGTATTCTGATGAATGATTTCTTCAGTGTAGCTCTTAAACAGCTTAGAAACAAATCTGCACTGTCATTTACTGCATGTGAACATGAAGCAGTGAAGGGAACAATCACATCAGTAATTCTTATTCAGTTTCTGAATGTGTAAATTTTTTTAATTACATCTGAGTTTTTCAAAAAGCTTATAGATATTTATATTAAAAATTGTGATATTGATCCATTGGAAGACTGCTTCTAACATAACAGACAGCACAGTCAATAGATATGAAAACTAAAAGTTCTCCTTAATCCCCAGATTATCAGCTCATTGTACATGCTGTAAGTGAATGTGACCAGTTTCCCCTCTAAGAAGAGGGAGCAGTTATGTCCAAGGATTAAACCTACACTTACCTGTATTTTCTTCACATTCTGCAGCATTCATTTAAGTGTTGCCTTCAGCTGCCTAAGAAATTAATTTTAGTCATACTTCTAGCTGGTTTTGAGAAGTCTGATTTCTTTTCTCCTCCCTTATTGAATAAGCTTTATGTTTGAAAAAACAGTGCTTATTCTTGTGCAATTTAAATTGGAGTGAAAGCAGAGAAGGAAGAAAAACACTACTGTAATATTACAGATTAACATCTTTTATAGATCATGTATTTCAGTCTGAGCGCTACTCTTCTCTGAATTATCCCAAATTCCAGAGCTTTCCCCTCTAGGACTCATACATGCTATCAATTGACCCCCATGAGATTGCTCTTCCAACCTATACAAAAGAGTCATAAGGATAGGTATGATCTTTATTCCATGCAGACAACATAGGCAATAACATGACTGGCCTAGAAGTTAAGAGTTCATTGTAGTAACAGGCACATTGCATGAGTCAGGAAGAGAATTCAGTATAAACCAAGTAGACTCTCTACAGTCCTATTACTTGTGATAATATACAGGCTTCAAGCAGAGCCTCTCATAGGCAATGACATACATTCTAGATGGACATTTTGAAGTTTAACACATCTTTCAGGCAAAGCATTTGCAAGTGCTTTTCTGTTTGCAGAAAACTTACACAGAAAAAAGCAAACCATAGACCACCACTACTCCAAAGCTTGGAGTCTGAACATCATTCTCTACATTTATTACTGAAGCTGAATGTACAGAGTTTTTGCTGCGCCCTGTCCAACCAGCAATTTCTCATTCCCTTCCTTAAGTACAGCAGGTTTGTCATAGCGTAGTTAATGTGTGAGAATAGTTCTGAATAGTACAGGAAAATGATCATACCCTAGAGGTGAAAAAGCTAAAAGTGACCAGATGAAACTAGACTTAGTGTCTAGTGCACAGAACTGTGGAAGAGGCCTGGAGTATAACAATGTGGTTACTACAGCAGTATGGAAAGGACAAAGAGGATTAGTCATGCTGGTAGGTGTATTGCTTTGATTTGCCTGACAGAAGCACAGACATTATTCTGTCTCAGGGGTTCAGGCCAAGCTACAGTGCAGTCATGGGCAGAGGTTATGTTTGGGGGTACAAAAGTGGCTGCATACAGTGCAGAGTTCTGTATTCTCTAACCACAGAGTTTTCACATCTAAATGACTCAGCACACCTCACCATATTTTCCAGTAATTGCAACAGCAGTAAGTGAAACAATTGCATATGTCCTGCACTGGGAACTAGTTTGGTTCCCTACAGTATTTCAACAGGAATTCAGCTTAGTTTAAACCTGTATTGAACTTCAGGAGCTTTTCTTGATTCCCAGCTTATATTGTAACAGAGCAAACTTAAGTTGAAAGCTAAATTTAAGAAAAGACTTATAGCCTAATCTGACAATAGAAACCTTCATTTACTACAAGAGATGAGTTACCACTATGAGAATCAGGAAGTGCCAGCCTTTTCTTGAGGTTTATTTATATATAAACACAAACACCTAAGTTCCTATAGCAGTTTTTCCCAGTGCAAGAAATACACAAGGGAGTCCTGTTTAGCAGCGTGACTTACTGTGGTCTGGCTTTTTAATGTGCTTCTACTATTAATGCTGACCTTAATTACTGCTTATAGGATGGAAACTGAAGCTAGAAAAAGCAACTTAAGTGTGCAAATTACTGCTGGATATGCATGGTATTGGGTATGTATGGGTTCATTCCTCCAGAAGGATTCTCCTATACCTAAATCCTTAATATGCAGGGAACCAACTTACTGACAGCAAAGTGGCCTATCTAGAAGTTCTCCCAGCTATGCTCTCCACTGGGAAAGTAGGTTTTGGTTTACCTGACAATACCAAAAGCATAGAACAAGTTCCCCTACTCTGTATGACCTAATTATCCTAGTCTACTCTGAAGCAATGCTACTCTGAGAAACCTAGGCTGTATTAGATGCATTTAACCCCTTTTCTTCATCAAGAGCACTACTACTAGAAGTAGTTTAACTTCTCTCTCAAACAAAACTAACCGTTATGACATTCTCCAAAAATTGTGTCACTGATGAGGAAGGAAAAGATGACCATGTGTTAAGAAGGCCTGACAACTGGAAGAATTGTGAAACAAATAGTTTCTCTTGCTGAAAGAAGGATACTGACAGGCTACTCACCTCAATGAATGGCCAGATCTCAAAAACTGATTTTAAACACATCTAGCAGTTCAGTATCGAGTAATCCTAAGCTATACTAATACGACTGAAGCTAAAGCCATCCAGAAGTGAAAGCACAGCTAGCTGAAGAGTTCTGCTTCCAGTCAGCAAGTAACTTTGAAGATCATTCCCACAAGTTTTATCATTTTTCCCCCTAGACCCAGTAACAGTTGTCAACATCTGATAAATAATTAAGTACTCAGCTTGCAAATAAAGCCAAGCAGCTATAGCTAACATTGTCCTTTAGAATGTTGAAAGGCATTCTAAGGCAGTTTAATAAGAAATTGCCCACATAAGAAATAATCTATAAAACCAAGCCAAGAGATCAGCAATACTTTTTTCTTCACAGTAGTGAAGAAAGTCAGAGGTCAGAGTCCTACTGAGTCAATTAGGAAAGTTCAAGATGCTTAGAAGTTCCAACCTGCCAAGGTGTTACAGTTATACTACTTTCATTTCAACAGGAAAAATCTCAAGTACAGTTTTAAATATAGCAAACTTCAGTATCACATGATGCTTATTAACACTGGCCTGCTTATTATAATTTAATCTGGGAATACTTGAATTTTCTCCTTTTTTTGTGAGAAGGATCAACCATTCACCATGACTCTCAAGAGAGAATGAGTCATGACAAAATTCAAAGGGTAACATTACTGAAAGCCTAGTGAAAGAAGGTTCCTTAGCTGTCTTCACTGGTGGCCTGAGTACTGCGATGAGGCTCCCGCAGGTACAGAACTACTGATTGCACTCCCTATAGAAGCCTTAAAAGAACCTCCTGCTCAATGTTTTACAAGTTAACACATTTGGAAACACGTAAGTATCTCAAAGTTGATACTGGCTCCCTCCAGAACAGAAGTTCAGTGCTAGTCACAGCAGCAATCTGTTAGGTAACAATTCTGCTACAAAGTCAATGTTGATCACAGTCAACAGTACTTAGGAACATCACTTAGTTTCCTCACATACATCTATCTTGTACTTCCAGGGGCACTATCCAACTTCTATAGTACAAAGCAGAAGACAAATTTTACCAGAGAAAAGGCTTGCACACAACTACCATTATATGAAGTATAAAGTGAAAATGCATCAAGCTACACTGCAGTACAAATCTGTGTACATGCATGAACAAAATAGAACAGTGCAAGTAAATACTCCATATGTATATAATAAGAAGCCTCCTTTAATGAACTGTGGAAAAAAAATAGTAAAACCAAAGTTCAGTGAACATTTAGGATAGACTCAGTGAGACCGGCACTATGCTCAGCCTTTGGTAAGTAACTTCAAGAAAGTCTAGGTCCTTTTAGACTTCACTGAGCATCATCTCAGATTCAGGACACCCATCACCAAGCCAGAAAAGCTCCAATATGATTGTCAGCACCATGGCTCTCGGGTTCCTGCTATCAACTATTCTGCCTACTAACCATATAGCATGCTAGCAAAACATGTACCTGTGCTAATATGCTGTACAGTTCAGTCTTCAGTGTTGAACTCTACAAATTAGTTGTCTCATTGTCCTTAAATGGTTTGAAGGATTTGTTTTTACTCAACCTAGATTGGAAAGAATTGAAAAAAAAAATCAACAGCAAATGAAAACTTTTCTTCCTCATCTTCCCTCTCCTTGGAGTAATGAACACTTTCTCTCCTGCTTCAGCAATGCTGCTATAGAGAAGACTGAAACCTCAGGCTGTCCAGATGTCTAGGGTCAAGCTCTTACATATTATCAGGGGAACATCTCAGTGACAGCTCCTAACTTACAATTCCAGCTCTCAGCACAGTTCACATCACTCAGCATGGTAGATTTAAGTTACAGCACCATCCAAATGGGTTGGGCACGCGGCCCAATCCCATCACTAAGAGTTAGAACCACTGTCCCACTGAAAACTTACCTAAATCCCTAATGAGACAAGCAAGAACAGACTACATTTTGAATGCCTGATGGTCTTATAGCTAGATGTAGAATGCAAGATAAATATTCAGGCTTGCCCTGAGGAAGTATTGGCCCAGTCTCCAGATGCTTGAAACACATTTTAGCACCACCAGATTCAGGTATGTGTTGATGGGGGGGAGTACTTCTTTAGCAAGACATACAAATATATTACTTCCAAGCTACCCACCACTGCTGATAGTATTTCCTCCACTGTCTCCCCACACCAGGACAGCTTGTCCCAGAACTGTCTCACTCAATTAGAGCAAATCTGTTATTCAGCAAAAAGTAGGTTAACCAAACCACTATCAGTTTTACAGGACATTCTCAAGTGACTGCCTGCTTTTTCACATGGGCAGCAGCTGTAGATTGAGAGAGCAGGCAGCCAGATTCCAAAATGGTCAGTACTAGTTGTCTTTCCATTCCTCTTTCTTACCCATTTAAGCCATAAATGCAAGATTACACAGTGTTTAAACTAGACTGGCAGTTCTGGTAGATATTAGGAACCTGTAAGTTGTAAAAGTGAAGCTTTCATTTTTCACCACTGTGAAAGTAATATCTGGTATTTGTGGTTCTGATGACAAACATTAAGAGGTTAAAAGTGAGAAGAAGAATATTTCATTTTCCTGTATTAGGCAGCACTACAAAGTTTCATTGCCTGCGGCTCGTACAGTGTACAAGAAAAAAAAGGCCCGGGTAATTTTTAAGTGAATTTGTGGTGTCCTTTCTTACTAAAGTTGGTATAGGAAAAAACTACTGATCTCCAGAAGGATAACTTCCTGAAAGTAAGCATACCACACCCCTCAGAGAAAGGCTTTCCAATAAAGAAATAACCAGTTCATCCCTACTCATCTGACACCCATCTTAACCTTTGGTACGCTAGTTATGTTTACACTAGACAGTGCCATGTTGCAAAGGAAGTTGCAAGGTGCAATTCCGTTGTGCGAATGTTCTGACCTAACATCCAAAGTATAGCAAATGCTATATGTATACAGAGTATGTATTTGAGAGATTTATTCTGGACTAGTTGCAGTCATTGAAACCACTGACTAATGTCAGTTCAGGGGTAGTGGCATGTTGTTTAGGTCATAATTTGATGTGTTTTCATGAGTCTGTTTCATTCTAAAATGTTAGAAAGTAGTTCACTCTAAAGTTTCATTGCATAGTAGAGCCAAAATCTGAACAAGTCACATACTGCCTTTCCACTTGAAAATTCTGGTGGCTAATCAATGAAACAACAGAAGCACCTCAGTACAGATGCTGAGAAGCTAGGCACCCGATTTCTGTCAGGAAAATTGATCACATCTACCATCCTTACAGACTGTAAAAGCACACTATTCTCTTCTACAAGGTAGAAAAGCTAAGTAGGAACCATTCTTTCTCAAAAAAATTTCACAGTTCTCATAGGGAAGTTTACCGTAAGACTGAAACCTCTTTGCTGCTTGTAGCCCTTGGCTAATCCAGTGAGTTAACATTGCCTGAGCTGGCTTTAACAGCTATCTAGTAAGTTTTGAGGCAAACACTTGTAATTCAGCTAGCTTTGTACAGCATCAAATGCATATAGGAGTATGACAGTTTGTACAAGAACATCTAATAGGCTGATACAGCTTCACATTTCACTTCTTTTGCTTGCATCTTCAACAAATAAATTGAGACCAGGAAGTTTGACTAAACAGTAGATTTTTGTCCCTTGAAAGTGTAGCTCAGCTAAAGTAACTAATTTCTAACTAGACATCAATACAGAACATGTGGGAAAAAAAAATGGCTGGTTCCTATTTTACTCTAACTGGGCTCATTAGAACAAGTTAACTGCCAGAGTTAAGCCCCACACTCCCAATTTGCCTCCTTCAGCACACTACCATGCAGCAACAGCTGTGCTGTGTAGTTAGCAGTGATGCTGCATGGTACTGTGGCATTTCACAATACAGGAGAACAAGTCAGTTTGTCTCAAGAACAACTATATCATGAGACTGAAAAATTTTAATCTCTAAACCAGTGTGTCATGGCACACAGTGTGCCACTGGAATTCTGTATCAAGTAGCTGCCACTTTGCTCTACCCAGCACTCTATTCCAGGAGCATTTAAAGAACAAGTTCCCATAAGCTCTTAGTAGTGACACTTAAAGGCTTTTTAAAACATTTGAAAAGCTGCCAAAGTTCACACAGTAAGGAGTAATGATTTGCATTTATAGCTAGCCTAGAAGTTACCACTACTCAAAGAATGCTACGCTTTCCCTAACCATAGTTAGAATGTTTTATTTCTAAACAAGCTCTATAAAACCCTGACATCTCAAGAATCATCTTAGCACCACCTCTACCTTCATTCTGCACATCTGTAGCCAGATGACAACTTCAAAAACTGTCTTACCAACATGAAAAGCAAGTTGCACCTCCCAGTCACTGCTTACTGCTGTTCATACTAGCAGTAACACTTTCAATGATTTTGCAAGAATTATTCCCATACTTTCATAAGGAAACAGATTCCTTTGTTGCAAATAGTTTTCTTTCGACACGGTGTGTCACTTCAGAACTTCTAGCCTGAGTATTTGGAGGAAACCCTTCACAAACTGTAAAGGCGGGTCAGTGAGTGTTGCTGGAGTTGAAGATACTAACAGCAGCCCTGAAATCTAATTCCAGCATCCTTGATTGCTACTGCAGAGAAGAAACATTTTATACAGAACACTGAAACTTTTGAGCCAGGCTGCTAAAATTACCCATCTTATAAAATGCAGGAAATAAAATCAGTTTTGAACACATCCGTATAGCACTTATCAACTTAAGTTGTACTTCTGTACAAGCACTTCAGTGACAGCTAGATCTGAAGTGCACATAAAGAAATCACAACTGGTAAAAGGCCAAGTGGGTGTCAGTAAATAAGGCAAAGTTACAGAGATTCTGAAGCTGGAACACTATGGTAGGGTAAGCTGATAGACATCCATGCAAACCATACATAAAGAAAAGTGTATGACAGTCTACACTAGTTTATCTCTGGAGATTAATACAGCTGACTTGTCAAATAGCTTAATTTCTGAGTCAGTATTACATGAAGGGCAAGAACTCAGCCAATACTTGCCTCAAAGAGTAACTTAATAATCAATTTAAGTTAGTGGATTTCTGCACAGATTTATAGTTTAATAACTTGACCCAGAAGTTTGTTATGTTGTGCAATAAATGCTATTTTTCTTCCCATTTGCTTTCTCCCCTCCTGTTTAATGAATCCATCCTTTGTTCTCTGTACTTGAGTGCTACAGAAGTTTTTATCATGGCTTCATACCAAATGTGAAACATCTGAACAACTGCTAATATGATATGAACTTTGTCTACTTGAAAATAAGACTGAAGTTACACATATTCCACAGTGATTAGAAGATCAATGACTAAAATTAAGTGATGTTTTCCTTGTGAATAGAAATTAAGAGTGCTTGCTAAAAATCAATACAGTAATCTTGGCTTTAAGTGTGTGCTAGATCAGCTGGACTTTTAAGATCACATTCGTAAACCTATTACTTGGAGGATAACCAGAAAAGCCTATGAAGAATTTCTAAGCTTATTTCCAAGATACTGTAAGAACATCTATCAAGTTTTCCATCTAACTGAAACTTAACTGAACAGTCCTGATTATACATTGTTCAAGACAACAAATATACAGAGTGGCGTGGTTAGGCTGGTATCTGAACATTGTACAGACGGATTATCACATTGGAAAGGGATAATCAGAAATAAGTGAAAATGCTCACCCATGTCATAGGCTCACAGAAAAAACTCCAAGGAGTGATCTCCAGAAAGAGATCCTTCCTTAGTGGCAGTCAGCCCTAAAATGGGATCTAGGAGAGGTGCAGCCAGGCTCCACCCCTTCCAGTCACACAGCTGAATTGCCTTCACCTGTGCTCCCACAGCTGACTCAGTGCTTGTCTCAGGTGATCAACCAGGGGTTCAGGCCATGATTCAACAGTTCCCATACACACAAAGTCACTGTACATAACTGCCTAACCCCAGCTTCAAGACTAACATTTTCCATGTGCTTGTGGAATTGCTACATTTAAGAAACCAGCACAGAGGCTTTCACAATTTTAGTTTAAGACAGAAGCAGCACTTTGCAGTGCTATATGATGTACCACCAGCAGAGCAAGGAAATAGCTTTATTAGCAAGACCAACAGCCATCACTCATGTCACTTGTTTGTGGTGCACAGGGATGTCTGAAAGCTAGAGACACAACAAGAAGGAACAAGTTTAACGTGTTTAGCACTAAATTGGACTACTTCACTGCAGAGCAGCAAGTAAAGCAAGTCATTGTCAGGTGAAAGTTCATAAACCTAATCCTGCTGTTCCAGAGGAGTCACAGGAAAGGACACCCACACAAGATTTCCCACAGCAGGGTGGTTTCAGGAAGGAAATGCACAGTTCTTCTTCTTGTCCCTACTGCTTCTAAGAAAGCATTTCAATGCATTTACAGATGAGCAGGCCTACATTTCCCATAAAAATTTGTCTGCTAGCTTTGCATATTTTCAGCCAACATGAAGTGATTCTTACATGAAAGGCATGCTTACATGTATGCATGCAAGAAGCATACCGAGATCAGTCATGGGTCCTTCAGACCTTTTAAGCCAGTCTGAACTTCATCACAGTACTCCTGACAGAGCTTTCTGACCTACCTCACCTATTACCAGAGTGATAGTGATTCCATCCCCACACGAAGGAGGTTGCACCGGGAACCTCCTTCACCAGCTAAATCAGCAAACAACCTCAGACCACTTGCCAGTTTTTTAAATAAAGCTCTGAGCTCCAAGTTTTGCATCTGTTTCTGATATTACTATTTATGTACATAGTTTTCACTCTTCCTTTCACTTTCCTCACTCTTAGGAATATCTCATGAATGCAAAGCACAGTTGTGAGCAGGTTATGTCTAGACCCTCAGCCTCTATCCTATGCTCACTTCCAGGCACAAGTAAAAAAAATCAGTTTATACTGCAAGAAACAAGCTTGTGACCTGGTACCTTGAAACAACTCAGCAGTCCTGCAGCACCTCAATAGCACATATGCAGAACAAAAATAAGCTACGTAACTGCTCAAAGTTAAAACATTTTTCACACAGTGGCTTGAACAGCTTTGAAACAATGTCAGCAAAACATTTAACAGTGCGAAGTTATAGTTCACAGTGTGTAGCTACAAAGTACATTACCACTTCAGAGGAGAGATCTAACTTCACTGGGACATATTATCAAGTATAGCTTGGTGATCCTTGGTATCTAGGCCAGGAGGCTTGCGTTTTGCCTTCATTATCTCACTCTGCAAATCCTTCTTCCAGGTTTCTTTTCCTTACTGTGAAGTATGTTTAAACATTTCCCTTCCCTTCTACAACATCCATTGTTTCCTCCACTCATTTTCCCATTTCTCATGGTTTCCCAAAGATGAAAACAAGTTAATTCCCAAATAAACTGAAAGTTTGATCTCAAATGTATGAATAGATGTTAATTTGTCTTTACAGGAGATGGGTTATTCCAGGCCTTCAGCTTAGCATTTGAGGAAAATACTTCATGTGATTTCTTCATCCTCTTCAAGACAGAACTCAAATGTTTTCAAGGAGACAGACAACATGTTAGTAACAAATTTGCATGCTACAAGTCTTGTCCATTAGCTCTTGAAAATTTGTACAAAAGTATTCTAAACATGTAATGCACAATTGTTCCTCCTCTGTTCTGACAATTCCATTGCCACACTCTTCCAATTAGAACTTTTAAGATTCTCTGAATAAGGAAAAGGGATACTGTAGGCAAAGCTAATGCACAATGCATCAATGCCTCGCTGAAAGCTACTAAAAAAAAAAAGCACATTTGTCTAGCAGATGTCATTAGTAACATTCATACAGGAAATCCAAGCTCAAGTGGTCATCTACAACTTTTACCATTGCTACCCTCCAGAGAGTTGGACATTTGTATAGGCTGATGTGAGTGACAGTGGCAGCCAACATGATTATAAAGCTAATGCTACTCAGTCACAGCTCTTACTATTTCAAATCAAAAGTCTGATTGATTTAGAGGACATCCTTGAGGTGATTTTTTTTCCAACACAGTTTAAAGTCTCATCAGTATGCTGTATTCACCTGCTTCACTGCGCTCTGGTCAATGGAGTATACTGATGAAGAGAGCACGTTCATCAAGTATGAATCTCAAGCATATGGAAATAGAGTTTAAAAACTTCCCTATCATTAAGATGCCTTTGTTTTTGTATCTCTTTGCCACAATGACTCATCCTTATCTCCTAGTTATCTTATGTATTACGTCCTTTGAAGAAGAGGATTAACCTTTTAATACTTTCAGAATTTATCCTGGAAGAGTTGCTTAGCATAACTTCACATGCTGAGATAAAAAACAGCAGTAATGCCCATGGGCAGCTAAGACTTAGAAGTTTTGCTCCTGTACAAACATGCATATAATCTGAAGAAGAATATTTCATGCAGCAGAAAGATCATTTGACAGTGACTGACAGTAGTTGCTCAAGCTTTCTCATCTCCATTGCTGAAAAGGCTAGAACCTGTGTCTATGTAAATAAAAATGCCTCAGTATTTACTGAATATGGAAGTATAGGTACAACAGCTCCCTTCCTCCTTTTAGCACTCAGACCTTGATTCTGCTGCAGGAATCAGCCTTCCTGTCGTAGGATACAAAGTAATGCAATTTTCACCAGAAAAGAACTGGTACTGTAACACTGTCAGGGCCTACCAGGCAATTACATGGATTTATGACTAAAACCTGAGCTAACACAATAAACTGAAAACATTCACAAACCTGCAGCACTGGAATACACAGTACAGCATTCATCAGTTTGATGTTTGGCTACATTCACACTGGAAGCCAGCACTGTATCTGCATTATAGTCCTTAGCTGATGGAATGAGCAACACTATTCATTTCTGTTATTGGTTTACCTACAGAATACAGCAATTTGAGGAAAGCTTTTAATGATAGACTTGTAACTACAAGATGATCTAGGAAAAAAATAACATACTTATCTTTGCTTAAGGGCTTGACTTGTGTTCAGAAGCCTTTTTAAGTACATCAAACTCGATTCAGAGCACTAGCACCACACTGCTTGCAGGGAAGTCACATGAAGTGTTACTTACCATAAGATTTAGATCTCTTCAAGAGATCTAAAGCTGTTTGTCTGCATACACCAGCAGACAAAATTATCTGTGAGCTTTTGAAAGACAGAATACAGTTCCACTAATGAGTTAAGAGGGGATGACTATCATATGCTCAGATACTTCATGACACATGCTTCAGGCAACATACTCTGGGACAATATAGAAGTCATCTTCAGCCCAGTTCTTTCCGATCACTTCCACACCCTTGGAGCTATAGAAAGACTTGTGAAGTACAGACTGAACTGCAGAATACCTTTCCAGCTCAAGTACACTTGCAGTTTTAGGACTATGAAACCCCCATGGATACTAAATTCCCTTTTCTTTTAGTGGTTAATACTTAAATGGAGACCTCAAGTTCTAAAGAATTCTGAGCTATTACTGTCAAACTGTCTCAGCAGAGCCCAATTAAATATCACTAGAAGTGCTTACTTGTTTTCTTAGTCTCCTATTGGAAAAGGACCCCCAGCCCCTTGGAAACAGAACAGTTAATCTACCAGATTCAACATAGAAATTTGGATTGCAAAAGGAAAAGTCATTGTATTTTGGGTTATTTTCATAAGGGAAAGATTAGCCAGGAGTTTTATACAACACCACACTAAAAACTCATTTAGCTTAGTAGGGCATCACCTGTATCCAAACTTTGTTACAAGTACATCTAAGTTTCTGCTTGGCCTGTTGAAACAGGTCGCTTTGGAAGAGCACCGTCTACTCCAGAGTCATAAACCAAGGGCTGAGAAGAACTTAAACAGCTGCCTGCGCAAACACCAAAATCCTGGAACAACATTCTCTTTATCTTCACAACTCCAGACTTGCTAAAACACAGCCAGAGCATTGCAGCAGCTTGCACCAGCACTGCCAATTTATTGAAGAAAGTTGAAAAGTGATTTGCAGAAAGAAGCCACAAGAAAAATCCTGCCAGTATTTCTGCCACTCTTCAAAACAATTAATCTTAGTTTTTCCCTACAGCAGAAAGACCATGTGTTTCGGCACACTGCAGTAAGAAGCAGGCCTTTCAGCATGAGAATCATAGCTGAAGTGTTTTAGGATGATTTTTAAAGCAGAAGCAGCTGATTTCGACCCTCAACTGGTTTGGCACAGGGATGTATCAGCTGTGCATTACCCTTCCTGTTTCATGAGCTTCCACTTGACAAAGGAGTGTGTTTGTGGAAACAGTAACAGTTGTTAACCTAGTATCTTCCAGTGTAAGTTTAAAGACAGTATCTGAAATAAGATATTTCCATATATAAGGAAGTGTTCTTAAGACTGGAAAAAGAAAAAGGGAGCTTCAGGTTAAAGGCCAAGCTACATACAAAGCCAAATGCAATGCCAACTTGAAATGATTAATAAGTTGAGAGAACACAGGCTTCTTAGGAGTCTACAGCAAAGTAACATTTGCCATCTGTCATTTAACACTTAAGCATAAGCACTTAACTGTGATATGTACACAGTTTGGTTCTTTAAGATTCAGTGGCATTACAGCGTAGTTCTTATCATGCATGGGAAAGGAAACAGGGCTTTACTGTTTTAGTGCACTCACAGTATCTTTTTGACACACATTGAAGTGCAGAAAAGAGCATAACATAGATCCCTCACTCCCTGCACAAACCAGGGGCCACAAAGTTGCATTTAGATTAAGCAGGCTACTCCAAACCACTGAAAGGGAAGCACAACCTTTTTGAGGCCAGTTCTAGTTACTGGAATACCTTTAACCTGCAAGGTGGACCTACTGAGCACAGCCCACTTGGAGGAGACACATTTCCTCTGGAAGCACCGCAGAGCAGGAGCCATGAGACAGTTGAAGCAGCAGCTGTGAGCAGCCAGAAGTAGAGCAGCTTTTTGAGGAGAGCCATAAGAGCTCCAGCGTTGGCCCACAGGGCACCCACAGCCTACCAGAGTCAAAAACACCTCTTCCCGATGGAAATTGCCCACTACTCACACCTCAAAGGCGGATTTGAGCATAACACAGGAAGGAGAAAGCCACGGCAGCAGGCTTCAGAGCTGGAGTACACCTCCCTCCTCAGGGAGGCCTCGGTCCCCGTCCCTCACCTGCGATGTCCCAGAGCTGCAGCCGCACCAGGGTCTTGCTGTCCCAGTTGATGACTTTGAGAGCAAAATCCACCCCGATAGTGGCCCGGTAGTGCTGAGAGAAGAGCTGGTGCACGTAGCGCTTGATAATGCTGGTCTTGCCCACGCCCAGCTCCCCGATCACCAGCACCTTGAAGAGATGTTCCCGGCTCTCCGCCACGCCGGACACCGGCCCTTCCCCGCCAGCCATGCTTGCACGGCCCAGTCCGGCCGCGCTGCCGGGACTGCGGCACTGCGCCGCAAACTTTCCCGGCCGAGAATTCGCCTCCACCAACGCTACTGTAGAGCCGACCCGCACCGGACAGGGAACAAAAAGGAGAGAACCCCGCAGCCACCTGACCGCAGTCACAGGACGCGGAAACTCCGCGCCTTATAAAGCCCGGGGAGGGGCAGAAGGTGGGCCGGGCCTCTGGCTGGGGCGGGTCGGTCCCGCGGCCGTGTTGGGCCGCTCCTGCGGGCCCGGGCCGCGTGAGGGAGGCGGCCTCCTCCTCCTGCTGCACTCCCTGCGGGGCCGGGCGCACCGCGCAAGCTGCAGCGGCCACCGTGGGCCTTGGTGCCCAGAGGGCTCGGATTGCTGAGGGGACAGTCTGCTGTCTGCGGGACAACGCCGAACAGCTGAGCAATCTCAAACACCGACAGCTGAACATGTTGCAGTTTCTAAGTTAATCGCGTGGTGTTTGTCACACTCTGGGAACATACAGCAGGCCGAGCAGTAAATGAGTGCACGCATTCCTAGAACAACATAAAATAGGTTTTCTGCCTTTCAGACAGTATAGTATTGTCTGCAAATTGCATCTTTTGAGAAAGGAGAAAAGGATGAAGTGCTGTGGTGATCCTGTACCAGTGTGCAGCTGTCATGTGCGCACTGCAACTGCTGCCACGAACAGCAGGGAAATGGCACATGAGCATCCAGATTGCATGTGTATGCACAAGAAAGAGTCCAAGTCAAGGCAGGATGAGGAGCAGAGGGATGACTCCAATGGGAAGCTGAGTAGTGGCTGAAACATAATCAAAATCATTTCAGTTGGAAAGGACCATTTAAGGACATCTTGTCCAGCTCTCTGAGATGAACAGGGACATCCACAGCTCAATCAGGTCGCTCAGAGCCCCGTCCAGCCTGACCTTGAACGTCTCCAGGGATGGGGCATCCACCACGTCTCTGGGCAACCTGTTCCAGTGCCTCACCACTCTTATTGTAAAAAACCTTTTCCTTATGTCCAATCTAAATGTCCTCTCTTTTAGCTTGAAGCTGTTTCCCCTTGTCCTGCAGATCCTGCAAAAGGGTTTGTTCCCTTCTTTTTATAGCCACTCTTTAGATACTAAAAGGTCACTATGAAGTCTCCCTAGAGCCTTCCAATCACCAACTGAGCCTGCTTTGCTAGTACTTCACTGCATATACTAATTCCTTTGCTACGCTTTCAATTTGTGGCTTGAATAAAATAAACCAGACATTCTCACTTAGCTTGGAGTATACTTACTTTCTTATCACACAAAGATGATGTATGGAATATAAATGGAAGCAGGTGAAGAGACTGGCAACATGAGATGAAAGAGCTAGAGGCCTTGAGGAAAATTTGTATTTAGAGATTTGGGTTTAAAATTATTAATTTAAACTGTCATGCTGTATTGACTTCAAGACAATTTCTCTAATTGGAATTTACTTTCCAGCAGCAGCAATAACATCAGAATATAAACTAAGGACAGATTCTTACATGGAAATGAGACAGATTTTTGTTTGTTTGTTTGTTTGTTTGTTTTGGTTGGAGGATGGCATGGGGTAGCATAGATTCTCTGTCAAGAGATGAGATAGACAAAAAACTTCATCATTATTTAAGAGGTGGATACTGAGTATCGGAGACGTTACTTCAGGTACATGTATTTGAACCAGCATGGGTTCTAGTGAAACTCTCCAACCATATTGAGACTGACATCTATCTGTGTGCACAGCCACAGTCCATTCAGACTGGAGGCTTGTCTGAAGACCTCTCCCCCTATATGTGCCCAGCTTCCTCTCCTTCTTGCAAAAGCAAAGTGGGATGGAAATGCATTGTCACTTGTACAGGTATGGATGTGTCTGGGGATTAATATGCCTGCAGAAGCCTTGTTCCCAGGCTGAGATGTATACTTTGTTTCTTAGAATCACAGAATCACCAGGGTTGGAAAAGACCTCTAAGATCATCCAGTCCAACCATCCACCTATCACCAATATTTCCCAATAAGCCATGTCCCTCAGTACAGCATCTAAATGTTTCTTGAGCAGCTCCAGGGTCAGTGACTCAACCACCTCCCGGATCTTCATTCCCTACATTTCAGAGGGTTGTTATAGTAATCTACTACTGAACAGGAGCATGTCATAAATTGATTACTAGGAATATTCTGTCATTATATAGCACAGACTACAGTGTTCTAATTGGCTCCTGATGCCATCCAGAGAAACAGTCTCAAGCAGTGGACCGAGAAAAACCTCATGAGGCTCAACAAAGTCAAGTGCAAGTTCTTGCATCTGGGTCATGGCAACTCCCGCTATCAGTTTCCTTGGAGACATTCACTGTCAGGCTAGACTGGGCTCTAAGCAGCCTGAGCTAGCTGTAGACGTCCCTGTTCATTGCAGGAGAGTTGGACTAGATGGATTTAAGAGTCCCTTCCAACTCAAATGATTCTATAACATCAGATACCTTTTCTTTTTTCTTTTTTCTTTTTCTTTTTCTTTTTTTTTTTTTCTTGCGTAGGTGGCAAGGAACTTTTAGACATTTTCTACCACTTTTTTAGGCCTACCTATCTACCTTATTTGTCTTATGTGCCACAGAAACTAATTACCGCCTTTACTTTCTTCATTCCTCCTCACTGTGTAAAACAAAGGGAACATAGATCATATCAGACGTATCAAACAAATTGAACAGCTATGCTATTACTAGTGAGCTGAATACAAGTACTTCAGTGTACTTGAAATTTGGTATCAACAATACCAGAGGTTATTTTTTCTTCTCACATACTGATTTTGAGAAATTAGAACCGACATCAAAAACAAAGGAGTCTGTAAGTCATGCTCTGCTCACAGAAGACTCACAAACAGAAACAAGGAAAAATTGTGACTGATAATTTTCCAAAATTAATAGTTTGATCAGTTCTAATTATGTTACAGCTCACCAAATAATATAGCAGTAGATCTTGCCTGAACCAGTAATTTGCCTTAATTTCATTATTATTCATTTCATTCAAGCTGGCGGATATCTGTGTGGAACAGCTTGGTAAAATCCAGTCATTTTCAGTCCTGTTATCACTGTTCTGCCCCTCTATGGTGCAGTATAATCAGCCACGCATGAGGTTATAGAATAAAGTATAATCACCATCTGCCTAGCACAGGGTAGGTAATCTTTATTCTGTCAGCTAAATTTTGGTGTCACTTGGTTTTTACATGTAATTCTACTTTTCAACTGGCTCCACGTTACCAGCTGAATGTCAGCAAAAATCCCCTACTGAGCTAGGAATGTTGGCATCATGGTATGGTAATTGGGATTACATTATAATATATTGTTGCTTTCAATTGCTTACACAGGGAGACAGGGAAAAGGTTATTACTGTGCTATTTTAACTAGCTTAGCTAGCTGGTTGCCTTTAAGTAAGGTGCCTGTTTCGTTTTTCAGATAGTGATTGCAATTTATTATTTATTTATTTATTTATTTATTTATTTATTTATTGCCTTTCCAAGCACTGGAGATATCAGGAATGAGGAAGAGAAAATGCTAGCCTTACAAAACATGACTTTGATGCCTTCTCAGCTTGAATGCTGAAGGCTAGTCTGAATAAAATCTAACTTTTTTACAACTGCTACTTCTTGTTATTAGACTTCCCATCCACTGGGGTTACTTGCTAAATTATCAGTTTGTCTGCATTTCAGAACATGGGCTTCCCAGAGCAGCTGGATTTGAGGAAATAGAAATGTTTCAGACTTCTAGTAGCCCAATATTCATTACATGATGAATACCAAAGGACTGTTAAAATAGCTTTTCTTGTAAGAAGATATTTTATCTTCCTTATCTTTTGATCTTCAATGGTTGCTTTTTTTTTTTTCTGGATCTTTTTTCGTTAAGACTGCCTCTTCTAATCTGTCCTGAGTTAGTCTATCCTCTGCTTCCTCTACAACATCATTTCACCTTATGTCTGTTCTGATTTCATCATAGCAACAGTAATTCTTTAATACCTTTATTTTTGTTTGCTTGTTTTTATTTCTACTTTTATTTCCTTTTCCACTAAATGTTCTTTACTTCACCTCAGTTTGGGCCTTTCTTTTCATACCTTCCCATTTTTCTGAACTTTTATTTCCCACAGTGAGTAAGGGATTCCTCGTATTTCTTTTTGCCAGATGGCGATTAGTAAGAGGTGTCAGGTTCAGTCAGTCAGCTCAGGAGGGCTTCTTGTTACCTGAAGCAGTGGGCTGCATTTTGCTTATTCTCCCCTGTAGCTACTTTAGAAGTGAAATTCATAGTTGAAGGGGCAGTTAGGAGCTTGAAAAGTGGGATCAGTATGGCCCATGAAAGATTCCTCTGAGTCCAGGGGAGGAAGCACAGTTGCTCAGCTTGTATAATTATTTGCAGAGCAGATTTGCATGCAACGTGCTCTCCATGTGCTACTCTGACCAGGTACAGGATTCATAGCATACTTCCTCTTTTTTGTGTAGCATTTCCCAACAGACACAGAGGAAAAAAAAAATTGGTGTTGTGACACAGTATTGTTGTAAGAGACAGATCGTACTGCCTGGAGCAGTGTTGGAAACAATACTTTCTTTTAACTGTGTTCTTCTAGGTAAATATCCCTAGAAATATCCCTGTCCCTGTTACTATCGCCACTTTTATTGATAGCAACATACAAATAGTAGACATTAAGCAAGCAAACAAGGTTGGGAGTTCCTTAGAAAAATACTGTTATAGCCAAGTAAAGCAAGGGATAATAAAGCTCACGACAAGAGGATTGAATTAAAGTTACGCAAAAGTTATCTATGAGTTTGCAGTCTACACAGACATGCTTAGGTTTCACCCACTAAAAATATTCTGCTTCAGTTATCTGAGAGCACCCATGAACATAAAGCTAGGATTATATGTTAGCCACTCTGAGACTTCACTTCCTACATGTCATTGTGATATACTGTCATCTCCTGACAAGTGTAACTGTATTATGTAGACTTGAACTTCTAATATGCACACAGCCTACAAATAGGACAATTCTACTTGAAAGATGTGGTTGTGGCCACACAGATGCCATATCTCTGTCAGTTGTAAAATGTGGCTTGGATGCCTGCAGGCAAAGCTATTGTTAGACAACCCTAAATATATAATGGAAAATCTAGCAGAATAAAAATTTTAAGCTTTTATTAAAATCTATAAAATAATGGGCTATACAATGAATTAATGGCTGAGTTCTTTTGTCTGGAAGAGGAAGAGAAACCAGCCTTGATGAAACCATGTAAAGCATAGTCTTGGTAAAATTCTGGAGAGAGACCTGGCAGCCTTGCAGGGAGGAAAGGATATTCTCCCCGAGATCACATTTGTAATCTGGGCAAATAAAAAGTGCAGATCTTGGACTGCCATTTTTAGAAGGCAATCGACCTTGCTTGTTCCCCATTTATAGGCTTCCTGTTAATCAAATTCTGTGCTACTTGCGTAATCATGGATTCAGTTCTTTTGAAAAGGCTCTTGTGCCTTTGCAATAATAAGTAAGAGAATAATCACAGTACTGCTGGGGCTCGAAAAGCAACTGAAAAGACCATATTTCAGTAAACCTAAGTCTAGATTTTTGCTACTGTCATTTTTTTTCAATTTTGTGTATGAGAATCTTTTGCTTGTATTACAGCACTCTGAGGAATTTAGTAGGTCAGTCCTCTACAACCAAACCATTGCACAGCTCCTAAAATGTTGTTGACAGGCAAACTTATGGCAACAGAGGAGTATTTGTAGAATATCATTGTAGGACTGAAGACAGAGAGGACAACAAATGACTGGAGTTCAGAGAAGCAAGACAGAACCATCTGTGAAATATTGAAAGAAGCATTGTTGTGTGTAGGCTCAAAAACCTCTTTCTTCCCTCACCAGCTGTCCACTCCAGTTTGTCAGGGGACCTTATTTCCTCATATTCCTCAATACCTTTCCCAATATTCACTAGTCATCCCTCACTTTGTCCTCAATAATCCTATGTCATGTGCTGGAAGAGAACAGTTTTTCCATGCAAGGCCCTTATTTTCCTTTCACAGGACCTCTGTCTTGTGTCCTCCATAAAGTCAGGAGCATTTTCATCTTTTTTCAGTACAGAAGAATAAGCAATGGCCTACATGATGGTAACTAATGTCAACTACATCCAAATTCCAAGGCTGCTAGCAGGTGAATTTTCAGGTTGAAATGAGAAGGTTTACTCCAGCAGCACTAGTAACTTCTCCAGATGGGCAAGAGAGGATTCTGCAGAAGTCACCAAGCAGATATGAACTGCCCTGGGAACACTTTTCACATGTTTTAAACTTGTTCTGAAATTTGAAGTACTGGAAACTAATAGAAACTTCTAATTATTACGTTTACATTGATGAGTCACCATCATAACGTTTTGTGTCATTATCTATCATTCTTATCATTCTTAGTTTAACTTGTTTGATAAGTGTACTTTTCTTGTACTACACTGAACAGTATCTGCAGCTACAGAAGAATGACCGAAGTAAACTCTGTCTTAGTGTTGTAGTAGGCACTTGACGGGGATACATGCTGTACGGGATAGGCCTCTCCCTAAGCATAGTGAAAGGGTGCTGTTGTGCTCAGACAGACTGTCCTTGCTAAGAAAGTAAACAAGATAAGTAGGCGAAGGAATGAAGAGACAATAGGAGCCAAATAAGGAATTGTGGTAAGGGGTTAAGATACAATACGGACGAATCAGGACAGGGCATGATAGCTTAAGTAAAGGTATATAAGCTGTGCTTATTAGTGAATAAACGCCATTTTGCAGCATCCCCATATTGGTGTCTGTGTTGCTATGGTCCTAGCGAGCTCTGATCACTAGCCCCTGATGGTGCGGCTTGGGACCACGGTGGCTGCCGGACAGTAACAACTGGTGCCCCGTGTAAGGCAAGGATCAGATTGTCACCCATTTATTTTCCAGCAGTTACGAGGCAGCGTGGTAATGTCACTGCGCCGGAGTCCTTTGTTGGCAGAGCAGTTAGGCAGTGCCAAGGTCCGGACCTACCCAGGGGTTCATAGTCGGCAGAATAGAGCATGGTAGTTTCGCTGCGCTGAGGTCTGGCCCCTATTGCTTGCGATCCAGAGCGGTGTGGGCGCTGTGCCACGATTCGTAGTCAGCAGAAGACGGCGAGGTAGCAGAGCCGCGCTGAGGTCTGAATCATGGAATCGGTAATTAAGGTAATACTCCAGCTGTGCAAGGATTACTTTGGCAAGTATGTTCCTTCTAAGAAGGAGGTCACTGCAGTTATTTCCCGGTTAGAGTGGGAGGGGGACGTTAAAGCCCCCCACAAGATTATTGATCACCAGAGGTGGGGTGATCTCACCTCTGCGCTCGCACAACATATTATGAGCGCTCAGGAGGGTGGGTCCGAGTTAAAAACTAGGGGTCTGATACTAGGGGTGTTGAAAGCGGACAGAGTGGAGGGAAAGGTATTGGTGGAGGCTCGATACCTTTTGGGTCTTGGCGGTAGAGGCAAGACACCAGACCCAGGGGACTCGGGAGCAGTTTCTTGCAGGGGCTGAGAGGAGACAGAGCCGCCAATGACCGTTGGCGGGATGGCGCCAGCTGAGCCGACCGCGCTCAGTTCAAAAGAAGACAAAGAACAAGAGAGTGGATGTTCGTTGTCTCATCCCCCGCCCCCGTATCCGGACCCCTCAGGTGGAACGTTGTATCCTTTATCTGAATCGCGTCAGTGTCCCCTGACTCAAGGGGGCGGAGGGAACATAGATACCAAACTGCATAGATAGTGTGACAGGAGAGAAAACTGGACCCTAGTACAAATAAGTCCATATTGAGACATATATTTCATTTTAATTAGTTAAAACTGACTTCACTTGGAACAACCTTATAAAGCAGCAGCATTTGTTACATATTGCATGAGGAAAAAAAAAAAGAATAGAGAAATTGAAACAAAAACTCTGGGATCTTCCTTAAACTATGTTAAGCTAACTCCCCATTCTGTTTGCACATCTAAACACATGTGGAACTTCAGATCCTGTGAGTCATCCCCTCTACTTCACTTTCGTGAGGTTAATCATGTGCATGAGATTCATCACATGCAGCCAGTTTCTAAGTTCATGTGGTGAAATACTACAGAATGAAAAAGATCAATATTACACCAGACCTGCCGTACAGCTAATAGGTATGTAAGCATAAGTACACATCACACTTATTCACTCACAGGTTCAGCTGAAAATATAAAGGTTTCCTCTGCATCCTTTGCTACACAGTTTCACAGCTACGACAGGAGAGATGAAGATGTCCTTTCCTTTCCCTACATCCATCCAACAAGGCAAGTTTCTCTGGCAAATATTTTGAATGAAACATATTTACAATATTCGATTTTGGACTGTTTTGTGCCTTAACAGACCATAAACACTCATAATGGATGAAGTAATATTATGACTGAAATAATAGCTTGTGTGGCATTTAGGCTGTTACTATGTGCTTTTCTTACAGCTGATTTTAACTACCAACAGCTAAAATAAATGTTCAAGCTGAGGCATCTAACAGGCATCTGATCAATTTTGGCAAGATTTTTTATGTGCTACCACTGTGTCAGTGTTCAAAATCCTCCTGCTGAATGTGAGAGTTCAGACTTTTCCAGTGAAAAATGTTGTTGTTTCTTAACTTTTTCCTGTATTAGTTGTTGAGAAATAGTTGAACAGGTCTTGCTGACAAGTTGTAGGGGTTTTTAGCCTAAGGCTGACACCCGGCATGGATGATGTTTGCTTGCGTTTCAAACAGCCTACACACTACACAGCAATAATGAAAATTGCCAGCTTTCATCAATGTAGTTAGTAGCTTCTGATGCAATACTGTTATCTTCTCCCTACTGCTTCTCTGTTTGGTAGGTATTTAGGGCATTATCTTCTTTTTTAAATCTGTTTCCATATTGACATATTCTCTCCATCCAAATATTCTATCTGGAATTCTTTATTCTTAAAAGACCCTCAGTATTGAAGTATTTATATTAGCAAAATTACATTGAATTAGCTTTTTATTATTATTATTCAGCTTTTGTTAAGGGAGAATGTAGAAATAACATATTTGAAATACATATGAAGTGTGTGACTACTGTGAGTGTGTGAGAGTGATGAATTTTAATTCCCCAATCATTGTACCTGTATTTGTAGACAAAGTAGTCATCAGGTTCTTCCTCATTCACTGAGAAAAGCATGTCCTTTCTGATTTTGTGTCCTTTGTTCTGTTTTTCTTTTCTATGAAGCGTTAAAGAGTCCTTGAAGTTATTTTATTCTTTGAGTGCATCCTCCATCGCAGTGCTCCATTTCTTGACCTGCCCCTGGCTATATGTGCCTTGCCTGGTAGATCCTTCCTGAGTGGGGTTCCTCAGTCCATGGAGAGCTGAGAGACAGGAATTGAGGCTGAGAGCTTCTGCCAGCTGGCTGGCCAGCTGAGAGACTATGACAGTAGTTCATCTATTCTTGCTCCCAATCATCATCCTTCAGATTAGCTTGACTCTCAGAACCATGCTGACTTTTGTCACCACATTGCTGACCTATCTACATTTTGCTCCTTCTCCTAAGAGATATTTATAATTTTTCCATAATTTTACTTTAATCTGTGGGGCCACCTCAAACACTGCTGCCTTTCATCTGCATCATTACAACAGATAATTAAACAGAAGCTATAGTTAACTCAGCCTGCTCAAGGTATAACATTATTCCCTCAACCTCTTATACATTCTGTGGAGAACTCGTTGCCTACATACTACTGAACACAACAGAAAATAATTTATTTACTCTAGACAAATGTTTTGGCAAATTGAAAGCTGTGTTTAATGCTTATGATATATTCTTCATTCTGACCTTACTTTCCATCTTACAACAATATTAGCCATGTAACAAATCTGTTTACTGATAATACTTTGCTTTGTAAACACAGTCTCCTTATGTTGCAGCTTTATTCCTGTGACTTATATCTGTGACAGAGTGTCATGGATGGAAACAACAACACCATACACTTCAGTGGCAAGAGAGAAGCAGGAATATATTTTTTGATATAATGTAATGATTTAACAGCAACTTCACAAGATTTGAGGTGGCTGTATTTATTTGATTATTTACTGTGTAGAAGACAGGGTTAAACATACAGAAGACCCTCCTGTTGAGTCACGAGGTTCATAGAAGTCCCCCTTCCTTTCTAAACTCCTTGAACCATAGAGGTAAGGAGCCTAGGTGCAGCCGGATCCATGCCAAGACCCCGACTTGGTCAACAGTTTACATCTGAGGGATTACACATGCATAATCAACCTAAGATACAATCTTAGCAAAGCTTAAAACAAAACACTAGTCATTTTTCCAGAGATCTGGCAGGACATCCTAACACCAAGGTGAAAGAGGTCTCTACACAGACCTCTAAACTACAAGGTTTATCCCCACTCAAGGGGAAATTCTGTCACACAGCCCACTGCCATACAGGAGAGCTCAAGGCACTCCTGGGCTGCTCAGTACTTATGGTAGATGAGTGTGTCATACTTTGTTTTTAGGCACATGCTCAGCTGGCCCTCAGCTGTTGAACCAGGTGTCTGCTATCAGTTCTTTCAGACCCCCCAGTTTGAGACAGATTTGTGGTTGTTAATCTGTTTTAGTGAGTGTTATTAATATTGCTGCTCATTGTCTTCCTGAGCAAGACTGTGTGCGCAAGGCAAGGCCAAAGGAGGAAGTTGCGAAAAGAAGGGGAGCAGAAGGGGAAGCACACCGTCATGTGGAGGTACTATGATGCAAGCACATGGCTTCCAGATGACATACATGTTCTTCCTGTTAACAAACTAGCTGATCTCAGCTATCAGCCCCTCTGAGCTACTTTTGCAGTCTCTTAGAGTGGTAAGTGCAAAATAAAAATAAAAAATCCAGTTCTTTTTGGAAACTCACTTAAGAACAAAGATTTGTATGTCTTCTATGCATATGTAAAATGTCCCAAAGCTACAGTCAGCATTACTTCCTTTTCCTGGACCTAGCAAATGGTTTCTTTCTTATATGTGCAGATCAGAGAGCTTTTCTTGAAAATTTGTTTCTTAGATATGTATGAAGTTGTAAGAGCCACAAACAGTCTTTTCAAATAGCAGTTCATCACATGACACTTCATAGATACCAACCAAGGGTTTTTTTTTCCTTTTTCTTCTTTCCCTCCTAAATGAAAACATTTATACTTGCAGTCTCTTATTAACTACTTCAAAGAAGACTTCTCAAGTCCCTTTTTCTTTTTTTTTTTTAATATTGACTACTCTTCTACTTTTCCCCTCCAGACAAATTCTGAACATGTTTGAAATGTGAGGAGTTTGACCTAATAATAATTCTGATTTTTTGAAAACGTAAAATTAACACTTAATTTTTGTTCAAGTTATTCTTCCACTGATATCTCTCAACTACTGTGAAGAGACATTAAAAAAAAAAAAAAAGATGGTAGTTGGAGCAAATTTAGTAGCTTTTGAAAACTACAAAGCTAATGAAAACAATCTTAATCAAACCAAGTATTTAGAATATGCTTAGTTTTGAACAGGAGATGGTCTATGTAAGCCAAGGTGTTACATGAGACTCACACTTCAAAATTTACATGTGCTTAAGTGCTTTACCAAGTGACTACTAAGAGAGCAAAGTCTACAGGTTAACTGCACAAGTTGACCATGTCAGTGGGCTTTCCTCTTGCTTGCCTCTGAAGAGCCTGTCATCCAGTGATATCTTGTTTAATATGACACCAAGCAGTGTCAATTCTACATAATGCAAATTCTAAGAAATTGGATACCTTTCAGTGGACTTTTCTGCACAGTACAATTGAGTGACACGGCATTTTTACTTTATAATATACAAAAAATACACACACACACACAAAATAATTTACTACTATTTCATTTGCAAAGCAAAGCATTCAAAAGCTGTGAAATGCCAAAAATGAGGCTGTACATCTAACTTTAATTTGGTACCATTTATGCTCATTTTCATACAGACTTTAGTAATATAACTGCCTTCTTTCCTACCTTCTCCTGTTCCCGACTTCATTCAGTGTAGTAGGGTGTTAGAGAACTCAACATCTGTTCTGTATCCTCTCACATAACTATTGGTTACATCACTGAATACAGAATTATTCCTTTCCTTGTGATCTTTTCTAGAGCATTCCTCACAATAATGCCCAAGTGAATCATAAACTTTAATGATAACATCGCTTCTATGAGATGAAATGCAATTTGTTATCTCTATTTACTGTCCATCAAAGTGGAAGAAAATCCCTCTCTGGAGGCCATGCAGGCAATCAATAGCAGAACTGGAACTGTAATTTGGGGGCCAAATCCAGTGCTTGTTCCCTTGGATCAAATCACTTTGCTCTTGGAACTGCCAAGAAGCCTCAGCTCACACTGACTTCAAAGCTTTGAGTATTTGTAATGCCTGTTCACCTGCATAGTGCTCATAATATTAAACTCAACCAGAAAATAAATCCCTAACAAATAAAAAAAAATTTGTACACAAGTAATAGAAATAACTACTTAGGTTGAACAGGATTTTTGTAAACAAATAATAGATATAACTACTTAGATTGAACAGGATGATTCATCAATGAACTGATGAAACCCAGTGATATTCCATGTTATCACTGTCATTTCTATAAATGCATTTCTTCCTTTTGATTCTTGCAACATACCCTTTGGGGAAGAAACCACATGTGCTAGGTTTTGCACAGAGCTACACTTGTGCTCTGGGGCTAGAGATGTGACAACTGACCAAAACCCCACTGCCAAGCTTAATGTAGGGTGGATAACTTTCCTACTGCTTTCTGTTTTGAGTCTTGGTCATGTACCCTGAATTCTGTTCCTGACTTCTGTGAAACTTTTCAGAACTTCCCTGTAAAATTACTTTGTCTTTTTCCATGTATGTATGACTAAAATGAACCTTCTTGTTCAACATTTAGTATATTCAATACCATGGGCAGATTAATAGGTAGACAATGTAATCACATAATCAATCTCTCCTTAGCAAAACAGAAGAAAAAGTCCTCAATAAGATAAGAGTTTCTAGTCCTGAGAAGGCAAACATATCTGTAGTTACATAAAGAGATTTTGCTTTCTCTACCACCATTTTATGAAGGCTGCTCAGCTATGTGAAGGGATAATGGCATAATAAAATCTTTGGTTAGGTAAATTAGAGTTATCTTTCAACTCTCGTGTTGTTAAACTAGACAATAGTGTGCTAACAGTTTTTCTACAACAACAACAACAAAAAAGAATGACATAAATTGGCTTAAAAATAACAGTCAAGAAACAAAAAGCTCTATAATATCAGTGCTTGGTGTCACGTAGCTTCTTAACTTCAGAATTTCTGATAAAATACACCTTTTGTTTCTTATAATTCACTTCAGCTGAACTTGTTAAAGAGTAGAGATAAAATCTCCTATGATTACCTCTGTATGATAAATGTATGATGATCCTTTTTTTTTTCTGCTAAAATGCCTTTCTCAGTGTGCTGAAGTTCATATTTTTCAAAGTAATTTCAGAAAGTTGACACATTTCCTGAGCTTGTCTAGAATTCATGTGTTCATGGCATAACAGCTCAGCCAGATAATCAGTCACCCCTTCATCTTTTTGAAAGCAGATAATTGGATTTGATATAGTATATGCCCCAGAGATTTTTCAGACAGGACACTAAAACTCAAAAACAGATCATATGTGCTTTGATTTCCACAAATTTCAGTAACTATAACAGTTACATGAAAGGAGCCTTAGTGGAGGTTGCCAACATGCTAGACAAATTCTGCCTGAAAGATGTAACAAGAAATGAAATCAGCTGGTAGGCCCATTTGCTGTCTCATGCTGTGCTTATTGCTTTTCCAAATAGTTCTCTATGATAAAAATTTTTGAATCCATATTCATGGAATTTAACTCTGAATTTGAGTGCTTTACCTGCCATTAGATGCTGCTCAAAGTTTAGATGAGAAATCTGTCTACCTTAACCAACATTACATCTGTGTTTTTCATTTTTCATTTATCACACACAATGAGAACCCTGAGCAGTATGAGAACAACAATTTGGGGACTACTAGTGACTGCTATGAGCAGCACCAAAATGAAACACTTCAGTAACTGTTCTTTAAGTTCCTTCAGTCTGTGTACAAAGACTGAAACTAGAGACTGTAGCATATGTATGGCTTATAATTAAAATTCTTTAGAGACACCCACAGAGCTTTCAGTGGAGAAGCACCTAACAGTAGTGGAAATATTTGTGGTTACACGGGGAGAGTACTGCCACTGTACCTGCCTAGAACTTGCAGAGTGCTTGCACATAGAGAAGACATCAAGAAAAGCACATCTCCTGCAGTATGAAGTCCACAATCTAAACAAGACCAATGGACAAGTCAAAGAGAGTTTCAGAAGGATTCCAACGTAAAGCACGTCATCTACTATAATCTATTTTTCCTTGTTTTATATTTTAGCAAATGAATAAAAACTCACTCCCTTAACTGAACTGGTCTCGTGTATATAATAGTGAAAAGAGAGCTCTAAGGAGGAAATGTTCCCAAAGAACTTAAGTAGTGTATTATTTGAAGACAGATTGTAGAATGTAAATGGAAGCATTTAAATTAATTCTTACACAGCATGACATGCTAAGTTGTTGTTCCATGACAGCTCTGCATACTTGCAGTGAAACAAATCCACTCTGCAGCTAATGAGCAAGATGTGGTTGTTCTTTCTGATAGCAATTACTAGAAGCGCTAGGACTGACTTTTGCTGAATTATGTAGTTTGCTTGATATTCTTGCTTGCTTGACAATAGGTTTCTTGAATTGTAGGGTTGCTGTGAAATGTAATGAGCAAACTGTACAGATATGAAACCTCAAACCAGAGGATATAATTCCTTTATGTAATCACTCATTTCAATTCTTCAAGCTTTTGCTTGTACACCACGTTTCTCAGATTTGTCACCCTGAAATAAAAAACAAGTCTGCAGGGACCTATTTCTGTTTCATTACCTGTGTTCAAAGTTTATGTGCTCACATCCAACCATTGAGTTGTAGTCAAGATCTAGGCTAGGAAAGCTTTTATACTGCAATTTAAATACTTTTCACATTAAAACTGTCAAGAAATGATTTGAAATATTTTAATTAAAAATATCTAAAGTAGGTGAAAACAAACATGCCTAGTCACAGTGGAATATATGAATTTAGAATGTATTTTCAATGTAACAACACTTACATACCACCCATTCCTGTCATCTGTCATCTTTTTTTTTTTTTTTTTTCCCCTGGGACCAAAACAATGTTCATGCAAAGAGCGATGGTAACATTACCCACACACCATTTTTCCTATCTTTTGTTCTGAAAGTATGAGACAGTTTTTATTTCTTCTAGACTATTTGGAGATACTCTGAGTCCAGAATTGTGATTCTTTTTCCTGCTCATTCACAATGTACACAGAGGGGTTTCCTTGTGCCACAGTAAAAAAGACAGAAAATCTTCAAAGAGGAGAAAGATTCCACTTTTATGACCAATCATAGCAAAGTCAGCACATTCATGACTTTCTACTGTACGTGTTTGACAAAAAGTACTCTTTGTTCTAGGTTTTTTAACCACCACTTTTTGGCTTTATTCACACAGCAGTAACAGTGTTGGAGAAAAGGGTACCAAAATTTCTGTTTGATTAATGAAAATATTTTCTAAACTGTTTTTTCTGCCTCCTCTGACCTCAGACATTTTTTGCTAGATCATTACAATGCTAAACAGCTCTTCCTAATGGCATATTTTAACAGAGGCTTTGAACAAAAACTTGGCTTCCTATTGGGTTAAGTTCTAGTTTCACAACAGTCAAGTCAAATACATGATAGTTATTTTGGAAATGACTAATCATTTATGGTTGCTGTTTTTATAGGTTGACTTACTCTTTTGCTGTGAGCTACCAAGGTTAAAGATGGATCTGAATCCTATGGAATTGGAGAGATTTGTCCAGACTGAGGGTGGCTTTTGGGGAGGGTAGGTCTAACATGTGGGCAGTACTGTCAGCTGGTGCTGCAGAGTTATGCCACCTTCCTGGATAACCCTACACAAATCCCCTTGGCAGATGTACAGAAGAAAGACAACTTTTGTCAGCTCCACTTGTGCTGTCTGTGTATCTGATACAATCAGACCAGCAGGGAAGCTATTCATGAATGCTGTTTCCTCTCAGGGGCTTTACAGAGAAAGCCTTGCTCACAATTCAAAAAATTTGGTGCTGCTTCTCCCATCAAAATCTGGTTGTGTGAAACAATAAGAAATGTCATATTTAATCACATATTCACAAAGTATTGTTTTCATACATAAAGCCATCTGTTCTGATCAACTTTTTCTGCCCATACATCAGTTCAGAGCAAGACAAGATTATGATTATCGTTATTTATAATATTACCCTCATTGTCTCTGGCATGCTAACATCCACTTGTTCTCATCTGATTTCCCACCATGTAAATTAGCTAGAGCAGCAGAAACTGTAGATTGAGAAAGAGATCCTCACCAGATTATTCCCAAGAACTGATGAGTGTGTGAGGCCAGCTCAGCCACTTCTGTGCAGTACATCTGGAGGAGAGTTTTAAGGGGCCATGGCAGTAGCCCCCAGGTTCCTAGGTAGCATATGGGTCAGGAGCTGGGTTACGAGTGGCAAAGACCTCTGAGACCCAGGAAGGCGTTTTTTAAATGAGGCAGAGCTATACATAGACAAAAATCAGTAATCTAGACAGCCTTTCAAGTCATTGCCTTTCTTGCTGGTAAGATTATTACTTGAATTTTGTGAATAAAATTGCACACCACCTACTGTGAGAACAAATGTTGGAACTTTCTCATTTTTAAACAATCCAGTTCATGTATTGGTTATGGAGTTCCTGGACCGACTGAGTACAATAACAGTAGTTTCTGGAGGGAATAAAGCCCACAGGCAGTAGGAAACCAAAGGGGGAGTTAAGACATGACAAGAAACAAGTACTGAACAAATGAAGTTGAAATTCTCTGAAAGAAGGGAATGGTTGTAAGGTTTCAACAAAGATTCAGAGTGCAACCTAAAACCAGTGCAGTCAGTTTTTGCACAGAGCTAGATCAGCTTTGGACCATGTCCAAAGAGGAAAACTGTGTACCAAGTTGACCTCTTCCAAGTTTCTTACAGGGGCATTTTGATCCACTTAGTGAATAAAGTAATCCAGCAACGTTCTTTACACTGCTGGAGTTTATTTTGCAACATACTGTGTGTATCTTACCAAGAATGTGCAAAATCCATTCTAGTCTACAGACACTCAGTGCACTGCAAGGGGCTCCTTAAAGAACAGCATCTTAGATAGAGTTAACAAACAAAGACTTCCACAGCTGATGATAACCATATAGGATCAGTCTTACCCTTCCCCATGTGATTAGGTTGGTGTCTAAAAGCAGAATAAGTCTGAAGAAAATTTGGGGACAGGACACGGCCCTGTATTAAAACCACACAAAAGTATCCACAGATAGGCAGCACTCAGGTATCTTTGGGTGACTATCGTATGTATTTTTAATATTGCAACTTTTATTTTCATAAGAGGTCTACTGCTGGAGCTTATAGGCATAATGGGACTGGATTTCTTATCGGTGCAAAGAATCTTCAAATTATTAAATAATAAAATACTGCTCAGAGCAAAAGAACTTTGTTTAACATGGAAATACTGCTCATTCATTGTGATTTCTGTATCTTTTAAGATAAAAGAATCAGTTTAGCAAAGAGAAGACTCCATGCTGTTTAATGAAATCCAGTGTGACGAAGTCCTAACTGCATTATGAAAATAAGGTCAATATAAAATAGTTTTTGTCTGGAATGGCTGCCTTACAGGTAAAATGAAAGCTTTATTCAGTTTTAAACATGCTGAGGACCTGAACATTTGACTGAAAATATATCATTCATATGATTATTAAACAAAAGAGAAAGTCGTTTTTATTCCACTTAACTGTTGCTGATTTTATTATTCAATGTACATATAGACCAATAGCACTTGAAATCTGAGCATCCCACTGTGTCAAGTATGATCCCTGGGTGTAGTAAAAGGGAGTCTCCACCAAAATTCCAGAGAGAGAAAAAAGGTTACAGATAAGGATTGTTGTTTTCATTTGATATGAGGAACAGAAAACCAGATCATATTGTCTGGAGAAAATCAGCTCTCAACAGAACAGCAGCATAAGATGGATTTTCAATTCACCTGCAGTTTGGGCAAACTGAAAAATATTTTCCAGAAAAAATAACAACATAAAGAAGATAAAAAATAATTTTGAGTATTCTGGACATTTAAAAAATTAAGTAGAAGGAAACTTAGTGAAAAGACCATTTCTTCAGAAAGTCAAACCATTTAACTATCAGCAAGTTAAGAAAACAGTTAACTAACAGTTAACTAATAGTTAAAGAATATATTTTCTTCTTGAAAATGATTATGTAAAATGTGGGGTTTTTTTTTTTTCCTTATTATGTCTATTTGCTTTTTTTCTTGGAACAAATAGTAAAACAGTCAAGTCCATATATGCTTATGTAACATAGATATGTACCCAAATCTATTATAAATTTATATTTTCTCCACTAAGGAGAGAGAAAGTTTTAAAACAGAGAGGTCTGGATAACTCAGGGCTTAAGTAAGCACAATCTATAGTACTCCCAGCTGTCTGCCATTTTTGTCCAGATGTCTGCTGCTATCTAGGTCCTGCTGGCTCCCCTGAGCTTGAAAATGTTGTGAAATGTAAATGCCTTTATTCTGAATGAAAATGATGCAAATGAGATAAGGCATAGATAGTGCTTGAAACTGGGGCCATAAAAAGGCAGGCACAACACAAACGACCATCTGCACAGCCCAAAGAATAGTAACACTGAAATGCTAATCTATGGATTGGTCTTGCTATCTGCTGCAGTTTCCAGCAAGCTTTCATTGAATTTTTCACTGCAGCTGATACCTATTGTCATGTATCCTTTGAAAAAGGCCAGTGATTAAGCAGAAATAAATTTTGATTTTGAGCATGGCCATAAATGCACAGCGAAGCAGAGAGTGTCCTGTTATCACCACCAATCAGGTGCAGTTCTGTGCTCAGTCTGCCACAGTGATTTTTGCATTTTCTTGGTTTGCCAGGCCCAAATCAACTAATATCAAAGGATAAATAACTCCATGAGCTGGTCAGTTGTTGTTGTTCTTTTTTTTTCCTTATGAAAAAAAATAAGGAAGATGTCATTTCAGCAACATTTAATATAAGAACTTGTGGACATTTTAAGAATATTATCTTTTTCACATATTGGCAAGTGTAAATGAAATAGTTTCACATAGCTTTTCTGCATGAGAAAGACTTCAATTTCCTTTGAAACTTCCTCTACACAGCAGTTTACAGCCAGCTCAATTTTTCTGTCTAGCAGGCTCTGGCAAGGCTACAGTTCATTCAGTCTCCTGTGGAAGTTCTTGAATGTAATCTGCAATGTATTTTACTCAGCACACCTTTAAATCCTGGCTCCCACATCTTGCTTGGCACTTTTAAAAGAGACAACGTTGTACATCTAGAATCACTTCCTGACACTACTGAGCAGCAGCCAATGCTTTGGTAACTTATTTTTTACCAGCAAGACATTCATTTCAATAGGATCTGAGTAGGGCTGAGCTTCCTGTGGGGTTGGTTGTGCTGAGAGACATTAAGGAGAAAAAACTGATGTAGCAGTCCTGTACTAGGGCAAGGGAAAATGGGAAACAGAAAAGTCTAGGAGCATTCTGGCTTGGAGCCACAGCAGATGCACCTGTATCTGGAATGGCGAAGACCTCCCTGCCTCATCACCTACCTGAGCATGGATGACCTGTCCCTCACCTGCCTGAGGAACCTAAGCATAGACTGTATGATTTCATTGTTCACACTGTACTGTCCTGGCTTATTTTTTGGCACAGGAGTCATCCAAACAGTCACTGGGCATGGGACATGGGCCAGCATTGTCCAGGAACCATCCCCAAAGGCAGCCTGAGTACAACACCTCTCTTTTGGACAGGAACTTTAGCATGGCCACAGATAAGGTCTGACTTATTTCACTGAGGACCTCTGCACCCCTTCCTGAAAATGGGCAGAAAGTACCTGGCTGCTACATACTTCTGCTTGATACCTGGACATAGCGACTGCACTGGCCTATAGTGCTTCTTAGCTTCAGATACTGTGCTCTGAAGGCCTCTGGCTGGTTCTGCCCAATGGATGCGGTGGGAACAAAATGAATTATAAGTTAGATGGTGCCACCTACACTAAAAGCAGATCCCCTGAGAGTGGTTAACCTCAGGCACTCAGAAAGAAGCAAGATCCTGGTGTCCTGGACCTCCATGCTTCAGGGGCTGCTTGGCAAGTAGGGCTCAGTGACACTAATCTGGAACCTGCCACCCTCTGGCCTGAAGCAGGCTTTCTCTACACCCAAACCAGGAGGTGAATCTGAAAAATAAACTTCCAACCACAAGAGGAAATTGTCATTTAGGGTATTTAGGGATGGAAGAAACATGACTAGGAACATGGGTGAACTGAAGTTCTGTGTACATCTAGGAGTTGGTGTGTGAAAGCCAATTACCTTTTTTTTTATATAAAAGAAGATACTTTTGTTACTTACAACCTTATGCTCTTTGAATCATGTTTTAAATTCTTTCTGTGCCCATATTTGGAATTGGCATTCAGAGGACACTGACACTTAATAACAACAGTAGTTCCTGTCACTGTTAATTACGCTTGTACTTTGATCTGTGGCATTTTCATATTAACATTACAGTCTATTGAACTGACGTCATAGGGACAAAAAATTCTGACAGCTGAACATTCAAATGAAACATTCAAATGTTTTATTGACAGCCCACTGGGATCTGTGCCTTTCTCCAGTCCATCCGTGAAATTGCCTTATAGCGAAGCAGAAGCCGAATTCTGACTTCTGCATTTCTTTTTAATCTGAACACTGAAATAATGGAGTGGCTGAATCAAAAATTAAATGCTTGAATTTGAATCCAAATGAGAGCGCATTAAGCACACTCACTTTTGGTGAGTCTAGCATTAAAAATAGAATGCTAATAAATTTCTTTATTATACTGAGCAATTTTTTGAATTATTTAATCTAAACAACACCAATATTTTGAAAGTTCACTTCTTAGACTAAAAGGAAAATGTGAAACATATTTCTCCTGACTCATTATGCAGTTTGCAGACAGGATATATAATATTTGCCTCAGTAGTTCTCACCATCACTATCATGTGGCAATTTAGAAAATACAGCCAACAATACATGAGGGTTCCAGCACCTCTAAGCTAATCTCCAAAAGCAGTTCATTTCTATAATAGTCTCATATTCAGCCCCGATTAGCCATGTAGCTTGTCTCTTCAAAACAGGTTGTTCTAGCTAATATACTTTCAATACTGTCATTACAAGAAAACGATTTCCAAGTGTTAACACAAAGATCACAAGCATCTTACAGGTTCTTATGTACCACAGACCTTTGCTGAATTTTATTTTCTGCTAAATCCATACAGTCTCCATGGGCTTTGTAAAACAGCTGCAAATGGTGAGATAGAAACACAACATGCCTTCTTTATGCTACATATAAGGTGGGAAAGAAAACTATGGCCTATTAGGAAGGCCCAGGTCTACCTCCGAGGCTTTGTCTGCAGAGGATAAAGGAAGCTCAAAGAATGCACACTTCAGATGACATCAGACTAATAGTGAAACCACTCTAACATGAAACACTCTGATTGTTTCTCCATACAAAATGGTAGCTCCTACAAAATAGTAGGAATTGCACTGAAAATTCTCTTTCCTCAAATTAATCGAATTTCTCAGCAGCTCTACCCACAGACATGCACTCTCCTGTGCATACTGGAACTCTGGACATATGCATGGATTTCTACAGTTAAACATTTTAATGGAGCAGCCAGTGGTCTTCTTGGCCTGGAGCCAGGGAGCATTCTCCGATTTACCGGTCCCCTCATTTAATTTTTTCTAGCTGTGTTGTGTCCTATCGCATAACAAGGTGGTGAAGCACTGCAGCGATATCTCCAAGTGTTATCATTTCACAGACTCTCTTAGTCTTCCCTTGAATGTATTCCCTCACCTCTCATAAAATCACAGAATCAGAAAGCTCTGGTTTCCATTTGTATGCATTTTAATCACAGACCTTGATCCAGCCTTCATCAAAAGAATACAAGCCATGCTAAGCTCACATTTAATATTTTGTCTTATGTACGTTATTATATTTTGACCCTGACAGAATTCCTCCTATGATACCTTTCATAGAAAATCTAAATAAATTAATTATTTGGAATAATTTAGATGACTGGGAAAAAATGGCAACTTCAAATCCCCAGAAAGCCACCTCTTTCCTCTTTCTTTGCTGTTGTTACTCATGCAGCTGTAGAAATGTCCAATGTGTTCCTTTGACAAGAGGCGCCTACCAGTGCAAGGATCATCAAGCTGTGCTGCCTGCAGCAGCAGCTTCTCTCAAATTGCTCACTGTGTTTTGCAACAAATGAGAGCTCAGATTGCAGAACACCGCCTGTTGTTGAATATTCTTGGCTACAAATAACGCTCACCTATAGAAATAATAATTATTTTACCAGCCTTATATATCAAATGGTGAAATTGAGCTCTTACTCTTATTTCATCTCAGTTGCTCTGTGCAAGGTATTTAGCTGATTAGCATGAACATCCTGCCTGCTCCCACCAAGTTCCAGCATTTTATTAAATCATCGTGAGACTAACAAGTCACTGGATGGCATGGAGCTTCCAGAGAAATATTTAGTAGGAAGGAAAAACTATTGCCCCATCAGTCCTAGCTCCCTCCCTTCACTAAACCCATGCTCTCTCTCTCACAGGTGTAGAGGACAGCAATTTAATAAAGAATAAGGTGGTGTGACACCAAGGGGCAAAGCAACCCAAAAACAAGCCAAGCTGGGCAGTTACGTGTTCCTCCCAAAGACTTGGACTAGTCATCACAATCACACTCACACCTGCTATGTAGCTTCATCTTTACGAATGGAAGAACAACTCCTGCCTCTAAACAGAATCCCTTTGGTACTGCTGCTATTTGTGTTACTCAGCCCCTTTTCAGGCCAACAGGATTTTTTCACAAGTGTCATAGTAACATGGCACCAGGAACTGGGTAGTGAGAAAAGCAACAACTGACTTCAGAACACACTTAGCAAATTCAAATCAATTAATAAATGAACTCAGACCATACATCTGGCCTACATCTGGATAGCAGTTACAAGCCTTGCTGGAAGGGATGTCTCCAGTGTTGTGGTAGCAAGGCAGGAGACTTGCTCAGAGCTTCAGCTTTTTCCAAGTCCTCACTTTGATAAAGTTTCCACAAACCTCGGGCACAAGGACAAAGCAATACTGCTATCACAGGATTGACAGACTCTCTATAGTCTTCCCAGTTGTGCCAGCTTGAATCACTTTATATTGTTTGAACAGGGGTTTAGATATATTTTGGATATTTGTGTGTGTGTGTATGTGTGAGCTTACAGATATTTTTATCTTACTGGAGACTTAATCCTTTGGCAGTCAGCTCTGAAATGCTTTGGAGTGCAGCCAAAATATTACTTTCTGAAAATCTTTTTTTGAAGTTCTCCTTCTTTTCAGAACTGTGAAAATATTTCAATTTTTCACTTCAGCCTATCTTTTCCTTCTTCTTCTTCTTCTTTTTTTTTTTTTTAAGGACACTGGCAGCCTTGTCAGCTTTGTGTTATGTATCACCATGCATGCTTTGTGAACAGCTGCAGATGAAAAGAGGTCTGGTGTTCAAGTGCATGTGTGCTCTGGCATCCAGTGGAGAAGAGACATTCAAGGATTCCTTATGGATGACCAGAGTCTCTGAGCATCACTGCAGAATAATAAAGGCTTGCTGCTTTCAATGATGTAACAAGACCAGAGTGTCTGACAGATGACCCCTTTATGAAGATTATTGAATTTTAGTGATTTACCTCTATCTCCCACTGACCTTGTAAACTACATGCATAAGCTGAAATGGATTCATGCAAAAGACTGTGTTTTCTAGCTTCCAGAACCAGCATGTTCAGTTATTTCATAGAATCATAGAATCACAGAATGGCCTAGGTTGAAAAGGACCACAATGATCATCCAGTTTCAACCCCCCTCCTGTGTGCAGGGTCGCCAACCACCAGACCAGGCTGCCCAGAGCCACATCTAGCCTGACTTTGAATGCCTCCAGGGATGGGGCATCCACAGCCTCCTTGGGCAACCTGCTCCAGTGTGTCACTACCCTTTGAACGAAAAATTTCCTCATAGTATCTAATCTAAACATCCCCTGTCTTAGTTTAAAACCATTAACCATTCCCCCTTGTCCTATCACTATTCACCCTTGTAAACAGTTGCTCTCCTTTCCTGTTTATACGCTCCTTTCAAATATCGGATGGCCACAATGAGGTATCCCCTCCCCTCTCTTATTCGTGCAAGAGTAAAGTGTTATATATTAATGGCAAGCGTTCTGCGTATAGAATATAAAATTTGTCTTTCAGGGAGGAGAAAAGAAGTGAAGAAGCATCGAAGCAAAGGGTCACATTCTGATTCTTCCTGATTTCTGACAGACCTCTCTGTTGCACCCAGCACTGCTTGCTGTGCTCTTGCTAATTATTTCATACAATTTTTTTTTTTTTTTGCTATTTAATTCTTTCCTATTAGTCGATATCATCTTTTTTTTTTTTTTTTTTTTAACCTCAGAAGTACAAAAGAAGGCAGAGTTAGAATAATTTTAAGCTGATGCAGGTTTTAAGTAAAATACTGTAAGAATCCAGACCTTTGTGTCTCTTATCTCAGATAGGTTGCTAAAGCTGTAAGGAATGGCTTAAGGTGCTGGAATTTTAAAGCATTTTCTCATTTTTTCTCCCTTTTCTTTTTCTTCAGTCAGACTCTTGGCTGTCTTAGTAAACACAGACACGATTTATCCCACTTTTGACCATAACAAAAACGTATATGAATTTTCCTGTTTCCAGATCGCAGATGGGAAGCATTTCCATTTGCCACAAAGAAGTTCACTGAATTTTATTTTGGATATGAGAAAAGAACTAGCTGGCAACACTAATTATTTATCATTTGTAAATGATTCATTGAGGAATACTAAACCATGTTACATCCATCTGCATTAGATATGTAGCGTGTTCTCACAAATAATGTGAATTATAGGTTAAAATAGCACAACTTTTTGTTGTCCTCATAAATCGGCCTTTTATTCCACTCCCGTGCAGGCACCAGAGACCTGACAGCCCTTTGTGGCTCCTCCCCTCTGCCACCCACAGCAGCTTATGCTCCCTTCCAGAAAGAAGGGATCAGAAAACACCAGAGACCCCACACAAGCACATGGTTAGAAGACAAAACACACCTGGCAACAGATGTAGAACAGGCCAGTGCCTGTATATGCAAAGAAATATGGGAAAGAAGGAACACTCTCAGTCGTTGTTGCATATTTTACGTATCTCCTTCATTTTGTGTCTTGTGTATTGTATATCTGGGAACGTGACACAATTAAAAGCTGCCACAGAATCATCTTCGCTAAATTGATGAAAGCTGACCTTAGAACAGAACAGAATATCAAAATTAGCACTGCCGACCAAAGGAAGCTGCCAAGTGTCTTAGATGAACTGTAGCATAAGTAAAAAATGGGACTGTCTTTCATTTGATTAATTGTAGTGGCAACAAAAGCCTGAAGTAACACCATTTATATTGTCAAATGATTCCCTGATGAAAAACTTTCCTTTCATCTAAATAGCACACAGTCACAATAAATGTCAGGAAATAATGGATGCATTTAGATTTTCATCAAGACAGGCTGCTTGATGGTACCTCAGAGCTGCAAGAAATATCCTCCTGAACAGAAATCAGGACAGCAAAGGTGCTCTTCGATGCTTCTGAGCCTGGCACAGTGTCTACCCCATCACATCGCTGAGAGCTGCTGCCCTGACACAGCCTGAAAGCCTTACAGCATGCAGTGCTTCGCTATAAGGCTTTGCTTGCTGTTGCTTGAAATTTTACTGAACTGTTTGAGATCTGATTTTTTGACAGTACAATGATTTCCAAATTTTAAAAGACAGAATAAAATATTCCTTTTGTCAGCTAAAAGGAAAGCCCAGCAACTTCTTTAACAAACACTGAGATTCAGTCCACACTGAGGATGGGAAAGATGAATCTGACAGGGAGATCACTTCTACAGTGAGCAAGAGGTCTCAACAAATGCCTGTAAACTCACTGGCCATGTCCCAACACCTGTAGCTACCAGGCTGGAGATCGCCTTGTTGCCACTTGGCGACTGTGAGCCAGGCTATTCCAGGTCATGAGCAGCAGCCGCTAAGGCTGTCACTACTCTGCTGGGGGATGTGCACTGCAGACCATGCTTCAGCTCACAAAGAATGGCAAATTCTGCCCCCAGGAACAGCATTAACATGCACCATCTGTAAACTGAAGCTCTTAAAAGATATAATCCTGTTTTGCTCCCTTTGCACATACATATGGAGACAGCTTTTAAGGACGGAGCAAACATCATTTTCCCATGGGTGACTTTTCTATTCAATAACAGGATGATCTTGTTTTAGGAATGAATAAGGTTCATGTGGTGAATGAAATGCATGTAGTAAATGAGGAGGGAGATTAAGGGTAGAGAGATCGTCTTTCATCAGCTTGAAATTCTAGGCTTAATTTCCAGATTTTGGCAGTCATATGAGGTACTGAAGAAACTGGAAACTGTGCTTTTACATTTGACTTCTATATAACATTATAATGTTATGTAAATTGAATTAGGCTTGTCAAACAAAGGATCCACCACAGTTAATGGCTTGACCCTCCCCACTCTCTCCATTTCACATATATCTTTGTGGTACTAAGTGTCCCCATGTCTTATGGGAGAGCTCTGAAATAGAAGTGATTTGATTAATTTGAGTGTTGCTTAGTAAAGAAAGCTTACTCATCTTCTCATCTGTGAAGCGCACCAAAATGTTGAGAAGCTGCTCGCTATCTGAGCACAGTCCATCTCCTGAACTGATAGAGAGATCCTCTACAAAGCAGCCGGTTAAGTGGTGACATAATTAAAGGCTTTATGTTAATGAATGCCTAAAAAGAAATCAGAGTGGTAGGGGAGTAAGCAGTCTGACTTTGGGCATATCCTATTTTAGAATGCTAGATGTGGGGCCAGATGGTACCAGGCTGCATTAGTATAGCTTTTAATGTTCAAGATCAATATTGATAAATAATCACCCACAGTAGAGAAAGAGGAGGAAGGTCCCCACTTCTGTCACTGGATCCTTCCCGTGGAGCAGTAGTTTTGCAAGATTTCTTCACAGACACAACTACACCTATTAGAAATCAGACAAACAACATTTTATATGTGTGTAGTATCTGCTGCTGCCACTAACTTACAGAGAACATAAGGACTGAAACAGGATTCCTATATTTTTTTCTTTAAGTGTCAAAATAAGAATTTAGTGCTTAGCTTTAGGAAAATATTTGCAAATGTTGGTGTTAGTATACAATGTGTCAGCCTCCTCACCTGCCGAACAGGGAGGACAGCGCTATATCCCACACAAGCATTCTACATTGCAGACAGACTGAACCCATGATGGCTTAATGCTCTGTAAAGCTCTAGGAGAGAAGCACTCGGGGCCTCCCACGAGCCAGCCTTCAAGGAGCACAAGAGATGCTCTTTGAGACTGAATAATGGCATAAATCTCAGAGGCAGGCAGGACCTGGGTCTAAGCTGTTTAAGAGTGAGCAAGATGGAAGCATGGAAGATGTCACACAGTCAATTTAAATATCTTCAGTGTCTTTCTAAGAGAGAATGCAGATATTCGTGAGGCTTAAATATGACTTGAATAACTTCAGTGTTTCAGTGGACATGGGAAGGTATTTTTGCTCCCTCTTACATATTCCAATACAAGTGCTGCTTACTGACAACCCAAAGATAGACTTGTATCTATCAGATTAAGATCAATAACTATTCCTTCTATGTGGTTTGAAGTGACTGTTGATGACGAAGACTGAACAGTTCAACAAATAAGCAATTTGATGTGGTCTTACAACTGTCAGGCTTTCTGTCTTGAGTGAAAAATCTCTTTCCCCCAGGGAACAAATTTTACCATTTCTTACTGTAGGACAAATATGTTTTGGAGGTGGTCTACTGTTGGTAAACATCGAGCATATCTCTAGGCAAAGATGCAGAAGGAAGTGCAACTATTCTAGGAGTTCACTCAGGGCTTTCCCCTCAAAATAAAGGAAGTAAATCAAAACTAGTCTTATGGTAAAGACTATTTTTCCTTGTCTGAACCCGTTTAAATGCATATCAGCCACTCATGACAGCTATGAGTTGCCAGTAAGGGAGCTACCTTTGGGGAAAGTTAGTAAAACTGGCCTGACTGGATGATTCACGTCAGGCGTTAACTCACTGCGCCAGGTGTTCAGCCTCTGCCAGGCAGCACAAAAAGACTGCACACCACATCTTTAAATGAAGTTGTTTCACCAGAGGAGGAAGCATTCCCAGTGGCCTCAGGAAAAGTGCTCACAACCAGAGAATCAACTCCTTTTTCTGCTTCAGGTCAGGAGCACATGAGAGGTTCCCAGCAGCTGATATGAGAGCTGTGATAGAATTCCCATACGATACCTGGTGGGTGCTCGAGTGAGCCCTTACTGTTAGAGAGCAATAGAAGTTTCCTTTGACATACCCTGCAGGTGCAGCGATGCTTTCAAATGTAGGTTAAAGAAGAAAACAGTATTTTGCCATTATCATTCTATAGCTTTCATATAAGAAGCTGAACTCTGATTCCCCTGTCCTGGCCACTTCATATTAATCAGCCTTTTGAAATGTGGTGGATTTGGCACCACTCAAAAATTAAGAGAATTAAGAAAGTGTCAAAGATGGAGAAATCCTCAGTGCAGAGTTATTACAAAGCCATTACCAGCCTCCTTGTTCTTTGATATTCTTCTAAGCATTATTCTTAAATCTCTGCATTGTCAGTACAACAACCACAGAGGCTGGTGTCATTGCTTTCCATTCACAGCTGGGACAGTGACAGCAGACCACCCACTGGCTCCTGTGCCCTCAGGAACAAGCAGCAGTTCTGATTTCAGTTTGCATTTTGGCCAGAAAATGCATCAGCAGAGATCCCTGGAGCAAGCAAACAAAACAACCAGGCATCTTTTCCCAGAGAAGGAGAGAAGTCACTGGGAAGGGCCAGGGTGGGAGCTCAGGAGCTGCATGGGCTCCAAAGGTAATGCAGAACCCTCCTGAATGCTGTGTTGTGCTTTTTTTTTTTTTTTTTTTTCCCTCTCCCATTCAGGCTTGCCTCTTTTTGTCACAGGTGAAAAGTTATTTGTGACAGAGAGATGACACACAGCTAAGGGAAAGTCTGAACAATTGTGCTGGGGAATTGAGGTCAAAAGGTAAATATCGCTGGATACAGTGCTTTCTGCCAGCTCCCTGTTGTTCATGTTGCTGCACAAAGAGGTGCTGAGGCTCCTGGCAGCCAGAAGAGCTCAGAGTGCTTCAGATACAGAAGGAAAACACACACAACAAATTTCTGAGCATAATGTGCACTGCAAGGCAGCTCCTTCTCTCCCTCGGTCTTGCACCTGCTGTGCACTGCGCAGTCTCTTGTGGACAAAGTGTGATTCATGTTGAAGGTGACAATGGCTGTCTCAAAAAGAAAAAAAAAAAAACAAGAAGAAAAAGGCTCAGAGTGTTTTACAATCTGTGGTATTACAGCTGACAACGAAGTGTTACACTGACTGGGCTGGAGCTGGGACTCAAAGCCAGGATCCTGAAGGGAAAATTACTTCTCCTTGGACCTGCTGCCATTTCTGTCCTCCTGGGAGCTAGCTGTACTGTGGGTTGTGGCTGTATGTGATGGTTTATATGGCTGGAGCACCTGTGCCAGCCAGAGCTGCTGCACCTGTTGTGCCTTCGCTTTGTGTGGCCTTTTTATTCTGATGAGTACTCACAGATCTCCAGAATTTTCCTTCAGTGCTTATCATGAGGCAACTGGAAATATGTATGAAAGTGAAGGGTCCAGTGTCCAACCACTTGCAAAGTCAAGCCATATGTGCTGCTGAAAAAGTCTGGGAAAGGTAACTAAGAACGACCAAAGTGAAATGCCATTCAGATGGAGTTATAAAAGAGAAAAATAGGGCTATGTGAACCCTAATGTCTAGATACACCCCTCTCTTGAATCCGGATATGAAATGTCCAGGAGGGGAAAGACAGGCTGAGTCTTCTAAGCTGTCTAAAGCATTCCTATGCTCAGTTTTCACTTTTTGTAAACTTCCACCCAGCTCCCTTTTAAAATAACTCTGAGTAGATGAATGACCCAAAGTCATTACATGAGTCAACAGCTGAACAGCTGAAATGGGGACAGAGCTCAGGGCCATGTGGTGATGCTACTGCCATAGAGCAGCACTATGCGCACAGATCTGTGCAAAACTTGCTGTCAGGGACAAGGGAAGGGCTAAACTCTCACATTCTGCATTTATGAAAGTGAACAATTGTATTACCTACAGGCAGAGAGTAGGATGAAAGGCAGAGCATGCAACACATCAACCACTCAGAAAGGGAAGGAGAGCTCAGAAGGAAAAGCTCTCGACTTCACTGCAGAACAGCAGCCTGACATGCACGGCCACCTCATAACGGAGGCTGGTGAAAGCATGGCAAAAACAGAGATGAGTAAAAGATCCTGTAAAGCACAGTTCAGGGTTGGAAGCGAACTTTTAGAGATATCAGAAGTTTGAGCACAGGTACTGGACCAGTTTCTCAAGGAAAAGAACATAAACGAGGGCTCAGCATGATTCATACACAATGAGGATCTTAGCACTTAAAGGCTTCAGTTTCTAAATGAACACTGCACAGACCTACACGAGAATTTTGGCACAGTTACTAACATTGCCAGCTATGCCAGGCAGTGTTCTTAAGCAGAAAGAAGAAATACTTGTTGAAGTACCTGCCAAATTAAAATAGTTAATGAGTTTTGCTTAGGTGTTCAATACATCCCAAGAAAACACACCAGGTCTTGCCTCTATCCCCAGACAAAAAGACAGATATTTGTCAGCACCTTTTTAAGACCATAAGGCACATTAAAAACCTCCTATACCGTAAGATTTTGAAAACACTCTTCAGGTTCAACTCCCACAGGAACTGCCACTCCCAGTGCTGGTATTTAAGGATTTTCCTTTGGTAATTTTGATGTGTATATGAGGGCTAGCTAACAAGGACAGCTAAAGAACAAAGGACCAGCTCTGCAGGCCTGTCTGAACACAAGTCAGAGCAGCACACAGGACTTTGCAGAAGGGACGACCTTGCTGTGTGGCCTTTAGGGATACAATCTGCTACTCAGTGCAGCCCTGTCTGCCTTTCTGGTAAGAGAGACAAAGCGAGCTGTGCCCTCTGTCCCTGTGCCATCAAGGTGTGAGAAGGCAGCAGTCAGCCCTCTGCACTATCAGCTCAGGGAGCAGCAGGCAGGATGCTGCCACCGAGCACAGGCACAGGATCTGTATGCAGGCCACAGGCACATTTGGCAACTCATGCTGCTAGGCATCCAGGAAAATGATGGTTCAACACTCCCAAATTAGGGGAGAAGCACTGATAGGCCTGTTCTACCACAATGGGGAGAATGGTCTCACCTTGGCCTTCACAAGACTGCCACAGGGAGCTGGGGGAAACAGCTCTCATTCACATATTGATTTCTTTCGCAGCCCTTGGCAGTGCTGAATACACTCAGTGCATCACAAAGACCCTCTGCGTAAGGAAAATTGGGCAAAGAGCAACCAGAACCTCTTCCACCCAGCAGACCTCCTCTTTGGGATGGAGGTCTCCAGGCCTTGTCCCGGCATAGACACAGGGCAGCACGGGGTGCTGGGAACCCCACACACCATACCGCCATGTGGGGGGACGGATCCCACGCCACCTGCACATTGCATGATGTACAATAAATAAGTAGGTGGATTGAATGTCATAGACGCATACCACTCCTAAACACTTATCTGTCTGCACTCGTATCTATGCCAGCTGCTTCTCCACCTACCTAGAGGCCTTTTGGTTATGAAAACCCACAATGATATTTTACTTCTGTAGAGATACACGGCTTACGCCCACTTTCGCAACTGAGTAGATAACAGATGCTCTTTCTCGGTACCAAACTGACCTGCTTTCTCAGGTTGGAGCACCCCTTTTTCATGTGATTTACTGAGAACCGGAAGCTGAATTAGCAAAAGCAAAGCACGTCATGCTTGCTTTTGAGTTGGATAGGATTTACCTGTAGCACTGGAAATGGCAACCAGTCACTCCTGCTCACATCCACCGCCTCTGTTTAGGAGCTCATGGCACTCACCAAAATGAAGGCCCAGGGCCAGCTATGGGGCCTGTGGCAGTATCACACGCCTGGCTGCATGACATCCCCCGTCTCCCTTTTGCAAATATCCCTTTTGAAAATCTTACACAGATAAAAATAGACCTTGATATTCGCTAGAAAGTATGCTGCTTCTTCCCAGTGATTTGCAGACAGGTACTTGCCAAGTGTCTAGTGACTCATTTATTTGAGGGAAAAAAAACACCACAACAATGCAATCTGCAAAACCACACTTCCCACTCTCATGTAAGAACCATTTTCAACAGCCACTCAGACCTTGTGCACGACAGCTATTAGCAACTTGCTTTTCTGTTCTGTTTGTAACAGAGCTACAAACACATCCCCAGGAACCCGGTTACCATTGCTTTTTGCTGCTGGTAGCTACTTAATGCATAGTGGGCACAATGCACTAGCCTGGGTACAGAAATGTGGCTTACTGGTAGGGCTGTCGTGGGTGGGCATAGGCTGAGCTACTGCAGACTCTGATGCTCTGTCCTTGGCAGGAGGCTGGAGACTGAAGCAAAAACACACTAAGCTGCTTTGCGCTCCTAGGCCAGGCATCCATTTGCTCAGTGTAAAACTATTTTAAATGGACATTTTTGGCAACATGTGAATACTATAACCATTTCTTCTGATCCCCCTGCCTAACAGATGCCTAGCAATTCAACCCTGTGAATTCTTCACTGGTTTCGAAGTCTTAAAGGAAATTTGTTTAAATCCCTCAACCATCTGCTACAATGCTCAATTACCTTCAATTCAGATTTACTTATTTCTGACTGAAAGCTTTCAGACTTGGGTCTCCAAGTTTTGGATTTCATTACACCATTTCTTAGGTTAGATTAAAAGAAACACAATCAAAGGCAATTTTGTTCCCTTGTTACCTGTCACATTACCTGCCCTTGGGGATGGGGCCACAAGAACTTTGGACAGCTCTTCTCTTGGTTAGACTAAAGCATATTTAGAACTGATTTAGAAATCTAGAGGCTAATAAAGCAGCTTTGGCAGGCTGGAGCATCTGGCCTTCTACATATTTTCCTTCAGCACTTCCACCAACTGTTGTTTGCTCATATCTACTGGAGCCTGTTTACATAGATTTTACCCAATCTGCTCTTTCTGGTAATGCTCATGTTGTTGTATATTTATGTGGAGATTTTTTTTTTTAATAAAGAAAAACATGAACTGAAATATTTATGTGGTCTAAAATGACTTCAACTGAAATGATCGTCAACCATGTGCTCAAAGCACAATATAAAAACTGAAACCCTGCTGAAAAAAAGACTTGCTGGTCTCGTTTTGTCAGTCAGACTGTTTGGAAAGCCATGCATAAAACAATTAGTACTAACCTCCTATGCAAATACTGCCATTTGAAAATGAACTTGTTTGCACAGCATATGTGTAGCTAGTTAGATAACAATTGCTATCATAGATTCGGTTGAATTGGAAGGGACCCTTAAAGGCCATCAAGTCCAACTCCCCTGCATTGAACAGGGACACCTACAGCTTGAACAGGTTGCTCAGATCTCTGTCCAGCCTGCCACTGATTATCTCCAAGATGGGGCATCCATTACCTTTCTGGGCAACCTGTTCCAGTGCTTCACTACCCTTACTGTAAACACTTTTTCCTTATAACCTAAATCTCCCCTCTTTTAGTTTGAAACCATTTTCCATTGTCCTGTCACAACAGACCCTGCTGAAGAATCCATCTCCTCCTTTCTTAAAGCCCCCCTTTTGCAACTGAAGCAATAAATTCTCTGATGTCACTATCATGATTATCCCCACGTTCATCATACTGGATTAACTCTGAATGATCGTCTAATGATAGAATAAGCCTAACTTAACATTCCTCTGTGCAAGTGAAAAAGGATCAGGGTGCTGATTTCAGGCTCTATTTAAAAACAGGCATATATTTAAAGAAATAAAAGAAACTGAAACTAAAATTTCTGCCCCAATAATGATGCTTATATTTGAAAATATTATATTCTAATATAGTAGTGAAGGTATATGGCATTGTTCATTTTCATGGGTGTTTCTACAGTATTTTTTTCTTACAGATAATACTCTTTTGCACAGTAAACGCATTAGGATCTTACAAAATGCAAGGAATTGAAGGGCTGATTCCAATACCAGCTTTCTTTGTTAAATATAGTAATCAGCACTGAATTAGGTTTTAATCATTTTAGCATAGATGAGGTGAGATAAAAGCAAGATTAGGCACAAACCAGCAAGAACTAAGATGTATACCTTCCCAATTAGACTAGCTTTCCTATTTCCTGAAGATGCATTGCAGTAAGTGCACCTTGTTGCTAGAAAGACCAAAGAGTGTGACTAGCCACAGCTTCACTGCAGATGATTGCTCTCTGTCTCAGGATTCACCTTGTAGGTGCTGCAGCATGCAGCCATCCACCAGCCTCCTCCTGCTTCAGCCTGGGTGCTTCAGCCCAGCACAAGCCTCTGCCACCTGACCATGCTCATCTGACAGTAGCAATAGTGTGTGAGGAACAGGATAAGGGCTCATCCTGGGGCATGTGTCACCTACAGACCCATGACAACACAGCTACACAGGAGCAGCCTCCCCACATGCCACAGGTAAGTGCTTACACAGACAGAGGGTCATGATCAGATGCTATGGACTGTCTCCTGAAAACAGTCACTGTTTGTGAGGATGGTGCTGGCTGCAACCTGCACTGGGTGCTCTGGAGGAAAGCAGCTCTGCAGTGATAGTCTGAGGATATTCTGCTAACTCAGTCCACTTGATCAGCAGAACCTTCACTAGCAAATAATTTACCTAGACCTAAATAAATAAAATAAACAAAAACAAGCAGAAAGCAACATTTGCAAGCAGAGTGACTGAACTTCTTGGCACTTACCATCAAATATAATGTCATTCCCTGTTCTCCCGCAGCACAGTAGATGTAGGTGGACTGACTCCTCAGATGTGGGCTTCTGCAAGGCAAGATCCAAACCAGGCAGATACTACAAACATGCCTAGTTGCAGGCCTAAAGAGACAAAGAGCTAGATTTTCTATGTTTAGAGTCACTTGGGTCTGAAAAATCACAGCAGTGCCACAGCAAAAGCATTTATACTCCCATTTATGCGGAGTCCCATGTTGCAGTTCAGGATTCACCAAAAAGCCACAGTGTGCATGAGTTGCAGAGGAGTCAAGATTCCCAGCACTTTGCTCTAAACAGCATCAGTAAAGGAGGCACAAGATGTCAGGGTTGGGTCAATGCCTATCATTTATATCTGTCATAAAAAGTGCATTTAAGTTTCTCCAGTGGCAGCTGACATCTCTCAGTCAAACACACACAGAGACTACTTCCAGCAAAAGGATGAACTTCCCACATGTCTTTGGAAAGTAAAACTTCCTGTCATTTCCACTGAATGTCTTTGACAACCTGTAAGCCAAAATGCACACCCATGGATCTTCTGATTTTTTTTATCAGAGTCCGAATGGCTGGTTTTTTTTGTGTGTTCTAAACAAAAATCCTCTAGCCCTCAACCATCTCGCCCACATGCAACAATCTATACAGTACCTACCTCCATTTGAACATCCCACCATCAGTCTCACAGAATGCTGACATGCTCTGGAACAACAGATGAGCAGACACGGCTGTTTTCTACTTTGGAAACAAAAATTAACCATCTTGGCAGTCTATTCTTAAATAATAAATAGAAAATATTTATTTTACAGCATTTTCAAGATCATTTTGACAAAAAGGCAGTTCTCATCAAGCATTTGACAGACCAAAGAAAGAACTTTTACAGGAAGCTTCATAGCTCATACAACTACATACACAATGTGAGTTCTTGCTCTTTAGATATATTTATGTGTATGTTTCCAGTTTTAACAATTACAAACTAAAAGCTAATATACTGAATTTCAAGAAAATTCCTACTCAATATATAAATTACATTACAGTAATAAAGTCAGTGCTTAATATGTTCAAAATATGTTCAAAATAGGCAGATATGAAAACATAGTACCTTGCCACATAGTCATCTCCCCACCTATATGAGCCTGTTATGTGTTGGTTTTTTTTCTTTCATCTATATCATTTCTTCAAACACTGGGTTTCTATTACTAGTCCCGTGCTACTGACAACACATGTTTTTGGAAAAAGCAAAAGAAAACTTATACTAAGACTATAACAAGATAGAATTCATTGCCATCACAGCAATCAGCAAGGAAAATATGGCATTTCCTCATTGTTTTCACGAGTGATCAGCATTATAAAAAGAAGAAAACAAAACAAAAACAACAACAAAAAATTCCCCCCTAAAAGCCCCAAGCAGACAAAAGTCAACCAACTGACCCTCAGGTGACTTTAGTTCATTATAAAGTAGAAACATCAATCTACTGACAAAGACACAACTATGCCTTTGGGCAAAGTCAGTTCATGCTTTCCACATCAGGAAGATGACAGCAATTGGCTACTAGTCATACTGAAAGGAGAAAACAATGTGAAAAGTGGATGAGGGAAAAAAGAGACTCCATCCCATTTTGAACATCAGCCAAACCTCCCAATACCACTGTATTTTCATCAAAATAAAGAGCTTTAGATCTTAAGAGAAGAATTGATGATTGACACCTGGACTTAAAATTCAAGTGAAAAAGAAAGAAAAGAAGCAGAAATATGGAGAATTCAGAAAAATTCTGATAGTATATTCACAAGCATGATTATAAATATTCCTTTAAAATATCTTTGGAAATAAAGTTTAGAATTATGAGACGGATTAGAATTATGAGACTCAGCTAAATTCAAGTGCACAAAGTTCATAGCAGCTAAAATCCTGTCCTGAATACGTGTAACATTCACATTTATAAATCAGATAGTAATAACTAAGTTCAAAACACAGCAAAAGAAGCTGGACTTTGAACATGCCAGCCATTACAGAGCTGTGAATTAGGTCCATCTCTAGGAAGTATATGAAGGATAGAGGAGGAGGACTGAATGACCGAGAACAGCTGCCTACAAGTGACCTTTAAGATAAAGCATACCATTCTACAAAGAAGAAATGAAACTGTATGGAAAAAGCACTAAAATGAACATAATAAAAAGATTAAAAGAACAGTTTAGAACAGACATGGGGAACTGATGTACACGTTAAGCACTGATGAACGTTCCTGCCTGGACATAATTCTACTTTTAACTATCTGAAGCAACAAAAATATGTCAAATACATTTCCTGTCTTGGCTTTATAGAATTATACTGGTATGTGCAAGGTTTCAAAAACAGACTTTTTTCTTTTTGTGTTTTCTTTTTTTTCTTTTCTTTAACATTAGTAACCAAACGCACAACGTAACAAGTTCTCAATGCACTGGTTATTAATACCATAGGTCTACTTCATAAAATATCTGCAAAATAAAGCACCCTATTATAATAGGAACTACTGTCTCAGCTCGTATATGAAAAAACATGTATTAGCACAGCATACAAACCTCCAAAGATCTATTGAATATTTGTAACAATGCAATATAAAATATGATTGAAACATAAAAATATTCATAGTATATTTATAAGACAATCTTCCAGTGGTAGTTATTGGACATTACATTTCACACATACTGTACACACGCATACAGACACAAATGTACTCTCATTCTTGCTTCAAGACTGAGTCTAAAACCCCCAGTAAGGAACTGCCTTTCAGAGTAATAGTTGTTGCTCTAAGTATACAGCTATATTCCAAAGCATTTGATTTCATCGTAACACAAAAGAATGATGTAATCACACGGCAAGTACATTGTATTAAGAAAAGTCAGTCAATAAATATTGTTCTGCTACGGTAAATGTTGTGTAACAGTTTAGCCAACATGGTTTGCAATCGCATACGAAAGGGCAGTTTTCCCAAGCCTTTATCATATTACAAGTACTACAGCAAGAGCTTTCATCAAAAACTTCTCAAGTCTTGGTAATAATCATCACTTTGTTCACAATTAGCCTTAAAAAACCCAGATTCCCCCAAAAAGCAGCCTCGTACAAAGAACAAACTGTTCCAACAAAAGTCATAAAGAGCCATGTGTTTTCACATTATCTCAGCTCCCCTCTCTCCAACAGGTTATGCATTTATGCCACCTGCAGAAACCAGAAGAAATGATTTATGCATGTATATCTTGTACACAGGCAGTTTTGCCCCAGGTCACCGCACTGCCCATTCCAGCCTGAACCTGCTGGCACAGCAGGCAGGCTGCAGTCACCACACGCACTAAGGACTACTCCAAGGTTGCACTTCCCAGAGTCCTCCTCAAGCACTGCCAAGAGATGGTGTGACTAAGTCTATTTTCTTTTCCTGTGTGTTTATTCATTATTATTATTATTTTTTTTTTTTTTGCTATAGAAGTTGTCCGTTAGGTTTGTGCTTTGTTTTTTCCTATTGTTTGCTCAAAGTACAATAATTTAACAGATAGAGAATGTTAAGCCCTCAGCACGGTTTTTTTTTTTTTTTTTCTTTTTCTTTGTTCTTTTTTATTCTTTAAGTGCAGGATAAAGTTTTTGCCCTGTCATGTACGACTCTGCTCTCCGCTCCTTCTCCGCCACCCCTGGGGATAACACCTCCCCAGGCCCTCACAGTGGGCAGCTGCCGAAGTCCTCCAAGCCACGTCTCCTGCAGCAGCATCCATGCTCTATAGGGTGGACGAGCTCTGCTTATAATCCCTCAGGATGACGGAAGCATAGGTCATGTCTGGGGGTGTGCAGAGTACCGACTCCGACACGGGAGAACTGGGCACGGAGCTGCCTGAAGCCACCGAATCCCGGAAAGGGGATGGAGGTGTCAGTGCCGGTGAGTCTTCCAGGGTGAGCTTGCTGGTTGCCGGCTCCTCCTCCTCCTCATCCTCTGTGCTCTTTTCGTAGACATATCCCTGAATGAGCTTCAGCTTCTCACTCTCCGCTTCCTCAGCCGGGGGAGACAGGGGCTCCCCGCTGAAGTCAGCTGCCTGGAGAGGCAGCAGGGGCGACTGCTGGGGAGGCCGCGTGCCATTCCCCGAGCCAGGTGCAGGCAACACGGCACTGAAGTCAGGGATGCCAGTAGCCAGCTTGTTGACCACCCCTTGAAGCTGCTCCATGAGAGAGCGGGGCTGCAGGGGCAGGTCCTTGGGGGACTGCTCGGGCAGGAAGAGACGTGTCTCCTCTGCTGCAGCCTGCAAGGGCGGGGTGGTCGCCACTCGCCTGTGCACCACCATGGAGGGGCTGCTGGGCTGGTTGAGGCGGACGGGCTCTCTGTCTTCTTCCTCCTCCACATTGTACAGAGTCTTGCTGCTGATATCGGTAAAAGTCAGGCTCTTGCTTTGGCCGTGGTAGCTTTTAGTGAGGGGTTTGATCACGGCTGTCTGATTGCACCCTGTCTCCTGGTTCTTCACATGCACTGAGAGTCTGTGCCACATGTGCTCGCCCTTGGAAGCTTGTCTTCCACCTGGTTCAGACCATGACACAGACTTTCCATTAGAACTATGAATAAAATAAAGATGGGTTTATTTGCATTTACATTACTCAGACACAGACAATATAACAAACAAGTCTACACAAATGATTTCTACGCCTCATTAAAAAGCCTCCCTTCCCTCCCCCCCCCAGTTCTTCGTGTCCTGCCATAAATACTACAGAACGAAACAACATCTTTTAACAGTAACAATTTTCAGCCAGAGGCAATTGGCACTGGCTTTGTGCCCCTCAGCCACCATACAAAGCCCAGCCCACAGGAAGGGCTATAGGACGGCTGGCTTTGAGGATCCTCGGCTATATCATTTTTTAATCTGTTTGCTCACTGCATCTTGCAGAGGGAAAGAAAAAAAGAAAAATAATATCACAGGAAGAGCTTTAACTAAGACTGTTTTACAGCTTATAGGAAATATTTCCAGACTGTTGGAAGAAAAGTCACCTACAGCCTTAGCCTTCAACATACAGGATTGCAAGAGGAAACATTAGTAACCTGTTCTTTTAATTCCCCATCCCCCTCACAGTCAGGGGCAAATTAGCATGACAGAAATGATGGACACCCAGGGCCTCCTTCAGGTCTTGGGCAGCAGCATGCCCTGCTCCTCTGCCTGCCCAGCCCATCTGTAGGCTCCAAGACCCAAGCTCTTCCACAATGACCATTATTTACAAACCAGGATAAAATGCTGGGAATGAAAACAGTTTGTGTGGGTGGAGGAACAAGCAACAACATGACCACAGTGAGTCGACCTTCTGACTTCTCATGTGGGCTGAATCCCAACAAAATCCCACACTGGTTTCCAAGACCTGGGTGTAGGGCTAAAGGAGAACCTGAGGGTCAGGTTCACAGTGGAGGAATGACGGTGCCTTTACATTTCCCTGGGCCTTGCAGAGAGCAGCACTCAAAGCAGAGCAGTCTCTCATTAGCGGCCGGTGGGACAAGGAGCTGAGCGGTGTTTCATTTGATCAAGCAATTACTTAATTGCAGGTCATGCAGTAGGAATCATTCAGAAATTATAATATGCATCACCTGGGTGGGAACCAAAGGCTAAGGAGAAATACTGAGATTATTAGTAGGAATCAGCCTTATCTCAGGGTTTCAACCCTCGGGGAGCAGAAATAAACAAAGGATTGCATTTCAGGCCTCATGATTGCAGCACAGGTGGGAAGCAATCTGAGTGGGAGGCTGGCACAGCCACTGCTGCCTGGTGCTGCTGCACACACCAGAGAAGATCGCTTGCCTTTCATACTGTCTGCAGTGTTCTGAGTATTTTGCCTTTTCTTGTTGTGAATCCTGCACTTCTGTTTCTCAGGGAGTAAATAATTACCAGTTGAATTCTGTAAAAAATGTTATTGGCCAACTTTGTGGTAACTGGGAGAAATTGGGACAACACAGGTAAATGTTAAACCAGCAAAAGGGAAAAGAAATGTGTGTAATAACATGGCATTTCTTTGCTGAACAGTACATAATGCTAGAGGGGAAAAAAAAGAGCTTTGAGGAAGATCCAAACTGTGACGTTCATCTCCAGCTCCAGACTCCGGACCTGTGATTCACCATCTCAGTGGGAACTGGCTCGCAAGAGCAGACCAATCTAAAAAATTCATAACTCCCCAAAGCACGTAGTCAGTAGAACCTAGAGCTGTTTGTGCTTAGAGCTCTGACCTGGAGGAAAACAAAATAACTGAATTCCCAGCTGAAGACAGTAACCTCTTTATGGTGATTTAACAGAAAGATAAGAATGAATGCTTAGAAGCACTTTAGTTTTGATCAAAAAGAGCCATGATACGACATTTTCTTGAAGTGTTATTGAGGTAAGAAAATGAGTCTAACTATTGGGTGTGAATGAGTTTTAAAGTAATATTTTAACATACCAAGATCTGCAAACTCTTCATACATACAGAGGAAAATAAGTCAGGTGCTCTGACACTGTATTTTGCTCATGCTGCAGGTCACAAATACCGCAGCTCTGAAAAAACTCGGTGACTGTAGGCTCCTAAACTATGTCCACTTCTGCAATATTTACCTCTTTGCATCTAGCTCTGGTGCATCATCTCACTTTCAAATCCAATCTCACACCATCTGTTTAGTATCTATCTAACATTGTTTCCAAGATTTTGTATTTTACATCAAAAGCAAGTGCTGTTATTTTAAGGAACTCGCTACCTCTGTCTCCTCCTCCTATTCAGATCGTTTTCTTCCCCCTCACTCAGATTCTGCTCTTATGACTTGTTTCTTCTGTAGCACTCTCCAGCACATACTTAATCGAGCCCAAGGCAACATCTGTACTTGAATCAAACTGTGCTGGGACTACAATACCCACACGTGAACAAACCACTTAATCAGGTTTCATCTGTTACCAGCTTTTTGTGCAAGGGAAGCTAGTGCTGTTGAAGTGCCTTGCCTCTGCCTGCCGTGCCTGATAGCCCTGTGACAAACAGCTTTAGAGCCATAGTGGCTCTCAATGGGGTCATTCAGAGGATTTCAGCTGGGAAATCTCTTTTCTATTACTGTTCTCCTCAGTCTCTCACTCCAGCTCTCTCTGCTTGCTGTGCCCCTGCACCATGAACCTGTCAATGAGTTTGAGATGATGTCACAACAGTGCCACGGAGATACATGGGCTCTGTCTTGCTGGGCAGCTTGCTGGCAGTTGTGCTTAGATTGACGCATTTGAACAGAATTAGCAAGCATTTTTCTTGCATGTTAATTGTTATCCTGAAATAAAGGCCAGTCACTTTGAATGACATTAAGTGACATCTAGGAAAAAAGTGAAGATGGGGCTTGAAGAGCTCAGATCCAAACTTTGCATTGGTTTGACAGAAATGATTTCACTGATTCGAAGCGGTCATGGCAATCCTGACTGCATGGTCACCATTTGCTAAGTAATTGTCACACTTATTTTTTTTTTTGAAAGAAGTCTTAGAGGAAAAAGGTAAAAATAAAAGTTTTTTGTCTCATATAATGTGGGAAAGGCAGCTTTTCCACACAAAGGCAGGAGGAGAGCACCAAGCTGAATCATGGCTAGGGTACTGAAAATGTATTCTGTGCCTAGTAAGGAGTTGAAAGGAGGTGTCTTCTTGCTTTTACCAGTTCAACAGTTATCCGTTTCATGTACAGCATGCATTTATTTACCTTTCCTAACTTTATCTATCCATCATACAATTTCCTACAGGATTTAGGCTTCACACTTAGTACCTGGTAGTGAACTCCTTGGAGTCTCAAGAGATCTTAAGTTTCGCAGTTGTGACTACCCAGAGTAACACTCCAAGTATTTCTTCAAATCTTTACACCTAACCTAGATGTCCAAATAGGTCGTTGAGTCTCCTATTCACATATAAGATGAGCTTGATTTTTCTTTATAGGCAAGAACACATGAAATTTAGCTACTGTATCTCAATTTTCATCACAGCTTTCTCTACAGTTTCTGTATTTTAGGAGCATAGGCACAAATACATTTGCTGTGTGAATTTTTATTAGATACATGATCTCTGAGCAATTCCATTTCTATTTTTCATTGGTAATTCAAAACATTTTTTTTTAATACATGCATCAACCTTTACAATGTTTTCTCCAGATGACTCTGGAGTAGTTACTTTTCAGATATTTTCAGCTGATGATTATATACACGAAATAAGCTAGAATTTCTGACATTAATAGTTACTTGCAGAAAGTCTTTAAAAGAACTGCTCTGTCCAAATCTGAGGCAGTAATCCAAAATATTCCTGCCCAGCTATTCCTCATTTGAGGATATGCCTACAGCTTCTTAGATGGCTCACTGTTGTTAAGAGTCTCCAGCTGCCCAAAATCCTATACTTGCTTATGGGTAGGACTGCTCCAGACCGGAGTTCAGTCACAGGCAAAAAAGAGTCTTATTCCTGCCAGTGCCTGTGGAATCTGACTTTGTTGTCTTCCTTGGTGCAGTGTCAAGACTGGGAATGTTCTAACAATAGGTGGTTCCTCCTCATATGGTAAGGCCCTGAAAATGTTTTACTTCAGCCATTGGTTGGCAAAAATTTCTTCATATCTTAGAGACTGAATGCACCTGAGGTAGAAGGTGATTGCCCCATTTCTTAGAGCCAGTGCTCTAAGGTAACCTAGTCAATGTAACTCCTTGATCCTATCACTTTTCACCTGTGAAGCAACAGCATGAGATCCAGAGTGTAGAGAATGATCTCCTTTCCAACCTGTGTGGCTGAATCTTTTGTCTCTTTTATCTTGAGCTTTTTATGCATTAAAAAAAAAAATCTGTAGATGACACCACACAAGAGTTAAATTGAATAGTATTCCCAAGTTGCTTCAATGAATATAAATTCAGGAACACACACACTAAGAAATAGTTCCTCATCATATTGATGCAATGCTTGTCACTGCCAGCATGAAACAGCTAGGCATGCAGTCAAGAAAAGTCCCTGAGAACAAAAAGGAAGGGAGGCTTCTTGACCTGTTAGACTTAATTTTCCTCTTTCCTTTTGGCATGCCAGACTTGCATAGGCTATCTTTAGAGGGCAAGTATATAAGATTAACATTTTTTTAAAGCAACAGTGTCACTTAACCAGTAGAAGAGGTTACGGAAGAAATGATATGTTCCCTTGATTTCATTGACAGACTGAAACTTTGTCCAAGCCTAACTTCTTGTAATTGCTATAGTAACTCTTTGAAACGCCACAGATGGAAGGAGGCATTGGGATAACTTAGTGGTACCTTCTATGAAACTAAAATTTAAGGAAAGGACAAGAAACACAATATAACAAAAAGCAACAGATTTTATCAACAGGAAGTAGGGTCTAACCAAACCCTAAAATATCTGATCAGCAACCAGATGAGGTAAGTGTCAGGTACTGCCCAGTCAACAAATGATGTTTTGCCCTTCATGCATTGTGGCACTATTACCCCTGAAAACACACTCTAGAAATCAGCATATACAGGTTTGTCCCCACACATTCATACAGATATAGTTAACATATGGAAGCAAGGAATAAGAACAAAAAAGAGAAGAAAAAAAAAAAGCCCCATCCAAAGGCTGTGCATGGGACAAAACAGCCCAAATGGGACATACTGATGCCATCCAAGGCAGGGGAGTTCCTACTGTGCCTACAAAAAACCAGGTTGCCATCAACTAGCTTTCCTCAGCTCTGCAGCCATGTAAGCAGCAGGAATAAACCTAAGCAGAACTCTGCACTGCTGCAGCCTTACTACTCCCAGGATTCAAACATATTAGTCTAGAATTTAAGATTAGTACCTCCACTGCAGCACACTGTAGGTGTTTTGCATCCATTTCCAAGGTCTCTTCCTTCATAGCATCCACACACTTCAGTACAGCTACAGTAGCATGTAGTTTGGTTAAAGAGAGGAACTGGTTTTCCTCCTGGATAGCGATCTTTCCCAGTAGTAAGAGGATCAACTCTTCAGGGCCTTTTAGCAAGCAGTAGTAGGTAGCCTTACCACTCATTAGCAGATCTAGGCACGTTGTTAATGTGCTCCTACAAGCATGATTTTTCTAACATTGCTTCTAGGGCCTCATCTCTTTCCCTAAGCCAGGTTTAACTTCTTTGTATCTCACCCAAGAGCAAGAGAGTCATCATCCACCACCACACTCTCAGTGTGAAGCATACTCAAGTTTCTTGCCAAACGTCACTTTATATCAACTACAAGGAGGGGGCGGGCTGTTTAAAAAACAAGATCACAAAACAATTTCAGCTGTAGTCTATTTACAATGTAATCTCCACATCAGAGATAAGAGGATCTTGCAGTAGTTCTCATAGTCTGACTGCAACTCTTTTTGTAGTGCTGTGTAATTAGAGCAAAGTTTAAACTCCCACTGGTGTTTCTGGAAATGTAAATGACTGAACTAAATTTTCTTTGCCTCTCCCCTCCTTGTTTCTTTTTTTTTTTTTTCTTTAGGGCAAAATAAATTGCTTGCCTTGTACATGGGACAAAATGTTCTATGTTAATTAGAGAGCTATTTTAAATGTGTTATGGAAGCAGCACACAGAAAGCAGGTATACAGAAAATAAAGGAGAAAATGCTGCCAGAGTATCTGACTGAGGCAGAGCTTGGTGAAACCTGAGGTTGTGGGGTGGGTGGGCACAAGCCCAGGGCCTCATTTCTAACCCCGTGCCTTGCTACTGCCTTGTATCAAGTAAATCTTACCTAGTTATTCCTTCCTTAGTTACTCTGCTGCAAAAGTTAAACATTTCTTTAATCTGACTCACACGCGGGCTTTCTAATATACATAACCCTATTGACGAATGATTTTTTGCTGGCTTTTGACTTTCCTTCTCTCTTTTAAAATTTGAGTGGTAATAAACATACTGTAAAGTGGAGTTAGAAGTTGTGTTTAGCCTGAGCGTGCTGTGATGTGATCCATGGATCCATGATCCTACCCACAGGATCTTGGGTTGGGTCAGAAGACTTTTGGTTCAGCAAGTTGGTTTTTTTTTGTCATATCAAAGTAATTTAAAATAAATTACTGCGAATAATTTAAAGAAATATATTTGCTGTTAGCTTTGGCAATATGAGAGTGACCCCAAATTGCAAAGCAGAGTTGCAGGTCACAAACCATTTATTAAGTATTTTCAATAGAATAACGAATAGCTACTGCAGTGTTGCTTGGAAGAAATAACTTATTCTAATAGATAATACAAAACTCAGGATAATGAACAGTTTGTCCCAAGCCACAGACAAATTATTGCAGCATTCAAGAAATGAACATCAAAAACCCGCAAATCAAAGTGCAATTAAAAGGTGTTCTTACCATTAAAAAAAAAAATCTGTTTATTTTGGTGTTATTTACAAGTTTTAAAAAAACAGTACATATTCTAAATAAATACACCCTATTGGTTCGCCATTGTGTTTTTTTTAAAGGATTTCAAAGTTAGAGCAAAGGAAATGCATGGTGTCATAGATCCTCCGATATCAGTGGAGAAGTACATCTGTATTATCTGAAGATGTGCCTCATGCTGCACGTTTGAAGATAAATTCACAGCAGTGCACTCACTGACAATACCTGAAGTGAAACATTTTTTCAGACAGGCTTGGAAAGGAACACAGCTAATACAGCTTGAAAACTGAGAATTACCATGTATTGTGCAAAGGAACCTGAAAAGCTTAGGAACATGGGAAGAAAATGATTGAATTAAATTAATGTATGATGAGTCTATGTGAGTGCAACTAAGACCAAGTAGTCTGTAGGACTGGCAGGCTGTGATGATCAACACTCTTCAGAAATATTCCTTCAAAAGAATCATTGCAGAAAGAGATCTAGAACTGCTGTTGAATGAGAAATTAATGGGCTTAGAGCATAATAACCAATGAATTTTGTGTTCCCCACTCAAAAGTACCCATGCTACAGAGATTCCTTCTGGAATTTACAGGAAATATCTTTACTTTAAATGTAGGTTAATTTTAATTAAGATAGTGGTAGGTTTCTCCTTGCTTTCTGTAATCGTTCCGTGGTTCTGTAGGAACCACATTTTTAATGAGGAAGATACCGATTAACTGAGTGCTATATAGAGAATAGCAACAAAAACAAAGCAAAACAAAAATCCATAAGGAACAGAGCAGAGTGTCTGAGGGAAAGCTGGAATAGCTGAACATATTCAGTTTGGTGCAACAACCCAGTAACAGATTTCAAATATCTGAAAAGGAATTGACACAGGGGATAGAAGATACTTCACATAACATGTATGTACACAGTGAGAACCTTACGAAAATTAGAAAAGGGAAAATTACTCTGAAAATCCGTAATATTTCCAAGACAATACTCTACCAGTGGTTGCTCCATATGTTTACTGCCAAAAAGTGTGCATCCCATGAAGTTTTATAGCAGTAGCAGTCAATGTGGTCTTTCTCTCACCATCACTCAGAGAATTCTCTGGTATAGACTCCCAACAGTTTAGTGCTCAAAGAGCCATCAGACTTGCTTTAGCATGCTGCTGGTCGTAGGACAGCATTTTGAATGCAACCTCAACCAAGTTGCCACAGGAAGCTTAGTCACGAGGCACCCGACTTGTGATGTAGAGCTCTAATATGCTGTAGAAGATGAACCAGCACGTCAGGGCTGTGGATTTTCTGGGTGTATCTGAAAGTTTCCATGGCGATAACTGCAGCTTCAGAAGAAAAGAGCCCTGGAACTCAAAGCTGATGTTTCTGAAACTTTTATTATGGTGATTAGTTGTTATTATTCTGTATTTTCATGGTTCTGCATTTCTGGACATCCACAAGACCGTATGGAGAATGGAGATTGATGTTAACACAATAACCCTAAGTACTGCATGTATCAAAACAATGAGTTTCAGGTCCCCACACCTGTCTGCCTGAAACTGGAAGGCAACACCTTTGCTCATTTCTAGCACATTGGGGCAGTTAAAGCCTAGGGCCTCCACAGGAAATCCTGACTTATGAGCTCCAGATCTGCTGACTGAGGCTCAGCCATGAGGTTGGGTGGCAGTGATGGACAGCTGGTGCCATGCCAGTTGCATGAATGTGTAGCTCAGCCGAGAAGCCTGGCCATGGAGAACTCACGCATCCCTGGCGGAGGATGCACCCTTCACCACCACAGTGCAGTGCTGCCAGACCTCTGAATGCATCCTCTAGCCGGAGGAAGGGGAAAGCCTCAGGGGCAGCAGAGGGGGAAGAAGATAAAACAAGCTCCACGCTTAGCAGATCTGAAAAGGTCATCTGCTTTTTAAAGCCTGAGTTGTCTGTGTAACTACCACAAGTGTTTGAAGTCCCACTGAATGCTTGGAGTTGCACCAAAAGTGTTTCTCAGGACATCATGTGGATGAGGATTTTTTTTTTTTCTGGATTGAAAAAAAAGAAATCCCAAGCATTGCCATGCAAAGAGCAGGAGCTTCATCCTTCCCCATGCTCAGGAGTTTATTTGTTGTATCCACATGTTTTGAATACAACCTGTTGCATTCATCCTTCTTTGCTTCCTAATGGTTTGATGCAGATTTCATCACCCATTTCTCCAGACAGACGATTGATAATCTGTGCCCTGAAAATCTGCACCACTTGCTCCGCATCAGAAAATGGCAACTTCTATCCAGCAACAGAATGCTTGTACTGCTCCTTACACTGCCTTTTAGGAAGGCAAACCTAGCTGCTACACCAAGTATATTGTGCAATGCATATACTTCTTCTGATCTGTGAACCAGAGGGGCAGATTTGACTGAATTAACATAATTGCTACCTGCCCACAAGTAACATAGCCTGTCAAAGGTAGATATGGGGCTGCACTGTTTCATGGCTGACTAGGTGAGCTCTAAATGCTGGCTAAGTGTTTCAGCGGCAGATTTCCACCTCATCACTGCACAACCTTCCCTGGGGCAGGGAGCAGGACTGCTTCACATCTGCAGTTTATCAGATGGAAAGGATGATAAATCTGGGAAAGGATGATAAATCTGTCCTGGAAAATACGGGGCGAGCCCTTCCTGTTTCTGCAACAGCTAGCATGTTTTCTTCACTGGATTTGTGTTTGCTTAAGAGAGGGCAGTATTTGTATTTCCTTTTTGGATGGACTACACTTTGCTGCTGTTCACTGAATGGAGAATATTCAGAATCTGAACATCTTTCAAAATCTGTAACAGCAAAAAATTATCTGCTTTTCTTTAGAGATATGTTAGGACAACTCTTTGTTCCTAGGTCAGATTCTGCAGCTTTTATTTACATGTGCCTGCACATCATTTCCCTGCTCTCTGATGCCACCAAACCAGTGTTTTCTGTGTTCCTCCTGCTGGCTCTGCAGCTGCAGCTCACTAACCAACCCAGTTAGCAAGAGCTATGCACAGCAAAGGTGCCATGAGACAGCCACTAGATCGTTGTTTAAAGCATGCAGGGTAATGTCATCTCCATGCATAAATGTAAAGAAAATAAGATGGCTGAATGGAAAAAAAGAATATAAAATTAGTACAAAAAAAAAAAAAAGATATATATATGCAAAGTTGTAGGCATTTACAAATAAAAGTGACTTAAAAAAAAAAAGAGTAAAAGCTGCAAAAACATTGTTGAGTATCCTCTTCATCACAACTGGATAATCAGACTAAGGCATTGTTTGAAACAGGGGACATAAGCAAATTTCCCATCTTTATTGGCATGCACCACATTTGTCCCATCATTAGACATGATAAACCAATGAGAAAGAGAAAGCAAGGGGTAAAACCACTCTTTTTCATGCAGCTTCTCTTACACATTCATTGCAGTGTGGGATTTTTCAAAGCTGCACATGTGCCGACGGACACTGGCTGGTGGGCGAGAACTCTGGCTGCCTCTTCCTGAAGATTGAAAAGAAAAAGACACCCAGTGAGTGGTTATACACATGTGCACACATGGTGGTTATACCACTCAATAGGGTGCCTGTCCCTGCCCTACATCTAGGGTTCACTGTGCTCTTTCCCATATTTTCTCCTCTCATTCCTTGGGCCGATCACCTCAGCCTCCGTACATGTTAATCCTTGGCTCCAGCACGGTGTTGTGTAAAGCAGGTCCTCATGGTGTTTGTCCCTGTGTTTTCTGCTGAGCGCTGATGTGCTTTACAAACCAGATGACAAGGGCTGCTATGTATTCAGCTGCCAGTGGGAATTCTCCTCTGGTATTCTCAACATAGGGTGAGATGATGAAAAAGGAGTATCTGCCTTTCTCATTTTATCTACAGAAGCGTCACCAAAATTTTTTTGGTGGAGTTATTAATACACACTCAGCTTCTGTTTTTTTTTCTCCACATCTCTTATTTTCACAGTCTGCTATTCTGAATGCTTCGTTTGTTTTGAATTGTTACTAGCTTTCATAATATATGATTTCGTGGTATGTGATTCATTTTTCTCATTGACATATTGGTCTTTTTGAAGTAGACACAAAACGAAGTGTCCTAGCTACTCTATCTGCAATGGTAGTTCCAAAAAGGATTGCAGATCATAGCTTTGGACATGAATGTAAGACAATTTCCACTATATTTTCTCCTCTCCCTGGCCCTATAAAGTGGATGCAAGCTCTCATTTATCTTCCTCAGTGTCAATATATATATATATGTACACATGCATGTGCTTTGACAAAAGTGTAAGGTATTGTTGCACATGGAATGTATCAATGAATTTCTGCAAAAAAAAAAAAAAAGTTGTCATTGTATTGCAAATAAAATGTAAATAAAATTCACCATTTTTCCCCATCAAACAAACAATTATCGTGCATGCTTGCCAGATTTCTGTTTACCTCAAACAGCAGATTCATGGATGGTATGTGCACGCACTACATACTCATTACAGCTGCTAATGAGCCAAAAAAGCCATTCTTCTCACCACATACTAAAGCACAGGAGCACAGCGTGATGTACACAGAATACATGCATACCCATTTTGGAGAGGTAGATGCCTTGAGATGACTTCTGAACTATTATGAATAAAACAAAAATAAGACATACTGCTGAGCAATTTTGTAAACCTCTAGAATAATTACATTCCTTACCAGGAGTAACGACCTCTCTGAGATTTGACAATGTAAAGGCTATCATAATTTGGAACTTAGCTACTGTGCTCTCTCCTACTCCCTATTGAAGTTACAAAGATTATTAAGCTTCTTATTAAATAGAACATCCAACATTTCTACAGACCTTTTATTTTCTTCAACTACTGTCAGAACAAGAGCTTTCTACTGTCTGTGCTTGCATTGTAAAAAGTCACAAATTAGTAGTTTATTCAGTCACAGGAGCTAATTTGACAAAACATGTAGCAACATGCAGTTGATTATACAAGAAGAAAATAAGTTTCTGAATATATTCCACACCCACAAATGCTGTAGAGGGCACACAACCACAGACAGCCTTGCTCAGGGACCTTGGAACAGGTGGAAAAGTGCTCTGAACCTGGCTGTTTGTGAGACAAATGCACTTTACCAGCTACTCTCCCTCATCTAGTGCCATATCCTGTTGCTTGTGACTTTCTTAGCTGCATCCCTTGTTTCCCACCCCATACTTCTTTTTATGCAGACATTCCCCCAGAGTGAGTCCACAGCATTTTGCTCTCCATGCTATGGGCATCTGTAGGTCTCGCTATGAAATCCTCATATGTGAAAGGAAGAAACAAATCTACTTCCTTAGTCCAAAATACCCCCTAACCTTTAAAATACAGTGAACTCTTTCCTTTCCCATGGCTGCAGATGTGCTCCTCAGTCAAAATAAAAAGCAGATTACATATATGACAACATGCAAGCCCCTAAATGCCTCAACCAGATTTGCATTCTGTGGGGAACTGCTTTTTAAAATGCTACCATGCTCCATTAAAGCAGTGGTTTGCCCTTTGTTCAAGGTCAAGGGGAATCCCCATATCATGATATAAAGTATATATACACTACAGATAGCAGCTCTAAATCTCAAGATTCACACTTCAGTAGAATTTGGATTTAGAGTGAAATTTGGATTTATAGTGTTGTGGGAAATGTAGTGCATGTGTTAATTGTAATTCAGTGAATTATTCTGCAATTATAAATCCTTGTCAGTTGCATTAGTAATGAATGCTTTTGTAGGATTCAATCTGAAGTACCCTTGTAGGCTTGCTTTGCCTGTCTAGTAGTGTGTGGCAATACTCTCTTTACTTTTTTTCATCCTATTTCTAAATATTATAATGTCTTCTCCCTTCTTCCTCTATGTTTTGTAGGCAGCGATGGCATTTCACACACATCTATGCCATTACCAAAAATTAGATAGCCTGCATATCTTCAAAAAAAAAAGATGGTTAAAGTGCCTCTGGGGAGCCATCTTCCAAACAATAAGTTTAATGCCTGCTGAGCCAATGGCACCTATTGACAGCCTGAGCCCAGAGGCAGGATGGATCTTCCATGTGTTTGAATGAGGAGTTGCCATACCATAATGAAAATGTCTGAATGGCTTTCTGATGAAGTCCTGGGTGCAGTAACAGGGAGCCTGTCAGAGGAAGCAGGGTGGCAGTGCAGGGGGTTCCTGAAGGAAGAGGATTAATTGCTTTACTTTCTGTTCTTTGAAGCAGATAAATATTTCTAGCAAGTTGGTAAGAAATCAGGCTGTGTAACAGAGCTGCTGAAATCTGCAGTGAGGAAAGTAAAGGATGTGAGAGAAGAGTCACTCTTGCTACTATTTTTTCTCTAAAGCGTAAATGAATCATACAGTGAAGTAAACAGCTGTGTCAGGGTTGTAGGAAAGTGTAAATTGCTCCCTGTAACATTTTCTACCTGAATAGCTATGAAAAATTCACCTTCTGCCCTGGAATTACTCTCTCTGTCCATCCAGACTCACCGAACGGACTCAAATTGAATGAATCTGTCTGGCATTGAAGATGATATAAATGCAGGACTCTGTATTACCTACTGTCTAAAGCCACAGTCAGAGATCTTCCATGCTAGATGTTGCCTGAGCTGAAAGAAAGGCTCTCATATTTTCCATAGTCAAAAACATAGGAAAGCACAGCCTCAGGTTTTATGCAATCTAATATGAAACAAGTGAGCATCAATTACATGAGGAAGATAACAAGGGAAGGGGACTTAAGAGAAGTGATAAGAGCATCATGCTGATACTTACACTGGCGTGATAACCTTGAAACATTTCTTAGTTTTTAATAATTTATGTACAACCCCTAGCCTCAGTGCAGGAAGGCAAAAGCCCTGTGCCACCTGTCTTGTGGCAGATTAGTGCAGCTCCTGCTCCAGCATTCAGACTGCCTGCCCTCCTCATCCCCAGGAGCAGCTCAGCTACAGCACAAACCTTCCAGCCTTCTGCCTCCTTCCTTGACCCCCTAGCGGCCTACAGGGTGACTGAGGAAGTATAAGTACTCTGTATGTAGAACTGGATCAGTAAATGCTCAGCAGAACATACATCCCAAATTCTCATCTCTCTAAATCTAGCCTCTTTCTCAGCATGTTCAACTTCTGATGTTTCTGTCCTTGAAAGTTCAGTTTTTGTACGGTTGTCATGGCTGGATCAAAAGATATCATTTAAAAAAAGATGCAAGCCCATGTCCTTCTCCTGAAAAAAGAGGACTTGAATTTCAATACCTTTTGTAGGAGGCAGGATCTGACAGAAGAGTTCTGCAACGTATGCCATTAAAGCAATAGATGAAGTCAGGAAGATAGGCAGGTTTTCAGTACAAATTAATTTTTAAAACACAAGGTTAGAAATAATTGCTCTGAGCTTTAACTTAATTATCCTAATCAATTGGTCAGTGGCAGTTTTTTGAAAGAAATCATTAATCGCTGTGGAGCAGAGAGAGCTGTAAGTAGAAGGGAGCTTATAGGGTCATTTGCCCTTGCCAAGCGTAGTGAGACATGCAGGTAATTATTACCCACAGAGGACTGAAGAGCAGGAGGGATCCTGCAGTGTGCTTTTTCTGAAGTGTGGGCATCTGCTGAAGAGGACAGAAGGGTCACTGGGCAGTCCCAGCAGGACGCTCAGAGCAACTCAATAGAGCTGCACAGTGGAGACACAGTGAAGGCTGCCCCTGGTATCACTGCAGGCCAGCACAAGCCAGCTGTGTGCCTGGGAGGACATCCAGCTCCACCTGCCCCTCTGTGCTAGCACAGTCCTGGCTGCAATTGCTCAATGAACTGGCAGAGAATGATGGGGACAACTAATATGGGTCAAAACTGAGCCTAAAAACACAGGGGGAAAGATCAGTTCCCTGCTACAGTTCACAGCAGCCAGGCACTCCTTCCTGTGTAGGTGAAGGGGTGATGTGGCATAAAGAAGGCTTTGGGTGTCATTTCTGGCTTAGAATAGCTTAAAGCATTTGTGGATTTACAGGCTATGATAGCCCAAAGAAGCCAAAGGTAAATCCCTTGGCTGTCCAGGATAGCAGCAGGAGGCATTTTTGAGGTAAGATATAAACCTAAAAGCTACGCTGTGTGTATAATTGAGGTCTTGGAGAACATGAGAAAGTAAAGGAGGACTGCTGATTGCCTGGGGACTGCTGATATCCCTGGGGCCACACTTCACATCCACTTGAACCCCCTGCTGCACACCTGTGGGCCCAGCCTGTGCCCATACAAGCCTGAGAACCTTGCAGATCTGCTGGCTTGTCCCTGCACTCCCACAGCTTCAACCTGCTTCTGGGACACAGAGCTGGGGACAGCTCCCACATGCTTGACATGCTCATTAGGCTTGTCCTGCATGCCCCTCATAAGTCCTGTCTGTTCAAGGTAGATTAATTTAGGAGGTGGGGATTGTGCAGACACTGGGATTTGTGCTCTTTTTTTTGTTGGTGGTATTGTCTAATGTGGGGATATTTTGCTGTTTAACTTCTGGTTAGTTGGCTGGCTTGGGGGATTTGAGACGTAGACACTAATGGGGAGTAAGTTTCAGTTTCTGAACAGTCCTCAATCTGGGGATATAAGGCTTGTAAATACCTGGACAAAACTATTTGAAATTATCCAGCTTGTGCCATGGAAAGAAATGGCCAAAAGGGAACTTGAAAAGGATGTTATCTGTGGAAGTGGAGTGAAAGCCTAACCAGAGCTTGAAGCAAGAAAACAGCAAGAGCAGAAATTCCGGGCTATAACACGCTGCAGATAAGGAAAGATTTACAGTTTGCAAACACTCTGCTAGGCTGAAAGGAGGGGGATGTCCCAGCTGGAAGGCAGCTCACGGATGGGCATTTACACTGAGCCTGTGATTCTCTGGGGAAACCTGGGAATGATCAGTGTGAAACTGCAAACAGCAGCAAGCCATCGACTAGTAAAAAGCTGCCAGAATCAGATTGGGGGCACTTGTTTTGCTAGAGGTTAAGATCAGCTTTGACATCTCCAGCTGTGGTGCTGCAACGGACCTGAGCTAACCTAACAGCTTGCTGCTGAAAGGGACAACTCACACTCTGCTCCCCAAACCAGGGACAGCAGGGACAGCCTCCCTGGTGCTGACATCAGTGTTTATCTGACCTTGAGGAAACTGAGCTGAAGGACAAACCACCAGACAATGATTCGGTGTGGTTTTTTTTTTTTCTTCTTCTGTAAGGTTATTTTGCAAGCTGGAAGAAAAACACATCCTGCATATCACAAAGGAAGAGCTGCAGAGCAGAGAAGGGGAAACAGCTTAAGAAAAGATAGCAGAAGCAATAAGCTAGAGATGGTAAATTGTTTATAATGCAGTTATAAGGATCCTGGAGCTTTTAGTTTTCAAGTGGGCTTTAAAGTGGCAAATTGTGTGATTACTTCTAGCCTGCACAATTGTTTGCTGCTTATAGTGATAATGCTTTTAGCCTATGCTTGTCAGGTGTGGGAAGCTGAATGCCAGAGAACGTATCTGTTTTGGAGAATTAGCTGACTTATTTCTAAATTAAATGCCCTTTAACAACTCTAATGTGGAGACAGAACGTTCTATTGATACAATTTACTTTGCTTTCCTTTTCAGCCCACATTTAATGTTGCTTAGAGTCCTGTGGGAAGCTAAGAGGACATAAACCTCATTGTTGGCCATAATTATTAGTAGTGCTTTGACAGTAGATGTCTCTTCTGGAGAATTCCAGGCTTGGGACAGGAAACCCCCAGCAAATATCTGGTAATGCTAATTTTGCCCATTTGGAGTTCTGATGGTGCTGATCTAATAACAGGGAGAACATAAAAGAATGTGATCAGACCTCTGCTCTGAATGTGAACGGTACTTAGTGCACTTGTGGCAGATGGAAAACTGTATCAGGAGATGGGTGAAAAACACATACAACCTTACTGGCTAAAAAAAAAAAAAATAACAAAGTCAAGCAGGAAGCAAAGATTAGAGATTTTGAAATTCCTCATTATTCTGCTTCTAAACTCCCAAAACACCAGACAAAAAACAGAACAACTTTTTGTTCTCTTCAGGGAAAATAGCAGTGGTGCAGGAATTTAGCAAAGAATACATCCAGATTTTGGAACAGTGCACCAGGAGTCAGTCTCGGCTTTGCCACACACCATAACAAGTACCAATCTCTGCATTTTCATCTGTGGAGAATGAACATAACAAATGTAAACATTTTGGATGGCATTAAATGTTGGAGGAGGTCATACAGGTATTTGTAAACAAATGTGTCTGCATTTTTTGGAGTATTTAGTGAGTGGAAAATGAGCTTCTGCAGGTGGCTGGTTAATGTGCAGTCTTCTGTAATAGCTGAAATTCAGATGCTGATAATGATAAGGCAAAAATGCATGCAGGTTGTGGTCTCACAAAGGTTGATGCAACTGGTAGATATTCATACATACTGTTGGGCATATGAAAACTGAAACTGCTTTGCTTTTGTTTCCAAAGCTCAGTAAGACTCCCATTTGCTAAAACATCCTGAAGCTCCAAGAGTACAACAGCGGGAGGACTGACCTGGGCTGCTGCTGGTGAGAATTTTTTTTTCCAAAACCATCCCTAGGATAGGGAATAGCCTTGGAGAGCATCCTAAATTTATAGAAATCATAGAATCCTTAGAGTTGGAAGGGACCTTTATCTAGTCCAGCTCCCTTGCAATGAACAGAGACATGTGCGGCTAGATCTGGTTGCCCAGGGCCTGATCCAGCCTCGCCTTGAAGGTCTCCAGGGATGGGACGTTCACCACGCCTCTGGCAACCTGGTCCACTGCCTCACCACCCTTACTGTAAAAGAGATTACACAGACCACATAAGTCAGGATGGACTGGTTTTTGTGCCTAGGTGACAATAGGCATCCTGACAGATTTGCTCCCTAAAATATCAACTGACAAATCAATGTGTGGGCTTCTTCACACAGCACACAAAATGTATATGCTGGTGTTTTCCACCAAAGGCTTCGAAGATGTTTCTCTAATGAAACATAGTGCAATATAGAGACTAACATTATATAATCAGTACTAAAACCTACTCAGAAGACTTTCTTTCTAACTGTGTGGAAGACCATGCATGCCTGACCAGGGAATTCTACATACTAGTGACATACAAGAACGCTGTCCTCTTTGGGACATGTACTTATGTGTCCCCAGGCACGAAAAAGGATTAAGTAAGCAAGCAGCAGTTCTGCATTTCACACTAGCAACTCTGCATTGAAGTCTTAGTATGAATCAAGATCTTTTAGACTACATCTTAACTTTAGAGAAAAAAAAATAACAACACTGCTTTAACTGCATATAAGCATTTATAGTGCCTGTATGTCTTTATATCTTTACCTCATCTAGAGAATATCAGAGAGAGAAAATACATCCTTTGGTACCTGAATTATTTTTCACCTCTAAATTAGCTGAGAGCTGTATGAAATCACAAGACTCAGAGATCCCCACAGAATAAACACTTACAGAATATCTTGTTTATTCTTGCAAGTATCTGTACATTAATTATTACGTGTTCATGAAATATCACATCTCTATTTGCTTCTGCTGACGGAAAGTGAATAACTGAAGCACATGGCTGACACATCACACCTGTGAAGGTATGAAGGAGGTAAAATGCAATCTTGACTTAAAAGTCTTAAAGTAGCCTCTCAGAGAATTTTCATGCTAGCTCTTCCCATTAAATAAATGCTAAGTTAAATAAATAAATGGCAATTGCACTTTTTAAAATGCTATTTCAGATCTTCCAACCGAATGCCTTTTTTTTGTCCCTAAGCATGCTGTTGTGGGAGCTGGAGTATAATGTAGGTAATGTAAGGAAATATCCAGGCTTTTAAGTACTTAACAGGATGCAGCCTTCAACACTTATTTATGTGACACTCCAAACAGGAAAAGATTCCTTCCTTATTGTTCTCATAGAGAGAATTCTGATCAAAACAATGTGAGATAATGGTGCTAAACAGATAAATAGCATTTGCTTATACCTACATGCTATGACAATTGTTTTTATCACTCACTATTGAGTTGGTGCATTTTATAGCATCCTAACTGGATTGTTCTGACAGCAATTCAGAATAAAAATGCAATAAATAATATACACAAATTCAAAAATACAAGGAAATGTAATAAGTGATCCAGTCAAGCAAGAAATTAAATTACAAGTGGTGTTCCTACTCTTGTGTTTTATGCCAAGAAAGATTCTAGCCTCCCTTAGGCTTTCCGCAGTAGTGTGCAGTTTGCTCCCCTTATGTCAGGAAGCAGAGAAAGTGGTACATAACCATAAAGTTCCCCTCTGACATGATTGGGTGTCTATGCATCGTTGTGTTTATGTATTGGGATTCATTATAAAAGCTGTGTGGTGCTGCAGCAGTGCCCCGAAGTAAAACATTTTTATGACTCTGCATCCTGAGAGCAGCAAGAGGAGAAGGAGCTGTATTTAGAAGTTCTCTATTACTCCTTTGGTAAGAACCATTCAGAGACCATTCCTTGGGTTTATTTCCTATCAAAATCCCCTGGAAGAGCAGAGTAGAGAATAGCCATGAAAAGACAGAAGCAAAAGCCTGGGAATAGAAGGTTCTGAGAAAGAGAGGAAATGATGTAAAATCTTACACAACAGCCCTTTCACCTAAAGGGAGCACCCAAATAAAACTGGTGGTGAAGAAGCAGAAGTATGGCTGGGTCCCAGAGTACAGGTATGCTACCCTGTACTCTAATTCAGTATTATTTGGGTTTTGTCTGGATGGGGGGGTTGGTGGTGGGAGAAAAGACTATGCTCACTTCCCTTACTAGGAGGCTACTGAAAAACCTCACCTCAACATTTGTATAATTTATTTATTTTCAGTGTGGCCTTGGCTACGTTCTGCTTGACCACTGGAGAAAAACCAAAGAAATAAGCCTAAAGTGCCAGATGCCTTGTGCTGCATTGCATATAAGTTTGTACTTCATGACAATTATCCCAATGGTATCAGATATTTGATCGTGCTCTCTTGTCTTAGGAGTGACATATAACTGGCTATGCATGTGCTGGGATGCTCTTTAGGGGGGCTCACTGGCAAGGAAAACTTACAGTGACTTGTTTAGCATTTTCCTTTATTCCTCATTAGAAGAAAAAGATAAATTTTGTCTCCATACTGGTTATATTGCACAAATACAAGCAGATATGCATCTTGGTATATAATTTGGTGAACACATGTGCCACATCTGGTTTTTAAATGAATATGTTTTTTAGTATTTATTAAATCACTAGAAATAAAAATTAAGTGTGGAAGTGACATCTGAGACTTATTTATCACCTACTCTATGCTTTTTCAGATACTTAGGACTGAGCTACATCATTTATATTACAGCAAATGTAAATTCAAGTTGTGTCATGCTATTAGCTATAATTGGATACCTCAAACTTAACGGACAATGCTGCAGTGAGGCTAGAAGATACAGCTGTTAGATTTCTTAAGTTGCAGACTCCTTTACTCAGAGTTTCTTTCCAATTCTTTCACATCAATTGTAAGAACCCCTTTGGAAATATGTAACTGTCTTCTGGGAGCTTTAAATATTCACTTAAATCAATATGCTGACAAGGACTGAACAGCTTGACTGAGTTTGTTAAATTTTCTTATTTGAAATTCACATCACACCTATGAGAGAACAGAGTAAGAGCTGCTGCCTGTCGCAGTGCTGTGTCCACAAAATCATTAATGTTTTAAGCCTGGTGAATAACCCAGCAAACTTACCAACTGCTGAGAGAGAGATACTTAGCATTAAAACCTTCAATCATCCTTGTGAGCATATAAGATGCTTTCCCCAAAAGGTACTAGAGCCTCAGAAAGGGGAAAAGGACTCAACTGCACACAGAATCTAGACAACCACTGGGAAGGGCTTCAGCAAGCACAGAGATGGAGGGTGAGCTGGACGTGGCCAGTTGCAGCCTGCCTTCCTTGTTGCATCTGTGGCACCAGGGAACCAAACCAAAGCTGCCACTTCTGTGTCTGCCCAGCAATGGGAGCAGCTGCCCTGTGATATACTCTGGGGGGGAACACAGGGACAGACCAAGAGCCCTATGGTCATGATGCCCTGACATGGGTCTGGGGGCCACACAGACACACATATACAGCTGTGGACCAGCACTGTGCCCTGCACCTTGCACCAGAAGTGAGGCCTAGACTTCATAAGTTTATTGCTGGGTTATTGAGTAGATCAAGCATACAATAAAAAAAATCTAAATAGGCGACCTAACCTGTCCTGCATTATTTTTCCCCACTATCCTTTTTTTTTCCCCCCTCATTTGTTCTTTGCGTTAATTGCAACTAGCAGGAGATCACAACCTCCCTGTTGCTTCAAAAGTCTCTTCCATAAAGCCTTAGCAGAACAGCTGTGCACACACTGCAAATTTAAAGCTCTTCTTGAAAGCACCTTGAATTTATTGTGTTCCAGGGTCTGTAATGGTCAAAATAAAGGGCATATCGTTACTGTGGATGCCATGGTACTTGTGAAGTTTGCCCACTGCATCAATTTAATATTCTAAACTGTAAACAAGTTAGTTAATTTCCTATTAGATTCAGTGATTGCCTCTATACTTATTTGGATGTGCCATAGGAAGATAAAACTACAATCTGTAGAAATCTGTACGACAAATATTTTAAGATAACTCTTACATGCTGCATGCTATGTATTGCAGTTTAGGACTGAAGAAAATACATTATATTGCACACTTCTCACCTTGGGCTTATGTCCTTGAGTCTAGAAATATATTCTCTTTCACAGGAGTAGATACAATGGATATTATTAATTCTCCTTGCACTTTCCAATAAGCCCTCTTGTTTTGGATTTTTCTATGCATTTTGACCAGAGTGAAATATTCTCTGCACAGCTGTGCCAAATTGAGATTGTTTTTCTTTGATTTCACAGAGGTCAGGACAAAACCCATTGTCTTCTCTGAATTAAAAGGTTTTTTTTTGTTTTCTGTTCCCACTTTTCTCCCTTACCCTTTTGCCTCCATAACCCCTTACTTAAGATAGCTTATTTACTGCCTGGAGTAGTAACTTGAGAATGAGAAAAAAGAATACTCCCAGCCATCTCCTCTTATGATGAGACACTTGATTTGGATCAACTGAGAGGATCTGCATTGATTTGACTGCAACTGAACATGCTGAACATTTACTCTTTGTTTCTGGGAGCTCCAACTCCTGCCATGCTGTACAGTACATTTGCTTCCTCCCACCACAACAAACACAGTGAAACAAGATGTCCTACCTTCCGATTGTAGTTATGCTAAGATTCCCCTTACTGTCTGTGTGTGGGAGGCTTTGAAATAGAAGGAGGTGAAGTCTGAAAGCCCTTCTGGACTCTGAGTTGCCAAGTGAAGTCAGTCCCAGAAAAACACAGCATACCATCACAGCTTGCTCAAGATGAAATAGCAACTTAGCAAGTCTTTTTAAAGACAAAGAGTAATTTATGAACCTGGAGATAATTTTATAACTCGCAGGACAAAGAAAAGCAGGTGGTTCCCTAAGCCCTGTTAAGGGAGTGTATGTATTACTAGAGGTAGCTGAGAAACTTGAATCCCAGCTAAATTTCACAGTCCACATGGAGAACGAATGAAGATCAGAGACAGAACGTTAGGGACAATGTACTTGGGGATGCTGGGTTGCCTGACCCCTTTTATTGGAGAAAAATACAGACCTTTTGAGAGACCTTCAGCTTAAGTCACTCTCTGGATACTGCTTAGAGAACAACCCAGAGACTAAAATTCTGTCCAGACCTGAACTCTTAATCAAAAAATTTGAACAACTTATACATGAAAACCAAAGCAATTGCTTAGCATCACCATCAATCCTACAGCTAATTACCCACAGAGAACTTATTCCATTTCCCCTTTAGCAGGAAGTGTGGGAAGGAGGTGAGTCCTGTTGCACATCTCAAGCTCTATCTGAAGTGCATGTGAGGACTATAGAAAAGCAATGCAAGAGATCCTGCTCCAGCCTCCTGTGCGCCAAACAGGGTCCACTTGAAGCAATGTCTAGAGAAGGCTGGAGAATCCTCAAGATTAGCATCTTCAGTATCACTGGTTATTTTGGCTACATGTAGACCAGAAAGAAACACCACTTCCTTGGTGATTTATGTTGTAGGAGAGTGCTGGAGGCAATTATGGTGAAGATGTAGGTAATGCACTTTCAATTGAGCTGCACTAGATAGCTAGGGCTGCATCCCTCCTTAGTCCTCCCTTCTACTGCCCTTGTTTGTTACAGACACTTTATAGGAGTGCTGCTCTTCGGTATGATTGACCTTCACAGACCAAAGTAGCATTCATGGTCAGTGATCAACAATCACAGCAAGATCCACATCAGAAAGTTACAGTGTCACAGCTGGAAAAGAGATGAAAAAGACTCTCCTAAAAAATGCTGCTATGTCATCATCCTGTAACAGACAGGATGGATCTTGTAATGTCACCAAGCAGCACACTCCAGCAATAAATGCTCCCACACAGCTCCAATAAAAGCAGCAGAGATCACTCAATCTCTTCTGATGGAGCTGTTCCATTTTTAATAAATATTTAAATATTCATTTGACAAGAGGAAGAGACTGACAGTATCTTAGTACTGAAGACATTCACAAGGGATCTCTCAGACCCAGATTCAAATTGTCTCACAGAATAATACAGAGCATATCTCTAGGGTTTGTTTCAGGACTTTTTTCTCTTTTCCAGGACACATTGCTGGTCAAGAATGGAGAGAAAGGGGGAGACTTGCCCTGGAACAGTGCATGGTGCATCTATAGGGCATTCACCTGGGTTCTGAAGGAGATGCTCTTAACTTAAGTGAATACCTTAACAGTCCTAGTGACTGTTGTGGTATAATTCCCCCACAGTTTCTAATTTCTTCATCCACATGTAGGGAAAAATAAAGTCTTTCTGGCACAAAGAGCATCCTTCCTGTCAAAATCCAATTCTCTGAAACATTTGGGGGCTGGTCTCTTCTCAGTGGTGACAGGTGACAGGACAAGGGGAAATGGCCTTAAGTTGTGCCAGGGTAAGTTTAGGTTGGATATCAGGAAAAAATTCTTTACAGAAAGGGTTGTTAAGCACTGGAATAGGCTCCCCAGGGAGGTGGTCGAGTCACCATCCCTGGATGTGTTTAAAAACTGTTTGGATGTGGTGCTCAGGGACATGATTTAGCGGAGGGTTGTTAGAGTTAGGGTAGTATGGTTAGGTTGTGGTTGGACTTGATGATCTTTACGGTCTTTTCCAACCTGAGCAATTCTACTATTCTATGATTTAAGGGGTCAGAATTTTCTGATGGAAAATGTACCCTACTGGAAAGTTCCCAACCACCTCTGTTTAAAGCAGTGCTGTCTGTAACTGCTCACAACTCAACTCAACCAAATAAGAGAGTTCATACCATCACGATTGCAGGCAGCATCTTCAGAGTGCCACAGATAAGGAAAGGTAACACGCTTTCTTATTTAAGTGAAGATCAATGTTACTGAACATCTTCATTGGAACTGTGTTGGTAGTTCAGCTGAGATAGCCATTTTTCAAAAGGATGTTCTGACCTCTGTATCAGCATTAGATGCAGTGGGAGGTTTTCTATTGACTAATAGATCCCATGTTAATAGACTTCCCTGGTTAATTCCTCTGTTCTACTTTAGGACAGAAAAAGGAAAAGCTGGTTGGTTTGCTGTGCTTCCAAAGTTACACTAGCTAAGCTAGTTGCACAACATTGCAGGCAAGTGCAAGATTTATATCAGTTTGACTTGCCCCTGTAAACATAAACTGGTTTCCAATTTTAAAGTTAACTCAATTTAACTCCACATGTGCACACTAGTTTAAGGTAAATGAATGCACTTTTCTGTTTAGGGGGAGGAATTGGAATTCATTGGATAAGCAGACAGGATCAGTGCAAACAGGAAAAGAGGGATGAAAATTAAAAAGTAGAAAAACTAGCTGGCATGCAAAAGAACGGATGACAAGAAAACAGAAAAAAAAAAAAAACAGCTGGAAAACAGATCTTCTGAGTGAAACACTGCCTGCCACTTACAGAGAGGGACATGTGGCCATAGGGGAGGCCAACTACAGAATAAAGAAGCCTAGCAACAAACAAATAATTTAAATTATTGAAAGAAAACTGGAAAATAAATCCCAAGTTTTGTCAGGTAATGAAAAACATGAAAAATTTTCCTGGAGACTGTTCCTGTTGGTAGTTTCAGTTGTTTCAAGTCTAATTTCAGGAAGGATGCAAACACATACTGAGTTAGCTAGATGCTTGCAAAGTTCTAGCAAATTGGTTTCCTCAGTATCTTTTTGCTTTGCAAAGGAGATGGATCCTGGACATCAGACAAACATAGAACTCATAGTAAATAGGTGTTGAGTTTTTAGTCCTTAAAAATCTGTGGGCTTCCTGGCTACAATATCACTCACACAGGCTCAACAGAGGTCAAGAAATCCTTGCTAAAATTATGCAACAAGGAATTTTCCTAAAAGCTCAGGTAAGCTCTGTTGTTTTATAAAAGCGGCAATGATGAAGGGAAACTGAGTTTTTAAAGAGGAAGAAATATTTTCTCAAATTGCGAACTGCATTCTAAGTATACTATCTTTGGATTTTTTAAGGCATAGTTTTCTTTCAGGAAGGTAGAAGAACAGTGAGAACAACAAAGAATTATTTACTATTCACTCATGACGTAAAATACTCCATAGTTCTTTTTGTCAGACATGCCTTGAAGATATCAACAGCATAAGCGAAAGACTATGCTGCAGACACACCACCCTAGTTTCTTACAGATGTGTTAAGACCACATCCAGCATTCACAGAATGAGAGGAAAGTCGATGAAGCTTCATCTGAGCGTGGAAATCAAGCTACTGAACTAGACGTTTTGGGCAGTCCACCACAACAGGGAGTCTGTTTCCTTGCAAGGGGTTCTCTCATAACTGCCTTCTACTCCCAACTCTCTCTGAATGGCTTGGGAGTTGAAACCCCATGGAACAGTGAGTTGTGTATTTAGGTTGCATATGTACCCATTCATTTCTTTGCCAATACCTCATCTGTTTTGTATAGTATTACCTTCAGCCTTGCCCTTCCATCTCCAGAACACACAATAATAGTTTAATGCAAACAAAATCAAAACCAGTGCATGCCACTCAGAGAAACCTACAGATCCCAAAGAGATGGAAACTAACTGAATTTAATTCAACCAGGAAACTCAGAAATGTGGACTTCACTGGTTCTGTATTATTTTGATATTTTTTTTAAATTGTGAGAAAAAAAACCTAAGTTCATATCTAGCCTTGTTGTGCTTCTTTAAAGACGAAAATGGGACAAAATAATAAAAAGCATCAACATTGAGACCGCTGCTCACAGGGAGATGTTGGAAGCAACAGTTGTCTCTCTCCCTCTGCTGCAGTTTGGCTGTTTTCAATTTTTAGCAAGACGAATAATAAGCTTAACAGATGTGAATGCAAACCCATATTTCACCCTTAGTGCAACTTTTCACACAAACACTGGGGTTGGGAACACGAACAAGTTTACATTGCTGATGATTAAGAGACTTGCTCATAATTCTGAATATTAAGTAGAGCATAGAAATAGTATGAAGGGTGCTTCTGGATGACTATCAAGTGACAAAACACTACCTTTCAAACTAATGTTCAACATTCAACTTTCACACACAAACCCCAGTGGCCTCAGACAACTACATGTGATTTGCAACCACTCAAACACAGACTTCTGGTACCCTTTCCTAAAGGGCAGTACATGCACCTCGGTTTGGAGAGTAATGCAGAGCAACTGTTCATAGGGGTTTGAGTTCCCTCTTATATGCAGGAAGAGATGGAAGATGATTAATTTGGAAATTAGTTACTCTCCCACTGCCTGACCTGTCCTAGAGGTAGAGGGAGTTGTATACCGGGATGCCCTTAGAGCAGTGCAGAAAATGAGAAGCAACATATCAACATCCGTCCAAAATTTATATTTAGTGGATCAATTTCTACCTTTTTTGCTACATGTGAGATGAAAAAGATGTTACATACCTTACTATTCAGCAAAATATGGTCAACCAAGATAGGATGGCAAAGAGAGGGACATATAATACAGAGAGATGTTTACCTGCAGTCAAGCACTTACTTTGGATTTCCAGCCCCTGGTTTCTTTCTCCGGAATATGTTGAGGAAAGTGTTGGACTTGCAAGGTGCCTTGCCATCCCCGACATGCATACGCACCACATCTGAGGTGGTGAAGGCACTGCGGACGTTCCTCTCGGGCTTGGCTATGATGATGTACATCTTAGGAGTGAACATGCACCCCAGGGCCACTGTCACACTCAGGCTCACTGCAAAACAAGTGGTGATGATCTTGTAGTTGCTCCCAAAATAGATAGGCACAAACGCCAGCCAGATGATACAAGTGGTATACATGGTGAATGCAATGTACTTGGCCTCATTGAAATTGGCAGGCACATTGCGAGTCTTGAAGGCATAGTAAGTGCAGCTCATGATGAGGAGTCCATTGTAGCCCACAGGAGCCACGACACCCAAGTTGCTGGTGTTGCAGATAAGGTAAACTTCCTTAATGCTGGGGTAGGAGAGGATGGGCATGGGGGGCTCCAGGATGATCAGCGTGACCACCAGTGTCAACTGCACACTGATCAAAATGGAGGCAATGACCACTTGAGCCCACGCACTCATGAAACGTGGCTTGCGGGTACAAATCTTCTTTTTGCTGCCTGCCAGAATGCGTGCAATGCGGTTGGTTTTGGTCACAAGGGCAGAATAGCACATGGCAGAAGAGAGACCCACCAGAAGGCGCTGGAGGTAGCAGGATATCGTGGTGGGTTTAGCGATAAGGGTGAAAGGGCAGACATAACCCAGAAAGATGCCAGCAAGGATTATGTAGCAGAGCTCCCGACTGGAGGATTTGACAACAGGAGTGTCCCTGTAGAGCACAAAGATAAGGGTGACAAACATGGTGACCAGGATCCCCAGGCAGGAAAAGACCACAGCCACAATAGATTCTATATTGCTCCACTGAAGGTATTTTACAGGAATGGGTTCACAGCCTGCAGTGTACAGAAAAGAAACAGAGTGTTAGAAAGTTATCTACTTGAAGAGAGATCTTTTATTTCTGGCTCCCAGTATAATCCAAACATTAGCTTTTGCCTATATGTCATGGATTATTAAGACCACTTTACAAATGAGTGAACCACAACATAGGAAAGATTAGATGAAATATTTTCAAAAAATAGCCATCAGTTCTGAGTGAGTCAAACACTGGCTTATGATGCTACAAAGAGAAGTGAGATTTACAAAATTTCTTCTAATATTCATTGGAAGACATGCAGACAAGCCCAGTGTATCAAAGGCAGGGCTGGGAACAGATCACAGACAAACAGCACCATCACTTAATTTCAGCAGGGACATGATTATTGCAATTCAGAATGACAGTGTTTAACCTCCCCAAATTAATTTAATCTTTATCAAAATATGAATAAAGACACAGTACATTTTTCTGAGGGTGATTTTATAGGATAAAATATTTTTTTAACTCTGCCTCATTGCTGAATCTTAGTAAGGTCCTGATATTGTTAAGCAAAAACTCATACTCAGCCCTTCCCTCCTCAATATGGTGCATATCTGCAGAAATCATCCTGTATGAATTAAAAGATTCTGACACCCAGAATTCTTCTCAATCTAGGAACATCTTCCACGTGATGACAAAAAAAAAAAAAAAAAAAAAAATCACTGATACTCATAAGAAAATGTAAAATCGTTCCTTTTAAATACAGAGTAAGTAAGTTGAGGTATAGATCAGGGCTGAGCAAACAAAATTTTGTTGTGACATCACTGCCAGAAATTTAAAAAAAGGGTCGAGTTGAAATTATAAAAATGATGAAAAAAAAAGAGTAAAAGAGTCAGCCTGAGGCAAAGTCCTGACATGGAAAATTTCTGCACAGACTTTTAATGTCTTCCAGTGTCATTTGAAGGAAAGAATGCCTTATCATTCTGAACATTTTGTATCTAAAAGTACTGGTCTGACTTAAATACAGGTAATGCTATGCATCACCTGTAACATCAAGAATAATAAGAATGATGGTGCATGCACCTGGAAGTTGTATTTTATAAAGGAAAGGAATTTTGCTCAGGATTCAGGCAGGTGGGAAGAAACTGTTCTTCCAACCAGTATTTTTGGGGTGAAATGTAATCAGAGAAAAGCTTTTTAGTAGAAGTAGGAGCCTCTGGCCACTGGCTACAGCTGCCCAGAGTGGGAATTGGCTCTTAGTTTGATGAAAAAGTGAACTGTTCTTTGATTAATACATGCAAAGCTCTTTCCTTTAACAAGAAGCAAGTCTGTGGTTGCTGGAAGGCTTACATTTTAATGTGTGCTTAGCAACGTAAGCCATACTCATTCTGTCTTAAACAACATGTTCAGAGCCATAGCCCTGATTCAGCATGTGGGTAAGTATATTGATCGCTTTAAGCTTATCCAGTTCAAGGTTTTAGAAACCTGTTTTGTTATATCAGTGCAATTCCTGTGCACCAGCAAGCCCCAAGAGCCACATATGCTACAAACATTGCAAAAAAAGTGCTTTCACTGCTTATATCAGCAAATCATTGTTGGTTGTCAGCATCTGTGAAGGTGGATCATTTGCCAGCTAGGAGACAGTGGGCTCAGGAAGTGTGTTGAGTTAGGGGGAGGATACTCAGGAAACAGTATACTTGCAGATTATATACATTAAAAAATCACGAAAATTTTAAAAAGTAGATGATCAGTAGCAAAAGCTTCACTGTTAAAAGTTTCTAGTAAAAAGCTGTTTGGTAGTTTTCATCTATTGCTGTCCCTGCAGTTTAACCATGAATCATTTCCCTGAGTAGAAAACTAATCGATTTTCACTTTTTTTTTTTTTTATTATTTTTAAAATTATATTCATATTACAAAACCAATACAACTCCCCAAGATGTTTTCTGAGGTCATTAACGCATCCCAGGTAATTCATTTCATAATAGCTCTATAAAACTTCCTCTCCTATCTTGTTTCATTGCTTGTTTAAAGTGAAGAAAACTGGGTTCACCAGCTTGATATTCACTGTTCCTATACAGCTTATGATCTGTAAAGGATGGCCTTTCTTCCTGGCATAAGACCTTAAGGTACTATCATTAGTGACTATTTGTCAGGTTAGGTTAAACAGACAGTTTGTTTTTTATGGTGATAAGTCCTTTATGTCTGCTGACTCCACTTCACTGACCATTTTTTTAGGGGAAGTAAACAAGAAAAAATATTTTATATTTAAAAATAAAATCTAATGTCAGGAAAGGAATGCTGAGCTGCATAGATTGGTTTCAAATGGAAGAAAGAATGAACACCTTGAAAAGTACGTCTTGGGAAACAGGTTAGTATGCAATTCATGTTTTCTAAAAGGTCTAGCAATTTCAAAGTCTATCTGTAATGGAAAATTGTGAATAAAACTGCATACATGTTTAGCATTTATGATTTAAGGCAAAGGGAAAAACAATCTGGAATGCAAGATGTTAATGTCTGTGTCTAGAAGCTACACTGACTGAAAGGGTATGAATACACACACAAAAAAAATTATAAAAGCATATTGGATGGGAAAAAAAGCTAGAAAGAAAAAAGAATTTCAAATAAAAAGGTTCCAGTGGAGACTCCACCAAAACCCAAAAGCCAGAGTTTGTCTAGCTTAATTTCCCTTTGCTTACGGGCAGGATACTAGTAGTTTCTCTTCATAACTTTGTAATTTCTAACGCAATTCAACTAGATTATGTAGGGGTTAAAAAGAATCTTTCCCCTCAATTAGACAGAGTGAAGAAGCTGTAGAGAAGCAATCTGCCATTTTGAAGTTCTCTAGGAAATCAGTCGATGGCTATGCCATCATTTGACTGATGCTACTGCAATTTTAGGACAGTAGCAGCCCAGTCTCCTTGCTGAGAAGAAACACAAATCAGCAGGTCACTTACTGATTTCATTAAAAGTTAATAGATTGCAACATGCCCCTGAGATTTTTTCCAGCACTCATGTTTTCTTCAACTCCTTTCAACAGCGCCTGTCATTTTGACATGCCCTCTTTTGAGCTATTTTGGGCAGCTGGTAGCACTGAACCATATTCACTCAAGTGCACATTGATCTCTCACCGTGTTCTTGTTCTGCCTTATTGATTAAAAAGAAGCTCAAGTTTTCTTCCCTGAATAGTAGATACAAACAATTCTGCAAACCTCCAAGACTAACAGAGCATGGTTGTGTATGGAAATCTGCTTTAACACTAGCAGACATGAGTGTCCTACACAGTGGCATTGAATTTGTTCTTTTACAGAAATCAGGATATATAAATCTAATTGCTGTAGATTTTCTAGGGTTTAGAAAAACAAGATTTTTATCCACAACTGTGACCCTCATAGAAGGTATTTTTTAAGGACCCCTCTTCCTACAATTCATTTACATGAAACTTGAAAGAACAGAATGATCACTGAGATCTCTGTGTTCTGACAAGTCTTGCTGAAAGAAGTTCAGTTGCACATCACAGTAAGAGAGGGAGAGGGACCATCTGAGTCAGAGTTACGGGATATAGACACACACACATCTGGGACATCACCATAGCTTATTTTCCATTCAAACAAACTAATACCCAAACCAAGAAACACACAAACAAACAAAAACAAAAGAAGACAAAAAAGAAACCTAACAAGATGGGCAATGGCTCAATTTTTCTAGTTTTTTTGGTGATTTATAATACATTTTTAGCTGGAGAAGTGGCCAGCTTTCCCTTCCAGAAGAAATCCCCTGAAAGTTCATTTGGCTTCAGTGAATTTGCTTAACATCACTTCACCTATCTGCAGTGCTGCTGCAACATCTAGTTGCCACCCAGTTATATAAAAGGACAATGATGTGATAAGTTGCATGGCTGCTCTTCAGCTACAGTCAGATAGCTTCTTTGACTATGATGCCCTGACAGTGAAGATCTGCAGATGCAACATGGCACAAGGTATTTACAAAGCAGCTTCCAAGGTCAAGGTGGTATTTCTCAGTGCATTACATCTATTTCCTTGAGGTAATGGTTACTGCAAAGATCAGAGCAGGTGTGGGCAGTTCACCCTAATGGGTACAAAATACGAGAAAGATGCCATAGCATGTGACTCATTTAAAGCGTGTACACAGAGAAGACAAATTCTTGCTCTCCCTTTCCAAATTTTCCCTTTCTTTTGTCTGTCTTTCTTAGGATTATGTTGATGTTCCCTTTGGTGGTGGGTGCAGAGAGAATGATCTTTATACCAAAGGAAATTCTGATAGTTATTGAAAGCTCAGAAATTCCAAATAAAGTATTACTAATTGCATGATAGAATGAGCAGAAAGCGTATCAAGTCAATCTGACAATGATGCTCTGAGCTCTTGTGATTATCACTGCTAAAATTGCAGCAAATTCTTCTACATTCATTAGTATTTTTAGCAGCTTTATTAATACTTATGTTAACTGAAAGGGAGGAACAGACAGAGTACATCATTTCTTCTTGGTACAAATTTCACTGTCTTTACTGTCACTGCTGTTGTACTGAGCCAAAAGATATAACACATTTCAACTTAATGTGCCCTAGGATGTGTGTTTAAGTTTTTTCCTTTAACATCTTTGCATGTTAACACCTTAATCTTCAATGCACACCATTCTTATTGTTCCCTGTCAAAAGGGAATGCATTTTGAGGGACCCCTCCCTACCTGTCAGTTCAGCATTTGGCCACCAGCCAAGTTCACAGGCTTTACAGGTGAATTCATCCTGAACAAATTCGTTCTCTTTGCAAGCAGTGCAAATCCAGCAGCAGCTCACTTCTCCTTTCCTGATCACCTGAAATGCAAAACATACACAAAGGATAATATCTTAGGATAATTTCATTTTGTTTTGTTCTGGTATTTGGTACTGTGGTGTGTTTATTTTTTCCTGAGTTTAAAGTACAAAACCATCTTTCATTTTGGTACAGTGGCACAGTGTTACATTTCCAATCAAACTTGAAAGGAGGTTTAATCCGGGAGATGGCTCAGGTCAGGACAAGTAATTCAGCCAACACTTAATATCTACTTAATATCTGTAAAGAGCAGTAAACAAAGTCAAAGGTTAGAACAAAGAGTGATTCATGCATTTACATATATATTATTATTATATATATGCTTAGGTACAAGCACAGACACTCAAATCCTAATTTATAATATAGTCTCTTTGGGGCTCATCACATCAGTGTAGACAGAAATTAAAATATGAGCAAATCAAAAATTAAACTAAAGAAGGATGTATTTTGTTCTAGTGGAAAATAAAACCAGTATGTGGTGACCAAGAGCATGGTTCAGAACAGCTTTTTTCGATACAAATGTCCCTGAAAACTGCATCCTCCTCTCATGTGAATGCTGCTAAGTGCAGTGATTCAATGTTGAAAATTGTTTCCTCATCTTGTCTGCTAGTTTCGCTACATGGGGGATGCAAGAAAGATTCAGGATATCTTGAGCACTCTGTCTGTGCCAGAAAGGAGGAATCCAACCTTCACTCCAGGATCTTTGTATCCATCAATATGCAGAGTTAAGTGAAATGAAAGATTTTGCTTTTTTAAATAATGGTTCTGTGGGCTCTCTCCTCTCCTCTCCTCTCCTCTCCTCTCCTCTCCTCTCCTCTCCTCTCCTCTCCTCTCCTCTCCTCTCCTCTCCTCTCCTCTCCTCTCCTCTCCTCTCCTCTCCTCTCCTCTCCTCCCCTCCCCTCTCTCTTTTTTTCTTTTTGTCTGTGTGTGTGTGAACATTTCCTCCTGCATTCTATGGAAATTGTCCAACAGATTTCAATGGGAGCTGAAGCTGGCATTTTGTATGCATGTTGTTTACATATATACACATACACAAACTGCACAATCTCAAAAACAGAGAAAAGATGTTTTGGAGGGCAGTAAATACCAATACTACTTCCCCTCCAGGTTTGATGGAGTATTTCACTACGCCTTTGCCAAATAATCAATCCTCAGTTGCTTATAGTGGAAATATACAATTTAAAAGCTGCAAATATGCTTATTGTATGGAATTAAAAAGAAAAAAAAAAACATTTCTAAGGTGGCATTTCTGAATGGGCTTCTTGCTGTTTAAAACTTACAGCATCCATAATATTTTGATAGTGGTAGAACATGTCTTTATGTCATCCACACATGGCAGGTGGCAAAATATTTGTAGTATGATTCAAATGTTACTGTTTGTGATTTCATTTTTGTTTCCATACCTCCTGTTGTGAAAATGAGATACAAACAGGGCTTTCCTTCTTTTTTCCCTTCTTCTTGTAGATGTTATTGTTGAAACAAAATACTGGATTCACATGGGTTACATTATCTTAAGGATGGGTCCCCAAGTGAATTCCAGCCATTGGAATTCCATCCATCTACTGATCATTGTAGACAATGACTAAGTGAAAATTTTATTCTTTCTCACACAAGGTGAAATTTACCAGTCTTGTCATCCTGGAAGATTCTGTATCATTACAAATGGCAGTTTTAGAAAGCATGGGTCTTTGCATGGGACTATAAGAACAAACCATTGATCTAAGAGTTTTTCTGTACTTTTGGTTTTCTCAGAGATAAGAAAGTTCTAAGTAACATGTCCTTTGTCTTGAAAGATGATTGCTTGAGTTTAGTGAAAGAGCACTGCCAGGTAATACAGATTTTTATGGTAGAAAGTGTTTAATGCACACCTTAATCTGCCCCTTCAAGCAAGGCTCGCTGCACACTGATCGGACCATTCCACTCTTGTTCATCTGAATCCTGTAGTCATCAATGTTGAGGACACCCTCGTGCCAAGTTCCAATGAGGACATAGTCGTAGCGGTTGGGCTCTATGTACTGCAGGTTCATAATGTCATACCTTCAAAGGAAAAAATACAAAGAGAGTCACTGTCCTGCAATATGAAGGATAACATTTTACTTTGGATTAGAGTTTCCCAGAAACACCAAACACTTTAGGATTTGCAATAGAATCACAGTAAATAACGTCTCTGATTGTCACGTTATTATTGAGTGCCTGTCCCATTTACAGAGAACTGTGGGTAAAAAAAAAACCTATGTGTCTAGGAAGAACTGTACACAAAGACACCAAACTCTGCAAAAAGTTCACATGTAAGCACTGTTTGGATGGTGCATTCTTCAGCCGTTTTTCAGAATCTTTAACATTCACTTGGTGGCTACATACAGGCTGTCTGCAGTATAGCTCCTGCTGTGAATCCTGAAATAATCCTCCAGTAAAAATACTAACTAAACTGGTAAGTCGTAAGTTAACTGTCGGCATTAGTTGCATTATCCAGCTCAGTGAGATTGATGTGAAAAGTTAGCAAATCAGCCACAGTATTAACTCTCTTCCCATGGGCAAGTAGGACAGAACTTCCAAAGGCTAATACAAAGGAAACAGAAAACACTGCTACAAAAAGCATTCTGCTTCTCTACCTCCATCATTGCCCTCCACTTGTAAGGCCTAATATGTATGCACACCATTTACTAAATGTTCGGTTCCTTCTTTTACTAAAAGAATGTGGTTTGTGCAAAGCAGTGATTAACTGTGGTAATTTCATAGTAGGAAATAAGCAAGAATGTGAGAATGAATAGCGGAGAGAGCACGGGGAGGAACAACGACAAAAGAGGATGAACCAATCAGCTGGCCTCTTAAGATGAGAGTTAGGTGGGACGTATGCACAGGAGAGGTAAAAGAGGGCTGCAAACCAGAAATCAGCACTGGAGCTGAAAATCACACAGCATTTTCTGTTTTACAAGTTTGGAATTCACTGCCTTGTTTTTCCTTACTGGATTGTCTCAGGACAGAAGATTCTTTAGTTTATATTGAGTGTTGCCAAGCTGCATGGGCATTAGGAATAAAAGGTAAACAAAGTATAAGCTATAAATAAAACTGGAATACTTGGTTCAGGGCAAACAGGGAGAATTATCCAATGATTTCTCTCTTCCCCATTGAGGTTCAAATATGCAAAATCTCAACTCAGTAGTTCACAGAGGAAAGGCGCTAGAATTACTCTCTAGATACCTAGTTTTGTTAACTGAATCTTTGAGATCTCTCTAGCGAAAGATAATTAAAAAAAATGTCTACTTAAAACTATATTTAGATCTCAGTCTTGCAAATATGCACCCTCAGACAACGTTGGTGCCACTGCACAGATCCACTGATTTGCACTGGAAAACGAACTCTCACCACTGATTTCAATAGAGCTCCAAACAGGTGCAAAAAACAGCTCTGCAGCTGTGTGGTTGGCAATTGGCTCTTATCTGAGGAACTGCTAAGAGAAGGAGTAAATTTCAAAGTCTCTAGAAAACAATTCTTATTTCCCATCTCTTACAAAGGAATAACATAAAAAGGCATGCTTTTTTCAGAACAGCAAGAAGCAGTAACAGCAGGGTACTTTATAATGTAGATTCAATAAACAGGAGTAATTGAACAGGAATGTACATGGCTCTTTCTAGCAAGCACAACCTACTTGGTTTTTAGTGTGACCTTGAATTGGACCAAAACAAAATAACTTACTATGGGCTGGAAAATGAACACAGGAAGGAAAATAAAAGATTACTAAAACTTCACATTCCCTTAATGGAATTTTCAAGCCTACACAGATTGTTTACTTTTCTACCAAAACATATTATGAGGCACAGAGTAGAATTACAGTAATATCAGTCAAGAGCTGGAAAATTCAAGGATATGATTTTATTTTAGGTTGAAAGCCATTCTTACATTTTCTGATAACACTGTTCCCTTTTGTATAGTTATATGTCGAAGAATAAAGTATGAAGACTACAAGATCTTAGCAGTCTTGCATTTAACAAGTTGTAGTACAATGCTTAAAGCTTTGATATACAGCTTGAATTTTAAGTGGAAGAATGTGATCTAACAAATACATTTGCTATGGAGACACGCATAAGTTCCTTATCCTTTCTTTCTTTCTTTTCTTTAATGAGAAAAATCCTGCTTTGAGAAAGGACAAATTCAGTGCTTCGATACCTCTTTCTATCACTATCCCCCTGAGCAGACATATACAACTTTAAGAGTTTTGACTTATGTCCAAGCTAAAAACGATTATCCTGAAATAAGTGAGTTTGACAAGATTTGTGAAGCTCTAAGAAGGTGAGGATCATGGAGGCAGCTGGATGTCACACACGTACAGCAGCATTTACAGAAGGTATAAAAACTTTCTGCGCATAAGAAAATGAACCATTTTTTTAATGTAAGAGCAACCTCTCACATATATTGTGAATTGCCATGACCAGTGAGTTGGGATCATGCAAAAAAGTTATTTTTGAGGTGAACCAGACTGCGAGCTGCTCACAGGCACATTCATACTCTGAAATAAACTCTGGTTAGCCTGAGATAGCTGAGGTTACCTTGCTCAACAGCCATAACACCTATGTTGACAGTAAGTTTGGTATCCTGGAGTGGCAAACAACAAAGCTGAACAATGCTAGGATATAACTGGCCTAAACAGCCACCCATGGAGCCAAAGTATGTCTAAAAACAACTCTATGTGCCCCACATTCCTTTATATACCATGTATATTTTGAGTGTTTGCACTACGCATTGATAATTTATTCAAAACTTTGGAGTTATTCAATGGAATAACCATGTTTGAAGCCAGAACAGCTACTGGAGAGAGTCATATGAGTCTACAACTAAGATTAGTTAGAGCAAAATGAACAGCAATGTTTCTCTCAGCTTGTGAACACATGAAAGGCCCAGTGCTAGGACTGGAGACAACTCCTGTCAAATGTTCCATAGTGTTTTATGGTCAGAGGTCTATGCAAATTGTCCTTGAAAAATAAGTTTCTTCATAGTAGCCGTAAGGTAGAAGTAGACATATTAGAACATACAAGAACTCAAAATGTTCTGCCATGAAATGCATAGATCTGTCCTCTGCGCCTTGCAAAGGCCCAAAAACAGACGTGGAGTGGACTCCTGCATGCCTCATTCCTTCTGCTGCCATTCTGAGAATTTGGGTGACACAATTAGTTTTGAGAAAGTAAATGGGATGTACTCAGTGAATGTCAAAAGTTCAGCAATTTTATAAGCATATTCTTAATAGCAGTACAGGGAGCACATACTGTTGTCTATTTTCCAGAGATGTATCCAAATCATTTTTCCTAGAGGCAGTACAGTCAGTTAAGTGACTGCATTTGTGCACCTCTGATAAAGCTCTGCTTCACAGTTCTGCATAAATATTCTCCAAAGAAAAGATTTCACACAAAGAAATAAACCTTTCAAAATCGCCTCATGATTTCAAATCTCATTTTGATAAAAGCTTGAAAGTATAAATTGAGCCTGAGATAGAAAAAAAAAAAGAGTTATATCTAAACAAATGGTTAAGCTTTGACAGAGCTGTAAGGAATTCAAAACAGGGAATTGTATGAATGCCAGGAAAACATAACTGCAGGCATCTCTACTTTTTCTAATTGTGATTAGTGTAACCGGGGGGGCTATGAGAGACTGTTGCTCAAAGAAACTTACAGACCTTGTAAACAATTGCTGGCTTCTATGAGGGAACACTGCCTTATTCCATCTTGTGGAGCTGATTTGTTTACATGATACAGTAACATAACCTCAAAAAACTTTTTGCATATTTATGATACCTTCTTGCACTGGCATAGAAAAGCTGACAAATCAGCCAATTTCAGATTGGTCTATCTCTGATTTATTTAGATGCTGCATGCTTTGTGTGGCTTTTCATTTTCAGAATTCAGTAACAGTTTGTTCTAATTCTGGGATTTGTACTGATGAGAGCTGTGGAAATGCTCTCAGGTGACAAGATAATAAACAAGATTTGAGCTCAAATTGGAAAATTACATTTAACGTCAAACTAAATAGCGAAAAAGTAGACAAAACAGAGTATGCAAATGCTTCTATGGACACAAATAATGCATAATAAATTTAGAGTTATACTAAGCAGTAATTTCTCAATGTTATCTGAACTATATGTGCTAAGATGTGATTTATACATTTGCATCAAATGTATGAGTATGTGTAAGAATGTAAGGAATTGCTTGCCCATTAATTTCAAAATCTGACCTAGTTCATCTACACTTCAGCTAAAAATAATCTACAGTATGCAGTATTCAATGAGAAACAAGACCAAACTGACTAGCTTTTTCTTATTCTAAATGCAATAAGCTGTTAAAATGAATATATTACGTGAATGCAACAAGAATGGAAAGAACAGAAAAAAAAAGTTCATCAGTTTTGATAACAAAAGGTAGGACTAGATATAAGGGTTGCTTTAAGGCCACCGTGTCTTGCAAATATTCTTTCAAGGCTGCAAACTCTTGTTTACTCCAGAGCACTGCTTTTGTGTACTCTTGGCATTCAGATGCATTTATGCAATAAGCCCAAAGATGGAGTGAGAGAGTCTTTTATAACACTTTAATAACTCAGTAGGAAAACTAACTTAAATGAAGAACTCTGAGCAGAATTCAGTTAATAATAAATCATGTGCACCAGCAGCTGAATTATATTTATTTTAAATAAATAAATAAATTCAACTGGGAGATGTCTCACTTAAAATAGTTGGACAGAGCCCACAAACCTAAGTGAAGAGGGAGAGATTTGTCAGCTGTCTTCCATGAGAGAAATCAAGGTGATGGCCAAGTCCACAAAGTTGCTGTCTCTCTCATTGCTTGGGTGCACACTGTGTCTTCTGGGGGGAGGGGAAGGAGGGGGCATTGACAGTAGCAACTACCACAACTGGAATCTACTGGACCCCACATGAGAGAAACACAGTACTCTCTGGCAAACACAACTACTTATTCTGCCTGACCTGTCTTTGAATTCTGAGACAGCTGAATTTATTTGAAACTAGTTAAGGAGAGCACACAGTAGTTCAGCAAGCAAAACTAAATACTTTCTAGCATGGATGCACTGTTGTGTCCTGGGGCACATGGAACAGCTGAGTTCCTGTTGGAAAAGGATATGCTCTACAGACCTAACTTTAAAATTTCAGCAAGCAAATGCTTCACTAAACTCCAGTCACTTGTATTAGGCCTTGTCCATATTAAAGCCCTAGTGCTGAACACAGATACCAAAGATCTCTGAGATACGTAGTCTGTCCTCTCCCAAAACACTAGAAATTTTACAGGCTTTACAGTAACTCTTATCCCAACAGAAGTGCCTGTTTATCAATTTATCATGTGTTATCATTGTTATTCCTTTCTACTAGTAAGACTAACCCAGATAACTCTGTTTCTGTCTCAGTGTACTTGCTGCATGCTTTAGCAAAGCAGCCAAAAAAAGTCAAACCAGTAACAACACCCACATCCCAGTATCAGGTATATGTTGAGATGAAACTTTTTTTTACCTTCCTGGGGCATCTCCCTTTTCATCAAACCAAACTTCTTCTCCAGAAACACCAATGAATGTGGACTTGAGGAGAAACTCCAAGAGTTTGCTGCCATCAATTGGCTTCATAGCATCACACAGCCCAACATGTCCTGGGCAAAGGGAATGATGCATATTTTGGAGTCCATGAGCCATAGCATATATAGCATTGATGACGAATCCCATTTTACTGTCCTGAACATAGTTTTCTTCTAGGCTTTCATTACCTAAAACAGTAAAAATAAAAGTATTATTATAAACATGAAAACAACATGAACATATGAAAAAGCAGTAAGAGATTTAAAGGTTTTTCTTAAAAGCTTTAGAAGTATAAACAAAATGTAAGAAGGGGATTAAATTTACATATATATATTTGTCAGAAATCTTTAAATCATTGAAAGTGAAATGAAATGGCATTAGAGAAAACCACAACTTAATGAAATTGTCAGCTTTAATTTGCTTTCTTTAGAATTATTGTTTTTCATTCCGCAATGTTACTTATGCTAAACAGGGTTAAACAGCTCAGCACCAGAAGGATGCAACTTTCTTAAAAGTTCGATTTTTGAATATTTTTGAATATTATTGAATATTCACATTTGAATATTTCTATTTATTTATTTATTTATTTGGAAATCTCTTAGTTTTCCGGGCCAGTATAGCAATGTCCTTCCAGTGGAAGCAAGCAAACAATGTAAACCAGCACAATTCTCAAGTTATCAGAACTATTTATGTTAGCTGAAAGTAGCAGAGAAGCCAATTCCTTTTTGCTACAGGAAGTCTAAGGAAGTTTGTAACACTAAAAGGCATTTTATGTAACTGCAGCTGAGAAGATCCTGCATGAGCAGACATGCAAGTCTCTGTCCACTGACCAGAAACAATGTGGCAGTGAAGGCTTTCCTCTTGCGTAGGTTTTAACTCCAATCTGCTGACACTCAGGCCCTGCCGGAGGGTGCCATTTGTGGCTGCAACTCAAGCCAGACACCATGGGGGTCAGGCTGTCCCCTGTTTCCCGTCACAAGCTGTTGGACGCTGCCAGCACTAACCCTGAGTCACAGAGGCCTGAACCACACGGGTCCTGAGGGTTGGGGGAACAAGAAACCTCTCTGTTTTGTTTCCCTTCCCCTGAGTCATTCTCTCTCAATATGCTCCAAGTTTCAAGATGCTGCTATCTGTGGGCCTCCCACGTTACTCGGTGTTAACAGGCGTTTGCAATCCAGTCTCTGGTACTTAGACACAGTAACACCTTGTGTGTGCTAGAGAAGTAGGATGTGTGAGAGACTAGGTGTTAACTGACACTTCTCAAACCCAGGTTGGAGAAGGTAGCTGTCATTCTAATACAAAGAAAAGAGGAAAATCTACAAGTTCACAGAAACTTTCAAGTTAAAAAACAGCTCCTTCTCCTAACGAAGATACTGTATGTCTTTCAAACCAGATAACGAAGACATTCCTTACACTCATCCTTGGGAAAAACTGATCTGGAAGGACTTCTCAGCTTCTTTGCTTTTATCTGCTGATTAGTCCTGCAAGACTAACACACTGTGAATTTACCACTCCTGCCTTCCTGTAGACAGAGAATGAATATGGTCTCCAACCTGATGGAACAGAGAGGTGGAATGCTCCTGAGCTCAGCATTGCAGTCATGAAGACTGTCAGTAGCAAATAGCTGAAGAGCTGACTGATAGGTCATGGTACTCAACTGTTTTCTACCCAAGAGTTTATTTCAGTTGCCTCCCTAATTTCTCAATTAATTTTAAGAAGTATAGAAACATACACATCAGTGACCTTTGCAGGAGATAATGACAGTATCCATATACTTTTCCTGAGACAACTGTTCAGGTGGCTGCCAGAGGTAGAAACCTAAATGTAGCAGAACTTGCCAACGTTTTGAAATGAGATTATTTTCTTCAAGTATGTGTTAACACAGCAAAGTATAGATTTGGTTTCTCATATTTCAATATAATAAGCATACCTCCAAAGAGAATAAATATTTGATGGTGGGAGGATTTGCTTTTGAACAATTAGATGTGATCATCTTGTTTGCTTTGAGGCTTGAAACATATAGTGTCCCACTGCAGAGATGACTGCTTTTCTGCACTTATAGAAATAGTTGTACTCGAGTGAAAAGTAACATGCAAAGCCTAATCTGGTAATGAGTTGTCCACATATCAGTAATATAACTTCCCTATGTGTAAATAAAAGATTTTACAGTAAGTTTTCTATGAGAAGTCATGCTTTACCTAAACTTAGCTTCCAGCTGGCAAAATCAAATTTATTTCATTTTCACCATCACAAGTTGATGGTAAAACAATATTGATACAATTATGTATTTGAGCTTGTAAAAATTCACTTATGAGAATCAGTAGGAACTGATCTTTTTAAACAAGGGAGATAGTGTAATTATGTTGAACCAAAGAAAAAGTAGAGGCAATCAATGTTCAATTTGGTTTTCACAGAGTAGCTGTTTAATAAATGCAAGAACTACATTTTGTTTGGTGCAGGGCTCCTCTGTAAAGCTGTTAATTTTCCTCAAAAGGTCTTTGAAAAGTAACAAAGAAAAAGGTAGAACTCTGGACTGAGAAGTTTGTACTTTTCTTTCTCCTCTCATCCTCTGGAAAAAAAAAAGAAGAAAAAAAGATCACTGATCTACAAAAACTACTCAGAACACTAGGGTAAATTAACACTAAAAACAGAAAAGTACTTTATTATCTTTCTTTTTTATTATTTTTTGCAGGGACTTTAGTTTTCACTAAGAACAGAAAAATTGTAAGCTATGTGAGTACTGAATTAATTTAAGTCACTCAAATTAGGTCATTCACTTTTTGGATGACATTGAAGAATTCAGGTCTCCTACATTTCATGCTTATTTTTATATTGGATGCAATGCAAATCTTCCCTTAATCATTTCCTTTTAACAGTTCCTCAAAACTTTGGGTCATTTTATTTTATTTTATTTGTCAGTCAGATGAAAAAGAAGGATGTAAAAATAAAAATAATTTTTAATAACAATACACTCTGGCTGTACACAATAGAAAAATGCTCCCAGCACTGCTAGAAATAATAGCCTTGGTAAATGCAGAAGAATAAATTTCAAGAAACTTGGTGCCTTTCCTTTCACTATAAAGTGCCTCAAATGTAACTAATATTATCTTCAGGTAGGGACTTAGAGCTGAATGTAAAGCGACAATTAGTATCTAGTGCCTTTGCTGTGAAGCAAGTATGGGGCTATCAGCATTCTCTAGAGCAGAGAGAGTACTCATACAAATTTCACCAGATCAACTGAAATTAAGAAAAACAACACTATCAAAATTATAGCTAGAAGTGACCTAGACTTAAAGGCATAAGGTAAAGATAGGAAAAGTCTATGCCGGTGTTCTCAACAAGAGATTAAGCAGAACGGACTTCTTGTTTGCAGTTCTCAGGAAGGTTAGGGAAGGAAGGAATATGGAATGGAAAGAAATGTAGAAACATTTTGGTTGAAGAATCAGATCAGTAGCTAGCCAGTTGGTAAATTTTGAACAAACACACACGTTTGATAAAGAACACAGTCTGTTCACAGATGACTCTTGATTAGAATAAAAGCCAAAATCTGTTGAATAAAATTATTATAAATGATAATTTCTGAATTAGGCAGATATTTTTTGCCTTTTCTTTTTTTTTTTTTTTTTCCCGGACCTCCAAACGAACTGAACATTTAATGTCACATAAAAAGTGATTTTTTCCATTGGTCCCATTTGACCTATCATGAAAGAAATCATCTTTTCTGACAGTCCTGAAAAGGGGCTGAAGGTCTTAGAAATAGTACACACTCCCTTCCTTAATTGTAGTGGTCGCTCCTAGGACTGAAATGCTTTCTGGGTATGCAATATGAGATCTTAGCTTTGTTGCCAGCAGCATGGTGATGGGCTACATTCAGTAAAGTGCTCATTTAGAAAAAGAAATTGTTGTGGAAGAATAACCAGTGCTAAATTTCCCAGGAATGCTGAAAAAAGGAAAACTATCATACTTGGTCTGTGTGCACGATAGCCTGGCACAAAGCCATGCCAAAGAGAGATGAGTCTTCCCTGCAAGAGAATGCCAGGAGACAGAGCATAGGTTATACCATGAACTAGTAGAGCAGCATGCAGGCTTGCAACAAATTTCCCCTTCTCGTTGAAGAAACCAGGAATGCAGATTTCCTGTTCTCTCTCTTAGTTTCACTGTGCACTGCCTTAACCAGTGACTTGGAGAAAACATGTCCATCTGGCTCTGTACAAATCTGTGCAGAGATATGCTAGTGATATGACATGCCCTTGGAAAAAAAAACAGAAGTCACTTATCTTGCAGTGTCCCACATTAGAGAAGGCCTGACAAACTTGGACCACAGCAAATTTGTGTCACAGGATCTTGCAGGGAGAAGAGCAGAAGGCCAATAGCCGACCTGATCGGTCATTTCAAATCTCGGTCACTAGAAGTAGCAGCTACAGATTATTTTGGTAACCAAATGGCACATGAAAAGTGATGAACAGACTGATATCATTTTGTAAAATTCAGGATACTTGGCTCCTTGGAAACATTAGGGCACTTTTATTTGGATGCATGACCTGCTAATTATAGCTTTACCTTTGGATGTATAGGAGAGAAAATGCAATCAATTCCACATTTCTTTTTTGTCACCAACTCCTTGAATTTTTTTTTTTCATCTATCAGAATTATTCAACTTTAAAAAAACAAAACAAAACATTATGATGAGCCAAAATAAGATTCTATTAAATAATTTTTGAAAAAGGCTTATTTTTCTAAGCTCATTTAGCATTGCAGTTTCAGGTATTTTACAAATACTGCCAGTTCTTTCATTCTTACACTCTGTTTATGTTATCTAACATCTCTTGTGTTATCTAACAACAAAGATAACAATATAATTATTTAACAAATTTCACCTTAAGGCACTGCAAAATGAGTACCACAGATTATAATGCCTCTAAATGCAATTAGTACAAACATGATATGTTCACTACCTGCACAGTAAATGGTTTGTTCTCTTCATACTATCTTTTTAAACAAATGCATTCTGTTCATTAATATTATATGGCAATGGAATCTGAATAAAATCCTCATCTCTTGATGACTCTTGTTGACTCCGCTGCACTCAGTATGTCCAAATGTAGTCAGAAGTAACAAGTTAGATTAATAAAAGCTATTTATTGTATATGAAAACATCCGAACACCCACCACTTTCAGCCCAAAATCAAGTAAGTATTGAGAAGAATTACTATTTTTTTTCTTTTTATAAGTAACTTCTAGTTATCCAAGAAATTCCAGCTGTATTTGCCTGCTTATGAAGGTGAGGCCAGGAAATGCTACCAAGTGACCAGAACAAGGAACTACAGATGAGGGCTGTAGGCTTTGCTTGTACTCTTTTCAAAGACTGTGCAAGCTAATGTGACTGCCAAAATATTGTGGAAAAGTCATTTCTTTTCATAGAATCATAGAATGGCCTGGGTTGAAAAGGACCTCAAAGATCATCTAGTTTCAACCCCCTTGCCACAGACAGGGTCCCAAACACTAGACCAGGCTTGTTTTACCCTCTTATAAAAAGGCTTTGTTTCAATCTGAATTAAAATATGATTTCATTTCATTCAGTTTTCATGAGACAGAATGATAGACTGAAAAATTTGTCACTGACCATAGCAAGTGTTCCATTTAACCTACAACAAACAATCCCATCATACTAAATCATTTTTTTCTAGTATGGTTTCTACCCCCAGAAAAACAGGTCTTTTATTTTTTTTCCAACAAAGGTAGATCATATGTAATGGTCACTTCCCAATTCAATGCATCTTTGCTGCAGGGAGGCAAGTTCAAGAAGCAGCTACATACAGAGATGAGAGGGTCCTGACTGACAGCACATACAAGAGGGATGACATACAAGAGGGAGCACATACAAGTGGAACTTGATTCCCATTGTAATGTGAACTATTTGTTTGACTGAATGTAGCTCTAATGCTTATCAGGCAAGTGTGAAGAAGGACATATTGTTTAAGAAAAGGGATCTTTCCCTAACTGCCTTCTGAACGTCCTGTCACCATTCTGTACAAAATAATGCTATGCTTTCTGTAGAACAGCAGGTGGCTCTGCCATTTGGCAAGAACACAGAAATCTTTCACCGGGGCAGATAAAGGGAAGCAATATCTGGTGTGGATTCTACACCAGATTTGAAAACACTGATAAACATTTCAAATTGAACAGTACTCATGAAGCAATAAATGGAGTTCACAGGGTTACAGCCTTCATTTTCAGGATGTCATTAAATCAAAAAGGTTCCATTTCCATTCTTCAAATGATTTTTTTTTTTTAATTTTCCCAAGCAAAGAGATTCTATTCATGCAATTATATTTGATGTACTTTTTCCCCAGAAAGCAAGGATACAGTTCCAGTTACCAGCTGAGACATCCTTCTATTTTCTTTCTGAGCACAAGGAAATCTATGGGTCTCTCAGACACTACTGCTATGTCTGATGAATGCTGCTTTTTAATTGAGATTGGCTTACTTCTAGTTTTAGATAATACTGCAGGGAGAAATTAAAGCAATTCAAAGGGTGGGCATTCAGCAGAAGCACTTCAAGTTTTTTTTCTCTAGATTTTCTACCAAAGACATTAACTGCATGCTTGCTGCAGCAATATTTGTATGCAAGTTGTTATATATTTTCACTAATAAAGTAAGACAAATAACTAATGACTCTTTCTCTCCTGAAAAAGAAACATTGTGTAAATATATGAGGCTGTTCTGTCCTTACTTTCACCTACATTTCTTTCACAGATGACAATTCAATGGCTAAAGAAAGCCAAAATATTAATTCAGCCATCAAGAAACACAGGTTTCCATTCATTCCAGGTGTCTAACTTTAGAAGATCAGTTCCCTTTTTAGATTCACTATACACATACACCCTCTGTGTCTTCAGCTTCCATGCCTGTTTTTGTGAGGATGCTACATAGTCATCCAGTGTTCGAAAAGATATGTATTCTTTTTGTCTCTCCCTGTGTGTTGGAAGCAGTAAGGAAATCTTTAATTAAATTTACTTTCTTGGTTCTCCATATCATGTTATGTAAGCACATTAGGGCTTTAAGAGCTTAGTGTCAAAGACTCTAGAATGAGGCTGGCATACACAAATACAGCAGTGCCACGGTAAAGCTGAAATATTATGACTGGAATGACTACGCAAGCTGCTGATTCACTCATTAATCAGAGGCCAGAGAGTCTCAGAGACACTAGGCTCTAGGCAGGAGAAAAGGGACACAGCAGTGCTGCCAACCCTGAGCCACGCTGAACTCACAGATCCAGATCACACACAAAGTAACTTAGGAGCAAAGCACTATGGAACAGATCTCTTTCTAACTGCTCCTTTCTTCCCCAGTCTGAAAATTTGCTTAGCAGACACAGGAGTCTGGAGCAATCCTCCCCTCCCTGCCCTTTCTGCTTCTCTCCATGGACAGTCAGACTCTCACACAAACACATGACTTCAGGAAAAGAAGATTTAAAACACAAACACCATGTGATAATGCATATAACTCATGTTCACGCTGTGGGAGACGACAAAGTTGTGTTCAAATGTGCCAGTAACCCAGAGAGCAGAGAGAGCTTTCCTTTTACATCTCCTTTCTACTTACGCAAGGGCATAAGCAAGGGATGAGACTGTCATTTCCCAAAGGCTGGCTGAGCTTCACGTTAATGGGAAAAGGGGGCATGCCTGCTGTTTGTACGTGACAGTGCTTGGGTGAGCAGAACAGCACGTCTGGGTGAGATACTATGTGTTGCGCAGTGTTGCAGCCCCTCTCCAGCTTCAGGAGAGGCAAGAGAGAAGCTGGAGAACTTTGAGCAGTGTGACTTCGGCAGCATCCTGTCACTGGGGAGGGAAACAGACCTGTAGCGAATAAAAAGTTCCTTTTCTCTTTTCCTATAATTCTGCATTGCCTACTCTCTCATGTTGATTGGCAGTAAAAGAAAAGGACTCAAAGGGAAATGTAACACTGTACCTAAAAACCATACTAACAAATGCCAGCCACCTCCAGAGAGGGCTGACCCCAGCAAGGTGGAGCTTGGTACCATTACAGGGTTGTCCATGAGCTGCACAGACTGTCTGCACACACATTTGAGACTCTAGTCAGTAAAAGTCAAAAGAAAGCGGTCACAGTTGAAAAGCTGCATGGATATGTGCCTACAGAAAGTGTTTATAGCAAGAGAAAGAAGAGTAGGAAACTGGACAACAAGGAGAGAACTTTCACTACAAGTTAAAGTATATGGCATGTGGTGTGTAGGTCTTGGTCCAAGTAATATTTCATTTTTTCTTTATTTCTTTATTTTGGAATTAATAGATTGGAAAACAAAAGAGGAAAAAAAATGTTCCTATTTGAGATAAATCTGTTTCTGTATCTTGGACTCCCAGGCAAACACGGGTCACACTTTTCAGTATCAGTTCAAATGGTTTGAAAGAAGCATCATTTTGTACAAACAGGCCATCTTTTTAAGTGCTGCCTTCATACATCAAATTGAGACTATACACAAGGCTGCAATAATGCATGGAAAACTATGAACTTCCATTATTATGTGCATTCTAATGAAGAACACTGGAATTAATTCTATCATGAACACAGTAAGAAAAGAGTCACTTAATCTACTTTATGGTCAGAAGAACTTCTGTATCTGGCTGCTATCTTGTAGAAATTCATTCTCAAATAAAATATTGTCATCTTAAGACTCATGGAACTGACCAGGAATCTGGAATGAAATGACAGTGGCTTATTAGTACCTAAGGTCAAAGATCCAAATATAATGAATGGTCATATTCAAGTTTTTAAGCTAGAAATCAGTAAAACTCCACTTGTGGTTCTGAATTTGGGGAATCCATTAAATTGGATGCAGTTTAACCTCAAATCCTACTCTCATTCTCATTAGAACACTAAGTTTGTGCCTTTTAATAACTTTAAATGACATGTTTATTCCAGAAATTTGCAGCAAAGGAGATAAACTGAAGTGATTCCATTGTCTTTCTTAGAGACATATAGTAATTATTGTGAGAGCTTGACAAATAATTATTATGATTAACTTTGTTTTCCTTAAAAGCTGGACTACATACAAATTGCCTGTAAAATGACCACAAAATGTTCTATTATTTATTTGAGATTATTATTTAGCTTCTACAGCAAGTCATTAATTCTCAGATCCTATTTTAATTAGAAATGAATATTTCATCATATAAACAGGAATAATATATGCCTGCAGATTTTTGTTGTTGTTGTTCCCTGATTGAATGGCTTCTACATGTAATCAGCAAAGACACTGATTTCAAATCCAGATATAGCATCTGATATCCATCTTATTTTTTCATTAGCTGACTAAAATTTAATGCCAGCAAAGCTCAATCTTTGTGTTCAAAGGATGTAGGCAATAGCATGATTATTTTAATGGAAGATTCACAAATGGCATGAATGGAAAGGAGGGCTTTTACCCTGTCTGATCCTGAGCAGGCCATATTCCATTCTGGCACTGCAATCCCCCCATCCCAAGTTATTCTTTGACAGCTTTCTCTTTGTTTCAATTCTTTTCCTCTCTTCCCTTGCTTGGAAATATGATAGCAGGGAATTGTAAGAGACTATTCTTTTATATAATTGACTCAAAGTTTGCTGAGGAACAAGTCCAGGCAAGTCCTGGGCAAAGGCAGAGAAATCTTTTGTCTTGAGGACACTGATGGACAGGTCCTGGCTAAGGATTGTGAAATCCTCTAAGGAGCACAGATGGACAAGGCCAGGGGCATCGAGAGAGAGATAAGCTGCTGCTAATGGCCGGGAAGCGGTCTTTTTGTGTGGACTTATCTCAAGGAAAATGGCCATCTCAGGAGGTATGCACAGGACTCTTGCTCAAGCACCCAGGAATGTCACGTAGGCAGCAGAAAATGGAGAATAAAAGAGGGTCCAATAACCACAACGGGGGAAGCTGATCCTTCACCACAACCACGGCAACGGGGGAGGCTTATCTCTCACCACGACAGACTTGAGGGGTTCTCTGCCAACTGATCTCTCACCGCAACGGGGAGACGGATCTCTACGTGGAGACTGATCTCTCACCACGACACGAGCTTCGTGCCTTCCGATCCTTCTCTACGGACCGTTTGCCGACGGACTTCCCTGGGCCTGCTACCTGAGACCTGCTGCTTCCTCCCTGACCTGCATCCTCTCGCTGCCCAAGACCGGCCTCGCTGCTCCTGCCCTTCGGCCTCGGACCGTCGGAACATCGTGCAACGGGACTGCTGCCGGATCCTGGTGGTGACTATCCCCGCTTTACGCAATTCTTGCCTCTTTCTATCTTTTCTATCGCTCGCCTTCCCTTCCCCATCACCCCAATCCTTAATAGCGTCCGTCCTCCCCTTTCCCCATCTCCCTTATTAACATTTGTAATAAACTGGTCGGACCAACATTTGAACCGTTGCTTCTTAATCTCACGCCGGGCATACATATTTCAAAGAACCTCCTCTCCCTCCTATAAATTGGAGCGAGACAGGAATTCAATTTGTTACTCCTACTGCATATTCCGTATCTGCTTCTATCATTCTCACCCCATTCACAAACTCTCCCTAAGCCCCTTTTTGAGATTCTGCAGTGTTCTACAAATGCCCTCAGAGTGCCCTTAAAGCCTCAGGCACCATTTAAATACGATTGGTTATTATTGCAGTGATGTAGTTTTTCTTGCTTTCTTTACAAATCGATTAAGCTAACTTCTTCCCCCAGTGCCACCCTGGATACTGATCCAGTCTCTCTAAAGGCAGGATTTCACAGAGAACATTTTCTATACGACGTGTGAAGAAACAATTAAAAATAAAAGAAAATTCAACCTTCAGTTTTCCCCTTTCCCTCAGGTAACTATGCAACCTTGCTGCCTTACTTGCACACTTCATTAAAGACATATTTAGAACTACTATTCTTAACATATCTGTTATTTGGAACAAGTCTAGCAGATAATGAGTTGCTGCTACTCTTACAAGAGGCAGGAATGAGCACACTTAAAATCAAACTCACTTAAAAATTTAAAGAAATATTTGCAGGTTTCGATGTTCTTTAGCTAGCTTCAGTCATGACTTTCACCATTAATAAATGAAATTTTTGAGTCAGATACCCTCACAGATATTCAGTTATAACACAGAATGATGGAGAAAATAAAAAGCACAGGAAATAGGACTGATTAAATTTCAAGTGTCATTCTATTCGCATGAAGCCTCAGACTTTATCTGAAAGAGACAGAACTCAGTAATTGTTCTGCAGCTTTCAAAGCATTACCCATCTTGGATATTTATATTAGGAACCTGAACACATATTCAGGCCCTTAATTAATTGACTTGATTAATACCTGAACTTCTCTGGTTGCTACTGACTTCCATGGGAATTATGGGAGATCAGTATCCTTAAAAATCAGGATAATTTATCTAGGTCTCAGAGCATGCACTTCAGGAGCCTAATTTTGAGCTTCTTTGTTAGAAAATGCTAGTTTTGAGTTGGAAAATAGGCAACCTTCATATAAAGCATAGACAGCATTACCATAGAATTGGGAACTTAGGAAGAACGCAGTCACATTAGATGTTAAACATTCAACACCAATACAACACCTAACACTAAATTCCTTACATCATGGTGGAAAGTATGATGAAAATTATAAAGTACAGTTTATTCATTAATCTATTTTCTCTGGAGATCTGTGCTCCTATTTGTCATAACAAAAGAAATTGCACAAACTCATATCAGACCATTGACTGAGACCTGGAAATACCTAAGTGCTATTTCCCAGTTGTCAGTATACAAACATGAGATCCTGAAGACTTCAAAGGTGTGAGTCAATAACTCATGTTAACACTGGACAAAGCCCTTCCTACATGGTTAGTAACTTTCTGTGGCTGGCAGGCACAGATGAGCTGCCCTACATTTTCTTGACATAAATTCCAGTGGTTCTGTATGAGTTTGAAGAACAGTCAGGAGAAATAGCTAACATTTATCAGCTTTAAAACAATACTGATGTAAGATGGACTTCACAATTCTTGCATGACCACATATCCCCCGTCAGACAATACTACCATTTTATTTTATTTTTTTTTATTGTTGTGAAAGTGAAATCCTTCCTCTCTGTTTTTAATGTTAAGGTGGCATTAAGAACACCATCATTAAATTAATATAAACACAAGTGTCTCACTTCTGCAGAAATATAGCTCCCTCCACATTTCTCTTCCTGAGTCTACTGTTGCTTTTTTTCTCCCCTCTCAAAAAATCTCCTGATTGAAGGGCTGCTTTCCTGGGGCCACAAGGATTGCATGCTGATGGGTGGACTTCACGTGTAGGAGGTGAATCACTGCTGCCATACAGACAAGACTGCAGCCACTCAGTCCTCTCAGAAATTCCTCTTGCTTCCTGGGATCAAAGGCAGCTGCTGCAGCTGCTCTGGCACTAAGGAGTGAAGTAGTCTCAGCCACCCTGTCTAGCATTCAGCTGGACCATATTATCACTAAGTTAGCAGAGCATACTCACAGTTTCCCTTGTTAAATTAAGGGTAGGTTTTAAAGGGTAGAGGATCCTTATATGCCCTTGTAACCTTTCAATATGCAAGACATTATTCATGCATGCACAGATCACAAAGATTTTCTTTGTTTATCCCTTTACATGACACCTGGACATATACCCAGAGCTGTATCCAAGTTGTATTGTATTGTAGGAAAGACTCAGTTTAAATCAAGGCCTAGATTAGAAGCTCTGAGTGACATCTGCACAAGGTTAATGCATTGCTGTTAGTGGTAGTGAGATAGAGCTAAGCAAATCAGAAGACAAAATTAGTGAGCCTAATCTTTAATCACATACTTAAGAGAAAACAAAACAGAAGCTCATCTTTCAGATGCGAAAGAATTTCAGAAGCATTCGCTTTAGCACATCTCCTGTTTTCCTCAGCATAGCCAAGTAAGACAATGCAGAAAAAAAGGGCTATTCAGCTCAGCTAAATCCAAATGAGTAAAGCACTTGAGAGTTCACAAGAAAACTGGTCCTTGTGGTGTGAACGTTAAGACAAAGTCTGGAAAAACAGACAGAGCAAACTGGCCTTTGTAGAGAATAGATGGTACACTGCAGAGCATGGTGCATACAGTGCTACTGTTTTGAAGAAAAAAGGCCTGAGTTTCCGCCTCCATAAAGCTAAGATGAATCCAGAGCTACAGTTAAAATTTAGACTTTCAAGTTCCTCCAAAGCTGGTTTCTGTTGTACAAATCAGAAAAATTTGAGCCGAAGGAAACCTCTAGAAATCACCTTGCTTCACTTCTCGCTGTGATGCAGTGGCTCTCTCTGGCTCACCCAGCAGCCCTGCCTAGCTCAAGAAGCTGTTTTCATTAATTTTCTCAAGTTCCCTCCACACTGGCAGATTTCAGCACTTTCCTGGTCCTCCCAGAGTGAGTGAAAAAGTAGCACTTTGTTCCGGCAACCTAACTCTTTGAAGCATGTGTTTTCCATCAGATTATTCCCTTTATAGATATTAACAGAGTTAATTCTAGGTAGGAAGGTCTGTGATTTCTATGGTTCAAGTTTTAATACTCAGGCTTATAATTTATTGTTCTTTACACCACCGTGTGTCCAAGATCTATTGAGAGGACTCTGTTCATTTTAAGAACGCTGTTGCCTATTTTGCAGCAAATATGCTTGCACATGAAGGGTATCACTGCACAGCAGCTAGATGTGTGAATGTGCAGGTGCGCACCTACACGTTAGAAATACCGCTATATTTCTTTGCACGTACATCTATGGAGTAATTATGCCAGTAATGAAAAGCTATAAAACTGCTAGCTGATTTAAACAGCTTTCTACCTCCATGTAAATGAGAAAAGGAAAGATGAAATCTAACAAAACACCGGGAGGGTGCGTGGAAAGCAGTTGGCCTTGTTTCCCGATCATTTATCAGTGTTATTTCACCCCATTTATTTACAGATTTGATTAAATGCTTATATCTAGGCTAATTAGTCTGATAGCTGACCTGCACATGCTCACACACAAATGATTTCTAAGACCAAATTAATTAATTTTAATTATGTGCTTTTTTCCTCCCCACACTACTGACACAAGTTCAAAGCGCCTGCGACATTCTGAGCAGACTGGACTGCCCTGTTGCTCCCCAGGCACAGCAGACAGGAGCATGGAAGAGGCATGAGGGACCATGATTCATGTCTTGCTCCTTTGCAGCTCTATTGGTTTACTCATGAAATGGAGAAGGCTAAATATCACAAGCCCACCTGAGGATTTTTCTAAACCCAGTTGAGTCTGGCTGTTACAATCCACAGCAGAAAATGTAGGTGTAAATATTAGATTCAGAGAACTTTTGTTACATCCCACTGTAAAATGAATATATTTTCTAGACTGTCTTCTGTGCTGTTTTCAACAGCACGTGTAGAACAATTTTTATGGATTCCAAAAGAAGAAAAACAGATTTTGTGACCGTATTTTGATTGACAAACTGTTTAAAAAGTATTTTTAAGAAGATAATATATTGGATCAATGTAGCTACTTTCTTCCAAACACAGAAATAAGAAGCTAGGAACAAAAACCAGACAGTAGGTAATGTCTTCTCTTAATGATGCCTATGATATATCACAGAAAAGCACATTATTAATAGCCCTCTTCATTAATCCTTATAAGTTGTCTCTAACTTTGTCTGGGAAATAAAATGAGGCTACAGCTCTCCTGTCTTATCTGCTATAAGAAAGCCTTGGCTAAATAGTGTAGAAACCGAAGTTCTTTCAGACAAGTCGACCCAAACACATTTTATTCCAGGTGCCTGAAAAACTGAGGTCAGTTTTGATCCTGCTGCAGGATGAAGCTTAGGATGTCCTGTCTCATATTGAGGGCATAAAAAGTGACATAGGACTCAGCTTGTTTTCTACTCCAGAACCTAAGTATTTAATTGGAACCAAAAATAGGGGCTAAGGAAGGTGAGTCACAGAAGACATAAGGACACATACTGAGAAGTTCATGCTACATCAATATTTTGATTTCTTCCATTAATGAATGTGTTTAATATATACTGCATCAAGTAACTTACAAGCAGTGACTATCATGAAAGAGTATGTGCTTAGACTCTTCATAAGAAATTTTCTTTCATAATTTTCTTAAATTTTCTTATAATTAAGTTTTATGTATTGTACTACAATTAACTCCCACTGCAGATGCTTCTGCTAATGCAAAGTCTCATGGCACAGGTGTTCTGTGAAGCAGCTTTGCAGGTATCAAGATTGGAGCGATGCTCTCAGAGAAGTATCTATTGACTCCGTTGACACAGCAGAACAAGCACTAATAAAGTCTGCTGGATTTGATTTGTCCAACACACAACATAATCTTAAACGTTCTGAAAACCACTCAGATCAGCTCCCATTAGAAATGTGTTCATTCTTTAAACAAAAGATAGAAACAATCAAGTACGTGGCCAAAGTGCTCTGTCCTCTGATATGAGTAAATCATATTTCATATAAATTGGTCAGAATTAAAACATGTCTTAAGAAAAGAGAACATGATTAAGAAAAGTTCTGAACTGCATTACTGGTGGACAAGGGTGTACACTGAAAGAGGAATTATGTTAGTACAAAGCTGTCTAAGGATGGGAATAGGTCAGCCATCAATTTTCTATTTTCCCATCTGATGTAATAAGTGCAGTCAAGGAGAACATCAGAGAAAAACAAACCCTATAACAAGCTTGAGTAGAGGCTCTGTAGACCTTCTAAAAAGACATTATTATCCTACATCAGAAAAAAACCCCACTCACCTCACTAAAACTATACTCAATCTGTTTATGTCTGAATGAGAGAAAACTAGGTCCTTTTTAATGAGTGGGTGATAACAGTGGCAAACAAAGATGCTGTTGAGAGACATTTTAACTGATCTGGCTATCTTGTTGATTTAGTAGTTTGGGTATAGAGTTCCACACACATAACTATGCTGCTCTCAGACTTGAGCTAGTATTTTCATAAATGTACTGCTCTGTGTGTTCTTGCACTTGTCTTTGATTTCTAAAGCATCCCTGCACTGTGCTCGACATCTCTTTTAGACCAGGTCTATACAAAGCCATGTGAACACCACAAGGTCATCACAGTGACAAAGTAAACTACAATTTTTTCATATGTAATTTTTGTCTCAAGAACTATGAGTCACCATTATTCATACTAAAGCATAAACACCTTTTCTGGAATATTCAGTCCTCCTTATAAACTATTTTCTGCTATCATTAGTGTGTTCTGCTTCTGACTGGGCATGATATGAGATGAGAACTGCTTAGGTATGATGTAGTCTTATGTCCTCTTTCTAAAGAAGAGCCTGATGATGCAGAAAGACGGAAAAAGACACAACTTCTCAGTACCAAAGTTGATGGGAGAATGTAGTGGCCATTCCTTGGCAGGAATGAAGGCCAGCAGCATCCTGAGCTGTACTGACAGCACTACAGACAGTTTCCTGTCAGACATGATCACCACACCACAACTATCATCACTGTCACCCTAGACTTTGCACTCACTAGGCTGCATTCAGAATACTGTATACAGTTTGAGGACTTCTTAGTACAGAAAGACACTGATAATATGGAGCTAATTCAGCAGAGGTCCATCAAGATGGGTGCAATCCCTGTTCTGTGAGTATAGACTGAAGGACCTGAGCTTGTTCAGCCTGGAGAAGAGATGGCTGAAGGAAAACCCAACGACAGCCCTCTCATATCTCCCGGGAGATTATTAAGAAGGACAGGATCTTCATGGTAGAGTATAGTGGGAGTATGAGAAAATGGACATACCTTGAAATAAGAGAGTTTGAGATTGAATATAAGGCCAAACTTTTTCACATCCTCACTGTGGAAAAGGTTGCCCAGAGGGCTTTGCTGCCTCCACCCTTGGACATTTTCAAGTCCTCAGTGAATAAAATCCTGAAACCCTCAAAGCTAAACTTATATCTGATCCTTCTTTGAGCAGGAATTTGGACTACAGCCTTCTTAAGCTACCTTGAAGCCTGAGGGATTACGTAATTCTGTGACTTGGGCTGCACTCAGTCTGATTGTTTGTCTTTTCCTTGTACCCAGACAGGAATTAGCAGATAAAGTAATCCTTATGGTACGACCAAGGTATGAGTAAGCATCCGAGGGAACTTGGCCTACAATCTCCTTTGGAACAACAAAAAAAACCCCTACATTTCTTGTTCTTGTCCACCACAAATAGGCTCACTGATAAATAATCCTTCTACTCAAAAATCAATTAAATCAATGAATGAATCATTGAATTAACCACTTTGTTCCACTTCACTCTGTTGAAAAATGTCTGTGCCGATTACTTGTCAATATATTCTGTTTTCCCAGTAGATGAACTGCTGTGAACACAATCTGATGTTTGAATAAGTTCCATAACAAATTTCATAACTCTCTTGTGGTGCAGAGGAGTATTCATCCTATCCAGTTCACATAAACTGCAGCCATTGCATTATCTGCCAAGAGGTGAGTAGGCAGTGAATGTAAGTGAGTAAATGAGCAGTGAAACCTCCATAGAAGTGTTTGAATTGCACTGAGTTCTACATCATTTCCATGTACGTGAGAATTGCATTTAATTCATGCTTATGTGAGCTTGTCAGGTCCAACAGAGAAACAACTGTAACTGTAATTTTGTGAGGAGAAAATGACTTCTATTCAGGCTATTTCTATCAGCTCAGAGAGGAGTAAACCACCTCAAGAGCTGTTGGAAAAGTGCTTGTCAATTGACAGTATGGTCTATCACCATATCTTGCCGTCAGCATACCGTCTCCTAGATGTGGAAATGGCTGATTTCTCTGATGAACAGACACAAGCAGTGACTGCTGCTTGGAGCAGTGCCAGAAGTTGTGTGCCAAGGGAACACAGCATCAGGATCATTCTGAGGTAGGTGGTTTCTTAACATCTGAAATTCAGAAGCAGCTTTTTTTCTGGTAGTGTTAAAACAGACTACACTGTTCTGATTTGTCATCCGAAGGCCATGAAGAACATTGTGAAGTTCTGAAGCTCCCCATGAGTCAGTGGTCCATACAGAGATGCAGGACATGCTGGGTTTCCTGAAGAATGTAGTTACTACACAAAATACTGAAAACTCAGTAGCAGAATGAGCATTTTAAGAAGAATAATTCTGTACTGGAAGTGATATTTGCCTTCTAGAAATCAAGTAAAGAGAAAATAATATATATATATACAAAAATCTCTTTTCTATGCACAAGAAAAAGTCTAGACTTGAATCTTATGGTGTTGGGAAGAGTATATACTCTACATCCATGAAAAAGAGAGAGACAGGGAGGCAGTCACTTATGAGGCTCATTTGGCTGCAACATTACCAAAGAATGAATCAGAAATAGATCCCACTCATTTGGCTGCTACCCAAATAGGAAAAGTAGGGTGTTTAATTTTGCAAGAAATAAATGAATGTTCCCAAAAGAGCAGGTTTTCTTCCCAAGAATTTGTGCTACTATTATATAGTACTAGTTCATCCAGATAAACTATCTTGCAAACGTGGTCAGTCTTAAGGTAGATCTCACAGACTGCTTTGTAGACTGGGATGCACTTGGATTTGCTTTCTGCTGGTAGTTCCTTTTTCCCCCTTAAAAAATACACAGAGTTCAGTGTAACATGAGAATTCCTGAAGGATGACATCAATCTTCTCAGGATCTGAGTGAATTTATACAATAATTTCTGTCATCGGGGAAGGGGAATTTCTAAAAACTGGCTTCTCCCTTGTTTTCTAGAGTCTGCAATCCCAATCTAGTGCTGACTCAACAGTGTCTTAGAAATTGCAAATGCAGCAGCTGTAATTGCTTGAAGAAAAGTCCTTGCCTGTCCGTGAATGCTGAAAATTGAACTTCACATTCCAGTGCCAATTCTGAATGAATTACTCAATAAAATAATTAGTTTGTATGTGAGAAAATTATACTGGGCAAGAAGTAATTGAAGATACTCAAATACAAACTTTATAATTAATCTTCTTTTCAAACTGGATACGACCAAGAATTCTGAATCTTTCTGAACAAGGTACCTGGAGAAATACATTGTCTTCTCTTGCTTGTGGTTTTACTCAGGGATCCCACTGATGGGTAAATACAAGGAATCTATGCTCCCCTAGACAACACAAGTATCTTTTGCCCTTGGTATTCTTCCTCATTAGAAAGCTTCCTGAGATGACGTCTCTCCAGAGACTGAAGAGGAATCTGAGCATACTGCTACCTTTGAATCAATTTCTGTTTATACAAAAGTGCAGGTGTGCTGTGTTTTCAGTAATGACTACCAGTGCACTTTTGCAATACAGAACAGATCAGGACCAAGACTTCATCACAATGAATGCTAATAATGCGCAAGGAGTCCTGAGAGCACAGGGGACTCAGCGTTTCCCATAATGCAGGATCTTGTGTGCCTTGTTACAGGAATACTGAAGGCATACTGTGAGGTAAGAATGAAAGCTCTCAGCTACAATAGAGCTGAGAAGCTTAATACCAGTGTTCAATATTGATACTGAACAATGGAGTAGTAACAGCAAGATTTTAATTTGTGGTATAACAAAGTCAGAATGTAGACTATCGGTGCTTTTAGTGGATTTCAAATATTGCTATTTATTGAGCTGTATGGCCCCTCCTTTTCAAATCTGTGCACTCAGCCTTCTTTGTGAAGGATGTGAGAGGCAATTCAGACTTTTCTTCCCAAATGCTTGTAAAGTCTGTTTCCAAATCTGTGAGGTAAAAAAATGCATTTTCTTAACCATATAGACCTCCTTGGAGAGGAAGGCTCCATTAGCAAGCTTTGGAGCTGTTAGTATTTTAAGTGGCATTCTTAACCCTGCAGAAAATTCAGATAAAGATGCACACATGGAAAGCTGTGGTGAAGCATGTGTAAGTGTGTGAAGTCATCAATCAGCTCTCAATAAGACAGTGCACTGCCCCCACACTCTCTGGGGACGCACACGTCTAATGATTCTACAGATATGCCATTATTTGGAATAGATACCTGGTGGCATTTTTCTTTTGTGATTTGAGACATTTATGAACTTCTCAGTTCTGCATGATGATCCTCAGAGTTCATCCTCAAGTTTAAGAGATGACTGCTTTTGAGAAAAGCCCAAAAAGTACTACATATTTTGAAGCTCCATGCAAAAATTTAGAGGTTCATGGAGGAGGGAAAGATGTTAGAGTGACTGAATTATGACAACTAACTGTCAGAGTGTACTGATGTTTCAGTATTTCAATATTATCAGAACATCTCTGATACCTGTTGCTTGAGGAGCACAAGACACCACAGCAGGTTTTTACCTGTACCACAGCAGAGGATGGAGAAGGTGCTGTGGAGTTACCAATGTTCAGTGCCTTCAGCCCTGAGATGTCCTAAGAAGTTTGGTGGTGTTTTTTAGTTTTCCATGAAGCAGCCCATTATTTTTTCCTCTGAATTTCTTTTGTGGATTTTTCTCTCAAGTACAAATCTGTAGTCCACAGCAGCATGTATATGACAACTCATCTACACACTGTGAAGAAGTAACCTATTGAGTCCAGTTTGAAGTCACTATATGATATTTGCCTTTGATGTGGTAGACAAAGAATGAACATGCTGCTCCTATCTACAGTTTAGTTTTATAACGAAGTGAAGACTGGGTAACATACTACCCATGCTTACAGCTGCTGAGATTCAGCAGAAATCAGATATTTTTTATCAACTAACAGCCTGAAACTTTTTCCACAACCAAAGCAAAATGACTTTAATTCTAAGTTTCTTAAGAAAAAAACCATGCATTTGCTTCGTGTCCATCATTCATTCTCCTCTTAGTAATTTCTGCTCTTGATCGCCTATGTTAACTCCTTTCTCTGAAGTGTAGCAGTCTTGAAAGAAATATATATATATATATACACACAATAAATGAACATTTTCATAGAATTCAAAGTTAATAATTCCTCTGAGTAAAAAAAATACCAGTATAAACTCAATTACTTAGCCAGTATGTCTTCCTACTAGCTCCCAAGAGCTCAGATGGGCGCAGCCAGTCTGCCAGTCAGCACATAGTGCCAGTTTTGAGTTAGTCACAGAATTTGTTGATGTGACTCATCTATTAATAAGAGAACTAAAGGGAAACTTAAAGGTAACATGGGAGGTTGGAAGGTGTTGTTTAGAAGTGTTGTCAGTGGAAGAGGGAAGGACTATAAATACTGTGAGAAGTTATCCCAGGGTGCATGAAATGAGATTACTGCAATTGGATAAAGGGGTAAGAGACAAAGAATAGGACAAAAGTCCATGGGAAACCAGATCTCATAATTATTGTTTATCACAGGGTAACTTTCTTACTATTAAAATGTTTCATTTCCAGTAAAAAAGTATATTTTCCACCAACTGCAATTAAATACTTCTAAAATTACTGAATAAGTATTTTATTGAAAAGTGATCTAAATTTATCAGTACATTTAATCTTACTAAAAAATAGTTACTTTTCTCAGGTTCTGACATGGAAGAAAAACTGTTTATGAGCAGAAACACTTCTCCTACTATGAAGTAAGTATTGCTTCTATTTGTAGGACACTGATGTTTAAACAAGTGCTATGTAGTGGGGAAAAAAAAGTATGTGTTTTAATGGGTGAAGAAAAGAAAGTGTGAAACAGATGATTTCCCAGTTTGAGGACACAGTGATTTTCCTTAGATTTTTTTTTTTTTCCTGCAGTATTTTCTCTGAATTTCCTGATTATCCTGCTGGTTAGAAAACATGATTTTTGGAAAAAAGTTTCAATTTGTTTCAGTTTTTCTTAAAATTTAACTGCTATTTATTTTATCCCATTCATAGCCATGTAGCCATATTACAAATTTGGGCATTCATCTCAGCCTCAGTATAAAACCTCAAAGTGGAATGAGATGCCTTATGACAGAGGAGCAGAACTACACTGAGAGGAATCTGTGCTAGACATTTTCCTCCCAGAGTTCCAATTTATATATCTACAATTTGGTTCTCACTTTTCTTCATGATTAATAAATTATAAGCAAACAAATAAAGCAATATTTTTTTTTTCCATAACACACACCAAAATAGAAAAAGAGCAGATATGTTACCGGTGCAGTTCTTCTGGAAGTTAGGATTCTCTAGTGGGTGTCCAGGGATGCGACACTGAAATCTATGCTGCCAGAACTCAGGAAACCAAGGATTGCGGGTATTGGTGTCCAGACGCAGCTTCAGATAGTAGTCATCAAATGACAAGACCTCTGGAGATTGCAGTTTGATAGTGATGCCTCCATTTGCTTCCTGTTCATAACCTTCAATGACTTCATCTCTGTCTGCCCAACCGTCACTGAAAAGCAGCAAAAATACCTTATTAACCAGAGACAGAAAACTTGTTTTGAAAAAGCAGCTGGCCAAAGGCAGACCAGAATCCTCAGAAGCAAGTAATTAGAGGAAAATCTAAAGGCATATCTAAATTCAGGCAGACAGGGAAAGAAGAAAGCACAGTAATAGAGACTTGTAATGAGCGATCTGACTGATTTCATGCCGAGCCCTCATTAACTCATCTGGAACGAAGAGGATTTATCTTTGTCCACTTGGAAAGAGTTTTTGGGTGTACTTTCTGGAGTGATGTCTCCATGACTGAATCTCTTTGCCTTTTTCAGGCTATCCTGTGATGGTGGAAACTGAAAGAATTCATATCAATTGAAAGGAAAGTATCCCAGGATCCTGGGATTTCTTCTCAGCATGTGTGGATTGCATAGCTAGTAGAAGAATTTACATCAAACACCAAGTGAGAAGTGCATTGTGTTGTAAGAGAGTAGACTATACTATTTATCAAGAATATTTAATAAAGTTGAACAAATTCAAAAGAAAACCACATACTACTCTCATACTGTATGGGATCTACGATAACATTTTTTCTCATAAATTTATTTTAAAACAATGGCTTTTTATTTTACTTCTCTGTTTATTCACTTAGGAGACATACTTCAAAACCTGAGGTTAAAACTCTTTCTTGAAAACATTATTTCATGGAAAGTCTATTTTAACAGGTTTGAACAAAGTCAATTTTGCTCAGTATCTGAGTTTTAGTTTAGTTTTTTTAACTAGACATCTGTTGATTTTTTTGTCATTCTCCAGTTCTTATTAGGGTCTCCTAAGAACAGTGATATTTTGGTCTAACTTAGGTGCAAATTTAAGTCAGTCACTGCTTGATTCTAATGCATTGGTCATCTCATGAGAGAAAGAGATTATTCTGGCACCTCAGATCTAGCTGCATCCATTCAGAATCAAGTTGAAGTACTGCTGCTGTGACAAGCAGACAGATGAAGCACTTTCAGAACAAAAAATGTGATTGAGCATTAAAAAAAGCTCCTGTTTCACCCAAAAGTGACTTCATCCTGACCTCTCTTTAGGAGACTTTCACAAAACCTTGAGAAGAGCATTACTGTGCAGAACAAAGCTAAAGGCATTTATAAAATACTTGGCATAGATGTGACTGGGACTCCAAAGTACAAAACATGCAAGATGGGAAGCAGCAAGCTCTATCACAGTCCTAGACAGAGGTAAAGTGACTATGCATTGGGCACCTGCGAGTCCGGTTCCCAGCCACCAGACTGAACAGTTACATGGTTTCACTGGCATTTACATTGACTGTTGCATCTGGGCTGCAAGTATTTGGATAAGAAAGTCTTGGTCTCCATGGAAAAACAGTAATGCCCAATACTGAGTGCTTTTCATACAAGGACACAGGATCCAAACCTCTATTTACAGGAAGTCATTTCAGACAGGAACATATGGCAGCAGACTAACTGAGCAACCAATGGCCTGGGAAGTCACAAAAATGCACTGAAAACCTCTCTTATGAGGACAGGCTGATAGAGCTGGGCCCTTCAGCCTGGAGAACAGAAGGCTGCAAGGTGACCTGATAGCAGCCTCTCAGTATCTAGAGGAGAGCTACAAGAAAGAAGGGGAGAGACTCTTTATCAGGGTCTGTGGCAACAGAACAAGGGGAAATGGCTTCAAGCTCATCTAACTTAGATTAGATATAAGGAAAAAAAATCTTTTACAGTGAGGGTGGTGAGGCACTGGAACAGGTTAACTCAGTGGTGTTGTCAATGCCCTGCCCTGGAGACTTTCAAGGTGAGAATGCATAAGGTTCTAGGCAATTTGATCTACCTGTGGCATCCCTGTTCATTGCAGGGGAGTTGGACTAGATGGGCTTCAGAGGTCTCTTTCAACTCTAAGGTTTCTATGACTCAAAGACAGCATTACACAGCTGGTTTGAGCCAGGGTTTCATCTTGTTTCCCCTTTGCCAAAGCTTTGCAGCAGAAGTAGCTGAACTATTTGAACCACTGCCAAAAATCTTCATATAGCCAAGCAGTATAAGATACACTCACAGTATGCATGTTGTATTCCATACGTGGTATGAGAGAGAAGTGCTGAAGGTGCAGGGAGTAGCTCATGAAAAGGAGGAAACAACTGTTTGAGTCTCTTCATAAAATGGCGGTGGACGTGAGATTGAACCCCAAAGAGACTCTACACCAGGTCTTCAGTGTCCTGTTCTGCCCAGCTCCTGTCTTTGTACCAGCACAGCCCTAGGGATAACAACGTGGTATGATTCTGGCCTGACAGCTGCCTTTGATTTGCTATAGAACTGCACAGAGACAGAAGGCTAAATTCTGTCCATCCGTGCTCCCTGCCCCACTCAGCTGTCTTGAGTTTTTGAGTGGGAAAGAAACCACAGCTCATCTACTCCTCACTTACACTTAGCGCAAGTGATAAAACATACAGAGCACTCCTACTGCCTCAGAGCAGAACACAGTCCAGGCAGCCCTAGAAAGGTAAAACCAGGAGAGAAAACTTGCAGGATTTCACATAATGCAAGCTAGCACCTAGCACCAAAGAGAACAAAAAGACACAGTATTTACTTCTTTTTATGTGGGGGAAAAACAAGTAAGAGGTCGTTGTCACAGTGTAAGTAATTGAGTCCTAATTGCATGATTACTTCATTATTTGTCACAATGTTTATGGTTTGCAAACTGTAGACTCAAGGAGAAATATTATGGAGTCAAAAAGATTAAGTAAACCCAGCCATTTTTTACAAGGCTTTCTAGAAACGAGGTAGTTTCTCTAGTGCTTGGATTCCTACCAGCCAAACACTGCAAGTGATTTATTCTCACTCCTTGGCAAGTTTACCTTGGAAAACTGCCACATTCACTCTGGAAGGCAAAGAAGAGCAACTCTACAAAGACAAAAAAAAAAAAGTGTATTTCAAGTTCTTTGAGTGCAGCTGATGGAAAGGTTCTCGTAAATCGGAATACAGATCATCACATAATGTTTCTTTGGTCTCCCCCAAGAGACCTCTTCCTAGCCCCAAATGTTTTTGTTCTTTCTCAGACTTCCTCAAATTATTAAGTCAATCTCATAAGCTTAATTCCCAACCAAATGTGAAGAAAAGTTTCTGAAATCAGAAAAAAGTTCATGTGTTGAACATCATAACGAAGCTCTGCTCTACTTTCAGAGATGTCAAGGAAGCAAAAAGTAGCCCTCTGGTCTCCAAGGAGACCCCTGCCATTCTGGCAGCCTCAGGCTAGCAATGCTGAGAGGTGCCTTAGGGCCATGCAGCCACATCAGCACCTTTGGGAGGAGGGTTATCAGAGACCTAAGATCTTTTTACAATATCTAATTAAATTCCTTTCTACTGTGAGAAAAGGAATTAAAAATTAATTAAGAAATAGTCTGGAAACTGTGCATTTATAGTGCTACATAAATAAATGGACAGTATTGTGGATGGCAATATGATAAAAAGACTTTTCTAAAGCTGAGCAACACCGTGATTCTGAAGCCCAGAGTGTGCATGTCAATGTCAAGAACATAAGACCAATAGCTGATTGAATGGAAAAATGAAATTTCATTTAAAAAAAATCAAAACACTGCATTCCATTCCTTTGTTGTCAGAATCTAGTACTTTCCACCCACTTTCCTTTTTCATTTGATGAGTACAGAATAGCACTGCATGTTACTGGTACATCTCTTCCATGTGCCTTTACTGAAGATTTCAGGAGGTGGCCCAATATCCATCACCCAAACTGCCTTCCCTGCTGACTGTGGGTATTGTGACACTGTCTAGCCTTCAAACCTGTTGGGTGTCTTGTGAGATAGCTGATCAGAAGCTCTGAAAGGGGGTTTAAAGCGTGAAGACAAACACTGAGGGAGGGAAAAGCATGTGAGTGTCAAACCAGAAACCACTCTGTTCACTGTTAGGAGTGAAAGAACCAACTGCTTTTGTTACAGTTTTATGGAGTTTATTGCAAATGAAATGGCTACTGATATTCTGTAAGCTACTCTCAGTTTAAATGCCAATTAGTGGCATTCATAACACCAAATCCAAATTTCAGCATTCAGTAACAAAATCAGGCAGAAAGGGAAAAAACCCGGAGTTACTCGGTCTAGCTTCAGAAGTCCTATTTCCATTACCTCCAACTGAGTCTGAAGAAACAAAGCTAGATTCTTCTTAACCAATTTATGATTTTGTTACTATATTAGAATGGACATCTCTGAATTATGGTTTAAGCACCGTCTCTCTCTGTTTTCTGAACAGCAGTCACAGATATTCGCGTGACTGAAACACCAGGAGAAATGTAATGGATTCCCAGTTTCTTCTCCTCTTCCAAACATGAACACTGTCAGCTGCTTTTCACAAGTGCTGATGAGATAACCAGCAATCAAGCATTCTATTTTCATCTCCCCGGGACTCAACTCTGCAGCAGCAGTTTGGCTCTGCTTCCCAGCACAGCACTTGGAGTGCTACTGTTTCAGATGCTTTTCCCAAATAGACAAACAAACACACCACACAGAAACATGCAATTGCTTATGAAGACTACTTGGAAGTTGCTCTTTGTGGATTGTGGAAAGTCACATTCCTTCATAGGTAAACAAAACAAAACACGTTTGTCAATCATGGAAACTGACTGGCACTTTGAACACTGCACCCGTACAGGTCTTGATTTGATGGAGGGCAACTGATTCATGCCCATGGGTCTGGAGCATTGAGTTGTTGGCAGATTTGTCAAGCCCTTTTGTACTACCTAAGGTAACGTTTTCTTGAGAAGTTAGTGTTCATGGTAACTTTTTTTCTTCTGTACTGGCCAAGTCTCATAACACAAAAGAAATTAAGAGCACAAAGTCCTTCATAAATGCCAAGTGAATTGTTTTTCCAGTAATTCTCCCGTCTGATGCAGATATTCTTGTTACTATAATAAAGTGAGATAAAGCAGATATCCTCCTTAATTAAGGCAGCAGGGTCTCAGGTAACTGTAACTGTCACACGGATGGATCAGAGTCTATATTCTTGCCATTCTCTGTATCCACAAAACTAAAGCACATGTCAATATACTTTCCTTGCAAAGTATATATATATAGGTTCACAAAGCACATTTTGGAAAGCCTTCTTACCATTGCTCTCAAGGCCACCATAACCTGCTGCTATATTAAATTTCTAATAGATTTAAATATGAGGACATTTCAACACTCAATAAAATGTCCTGGCCATTTCGTCACTTATGTCAATAAATTTACTTCTAATGAAAATCATTATATGCTGATATATTTTGATGTTTTGTTTGGAAAGTGCGTTTTGCAAAACCATCTGAGCAGTGAGCAGACATTGCCTATTTAGCAGCAGCTTACTTAGAGGCATTTCAAAATACTACAGCCATTTAAAGAATGATAAATGGAGTTCAAATGATTTCTAATTCGGTTCTGATAAATGCCAGTGCTCTTGATGGCTGATCAGACCCAGAAGACTAGAAGGACCATTTCTCTCTCTCTTTATAAAAATTCTCTTCAGATAGTGCCCTACTGGAAAATCCAGCATGGATTCTAACCTCTGTCTGCAGGATACAACTGCAGTGTGTTCTTCTGGCAGAAGGTATTAAAATACACAGTTCAGCATAAGACCAGCCCTGAAAGTACCTGTTGTGCTAGATGGAATAGGCACCTCCAAAAAAGTCAGTGTTGCTATTTGATACGAGCAAAGGTAGCAGAAATTGGCCCAGAGTCATTAACAAACAGTATTCTAACTGGCTTCTTGGCTACCCAATTCTGGGAGTAGACTTAAAAATAATAATAATAATAATCTTGCCTGCCTTGTATAATGGAAAGAAAAAAAACATAGCTGATTGTGAAGGAGGATGAAACTCTTCTCTGGCAAAAAGGAACTCTATCAAAATATTCAGTGTTCACATAACACAGGCCTCAAACAGAAGATGTCATGTAAAGAAAACAAAGACCACCTGATATTCACAAGTCATCAGCTAGCAAAGTATCTTTCCTCCTTCAGTTGATGCACTGTAAGCCAATCCTACTGACTACCATCAGCTGAAAGGTGCTGACCATTATCGTTAACAAGCATTAGCTCAAACCTGAGAAGCAAAAGGCCATTTTTGCTGCTGAATTAGATTAATGTATGACTGCATTACATCCTTGCATTAAAGTTAGAAGAGCTTCCATCAGCCACAAAACCATAAGCTCTTAAGCATAGTTTTACATGTTTGATGAATCCTGACAATCTTAGGAGGTTAGTCCACCAGCTACAAGTATACCTATGTCTGTCTCACTGATGGCAAGATCAGGCTGAAAGGCTGCATGTTGTCATGCTACAACCTGGGGCTTGCTGAGTATTGTCCAACCTCAAAAGAAGAAGAATAAAATTCACTACATATTGCCAACTGAAAGAAAAACAGGATAAACAGGCCAACACTCTTGCTTCTGCAAACACGTGCAGGAGACCCTGTTTTCCCCAGCTGGCATGGCAGAGATGCACTTGAGAGCAGCCCTGAGGTGAAGGATTTGGGGGTATCAGCTTAAGAAAGACTCAACATGAGCCAGCAATGTGCACCTGCAGCCCAGAAGGCCAACCATCCTGGACTGCAACAAGGAAAGAACACCTTCCATATCAGAACAGGCTGAGGGAGCTGGGGCTCTTCAGCCTGAAGATGAGAAGGCTCCAGGGGGACCTCATAGCAGCCAGTACCTGAAGGGGACCTACTGGAAAGTTGGGGAGGAACTTTTTATAAAAGCACGTAGAGACAGGATAAGGGGAAATGACTTCAAACTGGGAGTGGGGAGAGTTAGACTAGGAAGAAATTATTTACTGTGAGGATGGTGAGACACTGGAACAAGTTGCCCAGAGAGTTTCTGGATGCCCCCTTGTTCTGCCTATGAGGAAGGGAAATTGCTTCTGATAGGTTCTTGGTGATACCAGGCAAGGCACTTGCAGGTAGGTCAGTAGTTGTATTCAGAAAAAAGAACAGAACTCACCCAGTTGGTGAAGAGGCTCTCTAGCTATACAGTATTCCTTTGCAAGAGGCAGCTCAGGTCTAAGAAATGCTTTCCCTTCAGTGGCTGGCCCTTATGTGAGCCCAGAGTGGTTTCACCTTGGGTCCACCCCTTCTGGTCACGTGGGGAGCACAGGTGCAAACAATCTGCCTGTGCTCCCTAGGCAAACCACACTCCTTCACCAGGTATTCAATCTCCAGTTCAAGCCATGGCCTAACGGTTCCCCTACGTGCCTCCCTGGAAACATTCAAGGCCAGGTTGGGTGGGGCTTTGAGCAACCTGGTCTCGTGGGTGGTGCTGCTGCCTATAGCAGGGGAGTTGAAACTAGATGATCTTAAAGGTCTTTTCCAACTTAAACCATTCTATGATTTCCCCACAGGCTCTACTGGGCTCAAATGTACCTTGAATTCTCGCCTTTACATTTCTCCTAGATGTGGATATTTGGAGGTTGGTCTGAACTCAAATCAATTGAGAGCATCATGAGAGTATCAGCTATGTGGTATGGGAGCAGAAGAAAACCACTGAAGCAACTTCTTGGAGGGCAATGGAAAGTAAAAGGGGAAGAGGTTGCTGCTTTAACAGTTTCCCTCGTGCACGTGAGAAGGTAGAAGAGGAGCAATTAAGGATCATTATTAGGTGTGAAACTATGCAGTTACTGATTTTAGACTCATAATTCACATAGGGTTACTATGCCACTGTGGATTATAATCCTGTCATGGACTATTAATTGAAGAACATGTCAAAACTTGTTGGGACTTGATGGACATCTCTAGAGAGAACTACTGTGATTTAGGAAAAGCCCAGTAATATTTATCCATTAACACTGCTGTCTTTAAGACAGGTATGTGTTACCCATCACAATTGGAACTCAAATGTCCTACAGGAGATGCTACCTTCTGAGTGAAACTGAAAGATGAAGTCCAAAGAAAAAATCCCCAAGGCTACCTTCTGCAAACATTTAGTTAGAATTCTTAGTACATTTTCTGTTCATGTCAGTTTCATTTCATAACACTGCATATGCAATTTTTCACTTCCTGCCTATGGTTACTTATGCTGCACAGTTGTAGTAGCACATTAGTTCCTATATTTTCCACCAGCAAAAATTGTTGATAAGAGCTTCCAATTTTTACTTAGTGAATGAGTGGATTTTTTTGAATGAATGACACTCCGTACAGAACCAAAGTTGATAAATGTTATGTCATTATGTTTCAAATGATTATTATTCACTTCTGTGTGGATTTTCAGAGTTTTTGCACTGCTCATTAAAAAAAAAACTTAGATTATAACCTCATGGACCATGATGAATTGTCTATTTTGTAAATATATATTTAGGAAAGTTTTAATTATCTGATGCAATGCATATATTTGCATGAAATTTGCATAATATAAATTAACTGTCTATCATGCTGACATCATCTTGGGGATTTTTTGCTGTGTAGTTTCATGTCACAGTTGGCATATACACCTTTTTGTAAATGTAGTGGCTTCTTTTACGCAGAAAATGTTTTCCTGTTCTCAAGGGTGCACACTGGTGCATATCTTGGAAAATAAGCAACCATACATATATTCTATAAGGCAAAAGCTGATTTTGAAAAGATGTACACGTGCTTCCACCCCAGAACGACAAAGGGAGTGAATCCTTGCTCTGAATATTTGAAATTCACAACATGAGACATCATGAATGCACAGTGCCTTTTCCAAACAAAAGTATGCGTGTAGGGAGGAGGAGAGAATCTCATTTTAAAAAAATACACAAATTTAGGTTGCCTTAATCTTAGCACTTGGCATCATAAAATGTCATCCTGGGCTCCAAAGGGCAACCAAATCCAAGATTTTAAACAATTTATTATTATACTGAAATTTGACAATAGAAAGTTTTATCTTTTGTTCTCTGTACCAGTGCATGGGGATATTTTTTATCCCCTTGCTGTTACTATGCTGCAGATTGCAAGCAAGGAGACTCCACTGCAAAATGAATACTGATAGTAATAGGTAGCTTCTGCCACAAAGAACTCAAATGTTGCTCATTTTCTGGAAGTAAAGTCAGAAAGTGATGTTATTGGTAAGACTTCCATTCTATCTAAAAGTCTTATAGATTGAAGCTTTTTGCTGTGCAACCTTGTAAAACATAACAGAGAACAGTGTGCTTCCTACTACTGATCCAGTCACCTACAAACTACTCATGTCTGAGGGCTAGAACTGAAAGACTGCAAAAGGAGAACCATTATGGAGGGAAAACAGCCTAGAAATGCATAGAAACGTATACGTGCAGGAATCTGAACAGGTATGGCCCTATCTGCTTCATTCCACTGAAGTAGATCTTGATGGATGTTTGGATGTGATTCTGTTGTGCTTCCTACAGAATCATCATAGACATTTTCCTTAACCACAAACAAAAAAAGTAGAAATATTTTCTTCTTTCTCCCCTTGTTTTCTATTTTGAGGTGCTTAGGAGCAGGAAAATGGGAAAACATCATAGAATTAGATTTTCACAGTTTTTCAGATAAACAGTGTTGAACCCAAATATACCTTGAATTTCAGCCTTTAGATTTCCAGCCATGTTGATTTTTCATACAATAGTCCAGATTTTTTCTTCTGTGGTACATATTCTTATGTGAATCCCTCAAGTCACCCTCAGTGTAATGGAAGTATGAGTCACCTCTCGTATAACAGTGTTATACGAGTACAGTGTTATACAAGTCACCTCTCGTATAACAGCGCTTAGGAGAAACATGTATGAAGTTTATAGTCCTTTTTTCAAATCACATTTCAAATATGCAAATCTAAAGAAGACATCCTACGTCTTGTATCAAGTTGTTTTCAATGGTTCATAGACATCCTATTTTAAAACCTTGTCCTACAAGATTTCTGGAGTGCTATTTCCACACTTATTTACACACATTTATGCAAGAACTGCTCATTTCTTTCGTAGCTCTTAGCAAAATAAGTAGTGTAGATAAAAGCACACTATCCATTCTATACCAAAGCATACTGTCAGGGCTTTTGAGACACAATTCAAATAAAATGGAAAAGTAAAGGTGAAACATGATAGAATCACAAAACTTGTGAAGCGATTAAGCAAAGTTAACATACATTAGAAACAAACACTGCTACAAGGTTAAACGGCTCAAGAACCACGTGCAAGTCAAGAAACCATTGAAAAATCTGAATAATGAATTCACTTGAAAATTAAGCAATCTGTTCAAAAACAGTTACTGAACATAAAAACAGGTTTAACATCTTGAACAATGTTTCTTAAATAACCCACTTTATTCAGGTAATACTGTTATACTTGACCTAAACTGCAACTGTATAGAGCAACTGCTATAGAGCACTTTGAATATATTTAGAAGAATTATTGATTTACTCTTCTGCGCTTAATGCTTTCTTAACATCATAAATGCTTATTCAGGTAGTAGCTACACAATTCTGAAATAAGAAATCTAAGTGCAAACTAAGTACAATGTAACAAAAAACACCCAATTAGCCTCTACTCCTTAGGAGTATTTGCCTTATCAAGCAGAGGAACAGCAGAACAGTAGCAGCTTTTTAAGTATTTGGGTGTACGGGATCCAATCCATACTAAATCAAAATATGCCCAGAATACACCTGGAAATGATCAGGCATCTTGCTCAGAGGAACCACTGAAATGCACAATCTTGCTTAAATGCTACTTATTAACTGCTGTTCATATTGTTCAAGTGTGACTCATTCTAGGGATCATGCTGACATCCAGAGGGTCAGGATGGCAGATAACTACTGATGTAAGGAAAAGGTTCACACAGACTCCTGCTAGCATGCAGTAGCTGAATAGCATTACCATTGCAGTGTGTCCTACAGTAACCTCATTTTATGGCAGTGAAGGTATGGAGTAGCTGTAGTGAGATCCATGCTTAAATATAGACTTTGCATACAGCAGTTCCTGTCTACCAGTCTGGCTATCTAGGAATTAGAAAAAGCACTTGGTGAATCATTTTCTTCCATCTCAAAATAATGATTAATATGCAGATCTATCCAAATGTTTAAGAGAATGGCAGAATATCTTCTAAAATCTACATTTCACTGTAAGCTATGCTTATCAGAAAAGTATATGGAACACAGTATCACAAAAGAGTAGAAATATTATAAGCACTCCTATAAGCATTAATAAAAATAGTGAAGTCAACAGAGGTACATTTATAAAAAGAGTAGTGCTTTGGCAATATCTTGAGCACGCAATGTATTCTTACAGGTATTTGAAACATGCTTAAAACTGGAGAAGTAAAATAGTTGAATGTACTTTTTATATGGTCAAGACAACTTAAAACTAAGCAAATATACCATTGTATGAACTACTAATGTTTCATTATACTTATCAAGAATGCAGAAATGCAGCAATCAAAGTTGTATTTGAGAAGGCCTCAATTCTTCAAGGGATCAAAAATCCAAATCACCAAATGAATGCACAAAATATTCAGTTTAACCTTCTGGATGGATAAAACAAAGTATTATTCGTTGTTAATTTTGGACTGGATTTTGAGAGGGTAGCTGTTTTCCTTCAAGTTCTCAACTTATATTTGAATTGCAAGACATTTTCTAGGCAACCCTTCTGGGTATCTTTTCCATCACGAGAGGTTCTTTTGATGGTACCAAGAGTGCTGTTTGGCTTTGTTTTAATCCTCGAATCATAAAGAAACTGATCCCTGAGTGAGTCTGTACCTGTATCTCTCCCTCTGCAACAGTTATTTGATGCCCTGGTGCTGGGGTGCTTCTGTGATAAACAAAAGTGCCCCAGGCTTCCCTTCTGCCATTTTGTCTAACCACATTTTCTTTCTGATGGATTTTCTTAATCCTCAACTTTTGAAGTTGGCCTCAGACAGCTTCTTACTGGATAAACATTCTTCTTTATTTTTGTGTGTGTCCTTTAATATGAATTTGGGGGCAACTGAACTGCCTTAACTGCACAGGATAGAACACTGACAACTGACAATTTTTATCATCTAAAATCTGAAATACACAGGTTACAAGCACAGGCTTCATCCTCAGTAACACATTAATCCCCTGTGCCTGCTGCAAACTTGTGAGGTATTTTAACAGAGAGACTTGCCTGGTTGAAAGGTCACAGCATAACAGCTAAGTGAACATCACAAGATTTGAATTAAAACAGCAACATGTATCAGATACGTAGTTTCAAGTACTTATAATGTTTGTAAATAATTACTTACAGTATTTATAGATAGAATTAGAAACACTAGCAAGAAAACTGCATCTTGAAGGTATCTCTCATTTTAAATGTCAGACACACGAGTTCAGGATTTATCCAAGCAACTGACAAAACTGTTTTCCTACAAACACATACAAACACTACATACTAGCAAAGCAAAGGCTATGGTCCTCCAAGCAGACAGAATAAGAATAGAAAGCTCATTTTCTGTTCTGAAGCTTCCATTCTTTATATTATAAGGATGTTCCTTCAGGGATCAGCCACTGATCCCACATACTCGGTTCTTCAGAAAACCTGGTCTCAAACTGCTTGATTTAGCAGGTAGTTGGAGTCTTTTACCTTCTCTTGAAGTTCATCTTTTCCAAGAAAGGATCGGGGGCCTTTCTTCTACCACTGAGCTATGTTTTTGCCCTTTATTTTTGGAATCATGGATCGTATACCTCTAATCAGCCTTCATGAGGCCACATCTGGAGTACTGCATCCATGCATGGGGCCCCCCAGCACAAGAAAGATGTGGAGCTCTTGGAGCAGGTCCAGAGGAGGGCTAGAAAGATGATCAGAAGACTGGAGCACTTGTCCTATGAGGACAGGCTGAAGGAGTTGGGCTTGTTCAGCTTGGAGAAAAGAAAGTTCTGGGGAGACCTCACTAGAGCTTTTCAATATTTAAAGGGAGTTTATAAGCAGGAGGGAGACCAACATTTTACATGGTCTGATAGTGATAGGACAAGGAGGAAGATTTAGCTTACATGTTAGGAGGAAATTCTTCACTCAAAGGGTGGTGAGGGACTGGAGCAGATTGCCCGGAGAGGTTGTGGACACCCCATCCCTGGATGTGTTCAAGGCCAGGTTGGAAGAGACTCCAGGCAGCCTGATCTGGTGGGTGACTACCTTGTCCATGGCAAGGAGCTTGGAACTAGCTGATCTTGAAAATTCTTTCCAAAAATGCTATTCTAAGATTCTATGATTTTATGATTCTATCATTCTATGATTCTCTGGATAGTTTAGGTTAGAAGAGATTCCCAGATTTATTATACTTCAGCAAGCTACATTGTCCTTGTAATCTCACTTCAAGTAATTTGTCTACTTTCTGTCACTGGCTTTAGGTCTTTCTATAAAGTATGAGTCAACAAATTTGCTGCTATAACTTAAGTTTTATGCTTTTAATTAGGAAGCCAAAACTTCTTCTATATGTTATTAATCTACTGAGCCTGAAACAATCAAAGCTCTTCTAGGATTGAGTTTTCTTAATTAGTGATGATGTCACAGCTTTGTAATGGAAAACTGATGTAAGCTTTTTAAAAACAGAACCTGATTTTTCTCCACCTTTCGCCCAAAGGCATGATGGTTAAAGAGTGTGTGCACAGCCTTTTTCTCTTACATAATATAACTAGAGAGAAACATTTTTCTGCTTGTGAGCATTTCTATCATACATGTCTTTCCAAGCCAGACAAGAGGGATGGGTATGGATCCACATGAAATAGATGACTGTCTCTTTGCTTCATGCAGTAGTGGGGGGATATGCAAAGAAATCGGAAAGGCACAATGTGGAAACTGCCCTTGAGTAAAACTGCTGCATTTACAGGCAAGGGAAGATGGAAAAACGAAAGCCAAGAGACATCCCTAGGTTGGGCAGGGCCTTAAGACAGGGTTTGGTGTGACTGTTCCCAAGCAAGACAAGCCAAGGAGATCCAGAAGTCACTGTAAAAAAAAAACAAAAAACACACAACAACAAAACCAAAAAACCCCCAAAAAACAGGTTCTTGTATTCATCTGCTGAAAACCCAGTAAAGCCTAATGGCTTCAAAATAAGTCATAAGGACATTTTTAAAAAATTGTAAGTGGAAAAAAGAAAGGAAAATTGCTTCTTCCCACAAAAATACTGATGTGGGGCAAATGTAAGATAGAAAAATGATGGAGAAGACAGAGCAAGATAAAGAGCTCTAATGATTTTGCATATTACGACTTGTGCGCTGTAACCAAAGGGAGATCGTATGGTCTGCATTATGTCAGGAGAAACCCGGGATGCGATTAAAAGCAAAATAGACACAGAGCTTTCAGCCACTTCAAGATAGGTTAAAGAGGAAAATTGTTCGAGCTTTTCGGGGTTCCTGTTACCATCACAGATGGCCACCTGTGCTTAGTCCTCTACCTTCATGTCCACCGGTGCTTTAAAACTTGTTTAGTTCTCAGTGGGGAACTAAACATGATACAACAGAAAATAAAAGATGTCACTCAGCATCAGTAAATATTGGTCAGTTAGAGAAAGGAAGGCATATGAGGATAATACCAAGGTCACTTTTGTTGTTTAACTTTTGGAAGGTCCATGGCAGGCAGAGCATACAATTGTTGGGAAAGAATGTGGAGTAGAAGATATTTTGGGAATTTTAAAATAAGAAATGTTGAACAAACAGATATATAAATACATCAGTGATATAGTAATTTTTCAAATAATGTTACTACTAATGCAGGAGGGGAAGGGGAGGAAAGAAGTATATTACTACAGGATAGTCAGCACTATTTGAATATAAATAATTCATAATCTGTTCAGTTGGTATTGGTCCTACTTCCAGCTGTAAGAAAAGAAAATTATTTAGCAAAATGCTTATTTTGATAACATTTAGGAAATAATACTGATGGAAATATTACAAAAAGATTTTTTTACAGTATCTTTATAAAATGCAGTATTTTTATTTATTTATTTTTACTTACATTGGAGTCAAAATGTAGCCTTTCAGCAAATAAAAGCTTATTTAAAATTAGAGGATTATTATTATTTTTTTTTACTAATTAATTAGAAATAGTCATATATTTTCGAACTTCATACACTGAACTTTACACAGTGGTTGTTATAGGGGGTGAAGGCAGAGAAGCTGAGCAGATATTAAATCTGTAGTAACCACAGATAGAAGTCAAAAGGGAATTTGTATGAGTGGAAATGAACTCTATTTACCGGTCAGTTTTCCTCATGTGACACTTGCCCTGCAAGTTTCCCATGCTATGAGTTAGAGCTGACTTACTTAGAGCTGTCTCCTGCATAATGACTCCCGCTATGGCCAAGCAACCTGTTGTCACTCATACTTTTCTTTCTCATCTGCTTATCTATTTCCTTCTCAGTCACTCTTCCTTTCTGCACTGCATGACCTCCACCCTTTCACACTGGGTCTTCCTTTGACAAAATCCTCTGTATATTGCTATAATTTAAGTGGTAGAGAAACATAAAAGTTCACCGAGTATGAGGAAAAGGGCATCTTTTATTAATTACTTTTTTTCCTTTTTTTTTTTTTAATGGACAGTATGTCCATATGAACTGCCAGTGATTGCAAACTGGAAACTGCATTTTAGTTCCTACTGAAATAGTGCAAAAGTAGAAAGATGCCACATTAATTAAAAAGAATTAGCAGTAGAAGAATGGAATTGCATTACGTAGTTTTGAGAGAGGAAAAACAGAACTGTTCTGCAAGACTGACCTAGTATAAAGATTGAGATCATAACATGAATGTTATTTCTTGCTACACTGACACCAAGTTTAACTGTACAACAAGATGCATGTACTCCAACAGATATACTAATTCTAGATTGGTCTATTGCTAACATTAATCTTATAATAAATACATCTGCATTCTAAACTCAAAAACAAAAATGTTAAGTACATCTCTAAAAAAAATTGGAACTCAATCAATTACTGGTATAGGAGATGCCTGAACTGTCTAAAATATGAGTGGTAGAACATCACAGTGTTTTCAGTGAGAGCTCTGTTAGGGCTCAGTAACTGTATTTTTGCACAGAGAATAGAAGAGCTATGGAAATAAAATACAATTCCCAAAAAAGACACCCATCTGTCATAATAGAAGCAAGTATAGTTGTTATATATGTGTGCCATGTAATTCCACCAGGCAGGAAAAGAGCAAGGTAAGATAGGGCTTTGGGAAAAAGCAATGAAGATAGAAGATAATGAAAGTATCATTTGCTAGCTTGGTTTGGGGAAATCTCTACCTCAGGACTAAAAATCTTCAGGCATCAATGAATTACAGTTTAGGAATATATTTCCTTATATCCAAAGAGAGGAGGGGCATTTCTTTGTTATGTGCCTGTCTAATCAGTGGCCAGAAAATAGTAAGGTTTATTTTGCAGGGTAGGTTTGACAGGGAACTGTCCAATGGGAATTCGTTTAATAAGATAACCTTTTCAAATGGCATATTCAGGAAATCCTTAGAGAAACACATACTAACGTTAATTTGACAGCCTTTTTTTTTTTTTTTTTTTTTTCTGTAGAAATGTTTTTTTCTAAAAAGCTCAGTAAGGACAGATTCATTTTTCTCTTTCTCTTTAATGAAAAAAAAAAAGAAAGAAAGAAAGAAAAAAAAAGTGTCTAATTACCAGATCTGTTTTTAGTTGTTTTGAAATGTAAGCTCATTTAAAGCTAACAAGCCCATTTAACAACAAGGGGAGGGATACTGCTGCTCCTTTCTCTACTCCCAGACCTTCTTTACCAATCTCCCTTTCACAGCATAAACCATCCAGTATTTTTTCACATGTGACATTAGGTGCTTTGAGAAGAATTTTTGTCATTTATTAGAAGTAAAAACAAAAATAATTGCCAGTAACCCAAATATTTGATGAGAACAGACTAGGAAATTACAAGATACGCTTACAAATTAAGTGATATTGGAATATATGATATTTTCAGAGAAGTTTTCAAGTCTTTACAATATATGTATTTCAATCCTCAGGTCTTTCTTTAAAAATATCAGAGATACACAATTTACATTAAAGGAAAAAACATATTGTAACATGCCTTCAAGAACTAGAACTGAATAGAAGCATAAATAATCTATAAACTACATACACACAAAGAAATGCAGCTCTACTTCTCCTACCAAGACTGGAGAAGCATACTTAATAACCCATGTGCCAAAAGTGCAGACACACAACACTAGGTGTAGCAGGTCTAGGAAAAACTACAGTGTTTTATTCCATCGTTTGCTCAAGTCAATTTTCCAGAAAATCTATTCATAAAAATGCAGAAAATATTCATTTAACATATACCTGCTTTGCTGTGCTGTACTGATAATAACAAGTCAACTTTTGCATCTTCAAAGTACAGTCTCTTTGGTTTCTTAGGCTGGTCCTACAGTTTTGCAGACCAGAAAGCCAGGACCCCATTTTCTCCTTACTTATTCAACATTTTAATGGAAACTCCTTTAGAGCATGCATCCAAAGCAGCCATTGGTGTCCTGGTATTATAAAGAAACAGATTCCTATATCCCAAGAATATGGTTTTGGGGATAGTGTAACCATATTTATTTTCACAAGTCAAAAAGAAAAATAAGATATTTTTCTTAGTTCAGAAAAATTCTTTAGTACCAAGAATGCACCTGTGATCTGAGATCTAAAAATTATGGAGTAAAACAAAAGGAGATGGAAATACTAATTATGAACATTCTTACTCTTCAGAAAACTGCTGCATGTTCATGCTGAAATAATTTTGTTGATTTCGAACCTCGTGTTCACATAGAAATATGTTCAAAAAACCTTCTCATTATCCTCTTTCCATGGGTTTGTTAGAGTGTTATTCTATCCTTAAATCATCTCCATCAATATATTTTTATTTTGTAATGTTCTTACACACAAAACATAAACGTGTCTCTCCTTCTCCTGCCTAACAGTTTACATTCTTAACACGTCTGTTCCTTCATTTCTACATTTCATTTCTTACCCTTATATCAACAGTTATATTTGAAATGCCCTCCAATATGTTTTAGACGTGTCTCATCTTTATTTCCCTTGAGACAAATTTAAACAGCAGCTAGTTTAGTCATTTTAAACTCGTTATTTTCTATCTTTATTCATGAGTTTATTTCCTTCCTGCTATTTATTTTTCCTCATTGTAATTGTATAAGCCTCTCTGATTTCTCTTAACACACTAGCTATCTCTTTCTATATGTGTTGTAATTTCCTTTCTTCGCTCACTGTTCTTGTTTGGCTTACTGTCACATCCTTCCACTTGGCAGAAAACAAGAATGCAAAAATAGCCACGCTGAACAAATCATATTCTGCAGAACACATAGCACCTTGTTAGTATGCATTTCTTACATACATTTTGAAATAATTGCTCTTGTAATTTATATTACAAGTTCTAAGAAAAAAAACTGTCTTTGGAATTTTGGTATTTAATTTGAAATAATGCAAATTAGAAGCAGGTCCTCTAATACATGTGTGATTTAATCTTCAGACATATGTATATTACTTAGTACATGAATGGTTGGAAATGCTGAGCTTACAATAGCTGTAGAAGCAGAGTAGATATTAGTTTTGAGAGGACTTAAATTTTTTATATTATTACTTCTGTGTATTTTTTTGTATGTGTTTGGATTATATATTTCTACACACTTGTATTTAATTTAAAAAAAATGAAAAGTGCATCAATTCTTCCAGAGCAGTCTGTTCCCCACCTGCACAGGGATCCTGCAGGCCTCTCCACTGAGCTCTGCTCCTCTTATCTCACCCAGCACCTGCCTTGGCCTCTGCATGAATAGTCATCAAGCCTTGATGATTGTCACTGCATGGGAAAAGGAGCAGGGGAAGATGAGAAACTTCTGGACTGAATATTGCTATGTGGCACCTTTGTTGTAGAGGTACTGTACGTGGGAACCAGGAGACCACTGCCTTCACCTCTTGAGTTTTGTGAATTCAGCTCTTTTCTAGTGTTAAATGGCTTAGAAAAATGAAGCAACTGGCTTTGATTATTTTCTTTTCAGAACTTCAGTCACTGAGCCGGAAACAACAACAACAACAACAACAAAAACCAAGGCATTAAGATAGTGCTGTGCTCAGTAGGAAGACCCTTTCACTCACAGTCTCTTTCCTCAGAGACACAGAAGGCACATTGTGGGGTTTTGTGGGGTTGTAGATTATCTTGCCTCTCTGCCCACAGTGTCTTTAAAATGTGTGTATCACCATGTCACATTATCTAGTGTGGCTTTTGGATGGGTTGTGCTTAAGTGTGTGGTCCCAAAGCTTCCCTGTGACATTCCCAGTCCTGCTCCTTCTCAGATTTGCACTCATCTCCAGGGTGAGGTTAGCTGATCTGGAAGGTGCATACAGGGACTTTGAAATGGGCCAGTGTCTCTGGTCCAGTGTTTCTAACTGAAGAATATTATCTGGACTCAAATAATAGGTCAAAAAATATATTACCTATGATTAAGTAATATAATATATAGTTAATAGTCATTATTCTTCAGGTGTTTTATGAAAAGTTTATAAAAAAAGGTAAGGAGAGAAGAGAAAAAATAGAGTCTGAAATCAAAATCCAGAAAGTTGGAAGTCTAATAAAAGAAAGTCTAATAAAATTGAAAGCTTAAGGGAGAAAATAAATTGAAGGACTGTATGGTCAGCATTAGGTGCAGAAGCGGTATGTAATGGAAGAACCCAGAAGGGGTAATACAGATGACCAGATGTCCTTAACAATATGTGTATACTGGCCCTTAATGCTGGTCATCTAGAAATTTCTAAGCCAGAAATAATCTTCTTGATCATAAAAGAGAAGCTCAAAGAGAAACTTGACCATTTATTTAAAAAGTGAAGAGAAAGAATAGAAAAGGCCACTGAACATGAACTACTAACATTTAAAGAAACTGCATTATCAGTTAATGTTTAGATCCAAGAGAACTAAACAAGTTGTTAATTTTTTTTCACTGAAGTGACATGTTAATCTTTTAATTATATTTAGTATATCTAAACATCTTAAAAATGGATAAGAGGAGTTCAAGACAAGCACTATGCAGAATATTGTACCTTCACAGACTTCATTTGAATTTAGATATACTCCTGAGAGCTTGCACTCAGTGCTATATGTTATCTGAAGGAACTGAACCTGTCTGTTGAAATGTATACTGATGGTGTTCTCACATGATGCGAGAAAACAGCAGCAGAATGTCACAAATGACAAAAAAAGTGCATTTAACAGGACTGTGAAATAGAATCCACGTTACAGAACAAGTGTTAATCTTCACTCTCCAGAGTACGTTCAAAAGAAAAGCTAAAGAACAGTACAAAGAAAATAATCAACTCCAGTCTATTCCAGACTTCAAAAATCAAAAGACAAAGTAGTATACAAAATCAGAGAGATGGTAAAACCGGTGGGAAAATTTCTACCAAACTTGACAGTCTTTATTAGTAGCTGTCAAGCACTTGTAAAGAAGACCACACAATGCTACTCAAATGCCAGCTTGGACAGTGACTTTCAAATCTTACATCATTAATCATGTTCCTATCTATCAGTATACAGACACAGACATTTTCAGATGCTTTGGAAAATAGCTAATGGACAGCATTCTTATGGAATATGCTAAATACCAGACACTTATAACATGGCAATGACCCTGTGGATCAGCAGAGAAAAAGAGTATGTGAAAAAAGTTTCACATAATCAATTAAGAAACATTAGCAATAGCAGGAACAAGTCATACAGCTTTTGTGCCCATGTGCACTGGTTTTAACTGCAAAATAAAAGGGCTTTCTTCAGTTGCAATCACAATATTTGAAAATATAGCATAAATCAGGAACACTACTTATAGAAATTTCCTAAGAATTAGTTAATTCTTGAAAATAATGAAATATAATGTGCATAGGAATACTAAATGAAGTCCATCTCAGAAATTATACTCCAAAATTATTTTTGGGGTACCGAAAGTCCACATGAAGACATTTATATCAAAAAGTTTTCATGGGAAGCACTACATCTGTATTTGCCAGACAAAGCGTCTAAGAAATTGTTATTCCTGATCATGGTTTACCACTCAATAGGTAGAACAGTTGCAGAGGATAATGGATTTCAGCAAGTACCACATCACATCCCAGATAGTCCAAAACAGAATAGTGAGGTAAAAGATTGTTTACAAGCAGCTCTACAACAGATGCATGCTTAATGCTGATGAGTGTGTGAGATGACAAGGAAGAGTTTCTTCTAGTATCTACTGGCTTTTAGTTGCCAAGTGTCTGAACCTGGCTTGACCCATTAAGTGCTTCTTTTCTTCTCTGGTCCAGCACAATGCAAAAATTGAAACACTTCTGTATGACAGCAAGTGAGCTGTATTCATACACTACTGGAAATGTGTGAGAGAGCTTAGCAACTTGGTTTCTCAGCAAAACTTTTACTCCTTACCCTCTAAGTAGTGTACTTGACTTCTGCCTCATGAATACAGCACATCAAAACTCCAAGAGGGAAGACTGTAACTGTATGAAATGTAAGTGTATAATTTTGCATACAGCTGTAGTTAGAGAGCCACTTGGACCTCAGCTGCAAGTAGATGTCTCACTCCCCAGCAGCTAGAACAACTGCAGCCACATCAGTAATTTCTCCAGCACAAGAGTACAACAAAGCTTCACTGGGTACCTCAAAACATGTTACACTGATGTGACATTATTGGCAGTGATCAGACAGCTGTGGAAATGTGAAATTGGTTGGATTCAAGCAATTCTGCAATAATTATATAGTTAATTCTCATTCAAAATCCTGGGAAATAAAAAATTCCACTCTGCAACTGTTTTAATTTTGTGACCAACATGTCACTGAGTGACACATAAGCCATTGAAACTAATGGGGACACTAGACAACATAGGATAAAAATCTGTATCAGAGTTCATATCTATCTTTTAAATTCTTTTGAAGTTAGACTTTCAAAAGCTCCATGAAGTAACAGTGAAAGAATAAAATAGAATGATATTTGTCCCTACCATTCAGATGCACTCAGCATTAACCCGCTTTCTAGTCTGTCTCTCCTCAGAACAGCCTAGAGCCAAGAGGTTACATAGTATGGCAAGTGAGTATTGAAGTACAGTAAGCAGATACAGGGCAGATTATGATGGCTGCAGCCAGTGTGCCCTTTTGGCTTGGACAGGGATTTTAAAAAGCCTTTCTTTCCCATGAGCACAACATTTCCTTTGTGGAGAAGGTATGCTTAGGTTGTATAGGAGATATTGTCTTAATGCAAAAAAGTATAGAAGAGCAGGGATGCAATCATACTGTCTAATGTCTATTCCTATCATGAAGAACTACGTTAGATCTTGAAGGAGTAAAAATTAAGATGGTTAAAACAGAAAGACCTGAGAATATGGAAAAGTTTAATCTTAAGTTAAAAGAAGAATCCAAGGCCGTGTTTCTTGTGGCATTATGAAAAATAGCTACCAGGCATTAAAAAAAAAAAAAAAAAAAAAAAAAGAAGAGAAAGCATTATTGGGCCATGTCAGGATGAGTAAATGTCAAAAAACTACCCAAGTCTTCATAAAGGATCAGTAATAAAAAATCATCTCCTGAAGGTTGAAAACAGTAGACGTAGTAGAATAACCTTACAGGAATAAGTGTCCCACTTTTCTGAAAGTGACCTGTAGGATGAATTACTAAAATCTTAGCTTAGAAAGCTGGAGATTAGAAAGACAGCATGTAGCTATAACTGAATATGAACTGCACTAAAGATCTTAAAATTGATGACTGAGGAAAGTCAAAGGATAAGTTATAATTCATTCAATAAACTTTAGATTTGAAAAGACAGCAAGCAAAGTGTAGAACATCTATATTGTGATGCCATATTTAAAGATAGATGACAAATATGGTAAGAGAAAGTAAATTTCTTTCCACATTTTCGTTTCTCTATGAAATAGATTTAAAGATAGTTTGGCTCACTTAAGGAGATCCAGTAAAGGTTGTAGCAGTGTACAAAAGGGAACATATTATAAAACAAGGTCTGGAGGTAGATTAAAATCAAAAGAAACTCAGAAACAACTATATTTAGAATTAGCTCTATTTTCAGACCTTTCATAAATATGCATACTTCTCATAGTTTTTGATTTTCCTCCAGACTAGGACAATCTGATCAGGTAACACTCAAGTCTGTTCCCTCCTTCATTCAGCTGGATCTTCTGTGGACTGTGGAGTTTGTGTCTGGAGGAGCTTGCAATGTAACTAAAATCCCAGAAAGAAAAAGTGTGAGACCTAGCTAGAGACAGCTTCAGTGTTCCTTCTGCTTTCTCTGTTTATTTCATAATACATGCTCACACTAGATCCTTTTCTGAAAAGCAATAGCAACCACTTCACTGTGTGAAGAAGGGAATTGCCACGATTTTCAAGGCTGCACTAATTTACACGAAGCCCTGTCTGACAACCCGAAGAATCAAGAACACAGATGGTATACATAGTAGTTAACTAAAATCTCTGGTAGCTACATGTTATACAAGCATTACAAGTATTTCTTTGGATTAAAGTTTACAAAAATAATGCAAATCTTCTCAGGGAAAAGTGGACTTTCCAGAACCTACTCCAGTATGCATGCTTCAAAACATAGTAAAATGACTATAAAGTATCTTAAAATATAGCAAAAAAGTTCTGCCATTTTATGACTATCGGCATTATTGCAGAGACATGCAAACAATGTGTTATTTAAAACTTAGAAACAGTTCCAACTTAGTAAGGACAAAGATGTGCAACTGTTGTTTAAACTGAACTATTTTACCAATCTCAACTCAAAATCTGTAGCAAATGTCTTCTAACTTTTATTTTATTTTATTATTATTTTGTTGTTGTTGTTGGAGGGGGGGGGGGGGGGGGGGGGAAACAACTCTCTGTATTTAAGATGCTAAAACAGAGCAAGTGTCCACAAGTGTGAGGTGATAAAATCCAGTCAGCTCTTTGAAGCATAACTCCTAGAGGACTTTTAGCACTAGTAAGCTCTTAAGGTCAATATGAGATTTCACATCAAATCAAGGCAAAACTTCTAAAAAGATGCTAATATGTTACGACAGTCAAGTGTTACTAGGATTTTCAGATATTGTCATTTTACAAATTTTATAATTATACAAAATTATTGGACAGATGGCTTAACACAATGAAAGTTCACCATCCAATTCCATCTCAATAAAGGCTTGACTTGACAGAGTTAGAGAATTTGTGCATAGCTAAATCTGATAGTGTAATACAGAAGCTAAAGACATATCAAAATATAATCTTCTTGTCAAGCTGCAAAGTAGAGCAGGGACCTCAGAACCTGAGATACATCCAGGCCATTTCAATCCCATGAAATACAAAGGATGCCAATAAACCATAATTATGGGATTATAAAAATAGAGGTCTACAGCCATATAAAAGGAAAAAGAAAAAAAATAAAATAAAATGACCAGAAGGAGTGGAGAATGAGTAACTTTTCATCACGTTAACTACTGAGAGAAAGAAAAAGAAGAATCCAAAGGTAGTCTTGTCCCTTCTGTAACATAATGATACATTTTCAATTTACAGAAAAATAAATGCTACATCTTTTATGCTTTAGGTCATTTGATGCTCTTTGTTGTCTTTGATGGTCATTTTAACAAGAGTTCATGAAAAAAAGTCTTCCTTCCCCAGTTAGTGTGCCTGAGTAGGTGTGACTGGGGATTTCATGCAACGTGGTTTGTGTATATGTAGCTGTTTGTGTTGCAGCCAGCATGAAGAAGATGGGTATCTAGTAGAATATGGAAGTATAAAGACATTTGTTGAATTTATCAAGCTGTAACCATAATAAAGCTTGATAATTACACATATCAAAGGGCTTAATCTCTGTATCTTCTAAACATTCCATTGAGTCACATGCACATCAGTATAAGGATTTGGGAAACAAGCTTTACTTAACTGTTTGGTTTTTTATGCACACTCTCATTCCTAACACTTGTAAATACTGAGCTCATTTTCCCTCTGTATCAATCATCAGTAACTTTTCCTATTCAATGATTTCTCATTTTGAGTAGCCTTAAGTGAAAAATCTCTCAAATAATCCAGATAAGGAATAAACCAACCAACCAAGCAACTCATCCAGACTGAACATGACAAAGACCTACTAAATTGATCATCATTTAAGAATAGAGATTGCTTGAATTATGTCAGACTTCTTAATCCCACTAGAAACAGCTTCCAGCAAATCCTTTTACCTGCCAAGTCCATCCTGAATGTTTACTAAAACTTGGGCTGATATCTCTGCTTATTACTAAAATTGCTTGTTGCTTCCTAGGGTAAGATTTTGTTTACAATAATTTCTAACTCCGAAAAATGACTGTGTGGACAGAAATTCTATTTGCCTGCTGTTTTCTTCCAGCTCTCCTTTTAGCTATATATATTTTTAAATGTCATCCAGAACAGTTTTGTAATTTGTAATATAATAGTTGAGAAAAAAGATAGTTTGCAAACTCCAAAGTGGAGTTGGTTTTAAAATTAAGGTACATTAATTTTACTGGATGGCTGTCCAAAAACCTGCCTGTAGTCAGTGTTGATGGAGGCAGTTGGGTGGTCAGGGATCTGTGTGCTCCAGCCCAGCCTCCCTGCTCGAAACAGTCAGCACTGAGGTGCAAGAGCAGGCTGAGGCCCATGGCAGGAAGAAGTGATGGGATCAGAGCTGGAGCAGGGAGAACGTACAAACAGGAGACTTCTACAGCAGGCCAAAAGGCCCAACAGGGACCTCCACAAAGTCAATGTTATTTACCTGAGGTGGCATCACTGCTTCTGGGATTTGCTGGTATAGATATCTACAAATTAAACATCTGTCTCTTATGAAAAGAATTTTTAAAAGAACGGCTTTTACTAACTCTAAACACATCACTACCAGTTATAGGATGCACTACTGAAACCTGCTCTGAAGGCAGAATTATGATTTTTCTCAGTGTCTAGACAACAGCAAAACAAATGCATGTCTGTTGTGTTTAAACTCTAGAAACAGATTCCTTTCCCTCCACTCCTTGTCCTGGCTCTCAGATTTTGCACAATAACAAAAAGACATAAATGTAAGATCAGTCGAAGATACTGTTCATAAAAGAATGTTTTATTACAGTTTTACATTAAAATTTGTATTAATCTTTTTTTCCTCTTCTCACTAGGATTCGTTAAAAAAAATTCCTTTGAGATACAAAAGATGGAAGATTGATTTAGAAAAAGCTTGAACAAAAATAACACAGCATTTCATAGGGAAGGCATTTCAGTAAAATGTAGAAAAATGTAGAAAAAAATTACTTTGATATCTTCAAAGCAATTATTACCAAAATGTTCATCAAATCTCATTTTTTCTATGTTCCTTATACCCCAAAAAGGCCTGCTTCAGGATTAAAAATAATAATAAAAAAACCTTCCAATGCTACTTATGCATTTTTCTCATTTGCATAACTACAGAATATGAAGAATTTCTTCACAATGAATTTATCTTCACAACACTCTGGCAAGAGGAGAAGGGTTCAGTTCTCTTTTTTAATAGAAGCTGAGCTGAGCTGAAACATGAAAGACAGTAAGTCAGTAGGAACAGACCAATTTAGACAGCTGATACAGACACTAGAACCTGATTTTCAGACTACATGGAATTATATATATACATATATATTTAATGTTCTGTATTTTCCATTGATTTTGATTACAGTTGAATGCACTCATCACTTTTGCAGTCTCATTCCAAGGGTTCAGAGCACAGCCACCTGCTAAAATCTTATTCAGAATTACTCAGTCAGTATCACAGGGAAATTTGATGGATATGTGGTGTACTGGCAGATATATGGATTTTTAAAAACTGTATCATAAATGATGGCATTGAACTGTCAAAAGCAACAGACTCTCCATCCTTGTCCCATTGTCCTCTATTTTATTTACTACATACCTGATGTTTTCTCCAGTATTCCCTGGGGCCAAGTTATGCCAAACATCAGTTGCCTCCTGACACAGCCTTGCTTGTCCCCGGGGGAGATCTGAAGCATGTAGTAAATAAGGCAGCATCTTATGGAGAAAGAACCTTGTGGTTAAGTAATTAACTATTGTGCTGCTACACATCTGTAGACAGTCTTAATGCTAGCACTTCTTAACTTCCAGGTGATTTACTTTATAACTTCAGGATAAGCTTTTAAATTAATTCTCTGTGGGTGAATCTGTTTGTGTATATGTGTGCACATAATGGATGCCCTCTTCTTCCAGTTATTTCTGTTCTTTTTAAGGAAGCATTTCCCAGGAACACTTCATAATAGAGTACAATAAGCTTTATGTTATCTCCTCTTATGAAAATGTATCAGGCAAGAAAAGAAATAAGGATGTGAACACAGCTTTGATGATTCATACATCTTTTTATTCTTGCACAGTTACATCACAGATCTTCTTCTTGCTTTTATTATTTTTACAGTGATAAGGAAGGATTCTCATAACTAGAAATCAAGCTAAGTATATGGAGGACAGCATTAATAAGTATGTGACATTGAATATGTAGATTTTGCCCCATATTCCACAAGGAATCCATTTGATCTGTAAATACAGTCATTTGATGAACAACATGAGTTCTGACAGTTGAGAAACAATAAAGCAGAAAGCCCATAGACAATGAAAATGACTGTCAGGATCAAATAATAATCCCTTATTTTTATTATTTATTTATTTATTTACTAACATGGATGAGATGCCCCCAGAGGCGGTGACAAGTACTGATATGCCTAGGGGAAGATATAATTGGTAGTTAACCCCTATCTTGTTGGATAATATTTGCCCACTGGCCATTAAGGAACTTCTGTTGGATTTGGTTTTGTTTCGGTGTTATTAAACACTGGGCATTTGACTATATGCTAGCATTATTAACCAAGTATTAATACACTTCTGTAAGTGCATGGATTTGGTCTTAGGTAATATGATGCCTCCTAAGGATTCTTCCCAGCCCTGATTATATTACCTGCCAAGAGATATAAATTTACTATAGGTTGTACCTAAATGCAGGTTCTATCAGCATCTGGTGTGCCTGCTATGCTTCATGACATTGACATGAAATCCCTTTTCTGCCATTATGAGGTGAATGTTTATTCTTCTTTATCAGCACAAGTGCACCTACTATTCTCATCCCTAATCATCTTTATTATTTCTTTACTCATGCCAAGAGATTTCTTCAAACTCTCAACAGCGTGAAAGAAAAGTTCACTGATGATGATATAAAAGAGTAAATTCGGAAAAAAAAAGTGAAATAAAATGGGGAAAAAGTACTAAGCAGAAGTAAATCTCTGCTCTTAAGCTCAGATTTAGTTTCGTGTTCTCAGACATTGAAATTCTCAAGGAAGAATGGTGCTGTTTTTTTTTTTTTCCCTGAAAGTCTACACAATTTAGAAAAACATGGACTCTAATTATCTCTGTGAGAAACACAGAGGAAAGAAAGCATTGCTTGGGGTATAACAATTAGGAAAAGAATAACACTGAATCTTATTTGGTTTCTTCCTTTGACTACCTCTTCATTGTTGAACTTTGATTCTCATAAAAAAAATTAAAAAGCCATTTTCTTCAAAGCATAGTAAGGGAGAAAAAAGCAAAACCACTTCAAGCCTTGATGTAGGTTACAGTCTTATTTTTTTTTTTAATCAGCTCAGAGCTGATAATGCACCATAGACCTATTGCATTCAGATAAAATCTGATTACCAAAGAAGTTAATGAGCAGATCTTTCTTTCTAATAAGACATATGCACTAGAATACTCCCTGAGATTAGAAAGTTTGATTTCAGATTTTTATGTACAGTGCCTGCTGAGGCTTCCCCAGCATTTTCTGCTGCTTTACATGTCCTTAATGAGTCGGGTTTTTTTAATGATTGCTTCAGTAAGTGATGACAAAATAGACACTGTGCTTAGGCTGATACATTTGCATGATGATTTTGTAAATTCATGCTAAATATTTATCAAGAAGCAATGTCCAGAAATATTTTTTCTGTTTGTGTGAATTGACTCTTACAGGCTGTTTGCATGACTTCACTGCTATGTACTTCCACCTCCTCAGCACAAATTTAAATCTGCTGGTCTTGACTAATAGTAATATTCTGAGAAGAAAATAAAATTCCAGCCACTTTCATCAATACATGGATATTTAAGGGAGGGATCCAACAGGAAATTACAGCAGATAAATGAACACCTTTGACACACTGCTTATGGCTATGATAAAAAAAAGCGATGCTCAGGCGAGATGTATGAGTGAACAGCCTCACTCATTTTAAGAAATACACAGAATTTATTGCTTTCTTCTGTTCATTATCAACCAAAGTCATAAAAATCCAAGCATTCAATGTGTACTAGGTAACGGCTTGTACCATTTTGGGTTCTAAGCATCACCTTCAGTACTTCAGCTTTTTTCTAAATAAAAATGTGGACAATATCTGACATATTTAATACTAAACAGTGTCAATCGACATATTATTTTGATTTTACAAAACATTTGAAACAGAGAAAAGTCAGAGAAGGATGTAATTACTAGACTGAACTGCTTATCTACTACTTGAAACAAAGCTTATGATTATTTTTCTCTTGCTGACCTTTTCTTTTTCTTACAATAATGGCCACAGATCCACTCTTGATAACAAGAGTAACAAAGCCTAATACTTTGAATATACCCTACAGTCTAGAAAATAGCTTTCCTCCCATGTTTACTACTCAGTCTGTAGAGAGGATTTTCAAAATCACGTGGAAAATAAAGAGAAATTAAGCTATTGTACTTCCATTAAAATCACCAGGAGTCAAAGAGCTAAAACCTTGGGCACTGCTTTCAAAATGTCAGGGTGAGAATCAATTGAATATGTACTGCTGCTATCTGGAAAAAGATCTGGGTTTCGATGTAATTGAGACAGCATGAGTTCTCTCAACACCAAATTACAGTGGATAAAATCAGAGATCACCCAGTGCAATAGCCATCCCTCAAAACTAGCTTTCAGGATGATCCCCGGTATATGAACTCTATCCTCTGTGAACTGCCCTCACCACTCAGCAATCAAATGACTAAAACATGTTGCACTGTTGTACTTTCTGCAATGGTCTTTGTGAGCCAGAATCAATTTATGAAATGGGATAAGTGTATAGAATTCTCCAGCTGATGAAAATGATTTCCTGATAATATCAGTGCAGAGAGATATTTATTGCTAGTTATTCCTTTCTTCATCTGGAGAAACAATACATTGAAAATAAAGACCCAGGAACTGTAACAAAGTGATTTCCAAGGAAGACTTAGCCCTGTAAATTTTTGTTACACAAAGCCAGGAAGTTACTGTCTGTACTTGAGAGAGAGAGAAGCCCACAGCATCTCTTTCTGGTTGAATTAGAACATGTTGAAAACCGAGATAGTCCTACAGTTGTAAGGAGATTGCTTCTCCCTTGAAGTATTCTCACTTGGTATATCAGCACACTGTGATGCATGAGCTGAGTGACAAGGTATATGCAATAGTGAACAATAACAAAACTTCTGTGCGCCTAGAAAGCACGCTTTGCATATGGTTTCAAAATGCTATGTGACAAAAAATAAACAATACATCTGGCTGAAGTTCTGCAATATTTTAAGGAGAATCTTAACAGCCTGTGTGCCTGCCCCACAAAGAACTTAGTCTTCCTATTAGCCATTTTAACACATTAATCATTGAAACGCTGAAATCTATAAATTATGCAACTTAAATAGCCATTTTCTTGATTTTTCTCACTGAGAGTATATTAGATCTCTCTCTTAGGGAAGATGTTCTTCCCTAATTTATATAAGTCATAAATTTTTTAAATTGGCTAGCAACAACCTATATTTGGAGAAATCTTGACAGCAGCATCTAATCAAGAGCTAAAGAATTTCAAATGGTGAATCTGATTCAAAGTATTCATGAGTTTTTCCGGTCATCTCAGAGAGGTCTGGATCAGCCCGAGCCCAGGATTAATGAATAGAAAGTGACATTCCAATTATAGAGCTGCTAGTAAAGAGTGTGAAGTAAAAGAAATTAACACCAAGGTTAGTAAGACAGTAAAATAAAATAAAATAAAATAAAATAATCTACTGATAATTATAGCTTAGAATGTGAATGTATCTATACAGATTTTCCCCCTTTTAAGAACTGTTGAATGCAAAGTTTAAAAACTGAATATTAAAAACAGGGAGCTCTGCTGAATCAAAGTATGCCACAGCTGCAACAGTACCTACCCTACAGCAACAAATTCAGGAATTAGAAAATATTAGTATATGTTTATCTTTAGGAATTTTGCTCCAAGCATTAGCTGTTTAATACTACAGCAATTTTAAAACACATTTTCAAGTATCAAGCCATCATTACATCTCATCGAGGAAGACGAACACTTGTCACTTCTGTTATAGGTCTAATCCTGAATAAAACCCCACACAGACAGACATTTATGGCCCTGCAGACTCGCTGATTTCAGTGGTTTCCCTACAGACTGATTCAATACACCGTTATTGCATTACAAGTTCAGGTTTTGGTTCAGCAGAATATTTAAGAACACACTCAAATCTGCACTTTTTCATTAGAGCACTTACCTTCAGGCATATACTCAAGCCCCTCTTGAATCAATATGACTTAAATGCTTTACTGTTTATAGGTAGGTATCTCAGCTGCAGCACTGTGTGTATATGCCAGCATATCATATTTATCTTCTGTAGCTAGTAATATGGAATATTTATTGACACTGTCACTTAGACTACTAAAAAAATGTGGGTTTTGGTTAAAAAAAAAAAAAAAGTTAGATGATATTTGATGTAATATGCTTATATACATCTTTACTTTCCAAAACATTGAAAACATAAAAATCTAATACAGCATTTCTGTGATGGTTTTCACAGAACTTCAGTATGACAGTTTTCTATGATATTGCCGTGCTGGACAAATTTACTAGAAAAAATAGAAAGATGACCCGTCAACTTTCATTGTCCACTGAAAAGAAATGCCAGCTCTCGCATTCATTTAGACAAATATGCAAGGAAATAGTTAAGAAACTCAGTAAATCTAAAATAGGATTTTTAAAGCTGATTCAACTCACTCTAGTTTTAAACTAGAGTAACTGTTCTGAGAACACAGCATAGCTGGGATGGAAAATACAGTAAGATGAGGAGTGCTACTTGGAAAACACTGCCTATGACTAGTTACATACAGAATAATAATTAAAAAAAAACCAACTAAACAACAACTTAAATTGTCTAATTTGAGAGATGCATCTCTGAACCTGCAGGTTTGAAAAAGTCACAATTTCTATTGGTAAGGGAAGTGGAAGATACATAAAATATCACAATATTTACTTTGTGGTTTATATATTTTTAATGAAATTGGTTTGTGGCCAGAGGATAAGGATGCTGCATCAGTTTGTGAAATAGAAAGAGCTTTGGAAAGACAGATGAAAACATACAGGAACTTTTTGAAACAAATAATCCATAAACCACTCAAAATGGAGGAGTCTTTAAGGTGAGTCAGTTTTAAATTGAATGAAACCACGGTGCAATCAGGGTAAAACAACTGCCCTTTGTTCAGAATAAATGTCAGAAGCAGTTACACTTGTCTATGTAATGATAACCAACATCTCTACAAAAATCAACTGCATATCACAGCACAAACAAAGGCCATGCCAAAAAATCTCCAGTGAAATAGTTTTCCAGACTCCTAAGATTGCTATCAACATTTCAGTATCTCTTTTTAGTTCTGTGACATGTCATTTATGTTAGCGTTTTGGTTGTATTTTGTTGGTGTGTCAGTTGCAGCAGTAGTTGCATAGTGAATAACACACAGAACTACAACTTGCCTCTTACTGTTACAGCATCCTAACTAGTATTTTGAATAGCTAAAATAGCAGGAAAAAGTCATTTTAAAACAGCTATTTCCCATTACTAGCTAATGCTGATTGAAGGTTATATTCTTGTGTCTCTTGCCTGTGTTGTAATGAACAGGGGTGACATTCAAGTGAAACAAGAGATCCTTTGCTATAAGCACTGACCAGCAGCCAGGAGGAGACTCCAACACTCTCACCAGGCATTACCATGTGGGTATCTTCAATTGCTGTTTCCCCTTCCCCAGAGCATACAGATAGCTTTTAGCAAAATTTGTACATAATACTTATGCAGTGTTGAAGACCAAAACATATTTGTTTAGGTTAATGGAACACAGTTATGCATTAAGACAATGTGCTTCAATGTTTGCAAAACAGGGAACAGTATGCAAACATCACAAAAGACACAGTCTCTATCATTACACTCTATGAGTACCTTTCCCCTGCAAGCTTGAACAGTTAATTACCAGTTTTGTAGTCTGCAGGTACAGCTGAGAAGTCATTAAGAGACCAGATTTTCTAGCCAATCACATTATAATCACAGCAGAGGGAAAAACCTTTGTTTCTCTTAAATAACATTAATAGCAGAAGTGCAGCAGTTCAAAGTCTTAGCTAAGGGGTGAGGCAGTCCCTAGTTGTGCATCAGCACTAATGGAGGAGCAGCCATCTTCTTGCTTCAGGCAGCTTGGCCTGCAGCAGTCCTACCAGAACTGTAGGAAATCCTAACAAGAATAAAATAATACTCAGTGGCTGGAAAAATAGATATCAACAGCTGATTTAACCCTTGAAAAAACAGATGAATCTCCATATCCACACATTGTTTTTGACATACAACTAGCAACACTGAAAGTCTTTTTAAAAAGTGTTTGTTTTGAGCTTTTTGTGAATGCACCATTATAGAATACAGTTTCTGTAGTCACAGAAGAAATATTTTTTTTTTCAGACAACTAATACTGATTTCTTTGTCTTTTCTATGTTACTTAACTTCCTAGAAGACTTATTTTTATTTTTCCTAAGTGTTGTTATAACGCATGGAAAGGAACTAAGTAATCGATACAATAAATTCTGAAAGGATGTCAGTACTTCCTGCTCTAAGTGTCCCTACTTGATCAGTGGTTGGACTAGATGGACCCAGAGGTTTCTTTCCACCTCAGCCAGTCTAAGTCTAATTCTGAAATAAGTCTTGACTTTCTTGGCTTTCCTCTTCTGCTCTTTATCTATGAATATTTCACTGAACTTTTCTGAAAAACTCTTGAACAAATCCTATTTCTGCAATAAAAATTCAGTCTTTGAATACTATTGAGTGGCCTCCTTTTTCCACTATGCAGGAAGCATCCAAAACCTACAGATGCTATGAAGAATATGAGATGACTCCGCCAGTCTCTTAAAGTGATTTTGCACTGCTGACAAAGAGAGACATGTCAGCACAATGCTTTCTGTGTGTTCCAAGAAACCTTACCATTAGATTGTCGTGTAAGCTTGCCCAGTTCCTCAGGCTCACATCTGGATCCTTCCCTGTTATTATTTGTGATGTGTAGATTAAGAGTTATTTCAGCAGCCACTGAAGAGCAAGCCATGCACAGAATTTGGAGAAGGCACCAATCTAAAGAAGGCTTTGTCTAAAGGGCAGCTCACCTTGAAAGGACTGCAAAAATATTCCAAGTGAAATACAAGGAGACACCAAGACAGTAATGTGCTTTTGCTTCTTATATTTAACAGCTAAAAATCTGTCTCAAATGAAGGAAGAACGATGAGCTATGTCCATCTGGTCGTGATAGCCTAAGCTATTGATAGTCTTAAAATATGCCAAGCAAGTCCCTCAGCTTCATTGTTGAGTCATGGGACAAACAATCCAGCAAAAAGGTGTGCAGTGCTGTGTGGCTTCCTCTTGTGAGGAACACAGAGAGAACAGAGAGGACTGACAGTAAGATGAAATTAAGACAAGAAATGTTCCACAAATACCACTGATATCAATAGAGAGTACTGTGCAGTCAAAGGAAGTAGGTTCCTTTTAGCCTTATATGCCTTATATTTGATTCCCTTCTTGTATTCTAATGACTCAAGGCCTCAAATACCATCAGAGTTGATAAAGTCCCTACTAAATCAGTTGAGGACATCTAAAACTCGTAATAAATTCCCTCCTAACTTCTAGGATGCAGAAGACAGATTTTAGTCATACACAAAGTACTACACAGCAATTTAAAAAGAGAAGTCAGAGAAGGAAAATTACACCCAATAAGAAAAATCCAAAGACATAAAACTTAGCTACACAAAATGTTGAAATTTAGGTAAGCATTTTCAAAGGGAACTCTACAAGCTCTGTACAGGCTTGTTTCATTCTGCATGGAGCAGCAGAGAAATTACAGATCAGAGCATAAATCTGGAACACCTAAAGCTTCAGATGGACTGTGTGATCCAGGAGTGCCTACAAGCTCTGGGGCTCAGGTCAATGCATCCTTCTCCATTGTGGAGACAGGGCCTAGTGTGGTCCTTAATAGTTGAATGCCACCAGTTTAGGCACAGCCTTAGCTGTCCTGTAAGGTGTGTTGCTTGCAGAACTACAAGACAGAAGAAATTAAAACAAAAACAAACAAACAAACAAAAAACAACACATAGGTGAGAAATGAAGAAATGAGCTCTAGGGGCTGTGCTCCAGCTGAAATAAATTTCAGAATTTGAGTCTAGAAGATTCACAATGATTTAGCAATGAAGACGTGGCAGGGTGGGAACTGTACTGATCCAGGTTACTAAACAGCTGACAAACCCACCAAAGAGCAATCATCAGCTGGTGGAATACATACAGGCAGAAAAGAAATGAACTTTGTCCTTCTGCTTTTCCTTTTGGAAAGGCAAAAGCACACAGACTAACATTTTCTTCTTGTATTCTGACATTGTCGTGAAACGCAGAATCGAATCACCACAATTACAAGACAGGATACGGTAATTGTCTGCAAACACATCTGCATCAATAATTTCTTCTCTGGAGTACACAGGTTCTCTTGGAAGTGACAAAGTCAGGCACTTTTCTCACACTATTTACATCTCGCCTGTTCATGTTTTTGTCTAGAGCTCTGCTGAAAAACTCCCCATGCCAAAAGCATCTGAATTAGTGGAAGAAGCAGTTCCCTACCACTGATGGCTCTCATCCAGCTCCCTTGTAGCATCATAGAGCATACAAGGTGCTTAGATTGGGCACTGGGGGAAAATGTATGACACAGAAATACAAGCTCAAAAACCAAGAACTGCTCAGAGTGTACAAGCACTGACAGCTCCCAGAAGTTGTGATTCGCGGCATTTCTTGGGCACTGGAATGCAATTATTATCTTCTCTGTGTTTGACTGGAAAAATATCAGCAGTTTTTCTGCTTCCACTCTCAAACTTGTGGTAAACAAGTGAATTTATGAAGAGAAAAAAATCCTCCATTGTCAAACTGAACGTGTTGTTCCATAACATAACTGGTTGCTCCACAAGTATCACTGTAACAGAGACATACTATGGTACCAAAAATGTACTCAGCACTAGAATGACTCGTGGTCTGTAGCTCCAGTATTTCAACTTTATTTCATCTTAGGGCTGGAAGTGGAGGGTTCACTGCTGTTCAGAGTTCCATACGAATGCAGCAGCCCACCAAAACTGTAAACGCACGTTGCTTGGCAACTGCTTTAAAGAGTGTTATTTGCTCTCAAAGAGACAAGCTGTTATTTCTTCCCTTTTAAAACAAAAACATAAAAGAATAAAAAATGGGACTAAGAAAAAGGAATAAAGCAATTACTTCACCAAACAATAAGGCTCCGTTATGCACGCATGGTGGTGATGTACAGGGTCTTCCTTTTTCCCAGTGTGTGTTTTCCAAAAGAGAATCTCTAGCAAATAAGTTGTTTTTAAAAGAAGTGCAGTCAAGTGGAACTGCTACTTCTTTCCATCTCAGAAAAATAAATTATATGCAAGATGATATGTCTAACAAAAATACCCACCACCAACAAAAAACGTCTGTTAGAGACCAGTGGTCAAATCAATTCAAAAATCTCCCCTTTTCGAATGCTTGATGGGAGCTTCTTCTGGAAAAGCTGCAGCTCCCCCAAGTCCTTAACACCTCCCCTCAATTCTTTATTTCCTCAGCCTAGGAAAACAGTTGCAGGGTGCTCAGTCCAGCTCTGGTGCTGAGCTCACAGTGTGTGAGGGCTGGATGCAACAGCAGGGGCAGGATTAGAACACCCCAGGCAGAAGTGTCCCCCATGTGGTGTGCACAGCTCCAGCACAGCTGCTGTTGGTGTTATGAGGGCAGGAAGCTTTCACATGCTCTCACATATCTTTTGTAACCACACCTAATTCCACATCTGTTTCTATGCCACATAAATATCCCAAACACAATCAGACTAAAGCATGTTTCTTCTCTGCTCCAAGCACTGCTGTGGAGATGGCCCTAACCCTGTCACAGCAGATACAAACAGCATGCAAGTAATGCATTTAATGGAGCAGCAGCTACCAGTTGTACATCAAATCTCAGTATCCACCTATGTTGCCTGCCTCAAGCCATTGCCTGACAGCAGCAATAGCAATTCTTAGCTTGATGTAAAATGTAATAGATAGATAGCTCTGTTTTCTGGCTTTTTATCAAAATAATCCAAAGACTACATGGGTTTTGGCATATATGACACTTTAAAAATAGGGTAAAGACACTAAAACACAAGTATATTTTAAAATACTTCTACTGATATGATCTTGTCTCTATTAATGTGCAATTATCTGTCCTTTTCTATAAATATTAATTCTTTGGAGCTCACTGGAAATCTTGCTTTTGCAAGCAATAAGTCATAAGGCTCTGTCCTAATTGTACTCGACATCAAGAGGAAAAAATTTAAGCAAAATAAAATATATTTTCAGTAACATCATCAAAATAATAAGAGTAAAACAATACTTGCTTCTAGATCTTCATGGTAAAAGCAAAATATTGGATAAAGAAAAGGGCATAGGTACAGAGATGCCTGTATGTGATTATGACTCTTACTTGTCATGGGAAGGCTTAGATTCAGAATGTCATACCACCCGGTGCACAGCTGGAATCTGAAGCAATATTCAGGATGCTGCCATGTGCAGAAAAAAACTTCATCATCATGCTAAGCTTTTCTTTTTTGTTAATTTATCATGTTTGTAATGTTCAGTTGAACATTAAGAGTAAATGCTCACTGAGTAAACAAGATTCACTACAAAGTCTGATAACTGTGTCAAGAAATCAGATGCCCTTTCAATATTTTTTTGTAGAAGTTTATATGAAATTAAGTAATTTCGGCATGGGAGAGCAAGAGGCCCAGACATCTTATTGCCTGCAGAACAGAATATGCAAGTTTTTAAACACCACCGAATTTTCTCCCTGAAAAGAGCAAAACAACCCAGAACAGCAGTGGAAAACTGTGGTTTATGTCTTTTCGCTGGCTCTAACATGTATAGAAGCAGCTGGTTAGCCTTAGATGACTGATGTAATTGCTTGGCTCTTCGAATGGTAGCTAACTCTCCAAACATTTAGTCAACCTGAAATTATCAACCAAATTTAGCTCACTGATCTTAATTAAACCTAAATTAATTTTGAATTGACTGAAGCTCCTCTTTTCTGTTCAGCTTATAATTTGCTTAAACCTAGAAGAGACTGTCAGTGGCACTACTCTAGTGCTTATGCTTTGCACCATCAGTATTTCAACAGCAGAAAAACAAATTCTAAGTCACTGTTGTCAACACTGTTAGCTACTGTTCTAACAGCACCTTTCTGAATATTTTGTAGGAACACCAATCACTGGTTTGCAGAGGCTGAACTTTCTTAATAGTAAATGTGCGTCAAGGGAAAGACCACGTTATTGTTTCACACTTGATTACTGCTGCATTGATGCTGGAGAAACAGTGAAGCCTGATCTCACATCCCTCCCTTGTGTTCAGATTATGCCCAACAAAATACCACCTGAAAGTGAAGCCCTTAAAAACAGGTTAGAAATGATTGCTTAAGACAAGCATATCACATACCCGTAGGTTCCACTACTTCCATCTGCCTCCCTTTCCTATTTAGCAAGTAAACGACATCTTGAAAATACCTTAGCTGAATTTTCCATGACTTACTGTTTTTCCAGCACTAATATCAGCTATTACTTCAATGTGTAAAAAGATAATTTACAGAAAAGAGCCGTGCTGAAGGGACCATGAAGCAATTCAGATAAGATATTTGCAGATTTGTTTGAAATACTCAGTTAGCATTGCAGGGTAGCACGAAAAAATGTGTAGTTCATAATGCAAATGTGCTTAATTCTCTTGGAGAAAAATCTTTGTAGGGTATAAGTTCAATACAGACCAGAGAGGATAATATTCTAAAAGATAGCACTCAAAATACACATGTGCTTTCAACTGATCTTCAACACAAGGATATATACATAGATCACTCTGAAAATATTTTTTCCTGTTTATTTCCATGGAAACTACAACAGATACACAACACAATGACACTATTTGATAGAGCAAACTCTTAGCTACAAAAGACCATTTTTCAACATACCACCTTTAGCTATTCATTTTCACCAGCAATGAACAAGAGCCTGCATGCTGCACTTGTAAAAATCTGCTCCAGCAGAGGTACCCACTATCACTATTGCTGAAATGCACCACCCACCACTTCACTGTGCTCCCATCAACTGTTTGGTCTCCATAATGTCCAGCAAGCGTCAATGAGTGCCATTTTTTCCCCCTAGAGGAATTCAATGACACACTATTGTTTCATATGCACTTCCATGTCAGACTCCATTTGCCAGACTGTCCCTCTGCTGCCATCTGTCACACAGCAACAAAATGTAGTGGGATACTGATGGAAAGGTTCAGCCTCTACTGCCATACCACCAACATCTGCCTCTGATGTCATGAGCCAACAATAAAATAGGAGGCATTACTTTTGGAGAAGCTCTCATACGTGGTTGGGGTTTTTTTCCTACTCTGAGCCAGCAAGTAAAAGTCAAGTATTTGAATGTCCCTGCAGAATTAGTAAGGAAGAGAACTGCTGATAGAATTCATCTGTATGTTTGAGAAAATACATAAGAAAGCTTTACATTTCTGGGCTATAGCCCTTAAATATACAAGCAAGAAGACAGAATATACTGCAGCTTAATATTCTTCGAATACTGACAGATGATGAGTGGTTAATAATAATCAGGTTTCTGTTAAGAATATCCTGCAGATGGTGAGAGTTCCCAAGTCTAAATGCAACAACCAGCTGAAAGACTGAGTCACCTGAAAATGCTGTATGACTAGAGTTAGCAGATTTCATTTAATCTACCTAGAAAGCTTTGTACATGGTGAATTTTAATATCTGCTATCTAGCAAGAAAAAAAAAATTAATAATGGAGGCAGGGGTAGAAGTCAATACAGAGGCCAAAACTCATCAATTAGGCCTGTCTGAATACGCCCTATTACTAGGTACACAAATTGTGCTGCACCACAGAAAATCTGTATTCAAGCGAGGGACCTGTACCAATTTCAATTCTAAAAGCTGGGCCACTGCAGCACAGGTCACTTTGACTGCAAAAGAATTTATCTTCATTTATCCTCCCCCCCCCACCCCCCAATAATTTTCCTGTGTAAGAATGCAGTTCTAGATACATCTTAAATATTTTGGTACTTCCTTTGATGAAAACCAAAACAGAGCCCAATTCCCATATATTACATTCTCAAAGCATATTTTCAGATGACATTTTAGCTTGAAATTTACTCCTGCAGAGGGGAACTAAGACGCAGTCACGTCAAAAAATGGATTATATGAAATGTCGTTCCTGATCCTGATCCGGTTCCAAAAGAAAATAAAGTTTTCTGATACACATTAGAGGAAGTTCTTAAATCACTGGTCCCGGAGATTTGTCTTCACATTTTGTAAGAAAAAAATGTAAAGAAAGCCCAACATCACTATTAAAGTCACTTCAAAAGTGCATTTTTACTCCAGAGGAGTGAGATAATTTTTTTTGGCTTGTCATTCAGAAGTTTGTTTTCTGTAACTCTCCTCAGAAAAAATGCTTCATGTGACAACAAGAGATTGCAGCACAGGTAGGTGTATGAACTTTTATAGCTGTGATTGCCCCACCAGTGACAACCAGCAATAACATCACTAGAAAAGCTCTTCACAGCCCCTCATAATAGCACAGAATCTGCAATCATCACAACCAACTTTTAACTTGTGGAGGCGCTTTGTAAGGACTTAATTGTACCAGACATCAGCAAAACATGGTGGTGCATATGCATCAGATGGGAAACTGAGCAACTGGCAGGCTGCCAACCTTCTAAACACAGCAGTGGTAAAGTTACAAGGACGTTTCAATTCAATTTTGTCCTAATCTAAAACAATATGCAAGGGAGGTGCATGAGAGACTGTGGTGAGAAGCAATAACCTGCTTTTCCTTCTGTGCAAGTCATAACTGACTGTAATAAAGCCGGTGGCCCCTCACTGCTGTGATTCTGGTGTCAGTCAATCAGATGGTAGGCACCTTCACCCCTGGACACGTTTTTTCCCCATGAAACTGTCAATAACTTTAGGGAAAGCGTAATATGTGCAGTAGTTAATTTTTCAGAAAGTAATTTGTATTTCAGAGTGCACTTACTGCCAGAGCCAGCTTGAACAAGTTACAGAGCTCTTTCCCAGAGCTGAAATTACAATGTGAATATGCATCTCCTTCAACTTTTCAGCTCTTTATAACACATGTGCATTGTAACAAGGGTTAAATTCAGAAAACTTAAACTTAAATTCACTCAAATTCTGTTCAGCAGGGGTGAAAAAATTACAAGAACAATTTGAGTGCCCAGGTTAGACTCCATACAGACAGCAGAAGCGTGCATACCTCTGGTGAGTAATGGGAGATTCCTTGGTGCATCTCAAAACAGCAAACTAGGAACAGACAGCTTAGTCCTCCCGGAGCACTCACTTGCTTCAGGCCAGCAAGACCCAGAGCACTACACTTGAAGGGCAGGGCTCAGACTTGGCAGGGGCATTGTGTGCACCTTTGCCCATCAACCTGCTGGTAAAGCTGTCTATGCAAGCAGTGAGAGAAACCTGGGTTCTTCTTGTTTCTCAGTCCAATATATTTTTAATGCTGTACACATTTCCAGGTGTATCTCAAGCCATGGTTGAAGCACACAAACACCCTCAATTGCAGTAGCTTCAGCTAAACCAAAATGTGTAGAAGAAATTGAAAGGAAACCACAGAGTTCTCTGATGGTTCTGTGGCAGGGTGGGCTGCTCTGTGTATCCTTTGCTATTAGAGTGATCATCTCCAAAGCAAAATCACAGAGTGCAAGACTGAAGTGCTTGGACAGAAAGTTTCAGAAATTCCATTTTCCTTTTAGCTAGAAATATGTGGATTGATCTGACAATGTATTGCTTCAAATTCTTTGTTCTGCCATTTTTTTTTCCCCTATTAAACCAGAAGTGTTTTGATCCAAAAAACCACCCCAAAATGGTAGACATTTGGTCTTGCTTAACATACGTGTACAGTTGGTAGTTGTTGTGGATTGTATTTTTTTTTTGTAAGTTTTCTTACTACAGAAGGCACATCTATTAGCAAACACATTATGTACTCTTTCAGTAATGTACTCTGATTCCATCTAAAGCTTAAATCCTATGCTTTTACACTGTTTTGACTTTGGATGACACTCAATTTAAATTAGGTAGTTTTTATTGAGGTGCCATCCTTGGCTGCAAGATGGCTGCTGTATTTGCTGTCTTTCCAGCAACAATCTGCATTAAACATAGATTTCTACTTCAACTTAAATAGAAGGTAGCAGCAGGCACTATCTGGTGATAATGAAAAAATACACGTAAAGAAGAAAGATGCTTGAGTCAATGCAATGCATGAGCAATGATCTAAATTAGGTATGGTTCCAAAATACTGACTACACCATTTTCTGCTGCAAATCAAATCCTTTCATTTGAGGGATGGAGAGGGAAAGGAAGGCTGACACAATCCTGAGCTGATCAGACTTGATCAGACTCTGAAATGCACCCAGCCCCTTTGTCTTCATCTTGAGAGTATAAGCCAAAAAAAAAAAAAAAAAAAGCTGCTTCCAGCCTCCTGGACTGATAGCTCGTCAGACTGGCACAGTGGTATGGCCCCTATAAGAAAGCAGACTTCTGACTGCTGGACCAGGCTGAGGGAGAGCTGTGAAAAGAAGCTTCCCTGATTCCTGTCCCTATGTGGATACCTGTTCTTTTCTGCAGTCCTCCTTCCCAGATCAGAAGATTTGAGTTGTACTCTAGCTTGAAAAAGAACCTACTGGGACTCTCCTCTCCAGCCTTTCTTTGAATCCTTGATGTCACTTCTGGAGGCACATCCCAGATCTATTCTGTTCATCCCAGTTTTGGGGCAAATTCAGATGCTTCTCCAGCACTCAACATGGCTGTTTCTATAAAGCCTGGATGGAATATCAGCACCACTTCTCTCTCTCCTACTCACTTGCCATTTTAATAGAACCTGCAATGCACAGCAAACTAGAAGCAAACAGCAGAGCATAGACTTCTCAAGTGGACAACAGCATGACTGAGTGAAAGCACCTGGATTAGGAAAGTGTCTTTAAAAGAATTTGAATTAAAATTAAATACTTGGCAAAGCACAGGCATTTGATCAACCAGCTGCACCTCATTTCATGTTGCTCTCTGGAATGAAAAGTTGCTGAAGGGCTCAGACAAGCAGAGTTTCTCCTCTTTCAGTCCACTACTATGAAGCTAAATCATTAGAAATTCTGTTAAGGTGATACTGCAAAAAAAAAAAGACTGTACCCGCTCTTCTCAACTGTGCTTTATGCCTTGTCAGGATGAGACATTCAGGAATGCGCTGCTTCTGCTTCTCTTCTCAAGGATTTCTCCTGTTGACAGGAGCATTTACATGAGAATACAGAACAGGCACTGACTGACACTGTGTTGAGGCTCATCTAACTATCAAATTATGCTAGATTAGAATAAATGTCATTGACATACACGAACATAGCGCTCTCGGTAAAGCTGCTGCACTAACAAGTCTGAATATTTACGGAAGACTATTTAAAGGTAGGATAACAGTCTGCTCAAAATGAAGGATCTTTTGGTTCTGTTTGTGTATTTTAGAATAAGAGAAATTTAGATTATTATGACAGGTGATATCTGATCAGTTTTGTCCCATCTCACATTTCTGTCAAAGCCAGGATTGAAAGTATGCTAAAAAAAAGTTTGCCAGAGATGAGGGAGGTATTTCTCTCTATGCTTTATTATTTCCTGTAAACAAATACACCAGTATACATGAACAACATGATGTAAGTGAACTTTAAAATAAAGGGATCAACTGTTAATAAAAATCTCAGTTGTTTTGGTGTATTTATAGTCAAAATGCTGTATGGCTGAATATTAAATTTTTAAGATACTGGGGAAAGATCTGCAAATGTCACAGCAATGAGCAATTCCTATTCCTGGCAAGGTTGGAGATGGTATCTGAAATTCAGGAAGCAGTGAGAGGAAAATACTTGTCCAGTATTTGATGATTATATAAAAGAATCTGAAAAATACACATACAACCTACCAACTGGAAACCACTTGATCCAAGGATGGTAGCTGATACTTTTATGGAAGGTGATCATATTCTTTGCCTGGGAAAGTGGAAGAAGACATTCAGCAAATGACATTTTAAAGTTGTTCCCAGTCAGTAATGAAGAATTGTTTGAGAATGCAGAGATAATAAATTTGGATTAAAGTGTTTGTGAATTGATATGGAGATGGCTGTCACATCACAACGATGGAATGAGAGCTGTCACTAAAGACAGGGTACTTAGAAAAGCCTTAATCAACTCAGGGAACATTTAGGTATCTTGGTAGCATAATTTAATGCATGTGTGAAAAACACCAGTTACTGATAGAGACAGCATTAACTGCAGAATGGCACAATGTCAGTGTGGTGAAACAATCCTGAGTACTAAGGAATGAATGGAGGCAGTCACTGCACAGCTAGCTGTTGTCTTTAAGACCACATGAAAGAGCTCAAGAAGTCTCAGGGAACTAAAGAAGGATGAACGCTGTGCCTACTTTAAAAAGGGTGGGAGTAAGAGGGAAGAGTTTAGGGAATTACAAAACTGTCAGTCTAGCTTATCAGCCTGAAAGACACATGAACAAACTATTAAATGGGCTACATGTAAGCACAATATATAAGCACAAAGAAATAACAAAGTGACCAGAACAGAAAATACACATTTGTTAAGAACAAAACTTCTTTGAGCAATTCAGTTTCCTACTTCGACACGTTAGGTATATTAGCAGACTAGAATGAAATATCACATGTAAAACATACACTTTAATCCCATATAGGAGACTTATGGCAGTCTGCTCTGAAAGACTCATGTATGAAAACTACAAGTATGGTCCAATTAACATTGTTGTCAAAACTACATACAATTAATCCAAACATAGTACTTTTTGTTTTGTTTGAATTTTTTTTTTAACCAGAATGCTAGTGGCTCATTATTTTATCTTCCTTGAGCTAAAATCTCATGGATTACCCACAGAACAATGACAAAGTTTACTGGATATGATGTAAGGAAGACTGAATTGATCATTAATAAGTGGGTTAATGCACTTTATACAGAGGAATGTCATATTTACAGAGCAGGCAGAAAACAAAACTGTCCTACTTCAGCTTTAAGGAAGACCATCCTTAGATCTCTGCATTTAACACAAATGAACCAGAGGACAATGTGGAGAAGTAGAAAAATAAATAATGATAAAAGAATAAATAATTACATATGAACAACTGGACTATGAAGTTACTTTAGTTTTGAGTAAAGGCCCAAAAATAGACCCAGTGTATAAATACATAAAATATACTAAAGAGTCTTGGCAGTTAAACTGCGGAAATGAGAAGTGAGTACTGGAAAGAAACTAGCAAAAAGAAAACCTGAATGTGCCTCATGGCTCACGTGCATCATGAGTCTCTGACAGTTCAACCCACTTGGCTGTGGAACAGCTCAAAGTCAGTTGCAGAAACCAACAAAGCCAATGCTTCCAATATTTCAGCCTGGTCTGGCAAATGCAGAAAATGTGCTGTGAGGAACATTTCCTTGCACTATCCAGGAAATAGACTGCATGATTAACAGAAGTTTTTCAACTCTAAATTCTATGATAAGATGTGCAGTCCTTGAAAATGCAACAAACTCTTACCATTCTCAGAGCAGGTATTCTAACTTTTGAGAAAATCGTTGCCTTTTAAGATTACATGGGACCTGATAAGCATTTTTTCCTCTTATCATGTTTATTATGAGGGATAAAAATATTGAATTAATGAGAAGAAACATTCCATAAATAACGGTAAGGAAGAAATTCATTATCTGTGTTTCTTAGTCAGAAGAAGGGTGACCTCTCATAACTAATCTCAATATAAACTTCTTTGAAAATGCAAAGTTCTAGATGAAAATCAAAGTATTACTATTGCCTGGTCTCTGATGGCAGCCATCAGACATGGAGAAAACTCAGATTCCAGTCTGCTGGAAAGCATGTAAATAAGATTGATTGATATTTGACATTCCCAAGGACTGATGAGCATCTTAATTCTCCCTGAAGCTCTACAGGACTTCCCAGCAGAATCTGGCTGTTTTAACACTGTTTTTTTTAGTGTATGAATAAGCAAAGATGGAAGAATATTCAGCACTCAAAACATTTTCCTGAAGAAAAATGAAAGGACTGAATGTATCATATAACTGTTATCATTCTTTCGGTAACTTTTGTGCATTATCAGGTTATTTTGGAAATATCCTCGAGCTTACTTCGCTTGCACAGTTTTAAATATGGTAGATGCATATTGTCTCTTCACAACATTTCCTGTGTTTTTCATTGTCATTCACCTTCACTTTTACTACTACTTGTTCTACAACAGTACAAAGTTTCAGCTTTCACTTTATGTGAATTATCATTCTAAGTAAAGAAAAAATCTGAAATAAGCAAGAGTTGAAGGATTTCACTGTTAATTGTGAGTTACCAAAACCATAACTGTTCTTTTTTTTAATTATTTAGGAATATACATGAAATGTCTTATTACGGACATTGGATGTGTAGCATTTCATTACTTTAGATTTTATCAGAGATCAACATAAGAAAGTGTGTAGCTGAAAAAATATCTTCAAGCATTACAGTCCACAAGAGTGCAATTGCATAACTATTGCTGGAAGTGATACAATTCAAAATACCAAAATACTCATTAGCCAAAGTAACTAGAATAGGTAGGATCACTTTCAATTTACCAGTTGATTTAATCCTGCTCTGATTTAGAAACACAGCTATGCATCCTACAGCATGTAAAAATTTTGGCACTGGTCACAGAGCACATAGTCCAGATCATGAATTTGTCTTTAAAATGAAAAACAAACTTTTCTCATCTGAGTACTCATATCCCTAAAGACAGTAATCTGAGATTTCTAGCGTAACGTGTCTTTCAGTGAGAGAAATGGTCTCATCTTGAATATAAATATAAGCAATGAAGAACATATATCAGTACTTCCCCTGATATCCCATAGACAAGCACATAAAGCATCTGCTGAAAGTAAGACAGTAGCCTTAAATGAAACTATAAAATCAGTATGGACAATTTATATCTTGGGTTTCTGATATCTCAGACACAAAGCTCACTGTTCTCCCAACATCTGGGTCTGACACTTAGCCAAGGAAGAAACGTTTGCTCTTTTTGCTGATGCAGATATGATGATGAAATTAAAATGTCACTACTAGGAGTAATATGTCTGTTATCCTTCTTCAGCTTAAGGTCAGAGCAAGTGTAAGGAAATTCAGCTAGGGAAAACTCCCAGTTTCAAATAAACAGTGAGAAGAAGTATAAGAGATGTACTGTAAATGATGGCACTCTAATAACATTTCTTTCAGAGGTTCAGTCTGGGACATAGTGTAAAAAGCAGCATTTATGATTTTAGAAGACTTAAAGCTATCATTTGGATTTAAAATATTTACAACGTATCTGGTTCTTCAAAACATACAGCTTATGATTTTAGAGAGTAGAAATAATGGCATTAAAAAAATGACAGTGAGACCACTACTGAAAATGAGGTTAAACAAGAATTTTAATTTCTTTTTTGAGACATAAAGTTGTTCTCAGTTTTTATATATATATATATATATGATATGATTGAAAGCTGCTGTTGTTTTAAATTCAAAGTCCTTGAGCTTGTTCCCATTTTAGTGCATATATCTGGTAAAGTTCATCCAGTGGACAACAGAGGGCACTTTTTGAGAGGAATCAGACTACTATAAGAAACTGTCAGACAGTTTGGTTTGAGAACAAGAATGAACCTGCAACTTCAAGAAGAACCTCTTGAAACTTCTCCAGCAGGTAAGGGAGGGAGGCCGGGCCATTAGAACTTGGCCCTTTAAAAATGATATGGAAGGGTCACTAGGTCACTGAAATATGTGAAGCAGGAATCCACAGTATTTTCTGATAAGAACTAAGTCTGTGCACATCAGATATCTTCCCCCCCCCAAAGTATTCATCCATAAAACTAATTTGCAATGAAACCAGCTGCCTGAAAGTACTCACCTCAGCCCAAATAAAGTTTCTGTTCCAAAGAAACTGCATGGGAAGAAAAGCGTGGTACTCTTTCTCCTATAAAGCAAACATTCTCTCTTATGTGACACTGAAAGTTATCCACAGAAGCATGTATAAACTAACAACAGAAACTGGGGAAAGAGAAGCTACAGGGCATAAAAATTGTAAGAGAACAACAATAACAACAACAACAAAAAGTGTAGCCAAACACATGAGCACCCAGCCCATAGGAAAATCCAGGCCCTGTTCTGCCTACCCCTCATTCTCTGAGGACAGATAGGAGCAGGCAGCAGTTTTATTTGCAAATATATTCTTAGATCAATTTGATTTTCACAACTCCATGATGCCAGACAGCAGCAGTATAAATGTGTATCTGTAGCAGAAGTTGATGAGCAGTAGCTGTTTCTTGGAAAACAAAACCAAGTGCTGATGAGATACAGTTAAAACTTCTGAGGGCAGTGAATGAAAAGGAAGTGAAAACAAGCAGCAGTATGATTCCTGTTTTGAGTGATTATCCTGTTGATTTCTTATTTTTTTTCCCTCTTTACTTTGCTGTTCCCACAACTTTCCTACAGATTCAGTTCACATCTTACTATAGAGCTAGAGTCCTGGTCTGACCATCTTTCTTGGTCCCTCTAAATCAAACCTGTATGATATAACCTTCCTAGTCAGTTGATTTAATCGTTTTAGGCCAAATTTTTCTATTGGTTACTCTACACAGCACTCTCCTAATTCTCCTTGTCTGTTCTTCTGTGCATTCCTTGTCACATTACTTAGCTCTTTCCCCTCCATGAGACTCAGTACCCTACTTTCCCATAGCCTCTTCTGTGCTTTATTCCCAGTTTCTCACTCTACCTAACCTTCCAGCGTGCTGTCCTTGCCACACACATATGTTCACAAAAGCTCACTTATGGTTTAACAAGTGAACAGAACAAATTGTAGAAGTTTTCAGGATACAGGAAAAGAAAAAAAAAATCGCCCACTGTGCTGATTTTGATAAGCAACCTAATTTTACAGCTTTAATATCTTTCCTGTCTGTCATCTCCATTCTTCTGATTGTTTTCTCTACTACAGCATTTTTTCCTCTTTTAATAAGAGCTTTGTATCAAAGATCACATCATTATGTTTGCATTTTGCCAATCCTGCTTGTATTCTCTTCATAGACTTGTGCAATAATAGAAATTATGATGGCTGCGATAGACATCAAAATAGTTCAGAATCACAATGTTAAGGTGTAGGTGGGGTCATTATATTCAATATTAAGAGGAGACCAAGACTCAGAAAATTACTGAGCAGACTGAGAGCACCACTGTTTAACTGGCAAATTGATTTTCTCAGAATGGGTTTACAAAAGGAGGACATATCTGGAAGTATCAAGCAGGCTTTGATTATAAATACTAAGATTTTTCTTAACATAAAAATTGCTGAGTCTCAGTCACACAAAAGGTGGCTGGAAATCATACCCAACTGGGTCAGAGAGACAGGTGGGAGAAGAAAGCATTCCTAGTCAAAGTGTTACACAGCCCTTCCACATAAACCTTAGCAGAAAATTATTCAATCATCTTGCTACAAAGTTAATAAAGTTTGATAAATTTTGTTCCAGATTTTGACCAACTCTTTCCATTTGTCTATTAATTTATGGTCAATGATAAGAGGAAAATGACAGAATCACATACCAAAAGCAAATTAATTTTCTTTCATAATTTCAGAGGTAACCTGAACCCTTCACTTCAAAGGTATCTAGCAGGGAAATTATTGTGTCCTTTACCAGGCTTGCACACTGTTTGGAAAGCTCCACCATTTTACAGAACCAACCAGGTGCTGATGTGCCAGTGACTTAGTTTGAGTAATTATTTTCATAGGTCTTTACAGCTAGAAGTACAAATATCATTCAGTACTTACATATGGCACCACAAGAAGTTTTTCAAGTTCACTACGAACTCAAAAAATGTTTTCAGTAATTATCTGTATTGCACATCATTGATAAGAGTAGAGTTTGACAACAAAGACTTTTCTCCCTCTTCCAAATTACCGCATACGGTTACTATTTTGACCAGTCAGGTATGAGTCCTTTTCTTCTTTGTAGTAAATCATAAAAGAAGGTAGGAGGATTATTCATACTAGCAATTAGATGATTCAATGTTTATTTGTATCCAGTATTTTCAATAAGGTGATATGCATTTTAACTGGTTGTTGAGTGATGACATCATTACTGGTCCATTGCAGTTGCTATAGAAACACAACTGGATATTTCACCAAGCTAATAAAAAGCTTTAGAGATGTGCTTGTTTCCAGTTTTGATAAATGTTTCGTCAGCTACAGTTTTAATTTGAGAATTTGGGAAAACTGAAGAGTAAGTTATCCATATCCTAAGACTTGTGGACTCAATGAGATCAGCTTCAATAAGATCACTACTAAATGATCAATTTTTCTGCAGTTCAACCCATATAAACAGATCACAGTCCCAACCATTGAAGGATTTGTACCCAGATTGAGCCGAGTACTTCTATATACAAGCATCCTCGCTCTGGCTTAAATGGAAAGTCCATGTCATGGCTCTTGTACCTCTTCACAGTACTTACATTTAGATTTTACCAATTGCGTTTATTATATTATCACTGTAACACAAAGAAAACTAAAAAAAAAAAAAAAAATCATTAAGACAGGCATACTTGACAGTGAAAGTACCTAAGAGACTCTAGTGGTTTTGACTCTGCCACTACACTTAGAACTCCAGTCAATCTTGCACTGCATATTCTCTGGGACTATAGTTTGTGCCACATTTAAAGTGTTCAACATTTGATATTTGCAGTTCAATAGAGAACCTGGCTTGGCCACTTTTAAAATAAGTTCATAAATGACAGCATATTTTTTATGCTTGCAATTTCACTATAGCAGTGCTAACTAAAGCAGTTAGAGAATGCAATTACACAGGTGATTTTTCAGCTTACTTTTGCACTATGTAGGCTTGTAATTTAAAAATACAAAGTTCCAATCTGAAAAAATATTCTGAAAATTTCTCTTTTCAAGATATTTAATTTTGGTTCACATATTTTGTAGTGATTTTTTTAAGTTGCTTTGAAAAGAGAACATAAGAGCCTATGATTTCATAGAAAGTGTAGAAGTGCCATTTCATCCTATTAGTCCCTTCAAAAATTTTTCAGAACTACTTTCATCAAAAATGATTCAATTTCAATTGTATACATTGTATTGAATCTACACAATCTCAGTGGAACATACTGGTTGGGATTCAGTCTCACAGACCTAATTTGTATGTGTACATAGAGTCATGGTTACTGATATGCCTGTATTTGACCAAGGTGTCAAAGCTGTCATCGCAACCAAAGCAGACTTAATCAGACGTAGACAACGGAAACTAGGTGGTGGTTCAGACAGCCAGGCAGCGTATGTGTGCTGTAGGGAGACTGAGTGAATTTCTAGATTATATTGACTTGCTCTTCAGAAACTATGATGGGATCTTAGTCAAATGGCAGACACTCACACAGGCCCTTCAGTTGTCAAACTGTAGATACATCTCTAACATATATAAGAAAAATACGATTTAATTCTTCCATGTTACAATAAACACAATAAAAGGGGCAATGGTGAAGGCAGTAGGAACAAAAATAGGTGCTTATTCCTCCCTTACATAGTAATGTATGATGTTCTCACTTGGAAAAGCAAAACTTGGGTCTGAGCATATGAACTCCCAGGTGAATGCTCATGCACAAGTGTCTGTAAAACAATGGCCTTGGTGTGGCCTCCTTTGTAGGAGTGAATTTAGCGCCAAGGGTAGCTTTACTGCACAGAGGGCTTAACTAGGCTGTGTTGTTAAAGGAATTCTTAAAGGAATTAGTCACGCAATGAACAAGCTAATGGAGAGCCTTCCTCAGCCCCACCATAACAGGTCTGGCCAAGTCAGCTCAACTTTGGGTACTTTCCTTGGCCTAATTCAGTTTGAAAAGGAAGAGCAGCAGAGAGTAAAGCACTATGCATTTCAAAGTTTTATGCCTTGAGACAATTTAAACTCACTATTTTACTAAAACAAACATTAAACAGACTTGCCAAAGTACATTTATTTTCTGAGTTAAAAGAACAGTTTCAGCATAGACACTGGCTTTTGTCTGTTCCAGACATAGTTACCAAATCCACAGGAAATTTTAGGCAATTAAAAACATCTGCACTATCTTTACTTAGCTCAGAAACAACTCAAGTAAAGTCTACTGTTCCTTTTTTATTAACAGGTTTAAACACACGTTAGGTACTGAACAAGCAATTTCATATTTCTTTTAATCACTTGTTACTAGAAAGCAGCTTATCAGTATTTTAAAGTGGGAAAAAACAACCTTATTACAGTATGATTTGCATGCCAGGGTAGTAGTACTTAATGGTTTATTAAGAACTCTCAAGCTTTAAGCCATTCTGCAAAATGCATCAGGCAATTATTTCTCTTGCTTAAGGAGATTATATGTGAACCTCTAAAACTGTGCAAAGAAAGATATCCTATATTCAGTTTCATTGATTAAAAATTGTCATTCTTGGACTGGTGAACAATTACATAAGATGTTTTTTGACTAAACTCATCACGACCACTTCAATAATTAAATAATTACCTGGACAATTGAGGAAAAGACTGAAATGGTTTTTTTTATTGCATTAGTATGAATAAAGACTGACAATTAATATTCTCTCAGACTCTCCTACTGTGGAAGTCATGTAATATTTATTATAATAATCATACACTTCTATGTAGACACACAAATGAGAAATTCAGTACAACAGAATTTCCAAAAAAGTACCTAAAAAGAAAGATTTAGAGAAAATATCAACTCAGCTGCAATTCTAACAAGGTCAGTCCTGTGTATCCATTTATTTACTATAGTATTTAAGCAATGCTATCTCCAAAAATGAATAGCATGGAGTGACATAGCAGAACACGGGGGAAGGGAGAGGAAGCAATACCCCATTCCAAAACCTTTTGCAAAATATGTTTCTGCTCTACTTTAATTATAACCAACCAAATCCCAGCATTGCCATTTTTTAAGTTGTTTGCATGTATTGAAATCTTTTCTTTATACAGACTTGTGCAGGTAATGTATTTATGACAGGGGTTATTTAACTGAGCCACCAATGAACTATGTTTGAGAACACCTGTGTCTGCAGGGAGCTTGTATGAAGCCACTCAGCTCCCACACAGCTCAGTGATCAATCCAAATGCACCAACTTTTCTGCCCTGTGTTGCAGTTCATTCTACAATTACAGGCAGATCATACCACAGAAAACAAAGACTTATCTATTACTTGCAAGAACAACAGTAAGCATTAAAATTCACAACTCTAGAGAATTAAACTAAAGCTAAACAAAGTAGGTAATAGTTACCTGGTCATTCAAATAATTGGATAGTTAGATTTAGCTGCAAGATATAAATTTTCCAGGAAGGCAAGACAAATCCAGCAAAGCCTATGCCTTTAGTCAAGCATTAATCCTATGGCCCTTTACAAGTTACAGTATCACCAAATTTACTGAGCTAGTGCTACGTATGACATCTGAAAAGACAGAGGTAAACTTAGCTGGTAGTCTCAAGGGCAAAAAAAAAAAGTTAATAAAAGTTTTGTTTTCTGTAGTAAGTATGGATCTGAAACCGACCCCTACACCATATAGTACAGTGATAAAACAGAGGAGAAACATGCTTGAAGTTAAGCCCACTGACACTGACTTATGCATATAAGAAATGAGGTATGAGTCATGTCTGCATATACAGGAGGTTATATTTCTATGCTAAATTATCTCTTCTATACCTCAGAGCAACATGCCACATTTGTATAATATATGCCTAGTCTCTTGCTATCCCTTGCTGACCCATTTGCTCAGCCAAGCAATCCAGCAACCAAATCCCAAAGGAAATATCTAAAAAGGCATTTTGAACCCTGTCTTCAGAAATCTTGAAGGAGACTACCCTAATCTCCTACTTAATGATACATAGTCACTACATACCCAACACATTTCACTGTAAGACGCCACTTGAGTGAAGGGAAAACTTTAATTCTACAGTGGGATGGATAACATTTTTTCATGCTAGGTTCTTCTTATCTTGATTGCTAAATGCCACGATACCATTGTGTGACTTCTTTGGTGTATGATTACTTCCTTTCTGCTGTTTGGCATCACCTTTCTTCTCTATTTTCATTATTTACATACAAAATCTTATAACAAATGCATTCTAAGCTTGGTCTTTTATTAAAAACTTTATTAATATTGCATAGTTGCCATGGGAATAAAAAAAAATGAAGCAGTTATTTGCATAACTACCAGGTTGATAAACAAAGAAGCATCTTCTCCATTACACACTGCATGACTGCTGGAAAGCTTTAGGGAAGATGTAGTCCCTACGGGAAGAAAATCCATAAGTAGTCAGGTAAGAACAATTCACTCTAAGTTATATGAAACCTTTCTGTTTAAATGCAGGGTAAGTCTGTTTTGTGAAGAAAAAAAAAGGCATGACAGCACTGTTAAAGGCTTCCCCTTCTTGTATCAACTCCTTCCATATCCTATTCATACCATCTGAAAGAACTAGCTTATTTTCACACTGTGGCATTGTCCTTCATAATACAGACATTCACAGAAGGTGATCTTAAGAAAAGTGAATAGTAAGACAAAAACACTCAGAGGAAATATCTTCCACGCCCAAGACAGCTATCACTAGCATACTCAAACTTTCAGGTATACTGTTGGTATGGCAACAAAAATATTCATAGTTCTAAAGTAGAATTGATAGTGTGGGATATTCTGCCAAGATACAATTTAAGAGTCTCTGTTATTTGACTAGTTTTAAAGGTAGATGCTCCTTGATATATATTTTGAAAAAAAAAAAAAAAAGAAAGAAAGAAACACTACAAGTAATTACCAGTCCACCTAAAAGCAGTAAGGAAAACACAAATTATGTGGGAGTGGTCAGGAAGCTAAGTTGCTCATTCACGTTTGTGAACAGAAGTTGTATAGAGTATCATCTTCTCTATTTGGTGCAGTTTCCGAAATTTCACAGCAGGGGAATCCAACAGTAATGTAACAAATTTTCAGATGCACAAATACTTTGTAGGTACAAACTAATTTTAAGTATCAAACAGCAAAGTCATTTATGAAGAACACCCTTCACCTCAAATTAACTTCAGTTACAACCTAACATGCAAAATCCCTTTGAAATGATAAAGCAAAACGTTCACGCGTGTGTTGAAATACATGACACAAGAGACAACTTCATGTGCCATTTGTCTATTTGGCTTGTCTTCGCATGTCTTAAACATGCTGAACTAGAAGACATCAAAAACATTATCAAGGTATCATTTAGCCTTCTTGCATTAAAAAGCAATAGTCATTTTAGTGCTTTGAGCTATTCTAAGAGCACACTGATGCTTAGGAAGTTGCGTTCATTTTCCCCACACAAAATTAAAAGCTTGTATAAGAAATAACCTAGGAACATCTCCCTGATGTTCCTCATGTGACAATCTAATAAAAAAACATTCATCAGTGCTGAGCAGAGCACATCCAGCATCCTGGTTTGAAAGAAACTATACCGTCCCATTTTTAAGGATGATATGAAAAGCTGTGTCACCACGCTGATTCAAACTGGGTCAATATATTTTCTACTCTGTGAATGAGAGCAGCTGCAAGATTAAAATACAAAGTCCAGGACCTGAGTTCCTCCTACTGTGACAGTGTGTGGTCAGATGACTGAATATGTGGCTTGTATCTATTATGTCTATGTATGCTGCTAAAAGGGATCTCCAGACTGCCTTTTACCATCTTTACAGAAACAACTAAATGTCCCTGGTGTGGCTCTTCACAGCTAGTCTTATTGAAAGCATTATCACTGCAATGAAAGGTAATCTCTTGCTCATTGTACATCACCCGTCACTGCCTAGCTCATTTTCATTCAACATAAACATGTTTTACTTCACTGATGCATTATTAAAGCATATTAGATGATGCAGATAATCATCTAATTGCTTTGTAGGCTTCTCCAGTAATGCAAACGCTCCATAAAAACTGGCAATATATATATAGCTTGTGCTGCTTGGTGACATAAATCAGTATGTAAAGGCAACGCATCTTCAGAGAAAACAAAATAATAGGCATTTCATCATTTTCAAAATTCATTTTCCCAAAGGAATTTGGCTCCATTACCTGTACAGCCTCAGTATGTGGGTGGAGGAGTCATTCTAGCAAGCTTTCTGGGAGACTGCTTTAAACATCACTTGATTCTACATTCTGTAGTTTAGCCAAATAATTTGCTAGGATCCTCTGACACAAGACCTCTTGAGAGCAATCAGCCACTTCCTTTATTAAATCATATATTAAACTTAAGGCTTAGTGGGCAGATACCATTTCTGAACAGTCAGTGAATCTCATTTAATGTGGCAAGGTCACATCTTCTACTGTGAACTAAATCATCCATCTTTTACTTCATTTTAGCCAAGGCCGTTATTATGCTTGACTTCACTTAGTATCGGCCTCTGCGAGCACCAACATGTCTCCCTCATAGTTAACAGGACTTTAAGTCTTTAAATTGTAACTGTAAAAAGAAAGAATTCTCTGAATTTTTTGAAAAGTTGAAAGCTTTTTTTTTTTATGTAAATGCAGTGTTAGAAAGCTGAAGCAATAGCGAACTCCATTTGCAATGCTAATTATGTTACATTAAAAGAACAATATCACTTTCATCTTTTCTTATATCCTCATTATGCCAGCACTCCATGCATTTTTTCAGTTCATGCAGTGAAATACTCTTTTATTAGTGGGTACACAGTATTAAGTCATTTATACCAATTTATTTTGGTAACAAACCAATTCCACAAGCACCTCAACTAACATAGGATCAGTTTCCTATTTGGTTTCTGCATTCCTAGATAACTTCCCCAGTGAACACCTGCAAATTTTATGCTACCTCTTTCTTTTCTTTGACCTCACACTCAACAGAAGCTCCTCTAGTCAATCTCTTCCAAGCCCTTTCTTTGTTTCTTCAGCTCTCCCTGTAGCCCTTGGCTACAGGGGCCCAGTGCCATGTGCTGCTTCCAAGCCCCATCCAGGGGAGATTCATTCTTGGAGAGACCAGAGGCAGAAGCAGCAATCAGATTTCACTCAGATGTGTTTTTCCCCTGCAGTAAGGGCATTGCTTTGGCATTTCCCCACTGCACAGGTACTGAATGGGGTCCGTCTGGTAGGGATTAAGATCTTGAAGAACTCTACTTCCCTGCTAAATCTTTCTGAAACTGCCAAGAGGCTCAATGCTTTTTCTAGGCTGCCTGGTAGGCAGGCAGATGGCCTGATCAGCCAGCCCTTTTTTTCCCCTGTAGAAGCTAGGTCAAGAAAAAGAGTGAATTTCTACCACGTTAATTCCTTTTCACAGTCACCTTTATTATAGAAATTTTATAACTAGGCAGAATTGTCCATAAAGTAAAAGCTAACTTACCCTTAGTGCCTTCCATTGAAGAAGTTCATCTGAACACACACTAATGCACTACTAGCAAAGCAACTGCAAGGGCTGCTTTTGGGAGCACAGAGGGATGGGCACTGCAAATGCCTATTTCAACAGGAGAAAACTACTTCCCCCTTCAATTTACTACCTTCTCAGAGATGAAGATTGCTGTGAACCAGTCCCTTCTGGCTCACTCGGGTAAACAGAAGCCGCTGCCAGCCACAGACTCTGCTGGAATTAAACTCACATTTTTCACTGAAGTAGAGCAGGTCCTAAATTCTAAAAAGCTCCTCAACAAAGGACACAGTCAATTGATTTTTTAATTTTTATATTTTTCTACAAGAATAAAAATGTATATCTCAAATGTACCTGCATTCTCTTTCGCCAGCTATTTCCTTCGATGAAAAATATACTGTTATTTGAAAACATATGATTTGGAATCCTTTAAACGTTGTGAGAGGCAAAGTAATCTTAGTGCTTTCAAGCAATTTCTTTTCAAAATCCATATCCATAAGAATTAGATGGGGATATGAAGCTTTCAGTCAGCAGACAAATCCAGTCACTGTAAAAAGTAAAAACTTGCTGAGTAGATCATCATATAAATGGTTATTACTGAAGGTTTATTGATGTGAAACCAGTTCCTAATGAACCACAGATGTAGCTGATATTTGTTATCACCAAATCAGCAGGCCAAAGATAAGGGTCCTCTTCCATTTTGAGCACTATATTGTTAGTTGTTGAACTAGATCTGTTCATTACATAAAGAACAGATTTTTGCTGTTTTCCCTCTGGTATTTTAAGTGAAAACTAACTTCACTTTAAAAAAAAAAGCGAAAAAAATTATATGTTTCAATTAGATAGCACACATTTATCCCGTGATTTTCCTTATATAATCAAACCATCATTTGACTTTCAGAACATTTTTACTTCAGGACAACTGAGGAAAATATATAGAAGTAATCAGGATGCAGAGTTAACACCTAAATACACAGAGATCATCTAATCTAGAGAACAACGGCAGATCATTAACACATTAATTCTCTTGACACTCTTGCAGATAAGTTAAGACAAGAAAACGTTACTATATACAGCTTGCAGACTGCAAATAAATAAATCAGGCATTTACAGGAGTGATTTGCTCAGGGTCACAAAATAGAAACAGTAGTGATAACTCAGCATTTGCTTCCTTCGAAATTTCAGCTCAAGATGACTCTTCTCTAAGTTGAAAACACACAGTCCCAAGCCTGCCATCTGAAAAACTGGTCAAAGAAAAGTAGTGATACAGTTCTAAACCCTCTCAGGGAAAATAGGCCAATAATGTAGCACACATCCTGATACAGCTAGAGTCATTGAAGGTTACTGCTTCAAAAGGTGCTGGAAGAAAAACAATGAACAGGTGTTTGTGCTGATGGGGATAACAGTGAAATCCAATATGTGTTTCTTTTCTCTTAGCAACCCTTACACAATGATTTTTCACATTGACCCGAAATGTTCTGAAAGTCAGCTATGCTAGAAATACCAAGCAGCAATTCAAAAAGCGTTCCTGGGTAGTGCAATGGCACCCTACAACAAAATTCAGGATTCAGACAGTGTCTCATAACTTGGTTTCATAGAACAGAACACACAGAAAACACTAACCATGTCAGAGAAATCTTTCAAGACATTAAAAGCCACAGAGCTTGAACATAAAGATCAGTCTTTAAAGCAATTATATTCTAAAATATTAAAAGGTTTTTTAAAAGTTCATTTGATTGCATGTGCTCTCCACTGTCTACTTAAACGCTACATGCTACCATAAATGAAATACCTGCCGGACTGCTAAGAGCTAAGATTCATCCTCATGAAGCAAACATGTATTTAGCCATGCATTTCACTTTGTCATAACCAACCATAATTAATAATTCTGAGGCTGTACTCCCCACACAACGCTGCAATCCCTCCCCCACCCATTTACACTGACACAAAGGTATTATCTGAGCTCAGCAAATCTTGCATCAGTTCCTGCTTACACATAATGGTCTGGTGAAAAAGAAAAGTTAAGCAACAACTGATGTGAAATAATCACAGTCGTGGAAGAAATTGATAGTTACCTAAACATCCTGTCGGGAGTCTCAAACAGAGCTCATTCCACTATTAGAACATGCTAATTAGCATATGCTCGCTAGCTTTCTCCCTGATACCCTTCTCAGCATGTAAGGGGGGTGGGGGGAAGGAGTTGAAAATAAGCATTAATTCACCTTATAAATTAACACACACCCATTGGGAAGGTGGGTATTTGACTATCTCTATAACACTTAAAAATGAAGAAAAAACCCCAACATTGTAGCTGCATGAGAAATTAATAGCCAGTTAGAAGCTTGCATCAAATATCACATCTCTAATGTGCTGATGATCAAGGTTTATTTTGCTGCAAGTATGGAGGACGTCAGCTAGAAATCAAGGAAGTGCTTAGTGAGACTTTCTTGTACTGAATTCCAAAAAGTGAAGAGAGATCTCTGGCAAGAGACAAAGAAAGAGAGAGGAGAAAAGAAATTCTTGCTGTTTAGCAAGCCAGAAGTCCTGAAAGATGCAGTAACTGTAGCTGTTAGAGTTTGGTGTTTCTTTCACAACAGTATTCCTGGTGCTGTGTATCCAGATACCAGATTATTTCCAGATCCTTCTCCTAACTGTTAAGATTCTCGCTTAGAACATGACATTTACAGGAGACTTTCAGAAGAGCTAAGCATGTGGAGAAAAGTCTCGCTTTACTTAATGATGTTGAACAGCTCTGAAATCTTCCCTGCACAGCTACTCCTGACCAGTTTGACACCGGTTGAATGGAAAAAAAGAAATGATAGCTTTCCTGCTCAAAGTAGAGCAGAATCATTCTGAAGTATTTCTGAGCCAGCCATATGTGTCTACCAGACATGTATTTTGGCTCTAGAAGTAAAGCAAAGAACACCCTGCAGAGAATCCCAACGCAGGGTTAAGGGAATCTTGCCTGGGGACATGGGACCTGCATAGGTTCTACATGGCCAGTGCCTCAGCCCCTGACACTTGAAAGGGCATCAACAGCTTTTATGCAAGTGGCTGTTTGACATGTACTATTATATACGCAGTCTGTGAGATATTTTCAGTACCAAAAAAAAGAAAAAATATCAAACGTTCAATGTTTTCCAGACTTTGATGAAATTGTAATACGATAGAACCAACCGGAAAGAGTTACTGCTAACTACAGAGATAATGACACTGATGATATGCTGCCTTTGCTGTAAATATCACCCTTTGTTCTTCAAAGTAAAGGGCTGCTATTTACTTGTTTGTTGCAGCCAAGGTTCAGTTTTTCTTGTAGGTCAGAGCAGAAGATTAGTTAATTACAGCCTTTATGACAGAAAGTCACTGATTCATATCTTCCTTTGTATTAGAATATATCTGCCTTTCATTAATTGTATCAAGTATGCACAGTCTGTATGCCAGTGTAAGCGGAAAGTATATCATCTAATTTTCTAATACAAACAATAGATTCAGGAAATTAGTCATACTTTAAATTGATGAGTTAGGACACTTAAGTAATTCGAAATGTGTATTCATATCACAACTGATTGTCAACATGAATCCAAATTACTTTTCTATTACTGCAAATATGAAATTAGTTCTCAACTCCATTATATATAAAAATTTCATTGTAAATCTAGGTACTTTTGTCTCTTGAAAATAGCTCTGTGAAAGCCAGTATGAAACATCTTGAACTTTTCAAATGAGTATAGTGAATTAAAGAAGCTTAGCATGCCACAGTAACAAATTTTATACCCATTGTTTGAGAAGGTTAAGGAGAACTCTAGTTTTTAAACATAAGTCAGTCATTCAGTGCCACTCAATAGAAACCATAAATCAAAAGAGTCCAGAGGAATCAAAGAAAGGACAGAAGAGCCTCCAATGCCGTTGACTCTCATTATGGTCTAAGACTAGCCTGATTTCTGAATCGGTACCCTTGTTCCAATGGTCCTCACTCCAACAGTTGCAAGCAAAAAAAAAAAAAAAAAACCTCACTCTAGACAAATTCAGGCTCTGTTTTTCCTATTATTCCCAGTTTCAACTTCTTTTTCAGAGATTCCAGTGTACAACTTCATCTCCTGGACACTCTCATATCTTCAGAAAAAAAATACTCCCATCTCACAACTAAATCACAACTAAATTACTCAGGAGAAAAGTGTCTCAGCATCATAAATCTTTTTTGTTTCTGTACTGGTAAAGAACTTGTGTGGTACTGTAGATATAATAAAGAAGGTGTGTGAATTGCACACATTCATGATCTCCAACATTAAGCTTGTTTTTTGAAGGGGCATAAAAATGTGGATGATATGAAGAATAAGGCTGAAGAAATGAAAAAGAACATGGCTGCACCAAGTATTTTGCTAACAGAAATGTATATGCTTACTAAAAAAATGTTTTGGTGTACAGACATTCTCTTCTCCTTTCGAACCATCATCAGGTTTTCAGCCACAAGATATATTCTGGAAACACAGAGAAAAACTGAAAGTTCAATGAACTTACCCTCAAAAAAAAAAAAACAGTTCTTAAAATGTAAGCCAAGAAAGAATTGTAAATCTTAAATATACCATACACTGAGTAAATAAAGAAAAATGAGATACAACATATGTTCTGCTTGTCATGATAGACAACAGATGTCAGCATTATGAAATGTGATTACATAGATATTATAAGAGAAAGGAAAATGGTAGGCCAAAGTTGAATTCTGCCTTGAAAAATCATAAATAAAATTGCCTACTTACTACAAAGAAATGGTGCCTTATTTACATGAATTCATAATGCAAGTTACAAATACAATTTTGATGTACTTGTAGACAGGGACCAAGGTACAAATGCAGGCTTAGAGCCCAAGGCCTTCTGTTTTCAGAAGCCTCTTAACATATTAACATAAAACTCTATTACTCTCTTCCATGGCTACTGTGTAGTATGAATACTTAGTTATCTTTGAATGTATAAAACAATAAGCCTATATCTAACAAAATTCATTTTATGTTATACAATGATTACAAACTTCTACCAGCTTTTGGATCAAGCTGATTTTCTGACCTTCACGTCTGGAAAGTCTAAGCTCATTTCTTGTTTCTGGATTTTCTTCCCTTCTGCATTTTCCAATCATCTTTAATTAGCGTGATTTCCCAGAACTGTATCCCTCAGCATTTTAATTTCAAAAAAAAAAAAAAAAAAAGAATTCAGCATTATAGAAGACAACAAACATGAACTGACTGTTCTAGAAAAAAAAAAAGAACACTAGAAATTGAATCAATTTTCATTTAAATATTTCAAAATTCTGTCAGTAGTACATCCAGTCTTTAGGGGGCCAAATACTAAGCATAAGCAGCTTCACAGCACCAGAACCTCCAGGAAAGAACCACTCTAACTTATTTCATTACAGATACTATAGTCTGAATTAATTCAAATATTGCTATCATAAGAAGGCAAAAATTAGACCAACAGGGATACTAGCTTTGCCTGTCAACAGTCTCCAAAGGTTTCCATATTGTAGTGCATTTGCAAAAGCCCTGCATTTCAGAACAGGGCTGTGAATCAACATGGAAGTTTAGTATGCACGGTGCAGGCTTACTGAGCTGGATTTTGTACAGCGAGGATACAGAGAAAAAGACAGGCAGTTGTAACACAGGAGTCCTACATGAAGTAGAATACAGGAATCTGAGGGGGAAAAAAGCTTGTAAGGTAGAAATGAGTCAGAAAACCAGTGAAAAGTGACCTCATTGACAGAGTATACACACAGACAACAAAAGGAAGTAAAACTGAATATGGAAGCATTCAGGGAAAGGAAAAACTGGGTATGTTTCTTAACAGTCTTTTAAAAATAAAGCTATACAAAAAGAACATGGCTTTTGCTCCAGTATGGACAGCCCCAGTAAGAAATGCAAGAATAGATGTGGAAAGCCCACCTGGGAGAAATAACCATATTTCCCAGAAGACTTAGTTAACCTAGAACAAGCAAAACTACACCAAAAAGTCACCTTCCAGCTCACATTTGCATCTCTAGGACCCTTCTTCTACCAGAAGGTGGGAAGAAAGGAGGTTGTTGCCTCCTGACTGACAAACTTCCGCCTCTCCTCAGCAGCTGATGCACACAGAATCCTTCCCTGCACAGACAGATGGAAGTTTTTCATGCAAATCTGCTTCATTCCTGTGCTGTAAACATTTTGGAACTTTCATATCTGATACAGGAATCAGAGGGCCAATTTTCTTTTGCTGAACTTTGGGCACATGTTGCTTCACTAACCAGCAGAGTGCAAGCAGGGGGAAAGAGGGATGGACAACTACCCTTAGGGATCAGCTCCAATAGCTGTAGGGAGTTCGTGGTGACTGCCATCCATGTGCAGGCACTGCTGGAAAAAGGTAACATTTAACATAGGTGTGTGAGCCTGAGCAACTTCCTCTGGGTACATCCTCTCTCTGATAGAGCATTGTACATATCTTGAAGCTTTTCTGCTGCAATATATGTTGGCAGATGCTTGCTAGGGAGATTTTTTTTTTTTTAAGGAGTTATGCATTGTGTTATCCTCATACATGTATTTTTATGAGTGTTGATGAGAGAAACCGGCAATGAAGTATTATACATTACAGTCGACATCCTCAGGCCAATCTCAGCACCACTGCATTTTGCACAGAGCTGCTTCACACTATTACAGAAAACACCCTTCTGCCATCTGAGCCAAGTCATTGGATGCAGCTTTTACCCCAGAGGGTTTGGACGTCTTCTAGATAGCTTTGTCATGGATCACTGAACTCCTTAAGGATAAAGAAAAAGCTGACCTTCACTAAGGATTTTGAAGCTGTGTCACTATTCTGCAGGGAGCCAATGCAAATAGAAGATGATGGATTTGATGTGCCCATGGTAACTCGCACTGCTGAGGAAGTGTGTTACAGTGTCCCACACTCCTAAGAACTTGAATCTGTATGATTATGGTGTGCTGCAGTAGTTCACAAAAAAAAATCAAAGGTTTGTATTACTACTATTATCCATGAGAAAAGAATGGAGTCTCAGACTACTGAAAATGGTGGGAGATTTTGGTATGTGGAACCACTACTATCAACAGGGATTTCAAAAGCATTATTAAAACTACAAAGAAACTGATGAATAATACATCTGCTAGAAATTACACTTGTGGGGAGATCAAAATTATTCACCAACTTGGAAAGCATGGAGGGTTAAATATTATGACAATTTATTTTGACATTCTCTAGACGAAATAGTTTCAATATTTTCAAAACAAGAACATTCAGACTTTCTATTTTGAAATAGCATATTTGTTTTGAAATTGACAACATTGTTCTGGATTTAACAAAAACATTTCAGGTTGGCAAAGAATAATTTTTCTTCCTGCTGGGAAAAGAATACAAACTATTAAACTCACTTAAAGTTGTTTCAGCTTCTCATTACTAGCATTGCCTCCAGAATGCTTAGCTTAGCCACTAAACTTTCACAGAGGGGAAGTATATCACTCCTACAGCTCTTTGACAAAACAAACAAAACAAAAATCCAGAAACTAGGGATGCACAGCTTTCAAAGATTGTAGTTCCGTGGCTTCTTTCCCTCTGACTAATATTCCTCTGCCATAGAAATTGATTTCCTATGTTGTAAAACCAAGGTAAGCAGATGCAGATCACCCAGAGTAGTACTGTACAGCCGTTTCTCCCTCTGTACATTTGCCTTCATCATTTACCTCCCAGTGTACTCTGTAACAATCAAACTCCATCTCCTCTAAGAGTTACATAAATCACTATGTACTTCATGGGAAGATTTCAGCTGCACTATAAGGCTCCTTCTGCTTCTCAGACTGAAAATGTCACAGTTTCATTTAATTGAATCACAGAGCTGTATACTAAATTACACACAACATAGGATAACAGTCCACACAACAGTCAGTGTTCTATTTTTATGTTAAATTTATTGTTGGCGTCTCCACTACTTTAGCTTTTTAACAGACTCGGGCATTAACAACGCATGACACTCTAAAGGCTGCTTGGAGCAGAACACTGGAGAATCTGGGCAAGTAAGAGACAGCTACATAAAGCTCTCCTATACCTATGGAGATATAGAAGTGATTTGGGGTTAACACAAGAACTAAATTTGAACCTAGTAAAACAGTTGGCAGTTAAACTGTGACTCTTAGATGGTGAAGCTGAGTTCTGCAGGGAAATTACAATCTCAAAGTCATGGACTACATAGAGCTCAGGATATTACAGTTGATTCAAAAAATAGTTTCCTCTGACTCTGACATAAGGAAGACTTGAGATTTTTAGAAGACAAAGAGGTAGATTCTGTTCTCCAACTCTCATTGACTCAAGCCAGGCAAAGGAGGCGGCTGAGGTAGTTCTTGGTCACTGTGTAGTATCTGTTTTTGCAGCTCCGTCAGAGAAACTGAAGCTTTACTTAGTCACCTCATGCAGCCTGAAAGAACCACACCACTTTGAAATAGACGCTTTCCCTTCCACACTTCTAACATAAATCCTTCCAGGGTCATCAGGACAAGTGGCACAGCTGGTTGCACTGATTCTGAACCTTCCCTCACTGAGGCAGCTGCCTCCTAGCCAACCCAAAATGGGGATTTAAAGAGTACATAAAAACATATCCTAATTCTGCAGAAAATATCTGTTTTAAACAGATAACAGAAAGAAAAAAAAACAAAAACAGTAACAAAAATATTAACAGAAAACCCCACTCTTCTGCTTGGTATTTGATCTTTCTTATGTATTCCTTTTCAAGTCATTTTTGGCTGAGATTCATGTAGGGACCAGACACAGTTGTGGTCTGAGGTTCCTCCTGTGCATGGCACTGTGCACAGACCCAAAAGACTGTCCCTTCCCCATAGCATTTGTAGTCCATAGAACCTTAGAAACAGCGCGAAGTTATGTGAGATTAAACATGATGTTATGTCTAACAACGAGAATGAAACTCGATAGACTCCTGTTCTCTTTCCTACAAGAAAACTTGATTTAAATTAAAAGCTAACAGGTGTAAAGTACACTGAAACATGCTTTTATATTCAGACTAATGTGTGGAACTCATAGACATCACTGAGTTTTTGTGCAAATAAATAGCCTGGGAAGATCCAAACAAGAATTGGGCATTAGCAAGCAGGCAGAACATCTGTATTTTCCATACTCAGGATGAAAATTACAAGGAATGTCAATCATCCAACTTGAAACAAATCAGCCAGTCAGCAAATACTCTCAGTAAATGTTTCTTCACAGAAGAAAAAAATGGAAGTAAAAGATCTTTCTCTGAATTGCACACACTGAATATTCACCACTAATAAAAACCACAGTCCTAGAAGACATGGACAATTTTAACAGGTGAGCACTATTAATCAGAAAGCTATTCTCAATTCACATTCACTTCAGTAGCATTGCTGTCCAGTTGGCTGCATGAAAACTGAATTCAGCCCTCAGAGCTGGAGAGCTGTAGCAAGAACAGAAGGAAGCACTCTTCTGTTGACTCCTGATGGGCTAACTGTCCAGTGCTTTCTCTAATTTGGAGGCATGATTATACTTCCATTACACAGAAGGGCAATTTATAGACACTCAATTTCTTTCATTTATCTAACATGTCTCAGCTGTGATCAGAATATATAATGCATGCCTGAAACCAAAATCCTATCACTCACTATCACCTTCTTACTTACAAATTACTGTAACTCCTCCTCTCCCACTTCCACATTTTATGTGCCTTATTCCTTAAGAATGTATGTTTTCTTTCTCACATTTTATTACCACCTCTTCCTTAGCCTAGCTTCTATGATTTTATCTTCTATGACTCTATCTTTCTTGCTTCTATGATTGTAATTCTTAACCCTGCTGGAGTGGCAGAATGCCCAATTACTCGAGTTCATACTTTTCACCTAAGTTTTCCAACAAACCTACTGGGAAGCTGGAAAAAGGGAATCAATCATATTTCAACAACAGAGCTCCAGAGAATTTATTTTTCTCTGTTCTATTCTCATGCTTAGCAGAGAAGTGTTGGCAAGTTTCACAAAGGCTTTAAACTCTCCATTCCCATTTTGAGTTCATTTAACATACTTCGTAATCACACTGCAGAGACAAATTCATTTGAAATGCATGCAGATTAATGCATCTAATTTTGTACTCTAGGTGTTTTGGTCTTGGCGCTGACCCTCACAGTGGCACTTTCAGCAGCCTGCAGCGTCTCATTCATTTGCTTACATTATATCACCTCTCAATGAGTCCTCACATTTACTCTGCGTCTCTGAAAATGATCAACTGCCAGCCTGCAAAATCAGAACTGCCTAGTCTTCCCAATTATCCCATTGCCTATCCTCTTATGTTAAAATTTTATGATAATGTGTGAGATCAGATTGAAGTCAGTCACCCATACAGCATTTCAGGACTGTAAATGCATTAGTGGTTAAAAAGGCAAAAACTCTGTCCTACATCTTTTCATGGCAACAGTGATACAAAGACCTATCAAGAACAGCTTAATAAAATAAAGGTTTTGGTCTTACATAGCTGCAAAGCTGCATAGTTACTTTTTTTTCCCCCCCTCCTGACTGCTATTATATAGCCACAAACAAAAACAGTGCACATCAATCCTAAATTGTTACATTTACTTAACTATGGCATTGTATGAGACTTCCAAGTAAGGATGTCTAACATAGGATATGAACAAATAGATAGGGTAGATGAGTTGTCAAATCAATTTCTTCTGCAAGTGTCACAGAATATGGGTAAGATTTTCAAGAGCACATTTTGCTCATCTCTATTCCTGATGCAAAAAAAAAAAAGCTAAAACTCCTCCTGGCTTTGCAGAAAGCTATGACAACAGTACAGAATTTTTACTTCCAAAAATAAGTCCCATAATGGTTTCGGGTGCTGAAGAGTTCAGAATTTAATTGGTGGGGAAGTCTTACAATTCAGGCAAATGTAGATGGGAGGAATAAGAATGGATGAAAATGCAAGGAACAAAAAATGCAGCACACAAGGAATAACCAAGGAATGTAAAGAATATAAAACAGTAAGGAGAGGCAGAGAAAAATGTATATTCAGAGATTATTAGGGGAAGAGTAGAAGGAAAAAAAAGATTAGAGATTTCAGATTTCCCATCAGAAATAGCATCTTACAATGATTCAGCCTGCTGTGAGAAATCAACAAAAATGATAAAGTCACATTCAGGTTGTCACTCCTGCATACAGAAGTGCTGAAATCAGACCTATTATGCAGTTTTTCTAATCCTCACGTTAACATGCAAGAGCTGATATACAGCATCTTCTTAGTGATGCCTTCATTGGATTGAAATCAAAGAATTCAGTGTTATTTTTAAGCAGAATAATAACACATGCCATTTCTACTAAACAACAGGAATACCTTTTCTTCTTTAACTTAATCTTGCTTTAGTTTGTAATTAGTTTAGTATTGTATCCCTTCAGTCTATTAGCCAAAGAGAGACAAGAGCAAAAAAAAAAAACCCAAAACTAACACTCCCATAGAACGAACACAGCTAAATCACTAGCATGGAAAATAACAGCATGAGCCCTAGGTACCACAGCTTACCCACAGATAGCTCATAGTGAATTATGCATATGGTTTAAAACCAGTTGAAATAAGTGCCAGGTCAGTTATCAGACAGCAGTGAATTTGAAAGGCTTTGAAACAAAATTGTTTCCTTGATTCTCCGTCTTCAGTGCACAACTAACTGAACAAAGTCACAGACAGTACTGACTGAAGTGAAACGTGGGCAAGTGTTGGCCATCTCAGCAGAACTGGAGTCTTTCAGCCTTACATCAAAACAGATGGTTGGTGCTGAGGATGCAATCGTAACATATAAGTCAGCTTTCAAACTGAGGTGAGTTCTTGACATCATTTTGGGTCCTAAAGCATTACTGTATCACCAAAACAGAAGGGATTTGTCTTGGCTGAAAATTTCAGCAGAAAAACAACAGACTAAGTATCACTGCGGGTCAGTTGCCTTGATTTCAAGTTGAATTTCAGCTTTATAATCCTTATGCACTTGTCTGCCAGACTACAACCTCTGCATGACCTGAAGATTCCCCTTTATGTGTTCATACCAATGCCTCCCCCTTTGGAGGAATTCAGCTTCTCCAAGTGCTAAATACTGGGCACACTGGAAAGGTACCAAGATCCATCCTGCAAAGCCAGAAGGTTGAGGACATTCATAAGAGGAAAAATGAAAAGAAAAGGAAAAATGAACAGAAATCAGGAAATATGTGCTCTTTTCCCACAGCAATGGACCACGCTGCTTATCCTACCTGCTCTCTAAGATGTACCTCTATCTGAGCACTGAAAAAACACCAGAAGTAAACCACAGAAATTCCAAAGCTCACTGCTCAGTGTTTATTTTAACTCCTGTGATTAGAAATACAACTGCTTTGTTTTATAACCAATCATAAAGAATCCCAGCCTTACTGTAACATGCTTGAAAAACATCTAGCCTCTAGCAACTTATGCAAGGATCCTTGACATAATATTACTCTGTCTCACTCCTATAGAAGTACAAAATATTCTTCCAGGTGAGCAGCAACAATCCAGCTACTGATTTCCATACATGCCTGGTAAAACACACTTTAATAATTAAACCATCAACATCACATAGTACAGTGTATTAATTCAGAGTATCTAATACCGTAGAAATTCTTATGCAAATTGCAAACATTGAACTGTTGCACTTATTCAGCACTGGAAGACTTTGCTGAAAAGTTAAAGGTAAATGTCTACCAAAGGCAGAACAACCTTGCATTTTGCTGGACATCACTAGTACAGGTAACTCTTCAGAATCCATCCCAAAACAACTTGGAAGCATGGATCCAGGTCTTATCTTTCCTTTGCTAAGCAAAAAGCATGAACCACTAAAGAATAATTTCAGTTTTTATGATAAGTATGGATACCAGATTTTTTTCCCCCAATGAGTTTTACTGTCATCAATATTAATATTTTGTGCTACCCTTCAAGATACTTGTCTGCTAAGTAAACCATAGTCTTATACTTAATTCATCATCATTATCACCAAGCAACAGCCATAAAATGACTACTAACGAGCATTAAATGCAAGCTACAGAGAAACTCAAATCAAATGTGGTTCTGTTGTAATATAGTCCTATTTTATTGAAGCTTGACATGTAATTTGATTATTTTAAAATAGACTTATGTTATTTTAGATCAGAGGGTAAACAAAATATGCTTGTTCATATTCTTCCTGTATCATGGAACATTTTCATCCACATTGATTATAAATGATAAATGCAATTAGCAGGTGCTAGACTGCAATTGCTAACTGAATCATGATGTAATAAGGCATAAAACCCAGAGTGACTGACACGTGCTGAAGTTCTAGACTTCAAAATCAGCTATGGATCCTATTGCCAACCCTGATAATGCTTAGGAAACGTGCTGACGTTGCTGTCTGGCATTAGCTTCATTGACAATATTTTCCTTATCTGCCAACATCATCAAGAACATTCAAACTCTAACTGATTAAAAATGAGTGATTTCTGTGTTTTAAGGAAGTTGCCTGAACTTTAATCCACACAGTCTACACAACTGATTAAATACAGTCTCACACTAACTTAGAGCATCAACAATAACAACAGCTTCATTAGTAAAAATTATTCTGAATATTTTTGACCTCAGAGGCATCAGACAGATGAGTCCTCTACCTACAGTAAACTGTGTGAAAAGCCTGTTGTTGTGTAAATGGCTGTCTTCCTATTTATCAGCATCTCACTTATGTAGTTTTATTTACTTTAGGCTTTCGAATCACTAGTAGTTTTCTCACTCAGACTACAGCCCAAATAAAATGAACACATTATATTCCAGTGGTTTGGATTCCATTATATTTATTTTGCTATGCTGGACTACTACCAGTTTTCTGAACACCATATCGCTGCTTACAGCAAGTTGGCAGAAAACACTAGCGTGAGCAACACTATTGTATCCACTATTTTTTCCAGATTTACAAGGCCCATATCTATCCTAGACAAGCTAGACTAGCACAAGACAGTTTTTCTCCATTGCCAGCATACTGTTGGACATAACTTCTCTGCAATCACCTCCTTAAAAAGTGCTTGTCAGCATTTGCCCCCACAAAAACTCTTCAAATCTTTTGGGAGGAGTAGACATTTCTAATTGATTTTTCACAAACTTGGGGCAGCCCTTGTGGTAAACAAAGATACTGCATTAGAATACAGCAAACTTTTAGCTACTATAACTTTTAAGAATGTTAACATGCTTAGATCGTCATCTCTGTGACAAAAACTTCCTGATCCAGAACAGTATAATCACAACCACTCTGTAGGCAACGTGTAAGTCACTTGCACCAGAGATTCTCCTGGAAGGAAAAAACAAGCAGTCTCCTTAACCAGATAAGAAAAATGATATTGGTGGTATTTTGTAACATTTGATTTCAGAACTGAGTGAAATAGAGAACTACCCATCATCATGCTTTTGGCAGCACAGGCCATGTAACCTGTGGTGGTTTAGCCTCACCCAGCAGTTAAATACCCACCCACAGCCACTTGCTAACTCTCCTTCTCAACAGGAACAGGGTAGAAAATAGGATAAAATCTCCTGGGATGAGATAAAGACAGGGAGATTGCTTAACAGTTACTATCACAGGAAAAACATAATAAACTTACAGCAAATCAATTTATTGCCAGTTAAAATAGATTTGGATAGTGGGAAACAAAGATAGTAATTAAAACATGTTCCTCAGTGGTGGTCTACTTCCATCAATAATTCACACAACTATCTCTGAGGAGACATCTTTCCATCACTCTCTAAGATTCACTTCCAAAACAAGTTGATTACTGTCTCTCTTCTAACTTCTTTGTTAATTCCCTGTCCCATAGTGAGGGATGCTAGCTTTCCTACCTATATTTTAATTCCAGATGGTCATCCCCAGTATCTCAGCATCAGAGTAACCAAGCTGAAAGCCATTCACCTGGGTGGCAAAAGTAATGCTTCCGTGCATCTCAAAGTTAATTCAGAGTTAGGGATCAGGTGATTTCTCATTGTTAGGTGACTTCTGTCATTTCCTCTTCTCATCTTCTTGCTAAAGGACAAGTTTCCTACTTACACACTCCCTCCTTCCTTTTCCTTCTCCAGCAGATAATATGGACCTATTAATCTCTGCTTCCAGTTTTTTTATTGACTACAAGAAGCAACTGATGTAGGTAGGGTTTGGGTCCATATCTTAACAGTGGCGCCCTCAGATGTTGAAGCCCTTCTTTCCCTGTTCCTGTGATGGAGCTGAAAGACTACTCAATAAGACGAACCAAGCCCCAGCTAAGTGCTTTGAATTAATGTATCTCAGTGGGCTATGCAAGGCATCCTTCTGACAAAAGATGCCCCCATTCAATGAGATTACATGTCTGCTCAGCCATAAAGCTGCATCCTATCAGTGGCAGCGACTGCCCCAGGCACTTGCTCAAATCCACTCACCTTGACATCCAGGGATTGACTGCCTCAGGGCACATTTCTTTTCTGCTTCACCAACAAGTTGTTTACTCTTAAATCAGGTCGATGAAATCAGATTTCATATATGCAACAAAAAGCCAACAGAAGTCAGATAATGAGGCCAAAGAGCTTGCATAAGGATGTACAAAAACCTTGTGAGCTCATGCAACAAAGCTAGTGATGCCACTGCCAGAGGCAAAGAGGAAGGTGTAATCCCTCATTCTCTCCACAAGGTAGCTCAGCCAGCAAAGGAACATCATCTGCCAGGGACATGTGCCAACCCAAGTGCACAGCCATTGTTTTTTGACACATTCACAGGCACAATGAAATAGGATGATAAGCAGCACAGAGAATATCAAGATCCAAAAGCAGCTGTTGACAAGCCCTACATTCTAATATACAGTAAAGCAAGCAAGCTCTGTGACCAGCATAGAAACATGGCCACTAACAACAACAGCTACATTGCACTCACATCCTAACTGCTGTTGTCTCAGGCCACACCTTTGGCATCAAAAATGACCCTGGCCAACAGACAAACACTCAGCAACTCTAAATCACCTCATGAACAGGACAGAGAGAAAGTAAGAGGACAAAAAACTTGTGGATAAAAATGAGAGTTTAAGAGGGAAAGTATAAACTGCAGGCATAAGCAAGCAAGAACAGGAATTAATTCCTCCCCATAGACAGGCAGACCTCCAGCCACTTCCTGAAAAGTAGAATCTCTCCACACAAGTAATAGTTCCTTCAGAAAACAAGCACCGTAACCACAAATGTTTCCCGCATTCTTTTTGCTGCACTTTCAATCACTGAATGCCACGTCATATGGAATAGAACATCCCTTTGATCAGTCTGGGAGAGAGAAAGCTTTGATGCTGTGCAAGTACCGTTCAGCAACATCCAAAACATTTGTGTTATCAACACAGTTTTATCCAAAAATGCAGAGTATCAAGGCTCCATCCCCACCAGATCCAGCAGTGTAGCAATGACAGCATAGTAGCAGTGTCCTAGACTGTAGCAAGTGAGGATACACTCAGATGTGGCAAACACAGGCACAGAAATTAAGGAAAGAACCTGCTTACCCTCAGAAGGCCTCAAGTAGGCAGGGATCCCCAGCAAGATGCCCTCACCACCACTAACAATCCTTAAATGAGGTCTGGAAAGTGATGTATCCTGGCTTCACCCCTTGTGGTCACTCAAATGCATTGTATGCAACTGAGCTCCCCAGGGTTGGCCCTGAGTTCCCACCAGGTTCTCAATCACTGGTTCAAGCAGTGGCTTAGCATTTGTGCTACATACAGTATGTCCATTAGTGATATCTTATACACTACATTTTTCTGACCATGCATATCCTTCTGTAAGAAATCAGAAAAAAATACTTTCTGGGTTTCTCTATCTTTCGTGAAATGCAGAAACCAAACTATTATTGTTATTACTATTTATTTTATTTATTTATTTTTACCATTGATCTCCACTTCTACATCCTAAGACAGATTTTCCCTGGTCACTAGTACCATGCAACCACAAAACTGTTTTTTCCCTGCTCAACATTTCAAATACTTCAGAAAGTGTAAAGTTCAATGTCAAAAACACCATTATTAATATTGGTGTGCAAAGGGAGGGTAATCAAGAAAAATGTCATCATACTATGCACCTTGAAACCTTTATCACCTCATGCTAAAAGAGCTTTCTTTAGGTGGAAAGAAAAAGCTGACATCCCTCTGAAGATGTACTAGGTTGACAGTAGAGATACAAATTGTATCTTCACCGTCTAGCACCCAAATTTTCCACAAGTACGTAAAATTCATCGTTATGCAACAGCCTATAGAGCAATACGAATGAAGACCATAAAACATTAGAAAGCCTACAGAAGTAAAGCAGTACTTATTCCATTACCAGGTGTTACACTGAAAAATAGAACATACATTGACATATCTGTTCCTCCCTAAAGTTCCTCATGTATTTAAAAACTATTTTGTGTAGGAATTAAAGAAATTCTCCAACTTCTCCAACTGCAAAAGAGAATTTTCATTTCCAAAAGTTCTTCTAACAAGCCAATTCTCTAACGATCTCTGAGTAACCTTTTAAACTTCAGAGATTTGTTTGAATTTTTCATTTGCTTTGCACTACCCTCATAGATGCTGGCAAGTCAGTTACATGCTTTGACTTGGCATATCATTTCAGAATACATACAGGAGTTTGATCTATCTTGCAAGATTCTCACAAAACCTAATTTATGTTTGTTATGTAATATAAGACCTAGTAATCTCTGTAAACATAATCAGAAGCACGATGCTAAACATCTTTCTACATAGTCATTTCACAAAACGAATCATTGTTAAAAGAGCTATCACCTGAATTTCTGTAAGAGCGCAGCTTATTCTCTTAGTACAATTTTTGCCCTCGGTTATTCTAATACCATTACAATCAGTTGTTTTTTTTTTAAAAAAAAAACCATTCTGATTTTCTCCTTTTCCATTAGATTATTAGTTTAGTTTTTGATTTCTTTTGTTTAGATGGTTGGTAGGGTTTTTTTTTTTTTTTGCTTTTAAAGCTTCATGACCCTTAATTTCATATTTTAACTGTTTTTCTTACTGGATTCTCCACTACATTTGGACACTGTATCAATTTCAGAATCATTTGCTATTCTTCCTTAGGCAAGATTATAATCTTTTCACCTGTCCTTACACTAGCTCCCCCCAGAAACAGGAATTATCCTTCTCACTAATATTACAGATTCCCACTTCCAGTAGCAAAGTAGACTGAATTTCTTGTCAGATCTTCAATCTGAGTTTGGGAACACTTGTTTAGTGATGGCACAAATACGAGCCTAACTCCATGCCTGAGAATGAACAGCTCATACTGGAAAAGTCTCCACAACATAACAATCTAGTCTTGGCTCAATGCAACCTCCGATAATTCCCACTGTATCATTCCCAAATTAAACTGAAGTTAGATTTTTCTCACAGCTCTCCTTCTGATATCTTAAATTTAGTTGAGCTAGGCTAGTGTCTATCTGCTTTGATCAATAGCAATATTGAAGAATTCACAGGAAAAGCACTGTTTAGCCAGGTGTCCTTTTTGTAAAAGCTTCCTCATTCCAGTGAGTCAGAGTAAACTGTGGAGTTGATACAGCACAGCTGATAATAAACCTGTGAGCAAATTAAGGGCTTTGTTTAGGCCCACTGTTGCAAAAAAAAAAATTTGATTTCACATTCAGTCCTGCTTCCGTCAATAAAAAGAATGCTCTTTAAAGGCTTTTGGGCTTTTTTGCTTAGATGGAAACTTAAATGACTGAACAGCATGTCAGAGCAATGTTAATGCATGCTTCAGCTCCTGTTTGTATAAGATGACCAAATTCATAGCATTGCAGTTTCACTGAGACTTACTTGTGAATAAGTTTGCTAGATCTGCCATTTTTTAAAAGTCACTTAATTAGGACAATTCAAAGAATGTTTTTTCTTTTAGTTCTACATGCACTTTAAAGCATGTGCGAGTCCTATAATAGTTTTTAATTCAGCCAGCTGATGGGCATAACCCAACCTACAGCAACAGTTAGCCCATTTTATAACCAGATCACCCTACCCATCCCTAAAAATGTTTCTCTCGTCGTCAATCACCAGCATAAGAATGCATGAAAACCTGTCTGAAATAATGCATTGTGATTTCCAAAGAAATTCCATTATTAACATTTAATAGTTGAGAGATTCTGACAAGTTCATTATAATGCTGTTGGGCAGACTGAGAATCAAAACAGTACCATAATATTTGGTAAAGGCTTAAAGTCAAACTCTGAAGATAAAGTGTTTAACATATTATCCATGGAGAAGGGAATCAAGTGGCCTAATGGGAAACTAAGATTTATACTACAGATGTATCTAGTTTTGGTGCTTTCTGTAGAAGACTCATTTCCTTTGGCTTTTTGCATGGCCAGTTATCAGAGGAAGTACTGAAAATCAGGTGAGCAATAAGACACTATTGCAAGGCAACAATACATTAATGTAATACACTGCCTAAAGCTACCAAGGTATTTACAAAATAACCAGGGATGCTGTGATCCAAACTAATTTTATTAAAGATAACTTCTTCAATTCACTAAAAATAAAACATATGAAGAATGAAATGTTGCATTATTCATTTCAAATGATGTAGAGTGAATGATGCAGATGAAAGGTACATGCACAGTTCTAAAGCAGAGCATGATTTTCAGTACTATTTGTTTCATTTTAACACCAATGGCTTCCAAATGTGCCATATCTCGTCTACATGCACTTCTAGAGATACAGTCTCTGCTTCAAGTTGATTGTCATCAAATATTACCAACAAAAAAAAGTAGTAATGATGAAAGGAGAATCACTGATTGTCATTGGATAATTACTTAGGCAAAGTAAGTTGTACAAATTGTAACTGTGGGCTTTGAGTAGTGATGCAGACAGGAGAATACTAATATCGTACCACAGAGATTAAGAGAGCATTCCAGACACAGCACTGACAGAAGAGCTTTAGGGCAAGAGAGGAACAGAAGTTTCATAGATAAGAATGAAAACAGAATAAAAAGAAAACAAAAGCAAAGTAGGTAAGGAGATGACTCTCAAAGGCCTTAAAGGATTGATGTTTAAACAGATGAGAGAAACAGAGAATAGGGAGAATAAAACAGACAAGACAGAAAATGTCATCCTTCATCATCAGAACAAGATTCATTGAAATGGAAAACCAGACATAAACACACTAAAAACCAAGGTTAAATCTAAGAAGCCTCAAAATAAGAACTATTGAAAATGAATGAGGATAGATCACATCTGGCGGAACTAGAAGTTACCATAGTTCAGTGAATATCTAACAAAAAACCACGAAATTCTGAAGGAATTAAGTCTGCCTTTTCCCATTCAATACATAGTAGCACTGTTTATTCCAGTAACGTAAGTGCACACACATATAATGACTTAGCTGTCTGCAAGTTTGATGTTTAAAAAAAATTATGTGCAATAGTGTCCTAGCTGTCAATAGCAAAGATCAGAATAAAGTGTAAAACTGAGAACTGCAAGACTGTGACAACAGTTCAAGCAATCTAAACTATTTGATAATTTACAGTTTCAAATTATCAGGGAACATTCAGTCTCTCTTTAGTAGTGCCATGAACCACACTTCCAGATCACATTCTGAAATCAAGATTCTTCATCCTATGTTTTTTCTCTAAAAATATATGTATAAAATTTTCCTCTACAGTACGTGAAAACAAAAACACTAATGTCATCTGTTAAAAAAAGGCAATAATTAACATTTACTTCAGCAAAAGATAACACTACCAATTAAATTGTCACATAACTTCATATTTTCTCTACTATCTTGTCACTTTTCATTCATTAGAAAAGTAAACACTGAAATGATGGGTAGCCTGACTTGCACAGTTCTGAAACTAAAGGACTGCCTTAAGGATTAGAAGAAAGGATGCAAAAAAAATCCACTTACAGCCTTACCTTCCAATTAGCAGGAACTCCCCAAGCACTCCCAGACGTCTCATAGCAATGAGGATCCCCCTCACCGTCATGCCCTCACAGAAGCAAACCACCACTCTAGCCTTGGGTAATCTTTCTCGCAGCTTGCGGAGCAGGCGATCAAAGCTTTTCTCCCCAGCATTGCTATAGATCTTGTCAGAATGAGCAATGCAGAGGCCCTCTTGGGCAGCCAGCTCTTTGAAGGCCTCCATTCCACTTTCCCCGTAATTTCCTGTTTTAAAGGGAAAAAAAAACAGTTGATATTATATAATGCATTTCACCAATTAAGGAAGTGTGTGCGGTATGGCAAGAAAGGAATAGTTTTCCTCAGAACTCAGCTAGCATCAGCAGAAAGAGCAAAAAAGGCTCAAAGTAAACATACACAGTGGAGCAACAAGATAACTGTATTGCTAGTTCCACATTGACCTGGGGACTGCAGGTTTCTTTCCTTACATTCATCTACCAGTGAGTACCAAAGGCAAACAAGATGGAAAAGTAGAAATGGAGGCAAAGACAGACACAAGGCAAAGACACAAGGGCACATTAGAAAGGGACAATCACCTCCCTCTCCCTGCTGGTCACCCCTCTTTTGATGCACAAGAGTGAATGAAAGATTAATGTAAACTTAAAACATCCTAATCTGGTAGAATTTTAAAAGCCATGTGCAATAATCTGACTGAGCAGTGTTAATGACAGTCAAAATTTAGGTCTAATGTTTCTCTTGGAATAGACTTTATCTGTAAGACATTCCAAAATAGCTCTTCCTAATACAGAAATATTTGAACTTTGTGGTTCAAACAATATCAAAGTTGATTCTAAATTTTGTTTTGTATTCATACATTTTGGAAGCTCTGAAGCAGCTTTGTAAAACTCAAACTGCCTTCAGCTAAGTGAAATCTTAGATTTTCTTTGAATATTTTATATGTGCCATGAGCACAGGATTTGTGATGACTATCAATCAAGCAAGAGGAACAGATGGATTACAATAAATTGTCTATTGAGAGTAACAAGAGATGATAAAAAAGAGAAGCATGAATTTTATGCTATCCACATCCATAATATGTTTACTTAATTTTTTGAGGGAGTAACATCAGATATGTACAGCACTTCTAGACTCAACCCTTCCCAAACCTGGGGTAGCTGAAGAGATCCAACTCTCCTCTTCACGGAGACATTTTGAAATAGCACATTGCAATGAGGAGGCCTCCTAAACCAGCCTCAATTCCTTCATTGAAAAGTTAAAAAAAAAAAAATACAGCAACTCAAAAGGCACAGCTACCAGGGAAAAGAAAAAAAAAGAAACCAGCAAGAAACCGTTCAGTCATTCTTTATAAATCCAAGAAAAATAAGTGCATTTTTTCCAGAAACCTTCATCACTTGCAGCATACAAGACAAACTGCAATTTAATGTAGTCATACTTACAATGTAGACCCAAACCTTCAACACTTGATGTCAAAAACCCCTCAAGTTCCAAAGCCTTTTGCACTAAACTGCCCTAGTTTCTTACAAACTTGCAGCACAGCAGTATGACCTCTTTTCCAATCTGTTACTCAATGACACATACAGCAGGCAAATCAGTCTGCTGTTGCCTGTCAGCCAGACCTACTCTAGAACAGGAACAAGGCCCTGTTCCTATGTGACTGTGGGGAAAGGACTAGAAGAGCTGTGCCAGCAGGTATGTATCATCAAGCAGCCTCATACTGCCAAGCCCCACCCCATGATCCCATACTTGGGTTAATGCTTCATGTAGGGTTTGTTGTGATAGAAGCTCAGAGGAGAAGCTATAAAGACATTTTCATTTAAGCATAAGACATAGTTCACTGTCACCAATGGATTTTCTCCTGAGCCTGAGGCTGGGCAATTTGAGCTACAGCGCTTTAATACCTGTCTTAGGTCACAAACTGCAGCAGGACAGCCTTGTTGCTGACTTGCCACCAGCAAGCACCTCATGGTTCAGAAAGAAATTAGAATATACTTTCCAGCTTCACATGGAAGCTCACGCAACACACAGACTCACTGGAAGATTCATTCTGAAGTAACATCTTACCTCAGAGGAGCCCCTAGAGAGAGATGTCTTAGATGTTTTGGAAATGCACGTTAGAAAATAAATATAGTATGCTTTCTACCTGAATTAATATCACCCTAAAAGTATGGTTAGGAAGGGATTTTTTCGTAAATCATAATCAACACAATCTGCTGTAGCTGAAGTAAGTTATTAAAAAAAATCTCCTTGCAATGCTTTTTCACAGATTTAATATAGATGGAATTAAAATTACTTCAAACAAGCAGCCACACCTGTTCTAGTAGTAAAACAGCCTACCAAAACTAAGCTAAGAGGAAGTCAGATTGGTGCCTATAAATTCAATAAAAGCAATTAAGAGCCTAGCAGGTGTAACAGCTAATTAAAATCAAGAACAACATTAACACGATCAAATAAGCAAAAACAAGACAGAAAATTTAAGGCTGAAAATGAAAGCTTTCTAACCTTTATATGAAGTAGTGAAGCAGCTTTCCAAAAGCAGTACAAGAAAAGAAATCTTATTTTAGAACGAAGGTGGGTAAGCTCACAAGAGCATTATATAATGTAGATGGCTGCAACAGCCAGAGATGAGACATGATGACCCAAGAAGTCTCTTTAAAGCCTATTTCCTGCAATCCCAAAGCAAAACAGCACTCTGCATACCTTCTTCCTCTAGCAGAAAAGATTACGAGGAAAACAAGCACGTGACAGATAGAAGACACATTGATCAATGCACTCAGCTACTGGAGTAAGCACAATAAAAGGACGCATGTAGAAGAGAAATCACTAGTTAACTCTGTGCAACAGCTAAGGACATATCCATCTGTACCATCTTGCTAGGTATATCCACATCAATCAACACACGTAACAGCTAAGAGGGGAAACTCACAATGAAAGACATCTGTATAAAACAGAAGTTGGTCAAGACTTACAACAGGATCAACAACTACAGCAGGATGCAGGACTGCAGACCATTTTTGCTTTGAAAGAGCAGTTGAAGATCCAACCTCATTTGTAACAGCCTTTTTGTTGCAAGGATAACCTAGGAAATACTGAAGTTTTTATTCTCTATTTATTACCCTAAGATCATAACCAACCAATTTTCATTTTGACCCTGTAGCAGTTGGACAGATCAATACAATGAGAAAGGCATTACAACAAAGGTGTGATGACAGAAGGACCAGCATGATAGAAAGGTACTATAAAGGAAGAAGATTGCTCACCCATATCAGAAGATGCCAGGTTCACAGGGGAAAGCTTCACCAAGGAAGGATCTCCAACCAGAGATCCTTCCTCAATGGCAGTCAGCCCTTAAATGAGGTCTAAAGAGAGGTGCAGCCAGGCTCCACCCCTTCCAATCACACAGCAAAATTGCCTTCACCTGTGCTCCTGGGGCTGACAGGGTCCTTTCCCAGGTGCTCAATCAGTGGTTCAGGCCCTGACTCAACAGTTCCCATACAGACCTGTACTCAAACACTAGTTGAGCCAGTAAGATACTTTGAGCCTCACAGTAACTAGATAATTTTTAACAGTTTTGTTGTTTTTTTTTTTATCCCTTTTAACAAATAAATAAACAAACAAATAAAAGCTCTGCTCAACTTGTATCCTGTTCAGAAAATCAGACATTCTCCCTTCATGCTTCAGTACTTTTATACAGCTCGGTAAATTCTCGCCCTATCACAGCTGCAATTTTTCTAATAGTTTTTTTCATTGCACTGTTCTCTCAGTGCCAAAGACAGCTTTGCTTCAGGACTCAGAGAATCCTACTTAAGGCCATTTCTTCTGAGGGAGCCCCATACTTGAAGACACTGAAGAGGGATGTACACAGTGGGAATTGTTCTAACTCATTGCATTCTGTGCGTTTAAATAACAGAAATATTAAGATGATGCTTTGGTAAAAACCAAAGATTTCACCTTGATGAACAGAAGACATTTTCAAGCATATACTTAACACCAGACTTATATAACACTTTGAAACAAAGTCCCCCAAACTACTTCAAAAATCTAGCCTCATAAATTGTTCCTTTGAGACAGTATTACATTCGTGTCACAGCTGACAAAGGAAGTTGAACTATTTGCTTTTATTAGCACTTCAGCAGTGTGGGGAGCAGAGCCCAGGAGCTCCATCTAAAAGGTTTATACTGCTCTTATTATAGTTGTTTGGCAATTTTACTTCCATTCTGTTTGTCAAGAGAACCATTTATGCTTCATTTATGAAATGAAGAGAAAATGTAGCCTCAGCAATTAGATGCTTATGAGAATCCTGGAGATTGTCTTTTTGAGGGATGAACAGAGCAGCTGTGTTGGTCTTCAGCCACATGACCAAGTGATGACTCTCCAGGGCATCCTGAGCATCCTGTAAAATCCAAAGGCTGATTTCATTCAAGGATAGGAATTATTTGTGAAGCAGCATAAGAATACATGAAGTATTTGCATCTGTGCTGCAGAAAGCATCCTGTTGAAACCGATAAGCTAGCACCTGATCTTAAAAAAAAAAAATCTTAAAAGACAATCAAAATGCTGAAGTGGAAGATTATGTAAGACTCTTCCCCTCCTTAGCTTTCAGGATCAATAAGGATAACAACTTCTTAGTGATCTCTCCACCACCCCCTTTAAAGATGCACCTGGAAAACAGCAAAAGAAGGGAAAAAAACAAACAAGACTATACATGGAAGAATGCCCCAAATCTACTTAAACAGCAAAAGGCAAGAAGCAAGAGATTCTTCAACCAGATGGGCCATGAGCCATGCCTTCAGGAGATGTGTGCTATTAGCAGCTTATTGGCCACATTTATTCCTTTCAACAGTAGCAGTAACCACAATTTAACTTAAAGGTGAATAAAACAACAGCAAGCATACCCTGCAAACATACAGAGAAGGAAGCACACCAATTAGGACCACGGATTCTAGTTTCACTGCAGAATTCTGCAGAGGCCATTCGTATCACAGGAAAGTCTCTGCTTAAACAAGCAAACTAGAAACTATTCTCCATCCTCTTCTTTTCCCTCTGATTTATGCTCTGTTTGCTTACTTGTCTCAAGCTTTTAGATACTGTGCCCAAGGTATGGAGTTCATTTCAATGTTTCAGCATCAAATCACTATAAAAACAACTCTTTTCCTCAGCTGATCAGTGGCTGTTTGGCAGAGAGAAAACAAGATGGCTGCATGACTTAACAGCAAGGATTAACTACTGAAAATCTTCTCCACTCCGAAGACAGATTATCTGTGAAGAGTAGAGCAAGAACAAGATGCAATTACTAAGTCATTTCCTGATTTGTTCCAACAACTGATCTTATTAAAAGAAAGAAATGGTGGTAACGTTAGATATGACACTGAGTAGTTTTCAAATACAAGCCTGGCAAGACTGGAACATTTTGAACCATACATCAAACTTGGCACTTCCTCCCCCCTCCCAGTTTTGTCAGTTACAAAATCCTTTATTTTCCTTAATTATCAGCAAAACTATGAATAAAAAGAGTTAATGAGTAAAAGGTTGAGATGTCTCATTTTAATTTGTTTCCTCTCAGTCAAACATGGACTAAGGTCCATTGAAAAGTAAAATGAAAAAAATTCAACTATTAGATCTAAACTAGCATGTTTGTGACCATCTGGAAGCTTATATGTCCTCAGTTAACGTGCCTCAGCTGACAAGCCGTCACTCTAATCTGTAGGAATTCAACTTCTCACACCTGTTTATCCACACCTTTGATCTAGGTAATTAAAAATAAAAGCCAAAGCCAAAGTCCCAAGCTGTTTCATCGATGCAGTAGATGGGCAAAAAACAAAAACAAAAACAAAACAAAAAAAAAACAAAAAAAAAAACACGGTTAATAAATGGGTCTGCCCAGCTGCTTTATTTTTGTACCTCCCATACACCTGCCAACATCACACTCCTACCTTCTTCTGGAGGAGTAAAAAACCACCCTATTGGCACAGGGCTTTCAGGACTATTGAGCTGAGCTGACATAGGCCCTCCCCTATGCCAGACTTCCCTATTGATGAGCAAAGGTTAAAGATGAAACACTTCCATGTTTCCCTACAAAATCTCTTTCAAGGTTAAAGCCACACTGATGCCAGAAGGGGTTGAATTTTTCAAGTTATCAGTTATTCCAAATAGGATTTATCTATTTCTTTTCAGTGAATGCTCCTCACTTCATGTTGACTTCACTGCCTAAAGCCCTTTACCGCATGGTGTCTTTTCAGAGCTCTGATAGCTCTTTCAGCACCATTTTCTTCACTGAATATTATCTCAGCTCATGTTTTAAGGGACAACTTCAAAGCAGGAGAGCTAGGCTATGAAAACACTTCAGAAATACCAAGGGACCGGTCAGTTTACAGTAGGACGAACACTGCATCACTGTGAGCTCAATTTCTGTTATCAGTCAGAACAAAACAGTAGAGGAAGTACAAAAAGACAAAAACTTCACTAGGCCTAACATCCCAATCTAACATTCAAGACTTAAAAGGAAAACCCCATCTATTATTTATCATAACTGACTTGTATAAAAATCAACAAGGAAAAAGTTGTTCTACGTAGAATTCTAAAGTAGCTATTTTAATTCCTTTAAGTACAACAGCATTGAAAAGAACATAAACCCTTCTGATATTGCCTCCAGTTTAATCCAACCACATGAAAGTAGTTTGTCAGGTTAAAAGTCACAGATAATGACTATAGGTGCTCTTCTCCTGGAGACCAGCTGAACTGCCCACTGCTCCCCGGGTGCCTGTCACTTGGTTCTCATTCAGTCACCTTGCTCCTCAGTTCTAAAGTTGCTTTTAGCCTAGTATACTCTCAGGTATTACAGACTTCCTTACTGTGACCAATTTGCATCCCAGAACAACTTACAGCTCTGCTAAAGTCAGATTTTCCTTTACATTTCCCTGCTTACTTTTCTCTGACTGCACTGGGGGGATTTTGCATTTGGTGGAGGCCTCACTGTCTCTTAACGACAGAGGACAACTCATTAGTAGCAATATAAACATCCCATGTCCTTTTAAACTACCTTCACAGAGTTTTCTCTGCTCACCACAGATTTCAAAACAACAGCAGCCTAGCCCTATGAAAGCCAGAAAGATGTGTTAAATGAATGAATGGAGTCATCTTTGGTGCAACACAAAACTCTACCATCTGTGCTCATAGCCTATTTTCTTCAGAACTTCAGGCCCTTGCCGAAATGCAGAAAGAGAACTGTTGAGACCACACTAGTATTTTCATTTTCTGAACTCAAATAGCACTGACTAAAAGGGAAAAAATAAAAACAGGAAATGAGAAATTGCGTGATTGTTACAGATGTGAAATCATACAACATTCATATCATGGTCCAACCTTCAAGAAAAAAAATATATATATATATATTTTTTTTTCCAGAAAAGGAAACCCACATTACTTTATTAAACCTTCTAGTGTTTTATTACTTTATTAAACCTTCTAGTGTTAATAACAAAATATGCATGCTCTACCAAGAACTCACTATAGTGATGCGTTAACTCAGCAAAGCAGACCCAAATGTAACTGAAAGTTTACAGTCAGACAAAGTAGTTGTATTTAAGCCTTCATCCTGAATGAGCCAGGTGCATCATCTTGAACTAATAATTGATATTCTTATCAGAAATACAAGTAGAGGTGAAGTCAGTCCTGAAGCAATGAGAGCATTAGTGCTAAATTACACTCCTAATAGGAAAGGCTGAGAGGGCTAGAAGTTTTGAGTTTCTCCATAAAGAGTCAGTAAAACTAGAAATACTTCCTGATAACCTGTATCATTAATAGTTTTAGGAAGCACTTGGAAAGTGTTAGGAATGAGAGTACTCTTTGAAGCATATTTTCTATTCATTTTTTCATTAAGGAGAAGTTATTACTTTTACCCATTCCCACTGAAATCCTTTATTTCGGTGGCTACAACATCTGATGCTTATAAATTTTTAAGAGGGATAAACTATTAAATTTTATTACTTGCTGTCTCTTAGTATGCATCATTGAAAATATATCCAAAAAGCCACTTAAATTAACTATAATACCAGATGTAAATGTTCATGGTCTTTAGAGTAATTTTGACTTATAGATGATTTTAGAACCCAATACTTCCTGTTTAGAGCTGTGATCTACAGCTCTGGATATTAGTTATATCAAGTTTGGAATAACGCATACAGGGTCAATCTTAGTGTTTTGCCTATGAAACTATACCTAATCATAGTTTATCCATCATTGAAGAAATTGTTCATCTTAGTGGAATAAATTTCTGAGTTTTATTGCAATTGAGAAGAAAGGTTTTTTTGTTGTTGTATGCTTAATCAAATCCCTGGATATTTTGATATTATAATTCAGAAGAAAAACATGTAATTTTAAAAAGAATTGTGTTTTAATTTAGACTTGTTTACAAAATAATGTGTAAGGTTTGACTTGCAGGTCCGTTCAAGAATGAAGAAGATAAATATTAGTTCCCAATATTATTTGAACTGTTTACCCTTGCAGACTACTTTTTATTTCGATTATTTTGGATTATTATTTATAATAAATAATATCAGAACAGCAGGAAGAAACCCTGAGTAACTTACTAAACAATTCTTCCTCTTGAATTTATACATAAAGGAAGTAAGAAAGCTGAAATGGTTTAGATGCTGAGTCTGAAAGCTAGAGATAAGAAGCAAAAACATATTTTTAATAACTTAATAATAAGGCCTAGGTAAATAGAACTGCAGTGCATAAGAAAAACAAAATTATCTAAACAGATGTTTTTCTCTTTTAGAGAATAAACATGTTCAAAATGACTGAATTTTACTATGCCAATATTTTTTCAGTAAGAAGCTTCAGACAAAAGGCATTCAGCCAAAATATTTCCAGCTATCCCTAAGCTGAAATCCCTATTCTGTAAACACTGTCACATAGGGTGATTTCAGTACTCACAGAGAAGCTTTAAAATGCTTACACTAGAAGTGTAACACACCTAGCACAGGTGTCTGCAGGATTTGAGTCTAGCAGAAGTAAACTGAAAACAACAACAACAAAATCAAATCCTAATTTTGAGCAATTCTCCCTTTGATAATATTGAGGTGAGATATTGATGCTTGCATTTCCAATTGAGTTCATAACCTCAAGGATTAATGCAATATAAATGTTTAAATCCCACAGTGCTAAAAGGCAGATCTGATACTGATCAGTGAGATGTTTGAAATACCTTTCCCTGCAGGCTACTGTAGTATCTGCAGGTGAAAAGGTGGCTTAATGCTCAGAATCCAGGCAGAGTTGGTACAGGAAATGAATGTAAAAGCTGGATTACTACAAGCAAAAATAAATTATTAGTTTACTTTGTGTAGCTCCCACAGAGGTAATATAGAAGATGGAGCTTCAGAAGGTCATGCTTGTGAGATAGAAAACCTGACTAAATGTAAGTAGGACAAAGTTAAAAAGCTTAAAATGTGAGATATTATACAACACTTAAAAAACACTGCTTATGAATTAAGAGCAAAAATTAACAGTCCCTCTTCTCTGATTTGCCATTAAGCTACAGAATCACAAACTGCGATTGAGCGTAGGCACTGAGTTAAACAAGTCCTAAAAGAACAAAGCTGTCACAACTGTCAGAAGATTGACAACAAACTCTATGACTAATGGTCTTGCATTCTTGATTGGTTTACTTTTAACTCTATGTCTTTGTGTCTCTTTATTCTGATCTCTATTAGCCTTAATAACAAACCTAAACTATTAAGGAATTTCAAAATAAAGACCAAACCCTGAGCTCCTGTTCTTCTCTACTGGAAAATAATAAAGCTGGAAAAAAATCCTAGTTGAGCAGCAAGAAGACGTGATGCATCAAGTTAGCCATCAAGTCCTACAGAGCATGCAACAATGCTTGCCATTCATTAGCACTCACCTCTTTGAAAGCAACTGAGCATTTCTGTAATTCACAGTTACTGATTTCTGAAGGCTGGAAGCAATGTTTCCTTCAGAAAAGTTCTTGAAGCCAGATTCGGCTGTCATCCCACAGCTCTTTTATTAAGGTGAGTATCAAGCAACTATATGGATTGATCCTTTAGGTAAAGGATGAAAAAGCAGCAAAATAACACTGCCACATCCCACAGGACTTTTTTCTGCCTTACAAGGGAAACAAAATATTTTTTGTGCTGGGAAAAAGAAAAAAAAAGAAAAAGAAAAAAAAAAAGGTAAAAAGGTATGCAGATTTTGTGAAGTCAAACAAGGGAAATATCACCTCAGCAGGTGCTCCACAACAATCAGCCACCTAGTATTCTATGTCCTTATGCTGCCTCTTAGCTGGGTTTTTGAGCACTGCTATTGATAATAAAGTCAAGAAAATTGTTTACGATTCCTCCAGCATCTATGCACAAACCACAGGCATGCTCCCAGATGCCTCCAGTGCCTTCCACTCTGCAGATCAGGTGGGCCAAGGCTTTGGGAACGAGAAGCCTTTGCAGCATGCCTGGTGTAAATACACACTGTGTGTAATACAGAGATGTATGTAACAAAGCTTTGCAGGCCAACAAAACAGCTGGTGGAGGAAGAAGAGAAAGACTTTCCAGGATTTTGAGAGAGAAGAAAAGAAAATTCATAGAAAAAGCCAAAACTTCTTCCCCAGACAACATGAACTTGCTTTCTCCATGCTCATAGCCCTGTGACTTACAAACAGGTGCTGTGTTCACAAGAAGTGCTGTCAACCAGCAGGTTCTAGAAACTTCCAGACCTTGGCTTGAGACAAATGCATAACCCAAGAACAGCTGCAGCTGCTCAGTCCTCATGTGCGCTCTCCTAGAAAGAACCATTCTGACAAAGTCCCATGATCTAACAGCAGCTCCTCAGGGCCTGTACCATGGAAGGACAGTGCAGCCCTGAGTCCTTTCACCACCATGTCTTTTCCTAAATCACATCTGTGAGGGCTGAAGCCCTCAGAGAAACAAAGTGCTGGGGAAGTTGGCTGGTGAAAAGGACACTGGCAGGCCCTACAGATGAGGCAGAGCCTCTATGCAGGGCTACAGGTCTGTGCAGCTAGCAGTCTGGTTGCCCTGGATGAAGAGGTGACTGCCAGCAGGGCAGGAGTCATTGCCAAGCCTCATCCACATTACTGCTCCAGTGCTGTGAGACAGGCAGCCCCACATGTACCAGCTATCACTAACATGAGTCTATATCAAGGATGCAGAGGAGTGACGGGGCTTCTCGGGGTGTTATGCAAGTTTGCCTTGGCTGAATCAATAAACGATCACATAGAGGTGTCTTGGTCTTGTGACATCAAATGTGGTGAATCTAATTTGTGCAAGCACAGCACTAATATATTCCGTATATTTTTATCTGGCCTGCTTTTGATGAAGAGGAATGCAGCAGTTCAATGGATGTGCTTCTACAATTTGGAGTATTAGGAAATCGGTTCCTGAGATCTTGCCTGGACACCATGGGGTTGTGACCCAAAAATACTAGGTACTACAAACTCTATTTTGGCATTGTATAACACAGCATCTCTAACACATCTCTGATATGAAATAACGTAATGTTCTGTGACAAGATGTAAGCAACACAGAGTGAAAAGATACTGAATCTTTCAAATGCAGAGAATGTTTTCAGGCCAGATATCATCTGCCTTTTGTATCTAATCCAAATATAATCAACTAAATTGAAGCTGATACCAAAACACATGTCAGTTCCTAAAAACAAATTTTCAGTTGCTAATGATACTGAATAATCTTCTTGCTTCCCTGTTATTTATTTATTTTTCCGCAAATGCCCTCAAAAGTTCACTATCTCTATACTGCATTGCAATTAAATTTCAGAAGACTGAAGCTTCTGGACTTCAGTAAGGCCTTTGACACAGTCCCCCACAGGATCCTTTTCTCCAAATTGGAAAGATATATATTTGATGGATGGACCATTCATTCTATGGATAAGGAACTGGTTGCAAGATTGTACCCAGAGAGTATTGGTGAGTGAATCAATGTCCAGATGGAGATCAGTGACAAGTGGTGTCCCTCAGTGGTCAGTACTGGGACTGATGCCCTTTATTGAGGACATTGATAGTGGGATTGAGAGAACCCTCAGCATATTTGCGGATGACACCAAGCTGTATGGTGTGGTCGACACACCTAATGCTATCCAAAGAGACCTAGATAGGCTTGAGCAGTGGGCCCAGAGGAACACCACATTGTTCAACAAATCCAAGTGCAAGGTCTTGCACCTGGGTCATGGCAACTCCCACTATCAATACAAGTGGAAAGTCAAAAGGATTGAGCACAGCCCAACCAAAAAGGAGTTGGGACTATTGGTGTGTAGCAAGATAGACATGAGCCAGTAACATGCCCTCGCAACCCAGAAAGCCAAAGTATTCTGGGCTGCATCAAAAGAAACTTGACTAGCAGGTCAAGGGAGGTGATCCTGCTCCACTGTTCCACACTGGTGAGACCTCACCTGAAGTACTAAACCCAGATGTGGAGTCCTCAGCACAGAAGAGATGTGGACCTGTTGGAGTGCCACAAAAATGATCCAAGGGTTGGAGCACCTCCCCTACCAGGATAGACTGAGGGAGATGGAGCTGTTCAGCATGGAGAAGAGAAGGCTCTGGGGAGACACGGTAGTGGCCTTTCAATACCTAAAGAGGGACTAAAAAAAAGAAGGGGGAAGACTTTTTAGCAGTGGTAGGACAAGCGGAAATGGTTTCAAAGTAAAAGAGGGTAGATTTAGATAGGACATAAGGAAGAAGTTTTCTATGATGAGGGTGGTGAGGCACCGGAACAGGTTCCACCAGAGAGGTGGTGGAAGCCTCATCTTTGAAGATGTTCAAGGTCAGGTTGGACGGGGTGCTGAGCAACCTGATCAAGCTGTAGGTGTCTCTGTTCATTGTAGACGAGTTGGACTAGATGACCTCTAAACTTCCTTCAAATTCAAACAATTCTATGATTCTATGATGCTATGATTCTAATAATAAATTAGCATTAAGCATAGATATTAAGCTTGTCAAGTGTTAAAAAAAAATAAAAATAAAATGACCAGGTTATTTATGACAACAAGTTCATAAAAGATTCATAATAGTGACAAGTAAATGGAGATGAGAAACAAGTTTTCTTAGAAAGAAAAAAAAATATTAACTCAAATTCTGTAATACCACCAAATCTGCACATACGCTCCTTCTCTCTGTGTCAAATCATACCCAGCATTTAAATGAAGACCTGGTAGTCCTTTGTGTAAGTCTTACACAACCTTCACTCCTCCAAGATAAGCAAGATATTTCAGTTACATTTGATTGTTTTTAATACAGTACCAAGATTTCACAAAGATAACAAAAATATGCTTCCCACATTTTTAGAGAAATAAGCTAATGATTCCTTTTAACTAAGAGATATGCCAGTCACGTTCCACTTTAGATGGCACTGATATGCCCTTTTCACTCATTTAAAATGTTCTCTTTCTTACCACTATTTTTCATGCAATTGAATATTATGTGTGGCTTGTATGCACTTGCCCATCTGAGAAGCTGATTATGATGCTGTGATCCTACATGACACCTTTAAATGAGTATTCAATTCAACATATTTTCTGATCACAAAAACATAAAAAATCAGTGTAGAAAGGAGGGATAAAAGACTACTACTGATAAATAAAATTATAAACAACCTCTGGGCACTGATTTCTGCATATTTCCCTTAGGGATTCAACTCAGACACCTCTGGGATGTTTACTCAGAGAAATAAGGAGATGAGAAGCTCCATTATGTGCACAATTTTCATGAGCAATGCAAAGCAATGCATTCCAAGCTGTTTCTTTCCCATATGGAGAGAGAGCAGAAGATGCCCGTCAAAGATCATCTTCCCTTTACTCTATCCTTTCAATGCAATGGCCTCTCCACTGCCACTGCAGCCCCACTCCAGGGGTTTTGTTGTGTTTTCATTGCATTTGAGAAGGTGAGTACAAATGCAGAAGGCTGCTCTTGAAATACCAACCTGATTATAGGCATTAGTGGCACAACTGTGAGCATGGTCATTCCTACAAAATATTTGGCAACAGTGAACATAAGATCATGGATAGACTTTATATGAACACAGACATCTTTTGGACTTTTGACAGATTCTTTGGTAGTCTTTCTCACTCATAACAACAGTTAGGTTTACTATTGAATTTTATGTGTATGAAATTTTATCCTTAAAAACATCTCTCTCATTGCTATGGGATTTTCAAAGGAACTACAGTCTTCTCATATACATCTGTCCAGGTTTTAATATAATCAGAAAAGTGTAGGGTTATTCATATTAACATATCATGAAAAGGAGACACTTTAGGCAGACTTCGGTTTTCAGCTTTAATAATTTGACTTTATGTGCCACTGGAAAGCACACTAAACAATAACATGAGGGCTAAAATTTGCCCCGTGAAACTGAATTTCTATGGATTTTGTTTTTAAAAACAGAAGTTCAAACAAATGATTGCTGATAAAATTGATGAGTACTGGCTTATCTAATGCCTCTAAGAATTCTTACAATATGGAAAAACAATATCTCCAAGTCATCTTATTACATCTGCCTTAGCTTACAAAGAGGGCATATCAAACCATTTACTAGAAATGAAATGAAGAGATTAGAAAGCAAAGAAGACAAGATCTGATAAACACTGTAAACCACTAGATTTTTCTAGAGGTAAATTTAATCGTTTTTCTGTAGATAATTTTTAAAGATAGTGTTTACCTGACACTTACTGGAATTATTAAAAATGAAAAAAAAAAAAACCAAAACAGGTAGAAATATATTTAATGAATGAATATACAGGATCTTCTGAAATAAATATTTTTTTGCATAGTGGTCTGTAGCAAAAGGGATCACATCTGATGACTCTTTTTTTCCATCCCTGTTCTCCCTAAGAGCAGAGAGACATTCAGTTGTTGGTGGGGAGGGAAAGCCATGCTCAAAAAGTCAATCAGTGGCCAAGTTCTTATTGGCACTAGGACCATCTTTGCTGGTGGCATGCTGCTAATACACGTGCCCAAGAAGAACCATCTCTCTTCATTGGTCTCTAAGTGGTGCAGTGACTTTTCAGCTTTTTACCCTGTAAAAATTGTAGGTATGGTTGATTTTTTTAAATTTTAATTTAATTTTTTTTATTTTTATTTTTATTATTTTTTAATTACTTTCAGTCAGTAAGTATTAAAAAAAGCTTCATCAGAACATGTAAGGAAAAGCTCAGGAATGGTGGGATCTTGATCAGGACTTAAATGTTTTTTGTATGATGAGTTTCACTGGGCACTTCTTGGCTGCAGCAGAGATTAATTTCAATGATTAGCAAACAAAGCATCAAGAGTGACAATTATATCTGAAATACTTTGCTGAAATACGTCTGAAATATCTCACTAAACCACAACTGCCAACCTTGTTTTCAACCCTGCATCCAGACAGCTACAAGTGAAGTTTTACAAGAAACTAACTTGCAAAAGCTCCCCCCATAGCAGTCCATATTCTGTTAAATCTTATTAATTAATGTGTACAGTAAGATGATATTGCATCATTGATGAAAAAAACTCCAAATTGAGACAGAAAAGACTGTTAATAAAAGTCATCCTTTAACATGTCAGCTAATACTATTGCCTAGGAAATGATGTTAGATATTTCAGTTTTCCATGGCAATGTTAATCAGATTAATTACTTCATTTTGCCTGTAATCTAAGAAGCTACTGTTTTCACCACTTCTGAAAGTAAATATCTGCCTACAACAAAAAGTGATGATGGCCAAAGATAAATGGATTTAAGAAAACAAACTCAAATCTGAATTATGTATGTCACTGACATCATAGAGCTAGGGAAAAAAAATTAAAGCATTGCTTCCTGAATTGCATCCACTTTAATCACATTTTGTCACAGGTGTCAACTCTGTCAGAATAATATCTGTCAAAATGAATTAGTGGAAAATTTAGTACTTCACTTTTAATGAAGAATAAGATTGTAATGCCATTTTAATTTTCCTTCATCCTCTTGTTAGACCTTGATAAATGCTCTCTCATAAGCGCTGCTGCTCTTTTGACATGATGCCTGTACTCTAACTTAGCAAATCTAAAGAAAGTCAAAGACAGAAAGAAATCTGGTTTTCTTAACATTTTATGAGGTCTCTACAAACTGTTATCATCTTGATGACTTAAAGTGGCTTAGTTGTTTTTTCTCCTCTCCTAAATAATACTTTTATTTTGAGAAGATATCCAAGTCAGCAGAAAGTACTTAACAGAAAATGTATGTAAATAAAAACACGTGAAGCAATTCTGTGTGTTCATGTAGGTATATACAACAGTAAGAGAATGAACTATTTTGTTCTCTCTTTTTTCAGAGCTGAGGTTCATCATAACACTACATGGGGAATAGACACTTCTAGTGAGATATTTACTGCACTTACTATCATTAAGAAATAAAATATGTTTCTCTTCAATGCAAAACCAATTGGGTCCAGTGTCTGAACTAGTTCAAATACTGGCTGAGCAACCTTTCTGAGCAACGGCATCAGATATTTGCCATCTTCTGACTACACTCAGCAACAGCCTCCTACTAAGGAGGTAGCTCTCTCACTGGAACCAATTCAAAATTATCAAAAGCACAAGCAAAAGCAAAGAGAGTCCCTGGAACACAGAGCTGGAGGAAAGTTCTGGAGTAACAGCATGATTGTTCCTGGCAGTTTCTGAGACATGCAGCCCAGGAGTCCTGATCACTACCTTCAGGAGCTGGCACTCAGCAGCATTAGCTCATGAGTCTAATACTTCGACTCTTGCCCTTAAAGATATCAACCACAGCAGCCTGCCAGACTCAACATGGACAAACTGGCTAGTACACCTGTGCCTTCCTCTCCCAAAAAGCCTGCCCAGCCAAGATCCTTGCATAGAATTGATTAGATTCAGTCTTTGAATAAAAACACAACTCTGCCACTCACTTGACTACAGTTGGCGGCGTGAGGGTCTAAAAGGTAATAGAGAAATACAAGAAGCTGGGAACTGCAGAAAAGAAAAAGAAAGAAAGAAAAAAATGCTGATTAAAAATAATGAACTTGGGTCACTGCTAGAAGGGAATGTGCAGAACAGGAAGAAGCATTCAATAAATTTCTATGTTCTGTATTTTGAGAAAAAGACAGATCATGTATACATACCAGAAGATAATGATGATGTTGATGATGATGATGATGAATGGATATTTCCCATTTCCAGCTCAGAAGGAAATGAAGTAGCAGCTCCAAAAGGCAGGCATTTTAAGATGGATGTGCTCGGATAACTTTTGAAAGAAGTGGCTGATGAGTTCTCTGAACTACTAGAAATGATTTTCAATAGCTGTCAGAAGTCATAAAGTGCCAGAGGACTGCAAAAAAGGTAGTGTTGTGCAATACTTTAAAAGGGAAAGTGAATTCACCTGATTAATTGCAGATCTGTCAGCCTGACTCTCATTCTGGCCAAAATGACTCAGGAACTGACATGGAACTTGAGTGATAAAAAAATAAATAAAGGAATGGTATAACGTAACAGGTATCAGTCACAGATAGGTAGAAACGGACCTTTCAAAATCAGTTATCTGAAATAATCAATGAATTTACAACTTTAGTCATTAAATCAATAATGTCAGTGAAGTAGAGATATATATCTACAAGACAAGACATCTACCTTCATTTTGTGTGATGCATTTGCTATGGACCTGGAATGATAACAATCATTATTGTATACATAAAATAGATTAAAATCTGGATGTTAAGTTTTGACGTATGCTTGCAGTGAAGGGATATTAATAGATCAAGAGTCCTTTTATTGTGTACTGCAAGGATCTGTTCTTAGATTTATCTAGTTAACATTAATCAGTGACCTGAAAAAAAAAACAAAAATACAAAAGCGTTACCAGTAACATTTGCAAATGACAGAAAGACTGGGAGACAAGTTACTAACATAGCATGATCCAGGTCATTCAGTAAATTGGGCATAAGCAAAGAAACATGCAGGTAAATACACGTGAATATAAACTCTCAGGAACTAAAAATGCCACGCACAAGATATTAAATCCCATGATGGAATAAAATTATTGTCTTGCAGATTATAATACATAAGCACTGAATGTAGTGCTCTGATTAAATATATTTATATAATTGTTCTTTTTATTTATGTAAATAAGTGAAATACTGTAGTAATAGTGAGATCATACTACCTTCATTCTATTTGGAAATAGTATGACTGCTTATGTAATACTACCCAGACTAAAAATATTTTAAAAACGGTTAAAAACTGGTGTAGCCATCAAAACAATGCTAGATAGGAAGATGTTACTTCAAGTGAGCCATTTAAGAACTCAGATGTACTCAGACAAAAACAAGAACCAAAAGCATCAAACCCAAAGCAACTTTTAGCTATAGAAAGAATAAAATTCTAGGTCGGTGTTCCAAAAGAAGCATTCCTATTAAGAAACTTATCAGCCTGGATTTTAAAATGGGTTGTGTATACATACCATTATATCATGTGGGGAGTTCATGAAGAACATACTTGAAAAATCAAATGATTTTGAGTTGGACAGTATCTTGGGAAACCTTTTTGCTCAAATGGCACCAGAGCTACACCTCTGTCTCTACTCTGTATTTCTAAAATATGTATCCTATTTCAAAACAGTTGAAGTTCTCATGTAGGCATTTTCTAAAACACTTAGTAGTATCTTAAAAATGAACAATCTTTCAAGCTTAATGTAGCAAACATCACTTAGCTGTAACATGTCCTTATTACTTGTCAGCACAGTTGTTAACATGGATATCCAGAATACTTGAGCTAGAAACATACAACCTGGGAGCTGTTCTTCAGAGTGCTCCATGTTGTAAATCTAGATTAAATAATATTACCCTTCTCAGTATCTGACCAACTATTAACTCTAATGTATTAGTATTGAAAGGTGCAATATGCCTATGTTACAAACTCAATGAGGCCTTTGCAGATACAAAAGTACAAGTCAAGCAGTTCAGTGTTTAGACCACTCATCAGAGAAGTGGACAATATGGCTTCATTTTTCACACGAGAGGATAAGAAAACACACCCTTCTCTCAGAAGAGTGACATAATTACTGAAATACATATTTACTGAGCTGGACTGTGCTGGGCGTGGCTGAGATAGTGTTAACTCTCTTCACAGCACGCTGTATTACGTTGTGTTTTGGATTCATGACCACAACAGTGTTGATAACACATCAATATTTGCCTATTGCTGAACAGTAGTTAGGCAGCACCAAGGCTTTCAATTTTTTCTCACTCCGCCCCTTCTTTTCCCCTAGAGAACAGACTGGAGATGAGCAAAAACTCCAGAGTGGACATAGCCAAGACAGATGATTCAAACTGGTCAAGAAGATATTCCATGCTGTGTTACAGCATGTTCAGAAATAAAAACTGATGTTGAGGGGCGTTGGGGCTTCAAAGGTGGTTGCTGTTCATAGACTGGTAGAGCATGAGTCTGCCTCTTGGAAGTAGTGAGAGACTTCCTTTGTTTCACTTATTTGTTTTTAAAATATTCCAGCATCTATTAAACTGTGTTTGTCTTGATCTATAAGTTTTCTCACTTCTGTCTTTCCAATTTTTACCCACTGCCTTGGCATAGGACAGGGAGAAGCAAATAAGTGGCTGTGTGGGTGGCTGGCTGCTGGTCAGGGTCAGCCCACCACATGGACCAATGAACCTTTAAAAAATCTTGTGAAATGCAGCAGTGTAAAGTTTGACAGTAATGCTTCCCAGATGGATTTTCTAATCTTCTCAGAGGATAAAACGACCCAGAATCCCTTTGAGTTATTTGTGATCAAGAGAGATAATGTAAAATAAGAACCACCAAGTTTCCCTCCCTAGCTGTTATTAAAACTACTACAGAATAATATATTTTTAATTCTGAAAGAATTTATTTTCAGTTGTCCAAAGAATGTTTTTCTACAAGAAATGCAGGAATCAATCACCCTGTTCTACAGCAGATCCAATCACTATTTTAAGCTGAGTTAGGGCTAGGGTAGGATGTCCCAATTTCTTTTGTTTCTCTTACATAACTGGATAATATTTGGATCTCCATTATCTGCTGGATCTATTCCCTAATTAGCAGTGAAGCAGAACTCCTTGCTGCATAACTTATATGCTCTGAATAAAATCGCAGCTGTAGAAATTAAGGGTAAAACATCTGTGATTGCAGAAGTGTATCATCTTCACCTTCTTGTTCATTAAAATGTATCCCTTTGCTTATTGGTGTTCCAGGTTAGAATACGCCAAACACCTTATTCCCTTTCTTAGAAGCAATAGTGGCCTCGTCGCAAGGATAACTGGTAGCAGCATAAGGTCAAGTTTCTCTGAGACTGAAATTCAAATGTGCATTACCATGAAGAAATTCTTTGTAAAGATTTACACTTTTTAGAATGCAACTCTGGAATCCTTCTACAAGAAAAATAATAATAACAAAAATAATAATAAAATAAAATAAAAAAGAAGGCAAACTGATAAAATATCATTTCTATTAGCAAAATATGCAGTCTTTCTCTCTGTACTCCTCTTTTCTTAGACTTTTTCCTCACATATATAGGCACAAACATTTGAATTGAAAGTCTATAATAATTTTATCCAAAAACGCTTCCTACAGAAATCAATGGAATCAAAGCCAATTCTATTTTTAGATTAAAATAAGTTACAATAATAAAAGGTTAATTATGATCTGATTGTAATGACTACTACACTGTTCTCAAAATTTTACCCTTCCCTGTGTAAAAAATAAGTTTTCAGGTCAGCTCAGATGGATTTTTTTCCTAATCTAAATAAAATGTACTTCCCACTGACTGAGGATAGAACCATCAATTCCATATGGTTCAAGGATGCTTACATCTAATGTTTCTAATTAATGTAATAAGGCAGTTTACAATGAAAACATGAAAAGAAAGATCAATACTGAAGAAGAGAGATTTACACATATGTAAGTTCTTTTCCAGAAGGCAATAGCTTTTGGAAAGAATAGTCAACTGAGACTTTCAGAAAGTGTTTTTGGTGTTAGTATACTGGGAGAGGGAGCTGAAGGAAAGACGAGAAGAAGCTGATACAGAAAGGTACAGGCTGTGATTTTTATGAGAAGGATGATGAGACACTGCTAAAGGCAGAGCCACCCAGAAGATCCCTATAGAAAGTTCTGTCCTTTGGAAGGTGTTGATTCAGCAGAATCAAAAATTTCTACAAGAATCTCTTCAATAAATTTCTCCTCAAAACAAGGCAGACCACTGTTCTTTTATGCCAGCCCCTCATCAGCCACCTTTGATGTTCTGCTGTCTATGCAATGAAACCTTCTTACTGAACAATGAAGCATACACAGTGCACATTCTGAATATGACCTGCAATTTGTGATTTTCTTATATGATTCACAAAATATTTGAGATAGTATTTGTTAGAGGCTAGATGATTTAAGACAGCTTCCTTGGAAGATTAGAAAAATGGTATTAGTGTATGGAAGCTGAAAATACCAAAAAGACAGCAGCCTTTGACAAGAGAAATCTTTGTGTGGTAGAGACACAGTAATAATTCCTTTTCTTTCTTCTCTGTATGTTACTTTCCTGCATGTATTACAAGAAAAGTCTTGTATGAGCTTCTGAAACTAAGCACATACAAACCAAAACACAATTAATGAAAAGTATTCATTAAAAATGGGAAAGGAAAAAAAATCCAGAAATCCAGGAGAAACTTACCCTACTGTAATCCAATTAGTAACAAATGGGAAAAAAAAAAAAAAAAAAAAAAAGAATCCTAATTCTCTCATGGGAAGGTGCAATGACGTTTCAGCTTTCAGTTAACTGTCTTTTTACCTTGATCTTTCATTTATAAAGCTAAAAATATGGCCAAGCTAATCAGTTATTTCAGTATTCCACTTTAAATTAAGAAAGAGAGCAGAAATTAACTTATATCTGTCTCTTCAGAACAATACATACAGAATATTTCCCTTTTTCTCCAGTGGGCTGCAGCCTTCAATAAATCCACTCATCAGTTTTCATAATCCTATGAAATGCAGAATTCAGAGGCCATATGGTCTCCTTATAGCCTAACCCTGTAGAAAGATCTTTACTAGGTTTTAATATGTTAATTTTATCTATAGAAAGCCTGTCTTTAATGTGACTAAAAGCACATTGTGCCTAAACTAGTAAGGCATCGGAAACATCTGTGAAGTGAGCAATCCTCAGAAAAAAATGTCTTGTAAGTATACAGTTAATTCATGTCTTCCATAATTCATGTTCTTAAAGTTGAGTCAGTGTTCACATGTCTTTTTGGATCACGCAAGAGTGTTCTGCACTTTAACGGATCTCCCTGTGGAGCCAGATGTATGGCTAAATTTCAGTCAAAAGCTAGTCTCCCATTGACTTCATTAAGGCAGAATCATAGGTCTGAGCATAAATACAGATGTATAGCCAGAATCTTAAAGAGCGTTTTATTATCCATATATCCTTAGGGTATGAGCTATAAAAAGCAGTGATGTGTCTCAAGATATTTGTAGCACCAGCACATTTCTGCTTTACACTTCAAAGGCAACACCACAGCTACGCCAACAGTGGAATACACTTTTTCACGTATGTGGAACTCAGCAGAAAATGTGGAAATAGGTGTAACATGACAGTGCTCAAAAGTGCCTTGTAAATGCCCATTAATGTGTTTTGTGCATGAAACAATAGCATCTATAATACATCAGCTATGTTAAGAAACATCCAGAAAACACTATCATCTGTTTTCACAGCAAATCTTCACAAAATTCACTACTGCTTTCCTTTCTAGAAAAACTGATGGGTAAAAATGTTAATTAACCCAGTTACAAATGTCTTGTACTCTTCCACACATTTTGGGTTGTTGTTTATTGTATTTTGCATGTCCTGTCAAATGAATTATATCATTTTAGATTCAATGTAGTGTTCAAATTAATGAGATTGTGAGAAAAATATCACTGCATTCTTTTAAAAAACTTGCTGTTTTCTTCAGTCACAAGGGACAATATTTCTGACACAGGAAAAAGAACAAGGCCAGTATTAAAATCTGCATGAAAACTGGAATTTTCAACCAGCAAACAAAAATAGTGTAACAAAAGATCTTTGTAAACTAACAGTAAAATGCATAAAAAGGCACCAATTGCTTGTAAACGAATAAATATACACTCAAAATAACGCACACAAAATACAACAGTGGACTACCTTTGACTAAGGAGGTTGTTTAATCCTGAATTTCTTTCCTATGTAGTTAGTGTCTACAGCATAAGATACTTTAATTTTCCAAGGCAGCTGAGACCATGAGTGAACACATGAATGTTAAGCTACTTTTAAAATGTTTTTCCTCTCTGCTTATGTAATCAGAAGTATTAATAAATAATTAGAATATGGTGCTTGAAAGGACTTGAGGTCTTCATATCTACCTGACCACCTGCACAATGCCAGCCCATGGGTTCACTCAGAATACCACTGCAGCGGGTCCAGGGAATTGCATTTGAATAAAACTGCTCTGGAATGTCTGCAGCACATTTTGGTTAGACAACATCAAAAGACTGAGCATGCATTATTTTTCCTTAGTCATATGTCCCAGTAGTCAACCATCTTTAAAAGTACACATTTGTTCACTGAGGAGCAAATGACACTTGCTATGTTTTAACAATTAAGACAAAGAACAATTTATTTCTTATTGGTTTTGTTTGCTTGGAGGAATTTTTTTTTTTTAATATATAAAATAGGTTGTACCTCTCTTTTGACAAACCATGTGGAATAAGCTGTTTTAGATTCCTTCGATAAGGCATTTTTTTCATCCCACTAATCATTTTATCCTGACCTCTTTCCAGTATTTTAAATTCCTTTCTAAAATATTGATAATGGCACTGAAAAGACAACTGCAACATTAATTATAATAATCCTTACGTGGAGGTAAAGTTCCCAGTCTCACAAGAGTTACACAAGCTATTCATACTCTGGGGTAGATTTTTTAGGGTTTGGTGGGTTTTATTGTTTGTTGTTGTTGTTGTTGTTGCTGTTGTTTTCTGGAAGCAGATCTTCTGTAACTGTATATTGCATTTAGGACTTAAGTGCAAGTGGCACACGTGCCTTAATCCCTCATACGTGGTTTGCATTTGACTGTACTAGCATACATTTTCTTAGACCGGGCCTAGTTTACCAAGAGATTTGAGTGTTTCATTTTCTCCCCATTACTTACCATCTCACAGATGCATATCTTGTCAGCAGAGATGTGTTTCATATCATTTATGAAGACAGTGAGGCATTAGACTCTTTGTTGATCTCTGTGCAATGCAGTTAAAATGACCTCATTTGATGGTTGCTCCCCACTTACTGAGGTCGGTGTTCTGAGTTGTAATTTATTTGATGTCTGTTTTGCCAATATTGTATATTACTGTTTAAAACCAAAATAATCTTTGATATTAATTCATCGCCTTATAAAAGTCTGACATACTCAATCTGAACAGTTACATTTAGCTACCACAATTGCACTTTCATCAGGAAATAAAATCAAGTTGGTGTATAAACTATTTCCTGTAGAGTCACTCTGATTGGCTGTAATTTAATTATAACTTTTTGTCAGCTGAATCCTGAATTACCATCTTATTTTTCTGAAGTTTGCTGTCTTGGTAGCTGTAGTTGTCTGGGATAGCTCACTCATCCTTTGCTTTTGGATTTTTGGCACAACCCAATGCTGATCATTTTGCCTGTTCCATTATAGATTCAAATCAATATTCATCGCCTCACTCAGCTTCGTAACATCAGTTTTGGACATCACTCTCCTCATGTGGCAGACTCAGACTCTCTACAACCTTATGCCACTTTTTTGCAGGATGCCAGCAGTGGAGGACACAATTATGGACATGTTTAGGGATAGGTTTAAGAGAATTTTGACCATCTCATTCTGAGATCAGCGACAAATGCAGAAGCTCCTGGAAAGTCTTCTCATCATTCCTGTAATTCCACTTGCAGATTGGCACTGGGAAGGAGGAGGAATTCCAGCCCTGCGTTGGATAACAGGCACAGGCACTGTCCCTTAATATGTGCAGACAGAGCTGCTGGATGTTGGAGTCCTGGAGAAATCTGGCAGCAAATTGGTTTGGCTCAGGCAGATAACTACATGAAAGAGAAAGGCTAATCCTATTTTTACAAGAGAATGCAGTGACACCTGAGAAATGTGATCCAGGTGCCTTGAGGAGGAAGAGAACAGTACTAATGAAAGGGCACATGACTTAGTTAAAGTTACAGATTGGTGTTCTGTGGCTGTGTGATATCCAGGCTTATGAGGCTTCTGCCTGCCTCCTTCCCCCTTCCCAAAATCTTGAAAACTCCTGTTCTAGCAGAGTGACTGTCCCAGCTCAGCACTTCACATATCTGTGGAATTTTTAATCTGATCCCAAATATATGTTCATGCTCCCATGGGATTGTGTCCTGGAAAATAAGAGCATCATCTGAGAGAATGCTGTTGGCCCATGGCAGTAACCTATTCTACCCACTTCAGCGGTAATGGATTTCAATTTTTCAGTCACTCAAATCATCCCACCAGTTTCAGCAATGATGATAATGTAGCATTCCTTTGCAGCACTGTCAATATTTAATTTCTCGCTGCTCAGGCAAGAGACTGAAATTAAACAGGTAGAGCCTGCAGTCAGAGAAATACATTCTCTCTAAGAGGATTACCATCTATCAATACCCAGCACTTAATACAACTGCTACTACAATCTACATGCCAAATTTCCTTGCACTCAAGCCTCCCCACTGAGCACCATGCAGGTAAAAAACAAAACAAAACAAAACAACTACTCATATATATGTCTGAAATTTTTTCTCAAATCCTGACAATTAATTACAAATTTATTTTTATATTATACTCTGTATTGGAAAAGACCTTCTGTGGAACCTAGACTGGTGTTTAAAGAATGTTGTTATGAACATCTACTCAGATTTCCAATGACTTTCACAATTTTCATGCCTAGTTCTTGTTGCCCGGATGAGTTTTGTTTGAATAAATGTGTGGGAAGCTACCAGCCTTTACAAATACACACAGCCACAAATGAATAAGGATGAAAGTTCCTGGTCAAACTACAGACTGTGACGGCACTGAGGAAAATGGAAGTCTGCCTGACAAACAATATGCAAGAGAGAAAAAAAAAGAGTAAAATTCTTTGGAGAATTAATGTTTTGAAGTGAACTAGATTCATCGTTCTTCTAGTTGGAAGTTGAAATTATGTATATGAATATCTTCTAATATCTATGTAAATCAAGTGAACAGTTTGCCTTCACACAATTTTACACTACTTTTGATAATTATGAGATGCTTCTAACTAAGGATTCATAAGCACTGGGGATTTTCAGTGTTCTCTGAGGAATATCATTCCCATAACCTGAAAACACATGATTGCCATGTTAATCCCCATTCAGGATCCACTGATCTCAAACAGAGGACCAACAGCTAACTTCACTGAGGACTGTATCGGGAGTCCTACAGCTACACTTACCCTCTGCACCAGCACAGGACACAATCTGCTCTGCTTTGTCCTCAGAATTGTCAAATGCCTATCCTTACAACATTTGTATCAAATTTCAAAGAGATTTATAAATCAGTCCTGCTAGTTAATAAAATGCAGGAATCCTTTAACTAATTTGTTTGTTTAAAAATATTCAGCAGAGAATACAAACAGAAATTGCTGAAACCACTGCGTTGTATAATAGCATGACTTTTCACTAAAATGAAATATCTACCACATTGGTTCTTGACAGCCACAAGCCATCCAGGTAGTGACATAGAATCATGTCACAAGAGGAAATGAGAGCTTGTCATACATGGTACTTTTCATTAAAAGTACTCCACGTGTCACAGGCTGCTACTAACACACATTGGCTCTGTATGTAGTACTGCCAGACTGCAGGTTAGATAATGGAAGATGAAGGTAAATCTTACATACTGTGTACTGATTTCATGTGTGTTGCCTCATCTTCTCACTGAGCTCACAAAAGAAGAGTTAGCCTGGAGCAGTATAGAAGGCCTATTAGAACATAAGTATCAAAAAATCTGTAATTATGACTGAAATTTAGACATATTTGGTATGAAAAGGCTGCAAGGGAAATAAAAATTGGTAATGGTAATAAGAGAATAAGTAATGCTAATAAGAGAATAAAATCCTAAGAAATCACGTGGAAATGACTTAGATACATATAAGAGACTGTGAGCAGTTTTAAATACCACTGCTCAAAAACAATCACCAAATCTCCAAAAAGATCAAAGAGCCAGCACGATAAAACAGAAAAGTAAGCTCCATAATGCCAGTAAAATACAACTGAAAAAAAATTAACAAGTGGAAATTTTGTCCTAATGAGGGAATGAGAACAGAGAATACCTTGGCAAATGAAACATAAAACCACAATAAGACAATGAGACAATATGAAACAATTTTGAGACACAAAGACATAAAACATAATAATCCACAATTTTCTGAATATTCCAGAAATGAGAAACTTGCCTTAAATCCACTGATAACCAGATACATAAAAAGAGCACTTGGGGAAGATAAAACCATAGCAGAAAAGTTAAATTAGCTGTCTGGATCTACACTGTCTGTGAAGGGAGATAGGATAGTCCTCATAGAAAGGTCATTTCTTCCGTAGGACATGTCTAAACAGCTGTCTCAGAGTATCAATATTTTATAACAAATCCGTAAGATGGATTTAACAAATTGCCAAGACCAGCTAATTTTCCAAGCAGAATTCTGCTATGGTACTTTGATGCCAATTAAATTGGCCTTAGTACCAAAACAGATGGCAGCGGTAAAGTGGAAAAAATCATCTTATATTTTCACATACCAGATTTAATCACTAAGAGAATTTATAGAGTGTTTAGAGTGTAGAGGGTAACCCAATGAATAAAAGACTTGTGACATTCCCATATAAAGCTCACTGGTTGAAACAATAACAGTAACAGCATTTATACACAAGTAAATAAATACATAATATCTGAGAAGAACCAACACAGCTTTTACAGAGAAAATATGAGGGCTATTGGTGCACAGCATCGGAGGCAGATGTTGGTGGTACAGCAGTAGAGGTTGAACCTAACCGCCCATATTCTGTTACAATTTGTTGTTGTGTGACAGATGGCAGCAGAGGGGCATTCATCAACTCCTGCTGAACGCTGATGGGGACCAAACGGTGGATGTGAGCCCAGTGAGGTGGTGGGTGGTGCATTTCAGCAGAGGTGACAGTGGGTACCTCTGCTGGTGCAGATTTTTACAAGTACGGCATGCAGGCTCTTGTTCATCACTGGCAAAAAGGTATAGCTAATGGTGGTGACTGTGTTGAAAAATTGTGTTCTGTAGCTGATATACCACTGAATTTGATCTACCAAATTCTGTTATCGTGCCCTATGTATCTGTTGTAGTTTCCATGGAAATAAATAGGAGGCATTACATTCAGAATGACCTCAGAAGTTTAGTGGATTCCTTTGATGGAGCAAATAGCCACGTGAATGATACAATAACTATAAAACATTTGGAATTTAAGAGAGCTTTTGATGAGGTCTCTCAGTAGTGGTTCTCACAGAAGCAGAGGTAATACTGGATTAGACAGAATGTGCTGCTATGGATTAAGAATTGGCTAACAGAGAGAAACAAAAGGACAAGAAATAAATTTTGTGTTAATTCATGTGGAGTAACACATCTGTGTATGATGGCCTATGAATTAGACTTTACCTTTTAAGAAAAAGGCATTGTGGACATTTAAAAGTATTTTCTGATGGCATCCATTCAGTGCACTGTGGGAGCCGAAAAGGTAATGGACCAGTAGAATTTTATCAGGAAAGGTCCAAGAGCAATACAGAACAAGTTACTTCATGACTCAATTTAACCATGGTGTACTCCACCCCAAGCAATGCATACAACTGTTACCCAAACATTTCCTGCTAAAACCAGAAGAACAAATTATGATCAAGATTAAGAAATGATGAGAAGTTTTGTACAAATGTATGAATGTAATACAGTCGGTAAGGAACAAATGTAAGTAAATAAGAGGAAATACTTGTTCAAAAAACACATAATTAAATTATAAAATTCTCTGTTAGGACACCTGGGAGAAAGGTATACAAATAGATGCAAAAAGGGATTATTCAAATTCACACAGGAAAGGTCCATTGGCAGCTACTCACCTGGGAACTGTGAGGGTGTGCTCTACATGTGCCCTGCTCTTACTTCTTTTAATGTTCATCCCACTGATGAAGGTCTAGTATAGAATATTTCCCTAGATGTTAATGGAGTTCTTGGCTAAGAGGTTATTTTTCACAATAAACAATTCCCTTAGCAAAGAGATGGAGAGAGTGATTCCTTTGCTGAAAAGCTATTGTAGTTTGTATCCGACCCGTGTTTGGCCGTTCCCATCAGACTGTCAGCACAGGTGTTAATTAGTGCCATCTGTGATGGTGGCCTATACTCTGAACACCTGCCACCAGAAAACATACTGAAATCACAGTGGTTTTTCACACAGGTCAGTGAGCACCAGTTAGCAGTGACTTCGGCTGGTATTTTTCTAGGTTGTGTATGGCAAGTGCAGTCACTCTGGTAGCTCCTACTCCAGCTACCAATTCAGTGGCTCATCAGACCCTTGAAGATTCCTTCTCAATGGATCACATTACTCCTACTTATAACACCTGATACAGTTTTTATTTTTCTGTCTGAGAAAACAAAGAATAAGCACCTTCATCTTGTGAACTCCAGCTCAAAAGAATTATTATAGAGGTATTTTCACATGGTTTTTGAGATCGTCCAGATTGTTTTACTTTTTTTTAAAGGAGTTTTCACTGAGACAAGAATCCTGCAGGAGTTTACAAGGAATATGGAACGTTCAAATCTGAAAACAAGGGGATAATTCAGGAAAAAAAAAAAAAAAAAAAAAAAAAACCAACTGAAGTGAAGCACAAATGAACCCACAGTGTCTACTGATAAATATGTACTCCAGTAATATTGCTGAGAAGGCAGGCACAGAAGTTAGATGAGTCTTTTGAGGTGATTTAACTCATGTAGCTTCCACTTGTGCAGTTGAAAACTTTGATTATTTGTGAATTTAGGAGTACTGCAAAGCAATATATATTTCAGAAGGAATTTCTCTTGATCCTCTGCAGTGTTGGTTGCACACAATATTTTTATCAACATCAATCAATGTAAGTGATTCTCCTAGCACAACACCTTATAATAAATATAATTAATGTGTCCAATACAGGAAGAAATCTAGTCCTTGCCTGTTTTTAAATTACTATTTGTCCTTCTCAGGACATTTCTCTCTCCTTTTTCCCTAACAAGAAGCCTCTGCTGATGATAGGTGAAGCTACTGAACTGGAGAAAAAAAACAGATAGGAGAATGTATCTGGGAACAAACATCTCAGGCACAGTTCGCACTTTATAAGGTTATGAAAAATCTTATGGCTGTTGATAGAAATATTGGTAAATTCTGAAATTTCAAGCGTAGGAATTGGTGTTGCTGTTCACTATTGCCTGACCATAATTTAACTGAAAAGTGCCAATCATCTAGTAACACCAAGAAATTAATGATATATCATTATGAGAAATAGTTGTAAGAACAGCTTGTGAGAAATAAAGCAATGTTATTGTATCAAAATTATTCCTTTGAACCATCTGGTGGATATTGCCCCACTTATCTTTAAACAGGAGTATTATTTTCTAGCACATCTAAAGCTACTTCAGTAAGTTTTACAAAAGAATTTTTTTTTATCTATGAAATCTGCAATGAATAGCGAGGTCTACTCCTTGCCATTCTCATTCCAGTATGCATATATAGCCATGCATATGAGTTTCCTGTATGTTACTACAATGCAGTGTGTGGTAGTCAGGTTATAAAAAAATCACTGTGAAGATAATTAAATACACTGCTGCCTGCTTTGATAGGAAAGTTTTTACAGTTTTGCCATTCATTTTTTTCATAGTTTATTTCAAGCCTTGTGACACAAATCTGACAAATTGATCATATCTTGGTGCTATCAGTAAATAAACCTATAAATAATCAGAATTTGTTGCAATTAACTAAATGGTCCACTTCCAAAGAGATTTCTACTAAGTCTACACATTAACCTGCTAGAATTTAAATGTTGTTTGTAAAGGGGCATTTGTACACTAAAGTGCAAGAATAGTCCATAAATAGCAGGTGGTCAATAGTCAAACAGATCTGTTCACAAAACCAAAAATCTTACACGCATTTTGTAAGGCCAGTGATTGAAAAGAAAATTCAGGCACAAACATTAACTGTTTCTATTTTCTTATTCTGAAGTGACCCTCCTTGGAAAATGAGATCATGTAAAGGCTTCTTACACCATCATCCCTCCTGCCTTTTGGATAAAGATGAGGGATTTTTTGGAGACTCTGCTGAGTACCAGCTAGTGTGTGGGCATCTTAAAGGTCTGGGAAGCTAGTGTAATGCACAGTAATCTCATAAGTGCCCTGTGCATTCTGGAAACAGCCCTTATCACACTTAGTATGTTTGAACATGACCTGAATTCAGGAACACCCATAGAGTTGTGTCCAACTTCATACATGTGTTTTTAAGACCTTTGATTTCCATACGAAGCCTTGGCCTGGAGTTAGACAGACACTTATCTGCATTTCTAGATAAGGATGCCTCCCAAGCCTAAGAGCTGAGAAGATGTACCCATGCCAAGAACTCCAACACTGAAGTACCTTTGAAGAATCCTTAAAAAAATAATAGTCTTGAAAATGCCTTGCAGCTACTCTATAGTCACACAGCCTTCCACAGGCAGATGCACAGATTTCTCACATCATTTCATGACTGCTGCCTACTCTGAAATAAATGTGCTCTCACCATGTGTAAGTATGCTCAACTGAGATACATAACAACCAGACATAGTAACTTGCCTTTGTTTGTTCTGCAGTGTGGAGCTCTATGTGTCAGTTTTAATCTAAAGGGAGCTAAGCGGGCTTTTGAAGACAGATTTTTTCACTAACAAGTTTCTAATCAAGTGCAGCATTTATATACCTTAATAAGCAATGGTGTAAAAAGGACACCATGCAGCATCATGTATTAGTGCACAGAGACTGTATACAGGTAAATGTGGTCGCCAATAATGGCATTAACAAAAGAAGAGTGGGTCTTCATATCACATGCAAAGAAGGATATTGGGAACTATTTGAAAGACATCATGCCATGGGCTGGGTGACTTTACTCTTTTGATTCTTGTGACTCCATGGTTAAGAAATACTGGCACCGAACTGTGCAGCATTTATTTCTGATTTTCATTAGAAGTATATTGCTGCAGACCAGTATTATATGGGGCACTCAGACAGCTCCATCCAGAGTATGGGAGCAGAGGAGGGCGAATGGAGGAGCCGAGATGTTCAGGGTTGTTGCTGACTAACTGTTGCTGGCTGCCACAGGCCATAGGTTGGTGGTCTCGTGTCATCCCCTTGTCACTGGGTACCTGAAGAGCCCCATTAGAATGAGGGACCGGGCAGAAACAGCAGCTCTGCAGCTCTCAAGAGGTGATCAGATCAGATCTGAAGTACTCTGAAAGTGAAACTTCTTCACAGCTTCAACCTGCATGCTTCCTAGGAATGGTCCCATTTTCCACAGTCCCCACTGATGTGATCTCCCAACCAGTGAGACCTCAGCATGGTTTGCAGCCCACTACTAAGACGGTGCAGAGGCCAATGAGTAAGTGTGGAGGAGGAATGTTTCTAACTACACTTTATCCCTCTATTTCCAAACACAGCACGGATGGAGCAGCTCCTATTCACACAGAGTATTACTCAGAGTGGCTCTGTGTTGTCTGTGCAGAGTAATACCACCTTTACCAAACCAGCAAGCAGCTTTCACTGTGAATGCATGGGATTTCAAGCAACAGAATTGCAATAACTCACAGCAATTTCATGTCTACTAATTTCAATTCATATGAGGAAAAAAAAGCCTTTGGAATCCACCCATCAGCAACTGCGATGGGATTAATGACATCTTCCTGGAAAGAACAAAGAAGTTGAGCTTTGTTATATATATTTGCAGTGGGATTTGCAGCCTCACCCTAACAATAAGGGTATGGCAGATACAGATTAAAAAAAAAAAAAAAAAAAAAAGCAAATATGTAACTTGAACTGCATAATCTGCAAAATCCTCATGACGTTTCCTAAGAGTAGACTGTTACCTTGTGGGGCAGAACTGATCCACTATTTTCAAAAGTATCAGTCTAAATTCTGCAAAAATATCTTGCAACAACCATTTTTCCTCAGTCATCATCTATTGTAAAAATAGACATGGAATTAAAATTTCTTTCAAGCAATGGATTAAATTACTACTTACAATGATCTTTTTAAAATGAATGAAGAAATAACCTTCAGAAGCTATAGTTTTTTCCTGAAGAGGTAAACCCTACCCGCGTTAAGGAGTTGCGTCTGCAGGGAGTGAGCAAATCCCCTCAAGCAGCTCTCAGCCAGGGTGAGCTCATAGCTCCCCAGAAGTGCATGGAGTAGAGACTGGCAGTTTGCATCCACACATAATTTACCTCCTCGATGTTTATTTTTCACCCCAGCCTGGCACAACAACTAATCCTATCTGTCAGCAGTAAGGAATCCTAACAGCTCGTGTTCCACTCCTTCTAGCAGTTCGTTTTCTTATCTGTGACGGGGCATAAAATGAACTGCAAATGTCAGGTCATTGCTTCCTGCTCTTACATATGCATTTTGTTTCAAAACTGCAGCGCTTTTATGTCTTAAGTAGTCAGTTTAATCCGAATCATCTTTGCATGTTGTATATGCAAATCTTACTGGAGATTTCTTTATTTATTCATAACAGTGTATGCTCTTCGCACTTTTTACTGAGCCATCTCTGTGAGAAGAAAAGGTGTGGAGTCAGCTCGGTAACTGGAGGGAATCATAAATCAAATCCATAGCAGATATATGCTCAGGTAAAGAGAACAGCTGCACAATTACAACAATAATAAGATCAGCTTTGTAATTTTATACTTGAAAATCCCATTTTGGGGTCCATAATTGGACTATAGAAATGCCACAGTAATCTATCACAAGAGTTTGCCTTCTATAAGTAAAAATAAATTCTGTAATTTATGTTGGTCCACCCAGCCCACCTATAAGCTGACACTCCTTTATAAAATAGCCTTTACTTTTGATATAAGACATTTAAAATGAAGAAAATCTGTTGACTATGAACACATTGTTCAGGTCAACACCTTTACATTAGAACCCTACAGAATAGCCCTGCTGCCCTCTATTTTCCACAGAACCCCCTGCACAGGCACCACAGGGTCCCCACTAAGCCCAGGCAGAACCCATCTGCTCCTGGGCAGCGGATGGGCACTGTGGGATCCCACCTTCCCCCTGGACCCACCTTCAGTGTGCACGGCGGACACATAAGTCCAGTTGTAACGCTTGACAATATCGAGCATGGCGCGGGCTTGGAGTGTGTCAGAGGGGACCACACGGAGAAAATACTTGTAGAGAGTCTTGTCACTCAGGTCGATGCTGGTGGCAGAGTAGGCAATTTGTGGGATGTCAAAGAGCTGCAGGAGGTTCTGCACCTGGATGGCAACTGAGCTGGAGCCAGGGCCAATGACTCCCGCAATGGGCTTCCTCAGGCGGCCCGGGGGCTGCGGTTGTGAGTCGGAGAGGCAGCGCCCACCTCCCTCCCTGTCATCCCTAATAGAGATGAGTGAGTCCCGAATGAACTCAATGCTCTGCTCCAGGGCCACCGAGGAGTGCCAGCAGGAGTCACGGATCTCACTGCCCAGCGTGATGTTGGGCAGCAGCACTGGGTCAGCGTTGATCTTATCCAAGGTGTGAAACATGGCCTCCACCCGCTGGATGCCGTACTGCTCCCGGATCTCTCCGCACTTCCTCTCAGGCACCTTCTCAGCTGGTGGTTGGTGGTGGACCGAGAAGAGGGCACCAATGATGACATCCCCATCCATGCGGGCCACCGAGCGCTGCGCAGAGGCGGCAGCTGGTGGCAGCGCGGCACCTGCCAGCAGCAGCGCAGGCAGCACGAGAGGCAGCACAGCGGTCATTGCGGTGCACGGTGCTGTCCGCGGCCGGGCTACGGCTCCGGTGGGTTCCTCTTGGCTGCGTATGCTGTGAGCACATGTAGGGAACGGCGTCCGCTGCCCCCCGCCGGTTCTCGGGTTGCTCTTAATACCATCGCAGCCACGTCTCACAGCGTAACTCTCGAGGGTGCACAGGCAGCTGTCATCCTAGTGACTTTTAACCTGGTGGCACAGAAACGGGGTATGAAACGCTCATTGGGGATTCAACGTCAAATCAGAGCTCACCAGAGCGGCACGGTTCGAGGCGGTCAACGCTTTCGTAGGGCAGCTGGCTCCGGTAAAGGCTTTTGGAAGCATGTTTCAAGAGGAATTAAGGTGTGTGTTTATTTGCCTTGCCGCACTCCCCTGGGTCTGTTTATGGGAACCGCTCCTGAGCCCGCCTCTCCCGCCCAGACGGCCGCGCCTTCCGGCGCCCCGCCCGCGGCACAACCGAAAGTTTGGCGGGACACTCGGCGCTCCGGGAGGCGGCACAGCCCGCCCCAGCCAGGGACGCGGTGCCCCTCTCGCCTTCCTGCCGTCCGAAGGCATCATCCTCAGGTTCTCAGCTCGGGAATTTCCTCTCCCGAGATAAAAAAGGGATGAAGAGAGAGCGAGAGCTCTTCTCTGCCACCGACGGGAAATGTCATTTAAAGGTCAGCGGAGAGGAGAGGAAAGGGGCCTCTTTTAGCTTAACTTTTCCACCGCTAAGGAGCAAAGCTGTACTCCGACCAGGGACACACACCTGCCCCGAGGGAAAACACTCCAGTTACTACGGCAACCGCGGGCAAAGTCCTGCTACGCTTTGCCGGCACGCCTCGCAGGCAGCCTTCGGGCGAGGGGAGCCGGCGAGCCCGGCGACTGTGGCTGCAGGCTCCGCGCCCTGCTCGGGGCCGGGCGGCCCGGCCACCGCCTCCAGCACCGCGGAAACGGCCTCCGCCTCCCGGCAGCCGGAGAGCGGTCCCTGTTGCGCGGCGGCGCCGTCAGCACCACGGACAGCGCCCGGCGGCAGGCGCTCTGAGCCCGGCCCCCGTTCCCCGCCGCCCCGGCATCTGCGCCGCCCGCGCCCCATCCCGCTGCCCTGGAGCCGGCACCCAGGCGTCCCGCCGTCCCGGCGGTCCCGCCGTTCCGCTGTCCCGGTCCCGCCACCGCCGACCCAACCGCAGGGCGCTTCCCCCAAACTTCTGCCCCCGCCTGGAGCCGCTGTAGCGGTCTTCCCGCACGCCCAGCCAGACGCAGCGACACGACGATACACCGACACCGCGCCACACCGACACCACGCCACACCGACACGGCAACACAGAGCCCGAGGCACGCCGGCCGCCCTCCCGACCTGCCCTCCCAGCACCGCGCAGAGGTGCGGGTGCCGCCGCAGCGGCGGGGCTACACGCTGCGGGGCAGCCGAGTCTCGGGGCAGAGCCGCGCTGCCCGCGGGAGGTTTCCCCGGCTGCCCCTCGCCCTCTCCGGTCCGCAGCGCCCCGCAGGGCGGGCAGCCCGGGGCGTACCTGGCGCGGTGAGGCCGGCGCTGGCCGCCCGCTCGAAGCAGGCACCGGCGGCTGCCCGGGCGCCCCGAGCTGGCGCGCTGGCGGCGGGGCGACGGCTGTGGGCTGGGCGCTGGTGCCCTCTGTCTTCAGCACCGCTCCACCGCAAGGAAAAAAACAGGTCACCCCGCGCTCATCCATTATCTCACACGGCGGGATCGGGCATTTTCTCCCCCTCCTTAATTTCTTCGGCTATTGTCTTGGAAGCGAACGAGGAGGCGTCACCCGGAGCACGCAGCCGCCGCGGGGAGGTGTCGGTCTCTCCCCCCGCGGCTCTTTATTCGTTATCTTCTCGCCACAATTCGAGAAACCCAAAGCAAGGGACTGGCACTCGGAAAGGACTCGGACCACGCTGAGGGACCCAACAGGCTGTCACTATGAAAAGAAATATATACATATATTTATAAACGTATTGCAACAGGACAAATCACCTGTAAGGAGAAAGGCATCGAGATTACAGTTTTCAGGTCAAGATGAGCCTCCATAAAGGCACGTGAGAGGCATGTCAGATTAAAATAATACCAGATTGAATAATCATAATTCAGACGACCTGCTTGCATCCCTAACACAAGTCTCGGGTGTTTTACTTGGCAGTGGGAAAGTTAAAGTTAGATTACATCCCCGCTGGGAACTCTATAGATATTTGTCCTACTTTTGAAAGAAAGAGGCAAGGACAAACATTTAACTATTGCTTGAATGAGAAGGCTTTGCAACGAATGCTGCCTCAGAGCTGCCTCCTCCCTGTGTCAATATTTGTGCTCTTTTTATCACCACAGAGCTGTGACCTGGCATGTTTCTTATGGAGGAATGGCCCAGGACAGCACTGCCAGCAGCAGGCCTAGGGGCAACCAGGTGTGCCCTTAAAGGGGGAACAAATTCCCCTTTGTCCACGCTTAATAATTAGAGTTTACTCTCTGTCCTTGGCACACTGATCCTGCAACACAAATCACAGAATCTCAGAATCATAGAAATATAAAATCACAGAATGGCTTAGCTTGGAAGGGACCTTAAAGACCGCCCAGTTCCAATCCCCTGCCATGGGCAGGGTTGCGAACCCTGATCAAGCTGCCCAGGTCCCCATCTAACCTGGTCTTGGACACCTCCAGGAATGAGGCATCCACAGCTTCTCTGGGCAACCTGTGTTAGCAAATGATTCCAAAGACGGCATAACTAAGAGGCTAGGAGGGCAGCTGGCAGGGATCTGGAACTCATGAGAAGACACCTGGGATGCTTGCAGGCTTTGGAAAGGGCTCCTGGAAGCCTGAATAGGCAGAGAGACCTCAGGGTCATCACGTTGCCTTTTCCCTCTAGTGGCATTTCCAGGTGTCACCCACACAGGCAGTCTGGTATGTCCCATCAGCCCCAGCAGACTAGATAGAGCTGCCATTTTGTTGTTGCTGCTCTATGAACATAGGCTCACTCCACAGCAAGGTGTCACCATGCGCCACCTTGAACGTGTTCCTGCCCATAGAACCAGCACCACACACTGCACCATCAGCCCATGCTCCCAGTGTCACCACTGTCCCATGTTTCTGAACACAAGGGGCTTTCACCATCAGGAAGCCATCCCTGTGGCACTCCACAGGGCTTTGTGCGGAGGATCTTGTGCACTGCACAGGATTTTGTGCAGAGAGGAGCTGTCATCAGACAGGCAGGGGATCAAGGCAGCAAAGAAGAATTGGAGCTAGGCTGTAAGCAACACTGGCTTTCCATGGGGGGTTATGTGACGTTGACTATATTCTTCCCTGAAATGGAGTGAGAAATTTTCAGTCTCCCATGAAACACAATTCAAATATCACATAAAGATTGATTGAAATATTTTATTTTGATAGTATAAAAATGTTTTATTCCTATTTCAGTTTAAAGATTTTATATTATGAAGCATGGTGTATCACTATTTTTACTTCAAATGAAATCAATCATTGGCTTAAAATAGAGGTTCTTTTTCAGTATTTCTCCCAAAGATATGTATTTTTTCTTTCAACAACAGGCACACTCTTGTTAAATGTTTCTACTTCAACAACATGGACTCTTTCACCAGAGAACCTCCTGTTGAGAAAGATTTGCTCTGCTGTAAAGAGGTAAGAGCAGTGTATTGTACAGAACTATTTGAAAAGGAGATGGTTTGGAGAAGCAAGGACAGAAGGCTTGAAACCCCCTACTTTTGGTTTATCAAAACAGTTCCTCCCTCTGCCACCTCCCACCAAGAGGAAAGTTGAGTTGGCTTTCTAACTGTGCAGCCTCTCCAGCTACATATTGGGCAGATTTAAAGCTATTCTGTGAGGACCAATGCATCTAAAACTGTGTAATTTTATTATGTCTTGAAAACAAATGCAGAGTTCATGTTGTCCTGTCTGAAGTCGGTTAACACACCTACTGGCTATTGTATGAGTTCTCAGTAATATTTTCTATTCTGCTCACTCAAAGTCTTCCTTTTCATGATTTTCTGAAGCCACCTTCTGTACATACACAATATGCATACAAAACATGCACAGGTATCCTGTATCAGACACTGAGATATTTGCTTGTGAACAAAGGTTTACAGTCATCATGTAGCAGGCTCATTCAGTTGAAACATGGATTTTAATCTTCCTAATATATTTGGTATATTTTCTTCTCTTCTGTTAGCAAAGCAAATGCCTCTCATTGGTTTTCATTTAAGGAATTGCTAGCTACGTTGTCATTTCCACCCTTTCTTATATTTAAGCTATTAAGTCACACTATCTGCTAAGAAACAAAGAAACAGCATTTTAAACAGTTTTTAATACTTACTCTTATTTGATTCAAGAGCTAGAAAATGAACATTAATGGATCAATGTCAGCATATATAGAGCTTCAAAAAGGTCTGAATGCTCAGCTGTTCCTTGTACCAAGAGATCTAATAAAATTAAACAGGATTAACCCATGAAATTTAGGACTCACTTCTGTGACATTTTCAGCAATAGCATCTACACAGACTTATGGTTATACTGGTCTGCTCTTCTCTGCTCTTTTTAAGACAGGTATATGTATTTGTTGGCCACAAGGATTCCAAGGCTTCCCCTGCTAGTTGTTCACTTCCTGCTCATGCCCCGTCTCATGTCACAGCATTCTGAGTGTGTTTCACAGACAGAGGAGACTTCACATCTTTTCAAAATTACCAAAATACCTCCTCAGAGATTTAGTCAGGAGAGAACTGTCTGCCTCGTTATGATTTCAAACGTCTTTCAAATAAGTGTGAGATCCAAATCGATGCAAAATTCAGCATTCAGGGATGTCTTGTGGATTTCTGTCACTCTCTAAGGATTATAGGCTCCATGATGTGATGAATAGGCTGGGCTTATTCATACGTTCAGCAGTTTCAATTTCTGTCTAGCAGAGCTGTTAATAAGCTAAAATTGATTCTCTTAACTTTTTTTTTTTTTTTAATAAGCAATTGATTGCTTTATAAGATCATATTAAAAAAAAACCCCTCAGTAGATGTTCTCTGTGTAGACTGTCAAGTAGAGGGATCAGACTGCTCCTGAAGGGACAGAGCCTGGCTTCTCACAAAGAAAAGATCATCTCCCAAATGGTTTCTCTTCCATGAAGACATGCCATCCAAAAAACACACAACAGCTGAAAGCACCCCATTTCCCATTGCCACAGAAAGAGGCATGTGCCCTTACCTGGGGCTACACACCGTGTGGGAGCCTGAAGAGTTTTGTCTTTCTGGTTGTGGGGAAGCACTCACTAGAGTAAATGAGAAGCCACACAATTGCCTTCAGAGTAAGGCAGGGTGGATATTCACTCCCGGGTAATGTTCCAAGACACTCCTGTATTTACTTATTTCTTAACTGCAAAAATGTACTTATGGTGCCCTCTAGGCCAAAACACTGCACAATATTTATCACGCTGATTCTATCCAGCTCAATTAGTTTTGATAAAGCTAGCTCTCTTGCCTTGAAATCCTCTGATTTCCCTGAAATAATCCCCTAAGAAGCAAGCTGAGCAAATAGATAAATTTGTGCTGGGACCTGCACACCAACAAGCTTGTTCTACATCAAGCCAAAGAGGGAAAAGCATTTCAGATTCAAAGGGTTACCAATTCTGAGTTTCAGACTTCCTATTTAAAACACACAGACTCCCAAGTACATTTGGAAATGCTGGTATGAATATCTCTGGCTGGACTCACCAGGCAGGGACTTCCATCGTGGAAGTGTGGAGGTAGAGATGCTACCTTGGCTACATGGTTTGAACACAGGGTAACTACACACATCAACTGCATTCGACTGTAACTAACAGGGTGTGGAATTTCACTAGAAGTTCCTGTGCTTTTAATTTGGTGCTGTGCTTGTGGGAAGTCTGACAGTCAAAACATCCACTGGCTGAAATTTTTTGGTGATTTTCAAGGACAGCTCTGTGTGAAGCCATCTGCAGGAATTCAATCTGGTACCACAGAAAACTGGTAAAACCTGCACATGGAAAGAAAGTCTTCGCTGCGCAGATGAGGAAAAGATATTCCTGTTCTTTCTGCCACCCAGTCTTTCATATCAGAGCTGTGGGTCAGTAAGCCCTTACACTGCAAAATTTAGTTACAAAAGGAAAAGGTAACTCAGGAAGACCAAAAGTTTACTCTCAGACTGCAGTATGACAGCACATCTCTGCATCACTCAGAGGGGAACCTGTAAGTATATACTAATCTCTAAAATTTTCTCCAGTAACTACAGCTAGCACTGAAGAAAACAGCTCTGTATTTACCAGCTGTTGTGTCCTTCATTTCACCACATATTTCCCTTCCAGATATTTTGTACAACAACAACAACAAAAAAGAAAAATAAAGTCACATTAAAAATCACAAATGTCAGAGACGAGAAAGGCTAGGAGTCTTCCCCAAACATCATTATTATTTTACACTTGATTAAAGAATTGACAGAGGTTTTGCAAATGCCAGTTTAGCAATCAAGCCATGTATAACAAATGTCTGACACACTTCAAAGAACAGATCTCATTCTCAAGAAATAAAATAAAAAAAAATAAAAATTAAAAAAAAACCTCCAAAATTAATGGATCCAAGCGATACAATGACTTAGGCAGAAAGTTACCTTTGCTATTTACATTCTTTTCCATTTAGTTAACACTGTGTGCAAGACACATTATCAGCTTCCAGAAATACCTGATTCTGAAGTCACTGGGATAGAAAATAGGGGATGAGAGAATGGAAACCGTTAAAGATAAGTAGGATTTCATAGTGACCTTTGAATGAAATTATCTCATTTTCTACTTTGCATCTTCTTTATGCATTTATATTTGTTCTGAGCAGATATTATGCCTGAAAACCACTAACATCAGACAGATTCCTTTTGTTCCTTTTACTCTCTGTATACACATGTAAGTGAGCACAGAGAAGGAATTATTAGAATAGACACATCTCAGAGCAGATCTGTGGTTTGCCACACTGTAAGCTGCAGGGATGTGAGTGGCTTCAAAGGGACTGTGGTGTCATGGCTTTCCCCTCTCTGAGATTGTATCAGTCTTGCCTTCATTGTAGTATAAACACTAAGGACTGAGCAAAGTGAGTGAACTGATTGACAGGATGAAGAAAACATGGTTTGGATTCGTATTATGCTGACACAGAAATAAAGAGATATAGGAAATGCACTGTATACTGTAACCAGCAGTAAAAAAATTCTGTGACAAAACCCAGTGCTTCAGCCAATGAAACGGTACGTAAAATATTAGACAACACAGTATTTATTTTTAATACATAGCTGTTAATCTAAGAAATTAATACACAATACAGAAGCTAATATTCAGGTATGACATGCAAACTTCACCATTTCATAGAATCATAAGGTGGCTTGAACTGGAAGACACCTTGAAGATCATCTAGTTCCAACACAGTTGCACACTGTTTAATTCTTATGTTCAAAATACCAACACATAAAAACCCACATTTGCAACATAACAGCCTAGTTCAGAAAAAATATAAAATAGTTCTTAATAAGTGTTTACATGCGTTCTAGCATCTTCTTTAATAAAAACAAGAACAATATCTGAGTACATATGTTTCTTTTAAGTACTTCTTTTATTTGTAGTCCTCATGAGGAATTGCCTTGATAAGAGCATTTCCATACAGACTTTATCACTTTGACTTTCTAGCTAGGCAAAGCATTTCTGGAAGCATTTCATTACTTCAAGATCTATTAGGATCATTGTAATAACTCTCTTTTGTCTCACTTCCCTGACAGTATGCTGCTGTGGTTTGGTGACACATTAATTGCTTTTTCTCTGTGATTTCATTCTGGTCAAATGGCTGCACTGTCTCACTGGCCCACAGCCAGTTAAGGGATGCTGAGAGCCTGCTCCTCATCTGGGGTACCTGGCTCCTTAGCCACGAGATGTAACAGCCTAGTCCTTATGGTGCTTCAAATCTGAGTTTCTCCGGAATCAGATTTTTTTACACTTGTCCAGCTATGCAACTCTACTTAACGCTGGATTTATCATCAAATTGCCATCATTAAGGCAGAATAAGAAACATTAAGCATAACACCAGCATTGCTGATGGAATGGCTAAGGTCCAGGTTATCCAGCAGCTTGAATGCATTGATTATGCATGCTGTGTCTCAGTATGTATAATCAAATGCTTTCTGTCTTGCATTTCCAACAGCTACTTGCCTTTTGACACACATTAGATAACTAGGTAATATTTTCTTTATTTCTCCAATCCACTTGTGATGAATGGCTCCCATTTATTTCATGCATTAGGTCACAGGCCTCCAAACACTATACTTGGATGTTTGTTCTCCTGCACGTCCTTCTTACATGACTGATAATCCTCCTTTTTTGAGTCTGATATGGGTCAGATCTCAGCCAGTTTATGTATCCCAGATCCCAGCAGTTAATCCTGCTGTGATTATTGTAGGCTCGAGTACTTCTCTGAAGCACTTTATGACCATTACAGTACCATGCTGGTATTGATGACAATGTAACTGGCCTTTAAATCCATGTAATGGATCAGCAGTCCTTTGCTGTGTTAATTTGGTGTATAATTCTCTCTCTTATGAATATTCTTTTTTGATAGCACATTGAAAATTAACACAGCTGGAAACACAGCTATACATATCTGCCTGAGAGCAGGCTGGGGCAGACCACTTCTTCAGGCAGAACTCCTCCTGGATGAACAGTTGTGGTAACTCCATGAGAGGGACCCTGTTACACCACTGCTCAGAGATTTCCAGCCTGATGGTCTTCAAAAGACATTTTAGATGTTGACCTACAGGTCTTGCAAACTACCAAATCATTTTTATCCCTATGCTATGCTACACTATGCTATGCTATCATGATCAGGAAGATGCTCAGAATGTTGCTGAAACAAGGAGCACTTTGTAGATGTGCTGTGACAGTAGATCTTGTAACGCACCATTAGGATGATTGAACTTACAATGCAAAAGACATTTGCTTGTCACTGTCTTTGAAAGGGGAATCATAAATAATGAAGGAGCCAGGTTGTAGCTTGGGTCACTTGCTGAAGTCCTGTGGAATCAAAGCTGAGAAAGTTTACATTTACTTATTGAATAATTGGTGATGCTACAGAACCAAAAGCATGGACACACACCACTATGCTAAATTTAAACATAGTGAACAGAAGACAAGCTATTTGTCATTTTTTGCATGTCACTGGTAGCTGTTGATAACAAGCAAACCTGGCCGTTCAAAAACTTCATAGCAATTTTCAGTCCTCATACTTTCGTAATTTAAATTATTCACCTAAGCCAAAAAGCATATTCGATTTCACATTTTGCAGTTACAAATTTTTCGGTTCTTACAGTGAAAAAAACAGAGCTACAAAACACAAACAGGCCCTGATATTTTGTAAACACTCAAGTAAAAATGCTCTGAAATTTCAGACCCTTTCCTATGCTTTGATTTGGACATTAAGAAAAATGATGTGCCTAAGCCCATTTGTTTCTTTAGAAAACCATACTTGATGTCTGCAGCCAGGGACTTAAACTGAAAATGACCAAAAAGGAAGGCCAGAAGTAATGAAAAAACCCACAGAGAAGAACTTCACATATGGTTAATTACAGAACAATTTATCTTAGTTAAAGAGAAAAAGTTGCTGTATTTACCTACTGATGTAACACCCCCCTACCACCCAAATACCAGAAACTATTCAGTCTGAAACTAGAGAATAAAATTCAGTGAAGTTTGAAAAAGTCTCAAAGATAAATATATTTTTTGAACTTTTTGAAGGTCTGTAGCTGAATAGAAGAAGTAGGCCTATATAAATAACCACATTGAGAAGTAGGTAAAATAACCACCAATGACAACCAGATGCCCAATTGGCATTGTGTTGGGCCAGCCATGGGATGGGATGTCTGCCCTAGGGACTAAAGAGAGACAATCATCAGAGGTGGAGGATGGAGTGATCATTAGGCAGATGGGTCACGTGTGCATAACAACCCAACTTGGTTCTGAAGGAGAGCACCTTATGGAAACACTAATCCTGTCATGTGTGTAAATTGTATTTATAGGCTACAAATTGTAACTCATAAGGTGATTAGTGAAACTTGATTTGCAGTGAATGAAGAAACAGGAAGAACACATGGTTGAGGTATTCTGCCGTCATCCTGTAAATCAAAAAGTATATATGTAATCAATACTTACTTCACTGAATTAAGAGAATTCATCTAAGGAAAAAATTCTAAGTAGAAGCTAGTTGTATATACGCAATGACGAGTTTAAGGTAAAGTGTCCTTATGGTTTTCAAATCATTCGTACACTCCTGTTGCGTGATAACATATTAATTTAGTGGCATAGCCTTTTATTTTTATTCTAGTGGGCATCATCATGATAGCAACAGCATGCACGTGCTTTCCTTTTTGTTTTCCTCTTTCTTGGCAACAACCTCTAAAAAGACTCTTTTTCATTTTCATTGCACTTCTTCTCTAGCTGAAAATTGTAAGTTCCCAGTAAGTTACCCCAAACCAGCTCAACTGATTTAACAGCTGCTAATTGTCACTATAGGAATGGGCAGAGATTGATTTCCATGTCATTATTTAAATTCAGCAGACGCTTGCTAGTGCTACATAGGAAACATCTTAATTCCTCTTGTGTTTCTGATTTCTACCTGCACTGATTTGTCTTTCTTGCATTGTGTTCATTCACAGGAAAATGTATTTTTCAAATGTATTATTAGATCTCTTGGCCTAAATGAGCATTTTATTTCCTAGCTGGCTTTTATTTTTCTCTAAATTCCAACCACTGTCAACAGAGGAAACAAATCTGCACATCATTCTTTCTCCTTAGTATCACTTAGCAGCCAATTTAGTATGTGCCATTCAAATAATTTATGCAACATTTTCAGTCTCCTTTTTTCAGTCTCCTAACTTTCAGTTAGTTTCCTAACTCAGCATTAAAAATCTACCATTTGCTTCCATTTTATGGCTACATGCAAATAGACTAATGGCACATGTAGAACCTAATCCCAAAGAGTATTTGGACATACACTTAATTCCACTCTCATTTAACTGAGCTTTTAAGTTTGTACCCTCAGTTTTCTTTTTTAGAAATTGAGGAGGAGGGTAAGGTATTCAGGGATACGAGCTCAGAAGATAGCCTTCAGCTTCAGTTGTCTACTTCATTTTTAATTTTGTTTATTCATTTCTAACGCAGTAAAAGCTTCATGAATAAATAACCCCTAAAAAAAAGATCTGCACAGTAAATACTCAGAAGGAGTACCACTGTATTAAAGGAACACCACATACATTTTCTATGCATTACAGCTATGCTTTCTACTAGTGTATATCCTTCCTGGCTTAAGACCCCCCAGAGGTGAAGAGTGAGACATACAGGTCTATTTGTTGCTGCAAGGAAGACCTGATGCTGCAGGGGCAGGGTTCACTCTGGCTCCTTGTGGTGATAGTATATTTTGAGAACATGAAAGATCTCTGAGGGCTGTTATGGAAGAATCTCTTAACATTTCCTGGTTGTAAATGTTGAAGTTAAACTTTCTTTTCCCTTTGCACATTTTAACTGTCTTGGTTGGTGATATGCAACGTGGGTGAGAGGAAGCTGTTATCCAGTTTGGGGCTATTTTTAATTCCATAGTGTAGATAATATATTCAGAAACCTTTTCTTGAAGGCAGTCTGCATTCAAAGCTGCTGAACAGTATCACATCTTTATATAGTTTATGGGATAATTTTCATTCTTCCTCTAAAGACAGAAGTGTATGATACCTACACTAATTACAATAATTGTACATTGGAACATGGCTGTTCAGGAGAAAGCATTTGCTTAGCATGTAGCACTTTAGGACTATGAGACAGGAAAGTGTCTGGATTTGAAGAATAAACAATAAGGACCACTTTGGAGCAGATGGTACCTTATGTTACTTTACATTACAGATAGCTTAGTGATCATTCAAATTGATGCTATCTTGCTTGCCACAACATTAACTTCACCGGAATCTTTTGGAAACACAAGTCATAAATGGGAAAGCATCAGCATGGCTCCAGAGGGAGCTGCATTGCTTCTGCAGAAGCAGAATTAGGCAGAACTGGACAATGTGACTGCCTGGGCAGGAGCCTCCTAGGAAAGCTCATCAATCACTAGAAAAAGTCTTGGGGCAAAAAGTCTTGGTGACTCTCTGAAATTAACACAGCCTTTAGAGTGTTGTCAGCAATATTTGTCTGCTATTCTCAAGTCTCTTGACACCATGCTGATGCACTGAGCTCAGCGTGGGGCTGGCTCTGCCTTGTGAGGCTGGGCAGGGGCAGTTCATGCTGGCAGTACTCCCAGTGCCCTAACATAGATGGTTCACTTTGGGCAGGGACCAGCACTGTTGAAACTTATGGCAGTCCATAAACAAGATACTTAGAAGCATTCCTGCTTCTGCTGACATCTCTACACACAACACGATAGTACTGTTATTTATATCCTATAACATCTTAATCATTTATCACCTTCCATCTGTGCTGCACACTCAGGGCTTCATCTCTTAAGAACATCCACAGGTCCATAAGCATCTTACCAGAACATTTCTGCAACCTTTTTACATTCTGTTCCTATTGCTTAGAGAAACAAACCAAAGTAAGTAAAAAGTAATACTTTGTTGGCCGGGGAGGAGGGGGAAGGGGTGGAAGTAGTAAAAAATTTATTTTGCTCTGGCCCTGTTATTTTCTCACACAATCATTTTTCAAATAAAAGCCTGTTTTCCCATCTCTCTGCACCAATTATCTCCTCAATTACAAAGATTTATTTTTGTTCATGAAGGGCTGTGAGATGTAATATTTCACTGTTTTATTGGGTGACAAGTTGCTTTTCCCCTGAGACTGCATTCAGCAATGCACGGTCATTTCTGCTGACTCACTTCCTCAGTCAGAGAAGGTGGATGCCACCAGTTCCAACCAGGAGGTATGAACAGCTCATAGATGGGACACCACGAAGGAGAACACTTTAGAACAAAGTAAATCAAAACCAAAGCCTCTCAGAGCACTTTAGGCCAAAGACATGCATAAACATGGTTTGATTAATAAAAGCATATGTCTATACATTATTGGAAGCACAAGGACATTTATATTCAGAAAGATTATTCTTTCTCATCAGTTAAGGTTGCTGCCTTAGCAAACTTTGGCCCCAGGCCAAAGCAAAAGGTCATGTCCAGGATACTTCAGGCTCCTTTCCACCAGACCAAATGCAAGAGACAAGAGACTTGCTCCAGGGGTCCACACTGCACCAGGGAACAGGGAGCTGGAGGCTTCTGGGCTCTTAACATATATCTCAACTATAAGTGACCAGATTCCATTGCATAAGCAGTGCAAAACAGCCAGTTCTGCTGCCTAGGAGAGAACTGCTTTGCTGAAAGTCCCTTGTGAACTGTGTAGTGCCACGTGAGCTTCTGTTATCTCACTACACCATCCACTGTAGTTAGAAACATCCTTGTCTTGTAGTGCTTGGCACTAACAATGTGGAGATAATATATAACTACTCTGAAGCACGGGGTAGTGTGCTGACAGCTTTGTAGCATCTCCTTGGCTGTTTTATGGGCTGTTCAGTGCAAGAATCAACACTACCTCTTTCCTAAGCTCAGAATGTGAACAAATGCTGTATGGTGCAGAACGCACCTCTTACCACCGTATAAAACCAAATGGTTTGCCTGAGTCAGCGCAATAATCCAAGTGGATCAAAGATGAATTCTGGACAGATAATTAAGTACAATGCTACTCTGAAGAGAACTGTTATTAATCTTTCATGAAGCAACATCAATCTTTACGAACTAATTTTGAGGCCAAACCTTGTTTAACTTAGGGAAAACACTTATTGGCAGATTTTCGTCTGTGTAATTTAAATACATTGGTTGGTGGTCTGAGTACTGCAGATCTTAGTGTAACTCTCAGTTTATAAATCAAGGAAATAACATCCTGATCACTGGTGAAATTCATATTTTCTTTGACAGAAGATGCAAAGACTGCTTTTCATTTCTTTAAAAAGGGAAATGGTTAAAGGAAATTTGTCCCTGAAGACTGCACATTTTTCTTTCAATTTCACTTTGAATTGTCTTTTAACCCACAGTGCAGACCCCACAGAAGAATTCTGCATAAATGAGAGTTTTGATTGGCTTAATCTCCATATTAGAGTCAGCTGTGAATTCAAATCCTCTCTTGCTAGAGTGTGAAAATGAAGATTTTTCTCAGCCAAAAAAAACAAACATAAAGAAAATGTACATCATATCTGAAATACGTGCCATGAGTGTCCTTCAGCTCTTCTCTAACCCACTGTCATTAATCATTTCATAAATGTCTATATTTTGAGTCTGAATTTCCGAATGCCTTTAATGATTTTATAATAAATATTTTACTTATTCAATTTCTGTCCTATTGGAGGGGTTGCTTTATCTCAGGAACTGCAAACTTTTCATTTATGCAATTTTTATTATGTAAAACAAAACAACAACAAAAAAAGCAAGTCTCCTAAGAGCAATATTAAAGCAGTGAAATAACCTTATTATGTATATATTTAAATAACTTCAAGAACTGGATTCTAAATCCTAGATTGTAACTCCAGCAATGTCCTAGATGCAATGACATGGTTATTTTTTTTTTTCTCCTGCTCTATATTTAGATAGTCTTTTTAACCGTCCTCTTCTCTTGGAAGAAGGGAGATGGGCTTAACTCCCATCAGCGACTGATCAGCTGCTACTGTCAGTCCTGAGGTCAGGTGCGTCACCTGCTTTCCACAAAACCAGCACGCAGCTCAGCTGTGCGGCAGATGGACAAGGGTGTGCGAGAACTGTGTGTACACGTGAGCTGAGACAGATGGCCCAAAGAGCGTTATCCTGTGGGGTGTAGATGGGCTCCTCCAGGAGATGCTTTGTTAAGAGGTAGAAGGACATGAGTGATATATTAAACTTTTTTCTTTTGAGGAAACAGAAGTGAAGCTCTGAAGATGAAGTGAAAAATGAGAGGTTTGTAATTCCATGGCTATGTGGTATTGCTTTGTGCATGCTGGGGAGTTAGCCTACTGGCTTATGTGATTGCTTTTGGCAAACAAAAATACTGCATTCTTTGCAGAGCCCTGAAAAATATTTAAATCTTTCACTCCTCCCTGAAGCAGTATTATAGATGTGAATGGCAGCAATTCTACGATAAACACTTAGAAAACCCCACTATGATAGCTAAATTACTTTGAAATACCAAACACCACAGAAGGTGGGTAGAACTGAACCTACAAACAATTTCCTACCAGGGTACAGAATCTTGACTGTTAGTTTACTGATCTGGAATAGACTGAAGCCTTTATAGACTATAGACTATGCTTCTGCTGTGGTTCATTTTTTTTTCACTTCCTCTATATGGTGATTTCATCTACAGAACTCAAAAGATTTCTCTTATTATTTAAGTAACCAATTAACACAGTGAGTGTTCCTTTACCTAATTCGCTGAGGCACACAGAGGCTCAGTTAGCTCTCCAGCATAATATACAGTCATCGCTGCACAAGGAACACAGTACATCTGCCCTCCATTTTATTTTCATACTGCAACCATTCACATTTCCTGCTGCCACAGCCAATTTGGAGAAAAGTACAATCTAGATTTCTTTTAGAAAACTTCTGCTTGCCTTTTCAATTAAAAGATCAGTGGAAAGAACTGAAATATTTTATGTTGACTACCATGTTGTTCTCTCTTCTCTATCCACCCTCAAAAAAGAAAGTTCTTGCAAAGTTGCATGTCTGCTGCTTTTATTTGCTTACTCTTTCTGGGATTTAAGAGTCGCTATTGAGAGCAAAGTGGAATTTGTATCCACAAAGAAGAAAGGCTGTGTTCTCAAGTGTGGTCAAAAAAACCCACAGTCTTCTTTTATGTCACGTTTTCCTCTCTTTATACTGTTCCTTTCTATTTCATTAAATTAAATGGCAATTATCTTCTTTAATGCATTCATGTTCTTTAGAACAGGAGGGAAATTACTAGGTACTAATCACTAGAATCCTTAGTTATTAGCTGCTGAATACTAATGGGCATTCTTCCACTCGCTCTTGACCCTTATTTCAAAATAGAGCTTGTTTATCCTGAGAATGAAGATATTTCCTACAGAATAGGAGTGAGAGAAAAGCAGAGACTTGGGCAGAAATCACAATGCATAACAGGCATTCTCTTGGTGCCATTGTATTTTTCCCTCTTTTGAAAGCAGAAAGGTTCCTCTCTTGCTTACTAATTTTATGATGACATCCAGATAAGATGATAAATGAAGTTCACTTTCACAAGTGCTTTTTATTTATAGTCTTTAAAAAACACAATCATTAACAACAACAACAACAACAACAATAAAAAAAAAAATGCCCAGCAAACCAAAGCGCAAATACAAAGCCTGGAGAAGAAATGCACAATAGAGAAATACAACAGTTAATTAAAAGATGAGAACTAAGAGATTCACAGCTGTTAGCTCGTGAACAAAGACTGCTGAAGCACAGATTGTTGCCTGCTATTTCTACGTGAATTCTTTAAGTGTATGCTGTTTGAAGAGTTTCTAATAATGGGTGAGTGACTTGACTGCAATCTGTGATTTTTGTGTGTGGTTTATTTTCTCATTTTTTTCCTACAGAAAATTCCTACAGAGAATCTGGTGTGATCTTTTGGTTTAGGCATTTCTGTCTGTAATTGTTGGTGCTGCCACATATTTCTATCAGAGAAGTCCAAGTGAAAAAAGCTTTCTTTGCACTTTTAGTGAGAAGGGTTTTAAGTTCTGATGGTCATCATGTCCTGGGAGAGCTACAGTAAGGGCTAGGTAAGATGGATACTGCTAAAATATTACATCTCTAATTGGTTTTTCAGTCTGAAGGAGACTGGGAAAATTTCTCTGGATGATTCATCACCTACTGGATGCAGAAGAGAAGCCTGTGCCAAAAGTTTACAGCTCCTTCAGAAGATAAAAATATTCACTGCAAACTTTCAGCTTTCAGACTAACAGGACCCCCACATCAGCCTGGGGCCACCAGCACCTGTTCCAGCAAGGTGATAGCAAGGCTGGGCTCCAGCTGCCCACAGCCCTGCCTCACCGCAAGCCCTTGGCCTGGCCTCAGCCCATCCCAGCCCCACGGAGGTGCCTGGTGCCCCTTGTGCTATACTCCTGGTGGGTGGGGGGGACAAGGTGGGCTGCAGACCCTGCCCTGATGGAACCACAGGCAGCCCTGACACCTCCATTTACAGCTGTTAGAAGGAACATCCCCAGCAGGTTATTTCCTCTTCATCTCTCATGCTATCTTACCCTGGTTACAGATGTATAATGGGGAGTATGAAGTAGTTGTCTGTTTCACCGTAAATTTACAGTTGTAAAATGTGATTAGGTGATGATTTTGAAGCTAATTTTCATGCAGGACCACCAAGAGGCCACACGGCAACCCATGCACTGGGGAATAAAGCAGTCAACCTGCTGCCAGATAGGTGGGAGCATCCCAAATGCTCCTTCTGTGCTGCCTACCCAGTGCTGGGCATCTCTCCTGTGACCACAGGATCTCCACAGCTGGGAACAGGGGAGAATCAGCCAGAAAAACAATGCCGTAGGCTTTATTTGTAGAGACTAACACATGGGCTAAGCAGCTGCTATAAGGAAAAAGTTCTCATTTTAAATGGCTTTCCAATGTCTTTATTTACAGCTCTTACAAGCACGTGTGTGGATCTGCTTATTTCACAAGAAGATAAGCGCGTTCCTAGTTTTTACTGAAATAATATTTGCAGTTAGAAATCCATTGGACTGTTTCTGCTCTTCTACAGAGCTAACCGCCCAAAAGCACACACTTCAAGTAACTTCTACTGCACGACTTAACTGGACTGCCTCAGACCACCCCTTCCACCACGACCAACGCGCCCTCCCCACACGCCTGCGCACTCCGCCCCCGATGCCGCAGCCGCCTTCCCGCTCCGCCCCTCTGTGGGCAAACAACAAACTCCCCGCCCCCTTACCCCGCGGGGGCTGACTGCGCTTGCGCAGCCTCGTCGCCGTCATGCTTCCTGCTACGTTCGTGGCGAGGCGGGACGAGCTGTCACCTACCGTGGATTCCATTGGTTGCCCAGCAGGCCGGGGCGGGTGCGCGCGCATCCCTGTGCCCGCCTCCCCCCGTTCGGGGTCGTTCCTACTTCGCAGTCGGCTGAGTCGCCCCTCCCCTCCTCTCCCTGGTCTTCCTCTGGTGGACGTTGGTGGCACGGCCCTGCTCTGAGGGGGGAAGGAGCTGCGCGCGAGGGCGGAACGCCGCCTCGCCTTGCGGTGCGTTGGCTGTTGGCTCTGCTCCGGGGGCCCTCCCGAGTCCCGGCTGTGGGAAAAGTCCGCCTGGCTTCTCGTAGCGCCTGGCGGGGCGGCCGTCCTACGGGGCCCTCCTGGCGGCCTCTGGGGAGTGGGCCTTCTGCCTGCTGGGCTCTGAAGTGAGGGGTGGAGGGGTTGGAGCCAGCTGGGGAATATCCGTGTGGAACGTGAAGGAGCCGCACCGATGGCTGGAATCTTCCTGCCTCGGTTATGATATACGCTACCTCTTGGGATTTGATTTTTTAAGTGTCAGCTACTCTCCCGTCGTGCCTGAGTGCTATGTTGGAAAAACTGAGGTGTTTTGTATCCCTAATTCTGCTATGTTTGAAATTCAAACGCAGCAGTTGCTGAAGTAGTTTGTAAGGAAATCCTTCATTTCAAACGAAAGATGTTTGGTTTTTATAGGCTTGTGAAAAGTCAGGTGGTTTGTTTGTTTTTCTTGGAATTACCCTGTAGTGTTAGCATATGGAATACTAGAGTTAGTAGGTTAGATCCTCATCTTCCAGCACTTCGTTAGCAGTTGTGTCCCTGTTTCATTAACAGTCATATGCAGAAGCTGAGTTGACACGGATATCTAAGTATTTTTCTGTCTTTACTATTGAAGAAAGTCCTGTAATGTGAGGTAGGAAATCTACTACTGTGTTCAAGCTCCTCAGAAAAACCACTACAACTGTCTGAAAGTAGTATTTTAAAAAGAAATGACTCCTTATGTCTGTATTTAACCGTGACCATGTAGTCCTGTATATGTAGTTACTTCCCAGATAGGTCTAATATTCCTTAATTTGCTTCCTGTGTGCATAAATACTTTTTGGTCGATGTAAACACTTTGTGTTTAGCATACATCTTTTATTTTCTAGTATTTTATCAATAAAAGGAAGAGTTGGAGGAGTACCTGCATGTAGCTTTGTGGTTAGTCAGAATCAGTAAGAAGGAGTGTTTACTTTGCTGATTGGTCCCACTGAAATGCATGTGGAGTAAGTAAGAGCTGTGCTGCAAGCAATTTGTATATCAGGTCTCAGGATGTACAGGTTCTTGGGAAGATCAAGTCTTTGATACTTTTAGGAAGGCCATTAAGGACTTCTAAGGACAGAATTTGAGAGTTTAGGCTCTAGACTACAGGCTGGAGACAAAACCCTCTACTGAGTTTGCTTAAAGTATAATTCCCATGTAATTTTTGAAGGAAAAGGAGAAATGTGTGTCTTCTCCCCACTCCTGCCTCCAAATCTCCTGTTCATCCTGCATGTTTGTTTGTAGTGTTTCTTTTACTGTATCCTACCACCCCTACCATTGAGAGATTCCAGTGCTTCTGTTTTTATATCTGTCCCACAAGATTCTGAGTAACAGCTTTGAAATGCAGCATTCTTGTTGATGTTGCTCTGTAAATGTCTGGCAGAATAAAACGGAGCACAAAGAAAGTGCTTTGTGTCCAGCTTTTTTGCACAGGAGCAGGAGATGCTCTGTAAAACAGCCTACTGAAGAGTTCAGCAGCTCCTGCACAGTGAAATTTCAGTGTGGACATTTGATTTTGCAGTACTTATCACTGACTAATATTAATTCCTCTCACAGAGACTGAAAATACCGTTGAGAAAAACGACAAAATGAGTAGTCGTCGAAAGCGTGCGCCTCCATCGAAAATAGATGAGGCGGAGAAGAAACTGCTCTGTTGGAATATGCATGAGGACCGGAGAAATGAGTTGTTAACATTAGATGATGAATTGACTGCTGAGGATGATGTTCCAGGTCCTAGCACTTCCTCTGCATCCTTCTTTGTTACAAATGATGATAGCATTGATGAAGATCTCATTCAAAAAGATGACAACTTTCCCAAATCTGGGAAGTTTTTGACAGCTAATGATGGTGAAGACTCTAATTCCACCTCAACCTCTGTGTCAGTACAGCTAAATATTGTAGTCTTGCCGTACTGTGCAGATGGGTCCTGGAAAGTTTTACTGGGAGAACTTGCTTTTTATCTTCCTTCTGAACAAACTGTAAGTGAGGAATTCCATGAAAGGGGCTTTACGTTAATGAGAGGAGACTCTGACAATCACCTGCTGGTCTGTGTCCATAAAAGAAGTGAAGAAGAGTACAGTAATGGAACAAAAGAATGCCTGGGTGCTTATGGGCAAATTATTTTGGTGGAACCAACTATAGGTGGGGAAATGTTGGAAGGCTTGAGGTGGTTGCAGAATAAAAAGATAATTGGACTTTATCAAAGACCTGGAGAGGGTCAAGCTCTAAAGGTATTGATTCTTATATTTATTTGTATTGTTTTCCTTTTATTTTTTGGTTGGAACTATAAAAAAATATATATAAAAGTAAAACCACTAACAAGTCTGGCAGCTATTATATTTTTATAATGTGATGACATATATAGTTTCTACATGCTTATGCAACTATTTTTCACATGTGGGTTTGTTTTTGTTGTGTTTTTTTTCCTAAAATTACCTTTTACTGTTGCACTGCTACTAATGTGTTACTCAAAGGACTCAAGGGAACTTTTGGCTATGACATTTTGTATCTTTCATATGGCTGTTTTGGTAGGTTCATCATACCTGTTTGCGTCTGCTAATTTTGAAAAATTGGTAGTTAAGGTTAGCACTATTATTTTCATGTTCTTCTGTTTATAATATTCTTAGTGTTTTGAAAATTTATTAAATGATTAATTTTATAAACATTTCTCAGGTTGGAATCTACCTTCTGGAAGCAGGGCTCAGTAAACCCGAGTTTCTCAGTGACGGAGGTGGAAGACCCAAAAAAGCTAATCAACTAGTTCAAAAACTCATGGAAAAGTTCTATAGTTTTATAATTCCAGGTAATGTGATTTGATTGAATGTTGATGAATAATTGTAAAAATGTCACTTTAATAATTTTAAATGTAAGGGGCATTTTTAAGTTATTCCTGCCCTCTAGAGCAGCTGTATTTTTAGGTAATATTATTAACTGTTAGTCTCCCTGTATTAGTATCTGATCATTAATCATATATTAATTAACTTAAGGTCAGGTTATACATTTCTTCTCTGCAGATAGGGTACTGAGGCATATAGAAGCTTGAGACCTTACTGACTGGGGAGTAAATGCAACTTTCACTAGTTCTTGTGAATTGTTTGACTAGATGTAGGGTGACTCATCCTATTACATAGGAACTATTTAAAAAGAGGAATTAAATTCATTAAGCATTTGGTCCTAGGTCAGTGCCCAACACACAACTGTGGTGACAAAATTTTTGTTGGAGTTGTATTGTAAAGTCATTATAATGAAAATTGCATTATGGATTTACAAACAAATGGAGGAGATGTCTGCCCCTATCCCTACGTTTTTTTTTGTTACGTATTTATTTTCCTTAGTGTACCCATCTTGTTCATGTCCTTGTAGATGGTTTAATTTCAGTTTTCTGAGAAGCATGTTACACAGTGGGTTTCTCTCCAGTTCTAGCTAGGCTTTGTATCTTTCCTTGAACTGTAGAGTTGTACAGGTGTTCCTAGGTAAGTACTAAAAACTGTTTTACTGGTACCATTTCTTTTATTTGAGACCTGTTGAAACTTGTCCTCTACGTCGTTTGTTGCTTGATCTTTCTTCAGTTTCCTAAAATTTTGACCCTTGAGTTTTTTCATGAGTATTTGTTCTACGGTGCTGAAGTTCTGCATATGCCCATACATGCAAATTTTGTTTGAAATACGAGACCTTTCTAAGTCTCCTAAATGTACATCTCTTGTTGTTAGGTTATAATTTCTGAAGTATGGTTTGTTGGATTTCTTACAGTGATGCAAGTTTGCCATTTTTTTTACCAGATAAGTAATTTAAAAATAGCACTTAAGCTGATTGAGTAGATTTTTCTTGATGTTTTAAATATGTTCTTTTATCGAGAAAGGACTGATTTCTTGAAAAATGTACAAATCTTTTGCCCAGAGTTATTCCCCTCCCCCCGCCTTTCTCTAAGAAGACCAATCCATTAAATGTGAGTAATTTGTGATCCTGTATGAAGTGCAAATGTTTAGGAGAAGGTGATTATCAAATTAAACCTGGTCATGCTATCCCTGAATTCTAAGAATAGAATAGAATAGAATCATAGAATTGCTCAGGTTGGAAAAGACCTTAAAGATCATTAAGTCCAACTGTGACCTAACTCTGACAGCTCTCCACTGAATCGTGTCCCTGAGCACCACATCCAAATGGTTTTTAAACACATCCAGGGATGGTGACTCAACCACCTCCTGGGGAGCCTATTCCAATGCTTAAGGGAAGAGCTTTGCCAGTTATGTACATCTCTGTAATAGCCATAGTGCATTAACATTGGCTTTTAGGAAACTGCTGGTATCTGAGTCAGGTGCAATCATGACTTACGTTTAAAAGAGGTTTTGAGGTTTTGCTTTCATGTCTTATCTAAATAAATTGCAGCAAAACTTACTGAAATATTGACCAAAAGTGAATAATGGCGCATCTCTTGTGTATGCAGATGTGCTGGAGGAAGATGAGGAAGAATCTGACATGGAGCTAGAGCGGCAAAATATTGAAGAACTTTATGACTTTGTAAGGCATACCCATCAGCAGGATGTCCAACTACTGAGAGAGGATGTGCAGCATCCTGCCTTAATTCCCATTCTAAGGCCATACCAAAGTGAAGCTGTGAATTGGATGCTTCACCGAGAGAACTTCACAAACACTCCAGGTGGTGGCAAGTATATGGGTCTGGAAAACTTGTATAATCAAGGAAAATGGCATTGCATTGTTAGTGTAATGTCTTCTTGCTGTTTCATTAGAAATTCCATTAATTGTTTTATTACCGTTTTCATAAAAGCTGTTGGGTAGTCCAGTAAATGAGAAAATAAACCTGCTTTGAACTGCAGGTGATTGATCTTGTTGCTTATCAAGCATGGTGAAGGTAGATGTCTGCCTTTTGTGTTTTAAGTGTCACTGTATGGCTAAGCAGTTCTAATTAGTGCACTGTTTGTGGAGAAACCTTTGTAATAGTAACATGACCTCTTTCTCTATAGAAAATGCACTGCATTTCTTATGGCGGGAGGTCATTACTCTGGATGGAGTGAAAATCTACTATAATCCCTTTACTGGCTGGTATGTTTTTGTGCTTATCTATTTCTGAGAACACCTCAAACATTTTATTTTTATATATCTATATCTATACAGATAGTTGTGTATGTTTGTGTGTGTATATATATATATTTTAAAGGCAAACTATCTTATATAACACATGACTAAATAAGTAAATCTGGAGGACATAATTCTTAAAGCTGCTTGTATTAATTTCAGTAGAGATGTATGTTTACAAGATGAGTGCTCTAATTTGAAAAGAATGCTAGAGTCTTCAGCCTTCACTTCCAATGTTTTTAAAAGCTAAAGGAAGGAGGCAGTATAGTGTTTTCTATTAATGCTGGATGTTGCGTTTATGATGGCTGCTCTGAAAGTAATACCTCCTATTTTATGTTGGCCCATTATGTGGCTGTAGAGGTTGAACCTTCCCATCTGTAATCAGTTAAATTTTGTTGCCGTGTGATAGATGGCAGCAGATGGGCAGTCTGACCAAAAGGGTGTCTGACACAGATGCATGGATGAAGCAAAGGTGTGGAACTGAATTCCTCCATGCAGAAAAACTTGCACCCATTGACATTCATTGATGCTTACTGAATACTGAAGGAGACCAAACAGTGTACGTCAGCACAATAAGGCAGTGGGTTCACTAGTGCAGATTTTTACATGTGCTGCATGCAGGTTCTTTTTCATGGCTGGTGAAATGCAGAGCTAATGGTGGTGACTGTGCCAAAAAAGTGTTTATGGCTGAAAATTTCCTCTATCAAATAGTGTAACTGTGTTCTTTGTATATGTTACATTTTCCAAGGAAACAAATAGGAGTCGTTACCTTTGGAGCAACCTACATATTAGCTCTGTTTTACTTTGGTTGGAAAAGAGTCTTGTGTCAATGGTTCACGGGCTGGTTCAGCCCAGTTCTGTGTCTAGTGGGGTGGAGGGATCCACAGATCTGCACCTCTGGAAGGGGGAAATGGGGGACCCCAAAATAATTAAAAACAGCAGTGATCTGAGGAGAAACAAACTAATTTACTAAATACGGTCTTGGAATGCAAGATAACACACTGTAATACAATATTATTAGAATTGAAGCTAATAAATCAAATATAATGAGAGAAAGAGTGTCTGAAATGCTGAGATGAGATGTGCAGTCAGGCTGAGCAGCAGGGAGGAGAGCCAACAAGGGAAGGTCTCATGACCTTGCAGGAGGTTATGTCTCCTCTCTGAATGCAAAGCCCCCTGGGGTATGTAGTCCTTCTCTTCCAGACGGGTGCCTGGATCTGGAGAATTAACTCTTTAACTCCCAGTACACTACATGATGTTACGATATGGAATACCGATAACCAAAAATCATCAAACCATAACAGTCTTGCTAGTTTGCTTTTTTGCTGTTATAGTAAATAAATAATTTTCAGTTTTTTAATAAATATAGCATTAGTCTCAATGTGTATATATATTTATAATATACTAAGATTAGGAAGATAAGGTCTGTTTGGAGGGAAAAATAAAAAATGCCTGGCATACACATACTTCTCTATCATGTTTGAATACCCAAAAATCTTGCTAGCTCTTATCAGCTCAGCTTTTCAAGGTGTGTTATCATTTATCATTTATTAGTAAATTACTGTTTATTAGTAACTTTGCTTTACTGAAGCTGTACTGTGTGTTTGTCTCAAAACATGCTTCTGTCACAAGTGAAAGTTGCTGATTTTCACTTGGGAACATACTTGAATTTCAGTGTTATCCGTGAATATCCATTTGCTGGACCTCAGTGGCCTGGAGGTATTTTGGCAGATGAGATGGGTCTTGGAAAAACAGTAGAAGTGCTGGCTCTTATTCTGACTCACACCCGAGAAGACATTAAACAAGATGATCTGACATTACCTGAGGTGAGAAAACTGTGGGAGCATTTAATACGAATATAATACTTTTCAGAATTAGTGAAATGCTTTTTTATGCCTTGAGTTCACTGTTTTCTGCTTTATTTAAGCCCAAAATGAAAACTGCATTCAAGTACAGTGGATATTTTAACTCTATAATGCTTAGTGACACAAATATTGGTGTGGTTTGCATGAGTAGCAGTTCCCATTGTTGAAGGGGACTAGCCAGCAGTTGTTAGTAGCTTATGTGCAGCCCAGGGGCATATAAATATGCAACTTAGTCTACTATGTTGAAAATCCCTCCCCTTCCATTCATTCTGTTAGTGAGTATTAAACATCTGTTGGACGCAGCTTTTGTGCAGAAATAAGGATGATTTAAAGTCTGATTTAAGATTTCTGCTTCCTTTCAATCTTAGATAATAAATGGGTTTATTTAGCAACAGGTTTTTGTCTTTTCATTTCTGTTGTCCTGCATCCTGTGAAATTGATATTTCACAAAAATAAAAAATTTATAGTTTTTTTCTGTAAGAAGAGAGCCTTTATCCTTTTGTATACTCTCATCTCTTCTGTGGGATCCCCCATTTTGAATTCATGGCAGCGTGTTTTGTTGCACATCATTTCATAATTTCCTGTTTGCTTACAATTTTATGAGTTGAAGACTTTATTCTCAGAGTAAGAAGGTCCAGAGAAGGGCAATGAAGATTAGAGGATTGGAGCATCTCCCCTACAAAGACAGGCTGAGGAAGCTGGGAATGGCTTCAAGCTGCGCCAGGGAAGATTCAGGCTGGATGTTAGGAAATACTACTTCTCTGAAAGGGTGCTCAGGCACTGGAATGGGCTGCCCAGAGAGGTGGTGGAGTCACCGACCCTGGTGGTGTTCAAAGAGCGTTTGGATGTTGTGTTGAGGGACATGGTTTAGTGGGAACCATAGGTGAATGGCAAATGGTTGGACTGGATGATCCTGTGGGTCTTTTCCAACCTTAGCGATTCTATGGTTCTATGATTCTTCAGCCTGGAGAAGAGAAGGTTGCGGGGTGACCTCATTGCAGCATTCCAGTACCTAAGGGGAGTCTATATACAGGAAGGGAGTAAACTGTTTGAAAGGGTAGATAATGACAGGACAAGGGGAAATGGTTTGAAGTTAAAGGAGGGAAGATTTAGGTTGGATGTCAGCGGGAAGCTCTTTACCAAGAGAGTGGTGAGGTGCTGGAACAGGCCGCCCAGAGAGGCTGTGGATGCCCCGTCCTTGGAGGTTTTCAAGGCCAGGTTGGATGGGACCCTGGGCAGCCTGGTCTAGTATTAGATATGGAGATTGGTGGCCCTGTCTGCAGCAGGGAGGTTGGAGCTTGATGATCCTTGAAATCCCTTCCAACCCAAGCCGTTCTGTGATTCTATGATGATTCTATGTTTTTTTTCTCAAATGCATCAGAAGGCCAGCATTGGCGGCTTTGAAGAGAGCAGTATTAGCACTAGAATGTCTGGATATGTGCTGGCAATGCTAGCTAGTCACCACAGCTTTTGGAGAGCTGGACTTGTGAAACTGTTGAGACAGACATCTTAGCTAATATTTTGTTTGTTTATCAACAGAGTTGTTTGACGTGAATGAAGTGTCAGAGAATACATCTGTATAACAACTAACTGTAGAAATATTGGCACCAGATGATTTATTCTTGTTTTGAGTTTTTTTTATATCCAGATTCTTGAGTATACATCAAATTAAATCACTAGTCCTGAATCACTAATAACAGATTAAATGTTATTTAGGGCAAAAGCTAAAAAGATAAACTTGTTCATTATTTGAGTAACTTAGGCTTTTCAACCTGTATTGCTTTATCACCCTCTCTCTCTTTCTAGCTATGTATAAAATATATACTTTACTCTTTCCCTGTGCTTCCTCATCAGTAACTTTGATCAATTACAGCTGTAGATTGTTGCTGCTCAATTCTGAAGTAGGGGAGAACTCAAGAGGCTTGCTGGGTGTCCCTTCCATTTCAGTTACCAATGTAGAATGCTGAATGCAATTTACCAAGAAGCTGAACGGAGTAGGATATCATTCTGGATACTTAAAATGAGCTGAGCAAATTAGCAAGTGCAAATCATAAGAGTGCACACTTTTATAGTGGCTCAAGCTTTTTTTCAAATGTAAAAGGATAAATTGAGTTTGGAATTACTGTGAAAAGGCATGAGCCAATAACACTGTTTAATGTTGTCTGCATTAGGGTGAGCTTGTGAACTTCTTTGTTCCACCTCAACCTTCACAAGGAAGTAAAAAGAAAAAAACAAGGGAAATGGAACTTAAATTGAAGGAAAAAATACAATATCCCAGTAAGTATTTCTGATGACTTAATACATTTTGCTCTTGGCATAATTCTTGGCCATTGACTTTGAGTTCAGGGGCACTCTTTGCTTCTACAGAATGCAGTGATTCTTTTGCAAAGCACTGTGGTGTAAGATTGTGTACTACAAACAGGTGATCTGCATTTAAAAGCGAAGTTACCAACTCAGATGTTTGTGCTGCAGAACTGCATGTACCTTGAGGTCATTTTTTAAGAGTTTATACATTAAACCGAAATACATTGTATTAATAAACTTCAGTAGGAAAATTAGAAGGGACTGACTTTTACTGTTACTCAGTATTGTCTTGGAATGCATATGCCTCATCTGAAAAACAGTGATTTGTAATGTTACCTCAAGTAAAGCACATAATCAAAACTGCTACCTGTACACTTTTTTGGTTTGTCTTTCAATAAGCACAGACAGTGTTTAGAGTTCATTTAATATTCATTCTCCAAGGTCATTCTGATTTTCTCTGAGCTGTAGTGTTTTTTTTGCTTTGATTTTACATACAGGCTTAAGAGTGATGGTGTTAGCAGCTGTAAAGGAAATGAATGTGAAGAAAGGAGCATCCATTTTTGCAATATTTAAGTATATCAGTGCTGTATATAGGTATGACATACAGAGAAATAGACGGCTTCTCAAAAGAACGCTGGAGAAACTAATAGCGGAACAAGTAGTAGAGCAAGTGAAAGGACATGGTCTGGCTGGGTCTTTCAAGCTGGGAAAGAATTACAAGGAACAGAAGAGACGAGAGAGAACCAAAGAACAGGTACAACTTGCTTCAATAGCTACTTCAAAGAATGTTGTGAAGACAGATCTTTCGACTGCTTGTGTACTACTATCAGTTGTGTTTCCTGTGTGTGCAGGTTCTGCGATGCTAGCTTATTTGTAAAAAACAAAACCTTCATCATTTGCTTTGAAATTCTGCAAAGAAGTAGAGATTGTAAGAAGGCATAAAAACATTTAACTACATCTGTAATAATGCTTTTGAAATACTGTTGTAGAAGCAGGCAGGTTTGTTGGTTTTTATCATGAAGTTGTGTGGTAAACTCTGGTAAGCATTAAATCTCTGGTTTCAGGGTTTAGTGATATAAAAGTTTAAAATCAATGTCTTGATTCTTTTTCCTTCTTTTAAAAAGAGGAGGAAGTCTGACAACGTTGGTTAATTTTACTTTGTAGGCAGCAAAGACTTCAGAAAGGATTCAGAAGAAGCAGTTGTCTGATGCTAATACTCAAACCAATGAATCAAAAGATAGTGATGTCACTTCCACAGATGTCCTTAAAATCCCTTTACGAACAAGTATTGCCACAGAAGAACATGATTATTGTGCAACTATCAAAAATGACAGGAAATCTGAAACAGATAATGAGAACTCTATGGAAGAGAATAACATTCAGAAAGCTGCGGTCTCAAAATCTCCAGACTTGCATGGCAAGCCCCTCATTTCTGGTGACATTAGCAGTCATTCTGATTTTGATGTTTCTAAAAGTACAACTGATGTCCAGCAGGAAATGCCAAGGTCTTCACATTCACAAGAACATGCTAGCGGTAGCGTACAACGGACCAGCTCTGTATTTCCATTTAATACCTCCGAATATCGTTTTGAATGCATCTGTGGTGAGCTTGGATTGGTTGACTATAAAGCTCGTGTGCAGTGCCTGAAATGCCATTTATGGCAGCATGCAGAATGTGTAAATTATAAAGAGGAGAACTTGAAAATCAAGCCCTTCTACTGTCCCCACTGCCTTGTAGCAATGAAACCAGTTTCCACAGGAGCAACTCTGATCATTTCTCCAAGTTCAATTTGTCATCAGTGGGTAGATGAAATCAACAGGCATGTGAGGTCATCATCTCTTCGAGTTCTGGTAAGATGAGATACTTTCATATTCTGGTGGGTTTTTATCAAGGCTCAGAGTTTCCTATCTGTATCTATATTATGTAAAGTTTAGAGGTGTCTTTATCTTCTTTCCTAGAATTCTGTATTTCTTTCTATTAGACCAGCACTTCTGTTTTGGCACCACATGGTGTATTTATTTCCAGAACAAACTGTCTGCATGTAGTTCTTCTATTTTTTTCTTACTAGTTGATCATTGGGAGACCATACAATGGACTAGATGTCTTTATCTTATAGAAGCAAATTTCATGTAGTAGGAACAGTGTGATTTCTAAGAAGGAAAATGGTTATGTCTTTTTTTCCTGAAGGTTACCAAGGGACTTAGAGAGACCTGACTAGAGAAGTGTTGCAGCAGTCAACTGTATAGTTATGCCCATAGCTCCCTGACAGTTGCTTCTCATTTAGTTCCAGGTTAAAAAAAATAGACGTTTCAGTACGTAAAGAGTGTACTTTTTAAAATATACTTATCGCAGTATTCAAGAGTAGGCATAATCTTTTACCAAAATTAATTTATTTCTAGATCAGGCAAACAACTGAACTGATGATCTTGAAAGTCCCTTCCAATGCAAACTACTAGATGGTTAATTATGTAGTCAAGTCTTGTCCATCATATTTATAAAAAGCTAGAACGTTTGTAATGGTGAAGCACTCAGAGAACCACAGGTCCCTTATTTTTGAATAAAAGGGCAGTAGTTGTAAGTTGATAAAGAGAGGAATCTTTGCGTCCAGGATTGCATCTGATATCTGCATGGATATCCAAAGCACAGCTGAAATCCAGGCCACCAGTAGGTTGTTTGTGTGAGTAGTGTATAACTAGCTTAGACAGCTAGCTTTGGTGCCATAGCTAACAAATGCATAACCTGCACAGCTTCCCTGGGACCCAGTCCAAGTTTTATACTGGCTTTGAAAGCTGTCAGAATAATAGCAGTAAAACCACTTCTTATATGTATATAAATACTGCATGTCAGCTCTTTAAAGTAGTGACATCTTGCATTCTAAGACGCAGCTTACACTTACTTTTAACTGCCAACTGTAAGCCATCCACGCTGGCTTTCGGTGCCATTTCCATTTATTTTTTTTCTGTGAAGTTGGCATGAAAAGAGCGCAGGCAGTGTTGAAGAACCACTTTCCCATCTTAACAGGTTTTGTACTGCTTATGACCTATGTGAAATTGTAATGATTTTGTATAATAGAATGAGGAATTACAATTTATCCTTAGGAATTGCTTTGCAGCAGGTTGTCTTTTCCTGCTGCTGTGGAAACAACCAAAGTTTGGTGATGTTACAGACCTCCAGAAAATCTGTTCACAAACGCTGAGAAGAAATCATTAGACTTTGATAGCTGTTTTTTTCTTAACAGTTGCTTCTGTGAGTATGCTGTGTCTCAGCATCTTGGTTTTAGCCTTTCTCCCTTGTTCACGTGCGTTCACCTGAACAAGAATTTTCTGTAAGCATTTACTTCAGTTGACAAAAACTTTGTTGGCATAAGCAGAAATGTGGAACAAGAGGATTACTGCAGTGTGACAGTGAGAATAAACAGTTGAAGTTAGCAGTGGAAAGTAGACAGATCAAGGGCTGAAGAGGGAGGGTAAATAATTAAGGATTCATAGGATCAAATCAGTTGTGTTTTTAACTATTTGTTGCCTTAAGAGCGTATTAAAGATTTGCTATGCTTTGAAGGACGAGGGAGGCGGCGTGCTATTCTTAATAAAAACAAGCATTCATAGACAATTTTAGATGAGAACAAACTGTCTTGATTGAGGTGTTTATGTAATCATAAAATCTCGGAGTGAGAGAAGTACAAAATGGTAATCACTGTTTGAAGATGAAACTGGATTACAGATTTCTTCTAAGAAGATGGGGGGCGATATCCCTATATCTGTGAGAAGAAAATCTTTAAAATATTTTAATATTAGGATTAATAATATCTCACTCATGAATAGCAAGATGTGCTCATTGCTAACATTTTTGAAGTAAGCCATGGATGCCTGTTGTTTTGCAATACGTTCCTGAGATAAATAGAAAGCAAGAGAAGTAGTGTGTTTTCTTCCTCATAACAAATCCACCGCTACGTATCTCTGATAGTAATTGCTCTCAGCTAAAAATGCTGAAGATGACAAAACATGTTTCTGCTAAATATGTTTTATTGGTTGAATTGTCTCCTGTGCCACCTATTATCATGTTTTGATATTCTTGTATCTTGAGACATAATATTAGGTGCGTTTTCTTTAGATACAGAGTGAGATCATGGAGAAACATAGTAGAATGTTTCATTTAACTTGTAATTTTTTTTTTGGTTGTTTTAAACCGTTGTATGTTTCCAAAAGAATTAAAATGATGAGGGAGATGAGAAAAACACTGATACTGGAACAAGTGCCGCTATGAAGGGTTTATAATAAACTCCATCGGTGCACAGGGATTGTTTCTTCCTGGGGTATTCTTTCCATTTTATGACTCTTTAAAGATTGTTTTTGTAGATAAGGGATTACCCAAAGTATCATTTTGTTTTTAACTACTTTGTTATTTTGCTGCATGGTACGGTTTTTGCCTTCTCTTTTGTGGAATTCTTATGGAGTGGATGATAAGGGGAATGAGAGGAGAAAGGTAATGTCCAGCTGCAGGGAATGAGAGGAGAGAGTATGTGGCACTGACTGACAGAATGCTTCTTACAACATAACAGTTGTGGGCAAGATTAAACATCCTGTTGCAACAAATAAGTGTTGTAGCAAATCCTGAAATTTCTGTTCTTCAAAGAAGAAAAAGGAAATCAATGTTTGAAGTCTTGTACATATGTAAATGATTATACATAAAAATTTGCATCTATGTGTTGCATTCATTATCTGTATTATTAAAGTTTCTCCACTATGTTACTTTACGAGTATAGTTCTTATTTTATGAAGAACACTTCTGAAAATATACATGTATTAAGCTATACTGATACTTTTGCTTTTTTTTATTGTTTAATTCTTTTTTCTTCTATTATTGCATCAATGCAATACAAATCAATGTAGGTGTACCAAGGTGTGAAGAAGCATGGCTTTTTGCAGCCACACATGCTGGCAGAGCAGGATGTGGTTATCACAACGTATGATGTCCTCCGTACTGAACTGAACTATGTGGACATACCCCATAGCAACAGCGAAGATGGGCGTCGTTTCAGGAACCAGAAGCGGTACATGGCTATCCCAAGCCCCTTAGTAGCAGTGGAGTGGTGGAGGATCTGCCTCGATGAAGCACAAATGGTTGAATGTACTACTGCAAAGGTATGACATATGACATTCCCAGTCATGTGTTATTTAACCTGAGCCAAGCTGGGAGGGAGTGTTGATCTGCCTGAGGGGAGAAAGGCACTACAGAGGGACCTGGATAGACTGGATCAGTGGGCCAAGGTTAACTGTATGAGTTTCAATAGGGCCAAGTGTCGGGTCCTGCATTTTGGTCACAGCAACCCTACAGGCTTGGGGAGGAGTGCCTGGAAAGCTGCCATACGGAAAGGGACCTTGGTGTACTGATGGACAGTCAGCTGAATATGAGCCAGCAGCGTGCCCAGGTGGCTAAGAAGGCCAATGGCATCCTGGCTTGTATCAGGAATGGTGTGGTGAGCACAACTAGGGAAGTAATCTTGTCCCTGTACTCAGCCTTGGTGAGGCCTCACCTCGAGTACTGTGGTCAGTTTTGGTCATCTCAGTACAGAAAGGACATGGAGGTGCTGGAGCAGGTCCAAAGAAGGGCAGCAAGGCTTGTGAAGGGCTTGGAGAATATGTCCAATAGGAGTTACTAAAGGGACTGGGACTGTTTAGTCTGGGGAAAAGGAGGCTGAGGGGAGACCTTATTGCTTTCTTCCAGTACCTGAAAGGTGCTTACAGTGAGAGCGGGGTTGGTCTCTTCTCACTGGTGACAGGATGAGGGGAAATGGCCTTAAGTTGTGCCAGGGTAAGCTTAGGTTGGATATTAGGAAACATTTCTGTACAGAAAGGGTTGTTAAGCATTGGAATAGGCTCCCCAGGGAGGTGGTTGAGTCACCATCCCTGGATGTGTTTAAAAACAGTTTGGATGTGGTGCTCAGGGACATGATTTAGCAGAGGGCTGTTAGAATTAGGGTAGTATGGTTAGGTCGTGGTTGGACTTGATGATCTTTAAGGTCTTTTCCAACCTGAGCGATTCTATGATTCTATGAAAATGTTTTGACAGGTTTATTTTAAGTAATTTAATAAGCCTCCCCGAGCTCCTAACGTTTACTGTGCTTGGGTCACTTGTCCTTCTATCTTGTTCTTTCAAAGTGAATTTTCTGTTGGAGATTTTCATTATTAAATGTTTCTCCTGTTGAAATTTTAGCAGACTGTGAAACATATCCAGCTCAAAAAAGCCTAATCTATACTGACAGTTCAAAGAACTAGGTCACCATGTTGTATATAGTGTTTGATAATTTTCAAACAATGCTAGCCTGTTCTGTAACGTGATTCAGAGGCTTAGATATGTAGCTTGGATCTAGAAGCTAAAATAATCTACGATGTCTCTGGAAATTCTTAGGTCTGCAGAGGCAGATAATTTTAAATAGTCCTTTTCTAGCGTTTGTTCAAGATGGGAAGACAAAAATGGTGCTTACATAATGGTGTATAGGTCATAGTGTTTCTTTTACGTACACTGCTTCTGCTAACTGTTTGTCTCTTGTAAACATCTGATTGCACTTGATTTCTTCAAAGTGGACGTGGCTTTTATCAGCTTTTGGTTACCTTCAGAAAAGCTCAGTAACTTCTTACCTGTTTTCATAATACATTGTACCAATGCTGCTTATAGATATGCTAATTTTTTTTAGACTGAAAATGTATTCTGAACAAAAAGAAATAGGGGAACACAGTCTGAAAATATTACTATTTGCTTTTCCTTTCTGTTGGTTCTGCCTTTTTTTCTAGGCTGCTGAGATGGCACTCCGTTTAAGTGGAATCAATCGCTGGTGTGTCAGTGGCACTCCTGTGCAGCGAGGATTAGAAGGTGAGATTTAATCCTGCAATGTCAGCTGTGCGTTTTCCTTGTTCTAATAATTAGGCAGTTGTTTGAAGCAGTTGAAATGTGTACAAGTTTTGCTCAGAAATTACATTGTGCTCTGATTTTGCAAGTCAGAAACCGTAAGTATGTAATAAAGTCATCAATAAATGTATTGATATAAAAGCTGCAGAGCTGAGATTTCATTTCCTTGAGTTAGGAAAAGTACTTTTAGAAAAGGGGAAGCTATGTGTCAAGCTGCTGTCTTTCATATCAGAGTGGGTAAATGTTAGCGTCTCTATTGTAGCTAAATTGTTTGCTCTGGTTGTAGAATCTGTCAAATACAGCAAGTCGTGCTGTATGTGTTCTTGGGTAGCCTTGTAAGAAATACTGTGGGCACTGACTGCTGTGTACTTACCAACCATTAATATAAATTCTAGAAATATTAAAATAAAGCTCTGTGAAACTGTTTTAAGTCTTTATGTAAGGACTTAATGAATTAAGATGAGTTGTGGAGTAGGGAGCTATATGTTAGGTATCACTTATTTGGTCTTTTTTGTGAGGTACTCAGTTTTTGTAGACAGGCTTTAGGCCAACAGGAGTAAAGAAAGGAAACTGAATCTTTTGATCTCTATGTGTTCTCTGGTAGTTTTAGGAATAAAGGCTACACATTGAGGCAATTAGTTTGAAAGTGGATGAATCAGTGTAAGTGTTCATGTACATTCCTACAGTCCATTGTTAAGATATGAAATCATTGTAAAAGTCAGTACTGGATATTAATCCATTATAGAAGCGTGAATAAAATCTATAAATAATATATTAGAGCATTCATAATTAATAAAGATAACACTGCAGTAGAAAGTGACTGATTTGATTGTCGCAATTACCTTGATTGAGTCCGTTATGTGTGATAGGATTGATTTGATACGTATGTGAAACATCATATTGTCTGTAATAGGTGCTGATCAAGCACTCAGGCTATACATAGGGGCCCCTGACACACAAGACATGAAAACTGCTAATTTGAATCTGTACCTGCCACTGCTGTGTAAAGTAAGAATCACTATCTTCCTGTGCAGATACAGTTCCAGGAGTTTGCTTCCCATCCTTTATGTTGTATATGGTAAATGTCTTATGGCTCTCAGCTGAATACTGAGGTTACCATCAAGCTAAAAGAGTAAAGAGTGTAGCCACTACTGGGCGGCTACCAAGAACTTGAGAGTGCCGTCATGTATGACTGTTCCCATGCTGTTCACATGAAGCACTTTTAACATGTACTCCTGTAGTTCTCCAGTAAGTTTTAGGTACAAGTTTAAAGTTAGCGTACTCTAAAAGGTTTTCCTCTCAAAATGATGGACTTCTGAATTAGGCAGAGTTAGCAAGCTATGTTCTGTCAAGGTAAGAAAACAATAGTTGAAGAGTGAGTGTCTCCTGAATTGCAGTCACTTTAGGATGGTGAGCAGACGGTGCACAGCAGGCTGTAAAGTAATAATACTGAGCAATATTGTTTTAGAAAAAGCTGGCAAACTTAGCTAACCATATGCAGTCATGTAATTTCTGCCTCTCACCCTTACTTTGGGTAGGTTTAGATTCATCAGTCTGTTCAGCTGAACTTGAACTCAGGGAATTGTCTCACATACAGCCATATTCCAACAAGTTCTACAAAAATCAACAACTAACTAAAGGAGAGAGTCCTCCACACCCAGTCCTCTGCCTCCTGGTAACTATTTCTTTGAGGGAATGACTGGAAAATGAGTGGAAAAGGTGATAGCTAAAATATAGTTGCTTCATGTATAGTAAACTTTCTCTGAAAATTAACTTTTTTTTTTGGAGGCATATTCTGAAGCATTAAAAACATCTAAAACTTCCTTTTCTTGGCAGATCTATATGGATTAGTCCTTTTCCTTGGAATTGATCCTTACTGGGTCAAACATTGGTGGGACCAGCTTTTATATCGACCTTATTGTAGGAAAAATTCCCAGCCTCTCTACAGTCTGATTGCCAAGATAATGTGGAGATCAGCAAAGAAGGATGTGATTGACCAAGTAAGAAGGAAATTTTTTTGTTTTAAAATTTTTGAAGATGACTTACAGCTTTATTTGCAAATTTTTTTTTTTTTAATTGCAGATTCAAATTCCCCCTCAGACAGAAAATATACACTGGCTTCACTTTTCTCCTGTGGAGAGACACTTCTATCATCGCCAGCATGAGGTGTGCTGCCAGGATGCATTGGCAAAACTCAGGAAGATTTCAGATTGGACTCTTAAGCTTAGTAGCCTAGATAGAAGGACTGTGACATCTATACTGTACCCTTTGTTGCGACTGAGGCAGGCCTGCTGTCATCCACAAGCTGTTCGAGGAGAGTTCTTGCCCTTACAGAAGAGGTGAGGTTTTTATCAGTTCCTAAGTGGTTTGCTTTATCTAAAAAAATAAACTTCAGTTGTCCCTAACAGTGCATTCTTGTACAAATTTTTACTAAGCCTAATAATAAACTACTTCAGTTAACTGTGCAACTATGTCAGTGCCAAGCTAACTGACATCAGAAGTTTGTATAGAAGACAGTAGGGTGGTTAGTGTAATTGTTGTGCTAAAGAATGTAAGTAGTACTGAGAGACAATTGATTGTACAGTAACAAGTTAAGCTTATGATGCTATTGCATACTAGGATGTTGCAGGTGACATATACAGTGTGAAACAAAACATTCTTTTTCAGTTTTAAACAAGAACACCAATTTTCTTCTTTCCAACAAAACTCACTTTCATGAATGAGAACAGCCAAGAAAACGAATAAACAGGATTAGTTCTTTAAATCAAATAATTTTAATGTGAGATTGCACAACTAGTAAATATAGTCAGAATGAGAAAGCTGCTTTTCTATTTCTTTTTTGCATGCTTTTATGATTACTCTTTTCATAGGTGCTCTGCAAATAGCAGCCACGCTGGGTCTCAGCCTTTATTAGGCCTAAGTTATGCTACTAACACTCTGAAAAACATGGCTACTTATTTTTTAAATGCCTTTGGAGGAGGCTTTTGAGAACAAGGTGTTCCTATTCCAAAATGTTAGAGCGTTGCTTAAGTTGTTTCATTTTTAAGCTACAAGCAGGGAGGAACATGTACTTCATTACTAGCAATATTATTTCTACTACTTCCTGTGTTTGGTCATCTTTTCAGTTTCTTTCCATCCTCTTGTGAAAGGCTGTGTCTGTTCCTTCCTGTTCCTCATATAGGGCACCTTCAGTGTGTCTAAGCAGCTCTAGCTGACTTCTCTGCTATTTCACCAGGGACCAGTAGTAGTCACTGCACTGTGCCACTTTGTCTCACATTCTACTAATGTGAAGGCAAGAGAAGAGAACAAGGGAAAAATCAATGTCCCTGCAACATAATCTGTATTCAGATGTGACAGTGGAGTATAAAAGAAATGTGTAAAATTGCATGTTGGAAACAGCTTAGTGAGCTGCAGTGATTCTAGTGGAAAGCCTATCGAATGACAGCTGCATAGTAACTGTGGTTAAAAAAAAAAAAAACCTAACGATGAAAATTGAACCTATCTCAGGCTGATATATACTATGAACAGTTGTTTCCAAGCACTATTTATATGTATTGGTGTATGGGAACTGTTGAATCATGACCTGAACCTCTGATTGATCACCTGAGGCAAGCACTGAGTCAGCTGTAGGAGCACAGGTGAAGGCAATTCAGCTGTGTGACCGGAAGGGGTGAAGCCTGGCTCACCTCTCCTAGACCCCATTTAAGGGCTGACTGTCACTGAGGAAGGATCTCTTTCTGGACATTGCTCCTTGTGGAGTTCTTCCTGCGAGCCTATGATATGTGTGAGCATTTTCATTTATTTTTGATTATCCCTTTCCAACACAATAACCTTTCTAGCTGTATGATCTGTAGATACCAGCCTAACCACACCACTCTCTATATTTGTTTATTATACAATTGGTGAACCAAACCTACTGCTATTACAACTGGTATTGTAATTTTTCTTGAAGGCTACTGGTGGTTTTGAGAATGAAAGGAAGGCAGTAGGTGTAGAAACATAAGACTGTGAGCAGCAGGTGTGTTGTATCTTTATTAGTGCATCTGCAGAATTATTCTAGTTATAAATTGTGATTATAGTAATTTAAAGCCTGTTCTACTGTAACACCAGATTAGAAACTCGGGGAACAAATTATGTAAATAGAACAATGTTGCAAGAAATGTAATTTAAAGGCATGGTCAGGTATGCCCTTCCAGCATACTTGGGCAGAGGCTGCGCACAAGTGGTGTCTCCCTTACTCTCTTCTACTGCAATATACATCAAGTAGTAAATACTTCTCCTTGAAGTGAATTAAGTGAGAAGCAGATTTCCAGGAGGGTGAAAGGGTGTTATCCAACTTCACAGCAGTAATTAGTTGGTCATAGAAGCAGCCTCAGGTCAGATGTTGTAGGCTGTTGTTGCTGTTTACTTTTGTATCTTTTTACATAATTCTTTTTTCCTGCCTGAATTTGTCTGTTGACCTTACTTCAAGCTGTTCTTTATGCTTCCTTTTTATTTTCCCCTCACATCTTTTCTTACTTGTCCCTCTCACCTCTACCTTTCCTTTATTTTTCTGTTCAGCTAATTCACTTCAAAATTACTCTGAAGAAATACAATACCAGTAAATGTAGAAAAGGAAGTCTAAACTGGTGCTTGCTAATCATCGTTGTTTTGTTTCCACACACACTTTACCTCAATATTTAACATTTTGCATGTTTAGATTGCTGATGGAGAGGGAAATGTAGTCTCTCACAACTGTTTTCATTCCTCATTTTGTTATCTCATCTAGCAAAATGAGATCTATTTTTGACTGTTTCCTGCTTTCTACGTTACAGTAGAACAACATATTTTGCCCTCTGCTAGGTTGTTTTACCTGGTTCTAATTTTCTTCTTGTCTTACTTCTCCCTGTTTTTACTAGATGTCAATCTCCTGACATACTCAGTTTAGAGGAAAATTATATCTGGAAGAACAGCTGATAAAAATTTCTTTTGTTAATGTTTAGTCTGTAATATTCGCACAGCTGTTGCGTGCATGCGATGTATTTCATGCATGGCAATTTTAATTCTGTATTATTGTGGTGTAGCAATTGGACAGATCAGTATAATGGGAAAGGCATTACAACAGAGGTGTGATGACAGAAGAGCCAGCACAAAACAAAGGTGCTACAAGGAAGGGAAGAAGATTGCTCCCCTGTATCAGAAGATTCCAGGTTCTCAGGGGAAAGCTTCACCAAGGAGGGATCTCCAGAGAGATCCTTCCCCAGTGGTAGTCAGCCCTTCAGTGAGGTCTAAGAGAGGTGCAGCCAGGCTCCACCCTTTCCAGTTGCACAGATGAATTGCCTTCACCTGTGCTCTCAGGGCTGACTGGGTCCTTTTCCCCAGGTGCGCTATCAGTAGTTCAGGCCATGGCTCAACATTTCCCATACGTGTGGCTTAGTTTCAAACTTGAGTCACTTGGTCTCTATTCCAGCACCATGACCATGGAAGAGCTGCTTACATCTCTGCAGAAGAAATGTAGAACAGAGTGTGAGGAAGCTCACCGACAGCTGGTGTGTGCTCTCAATGGCTTAGCTGGTATCCATATCATTAAAGGTAAGACTGGACAGCTGTTGTGTATTTAAGCCTTTTATTGGCTAATAATGGTTCTGATAGCATTTTTGAAATTAGAGCTTATTCAGCATGTGAAATTCTGGGAGAAGTATAGTCTTATTAAAGGGTTTGTAACAAAACCAAGCATTCCTAGATAACAGAGAAAAGTACTTCTGATTTTTTTTTTCTGTGGTGTTTTCTTTATTTCTATTTTTCTGTCAATTATGTGTACTGTGAGGACAAAAGAAATCTCATGTATAATTGTGTTTAAGTTGCTTATGTGTTATCAGCACCTCTCTTTCTGGGCTTCCTATGTGTCCCTTACCATGTGAAAGTCTTAATGAACTCTGGAGTTTCCTTGCTGTATTTCAGAGTCCGTGCTTTTGCCTAGCAGTTAAATTTGTGCTGCCTGTTGTTCAGCTCTGTCAACGTGTTTCATGTGAATTAGAAGGAAAAAAAGCTTTGAATGGAAAACAAAAACAATTGTATTATTTTTAAATGTCCCACAAAACAAAAATAATAACAAATTAGAATGGCATGGATGTGAAAGAAATGCCTCTCTGCCCAGTACCCACTATTTTAAAATTGAGAAGATGCTTGAATTCTTCCCAGCTCACTTTCTTTGAGAAGCAGATTGGTTTTAAAAAATAAATAAATGGCATTAATGAAAACAGAACTCAGCTCTATTCTAGTGGCTTTTTTCCCCCAGCGTTGTTATATTGTGTCTTGTTGATCAGCAAGGAGGAAGCATACCTTTTTACTTAAGCATTTATTATTAGTGTAACTGCGATCTTATGAATCTAATCATTATTAGTTTGAATTGTTATGGGCAGAAAAAAAAGTGATTTAGTTAAAATTGCTGTAGTCATACCCACTTCCCACTGCTCTGCGTTGCAGTGCTGGTGGTTTCATTCTGGTGGGAATAGAGGTGTGAGGCTAATTGGCAGCATATGAAGTTCTCCATTGGAAGGAATGTAGTGTGTTGATTTCTCACTCAAGGATACAGTCAAGGTCTTTGTTTGCTGTTGTGCTTTTGCACCTTTCTTTTTCTTCACTTGTCTGTTGCTTCACATCAATACTAAATTTGTTATATATGCTAATGCCTTTTGTTTATGTAATGTACCATTTCTCCTTATCTTTGTTGCCCCTAAGAACAGTTTTGCCCACTTCCAGATCTGCATTTCTTCAACTGCCTGTGAATATTTCCATAGCCGTGGTTTCCTTATTCACTGCCAAGCCTGTGCGTTATGCCATGGCTGTTGTGCTCCTCTATTCTGCATGCTGTATCTCTACTTCACAAAGCCTCTGCTATTGTGCTTGACCTGCATTTTTCTGTGCTACGTGATTCCGGTTGTAAATAGCTCATTCTACATAGACAGCAGTAACAGGCCACTATTCTGTATCAGACTATGGCTGTATCACACAGATAAGCAAATTAAAATTTAAAAAAAAAAAAAAAAAAGCCATAGAAACCTAGTGACTTAGAGAAATTGCTGCCACTGCTAAGCAAAGTAGAAGGTGAAGTCAAACCAAGAAATCCTGAAAGAGTGCCTGACAGGCCTCTTATGGTAATAGTATTTTGAGGAAACCCTTAAAACTGGCAACTACTAAAGTGTAAGAAAGAACAAATCTTACAGTAGTAGTATCATTACCCTTCCGGATATTGAGAAAGGTGACCTATTTTACTTTATTGGTTTTTATACATCTTATGCCCTTATGCGTTCCCTACTTTAAGACTCTTCAAATTACTGATTGTCAATTTCCATTTTTTCCACTTTTTAAGATGTTTCTGCTTTTATATATGCAGCATTAATTTTGTATTTCTTCTTAAATCTAATCTGTTTTCTGAGAAGTGATTGTGGTGCTGGCACCATCTGTAGTTATGCTGTATGCGTGTATGTAATTATTTTTGTGTTTCTGAAGCATGACAGTTTTTCTTGTACTTAGTACTCTGAAAGATTGACTAACATGTGTAATACACATATATTATTAAATACCTGCCATAAGTTGTAGATAGTGGATTTTTTTTAGTGTAATATGTAAGATTTTGTAACTGTGGATTAATATTTTAAGATCAAGAAGTTTATAAACTTGCAGTCACAAACAATACTTAGCTTAGAAACTTCCTTGCTCTGTGTAAGATACCTTGCTGTTTGTCTTTTCCCATTTGGGGGCAAGAAGAATGAGTATGGAGTGTTCGACAGCAAGCTGTTTATTCTACGGCCTCTCTGAAAATAACTTAGTTTATTTCAAATGATGGATGGCCAGTCCTAGCAGCCAGCATATTTAAAGATCAACGCAATGTGTGTATGTAGATGTTTTTGTTTTCTCTATTTTTTTTAATCCAGGAGAATATGCGTTGGCTGCAGAGCTGTACCGAGAAGTGTTACGTTCTTCTGAAGAGCACAAAGAAAAGCTGAAAACAGATTCCCTGCAAGTGAGTGAACATTATAACGTAGAGAGACATAGTTAATAATGGGAATACTCTAGATTTAATTTAACAAGTTGTGCCTTTCTTTCTCCCAAGTGGTGTACTGATTGACTCTTACTGCCAGCTGTCATTATCGTGGTCTTTAGATAGGAATCTCTCCAGTGACCTTCATTTGTCTTTTTTAAAAAGCTGTTGTATTTCTAAAAAGCTCTTGCTTCTCAGTCTTAATGATATCTCAGAAGCAGTGTATGATCTCCACCTGCTGTTCTGTAATAAACTTAACAAGCTGAATTCCTAGACTTGTGTATGTGACCATGACTGCTCCCATTAATGGTATAATTTTACATACTAGTGCAAAATAGGATGCTGGGATGACATTAAGAATGAAAGTAATATGCCAAATGGTAGACGACAATATAATTGTTGCACTGTTAACGATGTTCTCTGAAGTAGTATTGAAACGTGGAGGAATTAATTTTCAGGGAAAACAGGAATATTTGAATACAACACAAATATGAATATATGTTGATGATAAATAGTGATGTCAGTAACAGCTATATATTACAAGAATTATCAGTTCTAAATTGACCAAAATTCTTTTCAGTATGACAAGATTAAGTGTGATCAGTTATCCATTTCTTTATTTTGCTTGCTCCATTAAGCAACTCAGTCTTTCAGTGACTTTATCTGGTTATTTGATGCCTCCACTGTGCTTCTTCGATCTCTGTGAAATTGAGGCTTTTTTTTAGCTAATGTAACCATATCAGCATAAATTTGTTAAGCAACTTGTAAAAAGGTTGTTAATGAATCTGTTTTACTGGATTGAATATAAAGTCATCTTTTTAAAAAAATGTACATGCCTAATATTATTGACTTTGTGTAATAAAATTCTCCATCTATTGAGTGCTTCCCCAGTGATGCAGCTTTGACTCTAAGAAAATAACAAGCCTCTGCTGTGCTGACTGGTGTTCTTCAGTGGCTTAACGTAGTAATAGGGCAAAGATGAAGTGAATCTGGGGGTGAGAAGGGACTAAGAACATGGTGGTGGAGGTTATTAGGAAAAGTTTATGGAATATACAGGCAGCACAACATTAGGAGTCTGATTTGGGATAGATAGGATGAACCTGGGATAAGAGGGAAGAGAGTGGCCTTGAAATAATATAGCATTTTTTTCCTCCTTCCTTGAAAAGTAAGCAAAAAGATTGTTTTATGCAGTCACCTTTTGTTTACAAAAAATGGTTGAAATTTTCTGGAGCATTTTTTCCTTATATTTATTCTGCTTTCGTAGATCGTGTGATGTCTAAGTGTAATGTTCTGAATTATTTACCAAGAATGTACTGTAAGATAAATAAGTTGTTTTCCTTAATAGTCAAAGGTAGTTTTAATTCAGAGGGTGAGTATGGGACAGAATCTGAAGACTTTAATTTAAGGGGTGGGGGGGGGGGAAATCATTTTAAGTGAATACTGATTTCTTGCTGTTAGATTTCATTACTGAATAAACATTTCCTGTCACAGTTACTGCAATGTATCTCTCATACTGTAACTTTTTTATTTGTTTAGAGACTTCATTCCACACACAACTTGATGGAGTTGTTGGCAAAGCACACAGGAATTCCTCCAACTTTGCGTGATAGTCAGCTTTCGGCAGAGGTAAATCTCATTCATTTTTTTATATAAATATGTTTTGAAGAACACACTTCTATTTTTTTATCCTTAAGTATTTTCTCTAACCAAAACTTTCAAGTTAACTACATGCATTCCTTTTCAGATTGGTAAAATCAAATGATATTTATTGTGTGAGATATGAACAGAAATGTCCAGCAAAATGATACTGTTTTAATGTTTCATTATTTATGTTGTGTGTTTTATAGAAGTTCTAACTCTTATTCTGAATTATGATTCTCCCCCACCCCTACAATATTCACATGTAAATAACTTGCATAGAAGTTAATGAAGAAGAGTGCCTCCTGAATTCTTTTCCTCACACTTAACTTTTATAATTTTAAATGCAGATAGTCAGTCTTTTCTATATAGATGAAGTTTATTTTTCCAGTATAGGTTCCCTCAATTCCAACAAAAAGCTTCCCTGTCTTATAGTAAAGAAATCTACTGCTTTCTAACTCATGTTCTTAGCTATGTTTTGAAGCTGTTTTTGTACCTATTTTTTTGGCCCTGTGTGTGAATAACTTGAAGTGCCCCTGAGAAGGTTCTGCTTTTTAACTTTCTTCACAGACTGAATTTTTCCAGTGGTGTTTGACCAAGCTTTTCCTGTATTATTTACATGGTGCTCACACACTCTGCAGTAGCAAGTTCTTCCCTGTCTAAAAAAATTGACTATCTTTGGCTGGATAAGCAAGTCACTGCATGACACTTGCTGTCTATATAAGCCTTTTTAACTGTATCCTTATCAGGGAAATCTCTGGTAGAACAGCTGGTATCGTGTGGGATGTGGGAACCTCCCATAACAATTTATAGCCATATTCTTGTGTTTTCTTGCCCTTTGTGACTCACAAATAATAAAGAGATGCTCAGGGTTTCTTTTGGGTTCTGGGTCTAATCACACCCCATCAATGTAGGTCAAGTAAAAACAAAGGAAACAAGGAGAGATAGTGGGGGGGGGGGAAAGAAAGAAGTTTATTTCTTCTTTGATGTAGCTGGATGGGTATTTACAGTTAATTCTTTAAGGCTTTTCTCTAAATTACACAGATGCAAAAAGTATTGCTCTTACCCATGTCCTGTAAGCCATCCTATAAGCCATCCTGCTGGTATTGGTTTTCCTCTAGGAAAACAGCCCTGCTGTGTTCAATCATTTATCTGCTGGTATTTGGCAGAAGGGTCCTCCCTACTGATTGGGTGGCTTATTGACCCAGAGGCCATGCTGAGAATATGTGGCTTCTTGTTAGAATCATAGAATCACCAAGGTTGGAAAACACCCACAGGATCACCCAGTCCAACCATCCACCCATCACCAATAGTTCTCACTAAACCATGTCCCTCAACACAATGTCCAAACGTTCCTTGGACACCTCCAGGGTTGATGACTCCACCACCTCTCTGGGCAGCCCATTCCAGTGCCTGACCACTCTTTCAGAGAAGTATTATTTCCTAACATCCATCCTGAACCTCTCCTGGCATAGCTTGAAGCCATTCCCTCTAGTCCTATCACTAATGACACGAGAGAAGAGTCCAACCCCTAGCTCACTACAGCCTCCCTCCAGGTAGAGAGAACAATAACATCTGCCCTGAGCCTCCTCTTCTCCAGACTTCAACAATCTTGGCTCCTTCAGCTGCTCCTCATAAGGCCTGTGCTCCAGACCCCTCACCAGCTTTGTTGCCCTTCTCTGAACACACTCCAGGGCCTCGATGTCTTTCTTGCAGTGAGGGGCCCAAAACTGGATGCAGTACTCAAGGTGTGGCCTCATCAGTGCTGAGTACAGGGGGACAATTACTTCCCTGTTTGTGCTGACAATGCTGTAAGCCAGGATGCCATTGGCCTTCTTGGCCACCTGGGCACACTGCTGGCTCATGTTCAGCTGAGCATCAATCAATACCCCCAGGTCCATTTCCTCTACACAGTCTTCCAGCCACTCTTCCCCAAGCCTGTAGCGTTGCCTGGGGTTGTTGTGGCCAAAGTGCAGGACTCTGCATTTGGTCTTGTTGAACCTCATCCCATTGGGTTTAGCTCAGCTATCCAGCCTGTCCAGATCCCTCTGTAGGGCCTCGCTACCCCCAGGCAGATTGACACTTCCAGCCAATTTGGTGTCATCGGCAAACTTACTGTGGGTGCACTTAATGCCCTCATCCAGGTCATCAATAAAGATTTTGAATGAAAAGGCATCTTGTGATGCCTTTTCTTATGCAGCGTACTCAGTCCTTTCAAACTAAATCTGGTGCTTGTGATGAGCTCACATTCCAGTTAGTTTCTAGCATATGTTATCATCCTTGAATTCATATATCACTTGCACTCCTTTGCTTCCTTTATGTTTGTGAGAGTTCATAGTGTCAGTGCAAGTTCCATAAAGTTTATGGAGCGGGGAGTCCACCAGGCTGCAGCTTGCCATTGTGCTTTGGTTATCCTACGTGGTGCAGTAATTCAAGCCGTGATATACCCAAGGATGCTTTGAGGGCACCTCAGAGGTAGATCCTTCCTGATGGGCTATGCCGTTCTCAATCTTGACCTTCTCTGTGGTACATGTTACAGTGTACTTCAGTAACGTGCTGGGCCCCCTCTTCTTGCTGATGCCCTTTTTTTGCTTTTTGAAGTCTATTTTGTACCCTCTGAGTCGCCTTTTTCTAGATCAGAGAAGTCCAGTTCTTTCAGCCTCTCCATTTATATTATTTTTGCATATTTTCTGATATTTTTCTTTTCAATGCAAGTTCTATACATAGGCAGCACTTTTTCTGAGAATTGCTGTCTTAAATGTTTAGAGTTTCTACTGCCCTTTACTGCCCTTTTCTTTTACTTGCCTTACAACTCTACCAATTTATTTATACTACCCTTTCTTGATATCAACATCAAAATATTGCACTTACAAAGCAGAGCTTGTTTTTCATAATACAGTTATGAACAATTACAAAGAGTTTCTTGTTCATCAGGTTTTAAGTAAGATATTAAGTAATCTGGTAATGATAGTGTCACAGAGATGATAGCATGGACTATATCATGCATATCACAACAGGTTTTCACTGTCAAAAGTAACTTATTTACAAAAAAAAATCAAATGCACCAAAAATAATAAAATGTAAACCTTTTGTGTTATTTTATACGTAAGTTCTGTATGTTGGTGAATGTTAAATTGTGTGATTCTCATTATTCTAGGATCTCTATTGTTTAGCTTTAACATAATGTATTTTAATATACAGAGAAGTAAGAATTATGAGTTAAATTTCTGTTCCTTTTATGATTCACTGTATTCCTAGTGTATTATTTGGGCTTGTCCGAAAGTAAAATGGCATTGTATATTTGCATTAATTTAACTTCTCAAGTGTTTTCTTCAGACTTGCTTGTAAATGCTTGATTGGTGGGGGGGAAGCTAAATGTTGCTGGAGAATGAAACATGGTAGCTGAGGAGTTTCTGCATTTTTCTACTGTACTCCATAAATATGAATTGTGGATAAGTAAGTTAAACTCTCATTTCCATACAGGCAGAACAACTTCGACAGCATTATATGAGTAAATCCAATGCAGAAGTTGCAGAAGCCCATCAGGCTTTACAGCCAGTTTTACAGACCATTCGGGAGCTCCAGAGAAAGGCAGGTACCTTGTACATATTTAGTCACTGGATATTCTTATAACTATTTAAATTAATTTGTTTATCAAGAACTCCAGCCACCTATTGTCTATAACAGTTCTTTGAAGCTCTATTTATAGTGAGACTTAGGCAGTATGTGCATATACACAGAGCCTCAAAATGTTCTGTAGACCGCACAAAGAGGTTCACAATGCTTGATAAAAGGATGGCTTAGAAAAGAAGCACATGGTAGTGGTGAGGTGATTCTAGTAAAGTTTAACACCATGCTTTTTTTTATTTTTTGTTTCACATACAGTTTTAGTCAATGTGTTGCAGGTTTTGGCCTTGAAACATTTCTGTGACATGTCGGATGGTATTTCACTTATTCCTAAAGGAACTCTCCTTTCTGATGTGCATTTAGTCATTATCCTGAAGGCTTGATTACATTTAGTTAAGGTGACAAGTGATGACCCTACTATCACGCCCTTCCCCCTTCAAACCTAGTTTAAAGCCCTGTCAGTGAACCCAGGCAGCTCCTGGGCCTAAATTCTTTCCCCCTATGACCTAGGTGGACCCCATCAGCAGCCTTCAGGATAGGCACCAAGCAAACCACCCCAGGGTCAAAGAAGCTAAATGTCTTGCCGTGGCACCAGCCTTGCTGCCATGTATATATCAGAGTGGGAATGTAAGATTCTGGATTGAAGTGTAGCTTAAAGAGCAGTATAAGCCTCCTTCACAAGGTGTAAATTGATTGCTGAATGTTCACAGATAAATCTGTTTGTTTGTGGACAGATACATTCTAGTTCTCCTTGGTGGCTGGATGTCATCCAGACGGCAATACAGTATGCTATCGATGAAGAGCTTGTTCAACGTGTGCAAAATGAAATAACCTGCAACTACAAACAACAGACAAATAAACTCTCCATGGCAGATAAGTAAGATAATAGCTGAAATAAGCTAATGAATGCAGTTATGTCTGCTCAAGTCTTCCAATCAGTATGTGCTAACAGTTGCACTTAAATAGCAGGCACTTAGGCTTTAGAGCATCTAGGCTGCAGTTAAATTTCAATTACAGTCCAAAGAATCATAACTACCTAGGTGTGGAAAGAAAAACAGAAGAATTACGCTTTTCTCCTAGATAAGCATTCTTTAAAGTGTTCCTTTGTATTATCATACTGTGGTTTTATAGTTTTTATAGTAACTGCTGGATGAGAGATGGAAAGTTTATTACATTAAAATTGGATGACCTCTAGAAGAATCTGACTTGCAGAAATGGGAAGTGAACAGACTATATCAGAAAGTCTTTAAGTAACAACATAAAATAGCATCACTACATTAAAAAGAAAGAATCTAAACTTAAGAAGCAGTGCTTTACAGGCTAAAGTTATATAAACAAATTCTCTTACTGGGTACTCTTTATTGTACAGAATGGAATTTCTGATATGGAAAATCAGGTCAAGCAGTTAGTGGTATTTGTGTGCTGCTCTAAAACAATTACAGTTTTTGTGTAATTATGTAATAATGGATTAGAATGACATCTGGAGGTCACCTTGCAGAACTCCCTGCTTATAGATTCCAACCCTTGCTCAGATATTTATGTTGATCATCTTGCATGGAGATTTGTCCCATGCGGTAAATCTGGAATATTAAATAGCTGATTTTCATTAACAGTAGATGTGTGATTCCAGTATGTGTATAATTTTAGGCTACTTGGTTAGGCAAACTCATATTTGCTTAACTTGGTCATTTTGAAAACCAAGCTTCAGTAGTGTTGGTTTTTCTCTGCTCGCTTTACAAAAAGGATGTTTTTGATCAAACTTCCCTTGTGGCACAGAAACGCAGTCTTGCAAAACACTGTCTTGCATGTGAGTGTCAGACATTGTATGAACAGTGCACCCTCAGTAAAGCAGCCCACAGGAAAACACAGTATAGGAAGTGCTTTACTGGTGTTCGTGTTCCGTGTGTAATCAAGAAAGACAGCTAAGTTCTAGAAAAATGGTTCACTTTAATGTCCATTTTTAATAATTTTGTTTTGCAAGCCAAGTACTTAATGAGCAGTGTACTTCTTGCAACAAACGCATGTGTTTGTTGTGAATTGCACAGCTTACTGAAAATAAGTTTGTTGGCCAACAGATGCAAATGAGACATACAAGAATGCATAGTTGCTTGCATTTAGCAGATTTGTAGGGTGATTCAAATAGTTGCTGATTAGTATTGGCTACTAACATTTGGTCACACTCAAGCCTTGGAAAGAGTCCTATTCAACAAACACCAGGCATCATCTCAAGGGATGCAACAAAATGATTTCTAACAGCTAACATTACATTTAGTAGCAGTAAACATTTGTTTTAACTTGATATGTTGTCAAATATTATTACTTATCTTCAAAATACTGAACTAAATTTGGATTAGGTGACTGTGTGCTATTAGTTCCCTTTTTCTTTACATCAGATTCAGAGACTGTAGAGGCCTTCAATACCTGCTCACAACCCAGATGGATGAAGTAAAGAAGTTCCAGAAGATTGTAAGAGAAGCAGTGAAAAACTTAGAAGGCCCTCCCTCAAAGGAGGTTATTGAGGCTGCCACTATCTGCCACTTGCGACCTGTTAGACTTCCACTTAACAAGTATGTCTAGGAAATGTAAAATATATTTTAGAGATGTGTTAGTGATTCTTTTTCCCTTATTTGAAATGAGGAAAAAAAGATTAAAGTCTTCATTTTGTATTCAGAATTTATATGTATACAGACATCACAGGTCCAACTGTTAGAATCATGACTTTTGTCTTTATACAATCATAGAGTCATAGAATATCTGAAGTTAGGAGGAACCCATGAAGATCATCAAATCGAATTTCAGTCTCCACACAGGGCAACCTAAGAGTTAAATTGTATATTCAAGAGCATTGTCCAAATGCTTCTGGAACGCAGACAGGCTTGGTGCGATGACCGCTTCCCTGGGTAGCTTGTTCCTATGCTTGACCACCCTATCAGTCGAGCACTTTATAGAATGATAGAACAATGTTATGCCTATAAAATGTTTTGTCATCAGATGCTATACTGTGTAAGTATAAGACTTAAGTTGCTTTTTTTTTGAGGGCTCTCTGTGGGTTTTGTTTGTATTTTGGAATAAGAAATTACAGAAATTGTCTGTTGATCACTTTCTGAGTGCTCTTTTTCAATCTTCTATATTGCAGCTGTGTCTTTTGTAAGGCTGATGAGTTGTTCACAGAATATGAGTCAAAACTCTTTTCTCATACGTAAGTACATAACTTTACAAATTTCTCATTACAAAAATAAGTGAACTGGATTGTTTTATTTTCTGCTTTACTTTTTCTGAGATACTTTATGAACAGATTACAGCAACTTCTTGCCTGTTTGTCTCAATAGCAGTTTCTTTACTCAGATTTAATTTTCTGTGTAAGATTAATATGAGAAAGTTACATAGAGCAAATACATGCCACTTTTTCTCAGGCTGCTGTAACTTGGCAGTACATTTGAAACACGGTGTTGAAGTGTTCAGAAAGTGCACGTTATAACTACAGGTACGCTAAATGGAAGGCTTTCCTGTTTGTGCAAATATTTGCAGTTTGGTTATAATTGGTGTAATATCGTATCCTTTCTCTGATTTTATTTTTTCTATTATTCTATATAAACTCAACACAATTTTACTAAAACCTCAAAGGTCTGAATGCAGCTGTGACCTGAGGGAACGGTTGCACCGGCCCATGGTATGGAAGAAATAGTCAACAGTGCTGAGATGTGGATTACAGCCCTCTGAGTCCTTTTTGACTTTTCTTTCTTATATGCCTCACAATGACAGAGCCAAAGTCAAGTACCTTGAGATTGCTGAGCTAGTGGGAGCTCTGTTATGATCAGTGGAATCATTAATAAACATTAGGGTGTTTTCTGAATAGGCCTTGTTTGTTAAGGAGGGGGCAGAGAAGCTGCACTGTACGGAGCTGCGCTGTTCTTGTACAGTGCAATACACAGCATTTTATTTTGCTTCAGAATTTGCTTCTGCTGCTGATTAAAGTAGTCAATTGTGTTTTTTTTAATGTGGAATTCTAGAATCATTCTTACCTAATAAAGGTAATTAAGATGCCTAAGCATTTACAAAAAGCTGTTAATGAATCTGTGTTGAGAAAATAGCACATACAGTGATTTAATTGCTGGTGCCAGGTTTACTGTGTTCAAAGTAAGTTTTTTGAGACATCAAATAGTGAAACAGATGTCTATACTTGTTTGGTTTGCTTTTTCCTTTAATCAAATATTATAAGGCTGAAATGTATGATGAAAAGTTAGAAACTGATGTGGAGTTCTGTATCAATGCTAAGTTCCTGGTTTTATTTTTAAGTGTTAAAGGCCAAATGGCTATATTTGAAGAGATGATAGAAGATGAAGAAGGGCTTGTTGATGATCGTTTACCCACCACAAGTAGAGGACTGTGGGCAACTAGTGAAACTGAGCGTGCCTTGAAAGCTATTCTCTCTTTTGCAAAAGCACACCGGCTGGATGTTAAGCTAACTGAGGAAGGTAGCATATTTCTGGAACTCTTTGAGGCATGGAAAAAGGAATATAAGGTACAGTAAATGAGATGGCAAAGAAACAGTTATATTGTTCATTTTATGCAATATAAACAAATTTAAGCTGTGGATGGATAATTATCTAAGCTGTGCTCCTGAAAGTCTTTCTCCTCAAAGCATTTTTGTGGTGCTTATTATACAGTTTGATTTAATGATTTATATATGATTTAAGGATTTTTAAGAGAGCCATACTGGTAGCTAAGCAATTTAGTGTAAGCCCTTTCGTTGTTTCCCTTAGGACAGTGTACACAGATATAATAAAATGCTTTTTTATATTTAGTTAAATCAGACTGTAGTGAGACTCACAAATCAAACGTTGGTCAGTTCTTTAATTCAGTTTAACTTCAGTCTTCTGCTACTTACAGATATCCCTTCACTATTGCTTATTTTCCCCGATGTTGTTTACCAAACAATATTATCAAAAGCCTTTGGTCTCCTGTTCCCTCTTCTAGAGGGAACTACTGGAGGATACTATGGCTCTCTTCATGCATGCTTGCATGACTGTGTTTCCTTGCAGTAAATAAGTGACGGAGTAAGGGGATGAGCTTTTGTTCACAAAAGTGTCATAAGCTAGATGCAATCAGAAGTATTTCTTTTGAATGCTTCCCCTTTTCATTTTTGATCAATAAACAGTAATTTTTGGCATTTGCAAAAGATCTTGGAATTTCAGTAAGGTCAATAAGAACTTCTCGATACAGTACATAAATTATGAAAAGATTGGGAAGAAGTTTTACAGTGTTACAAGAAATTTATAAACTGGTAAGTATTCTGATCTTCCAGTCCTAGTCATTCTTTTATAGGAAGTCAGCATTTGCTTTTGCTAGAGAGGTCTGAATCTGATTTAATCTTCTCCTTTTGCTTGTCTGTTCTTCTATCAAAACCACTGTTAATGTACTTCGCCACTTCACTTTTGATCTTTGTACTGTAATAGCTAACTCTTCAAAAACCGGTTAATCATTTTCCCTTATTCAACACTTGCTTAGTCTTGCAAGGCTTTTTGTTTCTGTGTTCTTAGTTATGTTACCTATTGTAGTAGTAGTTGTAGAAGAAATGAGAAAATACTCATTTTGTAAAGAGACTGGAGAAGAAAGCAAGCAAAAGGTATAGGGATAATCTTGTCTGTCTTCATAGTTTGTTGTGGTGTCTGAATTTCTGTAAAGTATCATCTCTTACTCCAAAAATATTTTCATAATATGCATTGTATGGTGGACTCGTATAAAGGGATCTCAACTCAGTTCTGCTGCTAATTTGTTTAGGCTTTTCTTATAGTTACTTCATGAATATTGGATGGTACTAAGGGATCACGTGTCTGCTATTGATGAACTAGCAATGGCTACAGAACGGCTGAGGGTGCGTCATCCTGATGAGCCAAAACCAAATCCACCGGTTCTCCATATCATAGAGCCTCATGAGGTAAACAAATTGACAGGAAAGAGATTGATTTTTTTTTTTCTGAAAGAATAAGTGAAGACTACATCTCAAAACAGCAACAAAATGTAGCAAGATCTGTATGTAAGGTCTGTAACATGTCTGTTTCACTTTTAGAACGTTTGGGAGGAGCAAAGAAAAATACTGTTTTACATGAAATGTACGGGCAGTTTTCCATTCATGAACATAGAGAAAATTATGGGATAATTTAACCTGATATATTTTTTTTAATTTTTATTTTTGCAAAAATAGAAATACATTTTCCTTTTATTTTTTTCTGTGACAGTGTTGGATAGAAAAGCTTTTTTTCTCTGTTGGAAAATAGACATTTCATCTGTGTTCTTTCAAATTCTTTCCAATTTTTTATACGTGTGTTTAATGCTGTTTCCATAGGTAGAGCAAAACCGCGTGAAGCTTCTGAATGATAAGGCAGTTGCTAAATCACAGCTTCAAAAGAAACTAGGACAGCTTCTATATCTCACTAATCTGGAGAAAGTAAGGTTTACGGTTCTTGCTCTTTACCAAACTAAACTGATGTCTTGTATTTCTCTAGCTGAAGAAACTTGCCATTATTTTCATTTAAAACTTTCTTTACAGAAAATGTGTTTTCTTGAAAGTGCTTCAGTATGTGTCAAAAATGTGTGCTATTCTCCACATTACTGTACTGTCACATTTATTACATTATATGTTTTGGCCATTTGCTTAATTATATAAACATTAAACTATGAAATTACTTATAGACAGTTAAAATACTCACTAAATTAACTGGACTATGTTCAGTGGAAGCCTTGTAAAATTACATACCTCTTCAAGTACCCCTGTGATTTTACCAAGAGCTTATCTTCTTCAACAGGAAAAGCAGCTTCATAGGTAGAATGAATATAAAAAAGACAAATCAAACTCCGTGTATGTTGTAGCGTTAATCTTACTGTTCAAGAAAGTACAATTTTTGCTTAAGGAATGATTAAGTATGTTTGTTTTCCCACAATATCAAACTGACAGAAAGTATGAGGAGCATCTCATTTAAAGCTTTTATTTTGCTCTGATTTTTCTTAAAGCTGTAGAAGAGGTGCAGATGCCATCTGAATGAATGTTGCATGAGCAGCACTTCATTTTTTTTACTGTGAACTGTATTTTTTTTAATTCTTCAAGATAGACTTAGTTCTTCATGAGTGAAATTTTTGAATGTATGTGTGGACTTTAAGGATTTTAGCATTTGTTTTTTCTAGAAACTTGTAAGTATAGAGTAACTTTTTATTCATTGAAACACAAAGTTTATTTTTTGCACTCTGTAGTCTCAACATAAAACTACTGGGGGAGTTAATCCAGAGCCATGTCCTATCTGTGCACGTCAACTGGGAAAACAGGTAAGATGCTTCAGTCAGCAGTTCTTGCTTTTATGAAGTCTTTACCTGGAGCTGAGTCAGTTATATATCAATTTTTCAACATATAGTTTTAACTGAATGTTATGTTGGAATGGGAACTAAACCCTTTCTTCTAATGCATCATCCTTTCCTCTGAAATAACATCTTGCTCATTTGTGAGCAGTCCTGATTCCATTCACTTAATTGGGAAAACCTTGCAAAGCCTGAAGTTTAACTTTCTTATCAGTCATTCTGTCAGTTCCCTCTGCTACCTGGACCCATGAAAATTGTTCAGACTCTAATTAGTGGCACAGAAAGGTTGTTTTACAAATTACTTTTCTGCTAAGGAAGGTCACAGATGAGGTGTAGATCTAATCCCTCAAATGAGAAACAGTTTCTGCATTAGAAACAAAAGGTTGTTAATAAAAGATTTATATTCTGTGTTCAAAATCTTAAAATCCAAAGATGTTCTGATTTCTTTTGTATCTTTATAAAAAAAAAAAAGTATAGTTGAAGACATTGGGGTAGGTTACCCAAAGAGGTTATGGATGCCCCATTCCTGGAAGTGCTCAAGGTCAAGTTGGACGAGTCTTTGGACAACCTGTTCTCTAGTGAAAGATGTCCCTCCCTGTGGCAGGAAGGGTGGACTGGATGATCTTGAAAGGTTCCTTCCAACCCAAACCACTCTGACTTTTACAGACCAACGTGAACATTTGCATAATCTTTTTAAAAAGGGTTGTAAATTTCTTGGTCTGTGTGCCTGTGCATTAGAGATCAGCATTTATAGAAATGAGACTGTAACATCTTCTAGTTTAAACTCCTGAAAAAGGTTTCTAAAATTCGTCGTTTTTAATCTGTTGACTTCAATGAAAATGATTCTGCTATGAAAATGTAATTTAATATGTACTAAGGAACTGCTTTTCCTTAACATTTATGTGAAACTGTTGCTCTTTTTTTTTTCTGTTCCCTGTACAGTGGGCTGTGCTGACGTGTGGGCACTGTTTTTGTAATGAGTGTATAGCTATCATCATAGAGCAGTACAGTGTTGGCACGCGCCGGAGCTCAATTAAATGCGCCATTTGCAGGCAGACAACATCTCATAAAGAAATATCATATGTCTTTACTGCCGAAACTGCAAATCAGGAGGATGATATTCCTGTAAAGGTAAAACATTTATGTAAGCTTGCGGACCAAACTTAGTATTGAAACGCTTTGTTGCACAAAACATGATGTGAAAGAGGATATCTTTCTGATGCAGTCTTTTAAGTGTGCCCAGTGAATGGATTAAAAATTACCTGTTAATTAAAATAAAGCTATTAAAATAAAGCTTCTCACCTAGCTTCTTACTATATGTTCTACTATCCACATGTGTGGATAGTGATAGTTTTAAACCGTTTCCTCTTGCCCTACGACAGGAGGTTTAGGTTAGATATTAGGAGAAAGCTTTTCACACCGGGGGTGGTGACGCACTGGAACAGGTTGCCCAAGGAGGTTATGGATGCCCCATCCCTGAAGGCATTCAAGGCCAGGCTGGATGTGGCTCTGGGCAGCCTGGTCTGGTGGTTGGCAACCCTGCACATAGCAGGGGGTTGAAACTCGATGATCATTGTGGTCCTTTTCAACCCAGGCCATTCTATGATTCTGTGATGAGTCTGTTAGGATAAAAATATTAAGGTTAATTGATAAAACTTCATTGTTAGGTGGAGGATATAAATCCTCATTCTGAACCAAAGATTAGTCATCTGAAATGCTTCTAGAGCGTCCTGTATACAGTTGTTGTTTTGCATTTTGATTACCTATGAAATGTCTGGTATACAAGCCATAACTGGGGGGAAAAAAATGCAACTCTAAATATGGGCAAACGAAAACTGAAAAGCATGAAGGGAGGTTCTGGCTGTGCTGGATAAAAAATGCCAAGGTGAAAGACATAATATTTTGATTTAGGTGATACTGCTATCTTTTCTAGAACGTGATTATGATACATCTGGATGTAACAATCATAGTTTTTATTTGGTTTGTATAGTTAAAAGTAGTAACATCCTGAGAGACTTCCATGTTACCTATGCAAGTCTCCATTGAACCCTGTGGGTGTACTAGAGTTGCTGACTTTTCTGAAGTTAATGCTGTCATTCTTGTGCCAGTTATGTCAGCCCTCCTGTTGAACTGGAATTTCTTTTTAAGTAGATGCTTCCTAAATCAAATTATTAGAGTTAAGGTAGTTGACAGCATGTGGCACCAGGGGGAGTAAATCGACTGCATTTTTGAAGTGCTGGTTATGAGGACCTTGCTTTATACAAGTTTGAGAATACTGTTTATTAAATGCTTAGATATAGAATCTTGATTCTAACAAGAAAACTTCAAATATGTTTTGTAAATTACTTAAAGTAACCTAAAGTGAAATAACTAGATTTCTTGAGTAAAATGCAGAAGGAACAGATCATCTACTGTCATGCATAAAAGGCTGCATTGAAAACGAGAGGTATGAATTTGCATTTTGTATTATCTCATTAAAGAGGAACAATTTGTACTGTAGCTTAACTGTATCTACTATCAAATCAGACAATTATTTTTAATAACTTTTCACTTTGTGTTCCTCTAAGGACAGTTGTTTACAAAAGGTAACTAACTCATTATGGTTTCTGTCAAATGTTGAGGCGAAGATTAATATCTTCAGCTGTATGTATAACAATCGTCATTTATTCAACACTTACGCTTTCATCTGAAGGTTCTCAGTCACTCTGGTCTCTTTTAATACTCAGTGCTTGTTTTTTTTTTTTTTCCTTTTTGCTATATACATCTTGCTGCTTTCTACCAGCATTAGCCATGTGAAGTTACTGAATTAGATGTGAAAGATCTGCTGTAAAAGGGAGTGTTTTATACTGAGAGAAAGCTTTACTGTATGTTTTGATTCTATAAAGGCTTCCAGTGTCTGGTTAGTGTTATAGTGGGTATTGCTAGCCTGTCATCTGGGACATTGTTTGTAGTTTTGATTGAAATGTGTCCTGTTTGATCACTAGAACTGTCTCATCTATTTATGTATTCTCATCTGGATATTCAAGAAACAAACTTCAAGGCATGTGGGTAATGAGTTTGGTTACTTTTTGTAAAGGCTAACTGAAATCCAAGAGCTCGTAATGGGGTACTTCTTTTACTATCACCTCACTGTGAATATTGTGAGCAAAACTGATTTTTTTGTATGTGCCATGAACCAAAGCTTTGGTTAATTGTTGGTTCGATGACAAGTCTAAAGTAGTTTTCTAGTATGATGTAAGCAGTGGGACGAAAAACTTTCTGTACTTTGCTATTATATTTTAAAAAATAGGGCAAAAAACGTAAACGCTTTGAGTGTTGTACTGTGTTGGCATTTTTCTCCATCGTAGTTCCTTTAACTGTTCTTGTACAAAGTCAAATTTGTAACATGTGAGTCACAGGAAGTCTAAAGGGTGGAAAAATCAACAGTGGCTACAGCTACTGGGTCTTCTAGTAAGGAAAAATTGGACTTGATAAGGGAGTTTTTTAGGGGGGAGGGGTAGAACTTGCAGCAAGAAACTGCCAGAAAAACAGTGAAAGCTGACTTGTTTCTTTTGTTCATTTTGGCAAAAATACTTGGGTATTAAAAGCTTGGAAAGATTATTTACACAGTTAAATAATGGTCAGCTAAGATATAGTTCATACCCTGCCTGTGGAGAGAGTATAGGACTTCAGTATTGTAGGAATTTACACCTGTAAAATGTATTCTCCGTAAGTGTCCAGCTTTGAATGCTGAGACAAGTAATCCTAATGAAGAATATCAGCAGGAAAGATTGATACTTGAAGAAGAGTGTAAAGTTTACTCAATCTACACAAGTACACAGGTTGAGCACAGGTGGCATTAATTTGATGGATTGGCTTCCTGCAGGTAGTTTTCTTATTGTAAGAAGTTTACAGTCAGTGAATTGCTCTTTTTCTCAGTAGATTTGATATTGTATGTAAAAAATAATTGCTTTGCAAACAGTGAGACGTTCTGAATAATGTAAATGCAGTTTCTGCAAAGTGAAATGATGTGAAGTAACAAAACTATACTAATTTACAGAAATGTAATACAGTACGGGTACGTGGTTAACTTAGCCCTTTGTTAAAACTGAGTTAGGTGCTGTTAGAGTAAACCTGACTGTATTGTTCACTAAGTTTATACAAACTTCATTAATTGTGTGAAAGGTTTTTCATGAACAGGATAAAATGAAATGTGGTCTGAGGATGAAGAGGTTGCCCTTTCCCTCTCTGTTTAATTTTTCTTTCATTAAATGTTTCTGAGGAAAACCCGGTTGGAGCAGATGAGCTAGAATTGTCATCAGTGAATTACGTATGGATAGCTTCAGAAAAACACAAAAATGATCCTGGAAACTCTAGGAGTTGCCTTAAGTTAGTTTCAGATCTTCAAATTAGAAGTGGTTATGCCATGCAGCAGCTGTAAGACTGCAAATGTCTTTCATCCTCGCAGGTCATAATACCTAAGCATTGTTAATTATCTGTTTGACTTTGGAAAACAATGTTCATGTCTACCAGGAGCACAGAGGTGTCATGAAAAAAATGGGTTTGCTACTGCGTCTAAGACGCAGGGCTGCAGTCATTATGGAAGACCTTCAGAAAGACAATGGTATTGCTTATTGCAGCCTTTGATAAATCAGCCTACAGTAGGTCTTTAGGAGCATTCACTTAACTGCATAACACATGAATGATCACACAGGCAAACATTGGCTTCTAACTTGTACTTAGACTGCTGTCATCCTTCCCCACCAGTTCTGCGAGCAGCATAACTTGACTAAATTTGATCCATCATTGTAGCAAGCCAACATATTTAATTCAATGTTCAGAGGACAGGTGCAGACAAAAATAAAACAATATTTGTCCAGTTGAATCTTGTGCAGCTCAAAATTGCTATATGTGTAAGAACTAATAAGCAATTAAATAAGGGCTTCTTAATGTTACATGTATATGCATTTTTTACATTACATATATTGTAAAATTACTGTAATACGAAGTGCATGCTGAAAGAAATAGAAGGGGATACTAAAGAACTTATTTTTTTTTTAGAATCCTTTTCCCAGCTTAATGGGAAAGGGAAGATTACAGAAACAAAAGGGAACAAGGAGAAGAGTATAGGATTGAGTTCCTTAAGCACTGAATTCCTTACAAATGCAGAATCTGTTTTCATGGCAGTACACAATCCTTCAATAATTACATTCATTATACATACAAGTTTCTTAATATTTTGAGATAATTACATTCAGTACTATAATGCTGTCTAACTTTAGTGTTGCCAGAGCAAGAAACAAAAGCAACAGAGAAAAGGTTCATGCAGATTTTTGTGAAAACCCTTCCATAAGCTTGAAGGGAGGGAAAGGTCAGTTTGGAAGACTTTGTAAAGAACGTGCTCATAATTTAAACCTCAGCAAGCCTAGCTGTCATGTTTAGTGCAGTTGCTTTACTTGGGCTATCTGTTCTGCCTCATCCAGAATTAGACAGATGTATCTGTAGACCTTCCTTCTTCTATCTACAGCTTGTACTGTAATATATCACTGATCCTATGGCAGTGCATTACACGAAAGGTTTAAAAGCAGTTCAATGCTGCTTAACCTATCCTTCCTCCAGGTTGGCAATGTTTGTTTGTCCCTGTCTCTGCCTGGGAAGGTTGTCGTTTAGATAGGTCAGGAATCTTCAAAACTTAAGTATTATCTTTTTTCTCTTTTAAAAAGCACAGCTTTATGAAACAGTTTGCCAATGTCTTTTTGAGATGTAAGAGTCCTATACAGAATTATTTAACAAAAGAATGGATTTAGAAGGCGTTTTTTAACATACTACTCTACTAATGTTGTTCTTTTGTTTTCAAAGGGAAGTCATTCCACCAAAGTGGAAGCTGTGGTTCGAACACTGAAGAGAATTCAATTTAAAGATCCAGGGGCTAAGTCCTTGGTTTTCTCAACGGTATTGATCATCACTTTCTATCTTGTCTTTGTGTATGTGTTTTCTGTGAGTTTAAAAATGGTCATAATATTCTCAGGGATTTAGTTTAGGTACCAGAACATTGAGTCATTCTGTGCAGCCTCTTGATGGTTTTGAGAATTTGTAGGACAGTTCATTTTCCTGAGACATGATCAATAATCCTTGTCAACAGATGTAACAGCTTGTCAACAAACACTTGAATGGGAGAAGTTAGAAATTAGAGATTACCTGTTTTTTAAATTTGATGTCCATATATTTTTGATACATTGTAAAACCATTTTTGTGTTGACTGACAGTTTCTTTTATTCAAGCGGAATTTTAGTTAGCTTTCCTAAATCAAAACAGGAAAGCTATGGCTTCTACCACGCAACTTCTTTTATTTCTTTTAAACCTTAAGTATTAGTACTTTTAGTAGTCTTAGTATATTTAAGCTGTCACTGCTGTTTGTAATAGAGTTACTTCTATTGTGTTTTGTTTTACAGTGGCAAGATGTGTTGGACATAATTGCAAAAGCTTTGTACGACAACAATATGACTTTTTCTCAAATCAATGGAATTAGTAAATTTCAGGTACATAAAGGATACTTTTCTTTAGGTTATTTCAGTGGGAGAAAATTGCAAGTCACAGAAACTAATTTGATTCTTCTGCTTCATTGTTTCATTTCGGAAACTGAAAGAGCAGGAAATGTGTTCAGCAGAATCTTTTATCTCCAAATGATTAATTCTAAAAATTGTTTTTACCAAAAACCACAACTTACAGCCTTTGGAGATAAAAACAGTAAATTCTCATCTGAAAAGTAATGTTGGCATATTCATGCCAGTGCTGAAATGTTAAGGATGAGATGCTGGTCAGTGTAGCTTGCCTTCCTGATAACCTGCCTGCATCTGTTCAGTGGTGACTGGTCTTGAATCAATCACACTGCAAGACTGTCACAATGCGGCTTGTTTTATCTGCTGTAATTACTTGAAAATGCAAAGCTGTCCTCCATAGTCTTTATTCAGGAGCTTTTATCACACTGTTGTGATCTTTGCCTTTCAGGAAAATCTTTCTGCGTTTAAATACGATCCCAAGATAAATATTTTGCTGCTACCCCTTCACACTGGTTCCAATGGACTAAACATAATAGAAGCAACTCACGTTCTGCTTGTGGAACCTATTCTGAATCCTGCACATGAGCTTCAGGCCATTGGCAGAGTTCATCGTATTGGCCAGACAAAGTAAGAATTAAAATTGCTTTAAGAAGTTTAGACATGGTCCAGAATAGAGCTGCATACTGTAGTCAGAATAAATCTAGTTCTCTGAACATCTAAGTTTTGGAGATACTGGAAATCTGTTTGCCTTTGAAGTCTTAGTTTTTAACTTTGAAGTTCTACTTCTAGGCACGTCCAGAAACATCTCAGATTTGCAGGTCAGAGCAACTCCCCATTTATGTCATATGGGGCTATGTTCAGGTATTGCCCATCCTGGTTTCCTTGAGAGGCTAATTCTGTCTGGTCGTTTCCAGCGCCAAATTACAAGCTGTATAACATTTGTTTTGAAATCGATGCTGTTATAGTGAGAATAATCTCTCTTGATAGAAAATGCAGCCTTCACCAGTATGCCTGAGACTGACGTTCTGGCCTTTATTATTGCTTTGGTATTGAAGTGCACTTTCCACTTAGGAGAATGCCCTAATCCCTGTCTTAGATTAGTACCCTGCCTGCACTTATCTTTAGTTAATAGAGACTGAGCAAAGTCAGAAGAGAAATTCCCAAATACCACATCTGATTCAAGTACTTGATTAGCAAATGGCTATGGCTATAGAGTAGAAAGTATTAGGGAAAAATAGTCTGTACACCTCCTCTGTATATTTTAAATAGTCTTTTGCAGGCTTTGGCTCCCATCAAAGAGAGATTACTAGATAAGATGGGAATTGTTCTAACTCAGTATGTCTGTTACTGTATCTTTTCCAAGTATTTCTCTTCCTTTTCTATGGTTAGAGAACGGCTCGAAGTGTGTGTGTATATATGTATAAAGATAAATTCAAAATAATTTTATAAAAGTGTATAAAAGTTAAAATTGAAGGATTTTCTTTTGTTTAAAAAAAAAAAAGAAAACTATCTGAGCGTTGCAGAAAGCTTGTGAGATGGAAACAGTATTCAGTGTTCACACTTTTGTGGGAGTTTTGCAAACAACATAGGGTGCATAAGCTCAGAGGTGAGTGAATGAGGATCAAAAGAGTAAATCACAATAGGAAACAACTTTTCCATGCAGAGTACTCCTCGTGATTGTATTGTTAGTTTGTTTTAAGGAGATATTTTTAAGAAATCATACTATGATTATAACTTTGAGCTGCCCTGCTATGTTGCAGTAAAGTATTTCCTGGTAGTCTGAAAGTACAGAGAGGTATTTTACTGCTGATATGGGGTATTTTGTGAATATCTTCTCTGCAACTGGCAAAGGTAATATTTCTTTTAAAAGGAAGTGTGTCTTATTTGAATAATGCAAGTTACTGTTTCTATAAAATAGCTTTCTTACTTTATTGCTTTAGAGTACTCGTCATCTTACGGTAATTAATGGAGAGTTCACAGAATCAGACAATCTCAAGTTGGGAAGGACCCACGAGATCATTAAATCTAACTCCAGACTCCACACAGGACTATCCACATCCTATGTCTAAGAGCATTGTCCAAATGTTCCTTGAACTAGGTCAGCATGGGGCCATCACCACTGCCCTGGGCAGCCTGTTTCATGCCTGCTGCCATCTGGTGCAGACTCTGTCCCTAACCCCCAGCTGCCTGTCCACTGACACAGCTCCATGCCATTCCCTCGGGCCCTGTCGCTGTCACACAGAGCAGAGCTCAGCGCTGCCCCTCTGCTCCCTCTCAAGAGCTGCAGCTGCAAAGAGGCCTCTCCTCTGCTCTGGGTTGAGCCAACCCAGGGACCTCTTCATAACCTTGCCCTCCAGACCCTTTGCCATCTTCTTAGCCCACTTTGGATACTCTCTAGTACTTTTATGTCCTAATGTTTAAGAGAAACATGATCGTAGAATCAGAATGGTTTGGGTTGGAAGGGACCTTTAAGTTGATCTAGTTCCAACCCTCCTGCTATGGGCAGGGATTTCTCCCTCTAGACCAGGTTGCTCAGAGCCCTGTCCAGCCTGGCCTCAAATGCTTCCAGGGAGAGGGCATCCACAGCCTCTCTGGGCAACCTGTTCCAATGTCTCACCACCCTCACAGTAAAGAATTTCTTCTTGATACCTAGTGTATGTCTATTTTCCTCCAGTTTAAAGCCATTTCCCTTCACATCCTGTTGCTACATGACCTTATAAGTCCCTCCCCAGCTTTCCTGTAGGCCCCCTTCAGGTACTGGAAGGCCGTTATAAGGTCCCCTTGGAGCCTTCTCAAGGCCGAGGAGCCCCAACTCTCTCAGCCTGTCTTCACAGGGGAGGTGCTCCAGCCTTCTGGTCATCCTTGAGGCCCTCCTCTGGAGGACTTTGCTTACTGACGTTTTACTTTTTACATTTTTCTGGTGTTTATAGTGTCATGGTTACTGACCTCAATTACTGAGTCTTTCAAGTTTGTATGTAATGCTTCAGTAATCCATTACACTAAGCTCCATCTCTTGGACTGACTTGTGACAATGTAGTTTAAACACTGCCTATAGAAAGTGAGCCCAAGCCATTTCTCTAAACCACACAGGAGACTCTTGAGGACTGTTTGTTAGAAATGGAGACGCAGAAAATAAAACTTTGTCCAGCATCTGCTTTAACACTTTAGTTAATACAGTTCATGTTAATTTAGTACATGATCCAGCCAGGTGAAAGCATGCGATCTTACATGGACTTTAAGTGTCAGTGGAAATTATAAGTTACCTTGTATGATTTCTGTCTTAAAATACAATGGCTTTTTGCTGGTTTTTTTTTTCAGGAGTCTGAAAAATAATTAGTATGAGACAAAAGCAGTCGTGAACTTTTAAGAGGAACAACTTATCTAATGCCACTTTGTCTTATTTTTCTTTTTTATTAAACGCATTCAGGTCTACCATTGTGCATAGGTTCCTGATAAAAGCAACAATAGAAGAAAGGATGCAGACTATGCTAAAAACTGTAGATAGAAGGTACGTGTTTAATTTTTTAAAACATCATTGCAATGAGATTGAAAAGGTGATTATTGGACATGCTTATGTTAAAATTAGAAACAAACACTCATTCTCCTTCAAACTCTTTTGATTGAAGCAAAGTTTTAGAGCTTGAAAAATTAGTTTAACTCAATTTGGGGAACTGGGAGCTGAGGGTATCCTAATTCTCTGAAGAATATTTTGTCTACATTTTGCGTATTGTACTTCAGAAAAGTCCAGTTAATTAATACGTGATGTATTTGCCTTTTCAGCTTACCTATTTCTGTTAGTATAAACGCATTGAAACAAATGGAATATTACTAAGCATGCCAGTGGGCCAATAGCATGTAAAATAAGTTCTAATATCTGACCTTATTTCTTTATTTTTAAATAAACAAACCTCGACTGACACTTGTGTGTCAGGCAGGTTGATTTTTGCACTCAGTGTAAGTGTTGTTCAGATGCCAGCTCATAAATCAGTTGGGTGTGCAGATAGAAAGCAGTTTTCACTGTAGTATTTTTCCAAAAACAAAGTAATAAAGGACCAAGTCTGAAACAAAGCAGTAATCACGTTCTTTATGCAGAAAATGTAAGAATTTTATATTTCTCTAACTATACACCTTGTTGTATACACATTAAAAACAAAACAAATCTAGGAAGAGGCCTCAGTTTAAGAAAATGAGTAACTTTTCCAGTTTCTTTTTTTTTTTGCTGTCAAAATGGTGAGAGTAAAAAAATTACATGCAAATCTTTGGCTTTACTTATGAAAGATTTCACCTTTAGCTCTGAAAGAATGGTTTTCAGCTTCCATATTTGTGAAGCAGCCCTACTTTTGCACGTAAACTTCAGATGAATATACAGTGACGTAATGATCTAGTGGGAGTTGATGTTTTGAAAGTGGTACCAAACGTTACGCTTGGAATCTGAAGCCAGCACCTCAGATGTTAAGAAGATAAGGTGGATTATCCCATCTTCTGCTGCCTCTGAAGTGTTTGGTGTTCACCACAGTTAAGGATAGTAGAAGGACTCAATCTGTGCATGAGGAGTGGCTGTTCAGTATATGTACTTTCCCAAGTAGGAAGGGTTTTCTTCTGCTGAGCTCATAGCCAGTTATTGGGCTCTGAACCACGTGGCCTGTCTTCAGTGCATAATGCTTGTTACTCAAGTTGATTCTTGCTTTGATGTCTGAATGTAATTTTTTCCTACAGCCACACAAGCTCTTCCATGAAGCAGTCAGAAGCTTCAGTTCTGACGGTGGCAGATTTGGCTGACCTTTTTACAGAGGAAACTGAAGAACTTGAGTGAAAACATTGGCTCACAAAATCAGAAAGTACCTTATCTAATAATCTCCTGTATATAATACCGACCTGTTATTCCTTTAAACACTAACAACTGCCCTAAAGAGAGCTATTGGAAATAGATAAGTCTTTTAATTGTTAATATTTCATTCTGTGGTGACATTCTTAGCAGCACACTTTTCTGATAGCACTGGAGAAAACTTGCACTTTACGCTTTAAACAAAAATGTGGATTTTATTCCCAAAGAGCATTTGAGCTGGATGCTGACACTGAGATCTTGGACTGCTGGATTTTTACCATCAGGTTTGATTGGCTGGTGGTTCAGTTTGAGATCAAAACTGTGGGCGGTGGGGTGGGGAAGAGAAGCAGAAAAACACAAATATACTTTTTTTTACTGTACAAAGAATTATTAGGAAGAATGACTGTAAATTAATATTCTTGTAGAAAGGGCTTCTAGAGTTGTTAACATTTATTGCCAAGTTCTTGAACATCTTACTGGTAACACTTTAAGTAATTAATCTTTACTAATTATTTGGATATTTGTATTAGACTTTTAGATATTCAAAGATTTGTGTGACAATTAAATTTCATTGTTAATGCTCACTCACTGCAAAATCATGTTAAATTAAATTATGCTTTTTGGATGTGTGTTGGTCTGGAAATCAGTTAAACACGTGAACTTAATGTACATGTTTTTCACTTACTATTGAAACCATCACTAATTTAGTGCTTTGGGTTTTTTTTTAATCACTTGTTGCAGAATTTTAGAGAAGTATTTGAGCTGCTGATAGCTTAATGGTTTGGTGTTTGTATAGATTTATTCATCCTGATTTCTGACTGCTTCTGCCCCTCAAAGATGCAACGATCTAAATATTCAAAATATTTGAGATTGTTAGGCAGTCTAAATAGTAGGTACCTAGTCTAAGCTAGGTAATCAGTGAAAGGAAACTAAACTTTTATGAAACTTTCCATTCTTAGATGTGAGATCGCTCTAGCCAATCTCAATTTACTTTATATAGAGAATTTAGAAAACAAATCTAGGCTGACTTTTAGACTACTGAAGGTAGGGAAGCTAAATTGTAAACCTGTTGTCATAGGTTATGGGCACACATTTGCTTGTCATCAAGGAAGCTCAGTTATGCAGTGATAGCACCATTTTATGTTTAGAAACTGGGAAAACTATGCATAAGCAACAAGCTACTTGCCTCAATTAAATTATTTACTTTTTCAGCATACATTATTTTTTGTGTACTTGGGATAGAAATTAAGAATTCTTTAAGAAATATATTTTAAGTAATGTTAGAATTTTGTCTGCTGAGTAGACTTGCCATATAATTCTTGTTTACTGTGTTCAAGAATGCTATGTTTTAAGTTGCACAATGCTGCCCTTTGTTTGTTAGGCCTGTCTGCATGGCAGACAGATTTTTCTTTGCTGACAACAAATGTGAACTGAATTACGTGAAAATGTTGTATCAAGAAGTCCATCTTTGGCATTCTTGGTTGTTCATCTGGACCAATTAGATTATTTGTTCTAAAGACTATTTAAGTTTACAGACAATACATCTTTATTTCATGTATTTGTAGTACGTACTGAATGTGTATATATTTTTGTTATGGAAATTACTTACGTTTTGCAGGTTACAGTTTGTAATAAGGGAAACTTAGTAGGTAAAAGACTTATATTTTCGGTGATATTTATCAAAGAGTTTGCACAGAGACTGTGATGTCTCCATCCTTGAACGTATTTGGAACTCAAATGACCCTGAGCCAGCTGATCTAACTTCAGAGTTGGCCCTACTGTCAGTGGTGTGTTGGATCGGATGACCTCCATGGATCCCTTTCAGCTTCAATTATTTTACAGTGTAGTGGATATTGTATTGTACAGATGCTCCAGGAACTCGAAGGGCAGCAACATTCCAGTTTTCTCATCACCCTCAGAAAATTTTAATATCTACCATGCAACGTGGCTGAACAAAGAGCTGCTATTCACTGTGAGAAATGATGCATCTATGTTTAAAACAATGTGGAAGCAAAGAGTGTTTACATTCATAGTTTCCATTTTAAATAACTGAATGTGGGAATAATATTGTCAGTGAATGCGAAGGCAAAGAAGCAAACTAAGTCTTCTGTGAGAGGTTTCCCAAGCTCTGCAAGTTTTTTGGCTTGCTTATATAAAGATGGCTGTTGAAGTGTTTGTTTACAAAGACATGGGGTTGGCATTCCCAGCCAAAAGCATAGCTTCTCATCAAGTGGTGCATGACTTTCTAGTCCTGAGTAGATTTTAATGCTTACGTAACAGCATGCAATGCCAGAGACATAATTCTAAGTGCTTTTCAGAGGACTGGAGTATGATCACACACAGTCTGGAGATACAGCATTAATGCTCTTCTTGCAATTGTGAAGCTGAACCATTGCAGTATACTGCCAGTATCAGTAGGAAAACAGTATCTTCAAATGTCACATTACATTAAGTACGTAGGTAATAATATTGGAAAGGAAATTGAAAAGTAATTTAACACTTTTTTGCAACATTTAACTTATTTAACAATTTTCTTTCAGATGCTTTTAAGATGGCTCATGAAATGAACTAATTTTCTGCCAAGATTGCAGCTTGTGCCTCTGCAGTGCTTTTCTCTTACCAACAACAGAGTAAGCTTCATTTTGTGGTGCTGTGATGATTTTGCTCTATCAGGAGCAAACACTCTTGAAAGACAGCATCTTAGTTGGGAATGAACGTTGTCCTATCTTAATAGCTCAAATATGCCTATAGAAATGGTGTTTCTACAGAAGGCAGAGATCTGGAAATACTGACTGTGGTATGCTGTTATTATGGGCTTATATCAGTAGATCCATAACCTATACTAGAGTCTCGTGTTCTGTTAAAACATGTAAGTATGAGTTGATGGTATTGTTTATCCAGTGCAATCCCTTTAAAAATGATGATCCAACTGACTCCAAAGAACTTAGTCATGATCTTTCATCTTTTTCAGTTCTCTATTTGGAAAATAAGTAGAGTTTTTTTTTGTCTGTGAAATTTCAGGACAGGGTTTTATCACCAAATATGTAAATTCAAAGCCTTGACAAAGAGCTGTCATCTCAGTTAAGCATCAGAACCTTGATGCAAACAGAAGACTTCCTTGATCCACAGAAAATGGAAACTCAGTAGTGCATTCCCTCGTGGTGTTAAATTGACTCCTTGAATCTCAGCGTGGATCTCTAAGATGAGTTTATTTCTAAGTCAAGGGCTATTTTGCTCTCGAAATCGGTGTATACTGGGCAAATATTTCATCTTGACTTGTCAGATAACTAGCATATGAATGAAAGTCCTGGACATGCAGTAGTTTCACGCAGGTCTAATACTGCAAAAGAGCATTTAGCTCAGTCTTCTTATGCGTATTAAAGTTGTATATTAAAGAATGAACATAAGACTTAATGCTTCTTGTGAGATGTGTCTTCTAAAACTATTTTTCTGCCAGTATCTGTAGATGCATTCAAGATCACAGAATCATAGAATGGTTTGGGTTGGACGGGACCTTTAAGATGATCTAGTTCCAACCCCCTGCTATAGGCAGGGACACCTCCCTCTAGACCAGGTTGCTTAAAGTCCCATCCAGCCTGGCCTTGAATGCTTCCAGGGAGGGGGCATCCACAGCCTCTCTGGGCAACCTGTTCCAGTGTCTCACCACCCTCACAGTAAATAACTTCTTCATAACATCTAGTCTAATTCTACTCTCTTCCAATTTAAAACCATTTCCCCTCATTCTGTTGCTACAAGTCCTTGGAAGTCCTTCCAGTCCCCCTTCAGGTACTGGAAGGTCCCCTCAGAGCATCCTCTTCTCCAGGCTGAGGAGCCCTAACTCTCTCAGCCTGTCTTCGTAGGGGAGGTACTCCAGCCCTCTGATCATCTTCATGGACCTCCTCTGGACCTGTTCCAGCAGCTTCATGTCCTTCTTATGTTGGGAGCCCCAGGACTGGACACAGTACTCCAGGTGAGTTCTCACGTGAGCATAGTAGAGGGGCAGAATCGCCTGTCTTGCCCTGCTGTGGTCTCACTTCTCTTGATGCACACTAGGATACGGTTGGCCTTCTGGGCTGTAAGCGTGCATTACTGGTTCACATTGAGTCTTTCATCAAACAACATCTCCAAATGCTTCTCCTCACGGCTGCTCTTAAGCCAGTTATTGCCTAGCTTGTATTTCTGCTTGCATTTGCCCCTACCCAGGTGCAGGCCCTTGTACTTGGCCTTGTTGAACTGCATGAGGTTGGTATGGGCATGGCATCCCTTCCCTCTATCGTGTCAGCTGCACTACTCAGCTTGGCGTCATCTGCAAACTTGCTGAGGGTGCTCTCGATCCCTCTGTCTGTCTGTTTACCCACACCACATTGCCCATAAAGATGTTAAATAGCACTGGTCCCAGCACCGATCTCTGAGGAGTGCCACTCATTACCAGTCTCCACTTGGACATTGACAAGCTGTCAGCCAGCAAAGTGCCCTCTGCTTTAAAAGTACACTTCAAGACAAGTGTGAGTGGGATCGTGCAGACGTTTCTTGTTGAAACCATAATGAGACATACTTTCCCCTGTATGATTCTGTCTGAATTAGTGGGTAAGGACCAATTGGCAACTTTCTACCACTGTCTTTTCCAACACAAACAGTGCAAACACTGGAAAGAATATCTGCTGTCTTCTTTCCAGCCTCTTTCTGCAGTCTTTATGACTACGTATGCTTTCCACAAGACTCAGAATTATTACTTCAATAGCTGCTATTATTCAGGTAAGTCAGAGTTGGGAAAAAGTATAGGTCATTCTTGTATTGAAGAATGTCGATTAACATCAAAAAGTATTGCTCTCCAAAAGTAAGGAATTAGGTGAGTTCCTAAAGAAATAAATATATACATACATATATTTGCTACAAACGAAACTTATTTTTTGAGGCTTAATCTAAAAACCTTCTGCTTAGAATCTACGTGATGAGCTTCTCTGTAGACACTAAAGCCAGCTGCAAAGCCACTGTACTTGTGTTTTTCTTCCTTTTTTGGTTGCCTGAAACAAGTATGCTCTTTACAAGATTATGTTCTTTAAATGTAAGTTAAAAGAATTTCAAACTGTGGAAAAAAGTCAGTGCAAGAAATCCATGTCTCCCTCTGCCTCTAACAGCTTGCTCAGCTTATTACACACAATGTGTTTTGTGTTTGCTCAGTGGAAGTAGAGTAGGTGAGTCACAACTCATGAAATGGCTACAGTCAAACTGGCTGATTGTGTCAGAGGGAAAGTGTCGGGCAGGAAGGGAGTTTCAGCCTGGTGGGTTTTGTTTTCATGGGGAGTTTTACTGGGGTTTTTGATGGTTTGGTAGTTGTAATGTCTTTATTTAACTCCGTTCTTCACTGTAGATGTTGAATTTGTCTTAATTTTCATATTTCTGGATTTATGTTGTACAACTTGCATATAAAAAGTTCTAGTAATCTAATTACTGAGCAGTCAGTGAGGCTTACTTGTTTTTAGTTGTGACATCTATAAGTTTGGGGTTAAAATAGAGCACATGAGCCATTATCACAAGTCCAGTTGCATCCAGTGGTTTTTTTCCCTTCCTCTTCAGAGAAGGACCAAGAATAGGGAACTCTTGAATCACTGCAATACCGCATTCAGTTCCAGGCAGTGATTTTACACGTTGCACTTTACAGAGCACAGTTAACTGAACTTGTGGCTTTGAAATTAAGTCATGTGGGAAGAAAGTAAATGAAAACTAGAATAACACTATTCTGAAAATTAACTGATTTCTGACAACTTCTGGCTTCATTTTCTCTTTTATATAAAATATGTTAACCTGCCAGGTCTTGAATTCCAAGTTCCTTAGTTACGTGTATTTATCCAACCAAGTATAAGGTCTGACTGGTTGTTAATGTAAGCTGGCTTAGACTGCTTTCTTTATTCTGCTTTTCCTCCAAGCCTGTCATGGGTCTAGGGAGTTAGGATTCACACTGTGTCACTGTGAATTGCCCTTGTGTCAGTGTACCTAGGATTTTTGGGGGGCTGTGTCAGTAGGTTAAGGAAGAAAACCTAGGCTGCTGTTCTTGTTACCTCAGTGGAGTTTTGTCCTGTCAGTCTCCAAGCATAAAGTAGCACTTAGGTGCATTCAGCCATCTTCTATGGCCTGTTCTGCACAAATGGAGCATATGTATATTCATATACATATTCAGCATGTAGTCTTGGATGTTTGCTATCAAAATTACACATTGATATGGAACTACTACTTCACTGTTTCCTTCATATGCATTTAAAGCTTTACAGTAAGTCCACTTGACAGGCTGTATTTCCACAGGAAGTGGGCCAGCAGCAAGGAGAGGATGTACCTGTGTTGTCTTCTCTAGTATTCTGATAAGTCTTACTAAAGCAACACATGACTCTGTGGAAATGATTATACTGTACTAACTGCTGCCACCACTGTGAGATCCTGAAAATGTTAGATCTGATGAAAAGGCATGTAGCTCCTCTTACAGAGTTGCTCAGAACATTTCAGCTAGCCTGAAAGGAAAAGTACATGTGAATTGTGGTGATCCATTCATACCTGCTGCTGTGGTGGTATCTGCTGCTGTGGAGCAAGAACCTAGATTGGATGGAGCTGGGGGGAAAGGAGATGGGGGAACTTTAAGGAATAAAATCAAAAACAAATAGGCAAAGAAATCTGAGTGCCTTCTGCTGATTTTCATGTGGGAGGAATGAGTCACTGATATGAGCAATGAATAAACAAAGAGTGACAACTCCTGTATGTAACTTGTTCACCGGAGGTCAGCATTCAACTAATGCAGTGGCACATTACTGTGTGTTCATGGATTGAGATAATAGCCGTTTTCCTACTGAAACCTTGGGATATGAGTATACACAGCTTTGTGGTGACTGAGAAAACAGGAATATTGAGAAGTTGTAGCCCTGTGATGCATGCTTTAATGGGCACATAAGAAAGATTATAGGACATCATAGTCAAACTTATGGCGTGGATTTGTGAAGGATAATGGTTTAAAGTCAAATTCCATGAGCTCATGGACCTCCTGGAGCAAGCTGCTAAATCTCGTTTAATAGGGAAAGGTAATTGATCACTTCTGCTGTAAATGCGCAGGTGTCTCTGATGGGGCAAGACAGCAGACTGAGTAACTGCTACGCTGGGGAAGTTTTGTGCCCTGTGATCCCCCATGTCAGCAGAGGAGGTGGGAGGCAGTAGGTGCAGAGCTGTCTTGTCCTACAGGGATGTGGTGCAGAGCCACTTGCCAAAGGTTTGAGCCTGCTGCGTCAGTGAGGACCATCTCAAAGATGTTTTTGGGGAATCTTTCCTCTTTGTATGCTCTAATCATCAGTTATCTTGTAAGCATAGCTTTTCTGTAAATCTGCAAATCTAAAATTTCTGTAATTCTTAGTGTATGCTTCTTTTGTTAGCAGACGGTCACTGCTCAGAAGAGCTTTCTGTTTCCCTTGTGGAGTATTGCATTTTTTCTACTCATTCTTAACCAAGGTGGGTACCTCTGACTCATTTACAGCTCTCATGAAAAGCTTCCATGGTAGAACTGAACAACATAAAGCACCAAAGGGGTAGATGGTGAGTGAAGTGAGAGAGACTCTACTTATGCCTAATAATGAACACACTGTGGTATTGCTGTAGCACAAGAGGAACATATGCAAGTGGGGGTGAGTCCTGTCCTGGGGATCCATTCTAGAAAAGGCTTTCTGAGTAGGATTGATCTCCCCTGATGAGGCGCTTCAGGAATCCTGTAGGGCACAGGACATCATTTGCTCATTTTTTGGTATGCTTCTTTCTGTGTAGAGGTTTTAAAGACCAAAATGATGACCCTGGACTTTATGTCTTAAGGGATGCTTTTTACTGGGGGGGGGAGAAAAAGAAGAAAGAAAAAAGAAGTCTTAGAGCTGACTTTTACTCCAACCAATGAAAGCAGTTGGAAGGGCAAAGATACAGAGAGGTCTTTAAATTGATCCTAGCTTTGAGCTCCTTTGAACCATAGGAAAGATTGATGCTGGGTATGCTTAGCAGCATGTTGCTTGCTGGTGTCCTGGCTGCCTCTCCTTTAACTTCAGCAGATTATGCTGGCATGAGAGAGAGTGATTTGGATTTTTCTTGAAGGAAACGCTGTCATTGGTTATTGACAAAGGGTATTACCATGGCGGAGAAGCTGTAGCAGTGCAGAAGCCCCGTGAGCCAGCTATGTAGTGAATGCTGGTCTAGTTGTCAGTTTAAAACTTAAATAGGAATCTGCTATCACTGCGTAATGATAGAAAATGATGTCACATTGGTGTGCAGTGGGAAGCAGAATGTTTTTAGGTATTACCAAAACAAATTTTCTTTCATAACCTCTGATTTTTTTCTACTATGAATTTCTTTCTTTTAAAAGGGTAGCTGGAGCCTTTGCAATGATTTACATTATAAAGTAGAAACAGATTTTGAAATGCCATGTTTGGTTGTCTTAAGTGTCAGCTGTGCTGGTTCTTCATTTATTTGTTATGATTTGATTACTATAATAATGCTAAGTTTAAAGTATATTTGCAAATTAATCCTCAGATATTTCTTTAAACTACACTCTTTGTATTTGTTAGATATTTTTAGTCATCAGATTATTATAAAGTCAATAAATTTTTGGTGGGAAGTATTTTGTTCTATGTAAATAAATGTTATGAGATTTTGTCTGATATTTACAAGCACTTTTCTATTTTTCTATGTGGTAATTACAGATTTCTTTGTGGAAAGAGAGTGTAACTGTTCTATTATTAGGATAGTGACATTCATCACTTATGCAGTGGTGAGTCGATGACTTCTAGAAATCAACCCATGAGAGTGAAAGCAGCAGTTTTCAATTGTGTTCCAAGACTGGCATTCCTAGATGATGAGCCAAGAATGATTATTTGGATTACCTGACCCATTTCCTTGCATCTAACAATGTTTTATGTAAGGAAATAATTTATCTACAAAGTAGCAAAACTACTTTTTACATTTGAAACATACCAGTGGTGAATAAAGTTAGGACTTCATCTTCCCTTTGTCTCTGAGTAACTTTACATTCCTGCCAATAGCCTTCACTCTGCATTTTCACTTTACTTTCAGAATTGCATCACATCATCACTTTTGGTTTGCAGCTATTTCCAAAGTCTTTGTGAGCACCAATTTTTGTCTTATATTATCATGCCACTGATGACAATGGTAACACTTATTGAATAACATTTTCTTTCCTCCTTTCTGATTTGTGGAAAAGTAGCTGGTGCCTCTTCTGAGAGACTGCTTAGTGATCTGTGTTTTCCTTAGTGTGTCACTGAGTTGTCCCATAGATGTTGCCTGTTAAAACATACCAATTAATAGGAATGCTCTGCATATGTAAATAACTGTTTTTCAGAACTACAGATGTTGTGTGCGTAGAAGCCCAAGAGTCTATAGGTTTTCAGCATGCTTTTCAGCATGGGTAACCCAGCTCTAGCGCTGCTGCCTGCTGGAAGCAGCAAATGTTTCTCTGTAGTATTTCTTCAGTGTAGACCCCTGCTCCATGGAGACCGGGGCTGAGACATCTTTGTTAAGCTGTCTGTTCTATCCACTGTATCATGTTTGCCTTCCTAGAACTGTAAGTCACGCTTGGTCAATCCCAATGCACAAGGAATGTTGGTTTTCTTTTAAGACTGTAGTGCAATAATAATCCTCTTGAGCCCACTGCTGCACTGCAGCTCAGGTATTACTAATTGCTCTAAACGTTTTAAAAAATGAATGAAAAATAAAGAGCAGCTCAATTTGTTTTAGGTAGAACCTGAAGAATGAGGAAAATAACTGAATCTTTCAAAGAAGAGGAAACTTTGACAAAGCATGAGAAGTTGTATTGGCAGCAAGGTATCTTCAATGTGAAGTCAGCACTCCAGCAGGTCCTTGTTTCTGTGGGCACTGTGCAAATGCTTGGGATGTCATCCAAGTTCCAAATCCAAGATAGATGGAATGTTTTCAGTTAAGTGTCTGTAGAGCTGCCCCCGTGAGGGAGGACTTGCAAGCAAAGCACACAGAAGCTGTGAAAGACACGAGGAGTTCAAGGACTCACCCAGAGTTGGGCACTGGCAGAGAGGAGCTTGGTGCCCCGGCCCCTGCTTGCTGTGGAGGAAGGAGACCCCTCACCCATGGGAAGACAGGTTGGATGAGTCAATGTCTGGGATGCCTCTCGCACAACGCTGCTGGCACAGTGAGTGCTGGAGATGTTCAGCTTGAGCTGTTGCACACTGTGCCTGCTGGCACACAGCGGGGCCCTGTGCCTGCTGTTTGTGTTATTGTGTGTGGATGCAGCTCCACAAAGGCTCTCGGTTGTTCCTCACAGTGCTCCCTGCTGTTGCATGCAGGCAGAGCAAGGTTGTCTCCCGTGTTCCCGCACTTTAGTTTATGGCTTTTACCAGATGGCATGACTTGGTAAAAACACATCTATTAACAGAACAGAGCGTCTTACAGTGTGATATACTGAAATGGTTCTGATGTAAATCGGCAGGGGATGAAGGTTTTGTCAAAGGACTGCAGCAATCAAAAACACTGCCCTTACTGGTCAGGTTTTTATAGAGGAAGATAGAGAAAGGCTCTGAGGCTCTTTGGAGTCTGGTTGTTGAAAGGAAGTTCTTGTAGACAGTCCACACTGGGGGTTCTCCTTGAACTGAAAGGAAAATAGCTTGTGAGAGTGACAGGCTGTCAGTGTGATGACAGTATCTTATGGTAGCTGCCTGTACCAGCACTTGCACTAAGGAAGAGAGGGTTGTGAGTTCCTCTCTCTCTCTCTTTTTTTTTTTTAATAGAATCATAGAATGGCCTGGGTTGAAAAGGACCACAGTGATCGAGTTTCAACCCCCTGCTATGTGCAGGGTTGCCAGCCACGAGACCAGGCTGCCCAGAGCCACATCCAGCCTGGCCTTGAATGCCTCCAGGGATGGGGCATCCACAGCCTCCTTGGGCAACCTGTTCCAGTGTGTCACCACCCTCTGTGTGGAAAAACCTCCTCTTAATATCTAACCTAAACCTCCCCTGTCTCAGTTCAAGACCATTCCTCCTTGTCCTATCACTATCCACCCTTGCAAACAGCCATTCCCCTTCCTGTTTATACGCTCCCTTCAAGTACTGGAAGGCCACAATGAGGTCTCTCCAGAGCCTTCCCTTCTCCAAGTTAAACAAGCCCAAACTTTCTCAGAGATCCATTTAATCTTAAATACTGAAGGATTGTGTAAATGAGGAGAAATGGAAGGTAGGGTTTCAGTGGATTACCCTGAAAACATCCATTCCATAGCCAGGTTTTGCTCTGAGAGTCAAAAGGTGCCTCTGGCGCTGGGAGACATGCAGGCTGGATGTCACCGGCTGGGGCTGCGTTGCTGCAAAGGCTGTGACTAGAGGCTGAGAAAGCAAAGGGGATGACAGAGTCTCCTGACCCCTCCTGTGAGGACTACTCTTGGTGCTGCTCCCCCAGCTTGGCTGTGGGCAGTCACTGCCTCTAGAAGATTCAGGAGCATGCTGGGGATTGCTGGTAGCTGCAACCTCTGAATGATCAGAGACAGAACATGGGAGGCTGTGAAGCAGAGCAGTAATGAGAGAAGCAGGAGTGTGCAGCTGATGCTTTGAGGGGCAATTTTTTCCTCCTAATGCAAAAATAGAAATTCTGCTACATCTAGTTTACCTTTGCTTAGGTACCCATGGTATTCTGAATAAGGGATGTGGTATGTTAATGGAACAAAAGTTGTTAGGTGTTCATGTGGTGTGGGATAAGGGAAAACCTGCATTTTTGATACAGATAAAAGCTGACCAAGTGTCTCAGGAGGCAGGAAAAATCAAAAGTGAGGGTGTGCAGCTGGTCAGCTCCATCAAGATGTTTAAAACAAGTTTGTTCCTTTGAGTACATTTCAGTACCTTGGGACACGTTTTGCTGTCAGTCAGTCCACTGTAAACCTGGGTTTTTGTGGAGTTTCTGTGCTCCTCCTGCCAGTGCAACTGTGAGAGTAACCTTTGGCTCTGGTTACATCCATCTGGAGCAAGCTGTAGCTTGCCTTATCCACAGAGGCATTCCTATTGACTTCATAAAGTTTTGTATGAGTTGGGACATCTGGATTTGGTACAGTAACACTTAACATTGGGATGTTGCTGTAAACACTGGGATGTTTATAGAAATGAGAGAAGAATCAGGCCCCTGCTAACCATTTCACGGGAGCATAGGGTTTCTTCCAAGAAAAACATCTGAGAACTCGAGGACAGCGTCTGCTCTCAGTGTTCTGTTCTGCAGGAAGAACTACATTCAGGAGGCTTCAAATTAGCTTCTCTCAATTCCTGTACAGAAATGTCTGCTTGAGAAGTTCTTCTGCCTTGCATTTACTAATTGCACTAATTCCTTAAGTCTGTGAAATCTCAGTGAGATCAGTTAGAGTGGAGCAGCCTTCTCTCATGCTTTGGGAATTCCAGCCTGAGCCTGTCCCACACCAGGACACGTGATTTGATAATACCTGGGTCTCTGTCCTAAGAGAGGGCTAACTGAGCTACAGTGAAAACTGACAGTGATGCTGTATGTTTAGACAGGCAGCACTGGCTTTCAGATCTCCCCTGTACCTGGGTCTAAAGTTCAGAGACGTTCTGAGTTACAGATTAAGTTACCTCCCAAAGTTCCAGAACACAGGTTTAAAACCAATAGCCACCGTACCATTCTGGAAGACAATGTCTGAAGGCCTCCGTGAGCTGCTTCAGTTACAGCAAGAGCTGCTCACAAACCAGCAGGTAGTGGCAGAAGGGCTGTAGCTCTGTGCTGGGGTGAGATGGCAGAATGGAGCGGGCTGTTGTCCATCGATGCTGGGTGGGTAACTCAGCACTAAGCAGCGAGTGGGGCTCTGACTCTGTGAATGCAAGAAATAATCTGCCCTTCTTTTTACAAAATGCCAGAGCTTTTCTAAACAATTCAAAGGTTGAATGCAAAGCACAATGTTTTCCTTACTCTGCTCAGAACAGTTAAAATGTTTCCGGCCGTGGTTGCCTTCGTGGGATCGGAGCGGCAGCCTTAAGCCTGAGGTTCACCTGGGACTCTGCCAGAGGGGGAGAGGCCACAGTGCTTTAATGCTGAATTCACCAGCCCTACTGGCCTGTGACCCAGAATGTGAGTAACAGTCTTCCATCATCTCTTGCACCAACTAGATTTGCCATAACAGTGATATGAAGCTGCATATTACCTATCTACTGATCCATCTATGCAATGCATGATTTCATTGTTACTTTTCTTACATACTCATATATACAATAATGGAGGAAAAACTCAGCAGGAACTTCCCACTATCAGATTATTTTTCAGCTTAAGAGCTGCTCCTCCCGCAGTCCTCCAGTCTGCTCTGGACAAGCCTATGCCTCCCTGTTGCAGGAGCCCTCTTTCAGAGTAGGCTTTCTGGTAGTAGACTGCAAATGGCCTTTCTGCTGGTTCACCTGTAAGGCAGGATGACATGTGGTTGGAAGAGGGCATTTCAGGACAGCACTCACAGAGCAGTGCCAAGATGTCATTTGATGTCAGAGTGGATGCCTCCGAAGCCCTCTGGTTCCAGCAGCCTTACTGAACGTTCATCAAAATTAGCATTTCATGCTGAGGGGCAGGAATGTCCCTTCAACAGCACAGTCTCCTCTCTATCCCATCCAAGGCTGTAAGTACTTGTGAACTTTCTGGGTCTCATGGCCCCTGTTCATGTACTTAAGTCTAGCCCTGCACATCCTGTCGGTGTGTGAGCTGCCACACACTGCCTTCAGCACCAATGGCATTACTACTAGGAAGAACCTGCAAAACAAACCATGATTCCCCTGTTAGGAACTCCACATTACCATTAGTTCCTTGCACCAATTGCTGAGATCTGGACAGAAGTGTCCTGTGTCTGACCCGGAAGCCCATGGGATGCTGTTCACATTCCTGTCTAGGTTCGGAGTACACACTGTCCCTGTGCTGGGCACAGATGTGGGCAAACGAGTGCTTGTAACTATTTAACTGAACATAAACACTCCAGATCTGTCCGAGCTAATTTCCAGTTCCCCAGAGTGTATATTTAGCAGCGCTAATTAAATTGAAAATAAACACCTTGGCTTGCATCTAGCAGATGATGTTATTTTTCCTTTGGCCACTCCTCAGGCTGCTACACGTCTCCATCTTGCACTCTCTGGCCACCCAACAGCTGAGCCACTCCTTGGCTGCCACTCTGATACTCAATGCCACCTTCCTCTGCTGAAGCATAGGGCCAGCCTGGCGTCTTGCTGTCTGTGCTGTAACTGCTGTCTGAACGAAGGAGAAGGTTTGTGTTTCTTCTATTTGATGGACAGTCCTTTGCTGAGGAACTTGCCCTGAGTGGTTTGGGTAAGGAGGAAGAAGACATCAGGCCTAAAAGATTCATAAACAGTTCTCAGAGAAATCTTGCTTTGTACAAATCGGCCTAAAGATCATAGAACCAGGGAATGGTTTGAGTTGGAAGGGACCTCAATGATTATCAAGTTCCAACCTCCCTCCTGTGGGCATCTGGTTGTCTTGGGCCCCATCCAACCTGGTCTTGGAAAAGATGAAGTAACAGAACCCTTCTGATGATGAAAGTCATTTGTTGTCACACATACGAGGTTTATTTTGTCTCTACGACTACCAGTGGGTTGTGGTGAGGTTTCAGTGATCATTAACCTCGGTGTGATAAGGTGTGAGGCAGTAATTCCTGCTTTCCTGGCATGTTGTGTCAGCAATCTCCAAGCTAGGGAACTACTAGGTTAGGGTAGAGCATGGTAAGGTTTCACGGCAGCAATCTGAGTCACCCACTCAGGCAACCTGGGGCTGCAGCTGCAAACTCAGTGCTGTCCCACCCAGCTGCACCATGCTGTGTCTGGGATTAGGGTCTGTGTTAGGGACTCATAAGGTATAACCAGTAAGTTGAGACTAGAGCTATTACTCCATCTTTGTTTCTGGAGCTGATGTGTAATTTCTAGGCTAAATACATTTTCTACACAACACCCAGTTCCTTCTAAAAGGGTATCTTGTTTTTTGGATTTCATTTTTGCTAGGGTTTTTTTTTTTAGTTGTTTTTTAAAGTGCTGGGTTAAATACCCCATATATAGTACGAGGCATTTGAGTGGACAAGAGGTAATGGCTTCAAGTTGCACCAGGGGAGGTTCAGGTTGGATATAAGGAAAAGCTTTTCTCAGAATGAGTAGTGGTGCATTGGCAAAAACTGCCCAGGGAGGTGGTGGGGTCACCATCCCTGAAGGTGTTCAAGAACCGTATGAATGTGGCACTGAGAGATGTGGGCATGGGGGTGGGCTGGTGGCTGGATTGGGTGATCTTAATAGCCTTTCCTAATCTTAGTGATTCCGTGATACTATGAGCACATTCACGTTAAATGAATGTTTTTATGCCTTCAGCTGTCTTTTACCTTATCAGTATATTTTTATTTGCTATCAGTGATGATTGCATATTCCCACAGTCAGAATTACTGCAATAATGTAAAGCCTCCTGTGTTCTGACAGGCTGTGCAAGGCATTTTTGAAATCATGGGGGACCTCGCTTTGCAGTGCCCTCTAGACGTTAATCTGGATGTAAATGTCTCACTGGCAGTCTTCGTGTCAGAGGAACACATAGAAAGGATGAACCAACCTCTCTTTAATTCTTTCTAGAGCTCTTTTCAGTAATAAAGAAAATAAAAATAGAAGGTGGTGGTGTAGAGAGAACTCCAGGCTATCAACTTGGTGAAGGAACAGAAGACATTAAAATAGAAGTGATAAAGCAACACCAGTCCCATCACTTCTGAGTTCACCTGCAAACCTCTTAGCGTAGCCTGATCTCTCCAGGGACTTTACAGGGCACGATGTGACCAGTTTGCCATCTGTTTTGATGTGTAAATTACAAATATGGTGAAATCTGTTCTTTGCATGCATTTTGCTGGAGCTGTAAATACCTGCATGGTGTTTACCATCTTCACGTGGTGTTTACTGTCTTGCTTTAATCTCTTGCCTCGTGCTGGGCAATTTATTGTTCTTTCAGCTTATCAATCAAGCACGGTTGAAAAACTGGATTTTGTGTCATAAAAACCCTTAAATTACACAATTTAAGCTGAATTTTACAGCGTGCTTCAGTCAAAACCAAGGAGAACAGAATTATGATAACAATGAAATATTTTGCTTTCACATTTCTAATGACTTGTCTCATGCTGGAAAAGTATGAGTGTGTATATATACATATACATATATATGTATGTATACACACACACACACACACACGAATATATACTGATTATTTCTGAAACGTGTTGGTTGCCTTTAAAATCAGATTTCTCATTTTGGAGTTGACCTGAGGAAAAAGTGAGCATATGGATTGGTTCAAAACATTCCTGTTTGTTGCTCTGCTTCTTTAATCAGGAGATAAATCTATTTAATTCCTATCCAGACAACTTCTCTTTGGTGGTGGTGTTTTTCTTTCTTGGGTTTGGCAGTCAATTAAAAAAAAGGTCTTTAATTGTCCAAACATACTGATAAATGTAAGTTATTGGGAAAGTCATCTTTTATTTAAGAAAACTGCTGTGAGGCATAAACTAAACAGTAAGGAAGGAGCAAGGTTTTTGCTGGAGCTCCCTAAATCAAGTTTCAGAGGGTTGTGTTATGGCTGTCTTCCAGTACAGATGATCCAGGCAGATGAGGAGAAATGAGAGATTCTCCTTTCGCAATTCAACAGCAAAACTCTGCAAGAAAAAAAAAAATCCCAGTTCCTCCTGCATTGCTCCAGGGCTGTACGCTGAGCCTAACTGCGTGCTCTGTGCCACTACTGCAGGAATTCTGAGTGAATGGGGACACAGAAGCCCTGCCGCTTGCTGTTCTCTGCCAGTGCAGCTCTAAGTCATCAGCTGTATACCCTCTGATTCTGCAAGCCACATTCTGTCTCACAGTAGTTGAGAGCTTGATAGGAAAGCAAGACCCAAGCCCCCATTTGGACGTTCTGGAATGGTGAGGGGCTTTTTGCTGATATGCCTAGCTAAAATGAATAGCTCCTTGTTTGCTCTGCTTCTTAGAAACAAAGTGCTCTGTTTCAGAACCTGGAATGTGCATAAATAAGATAATAACCATTTAGATATAAAATGAGCTGATGCTAAAACATAACAAGTTGTTAAAAATGATTGTTTTATTCCAGATCTCTGATTTATACCTGAGCAGTGCTGAATGTTGTGGTACTGAAAAAGGAACCATTTGCGTGTCAGCATTAAAACCAATCTGACGGACTGCGGAAGCAGAGTGGTAATGTGTACAAAGGGCTGCTGTTGGAAAGAAACCTTTTCTCCTAAATGCCATGTTTATTTCTTCTGGTGCTGCAGCTGGGGCTTAAGCTACAGAATAGCACACGTGTTTGATGCTGAAGGAAACAGTTCTGCGTTTTCCCTGTCTTCTCTCAATGCTGCTGCCCTGTAATAGTTTCTTATTATTCACCCTAACGTTCATGAGAAGTGCTGATATTACCAGAAAATTCAGTGACAGGGAAAAGTTTGCATAAACTTAATGCATGGTTTGAATAACATCATTAGTAAGATACTGAAAGCATGAGGCAACAAAAGCAATTATGCATATTCTGCAAAACTGTAGTTTTTCTTTAAAGAACTGACAGACAATAACCAAAAAGCTGATCTTGTTCAGTCCACGGGAACAGATCTTCCCACAGACAAGAACTTGCTATATATGCTGCTTCAGAATATACAAGTAAAGAAGGAATCTCAGCTATAAAAAGGTCTACCATAGGTAAATAGCCACTTTATAGGGGATCCTTCATATAGAAAGAAAGGAGTTTTTGAGAGTTGCTGAGTTTTTAGGCACCTATCACCAAAAAGGTCATTGAGTTCTTTTTGCTCTACAGCCAGTCTGATGTGTGGATTTAATCATGTCTGGAGCCAACAGTTAGCCTGAAATTACTTTAAGGAATGTACATTTTTTCATCTTGAGTTGCTCTGGTTCAAGAACATCTGGCTCCTTCAGGATTTGCATCTTATCTCCTGCCTCCACTCCACTGCTGCAGTATCAGCTTCTGTTGCTGCCTCCACCACAATGTTCTGTTTCCTTTCAAGTCTTCTGCATCTTCCATCCTCTGCCATGCATTTGTTGAATTTGACCACAGGGCAGCCGGACTGGAGGGGCCTGTGGAGACCGGTGGTCCCAGCTTGCGTTAAATGTCAGCCTATAGATAAGGTTCTCTGCGTCCTCATCTAGCCAAGGCTGTTGCCTCCTTTCCCTTAGGCCCTTGTGCAATACCCTCCACTCCCCCTCACGTCCCTTTTGGTCCCTCAAAAACTTGCACCAGTATTTACCACCCACCCTGCCATGGACTACAGCCAGTCAGTCTTGTGGCCGGTGAGCCCAATGCTAGCCAGGCCAACAGCTCACTCAGGATGGAAAATGGAAGGGAAATATGGCACTACTCTCTGTCAGCACTGATGACGTTTTCCTTCTCCCTACACTTGCTGTTTTACGTGCAATGTGTGTGAAACCTCACTGTCTCTGGGAACTATACCTCTGTCAGATGTGGCTGAACCTGGCTCAAAAGCAGCCAGGACTACACTGGCAGACAGGCGGTGTGATCGCAGCAGCTATACACTTATTCCCTAAGGCTCTTGTCTGCTGCTTTGAGTGCATCACTGTAACGTGCTGATGTGCTCGGGTGTGCTGTGCTGGTGTGAGGGCAAAAGCAAGCCTGGAGTATTGGCCTATGGTCCCCTTCTAGCTATCCAGTTCCTGGGGGGTTTAAATGACAAAACACTGTCTCTTTCTGCAGACAGAGCCAAACCTGAACATGAGGATGGGAAGCTTTCCAGCACAGGCTGTCTGCAGTCTGTGCTCTGCACAGTGGGAGGAGAGCTCTCTCTTTGTGTCTCGATGCTAACAAAATAAACGTAATTGTTATTAATGGTGATTACTTGTAATGGAGCTCTGTGGAGCGCAATGATACAAATGTTCCCATTATGGTGGTTTCACATAAACAGCAACTGCTGGCAAGCCTCCTAATGTTTCTTTATTAACTTTCAGACTTCTGATGATGCACGTATTGTCTTCACAAACACAGTACGAAGTAATTTCTCGACTGTGCTCGCAAGAACCTTTATCAGTACAATATTTGTTTGCCAATAATCTTCTAGTTACGTGGAATAAGGGCCTAATGGGGAGAACAAGATCGCTGTTGACATCAGGTAATTTTTTTCCTAAGTGGTGCTATTGGACCGTTCTGCTTAAAGATTTCCAAGGAGAGCCAGCCAAGTGAAGTCTAGTGATATTTCTGACCAAAGAGTGCCGTTCCAGCTGAGCCCATCTGGATCTACCTGTCCATCACCCACGGACAGCTGACGTTGTCCAGGGCAGACACAGGGTTTTCAGGCTTGGACTGTCTCAGTCCCACATCTGCTGTCTGACTCTACCCTGCACCTCCTGTCTGGCTTTGAGCAAATGGCTTCATCTTGCTGTGCATCATCTGCGGTAATGAGGAGCGAGGCTAACAGGGTTTGCTTCGGTCTGTTTCAGACTGTAAGATTTCTCTATTGCTTTACGTACTTCTGATGCTTACTTAGCGCGATGAGGTTTTAACTTCCATTGTGGCCTCTATTTAGGCCACAAATTTTCTGTAAATCTTCCAGGATCCTGTAGATCAAAGTCTCACAGTCAGAGAGTTCTTGAATTGCTGCAGGGAGCATGATGAACACTGGACAGACGCATCCCCTCAGGGGAGGACAGACAAGTCCTAAGCCGGCCATAAAGGCTCCTCCTCATGAACTGAGTAGAATTGGGCTTTTAATTTATGGCTTTGCTGAATGGGGCTCTGGAACAAACTCAGCTTCATGTATCATCTGGCAAATGAAAACAACAGAAGCACAGTGAGTCTGGCACTATTGTTGTTCAGAAAATATGTTGGTTCGTGTGACTTTAAAAGCTATAATTTTGTTTATTTAAAGTAAGAGGCTCTTCAGCCACCCAAGAAACAAAATCAGAATTAAAATGTATAGTACTCATGTATGGAACAAGCAATGTTATAGTTCATACACACTTCTTGTAGTCCATTCAATCTGAAATGTTCATAGAACGATTACGATAAACACAGAAGATGGGAATTTCCGTATCTCATTAGTTGTATCTCATTGGTCTGTATCTCACTGTTGGTATCAGAAGATCCAAAGTTTGAGGATACGTGGACTACTATACCCTTTTTGAGTATGGAAGAGGATGTTTTTGTTAAAATCAATTTGGTGTCTTCTGTGACTAATTCTTTTCTCAAATACTTTTGAGGTGAGGACTGGTGCCAAACAGCTGACACAGCCAGTGTGTTTCCCCATGAATTTAAGAGAGCTCTCACTGATATTTAGCCAGTGTTTAAGGGAAGAGGGTCAGACATTATAATGAAGGAATAATGTCAGTAGTAGCCAAAACTAGTTGCAGAACTGAAATGAGTTGGTTTAGCCTCTCTCCAAACTGAATTTGAAGGTAACGTGTTGTAAAGAACAGTCATATTTTAAAATGTGATTTTTTTTTTGTCCAGAATTTGAGATTGCATTACAATAATTGCCAGCTAAAGCAGGTGGGATATAAAACTTAGAACATGTTAAGTAAATACAGATTTGCACTGCGTAAGGGTGGATTTGTATAAACGTATGTTTGCGCTCCGTAAGTCAGCACAAAACACCAAGTTCTAAAAGGGGCTTGCAATTCATCTCTGCCAATTAGTAAAATGAGGATTGGTACTAATTTAAATACATTGCCTTTCCACTGATGATAATTTGAGCGGAAACACCAAGCAATGTGTTTATCTGCCAGTAATGGATGGAACGTCAAGAAGCGGATGAGCAATAGTTGGTGCTGCAGACTGCAGGGACGTGGGCTGTTGTTTGACTATCAGCTGCTTTTGCTCCAGGTTAAGATATTGCTGTCTCCCAGCTGTTCACGCTTATTCTTCTCCAAAACCTTCTCTCTGCTGGTTTACCAGCTCAGCTCAGACCTCTGGGTTAAAAAAAGAAATAAAATGTTTTAAATAGCAGCGGGTCTTAATTTGGACCAGGGTGCAGAAGCAGGTTACTGACTGATGAGCCAAACAGGTAAGCTAGCAGAAGCTGTTCCCCACGACAGACGTATTTACATATGCCCTTTCCCTTAGGGGCTGTAACTGAATGCATGTAGTCCTTAATGGAGCTTCTTGGTGGCTGCGCTCAAATTATTTGCATTCCAGTAATATTCGGATGGCCTGTCTTGCAGTTTTATTGTTGAACCTTTTAACATGCTGATCATCACAGCTTTCACTTTAGCGGATGATTTTAAATGTGCAGAAAAGCTAACATAGGTAGAGGCTGGACACAAAACAAAATAAGAAAAAAAAGAAAGAAGTTGAACATTCCAGACAGTGAAAAACTTATTCTGGGAGGAAAATTTGTTTGAAATAGACAGAGTTGCTCTTTCCTGCCCCCCTCCAGATATGTTGAATTTCATTAAGAATGCTAAAAAATAAAACCTGAAATATAAAACATTTTGATTAAGGATGGCACCATGTTTCCTGGAGTTACTTTTTGTTCCAATTCTCTGTAATCGAAATCTCCTGGCTAACAGAAATCTGAAAAAAGAAGAAATGTTTAAATAGTAATAGGAAAATTTGAAGTAGATATTTAAAGATGATGTGCAAATTGAGGCTTTCTACAGCGAAAAGGTGTGAATGCCTTTTTCTAAACAGCCTTCTGAGTAAGAAGTTACTTTATTAACAAAAAATCAGCAAACTCTCACTCACTCCTACTTTTCTCAATCTGATTTTGGTTCCTTTAGTTCTAATTTTGATTATTTTGTGGGATGAACAAATATCAAGTCTAGTCACTGGATCCTATTCAGTTAAATCTCTTCAATGTCAGATAGAATCAGTTCCACAGTAAAGGTTTTGTGGCCTGTGGATCCTGTTGTGCCATACCTTTTGTTTTATACAGTTGCCAACAAGTTGTCAAGGATGAAACACTCTGTGTTAATGAATAGAAAAGGAGCAGAAGCAGTGTTTAGGATCCAGATGTCCAGATTTGTTGGTGCCCCTTACAACTACATTTTTCTACGCAGCAAAGTTCATATGTGTCACAATACTGCAACTGTCTGCAAATCCATGTGATCTTTGCATGTGATCATAGAATCATAGAATCGCTGAGGTTGGAAAAGATCCACAGGATCATCCAATCCAACCATTCACCCATCACCAATGGTTCTCGCTAAACCATGTCCCTCAACACAATATCCAAATGCTCTTTGAACACCTCCAGGGTTGGTAATGTGAAGATAAAGATGAAATTATGTTACTGCTGACCTTATAAGTCAAGGGCATGTTCCTCACATAGGAGTTTCTGAATCCCATTGGTCACCACTGAACTGGTGTGTAGCCCTGAACAAGGCATTCAACCACAAAGCCCTAGCGTCCCCATTTTCAAGAATAATAATTCCTACTGCAAACCTATGCAGTGACTCCTTAGAAATGCAAACAAGGAGCAATAGCAATGGTTTTTGTTTTAGCCTTACATTTATAGTTATGTATCAAATTATTTAACCACGATCAAACAGGCAAAAGTCCCACTGAAATCTATTTGTGTCTTGTTTACATTATTTGGACTGATACTTAATATTATTTTTAGAGCCACATGTCCACAGCATGCCATGCATAGAAAAAAAGATCTGTACTGATGGTAAGTTACACCTTGAATTATACATCTGTAGTCCCAAAGGAAAACAAACAGCAAAGAATTTGTCTTTCTCTGATCGGACAATGTAATGTGGTACCGGAAAGCACAGACCAGTACTTGCTTGTTGAGTTCCAACTGGGTGACATTTACAAGCATTCAGCTAATGAGCTATGGGTTCTTGAAACAGGAGTTTTCTAATAGGAGCAATATAATATTCCATGCAGAAGAACATATTCCTTTCAAGTATAAAAGCAGAGATAAGATTTATTAGTCAAGGCACAGAAAGGAATGTTCTGTAGATTGGAACATAAAATGCTATATGATATTTTCAGCGTTTGTGAGATATTATGACCCAAAATACAATATACATTTTTACTGGTTTCTGGTGGTAGAAGTTTAGACATTAATGGCAGCTGCCTCATGACAGCAAGGTTTTATGAGCCAGTTTTTGTTTTTTTTTTTTAAAGAGAAATACAAAATGTCAGTATGCTGGGTCTGAAAGTCACAAGATTGTAAATGTACTCAACAAGAAAAATCTGACAAAAACTGTACTAGGGATTGCTTCTCATTCTGCTTATAAATGTCTTTTATTGCCTCAGACTTTGTTATGTAAGCTATCCACTCAACAGCATGGACTTCCTTTGAAAAGACAAAGCACAAAACCTTCAATAACATGTGATCATATTACATCACTGTTTAGTTTACCTTGTGATTCAAAAACTTGGCAATTCAACATTACCAGGTTTTAATGGAATACATTCAAGGGCATAAATAAGTCACTTATCATTGCTTCTGCTTCATCTGTTTTTCCTGATAGGACCTACCCTAATCCAATTCAGCACTGGGGTAAGGAAGGATGCTATGGCACCATAGCAAGGAGGGCATATTCCATAGTGACCACTACTAAGGTAAGACTCAAAGATTCCTCAGCTTTTCCTACAGGATTTATCCGAAGACCCATTCTTGATGTCATCATAGTGAGTTATCCAGTAGCAGTCATCTTAAAGGGACTTGAATCTCCTTTCATTCGTATTAGTATAAATAAATGATAGCCGCGTTGCATGTACAAATGAGTAGAATTTATGGGAGACAGAAAAAAAAACTTTAAAATGTATGGCCAGTGTTGCCTCTTTTTCAAAATATGCAGCCTAATGTGGTCAACGTTTGTAGCTGACTCCATTATCTCTTTGTGGAGTAAAGCAGATTTTTGCCATGCTGATTTTTTTTGTTTTGCTTTGGAACAAAGTGGCATTGAGGTCTTAGTCTAATGTATGGGCACAGACCTTCTTCAGTCTTACCCAGTTGTCAGTGCTTGCAATATCTTAGGTCCAGAAGATGCAGTATCTCGCTTAAAGGAAAGAAAATGGCCTGCTGTAGGAAATCTTACAGCTATAAAGGAAGTCCTATGCCCATTGATTAATTCTGTAGACCTTTTTCTTTGCTACTGTGCAATGTCTTTAACTGGACAGTTCCAAACCTCCAGAATTTGTGTTTATGAAGGAGAAGGGATAGTTAGAACCCTAGTAACTCCCCTGCACAGCTGTGACTGGAGGGAATTATGGGCTGAGAGCCCAACCAATGAAGCAAAGTTTTATTTTTGTCTCTGCAGCTGACCTGGATGTCCAGTCCTGGGTATGTTGCAAGGGTGTGAAAGGGGTAGAATTTCTGAATCCTGATATGTTTTATTGTGGATAGTGAAAGTTCTTCCTTAATCCTCAGTCTTGTTTTTGAAATTGACTCTTTTGAGAACTGGGTATCTCTGTACTAGGACAATGCCATGAACATCAAGGTCTTTCCCCAGATGACTGAGCACTTTGGGAATTCCCTACCCTGATCCAAGCAAGATGCTAAGAGATTCACTGGCATTGCTCAGTGGAGTTCCCCGGCATCATTCTCAAGAACTGGATCACTATGTATGAAGCTTTGTTCTTGGAAAAAGGGAGTGTGCAGGATGCCAAATTTGATCTGTGATTACAGGCAGAAACATTTAATATGAATAATTGCTCTATCTTCTATTTGCAGAGAGTATTGTTTGAGCCAGCTTGTTCAGAAAGAAAGAGTGGAAAAGAGGGAAATTACTACTGAATGCCAAATCTACAAATAACAGTAACAGATACAGTACCGGATCAATAGCCCTGCATCTCTCTTTGCAGGGCCAGAATTGCTTCTGATCTGTCTGCTCACAGCAGAACTGTTCCAGTTTTGTCATGAAGAGCAAAGCTTGTACTAATCATACTCTGTAATAGCCACAGCGGTTGTCCCTGGGTCTGCCATTCACCAAAATTTAATCTTGATTGCTGAGAATTTTCATTGCATGTAGAAAGTTGTTCCACATGAGAGCAAGCACTGACAAACAAAACAAAACAAAAAAAACCCTATACTTCTTTATAATATATATTAATAAATATGTGTGTGTGTGTGTGTGTATACATGCTAAAGTATCTTCTAGTATATCTTTTAGCACCCTAATATTTCATAGTCTAATACATAGCAGTAACCTTTCCCATACAGGATGTGACCAGCAAATGTATTGGCGTTGCTGGTAAGAACTCTGAAATGTAACTGCAGTTGGAAGAGTTTGTAAAAACCCAATGGTATGAAACAAAAATTTTCAGGCTTAAACCCCATAAATTTCTTTCGTTGTTCTTTTTGCTGAGTGTACCCACCTATATGACTGACAGTATATGTGATTAGGAGTTAATTCTCAGACATAATGTTCATATCTCTTTGTGAATGGTACTGAGTTCTTACAAATCTTTTGATTTGGAGAGGGAGAAAATGAACTATGGTGTAGCTATACCCATGCAAGTTGCTGCAGGCTGTCTGCAGGCTCAGGCCACTGCTGTCCTCAAATGACTTTGAACCAGCCTGTCTACAAAAACAAAGTTAGTGTTCCACTGCAAGTCCTCTCAGTAGCAGATACTCCTGCTTTGGCTTCAGGACAAGTTGCGTCTTGTGTCTCTGGTGTACATGATGTATTGGTTTGCATACATAGGTGTTAGAGCTCTTTCTTGAAAAAAAAAATAGCTCCTCTGTAGGGCCTCACAGAGCTCTGTGGTAACCTTCTGGTGACCTTTTGTTTCTAAACAAGTGTTTTTGTGTATGGATGCAGTTTTTTTTTTTTTTTTTAAGAAGCATATGCAAGTCTGATGATTTGCAATTTCTTTTATTAGCCTTGTACTAACCATGACGGAATGACCGGAAATAAAGGACATACAGTTCACACTGTATCTTATAGTTCCATTAAGTAGACAATGGGGAAGCAATTTGAAGTAAGTGATTTGTAAGGCAGTTAATTTAAAACATAATTTCTTAGACAGCTTGGTGAAATTCACCAGTATGTTTTTAAAGAAAAAAAACAAACATCAACAGCAACAAAAATACAACTTGATGATGCTTTGAAGTTTGGTTCTTACCACAGTTTGAGTAGATTAAAATTTAAATCTACTGTAATCCCAAAAACTTGAGTGTATTTGTGCACATGTTGTGAAGGGGCATGATTTCTTTACGTGTGTACTCTTATGGATTAGCATGTACAGGCACAACCCAGCCCGATGTTCCTGTGTGACTAATGAGTATAGCCTCCTGACCTGTTTCAATGACTGGGAGCTACCAGGCCTTCCTGTGCACAAACCATGATCAAAACTGAAGCTACAAGTTTGTGATGCATTTGGTTGACAGCTTACTGGTAGAGCAACCAGCTCTAATTGCATTCCGGTTACTCCTGAGTGCTCCTTTTCAATCTATCTATCACGATGCTGCCAAAGACAGAAATAAGCTACAGAACTGCACAACGGCAGCAGTATGTATTTGATATTCTGACCCTTGCTTCCCCTTGCAGCCCTCCATGGTACTCCCAAGTTCAATCACCTGATGTAGCACTTGATCCTTAGCTCCTTTCCCCCACAGATAAACACTGAAGCGGTAATTCCTGCTGCAGGAATGTTCTTTCATAAATGCTTTTGAAGTGAGGAAACCTGATCTCTTTTAAGATAATATATTATTAGTTAGATTTCATTGGAAGAGGATCCTCTATAAACCCTGCCTATTGTTTTCTCTCCAGACTAAAAGTTCAGTCAACTGAAACCTCAGTCCTTGGGAGTGCTGGTGATACTTTTAATCATAAGTGGAATATTTAGAAAACTTTTCTTTCGTCTAATAAGACCATCCCCTTCTCTGTCAGCTCAGCTGACTTATGACACTTTCACAACTTGGAAATAACCTCATGATCTGCTGATTTCTCTGTCATGTCTTCTAGTATTTGGTCTAAATTATCACTAGATTAATTATCACTAAATTATCACTATCACAAGAAAATCTAACTAAAGCTTATTTTGCTGAAGTCTGTGGTTTTTACTTTCATATAAAGTTGAAGGTGTCAGAACTAATGTTTTTGATGGTTCAGTATTTACTTTAGTCCTGACCCATGTAGTTCATTAAGACTAGCTGAAATATAAATGCTATAGTTTACTGCAGCTATAGTGTGGTTTTTTGAATTTTTTTTAACCTATAAGAAAGGTATCTAACTATCAACAGACAGTTTTCACATTTGTTTTGATCAAGAAGAGTTTCCATGCAATAACATTATTTTTTTGCCCTGTGAAATTGACCTGTTCTGTCTTGCTACTCCATAGGTCTATGGTCAACAAAGGGAGTACAGTTGGACTGATTAAAACTATACTGACTGATTACAACTATACTAACTATACTATAAAACTATACTGAAGGTATTTATATCCCAGTACCTGGGCCGGAGCATCAAACATTCCCCCAGAACATATGCAGTACCCACCCACCACAACTTCTATGGTTGTAACCGGGTAGGCGGGCAATTATGCTGAAATTGAGACATCTGACCCGATGCAAATGTGGACTATCCTACCATAAAAACCTTCCCATACTGAAGATAGAATGATACAGAAACAACCCTAAACACCAAAATTCACAATTGCAGCCGATTCTCTTACAGAATGTATAGCAGAAGTTCTAAAAGCTTAAACATGGCTACTATCAAAAACTTTGCAAAGGAGAATCTGACTCCTACATCACTGCAAGTTTATAGGTTATGTCTTTTTTTTTTAATGACAGAAGAAGAGTCTTGTTGAAGGGAAAAGGCTTTTAGAGGAGATGTATAACCACAGAGATATTAAGTAAAGTTTCAAGTCTCCTTATGGGCCTAAGCTGAAAAAGTGAACTCAGGAGGTATTAAAAAGAACTTCTGTTGAGGTCTCTGTTGTTTGGAAACATTTTGCTCTCAAATCTGTGCAGTGTAAATTGCTTATGAGGCTTTGTGGGCAGATCTCAGCTGTTTATTTTGCACACTGCTAAATATGAACTCTCAAGCCTTAGTAAATCTACTTGCAAATGTGCTTCGGAAACATTTGTAATTTTTTTCCTCTAAATCTCCATGTAAAAAGAATTTCCAGACACAAACAACTGTCAGAGAAAAACAACTGTGATTTGTTGGGGTGTGAAACTAGAGAGTGCCTAAATTATTTGCCTTTATTAGAAAGCATGTTGGCAAACAGACTGCACCTTTTATGACCTCAGGAAGAAATCTGCTTTATTTCATGCACAGTTAGCAGCTTACAGGAGATAGTCTGCACATCTCACCGACAGCTTTGGCATTTGATACAGGTTTTGCTTCAGACTGGGGGACAGAAGTGAATTACACTACCACAAGAATCAATTTACACTTCACTCTTCTGAAAACTTCAGTGTCAGTGTCATGTACAGAACAATACCAGACCAGAGACAGTCGCTCATTTTCCATTTATGAGCAACCAGAATGAAGTTTCATTCATTTTGGACTTAAGCCAGTAGAAAAGAGCCTCTACAGTTGTTCACTGACAGTATTCTCCAAGACTTTTTGGCTTGTGTAGGGCAATGGTACTAAGCCAAATGGTGAGATTTCAATTTGCTGGATCCCACTGAATGGCAGAATGGGCTAGCTAGCTCAGGGCCTACTCACGCCTATGCACTAAAGCATTACAGAAGCAGCAGACTCTTCCCTGAATAGACCAAATGACCAGATGAGATTCAGCTGAGTCATGAGGGAAGTCTAAACCACAGAAGTTCATTCTCTTCATTCAAAAGAGACGACTAAAATAAAAAGGCCCCACTTCCATCATAGAAGCCTGGTTGCTACGCACAGTCCATCAGAAACAAAAGCTCTACAACGCCCTATGTAATTAATACTGTTGCAGCAGGTCGATCTGTCACTCACAGAGTATACTCCACTGTGGGGAGAAGCAGCAGCAAAGCAAACTTCATCTGTCCCACAGAAGACATTACCAATAAACAGCAGCAGTTGCGAAAACCAGTGAGTGCCTACGTGGATTTTGCCCAGCAATTTGTATAATTGCCTGCTGAGCAGACGAAATTATTTTGCTTGGCTTCTGTGAGTCACGGAGCTGATCCCTACCATTTTCTGGAGCTCACCTGGCTAGATGGTTATGTCCTGGTCCTATAATCAAACCTATAAAGGAAGTATATGGCCTGTCTTCAGGATCAAGGAAGATCAAGGCTGTAGTATAAGGGTGGGGCAAACCTGAGAATGCTTATTAAAGGAAGAGCTGGCAATGATGCCTTCTGTTGAGGTCATCCTGAGTTTTCTTATGTTTCAAGCATTAACACGATGGCTTCTTTTACATCTGTCTTTCTTCCATGCTCTCTTATTTTTAGAGTAAGAAGAGGTGAAAAGGTCCCAGGATTCTAAATGTTCAAACTTGCGACTGTCACCTCTTTTTCTTGCTCTCACGCTGAAGTCACATCCTAAGAGATTTCAAGAATCTGTCATAGGATCATAGAGTGGCCTGGGTTGGAAAGGACCACAAAGATCATGTAGTTTCAACCCACTGCTATGCACAGGGTCGCCAACCACTAGACCAGGCTGCCCAGAGCCACATCCAGCCTGGCCTTGAATGCCTCCAGGGATGGGGCATCCACCAGTCAATAAACTGGTACCCTGAATCTGTATTTCCTGTGGCTATAAGGTACACTTTGGTTCCTATGTTCCTTCAAGTGCTTGGTTGAAATAAAACCGCTCTTCTCCTCGCACCAGAAGACGCATTGGATCCACTCAAAGTATGACATGTTTATCCTGACAAAATAACCGTGGCTGAGGCAGGACCCTTAGCACCCTAAGGCGCCCGTGGCTCCCACCTGGCTGCAGCCGCCATACAGTTGGCCCGGCAGCGCCCTGCGCCTCCGGGAGCCAGGCCAGGTTTCTAGGAAAGAAAACAAAACGTTTTGCTCAGCCGGGTTCTGAGAGCCCGGCCAAACATGTACACGCACAGGCGCTGGGCGGTAACGCCACAAGGCACGCTCGGAGCAGGCCGGCAGAGGCGCAGCGCTACACCAGCTCCGGTGTGAGCCGTAGGGGGTGTTCGGGCACAAAGCCGCACAGAGACCCCGACGCCACACGCGCTTTCTGTCGACCCGACCGCGGCCACCGCCGCGCACGCGCCTCGGGTGTGAGTCGATGAGGAGGGGCGGGGGGGGGAATGCAGGGAAAGCACGCGACATCCGGGCATTTCGCCCTGCCCCGTGGCCACGCCCCTCCAGAGCCGAGAAGGAGCCGTCTCTTCGCCTCGCGCGCGCGTGCCCGCCCGCCTCCCGCGCGCGGCCGTTGGGGGCGCGGCCGGCAGCGGGGCCGCGCGTGAGCCCGGCACCCGGCGAGATCCCGGCGGGGAAAGGGCGAGGCGCGGCGACGCGGTCCTCCTCCGCTCCCTGCTGCGCGCCGAGCGACGGCGACGGGTGAGCCGCGGCTGTCTGCGGCCGGGGAGGCCGGCCGAGGCCTTGCGTTCCCAGCGGGGCCGCGTCCCGCTGCCGGCCGCCTGGCAGCCCAGGGGTAAACAAACGGCGGCGGGGCGGGGGGGGCCGGGGCCCCTGACAGCGCCCGGAGGCGGCGCGGGGGCGGTGCCGGCCGCAGCCCCCCAGAGGCGGCGCGGGGGCTCGGGGTGCGCTTCGCCCGCGTGCCCTCCTCCCCGCCCGCCCCCCGCCCGGTGCCGGTGGGAACGGGCCTTGTAGGGTGCCCGCCCCGCCCCCGCGCTCGGCCCCGCCGCCGCCCGGAGCGCAGCGAGCTCTGCCGCCTGCCCTGCCGCCGGCACGGACGGGGCAGGGCCGGGAGTGCCCGGTGAGGTCGGCGGGTGTCCTTTCTGCGGGCGGGGAGAGGGGAAGAGCGGGAGTAATCCAGAGGTATTGCCGAAAGCCGTCTGTAATCCCCCCGGGTTCCCAGTCGCTGTGCTCGGATTATGCAAGAGGTTGTGCTTTCTCAGAATTTTTGTCTCTCTCCGTTCCTTTTGTTAACGGGTCGTAGGCCTGTGCTGGAAGCTTCTGTCTGCCACGTAAAGGCGAGGAAGGCTGCGTTGCTGCACTCGTGTGACCCCGCAGGTCGGTGATCGGCGGCGTGTCGGGCTGTGACAGGGGTTTGTTGCGGGGCACGCACGCCGAACCGGTGCTGTAGCCCCGCTTTCACGAGTTGTAATGCTGCTGCCGCCGTTGGGAATCTCTAGGGAGAAATCCCGTGGGCTGGACGGAGGGCTTTGTTTTGTTCTGCAAAGTTCTGCGCAGGTTTGGCCGAGGAGCTTTTCATAATCCTCGCTTCCCTTTTGCTGATTGCGTTGTTATTGTGCCAAAATCAGAGTGTTTGAGAGCGCTGATCCTAAACTGGGCCTGGACTGCTGTAACTACAGCATCACTTTGCTTCTGCTGCTGCTTAAGGAAGGAGATCTCCCTCTGCTGTCTCTTTTTTATTTTATTTTTTTTCTGAAGAACACTTTTGGGGCTCAAATCCTTTCCCTGTGCAGCTGCTGCCGTCTGATGCATGTCATACACCTTGTGCTGTGGTTAGGAGGGTTAAGGCTCACGGATCCCCAGTGATGTGTGGTGATGAGAATGTTAGCGATGCTTTTCTGTGGTCATCCTCTCTGCGCTTCTCTTCCGAAAGTACAAAAAATATTGTTTAGCTCTTTGGTTGCTAGGCAAAGTAAGCCAGAAGACTGAGAAATACACTGGCAACTTTAGTCTGTCTTCTGCTCTGTATGCATCTAAATGGCTTTGAGTATTTTTTTTCACAGGGTGGATTGAAGTTGTATTGCAAACTTTTTGCAGGGCCTCTGTCTCATTATATTCTCAGGTTGGAAGGTGTTAGAGAATAGGAGACTCCTAGCAGAATGGGCAAAGTCTAAGCAGTGCCTTCGCTGTGCTTCTTGGACGTTCTTTCTCTTCAGAACTAAATTACTGGTTTACTCAATTAACTTTGTAATTTGCCTCTTGCTTTGATGACAGAAGTTTAATGAGTGATAAGTGTAACTAGCAGTACCTGGTTGGAAAGTTTCTTGGCAAGATTTCTGAACGTTCATAGGCAGCCCATTTATTTATTTTTTTTTTTAACCTATGTCCTGAAGGGCTTTTCCCAGTATCTGTGTTAAGCACGTGGCTGTGACAGCATAGGGATGTCAGTCTTTGAGTGTTCTTCTGCAGCTGCTGGGGATTTCAGCGCCATAACAAACATGTGCTTTTGTGTTCAACTGAACTCAAAGAAAACCAACACAACAACATAATTTCCTCGTTACTGATGAACGCGTTGCTTTGGTGAGTCCTGTCTCAAACGAAGCAAATGCTGTTTGCTTCTGGCAATGGGATACAGAGATGAGTATGGAGAATCACTTATCTAATAATGATTTGTACTGCTGACGATTCTCTTTCAATTTCCTTATCTGAACAATAAGAGTAAAGATGAGCTGAGTTTCTGTCAGTGAGACAGCTTGATCTTGCAATGGTTGAATATTCCTGAAAGGATGGCTTTAAAGTGAGAGTTTAAAATTGAACGAGGATTACAGAGAAACCTATGGAAGCTTTCTCAAGTGTCTGGACACTGTTTTCCAGCGTGGACTGTAAAATCTCGTGGTATAAAACAAACCAAGGAAATTAGAATTGCAAGGGAGCTCTAGATTCTGACTTAATTTGTAAGCTGCTGTTCCTAATAGTTTTTGGGATGACACCCGGTGTGTCTCTTTTTCATTTCATTACAATCTGTTAATGCCATCTGAATGTAAAATTCCATGCAAACCTTTACAGCCTGTAGGACATCTAATTGAGTAGATTGCACTGTTGACCAAATGTCAAACATTGATCTCTAACCTCTTAATGTGAAACCATGATGAAAACCTGATAGGTTTAAACTTAAGGCATGAGAACGAGAGGCTCAATGAGATAAACTCTCAGTTTGTGTGGTTACAGCATTCTGTGTGGAACTTATGTTATTGGTTCGGTGATCTTTGTGTAGTGATACTGGGTTTGGACCTCATCACATAGGTGCCAGGAGATGGATGATGTGGTGGTTGTTTTTGGAAGTTTAAGCTTCATATTTGTTTACTTAGCAGCATCTCTAGCATAAACTAGTTCTCCAATAATCCAATGGGATAGAGAAATTTGTTGGAATGCCAGGTTCTTTGCAAATAGGATCTTTTCAGGAGTGCAGTATTTTCATAACTGTAATGCTCTTACAAGAACTTCTTTTAGCTGAGTCACTATTGTCATCGGCCATGGAATGTATTTGGATGGGAATGTTCAGCTGGAGTCTGTGGAAAAAGTAATAGCTTTGTGCCCACTGACATTTGGGAAGGGCGGTTTGAATTATATTAGAGATCAGAAATTGATGACTTGTATGTCCACAAATCTTGCACGAATTTGTAGTGCAGATGTGTGTGTTTTCCAGTTCTAGATTTGAGTTACAAGCATTGAAAGATCAGCATATAACGTGTTCAGCAGGAGATAAATTCCCAGCTTCCTGCCATGGGCTGTTTGAAATAGGCTTTGTTCTGTGTAGAAACTGGTGGGGGGCTTCTGCTGCTGCTTGTTTGTTTGTTGTGGTTCTTGGTTGGTTGGTTTTTGTTTCTTTGAAACTGGATATTGCTTTTAAAACCAAGTAGTATAGGAGGGGGGGGAAAGCCAAACAGGTGTTGCAAAAAGCTGAATACCTGAAAATGGAATAGGCTGAGGTTCCTAACACCATTTCTGATCTTGGTTTCCTATTCTTTCTCATCTGCTTTACAATTTTCGAATTATTTTAGGACAGTCTTTGTATTTCACTGTTATCTGAGGCAGTGGGGAGGAGGGAGGTGGGACATTAACATTTTTGTATGCTAACTGCTTTTCTTATAAAGTGATCAGGCTCTGTGTTACTAGCAGGGATATATGTTTTAATAGTAAAGTACCCTTATATGTGCAGAGAACACTACGTCTGTGTTTTGGTTTTAGAGAGCAGTTGTGTTCCCATTCCATTTTGCAGTTGCTTTTTTACATTGCTATGGGAACTGGTTCAACTTGTGTAGTAAGACCTGAAGCAGTGTAGTAACAAGATTTTTGGCCTGATCTCTGTAAATATAAGGACAGGTATTCTGCAGCAACGTGTATGAGTTAAAATACTATGTCAGGAGAAGAATAAGCATTTGGTTTTGGTTTCTTCTGGGTGTACAACTACCAGCTGTAATGAAGGAAGCATTACATTTTAGCAGTAATTATGGTTCTGATTTCTGAGGACGGTTTACTGTTTTTCTCTAAGATCTGTGAGTTGATATCTGAGCATGACATTGTTTATTCACATATATAACCTCTGCTCCATCACTGTTAAGTTTTAATAAGTGCATGTGTATGAACACATAGAAGAAGCCTGTTTAGTAAAGAACTAATTAATACTAAGCAACCGTTTAATAAGTTTTTAAGTCTGAAGACTGAAACTGGACAAATTTTAACTGGACTAAAAGGCAGTTTATAAAGCAATCAAACTTGAGATGTTTTTTTAGTTCTCCAACTGTTGCAGTCTTTAATTCAAGTTTCGTGTGCTCTTTTCTTGCAAGATTCCTGGTGAGCCAAACCAGAGAATAAAGCGAAGCAGGTTATAATAATAACTTTGAAGAGTAATCTTTTCTAGCCTTAAATCAAAGTAACCATCTAGTGTGACCAACCGCTAGCAGTAAGCTAGAATGGCATTACAGTTGTAAGGTCTATTAAAGACCTGTTTATTTTTCTCTGAAAAATGCAATAATGTTTAACCATTTGTAGCTACAGGTAGCATAACCAAACAACCTTTTCAGAGGATTGTACGTATGGAAAGCAATCTGTACCCCAGAAATCAAACCTTGTTTCTGATCTTGTTTCTTGCAGAGTCTGCAGCAGTCAAGGAGTCACGCTGAGCTCAAGTTCAGAAGTACTTGACACATGAAATCTGCTGGCTCTCTAGCTGACTCTGCCCTGTCACCGTCTCAACAGGTAGAGTGCTTTTGTGCCTGAGCCATGCAGCAAGCATAGCTGTTCCTGGTGTGATTGTCCTGTGGCAAAAGGCACATTTTCAGATTTTTTCTCTGGGGAATGTGTCAAGAAGAACGCATGGCAAATCTGTCACAAAAGTACTCTAAGGAAAGCCTGCTAGTTTGGGGTTTTATTTATTTATTTAACATTCTTGAAGCTTGATAACAATAGAGAAAATGTTCTATTGTAAAATGGAAGCAGTCCTGATACATAGGGCATAGTGAGTGTCTGCTTCAGAGCAGTGTTTTGTTTTGGGTTTGGTTCTATTTTCTCATCTGCAGTGATTTGAAAGGAAATATCTCAGTGAATTCTGTGAATGGGAGGAAGATGCTTTACCATTGGGGAAAAAGGAACTCCTAAAGTGTTGACCAAAAGAATGCAAAATGGAGGTCAGCTTGTATAATAGGATGGATTTTTTGTGGAGACAGACACAGAAAAGCTCTTCTTTTCAAGGTTGACATGTAAAAATTTGCACTTCTTTCTTCGAATTTTAATGCTCGCTATTTTTTCTGTAGTTAGAAATTTCTAACTTGCTTTGTATTTTTTAAGTAGACGGATAGCTTTAAATTATGCTGCATAAAACAGTACGTAAGGAGGTTTTGATTTATCCTTTGTGCTATATCACTGATAAAAGCAGGATCTTGCAGAAGGATGTATGCTTGCGTTTTCCCTTGCAGTAAGAAGCCATGTTTTGAGCCTGATCATTTTCTGCCCCTTTTATGTGTTATATGTAAATTGCTGTAGCCTGTGATGGTAACAGTGAAAGCAGCATACTACTTGTGTAGTAGTTTGGGCTTTAGTTAATTGAAGCTTCTTGTTCTGTATTCACTGATTATGAAATAATCTAGACTTAATCTCATATATCCAACATGTGCACTCACTACCAGCCAGGGATGGTGCTGCTGTCTTTGGTGTTCTGGGAAAACATTTTAAAACTACATTCAGAATATTTGGATTGACAGCTGTGATGCACCTAGCTGTAACAGAAGCTGGGGTTGTCTCGATGAACTCTGAGAAATGGGGGAAAAGGGTCACTTGTATAGATTTGAGGTTTTAAGTGTGGCATCTGAAAGGACTTTATTTCATCAAAGTCTCTCTGATGTAAACCAATTTGATGAAATAAGGCTTCATAAAATCCCTGTCAAGAACTTCTCTTTGAAACTAGGAGAGCTTTATTTAAAAATATATATATATTGTCTCATATGTAGGATACTATAAGATGGCTGTGTTACCTGTGCAACTGAAGTATATAACTTATACATTTGTCATTCCTTCGTAATGTTATTCCACATAAGGATCTAGCAGTTTATAATGTTGATTGTTGTGCTTCAGAATTTGTCACTTGAATGAGTAGCTGGAAACTAGTGTAGCATTAGGTTAAAATCTGTATGTCTATTTCCTGCTTTCTCAATGCTGTGGAGAGACATTTAAGTAGGATTTGAGGTGACCTGCTCCCTACTGTGGGGGACAAAGACTGCATTGGTTTTGAAGAAGCCCCAGAATGAGGCTGTTTAACCTTGGCCTTTGTTGAGTCTTGGTGAGCAGAGTTTGATGAGTTGAGTTGCCTTTTTTTTTGCTCGCCTCAAGCTAATGGTGCTACCTGTCGCTCTCCCTATTGGAATGGTGTCAGAAGACCAAACCTCCAGTTCATGCTATCCATCTGTCATTTGAAAACTAATAAATCAGAAAAAGCCACAGCAAGGAACAACAACAAAAAAATCAACAAATCCCCCAACCAACCAACCAACCAGATAAAACTTCCCCACACAAAAAACCCAAAAAGCGAGCGTAACATGCACAACACAGATATTCTGTTTTGAAAGTATCAGAGTTGTTATACTTGTGCAAGACAGCTATGACAAGAAAAGCTTACCTTCTAGAAGACTATGAAATTTGTTTTCAGCAGCTTTTCTATTCAAGATTAATGATACTCTCCCATGCATGGGAGGATGTAGAAAAAGAAGGTAGTTTGTTCTGTTGTTTTCTGTAGTACTACCAATTCTATTTTTGGCAGAATATTCTAAAGTGTTTCTATATTGCTCTTTCTTCTTGCTATCTAATCTTAGCCACGGAGCTGGTTAAAAGATGGAAGGTTTGGGAATACAGTGGTGTTTTGTTCAATCTCCAGAACAACAGGGAATTTTTTAGAATGGTTTGCATACGTTTGGTTGCTTGTGGGTGGTTTTGGATGCACCTGGCAGTTTAAACCTGTAGTACTGCTTGTGTATCTCTGTTCTTCTACTTCCTTGAACTGGTAATTTAAGAACCTGTTGGCCTATTTAACCAAATTTGATAGAGAGAAGAGTCTTGAAGAGAGTTGAGCTTTTATAGGTTTGTTGAATAGAAAGCGTCTGAGTAATGAAGGCTCCAGCAGTGGCATTACTTGCAGTGGTTTCCTTCTTATTTGAGGCAGAGTTCATGCCGAGGGGAGTAAGTAAGCAGATTGCAGCTTTGTTAAAACTAAGTATGCTTACACTTTGTGGTATAGGAGACAGAGCTCTCACTTCAGCTGAACTATTGTGCAGTGACTGTTCAAAACTCCTGTTATGCTATTTTAATGTTTGTGTTACAACAGCAACTGAAAATCATGTGGCTGTAGCAGCTGGAATTTTAATCCTTTTAATTATGACAGATTTTCAAAGCATGCTCTGGCTGATTTGGTCAGCTGACTGTATAGTATGTACAATAACATCAAGTGATTGCACAAATTCTGAGACCAGTGGTCACCTCATTGGAACTGGATGTATTTTTAGGTTTCTCTGCTAGTAACAGTCAAGTGCGTGTACTTAAGCATCTCATATGAACTGAACCTAGTTGCTGACACTATGCTATCAGAAAAGGACAGCTGTTCCTTCTTGCTATAGTCACTGATTTGACATTTTGCCTTCTCACCAAATTGTGGAAAGGAACACAATGGGGTATAAACACTGTAAATGTTATTTGTATGTGCTTTAATGACAGCTGTTTTTCTTCTGGTCAGCAGTGGTGTACTTCATACGGTCTTCACTTCTGTCTATCAGAGTGATTGATAGCACAGCTTCAGAGTTCGCTACATCCAGCAGTAATTCTCTTTATCCTTTACGCAACGGTATTTTCTTTGTCAGATAGTGTTTGGGAAGAAGGTGGTGGCTCGTGCTCTCTGTGTAGTACTAGCAATACCTCATTCGTGGAACTTCAAAGGAAAATGATTCATGTGTGGATACGCTTAATCAGTGAATCAAAGAGGTACTAAGGTCCATGGTTCACAAACAGTTCTGCAGCAGGTGCTATGAAGTTAAGGCTTGTGCAGAATTGTAGTGAATGTCATGCTGATGCTCTACTGATAGCTTTTAGATCAAATATTCAAATCAAATATCTTTTAGATAGATAGATCAAATAGCTTTTAGATCATATATTTGCTCTTAGAGCTACAGGATTTGAATTTTAATAGGAAAAACATCTAATACCAATATAGCTTTTGTAGATGCCAATAGAAATCTAACTTACAGGTACTGAGTAGATTGTTTTCGGCTTTTTAGTTGTTCAATTGTATAACTGCTTCTTTATTAAAAAAAAAAAATAACAGCTGCAAACATCTGCTATCAGAGTTAGCATCTACCTGTTGTTAGCACATATTTTAGGATCTGATGTGGTGGTCACAAACTGTTAGTGGTGTTAAATGTTTTTACCAGGTTCTGTCTCATTCTCACACACCTCAAAATTTCATTTGTTTCTGTGAGATCGTTGAGTTTTGGTAAGGGTTAGCTTGTGTGAAAGGAGTCTTGGAGCTTGAGAAAAGCTAGTATAATCACACAACTCAGGTTTCACAATCTGACTTGTAAAGACCAAGATAGCGTGCTAGGGAGGAGGATGTTTTACTGTCTTAATAGAATGTACTTCTGTGCAAGCTCACATGGGCTATTTAAAGGTAGTATTTAATGGTAGTTGACTAATTTAGGGTATGTCTACACAAATGGTGCAGGCAAACATGAGCTCTGGTTGACTGCATTCTGAGCAGCCTGAATGTAAGCCAGCTTTGGCCTAGAAGCAAGACAGCAGTGCTAGCATAGCTGTGTGCTCTAGCTAACAAACCTGCCTGGTCTAGAAACAGCTTGATTTTTAAAGTGAGCCAGGGGCACAGCTTTTTGCAGAGTAGGTAAACGTATATGTTTATTTTAAAATGTAATTGTGGGTTACTGATCAAATGAAGCCTTGCTGCTACCAGGCTGTTTGTTTGTTGGGAACCAGGCTGTGTTTAGACATATGGAGGGCTGGGCCCTATGAAGACTTTTTCATTATCAACTAACATTGTTCTTTTTCAAGGCTGTTTCCATTGTGTGTCAAGTGCTTTAAAATACACACGTAATCTGAGAGGTTCCTTCTAATCTCTGTTCTCTGATTGACTCCAGGAAACCTGGAGTTTGGTTTTAGTACTGATGCAAAACTCCAAGGTTGTTTTGGTCTATCAACAGGTAGACTGTTGTATTTGACAGGAGTTCTTTCAAAGGAGAGCTTTGGTGAAAGAACTACAAATAAAATTGCATTCTCTGTCCAGTAATATTCCCTGTTTGATTCTTTACTGAACATTTTTAAGATCTTTCTGTTAGATGCCATCAGTCTTGATGCGTAAGGTTAAAGCATGTTGTGTGCCAGAAAGTTTTGCTGAGATGTTCAGCAGTCAGTTAGTCACAGAGCTCAGTGACTGATGCATTTGATAAATTATGATGAAGAAACCTGTTACTCACTATATAAATACGAAGGTATGGTGGGGAAAATTCAGCTGTGTTTTGCCTGCTAAGTGTAGCACATACGCTTCTTTGTTAGAAGTGTTCAGGGAGAGTGGGTGGCTAAAATATTTGAGTTATCCAAATTACGAGGGATGGAGGGATGAGAACTGATTGGTACTAAAAGTTGGCATGAATTTCAAAGTATTAAAAGAATACAGCTGAGTGAAGTTGGACAGAGCTCTATTTAAATGCTTTAAATAATTTAAAGTGGAGTGTCTGAAAAGCTGTTTTGTTTCCTCTTCAGTTTGAACAAAAGGAATAATACTCATCATTCTTATTTTTAGAGTACTTTTCATTTAAGAAGTTTTAATGAATTAAAACTGAAGTGTTTACTGAGCCCATTTTTTAGCCAGTAGAAAAAAAAAGTAAGGAACCGTTTCTGTTCTATGAATCTTAAATTCTGGAAGCATTTTATTTTTGTTAAAATGAAACAAAACAAAAACAAAAAAAACAACAACCAAACTTTATTTGCAGCTTAGGGAGTGAGGGAAAGGTGGAACTGAGCAATGTATTTTGAGGTCTAGCTCTGTGTTAGTCGCTCTGGTATCTCTGAACTGTAACCCCGGTGGTATCACTTCTGCAGGGGAGTTTTTTGGAGCACGTGGGAGGGTTTGGTCATTTATGTAGGCCTGCACTCAAATTGGTAAGCAGTTGCAGAGCTTCTGGAAGTTTATACAAAGATGTAAAGTTTAACTTTTTTTAATTATTACTTTTTTCCAGTTAGCACAGCAGAGGATTGGGTTTGTGTATGTCAGTGTGTTAAAATAGATTATGCAATCAGTTCTGTTTGGATTTTTATTGCTGTTTGTCCTAGTTATATAGAGTTGCCATGTTACCCCCACACTTTGAGTTGCTAGTACTGTAAATAGGATGAGTGGTAGAATGCATTAAATAAATTACCTTTTGTGGGTTGAACTGAAGATGTATCAGTGGGGCTGTTTTGGGCAGTATAGTTTTAACATCAAAGTTTTCAGTGAAATAAAAGGAATCAGCAATTATACTATGCATTTAACTACATTTATGCAAAAATGAAAGAGGAGCTACAGATGAAATTGGTAAGAGTGAAGAGGTGTTAGAAAGGACTGCTCTCTGGCAGAAGTGTATGTGAAGACACAAAAGGACTTGAGATGAATGCTGAGGGCTGCAGGTTGCCTTAAAGAGACCTGCATAAAGAAGGTGCTGGAAGCTTAATTGGTTGCAAGTAGCCCAGGCAACTTTGTTTAGTTTAGAGAGCTGGATGTTTAGCACAGGTGATATTTTGTCTCCTTTCTCTGTAAGTCGTATGTTCTATGATTTTAGGTAATAAATGGTAGTCGGTGATGATGCTTTGGTTTTAGTTGAGTCATCTATTTGGAGTGGGCAGAGAAAAAGAGCTCTTCCTGAGAGATTATTCGATGTCTTTATCTAAGTTACACATTTAATATCCGGTGATAGTTTGTGACATGTATTTGTGACATATATCTGGTGACAGTGTGTGCATGTCTTCTGATACAAATGTGTATATTTAACTTTTGGGTGAACTTTTAAGCACTGATTGTTTGAGGTAAAATTTCACCTAATTGTTCTCTTAAAATGACTACTGATCAATTTGTGTTGTTTTAATATACATTTCTTCATACGTGTGGAGAATGAGAAAATGCAAATAACTGTTGGTAAATATTAACTATATTGAGTTAATATTCAGTGTTTTTTTGTCTCCCTTCTCTTCATTCAGAATTGGATTTACAGTCATGGAGGAACATCAGCAACATTTGCACTGTGTGAACTGTGTCAGCCGTCGCTGTATGACCAGACCAGAACCTGGCATTTCGTGCGATTTGATAGGCTGTCCACTGGTTTGTGGAGCAGTTTTCCACTCATGTAAAGCTGAGGAACATCGCATTTTATGTCCACTTGAAAGAGTGCCTTGTTTGAATAGTGGCTTCGGATGTCCCTTCGTAGTGGCCCGTAATAAAATTGCTGATCATCTGGAAGTTTGTCCTGCGAGCGTGGTATGTTGTACCATGGAGTGGAACAGATGGCCTGTCAGTTATGCAGACCGAAAATCTTATGAAAATCTGAGTAAAGATGTTGATGAAGTGGAGCAGCTAGATATGGCTTTGGCCCTTCAAGACCAGCGCATGTTACTAGAATCACTTAAAGTAGCAACTATGATGTCAAAAGCAGCTGATCAAATGTCAGAATCCAGAGAACAAACATCTGTCAAAACAAATGCCCCAGATACAGTGTGCTCCAATGGTTTGATACCTGTAGATGAAGAGTCCTATGGAGCACTTTATCAAGCTACTGTAGAAACAACAAGGAGTTTAGCTGCTGCTCTGGATATCCTGAACACTGCTACTAGGGACATTAGTATGTTAAACTCAAGGCTCTGTGCTTCACCACAGGAAATGAAAGAAGATACTGAGATTAAAGAACAAGCTTCTAATGGCATTATTCAGGATAGTAAGTCTGACCGTGAATATCCAGATGAAGAAAACACTGGAGCAGTTGGGGGAATTACCTTTGATAGCCTGCATCAAAATTCACAAATGGAACAAAATGGCTCTAGTGATATTTGTTATGATGCAATACAAAATCGTGACTTAAATCTAAACCTTACTAACTCTTCACTCTTGTGTAATGGTTTTCATGTGGAAAATGAGTGTTCAAAGGTGTTGGACCAGAATGAAGATCTTGGTGTATCTAATTCAAAATCATTCAGTGTAGCAAATGGTGAATGTACTGCATCTCATGATGATGAAGCATTACAGTCTTGCAGCTCCTTCCCTGTAACATCACAACTTAAAGAAGTAATACCATCTGATCACTTAGTTAATGGCAATGTTAATCATATGCTGCTTCCCCATAATGCTAATGAAGAGGAAATTTTAGAGAGGCAAGTGGAGCAGGAAAGACTGAGAAATGTAGATGTGTTTTCAATTATGCGGCATCGATCGTACAAATTCCTTTGGTCAGCACCAAAAGAAGACAAAGCTGTTGATACATCAGATTTGGAGATAACAGAAGATCCTATGGGTCTTCAGGGAATTGATCTAATCACTGCAGCTCTGTTGTTTTGCCTGGGAGACTCTCCTGGAGGTAGGGGAATATCAGAAAGTCGCACTGTTGATGTGTATCGTGTTGACTTTGGGACCCAAACGTTTTCTCTCCCATCAGCTATATTGGCCACAAATACGATGGTGGGGGAAATAGCTTCAGCATCTGCGTGTGATCATGCCAACCCACAGCTCTCAAATCCAAGTCCATTCCAGACCCTTGGACTGGATTTGGTATTGGAATATGTGGCTAGATACCAAACAAAACAGCGTTCAATGTTTACATTTGTTTGTGGACAGTTATTTAGGAGGAATGAATTTTCTTCTCATTTTAAGAATGTGCATGGTGACATTCATGCTGGCCTTAATGGCTGGATGGAGCAGAGGTGTCCCTTGGCATATTATGGGTGTACATATTCTCAACGAAGGTTTTGTCCTTCAACACAAGGGGCAAAAATTATTCATGACCGCCACTTACGGTCATTTGGAGTTCAGCCTAGTATATCTACAGTATTAGTAGAGCCAGCAAAAAGCTGCCTAATTGGACTACACAATGACCATTTGAGTAGTCTACCTTTCGAGGTTTTGCAGCACATTGCTAATTTTCTAGATGGCTTTAGTTTATGTCAGCTTTCAAGAGTGTCACGTTTAATGAGAGATGTGTGTGGAAGCTTGCTTCAAGCACGTGGAATGGTGATTCTGCTTTGGGAGAAGAGAAAGTACCCAGATGGAAGTTCTTCTTGGCAAATAAAAGAAAAGGTAAGCTATTTTTGGTGGTAAAAGGGAAAGTATTAATTTGGCCATCTCTGCTTTTCTATTACTATTTTTCCTCATCTAATGTTATTACTGTTTTTTGATACAACATAACCTTCAAGAAACAGATTATCATATAGAATAGTTAGCAAAAATGGCTAGCAGGTTGGTTCAATTTTCCACGTACTTCAAGAAGTAGAAATAATGTCTTCCTATTTTTATCTGGTGTAAATTAACATTTTAAAATCTTGAGAAAACTCAAGAAAAGGTTTTAGCTTTTAGCTCATTATTTTCTTGAGTATTTAAAAAAACCTTAAAAGTGGGAAAGTTGCCTACAGAGTTTGCATCTCTTGCATATATTCTGTTTTAAGCAATTTTGCTTTTTGTTCAACTGTTCAGGTCTTATTTGTTGTCATGATAGAGTGCCTTAAGTATGAAAATTACTTTTAAAACCTTCAGGTGACCTTTGTAAATTGTTTCTCAGTCTTCCCACCCTCCAAAGTGCATAGTATCCGCAGCAATCATTTGGAATTGTGGAAGCTGATCTTCTCACAAATGGATAATTTTCTAATGAAGTTACCAATCATGACCAGTGCAGATGATTATGCAGCACTTTATCATTTAACTTCTGACAGCACCTACTTTGTAGGCACACGCTAAAAGTTATTGCTTGGCTTTTACTTGAACTCTCCAGTGTTCAGAGCTAACTGGTGTAATCTGAATCAGCCTGAAACTGACTATCCAAAATTTGGACTTGCGTGGCTTTGTCATATTGATTTTTATAGATCCAAAACATGTCTTGAAAGTATAGCACAAACATTTAATCTCCTGAGTTCAGATATCTTAAAACATTTTGAGCCTGTGTACAACTTGTTTTCTAGGTTTGGCGGTTCAGTACAGCCTTCTGTACTGTGAATGAGTGGAAGTTTGCTGACATCGTAAGCATGGCTGACCACCTGAAGAAATGTAGCTATAATGCTGTAGAGAGAAGAGAGGAGGCTGTTCCACTGCCATGTATGTGTGTAACACGAGAACTCACTAAAGAAGGACGTTCACTGCGTTCTGTTTTGAAACCTGTACTTTAAATATTGCAGCCACTCCAATTGCACATACACTCAAGCACCTGATATAACCTTGGTAATATTACGTGACACTTTATTAATGTACTAAAGATACTTTCTAGCTAAATCTACTCTGTCACTATGTATATAAGGTTTGAAGTGACATTTATTTTTTATAATACTGTTTAGCTGGAAAGTAATGAAAGTTGCCTTAACGTTTGAAAAATTTGGAACTTGCTGGACAGGGTAGTTTTATCTAACTTATGTAATTTAAAAAAGGAATCCTAAGGTGTGTTTTGTTTATTCACTGGTGCCCATGTTGCTGTTGACTGATGACATTTCAAAAATGGCCTCTAAATGGTATGCACGTTTAGATAGGAAACACTGAATCGTACTGAGACAAAATCAGTTTTTTCTTAACAAATTATAATCCAAATATTTGAAAGATGAGGAAGAATTAAAGACTTCATGGTAGATATCTCAAACACTCAGCATTGAAGCGCATCTTTAGTCATGAAATCAGTGTTCTACTGCTGTTCCTAATTAACAGGTGAACTAGGATAAGCTTTTAAACAATTTTTTTTAGGGATTATCTAAGTGAGCTCAGATTTACAGCAGCTTAATTTTTAGTACAACTTTCTTTTGACATGTCAAAAATGATTACTTTTCTTCTGAGCTATTAACAGCTACATCACTTACGGGAGCAAAACTTTTAGAGCTAAAAACATGGAATGCTAGTTTTTATTCTCGCACCTACAATGACATCTGATTTAAAATGTTTCTCCTTGTCCTGCAGTTGGCTGAGGGTTAAATTGCTTGAGCAGTCAGAAATTCAAAGTATGTGATGAACATTTATGAACTTATAATGCAGCTAATGAAAGGGCTTTACTTGTTTTATGGTATCGTGAGATGTATTGTCTCCTTTTCTGTTAATTTGTCTAGAAAAATGCTGCTTTTTTTTGAGGAGCATTTTAAATTACTGGTATGTGTATCAAATGTATCATCTTCATAAGATGAGACATGATTTGTTAATTGCATAAAGCATATCAGAAATGTCTATTCAACCACATCTGTTAAATGAACAACTCCAGTTTGTATCCAGTCTTCCATAATAAAAGATCTTGCAAAGCATTTGTGAATAGGGAATACATGCTATGAAAAATGCCCTGGTATAGCAAAACTGTAATTACTTGAACTGACTTTCCAACTTGTTTGTATTAATGTTGGTGTCTCTAGCTTGTTGCACTTAGCAACTGTGCCACAAAGCTAAAACAGAAACAGACCAGAGCTTAGAACAAAGAAATACAGTACGTGTTTCCATTATAGGAAAAAATAAGAGATTAGTAAGGAGGAGATGTTTACAAAAATGGCTAAATTTATTCCTTGTAAATTCTGTACTGGACAGTTGTTTATGGCTAGTCTGGCTGCAGTTCACAACTTTGGTATCTGTGCGTTTCCCTTTCTGGGTCCGGTCCAGCTAAACATTCACTGCCTTTTTCTATCCAGAGTGCTAAGGGTGCCCAGGAAAAAAAAAAAAAGAATCTAATCCTTTAGTGCCATGAGTTTAAATTACAAGAGCTCAAACAGAAGCTCTGCCTGGATCCTGAAGCAACGAGTTCTCTTTCCACTCCTTCTCTTTTTTTTTTTTTGGTTGAAGGGAAGAATTGAGTAAACCTACCAGAGAAGTCAGCAGTATTTGTGGTAATTCTTAGCTGTTACCACAGTTATGTGGAAAGGGGAATCAGAAAAGGAGGAGAATCTTTTGTACGGATCTGACCAACTGGGTTTTAGGCAGGAATTAAAAAATATAACTAAATAAATAACAATACAAAATAAAAACAACAACCCTATTCTCTTAGGGCATTGAAGTGCTTACTTACCCACAGATTCTTCAGTACAAGGCAGGAGAGAGACTTTAATCAGTTCTATCTTTTAGCTCTAATGGCTCCTTGCTTCTGCTCTCCAGTGTTTAAAAGTAGTTGTGATTGGAGGGATCCTGACTGCTGAGGAGCTTATGGTCAAGTTTATGGCAAAATCTACTTTAAAACATCCGTCTTGGTCAGCAGTGTGGTGGTTTTGGTACTTGGCATTCTTTGGAACTACCCAAAACCCTGATAAGCGATGGTAGGCGGGCGTGTATCTTCGTTCCTTAGGAAAAGAGGGTATCCAGTTGTAGGAGCTGGTGTTGGTAGAATCTCACTTGTAGCACAGTGCAGATCTACATCTAAAGTATCTGTTGTTGTTTTATTAAAATGAACTTTTTAAGTACTCAGTGTTCTTCTTAAGAAATAACACTATTTCTCAATTCATGCACTTTTGTTTTCAAATGTAGATACAGGCTTTTTTGTTGTTGTTAAATTAGTTTTATTTTTTACAAGAATCCAGAGCTATTAAAATTATCAATGTTGTAAACAAAATCTCTGCCTTGTAAACTGCTGCAAATGCAGGAATACAATATAGCTAGGATAAAACTTTTTTTTTTTTTACACTGCTATGCAGTTCATAAAACATCTATGGTGTATAGTCAGTCTATCAAAATGTGGCTTGTTCACATTTGCCCTTGAATTTTAAAAACTTCTCCCTTTCCTGGTACATCTTCCTTACAGCATACATAGACAGCTGTTCCAGTCTTTCTTTTACTTGATACCACGTTGCTACTTTGTTTAAAATATGTTTTCAATCATTATGCAATATTTTTTTTTGCAATGTCTGTTAAAATCCTAATAAAACTTTTGGAGTTTCTCTTTTAGTATGACTCTTGTTTTTGAAAGCTTTCCACCAGCATTTCAGTGTTCAGATATGGTGCTCAATGCTCGCCTGTAGGATTTCACTAAATACTTGAAAAGTCAAATTACATCAAGGAACCTATTTACAAATATCTAAACATTGCATCATTTGCAAGAAATTAATATACATCCACTTCACGTTGAAGATCAGTCATTTCTTTTCCGACTGTAGACCTGTTTCTATTGTTTTGGTCTATTAAATGGTATAGATTTTCTTCCACAATTAAAGATTCAACTATATAGCACCTACTCTTACTGTACCTGCAGGTTTTTTTCTGAATAATAAGTCAGAAAGATTATCTGATGAAGATTATAGAGTTTTACGATACTTCTTTGCGAAGAACATTTTCAGTGTATTGTTTCATTTAGACTTCTTCTGTAGAAAGCTCTTGCTTGAAGTAGTCCACAAGCAAAAAATCTAGGGTGGCTTTTAGAGAACAGTTGTAGTTCTGATTGTTTATGGAATGGCAAAACAACACAAAACAACACAAAACAAAACCTCAGTAAAGTCATACAATCATTAAGGTTGGAGTGGAAGACTCTGTCCAAGAATTGATTGTTGGCCCTGCAGTTTGCTAGCGTGAATAAATTGACCATCTTAAAAAGTAAAAATGTACCTATACTACGTAACTCTGATAACTAATAAATGAATCTGAACTGTGCTCAGTAATGTGCTGTGGCTCACGGTTTGTTCAACCACCAGTACATATTTGGGGCTGTTTTATTTTTTGTACAAGTGTACCTGAGGTGCTGTGTTTAGCCTTTTGTACTTTCCTTTCCATAAGTCTATTCAGGCATACTGCTAGGTAAGGAAATCATTTTTGTCTTGCTTTACTTTCCTTGATGCCTCAAGTATTCCAGAAGATTTGCCTTTTACTAGTTTTTAAATGTCCTTATAAAACGGTCTTCATAGGTTCTTACATGGTGAATGCACTTTACCAAACAAAGGTTTAAATTAAATGGAAAGTTTGATGCTTGCTGTAATAACAGAAAGGTGATTCAAATTCTTACAGTCAAAAGGGCTGCTCAGGCATCTTTGATCATCTTCTGATGAACAAAGTGCGGTGGTTGTTAAGAGCATGGAGAGAATACCACATTCAGCTACTGTTTATACAAGTTATGGCATGTAATTAGAGACAGTTTGAAGAATGGGGTTTTCTTAGCATGGCTGTTGTGCATGTGGTGAATATTGTAGAAATCCAAACTAGAGAAGAAAACTGAATGGAGAAATGGGCTCAGCATACTAAAGGCATCCATTTCCAGCATAGAAAATCCCTCTTTTGACTGTTTCTGAGAGTGCAGAAAGCTTCAGGTTTGTACGTTCTGCAACTGTTTGTCAGTCTTTCTATTATAACAGGAGTTACTCTCTGCTACTTTAACTCTATACTACACTTTAGTTATAAACTGTCTTCAAGTTCTATCTGTATTCCCCTATTAAGTATTAGCTATGTTGAATGCAGTTCTCTCTACTGAATACAAATATTGATTTGTTGTAGGTTCTACCTGCTGGTGGTGTCAGAGGCAGTAATTCTTAGGAGTAATAGGACATAAGATCCTTCTGATATGGAGAATTTATCTGCATACTTTCATCAGTTTTTCACAGAAGAGGGGAACAGAGATGTGCTAGGGTATAGAAGGAGCAAAATAAAGAGACCAATAGCTGTCACTTGCTAATAACTTGCTAGTAGAGTGACAGTCTAGAAAACATCTTTAGTCATCATCAGATGAATTACATTACGTGACAGCAGAAGTCCACGGCTCTGTCATTTTGACAAACCAAATTCAGCACCATGTACTGGTAGATATGCAGACTAATAACAGACTTAGGTGGTAGAAAAATGTCTGCAAAATGGGCACGTATGACTTTAATTGCAAAATACAGGAGGAAAACACACAAAAAAACCCACAAGTAAACAAAGCAACTAGCACTGCCTGAGGTATGTTTCACATTAAAGCTAGATTTGTAAAATCAGTCAGAAAAATGTCATTTCTGTCTTATTGATTAGTATTCTGGTGTTTAGTTTCATCCTAAACTATGGTGGCATTTCTTTAAAATCATAAAATGAATATAATATGTATATGATAGAACATTATTTCAGTTTGACAGTGTCATGAAGTAGTATTGCACTGAGTATTTTACAGGGTTAAAATAGTGGAACACAAAAACTAGATTGTAATACGTGCTTTTTAATATTTGCTCTTTTTTTCCCCTCTAAGTTACATTTTCAAGCATGTAAAAAAAGGGGGGGCTGTTTTCAAGTTTGATGTAGTTGAAATGGGGAGAATTCTACCAGCAACATGAGAGTTGAGATTTATTAGTACTTTCACGTGAACATCACAGCAAAGGGGTAGGCAGCAGAACAAAACTAATCCGATTACGTGACCAGTTAGCAAAGGAGCAGTCAAGGGCCTGACATTAATATATGTTGGACTTTGCTCAGAAGTGTTAGAGTTTGACAGTTATGTACAGTGTCATTGTTTGAATATTGTGTGCTTTTTTTTTTTGTATCGTGATTTCATTGTTATGTTCAATACATAATTCTGGAGGCCTTGGCAGCAGATGAGAAGTAATGCGTCAATGAGATTTGAACCTTGGCTAAGGTAAAAACATGGCTGTTATGTACAGTGGCAGCTGTTTATGAGCCTCAGCTGTCAGTGGACACTTCATTCTGTGTTTCAAGTGTGACGGAAGGGATGAGTGGGTACCTCTTTGTCTAAGCAAGGTGGCTTTACTTCTACAGTGAGAAGAATTTCATACGGGACTCACTGTGCACATGGTTTTTGACGCAGATGAGTAGGATGTTTCTTATCACTAGTTTAATCTGATCTGGTCTCATAGCTGGGACATTTTTTTGTTGGTTTTTTTATTGAATCAGAGGCCATCTGCTTCCCTCTGTTGAAGCTAATAGCCTTTTTGATGGCTGTGATTTTAGAAAATTCAGCCTTTATGGTGTCTTTTTTTTTTTTGCATGGTACCCTGCCTTTCCAAAGTAAATGTTTCTCCCTGGGATTCTGTTATACTGCAACTGAAATCAGGAGATCTCCGCCTAACTCACCCTGAGATATGTGTATCTGAGATTCAGGCTTTTCATCTTTGAAGTATAAGGCATGCTTTACTTTGGTATTGCGATTGTGGCAAACATTTAGCAGTGAGGAAGCAGCAATGGTGGCCTCTGAGAAGAGATGGGGCTGCTCCATGCCAAATAATTGGTCCCAGCTGGCTCTGCAATTCACCTCCTGCTGGCCAAAGCTCAGCCTGGCAGCAAATCTGGCGGTTCCTTCGTGAAAACACATTTAGGAAAGGCTAAAGAAGTTACACTGTGTGGCAGCTGAGGGAAAAAGGAGCAGAGAAAAAATGCAAGAAACAGCCTTGTAGACATCCTGCTATTTCCCATTGGATTTGGAAGGGACATACAAGGGTTTGGGAAGATGAGATGCGAGGTTTACTGTTGCTAATTTGTACTATATATGAGACTACAATGTCCCATGACTCAGGAGACAAATGAGCACTACCCCTGCTATATGTGAGGAGGAAGGGCCTGACCACGTCCATCTTCAAATTACATGAAATATTATTCTTTGTCAATTAGTCAAGATAGATGGTAAATTGCTGTGACTACAGATACGGTCTCATTAAAAATGTATTTCTGAATCCCTACTTTAGAGGGAACTTAGGGCACAGCCTGCCTTGTGAATATTCTCTTTGAATTTTAAGGCACTTCTGACTGACAGCAGTTGGATGAACTTAGTGTTAATTATAGTACTTACTGAGACCAACACACAAAGGATTTAAGTAGACTATGTTAGTATTATAGCCAAATGCATTCCCCCAGTAGTTTTGTTATTTCTAATTCTCTCTGTAGCATTAAATGCTGTTCTTTTGTTGTTGATTTTTACGTAAGTGTAAGTGAGATGAACAACAGAAGTCATTATTTTTTTTTCAAAGCCAGTATTCAAATGGTCTGTAAAGTTGCTGTTATGTTTTAAGTGGATGTTCTGACAAATTCATCCATAGTACAACGTGGGTGAGGGGACAAAGAACTTTATTTATTTATTGCTCCCTGCGGACCACGTGGATGTAATCACATCAAAAAGAAGTGAAATGCTAAAGGTATGACATTTGTGTGAGAGCATTCTGTGCTTAATTTGATCAACATATCAGATGATTGTCAGTTTCTATTTCCATGAATTTATGCAGGTGGTAATGTTTGAACAAAGATACGCTACAGTAAAAGCACATATTAATAAATACAGAACATTAAATGTAAGACAAAAATAACTGTTCACCAGCAGTATGGACAGAAATCTAAGTAGAATTTGTTTACTTGGGAAAGAATGCCAGCAACTTGTTTATCTGACTCTGAAGTACTTGAGTGAAAAATGATGCCAGCTGGATTTGTTATGTAAACAAAACTTTCAACAGATTTTTGAGTATTTTGGTCTCAGAAGAACAGGCTTTAGATTGTTAGTAATGGGAATACTTGTGCTGTACGTTTTCATGTTCTGGCATATGGTGATGCTATTAGTAAACGTAGAGAAAAGAGGTGTGCCTGGAGAAAAGAGTGGATTCCATTGACTTCCATGCAGTTTTCAAAGTGTTCTAAACCAGGTCAGAGTGGCTGCCGCTTTAAATGTGTCTCAGTCCTAGCACAAAGTAGTAGTTCTCTAAGTCTGAAATGAGCTCTTGTAGGTGATAATATGCAATTCATCCATCACTCTAGTCAGCTGCCAAGTAACAGTGCAGCAGCTTTCTCTTTATACTTCTCTGCTTGATGACATGTCCCTAAGTAAGAAGCTGTTGTATTTGCAAATGTCTGTGAAAAGCAGAGATTTGCAATGTTCAAGTAGATGCATTTAATACCCAAATTAGTAGCTGAAATTTCATTAACCACTTAAAGTTTTTAGTTGATTATACGTGGACTTGAATGAAAACCGTATTTCTCTGCAAAGAGCTCAGTAGAGAAATACTTAGCGCCTCTACAAGTCTACATAGCCCAGAAAATGAAGCATTTCTTTGTGTTGTTCACTTTATTTTTGTCCATTTCCTTGCACTGTTCTAAAAAATATCCCACTATCTGTCCCCAATGAGACTCCAATTTGAAGTCATATTAGCCTGAATTACATGTGTAAAACGCTATTTCTTAATGGCTTTATAAATAGCAATTAGTTATATTTTCATAAAGTTGTTGAATCGGGGTAAAACAAAAAATTTTACGGGGTAAAAAAATAGAAAAAAAAAGGTATCCTTCTAAAGGCTCAATCCTTTATGTGCTGATAAAATCAACACAAGGTACTGTTTTATCTGTTGCCTCTAATACTTGAAGTCTAGCTTTAGCGTTCTAAATCTGAATGCTTTTCCTAGAGTCACTTTCAATCTTTCTACTGGTAAGTGAAGGCGCTGGCAGCCAGTGTTCTGCATTTTCCATGTTTTAAATAAGAGGAAAGAAACACCCACCTTCTAAGGCTCAGTGTTTTAAACATATCAGAGAACCTCATGAGGTAAGACAGATTGGTTTAAGTTTTCCTTCAGAGGCAGTGAAGACGAGGATGATACAAATACTGATCTGTGCTCTCTCCTTAAAGAATACAAAAATGAGGAGCATTAGAAGATAATTTTCATTCAGCTGTTCCAACAGAAAACCCCACCTTGACTCAGGTATTTTGCCAGGTAAACACCACTCGGCTCAGCTTTTGCAATATTAAGCCTGAAAAGACGTAAGGCTCGAGCTTGTTCAGTAGAGATGTTTTTGGAATAAAAAAATATTGACGTTCTCCTACAGATGGTTGGTGTGTATGAGTGTGGTTAAGTGTGCGATTGCCATCTCATCCGTGGTGCCTTCTGTAGCATGGATTATTCAACCAGCCACACAGTGCAGCACGCTTGGGTTTTTTTTCCAACTATTGAGATTGGCAACTTTGCCAAACTGTTTAGTTCCACCCCACAGCCAACTGGTAGGTAAACAGCAACATGTATCTGTAGATGGTTACTAAGGAAACATGCATATCAACATGCAAATATTAAAGATGCCTTTCATGAGCGTAATCGCTTGTTGGAAACAGTTGAAAACACTCAATTATTTTAGCGTGTTTAAATCTGTCTGTATATTGATAAAATACATATAATTTGAAGGAAACAAATGAGGTGGCTGAAAGCAAAGGTAATATAAGTGGTCTGTTATAGATGAGATACACAGCCAGTAAGTACCTCATTTAATTTATTGCTGTTTCTGACTGAGAACAAACCATTCAGTAGCACTGTAACATTTACCCGGTTGGAACTGACACTCTGAAATTCTGATCATGGAAGCAACAGATGCAGTTTCCACAGCTCAATCTTTTAGAAGTGCTGAGGGATGCAGTTCATATTCTGTGCCATCTAATGCAATCAGATTAGTGAATATTTACAATACTAATTATAAATATATATACATATTCAAACCTACAGTGTATTTGAAAATGCAGGCTTGATTGTTGCTTTCAGTTTAAGTCAGTGGAACTGCAGATGCTTATAAAGGAAATCTAGTCGAGTCATATCTAGCTCATCACCAAGTGCTGTGTTGTGCTGCCGTTGCCAGTTCAGACTGGCCATTGCAGTAGCCTGATAACTTTATTCCCCTTTCCTTTTCTTCCTTAAAAAATATTTTAACCACTGGGATAACTGCAGTTAGTAACAAGTCAAACATACTGATAAATGTATACAGTGTAAATTTTAAACAAGATTAAGTTCTTGAAAACTTGGAACACACAGTTCTACCACATGTACAACACACTACAAAGAAATGTTGGTTGGCTGACAGCAACTCAAGTGCTCAGTTTGCACTGGACTAGCTGAAATGATCTATATATAAATATTTTTTAAAACTCCATTATTTTATGGGCGTGACTTTGAAAAGTAAAAGAGCAGGATTTATTCTACAGATTTCCAAGACAAGGAATTTACTATCAAGCATGAACTAATTCTGTTAACTTAAGAAATCAATTTCACTTATATATGTTTCAGTACAAGGAATCAGCAAGGTGTAAAAGCATGTGATTGCAATTAATAACGTTTGGGGTCATGTGACTTATTCAAGGACTTTTACATGTTGGTCTGTGAATCCGTAGGCATTTCTGATCACATTTATCTCAGAACAGGAGAGGCTTTTAGCAGAAATATTTTTGTAGGACCAAGTCTTCCATAACGATCTTAGCTTGGGATTATTGTGCCTATGTAAGTATGCAGATAATGTAAGGTAATGCAAACCAAGAAGGAATCTAGTTAACTCTATGTGCTCTTCTCCATAAATTTTAAAGCACTGGTGAAGATGAAAGGAGGGATAACAAATTTCAGACAGCTTGTGCAATTGTATTTTCATGCAGTAAGGATCAAAAAGTAAGTACTGACAATGATGTTGTTATTCAAAAATATGTGTGCTCATAACTGTTTGAGGCAATGGAATACATACATGTAATGTACAAGTGTAACTTTTCAAGGAGGATCTTCATACGCTTACAATGAAGTACACTTTCCTGTCCTTCAGAGGCTGTTACAACATTGCTCATTAACATGACAGATTCATTTTCAGGTTCATCTCCAAACTGTTATTCCTTCAAAACAGGTGTGGAGTGGGAGAAATCAATGAGAAGTGGTCAGCTGGTCACTTACAGTCGAGGTACTGCTCCTGAGCAGCCACCTGTGGCTCCTGTTGCTGGAACTGCCCTGAGGAGACTGGCTGTGCTAATGGAAACGCAGCTGTGGGAGAGCTCGAGCTCCAATGGAAACAGGTCACTATGATACAGCAATATACACACGCCAAATTAAGTAGTAGGAGTCCCCTGTCTATGACCTAGTCTCCAAGCTATGCCATACACATCTTCTGGCTCTTGGCTGCAAACTGTTGCCGTGACCTGTGGAAAGTTGCTATGCTTCAAACTGTTTATACTCTCATTCTTGGCTGCACTTCATATTTTCAAGGTGGGTTTTTGTTGTTGCTGTTGTTTATTTTTGTTTTTAAAGCTGGGTGAAAACAGTGTCAAGTAAGTGAATTCAGTAAAGCTTGCCAGATTAGCTGAAATAATGTTTTTTAAAAAGAGAAACGAGAACTCTATAGTTGAAAAATTGGTAAATACAAGAAATCAAGAATATGAGGAAGCTGCAATGTATGGAATAGATACATTGGGTATAATACCATATTAATACACGGAACAGAGATGATGGAGTGGATATTCAAGATCCCTGAACACTGTTGTCTACCTAAGTGTTAAATCTAGCTTTGGCTGGTGGTGCAATTGGTTCTTCTTGTGTGTGGTAGGACAGCTGGGTAGGCAGGGTGATTTCTGGAATTTCTTTTAAATTCCTCCTACCACTTTACCTCTGTTTTAAAGATGATTGCTTGATCTGTTACTCAAGAGTGTTTGTAAAAGGCCAGTTTCAAATGGGGTACCTTATAATGAGTTTAGTATTGCAACCATTTACTGTAACATGCTAAATTGCACTTGAGAACATCAAGGTACTTAGCGGTCATTAAATCTTTACTATCCACTAAGCATTTACTCAAGCCCTCTGAGTAAATCCCTGGCCTGTTTGTGCCAGGCAGAAGGGCCACACTGATGCGAGGGCTGCCAGAGCTCCAGATGGGCTTGGGATGCACCTCACTTGCTGAGGCCATCACTCCAGCACAGATGTACTGTGTAGGGATGGTGGGGCTCAGAGAGCCCATGAGCCAGGGACACCTGGGGAGGCAGAGCCCCCCCTGGGAGCTGGCAGAACTCCAGGGTGTGAACAGAACCACTGCCCCCATGGACAGAGGCAGCCTGGGGAGTGCTGGGCCAGAATGAGTGGTAAGGACATCAGGGGGAGGATGCCACCGGGAGGGGCAGGTACTGATCTCTGGTGACAGAAACAGGATCTAAGGGAACTGCGTGGAGCTGTGTCGGGGCGGGTCAGGTGGGGGTTGGGAAAAGGTTCTTCACCAGAGTGTGGTGGGCATGGAACAGGTCCCCAGGGCGCTGGGGTCACAGCCCCAAGCTGCTGGAGTTCAAGGAGCATTTGGACAATGCTCTGAGACATAAGGTTTGAGTTTTGGGTGGTGCTGTGCGGAGTCAGGAGTCAGACTCGATTCTTAAGGGTCCTTTGAATGTGAGGACAATCTATGGTTCTTCAATTCTGTGATTCCCTGGTGCGGATGTTCCACAAGAAATACATAAGGCTGGCCTAGAGCATCCCTCCAAGAGCTAGGCCAATCATTTTGCTTGAAGCAGGAACTGAGCTGCATTCTGGGTTTGTCTGCAACATTCGTTAATATCTGGGCATTAATGAAACTCATACAGCATACTGAAAGGGCCCTCTGGTGAAATATATTGGGACTTTCTAGTGCTGGGAAGGATACAGAGATGGCTTGTCATTTTTACTGGATTTTGAAAAACAAACCTACTAGAACAGTTATTTCTGTATGTGTTACTGTAATGTTATTGCATATCTATGATTCATGCTGCCCAGTTACTGTTAAAAATAAGAAATTATTATTATTTTTTTAAGGAAATACACTACACAAAACTGCAAAAAAATGATAAAAATCTCCTGCAGTGTCCCATCTATCATTTCAATACTGTTTTCCAACACAATTCCTAACATGGTTAGTCACACTACAATTCTTAGCTTATCCTGCATAAAAGGCTGCTATTAGCACTAAGCAGCTAAAACAGTAAATGGAGTTATCACTCCTCTGAAGCAGTAACTAAAATGAAAAGATTGGAATAGATAAACACTGGTTTATCGGGTAATAGGATCTCAAAGTATTTAAAATTCTTTCTGTCTTCAGATTTTACCACATAACATACATGGATTTCTTATTACAGTGTGCTGCCTCTTTTCTATAATTAAACATTTGGAAATCGCAATAACTCTTTCTCAATATCTTTACAAGAAAGAAAATGACCAAAAAAGGGAGTAAAGTCTAGTCTAGGAAGGAGCACAGCTAATCTAAACATCAGCCAAAACATGCAATTGGGGAAAAAAGAAAAACACATCTAAATGTCATCCCTTCTCCAACCAGATCCTTTTGATATCTGTGTTTTGGTTTTGTTTCTCAAGCTCTGCCTTCGCTACAGATTTCCCTACTTGGAAATATTATTGTTTGAGATCACTGTTCAGCAACAGCAGATAAAGCTGTGCCAGGCAGCAAACAGGCCCAGGGTGTAGAAGTTTACAATCACTAAGGAACACGCGTGCTGCAGGCAGAGGCAGCCTTACCATGGAATTATTAACGTTCATCTGCCACTCCAGTAGCGTCCATTGCCATGTTCTATTTCTATATTTAGTAGACACTTTTCAAATAGGAAAACTGTGGTGAAGATTCAACTCAGAAAGCTGAATTGTGGACTGTCAAACTTCTTGGTTAGTATCTTTATTGTAATTTCAGCCAGCAGTTCTCTCTCTGTAAGTCAGGAATTAACTTTCCAAGTTTCATGAACGCAATACAAGTTTCAAAGCTCTGAGTTCATGAAAGCACCAGGACAATTTTATGTCAGGAAGAGACAGTATAAGAAATCAAAGGGATTTCTGTAGCATAAGGAAAACACAAACATCACTGCATTGCCATTTATTGGTAGATTTGAGGAACACCTAGGCACACAGAGCTGCAGGTCTGAGTATAATGCTACAGCCTACAGAGCCATCAAGGACACAAAGGCACGGTATCAATTACCAGAATCAGACGGGCCACAGTGCTCTCAGATAGTAGTTTATTCCCACATGAATGAAAACAACAGCTTCCGGGACAACTAAAAGCAATTTAATTATTAGGGTTTTGGCATCTTTTATGCCAAAGCTTTCTGAGGGGACCTGTAAGGCATGCTGAGTCGGAACGGGGACTTTTAATATAGCAAAACCAGGAAATGGCCCTGTTTACATTTGTGGCTGTTGAAGATGACCCGCTTACAGGAAAGGCTTTTAGGTTTGAGAACAGCATTGAGGACTGCAGGGAAAGAGTGCTGGTCATGCACTATTAGGATAAGGCATTTTGGCAAAGGAAACTAGCTTATCATTCATTCCTTAGGAGGCTTAGGGCCATGCGTAAAACTAAATTCAGGCTGATAGCAATGGCCGAAAAGTGAAAGTATTTCTTCAATTCCTGCAATATCCAACTACAGTAGCAGTAGCTCTCTATTGCCCCTTCAGCCTTTGACTCTTCGATAAAACACCAGTTCAGAGATGAGAAATCCATAGACCACACAAAGCTGGCAGTGAACCATTTACTTCTGAGCTTGAAGCCAAACCTTATGGTACTTACATAGTCTTACTTACATGGTCTTAGATCTAAGAATGACCCATATCATCCTGTCTACAAACCTCACCCTGTCTACACCTCACAGTTTGGGAGTATTCATCAATAAAACCTGTTTTTCTATCCCTGCTGTTCCTAACCCATAGAACCCCAGAGTCGCAGACAGTCTCCACTTGTAGCTCTTATCTCAATCATGCAGGAACCAGAAATAAATCACTTCTCAGCCCTTCTTGTTTTATCTCTCAATGTTAGCCCTATATCTATATTACAGTATTATAATCACAGTCAGAAAACCTACAGCCACCTGAGAAACAATCCAGTTTGTTGAAAATCCAAGACCTTCAGTCCTCACTTACTACTTTGCCAAAACTGCCCCTCATTTTTTAGGTATAGCCTGGAGACCCATAACTAATAAACACTCATCTACCTCTCTCAGCCCCAACGCTTATCCTGAGTGGTTTTTTGAGGAAAGTTTAGGAACTCAAGCATGTCACTCCCTGCTATTTTTAGCCTTAATTCAACACCCAATGCTGGTGCACACAAAATGGATTATGGTGGAATATGGAAAAGAAATGGACCAAATTATTTTTACAACTAGTATTCTGAACAAGACTAAGAAAATATTTTTAGTTGCTTCACCTGCAGGTCTGCGATGAGGGTTTGGTGCATAAAGGCACAAAGTTAAGCTTTTTTAAAGGTACACGTGCGTTGCAGGTCTTTTACATTAAGGTTTATTCAACAGCCAGGAGTTAAATTATCAGATGCATTGCTGGATCCTGCAGCTTCTTAGCTCAAATAGTGCCTGGAATGAACAGCTGCATATCACAGAGTTACTATGGTGGGAGAAGACCTCTAAATCATTCAGTCCAGCCATCAACCCACTACCACCATACCACTAACCCATGTCCTTCACTGCCACATCCACCCTTTTCTTGAACACCTCCAGGAATGGTGACTCCATCACCTCTCTGGGGTTTTATGTAGATACAAGATGCTTTTAGGGCTTGATCTTTATCATGCTTGATCTTTGGGGTAGAAAATCTAAGTTTATCATTACTCTCTGTATTGCCCCTAATACTAAAATGAAAGTGTATGCTACAAGGGTAGATATTTGGAAGATAAGTATGGGATAGGTTACAGGTAACTTGACTGTAAGATTGAGCAAAAACAAGGATTAAAATGTATTGCTTTGTTCCACAAAAGCAACAGGGCTAGGAGGATGGCTAGTGCTAACAGAAATACATGGAGGACTGCCAGAATCCCCTTCACTTTGGTTATGTCTGGAACAGTGGTGGCGTATCACTTACAAAAGTTGAATCAGGATCAGTGAAAATGAGCTCAAGCATTCTTAAAAATAAATTTGGCAGTACATACTCTTCAGTGTGTCATCACCACTGAACACAGGAAACAAGCAGCCACCTTTTGAGGCAGGATTTCTTTTGACTCACTGAAAGGCCTTCATCCTGTTCCCAGAACTTGACCTAAATAAAGCTACTACTTCTCTGTTTCTGTCTTTAAAACGCTTCTGAAATGGGTGTATTCAGACAAGGACTGTCCTGTAAATGGTTGGATCGCATCCCTTCCCTCAGTCTTTGCAAGGCCTGAATACTGCTCCATGTAGGAGTTGCCAAATTACAGCCAGAAGGGCAAGCCAGAACGCAGGCAATTGGGAGCTGCACAATTTTTAAAGAGCTGTCTCCCACCTGCTGCCCCCAACGTCCCTCACATTTCTGGTCTCACCATGGCTGGCGTCTGCCTGCCTACAGAGGAGGTCTAACTATCATGAGCACTAAGCACGTTATTTGGGACCAAACCTTGAGACTGTCTGTAACGCTGCAGATGTGGCAGTGATTTAACGAGGTGTTTGCTGCACTAAATTAAGTCTCTCCAGAGTAATTGCGGCAGCTTCGTTTAACAAAGCAGTAACACTTGCTGAAGTCAATATACGTAACGTGCAACCTCAGTTCATTATTTACCTGCTGAGATCAGTCATTGACGCATTGAATACCCCGAGTTGGAAGGGACCCACAAGGATCACCGAATCCACCGAGTCCACACAGGATCACCCTAGCTCCACACAGCACCTCCCAAAATCAAACCCTATGAGAGCAACGTCCAAACACTCCTTGAACTCTGGCATTTGCGGCCGTACCCACTGCCCTGGGCAGCCCATTCCATGCCCACCACTCTCTGGTGCAGAACCTTTCCCTAACCCCCAGCGGCCCCTCCCCTGACGCAGCTCTATGCCGTTCCGTCGCGGGATGGAATAGGTTGGGTAAAGTATAGGACGGAACAGTTCAGCTGGAAAGGACTTTCTGCCTAACCACTTTAGGACTAACCAAAGGTTAAAGCCTAGTAATGAGGTAATTATCCTAACGTCTCTTGAGCACTGTCCAACCACCTCGCTAGGACCCTGCTCGACTGCTTGGCCACCTTACACCCGAGCTTTGTGATCCAAACAAGTCCTTAACGCGCGGGGCAGCGCCGAGACGTCCCAGCCGGAGCGCCCCGCCCGCCGCGGTCCCCCCCCGCCGGAAGTGAGGGTGCGAGGCGGCCCCTGGCGGCGGCACGGCTTCACTCCCCCCACCCCGTTGCCCGCTGCCCTCGGCCCGCCATGCTGTTCCGCTTCGGCGTGGTGCTGCCGGCCCGCATAGCAGAGGGCGGAGGCGCGCTGCTCGTGGCCGGCTCCCGGCCAGAACTGGGCGAGTGGGACCCGCAGCGCGCCGTGCCCATGCAGCCGGCACGGCCGGCCGCGGCGCTGGCGGCCCAGGAGCCCGTTCTGTGGCTGGGGGAGGTGCTGCTGTCGGACGAGGACACCGCCAGCCCCTTCTGGTACAAGTTCCTGCGGCGGGAGGGCGGCCAGCTGCTCTGGGAAGGTAAGGGCGGGGCCCGCCGCTCCGTCCCGCCCCGCTGGAGCAGGAAGCGCGGGGTGGGGGTGGCGGCTGCCGCAGCGGGCCGAGCCGGGCAGCAGGAGCTCAGTCTCGCAGGCTCGGCCCCGCCCGCTTGGGACTGTCTGGCGCGGTGCTGCCCTCCCGTGCGGGCTGTGCTGTGCTTACAGGTGGAGTTTGGCAGGCTGCGGTGGCACCGGGCAGGGAGAAAGCACTCGTTGCTCTGATGTTTTGATTTCTTTCCTTACCCAGAAGCAAGGAACTTAGAGTTTCCTACTTAGCCGTTCAGATGTGATTTAAAAAAACAACAACAAAAAACTTTATCTCAGCTGATGAGCTGAAATGTCACCACAGCCTTTTCAGGCAGATGAGTTTTACCATCACTATTGCTCAAACTAGAGAAGAGCTCCATCACAGCTTTTCCAGTCATCTTGCTATCACGGTAGTACTTCCATCACATCCCTCTCCCATGTTCTCAAGTGTTGAGTAACTTCAGTCAGTTTCCATGAGCTGTTTTTGTAGAGACAAGAGTATAAGGGTGTAAATTTACCTCTTGTCACTGAGGAAAGGATCGGACTTGGTGAATAGAAGACAGATGATGAAAGAACTCACTGTGCTTTTAGCCAGTTTTGTAATCCATGTAGAGAATAGCGTGTTATAGAGCAGTTACTCCTCATCCTTTTCAGGGGTGCATATCACCCATTTAAGCAGCCGTTCTCAGGTTGCCCAGAGAGGTGGTGGGAGCCCAGTCATTGGAAACACTCAAGGTCAGGCTGGATGGGGCTCTGAGCAACCTGATGTAGCTGTAGGTGTCCCTGTTCATTGCAGGGCAGGTGGACCAGATGGCCTTTAAGGATCTATTCCAGCTTGAATGATACTATGATTCTGTCAGAGACTACAACCTGGATATCATCTTAACTATTGAGTTTGTTCTGGGAACGTAAAATTTACATCTTCAACCACTATTTATGTCATGTACCTGTAATAGTTTTATTTAGTAGTTACAATAAACAGTATATTGCACCTTAAAAAGCATTTAAATTGTGTCTTTCTTTTGCAGACATGCAGGAAAGTGAATGTAAGAAATAAAAATCTCTGCGTCTGTCCCATGAAGCAGAATTGGGTCTATTTTTCTTGTTGTTTTGTTGCTCTTGGGTTTTTTTTGTTTGTTTGTTTTTGTTTTTTGGAAGGTGTCAAGTTCTATTGGTATATAAAGAGGTCTTCACCACACAGAATATAGAAATAATATATATCTTTTAAAAGTATTCCAGACTGCTGAGAATCTGTAATTGTAAAGTGATGGTTACTGTTGAGTTCAGAGCTATTGTTACCTCGGGGTGGTTGTCCATAGCTGGGAGTGCATTTGTTAAGTGTGGTAGATTCTGTTTGCAGTAGTGCTATGAATACAGTTTTAGGATTAAACTGTGTGGAATTTTGTTCTTGTCCTTGTAAATGCTCAGCAGTTTGAGTGAAATGCTGAGCTAGAATGTTAGAAAATAAAATGGAATATCATCCAAACCCAGAGAGGTGTTTTTTAATTTCTCTCATTCATATCAATCATTTTTTTTCCAAAGTTGTTATTTACAAAAAAATCCCGTATTTGCTTAAATCCCTGAAATTTATTGTTCTTCGTATATCACATGAAGGGAACGTAATGTTAGAGAGAGAGAGAGAGAATTCATTTTCACAGCATTCAGTGTGATGGGGAAATTGGAACAGCAAATGAGGATATTTGTGGCCAGTGTTCTGTGGCTTTTGGGTTTTGTCAGATGTCTTGATAGGAAGCTGTGGGGTCAGGCTTGGCTAGTGGGAGGGTTGGTGGTTGTGTCCTGTGCCTTGAGGGAACTGGTTACCCTCTGTAGGAGGATGAGGTGGGAGAGGAGGCTGTTGTTTCCCCGAAGGGTCAGATGCTTACAGGGCGATGACATTAACTCTGGTGTTCCCCTGGGGCCTGTGCCGTAAAGCCATTGTGCTCTTCTGGTTCAAATTGTGATTCCTGCATGTGCTGTGGTCCAAGTAATGTTTCTTTGGGAATGATAATTTGCTTACTTGCTGTGGGTTCAGCTGAAAGGCCTGAAATTCAGGAAGATTAAGTGTGCTACAGTATTTATAGAAAACCAGTTGATGATGTTGAGCTTCAGAATTTGGAAGAGATTACCCATTAGAAAACTAAAGGAATATCCATACTATCTTCTTTTCAGCTACATCCTTTCTGTATTTCTGTACTCTGTTTTTGGTGTAGATTCTTCAGAATATGTGTACTGTATAAGTATATTGTGCCTAATGCCAAAACCAAATAAATACAAGATGGAGCTTATGGTTACATTTATTCACTTATTCATGCTTACACTAACAGTGTTAACCCCCTCCGCCCCATCTTTTTCTGTGGTTCAAATAAACTGTAGGTACTATGCAGGATAAATGTTCCATAGAACAGCAGAGGAGATAGATTGAAGAGCTGGAATTGTTCAGTCTGGAGAAGAGGAGGCTCAGGTGCTCTCTATAACTACCTGAAGGGAGGTTGTAGTGAGCTGCAGGTCGGCCTCTTCTCCTGTGTGACCAGTGATAGGACTAGAGGGAATGGCTTCAAGCTGCACCAGGGAAGATTCAGGCTGGACGTTAGGAAATATGACTTCTCTGAAAGGGTGGTCAGGCACTGGAATGGGCTGCCCAGAGAGGTGGTGGAGTCACCGAGCCTGGTGGTGTTCAAAGAGCGTTTGGACGTTGTGTTGAGGGACGTGGATTAGCGAGAACTGTTGGTGGTGGGTGGATGGTTGGACTGGGTGATCCTGTGGGTCTTTTCCAACCTTGGTGATTCTATGATTCTACGATACTGAGGGTATGCCCCAAACTGTTCTGAGATGATGCAATATGGTCTCTTGGCACCTTAGCTTTTGAGAAGGGGAAAATAAGATGTTGATCCATGTTCACATAACTAATAGTTTGATGTAGTGGGTACTTGCTTGAAGCTTGACAAATAATGTAGTAATACCGGTTAAGGCTTAGGAGCACAATGAACCTGGTTTCTAGCAATTTGTTCACCTGAACAGAGCATTATTCCTTACAAAAAAATAAAATAAAATAAAATAAATAGCATTCTTTTGGAGGGTAGATGGTTCTCTCTGATTTCTTGGAGGCCTCTCCAGGGGGTTGTGGCTCAGTGGCTTTGTAGCTTCTCTTTATTTTGACTTTGGCTACTCGATTTCTAGATCAAGTGGAAAAAACAATTTGTTGGGTAAGCTATTTTATTCTAAGAATTAAGTGACTAAGTTTACTTAAGGCTTAAGGAAATGCACTTCGATACATGTTTCTGTTAGAGCCTATCACGTTACAAACTTTTCTCTCTTTGGACATATCAAACCTCCGCTCATTTATTTATTTATTTATTTATTACACTTTTTTGCTCTTCTTTCTGCTACTGATTTCTTAGATGCCTTCTTAGTTTGCTGGATCTGCCTGCTCAGCTTGGTGCTGCAGGAGCTATGTTAGCTGTCCTGGGGCGAGGCCCGCAGCGCTGCCCTCGAGCAGTGCAGAGCAGAAATTAGGCTCTGCTGGGACTTCCCTGGAAATGGCAGATCTCTTCACAGCTGCTGTTCTTACAGCTTAGGCCAGCTGCTTACAGAAACAGGCGAGTTATTTTTAAGTAAGTACTCATTCATTTTTTGGAGTGACAACGTGAACCTGTCTAACTTCTCAGCTAACGTTTTTTCAGCCCTTTTAACGGAGCTGTTTTATGCAGTATTGCTCCCACTGGGTGTCGCCATTTTACCTGTGTATAGCTGTGTGCAGCCAGTGACTGCTGCTCTTCTCGCAACTGCTCACAAATCTCATCGGTATTTAGTTTAGCATCATCTGTTCCACTTCTGAAAATAATGTGGGGTTTTGTTTCCTTCCTCCGCTCTAGTCTTGCTCTAAAGAAGATAATGTCTAGGAAGGAACAAAAAGGATGTTGATAGCTGAATAATTGTGTAGAGTGCGCGTTTCGTCCATGTGAGTCTGTTGCATCCTGCACGATGCTAGGTGCCCTGGCACCTTTCAGATGTGAGGAAACTTTGTTATGAGTAAAACTGAATAATTCTGAAATCTGCTTCCGAATACAGCATAATGAACGGAGAGAAACTTTGGTTTACAAGGTGCAGTAGCTCCTGGCCTTTTGTTCTTCAGCTCTCTCAGCACATACAATGACGTGATCAGTAACAAGTTTTTTCTTCCTTTTCTGTCTGTGTGTCAGCGTTAAGCAACTTAAGCTGAGCAGTCTGCTGGAGATGTATAAAGCAATGGAGCGTTGCCCAAGAAACTGCAAAATTAGAAGAGTGAAAATAAGTATGTGCAGTGGTATTTGCCAAATCCATACACATGAATTGGGCAGGTATGTGTCGTTTCCTACCCACAGCAATAATCACAGGACAGCTCTGACTGCTGTGAAAGGCTATTAAACATTTGTGATTATAATGATAAAATTAAAAGACATGTATTGTTTATGCAAATGCTTCGCTTACCATTATTGCTGTCCCCCACTTCATTCCTTGTCCTCACTTCCAAGGGACAGCAGCATTCAGTATGGGTCAGGAATTTATTTTCAATGTTGAAAAGCATTGAGCAGTAGAAGGGAAGGTAACTGAGATAATCTTTTGCTTAAGATTTTGCCATGGTTACAGTCTTGATGTATCTTGTTTCCTGCCTATAATTTAGTGATCTTTTCTGGTTTGTTATTAAGTAGAAAACAGTAATATACAGTGCAATACCATATGGAGTTTCAAAGCAGTTAGTAAGACTGCTTACTTCATGTGTAACATTATGTATTTTGTTATTCCTATCCATTATTCTATCATTGCATTTATTTAATTCTTATTTCCACCATCTGAGAAGAGCGTTCATTTCATTATCTGAATTCCCTCTGAGTTGCTTTTCTGTGGCTTAATCTATATCATCAGATTGGACGTTTGGCTAAATGTCCTTAGTATAGCAGCAGCTCCCACTGAGAAACACCTGTGTTAAGCAGTCTTAGAGAAATAAAACAGATGTTTTTGAAAGTTGCCTTAGAAAATTTTTATTTTCTCATAAAAAAAAATTCTTGTTGATAAACAACATTAAATGCTGAAGAGGGCTTTCTTGTAGAGCATTTATTTGTAATTTTGGCATAATTAAAATCTATAAAAAGAATGTTCTTAGGAGTAGGCTAATAGGCTAAAAAAAATCTTGAATTAAATCTGGATTTTAATAAGATCTAAAACTTATTTTGTTGGTTATGTGTATCAGTCCACAAAATGAGAAATTGAATCATCATGATTTTAGTCTCACAGAAAATAAACTCTCCACGAAATGGTCTTCTGCTTTTTGGATACTTTTAGGGGATTAGCACATGCAAGGAAACATTTCTGAAAACCAAACCAGGCATGAACAAGGAGTTAGTGAGCTAGTGTGGCAAATCAACAGTTTTCTCTTGAGCATTATTACATATTTAAGCAGTACAAGAAATATACCTACTGTTTTCTGCATCTAAAGGGAAGACAGATTAGTGGCAACAGAAAAGGCATTAAAAAGCAGAGCAGGTATACTTGTATTAAGCGTGCAAGTAAGGATTAGTACGTGACATACAGAACTCAAATGTGTTATTTGGCAGTATTTGGCTGAGATGTGAAAATAAAGGCCAGCCATGCAGGGGCTTTGCTTAGATTCTTGAAAGGTGGGACTTCTGTCTAAGGGTCTGTGGCAGACTCAGACTGCTGAAATACCTGACCTAGATAAATTCCAGTGAGGGAAACGCAGCTTCCCATATCTCTGGTTTTTAGCAATCAATAGCAATTCAGACTTGGTGGGATTGAGACAGGTCATATTTCCAGACATGAAAGGTTGAATGTCTTTCTGAAGGGCAGTAGGGGGACTTCCATGGCAGAATCTGGTGTAAAGAATAAGTAAATCTGAATATTGCAAGTGTAGTGGTGGAAGTCCAGTTACAATAATGTCTGATAATGACATTACACAGCAGCACATTCAAGTAATAATAAGAATCGCGTCCAAAAGAGAACTTGAGGATTTTCTCCATTGTCATATAGATACGAAAGGTAAAGAAGGTAGCAAATATTTAGGCTTTTAAATCCTTCATTTCAGAAGTTTTTCTGTGTTTCCTTTAGTTCCCATTGCTTTACTGTTCAAAAAAAAAAAAAAAAAACTAAAAAAAAAAACAACCCCAAACTTCAATTCCTTAATAGCTCTCCATTTCCCTACTCCGAGAATGTTTATAGTGCTTATGATGTTATTAGACTCTTCCGGTGTAATTTCTATGCATGAACTTGAGGTATTCGTTTACCTTGTTAAAGGAGAGCTACTTTAATATTTCAAATGTAATTATTTGTAGTATTTAAGCATAGTTAAAAACTTGAGTCAATGTGCATAAGCCTGCTGGTTCATGCAAAAGTTATGGCAAAGATTAGAAGAGTAAGTTTTTGCTCTCACTGATCTGAAAGTAAGTGATCTGAAAATTACTTGGCTACTTTCTTTTTGGATTTGTTCATTGCCATTGAAGCTAATGTGTGTATCCAAACTCATTTAAGTAGCCCTGGGGTTTTTCAAAGCTAGCGCTGAGCTGAGAAGTACACCGACCTTTTTTGGACTTTTGGAAGTTTGGAAAAGGAAGTCGCGTGGTTGAGGATCTGTCTAAGGCAAGAATGAGATACATAGTGCTTCTACAGCCATTCTGTGCCGTGTAGTTTCTACATAACCACTTACTTCACATCATAAAAAAAATAAAGATTAAAACTTCTACCAAGTAGCAGCACCACAAGCTGGTAGCTGGCAGGGCTGTGGCTAGACGATATATGAAACTGCTTTGCTGTAAAGCCATGTTTGCAGAGACAGTAGAAGAGTTAATCTTATGTTTTCTTCGTTCATTCATGTGTTTTTCTTCAGGACACTTAATGGCGTTGAGAAATTTTTTTGCCTTAGATTTTGCTCGTTATCTTTTAAGATCAAGGCCGATAATTTTATCATTGTGACTCTTCCAAATCATGATACAGTCTGTGTGCAATTAAGATGAATAGAATGTTGGCAGTGTATTGGATTATATATTTTTTTCATGTCTGCAGCATAGCTGTAATAAGATAGAAGCTGAAAGTTTTTCCTTGTATTCTGTTACTGTGTGTTGTTGGTTCCAATCTCAGAAAATCCTCTTCTGGTTCCTATTGATCTACTTCTGGTCCTTGATCTTTGGACATCTTTTTCTTATATCTTCTTTTGTTTTTCCGTTGTTTTATTTTTGTTTCAGTCTCTTGCCAGTGCCATTTTTCAGCTATGAGGGGGACTTCTTTAAAATTAAAATGATAATAATAAATGTTTGTTTGTAGAGCCAGCTTCTTTCTTACAGCACTTTGATCATTCTTCATATGCTATAAACCAGAAGCCATATGTGCACTTGTGCAGATTTGTTCAAAAGAGCACTCTGTGAAGCTTGAACTGTAAGCATGGCTGCTGATTACTTTGTTCTTGGGTAATTTCCTAGATTAGCGGATTCCACTGAGCAACTGTGAGCAATAGAAAGAGCAACAAGTAGGTTATGAAACCAATAGGACTTTATAATTTAACCCCTAGGAAGTTGTTTTTCATTTCTCTTTCTGAGAAGCACTTTTGCTGTGAAGAGTCACAAAACTGGAATTCAAACAAAATCATAGTAGACCTTACTGAAAGAAAAAGAGAGCTACCTTATCATTTAACCGAGGTCCTGTATCTTCTGAGTTTCTCTTGTTCTTTAATTAGGAGCAGAGCATTTAAGTGAGAACTGTGATGATTTCTCACTCTTGGAGACTGCTAGAGTCATGGGGAGTTTATTCAAAGTATCTTGAAGTCTTTGTACAAGTTCTGGGTAAGCTTGGAGAGAACAGCCGGTGTAAGGGGACAGTTGCATTTACATGAACAATTTATGCACCAAAAGGTTTCTTCTGATGAGAATTTGCCTTGTATCCAACCTAAGGATTTTGCACTATGTAGTTATGCTCAGCACCAGCATGCTTCAAAGTGTTTCCCTCCTAACAGAGTGAAGTCTAGAGTACCCGGCTTGTAATTGGGATGCATTGCTCTCCATGTGCTCTCTACACAGGAGTGGCCAGTGTTGCAGAATTTATTGCTTGTGATATGTGATATGCACTTGCAGTCCTGGAAGTGTATTGGATTGTAGCAAATTAAACCCAGGGCCTCCTTTATTTGTGCTAGGTCACAGAAGGAATGAAGGCCCAGATGCACTCAGACAGGCGAGGTTGCCCAGGGTGATCAGGATAGCATTCCCAGCTTGTATTGTATTGTATGTCTGAGCTTCAGGTACAAAGACTAAATTTCAGCAGTAGGCCTTCAGTGTAGATAATTGACTTTATGAAGTGCTTTGAGAAATGAGTAAATAATACTTTGTGCTGTGTGTACCGTTTCTGTTTGGAATGCTGCTGACTGACTTAGTGAAGTCACTTAGAAGATGTAACGTGAGCTGGGATTTCGTCTGTCCCAACTGGGACGTGGGGTAGGACAAATGGAGGGGTTAAGTAGAATAGGAAGTTGATGTGGATATGAGCAGCTTCAGTGATGAGCTCATGTCTAGACTCTGTGCGTGCGTAGTCTCATGGCTCTCTTTCTGCCCTGGCCACTTTTCTCTCTGGCGCTTAAGCAGAAGGTAAGAAGTTAAAAAGGGCAGCAACACATTCTCAGTGCACTAAGCTTGATACCATTGCCTTCATCACAATTTGTTTTCTCCCAAACCAACAAGCTCCTAACCAACCGTACTGTTCAAACAAACAACTCTGGGCCAGAGTGAGGAAGTGATGGTCTTTTAGTTCTGTTCCTTGTAGCCTGGGAAAGTTGTATGCTGCAACTAGTCAAATCCAGAAAATAATTTGTTTGGCCTGTAGTGGTAAGGGAGGGCAGAGTAAGTGTTTCACATGCAGTACAAGTTTTATCCTGCCTCTGGTAGCTATTTTATTCTTTGGTTCTGAGAGGTCTTGAGCTGGGTCTTTGGAGTCTGAGAGCAATAGAGTTGATTAACTTTCTCATAAATGAGATGGAAGGAGCTTGCTGTATTAGAGGGTAAGCTGAGACTACAGCATGCTTTGCCTGAGCGTACCGTGAGGTTGCAGCACCTTCCTTCCAACAGAGGATACTCATGAAAAACAGTTTATAGAAACAGGGCTGGAGAAGGAAGAACTGAAGGTTGTATAGTTAATGTTTTCTACTCATCCCCCAAGCTGTGCCTGTTTTCATAGTTGTATGGGTTCTGCAGATGTATAATGGAATGTGTAACAAAAAAAAAGTAAGTATCCTAATTGTTTTCTATTTAAAGAACTGCTTACGATCAGTTAACTTGAATAAAAGCTGGTTTAATTGGCTGACTTTTATTTTTATATTAAATGACTCTGTGAGATAAAAGTTAAGGGAATTCAATCTTTATCCCTTTTATAGGAGCTCTAAATTATCATTTTTACATTTTTCCTCCAAATCTGTAGTGTGGCTATACATAAAAAGCTGTTCCTTGCATTGTTGTTTCACAGCAACCAGAAGAATCAGAGTTTTCCTATGGCAAACTCTGCTAGCAGATGCATAACATGAACTGATAAAACAGTGTTCACTTTTCCTAATAACTACTTTCTTAACTGCATCTTGTGAAGCAAGTGGTGGCAGGAAGCACTTGTGTGGGAAGTAGGATCTTTTGGATGTTACCAGGGTAGTGAGATCTTGGTCTCGCTAATGCTTGATTTGTCTCATTGATGCTTGTATCAGAAATAGTGTGGCCAGCAGGAACAGGGAAGTAATTATCCCCCTGTACTCAGCACTGGTGAGGCCGCACCTCGAGTGCTGTGTCCAGTTTTGGACCCCTCACTGTGAGAAAGACATCGAGGCCCTGGAGCGTGTCCAGAGGAGGGCAACAAAGCTGGTGAGGGGTCTGGAGCACAGACCTTATGAGGAGCTGCTGAAGGAGCTGGGATTGTTCAGTCTAGAGAAGAGGAGGCTCAGGGGAGACCTTATTGCTGTCTATATCTACTTGAAGGGAGGTTGTAGTGAGCTGGGGGTCAGCCTCTTCTCTCATGTGACTAGTGATAGGACGAGAGGGAATGGCTTCAAGCTGCGCCAGGGAAGATTCAGGCTGGACATTAGGAAATACTACTTCTCTGAAAGGGTGGTCAGGCACTGGAATGGGCTGCCCAGAGAGGTGGTGGAGTCACTGAGCCTGGTGGTGTTCAAAGAGCGTTTGGATGTTGTGTTGAGGGACATGGTTTAGCAAGAACCATTGGTGAAGGGCGAATGGTTGGACTGGATGATCCTGTGGGTCTTTTCCAACCTTAGTGATTCTATTCTATTCTATTCTATGGTCGCTCGTGCCAAGAATTGCATTCTTTCATAATTCTTGGAAGAGGGATTCAGCATTTAGTGTTCTAAATGCTATCACTATGATCCTTTTTTTTTTTTCCTTCCCCATAGTACTATTCTTTGAAATGCGGTTATCTTCTTCCCTTCCTGTCTGAAATCCTCTTGCTGTATTTGTTTTTGTATTCATTTTGTTTCACAGCCATCGTATTTCAGTAAGAGATGTGTTAATTCATAGATCCATGTGTAAAGTTAAGAGAAATAAAGAGCTATGCAATTCTCATGAAAAGCGGTATGAAAGCAAGTTGTTATTGCATACTTAAGTACTAAAATGAAAACAGAAATACAGAGATTCTTGTTTGAATGTAGGCCACAGCAGGAAGGTGATGTTGAGTGGTGCAGAAAAATCAACAGTGATAAATAACAGTTAGAGGAGGGAGCTGTTAAGAATAAGAGTTGACAAAATCTGTGCAGGGAACAAATGAGGCAAATGTCTGTAGTGGCAGTTTACTCCTGGCTTCGCTGTGCGTGATTGTAGGCTACATAAGGAAATGAATCATGGTGAAGGTGAAAAGATTACAAGGCATGGAGGCTACTGTCATTTAAGAGTGCAGATGATAGAGAAGAAAGGAGAAAAAGAGATGAGAATTGAACCTGAAGGAGGAGGATGGACTGTGGAACTGGCAAATGGTAGTACATGAACCTCATGCAGAAGCAACTGGAAATGGGCAACTGTAAGGTTGATGCAGTTGTGATCACAAGTTTGAAGAGTGAGAAGATTTCCATGTCTTCTGGGGCTTACTAGCATCTTAGGGAGAGGAGAAATTAAGAGAGAGAATGTGCTTTGATTGCCAGGATCCACCCCTCCCCAGACCTCATTTAAGGGTTGGCCGTGGAGGCGAGGGCATCTCTTTCCAGAGATCCCTGCCTACCTGAGGCCTTCCAAAGGTAAGCAGCTCTTTTCCTTCATTTCTGCATCCATGGCTGCTGCATTTGGGCTCATTGTCGTTTGCTGTAGCCAAAGACTTTGCCATCCTGCAATTATTGTCTCATTCTAGCATTAGAAATATAGAAACAGAAAATGGTCCTCTGCCTAGTGTCTTCTTTTTCTTGGTTGGTAACTAATAGTATTTTACGATATGATAAAGAATTCTGTATTGTATCTGGAAATAAGTTTTTTTCAGCTTTATTATTAAATGTTTGTCTTATTCTCTAATCATTGCATTAATACATCTCCTAAAATGCTCTTTAGGAAATTTCTTATGAATGAATGCTTGGAAGCATTTACATGATATTGAAGGCATTCCTGCAGGCATCATTTTACTCCAAAATGTTCTAACATTATTAATAATGTATAAGTGTAGCAGGTTTACATTAAAAGCAAGCCTTCAGTATTACAATAAGCCTGTAAAAATGGAGGGGGAAGAATATACATATACTGGATTTTTGGAGGCTGGATAACCTTTTCATTACTGACATGAGCCTATTCATTTTAGATTGCTTACTGTGGCATGGCATTAAAAATTGGTTGCCTGTAATAAAGCTCAGACTTGATGTAAGATAAGTCAGAGGGGTAATGGATAGTAGATAGTGAATAACTGTAATAAAAATTTCTTACTTTACTCAAGATCATTTAAGGTAATAGCACTCACTTGCTGTTACAGGTGTAACAGTCTCTCTCTGGATCACCTTGGGGAACTTTTCCTATATACAACGAGACTCCAAAGAGTACAAAGCAATCATTTATTGGTTAGCAAACATAAAAGACAAGTAGGATGTAATGGGCTTCTAGGCTAGGTGTTAGCATGCTTGTGATCCCCAGTAGGATAGTTGCAGAGTCTTTGCTGGCCAGGCAGAGCCTGCAGGAGAGTTGGTCTTCAGTGCTTCCAAGTTGCTGTCTTCCACCTGCTTACTTTTTCTTCCTGTGAGATTTTATACCGTTTATGTCAATGTTTTTTTCTCTTGAATCCTTGTCTGGTAACATTCCAGCCTTGACAGACCTACCTTCTTTTTCACTTGTATCTTTCTTATCGTGCATGGCTGTGCTGTGTATTTTCTCCAAGGTCTGTCTCATAGCTTAGCAATTTCCTTAGAAGTCTGAGGTAGGGTTATGAAGCTGTGCTGTATCAGTGCTAGACCTTGAATCACAGAAAGCTGAACCCCTGAGTGAGAGATCACACAGCAGAAATGTTACATGCTGAGGTCAAATATTATCAAACATCAGATGAGGAACTTAAATGAAATTAATTACTCCTGAAATTCTGAGTGCCACGGTTCACTATTTGCAAACCTGATAGATGTTTTAATGTTGCCTTTAATTCATTCACGACAATTGATTGTAATGCTGAACATGTGTTTTGAGGTCGTTCTTGTGTTCTAGCTATTTCAGTTGTTAATCATGTGTTCTAGAAATGCAGTCTAAACAGGTAGCAAACACCACTTCTTGATTTAAATGCTCAGTTTAGATCCACTACAGATCTTTTGGAAAATTTTCTGGATACACAGCCTACAATTGTCCTTTCTTCTGTTCTAGGTAATGGGCCCCATCATGATCGAAGTTGTGTTTACAACCAGAGCAACATAGTTGATGGTGTTTACTGCCTCCCAATAGCACACTGGATTGAAGTCTCTGGACATACTGATGAGATGAAACATACAACTGACTTCTATTTTAATATTGCAGGACATCAGGCTATCCATTACTCAAGGTAAAAGAGAGGTCTGAGACTTGTCTAGTGTTAAGTTTTGAAACAGGGAATCAACGTGACATCAGAAAACTTTTGCATCAGAAGCAATAAATGGCAATATGTATGCAGCAGTTCCTCAGAAAATCTGAAGAAAGATTGAACACCTCTTTGCAATTAGGTATCGTGTTTTTGCAATAATAAGGAGAGATTCTGTGCTCAAGGACACCTGCAGCCTATGAGGAATTGTTAGTTGTGTCACGTAAGAAAATGTTTATCAGTAATTTAGTGTTTGTAAATATGCATCTATATAATACATGCCTAGTGTGTTTGTGTTGGGGATTATTTTGCTGAAGTACATCATTTGGAGAAAATATATATATATATCTTTAGGGTGTTGTATTATTGCTTTTGCGTGAAAGCAATGGCAGTTACTGATAGCTCTTATAGATATATGTATGCATCTTAAACATAGTGTATGCGATCTCTTTTCTTTAAAACAAAAAAAGAGCTAAAATTTAAGAATGTCTTAAAATTTATGTTCTTCCCTGGAGTTCTGTAGAGTCCAACTGATTCCTGCAGCTTTTTGTGTCTAGAAGATCCGTGTAATCTTGGGTTCCTGTAATAGTAGCTCATCTTTGAAGTACTGGGTTCAAGAAGTGCTGCTAGAGCCACCGCTGCTTTGTGAGGGAAAGCAGAATGAGGAGATACAAAGCATGCACTTAAAAATAGTCTGTCATGCCTCACTGCTGACTCACCAGTGAAATCTATGGCCTGAATTAGGAGCCAGCAATGCTTAAATTGAAGATAGTATGCACCCTTTGGGGCTGCACATAAAGTAGAGGTTGTGTTTAGAGCAGCAGCCTTAGGTTGGTGCCTGGCAGTATGCACCAGGGACTTGGGGACCATTTGTAATTTTGCTGCTGTCTCCAGTTCTGGGTGTCGCAAGAGATTTTGATTAACAGTGGTTGCATCACTGGCACCTAGTGCTGATGTTGGCTATAGAGCGGTTAATGATCCTAAAGGATTACCTATTGTTTGAAGAAGTCAAAGTCTGTACTTTCACTGGGGCTTGGCATTCCTTTGTGTGAATTTCTCAGGATTACTCTTTTGGCTACTGTAGCTTTACTGTGTTTTCTCCTCCTGCTGTTTTGTTTGAACTATGACAGAATGGAGGAAGCAGAACTTTTTTCTCACAAGACTTGCAGTGAACAAGGGAAAGATTTTTTTTTTTTTTCCCTTAGTATCCTTTGGAATATTACAGATTCATAAACACTGTTAGGCATACGCAGGTATGCATGTGACTTGGTACTGTTTCCTGGAGACTCCCTCAAGCTATGTAATAGTCCTGACAGAGTGTTATCTGTATCTTAAGTATCCATTTCCAGCATCCTGTCTGAGAAATGATCTTGTTTCCTCCAAAACAGAAACTTGTCAATCCCAAATAATCTTTACTTGGCAGAGAAAGTTTGTCAGAAAGAGGAACAGCTGTCAGAAAGAGAATACTTAAGCACCAAAGGCTAACTTATCTTCCTTTCCAGAGGCAGCAGTGATCCATTTAATACTGCCTTATCTGCATGCCTGTATGTTTCCAAAATGAGGTAAAAACCTGCAGGTTGCACTAAAGAATATTTTGAGAAAATGTTGTGTGTGAGGTAGTCATTTCCCAATGAGGATCTCCTCTGTTTGCCTCTCATATGCACATATCTCCACTGCAAGACAGCATTATATATAGAACTTCAGTAAGTAATTCTTATCTCATATCTGTAAGCTTTATTAAGTGAGCATATCCTGTAACAGCACCGTTGCGTAACTATTAATACTTTGAAGATATGCAGCCTTAAATGACTTTTTAGTTATTAACAGCTGGGGACAGATTCACACGCCAAATTGTTGTAACAAAATAGCCCAATGCTACTGGCTAGTTAATTTTTTTTGTTGTTTGAACAGTTAAAGTAAGCTGATAAAAATTCATTTATCTTTTTACAGTGGTTAGTGTGGATATTGGCATCAACAAAACAGGAGAAAAAAAACAACACAAGCAAATGAAACCAAAGAATGAGTCACTCTGTGTTTACAGCTGAAAGCTCGCTGTATGGGTCTGGTCTTAGTTCCATCTGAGATTATATTTTCTAATGTTATAAGGTACCAGTACTATGGGGATCTTTAGGAACATGAATTCTGAATAATTCCACCAGCTGCAAGATCTTTATATAGCAGTGGAAAGAAGTTTATCAGCGAAGACTTGTGACATGAGTCTCTACGCTGGTACTGACCTGTTAGACTAAATAGGATTGCTATGCGCAAATCAGGTGGAGAGGAGAGTTTATGTCCATCACAATGACCTCCTGCGTGAGCTGCTTAAATGATTCTGCTCGTCATCTGTCTAATCACAACGATTAAAAGTGGTTGTTCGTAGCTTCACTACCACTTGTTTCTTCAAAAAACATGTGCTTAAATTTTAAATGAGATGTAGCAGTATGAGATGTTGTCAGAAGTCATTCTGAATAATGCTGAGGCTGACAGCTTTGAGGAATCATATTTATCTTAATGATATATATGTATTCACTCATAAGTGAGTGAACTTATATTTAAATGTACACTTCAAGATCTCAATTTGTGTTGATCACTCAGGTTGGAGAGTATATGGTGCATTTTTTTTAAGCCTATTAGGATTTGAGTTCTTTTTTAAGTATGAAATTGAGTTCACGCACAGTTATGGAGTCGTGACTGATACTTCTGTAGTGTTGGTGTTCACTTGTTTTGGAAATGTGATGACATGCATCACTTAAATCTGATTCAGAAAAAATAACAGTCCCTTTCTCTTTCATGTTACGTATTAATGCAATGAGGGCAGAGGAGTTAATTTAGGACACAGCCATTTTCCAAATAAGAGTTATTGTCATCTTTTTCTGGGAGAAGATGGCTTCAGAAAATCTCTGAAAGTGGATCACTTCGGTACCGTTTCAGTTCCATTTGTGAAAGATGGAACTTCCTAATTTGAAGGTGTTGTATGTGTTAACATTAAAAAAAACTCTGCACTTCTCAGAAGAATGGCTTCGTGTGAGATCAGAGAAGGAGTGATGCCTGAAATTTCAAAATCCTTAAACAATGAGTTGGAGACAGTGGTGCCTGGTGACAGAATTTGGTAATACAGGAAGGTGTATCGTTGAGAGGAAAGGCCATCTAGTTACAATTTTCTATTATTAGAATGATTTTATGTCCCTAAATTGGTACTTAATATTCTCCTACCTCTGAGAATTACTACAAAAGGTTAGCAATTATCAACAGAATACTGCTTTAATGCCTCAAAAAGGTAAACAAGAAGCATCAGGATTTTCCCCTGAGTTATTCTTCATCCACTTGCATATCTACAGAGATTTTAGGGGTGCACATTTTATGCAACTTTTCCTAATCATCCTTACTTATCACACTGTTCTTTATGCTGTAGAGGAGTCTAAGAGTGAACAATCCAAGAGCAAATTTGAGTGATGAGAGTGAATCTTGTCAGATATAGCTAAACTAAAGCTTTCTAGTTTTCTTGTGAAGATAATGTGCACCTACTTAATTGACATGCATCTTTAATCTGGGTGGAAAACAATCTTGTTGGGTATGTTTTGCCTGAGAATCACTGCAGAGAAGGAAATAATATGACTTCATTTAACTGGTTGAGTTGCATTTGCATCCTTTGAATGTTGCAACAATGTTGGGACTGGTGAATTCAAGGTATTCTTTATGACATCTGTGGCAGAACACAGTTTAAGGCTAAGTACTGACTTTGGATGTCTGTATAGAGCAGTTCAACTCACTGGTGACTAGGTGTCTACTCAGCAGTGAACTGAAGAATTGAAATGGTCTCCAAACAGCATTGATTATGCTGTGGTTTATAATGATACCTTAAACATCCAGTTATTGTGTCTTGTTGCTTGAAACTGGATGTCCAGTGTCATTTCAGGTGGTCTGGAGTTTACTGTCAGGCCTCCAGCTGGTGCAATGCAGGAACATAGTTTTTTATAGCTCTTTGGTCACGTCTGTGAGTGCCACACAGATGTTCCAGTTGCTACAGGACATCTGGGATGTTAGGAAGGCTGAACAGAAGCAATGCATTGAGCATTGCTGTGGCAGAGGACACCTCAGGCCTAGGAGCCTTCATCTTTCTCTAACATCCATTAATGAATGATGTTCATCTCAGTTCAGCATGGGGTCAGAACTACCTCTGAATTGTGCAACTGGAGAAATACAAAAGAGAGCACTTTTATTTGCTTTTCAATTTGGGGAGAGTTTCTCTTCTGGCTTTACTGTTTTTAATTCATACGAAAAATAAAATACCCTTCTATATTGTGTCATTCTAAAGTAATTCTTTTATTACTGAATTATTAAAAAAATAAAAGAAGCTTTAAAGAGGAAGCTGTCATTAAAAAAAAAACCTACAGTGCAGTGAACTATGCTACTGTAGTAGAAAGCTGCACTGATACTTTATGCCTACATTATGAGCTAAGAAGTGATGATGTCTACTGAGATTACAGCAATTAACATTAAAAGCTGAGAGCTAGCTGTCCCCTGTGCCTGGAGAAGACTTGTGGTAACAATATTAGAGAAAAGAATAAGAAATAATGAGCTACAGATCAAAAGTTTTCCATTGTATTCTAGCAAAATAATCCTGATTAAAAATACTTAACATAATAGGAGTTTGTGCTTTGATTTCAGTACCGGAGGCTCTAATTATGAAGTTATCTGGCCTTTTTGTACATTAAATAATTAAAATATTCTAAGCCACATTTTGGGACATGCATATCCCATAAATTAGGACATCTGACCACTTGTTTAAATTTGCTTTCATTATACCTAGCTATAAACTAGCCTCAATTAGATCCACAGTTTACTTACCAGTGAGAATAATCTTTTATAGAACGGTTTAAAAATAGATTTGAGGTTTTGTCCCATGTATATCTTCAGGTTTTTCATTATCACCCTCAACCAGAGCTATGAAATGCTTTTACTAGTCTCTGGGTGGGAAGAAAACATCTCAGATCAGTGTAAGAAGTGATTTTTTTAAGCAGTTTTCTATTCAAGTTCTTGAAAATGCAGAATGTGTATAGTAAGTTTATCTGAGGGAAGAGGAGCAGGAGAGAGAAGAGAACCAGATTGTAGGCTCAGAACTTTACCAATTTTTAAAGTCCTTGTCTGACTGTATTTATTTAATTTGAATGTCTCCCTGTATTAGAATCACAGACTCATAGGGATGGGAGATCATCTCTGGAGAGGTAGTGAACACGCTTTTTTTTTCCTGCATTTGTTAGCTATTAAAATATATATATTATTTTGTCTGTCAGAGGGATGGCATGGATTTTATGAGGTCTGTGCAGTGCCACTGCTGGACTGTCAACCTGGGAATGGCAAAAACAAAATGAATGGGATCACTGCAAGGATCCACATCATCATAAAGCTCAGAAGGGCAGCAGTTGTTAGAATGAGTTCTAGAGTTCTAGAACACCAAATTATGTGCATATACATAAGTTGAGCATGGCTCAGTGTGCTTCTAAGCAGCTAGGTGAAGTTGGCAAACTTTCAAAACTGTGTTTATCACCAGGATCAAGAATTACATTGATAATATTAAACAACAGTATTATATGCTGTGTGCAGATGTAGCTGGTAGGAAGTCTGTAGCTGAGCTGAACTGAGTGCTGTGACATGGCAGGGGCAGAGGAAGCTGCAAACAAAGGCCAGCTACTGTTTCATGGAATTAAACTGTTTTGCTTCACACGCTGAGAGCCTGTGACTTGCAGGGTGCTTTAGAATAAAGGACTATGGTAATTTAACTACATAAGTTTCAAACAGGATATGGGCAGCAGGACCCAGAGGGGAGCTTAGTGTGCTGCTTTGATATTCTTGTGTTATCTGTTTTTGTGGTTTTTTTTTTTCATTCTGCTGTTCATACGTGATATTTGGAACTGACACTTCCCTGGGAATTATTTCTTTGGAGGAAGTGATTGTTCACAAAATGAGTATTTTGTTAATAAAATGGCAGCAGAGCCCGACTGTTGCTGGCAAGTTGAATGTTTTTCAACACTCTGGTAATGGGTAATATTTTCTTAAAACCACTGTTCCCTTTTTAAACGGATCTTTTCATAGCTGTGTTGCTGCACAAAATAATTTCCTTCTCTTGTAAGAAAAGCTTAAAACCCAGGAGCAAAACCCAGGAACCCTGTGTGGGGAAAAAAAACCTGAGGAGTAAACATACTTATTTGTTCTGTTTTTCTCTGCAGGATAGAACAGACAAATGTTGATAGTCTAGCGAGTATGAATTTTATGTGGGGATCACTGTTAGGGAGCAAAACCTATTGGTTTCTTTTTCTGTTTTACTGAGCCTTCCTGTCCCTTGCCAGTATTTCTTCTGACCGTCTTCAGCCCTTTCTCTTGCTTCTTTAGTCTTTAGCATTCAGGCGGTCAGTGAGAGAGTAAAGCTCTGCATTTATTGGGATGCAATTTGCTGGTGGTGCTGGCTGTGAATGAAATTGCTTGAGATGGTGAAATCCTGCTCCATTTAGCTCACAGTTGGGCTGCGGGCAGGGAGGGAGGCAGCGCAGTGCTTTCACCAAAGAGGATGTTCCAGAGGTCTCCCAGATATTTATTTCTCATTATCTTTTACATGCATTTGTCAGGTCCACTGTAATCGCTGGTGTTTCTTAATATAGTTTATCTCAAGATAGCAGAAGCTCTTTTTCAAATTGAGAGATTGAACACTCAATTTTCTTGCTTTTTTTATTTTTTAATTTCTCAGGAAGGTGGGAATTCAGATACTCAGACATTTTGTTGTTATTCAAAGAATATCACCTAAAAAAACCTCAGAATTTACAACCAGCAAAACAGTTGAGCCTGGGACTTGGCATTTGCCATGTAGGCTGTCCCTGCATCACCTTTCTGTGGTCTCCACAGTTACAGTTCCTGGGCCAGTCCAGCCCAGCTGGCTCTTACAGAGTAGTAAGAGAGAAATCTGAAGGAGTTTTCAGCCCCAAACGGGAAAAGTGACGCCACCAGATATGAGGAGTGCTCCAAAAGTAATTCCTCCGATTTTGATGTTCTCCCACAACATCAGGCAGATGTTGGCAGTATGGCAGTAGAGGTTGAACCTTCCTGCCAGTATTCCATTATGTGTAGTTGCTGTGTGACAGATGGCAGCAGAGGGGCAGTCTGACACAATCACATCTGTTATGGAAGTGCAGATGAAGCAAAGGTGTGGTTTTCCATTCCAGAAAAAATTGCACCCATTGACATTTATTGACGCTTGCTGAACATTGGTGCAGACAAACCAGCGGATGTGAGCAGAGTGAGGCATTGGGTGCTGTGTTTCAGCAGTAGAAATGGCAATGTGAAAAGCAAGCTGCAATCTGGGTGACCATGCATATTTTAACAAGCATGGCATGCAGGCTCTTGTTTATTGCTGGCAAAAATGCGTAGCTAATGGTGGTGACTATGTTGAAAAACAGTGTTTTTTAGCTGAATATTTGCTCTATCAAATAGTGATATTCTGTTCTTTGTATCTGTTGTAGTTTCCAATAGATAGAAAGTATTACTTTTGGAGCTACCTACTTAGTTTATTTCCACCACATTGTTTGGTGTTTACTTGCTGAGTATATACTTTAATTCTGAAACCAGCAACCTCAAAGTCATAACATCTGAAAAAAAAAAACAAGAAAAACCAACACTGCTTTCTTGTTTCAATATAAATGAAATGGGAAAATTGTAAAAGATACTTCATTTAAAAGAGTAGCAGTCTGAAGGTATGAAATTACAATTTCTACATCTATCTTTAATTTTTCTAAGTGCTGATAGACTTAAAACAAGCTTTCATGCTTGAATGCTCTAGATGCTTTCTTAAAAAGATCCTCCATACAAAAATATGGGGAATTCTACTTAAAGAATAAAAAATTACTTATTAGGAAGGAAACTTGTATGTAGCTCTAGTCTGTTTGAAGTTTGTCTCAGAAGCTTAACTATTTTATTTCCCAGAAGCAAGTAAACATTATCAAATTGCTGCTGTATTTTCCTGTGTATAATTTACTTTCTGCAAGAAAAAAACAAAACCAAAGAAATAAATTACGTTTGTCTTCCTAGGAAGCATATTAAGAGGCTGTACTGAAAAATCTCTTGTTCCCTCCTTTTATCCTTCTACTTTGGGAAATTTAATTTCAGGGAGTCAGGTACATAATCCATGACACTGTTCATGAGTTTAATGTGTGTCCTCTTGTGAACTAAGATGATAAATTGAGTCAGGTGTCATGAAGGTTACCAAATTATAAGAAATATGGATTTCTTCTTTCTTGGCTCAAAAGATACAGTGGTTTGTGAGCTTAAAGGAGATGTCTTTCACTTTGATATGAAAAACCTGCTAATGAAAAAAGATGATTTTAAGCATGCAGGAAGAGGGAAAAGGGGAAATATGCATTTCAATTTTAATACAGAGACACGAACATGGAATATAAATTAGATCATCAGTGAAGTAGAATGTTGATATTTTTTCTGTCTACTTTATCTATCTATCTATTTACCTTCCTACCTACTTACCTGTCTACCTGTCTACCTACCTGTAGTTTAAAGTAATTGAGTGAAGAATAGTGTTGTGGCTTAACGTGGCAGGAAGTTGAGCACCACACAGTCGTTAACTCACTCTTCCCCCTTTCCAGTGGGATGGGGATGAAAACAGAGGAAAAAAAACCACAAAGTATAACTCATGGGTTGAGATACAAACTATTTACTAAGACAGAAAAGGAAGAGAAAAAAGAGAACAGTAACAATAATTATATATATCTACAAATAGACGAAACAAGTGATGCACAAGCAATTGCTCACCACTCACTGACTGTCGTGGTTCTATGATTTTTGGTTATTGGTATTCCACATCATAACATCATGCAGTGCACTGGGAGTTAAAGAGCAAATGCTCTAGTTCCAGGTACTCGTCCGGAAGAGAGGAATAACTACGTTCCCCAGAAGACTGTTCGAGTACTGTTATCATTTCTGCTCAGGGGAACAGATATAAGGCCTGTAGGTCACCTGACCTGAGTCTTCCCTTTCGTCTTGTCTCGTGGTGCTCGCTTTCAGGTCATCTCGCTGCTGCTCCCGACTGCATGCAAGGCTTCAGTATTAGTGTAAGGCCTTTAGGTCTCGGACAATCCTCCTCTCAATTATATTTGATTTTATTAACAATTATATTGAATTATATTGTATTATAGTGTGTTATCATGCATTCCAATACTATATTTAGTAAATTCGTTTGCTTATCCTCAGATCGTTGCCGCTGTTTTTTTTAATTATTCTTTTTTTGTGGGGGGTCCCCTGTTTCCCTTTTCTGGAGGAGTGGATTTTGCAAAAAAAAATCCCTCTGCCCCACTAGTCACGGAACCGGGCCGGACCAGCCTGTAAACTGGTGACACTGACCAATGCCCAGCCAACTCCCCACCATTTTTCAAGGTTTTTTGTTTGTTTGTTTTCTTTTCTTTTCTTTTTTGTATGATGTCATATGTCATGGAGTGTTCTTTTGGCCAGTTTAGGTCAGGTGTCCTGTTTCTGTCCCCTTCCAGCTCTTCATGCTCCCTCAGCTCCCCCTTGCTGGAAGGAAGAATCACAGCTGTCCCAGCTGAAACCAGGACAAGCAGAAGCAGAATGGCAGCATTCATGTGCAAAATTCACTGATCAGCCTTGGGCCAGGGGCAAGACTCTCCAAGGCTCTGTCTTTCAGTTTAGAGGTAGGATGTGCTGGTGTTGAAGTTTGTGGGTTTCTTAGAACCTTTTTATTTAGTTTATCTAGCTTCTCCAGGGCTGTCTTTTCAAAACTCTTCAGAATAATTATAACCTGTGTCTTCATTGTCTCAAGATGGAAGTCTGATGAGGAGAACACATGATTTCCTTCATAGTTTCCTTAGTGTTCTTCTTTCTGTTGCCAGGCTGCCAGCTAGAAGGGTCGGCCTTGTGTAGACCATTCCTAAACATGACATTAACTATTGCTTTCACTGCTGAAGACTGAATTGCTGGGCTTCCTTTCACACCAAGTTGCTTCAGTCTGGTAAAAATAAAAGAGGAAAATCCTCATAAATATTGATGGTCTAGGTAGAAGGCTATCCAGTACTGAATAAAGTTTTACGAAGTTATGCTTCAGCTGATAACACAAACTCATTTGCAAGAACTTTAGTAACAGTAGCTGATTTAATAGGTTCATTCAAGTGCCTACAATTAAATTCTCCAGTGATACTGTAATAATACTCCAATCTCAAAAATGATACTGGTAGGAAAAGTAATAAAGCTGGAAAAATGTTAGTTTAAAAACTTAGACAACCTGTAGTATTTGTTGTTCAAAAAAAAAAAAAAAAAAACCTGCAGAATTGTTCATTTATAAAATTTCAAGTTAAAATTTTTCACCTTCCTACAGCTCCTCCAGGAACCAGGAGAGAAAATACAGAGCTAGTCTTGCCTTTCCTGAATTGTGCTAGTAGATGAGTTAGCTTGAGTCCTGAAGCAGGATAGTTGTTTTTGGAAGCTCTCTGCAGCTGTACTGTGCTAACTCAGCTCCTCCTCTCTAATCTGTGCAGCACTCCAAGCATGCTCTGCAAAGATGCTTTCTACAGCTCCCTCCCTACATTTGCCTTTCCATCTATTATTCAGACCCTGTATGCAGACCTGGGAGTTGAGATTACTATAACACTCTGCTGTCTGCTTGACTTTTAAGTACTAGAGATGTTGTTTATGTCAGGGTGACGGGTGCAGACAAAGTTAACTTTTTTAGTATTATTATTTCTCTTAATTTTCTAGGACTTGGTGAAGGCTAATTAGGCTGAAAAGTGTGCCTTTACACACAAAATCAGGAAAAAATGAACAGAAAAGAGATTGTTGTAATAGAGTTTTGTTATAGGTTAGCAACTCATTCACCACGGTTATTAATCTCAGGTTTATGATCTAGTATCAAGGTATTTTAGCTAAAATTAAGTTTACTGGCAGTTTAGTATGATATTACCAGATAGCCATTGTCACTTTGACTAGACATTTTTTGTGGGGGATTACTCTTCTAGATATTTGAGACCAATTATGATGATGAATTGATTCAGTTTTTCTCAAATGGTTTTCCCCAGTCTGTGGTACTCTAGACTGCACCTCTCCCTCTTTTAAATGAACATAAATGAACAGTTGAAATGTTGGAAATTCTGGATAAATAATTTAACTGGAATGAACACAGGTGCAATATCCATCAGGACTGTTGTGTTTAGATGGTACCAGGAGAAATGGGTGTGCTTTTTCCTCTGACTGTGTCCTAGCTCTGAGGACATTCCAGTACACTGCGTGTGTGTACATATTGCCATTTGGATCACAAAACACTGAAAAAATGTAAAAGATATTTTTACTAACACTTCTCAGGTACTAACTTAAAGTTCGTCCATAGGGATTTAAGTCAACTTTGTTAAGATGCTTTAACTTACAGATGCCAGCAGTGGCATCATTCCTGTTACTAAGCATTAATGTTAGAAATTCTCATTCCTTTTGCCAGGGGATTCATGGCTCATTACTGTCTGGCTTAGTTTAGCAGCCTGTTGTTCTTGCGTTTCTAAGTATTTGTTCTAATTCAAAACAAATGGGAATGTTGGCAACCCGATGGAGACATATGTAGGAAGTAACCATTGGCAGCCAGTTATGAAACAAGATTCTAAAACTGGAGCATTTAAATATGAATCCCCACAAGCCAACCGAGCAGTCATTTCCAGAATGAGGTCCTGAGATTGTTCAGTGCAAGCTTTGGAACTTGCTTCTCTTCTCAGGCTGTATTTTTGCAATTGGCACTTTGTTTGCTTCAGATAGTGTTTATACAAAGGAGGTCATGAGAAGAGTCATTCCCTGCAAAGGCAAATACTGCCTTCTGCTGCATTCAGTGTGCTCCTAGGAATCAGCAGAAACTTCATGTGTATGTTTGAAAACCAGTACTGACTGTATCCTGTAAGGCTGGATCTAGATATCTTGCAAGGCATCAGTGTGCAAGATCAGATCATGTTCTTATTTTCACAGCATCTTATCTTCATGATAGAAGAACATAGTGAAGTATGACATAAAATATTTCACTTTGAACACAGGGAAGATAAAATTTTATCTTGCATAATTTAATTTTGGTCATGTGTGTAAAGTCTTGTATGACCAAGTTGTTTTAGATCATTTCTAGAACAGAGATAAAATAGATTATTAAAAATGCATGAGATATAAATTCATTGGCTTCAAGCTTCTTAATGGAGTGAGGTGAATGAGAAGATAGAAAAGTTTATTTCCCTGTATAGATAGCAGTGTACTGTGAACTTAATGAGAACAATTCCACTGAATTCACTGGAGCATGCCCATTTATCCCTGAGGCAGAATTAAGTTTCATTTATCTATTATTGTGACAGAAGAGCAAAGATAGTTTACGGTTTCTTTTGCACTCAGTTTCTCAAGGGGGATGAATCTGGGGCATGTTCTAGTCCTCCCATGGAAGAGGTCAGATGTATCAGGCTGGTTTTTCAGTTCTCTCAATAATTAACCTTCGAAGTAATGATGTAACCCCTGTTAATGGGAATACATTTCCTCATCTGTGTTGTCTTCTTCAGATAAACTTCATGGTCCTCAGATACCCCATAAAAAAAAAAAAAATCCCTCAGACTTCTGATTGGAAGAACTTTACATCTTCTTTGTGTCATGAGTTCAGTGGGAATGACAGATTTGGTTTTGCCAATTTATTTAAATATGGAACATTATTTTTGTTTTTGGATTCTCTAACATGAGATATGCCCTCAACACAAACTGCAGTGGAAAGCAGAGATACCTGAGCTTGGAATAAACGAGGGCGTCTTCCAGAGGCTATGTAGCAGTCATGTCACTGAACTTGTAGGGAAGTAAATTTGCTTGCAAAGAACTTTGTACTTCCATAGCTCGTCTAGCTCTAGTGTCTGAGATAGATGGCGTTGTTAAATTAAGACAGAGAGAGAATGTACTGCTATTTGTGAAAAGCATTTGGGAATTAGTACAAGGGAGGAAGAATTTTCTATAATATCAAATGGATATTAATTGGTTCTGAATTTGGATTGTAAACTAGAACAATATTTCTGACATCAAAGGAATAGTAGCTGAACTCTGGCATGACCTTTCAAATAGGACAAGGATTACAAGGAACCTAAATTATTTAAAGATGGAGCTTGATAAGTAAATATAAGTAGTGATCCCAGAGAGGGAGATTAAGAGGATTGTAGTGTCATAGATCATAGGCTCAAAGAGACCTAAGAAAACATCCAGTCCGTTTTCTTGCTCTGACTTAGTCTCAATTATATTTAAATAGTTCCAAGTTTATCCAGTGTGCTCTTACATATGATCTCATCTCAGTTATGAGATTCTACAGCCCATTCTTTCATTCAATTAACTCACTATTCTTGCCATTAAAATGTTTTCCTAATGTTAACTAAAGTCTCCTGAGCTTGCCATTTAAGTTCATTTCTTGTCCTCTCCACATCAGACATGAAGCACAAATTACTATCCTGCTTCTTTGTGGCTGTTTCTTATATGCTTGGAAACTACTATCCTTTTTCACAGAATCACATAATAGATGAGGTTGAAACATCTCAGTATTTTTTGGTTTACCATTAACAATAAATCTACTTTTTTGTTATGGCTGTTAGCTAAGCAGATGGTTCCCATTCTGTCTTTGTGCAGTTGATTGTTCTTGTCGGTTGTTCTCTATTTCTTCTTGCTCTTCTAAAGTACTTAATATCTTTGTGGAAAGTTTCTCAGCTTTCTTCAGATTATTGTTAGTACCTCAGACTTCTTGTCCGACTGCTGTTGTTTCCTGGTAAAAGATTTGAAAGGATCCCTTGTAAGTATTTGCTGATTACATTTATCACATTACATTTATAACATCTTTAGGTAGCTAATCCCCTGTTCTATGATTTCTGTGAATAAAGTAATGAGAAAGTTTTATGCCTATTTGATGTGGCTTCTTGAATGATACTGACTTTTTCTAAAGTATCAGAGACTAAGAGTGGTTGTTCAGTGTGGCGGGAGAGTTTTGTAGTTGGTTAACTTTCTGTGCTTCCATGCTTTTGATGTTAAGCTGCACAGGCTCAGTTTGTGGTCCAGAGAGCACTTATGCTTGAGTCAGAGTAACAGAAACTGCAAGGCTGTGTGTACAGTAAGAAATAACACAGTGGAATAGGAGTGTCTCCTCACACCTCTTATTACATGCACTGCCAGAAGACTTCAAATTAACATGGCTTTCTAGCATACACAACACTGACCTTTTGTGTTTCACACATGCTGGCATATCAGTGGCCCTGATTACCTGTGTGAAACCTTAGTTCTGCTCCTATTTTATGTCATTTCTGAGTGACGCTGGTACCATCTGCTGCTTTGTTTAGGCATCTGTTAGAAGGTATTGGAATGACTTGAATTTTACTCAGGTGGATGCTTCTTTATCCTGTGTTCCTAGTGCATTCAAAGCTCGAACAATCCATAGAGCAGGCATAGCCTACAGGCTTTTCCCACAGTTAGAATCCACCAGAAGATTATGAATGAGGTGGAAAGCTATGCTTAGACATTAGTATGGTTGTGCTTTGTCCTGTAGTCATCATACCACCAGCTGTAGATCACAGAATCGTAGAATGGCTTGGGTTGGAAGGGACCTTAAAGATGATCCAGTTTCAGTCCTCCTACCATGGGCAGGGTTACCACCTCTAGATCAAGCTGCCCAGGGCCCCATCCAGCCTGGTCTTGAACACTTGCGGGGATAGGGCATCCACAACTTCTCTGGACAACCTGATCCAATGCCTCACTACCCTCTTAGTAAAGAATTACCTCCTAACATCTAACCTAAATCTCTCTTCTTTTAGTTTAAAACAGTTCCTTCTTTGCCCTATCACTATCTGCATGTGTAAAAAGTTGATCTTCATCTTTTGTATAAGCTCTCCTTAAGTACTGGAAGGCTGCACTGAGGTCTTCCCAGAGCTTTCTCTTCTCCAGGCCCAGTTCTCTCAGCCTGTCTTCATAGGAGATGAGCTCCAGCCTTTTGTTCATTTTTGTGGCTCTGCAACACGGGCTGGTGGGTGAAGAGAAGGCAACTACAGCCCTTTTGTACCATCATCCCTGTGTCGCAGAAATCTTCTAAGTCCCTGTGCTACTGGAACTGCTTTGTGTCAGAATGCATAACCTTATATTTTAGGTATCACTCTGGTATTTTTATTAGCTGTTTTCATTTTAGCACATTGTCAGCTTAATTTCAATTCTTAGGGCTTGTTTGCTCTGCATATCAGTAAATAGGGTACTTTAATGCTACATTCATACGATTGTGAGCATGGAATAAATACAATATTATTAAGCTTAGCACTCGGGACTTAAGTGCTTGAGAAACTTTGCATATTGCTAAGCTGACAAAGTGTTGTGCTAAGGTGATAAAAGCAGGTGTTTCTTTTTAGTTGCCAAGTATGCTCCCTTGTGAGAAGCTAGATAAGTAGTCCAAATTACATCTAAGAAGAACATTTGCCCGAGCTTAATTACTTTTCATCACAGTGCCAAATCAGAAATAGAAAAAGTAAAACAAAAACAACAAACCAAACCGCCCTGAAAATACACTGTGGTCTGTTTAATTCTCCTCATTTCAAGCCCTGTGGTGGAATTCTTAACTTCAAAATAAACTGCACACTTTCAGTGATAGAGCAGAGCAATTTGTATGATTTATTCTGTGTTTGGCATTTAGGTAAAAGTAATTTTTTGTTCAAAAATATAAGTAGTTATTACAAGATGTGCAGCTGTGTCATTTCAGCAGGATATATTTTTATCACTAATCAGCACTTTTCTGTGAAGATTCTGCTAATGTTACAGCCATTTAACCCATCTTTATTGAGAAGGGTGATGTTACTAAGCTTAGCAATTAGATATTGGTGTTTTGTGAGTTAAACTTTACTGTCATCAAACCTCGCTCTCCTACTGTGGCCAGTAGTGTTTGCCTGCGTGGTGGGCCTCTGAGTGCATCGGACTGTGTTCATTCAATCCTACTTAAGTCAAGCCTCTCATCACAAAGCCTCCGTCAGCTTTTCTTCTGCAAGGAGACTTCATCAGTAAGTCAGCAGGAGAAGGGATTAAGACCACAGTAATTTACCCATGTGCCCTCTGTGATGTGCAATGAATTGTCAATGTCATAACCCCTCAGATCTGCATTATTATGTCATATTTTAGTGGCAAAGTGTCATTTTGGTGAGAGATGTCCTTTATTTAAAGAGAATGGAGTGAAGTCAGAATTGTTGTACAAGACCAAACCAGGGATTTGTCTGCTTTGACATCTACATATGTTGTCAGTATTTTAGGGAAGTAGCAAGAAAACAAACAAACAGAACACCCGCCCCCCCCCCCCCCCCCAAAAAAAAAAAAATACCTGCCTGTCTTTCTTATCTCTTAGCAGTTGCTGTGTAGGTGAAGCTATATGGAAGCTGAGATTCTTTACCTTGTTTATGTAGATAGGGCCACTTGATTTCTCTCTCCAATTTCCTTTATCCATAAGCTATAATCTAATTCTCTCTTAAACATTCTGCATTCTTCATCTGTTTTCATATGGAATTATTTTCTTGGTAGTAGATTGTATCTCCTGTATTTTGACTGTTTTCATTTTTCTGTATCTTTCCTGATACAGTACAATAGTTAACAGAAGGTTCAAACTTTTAGCGCATAGACTGAGATCACTGATTTGATTATTTGGTTATTATAAATTTTCTATCACTTTCAGTTCACTTCTTTGTACAGGCTAACATTACTACTTTGAAGCAACACTTAAACTAAGCATAACTTCTAGAATGCACTGTTTCCTTTTGGAATTGATTATAGTTAACTTAAACCCAAGTGATGGGTATGAGTGGCTGAGATCATTTATTCCAATATGTATTCTCGTGATGCATCTATCAACTGTGAATCTCATCTGCTCTTTTGTTGCATATTCATTTAGTTTTATTTGATACCGGTGGCAGTTGTAACTAATAAGATCTTAAATAATTCTCTTCCAGGGAGATTTTGCTCCATTCTTGAGTAGCCTCATCTCTTGTGAGAGATCTTAGCTTGGAAATGGAATTTCTTGTTGAACACAGATCAATAGTGTCATGCTGTAAAAGGACAGTCAGAGAATTATACATAGGAACATAGCCTTCGGGCACAAGAAATAACTGGTTTTTGGTTCTTCTCTGAACTGGTAGGGCTTCTTTCCCGTATTGGGAATAGCATCTTAAGAAAGATGTTGATCAGCTGGAGAGTCCAAAGGCAAACAGGAATCGCTGAATACTTTGAATATATAACAAGCAAGGAAAGATTGGATTTTATTTCATTTTATTTTATTTTAGCATGAAGGCACGGCTGTGTGGGTGTGTCTTAGTAATTTTCAGATATGTAAGATTTTAAAGACTGAACTATTCATATTGGACATTAGGAAAATATTTCTGGAGTCAAGGATAGTCATCAATGTATTTTTACATATCAAGCCACATTTGAAAGTGCAGTCAGTGTGGTCATCTGAAAACCCTTCTTTGCTTGTAAATGCACGCCAGGACTTCAGATAGGAATCTAAGTAACAGGAAGCCTGTTTGAATTCTAGCAAGCAATCAGGAGAGAAGAGCAAGTAAGGCCCAGGAAAGAGGTGTCTTATTTGATGCTTCGGGGAAGATGCATGTGTATTTTAAAATAAGCTGCAATGTGTATTAAAAAAAATGCCAGTGGCAAAAGAGTGAGCACATACAGCATAATAGTTAAGGGTCATGATGATCTGGTGGTATTACTGTTTAATATGAAGTGCCTTGTCACAAGGCAGAGGGTGGAGAAAAGATGAAAGAGTCATCTCAGCTACAACTGCTAAGATATCCTATATTCACATTTGGAATATGCCCAAAGCAATACTTCTGGAGATCTCTTATCTGTCAAGTAAGTGGGAGGGAAAGAGAGGTAGGAATTTTTTCTTACATCCCTCACTCTTCCTTTATTTCTCACCAGACATTTAGTCATTAAACTAGTTTAAACTTGGCTAAAACTAAAAAGTTTCAGTGCAGTCTTTTGATTCAGACAGATATTTTCCATTGAAAATCAACCTTAATAAAAATTTGTCTCCAGATTTGATGCACTGTAATTTGAAGCAGTTTCCAGTAGTTACTGAGCTGCAAATGCATCTCTAACTGAGTTGTACTTCAGGCCTAAGTTCCCCTTGGACTGCTTGCTTGTACTGGTATCAGGGTAACAGCACCACATCAGTGCAAAACCATATCTCATAGAAGCACCTCAAAATGCTGGGGGTAAATTAACTTAATTGTATATGTTATTTCTATGGGAATGCAAAATAAGTTCTGCTGCAAGTTGCTTGTAGCCATAGTTGCATGCTACACCTTTACGAAATCAAAGCCTTTAGGGAGAGCACAGCCAATTTAATCATGCTTTTTTCTTGTTTCAACTAAATTGCTCTTCCCTGTTATGCGTGTATATTAATACTCATAGAATCATATAATTGCTCAGGTTGGAAAAGACCTTCAAGATCAAGTCCAACCTCATTCTAACCATAATACCCTAACTAGCAACCCTCCACTAAATCATGTCCCTGCTTGTCAGCAGATTCTTGATGGGATCTAAGTAGTAGATGGGACTGTAGCACAGACAACCAAAGTGAATTGCAAGCTTTAACATTGGGCTACATCTTGAGCTGGCGCTAAGGGATGACCATCTCTTTTCATTTAAAATAACCTGCTGGATCTTGATCAAAAATGTTATCAATATAAACAAACAGAGTAGCTAATGGATCGCTCTCTGTTGCCAATAACCAGCTAGTGAAAAAAACTCTAGTTTGATGAAGTCCTCTTTCTTGATTAAATCTTGCAACTATACGGCTAAATGGACATTTGCAATATTGTTCCTGATAGATGTTCCAATGAAATGTGTTCCCCAAAGGATTGAATCCTACACTTTTCTGTAAGAGCTGTGACTCCCAAGAAGAGCTGACTGATCTTAGGAGACTTTATAAGATGACTGCTCCTAGTGCACTAATGATTCAGCGGATCTGGAAACAGTACCTGAGTCATTCTAGTTTACCGCTCAGCATTTTAAGGAAAACCGAAATTCAAGTCTGTTTGATTTAAACCACCAACAATGGCATTAATACAGGAGCTTCTTCAGAAGCAGCGTAGACATCAATGTGTGAAGGAGCAGCTGGATGCGGTAGCTCAGTACCTTCCCCTGTGACAGGTCACCCGTGCTGTGAACCAGAGCCCCACAGCTGCTGGACTGGTTTTGTGCTGCCTGCGGAGGTCTGGGATTGAAAGGTGCAGTGCATCATTCCTTGGGTACATTTCTTCTAGTCTGAAAATGACAGTCTGCACCGTTAAAAATTAAAGTATCAGAATGCTATTCTTTCATTGCCTCAGACTCATTTTCTCCTTGCGGATGGGGAGACCATTTGTGTATGCATTGGTTAAAGGGGATGCATTTATTGTTCCAGATGCATTCTTAGTGAATAGTTACAATTTAATCTAAGCTGTGCAGGGTCCTGGGGGAAGCAACCAAGTGCAATGTATATATGCATCATTAAAAATAATTTAAGTGTGATGACAGCTGGAAAATAATCATACAAGTGATTTCAGGGTGTTCCATATTTATTCCTCAGTAATGATACATTGCTATTGGGTTTCTCAGTTTATAAGTCAAAATGCAGTATTTTTTAACATGTCAGCCTTTAGTCTGGGATTTGTAAGTCAAGTAAATTCCATAGATACCTGTCTCATATTTTGTTGTTTTTACCACATTCCACATTTGTTCATTCACTTAATCCCCCAAAGTCCTCTTGAGGTAAGTAAATATCATGTTCACGTTCCCACTGGGAAACTGAGGTGTAAGGCAGGATGAAATAAACTTTGCAGAAAGCAGCTTTAAAGAAACAGCTTTTAGAAAGTCTGTAGATGTTTGACTGCCAGGTTAGCTGAACGTTTTGATGTTGCTCTAGGTAGTTTCTCTATTGCTAAACTGTGACTGAATTGACCGTGTCTTCTGAGTCCAGGCATGGCAAACTATCTTTAGTAACAGGGAGTTCACATGTACAATGACAAAGTGATATTTTAATATTAAAACAGAATTCTAGGTAAAAGTTTTTTTGAACACCATCTTGTGATACTTAGGGAATATGAAAAGGGCTAATGACTGAGAAGAATATAGATTTACCAATCACACAATCCCTAAATGTGTTTTTTTTTTTAACTGCACGTAAGGATCACTTAATCTACTGCTGGAAAACAACCACATGAGCTGGAAAGCAGCAGCTGTTGAGCAGCTCAAAGCAGTTTGCATGACAGTTGAAGGGAGAAAATGAGAGATCTTTCTCATGCCAGGTGCTCCATTGCTACCATCCAGTTAGCTGCTACTGAAGTACAATGGCAGCTTAAAGAAGTAAGGACGCACTGGAAAAAGAAACTAAAATTCTTTAGTACTAATGTAAGAGATGAAAAAGTGAAATCAACACTTTCCTGGTCCTCGGCACAATCAAGGTCTCAGTAGGGCTGTCAGTAATCTCTATATAAAACACAGCTGCTAAACACTTCATTAGTTGCCATGCTTGTGTTAGCACCAATCCTTTCCTTCTGATAAAAGACTGAGATAAGGTTTGAACCGGCTAAAGCCAAATGGAAATATGGGTACTGTGGAGCTATCCCAGGACTTTGATATGAATTGGCCAATAGGAGAGCTCTGCCCTTCTGTTCTGTGTGGGGACTGTTTTCCTGGAAAAAGAGCAGTTAAGCCATGCCCAGCAAAACCAAGACTTTACAGTCATTGGAACTGGATAAATAAGAGCCTTGAATATCAAGATCAAAGCTTGGTCTTGATGCTGTCAAAGGCAAAACTCTCTGATCTATTCAGAAAACCAGTAGGTGGGAGATATTTGTATTAGATACATGGATATTGCAGTTGTTCTGGTCATTCCAAATGCCACCACTGGTCTGGTTAATTATAGGGGAACGGTGTGATAAAAACCTAGTAAACCCATCAGTTGCTCAGTAAATATGATTATTATTGTTAAATATGGAAGGTCTGTCACAAACCAGAATTTTAGACTGAAAAAACAGAATAAATAAGTGGTATGTATTGGTCTTGTGGATAGTGCAGCAATGATGTTCTCCAACTAAATAATCACTGGGGAGAAAATTGTTAGGCATTACTTTACTTGTAAGCAGGACTATTACCCAGAATTTTATTTCTCTCAGGAATTCATCACTCCTGATTTAATCAAATGCTAGAAAATACAATTTTGCTTTCCTGTCAAGTAACTTATTATATTAGATAATTCCAAAAATATCAAGAAAATGACATGTGTACATCTCCAAGAAAGCCTTTGAAGGAAGGATAGTAAAGTTCTTGCAAGAATATCCTCATATAGTCACAAAGCATTAGCAATATTTCCATTTTTCTTTCAAACAACAGGTTAAAATGGTCATTAGCTATATAATGTATTCATCCCAATTCTCAGGTTTTCACTCACCATCTGTGAGCCAGAAAGCTGAGACTCAGGTGGCAGCAATTGGACCAATCCATGTGATGGGAAAAGGTGTTTCACCAGAGGTGTAACGACAGAAGGATTAGCACTATAGAAAGGTGCTACAAGGGAATAAGATTGCTCACCCATATCAGAAGATTCCAGATTTGCAGGGGAAAGCTTCACCAAGGAGGGACCTCCAGAAAGGGATCCTTCCCCAGTGGTAGTCAGCACACACCCCTTCAATGAGGTCTAAGAGAGGTGCAGCCAGGCTCCATCCCTTCCAGTCACACAGATGAATTGTCTTCCCCTCTTCTCCCAGGGCTGACCGGGTCCTTTCCCCAGGTGTTCCATCAGTGGTTCAGGCTGTGACTTAACAGTTACCATACACAGGTACTGTACCTTGAGATCAGGGTCCTTGCCTCACTGGTGTAGGTGCTGTTGGGACTGTTGGCTGTGTTTGCATAGCTGTATGCTTCTCACTCTGGGTGCAGCTGAAATACAGGAAACAATAACAATAAAACATGCTTTCTAGAGTGCACTTTTATGTTTGACTGTCTTTCCTTAGTAATGTAGCAGGATTTAATCATTGCAAATTGCAGGGCTTAATTAAGTGCTAGTTAACACTTATTACTGTCATAGTCTTATCAAATGGAAATAGCTGCCTGATGACTTAAGGGCTGTTTATATGAGTAACTGTTCCTCAATAAAAATAAGTTTTCCCATTTGTCCCTGAGATTAAAATTGAGGAAGAAAAAAAAAAATCCCTTAAGAAATTTATGGCAGATGTTTTATTTTTGTGGAGCTCATTTTTGGTGTAGCTTGCATTCATTTTTTTGCTGTTAATAAACTTTGCTCAACTATTGAGTATATTTATTGTAGTTTGTGAATTGCATATTCAAAATAGATGTTTATGCATACAGAAAAAATAAATCACTAATAATTTATGCATGTAAATAATCCATTTTAGATACCATAAATATAGTTGTATGTGCAGATTAAATATTCTCATTTGAAAACAAGGCTCTTAATATTCTGTTTATGTAAAAAGTTGTTGGGACATAGGATATTTAATGATAATTATTAGTGGGAGAATGATAGCAGTCTTGAAGTTTGATTTGAAGAAGTACTGGAAATGTGGATGTTTATCTGTTCTAACTGTATCTCTTGAGTTTTCATGAGAAAATATCTAGTTCTTCAAACCTTGAGGGAAACGAGGCTTGTAATTCTGCACTTGGTTCCCCCTGGACTCTGCTAGTGAAGTGAAAAATGAGAAGAAAATTACTAATTAAATTCCTTTTTGAGTTTTCTCACAGAAGAGAAACTTAAGGGTTGTTGGGTTTTATTTCCTTGGGTTTTTTTCATCTTCCCCCCCCCCCCCCCTCTGCCTACTGTCCTCGTTACGGTGGTAGCTACAAAGCTGAAAGAGTTCTGTGATTTGTCTTATTATTCAGATTTGGATCATGTGAATCTGTTAGGTCTCTTTCTTCTCCGTAAATTGCACAAATCTAAAGAGTTCTCTTATTCTAATTTGTGATGTTGGTAAGTTTCCACTGCAGACTGAATGATGGATGCTTTGGGGACCTGTGCTAGTAACTGCTCAGAATTTTTTCTCAGGCTGTCTTCATAGTAGGTTAGGAGCTTGATCCCCAGCATCAACCATTACCAACTAAACTGTAATGAATGAGAAAGCTTCTTACTGCATGAAATGAAAGGTTGTTCTTAAGAGTATTCATGTGATGATGCTAAGCAGGTTTTGAGCTAGAACACCACTTAATTTGGCAGTTTTTACATTCAGATATCTTAATCAAACCCACTGCAATGTCTTCTCCGTGCTAGAATTCTGCCAAACATCTGGCTGGGAAGTTGCCCTCGGCAGCTGGAGCATGTGACGGTCAAGCTAAAGCACGAGCTGGGTGTCACAGCAGTGATGAACTTCCAGACCGAATGGGACATTGTTCAGAACTCCTGGGGCTGCAATCGCTACCCAGAACCTATGAGCCCCGAAGTCCTCATGAGACTGTACAAAGAGGAAGGTCTTGCCTATGTCTGGATGCCAACCCCAGACATGAGCACTGAAGGTAATGCTCAGATCAATCTTGCAGCTAAATTAATAGCAGTAAAACCTTTGAGTTAATAAACTGTTGCTGTCGTGGCTGCCTTTTTTTTCCTTGCATAAATTTTGTGTGAAAATACAGCCAGAACACAGGGATAATTTTTGTTTTATTTACTTTTTCTAGTAGGTGGAGAGGCCATGTAAACTACTTTGTGTCTGGCAGTATATGCGTATTTGAGGTTAAAGCAATCAGACGTTGATAACTGCTTGACTGCTCGTGCTTTCAGCTTGCATTCAGCTTATATAACAAAAATATGTTGTGTAGGTGGAAGACTGCAAGCTTGCACAGCAGGACAGCGTGCCATCCTTGATGGTTAAAAACAGAGAGAGATAGTGCTGTATGTCTGGTGCAGCCGCTCCCTTCTCCAAGCAAATTATTTTTCTTTATCTATAGTATCCCAGTCTGATGAATCTCCATGGAGTCATTTCTATAATTATTTGTAATTGATTTAGAATACCCACAGTGCATTGCATCATAACATAAATTAACATTTTTAATTCCTCTGTTGGAATGCTCGTTTCAAGATCTTGCGTTTAGCCTGCAGGTAGGAAGTGTGTGTTTGGCTGGTAGGCTGCTCACTCAAACAGAGTGAAGTTCGCTGCCACGAACAGGGAGCTGTCACATCAGGAATGGGACATCAGGAAGGACAGGAGACCTTAAGACAGGGATTTGAAAGGGTTTAATGTCAGTGCTTATCTATGCCATGAGGAAAACTTACACTTTGATGTCTGCAGCTTCAATTCCCAGGATAGCAGGGCGAAGTATCAAGAAATACAGTATATACGTCCCTTTGGGAGTGAGAAAGACTGTTCTTAATCATACGCAGACTATTTAACCATATGCTTAGTACTCAATTAGATTGTAGGTGTGTTAAGTTATGAAGGAAGGTGCTCTTCTTTTCTCCTTCCCTCCCTTATGATTGACGTTACTTTCTTCATTACAGTGTTTTGGAAAGCAGTAGTGCATAGGTAGATTTGCAAACCATTGGTGATAAAAAATAAAAAAAACTTTAAAAAATCATTTTTGGATTGCTGACTTGAATTCTATAAAAGATGTACTGCTTGATGTAATTTCCCGCCTTATCTCAGAAAAATAAATATGCCATGCACGTTCAATGTTAATTGGAATGTATATTTAGAAAGGACCGTGGACGTTTTACAAGTTTTGTATTATCTGGATCTTCATTGCAAGAAGAAATGAAGGTTAGAGTAAAAGGTCATTTGGGGGGGGAAAAAAAAAAAAAAAAGGGAAGAAGAAAACAGAAAAATATATAGCATTTTGCCCCTGTGATTTACAGTGCATCAAGCTGTGCACACAAAATCTCTACCATGAACCTGACTTTTTCAAGTGCTAGTGACCATGCCGTGTTTTTATCTTTAGGAAGAATACAGATGTTGCCACAGGCTGTCTGCCTCCTGCATGGGCTGCTGCAGAATGGACACACCGTCTACGTTCATTGCAATGCTGGCGTTGGCAGATCTACGGCTGCTGTCAGCGGCTGGCTGAAGTATGTGATGGGATGGAGCCTTCGGAAGGTGCAGTACTTCTTGGCTTCCAGGAGGCCGGCTGTCTACATAGATGAGGAAGCTCTGATTCGTGCTGAAGATGATTTCTTCCAGAAATTTGGACCTCTTCGTTCCTCATGTAAAGTGGAAGAGTAGAAAAGCAGAAGAGGAAAAGGAAGGTGAAGAGCGATCCTTACATGTGAATCCCAGCAATTAAGAAATCATGAATCAGACTTCTGCCTCTCCTCATCAGATTGCACACTTGTCATAACAGCCCTGAGAATTTTGTTAAGAAGTGCCTTTGAGTGTTTTTCATTTGCATTCTTTAAGGTGATATGATTCATGTTTTTAAGCCGTTTGCTGCAAGTACAAGACCCGAAGCTCTGCGAAAGGAGACTAAGATTCTATTTTAACTATTTGCCTATAGGAACTGAGTGTTAGGGTAGACATAATAAGGCAAGACTTGAAATAAAATAGATACTGTTGGCAGTATTTTAGTGACAAGAAAGGGAAGATGTTCTCAGAAAAACAGGTGTAAGGTTGACTGCGTTATGGTTCAGATTTGGATGGAGCTGAGGATAGTCAAAGCTGCTCAGTTGTTTTAGAGTGTACCTTATTAAAGTATTTTTCAGTAATTTTGTAGAAAAATGGTTTTAATGCGAAAGACCAGAAACTGACTTCATCTGAGTTTCTTGAGCAAAAAGCTAATATCAATTGCAGTCAACTAAGTTTTTATTTTTTTGCCTACGTGGTTAATGTTAAATATTTTAAAAGCTCCCAGCCCTGCTTGGGTAAAACCAGTTTGCTGTAGGATAGGTCCAAGATTGACCAAGGGAGGAAAAACATTCTCTAGGGAACAGAGGATGAAGGATACATAAACATTAGGAAACTAATTTCTATATATTTATTCTTTAATGAAGTCTTTTCTTTTTTTCACAGCCAACTGACTTGTCCCTGTAAAGACCCAATCAGTGCCAGAGTAACATAACTGATAAAATTAGTTTATCTGAATATTTAATATAGAAATGGGTATGAACTGTTCATGGAGAAAGTCCAGCATAATGCAATATGATGTTTTATTTATCTCCTCTTTAATTATCTTCAAAAGAAAAATGGCAATTTTTATTTATTCTAAATGTGTGGTTTTGATCATGACTTCGTTTCTGGTTTATTTCTTTGTTTTTGCTTTGAAGTAACACTGCCTGTTTGGATATGATCTGTTAATGGAGAATGCCCAGCATAATACAGTATGTTTTATTTATCTTCTATTTCAGTAGTCTTCAAAAGGAAAAAAATGTTTAAGTTATTCTATATGAGTAGTTTTGATCCTGATTTATTGTGGGGTTTTTGTTTTTTTTTTTTACATTTTTTTGTTTGCTTGTTTGGTTTTGGTTTTGCTTTGCAATAACAGTGCCTGTTTAGAAAGTGGATGAGAAAAGTTCACAAATTAAATAACATTATGGTGATTCCAGTGGTCCATTTTGTCCTATGTATTTGCCTCTCAATTTCGTACGTAGCAGGAAGGGTGATGACTGACCTCTGTATGGGGGAGAGACCAGCCACTTCAGTGATGGTGATGATGATGATCTGTTACTTGTCTGCTACGCTACGCCAGTTCTGAGGGTCTGCTGTCTGCCCTTCCAAATCAAGCACTGGGAGGAGGAGGATGGCATGAGGAGCAGAAACTGGAGCTTGCTTAAGTTTTACGGTTCTTTTGGGACACAGTTGAAACCCCAAGCTTAAATTGTGTTTCCTTTCAATTTGATGCAACTTGTCTATGGTGACCAACACTTGTGGTTTTGCTCCTGACATTTTATTAGTTTCATAGCTGATTGTATTTCTTTTTTAAAATTCTTGGGACTGAACAGTGCATAACGTGCTGCTCACAAGTGAGTATACAGCTAAGGTATAACCATGCTGCGTTGGCTATTCCTTAATGCTCATTTCCTTGGCAGCTGAAGCAGACTGATGCTTCATGTCTTGAAGTGCAGGAGTTCAAATGATACAGGTAGTATTCAAGGAAGCCCTAGCAAGGGGTTGTTAATTCATTGTTGCCATTTCAGTTTCCTTGTCTGTTAAACTGATAGTGAGCTGTGTCATATACAGATCGCGTTAGCTGATGAAATACGTGAAAACAGCTGTCAATGTCATTTTAACAACAAGTGCAAGGAGTTCTTATGGCTTGTAATCCCTTTGTGCTGATTTGTCGCTTTTTTTCTCATTGCCACCTCTTTGCCTTTTTCATTGAAGGCCACTCTGTCAAGTAACATCCATTAAAAGTTATGTCTGTTGAAAGCCACTAGGAATTTAAATGCTGAAGAGATTATTGGAAGAGGCTACAGTAATAGGAAAAGCAATAATATGAAAATATAATGTATAATTACATGATAGAGCTGCATCTACTGCTTATTTATTAGAATTGCAATTTGCAATATGTTCTGCTGATTGGATCATTAGCTGTTTCCACGTGCTAGATTCCTTATGCTGTTTGGATGCCAGGATGAGGACAGCTCTGTTGTTTACATCCATGTATAGTTTACCAGCGTAGTCATAAAAATGTTGTGATACTTATAGAAGGGCAACTCCCATTGAAATAATAGGACACAGATAAACAGAAATGCTTATTTTACAGTGCACCCAGTAAGCCAAACTAATGTGCAGACATTAACAGGAGCCAGGTAGAAATACTGTTATAAATTGTCATTGAAAAGCATCAGTTAAGGAAAATGGTTATCTGCTCGTAAGAGCATCAGTAGTCTTTGTCCTCTTGTAGCAGTTTTTCACCTTTGCAAGACTGAAGAGGAAAGCAGAACTTGTTACAGAAGATGGGACCATTTATGATTCAGGATACTTATAGTACCTCAGTGTCATTAATAGGTCCAGCAATAGTGTACGTTCTTTCCCAGGGCTATGTACCTGAAGGATCTGAGCACAGCTAGCTCTTACAGGTAATGTTATAACAAACGCAGCCCCTTGATGAATGGGTTGAGCTCTGAGTGGTTTGGTTTCACGAATATTTTGCCTTTTGATATCAGAAAGCAGTTAATGTAGACCTTCTGCATGAGGTTTTAGTCAGGGAATGCAGTTCAGTGAAGGACACCGGGCTGGCTGGCAGGGCTGCTGTACACCCTCTTTCATCCCTGGCTCCTGTGCACACTTTGAACTTTGGCCCCTTTGCTACTTGTCTGCTCAGGTGCTTAGCTTGCAAGCTCTCAGTCTTCCCTGCCTGCTTGTCCAGCGCTGAGCACAGTGTAGCTCTGGATGTGGCTGGGACTATTGGTTTTGTGGTTTTATACCAAGTTGTGCTCCAGAGTAGCTGGAAAGTCTAAAAGTGGGCAACTGAGTAGTATGTGCTGAACAAAAACTTATTACAAAACAGTGTCCCTGCTCTGGGGTGTTCCACCAGGATGGAGTGTAATTAGGATTTGAGATTCCCAGCCAAGCCCTCCTGAGGAAATGAAATGGAGGTTAGGCTGTAGGTTGTGCAGGGGCAGAGAATGAACTCCCTATTTAAAACAAAAATGTACAACACACCAGAAAATGCTTGGATACTGTGTACATTACCATAGGGAGACTCTCTAGCTAAAATAGACCTACTTTTTGAGTTCTAATTTATAGGATAACACATGGACTTTACTGATCTCCAAATGAGAAAAAAATTGATTGAAAATCATCAAAAAATTTACCATAACTTTATTACCCTGCCTCTTCTTTTATTTTTTCTTCATTAAATTGCAGTGAGAGGTTTCGTATCAATAGTAGAGTTAAAACAAAAATCTTAATTCATTAAAAAAAATGCACTGAGACTGTGCAGTGGGAAGCTGTGAATAAATATTTAGAAGCATAATAACTACCACAAAAGTATATATTTGGCAAGCAAGCCCTAACTTCTTGCAGAATAATGAACAGCAGACAGCCTTTAGCTAAAATGGAATTGGATTAATGTAGCGGAGGACAGGATATAGATGACTTTCTCCAACTCTAGCTGTTTACATTCCATGTGTTAAATCAACACCTCTGCAGTTGCTTCTTTAAAATATTCTGCTGGAAAGAATTATGGTTTATTTTACACATGTTTATAGCTTAAAGTTAAAGGAGCAGCTCTGAGGGAGCAGCCTTTTGAACAGTGGAAGTTAAAGAATTAATCATTCGTCCGTTGCTCTGTGACACAGCGATGACATCACCAGCGAGACCAAATCATATGAATTCATAACTTATCTTCTTCCTAAATTAACAAAGGGAAGCAAATTTTTCAAGGGCAATGCTATTGCCATATATTAGCATAATTGCACAGTTGTGATATAAGCAACCAAAACATGGTTTTCAACCTTCCGTTACGTTAACATTGAACCTATAGGATATTAATTCTCGGTTAGATAGATTTTTTTTCTTGTTCCACCCCTCCACATCAAGATGCTCCATCCCAGTCTTGACTAGATGGTAAAGGGTTCCTGACTAAAAATTGCCATATTTGTAAAGATAAGTAAGAAGTATTTTAAGCTCTTTTGTACATATGGAAGCTTGTCTTTGGATGAGGAAATAATAACAGTTATACCATGTAAAATAAGGATGGTGATATCATGAGCCCTAGCCCTATATAATTCAGCCTTTTGTGTGTGTGTGTGTGTGTGTGTGTGTGTGTGTGCTTAAATGTGTTGTCTTATTTGGAAGACTTAAGTTATAAAAATTGCAGGATAATGTCTATTATTTGGTAATTATTCCCATGCTGATGTTGTTATATTTGCATCAAGGAAAATAGAAGGCCTATTTATTCATGAGCTGCTAAAATATTAAATGAAACCTCATTCTTAATTTACATGATGTGACGAAAAAGCATAAAACAGCTGCCAAGAAAAAAAATTCTAGCACTGGAAAGGTTTCTGTGGTCATTATTTAATGTCATTATAACAAAATTTGTTTTGTGCTAACAGTTTCAGAAGGGAAATAATTAACAGCCAGGCCATCATCCAAGAGTAGCAACCGTATTTAAGTTGGGCTGGCTGCCCAACGTCACTGCAACAAATCAAACACTGAAAAGGAATCTAATTTCCAAAAATTCAATAAAATACATAAACACAGAGGTTAGGAAAGGAATATAAGGATTGTATTTGTAGACAGGCAAAATTCATAAATACGTAGTATAACCGTGGCTGATGTCAATGGAAGAAGTATTGGAGTGGGATAACGAACACCACAACTCACTTGAAAACATGATCAACGCTTCGGGTCTTACAGTGACATGAAGAATTCTTAACCTCAGTTTACTGTCAGTAATTGAATACAAAAACCGCTTTTCTCAGTACATCCACCCACGGTGGTTGTGGGGGTGCTTGTATTTTTACCTCTGTGGACAACCAAAATGGAAAATACTCAGTTTTCACATCTTCCACCCTTCCTTAGTGGTAAAATACGTGTTACTCTGCAGCAAGTTTCATGCAAAGGACTAGAAGTTTCCCAAGGTAATAACTAGGTATGTACTGGGTCTGCACACCACAGAAAGATTTACAAGGAGGAGTGGGAAATACGTGACCTAAAGAAAGCATCAATCTGTTGAGAGGAGGCAGGGAGACACAAATACATCTCAACACCCAATGATCAACAATAGCTCGGCGATGTACACTGAGCAGCAAAACCTTGCGAGCTACTCAATAAAATCTGCCACGATCATTATTTCTGAGAAGAAAAAATTTGATTAAGTCTCTCTTGATTGCTGGGAACATGACTTGAGTACACCTTGAAAAATGCTGAGTTGAGCCGTTCGTGTTTTTCTGCTTATGGAAATGAAATCAATAACTTTATTTTAACTGTGAGCATAGTTCTTATTTTGCTTTCTTTAATGGCGATAATTTCAGGATGCCTTTCAGTTGCACTGAGATTTAAAAAGAAAAAAAAAAACCCTCCAAGAAACATACCAGAAATTGATAAAAATGGTACAGATCTAAGATAATTTCTGTGCTTCTAATTATCATCATCCTTGTTTACTAGGGCATTGCTGAAATTAGAACATACAGTTATCTTCTTTTTTACTTCACCACTGTCCTGTATTTCAAGCTAAAACATATGCTTGGGTAGCACAGAAAATACCAAAGAAATAGCTGGGTTTGGAACCATTGCTGAAAACATTATGTTTTTGTGCTACTGTAAATGTTCAAGGCTCACAGTGTTAAGAATTGTATGAAAAACAAAAACATCCTTTCAAAATGAGCATCAATGAGAAAATCAGTACCAGTGTGTTTATCCTGCCATTAATCTGCTTTCCCAAGGACAAGGCAGGAGGAAAAAATATTCTCCTTCCACAGACTGAAAGGCTGTGCTCAAGGAATACTTCCTTTAGATAGAAAGTGATATAACAAAACACTTGCCACTTACAGAAATTTGAGTATGAGAACAGTACTGGGGATTTCAAGTTGAAGGCTCTATACTTGGTTTCCAAGTGCCTTGCTGCATTCCCCACCTGAGTTATTGATGAGATGAGTTCTAAATTAGTGGTCTGCTACAACATGCTATGAGTCATCAGCCCTTAGAAAAGGGTAAGGACACTTGTTTGCTGTGTGATTCTGTGATTCAAGCAAGCTGTGTGGGTTGGCAAAGTGAAATCACTTTATTTGTCAAGGAAATGGGTGTTGGAACCTCTTTCACTTTGTAACACAAGATCGGAACACTTCGCAGTGTGCACCAACAAAGCTGTCGAAACATCCATGTTCGTGTGCCACACATGCCTGCTTGAAAACGAAATAAGGTGCAAGGTGTTGCACTTGGGTCAAAGCAATCGCAGACACAGAATGAGAGAAGAACTGATTGAGAGCAGTGCTGTGGAGAAGGATGTGGGCATCCTGATGGACAAAAAAGCTGGACATGAGCCAGCAGTTTGTGTTTGCAGCCCAGTAGGCTAACTGCATCCTGGGTGGCATCAACAGAGGAGTGGCCAGCAGGGAGAGGGAGGGGATTGTCCCCCTCTATTCTGCCCTTGCGAAGCCCCATCTGGAGTACTCCCCTCCTGGCGTGGGGCCACCAGCACAGGAAGGATGTGGAGCTCCTGGAGCAGGTCCAGAGGATGGCCAGGAGGATGATCAGAGGGCTGGAGCACCTCTCCTATGAAGAAATGTTGAGGGAGTTGGGTTTGTCTACCCTGGAGAAGATTCTGGGGACACGTTATTGGAGGCTTCCAGTACTTGAAGGGTTATTACGATGAGGGAAACTGACTTTTTACATGGTCTGAAAGTGACAGGACAAGGGGAAATAGCTTTAAACTAAAAGAGAGGAGATTTAGGTTAGATGTTAGGAAGAAATTCTTTGCTCAGAGAGTGGTGAGGCACTGAAACAGGCCACCCAGAGAAGCTGTGGATGCCCCATTTCTGGAGCAACTCAGTGCTGGGTTGGATGAGGCCCTGGGCAGCCTGATCTGGTAGCTGGCAGCCCTGTGCATGGCAGTGGGGTGAGGCTGGGTGGGCTTTGAGGTCCCTTCCAACCCAAACCATTCTGTGATTCTGTGGTTCTATGAAATGTCAGCTGTTACAGCCTGGCACAAAAAATGAGGCAAATTAGGGCTTAAAAATACTACGTGAGCCTCCAAGGTTTTAAGAGTTGTCATAGAACATCTTTGGGATAGTGCAGTTAAACTTGCCATTTAAATTTGTGAAAATGAAGAAGCCAGCTTGAAAATGTAACAAGAGAGAGAGAGGCAAAGCATGACAGTGTTAGAAAATATGCAAACTGCCCTCTGTGTGTGGGTTGGCATCTCTGCCACAATGTTCCCAGCATCAGCAAGAAGGTAGAAATAAAAGGCTCTGGCTTTCCAGATCTTTGTGTTTGCGGCATCTAATAAAAGTCTGATGCTTGCATATGCACCGAAGTCTGCTGCATATGTTCAGGTCTAGAGATAAGAAATCTGTTTCTTATCTTTTTTAATGTATTCCGTGTCATGCTGACTGAAAAAAAAATATACACAATGCAGAGGAAATATAGAAATCCACTGAAGACAATTTTATGTTTAGTATTAAGTTTTGTGCTAGTTATAGTCTGCTTTTTTTTCCATAGGCTTGGTGTTTTAAAATATATGTTGATGCTTTTGCATTTGGCAAAGAGCAGCTACTTGCCCCACAAATACTCATTTTGTAACGAGCAGACTTAAATTCCGCTCTATTCTCTTCCATTTGAATTCCTCCCCTGAGATATTCGTGAGGGAATAATGCATTCCCCTATCACAATATTTCACATTAGAACATCTGTAATTCAATACAAAACAGAAGGAAGGATGAGCCTCTCTTGTGGTTTTCCCTGTATCTCACCTCCTTTCTGGGACTGATTCCCACGTGGGAGATTTTGACAAGGGAGCCCAGGGAGTTCAGGTAACATTTTGCAGGCAAAATCCTTTGCTGTGGATGGGGCAGGATCCCAGATGACCCACCCAAAAGGGCCTTTGCCTTAAGCCAGCCTGGTGGGGCAGAGCTGGGCCAGGGCTCTCTGCCCCCAGGGCACCTCATCGTGTGGGACTGGGTTTCCTCTGTCTGGACTCCTCCTCTGTCCCTTCAGATTTCAGGACACTGACCTCAGAAACACAAGATTTATTTTCTTTGCTCCTTTTATCTCTCCAAAAATGGGTATAAAATGTGTACCTGTGGAAACCTGGATTTCTATGTATGGTTTTTGGCAAGGGGAATATTTTCAGTTCTCTGTTTACAGAGCAGCCAATGCAAAAAGCTCCTTTGGCTGCTGCAGCTGGATGTTGTGTCTGTGAAGCAGGCGGGATGTTGGGAATGCAAACACTAAGTATGTTTCAGGTGCTTATGGAAAATCCAGGCAAGCCCTCATAATCCAGAATACTGTTGCAGCCAATATTCGCCACGCTTGAGTTGGACATTCCTGGGCAAACTGCCCTTGATCTGCATAATTTCACAGTCAATTAGAAGAATGTCAAGCCAGTTGACTGGAAGTTTTGCTGCAATCTGTGCACAAAGGGCAGAGCTGTGACCCCCCAAAGGGGAGCAGATATTCACCCCCTTCATTGGTTTTGATGTGACCAAGCAAAGTGCAGTGCACCACTGGGATCAGGGGGCTCACAGCCTGCTGCAAATCGTTGCTTTGCTAGGGAAAGGATTATTGTAAAGATTAACACATGGAAACAGGATCAGACCCTGATTCGTAGAGTGGGCTGAAAGTTTCATTGATGTCCTGGGACTTTGCACTGCTTCAGATGTGCAGCATCTGTTCTGTAAGAAATACACGCATGTGAAACAGCTACAGTATAAAAAGAGAGAAGATACAGCTAATAGCATGCTTTGCCAAAAATACTATGGATTTAGATGTTGATCTATACATCAGCACCTTCTTTCATTACCGACTAATGTGCAGAACTGTGAGTCCCAGAAGAACTGTTCTAACAGCTTTCATATGCTTCCAGTCAGTGTGTTTCTCTTAAAGTGCCTCCCAGATTAACTTGACTTCAGCTCTGTCTCCCCTCCCTCCTTCTCTTCTCAAGTGTTCCCTTGCTATGCATTTATTGGATCTTTGAGGCACTGCAGTTTCTATCGGTCTTTGAGAAAAAAAAAAAATACAGAGCAGGCGCATATGGTTTTAAGCAGCCTGAGTTTTTAAGGATATATGTGACAGTTTTAAAGAGTTTTCCTTGTGGGGCTGTTGAAGACTTCTTTCTACCTTAGAGAGAATGTTCCTTTTTCATGTTTTTAAAGTGGGGTTTTCATTTTCATTTCTATTACTCGAGAAAAATGAAACTGAGCACCAAAGAAGGTGACTTTCCTCATTCAGATTAGATTGGTACAGTTTCTCATACACACACACAGAAAGCTATAGAAGGATAAAAATGATGAAGTATCTGACAGTGCACCCGTATCAATCTTCCCAGAACTTAATTTTGGAAGGACTAGGGGGTTTCTGAGTTAGTCTTTCATCAGGCTGTCAGGACATTATTTTCCCTTATAAACTATAGGTTCTGTTTGCATTTCTGTGGCATCTTCCATCTCAACGGACTGACGGCACTTCACCTTCTCTCCATCTGGTCTGTCTTCACCCTCTATTGAAGTACAGCTGCCACGGTCTCAGGAGCTCAAATTGGAAATGTGTTTAATTGTGTATAACAGCACAGTCCTACAGTGAGGGACAGAAACAAGGCGGAATGCAACAGAAACAGCAGGGGACCTTTAGATAAAAGTGCAGCTAAAAATGGATCTCCAACTAATAACATTATCTGAAAATAATACATCTCACTTCATCTCTTTTCCTACCTGTTTTTGTTATGATTATCATAAGGATCGTATCCTGTCTACCTATCATACCCCAGAGTGAGTGTTTTGATCAGTACCCAGTACTGCCCAGCTCACATACTCACCCCACTGAAGGCAAGGCTACCTCAAAAGCCCAAGTCATGATTGTCAAATGAATGCTTGATCCTGGACATTCACCGAAGTTCGGTGCTGCACAGTCAGTGATGTGACTGCATGTGGCTTCTGCAGGGCAGTGTGCACGGCAGCCCAGAACATACCTCTGGTGTGCTCCATTTCCTTGGGCAGCAGCTGCTGTAGGCGGTGAATGGGAGGAAATGGAGTGGCGGTGTGCTGGCAGGCATGGGCAGGGCTCTTGGCAAGTAAGCCTACAGTAAACTGCTCATTACACTGAAGGATTTCAGTCTCAGTTACCTGAAATGATAGGGGAGAAAATTGACCAAAGAAAAGATAGTTCAAAAGGGTGGAAATCTGCTGCAGCAAGTGAAATGCTGTTTAGTGCAGAGGAAAGCACGTACTTAGGTTGCTCTCGCAGACAGACTCTTGACAGCCCTTTCGGCAAGGCTATCCTGATTTAACAGCACCTAGCACCACCATGCTGCAGCCATGCATGAGGCAGTGTGTGCTCTGAGCCATCTTTAGCATTGACCTTTTTCTCATCGTTCCTCAACATGGTTTTTGAGTGAGTCTGCTGTCAATCTGCTGAGGAGATTTGGTATTCATGGTGGCGATCCCCTTCCTCCCAGCCATCTCAGTGGACTCATTTGGTGATGTCTATCACACACGATTATGTTGGAACCCCATTAATTAATTAATATTAGTTGCTAATGGTTATGCAATTAATTGCTTTTGGAAGAATATAAGATTGAGTAAATAACTTCAAAGTGTTGAGTCCTATTTGGCAAGCTAATACAGCTCATCCTGCCCAATTACGCTGATAAGATTTTAAACTAATTGAGCTCACACTGTGCCTCTCCATTACCTGACATTCAACAGCACACAGAGAAGATTAAAGGGATTCAGGAGATGGTGTGCATGTAAAACCAGGAATAGTCACTCCTGGTTCTCACTTAAGCATAAATACATATTAATTCAGAATTGAACAATACCTTGCATGGAGGTTGCCATAGAGATGAGCATTCTGAGAAGTTTGGGGCTTTTGCTGGCATTTCAGATTAAAAACAATGACCCAGGTTACCCAGGACCTCATTACACAACGGCAGGCACATATCCTGCAGTCTAGCCGGTTGCTCACTATGGCACCGCAGGGGCACAGGATTTGCCATACCAGATTAAAACATTTGTTCATCTAACTTGACATTGTGCCTTCTGCACTGATATTCTTGAGGAAGGTGGAAGGCTCCCATAATAGCTATTACCCATCCAATTATGCTGTGTGGTGTACAGGGAAGATACATCCTTCCAGAGCCCTGCAGGCAGTTAGCTTACACCCATAAGCGTGTTATTCAATTACCCTTATTATTTCAGCAAGCCAAGCAGCAAGAGGTGGTTAATTATTGCATGAATTTTTCCAGCCTTTAAAAAAAAAAAAAAAGCAACACTCAGTGTTGCCAGAACATTATATCTCATTCCAGCAAAATCCAAGTGAGGCCCAGTCTCCAGTAAACCTGAGGAGGGTGAATGACAGATCATCCACTTGCATGGCAAAATTTATCTTGTTGAGCCTCTTGCTCATACCCGAAGAATCAGTCCTGAGGGAAGTTTTACAGGATGATGAAGTTTATCCAGAAGCAAATCTGTTAGGCTGCCCTGCTGAAATTCCTGGCTTTGCGTTTGCTGTATAGAAATAGCTATTTTTTCTTTCAGAGAAGGTGGGGTTTTTTTTTGTTTCTGAGCTCTCAATTTCTGCTGCAGAAGTCTGTTTTCTGAAGTTGCTGGTGATCACATCCATGGTATGTTGATGTCTTCTGCCAAATACTGCACTTCTGCTAAACACACCACCATAGAATCATAGAATCAGAGAATGGCTTGGGTTGGAAGGGACCTCAAAGCCCACCCAGTTCCAGTCTCCTGCTGTGGGCAGGGCTGCCACTCACCAGCTCAGGCTGCCCAGGGCCCCATCCAACCTAACCTTGAGCACCTCCACGGATGGGGCATCCAGAGCTCTCTGCAGCCTGCACCAGGGCCTCATCATCCCCTCAGTGAAATATAACAATGGGGAGGATCTGATAGAATGTTGTGAAGAAATTCTTTTGGAGGATTCATTGTTTTCAGTGAATGAGAATGAGCAGGCGAACTAATTAACAGATTGTGTCCTTGGAGAAGAAAAATGAAGTTCATTAGGCGAAACAAACTAAATGATGAAAATTAAGTTATTCAACAACTGTCTTTTAAAAAACTTTGCAATAAGGTTTGCACTTGAACAAGTCTTTCTGTTGTCATGCAAAACTGGGGACAAAGATACCAAGTTCGATGTAAGTTATATAGGAAGACAGTACAAAAGCATTCTCCTTGATCAGGGACAGGGATATGAACCGTACAAGAACAGAGGTAACAAGTAGTTAGTTTATCTCCTGCAAGAAATCCTACATTTGATACATATTTAAATCAGACAAGAGAACTGGGCTGGTAACTTTCCGTCCTTCAGAGAAAGCATAAGGGAGAAAATGATGAAATGAGTCTGCATTTTTGATTCTACCAAACAAGTGCTAAACTTTGTCAAACAGACATTACAAATGGTCTGTAGGTTAAATTTCACAAGACCTTCAGTCCCTGAAGGACATATGCTCTGATTAAGATGTATTGAGTCATAACTTATTCAGTGAGACAGTTAAGTTCTTCCTGCTAAAAATTCAGGCAAGAGGCTTTATCTTTAAGGCTCAAAGAAATTAAACTCCTTTTAAGTGTAAAACTGTCTGCTAAAACCAGAGAGTGTGAGGGGAGTGCCCCGTACAGCTGAAGGGTCTACTTCAAGTATTTAGGATGTCAAGAAGTCAGTTAAAATGCAGTATCATACTTTACACTAGTATGGTTACGATCAAATATATATCCTATAAATTAGTCTCTCTCCACCCATTTCCACGGCACTGCTCCCATAAATATCAGGGCTCATTTTGGCCTGTGTCACGATTAGTAAGAAATCATTTAGTTATACAGCGTTTATAAGAAAAGACTACTGGAGTAGTCTTTCAAAATGGACTAGTTAGGGAATGTGGATTTTGGTCTCTGAAGTGGATGGTGGTTTTCTGGGCACAGTCTTGGTGCTCACGAAGAGGTGGTCATCATTTACCTTTCACAATGCTAGACCTCCTGTCTATGGCAGTCAAAAGCCAGGTGCCTCCTGGTGAGTCACAGTAGAGCACAGAGACTAAATATCACTTTGCCAAACGTATTTGATTATTGCAAAGTGCATTTCCCCAAATGCCTTTGTTTCCTGTAGCAAGTAATAGGAAAAAGTGAGACTTATCAGGTAAAAATGTTTTCTTTTCCACACAGGGATTTCTTGAACACCTGCATCTGCAGCTTATTGAGTAAAATGAGCTTAAATCAGAAAAAAATGTATGGATTTACTTTTCTCATTAATCAGAGGAATAAATTGTATTAAGACGTTGATGTTTTCCTGGAAGAGAAAACAAACGATTCTGTGAAAGACATATAAAGCAAAAAATCTGACCTACTGCAAGTCTTCTGGCAAAAGCAGGAAACATCAGAGGCAGATGAATAATCACCAGCAGAGCAGAACAGCCATTAGGCATAATGATAGAAAACCTCCCTTCGCACTTGCAGACATCCACCTTTCCGTGCAATTACGAGCTGGCAGAAGCAAACAGTTGGCTTTAAAGCAAGATAAAGAACTATGGAAAGAACTCGACTTTTTGCTACAAGTGAGCAGAATTCGGCTACTCTGCTCAGAAACAGGAAGCAGTGAGAGCATACGCTCTTGCACCCTTCAAAAATAAAGCTACTTTAATTCTTGCATCCTAATAGATCATGCAAGAACTACCCAAAATGACTAACAGTTCTGCAACTTTTTAAAAGCAGATAGTAGGAGCCTTCAGGTGAGCCTTTAGATTGATACTGCTATTCAGAGGGGTGCAGAGAAATGAGGGGTCATCACCAGCTGATGAGCAGCAAGAGCAGGACAAGGGAGGATGCTCTAAGACTGTGCCTTCTTCTCTGACATCTGTTTTGCTCTGGTGGAATGCTGTTGGCTTCTTGTGCATCACCACTGCAGGGCAGAGGAAGGTCATTGCAGGGGAATTGGACTAGATGACCTTTAAGGGTCTCTTCCAACTCAAACAATTCCTGTGTAGCACAAAATTCTTCAGGCAGTGTTTGGTTTAGCATTTCGTTTTGAGCTGCTTTTATTTTTTGAAGGAAGATCTGAGAGGCACTTACTGAGAGATACTGACTGCAGAAGGGACAACTTAGAAAGAGAAAACACATAGCACAGGCACGGGAGGCATAGAACAACTGAGGGAATTGCTCTGTATCACAGAATATAACCAAGATAATGTGAATTTTCAGGGTGATTTGCCTGTGGGCATTTTTCTTTCTGTGTAGGGTTGTGAGTTTAAAATGCAGAACTGTGGATTTGTTTGGTTTCCTCTTTTCTCCTTCTATTCTGAATGTCTTCCAAGTTCTGATTTCTACATGCTAGATGTCCCCAGCACCAAGGGGATAGCAGTGTTTCTCCAATCCGCAGCTTTAATGGTTCCAGCTAATTCATGCTGAGAATTCTAGAAAATACAAACTATATACCTTGTCTTGAGCAAGAGGGCTCAGGGCTGCATTTCCTCTGTGCTATTTAATGTTTTATTTTTATATTTAGGAAAGATGATAGACTTTTAATTGAAGTCTTCTCAAAGTAGAAAAATGAGAATGCCCAGAGTTCTATAATAGAAGAAAATAAATTACATGGTACCCATAAGAAACAGCCACTGATTGTGGCTGTTCCAAGCTGAAATGATGGCACTGGCAATCTCCTAAAGCTTTAATGGAAACTTTAATGCAATTTGAATTTTTCAGAGTTAAAATTTATCATTATAAAACTTCCTGCAGGGAAGAAATTTCCTAAGGAATAAATGACAAAAAAAAGTTGGTGGGCTCTTTAGAAGTCAGGCCAGCCCATACGTTAAAATTGAAAGGGAGATTTTCTGTAATTTTAAGTAAGTTTTGGCCCTTTTTGCTTATTTTAAGCTGTGTGCCATTGTCTCAGAAAGAGAAAATATTACTGTATCATAGAAATGTAAGCCACGCTGCTCTCTCCTGCTAAAGGATTGTCTTATTACGAATAAATTCATTCACTTGGAATTCAGACCGTTATGCTGTGTGGAAGGTTTAATTTCAGGACTTTAATAAAATGATTGGTTGACCAGATCATTTTCAGTCATGGCTTGCATAGATGTATGTCACTGATATAAATCTTTATTTAATGTCATTGCTAAGCTCCCTCAGAAGTCAACAGAATGGTGTATGTAACTGAAGAGAAATGTGTCACTTGGTTGTATCACATAGCTCATTAGGTCATTAACTTCAATATGTGCTGAAAATTCAGGGGATTTTACAGTACTCTGATAAATTGTGTTCCAAAAAAAGGGTCAGCATGACAGAGACGGGATATATTTTTCAGAAGAAATGTAATCTGTATTTCTGAAACAGTGACTGACAGAAAAGGCTAAAACAAACCAGCCTCATTACAGGCAGTTGAGTAAATAAGATGCATCCCTGAAATTACTTTATGTACTGCGTTGCAGATTTGCTTGATGGTTCTAATGGCTTTGCTAAGAAGAAATTATTGCCTATCAGGAAAGTGATCATCATCATTTCCACCTCATCTCTAAAAAGGAGTCGACAGTCTTCCTGGCTAAACTTATGGAATAAGAAGGTGCCACAGACCTGGCTGATAGGTGGCTGTTGGAGCTCTGCTGGTGCCAGTGTGAGAGGAATGGGCATTGGCCATATCTTGCTGAGGAGCTCTTGGAGGAGGGAGCTGAGGGGTGGCCATGCCCTGTGTTGCGATGGAGCCCATGTGGGGATGAGGACCAACATGTCTTGATGGTTCAAGTCCAGCATGAAAGGTATTTCCACCAGGTATGAAGATGCTTTTATACTTTCAAAATAATACACGTAGATTTATATATGTGCCATGCATATATATAGATATAATTCCCCAAATTATGTACAGGGAAGTTTTCAGTGGTGCAGGAAAGGCAGTGAAGTTTTCTGTTTGCTGTATAATTCTCAAAGGCTGAAGACCCAAATCAGCCTGAAGAGCTGATGTTGTAGGTACTGTGCAACAGTCATTTTCATTTACTGGAGTAGACCAGCTGAAATTGGGGCTACATGTCTGTGCTGTACTTGGCACAGAGATTTATTGAAAGGAGGAGAATTTGGGAAAAGAAATTTCTGCTTACAGAGACACCTAATGCAATCTCTGGCTGAATGAAGATATGAAAGCTGCTCTGAAAGTAATGCCTCCTATTTTATTGTTGGCCCACGACATCAGAGGCAAATGCTGGTGGTATGGAAGAAGAGGGTGAGCCTTCCCAGCAATATTCCATTACATGTTGTAGCTGCATGACAGATGGTAGCAGAGGGGCAATCAGACAGCATGGTGTCTGACATAGAAGCATGGATGAGGCAAAGATGTGTCAGTGAATTCCTCTATGCAGAAAAAAATTGCAACCATTGACATTCATTGATGCTTGCTGTACATTTGTGGAGACCAAGCAGTGGATGTGAGCACAGTGAGGAGTTGGGTGGTGTGTTTTAGCAGTAGTGGCAGTGACAGCGGGTCATCTCCACTGGTGCTGATTTTGATGAGCATGACATGCAGGCTCTTGTTCATGGCTGGTGTAAGTGCATAGCAAATGGTGGTGACTCTGTTGAAAACAAGTGTTTTGTAGGTAAGATTTGCTCTATCAGGAAGTGTTATTGTGCTCTTTGTTGTAGTTTCCTTGGAAATAAACAGGAGGCATTACTTTCAGAGAGACTTACCTATTTCTGAAATTAATATATAATCTCCTGTTATACAAAAATAAGTTTCATGACACCAACTATTTTTGTGAAGTTGTAGCAGTCATGAAATACTGTAGCAAATGTAATTTGGTTATGATTCCTCTACTACTGATGTTTAACTGCATTTTAATAACATACTGAAGTGCACTTTATAGCATAAGTATGCCCAAATTACTTTTCGGGGTTGGTTAGTTTGGCTTATGGAGTGTTCACTGAAGGAAGAACTAACACAAGTGCTTGGCCATTAGCATATTAGGGTTTTGCTGTGTGGGAAAGTAGTTAAACACTTTAACATTTCACTGAACTGAAGCTACATAGCATAAAACACTATTACAAATTGTCATAGGTAAGTACGTACGGCTGGAGCAGAAGAAAGCACCTAGAAAGAAGGAAACTTGGCTCTTTCTCAGAAGTGATAAAAGATTAGATGATGGTCTTTTCAACAGAGAATAAGGAAAAGGCTTCACAAAGCACCACCCTGCCCCTTGCCCTATTAATGCTGGAGAAGGACAGCATCCCTCACTGTTTCTGGCTGACCACAGTGGCTGTTGTGTCAGTCGAGCATGCAGCAAAGCAATGCTTCAGGCACATCAGTCACCACTTGCAATTCAAAGATTTCCTCCTTCTTACTGCTGGTCTAACTTAGGGCTCATGTGAATCCCCAAAGTTCAGTTTCACCATTAAATTCTCTTGGACTGCCTAAATATATTCATTTTTCTCCTGCTTCACCAAGAAATGGCTTTTATTAACAATTTTATGGGTTGTCTGTTTTTCTCGTATTTTCATTCAGAAAGATGCTTAAAACCCTAGAAAAAAATTTACAGCATTTGCATACTCCAACTACAGGGACTTACATAGTGATTTATAGCATAAACAAATAATCAAACTCCTGGATAGGACCCCTGCTGTGAAATTTGACTGTTCTTCCACTCTCACATTACATTGAACAGCATGTAAGCTCTGCACAAATAAGCTTCCTGTAGGCTTTAAGCTTGGTTCTCTTACTGAAGAAGAAGTATCTTAATTTTCCTGCCGATTATAGAACAATTTCCTTGTTAAATATAAATATGTGTATATATACAAAAACATTCTTTATAGTATTCTTTTTTAACATGTTGCTAATAGATGAAGCAGGAGAGAGCATAAAAATGCTGCAGCCACAAAACCCATATCCTTTAGAAACAAACGCTACAGACTTGTTTGTTACGTTTGTTCTCACTTTCACTGCATGTTTCCACTGTTTCTTTTTTCTCCATCTCAGCCCTGGGATCTCAGAGCTGCAGCAGCACTTTGGCTAACCCATGTTATCTGGTGCTTGCTCCGACACATATTTACATCACCCAGAAGTCAACAAAAGCGCAGACTACATTTCAAGTTAAAAGTAATATTCATATCAATATTTTAGAGATGAGAGGTCATGAGATATCGACATGTTAGGTTTCTAGTTTCTACAAACTCCTAGTTTGCCAGCCTCAGAGGAACTGAGCAGCAGCTGATTTGCTGTGTTGTTGTTTTTTTTTTTTTTTTTTCCCCTGCTGTTTCTGTCAACGTTTTTGAAAGAAGGATCTCTTTGGCATGAGGATGCTCAGCTGCTCTAATGGCCCTGATTTCCACAGACCGGCAGCTGCTTTGCCTCTGCTGCTTTGCTGATTCGCCAGCACATCAAGGTCTCACTGCTGTGGTCTAAGCACCACAGAGCTCAGCAGCATCACTTTCCCATGCTAATGCAATTATTCCATTAGAGGGTCCTCATTGCCCTCATCATGCCTCTAATTTAAAAATGATTTAAGTGTGTGCTTGGTGCTTTTGATGAGCTGGATTATATTTTTGTCTCTAGAACTGCTCCCTGCAAAGGTTGACGTTTTGTTCCTGAGCTCTGAACAGCCCAGAGTTGACATGCTGAGACCCTTCTGAAAGCTACCGTGTGGCTGTTCCTCTTGAAGGTCAGTTGGAACCATGCAGAGTACTCATACATCTCTGTGAAACTATGGGAATAGATGCATGTTTTACCCAAATCTTGATGTGAAATAAAGGAACAATGGCACAATAACAGAGGTATTCTGAGGAAATGCAAATATGTAAAGCATTGTCTCTGTATTTGATGGCTCATTTACTTTAGTGATCCCTGACTCTGTTTTCCAAGGGAAGTTTCTGTCAGTATGCCCCCTTGGCTGCTCTGTGCGTGCTGCTTAAGTACTGGGCTGAGCACAGTTACCATTTTCCTCATGGTATTCTGGGTTGCTCACATTCATATCTGAATGTATCATATATTTGTTGTTATGGCAGCTGGGTAGAACTGGTTGGGGTTGATACCCTCAGTTTTAGTTCTGGAGTACCAAAGAGAAAGCAGTTAAAGTCAAGGTGACCAGTACAGCTATTAGATGAGTAAGGCCTAAATGACCAGGAGCCTATGGAGAGACACCCAAGGCCCCATTTTCAGGTATTTGCTAATGTATACCTACCCAATATGCTAAAATATATTTTCATAAGCAATTCATTTCTCACTGTTTATCTTCACTAGTTAAGAACAAAAAACTTTTAGGAAGCAAGAGCTAACTTAAAAACATCACATTCCTCTATTTCCTTGCAGCTGGCATATCAATGCCCTTCCTGGATAACAGGCAAAGTTATGATCAGCCTGGATTAAAGCAGTAGGTGAGGAGAGCGCCAGGCACCACCTCCATTCTCTGTTGTGGCTTTTTTTCCTACTTATTTCTACCTGCGTCCTTCCATGATGTTTCCTTTCACCTCCAGTCAGACCCACTTGGCCTGCCCCTCCTGCTGCTGTCTATCCTAGCAGCATCCCCCTCTCCTCTCATCGCACGCATCTTGCTTCACTTTCTGGCTGCTGCAAGACTAACTCCTAAATTTAGGCTGGTTGCAGAGCCTGCTGCTGGATAATCTCGTATATACCCAACACTTCCCTTGCCTGGGTGATCCTACTGACTTCAACAAGAGTAATAGTATCAGACTTCGTTTATTAATAAAAAGGAAAAAATCATAAATAAAAGAGTTGAAAATATATTTTGTGTTGCAACCTGACTGTGAAATAAATGCGCATTTTCTAATAGTCAATTAATATTACACTGACCACTGGACACATGTATCAAGACCCACATATAGGCTTCTGTTCACTGGCAATAAATCATGCAGGAAGTGAAGAACTGTGCTTTACTTCTTTGAATAAGTACAATGATCATGCAGCCTCAGAACTTGCTCTGCTGTTGTAAATTCTGAAGAGAAAAAAAAAAAAAAAGAAGGAAAAAAGAGATCTCTTCTTGGTCCCCGAATTCGTCTTCTCATTATTTTTTTCCAGCTTGTGCATGCTGAGCTGAGCAGACGTTCAGGGAATGCTGAACAGCTCTGAGTTGCGAAGAGTGGTCTTCCAAGGCCAGATTGCACTGCTGTTTGGATTGTGATTCCTCAAAGGCAGTAAAACTTTGAGGTCTTACTTTACCAGCTCTGTCCTAAATGACGGTGCGGCTGCAAGATCTGCAAAGGCAGGCTGGAAATGCTGCCAGAGGAAGCCTATGCCTCATTTGCCTTATTTCTCATATATTTTAGCTAAGCACTGTCTACAGTTCACTGCTGGGATTGAGATAGTGTCCTAAGCTGACTCTAGGTCTTTTATTGTGTTTGTGGATGTCAGTGCCTACTTTTTACTCAAAATCCTCTGTCATCTTTTTACAAATAAAAGTATTTCAGCAAAAGTTTCAGTTTCCATATCCCTTAGTTTACAGACAAGGTTTTAAAGATATTCCAGTAATTTACTGTAACTACTACATTCCCATGACACATCCTCTACTGCTGACAAGAAGTGTGGAAAGGTGCCGTCATGGTGATGGCAGAGCCATATGCTATAGTGTACTTAATCAACGAAAGGGATTTTGCTTCCTTACAGACTTGCACAATTGTATTAACATTTAATAGGAAATATCTATCTCAGGCTTCAGGACACAGATTTTCAATGAATAATTATGGCTAATGACCAGAATGATGAAGATGAAGACAAGCCTCTTTATTGAATATACATCTGTTCTGATGTCTCCCAGAAGGAAGGGGAAAGCCTCTCCTAACTTTTTCAGTAAGATTCTCTTGGATATCCATAGGGGCAATGCTAAGTCATGGCTTGAAGCAGTGATTGAGCACCAGGTGGGAAGTCAGGTGCATGAAATGACCCTCAGTGACCAGAAGGTGTGGAGCCAGGATCCACCCCTTCCTAGATCTCATTTAAGGGTTGGCAGTGGAGGCAGGGGTATCTTGCTGGAGATTCCTGTCTACGTGAGGCCTTCTAAGGGTATATTGCTTTTTCTCTCTCTTTTTTTTTTTTTTTCTCTCTCTCTTATTTTCTCTCTCTCCCCGCCCCCCCCCCCCCCCCCCCCCCTTTTTTTTTTTCCTTTTTTTTTTTTTTTTTCTGTGCCTACAGCTGCTGCATTGGGTATATCCTCATTTGCTGTAGCATAGGGTTTTGCTACCCTGCTATTATTGCTGTGTTTTCCATCACATTATAGTGTTTGGTATCTGAGTGCTAGGAGAGAAATGCTTTGTTGCTGCTGTGGCTGTTCTCCAGCCAGGTAGTTAAATAAGAAATGTTGTGTTGCTGCATTTTAAGAGTGATGAAAAACTTGGCATCCTAATGCTTTTTTTGTTTGTTTTTTCTTCCTCCCCTAGTCCTCTGGCTCCAAAAAGACTGTTGTGGTTTAACTTATCAGGTGGCTTAGCACCTCATGGTCACTTGTTCTCTCCCCTTCCCTTCCTGATGGAATGAGAGAGAGAACAGGGTAAAAAAAGAAAGTGGATCTCATAGGTTGAGATAAAACTATTTACTAATACTGAGAAAAGGAGCATGGTTGTGTGAAATATATACATGAACGTATATAACAAGTGATGTGCAAGCAATTGTTCACCATCCCTTGGCCAATGCCCAGCTAGCTCCCAAGCAGCAGAAGAGAGAGTGATTTAATGATTTGCACTCTCACTCCCTTCAAAACTTTTTCTACATGATTTCAATATAGTATGGAATATCCCTTGGGCCAGTTTAAGTCAGATGTCCTGATTCTGTTCCCTCCCAGCTCCTTGGGCCCTTTGCTGAGAATGGCCTTGGCTCTGTACAACCCTGCTTAGCAGCAACTGTAAACATCAGTGTGTTGTCAATGTTGTTTTTCTCCTAGAACCAAAACAGCATCACACCAGACACTCTGAAGAAAGTAATTCAATTCCAGCTGAAATGAAAAGAGTAGGTCTTTGTCTTAATTTTGTACCATGTATGTGAAAATTGGGAGTGCTGCAGATAATCAAAGCATGGGGATTTACGGTCATTTAAAATAAATATGGTGATTCTTCCTTTTAAAAACCTGCTGCAGGCAGGTAAACAGTTTTGCATTCAAATCAGAAATAATGATCTCTTGCTTCCAAGAAGAAAGTGACTGGCAAGAAACAGAAGGAATGAGAACAGGAGCCAGAGAAGATGGGTAAGGGTTATTGAATGAATGGTTGCTTCATGAGGAGAATATAGAGCAGGGCTGCTGTAGAGCTTTATTGTGTTCAACAGTTTTATTGTGCAACTGTTCAAGGCCAAAGGGCACAGCCCTGGGTGCTACCAGGCCACTCACCTCCCGTAACTACCTTGGTCTGTATTCAATGCCCAGACTGAAGCTGCTGTACCATCTCTCTGGGCTCAGCATCGTACTGCTGGGTGCCAAGCAGAAAAGCTTACGTTTTCCTTTGCAGACCAAGATCAGCCATCCAAAGTCAATACCAGCATCCAACCTCAGGCATGAAGTAATGCAGCATCACCAGGGTTGTTAACTGCCCTCAGAGCTGTTGGCCAGGCAGTTGTATCTTCTGGCACTGCTGAAAGTATGAAAATGTTTTTCATTCCAAGAATACGCCATCCGGTTTTGCATCCACTCTCAAAAAAGAAGTCTTCTGGGTCAGCTTTTTTTTCAGTGGAAACTGCTTTAGGGGAGATGTGGATGAACCTGGAGTCTTTGTAGTGGTAGATACTTTCAGAGAAAGTTTGAATGTGGGACTCCATGAAATTAATTTTGTTGGGAGACTTCACAGGAATGCAGAATTAGACTGTCATCTTGCTTCTCTGGGGTCACATGGATGATTAATATCACACCTTAAAACACATCATTTTTATTTTCTAATTAAGAAAAAACACCTTGGTTAATTGCTTATTTTCAGGTATAACATATAGTCAGTAATGCTAATTGCTGCATCTGCTTATGTGAAGGTGACATTAGTAACAGGAAGGTGTAGAAATAAAAGAAAAATGATAAAGAAAACTCAATACTAAAGAAAACCCATGAAACTTGTAATCTCATTTCCTCAGGGGAAAAAAGCTTACATGGAAAGTAGAGGTACCATTTAAAAATAATAATAATAATATCATTTAATTGTTCTGTTCTCATGATTCTAAAACACTCTGATGTGAATATATAAATATTTCAGTTTTGGTTAGGAGTAATGCCCAATTATACATGTAAAGATGCTTTGGACAGTATGGTTGAGAATATATATGTTTGTTTTTTTATTATAGAGCCCATGAATTATTAGAAAGTCCTGTCACACCACATTGGAGTCTGCTGTATCCATAGAAATGCTCCATGTCCTGATCAGAAGCAGCACAAGCTCAGTGTGAAATAAAAGACAACAACTGTGAATAATGATATGGCTGCAGTAGAAGCCCAGGCATAAACAGCACATAAATGTAAATCGGGGGTCGCAGTCTGGAGGTACAAACAAGGTAGTCGGGAAGCAAAGGCTTGATTTTTCAGGCTTAAAAACAGCCATGAAAAGCACGGTGAATTTATTAAAATCGAAAGTACGTCTGTCTTTTTCCTTTTAATCATTTGCTTTTTAATTCAGTCATGTAATGGCTTGTTTGTATCTGTTCTCAGTTATTAAAAGACTTCTATCTGTAGAGGTTTTAACAGCCCAAGGGCTTGCCTTAAATATGTACTTAATACTAAATAAAATTGAAGCAGAATATCTACAGTCCTTCATTTTTGTACCTAATATGTACAAAGCACCACTTAAGTAAAAGAAAGCTAGGGGCTGAAGGGCAGTTATGGGTTCAATTGCTCATGTTACACTCAGTTTTACATTGATATCAACAGTATTACATTTGTCTGCTCTACGCTGTGCCGTAAAGCCTTTTCAGAGTACTTGGAAAGAACATTTTCATTGCTGTAAATGTCAGGACAGTGCAAATAGGTAAGAGTTTCTTTAGAGTTTCTTTAAAACCAGTATTTCTGTGTGCTCCAAACAGACAGCCCTTGCAGAGATGTTGGCAAGTCATGGCCCTTTAGAAGTCAAAAGATTCTGGTGTGGCTGCTGTGCTGTATTTTGATGCCTTCCATTTTGATTCCCTCCAAGGTGGATATCAAGAATCGCCTTCTACTGTTAAGTCCATCCTGTGTAGCTGTTAATCCAGGGGCATCTACAGAATGAGAGCTGCTGTGCAAAGTGAGGCATCCTTTAATTTAAGGTTATCAAGTACCAAAATTGAGAGTCCAGTCTAGATGAGATAAATCTGCTCGTATATATCCCAGGTCAGCAGGTGCAGAAAACTCTGGACCAGCTAAAGATGGAAAGCCATTGACAGGGCAAGGAAGAGTGCACAAATGATTTACTGAGTTTTCATCCACTGAAGCAGTTTGTCCTCTTTTAAAATTAATGGTAACTTCTCAGGACACAGTGAAGGGAAACGTGTATCTTTTCCACGTTGCTGCTAAACAGACTTCGTGCCATTGCTTTAAAAGCTGTTGTTTTCAGGCAGAACATGCACTGAAAGAAAATAAGTCCATTACCATTTTGTTCATGAAAGATTCTAAAAAATCCCTATCCTGGCTGGTGTGCAGCCCAAGACAGCTGCTCTGCATGATGTAGAGCAAGGAGAGCTGACCCAGCAATGAGCTTTGATAACTCCAAATCTTTGTGTATTCTGCTTATGGTGTCCCATGCCAGCTGGGCACTGGTGTGGCATAGCATTCCAGGTCAACCCCAGCTCCAAATGCTCACCTCAAGCTCTGGTTCATCACAAAGCATCTCCTGTGCTTTTTTCCCCTTTCCAATGCATTTGAGATTTTCAGAGAGCTCCTCTCATCTACGGTGTTATACTCTGATCCAAATCACTCCTTCTCAGTCGCCATCTACCACAGCCTTTACTAGAAACTCTGCCAAAGTCCATAATGGCTGAGGCATTTTAAATCCTTTCCAGGGAAGATTTAATTCCAGCAGCCAGGAGGACTCTGACTCCTGCTGCTCCCTCTCCCCAGCCCTCACTCCCACCCAGCTGCCACTGCTGCTAGAACACCAGCCAACACTGACCTATCCTTTGCAACCCACAGGTCATCATATGTCCCATTCTCCATGCATCTGGGGTCTGGGGCTAGCTGGTGTGCTTGCTCAACCAAGCAGAAGACCCTTTATGCATAAAGACCAACAAATATCTAAAGCAGGGTAATAAAGTAAGAAAAATCATTAAGTCGTTTCCTGCAGAGTTGTATGGAAAAATGAATTAAGCCTGGCAATCCTGAAGGGCTTGAAACTTAAATCTGGTTCTGAATTAACTGTAAATTTGCTAGGCCCAATCTGGTGAGCACCACCAAAGCAGCAGTATCACTCTTTCCTGCAGTAGATCAGCAGTGCTCAGAAAAGAGGCATTACCCGTGTTGACATTTCTAGATTTTGTGCCTATGTCCAACAGTGACTCAATGTCCTCCCACTTTGCCAGTTGGACTTCAACGTTTTTCTAAGTTCATTTCATTATCTTATCCTTAGTTCCTCTTTGATGTCTTACTTTTCCTTCCCTTCAGGATCTATCTCTTCAGTGCAGCCCTCTACAGCATACGACTCTTTTCCCACTCAAAGCTGCTGCTGCAGGATTTTCCGGTGCCATTTCTTAAGTAAAATAACTAAAGGAAAGCATACAGTATGTGGTCATTTTGATTTTATTACTTATTTTTATTTTTCCAGATATGTCTTGAACACAAAAACTACTGCGGCAGTCACTGTATGTCTATTGAGCTGGACTCTGTATATACAGGAGGCTGATACTAGCTTTTGTCATTCTTGTCCAGCTGCTTTTTGATAGCTAGCTGCAGACTCCCCCCACACAGCATTTCTGAAAGCAGCTATGCATCCCATTGTGGCAGTCTGTCACAGAAGTACTGTTGTAGCCAAGACAGACTAAAGACATAAGTAAGAAGTGTTTTATGTGAAGGTCTTCTGAGGGCAACTGAAATAACTGGATAAAGGAGACAAACGTTCAAGAGCACAAACTGTTCTTCAAGAAGCTTGATACATCCAAAAGCTTGTTTGATATATTTTTTTCCCCATTGCATCAGTTATTTTACTGAAAGACACCATCTCACCCTTCTAGCCTTACCTTGTGGGAGCAATCTGTTCAGAAACCAGACTATGGGGCTTTTTTGAAGTAGCTATCTCGTTGCTATAACAACCCTGCCTTAACATTTCACCCATTCTTGGTATTCACAGAGTAAAATGGAGTGCAATTTCCATTTGTTTTCTCTCTTGTATTCTAATACAGAATCTCTAGGATGTCCGTTGCTGCATTCCCTATACTTTAAGAGCTGAGCTTTCCTTTTTCCTGGTTTGCAGAGCTGGTTCATGGTGCTTTACTCCATAAATTCAGTGCAGTAATTTGGGCTGCATAACTCCCACAAAAGGGTAAGAAGGAATCATTTCCCTGTTGAATGTCATGTCTGACAAAATACTAAGTGAAAAAGAATAATGTCCAGAAAAAGCTTAATGTCCAGAAACATGTTTTGAATCCTCTGGTCATCAGCAGAGCTAGCAAGTGCTCTAGGATCTCAATTTCTGATTTTTTTAAAACAAACAAGCCAGAAAAATGAGATAACCTTTGACTCTGCTCTCAGTGTTGCCAAATCTCATGCTGGAAAATGTTACAGACCTCTACCTCTTTGGCATCATCCAGCTTGGGTATCAAAGACAAAGCCTGAAAGAGCAAATGGCTGCACCAGTGTGGAAAATTCCAGCAAACAGTTGGAGCAGCGGAAGGGCTCCTAGTGGATGAGTTCCTTCTTGCCTAGGAGGATCATTGCAGTCTGTTAACCTCAATGTAGTTCACTTAACAGTAATAACATCTGCTTTCTGGGATAAAATTTTGGAAAACACTTAATTGTGAAGGTGGTCTTGAGGGTATCAGCTGTAGAGTTATTGATCATAAGGGCTGGGTTGTGCTTTTGGTCCCACCTGTTGTTATTGTTTTGTTTTGTGGAAATCTAAACTCCCAGTGCCACTGAGCCATAAACAAACACGATGGTGTGTCAGCACACCATGTGGTCAGAGAATGTCTATTGACAATTTAACCAGAAGGAGTGGGGGCCAGCTCTGACCTGCTGTTACCATTCTTTTGTTTGTTTGTTTGTTTTTCATTGGATAGTTCTTATAGAAGCAGGGGGTATGCTGTTGCAGATATTTACCAGCTGCCACCCTCTGTGGACTACCCTGCTATCCTGGGGGCTGCAGGTATGGTCTGGCTCAGATCACTGACAAAGCCCTTTAGGTAATGGACTGCCAGGGTTTGGGCTGGTTTCATGTGGGAAATCAAAATAAGCTGAAAATGAGCCTGCCTTCAATCCTGTCTTTGTACCAAAGTAACTGGCACTTAGCAGGGAGGTGCTCATTTCCATTTTCTGTTTATTCAAATAGAGGTAGAAATAATAGGAGAACAGATTTTTACCTGGAGGCAAATTCCAGAGTTTTGGTATTGTTTTTTAAAGGAGAAATAGAAACGCTTGTCATTGAGATATTTCTGAAATGAGCTGAACTGTTCTGGAGCAATGAGTCCTCCTGGCTATGCAGCCAGTGCATCACGAGATATGCAGTTCAGGCAGCATGTCCAGAGACCATGGAGTCATCAGGTACCTAGCAACAGCACCCATGGAGTACTGAACAGATGAAAAAGACAGAAATTAATGCCAAAGCCATTCAGACAAATTGTTTAATTTAGGTCTTCTGGTAGAAATTAAAAATAGTAAAGCTGAATATGAATTTTCCTAAGGGAGTTTTCAACTCTGTGGAAATCGCATCTCATTGGAGAAATAGTTGGATTTAAATCTCTTTTCCTGTTCATTTAAGGAGCATGTTACATACTTCTCTGCTGTGCTGCAGAAGGATGTGCCTCACTCGAGCCCTTGTCCACCCCCAGGAGAGAAGCAAACTCTTGCTGTGGCAGGGTGCGTGCTAGCAGCATGCACTCAGCTGGGGCCTTTGTGTTCTGAATCAGGAAGGTTTTCTCTCTGCTTCTTTCCTGACTCTTCGGACACTTCTGTGGCCTTGGAGCCCAACCGGCTCTCTCAAATGGGGTCAAGAAAACTCTCTTTGAATACATACACCAAAGCTTTCTCTAAGGCAAAATGAAAAATTTACTGTTTCAGAACACATTTTTTGAACCTTTGGCATTTACTGTAGTATTTCTTCAGCTTTCTTTCAGTATTTGTCTAGACAGTGTACACCTGTGGGTTGTCAGGGGATGCTTCCGGCCTAGGGCTGCTCGCTGGAGCAGAGCTGCGTGGACAACCACAGAGCTCTCTTCACCCTCTCTTCAGGTCAAGCAGCAGGCCTGGAGAAGCAGCAGGCAGGGAACTGCATTTTGGCAAAAATCAGGTTTATTTTTTTCATAGTACTTCATCCCTGGGGTCAGAAGACCTGTGTTTATTTGATTTCTTTATTCACTCATCTTGCTTTCCAGAGGAGGGAAGGCAGAGCAGCTTCAGGCAGGAAAGGCGCAGTGCACTGCTCCTCATCCCCCCCTCCTGTGCTCAGGATGGGAACACTTCTGCAGTGATAGAGTGAATACAAGTTAATTTTATATGCCTCCCTGTGTTTTTTCACCTGCCAGGGGACTGCATGGGAGTCAGAATAGCCTCAGGGCAGCTTCAACTTGGATACTGTACAATACTCAGAGAGCAGGTGTCTGACAGAGGTCAGCCTTGCTTGCTATTGGCTCCTGCTGCTCTCCTTGTGCAGCTTCAAGCCCCTTCACAGCACCACTGCTGGGTCTCCCAGGGCTGTGACAGGGCCCCTTAAATGTCTCACAGCTCCATAGGATGGTTCAGGCTTGACAGGCTATGAGAAGGTCCTGGTCCAGTCCCCCAGCAAGTCCTGACAGAGGCTGGAAATGAATATCAGTAAGAGTTTAGGGACTCCATACCAGTTTTGATCATCATTTATTTTAGATTTCAGTACTGCAGTCAGGTTGGTATTATTGAGATTACCAGAGAGAAGCAGAGCACAGCCAGGAACTGACTGCAGGGGAAATAGCCTGCTTTTAAAGATGAAGTAGCAGCAGGTTCCTGGAGGATCTGACCCTGTTCATTCTCATTAGTGATCTTTGCACAAATAAGACAAATGCATCACTGACAGAATCGGGAAGCATCATCAAATAGAACAGTATGAGAGTAACAGTGGGAACGGATGGAAGAAGGAAGGTTGATATGGCTGGAAGTACTTGGCTCCAGGACATTAAAAAGAATCCCTTATGACAAGAAAGTTTCTTCTTGTATAAGCATATCAAGAGGAAGTGACTGCGATACATGTGAATGCCCATGACACAACAAGTGACAGAAAATACATACTTGGCATGGCTACCTGCTTTTCCTTCCCATGCTCCTCTTGTTTCTGCACTTTTCAGGGAACTAGCTGGACTAGGGCAGAGCCAGAAGCAGCACTCACATTTAATAGTTAATTCCCACTGAAATTAAGCTATTACCCTTTGTAGCTACTTTGTATTTATCTCCATGTCTTTTGTTCTCTTTTTCTTCCAAAGCTGACCTAAGGCTTTTTGATTGGATCATTTTTGGAGAAGTTTCCTGATCCTGTTTCCCCTTTCCATTTTCCTTGTAAGTAGTTTCCATTTATAAGTTACCACATTTGATTTGGAATGCTTCCTAAAATTGGGTCACAAAAACTCTTAAGCTGTGTGCCAGATATTACTTCTATCAAGCAGACTACTTTCACTTCCTCCCTTCCCATACTCATTTGAAAGTGCTACCCTCCTTGGGTTTTGCTTTCCTCTCCAGGGTAGTACCTTTAATTTCTGTGTCTTTATTTTGAGACCATTTATTGCCATTGCTGTCAATGCATCCATCCATATTGAAAACCTATGTACATTATTCCTTTAATTTTGGCACCACACCAAGCTGATCTTTAATCTACAGGTTAACCCACCACCTAGATGAGCAGATAGTTTTCCCCTTGTTTCTTTCTGCTGTGCCAAAGGGCATTTTGCTGTTTGCAGAATCTAACTCAGATCAGTGTTGGCAGTTTCCTCTTTTACCTTTGCGTGTCTTGACCTGTGAAATCTAGCTTTACTTACTGATCTGTCCTTTTCCCTTTCTAGTTCTTGCAAGGTTTTTTTGTTTTTTTTTTTTACTTATGTCCTAATATCCTCTATTTATATAGCTTTGGATGATATATTTTTAGTATCTTTTTAAAGATGGATATTTAATTAGATAAAAAAGTGGGGTAAATTTTTCTGTTACTTTTAGCTTTTTAGGCAGTAGAAAATCCCTTTCTCATTCGACTGTCAAGTTACTGTATCATTTCAGTCCAGATGATTCTGCTAATCAGCTTTCTTAGCTTGTCTAAATTTGCTTTTCTGAAATCCAAATCCCTAGCTAAAGATATACATACTCATATTTATTCTTTGGTTTTAAATATAAGCTGAATCAATTTGTGATTATTCTGCAGTTACTTTTTATTAACTTGTTCTATTTCCCATCTCTCTTTTAAATTCCCATAACACATCTCATTGACTGTTCTGTAACTGATGAAAGAACGCAATGGCTAATTCATCCACAAACATCTTGTCGTTGCTGGTATTGATCATGCTTGTTCATTAGCCAGTATTTTGGAAGTTTGGTCTTTCCATAACATGTGCACCAGGAGTATTTATCTTTGAAAGGGACTCAGACTGCTTTATCATAACCAGTCAAATTTTAACTTATGTGAAAATTAAACACAAACCCCCCCAAGCACCTGGCCTTGATTACTGGATCCCAAGAAACACCTGTTTCACTTCTAGTGACCTTATTTACAAGTCAAACTATAGTACATAATGCTATGCAATGTGACTGCTCCTGTTATTAGAAGTACAAAACCTTCCTTCCTAAAACACATGCTTGCATATGGGAAGAGGTTTTGTTTGGAGCAGAAGGAAAGCATGTGGTAGGTGGAAAAAAAGAGAGAGGGAATGTGGTACCTGGGAGGAGGAGACACCTGTTAGTGACAGCACAGTCTGGCAGACAGCTAATTGTGAAATTTGACTTTGTATAGGCAATTTAAGGTAAGACAGAAAAGAAAGTGGAGGATTTTTCACCAAATACTATTTGGTTAATTTGATCAGTATTTAGAAACTTAACTACAAAGAAATGGCACCAAATGTGATTACCCAAAAACTGAATGCGTTTGGATTTGAGGTGTTTTAGCTGGATGTTTTTTGGGGTTGTACATAGTTGTAAAAAAAAATGTCAATAGTTTTGAGAAACTGTTTTAGCATAACATTCAGAGTTCCTATTTACCTGGGATTTTTGTTTGTTTGTTTGTTTTTGGTTGATTGGTTTTGTTGTTTAAGGTGACAAATCAGGATCTCTGAAATTAGAAATCCTGGTCAGGAGTTTTGAGGCATATGAAGACTATCTCATTTTCCTACCCAAAAGGTGAATTTAAAAACAAACAAACAAAAAAAGCTAACTGTGTTTTAAGGTGGGAAGTATTAAATAAGTTGCAAAATGTTGAAGCAGGGTGGTAGAAACCAGGGAAAACTCTAGCTTTGCGATACCAGGGATATTTCCATGATTTTGTTCAAAAAATTCTTTTAGAACACCTCAAACAAGCAAATCCAAAAGCAAGAGGTATTGAGGTGTCCTCGAAAATATACCATCTTAAAGTGTGAAAAGATTGGAACCCCACTGTGGAGAATGAGACACCTCTGTTCTTTGTATGCCGTCAAAATGCGATTAACATAACCTGCTGTAGGCATTCTGCAACATCAAGCCAGTGATTGTTAAAGCTTAAAATTACACTTTTTGTATAAAGATCTAATTTCTGCCTATCTTTTCCACAATCACTATGCTCAGACCTGTAATTTCCCTTTTTTTTTTTTTCTTGTAATTTTTGCCATGAGAATGTGTTTGCCAAAGGAAGAAAATGTGGATGAGGTCATAGCCTATCATAGAGTGACTGTCAAGTAAGAGTGTTATTATTAATATACAGTAACTTAGGATATATTCCTCTTATGGATGGAAAGGAAATAGGAGTTCATTATGGCTTGGATGAATTTTTTTTTTTCCTCTGGATCATTCTGTGACCAAATGATGCTGACTGCCCTGTTCACAAATTCTGTCAAAGTACAGCCTTTTCAGCTGTGGTCTTAATACAGAACTATGTTGCCATAGTCTCTCCCAGGAGCATTCTGGCCCTTCACATAAAACTCCCACCTCTCCTAATCTCTTACATCTCAGAAACATCTGCATTGTTTTTCAGTGACATGAGAAGCTGGGTGAGTTGCTGCATTGTAACCTTTTTTTGCTTTGAGTCCAATGTGCTTTGAAGGCTGTCCTGTGCAAATGCTATTTGATTCTATTAAAGCTACATTTCAAATAGACAGTAGAGGACAAAGCAGGAGATGAAAGTAGTCCCCAAGAACAGTTCACACCTGCTTCTTGAAGGTGCTGATGCTGGCTTCAAAGGGGTTAAATCCTTTTCCAGAGGCCAATGAGATGCTTGAGGTTTGAATTTTGTTAAATGGGCAAATAAGAAGTCAGTTCTGCAGGGGTAGTGGAGGGCCGAGATTAATTAAATCACACACTGCAAATAGCTGCAACAGCAGAGAAGGAACTCCTTTCTCATCAGCAGTTTCCCAATGGCTTCTAGCATAAAAAACATCAGACCACAGATTCACCACAAATTTATAGGCTTTCATAAGGTTATAGGATGGTTTAACAAGTCACTTACTGTTTTAATAGTGGGTGCCTAATTTTGTTGGTGTCCAGACTTCAGCATAAATACTGTAAATGTAATATTCACATAGGCAATTATCAGCCTCTGCCTGAGCCTATGTCTCTATCTTCCCTTTTCCCATTACAGCTCTAGAACTATGAGAGCAGCAATGAGTTGTAGTGTGGATGTGATGCCTGAGACCAAACTGCTGCCTTGCCTGGGCCCTTCTACATGACCATTTACACTCACTGGAGAGTAAACCTGCAGGAGAACTTCAGAATGGTGTAAGAGGATGTAGGGATAGCTGCTGCCACTTAATTCTGTATGTATCTACTGTGCTGTGCCAGTGCCTGCTTGGTCTGAAACCTGCTTCTGGTTTGGTTGTTCTTTTATTTCTTGGGAGATTTCTTGGAGCCCCAAATAAGGCTTACCTCACATATTTCTTGCAGCGGAAGAGAGAAGTAATATCCCAAATAATTACTTAGAAAAAAAAAATAATGGGATTATGTGAGAGAATTACCGTATGAAGCTACTTGGTGCAGGAGAGCTGTAATGAAATCTTGCAATAAGGGACATACCACTGACATTTAGGTTTATTGATGAGTGACTCCTGCTCAAAAGCTTTCAAAGCCATTATCTGCTGCCTGCCACTCTGCCCTGTTTCAGTAGGACTGCATCAAAAACCTTACTTTTAGAGCACTGTAAAGCAACTAATGGAAAAAAAAAACAAGGGGAAAGAATCTCACTTGAAATGTGTCATTAACATAGATGCAGAAATGCCAAAGCCTCTGAATATGACACTGTGAGGACCCATGCGTTGTGTGGAAGGGACAATAGGTGTTCTTAGAACCAGACCACCAATTGTGGATTACCGCAGGTATTTTACTGAGTGAGGAAGACAAGGAGCTAAACAGCTACCATGTGCTCAGTAAAACACTGATGTGGTGTTCTCACAGGAGGCAAAATGCACCTGGTCCTCAAGGTCCTCTACCAGCTGATTCATTTGGAAATGCAACACAGCAAATAAGAGAGAACACACTTCATCTAAACCCTGCAACAGCTAGAGCCAGAAGCCAAATATATGCAGTAAAAGAAATTCTTTGTACTTCTATTGTGTCTTTCACCCAAATATTCCAATGGATGTCTACACCTCATGCTCCTTTTCATCTGCAAGTCCTGCTCTTGGTATGTTATCATTTGCATTTCCCTGTCCAAAAAAAAAAAAAAAAAATTCTGAAAAGTGGGATGAGGCAAAAGTAATCTGCACAGAGATGGGAGAAGATCTCTATAATTTCTGAGGCCTTCTCCATCACTAATTCCAATGCTATCTGTTTTATAAGTGGGCCACAGAGGTGTTGAGGATCTTGATGTCTGCCTTCACAAACAGCTAGCACCTACTTTCAGTTGACTGCCGATTAAAGCAAGTAGATAAAAGCAGTAAAAGGCCAATGTGAGTAATGTATTTTATGATTTACATCAGTTTTTAGTTTACATCAAAACTCCATTTAGGGCAGAAAGAGGGAAGCTGATCCATTTGCTTTCTCTGTGTGTCAATTTGGTTATCAGCTTTCTAGTGACATCCCCGGTCTGGTTCAGAGACTTTTCTTTCTGTTATTCTTTGCCAAGTCTCTGCAGACTCTTCGATGTTAAATGAAGCTCAGAGAGGATTAATTAACAGGATATCAGAGTTCTGATTGACTTTTTTTAGCAACTGATGACCCAGCCTCTGCCATTTGACCCTTCTGAAGACTCTTCAGAGGTTTTTCTGTCTGGCATTTCACCATTCCAGATTTAGCAAGTTCCTTATTGCCTTCTTAAGTGTATATATATATATATATATATTGTATATATGTATATATATGTATTATATATATGTATATATATATATATATTTCTATTCTATGCAGAAAACAATCCTTAAGAGAGCAGTAGTTTCCCAGGAAAAACAAAGATACAATGTAGTATCCAGGAAGAACGGAAAGACTCTAACCTTCTTACACTCCAAAAAAGGGTTTTCCTCTGTAGCAACCTCTGAGCCTGAACAGCTCATGGTGCTATTGGCTTGTGCAGTAGGTAGAGGCAGTAGAAGTGTGTGTTTTCCTCATTCCAAAACCTTATGGTTTGGAGAGACAATGAGTCTCTGTTAACAAAACAGTCAGTGATAATGAATGTAAAAACATAAACCTTTTTTTAAATTCCCTGTTGCTTCTGGTAATCTCTGCCTTTTTCTTCTCTGCATCCTCAGACCCACTTAGTGCCTGAAGATCAGTTCAGCAATGCTGCTGAGATCCTCTGGCACTGGAGCAGACTTGTTCACAATTTTGGGCAAATTCTCAGATAGGCTCAGCCACATGTGTTTATGTAGTATCACATGCCTCATTAGCCTTGACCCAAAATTCTTGTTTTTAGGTGAAGTTCATCTCATAGCATCATAGAATTGTCCAGGTTGGAAAAGACCTTAAAGACCATCAAGTCCAACCTGACCATCTGAGTCCTATCACTGAACCATGTCCTTTAAACATATTTGAATGTGTAATTGTTCCTCATGGCCATCTGTTCTACCACATGCATTGCTGTATTACTTAGGCTGCTGTTGTCACAGTTCTGAAGTGCTACAAGACATTTTTTTTGAAGACATGCTTTATTGAACAGAAATTCATCTGTTGTGATTTCTCAGCAATTCTCACTGGAAATTTAAAAAAGGAATTACATCATGGCTGGAATAAGACCCATTCCTACTCAGAAAAATGCCTGAAGTACACATCACAATGTCACTCATTGGGGTTCATTGCTCTTACACATGCAAGGAAACTCAGATATGAATTTATTAAAATTTCCTACTTAGTGGTCTGCTGAAGGACATGTCTTGCTAATGACAATGTCTTGCTTTAATAGTTCGGCCACATGAATAGCTTCTAGTTTTACTTGAAACATCCTTGCATTCTTCTTTCACGTTTCTCTCTCCGTAAAGTTTTCTTTGGCTTTGGGAGTCTCTCCATGTTTCCCCCATAGTGCATTTTTAAATAGCAGAAAATTTTTAATAGTAGAAATGGATGTAAATTTTCAGTCTTGACTATCTTTGTCAAGACTGTCTTTAAACATATGGTTTGAAAGTGGGAGTATGTATTCATGAGCAGCAAATGAGGACATAATGTTTAAAGGTGTTAGGTGACCTTACTGAAAGAGCCAACCACAAAATTGCCTCAGGATTGTAATGCTCAAAAAAACAAACAAACAAAAAAATCCTTCAGCTTCCAGCACTCCTGCCATTCTGTGGAGCTTATTCAAATTACATTTTTGTCACAATATGACATCTGGGTTTCCAATATTGCCTGGAAGAATATTAATAATACAGAAATTAGAGGAGTTATTGAATGCAATTAAAATGAAAAAGTTCCATCAATGCTTGATTGCTTATTGTGATAACTGGAGGTGTAACCTAAGGAAAGAGGCGGATCAAAGATTTTCTGCCTCCAGTATAGTTTACATGTAAAATGTGCCAAAAATGTGTAGCACGTTCTTATGAGCAGCACAGAATGGCCTCTATAGGAGATATAACCAGGTGACCTCATTATGAGAAACAGTGTCAAACAAGGTTACTGTTCTGATCAAATGAAGATGCTGAGCTCAGACAAGTCTCAAACCACTGGCTTACGTAGCTGGAACTGAAACCAACATTAAACTTGGGATTTTTAGTCTTTCTGAGAAGCATAATAATGGATTTTATTTTTTTTTTCCTGAAATTTCTGAAAATGTTTTAAACTGATCAAACCAGGCCAGTCTGGGCATAGACTGGAAACTAGGTGAGGTTCTTGCAATTATCAAGTGTTCTAGGGGAATAACCCTAGTAGAAAACCAGCAGAATCCAATCACCTTAACAAATGTGAAGGCCCCAAGCTAGTGCTTAGACAAGGGCTTTTAGCACTGTTCACACAGCAGCTCATATGAAACAGTAATATATTATTTTCAAAAAGTTAGAAAGAATTTGGGCAAGCTCTGCCAAGGGTTGCTCTGATGCTGGTCTGGCAATTTGTCATCCTTCTAATGGGAAGGTCAGATTTGTTTGAAGCTTGAACAGACAGTGCATTGGACACATTTTCCTAGTTCGCTTTTGTTGACCTGGCAAAATGGATGTGAAACTCCACTCCTACAGGTCTTTATTCAGAGATTTCATGCCTGGACTCCTCCAGGGTGGTAATAGCAACTGTTGCAGACTGAAGCCTGAGACTATTTGCAGGTCTGGGGGAGAGAGGCAGGCAGGAAAGAGCACCAACGCTGTCTGGAACAAAATTAAATGCTGATTGTTTTCACATGTAGTGGAGGTGCTTATAAATTAATGAGACTAAAAATGCTGACAAAGTCAAAATCAATGGGATTTTGTGTATGTGTTTTGTATAATGTATAACTTACTTTAGAAATCACCTTTATCTGAAGAAATATGAAGAAAAATGAAGAAACAATTCAAGAAACAAAAAACTCCAACCCCATGATTTCACCATCATGGGTGGTGTCCTTGTTGCCACTAACTTACCTTTAAAATTTGTGAAGCATGAAAAGTTTGGAGCTAGACACCAGACTTTCTCCCATTGGCTTTTGGTATGCAGACCTCAGTACCACAGGATGACGGTGCTGAAAAGCATTCAAATGAACAAAATATTGAAAAGAGTCCTTTGAATGTCTGAGGAACCTCTCCTGTCTTCAGCTGTGAGTATTGATGCAGTGTCTGACACCTGTGGCAGTGGTAATTCTAGATGTGGTATCTGGTCTTGCTCTTGGTGTACGAGGTGCTAAAGATTTCAGATTTTAGTCTTGTGAAGTGTAACTGAGGAGGATGGGACCCAGCTTGGGTCTGTCTGCTCTGGGTTTTTTGCTCACTCTGCATCTTGATGCTCAAATCTGATTGTTTTTAAGCTGTATACGATGAAAGTTTTTTTATGAGAGGGAGAGCTAGAGTGAAAAGTGTATAGCACCCTAGTTATGGCTTGGTATATATTATATTCATATTATATATTATTATAATATTCATATTATATATGGCTTGGTATATATTCAGTAGGTAATATGTTTTGTATAGAGGTTCCTTCTTCCCAAGAGCACACATACACCTTGTCCTAATATCCTTTAGTCATTGCAACAATATTGTGAAATGACAAAGCAAAAACAAGCAAACAAGCAAAACCACCACCAACAACAAACAATAATCAACTAAAGAAGCAAACAACAGAATGAAGCAGCACATGATTTCATTTTCAAGTGCAGCTGCATATACTTTTTCTTATTGCACCAAGTGTGGAGCTGGAAAACCAGAGAGTCTCACAGTTCAGGAAAAAAGTGGCATGACATAATTGAATTGGTCTAATCTTTTGTGTTTGTTTTGCACTGGAGGAGAATTGTAATAAGCCAAATTTGCCTTTTGTTCAGTAAAAGTGAACTGAACTGTCCAGGACTTTTGTTTGGATGGTTTTGAAACTCTGCTGTACAGCACAGACATATAAATCCGAGGGCACTGCAGGCACATAATACACTTGGAAAAAAGTAAGTTTATGATTTTGACTGTGGTCCTTGAAAACATGCTGCCAAAAGATGGCTTGGCATCTGTATTGATAAAATACATCTGTCATGTGAGTCATCTGCAGTAAGACAATCCCTGGAGAATTATAGCGGTCCAGAATTAGCATCTAGTCAGTTGTCTTTTTTTTTTTTTTAATAGAAAATAGCTAACATTTTGTCTTCTGATTGCCAGGGAGTGAGACAAGAGTCTCACAGTTTGTCCGAATGACTCAATGCCCAATTCTAGGAATATAATATCTATCACTTTTTTTCAGTTGCTTTTCCACATTGGCTAAAATGAAGTGCATTAAGATACTTTTGTCTCTGTTAGAGGTTATGAAGTCAATGGATCCTTTGAACTGAGTGGGAATCCACGATTGTGATCTCAGTGCTATATTTTAAGGCCTTTAAAAATAACAATAATAATTTCAAAACGAAGCTAATAAACCCACAAACCTGGCACCAAATTTCCAAAAGGATTTTAGCAGCACGAGAGTAAACAGACAGCTATCTGTCTGTCCCAGTTTCAGAATTCTTCACCCTAATTATCCTGCGCTGTTGCACAGCTAGCTGAGAGGTACACCTTTGAAGAGAAATAGCTATTATTGTGTTTACCTAATCAAGGCTGTTGTGCAGACAGAGACATATAAAAGCTGAGCAGAACCTTGTTAAGGCTGTTTGCATATTCTCTCGTAATGAAACCCTTCAAAACCACTGAACTTGTCAACAGCTGCCAATTTTTCATCAAGAAAAGCCTCTCATTAAGTTTACCACAAGCATTTTCAAGCTGCGCTCACAGAATTGGCTTTGCGCTGCTCAGCCTGTAGCTGGATCCAAGCCTGCTCTGGGACCATCTGTGCTGTCACTACCACCATTGTGTTCCCATTGCTTCAGGGCTTCTGCTGGTCACCTGAAGTCAGTGAGAAGGATTTCTTTGTTGCATAGCTTGCTTCTGCAGAAGGGGAGTTGGAGAGTGGCTTGATTTCCTGTAGAAAGCTCCCCTGGTAACTTCTGATCTTTTCTTCTGGATCCAAAGTTTGGTGAGGTTTCTCTCAGTGCCCAGGGTAATTAGCATGGGACAGGGATGCTGAAGACCAGTGTAAACTGGAAATCTCTTGTGAAGTTTCCTGGAATTACAAAGGCTTGGTTTTATGTTCTTAATCCCTCTCTTTGACCAAAAGCATGCTATTACTTTACACTTGCTGTTTCAATAATCATTTTTTCACTCATCACTTGTAGAACGAGAGGTTGTATGTGAGTCCAAGCTATACTGTTATAGCCCTAGTTGTTACTGCCACCTACTAACGTGAAAGACGAATCTCTGAAGATAATATTTTTTTCTTATTGGCATAAAAAAAAAAAATTGTTTTTAAAGTTTTAGGTAGCTCAATAACAACATAGCAGATCTAAAAAAGCTAGGGTGAAAATCATTTATCTGCAGAAAACTGCAATTTACACCAGCTCTGTTATTAAGGTAGCAAGTTGACTTTTCTAAGAGCTCCAGACTCAAGGTTCTTCCAGTTGTGTTCAAGAGGAGCTGGAGTCAGTGAGGATGGAGAGTTTCATCCATAGCAAGCTAGCTCTGCAGCATAGGACTCTCCTTGTAATTTTTTTGTTTGTTTGTTTGTTTTTTGCTGCTTACTAACAGATTAGGAGGTGGATGTGGAAGTACAACTCTGCACTCCTCTACTGGCATTCTTCACCTCCACTGCAACAGAGGCAAATGCCTCTTGTCCATTTCACCATAGCAAGGTAGGAAGAGTTTACTCACACCCTGCTCACAAACAAAAAGGAATCAATCCTCAGAATTTATATATATAACTGAGTGTTGCCTGCAATGAACTGTATGCACATAAATATAAAGCATGGCCTGCTATGGATTTTCCTAAAAAATATCAAATAATAAATGAAACCAAATATTTTCTTGCATTGTGCACAGAAAAACTTTGAAGAGGTGCCAATGAAATGTATCAAATATACTCCCTATTGGGCCTGCAGTGGTGGCAAAACACAGAACAAGATTTTAAGAGGTTTTACAGAGTGTGAAAAGCTATTCAAATCTGTTCTTTTTTTCATATATGTTGCAACAAAATTAGCTTTACTGGTTTAGAAATTTTCAACCTGCAGACGCAGACCTGGTCGCCAACTGTGCACAGATGGGGTCACTCTTCTTTGCTTTATGAGGAAATAAAACTTCAGGAGAGGGGAGAATTTCTCTACTTTATAAGATTTTCCTCTTGTAAAGCAGAGAAAAAGTCTTTTGAGACAATATCTGGTAAAGAAATGCTATCAATGATAAAAATTCACTGTTCCACTCTTACTGTAGCATTCTTTCCTTTAAAAATTTACCAGTGTTTTCTGTCCACTTTAAAACAACAGGTTCTCCTCTGTGGTAACAGTCAGTGGATATTTTTTTTGGTTCAGAGCAGAGCATTATCATAATATAGTCCGATCTCCTGTGTAACACAAGCCACAAAATTTCACCTATGGATACCACTTCCTAATAATCTGTCAGCGATGATAAATCTTGGGTACAGTTTATTTCTGTACTGACTGGCAAATCTCTCCTGCTCTAACATAGAAATTTCTAAGGACTTTCACCCTGACCTGCCACTTAAGTCAGCGATGATAAAATTAGAGCAGTCTGTCCAAAAGAATTATTTTCTTTCATTCTGAAGCATTGGATGACATTTTGATTTTATTCATGTACAAGCTGAACCGAATACCAGTCACGTCCTTGTTTCAGCACACCGTGTTGCTCAGGGAGCTTGAAGGCTGAATGCACATGATACCACAGCCCACCAGTGTAGCTGCTCAGAGTCATTTCTTTTAACATACACAAAGCTGACAAATGAGCCATGAGTTCAAGTGAAGGTCTGATCTCTGCAGAGACACTGATAAGACATGTTAAGGTCACTTTGCCCTTAGCATAAACTACACCCTTCCAGCTCTGTGAAATTAATTGAATTAACCCAAGATGTTCATTATATCAGGTGGAGACTTTGTTCCTTTGCACTTTCGGAAACATTAATCCTTCTGTGTTTTGCTTTTGTATGGGTTAACACTCTTTAAGACTGCAAATGTGCAGGAGGATCCCTTGAAGACAATGGGATGTTCAACACAATATGGAATATTTTGGTTTATGAAGCCCATGGTTGCTTGCCAGACTTTTGTGACTTCTACTCACTTATAATCCAGAATAATGTCTTTGGTACTCCAAGAACATTCACTGTTTACTTCATCTTTGCTCAATAATCAAGAAGTAGCACTTAAGAAATACACTGAATGTTCCTGAACCAGCAGAGCATATCGATTTTAGCTGTAATCAAAGAAAATGGGTCCTGATGTAATGAGATGACAAAGTAGCTCTTCACAGTTCTTCCCTTCAGCAATTCTTGAATGCAGCCACCTCACTGTGAGATGATTATAATGAGTGGCTGCCCATATCCATCTAGCTAGCATTAGCCTTTCTGATGTCTTTTTTGTCTCCTAGTTTTAAGTATCTTTCAACTCCTTATCAATCACTGAAAGGCAGAACACAGTTTTGTGCTAGATATTTGAAGCCTATAGTAGGATGGGACTAACGAATAAGCATATACTTTCATTGGTGGCTACTTGGAATTCTTCAACAAGATGCTCATTTTTCTTTGCTGCCTTCCCTAGAGGATAATGCTCCTGCACATGTTCCCGCTTTCTTTATGATATTCCATACTCACTGGTTGCTTACTGTGAAGTACATTCAGATTTCTTATTTAAACTTGGAAAATTACAGAAATTACAAAAATGGTGAACACAAACAGGATTTTCTTAAGAGCACGACCTGACCTCTAGGTTCAGCACCCTTGGAGAGCTCTACCTGGAGGAGCAGGCAGTCAGTGGGACTGAGATGCTACATGATCCTGGGGCTGTGTCAGGGACTGCAGAGCTCTGACCACCAGCCAGCACCACTGAGGAACTGCAATCAATTCTTTCAATTGATTTTCTCCCTGCAGACTTGATTTCCCATCAGCAAAAGGATCATCTAGAAACCTTTCTTAAAAGGGAGGCTTTAATGCTCTATCTTAACAAAATGCTGTGAGAGAGCTCAGCTGACAGCACTGGAGGGCTCCTTTGTTTCTGAAGTCGGTGAAACTGGATTGCCCTGCTGACCTTTGTTTTGCTGAGGCAGGTTGCTTACTTTGTCCACAACATGCTCAGTACACTCCCAGTCTTGCTACTCAAACCTTTCTGACAGTTTTGTATCAGCACAGGAGGAAGAAAATGTATTTCCTTAATACAGCCCAGGCTAGACTGGGTTTTCCCTGCCTGCAGCACTGGAGGCAGGGGACAGGTGCTGATTGGGTTGGATTGGACTCAGCCTGCTTGCGCCAGGTTTAAATGAGGGGTGATGGCCCACCCTTCCATCCTAGGGCCGATGCTCAGGGTTTGGAGAGGCTGTCTCACTCACTGACATAACCACATAGGCTGGGGCTTAGAAATGCAGCTTAACTCCCAGAGAAGACTGACAGAGCAGTTCTGTACTTCTCTTGGCAATGAGAGCACTATTTGCTTTCTGGGAACATCCTCCACCTAATCAGCTCTCTGCCATTCCAGGCTCCTCAGGCACCAGCTTGGTCTCTCTGGTATTCTGCCTGAGACATGCAGTTTAATCTCCTCAAAAGATGTGAGCTCCCGAAGTTCTTTAGTTTTTCAAAAGCCTTTGGATTTAATGTAAGATACTGGCATGAAACTTAATGGACTATGATGTTTAGGAAGCCTGACTAGATGATCAAATAATTCCTTCTGGCTTTAAACACTGAAACTCTCAGATCCTCACTTTGCTGATAGCTGCATCAGAAAAAATACAAATAATCTGGTAATTCATCATATTTTTTCACAGAATATTATTTCATTGCAATGAAATCCCAGAAAGAGGGATGTTACTGGCATGCTTGTGATTTGGTAGTATTCCTTAACCCGAAGCTTCATCCTGTCTGAAGGATTGTAGCCATTTCTCTGTACTGGATCTGGGCTGCAGGCCTTCATCACCAGTGAATTGTGAAATGCCCTTATCAACAACAAAAAGAGCCAAGCTCGTTCTCTAAAGAAGAACAAAACAGCAACTGCGATTTCCCTGCCAATAGATTGAGTGATGTGCAAGTTTCAGGGAGAGCTGCAAGGATCAAATTAAACCTTCCGAGTAATAACAACAGTAATAATAATGTTATTTTGAAATGCATTAGAAAGGATGGCTGAGCTAGGAGTCAGGAAATCTGGACTGAGAATCGTGTGTCAGGCAGGAGCCCGAAACAAAACATCAGCATTCTTTGGGCGTTTAGATCCAACCTTGTGACCGTGCTTGCCTAAAGCCATCCCCAACAGTGGATACAGCAGGGTGCTGGCCCAGCTTCTGTCAAAACCTTTGTGTGAGCAGGGACTGGCCACAGGAGTCCCCTGAGGGCATGTTTTATGGGATAGCTGACAACACAGCCTGCAGGGACCAGCTCCTGCAAAAACAGAGCTGGTGGCATGTTTCAGCCCCTGCTGTTGAAACTGGGTATGCCTGATGTATGATTAAGAATAGAAATTTGCCACTGGAGTTAGAGAGCCGGCTGTGGGGCCATGGACCAGAATGTTGAGCTGAGCTCAGGGAAATCGCCCCAGAAAATCAGTGACCTGGAACCACTGAGAGGGTGTTTTGCAGACTACAGATGATCTTAAATATGAACTAGAACCAAGAGTCCTTAAAATGTCATGTCCACAGGCAGCAGCATGCTGTATGTGCTGAGATAAAGCAGAAAGCAGGGGCCCTGTGGGCAGGAGCTGCTGGGTGCTGCTGGGTGCAGGGGGATGTTGGGTGCAGACCCATTGGTGACTGCTTCTTGGAGGGCATTTTTTTGAGATGGGTTGATAGAGAAAAGAAATACATTTTTGGGAAAAAGAACTGGAAGCCAGTCTATTTACTGTTCCCGCTGCTATCTTTAAATCACTGTATAGGACCTTGCCTGGGAAGTGGTTGTTTTATTTCCCCCAGAATGAAACCAGCAGGCATTAACAAATGGTGCCATTTCAGGTACCTGTCATCATTTCAGTCCCTGTTCCCTTTGCTCTGACAAACTTCTGCATGAGGCACAGACACGTGCAATCAATTCTATGTCCTTTCAAGGTGGGCTCTTGCTTGAATTTCAGTCCCAAAATGCCTGACACAGTTACTTTTTGAGATGGGCTTAGAATTGCTTCTGAAAAGTCTCCAGTGTAGTCTCCATCTGTGACTGAGTTCATTAAATAAGTTATTGAGCTTGCTTACCAATGACAAGGGGAACTTCACACTGCGATGAATTTGCATGATGACTGTGTTTTGACTTAGTGACTTGAATTTTCTCCCTGGGTCACACTCATGAGTGACCTGTAACAAAACACAGAAATCTGATTTTTTCATTCTCGTCTTATTTGTATTGTATTTGCATGGTTATTTACAATGTAAGAAATGATTGTTTTTACTAAATATCCCAAAAAGCAGTAGGAATAAATTTGAATAGGGGACACACAAATATGCATGCACGCAATTATTGCCCTTGTTCTGCTGGTACATCTGTCACCAGGAATAACAATAACAGTAATGAAACTTCCATTACTTTGAAAACGCTCAATAATGTCATCAGCCATATTACCTGGAATGGTCTTTTCGCTCTATGAGTTGGAGCAAATTACTTGAATAAAATTAGAGCAATGCGAAAAGTTAAGACATCTTCATTATTTTTCCTTGTCCGTTTTATAATGAATGGAAGTTGCTACACAATTTTTCGCTACTGCATTCCAACATCTGCTGCTAGTATTTGTATTTATTCACACATTACAACACAAAATTGCCTTGCTTTTTTTAAAATGATGGTGTTTATTCTGAGTTTCCACAAATTGCATTTATTCTTTGATGAACTCTTCTCCTCTTCCTCTCCTCTGTTTGGGAAACGTAGAAAATCAGCCTTGAGGAAAAACAGAGAGTTCTCATCCTTTACTTTCCTTATGTTGGAATTTTTGTCTCACTGCTTTGCAAAAGGTTATACAACGTATTTTGTCCACCATGAACTTTGTGATAATATGATATTTGATAAAGAACATTTGTGCTGTAGGTGTGCACATTGCTTCACATTTCGAATAGCAGCCTGCTCATTTGCCTGCTGGGCCATGAAGTTCAGAGAATGACATTTTTTCTTTTTGTGGTGCAGTCCAGCATTTTATCAAATTATGGTAATTAAAATGTATTTTTCTGGAAAACAGTGCAGAATTGTCAGCTGATATTAGGAAGAATTTGGAGTGGAGTATGTGACACGTGGACATTCTTGGCTCATAGCAATAGCTACGGTTCAGATTAAACACTGAGTTTGTGCCAAAGTGATTTCCATGGAGTTTCTTGTGGCGTGTTTCTTGTGAACTCAGATCTGCCACTTCAGACATTTACCCAATTGAAGCATTCAATATACAAAGTTTGCTGATTTAGTTGAGAATGAATTCTCTGACATATCAGCTGGCCGCCCTGTGACTGTATATTAACAGGATCCAAGAGAAGGCTGGGAAGGGGAGGAAAGCCCTGGAATATAGTGTTGGTGATGGTCCCTTTCCCCTGCTGACAGCATGCTAGAGGTATACAATTGTTCAGTGTTGCAGGAGCACAAGCAATACACTGGGATAAGACCTCATCTACTTTCTTGAAAAACTGATACTCCGAGAGAACAAATATGGACTTATAATGATATTTCACTTATTTTCTCATGACTGCAAAAGAGACTGTACTACTTGGTCCCCTTTACTCACCTTCCCTTTGGGGCTGGTAAATCCTTTGTGCTATCATTCAGTGAATAACAGCCTTTTGGCTTGCCTGAGTCGTGTTGCATAAAGATGAATTATCTTGGGCAGCATATACAGAAGTTCCTCTGAAAGTAATGCCTCCTATTTATTTCCATGGAAACTACAACAGATACGAAGAGCACAATAATATTATTCGACGGAGCAAATTCTCAGCTACAGAACAATATTTTTCAACACAGTCACCACCATTAGACATTCATTTTCACCAGCAATGAACAAGAGCCTGCATGCCACGATCATAAAAATCTTTACCGGCGGAGGTGACCCACCGTCACCACTGCTGAAACACACCACCTAGAGCCTCACTGTACTCACATCCACCATTTATTCTCCATAAACATTCAGCAAGCATCAATGAATGTCAGTGGGTGCCATTTTTCCCTCTTGGAAGGAGTCAGTGACACCCCTTATCTTCATCTGCAATTACATGTGAGATGCCATTTTGTCAGACTGCCCCTCTGTTGCCATCTGTCACATGGCAACAAAACTTAACAGAATATTGATGGGAAGGTTCAAACCCTACTGCCATACCATCAACATCTGCATCTGATGTTGCGAGCCAACATCAAAAAATAGGAGGTATTACTTTTGGAGCAGCCCATATAAAATATGCAATATTGTAAATAAATAACTATCAAAATATTTTTATTTTTAATGGTTTTCTTAAAATGATAAAAAAAAAGGGACAAAACCAAAAACTAGTGGAATATTTGACCCCATTTTTGTGAAATGAATGCATCAGGCTGGTTTGATGGCAATGGTTGCCATTCTTAGTGAACTCTCAAGGCATTCAATAGAGATTTTTGATGAAATTTTACTTCTCCAGTGTTCACAAATGTGTGTACTGCCGAAAAGCAGTAACATGAATAAGGTGTGGTTGTGAAACAGGGGATATTTTTTTCTCTGTTAAGAGAGGTCTTATGAAAGTCTGGTTGAGACGTGATCAGATTTTTGAGCTGAATATCTGATTACAACTTCATACATTCTATTTGTTTGTAGGTCATGTGTATCAACTAAAAATGGTGTTACAAATATACATTGATGATTTTTTTGCAATCTTAAAATCTACTCTCAAATTCCTTTATCAAAATGGAAAGCACAGCTGTATATTCTTTGCTGTTCAGAGCCTTGTGTTTAGCTAATATATCAAAATGCACACTGTTATTTGCTATCACTTGAGTTAGCACTGCCCAGTACTGCCTCCATGCTCTGGTTTCAGTCAACACAGTGTTAATAGCACACTGATGGTCTGGTTGTTGCTGAGCGATGGGTCTGCGCCCATCACTCTGTAGTGAAGAGCCACCATCTTTGCAGTGCAGGGCCAGGGGTGGGCCGCATTGACAGCCATGCTAGGCCATGGATTGGACATGCCTGGTTTATAGAGTTTGTTCATTTTTATTTATGACCTCTCACTGTGCAGCAGCATGCTGAGTATTTCTGTCCTTTGCACCCACTCAGAGGTGGTTAAAGACCCAGGAGCTGTCCCTGTAAGGAGGACAGGAGTATTTCAGCACATCAGGAACCTTATCCAGTTGGAAAGCTGCCCCTCAACTATAATCTGCTCGTGTCCGTTTTTCTCATCTGTTTAAAAACTCTCCACTCGACATCGTGTGATGCAGAGGTTCTTTTTATAGAAGAAGTAATTATGGCAGTTTTCCAAACTATCACAATGCCACCATGCCCTCAATTCCTAAGGGTTCACTCAGAGAATATCTTTTAATTCAGAAAAAGGATTACAAGTACAGTATAATCTTTCTGACTGAAATTGAGTATGTAAATTTGCCCAGGGAGCCACAGGCCTCCCACAGCTGCCCCTCTGTACTCCAGCACCTACAGGCTTCAGCAGGTGTATGAATTCATTCATTTTGGTCACACAAAGCAAAACAGAGACAGGTACACAGCCAGAGTAAACTGGCTTGACAGTCACAGGAGTGATGCTGATTTATGCTGGCTAAGGAGGCTATTATACTCATTTTGCTTATCTGTAGAGCCCTCTTCTGAAATAGTGTGTGCTGGTTGTGTCTCCAAGGTAGAAACCTGCCAGAAATTGTAAATTAGCTATGAGTAGTGCATTTAAGGTCACACTTGGGTTTATTGCCTCTTGGTAAGTTATTAAGCTTTTATTGAAGCATATTTTGTATGATCATCAGTATTATCTGCACGCTTTGTACCTAATGTGTTTCACTCCTTCAACCCATTCCAGTCAAGAATTTTAAGGCAGGCCAGTGAGGCTAATGGATTGAGCTGTGCGGTGCACCAGAGAGGAAGGAGAATTGCATGGTTGTAAGTCAGGATGCTGAGTGTCGAGTGGCTGTCTGAAGGCACCACTATCAGATTCAGGAGGCTGTTAGGGCCTCTCTGCTGGTACCTCCAGCCCCATCCATGGCTCTTCCCCAGCAGGGCTGTAGAAAGGGAGGTGCTGGCTTAGGGCTGCTGATGGTATCTTCTCACAGCAAGTGCCCTGACATAGTGCCTGGCTGGTGTTTGCCTGTGGTGGTTCGTCTGTCCTGCCTGCCATGAAATTCTGTGTCTTATACCATTTTAACAATAACTCTAACTCATAGGGCAGTGTCTCTAACTCCAGAGCTTTCAGAATACCTTTAAGTTTTTATTTTTCTATTTTACTTTTCATGAATACCGTCATCTGTAGAAGCCTTTTAATGCATGTGTGATTTTCCTCAACCTTTACCTACATTTCATTCCTCTCTCACAGTTTTTTTCTGCCAGTGGAGCTTCTCCCTTCAGCCTGACACGCTACTGGCTACCATGAGACTCCTGTTTCAAAGCTTTCACTTCTCAGCCTTTGTGTTTGCTTGTTCAGTAACAGATTCAGGTGTTTTTTTTCAGGCTGAATCTAATTTTCTCAGTCTTTCTTTAACAATGACATTCACACTCTTTTCCTAGCTTTGGTTTTATTAGTTCATTTCTTTTGGTTTGACTGACTGCTGCTTTTGGGCATCATATTCACATCGTACTCCTCAAACCCAAATTTATCATTTTCCATTGATGGGTCAACTGGTCTGCCCCATCTCTTCTGGTCATTCTCAATAACTTTAGCTAGGAAAAAAAAAAAAAAGAGAGAGAGAGAAATGGAAACAAAAACAACTCTTATATTCTCCTGGGTTTACAGTAGCTGTTCAGTAAATTTTGCAATTGCCAACAGTCATTTAGATGTACCCCTGGGTTTGTTAATATAAGAATTCCTGATTAATAAATACAGAGTGAGAAAAACACACATAACCCAACTCTTTTCTCCTAAAACACAAAATAAGTGTGTAGCTATTTCTAACCCGTTCCTTCCATTCAGGAAATTTGGCCACCTGTGTGCATCCCAAGTCCCCAGACTCATCCCCAAATCATCCCAGGGTTCCATATCAGCATTTATTGTCTCATATCTCTGTAGTTTCCAAGAATAAACTGTTTGTACCAAGTCCGTGGGACAGGGAAGAGGAAAGGTAACCATTTGGATTCCCAATCCCAAGTTTAAACGCTGTGGAATGGGATGGTGAGTGATGAGAGTCTCCTCTGACTCACTTTTCCAGGGTACCCCAAGCCAGAACTAGTTTTGCAACTGCTTTCTCTAGTCATAGAACAAACAAAATGTAGTTGTGTTTGTTTTTCTTTTCCTAAAATCTCTCTTAAGGGTTAAGTATCTGTTTCCAGCAATTCCCATCTGTGAATTTTTATGAACAGCAATCTATTCTCTCTTTGTTGCTGAGTTTTTTCTTTAGAAGGGAGACTAATTATATCATTGCAGCTTTGATTCCCTTATTTTAGATAAGGGAAAGGGACAAACCAAGATATGACCACATCTTCTGTAGGATCCTCTGACAACTGCTATTTAGCATGGCAATTGTGTAGACAGCAGACTTTAAGAAGCTGAGTGGTCTAGTACTTGGAATTCCTAGGACTCTGTCTTCAAACAGAATATTTAGAGAATTAAATATTTTAATTATCTGTAACAAGAACTGATGACAGAAAAGAAGGTGAATGAGTTAATCCCATAGCAAAAGTTTTCTGAAGAAAGTACCAACTATGTTAGGATTGTGAAGAATGGGAGCATAATAGATTTGAAAGTTTATCACAAGTACTGTATTATGAATGAGATCTATTAAAAAATAAAGAGAGAGAGAGGGAAAATTTGTGTGTTTTTTTTTTCTTCCAAAATTCCCTCTGGGAAACTGTCTCAGTTTCAGGTAAGATGGAATTGTTTTCTTCAGAGTATCTGGTATAATGTTATGTTTTGATTCTAGGAGAAAAACAATGTTGATAACACACCAGTGCTTATAGTTGCTGCCAAGCAGTGTTGTATAGAGCCAAGGCCACTCGCAGCAAACGGCCCAAGGAGCTGGGATGAACCAAAAAGCATGTTCCATGAGCCAAAACTACCATCAGCTTTTCTGTGTCTCCTGTACTCTGAAGAGATCTATGCTGATTTAAACTGGTAGAGTAAAAAAAAAAAAAAAAAAAAGTGCTTTATACCATTAAAACATTTTGAAAATACCAAGTTTTCACACCAGAACAATGAAAGAGAAAACAAATTAGTTTTCCATACAGCCTATGGAGGAAATAAAATAAAATAAAATAAAATAAAAATAAAATAAATAATATATAAATATTATTTATAATTTTTATTATATTTATTATATATATAATATAATAATTATAAATATATAAATAATAAAATAAATAAAGGGAACTATCTAAACTATCTAAATAATATGAAGTAATTTAAGTTTCATCTGTGCTGATATTAAAGTTCAGGGGGTCCATAAGCTGTTTGCCCATCTATTGATGAAAGGAGATCATCCTTCTGTATCAACAAGTTGCATACTTCACATTTTGAAAATGCATGGAAAGAAATCTAAACTATAGTGAATGCTGGACCCTTTATGTTTTAATTCTCTGTAAGAATTCTACCAATGATTAATATCTACAGTGTTAAAATAAAAAGAAGTTAGCGTTCTGTCCTTGATGTGCTGATGTATCTCCATGGGACTATCCTCAGCAGTAGTGTAGCAGACATAGAATATTTGATTACTAGTCATTCTTTTGGTTAATATCCTTTTTTGTAAATTAAAATGTGTAGAGACCCAAGCAGTTTATTAGTGACGTATAGATCCTGAAAGCAGCAAAACTGCCAGATTTATCTGTTAAACTATGGCATACCACTCAATAAAAGATTCTGTAAGCTGTTCATCAGAGACTGGAATTGCAGCGAATACTTGCTGCTAATCTTATAGAAGCCTTGATTTTTTAAAGCTGCTTGTGAAGGGAACAAGTGAAGAGATTTAATGATAACACAGTGTTGCGACTGCCAGTTCTGTACTCCTAGAGTGCCTGCAAGATAACCCATGGGACAGTGGTATACTTAGGAATCTTGGAGAGGACAACAAAAATTCCACCCCCAAACCAATGCATGATTCTCCCCTGTGGATTTCAGACAGGGGTATTACTTTGGATCACACATCCCGTTCTCTCACAGCTACAAACAACAAAGGAATAAGTAGCTGCTTAGTCCACAAATATTCTGTGGACTTCAAACACTCTCAGACATCCTGACAGACTCTGTTTTTTTGCCCTCTACAGTAAACTTCAACTCTATAGCAGCTGTTAAAAGCCTTTTTTGTCACACAGGAAAAGCGCAAGATAGTTCAAGCATGCTGGTAACATTCTATGTATCTTCAGTAGCAAAGAAAGGTAGACTCCTTACCCTGCTGGACCCTTACTGCTCATGCTCAGCTCAAGGCACTGTCTCTTTTCCCTTCCTGTTCATGCACAGGTGCAGGAGTCCCAGCATTTAAAAGACAGAGAGGCAGGAAGCAGCTCTTGCTGACCTTCTGCTCTGGCCTGTTTCTATCTGGTCCTCTGCCATCTCCTGGATAGGTGAGTACTCATGGGCTGTGTACCCCAATATACAAAGTCTTCACGCTCTTTGCCCAGACTCTTCATCCTTTTGGCTTGTTATCTGGGGTGGGAGGGGAGTTGGTAAAGCCAATTTCTGCTTTAAAAGTCCCAGCCATGAACATAATCTGAGACTAAGAGATGATCAGCACAGAAACTAGGAATGAATCGCACCTCCTATATGTCAAAGTGGTTTTTTTTTGTTCTGTGTTTCTTTGAACTTCCTGAATGAATATATGAAGAGAAAGGTGTTGCTAACTTCAAAGGACTGAAGTGACTTCTGTCTTCAAAGCTTTGCCACTACTTGGCATTTGTTACATTAATTCAAAAGGAAAAAGAAAGGAGACCTTTTGACTGAGGAGTATGCCTTTCTAGACAGCCAAAACCTTTCCTGGGATATTAAAAAGGGATTATATCAGTTTCCTTTCCAAAGAGCAAATTAAGTAAACAGATCCTGTCCCTTTGGAAAAAGCCAAGAGCCCCTCTACCCTTTAAGATCAAAAAATCTTCATGCAGAGATGAAAATATTTAAAATATGAAGTACCAAACAATCAAAAAAAAGTTAAAAAGTCACTTAATGCAAACCCTCTTTACAACAGATTTTGTTGATAGTTATTAAAATGAGAGTCCAAGAAAGTCCTGCAAATCCCATACAAGTCCTTGGCAAGAGACACTTAGAGAAATAAAAACCTTATTGTCTTGACATGGCTGGATGTGCTCTGCAGAATAAAACACAGACTTTTGTTATTGAAGGCACTGTTACTTCCCTAAGTGTCTTCAATAAAGAGAGAATCATGGAATACTCTGGAAGATCTTAATCCTACACAGACTGAAGGCTTGAGATGGAAGGGAGACTAAATAAAAAGCTCCATTTGGGTACATTTGATTTTATTTTTTCCTACAGTTTCTTTTTTCCTCCTTTTACTAGTGAAGTAAACATGTCTATATTTTTTAATGTAAATCCTTATTTGTACTGTTGATCTATATTTTATCCTTCAGTGCAAACACCAAAATTGAATGGTTAAATGGTAGATTAAAATGAGCCCAGTACCTGGCCAAAGTCAGTTGCAGGAAACCTGTTGTAAGTTTGATCAAGAAAGTCTAAGGACCTCATACTTTTGTCACAAAAATAAGATAGAAAATGGTAAAATATATGTTACTCTTTCTCTTGTTTGTTATCTGACTCTTCCTCTGTAGTTTCAGAAAATCTCATTATGGTAATCTGTATTCAAAAATCAGAAATTGTGTGATGAAAGAAAAATCCATTAACCTATTTTAATAGCATGTCATCAACAGTAGAATTATAGTACCTAAGGAAAGGCGCGCTATCAAGTGCTTATTTTTCCTTTTTCACTAAAGGACCGGGCAGAGGATAATGTGCTGCTGGTCAATAATTAGAATGATAAATGTCTTCAGAGATGTTCTGTCACATTATATTGGCAAACATCGATTGAGATGTAATTTTTTTTAACATAAGTCATAGATATGTTTATTGAGTACACATGCTTACCCAAACACCTTTGCTTTAAAATAACCTAACGTTTGAAAATTGAAATTGCTGATTATTGCAGAAAAAGCTAATCTGAAATATGGGAAGAGAGACTGAATCCCTTAGGAAAGCTTATCTACAGGGCACAATGTATACTCCCTGCACAATATTTCTATTATGTGCACTCCTAGCGAGGCAACACTGGCTTCTTCTTAGGAGGGAAAGAGTATGGGGGCAGGAGGGGCATGGGCTGTGTGGGACCTACAAAGCACTGAAACAAACAATGCTGAGACTGTGGTCACTTAAGCAAGTGCAATGCCCTTTATTTGTCTCCTGCGAAAATGAAGACAACTTGTTGTGTGCAGCTGATTGAGAAGTGACAGTCATCAGCCTATGAAAATCCTGTTTATTTTCTCACTCGGAGCAAATGAAAATTATAAAAGCTGCATAGAGGCAGGAGATATACACAGACCCTCAAGCACTTTAGGTGGGGGGTGTTGATAACAAACTCTGTGTCTGCACATTCATGTAGTTATATCCAATAGGTCTGTATACAAGACATAAGAATACTCATTTTTTAATCATCGTTATTTAAATTATGATATGTCTGTCATTTTCCTACTATTTTTTCTGTGCAGCCCATCTCACTGTTGTACTATCCAGTGAGACCCACAATAAATATTGATAATATACCTGAATGTGTAGAATTGCTGACAAGGCTCACAATTTAATTCCAACTCATGTGAGCTGCTGCAAATAAAAAAAGCATCGCCTTGAAATGATTTTTATATTGAAAACCTGCACTCCATCTAGAGTGGGCCTAAATAGCCCCAAAAAAGCGGTAATTAGGTAATTAAAAGACTTATGGGCCATGGTTGTCCTCAAACCAGAAGAAACAGCATGTTCACAGCAAAAGGAGGGTATATGTTTCTCCACATTCTGCTGAAATTAATACTAATGCAGTGAACGCACACTCTGCTCCCCAGTGGCAGTGGGTATAGGGAAGAGTACCTAGAGGAAATATACCTCTAGCTAGGAACCTTCCTTTTTCCATAAAACAACAATAAATCAGCAGTAACATCACCGATGAATTCATCTCAGGAACCCAAATATATTCATTCACATCAGTGTAGGGTAATGTCAGTGAGAGGCATCACAGACTGTAGGTCACTTAAGGTTTCTAGTGGGACTGAGCAGGTCTCAGGGATTTCTTCTGATAGTATACCCAATCAGTTCCACCCTGTATTTCACTTTACAGAAAAACCCTGAGTTAGATTTACCATTTTAGTTTAAGTCCTAGCTAGTGTAACAGGGAGCTTAATGTATAATGAGGGAGAAGAGAGGCTGGATCCTCCACTCAGAGCTAACAAATGACTTATTAAGTCTTACTTTCTCTTGCATTTCGAGTCTAGGAGTTCGTCACATGAGGTAAGGATAGTTTGCACTGCAGTAGTTGTCATTTGGAAGTTATTTAAGATTAGGAATAATACGAAATAATAATTCAGCCAGAGTTCCCTGCCAAAGATTTTAGTTTATCTCATTCTCATTACCCACCTGCAGCTCATGCCATATTTCCCTGAGTTTTTTCATATTCCAGTTATTCCCTGCCAATATTCTGTATCTCCTGCCCCTCCTGGCTGCAGAAATGATGATAGCAATGGTAATAGAAATCCTTAAGCAAAATAAATTATTTCCTATGAGCACTTGGAGTAATATCCAAATAAAAGCTGTGGTGGAGGCCCCTTCGAGTGTGTTTATTAAGAGCCTGGGACAGATGGTTGCTCAGTTATCCAAATCCCAATTTTCTTCCTACCATGTGTAGTTCCAGAATGTTCTTTCTTCAGAAAGTCTTGCTGAGCACTGCCTCCCAAACCTTTCTGACTACAGATTTTGCAATAATTAAAAAACAATGTACAGCTTAGGCGATAGCCAAAGCTGCAGGTGATGCTTCTGAAGCCCTCATTTATCGTGCCAGGGATGTGGATTTCCATCAGGACAGCTTTGCAAGTTCACCTTTTCTTTTTCTAATTAACCCGTTTGCATTATGCATTACATGGAGATTCTTCTACCTGTTTTGCTGATAAGTTTTGATAAGCTTCTTATGTTGATTAGAAATAAATAGTGAAAATAGTTAAGGGAAGTTTCAAAGTGGTAATGTTTTTCCTTTGTGATTCTCTGTTTTTAAAGCCAAGGAAGAAACTTGGGCTCAGTAAATGCAGAAGCTATAAAGCCTTCACTGATCCTTTTAACAATTTACATAATAACTTCTACTACAGTGCTCTTTGCAAGAGGTTATGTTGCATGATATAAGTGGAAAACATAACAGACTTTAAAACAGTATTTATCTTTACTTATTTTCAGGCTCAGAATGAAGCCTACGTGCTTTATTGTGGAATAATTATAGCTAAACATGTGTTGAAGGAGCTCTTTGGAGTCTGTATTGCCCAGCCCCTGCTCAAAGCAAGTGGTTCCATAAATAAGTAACATCAACTAGTTGTATTTTGTTTTTGTTTTTGCAAGTGGCCACTGTAATATAAGAATTTCCTTCTTTCAGTTGAATTAAAATAAAAACATAATTACTGTTTTGTTTTGTGAAAAATTGAATAGGAAATAACACAGATCATAGAATCATAGAGTCATAGAATGGCCTGGGTTGTAAAGGACCGTAATGATCAACTAGTTTCAACCCCCCTGTCATGTGCAAATAATGGAATCAGACATGGAAATTCAAGGGTGGGATGATGCAGAGCTGTCCTTTCACTCCCTTAACTCCTGCTCCTCTGCGAAGATGTGATCACTGCAGATTCATTGTAGCTTGCTCTTTTTATGTACCCCAAACACAACTGCAGAGCAGTGGAGGATGTGGAGCACTGACTCTGGCTACCAATCCATGAGAGAGGCCTCTCCTGTGATAGGACATAAGGTACCTGTCTGCATCCTGAAACATGATGGTGGGATTGAGTGCCTGACTGGCTATGTCCCTCCCCACAAGAAGCTGCAGGCTGGGACATCCTAAAACAGATGAACGTCACTTGGACTTACTCAAAGTCAGATCTGCAGTCTGCAGAAACAGAGCTCTATTTAAAATTATGGGTTGGGTTTACAACTCTTGTTCTAAGTGATTTAATGGAGTGGTGAATTACATTCATCCTTTCAAAAAACTTGGAAGCACTGGTAGAATGCAAATGCTTTAATACTCATCTGCATGATTCAGAATTAGCGTATACAATTAAATTAAATTTTTAAATGATAAAAGTATGGGAATAAATTTTAAATAATAAAAATGGGAAATAACACCCAGGAATTGTAATGAAGGAGGTGATAGCAAAATTTAAAATGTGCTGTGGTATTGTTATTTTCCTGGGATTGTTCTGTGGCAAGAGAACTGGTTAACTGCTTACATCGCTGGTTTACACTTCTGGCTTGAGACTGAGATAGCTTCATACTTTTTTTCCAGGATTAGATATGGATGCAGTTGGAAAAAATTATTTCAGTAAGTTAATTTCTCAAATATTTCATTTCTGGAGGGGTTTTGTGTTCTTGATATTTTGGGTATTTTATAATTTTTTTTTTTTTTACTGTTTACTTCTCATACCATTCATAATCCTGTGCTCCACTTCTGTCCAAAATGTTTTAGCTTTTTCTCACTTTCCTCTTCTTTATTTTCTCTCATCTGTTTTGTAGGAAGGAAGTAGGAAAGGGCATAAGGGACGAGGAAAAGACAGCACATCCACTATAATTCTCAATGCAGGGAGAAAAATATTCTGCAAACATTTTCAATTTCTTTATCGAAAGCATTTCAACCAGCTCTAGCAATTTAGCTGGAAATTGCCCAAGGTAATTCTGTCATGAGCAGGAAGATAGATATCCTCATATCATTCATGTTTCCCTAGATATAATGTTTGGCAAATAAAAGAAAAATTGTGGCAGATGAGAGTGACGTTTTCTTTCTCAATTCTTGCTGTCATTTATTAGCTGGAACAGTGCTACTTGATTGGTTTTTTTCTTTCTTTTCTTTCTTTTGTGTGTTTGTGTGTGTGTGTGATCTTTTTATTTTAAAGGAATAAAAATAATTGGGCTGGAAAACGTCTCACAACCTCATAAAATGCCTCTGCAGTATACTGAACATTCTCTTCTGCATTCTGCCTGTTGTTACAGCATATTTCACATAGGAAAGCTTTGGGAAATGTAAAACATGATTGCAGTATATGTGCTGTTGAGAGGTGGTGTATTTAAGCAAGGAGAGTCATACTATGATTCCTGAGACCTATTTCTAATCCTGTCGATGTCTCATTTTGTCACCTTGGGCCAAACTTCTGTCTGCTCCTCAGGCACTCGTCTGTTATACAGGAACAGAAATCTGAGCTACTTTGGGGCATTATGAAGCTTAATCAATATCTGTAGAATTCTATGAGGTGCTCAAAGAAAACTTGTTACCAACATTGACAGTTTCTCCCAAAGTACATATACCCTACCAACAAAAACCTTCTGTAAGCCTTATCCTGAGGCAGGGATTTGAGATCATAGGCTACACATTTTGTTTAATTTACTGTGCTCTGCTTGCTACCAACTGTGTGAGCGATCACTGTCCAGTTCTATCCATTCACATGAATTTGCAAGCAAATAGAAAGATGTGAAGAAAGTATGGGCTGACGCTGACCCTCAGGGCTCCCCTGGGCAGCCTGCTTTGCTTGGGCTGGGATTTCTGGTTGTTTCCTGAGCTGCTGAAAACCCACCGTATTAATTTCTCGTCTCTGTTACTGGTTTAGTGCAAGAGAGCAGTGTGAGGTGAAAGGAACTTCAGGTTAGGATGTTGTCACTGTGTGCAGAAGCCCACTCTGGGTGCAAGGTATAAAGGAGAGAAGAAGAAGAAGGAGGAAGTCCTCCAGGTGAGGGGTGTTTTTTGCCATGAGCTTATTCACCAACCATATCAAATCAGGTAGGCCACTGGGGTGGCCAAGCAGGTTTATTATTCAACGCTTCTCCTTCGCTAAACCTCCCAGTATACATATAGGCAGTGCTTCTAGATACTTGTCACTAATAATATTATTTGAGCGTTTGAAAGGTTGCCTTCCATTGGTACTGGTGTGGAACATACATTAAAGAGAGACACTTACTCTTCTTTAAATTTCCTTTGCTGAATAAATACGTTTTCACATAGCCAGATGTTTAAATATGTGTAAATATATTTCTCTATTTATGGTGATATTGGACATGAAATTTACCAGTATCTCAACACCAGTCGAAAGAAAACAGATTCATTTTGATAAAATTGTTAGGTGATGACTTAGTTTGAAAAATATTTTCCAGAAGTGAAATGCTCGTATTTCACCACAATTGTTAGAAAGCCTATGATTTCCTCAGATTTTGCATAGAGGTTTTCAGGATTTACAGAAAATGACAATTCTTTGCTCAGGGCTTTCATAGCTTCCTCCAATTATGTTAACGTGACAAAATAGGTTACTTACTCAAGAAAGCTTACCTAAACGTGTCTTGAAATATATAGAATCTGTATATTTTTATTAGTAGTTAGTCATTTCCTAGAAGTTTATAGCTGCACAGTTAGATCCTACACAGTTAGATGTCAAGTAATAGGTATTTTTCCTCGTTTATTACAAATGCTCCAAATGTGACCCCATTAAACTAAAGTAGAAGTGCAAAATCCCTCAAACTGCTGCCACCTACCGCTGAATTTCTGTAGGAAACATCAGCGGAGTGCATTTTGCATCCGCTCAGTGCTTAGCAGGAATGGTAGCTGTGAGCTCTCTGTCCCTTTCTGATGCTGGTGAACTTTCAGCTCTCTTTACTGAAGTTTCTGCCTAGAAACATGAGTGGTGCTGACAGGAACGATTGCTGAGCTTTTTGTGGAGGCTGTCTCAGCTCCTGCCAGCACTGATTTACAGCCTGCTTCCTCTGAAATTCTTGTTCTGCATGTGCAGGCCACCAAAACCTCCTACAGTTATCCACACTGTCAGCCACCATTCCTCCAGACATGGAAAGTGCACTCTATCCCTACATTTTCCAACCACATCTCCATTAAAGTTTAGTAAATTATTTTCTTTGGGATTAACAGTCCTGTTTCAGACCCTTGAATTTCCAGTTATTTTACTTCTTTTAGTCATTTTACACTATCTAACTTTCTGCAGCATTGGTCCATTCAGTTTCTGAAAGAGTTAATCCCAGTTACGTAGCTCCTCCATCTAAGTTAGGGAGAGAAATCCTCCTTGGGAAAAGGTTGTGCAAGATGGGGGGGAAAAAAAATCTGATGTTTGCATTTTCCTCTCTTTTTTTTTTTTCTTTTTTTCTTTCTTTCTTTTTTCTTTTTCTTTTTCTTTTTAAAGGATACTGACATATTATTTCAAATCTAAAGTGTTTTGCTTCAATAATGCCAGGATTTATGCAGTATGCTCCCACACTTTTTCATCTCTGTCAGCAAACTACAAGCTGCGGAGGTGGATCTCAAAAGGTAGATCTACACGTGCAGATAAGTTGCATTAAAGACATAATGTACAATGCTTTTAATTAAACAATTATTTCAACTGCTAGTCTGATAAACACTTAGAACTTGATTCTTGTCAGTAATTCTGGTGATATTTCTGTGGATTTATAGGGTACTTCACGTAGGTGCTTTGTTACTTATCCAAAAAATCTGTACCCCGGAGAACTCAAATGAGAGGATTTGGAAAGATGAAGAGATAAGGCAGAAACATAAATGCGGGATTTAGAGTTTTGTCCAATGAAAATATCAATTGTCACGAACAAATTATTTTAAAGATTATAAGGCAGTTCAAGCTTTTACTTCAGTTTTTCTTGAAGCACCACAATTACTGCTCCTTTCTTGAACTGAACAACTGCATCGTTTTTTTCACATCATACATTCCCTTCAACTCTGCACCCTTTGTAGAAGTATAGCGAGTGGAAAAGAGTATAGAAATTCTGAAAAGTAGGGAAGTGTCCTGTAGAGGCATGTACAAATGAACAGCAAGAAAAGAAATGTATGAAGAAAGAGCATTACATCTACAGAAGAGTCAATAGACTAAATGACCTGATTTTGGTACCTGGCAAGTTGCTAGCAAGATGACAGTTTCATTTTTTAATACAGCAACTTCAATGTGGGATAAGCAAATTTGGGTCTCCTGCCCTATTACATCTCCAGATGACTGCTCTTTTTCTTAACATGCTATGGACATGTTCACCCTGCTGCCCGTAACATGCTCAGACTGCTCATCTCACTGGCACTTTGTTGTCTGCTTTGCAGACCCTCATCATATGTTTTCTTGTCATCTGAAATCTGTTCACATCATAGGGGGAACTTGTGATAATAGGTATATTGCTATGGTCTGTTGCTGTTAAATGCCTTCACAAAATGCAGGTTTTGGTGTCCCTAGTCACTGAAGGAGGTGTCTAGTGGGGCTCTGAAGATGATGGACATTTGCTTCAGAATTGCACTGATCTGAACAGAAATGCTAACAAAATGAGAACACCAACTGAATGCAAGTTTGTTGAAGACAGAGACTTTCAGACTGTCAACCCTACTGAAGAGCAAGAAGCAATAATCACAGAATGATAGAGCCACGGAACAGTTTTGACTGGAAAAACCATTTTGGTTTTGACCTGTAAATTTATTTCCAGTCTTATTTTTTACTGAGCTGATCTTTGCCTTTCTAAGCGTATGTGGAGGAAGACAGAATTCTTCAAACTATGCTTGTTGTGCTGGAGAGGCTTTACAGTAAAAGCCATTGTCGTTGACTGACAGTATGAGAACTTTCAAGTAACATAGGATGGCAGTAGCAAATTCTGCTTAATGCCTCAACTTTTGGAGCAAAACTGGCTAGAGAACTTTTTGACAGTCAAATATTGCCTGCTAAATTGCAGTATCTGTATGCATTTCTAAGCAGCTAGTGATGAGACATATAAATGAAATGGTGAAGTTATGGTGCTTTTCCCTTTGATGTATTTGATGTCTATGATTGTATAATGCAGTCATTTTTCTCCGTCTTCTTTTCCTGTGGAGTTCAAGGGAAACTGGACTTTAACTTCTTTAGTTCTCTACAAAGCTACGTATGGGATGATGTCCTACATATGAGATCAAACAAATTGCATGGGTATGTTTTCTTGTAGAAGGTTTTAGTTCTGCTGGAATTTTGATTGCTGTTGAGAGGTATTTGTAGTATTTCCCCTCCTTACTATTAAAATTCATCCAACCTTCTTGTCCACACGCGTGGTGAGAAACATTTGACATTTAAATCAACGGACCAAGTAGCTATTAACCTCATAATAAGGGAGCAATTGTTACAGCAGTTGCAGCATCCCACCGCTGGAGCCCATCAAAGGAAAAGTCCTTAGTACTCAGATCATACGCCAGAGAGTTGCTGGTGAATGCCCATGCGTTTGCCTGACATCTGAATCCAATTACAGTCCTGTAAGAGCTGCCCAAAGAGAGACGTACCTCATTAATTATACATGCAAATTGGGATCCAGCAACATCATGTGAGATTCTGTATTGCAAGCCATAGTTTTCTGAAGCTGTCAGCAGCTTTTCAGTTCAGCGCAGCAGCAATCTAATTAAAATGGCCATCAAAGCAGAGCCGAACTGCATTAAATGGTTCCTATTAACGTCATATTTAATTTAGTGGTTTAGTGTTGAAGATGTTCATTACTATCCTTTGCTAGGTTTGGAACTTCTGGGCAGTAATATTTATATATCAAGAAATATAAACACCAGACTATTTATGTATCTGGTAACTCTTCTCACTCCCCACTTGATGTGTTGCATTTGTGTTGCCAGCAACTCTTCAGCTGCTCCTGCGGAGCATTCTGAGAAACTATGAAGGGGTGGGAGAATTGCAATGAGGGAAAATGGCAACAGCTTTCATCCTTATGTTTTCTCTCTCCTCATTACACTTTTTTTTTTTTTTTTTTTTTGGTCTTACTGCACAGATCAGTCCTATCTCTTCTGTTTTACAGGCATAATGGGACATCTGGACCTTCCCATTGACCATCCGTGTTCTGGCTGCTGTGCACTAAAATTAAGAAAAGCTGAACTGCAGTATTTGATAGAAACAGCCTGCTACTTCTAGAGGTCAGATGAGATACAGAGGAATGTGCTCACCTTTGGGCACTGCAGATTTACTTTGCCATTCTTGGAGCTGTTCCTCCTGGTGGAACAGCAGGAAAAGAAAAAGGAACCTGTCACTAAACTCCAAGTATACATGGAAGAATCAAATAAATAAATAAATTGAAAAGAGTATCATTATCTTCCCCCCCCCCCCCCCCCCCCCCCTTTTCAGATGGCGCTATCTTTACTTGAAAGCTTGGATAACAGTTTTGTAATATGGACAACTCTGACAAATTTGCAAAAGCAAATGACAGATTTATTTCACTTATCTAAATTTAGTCCCCACCTAAACACAATGATAATCAAACTGGCACCAGAAGGACTTCAGTAAAATGGAAGAATCCCAATTTACAGATTATGAAGAAGTGCAACAACAGAATTCTGTTACAGAGGCTTGATAGGAGATTTGACTGTAACCATGCATCAAGAAATCAGTAACTAGATGGGAATCCAGCGAAATGTTTGAGGAGTACAAAAGAGCATATAACAGGAAGAACAAGTTAAATGATGCTCATCTAAAATGAATTAGATGAAGCTTAGTGAAGACTCAGATGAATGTTAGAATGTAATTTTTCAGTTTCTGGGTATTAGAATGCCAAAGTGTGTTACTCCAGAAAAATCACCCAGAACAAGTCTTATCTCATTATTTTGACTAAGACTAGGAGAAAATATGTCTTTGAAAAACTTCATATGTTTCTCTGGAAAGGAGGGAGCCTTCAGTGTTGAGAAATTCAAATCTTTTTTCATAATCAGGATTATATGGAATTAGTAGTTCACTGAGACTTTTTACTAAACGAAACAGATAAGTGCTTAACTCAGATGAATTAGTTCCCTGTAATATCCTAGCACAGCAAGTCAACCTTGTAATCAGTGCAGCCTGCTTTTCCAGAACATTGAGTTTAAATGTGAACAACCCTTGGACATTTTGGCTGTGTCTATACCAGTAATTGAAACAGGAATGTTCCTAGAGGCTGTCATTCCATCATCTGCACCATAAAACTGTTACAATGGTTCCTGATGATGTGTTTTAGGTCCAAAGCCCAAGTATTGCTCTTTCTGGGGGGAAGGAAGCCGGGGGGGGGGGGGGGAAGAAGCAGACAACCCTTAAATTTTCCATGGGAGTGTGTCAGTTCAGTAGAACTATTAGCAAATATTTTGGTAGCCAAAGCAAAGAAATTGTTGCTTTCTGGCTGAGTGGGTTTTACTGAAAGTGTTTTGTTTAAACTTTTTCTTCAAATTTTCAACACACTTAGGTTAGAAGAAAGGAAGGTCTTTTTGTTGTTTCTGTGGAGTGTATTCTTGATAGCTCTTAGAAAGTTCCTTTCAGGATCAGGATTCTGCAACCAAAGGAAATGAGAAGTCAAAGGTAATTTTTCTATTCTTCTGATTATCCAGTTTGACTCCCCTTCTGTATACTGTTTGGGTGGCTGTTTTTTTGTTTGTTTTTTGTTTTTAATTTATTAATTTTAATTCTACTCAGGAAGACTATTGTTCTCCTGTCTGTAATCACCAACAACCTCAGTGAAATCTCAATACAGTAAAAGAGAGCGAAGTGAATGTGGGCCTCTTTTCCCTTCACAGTTTATTGGCATTGTGCTGTTTTTCAGGTTGCTTCTTTGTTCGTCTTGTCATCTTTGGATGTGTTTGACAAACACGTACATCCTGTAGAATTCTCTAAAATACATCAGAGTTCAGATGATGCTGTCCTTTTGTGGTTTTCTGTATATATTTTCCTCTGTTTATTTATTTTCAATGTACTCTGGGGAAATAACCAGGCTTTGGTCAACTGTAGTAAAGAAGTGGTCTCTAATGGCATCCCACTGCAATATATCTAGAAGGGAAACTATATATATATCTATATATATATAGAGATTTTTTTTTTTGGTCAGGAAAATGCCCAGATTGGATGGCAAGTAGTAGAATTAAACTACTCCTAGTGATTATCCTGCTGCAAAAACATTTTCAGGACGTGTTGGCATAATCATATTACTACTTGTCTTTGTAGTGGCAGTGAACTTATAGTAATGAAGTTGAACTGTTTTCAGATCCTATCCCCAAGAAGGTTAGGGATGATATTTCTCAATTCAGGTAGGTGGGCAGCAAGGGTTAGTGAGCAAGTGCAACAAGACACAGGAATTTCAGTGATCCTTTTTTCTTTTTCCTGTTTATTTTTTCTGCACTGAATAGTAGGGAAAAACCAAGTTCCAAACAACATTCTATTTAGATTTCCTCTCCTCTCCACAAGGGAAATGCTTCCCTAGTTGATTTATTCCATACTCTTAATGTAATTTTATTAAAGTTGCCTTGAATCCAGTGACTTCAGCATTGATAAATCTGATGCTTCTCTGCCCTTTGATGACTTTCTTAGACATATTACTGAGATAAGTGTAGCAAATGTGTTAAAAAAAAAAAAACCCAAGCATTTTTAAGAGAGGAGAAAGAAAGCACTGACTTTAAATCTGCTGAAATACTATGTGTTTAGGTGAACAATGAAAGAAAACAGCAAAGCTAAAATGTTATTCAAAGACTTATATTGTTATAATACAACAAAGAATTAAATGTCAGTGATCAGAATACTATGCTGTGTGAGCTGAAGCCATTGGGCTGTAGTGGAAACAAGGGAAATGTGTGTCCCCTCCTCCCGGTTCATGCTTACTAGGATTATTTTGCATTGTTTCTTACAAACTTTCTCTGAGGGTTTCTGAATACTTTATAATATTATACAAACCAAAATTCATAGAGGAATAGCTCTGCAGACATATATATAATCTAAATATTTTCTTTATATGTATTGGAGCAAGTCCCACAAAAGCAGGTCTTTCAGCACCAGAATTTAACGCTTCACTACCTGCACAATGAAGTACCCCTGGCAGGTCACAGCCCTCATAGCTCTCAGTGGTAGCAGAAGATATCGGACTCCTGAGGGTGTCAGTAGATGTGCATTTGACAGCACATAATCTGTTCTTCTCTTGTGACAGTTCAATGGACTGTTAAATCTGCTATGCTTATACATTCTTTTGTGGTCACTTGAGTTTGTGATGGATCCAAATAGTATGATACTCAGCTGAAAAAAGGTCTACCTCTCTTGAGCATTTTCCTTTCCAGAAATGAATCAAGAGAAGTGTCTGCAGCCAACTTTGATGAACTGCTACTTAAAAAGTGTGCATTTGAACTGTGATATTCACATTCTTTTGTTTTATAGGCCTACCTAATTAACCTCAGATTGTTGAGTCAAGATTTGACCAGAGCACTGTCAGTTACTTCAGCCACAGTCGGAGGGCTGTGATGTAATTAAGCATGAAGGCCCAAATTGCTAGCATCAGAACACTAGTGGAGCGTGTCTGAGACCCACAGCGTGACACAAAACCTAATAGTGCACATTCAGATATAGTTTATTGATGTAACATACCTGGTAAACATCTTCTAGAAGATCTTTTTCCCTGTGAATATAATTAGTTGAAGAAAATAAATACATACAGACAATTAGACTTTGTTGTCACACACACATACACAGTTTAAAAAGTTTACCATTTAGGTTGCCTAGATTTTCATGTACCACTAATACATGCTTTAGAAACTGGTGACCATAGGAGATGGTCATCAGAAATCCTCACACCGGTTTCCTTTTAGTGGTGAGAACCCAAGGCCAAGTTGACTCATGCTGTGGAGCTCCTCACATGGTGAAACCTATGCTCCACCAAGGGACAAAACCCAGTACCCCCAGAGTTCTTCTTGACAATTCCAATAGCCTAAAGCTGCTTGGAATGGGAGTAATTATGCATTATGGGTAATGAGATACCGCTTTTCTCAAAGTAATTATGATATTTCATACCAATATATGAAAGTTTTAATGAAAGTCTCCCATAGCATTAGTAAATTCCCAGCCTACTGGATTTATGCACTGCTGGAAACTTCTGTATAATTTTACATCTATTTTTTTTCTGTGATTATTATAATTACAAATTATTTCCTGCTTTATAATTATTATGGCACAATTTTCCATTTGATTTAAAAAATAAATATGATTAATTACATAATTCTTCATTTTACCATATAGTAAACTATTGTTCTTTCTTGATACAGGTTGGAAACATCTGAAATAACTTCTTCATTTAAGGTACAACTCACAAAATATTTTGGTTTTGTTTGATTTAACTTCAAATACTTCAAAGAAAACCACATCAAATCTTCTTGTTCTGTAGAATAATATTCAAGACTAATTATCTGTTGTAGTGAGGAAGAGAGCTTGAACAAGGACAGAAGGCAGTTTCCCGGAAGCAGGCACTGTAAAAGAGCAAGCAGGCTGATAAACAGAAAAGACTTGGTGCTTGGATTTATTGAGTGGCTGTTGTTTTTTTTTGTTTTTTTTTTTTTCCTTTGCTGCGTGCAATTAAACATTGAAGGGCAATTTTTGGAACATCCCAGGTTGCTCCCTAAAGAGTTTAATTGTGTTGTGCATCTCTGTCTCTTGTAGACCACTGTCAATGATGGTGCTTTTTGATTTAGTAATGTTCCAGTTGCATCTGATTGAAGTCTAAAAAAGAAAAACATTTGGTTGAGGAGAACTAGCAAAACCAGGGGAGAAAGCTTCTTTTGGCTGAAGACAGGACACTTCTGTGGCTAGGCTGCAAGCTTTGCGACTGCAGCCTTGGAGGAGAAAGCTTCAGGATAGGATTTTTTCGCTAGCCTCATGGCTATGAGTCTCACACGAAACATGAAGGAGACGCAGGTTTTTCTGGTTGTCCTTCCCTTTGACCATATCTGTGTTTTGTATTGAACAGTTACAATGTGAGACAGAGAAACACATGGGAAAGGGCAGAAAAAAAACAAAGGCACTGGCTGAAACTTGGCAAAATTTATCTCATTTATGGAAAAATAACTCAAGGGGTAGTATTTAGAAATACAATGTGTCTTCTCTTTTGCCTTTCACAGAGAAGTATCAGTATTAGAAGGAATAAGGAGTCTCTCTAAGGAGAGCAGAAAGTTGAACTACAAGGAGTTATAATACAAACAGGAGAAACTGAAATGTAACCAGTTTCAAGAGAGCTATCTGGCATCACTATGGAAAATGCTAAAGAGAGATCTTCATGACCAGTCATTCATTTGCTGGGAAACTGACAGTTTTCACAAGGAAAATAGTTCAGCTTAAGCTAACTTTTGAATAAATTATATGACTGTTGCATGCATTCTGCCTCTTAAAACAGTAGTTTTAAGACGGAAGGAAAAATGTTAAATTAGTAACACAGTGGGAATATTTCCATTATAGATGCATTTAATTACAGCAAAATTGGAAATTATGCAGACTTTGAGAACTGACTTAATTCACAGGACAGTGAATGCAGAATTTAATTTGTGAATTAGGGTTTGCAACAATGACTTAAGTGAGAGACATTCTCAAGGGAGAGTATGGTGGGGGAGCAGCAGCGCTTCAACAGTGTGTGAAGTGGTGCTGGAAAAGGGGAGGAAGGCAACAGGAGAGAGTATAAGAAGAACAGCAGGAAAGGAGGAGAGAGCAGAACTGTGAGAAAAATGATCCTGGGTAACTAAGTAGGTTATCATGGTTATGTGTGTATGTGTGGTAGATTCTATTGAGATAAGTCTGCATACTGTTAATGTTGAGACATTGTGGTGTTTACCAGGTGTTCCAGATTTGTTGTAATACCATTCAGTATTCCAGTCTGTGCCAGTCAGCTATTGCTCCAGATAAATGGCACATGGGAGAACTCCACAGATGCGCACTTGCTCTGAGATGAAGAGTGAAATGGGAGCTTTCTATGAGGGTCATGGAGGCATTTCCTTGGCACTATGCTGACTGAATCCTCTGCTGGGTGACTACAGCTCCCAGTACATAGGTGGTGGTGTAGCTGCAGTAATGAAAGCTCTAAAATTTCTTCCCAGTTTAGACAAAGGAAGTAAAAATATAAGTTGTTTATTTAATCTTCCCAATGCCACTCGAAAGTCTGGAGCTAGGTGCTTGAATCCTTTATTGATTCTGAAGCAGAAGTGAACTTGCCACACTGATGTGCAGACAGCTGCAGGTAGGTGGGTGTTTTGCTTTTCTCATAATACATAAAATAGTCACGAAAGTTAGACATCTTGCTCAGCATTTCTCAAGTTTTCATATGAATACTCTTCACTACAAAAGTGACTGCTCAGCCTATTACTAAATCATAGAAATGTGCTTATTTTGCTTGTTCGGTATGGAATATGAACAGATATTTGTGCTTACACACAAGCTTAGGTAACCATCTAGCCAAATATATGAACAATGGTGGATTAAAGAATACAGCTCTGGTAGCATATGAACAGAACTAGCATGGCTGTTTGTATTCATGAACGTGTATGCCTGCAATTGCATTGAGAAATCCATACTCAAAAAGCTGAAATGAATGCCTTATATTACTATAGCGCTCTATGTAGTTGTAAAATCTCTGGACTGCAGAACCCGACAATGGAAGAGCCTTCATTCTGCTCTAAGTATCTCAGCTTTGATACTAAACAACCGCAACGTGAGTTCTAGGCATCTGCATATTTCATCCTTGATAGTCCCTTGACCCTTATCTTCTCTGCTGCTATGTTAAGCATGGTACTGGATTCACTGCAACAAAAAACAGATTAAAACCAACATTATTCACATACAGCACCCTTAGCCTACAGGCAGCCCATGATAATTTCAGGCACTGTATAAATGTAGCGTTTTAAGACTAACTTCCGAGAGGCTGGAAAATGCATCCCTTGTCAATCCTGAGCACCTGCTACTGCTGTCACTAAGTTTTCTTAGAGATGGGCCCAGACTTCATACTGAAATTAGAGGCTTTTCCTACTGTATGGTGAATTGATGTGTTGAGCTACATATACAGTCTCTACTTGTGGCTCAGAAGGAATTTTCAGAATAAAAAATAGAAGTGTGCTGCTGGAATGGGTGACTGTCTGGAAGATGCTTCTGTCTCATTTTTCTTAAGGCAAACAGACTAAAAATATCTGTGCAATTTCCATTTAAAGCACAATGAAAGCAATTTGTAGTCAGGTGAAAAAGAATTTCAGGAGAGATTTCATAGAGAATTTGCCATAAAGTATTTCATTTTTGTTTTAAATGTATGTAATTTCAGTAACAATGGATTTGTGAATTGAGTTGTTTTTGTAGTTAGTGCTACTGAGGTAGCTTTGCTGCACTTGTGCCTATGTGATTTCAGTATTTCATTCATCTACAAGAAGCAGAGAAGAGATCATATACTGAAAAATACCAGTGGCATCTATCTGAATTTCTCCGATTTGTTAATGCTCCACGTATAGCAAATGTCAGGATTTTTTTCCTAAGGTGAAAGCATTTAGGGCATTTTAAAAGGTCATGTTTTGGATTAACCTCCATCTAAGAGACCTCAGGATATTCCATCTATAATAAACACTGGAGTTGTAACTTCAGTTTTTATTCTTTTTCCCATTACATTTGTTCAGTGCAGACCTCTCTTCTCTGTTTCAACCCTTCAGGACGTCTCAGAATGAACTTGCTGGATCAAGGAGGGATTTTGCTGAAATTGAGATTTGGGGGATTTTTTGAGATGCTCTAAGGTATTAAACCTACAGAGTAATTTAAACAGTCACATCTTTGTTCTGAAGGCATGTTTACCATTGAATTGCTCTGAGTTATCATATCTTCAAACAACTATTGCCATCACACTAATTTGACAGACTTTTCAGGAACTAAAAACCCCAAGATTCTTCCTTCAAAATAGTCAGTGCTTCCTGTGGCTAAAATGAGAATTAAAGCAGACCTGATTTTAGTGGTAAAGTTTTGTCAGGAAGAGGTCACATGTAGCTATGTGCCTTCTATTCGGGAACTGTTACTTTTGTTTAGATTAGTAACAGAAAGGGCAGAGGTTTAGGTGTTGTTTTGTTTTTGTTTTTAACCACAATTGAAGTTGTGTGTTGAGAGCCCAAGGAAAAAAGCAGGAGTGGGTACCGAGATTAAGGAAATGGTTTTGGAGGACTCTGTAGAAGAGGAAATAGATTTGCTGTCCCATCCAGCCTGGCCTTTGGGGAATTACCCCTGGAGTAAGTTATCCTTAACGTTTGTCTTGAAAAGTGTTATTTGGAGGAGGTGAAGGAAGGGTAGGGAAGCTGCTGATAAGCAACAGGACTGATTCAGGGGCCAATGCCTGAGCGCATTCTCTCGTTATCTTTTATTTAGGAGCAAGACAAGATGCCCTAGAAATCAAATATACAGAGTATAAAAAAATTCTGCTGGCACTCATGACCATTCTTTCCAATGCTGAAGGCTCCAACTAGCCCAACAAATACAGCTTAATATGTTATAGGTTGCAAAGCCTGAACCTTGACTCCAGCTCTGAACTTCAACTACAGACACTCTATGCAAACATATTACAGTGAAAGGGTTTGGCCCTAATCTTATACCTATTGTCTATTTTCTATCATTTCAGGATGTGCAGAACCATTCTGTAAATAGTATTGTTAAAGTTTTCTATTTTAGAGTCCCTAAACATCATTGTATCACTGGGACTGATGTTATTACTTGGAGGAGATAAAATCTTATTGTAAAACAGAATAGTCCCAATTTCTTTTTTCTGATTTTTTTTTTTTTTTTTTTAATTCTTAAATCATTGAAATGTAATCATGATCCTTACTTTAACTTGTATCCTTGGGAGTTGTTCTTTTTGTCTCTGGAGTCTCTGAAAAGTCTTAAAGTGAAATAGTCTTTTGTGTGTTTAGATTTTTCCAAAATTAAGTATATTCCCAATGATAATACTTACCTTATCATAGCCAGAGGACCAGTAAAATGAAATATAGTAGAAGTATATATCTGTACTTTGTAGTCTGAGAACAACCCAGGAATAAAATAGGATCCTTAGGCTTTAGATTTCTTAACTACAGCCCACAGACCTAAGCTTAGTCATAGTCAGTGCACCAGTATTGATGGTAAAAGATAACAGTTGTCTACAGTAGCCTTAGCCTATAATCCTGATTTTAATTATATTATGGCCTTATTCCTACAATAATGTTTAACAAAAAGGTTAGTTACCAGTCACAAAACCTACTCACGTTTAAAAGGACAATGGAGAATCAACCAAAGTGGGAAAGAGAATAGAACATTTTGAAAGAGAATAGAACTGAATGTCATTATCATCGTCAGAGATATTACAGGTTTCAGAAATAAACAGGGCACTGGTGAGAAAAGCGATAGCCTCGAGAACTGAAATGATTGCTGAATGTACAGGGCTTTGCATGGGTAAAGTGACAGATCTCTGTCTTTTGGAGATTGTGTGTATGTATACTCTAGGCTAGGTAAGTACAAATGCAATTGCATTTATTATTAAAACTATAAATATAAGCCACAAAAATGAATCACAGAAATGTCGGATCAAGCCAGGCCATATTGTTAAAAAGACAAATTAGTCTCGCTCCTTGCTCATGCTGAAGGACAGGGACTGCATCCACAGATGCATGCTTCTAGAGGTACGTAAGTTCTAATATAAAATATGCATTATAATGTAGTTAATATTATGTAATATGTGAACATGTCATTAATAAGTATATAAAATACTTATGTAAGATTAGGATTGCAAATAACAGTAGCCCCAAGGCCTCACCTTAGATTCTCCAGAACAGAACTCTGCAGGTCCTGCAGCAACTTTAGATTTTCTAACATTAAGTCCAATTCAAACCTTATCATGAAATTTAGCCTGGGAAAGGAGAAAAGGTAATGGAAAACAAGCTAGACCTCTCAGCAGTATTTCTTACTCTGCAAGTCTGTACAAATCCAGTATACACATTGGGTCTTCAGGGTATTCATTTTCTATTTCCACTCCTAACTCTATCCTTAAGAAAGGATGTTTCTCCTGCCTGAAATCTTAAGAAATGTCTCAAACTTTACCGGCTCTCCACAATGCCCATAGAGTTCAGCAGAGTTCTTCAGGGCTTTAGAGAATTCCTAATCCTAACCCCAGCCCTAACTCTAACCTGAAATTTGAATCAGGGATCATTTCCAGAAGCACTGAATCCATGATTACTACTGATACCAGCGTGCATCAGACTGAATAGGTTCCGGAAGCTTTACATTTCCTAACGGTCACCCAAAATTAATGCTCAAACTCCAAGTAAAACTAGGATCTATGGGTAGGATTGATTTCTGAAAATCTGAAATTCTCTTGATTTCTAAAAATCACAACTGCCATTCACCAGGATCCTTTTCCTGAGATAAAAGCAGGAAAAGGACAGATCATGACTTTCTCCTGTTTTTTTTTTTTTTTTTTTTTTTTTTTTGTGTGTGTGTGGTAAGTTTGGTTTTGACGTCAGGCTAGAAGCAAGATTCAGGAAAACAGAATAATGATCCCAGTTTATTGCTGGATTATTTGGGTTCTTTTGAAGCTGTAGAAATTCCTGGCACTTTCTGCATACTTGTAAAATTTAATTTTCAGACTAATAAAACACAGGCAAATATCTTTTTATTTGGGTGTCTTCTGGAGGTGCTTGACTTTATTGACAAAACAGAGCAGCAGATGCCAGATAAATTAATTAACTGATATATTTTTTAAATTAGATCAAGATATGCAGATGCCCAAATATATACTTATGTATTAATTTCTTTGACTCCAGCAAGAGCAAACATCAGAGGGAGAAAAGGAATTCTTCACAGCCCTTTTCTCTCTCTGTAATGGAGTGTGTACGTGTTTCACCAGCCTGAGTATGCTTTGCTGATGTTCTGTGCTTTTATTCCTAAAACTTCAAATCTGTCTATTCTCTTACATGGAATGAGATCTTTCTCTATCTCTCCCTCTTTCGCTGTCTTTTCTCTCTCTTCCTTCTTTCCTTCTTTCCTTCTTTCCTTCTTTCCTTCTTTCCTTCTTTCCTTCTTTTTTTCTTGTTTTTTTTTTCTTTTTCCCTAATTTATTACCATACTTTTTCAGAACATACTTTCTTCCACGCAAAAGTTCATTTATTCACTTTGAATAGGGAAGAGGGCAAATGCTGCCTCGAAGGATTTAGTAGCATCTCATTTTCCTTTGACAAATGCTATTGCATTGACTTTCTCTTGTCAGGGAGTGTGCTGAACAGAAACTTCATTTACTGCTTGACAGCAATGATTGTGTATGTAATTCTGAGCAATGGGGACAAAGAGCCTTTTATAATGAGATAAAAATTGATGATTTACAGGATTGTGGTGCTCATTCCTTTTAAAAACCTAGATTCAGTAAAACCTGAAACAGCTCTATGTTAACCATAGCAATATTAATACAGCTTTTAAACATTTATTTGTAGGTTTCAGTTTAAATTACTGTAACTTTTATGATATAATGTCCTATGCAACCACTGGCTGCTCCTTGATACCTTCCAATCAGTAATTTTAAAGCATTTTGCAAGCATTAATTGAGCCTCAGAGTTAAGCAGTCACAATCATTAGCGTTCTCACATTAAAAAAAAGCTTATGTCATGAGATTTGTGAAGGACCTCATATTCTTGTCCTTTTCATTTGTATTTACTGCTTTTATATACACATATATATTTAAAGTTTTAATATAAATTATCAGGGGGAAAATTCTGGTTATCAGTTGTTTGAAAAACAGTCTTATGGATCTTGTAGGAAGACTAAAAAGCAGCTAAAGAACATTAAATAATTTGCAGCTTGCTGATGGGTTTTGCAAAGATCTCTAAGATTAACTTCAGGCAAAAAACGTAGAAACTATTGCTGCTCAGACTGACATTTTTTCTCAAGTAATGTATTTACCTATTTGAATGCATGGATTACTAAAAAAAAAAATCGAAAGACACACACACAGCAAAGTACACGAGGACTCCAGCTCTTGTTTGTACCAACTATTATAGTAAACAACTACAGAAAACCTGTGAGGCTAAATAAACTTCTAAATTGTATGTCAGTAAAAAAAATATAGAATGACGATGTAGCAACAATGTATAAACTAACATGAAATATGCGCAGGGTCTCTTGGATTGATTTCACTTCAGTGTAGTTATGTGATTGTAATGAATATCACATTGCAAGTATTGGGAGAAAGAGAAATATTAATTGCATGATTGCATGCTTTGGAGTGTAAGCACGAACTCTAAGTGCATCTATAAATAATATTGAATGTGAATTGATGCATCTTCTTTTAGCTCCACCGTCTACTACTTTCTTACAGTATTTTTTTGTTAAAAGGGTTGCTGGTTATTACAGTCCTAACTCCTCAAAGGTTTCATGTGGAAACATCTGTTTGACAATATTTTCCTGTCCAGATTGAGAAGAAGATGAAAATCATGAGGTTTATATTCGCTTCGATCCAAGTTTCTAGTTTTAGAAATGAACCTGAAGTTTATATGCTCTGTGCCATTGAAAGTAATTTGTCTTTTAGTAGAACAGTTGATGGCAGAACTGGTACTTTCAATAAAGCAGAACACAGAGATGTCTGATTTCAAATTAATGGTGCCATAAATCCATTCCATGGAAATATCTTACTGGCTGCCTGGCACTTTGTCTACCTTGTTTTTTGAAACATTTTCCAAACTTTCTAAAAGTTACAGATGCTGTTTCATCACTATGCCTTACATCTGCTTCTGAACTAAGAACCAGAATGGCTGAGCTTGGATTACTCCAGTTCCCCTTCTCAAGCAGGATCAGCTACAGCAGGTTGCCCAAGACTGTGTCCAGTCAGATTTTGATAATCCCACAGATATCAGAGTGAATATCGATGCCTGAAGATACTTTGTCTTGAACCATTTCCAGGGAGTTTTACCCTGAGTAACCCATCTCACTGTGTGATTGGCTTGGCAGATGCATGGGTTACTATTTGGAGGAAATGTAAACACTGTCTCTTACAGCCAAAAACCTCATTTTGGAATTCTCTTCACCTGATCTCCCTATCTAGGATCAAAACAGTTTTTTTGTTTTGTTTTGTTTTGTTTTGTTTTTGCCTTTAGGTGCGACTGCTGGTCTCTGTCAGCATCAGCTATGGCTTTGTATGGATCCAGCGTGTTACTGTAAGTGGCATCTGCTCTGCCTGTAGACTGGCTCACAGGACACCTTCAGACCTGAGACTGCTTCTTTTTTCCACTTCTAGCAGGAAGGTGGTTATGAGAGCCAGCACTTCCTTTCTCATCTTCCTCCAGAGAAGGCTTCCTCCTGGGTCTGGGCATGGGCCCCTGCCGCTGTATTGCTGATCACACTCTTAAGCAGCTCAGGGCACTCCATTCAACAGCTCTGTCTCCTAAGGTGAGAAGGACAAAATCGGGCTGGACAGATTTATGGAAAATAGAAGAAGAAAATAGAGGTGCCAGTGGTACTGGAATGAAGGTCCAGCCTTTCCAGAATACCATGTTTTCATCTCTGACCATCCAAACTTTCCTACATGGGCAGTTTCCTTCTGCCACCTGCTCAATATCCTAATTTGTTTTCAGAGGCTGATGCCATCTGGTTATAGCTTACAGTTCCTTTTCCTGCACTGTAAACTCTCTAGCTGGACTCTATGCACATTCCCACACAATCACCTTTCAGCCAATTAAGAATTGTAGCATTCATTGCAGTTAAAATGTTTCCTGATTCATAGTATCATAGAGTCTTTTGAGTTAGAAGGGACTCTTACAGGCCATCTGGTCCAACTCCCCTGCAATGAAAAGTGACACCTACAGCTCAATCAGGTTGCTCAGAGCCCTGTCCAGCCTGATCTTGGATGTCTTGAGGGACGAGGCATCCATCACCCCTCTGAGCATGTTCCAGTGCCTCACCACACTTATTGTATAGAACTTCTTCCTTATACCCATCCAAATCTTCCCTCTTTTAGTTTGAAATCATTCCCCTTTGTCCTATCATTCACTGGATCACAAAGGAACAGTAAACAGTGTGAACAAAAAGACTAATGAAATATAATTACATCCCACTGTCCACCTGAACTACTGTGGAACATACAGTATTGATTGCATCTATATAGACAGAGTTTTCACTGTGGTATCTAACTAAAGCTATCATTTATGAAAACACTCCATAAGAGCTTGAATATGGGAACTAAATGGTCATCATTACTCAGCCACTGAAAACTCCATTTACTTTACCAGCTTGAGTTTACCAGCTTGGAAATCATTGAAGTTTAAGTTGACCCTGCAGAGATAAGCATGTGCTAGCACTGTGGTTATGCAAATATCAGTGTTAACAGGCTCCACAGTACAGCAAAAAGTGCTAATAGGAATTGCATTACTGCAGTATTTCTTTATTAACAGGGAAAGAGGCAGTCCAGGAGCTATGAGCAACACCCTTTTCTCACAGTCAGCATTCTCAAGCATTCAGCCATCTTCTGGACTGCCAACCTGTGATAATCACCCCTACTCCCTATCAAATTTTGTGCTATACTATGCACAGCATTTTAAATGACCTAGTGGTCTAATTTGCACTTTTCAATTCATTTTACATGCCAATTAATTTTGCTTTATGGTTAATCTCCCCTCCCACAAATAATGTTAGGGAAAGACAGAGATAAGCACAAACTTTGCCAGTGATGACTAAATTGGAGAGGGTACCTATGGCTACTGAGCCAAATGTATGGGTTGGGCAGGTAGGAAGGGCATGCGTGCACTGAGGGTCTCTCAGCTTGATGGGTTTATGATAGCACTATGGTAGGCAGGAATATTAATTATGGTTTGTATGCATAGCTGACAGGCAAGAGAGATTTAGGGAGAGTGCAGTACCCATGCCCTGCTCTTCTAGATGGTGCTGTGGCATCTGGGACAGCTGGAGTAGATTCACAGGTCAATGGGAGCGGTGGGAGTCAGAGTGATTTGCTGTTTCTTGGTTGTTTTTTTGTTTGTTTGTTGTTTGTTTGTTTTTTGTTTTCTGTTCTTATTTACTTTTATTTTTATTTCTCAAGGTTTTACCAAAGACTTTCTCTACATCTGTTCTACCCCCATTCCTGCTTCTGCCACTGCTGGGTACCTGGGAGATGAGGGAGGGTGGCTGGGGCAGCAGCGCCTTCCAGAACTGGGGCTGGGTGCCAGGCACTGGGGATGCTGGGCACAGTGGCAGCAGTGAGAAGACATCAAGGGCAGAAGGCCTGGAGCGTAAACTTTCTATCCATAGACTAAATTGTCAAATAAAGGAAAAGAGAAGGAAGAAAGGCAGAAATATGTCCCTGCATCATTTTCAGTGCCATTTATATCATGATATTGTAGATACCCAAAGCACTATATTAATTGGACATCCTTGAGCTAAGCTCATCTTTCTTCATAAAAATCTTTCCAAATGATGCAATTAAACTTTCGTATTGAAAGCTTTTGACAGATTTAAATAGCAAGTTGCACCTCAAGGGACAACCCCTCCAATCAAAAAGCTCCAGCAGTGGTTGCTTAGGGTGCTTGTTCACCTGAATATGTCCTCTTTTCCTACCAGCAGCCCTGACAGACTGTGCATCCCCCATACTGTAGTCATCTCAGCCCCCTCTGCTGCTGCTGGAGAGGTGTCAGGCTGTAGGGAGGGCTTCCCAAAAAGCTGACATGATTTGCAATATGACACATAGTGATTAAAATGCACGAAGTCTTGCAAGACTTCAGTATCTATAAAGTCTTTGGGGAAGTCATTGCTGTCTTTATTTTTTGTGATTACAAATAGCCTAGAGTTGCTCTCTACAAAGCTAATTTTTCATGTCACTTAAATGTCTGTTTTTACCCGTTGTGCTAAAGTGTCTGTGGCTAAAAATTAAGGAGACATTCTTTGGGATGGCAGATTCAGACTATGGCATACTTTCTATGTTGAATGCACTTCAAAGTCCTTGCAACATTTTACACTGATGGATATTAATCAAGAACAGTCAATCAGATTTTATTTTATCAGTCTTTCTGAAAACAGAGCCATTTGTGTGTGCTATGATGAGGACTGTTTTATGAAGAAATCTTGCTTTGTTACCAATCATTCTCACTATCACCAAGAAAAGGTAGCATAGCTTTTACATTGTATTTATCAACATTCCTGCACTGAGAAAATTGCACATGCATTTGTTTTTCTTACTTACAGATGCAAACTCATTATTGTTTTAAAATTTTTTGAGTATTATACACAAAAAAGATGCTTAATGGCTCTTACTATTTGCTTCTAACAGCTAGTACTGATGAAATAGATACCCCAATGTTGCTAAATGTGTAACAATTTATAGCTGTGTAGTGGAAATGCCAAGTCACAGCTCGAAGCAGTGATTGAGCACCTGGTGGGAAGGCAGGGCAAACCCAGGGGAGCTCAGGTGCACATAATGTGCCTAAGTGACCAGAAGAGGTGGAACCAGGATCCACCCTTATCCACCCTTTCCCATACCTCATTTAAGGGCTGGCAGTGGAGGCAAGGGTATCTTGCTGGAGATCCCTACCTGCTGGCAGTCTTCTAAAGGTAAGCAGTTTTTGTTTTTCTTCTTTGTTTCTGTGTCTATGGCTGCTGTATTTGGGCTTGTTCTCTTTTACTACAGCTTAGGATTATTCTACTCTGCTATTATTGCTGTACTTTCCATCACATTATAGCATTATGCATTGAGCCAGCCATAAAAAAATAAAATAATTCTTTAGATGGTCACTTGGACTACTGGCACACCAAGAGAGGAACTCTTGGCAGAAACTCTGGGATTCCTGGGTTCTCCATGACTGAATTTAGCATAGATTACTGAAGAAAAGGGACCTAAGAGGGACAGTGGTCCCATTATTAAATCTCATTCAAAAATAACTGACTTTCTGAATAAGTTAGGACAAAATCTTCTGACAACCAAGGAAAAAGTAGTAGCAGCATCTACCATGGCATAGCCACTGCTGCTCACTATTAACACGTATCATTCCTTGGAAGAATTAAAAGATGAAAATAAACTTTTAAAAGCCTCTATTAGACACCAGGAAAATAAAATTGCATCTCTAACAGGGCAAACTGCCCCACCTTCAAATGGATCTTCCTCTTTGAAATTAAGACCCTGACGTGTGGAAATCAGACCCTATAGCCAGTAAGGATGTAGAGAAGGTATGTGTTTATTGGTGAGGCGCGTACACCCTGGTGCAAGGGGGATCGTTCCACCTAACTTGCACACTGTCAGGAGAAATCATGCTGCAGATATAGGTTGAACTAACACATAATCAATAGTTGATGGGAATTTGGATACATATTCATTACTTTCCTGAGAGCCCATTAGCATGCAGTCTCTCCCCCCCTTGCGCGTGTGTAGTAGGTTGTGATGATGAAGGCTCGTAGCCTTCCTCGTGAAGGCTCGTAGTCTTCCTTGCTGCAAACTTCTGACCCCGAAGGGGGGGGGGCATCCCCTGAACTGGTTTCAGCTTGCCCTGTAGACATCTAATCACCTCCCTGCCAAATGTTTTCGAGCTGCTCTCCAGTCCTTATCTTCATGGCCTTCATTCTCCTTGTTATTCCAGACCTAGTGTCTGTGAAAGTGCTTGGAATCCCTTGTTTTCTAACACTCTCTACCTAAACTATCTGTATTTGCCTCTTATTTCTACTTTGTGAAGCTACTTTGCCTTTTCTTGATGTGAGGCCCTTCTCTCTATATCTGCAGGGTCCTGTTCTCACTCTTCAACCCACGTCATTGGAAGGGGAGGACTTGGATCAGCAGGATCCTTGGATCCTAATTGAATCCAAGAACAAAAAGAAGGCCAAGCCTAGAAGGCCAAAAAAATCCAATTAGAGGATCTGGGAACCTCAGTTCCTCTAGGAATAAGACCAGAAATAACTCAAAAGGCAAAGGAAATCCAGAATAGACTAGCAGGGTTGACACCCAAAGAGTGGCCCCCTGCCTACACCACACTACATGTAACACAGCCACTGAATTTATGGATTTGTTGCAACAATTTAAATACCTCAGGAGAGTGTACCAGCCTGGCTTTTGAGATTATGGGATATGGGGGCTGAAAGTGTGGTAAGTAATGGGCCTGAGATTTCCAGACTTGCATCCATTACCACAAATCTGGCCCCCAGACTCAGGCTGTATGTGACGGTAATACATAATGAAGAAATCCATTATTTCAGTGGATAATGGTAGCATGTAGAATTACATGGCCAAACAAAAGTGACATACCAATAGATACTGTTTTATGGACCTCAGTCCATGAAGAACTCCAAAATTATATTAGAGAACTAGTGATAAAGGAGGCCATTTATGATGATGCATTTGAGACTCCTGACCTGTTTAAATTTTTGGCAGGAATGAAGGACCTCATACTACAACAAGCCCCTCCCCACCACTATGGCACACTGGTGTCCATACTGAACCCTTTAGTGGACTTAGAGGTCATGATCTGGGAAAGACAGAGAACCCTCAGAACAGGTGCAATTACTGAATGTTGGAAGGGGCTGAGGTCCTCTCTGTTAACTAAAAGCAGGAGATGAGCTGCATGGACTCCTCAACTGGGGACCCTTATGGGTATCCTGAAAGCAGATGCTTAATGACTTAATCTGGGCTGGGGTTCAATTTGCTAAAATTGGGCTGATGATCAATCATGTCCTCCTCCAGCTATGGAGTCAGTTGAAGGACAAGTAAAAGTTTCAAAATATCCCTGAAAAAGCAAGGGTAAGAATTACTGAAAAAAAATACGAACGAGAACATAGAACCTGGAAGATTTCCTAGTTCCCAATAAAAGGAAAAGCCTCCTCAAGTAACTTGGGCCACTATGCCTGAGCCACCTGAGGAAGAAGAATTGGCAATTACTCAGTTAATGGCATGGCACAAGATGCCAGCCCCCCTGCACCTAGGGCCACTGGGCAGGACCGGAGGCCCTATGTCAAACTGAATATTTTTTTGGTCCCAAAAGAATATACAGCAAGTTATGGCACTAGTTGACATGGGCCCTGAAGATGCTACAGACAATATGGGCATCTCCACTTAGGATCCAAATTATAGGCACCAAAAGTTGGATAAGACCTCAAATCAGCAATGAAAATCTGCTCACTGGTCCTGGAAATGTAGAATTAGAATGGCCTTGGAAGTTGCAAGTAGGATCAAAGTGGTGTGGCCTTCTTGAACCCTGGGTGAGATTATTGAAGGTTGGGGGATCACTAGTCCTTTCAATATTAGGTACATGGCCTGCAGACACTGGTCAGCATCCCAGTTTTCATTGCTAAGGGGACCTTAATTATGTCTCTTGAAAATCATGATCTCCCTCCCACCCTTGGTACCCAATATGGTTATGAAGCCTCAGATATAGGGCCAAAGGGTATGGTGCAGGCAGCTGGGACGTGCCCCAGGACAAGCTCAAGTGTTGACCCAGAACAGGAATGTGACCTGTATCTTGCCATGGAGGGTGGACTTCCCCCTTTTGGTACCTCTGAAACATCTATGCTGTTAGTCTCTTTGAGTCCACAGGATCACTGGGAGGAGCAATGTGACATTAAGATGCTCCAGTGTCACTACAAGATCAGAGTGAGACCTGATGGTGGACTATATTGGGCAGATAGAATGAGAGCTGGACCTTCCCTGGTCCAAGCAACAGTGTACCTCCAGAAGAACCATTGAGTACTGGCCCACAAAGGAACATGTTCTTCCACCAATCATCAATCATCTCATATTTTGTCAACCTACACCATGATGGGGAAATGGTACAAAGCATTGTGGTATACTGGACTGCTGTAATGGAAAGGACTTACCTTCAATCTGCTCAATCACTGGTTCCAACTGTCAAGGGTTGGAGTGTAGTGGAAGTGCCAGGTCATGGCCTGAAACAGTGATTAAGCACCTGGTGGGAAGGCAGGGTCAACCCAGGGGATCTCAGGTGTGTGCAATGACTCTGAGTGAATGGAAGGGGTGGAGCCAGGATCCTCATTTTAAGGGTTGGCGGTGAAGGTAAGGGTATCTTGCTGGAGATCCCTGCTTATGTGAGGCCTTCCAGAGGTAAGCAGTTTTTCTTCCTTTGTTTCTGTGTCTATGGCTGCTGCATATGGGCTTGTTCTCATTTGCTGTAGCTTAGGATCATGCCACTCTGCTACTATTGCTGGACTTTCCATCACATTATAGCATTACATGCTGTGATTTAAACCATGATTGAAGTTGTCATTAATTCAGTTTAAGATGATGCTCAAGCTTTTCCCACTTTTCCTTTAGGGGAAGATGCAAACAATTTTTTCAACTTAGAGCAAGATTTTAAACACTTTTGGCCTTTTTAAGTCTTCCAAAATGAGGCAAGGAGAACACACTGTTCATAACTCTTGGTCTTCTCCTGTGTGTGACAGTAATTCCTCAAAACATTGTGCAAGACAAGTGAGAAGTGTCTTCATCAAGGTATTGAACTAATGCCAGTAGCCCCTTAGGAATGGTTACAAGGAGTTGTCACCACAACGTGACCTCCACTGATGTTCCAAAGCCCATTTGAAGCTGCAAGAGGAGTTGCCAAAACAAACATCCATACAAAATATACAAGGACTTGAAATGATGCCCAATGTGTTTTTATATGTATTGTATCCTTTGTATTTTTGTAAGAGGAAAGATAATGAAGGGAGTCAAAAATGTGAAATGTGTGCTCATTCACAATATGAATGATGTTTACAAAACATTCTTCTTAACAATAGAGTTGGCAGTCCTACTTAAGGCCAAAGGAAGTCTAAATCACTCTTTTGACCTTCCTTAGGCTGTAGGAACCTGGGCCTTCTCCCTCTCACAAGATATTATAACATATTTCTGTAATTATTTGTGGAGGAATGCGTAGGCACAAATATTGTTGACAGAGAGTATATGTTAAACAAAGCTATTGAAAATGTCTGCTTAATGTTAACAGAATGCTGTTAGGCATTTAGAAAATGAGTAATAAATTGCCACTGTTTCTATAGGCATGTACAGTGCTGTGCTTATGTTTTGACAGAGCAAAACCAAACAATGTAGTCACACTTACAACTCTTCTATATCAAATTGAAACCACCCAGCTTCTTTTATAGTGTGTAGGACAGAGCAATGCCATTATTCACTCAGAACCACATGAAGACCTTGTGTCTCTGAAAGATTTGGATCAGATTTCCCAAATCCTAGGTTAACAGCTGAACTTCTTTGCCATCTTTCTCCTGTGTTCTTTTTATCAGCTAGATTAGCAAGGTACTGCTGTATCCTAGCAGTAATACAATAATACAATTATTTGTATTGTTGCAATAGGAATGCAAATATTATTGCATAATATTGTATTATTGTTACAATTGGAAAGATTAATGTGGTGGAAGGGCAATTCAGGAGGGTAACAGCAAAGGGACCAGTGTAGATGAGATGGTATTTCAAAGGAAAAGTGAAGGTTCTCACTGGTCTCTGAAGATCTAGGCTCACAGGAAAGACTCCACAAGGGTGGGGTCTCCAACCAGAGATCCTTCCCCAGTGGCAGTCAGCCCTTAAATGAGGTCTAAGAGAGATACAGCTGTTTTTTGTGAGTCTGTATAATGGTCTCAGCAGCTGTGCTAAATGAGGTATAAAGGAATGCCAATATCCTAGTATATCTAAGAACTCCTGCAGCTGCTTTAGTGTTGTAGGGACAGGGAATGCCTGAACCTTACCTATTACAGTACTGGGTAGTACTTTGGTCTTTTCTGACCAAACTACTCCCAGGAATTTCATGGGCAGGCTCAGATCTTGCACCTTCTGAGGATTTATAGCCCATCCTCTTTCTTGCAGATAGGTAGTCAGTGAATCTGCTGCTTGTCCTGCTGCCTCCTGTACATCAGATGTCAACAGGAGATCATCAGTATAATGGTATAAGCTAACATTATTGGGTATGGCCACATGAACATGCGGTATGACCTTAATTAATTCTCTATAATCTACTGTCATTCTCCAAGTGCTGTCTGACTTTTGCACTGGCCATAGGGGGGAATTATACGGACTATTTGCAGTTTTTATAATCCCAACTTCTTCTAATTCCTTCACAGACCATGATATTTCATCTTTTCCCCCCTAGGAGTCTATACTGTCTCGCATTAGTAACCTGTCATGATTTTGCCAGGCAGATATGTGAAACATGAGCATTGCCTCTCAATAGTGCCTGTGCTTCCTGGACACTAATACACCTCTGTCAGAGTCTGAACTCTCCTACAGTTGTCTGTGACTAAGATAGTCCCCATCTGGGACAGGAGCAATAGACACTTCATACTTCCAAGGTGGGAGACTCCCAATGCCCAGTTTCAGCCATGTTTGCATGACAGGAATGGTCTGTCCCCCACACCAACAATCATTACTCTTTCTCCTTGATGTTTAGTCAGAGCACTGTAGACTACTGAAGTTTCTGAGCCTGTGTCCACAAATGTCATAACTTGCTGTACAATTTTCTGAGACTGAAAAATCGTTAGTTCAACATAGGGCCTCTGATCCCATCTGGGGGCCTTAGTTACAGGGGGGCAACATTCCCTGTCATGCCATAAACTGTCCTATGGCCTGGTCTTTTTGCTCAGGTTTTTTCTTCTGTTGGGGACTATAGAGTCCTTGAAGTTCCAAGTTTTATTTATTTATCCAAATTTTATTATTTTTATTATTGTGTTATTGCATAGAATTATCTTACTGCCAAAATAATACCATTATTTTTATTTTTTTTTCCCAGAAAGATGAACATACCAAGGAAATTGATGTGTTGAATTATTTATAGTTTCTCAAAGCTATGTAAAGATTTTTGAGTCCTTGCGCAATCTTTCTGGTTGCCTACCTGCATTGGTGAAAATATTGTCCCTCTCTCTCAGACTTTGCAGGTTATTTCATCAAGCCATCTGCACTAAAACAAAACAAAAAGCATCAACAAACAACATATAACCCTGTTAGGACCTTGACATTTCTAAACAGTTGGAAAAAGCAACTAGAGCAGATAGGATGCGAAGGACTGAGGCTCAGAATATGAATGAAAGGCTAAGCAAAAACAAGAACCACAGTAACAAAAACAAACAAACAAAACATGATAGAAAGGTTAAAAGGCAGAGTAGCTAGGGACAAAGCAGCAGATGATATGAAGGAACAGAGGAATGTTTTAGAGCAGAGAAGATCCTTTTTTTTTTTTTTGCAGGAGCAGGAAAAGTTCACAAGGGGCATTTAAGAAAGCAGACCAAAAAATTGGGCTAATTCCAGCCGAAAGAACTCCCACTGGGTGTGATGGAAGGAGAGGAGGCTGATATTGAATTTTTCTTTGATGTTAGGCTTTTAGGTGGAGGAAAGAGTCTTTCAGGACAAGGCAGGAGTGACTGCAAAAAAAAATCTGGAAGAGGGACAAATGTCTCTTCATCATGTGAATCAAAAGCACATGTGCTGCTTTTGATTGTGTCCAGAGCATCAGTAAGATCAGCTTCTTGAGTGGAAGATATTGCTTCTCTTAATGTGACACAGGAAAAAAAAAATATGTATGCCCATTTTCTCTTCTTTTAAACAAATTTCTTAATTTACTATTCTTCTTCTTTTTTTCCCCATAATATTTTATATACTAATAAGATTCCCATATATTAGCATTCTTACTTCATTCTGCCTCATACTTCCAATTAAATTATCTGTCCCAGCAGATGTCATTTTTACCTTCCTACTTGCTTGGAGACATCTCAGATTTCTTAAGTTCATCCTAAGCCACAGCATACGCTGTTTTTTTTTACTATTCTCATTTCATTCAAAGTCTATGCAGTCATTCTACAAAGCTATTTGTAGAACACTTATAGAATGGCAAAGGTCATTGGCACCTCTGCTTTTACATATGTTTGCACTTTGTGGATGAAGGATAGCAGAAATAAAGTTTGTCTTTAACATGTGTGCATCAACATATTTCATAAAAATCTTAGATCTCTTACTCCTCTTCGTACTTGTTCAGAGTACCTCATGTGTCATGTTTTGGTTTAATTTTAAGGTTAGGAGATGCATACTGATAAGATGTATATCCATACTTTGGAGACAAAGAATAACACTTCTGTTGTTTTTTCAAGAATCGTATTTCTAACAGCTTCAGAGGCAGATGGACTCCACAGTTCATTAAAGTTCATTAAGCAGCACTACTACATACATTGTGTATTCTCTTGTGTAAATGTCTTATCATGATTAGCTGTAGGCATGTCACTACGGCTCCTGGAAGCTGTGTATACATTTTTTTTTTTTTTCTGTATTCATCACTATTCACACTGAGAAGGTGTCTCCTGATTTTTCCTCAGTTTTTTCAGGAAAATAACTTGAATTTTCAGCTCTTTTTGTGAAAACGTCTAAGGTACTTTTTCTAGAAATGGGCATACATTCTCCACTTAACTTTGTAGTTACTCACTGCATGTAAGTGAACACTGTAGAGTCAATTCTATAAATCTTAAGCAGAGTCGTGAACAAATAGAAGTGAGAAGATTTAACTGGTAATTTTATATTGGTAATTGTTTTCTTAAGGATGCCATACAATGTACACACGAGAGCTACAGAGCCTGCATGGACAGGGAAGAGAAAGGATCTCCTTTCATGGCAGCATCTGATATTCTGAAGGTCTCCCTCTTTGTTAACTATAGGGCAGGAGTGGAAAGATCAACTTCATATAGCTACATCTGAGGTTTATGAGTTTTAACCATTGCTAGAATCCCATCTCTGCACCCTTTAACAAGGCAGTCATTTGAAGCAGGTTCTCACCTCCCAGTGTTTCCCACTTAATTATTCTCTGAACACCAGCAAACCAGAGACTGAGCACACTAATGGCCAACAGGAGTTATGAAGCTGCTTAGGAGCATTTAGAAATACGGATATCTAAAAAACAAATTCCTCTGTTCTGTGATCCCACTGCATTTGTGATTATTACAGGAAGTAAGATATTTGATCTTTGGTTTCAAAACAAGCTTTGCCTGCACAAAGACTCAGAGGACCTGACTCAAGTAGTTTCAGGTGGATTTAGGTCTAAAAGGAAACATGGGCAAGAACATATATAAAAACTTTAGCCTCTTTCATACTGTGATTTCAGATAATCTTCTTTAATCTAGGATGAGAGAAAGTCTGTGCACAATCATGTTGAATTGGTTTGAAGTGACCTTTTTATACTTTTCCTTGGAAATCCTATAATTATTATGCCTTAAAGCATGCATTCCTTCCTATTTCCTAGAATTACTTCCATGACAATAATTCAGTGAAGAAAAACAGCACGTTCAGACTGATAAGTAGTATTTTTCAGTGAAAAAGAACTGTGATTTTTTGATTTGTAGTGCTGCAAAACAGTTGTGCATTTTATGCTTCCAGATTTGCATGCAACCGTTCACTGAGTGTGCATTGAAATTAGCTGTTTAAGTACTACTTAGAAAAGCACAGTGGAACATATCTCACTAAAGGCTCTTGCCTACCTTTTCTCATGTGCAAGTATTTAAAAACCTGACTACAGAGATGGACCATCAGCTGACCTCTGTCCAAAGCTCTTTAATATATCATTTTTTCTGCCCTTTTAGATTTTACATAATAAGCCCATCAACAAATACCGGGTTAGATAACCATATAATTGAAATTTTGTTTTTCTCTGAATCTCACCATCTCCATAGAGCTAGTAGCAGCTGACAGCATGATTAGTAGGTTACGCACAGTTTTGATTAGCACCAAGTCTATTTTAATAGACAAATCAGAAGCAATCTGGAAATGTTTGTTGATAAAGATAATTGGGAAGATAAATTCAAGCATGACTGGAGGGAATGTGATTATCAAAAGCATGCTTCTTGTAGTCAGTTTTAGATGAATTAATCCCATACACTGTCCTAAAACTATGTGCAAACAAATATTACCCAAACAGGAGTTACACAAATTATGTATGACTCAAGGGCATTTACAGCCTGGTTCACCCTTTAGCCAAGAAAATGTCATTGAAAATCTGAAGAGAATGGGAAGCTGAAAGCTTAATAGGTTTGGATATATTGGCATCATCACTTTCCAGTGTTTTCCCCCACTGTCCAGTCTATTCAGTTGTTCACTTATACCATTACCAGTTTCTTTTCCTTTTCATCCTTCTCAGTATTTCAGAATTTTTACAGGTGAGAGCAGTTAAGACCCTAGTCTATAATGTCGTATTTGACTCACAAATCTCAGCAGCAATTAGAATCATAGAATCACCAAGGTTGGGAAAGACCTCTAAGATCATCCAGTCTGACCGTCCACCTATCACCAATATTTCCCATTAAACCATGTCCCACAGTACAACATCTAAACATTTCTTGAACGCTTCCAGGGACTGTGACTCCACCACCTCCCTGGGCAGCCTACTCCAGTGCCTGACCACTCCCTCTAAGAAGTTTTTTCTCTAACATCCAACTTGTTCAGCCAAGCATCAACCAATATCCCCAGATCTGTTTTCTCTACACAGTCTTCCAGCCACTCCACTCCAAGCCTGGAGCAGTGCCTGGGCTTGTTGTGGCCAAAGTGCAGGACCCAGCACATGGTCTTCTTGAACTTCATCCAGCCTCTCCCAATCCCTCTGTAGCACTTTCCTATCCCTAGGCAGATTGACACTTTCTCCCAACTTGGTGTCATCAGCAAACTTACAGAGGGTGCATTCAATCTCCTTGTCCAAGACATCAGTAAAGGAAGATATTGATCAGGACAGGCCCCAGCACCGACTCCTGGGCTACACCACTCATGACTGGTTGCCTGATGAATTTAACTCCATTCACCACCACTCTCTGTGCCCAGCCACCCAGCCAGTTCTTTACCCAGCATAAGTATATGTTCAAGCTACAGGCTACCAACTTCTCCAGGAGAATACTGTGGGACACAGTGTCAAAGGCTCTGCTGAAGTCTTGGTAGACTACATCAGCAGCCTTTCCCTCATCCAACAGGCGTGCCAAATTCTTTTAAAAAAGCAAAAGAAAACTTGGCCCTGGTTTGAACTTAGCACTAATTTGAGCAAAGTCTTGTACTAGATGACCAAACATCAATTCATTAATAATTTCATGACTATCCATTCTACAGTCTGTACTTTGTTAACTAGATAACTTCATTTTCCTAAAGCACTGCATGCACAGCATCCCTCGGGGTTTGTGGCTGTGCATCAGTCTCTGGTAACCTCAGACACACAATCACACATTTACCAAAATAAATAGTTAAGATTTCTGTTTCAGATTCCAGGCTACACTTAGAGCATTTGTATGTATAACTTTGGCAGGCTCCTTTAGACAATTTATCTGAATTTCAGATGGAGTGATATGTTTTTGTTTTATTGCTTGAAAGAATTATCTTTTTTTTCCTTTATCTTTTGAAGAACTCTGTTTATTTTATCTTATGTCCTTCATTTTGACTACAAAATGAAAAATGCCCTTGTGCAGATTTTCCCTTCCCGAGTTAAAACAACACATAAAACCAGCCACCATTTGGAGTAGTGCATCATGGTACCACAAAATTATAGAGCGATTGACACAGAAAGGGACTTCTGGAGGCCAACTCATCCGACTCACTGAAAAGCAAGACGCCCAGGCCCAAGTCCAGATGGCTGCTGAGGATCTTCACGGAGGAGCCAGTGCTTTGTCACCTACACAGCACGGAAGTGAGAAGTGCTGCTTGGTGTTCAGAGGAAACCTCCTGTGTTCCATTTTGTGCCCTTTGCCTCTTGTCCTGGCACTGTCCGGTCCCATCAATCTTTGCTACCATGCTTAGAACAAAAGGAAAGACAAATACAAATGCTGTAACTTAATAATGTCTTTCTTTTGTTTTGCTTTGTATTTTAATCGAGGAGCAGTTGTCAATTGTCAGTTTGAAGAAAGAAATATTACATGGATACAAAATTATGGAGAAGTGACTACTTAGGATACATTTTTGGTATGGTGATATCGTTAATCTTATCAATCATCCAAAAAATAGGTTTAGACAATAATACTACTTCCACCTCACCCTGAAGACCTGCTGCCCACACCTATGTGTGGACTTACTTAAGGCTTAATACTTCAATCACATTGGTATAAGGCAGAACAGATATCGGCAAAATCAATGGAATAATGCTAGTGAGATTGAAAGGAAAATTAGTATCTTATTCCTACCCGTTAATTAGTTTAAACATCCTGGAGAAAAGTTAGGAGGTATTTCACATATTAACAAGTCTGTCATTAATAAAGATCCTCAGGCTGTTTATTGTTCACTAAAACCTTTTCAGCTCTTTAGAGCAGCAGCATCATTTCACTTGGGAAAATGAATGTTCTAGACTCTGTATATATATTGGTTTATTGTGACTGTTTTCACGTACTTATAGGAGCAGTATAATAAAAAACCTTCCTAAAGGTAAGAACTAAGAAATGAGCCTTTTAAAATCACTAATCAAAATGAAAAACAACATCACTAAAGGAGGATGAGCACAAGTATTTATTATGTCACTTCCTTTATCTGACTTATGAAATGACATCACAGGTCTATAATTTTTTTTCCACTGTTTTTTCCAGCATAACTCAAGTTTGCCAGAGGCATAAATCTTCCTTTCTCTCTCACAGAATACAACATATATTGAATTTAATTGTCCGTTTTTATGACTGCAACCAGAAAGGAAATTTTTAGAGGCAACCCACTTCTGACTGACCATTTCAGCAGCCTAACAAGTAGGACTCAGTTGGAATGAGGAAGTGGACACAAAAGTGGTACCATCCTGAGCAGACCTTTCCCTGCTCTCTCTGGGGCCCTGGTTGGCAAATGAGTCCCGGGACCAGCATCCACAGGAGGGAAGAGAGAGTGCCTGCCACAAACTGGAGGAGGATGGCTGGCTCCAGACCAGCACAGATGCAACAGGGACAAGAACAGAAAACAACAGAAAAGGGGAAGCATAGGTTAACTAAGTCAATGTGTTTTATTGAGGATTTACTTACCATGGAGATATTCTCTGAGAAAAAGTATCACAATGCATAAAAGTCCATTATAATTATGTAATCATTTCACCAGTTAAGTGAAACTATTAGATCACGTTTGACTTTCAGTGGGAGTAGCTACCTAGGGATTTTGAAAAACAGCAGCCTTGGGTATTTTTACAAATGATCACTAGATCATCACTCCATGTCCATATACACACACACACACACATATATATATGGAAGAATCTGTGTGGCTATATATATAAAAGAATATGTGTGTATATACACACACACACACACATATATACATATACACACACACACACACATATATATATAGCCACAAAGTTTCTTCCTTTTTTTTTTTTTTTTTTTTTTTTTTTTTTCCCCATCCACAAGGAGATCTACTCTTAAATTTCCATGCTTCCTGGAAAAATAGTTTAGATATAAAAGGGAGAGGATTGGGGTCCTTTCTATCTTTCTACATTTCTGTGTTTTAACATTTACTCTTAAGTTCTCAGCCTTTTAAACACAGATCTGCTGTGCATTCATTCATATGTTTCACTCATATTTTGAGTGACGTAGTAATGAGGGGGTTCTCGTGTAACTAGCAATCATTTTTGTCAGAAAATCTTAAATAACAACCCACTTCAAAACCTCCCACATTTGCTAGAATTGTAATTTCTCACAACCTAGTTTCATCATAGTCTTTATTCAAAACCAGTAAGTCAAGCACGATTTAAATAACTTTCTTAGCTCTCTCCATAGCTTTGTTTACTTTTGTTGCTGTAATACTCTCTTTAGGAGAACAACAACAGATTACAAAAGATTACAACAGATTACAGATAACAAAAGACAGATTCCTAGAAAGAGGCACTTTTTGGAGGGGGAAACTGAGGATTAAAAGTACAGCCTGTAACAGTTGTACTACTTAGTAGTAACAGCAGGAAATCCCGGAAGTACAAACATGGCATACATAACTAAACTAAAATCTGGCACAAGCACTGGCTCACTTCACATATCATAGTTTACAAGTCCTGGTTCTAAGCCTGCCATGTGACTAAATTCACGTAACCAGGACACACTGAAAAAGAGTCATATCTCTGAAAGAAGAAAAGTGATGGCCTTTATCAGTGGATGCAGAGATGTTATGAGATGTTGATAGAAGGCACTTTGAGTCAACTAGATATTCTTCAGAGGATTCATAAATTCTTTGTGTTCCTCTCCTTCTCTTCTGGTATAGGGCTGAAAGCAGTTTTCTCTGGACCATTTAATTATTGTGTCAGTATATGCTTAGAGGCCTGCTAATTCATGAGCCACTAAGCCTGATTTATGGTGCATGATGTGACTATTGCTAGATGGAAGAATAAGGTGAAAGAGTGCTTCATATTGTAGTAGCATTAAAGTTTATGTAGTGGAATTAATACTATTCCTCACAGTTTTCTTGTTCTCTCTTGGACTGTGTAGAGCAACTTCTTATGTTTACATGAAAACTAGACCAAAAAAAATGGAAATTTTGTGGATTTCCTCTAACATACACATTCTCTTATATACACCTCATGTGAAAATAGTAAATAACACAAAATAACAACTCTCCTACTCTAGGTATACAAAGATCATTGTTACTGCTGAAATTTACATCAGTGAATATTGCATATGGTTATATTGTCAAAATTTTAAGAGGTCTTGGTAGTTAACAGCTATGACATCCCACACTGCAAAGGCTGCAAAATTTCAAATAGACATTCTTGTCCACATATATAGTTTCTGGCTGAGCTACAGCGGAGTGTTTGGGAAAAATCTGTGTATTTTAATCACCTCCTTCTACTGCCATGCCAAAAAGAGCCTAGTGCTCAAAAATAATACATAAATTATATTAATGAGCCTCTAAAGAGGAAGATTTTTCTTAAATAGCTGCGAGTTTTGGGAATTAGTGACTGAGGCTGACCTAACTTCTGAATAAGGTGAGTACCCATCTGGCAGAACCAAACGACGGCATTTCTAAATTGAATTAGGGACTAGATACTGAATGATCATTATAGCTATCAATTTGCTGTGGTGGATCTGGAAATCATTTTGTTCAGAATGCTGAAATACAGAGAGTTAGTCTTGACTGCTGCACATTAAAAGTCAACGGAACACAAGTCTTATAAATCATCAGTGCATCTGAAAGAGATTTATTTCTTTTCTAACTCTTGTTGTTAATGGAACTTTGATTCAGAGGTTTGAGGCATCAAAATTACATCAAGATCCAGAAGCAGCCAAAGATCTGTTGCATCTCAGTGACACAGTTTTACAAAGATTCTTCTCAAGTGATCCTTCTGCTACAGTAAAGACAACTTAAAATATGCCTAAAATATTAGCGTTCAAGTTTATACAGTGGAATTAATACTATTCTTCACAATTTTCTTGTTCTCTCTTGGACTTTATAGATGAACTTCTTATGTTTACACAGCACAAAACGTCTTACTGCTGTTACACAGAAGAAAATAAAATTGTAAGCTCCAGAGAGGTTGGGATATCTATATCACAATTGTTTCCTAACACATATCTGAAAGAAAAACAGGCCCTCTGCTGAAACCAAGCAAAGAAATTCTAGTTAATCTCAAATTGAGAGAGCTTTTTGTTTACTGTGGTCCAAGAAGTAGAGGAAACATGAGACCATAAGGAAAGCTAAGTGCATGCCCCTGAAAACTGAAAAGGGAATCATCACAAACAGAAGGAAGGAGCAGTAGCTTTGTGAAAAATTATGTTGGAGGAACGTCCAACAAAACAGGGAGCAGCACTGATGGATGTTGACTATCATTTCACAAAATATATGGGTAATAATCAACACTGATGTAAAAAAGAGGAGCCAAATACTATGCACATTATCTGTTCAAACTCCTGCTCTTTCACAACATTCAAGATTCCATTATCTTAAGCGTTCACCAGCAGCTTCCCATTTTTCTGTCTTTAAATGGAGGTCTTTTACAGCAAAGATATTTTATATTTAAGAACAAAACTTTGTTGGAAGGTATGGTCTTTTAGGAAATACTTCTCATTACTCAGGTTCCTCTACTTTCAGCTTTGTATAGACTTCAGAAGAGTCTTTATAGAGTCTTCAAATTAGTGACATAAACTGCAAATGCTGGAGAATCTACAGTACTGTATCCAAACTATGTTCACAGGAAGCAAAATAACCTATTTTTCTTAAGTCTTTATCCTACCAATATCATAAGTGATATGGGTGACTGCTAAAGCGTACTTGAGCATCCTGAAGATTTTCTTCTGGTAATTATTACCAGCTCCCTGTCATAGGAAGGCAGAGCAAAGAACAACTGAACATCAAGATTTCTAGTCATATCTTCAAATCAGTATTCCAGCTTGCTGAAGGAATTGTTTTGTACCCATACATTAACATACAATTCACACATCTGTACCAGTGCTCTAAAAAAGGACCACCATATAACTGTTTGTGTCTGCATATATAAATAGTAACATTAATTCTTTAAAGTTCAAATCTTATGAATGTGATTAATTTTCTACTGCTGTGACTATATAATTATTTGGCAAGTAAATATCATATCAAGGCCAGAGGAAGACTACTTAAAGAATAAAACTGGAGGCTACAGGCAAAGACAAACATATAAAATCCTTGCAAAGTTTTACATAAGCATTTTGTTTTCAGACATCACTGTTTAACCCAATGTAAGACCACAACTCTTTCATCTAGCAGTAGGTATTCACATCTTCTGAAAAATCTGAATCATTCTGCTCATTTAAACACATATCTCATGAAACATGTATACACTTACTGTGTTGACTGGATGTATTCAGGATTCAGTGAGAGCTCCAGCTCAGTTCAAGACACCCTTGTCTTCCTGCATGCTATGTAAGTCACTATCCCAACAACAATCCTACTTGAGGGGGATATAAGTGGCTACAGGACTTTCACTGTAAGGCACACAGCTGAGCTGAGCTCAACAGCTGGAGAAAGTGTAGCTAATTACATGAAATGCTTCAGCCAAAGAGAGTTGAATCATACTCTGTGGAGGTGACTTTAGAGGTGAGCAATGTGTGTTAGAAATACAATTCTGAATTCACAGAACAACAGCCAATTTAAAAAACAAACAAACAAACGGAACAGAAAGCTTCCCATTGGTATCGTGAAAACAAACTCACGTGGGAAACAAGAGCCTTGGGGAACAAGAGCTCCAGAGACAGCAATCTTTTTGTTACATTAGTTGAAGACTTGGCTCCTGAGTTTACGTATGTTCTCCAGATTGTCTTTATACTCTCGAATTGCTTTCTCTGCCAGAACTGATGAGTCTTTCCTATGGGCACAACTGCTTGACAGCTCACCGTTAAAGTTATGGTTCAAGCCAGTTCAGGATTACAAGAAAGACAGTTACCAAAACTGCAGTGCAACTTTGAAGCTAAAATTCAATTTCTTAGCTGGGGTCAGAGTGGCAGGTACACAAAACTGACTTATGCCATAGTTATACTGTAAACGATTGGTGTGCCTCAAGAAATGTTTTTGCCAAATGCTGAATTGTCCCCATAAACTGGTTTTAAAGATGTTCATCGAACCCTAACTGCCACCTTTCCACCATGTATGAAGGGAAGGATATCATAGTACATCACAAGTTCCTTAGATGTGTGAACACGAGAGTCCTTAAAAACTAGAACACATTTCTAAAACAGAGCCAGATAATCAAAATAATCTACATAGACGATCCATTTATTTCTGAAGAAACAGTAAAAGAAAAAAAAAAAGAAGTTAATCACGGTACTAAATTACATATTAATAAAATGATTTTTGTTTCCTGAAATCTTGTAGTGCTGATAGAACAAGAGAAAAAAATTGTGTATACTAAGAAGTTTTTAAAAGCATATTCCTCCCTCTGTGGTGTGTAAAGTAACCCTTTGTGACCATTTAAGAGTGGAAAACATGTTTGTCAACACTCCAACTCCTTCATAAGTAATTACTCTTTGTGTTTCTTATGTCGGTGGCAGGTGTAAGAACTCATCTTTTCAGGTAGCAATCTCCTTTTAATTAAAAAACATCGTTTGGGCTTTCAATTTTTCTGTGTTTGCAAACTAATTTCCTTCACATTTCAAGCATTTTTTGTATTATATAGTACACAATTCATATAAACTCTTTAATTTAATGGAGCTTTGAAGGGATGAATAATTACAAGGGTGACACGTTCTGCAGGGAGAGATAAATCCTAATGCAAATTCTAACTCTGCATACACACAGAGTCTGTCCCAAATTGTAAAGTAAATCTTCATTGAAGGATTACCCCCCCCCTTTTTTTTTTTCAATGTCTCCTAACATCCTGATACAGAAGCCTTATCTTCTCATTGCCTATAATTATATCAGTGAACTTTAAACCAAGCTAAAATCTGAGCAAAATAATTCAATGTTCTCTAGTCATCTAAACCATCCTACTATTCCACAGCTTGTATTTGCTGATCCTTGTATTTTCACAATTCAATTGCAACAGAAACTCCACACTGGTTTAAAATATCTGCTCCCTATCTGTACTTTATTCTATCTGACCTCCTCTATTTCACCATCTAAGTTCACTTCATCTAAGTGTTACCAGCTGCCTATACCCAGCAGGGATCCCAGAGAACTTTACCAGTTGTTGGCAAAGAAATACAAATTTGGGAACCCCATCAGAAGAATGACTAGTATGGGGACATCAGACAGCACTCGGAATGAGACCAGCTGGGTGTAGGGTACATAGAAAAAGCTTTCAGGTGTACTTAATGCAGCATCAGTCAGACAATCGTCCTCTTTTTCTACCAAAAGAGATGCATTTTCTTGTTTTCTCCTCTCCTAATTATTCCAGTTCATTGAGCAAACTCCACATTTAAGGCTCTTCTAAAGATTAATAAGAACATGTTCAGTGAAGTGCTTTGCAGAGAGACCAGCTCAGGTCTGGGTTGGAAGCATAGCTACATTAGCATCAAGTTCCACCAGGGCTCATTTCTTTCTCAGAAGTTTAATTTAGCCTGAGCACAGCAGCACCCTCCCTTGACTCCTCAGCTTTTAGCTCCATGTATAAGCTGGCTGTCTTTCAAAGTTACTGCACTGCAAATTGTAGCCATACCCAAGTCCTTTGCAAATCTGCTGCTTATTAAGATATGTAAACGGACAATCCCATCTTCTTCCCTCCAGGGTTCTTCAAGCAGTACAAAAATGACCCTATGTTTTTTTTTCATGAGCCTCCACCTACTCCTTTTCTCTTAAGCTGCTGAATACATAGCCAGTAGTGCTGTGCTCACTTTGTATACAAAGCACTCCACCATGGTTTGGAAAACATCACACATTTCTCCCAAGCACAGCATGACGGAGCCATGATGAGGCAGTATGAGATAAATGCAAGAGGTAGAAATGTGAGACAGAGAGTGATTTAACTGCTTTAAATTGTCTATCATTGTAGCTAATTTCTATGCACTGAATGTAATGGGACCCTGAGGTGATTGACCTCATTAGAATAAGATCTAGCCTTTGTCAGTAACTCCTCAGTAAGGCAATGCATCTCCTTCTGCCTTGACGCCACCGACCTTATATGAACCCATTGCTTTACGGAACCCCATTCTAACTCTTGCATGGACAGCCCTGAAACAAAACTAATGCTGACAGGGCTAAAATCTCTCCAGCCCATCTTTCAGAACACTTGGACAAGACAGAGGCTAAAAGTAGAATGTCTTTACCCAGTCAGAGTGGAAGCCATCTCTAAGGAAATTAAAGGTTAGCTACTGATGATTGTTACTATTATTTACAATCTCTTGCTAAATAACATCCTGTTGTGCTTTTGTTTATTTTGCTAAATCCGTCAGCCTAGCTGCTACAAATCTCACTCAGACTGTAAGGCTTAAAGAATTTCTTTTGATCTGCTATGAAAAAGTCAATCTTGAAACAAAAAGATTTTTTTTCCTGGAGGTTGGAGGAAATGAAAAGTCTGATAAATGCTTTAACTGAAGGCTTCACATATCAATCAAAACAGCAGTAGGGAATTTCTGCCCACGCAGATGGGAGCATGTTTATTCCAACAACATCACCCAGGCCAGCTATGTATACTCTGAGATTTAAGCAATTGGACGAAAGGGATTATTCAAAAACAAAAGCCCCCAAACAAAACAGAAAAGTCTTCTTGTTGAGTTTTACCCAGCAGACAGCTAGGAACCACACTGCCCTGTCCAGAGTGAGCTGGGGAGAAAAAGAGTAAGAAAAGAAAAAGAAAATGTAGAACTCCTGGGTTGAGATAAGTACCACATGATAGACCAGAAAAGGAAGAGTTAATAATAACAACAATAATAATGAATGATTATACATTATGTAACTGTGCTATTACTATTATTTATTCAAAACAAGTGATGCACAACGTGATTGCTCACCATTTGCTGATCAGCACCCAGTCAGTCCCCAAGCAACAGCAGCTCCCCAGCCAACTCTCCTCAGTTTTATTGCCCAGCATGATGCCATATGATATGGGACATCCCTTTGGGTCAGCTGTCCTGCTTCTGTCCCCTCCCACTTCCTTGTGCATCCCCAGCTCACTGCAAGGTAGCGCAAGAAGCTGAACAGTCCTTGGCTCTGTGCAGCACCGCTCAGCCACAACCAAAACATTGGTGTGATATCAACATTGTCTCCTAAATCCAAAACATTGAGCTATACCAGACTTTGTGAAAAAACTAACTCTATTCCAGCTGAAACCAGGACACTTCTCCATCAGAAATTTCAGAGAACCACAGCCTAATTCCTATTTACTCCATTTCAGAGGCCAACCTCTGTGTGGCTGTCCATTCACAGTTACTTTCAGTTCATGGAAAAATGAAGGCAAATACAAGAACTGTAACAGTTCTGCAAATACAAGGGTGGTTGCCACACAGTTTCTAATAATCATTACCAGCATTGAGTTCATCTTCAGTCAAATCACTTTACTAGACAGTACTCACATCTTGCCATCTCCCCACTACCCTGTCTGCAGCTAAAATGATGACCTTACAACACCTTTACCATGGGCTGAGATAACACATTTCATTTTTGCAGCAGGTTGAGTCTTAATGTGTGTGCACATCAGTAGAGGTAGCATGCTGTGGCTGCTCAGTCACTCTGTAGTCACTTGCCCATATCAAATAGCTTATCTACCCAGCAAATTTTTCTGGAGCAGATGTTTTTCACTGACTTGCTGCATGAACACTTTTGTCAAGATTGTCTATATGCTTAATCTAATTTTTTATCAAATTTGATTAAGTTAGATTAAATTAGTATAGATTAAATTAATTAGACTACATCAATCTAATTTTTAAAAGTCAGTTTTATTCTAGCATAAAAACACTGAAAATGAGTTAGCAAACATAATTCTCCAAGCACTGCTCAGACCATGACTGTGATCACTGTTCACCTTTCACTGATGTAGTCATTCTGCTAAATCAAGGCACGTACAATCAGTATTCCCAGTTACAACTAATTAAGAAAATCTATTCTCCTCATGCTAACCACCTTTCAAGAATTCTCTGTATAGAAAAAACTTGAGCATAGCATTCACACTCATTAGACTAATAGAGCTCGTAATGTAATGAGGGTTTCACCTGGGAGTCTAGTTTGAGAATGAAAGGTATTGTTTAGAAGTTCCTGTGGAATTGTTTTCCAGAAGAAACACTAAGCTGCCATAATTCACACATACACTTAATCTATGCATTCATCTCCTTCTTTGAGCTACATATGAATTTTTGAAGTACGGTGAGCACAACAAAGGGTGCAGGAATCTTTCTGTACACTGCTTGCCTTGCAAATGTGAATTATATGCTGGTGCCTTTTACTGTGATGGAGCACTTGCAGATGTTCCTTCTGGTACTTAAGGTTGAAGCTAGATTCCCTGCAGGAACCATGATGAATGACAGGAAAAAAGAAGTGCTACAATGGGAGATACAATTTGACATTTAGGTAACAGATTTGAGCTGTGCCAGATTCTGGCTCCTCAGGCACAGCATTTGGAACATTTTCCCCAAGGAAGTATTAGGCATAGAACAGTAATTCAGTGGTTTCTGAAGACCAAAGGAGGAGTAGAAAACAAATGCAAAAACAGATGTTCAGACATATACTATCTTCATGCCATTTCTCATGACTTGTCATGTACCTTCAGTGAAATTTAGCAGTATTCTTTTTTCACATGGACTGTTTGTAAGTAGTAACAACACCATCCTTTGGACTTTGACATTGTAATTTATTGCTGTGACAGTAAGAGGGTATTATAAATTAAGACTCTACAAGGTCTTCATGCCTCTAGGCAGAGGCCCTGAAGGAATGGGGGCAAGAAATTTTATGAGACATAGTAAAATTTGTATTTTCTTCCAAACTATCAGCAAAATAGGATTTGATGCTGTTCCAGCTAAAATCTGTGGGAGTTTTGTCACTGACATTAGTGGGAAGAGAGTCAAACACACTTTGTAATGGAGATTAGTATGCAAAACCAAGATGTGTGCAGCAAGAAAACTATGCAATCCCTCATGGAAAAAAAAACCCTTCCCTGGTTTATGGATATGTTTGCAGTTGTTGCTACTTTCCAAGATGAAAAAAGAGAAGAGCTAAATGTCAAAAACATGATATTGTTCAGTAATCTCCAAAGGATATCATTCTGATTTCAATAAAAGAGATTTGGCTATTTTCTCACTCAGAAAAGTCAGATGGTCCCAGAAAGGCTTTGCTTGCAATTACAGTCTCTGCTAAGATGACAAAAAAGAAGAGTGCCAAGTCAGATCAGCTATTTCAAAGAGTTTGAGACTAGATCCGCTGGCTCTCACTCTCAGAAATGCTGTTCAGTCACAGAGATAAATTTGAGGAAGGGCTTTTTTCTTGCTTAAGAATGAAGGATTAGGCTGCAAAAGAAAGGAAGCTAATCCCAAGGGTCAGCGATTATTTCCCAGTGTTTTTCTGCTAATAAGCAACTACTACTATTGCTAAAAAATTATTTTTAGTGAACTCTTCACACTGAACAACACAGACAACTTCAAGACAGTTACAGTCAGGGTATGTCAGAGCTCTTAGAATAATTATCTTTTTGAGCAAGGGATTCTTAACATGGAAAGAGACGAGCTCTATGTATAAAACTTTTCAGACACTGTTATGAAAAATGGCCTGTATCCTTACAATCATGCTGCAGAAAGAAACATACATGGATCTAAGCAACATTTTCAAGGAAATGCTATTAGCAAGTTACTCTGTCATGGTGACACATATATCAAAGCATATCCCTGCTCTTCCAGGCTGTCACGCTCTATCAGGAACTGAATGCAACACTCCCTGCACTGTTATTGTACAGATGAATATTTGCACCCACATCTCCATAGCAAAGCTATCATATCTCTCAAGTTCAATGCACAGCACACAAAATGAGTGTCAGCAAATGGACTACATGTGCAGCGACCACAAACACCAGCAGAAAACAAGTTGTTGCTCAGATCTGAGAGCTGATTTCTTCCAACAGTTCTTTAATCAAGTTACAATCCAGGAAGTATGTGGCTTTCCATGTCTGTGACAGATATTCTACACAGACTTACAGGGCACTTTTCCACTGTTCTATCCCTCTTATATATCATCTCAACTTCAGTTAAGTTAGTGCTGTCTACTTATGATGCTTCTTGCATGAATATAGCGTAATTTCAAAACAAAAGAGGACAGATAAAAAGAGAGGAGTATAAATGTGTGCATGGATAATAGAATCAGCTTTAAAGAGATACCGAGAATAATTATAGCTAATGAAGTTTGGAAACCTGTAATACATGCACTAAATTGCTATTCTTTATACAATAAATAAACCTAAGATCAGAAATGTCTGTACGAGATGTGAATACAAATAGCTAATGTGAAGGAATTGTTGTCACCATTAAGATAAAAGGCTTGTTTTTCACACTCATTTCTGCACAGTATATTAGTTTTAAAACTCTTGTTGATCTACATAGAGTAATGTACCTTTTTGGGTTTGTGCCTTTAGCAAATGCAATTTTAGGGAACAGATTCCACAGCTTGAAAAGGACGAAGGCCCAAAAACAGCTTTTCTTGTAAGCCTAGAAGCTGTGGAAACCTGCTGTGTTTGAGTCAGTACTGGAGGATACAAATTAGGGCAGTATAAAATAGAAGGAGTTTGATACATATGAAAGATATATTTAAAATTAAATGTATATTTAAAATTAAATGTAAAAGAAATAGTGAAAGTAATTGGTGTAATTGATATGTAGTAAACATGAGAATTTATCCAGCTATAGTTATGCCACTGCAATTTAGAATTTATTTGCTCTCTTTTGGTATATGCTCTCTTTTGGTATATGTGCACTGTATAATTACTCCTGTAACACCAGTGTTGTATGCATTCATTTAAGAGATGTCAACTACCTATTTTAAAAGTTTGCCCATCATTCCTGTCATATATGGTCGCTCTTCTTAGGTCTGCAGAGGGACTTCTAGAAAAGGTAGAAAAAAGTAGGAAAAGTACTCAGTGTTTATTCAGTGTTTGTTTCCTAGATTTACTTACTCATGTTAGCATAGAGCTTTCCTGAAGGTATCCCATTACACAAGCATTTAACATGTGATAAGAACTAGCAACCCAACAAATGTGCTTATTTTACAGGCATATAGTTGTCAGGTTACAAGGGTTTGAGCTCAGTCACTTTAGTTTCTATCTCCCTCATCCAGTAAAGCGCCAAGCTACTGTCCAGTTTTCAGATCCTGTACATTTTATTTAAGGAACTGATGGAGAAGCACTGCAGGGGATCAGGAGATGATGGCAAATGAGGAGCAAAAACCTCCTTAGAACTCAAGTCCTATTCAGGATGTCTGCCTCTCTTTTTCCCAACTGTGACCAAATGTGTGATAGTGTCCTACCACATGAAATCCTCACTGCATAAAGTTGGCTCCATGGCAAATTAGTTCCTCAGATCCCCTTCACATAAAGGCTCTTCTCACTTTGTAAGATGATCTACTCTTAAAAAAGTGGCTAAGAATTTATTGAGTCTACTACTGTTATGGATAACACTCAGGTGCTCCTACTTCCTGCACTCCCAGGAATGACATATGTGGGGTTTCCTTGTGTCCCTTGATTCCTCTGTCCTGGTAAACCCTAATGAGAAAAAAACAAAGACAAAACCAGACACTAAGCAAATAGGTAGCATAAAGAAAACACTCAGCTGTGATTTAATTGAAAAACCTCTCAACAGCACAACCTGCCACCTGCCCTGCAAGCTCTGTGGTACAGGGAGATAATGAGAAACAACTTGTTGAACTTTAGTCTGGAGAAGAAACAGATGAGTTTGTGAGGAATAGACAAAGATTTCAGAATTGAAACCAACGGAATGGAGTTTTAGGATGAAGAATTTAAACCAGATGAAACTGTAGCAGCTACCACCGGTAGCTCCTACAGTAGTTAAGGGTGTTGCAAGACTTTTCAAGTCATCTGAAACATTCAGGGGTTTAAAAAAAAAAAAAAAAAAAAGACGACAGGAGATGTTTTGCTGAAAACAAGTCAGAGAATGAAGCCCCAAAAATGCTTGCGAAAACCTGATGAAGGTAATTCCACACGACTTTTATGCTTCCCAGTTTCATTTGCTTAGGCAACAAGAGTAGAAGAAGGAAAGCACAAGAGTCATATTTCTTTGTTTGAAAGTGGCAAAAACTTCAGAAGAACACTTTTAGAAACAACGACAACAACGTGATGTGTACTTCGGTTAACTAAATGTTTTCTCTCCTTCACTAGTTTCATTTTCCCACTTCTGGATTATTTCCTTCTTCCCTTGCAAGTCTCCTAGAAGAGACTTCAGGCCTTAAGAAGGACCAGTATTTCTGTGGCAGAAGAGCACGAGTACAGTACATCTATACTACTGTCAGACATGTTAACTTTACCTTCTTCATCCCATTTTAATCAAGGGCGGGCACACCCCAAGATAAGTGCTCACTACATGCCAGCTGGGGAGACTTGGTGGTCCTTTAACCTCTGACAGAATCCTGAAAGAGCTGCCTGCATGTTTCCTTCTGTGTTGGCTGCAATTTTAAATAACTCTGAATCTCAATTTAAACAAACAAACAAACAAAAAACAAAGCAAACCCACTTTAGCTTTCACATGCAAAAGATTTGGAGAAAAAAAAGAAAAAAAGAACAAATCTGATTAACCTGGAGTACTCCAGTATCTCTATTTAATAGGAGCAGAAGGCAGTAGAGTTTTTCAGATGATCTAAAATTACCATTCACACAAACATAAAAAAAAGATAAAAATAAATAATTTATAAATAAAATCCAGACACAAGCAATTCAGTTGCTCATGAAATAAAATATAAAAACTGTCCTTTAAATACTATTACTCTGAATGAGCAAGCTCTAAGTGATTTCTCAGCATCTCTCAGCTATTAATCTGTCAAGGAGATGGCTCAACTGTATTCTTGAGATGGTTGGTCTTATGTAAGACCTTCATGCACCTTGCCTTTAGGGAAGACTGTGCTAATATGGGAGCCTTTTAAATTTACATATATAAGGTTCTCTGAGGTTCCAGCTGAGATTTAAATTTTTCCAGCATGTATGCCGTCACGCAGGAGTCCTATGAGTATAAACTAGCTGGACTGTTGAGCTCAATGTTTTTTTAAAGTATTATCTCCCATTGTTATTTATTTATCTATTTATTTAACTTGGTAATGCCACTAGGCATGGTGGGATAGAGGAAACTCCAATCTGTAATGCAAATGGAATGTCATAACCATGATTCTCAGACTGATGCATTCTTTCACTAGCTAATATATAGGACAACACAGGGCATAATATCTAGTCAGATTATTAGTAAAAGAGAATAATCACGAAATAAGAAGTTATTTCCAACATCTAGAATCTCTTGATATTTCAAGGCCAGTAATAACACCCCTGTCACTTGTATGATATATCAGTTTCCATGACACTTCAACTCTAGACAAATCACTCTGTCATTTTTTTCATTAAACATTTCAAGTGTTCTCTTCACTCAGTAACTGCTTGCCATCAAGTCAAGTCTACCTCCCATTTCAGCAGATTGGATGTAAACTTTCTTTAGAAGACAGAAAACAAACTCAGATAAGTATTTGACTTCTGAATGACTGGACTCAAAGGCAAAAAAGGAAGCAACAGAGCAATGCAGACAGACATATACAAAGGATAAGAAAGAACTAAACTGAATAATTGTTCTGACCAGAAAGGCGCAAATCTGAGGTGACTATTATTTTAACCACAAGTTCTAGTATCTATACTGTTCTCCAATCTTAGATTTTCAAGGCTCGACTTCAAACTCTTGAGTAACTGAGGTACTTGTTGATCCTACTATGGGAACGAGATTGAACTAGAGACATTGTAAGATATTTTACAATCTGAGAGTTCCGTGTAAGTAGCAATAATACTAGACAGAATGGTCTCAAGTTGTGCCAGGGTAGATTCAGGTTGGATGTTAGAAAAAATTTCTTCTCCAAAAGAGTGGTGAGGCTGCCCAGGGAAGTGATGGAGTCAACGTTCCTGGAGGTGTTCAAGAAACATTTAGATGTTGAACTAAGGAACATAGTTTAGTGGGAAATATTGATGACAGGTGGACGATTAGATTGGTTGATCTTGGAGATCTTTTCCAAACTTAATGATTCTATGATTCTGTAATTCTATGAATTAGCCTATGAACCTATGTATAAGGCAGGAAGTCTTCAATATCTAGTGGAGAGTTAATCTGGGGTTTATAAAGAGCAAGCAGCAATCAAATAAAGAAGCTCTGAAGTTTAATCTTCCTCTTCTCCACCCAATTACACTGCTCTTAATTGTCACACCTCCTGGCCCTAGCTCTCAACAACATTTCTCTAGGTATGTACTCTCATGCTTAGGACCAGCCAATTTAAAACCCAGTCCTAGCTTGTCCCCTCTTGATGAACTGCACCTCAACCTTCCCTGACTCCTGGGTATCAGTTTGCTGATGCTGGAGTAGAAAAGGTCTTCTTAGCAGAGGTCAGATCAGAAGGTACAGAACCCACAGACAGAGAAATATGCTGAGTGGAAACGGCATGCTACTTCCCCATATAGACTTTCTCATGCCTCTCTGACATTTTCAAAGAAGTGACTTTTGTTTTGGCAAAAATATACTCACCATCTGTTACATTCATAATTAGGGAATTAGTTGGCCTTAATAGTTATTACAAAAACAAAAGAAGTAGTACAAAGAAAAGTGTACAATATTTTCACCAAACAAAGTTTCATTCTTCAAAATAGTCTGTTCAAAGGAAAATCCATAGCCTGAATTTTTTAACATAATCTAGTGTTTGAAAAGCTGAGATTGAGCCTTTCACAAGAAACCTGGTTTCCCAAAGGTCAAGTCTTTTCACTGTGGTCATCAAATAATAGAATGGCCTGGGTTGAAAAGGACCTCAAAGATCATCTAGTTTCAAACCCCCTGCTATGTACAGGGTCACCAACCACTAGACCAGGCTGCCCAGAGCCACATCCAAGCTGGCCTTGAACGCCTCCAGGGATGGGGCATCCACAACCTCTCTGGACAATTTGTTCCAGTGTATTAATGAGAGTAAACAGAGAAAAACAGATACTTAAGTAATAAAGTTTCAACATTTGAAGATGGGTCTAAAATATGTAGGGGATTAGAATCTGACAAGAGTCAGCTTTTTTTTTTTTTTTTTTTTTTTTTTTTTTTTTTTTTTTAAAGTGTAGCCTTTGTCCTCCCCTGAACAAAGATGTTCAGGCATACTGCACCATAGTTTTGTGACAAGGTAGTAGATCAAGCAGCTAGTAGGGAAAGAGCGCTAGGAGTCCTGAGGTTTGTTTCTCACTTCTCACAAGGACCTGGAAAGAGTCTGGCCCCAGATACTATGCATCCAGTAGTAGTTTAATTTTACTGTTGTTCTTTAGGATGGACAAAGATCCTCATGTTTCAGCCAGACCTAAGAGGCAAGGTGTAGGAGTGGAAGGCACGGAGTGTCTTTCAGTAATCCTCTCAGAGGACCATTAACCCAGAAAACCTTCAAATGGGAAAATGGGCCAGTGTTTGTTCCTGAGAACTTAGACGAGACTTCAAGGAAACTTTCTGTCTTCACAAACCTTTCTGAAGGGAAAATAAAACAAACACTGGAAATGAATTGTCAGGGAAGTGAAGAATAATGAGAAGAGCTTTAGATATGAGGAAACTTTCTAAGGCTTTTTTTTTAATTTTATTTTTATTTTTTAACATATCAGAATTTCTCCCTGCTTCTGATCATTCAAGGAAAAGGATCTTCTGAAGAAGCTAAACAAGGAATTGGGTATATATAAAGCCATGAAAACAAGGTAATGCTTCTGTACTTCTAAGAGAAATGATAACTCTAAAGTCTTCCTTTTCGGCCTCATTGTTTACACTTTCTTTGACAAACTTGTTCTCATGAATGAGTTGGCTTTTTCTGTTCCATGGAAACAATGAACAGTGCAAAAGTTCTACAACTTGAAATAACTCTTCTTATCTTTCAGTAACTCCAGCGTGAATCAAGTAGTCTGTCTGATCATCAAATACTGTCACCTTCAATGCTGTTTCTCTTTATCAGAGACATTTCCTTACTCCTTGAAAGCCTTTTAAAACCCTGCCAAGAAAACCTGTTAAATATTTTATGGATTTTTGATAATAAAAAAAAATATATTCTGCATCTATTTTTCTTTTCTTTTTTTTTTTTTTTAAAGGATTTATGATCAGTCAGTCTCAGGTAGCTGTGAACTCAAAGACTGTGATCAATGGTAGAACATCTCGTGTATGTCCTGGTTTTGATGATAGGTCTCTAAATAGGCTCAGCAATGCATTTAGCTGTTTAAATATTCATGCCTTCTTCCCCACAAGCAAGCTTTAATATGTTTAATTTGGAAGGTTAAGCAAACTCATAAACTTTCTCCCCAACCTCAAGCACCGCACCATTACTGTGTCCTTCTAAGGTACTGTTAGCAGTTCCATGCTGTCATTCTGCAAAATGTATTACCCAGAGGTAAGTTAATTAATTTTTGGAAGAAAAATTTATGATATGCTGTGAAGCTTCACATGAAGTGTTGTTTGGAGAAGCAAAATAAAACAGAGGAAAAGGGGAAAAAAAAAAAAAGAGGAGAGAAAATAAGTACATGTTAAGCCTTTGGGATCACATTTACATTTATGAGATCCTCTACAATTTACTGCTCCAGCTTGTTTTCTGAAAATTGCCTTGGGTTTGTTTTAGCTGAAATGTAATATAATGTCAATAATATTAATTTGTTTAAAATGCCCCTTACACTATTACTATTCAAGTACAAAAGCGGGTACCCCATAGGAAAAGTCAAGCCTTAGGAACAGCTCAGAGCCATCCCAATACAGCCGTAAAACTCGTATGTGCACAATTCCCTACCCATCCCCATTCACCAAAAACCACTTCAAATCTTCACCATAACCAGTTACCCATTTCTCTCAGTACATCTAAAGATGTAGCCAGGATTGTCACATGTCCTTGTGAAAAGGAGAAAGCTGGCTGTGGGCAGTTTCAGCCCTCGGTTGTCCACACTGGAGCAGCTGCACGGTCTCCCAGATGCTGCTTCAGGGGCAGAAATTTCTGGATAACTTCCATTAGTTGTTATTTTCTTTTTGTCACCTTTGGTGTCAGTAATGGTGTATTAACATGTCTATTTATAAGAAAGAAGTAAAGACAACAGAGTAGAACAGTAGCTGGCCTAAAACTAAGATCTGCTCTCTGTTACTCTCTGTTTATACAATATCTATTCTTGTTTTCCACCACTTAATTATTCACTGAGAATTAGTAACTCTTGGTGAATGTTGACTCCAGTGGATCGCATCTGTAGGAAACTGGGGAATAATTCTGCTATTCCTCTGCTATTCGTATCTTCAGAGAACCCACTGTCTCAGTTCTGTGCAAACGCACTCACTAAAAGAGGCAACATTTTTTATGTTTTTTTTTTTCCCCAATATCAGTAGTCTCTTCAGTACAAGTGTAACTGGAATGGTTTAAAAAGTGATGTGTTTAAAAAAAATTTAAAAAAAAAAAAACAGAATGAGGGGAAAAAAAGGCTTCATTATAAAAACAAAGCTCCCTGCTTAGGTTGACAGAAATACACTCATTTAGGAAATTACTACAGAGCATCCTATGTTTCTCTAAACATTTCAGAGAAACAAGAATTGTTTGCATCATGGAAATTATTTTAAATATTTAACAGTGTGGTTCTTACAAAAGAAAGCAGAACATATAAATCAGGATTGGTTTATGGTTAATGAAAAAAATAAATTTAGCTTTGTGATTTCAGATACTACTTCATTTCCCCTTTCTCACTAAAGATAAACATTCTCTCCCAAAATGTTTGCATTATTGACATTAAGTTAAAGTTTTAGGAAAACTTGAACAGGTCTCATAAATTCAAAAGAAAACTGGATTTTGAATTTGGAAAAAAATACATAAACAGAAATCAATATACATTCTAGGAAGTTGAGCATATGTTCAAGCCAGTTTCAAAAAGCAGCATGTGAGCACACAAAAAGAAATAAAATGGAATGCGCTTACTCAGGAAAAGGGTGCAAGCAACAGAGTTTTAGAAGTCAGAGAATTCTCTTCTGAGACAGTCCTCTGAAACAGATTGTGAAGTTGGAAAACACTACTGACATTCCCAAAAGATTTACTTCTGTAAGTAATTTTTATAAACTGTGAACTGGTTTTAATGGAACAAAATCACAAGAACAATTTTGAAAGCTGTGCCCTGGGAACCATATATGTAAATCCAGTAGTTTGCTAACAGGATCTGTGAACAGAAGTCCCCATGCACTGCATAACAGACTCAGCACTGAGGGGATTAAAACATGGTGAATGTTTCTTTTTCAAGCCTTTTTACTTGTACTCCCATTCTTCCCCCTCTGTATTCAAGTTGACTCTATCTTTACAGCTAGAGGGGGCTGTCTTCCAGCAAGGCATTTGGCAGCTGCAACTGGTAAGCGGAAGTGGTTACTCACTCTGATACAATCTGATACAGCAGCTACACAGATTGTTAAATCCAAAGAAACCTTAGGAAGCCAGAGAGTTATTCTGGAGCTTCATAAATACGATGAGGAAGATCAGAAAGATCCCTGATTGGCACTTAACAGTTTGAAAAGGTCAATATAGAACAGTATAAGGAAGACTTGGACTTGTTACAGCAGGTTCAAAGGAAGGCCAGAAAAAGGACTTGGAGAACCTCCCCTATGAAGTAAAGGAAGCTGGGATTATTTAGAAAACAGAAGACCTCACAGCAGCCCTTCCAGGACTGGAAAGAGACCTACAGAAAAGATGGGAAGAGAGTCTTCATGGAGCATAGTACTAGGACAGGGAGGGGGGGGGTGGTTTTAAACTAAAGGGGAGGATACTTACGCTAGACATTAGGAGGAAATTCTTTATGCAGAAGGTGGGGAGGCACAGGCTGCCCAGAGAAGCTGTGGATGCCCCAACTCTGGATACACTGAAGGCCAGGCTGGATGGGGCCCTGGGCAGCCTGAGCTGGTGGAAGATGTCCCCTGTCCACAGCAGGGAGGTTGGAACATTAGACTGGCATGAGAAAAGAAGCTAACCTGAATCTTGTCTTGGCAATGCTTTAACTTCTGCTACTTGGAAAAGCAAACTTGTCCTTGCATTTGGTAACAGCAACAGAAAGAGGGAAGAAGGGACACATAGGGATCTTTCTGTCAAAAGCTCTGGCACCGTGTGCATGCTGCTGTGTAGCTGCCAGACTCCTAAGATGTGCCTGCTCACTACTGCCTTGTGAAGAAAACGCCACTTGCAGGTGAATGGTTTAGTAGTTTCTCAGTGATCTACCCGGGTTTTAAAGAAAATATAAGATGCCCATTGTTAGGCCTGAGTGCTCTGTAACATTTGAAAAACGCATTTTGTAAATCAAGAGTTGAAGCAGAAAGTAAAATTTACCTATCTGCCAAAAGCCAGTGCAAAGTCAATGTACCATTCATTTCCTCAAAGAAGTTTAAGTGAATAAAGCCTAAGGTTTCATGCTGGCCTTTCCCAAAAGGATGAGCTTCAAGATCATTCAGATGGAAAATAATCACCTTAGAAATGAATACTCTAATAGAGGAAAAGGACAAGTTTCTTGCCACTGTGAAATAAATAATGCCCCTCCAACCCCATCTCCTCCCCCCCCCCCCCATCATTACTGTGATAGTTGCCTACAGAGGGCTAGAAAGAGAGTATTTCTGCAGTATCACGGCTAGAAATTGAACATGTTAGCTTGAAAGAGATGCTGCATTCCAAGCAGAAACAGCCTCACACATTCAGAAAAAATGAAACAACCTAACCACGTTGAACTACTTTGAAAAGTAATTCAATGCTTCTTCAGTAATTCCAGGGGAAATAAAATATTTATTTTAAATCCTCTTTCTAAATACCGTCTAGCTGTAACCATGATAGCTGCTTCTAGAAAAAAAAAAATAGGAAGAAATAATGTTGGAGTTCTTGTGAGGAGTCTATTCTTCTACACTACCCCTCCTTCGGAGGACTTTGCCTTTTCTCTTGATCTCACATGCTCATTTCCATAAATGAAAATGAAATCACTACTCCAAACTAGCAGCATCTTATATCAAGGTATAATTAGCATAAAGAATTGTTTCGCAGAATCTCAGGATGACAGAGACCAGAAACTATCAAGGCTATGGAACTGAGAAGCAGTAGATATGCTATTCTTGCTGACAAGAGGTTAAATGCCAACGACTGAAGGCTTCAGTATTTTTTTTAAATGTTTACACGTTGGTCACTCTGAAAGTAATAGCTCGTATTTATTTCCATGGAAACCACAACTGATACAAAGAGTACAATAACACTATTTGATAGGGCAGATTCTCAGCTACAAAACAAGATTTTCTAGCAGATTCACCACCATTAAGCTATGCATTTTTGCCAGTGGTGAACATAAGCCTACATGCTGTTATCATAAAAAATACACCGTAATGGAAGTGACCCACTGTTTCAGAGATGCTATGATAGTATTGCTGCTAGGAAAATGTTGACCACGCAGTCCATCTTTCATCAGCCTGAACAGAGGAAAGTCAGAGGGCACCAAATCCAGACTGTATGGTGGATGTGGTAGTGCAGTCCAGCCAAGATTGGCAATGATCTTCAAATTGGTATGAGGCCTGGCATTACTGAGTTGCAATAGGAAGGATGTCTTCTTCTCTGGCCTCATGCTGGAAGTTCAAACCTTCAGCTTCATCAGCATCACAACGTATGTAAACTGGAACACAAATTGTCTTTCACATCGCTGTCACCGCTGCTGAAATACACTCCCCACCACCTGGCTGTACTCACATCCAATGCTTTGTCTCCACAAACGTTTAACATCAGTGCATCATTTAAGCACCAGTGAATATCAATGGGTGCCATTTTTTCCACTTGGAGGAATTCAATGACAACCCCTTGCTTCATCTGCACTTCCAGGTCAGGATACCATTTTGTCAGCCTGTTCCTCTGCTTCTGTCTGTCACATAACAACAAAATGTGAGGGAACATTGGTGGGAAGGTTTAATTCACCACCACACCATCACCATTCAACTCTGACATGGGCAAACATAATAAAATAGGAGGCAATACTTTTGGAGCAGAATGTGTGTGTGTGAATAAGTATAAATATATGTAAATAATTTTGGAGCCTTTTTGTATTAGACCTACAGCTCAGAAGGAGCTGCCCATTTTTCTGGCAGGTTCTTTATCTGCAATAGTATCATCTATTTAATTAGTCATATTTTGATGGATGGTGGCTGGTTTCAGTCTGCTTTTATTGACTATATTTTCAAATAATTATCTTGGGCATATCTGTGAAGTTCTTATAAAAAAAGGCTATAAATAATAGATCTTTCACTTGATTCAAAACAGCAACACATTATTCAACAGGGTCCTACTTGTTTCTCTAAAACTCACTAGAAAACTGCTAAGAAACTCATTTCAGAAAGCTGTGAAGGTGCAGATAAAGAAGTGCTCTGGACTCTGACATGAGACTGAGCACCAAGACCCATTCCTGGGCTCTTCCACAGCCCACCCTAGCAAATGTGAGTATTTCTAAGCCCCTTTGGGCTTCTGTCCACTCCTTAGGTTACCTGAAACTTAGAGCCCCTTTCTATGCACCAAGGAGCTATCAGAGCATTTAGCCAGAGGAAACAGAGGAGGAAAGAAAGCAGCTACTTCAAAGGAAACTAGAAAATCAAAGCCAAGCTGTAGCTGTGATGCTGCATAAATGTTTGGTAGCAATTGAAAATTTGAGCTGTGAGAGAAAAGAAGCTTTGAAGTCATTTCTAGACTGTGTGTAAACAATTAAAAAGAGGGACCTAAGCATACTGAAGAGTAAACACTAGTCAAGTCAGCAGTTTCTGAGATTCACTCATCATTTTGAAAACTACTGTGGATCTGCAACAGGAATGGATGTGTCCACAACAAAATTACATTTATAAAACCGTATACGTCTGGTGACCCTTTTATCACAAGCTTGCAACATTTTATTTGTAGTTTATGCAGTTGTCTGCATTCTCTTTTTTTTTTTTTCCTGTAATACTTGGCAAACAAGACAAAGCTTAAATCTAGAATATATGTGAATTACTTTAATATTTCTTTCAGCATAGGACCGACAGCTTTACAGCTATAAGCTGCACTGACCAATTATGCCTCATGTCTAAAAAGATCATACAGAGCCATAACAATATCACAATCATTATAAAGCAATTCATGAGCCTTGTAAGTCTTAATAGCTCAAATAAAACTGTAACCTACTTTATTTGAAATTTATCTAAACATCTTTATCTTTGACATCAGGGCTGGCAGTGTCATTAATATAAGCTTTATTGTTTAGATTTCTGGTATTGTTTGATGCCATTGTGGTTAGAGATAACACAAGAATTGGAATTACCCTTCTCACATTGTTTTTTGACGTGAACATTTTTGCTTTCTGTCTGGTACTGGGAACCTGAAGAGGGGAAACAGAAATAAGTGTTTTGTTTTTTTTTCCTGCCTTCAGAGTAAGGTGCATTTCTGGTTTGAGTCAGTCCCCATGATTCTGGACCTACTTTTTTCAGTGTATCACTGTCTACACCTCAACAAAGCCCAGTTTTCAGTTTTCTTTGTGCATTCACAAATATACACATTAATATCTGCTGTCCATCTGTCACTTGTCTGCAAAAATATTGCATTAATGACCTATCAGCTTTTCTGCACATGCACAGGGAATACAGGTATACAGATACATGTATAAAGAAAAAAATTCTGCTTTAATAACTAAACTAATAACTAATAAATAAAAGCAGCAGCAAATGCCAAGCATTTGCCATGGCTGGTTGACTACGTCAGGGCCTTTCAATCTGTAATTTACTGCTAATTTATTAGGGAGGCAAAGCTTCTCTTCCTGTACCCTGACTCAGCAAGCTATATAGTACTTTCAGAAATAGGATAGGCAACAGTCCACGGGTCTGAAAAAGCAAGTATATTAATAGGAAACAAGTCACCTTGAAAAAAAGTTTGCAAAAGAACTCAGTGTTATAGTACAGACAACCTGCTAACAATTTTTCATAAACACATATTACTTGAAGTATGGTCTCACAGCTAGTGTTGCACTTGAAAGTCACCACAAGGTGGTTTAAGGACAATGACAATTCTGCAAGTACGAAATGACAGACCAGCATTACTATACGCATAACTGAGAAGATACAATCCCTTCCCTTGATCAGCCAGAAACTCTGTTGCCTGATCCTCAAATCAATCTTGAAGAATCCCCCTTCTGAAGTCTTTTCTTAAATCTTAAATCAGTTTATTTTATCCCAGTGTGCCCCATAAAGCACCACTTCCCTTACAAAGACACTGCAGTCTTGGGGATCACATCTTTAGATATTTAAATGTGCATTCTATTTTAACAGACAGGTGGCATTGCTAGTTTGAAACTAAATGCCTATCAGTTTTGAGATGCAGAAACTTAAAGTTTGGTTTCTCCTCCCAGCTACAGGGGTTCGTCTTCGGTTGCCAGATTTACTTCAGAGAATAGTGGTCCTCTTTAAACTCCATGAAAAAGTTAATGGAAATACATGAAATCTCAAACAGTCTTATTTCATTCCAGTCTAGAGAATTACAGTTCCAGATACCTAAATATTCCTGGACGCTATAGGAAAACAAACTCTGAACACACCTCAAACCATCTGAATTTTAGGCAGTGGGGCACACAAGAAAAGTTGGTTCACTGTGAAATGAAAGCCTTGCTTGCACTGTGGGACAAACGTCTTTCTTCAACTCACATTTTTTGCCTGTGACATCATGGCCTGACATCACATGTTTAAGCTATGCAGGAAACCTGATGTGTTGTGCCTGTTCCAATTTCTTCTCTCACTTTGCGACTGAACCCATTCCAGGCAGTTGGACCATCTGTGAAGTCTAACACATTGGTAAAGCAGAGACATCTCTCAGCAGAGGTTAGACTTTCAGCAGAGATATTGCCAGCAAATTTCTGGAACAGCGTATGTTCATCATATTTCAACAAGCACAGGTTCAGCTGCATACCCAGAGATGCATGAAATAGAACAGTGAGGTCCAAAGGAAGATCCCTTTCCAAAAAGGGTGAAACTGGACTTAGATGATGTCTCTCATTCTGTTAGAACATGGTCAGATTGCAGCTTGGATGAAGCAGAACTGCTTTCTTCACTCATATTTTGCTCTTGCTCAAGTGACAGTAATTTCAAGATAATTCTTGTCAGATGTAGCTACTAATACGCTGTGTATTTAAATAATTGTCTATATTTAAGAGCCTTTGATTCTCTTTGACAAGAGTATCTTGGCATGGATTTCTATAAGAGCTACTATCTGCTCATATAAAAATACACATTCATTTCCTTAGCAATAAAAGTTCACTTGCAATTAACTAAATAAAACACTGACCTCATAGTAAGGTAATAGAGATCATTGCTAATTACAGCATGCTAATTCAGTCCTAAGCCACATAGAAATTAGGCCTTAAGTATTGGGGTAAATTGTAATTTAAACATAAAAATGAAATAAGATAATAAATGTTATAAACAAAAAATAAGATTTTACTTTATTTTTGTGGGGAATACATAGAATAATGTCTGTTTGCTTCTATTTATTGCACAGAGAAACTGAGAAGGTGTTCCAGTGCAGCTTGAATCAACCCATGGCAAATTGTTGGGCTGTGTTTCCACCCCTGGGGCAAACGATTCCAGGTATACTGAACGTCCCTCCAGGTGAAAGCAAACTGTGGCCTACATCCCATGGCCAATGGAATGGAAAAGAAAGCATTAGCAATGTCAGTGGTGGCATACCACTTGGCTGCTTTTGACTCCAGTTCATATTACTTAACTCCCAGTACACTGCATGATGTTGTGATGTGGAATACTGATAACCAAAAATCATAAAACCATGACATAAGGTTAGGAGATTTTCTTGGGGAAATATTGCTTACTCTTTTATTTGGTATGCAGTATACAAAGAGTAAGCGTACAGGTCTTAAACACTACAGATTGTCTTGAGTGGAACTGTTTCCTAGAAGAAAAAGTATCACATTAATATATATATAAAAAAAAAATTTGCCTTCATTTGAAAGTCATTTTTGGTGGGTTCCACTAAGGATAAGTCCCTTTCCCAAAGTCATGGCATAGACTACAAGCACAGAGAATTTCTATCAAATGGTTTTCCTTGTAGTGAGCACTCTTCATGGAGATTATACTCAAACAATTGCTTAAAATGGCAAATTTATATTTATACCCAAGCTAAGGATGCCAGTAACTAATTACGTTTGATTTTGATGGAGAGGTACTCAATAGAATGTATTGAGAGAACTTCTGAGAATGCCAAACAGAACTATTCAAAGCTTGTGCTGATGTTGCAGCACAGAATGATGTGATAGCAGAAAACATCCAAGCCAAGTCTGTAGATGGAGTACTGTGAGCTAACAGCAGGAAACTGAAATCACACCATATTCACAAGACTTGTTAGCTATAAAAAAAAAATATATATATATATATATCCAACATCTCCCATCTGTGTATCTGAATTTTAGGCATAAAAGGTTCAAAGCACTTCACACAGAACATTGCACGTGTTCACCTAGGATTGTCATAGGGCTTTTTCACTAAACAATAATTTCAGCAACAGCTTTAAGAAGGGTTTCATCTGCAGCTGTCTTTAAGGCTGTTTATTTTCACAAAAATAACTGCATTCTTTTATCTTCGATTTTGCCTGCCATTCTGTTTATCTTTCATGTTCCCTTTACTCTTGTCTTCTATCTCATGCTCTCCTTGCTGTGTCTTCCCAAATAATTCCCTCAGCATGTTGCTCCTTTTCTTCTCCTTTTGCCTTAAGGCATGATGTTGTATAGTCTTTACTGCTTATTCCTTTTCCTTTCAGATAGCTGCAAGCAGACCACTGATCCTGTTTTACCACCTCCTCAGGCATAATTCTAGTTGTGTCTGTTTTCCAAAATGTGATTTATGGCCTTCTTCAGATCTTAAAAATAGTTGGAAGAGCTGATTCAGTCCTTTTGACCTTATGGATCACTAAAACACTGGGGACAGTAACATAACACCTTAAGTATATAGCATCAGTGACTGAAAAAAGCAAAACCCTCATCACATTTTATTTTTTATTTTTTTAATTTTATTAGTGTGACCCATAACTTAGAACAGCAGAAAGTGTTTTGGTTATGTGTACTCCTCTCTAACAGAGAATTTGTGAAGCTGAGAGAACCTGTATCCCATCTCCTCTTCCTGAATTAGTCACCAGCACTGTTTTTGCTGCAGCTTGTTACTTCTCTTTTCTATGGTATTTAAGACCAGAAAAAAAAAAAAGAAAAAAAAAGAATGTTTTACACACAGAAAATAAGGGGAGATGGCAGTACATCTGGAACAGCCAGACTGCCCTTGCATACTGAGACAGGGAAAACTGACATCATCCAACTCTTATTGCTCAGGACTTGGGAAAATTTTGTCAATCCCAGTAACGAGAGTGCCATTTGTGTAGCAGTTTAGTTTCTCTCTTATAAACACCTAAAAAGTAGGTTTTGTCTTGTCTCATCTCATCCAGCAGTGGTACCCATTCACTTTTGTACAAATCTAGTTTAGTTAATATCTTGCAAATTACTTGATTGAAATACAGTTGCCAATACTCACCAGAATATCAAATTATGCTAATATGAATACACTCTGGATCTTCTAGTGCTTTAATCAAGATACAAAATTGAAATTTAATCTCACATCTTTTTTTTTTTTTAAATCAATGAAGTCATTTTAGTCCCTACAAATTTTATACTGTAAACTCTAAATATTTAATTTTAAGACTTCCCTGTGAACTGGAATTCACTCCTAAGCTTTTAAAACAAAACTGCAGATAACTTAGTCCTCTCCAGCATGTTGAAAAGTCAACCACTATAAAAAAAAGTGAAGTATTTTGATGTAAGAGTATATTGATTTCCCACAGTACTTATTAATGTATATTGATATCTGATAATGAAACTCATGCAGATGCTAGCAGGCATTAACTTTCTAGATATATTCAGGGAGATTCCTCTAAAGATAGAAATCAAGATAACTGAATGCTAAGAAGGAAAAATTTCATATTTCTTTTTGATGTTCTTTGAATTCCTTTAATGAATATTTTACTAATGTTTTCAGTGATACAAGAAATGCAAAACTAATCATGGTCAAGTTGTTGCCAAGTATCAGAATGTAAAAAGAAGAAACCAAACAAACTAATCCTCCAGATATAATTAGGAGGAAACAGCAAAGAATTGAATTAACTCCCAAATCTGCCAGTCCTATTCCTCTGTAGGACTCCTTAATTTAACTCTGTGGCTAGGAGAAAAAAAAAAAAGAAAAAAAAGAAAATCCAAAACTTTGCAATGCCAAACTGTATGAGTTTGCTGGTCTCTGCAATAAAGACACCCCTCTAATGAATGATTATCACACACTACACCTTTTCCCCAGAAACTAAGTGTTCATAGAAAAATCTGTATTATTCATGATCCTGTCACATATTTTTAAGTATCACATAAGTTAACTCTTTATACAAAAAAAGCCATACTTGTTTACTCTTCAGTTTCAAAAGTGAAGAGGGGTAAGAAATGACAAACCGGACCAGATCTCACAAAAGAAGAAAGTCTTCCATTCCCTACAATATCTTTTCTCAGCTCTAATACAAATGTCCCTGAGTAAAACTAAGACTGTAAAGAAAAGATGTAAAATGCAGTAAACACCTTTTTAAGGGTGGAGCGGAGGGGCATTGGTTGGTCCTGCTAACTATTTAGTACTGTTTGGAAAGTTTGAATAGTTTTACCCAACACCATTATCTAATTAACATCAATAAAAAATTGAAATAGTAAACTCTTTCTTAGAGAAATATTCCTCATTAATATAGTAAATGAATCTCTGTTTCCTATGGCATTACATAACACAGTTTATATCTCTACAGTTCCCTCGGAGACATGCGCTTGGGATATTTCTCGAGCTGATTAAAGTGACTGATTTGCAGCATCGCTGAATATCACTCATGCATGAGCTAAGTTAAACAAATGTACTCTTTTGCAGTTTTGTTTTGCTGTTATATTTGCACAGAAATATTTAAATTCACCAAACATGAGCTAATCAGAATAAAAGAATAAGAAATATGTTTTCCCCCCTTCTGTATGTCTTCCCCTTCTATTTAACTGCTTCCCTGATTTGAGAATATTTTTCTTCTTCCAGAAAGAAGTCATCAGTAGCAACTATCAGTACTCGTGAAACAGATCCATTTCTTTATATGTGACTGTTTACCCCAGGAAGGGCAAGGAAAATTATCAGCAGGTCTTTCAGTAATATCCAACAACTTGTAATATTCTGTTGTAAGACTGTGTCTCATGTTTCTCAGTGAAGAAAGAAGCCCTTCTTCATACATGCAATGTCTTCTCATTCCTTCAAGATCTTCCCATTTTAATCTGTTGGGTTTTGTCTGTTTGTTTTTTTAACCTGAATAGTGGACTATGTCATTAAAAAAAAAAAATCTTTAAATGTACACCTTATCCAAACTCAAAAGGTAATATGGAAAATTTTAATTCTCAGGTTAAAGTAACTCCTCACATTTTACAAGAAATAAACCAAATGCAATTCATAAAGTACAATAACGCACAAGTTCTAAGAGCAAGCTTGCCTGGAAATGGGAAAGGTAAATACAAGGTAAGCTTACCATATGTACTAATGACCTGCATACGGACTTTGGCATATATGATCACACCAACTAATCTGAGCATCACAGACCAGGTGATCACACAAGACATTTTTCAAAAAAGTTTTTGGCAAGAAGGGCTGTATTTATTAGAACCTCTCACATTCTTTGTGAAAGACTCACTGCTACAGTACCTGGTTCAAGTATAAGAGAAAAACTCTAATATCAAATCCTTATTTGTGTTATCTCCTGTTAGTTATTAACCTGTATTTTTTTTCTGCTTATAAAAAGGCTCCCTTTTAAATCTCAGGAAAAAGTAGTGCTATAACATGCTTGTCTCCAATTATTTTGTTCGTTTTCTGACAGCATGGCATGATATAGAAAGCCTTATCTGTTGAAGTAGAAGATAACAGGGAAAAAAAAAGCTAGCTCGACTCTTCAGCAAAGTATTCCCAATATTTTATGTGGGATCAATGTTTTATGCTAGTAAAAAATAATTAATGGACAACAGATATTTTACCCTTGACACTCACAGAACACAAAATTTGCAGACAAATTACGTACACAAGAGGAAGGTGGCTCAGAGATCAAAGCAAGCGAATTCATGCCTCCATTCTGTTTAATTAAACATGGCTAAGCTATATTAATAAACTTATCTGATGAGCATAAGTGTTGAAATATGTATGATGTATATATATTGCCAGTGGGATCTTGGGCATACGGAATTTGAGAAATATAAATCATCAAGAACTCACATAGCACCAACTCATACAACATACCTTACCAGAATACTGCTCCTGTGCTGCCACAGCATGTCTGCTCTCATAGTTTGTATCGAACAAGATACAGAATGTAAATATACGAAATTCACTGGTGCATGGCCATGAGAAATTGGTGTAAAGTGGGAGCCATTTAAATGACTAGGAAGAAAATAAGGCTTCTGCTGTAAGCCCTGGAAAACTTCTGATATTCTTTTTCATGAACAAACCTCCAGACATTTAATGACAGTAACAAATCAGATATTTTGATAACATACTGTTTTCCTCATTTTGGAGAGAGGTACTAAAGTACAGACAACTCTAAGCATCCTTTCTTCACAAGTTCTCAGTATTTGCATTTTTATGTTGCGTACCCCAACCTGTGCTGTTGGAAAAATAAGCTCTAACTCCTAATTCCATAGAGTTGTAGCTATCCTTTACTTATTACATCTAAAAACAGAATGAGCAAGAAACATGCTCCAGTAATATCTGGAACCAAAAGAAAACCACTGGTTGCTGAATCAGTACTAAGTAATCTAAGATCTCTTGCATTTCCTACCATCAACAATTTATGTGAGAGACTGATAACTGAATAGCAAAATGGGGGATTTTGCAAGTCAACATTCTTGAAGCTACAGAAGGGGTAACAGTATCCAGCATCTCACTTCTTCACAGAGAACTCTTCCAGACCAGCCACATCTTCCAGTCCTCCCCTCTAAGAAGACTGAAGACTACCAGCCAGGCCACTTCAAACAAAGTCTAATCCATTCTTCGTTGCAAATGAAAGTCAGTCAGTCTTTGTTTCAAAGCTTTGTTTCAGAAGACTAAAGAAGAGCAGTTTTACACTAATCTTTGCACCTCCATCTGGTTCCAGGAAAAGAAAAAGCAGAACCCAAACAAAGTAATGATCATCCAGAACAAAACTCACCTCACTACCTATTCTCAGCAATTCACCTTCCTTTTCTTTATGACTTGCCTTTGGGCTCAATTTCAGTTAAATCTTCTTGCTCTTGTCTGTTTTTTTTTGTTGTTATTATTTTCACCTCTGCTATGTAAATGATAACCAAGATCAAACTTTAAAAATTTCTGACCTTCCTCGGATGCCCTGTTGTGGCAGCTGTAGTCTCAGGAGCCAGGACTGCTGGCTCTGGACATCTGGGTGCCCTCCCCTCCTTTCTCACCAGGACTCTGTATCACTCCATCTGCAATATTTGGGTTGGTGCTGGCCAGTGGTGTCACAAAGCCTTTTGAGAACTTTTGCTTGATTCGCAAAACACAGATCGCAAACAGCACAAAAAAAGAAACAGAGATACATTGTATAATTATAACCAAAACCCCATGTCATTTACAGTATTCCAGTAAATGCTTTCTTTTTTAGTGCTCACCAATACATTTGAAAATATAGTTATGACTGTAGCAGAAGCAAGGAAGCCTACTTTACTACAGCTCCATTCATGACCTCTTTGTAGTCACTGGTACCTTCTAACAGGGAAGGCACCGCAGGGCCCTTCTCTCTCCCTTTCTTTCTCTCTGGTTTCATGAAACTTACAAGCTCTTTTGAGAAAGTCACCAGACAAGTTTGATTACCAGTGGATTTGTAAGTTTTTGGTCAAAGGCATATTATATAGATAGATAGATAGCATAGTGGTACAAATTTTAGCTCCCTAAAAGAGCGTTTAAAAAAAATATTTGGTATAAGCCTCACTCAAGTAATCCCACCTAAGTCTAGCATGCCATTCAGCATGATAAGCAAAGCACAGAAAGAAAATATCAAAGGAGGAACAGAAAAACAGGAGCCAGCAAAGTCTTGCTAAGAATGTTAATGAAACACTGAGGATGAATCATAAGTTGTACCACTTACTGTCTGTAGATGAAGCCAGGAAATTAAGTGCTCAGTGGAGCAAAGCAGGATCCCTGTGATCTGAGTGGATAATCTAAAATATAACAGTGCAAAACAGAGAGGGAAAAGAGACTAACCCAAGGAGACAGACTTTGTTCATTTCAACTGTCAAGATGAGTAAGTGAAAATAAAGAAGCTTTCAGCTTCACAAGGAGCTCTTTCAAACTCCTGAGTAGAGAAATAAGTGCTTTGTTACCTGAAAAGCTGACCTTTTCAGGGTCTTGCCTCTCGTTCACTTGCATAAACAGACTGATAGAGAAATTTAAAAGCCTCCTGCAATCTTTTACGTCCATCAATTGTTGTCAGAGAGGTAACTAAACATAAGAAAGGCTGGATCCTTACACTGTTCCTCCATTAAATATTCACTCTTTGCTAATCTGTTAGTACTGTGCAGCTGTAAACAATGACTTCATATGCAAGGCAGAGGAGATAAAGGTCTAAAATATATGCCTATTCCTATAGCCTTTGACATCCTGATTTCTCATATATGATTAATCTTTTTCAGGAAGGCCAGAAACAGCGCACAGCAACAGATGATAAATTGCAGGGGTTTCTGATAACTGAGCTCCAAGGATCATAGTTGAAACCTATTAGATGGCTATTAATACCTCCCTTGCCCTTGCTGTAACCTATTCCATCTGTACATAACCGTTCAAGAATTGCTGGCTTTTCAGCTGGCAATATTCACCACCCAGATCTCTCCTCTACGAGACATTAATGAGAAAACATCAACAGGTCAAGAAAAACTGCATGCACAATCTTTTCTTTGTCCACAATTTACCATGGTGGATGCCCTCCACTGAAATAAACTCACAGAACAAAACAGAAAAAATAGGCTGGAACACATGGAAAACCAGAAGACAATACATCCCATGCCAAAAGGGTACAAAAAGAATGAAGACTCTGTGCTTAAAGTCTCTTCGGCACTGAAGTCATCATAACCAGAGATATTTTCCTTCTTGTTTTCACAGCCTCCACCCTAACCTACTGACTATCCTAGGAAGCAAGAGAACTGCTTCTGACAATTTCTTTGCAACACCAGGCATAGAATCATTAGAAATGCTAATAATCACACATACAAAAAAGCTGACTCACCCAGCTGTTGATGAGGGTCTCTGGCAATAGAACACTCACTCCTCAGGACACAGCCTTCAACCAAGAGATAGTCTCCCTATGGAGGCTTGCCCTTAAATGAGCCCAGAGTGGTGTGAACCCTGTGTCTTCTCCTCCTGGTCATATGGGAAGCACGGGTGAATTGCTTCCACCTGTGCTTTCTGGGCCAACCACTCCCTTCACCAGGTGCTCAATCATCAGTTCAGTCGGTGACATAACAGTTCCCTTACACCTGCCTAATTGAGAAAAAATAATAATTCTTTTTTCAGTCTAGTTTAGAGAGAAAATGTGCATCTTTTTCAACTATATGATGCTGTGTCAAAACTTGATTAGGAAAGCTTGAATATGTTTCCATCTATCAGTATAGCAGATAAACTTAGAACTGCAGTGTAACTGCCCACCTTGCAAGGATGGGAATGAAAAAAACAATATATTCTATCTTTGAAAATGTCTGTGATGGATCTAAAGCCTTGTTTATGCAAGAGCACTGCTGTTTTCAAACCGTCAGTGGGGTTATCTTCTCTCATTGAGCAGAATGTAAGGTAGTCAAAATAGTCTCTCTAGGTTGTGTTTGATGGATGTCTAATATACGTTCCGTAAAATGTAGTCAGGGTATTAGGAAAGAAACTCAAAGATGACTGGACGTTTTGATAGGTAAGGATTTAGGCAGAAAGGGATTTCCAGTATGCCTCAGTGTTTAATTCCTGCTGATTACAGTGTGATTTAGGTACAAAAATATTCTGAAATTCTTCCATGACTGTCTGTCATTCATTAGGTACCTAACTATATTTTGAAATTTAGCTCTAATAGGTTTCTTAAGGCAAAAACTTCTAATTTTGTGTTTACGTGGCTGGGCTCTAGTTAACTAAGTTACTCTCAGTTCCCAGATTTAACCAAAATAAAAAATTTATAGTTGATTAAAGCGAATGTGTATGTTTGCATAATCCACACCATATCTTTTTTTATAATGGTAAGCACATATGTACCTCTCCTGAAGACTGATATGAAAATGCACAATCTGTAATTTAACAGAATATATTTTCTACACCTTCTAACCTCTCTTATAAACATTCAGCTGAAAAACTGCAGCATGTTCACTTAAGCAGTGTTTATGAAAGGACAGTGTGAGCAGCATCAAATTATCTGCTATAGAATTTGGCCACTTAGTGCTCTTGCTGTCAGTGTCAAAGCCCACGCTGAGTCACAGTTAAGTGATTGATCTGATACAAGCAAATATGTTCACCAAATCATTTATTCACTCATTGTTGCTACAAGTCTGTGAAATCTTCTGTATGTATTAAATAATTAATCCACTCAGCTCCTCAAGATGAAGTAGAAGAAATAAAGTCCTTTAAAATGTCCATTCTGACAATTACTGTCAGAATGAATACTTTGATGCTCAGAAAGGATATGCAAGGATAACCATTCAACAGCTATTGCTCACATTCAGGGTACTTTGCATGCTTTTTGAAAGACAAAGACATAATCTGAAGAAACTGGGTATTTAACAATGTAAACTGGATAGTTTGGAACTGTTTTGAATCCTATAAGACAGCTTTACACATTTGAAAATGGTGTAATTTAATATACATCTGACTGCCTAGGTACATCGGTAGTAGGCAGAGAGATGCCTGTAAATTAGAAGTTATTTACTGACAGGGACATGTGGATAACATTACTGTCTACTTATTACAGGCATGTCAGTACACAAGAGATGTACTTCTATCATGTCTTAAAACGTGTTCATTAGAGATAATGAATGAATATGAGACTCACCAGAGATTTGATAAAGACAAAAGTACTTTCTCATGTCCCTGAGCTGGAAAACTAGTTTCTTTGCTGTATATATATTGCAATTCTGCCATTCTTGTGAGTCTCACCACTGGCAAGAACATTGAGACCATCAATCATAGAACCATAGAATTATAGAATGATTGGGTTGGAAGGGAACTTGAACAACATCTAGTTCCAACACCCCAGTGGTCATAAACCACCATCAATATATCATTAAATGGTCATAACCACCATCCTTTAACTTTTGTTTTAGTCATACTAGTCTCAGACATTTTTATGCAGTTACCAGTTACCATATAATAGCCAAGGTAAAAATGATTGGGAAATAACAGTGCAGCGTGAGTCTGGTTTTCTGCTTACTCTTAATTCAGAGGAGCCAGCCCTGAAGCTTCATCCTGTGTTTCACTGTGTACTCTTTACATAGGTATAGACAACTACAAAAGATAATAGAGAATTTAGGTTCAGTGTCCACCAAACAGGATGCCTTAGTAACGTACCGTAGACCAAAATGGAAAGTTGGCTTTACTGAGGCCACAGCAATATGCCTATTGATGAAAAAGGACAAGGATTTAGTTTCTAGAGGCTTATTCAGGGTTCTGTTCTCTCACAGTAGGAGATGAATGGTAGGATAGAATAATAAAACTTACAGGAAAATGGCACAGTGCTCTGAGAATAAAAAAGCTGTTAAGTTTTGGCTGGATTTCCAGTATGGTTTAGTTTGTAGCGTTGATAAAATGAGTATTGTGATGAACAGCTTGGTTAGAAGGAAAATTTACTCTTGTTAATAAAGCTGAGTAAGTAGTACTAGAAAGCAAAGTGAAAAAATTACTGGAATATTAAATATTAAGTATTTGTAATATCAAATATTTATTTGTAAGAAAAATTAGTGGATGTTCTTTAAAGCATGCTCTTTGGAATCAGCAGCAGCACTCATTTTCCTGTTTTTAGTGGTGGAATGAAGCATCAACAAAGCAACAATACCATAGTAAATTTAAAAGGTTTACCAAATTTATCAAACAAGTATCTATTTTTTACTATGATTTAAACAAGGGAAATATCAAATTAATTTTCAGAGGCTTGCAGAAAAGTTAAAAATAACTTGATACGGAAAATATTAGACATCTAACTCAGAAATAATTTTATAATAGAGTTAAACTATTTCAATTTACGGAGGTCTATAAAGCAGAGAAGGAGTCAGATAAAATTATGATAGGACAGAGGAAACAAAAAAAGATGGAAAAGTAGGTCATCATTTGAAGAAGATAAAGAAGTCAACAAGGAGATGAATCAAACTTTGTTGAACAGCAAAAACAACATCAAACACATGCCCAGGGATGGACAGAGGCAGTTGAAGGGACTACAGCATGAATGTACTCTTCAGATCAGATGCCCTTAAGATCATCATGGACATGAGCAAGTTTGCCCATCCTGCCCTGGTGGACATCTACCTTCCTAAGAAAAGACAAAATTCAACAAAAAAATTCACAAAAAGTTCACACAAAGTTCAACAAAAAATTCACAAAATGGTTTCCTAGAGGACAAGGAAAAAATTATTCCTCTCATGGAATTAGCTTCTCCTGGGTTTTAATATTACATATTCATAAAAGGGATACAAAACATACATGAGTATCTGGTACTTTCTTGATGCTATTTTTTCAGATAGGCAGTTACTGTTCTTTCCTGGAGATGTCCCAAAGGATAGATTGAGCTGACCTTACAAACATGAACAGCTGAAAAAGTTGCCTATTTATTACAAATGAGAAATGATGGTGGCCAGCAAGGCAGTTTCTCTAACAAAGTGATCCACACTGCACAAAAGTTTAAGACTTCTTATTTCTCAGCACTGCACTAATCAGTAAGATCTAGAATTTCCATTAAACTTTTTTTTTCTCCCTAGCTTAAAAGCACCAGCAGTGGAAACAGGGTGAAATTGGTCTAATAAGAATTAAGATCTCCAGCAACAACCATTAATTCCCATTAAGTTAAACTCCCAACTGCCATTTTGTACCTTAGATTGCTCCCATTCTACATAAATTGCTTTAGTTCACTACATTAGTCTGCTGATTCACTAAAGATTTAAAGGTAACAGATCTGACAGTGTCAAAGGCACCACATGATGTTTCCTCTCACTCAGCTAAACAGAGTCATACCGGAGAAACACTGTGCCACCAAGCTCCTGCATCGACTGCTGACATCTGGAAGGAGGCAGTAATAGAACGTAAGCCTCCAATGGGTCTTTGCTGACTGAAATGACTAAGACTGTTTGAGGAAATGCAAAGAATTAGCTCCTCAGTGCCAGAGATAGAATTGAAGAACTCTCAGAGCCTGCTTACTGCACTGTTGCTGGGGCTCACTTCACAGCACAAAGCTTCCCCTGGAGAACAAGAAGAAAAATGCATCATTAGTCAAAACTCACCTGTCATTTTACAGAGAGTAGAGAGGAAGAAAAAAAAAAAAAAAAAAAGCAGGTGTTAATTAGAATATTATAGATAGTAAACACAAACAGAAATTCTAAATTATATCCATAAGTATCTTCACTTGCTTGGCTTTACATTACTGTTACAACCAGTGCTCTTGCTCTTCCATTTCCTGGTTTTGTCTGCTACCCTAACTTCTTGTCTCCAGGTGATTCTGGCAGTTGATTCCTAGAGCTTCATTAATTAGCATTAGCAGCAACAGAATTCTCTGGTAAAAAAAAACCAAAACCTGCCCCATCCTTAGAATTCCCCTCTTCCCCCCCCATCCCCCCCTCCCAAACAACAACAAAAACAGAAAAAAAGAATCAGCAGAAGTATGGATTTAGACCTCCTGGGTACAGCATAATGAAAATATCTTTACAGGTTATTCCCTTAAAGTGGCTGAAGAAAAGACTGTTTACATCATTTGCTTTGCTGCACAGGTGACCAACTACGGTTGGCAGTTACACAATTATTTGACATTTGTTATGGACTACATAAATGTTAACTCTAGGCAACGTAGACTGTCAGAGTCTCCAAACCTTTAGAACAGATAATATACTATACTGAGGGCAATAGAGGTCTGAGAATAAATATTATAGGTATAGATACAGAAGGGCTAATTATACAAAATCAGTAAGAAAAACATCTTCATATACCCTGCAGCAAACATCTATGAGAGAGCAGTTCTATACATAATGTTTTTGCCAACTACTTGGGCTATGACATAGTACTTAGCTGCAATAAAAGCCAGTGATAAATTGGAGAGAATGCATCTCTTCAGGCTGACAGTCTTTAGTCAGAGGTTAGTCAGATCATAAAAACAATACAGTTCCCTTATCTTCTGATTACAATGTAATTATCTCAACATTCTCGATTTTGTTAATACTCACAGCCTGTGTTTACCTCAAGCTTTTATATCAGAGATGAGAGGACATGCTCAGAACGGCATTGTCTGTGAACTCTGGCATAAGGATGACATAGAGGGTTTGCTTTAGTGATAAAATCACAGCCTGCAAGAATGCAGTATGCTTCCAAGGTGGATCTGAGTGCATACGCTGTTTTTATAGCCAAGTGCGATGAGCTATGAGAAACTATAGTAGGTTTGTCTTTTTTTAATTACAGAGTCTGTCTGCTTGTGTTTGAGCTCGGACTTAATTATAATCGCTGTAAAAGGTGGACCCAAATTCTAGAAAATTACATAATTTCTCTTCTATTACAGCTGATGATCAAGTTCTGACTAGCACATTCCCTGCACTGATATTAGCCTTCTCTTTATTTCCGTTAATCCCTAGTCGAGAGCTTACACAGTCCAGCAGCAGCATCATACCGCTTCTCCTTTGACATTCACCTTTTGTTGTTCCTTACAGCTGTGCAAAATAGATCTTATGTGGAACCATTCTGAGCAAGACAGTATTTTTAATCTCCTTTTCAGCTGCCTTTCTGCACTGGTGGAGATGACCCCTCTGACAACAAACAGCCAACAAGAAGTTCCCAATCCTGAAGTGCCATCCTGCTCAGATATTACAGAAACAGGGAGGTGATGGGTATCAGATACATAACATTTTGAGAAACATTAAACATTTGACAGAACAAGGTTAAATTCAGCCAAGCATGTTACATGTGTGTGTCTGGAGGACAGAGTCTAGGTTTGTACTTTGAGGCTAACTACAACTGCGTGTTCATAAATATAGAAATTGTTGCCATGAGATACTAAGTACATGCTGAAGTTTCGGTGTCAGAGCTGGTGCTAGGCTTTTTCAAACCCAAACGCGAAGTGAAGCCAAAAGACTTCTTTTTTCTAACTCTGCAGTGGCTTACATTGTTACATAATGATCCCAGGGGCCCCACAAGGCCCTGTTATCTCAAGCAATAGTTCTGACTGCTCATCCTTAAAACTAACTTTGCAGCCAGCTGCTATGGCTAATCTCTCTATCTCTCTGCTAACCCAGGGGCAGAGAAAGTTGATCATGTTCATTTTGATGAAAGATAAAAAAATAAAAAAATTCCAATAGCCTTTGTATTATTGAAACACTTCACTACTTACAGAAAGCCCTGAATATCATACCAGCAAAAATATTACCTTCCAGCCCAAATAATGACATATACAGATACATCTCCTTTTACAGGGCAGTGGGAACAGTATGTTCTGAGTGATGAAGGTCTTCAAGGACACTTTGTTTGAAATGGTACTGCGTACATTCTCTGCCTTAGTACAGACAAACTACTTATCACTTTAATTGAATGAAGTGACACATTCTTACAGATAAACCTTCACATTGGCATTCCTGAATGGCTGTGAAAGACACAAGGATAAAAAATGAGTAAGGCTGTACTGTCTGTGGTGTTATGTCAGTGTCATTTAATGTATACGTTACTTTAACATCTATGCTATGGTAGCACATTGTAAGACAAAGGGACATTCTGATGTATCTGGATATGTTACCTCCTACATACCTCCTTTTCCTTCTTCATGGGACAGAACTTCAGCAAGTATAAAATACATTTCTCTTGGGGCTCAGGCAGAGCCACAGTGATTTCTGAATCCTAAATATCTGACCCAACCACTACATTATATATATATATAAATACATAAATATATAAGCATATAAATATAAGTATATATATATAATTATATATATATATATATTTTGCTTTGTACATTATTGTATAGCTGTTGTACACATTGTGACGAATGGAAACTCTCCTAGTTAAAGTCTACCACACAGAGTGGCTGGAACTTCAGCCAGAAGAGCAGCAAGTTTCCCCTGTCATCTGCACACCTCATAATTTGACAGCTAGGAGAACAGATACTTATTCAGCCCCTTCTGGGCTGAGGAAATCTTGCCACCTACTTTCCTCCTATAAAAATATGATGGTCTTTTCAATGACAACTGAATTAATGGTACCATTATTTTTTCTTCTTTAATTCCTTAAGTGTCAGGAGGGAAAGCAGTTCAAACATGCCTTGGCATGTAGCCTTTCTCACCAGTAATATCAGTAGTTAGGTTTCTGTTAGGAAACTCACCACGCCATGATGCTGCATAGAAATCTAAGTGCCTGACCTGCATGCTCTAGATCTCCACACAGTTGCAGGTGCCAAATTATTTAGTGGTGTAACATCTGGTTGAAGTACTTAAAACAAGAGTACAGCCCAAATATCTCTGCTCCTCCTGGCTGCAAGCAAAGCTGAATATTGTGAAAATCCTCAGACAATTTAGAAATAACTTTAAAATACCTTTTGTTTTTAAATTTTTTTATATGTGGAGATCCTGAATTTTTTTTACATTTGAGGATATCAGAACTTACAGTATTTGCTGTCTGATGTATGAGCTATGTCTATTGAACACAAGAGATTATTGCAGATCTTTATTCAGACTGTTGTGTTTTTTTTCACTGTAAATAGTCAGCCGTCTTCTAATATTCATAGCCCTGCTGCTCAGTGAATTCATTTGATAGAATATTGACAAGTGAAACAATAAAACAAGGGTGAGGCAAGTTCATTCTAAAACTGCAAGAAATAACGGAAGGGTGATTTTTGCTATTATTCATCAATTGGTTATTGGAGGTGACAGGGCTTTTCTCAGTAAATAATAAGAAGCCCATATAGTATTTGATTATGTGATTTATGCTCATCTGTTTCTCTGCAGCTGTAGTCCAAATTGTAGAATCATTTCAGTCCTCTGGCAATATTCATTGATGACCGTCTCAGAGGCAAATACTCAGATGAGGAAATAACTCCTCCAGAAGCCAAATAGGTCTTGCCCCTTTCCAACTAGAAGGAGCAGTGCAGAAATGGATACATTCTATGCCAGTCTCAGGAAGAAAAGAGCAGCAGATAAGAGAAAAAGAAATATATTCTTTGTCATCTCCATATCCACTAAGGAAGAAAAAAAAAATTCCCTGTACATCTCTGTTACAGAATGCTATTGAAATAATGAAATAAATAAAGCAATTCTTTTGAGACACAAGTGGAGGAGAGGAGAGGGGAGGAGATGTCCTATAACCGAGTACTATGCATACCATAAGTGCATTAGATGATCCACCTCCTACCCAGAATAAAAGATGAAATGTAATGAAGGAGTAGAAGGATACCCATTTGTCGGAAATATAGACTAAAAGAATAAGATCATGAACAAACAGAAAAGAATGCATTTTTATTTCACACAAACAAAGTATCTCATTCAACTAAAAGGAAAAATCTTTAATCTGTATTTATAAAAACTGTTCCAAGCAAGAAATGATAATAGCAACTTGCAATAGCAAATGCTTAGTAATTTTAAACCATTACTTTTCTGGCAGTCACCTTGTACTGATTTTCCATTGCATCATTTCCCTCTCTATTACCATTTATTACACGCACACATAAAAGCAGCAAGTTCCATAGCAGTGATTTTATAAGCCCATTTCAGTTGTGTTGTTTATTCTGTAGAATTTAATAATTTTAATCTTCATTGAAAATAAAATATGCCGTAATTCAATGATAATTATTAGAATATGTGACAAGTTATGATTAATGATCAAAGAACGTTTTGTCTCATTTAGATATCTACTGTTTATCTACCCGCAATGTTAAATATAGTGGAAAAAAGTATGAAGGAAAAGATACTGAAAATGAGAATTCCTTTTCATTGCATTTTTAATACCATAATTAGCTCGCTTTCTTTCCAAAAAATGAATGGAGGCATGTACAGGAAAAGCATATTATCTAAGTAACAATGACTAATGAAAAGAATAGGGAAGCGGTGACAGCTGTTTCTAATTCAGAAAGGACCATTAGTAAAAAAAAATGCTGCTGCTGCTGCATTCACAGGTCCAACACTCCATATTTTTCACAGTCGGAGTATGACTAATGCTGAAAAAAGAAGTTTTCATTAATAATTTCATAGCCATTTTTCAAAGATTTCCTTCAACAGCGTTCAGGCTGCACTCTTACAGCCATACAACTGTATACGTCTTAGAGCAACACCACAATGCACTAGGTGTGGGGAAACTTGGAATCCTAACAAGAGTATTTTACTTTGTTTTCAAAATTGCATTTAATTTTCTGGCAACAGTAATACCATCAAAGAAATAAATAGTAGTCTTTTGAGGGTATTTTGTTGGTTGGTTAGTTGTTATTTTACTGCCTTTACAGATTACCAAGAACCTTTGTGAGTCAATCAAATGTTTGGTTAACAATTTTAATGTCTTTTTAAATCTGGAACAGAAGGGAGACCTTGCGTTTGGCCATCCAAAGTGAGAAAATAGGAAAGCTATCTTTGCTCATCCAGAAGTATTTCAATATTTAAAGCACATAAAGACACACACCACAGTCTCTCTGGCAGACATTTTCTTTCTGCTGAACAATGTAATGTGATTTCTGCTCAGTGACAAAGAAATAAGGCAGCAATATATGTTAAAGCAGTCAAAATACTTCAGAGGGAAAACTCATATAAATGTCTATAATTTAACAGGCAAGAAAATATTTTGAACAGTTACAATTCTCGAATTATATGCAGACTGCTTTATTAGCTAAATAAATAAATAAATAAATAAATAAATAAATAAAATATAAAAAAATGAAATTTAAAAAATGGAAACTGATACTTCACAAAGTTTAAGTGGGTGACTATGCCCCCAAAGCAGCTTTGAAATTTTCATGACTTCAGTTAAGACTTCCACCTTGTTCCAAAACTGTCTCTCAAAGGAGACAAATGCAATGTAACCAGTATGGCTAAAAAGTTGTCAGAGGATTTCTAAAAGCATCTGCTCTGCTTTGGAGATCTCACCTTCTTGACAACTGGGTCTGGATGTTTGAATTAGAAGTATATGTCAGGCTGAGTAAAGAACCTCTTTTTACAGCTGGTTGGTGTGTGTGTGTGTCCAAGCAAGAAAGACCTACAGAGGATTGAGGATAATTTGCCCAGAAACAGTATTTTGGTGGGCACAGATAGCAGGGACAGTAAGGCCTTAATACTACCTCTCCATTTATTGGAGAAAAATTTCAGTTTCCACTACACTTTACTGGTGACTCATGGACATAGCAAAGAGTGAGTTCTTATTCAATTACAGGGGCAGCTACCAAAAGTTCTTATTCAGTCTTCTCCAGAAAGACAGAAAGTGACCAGGTGAATTATGGCAAGAACACAAGTAGTTGAGCTATGCATACTGAAATAAATAAACAACGATGACCAACAAATAAAATGATAATAATAATAATGATAATAATAATAGTAAATAATTTTCATAATAAACAATTATGAAAATCAGAGGAAATTCTACCTGGTCTGTCAAACACACTATTTCTTCTTGCACATTCTCTCCTTCATTCCCTTCTATACTTATTCATTTAAAAAAAGAAAAGGATTGTTTTAATATTGCCATGCATGCCATGTCTCAATAACGTGGCTTTACAGTGAGAAAACTAACTCTGAAAACATTCAGTGACTCAGATTTCAGAGAGGATGTGTAGATTTGTGTCTTAGTTTCAGCCGGGATGGAATTGCTTTCTTCAGAGCATCTGCTATGATGCTATGTTTTGGTTGTAGGAGAAAAACAGTGTTGATAATACACCAATGCTTATAGCTGCTGTAAGAGCCAAGGCCATTCTCAGTGAAGGGCCCAAGGAGCTGAAGAGAAACGGAATTAGGACAGTGGAGTTAAACTGGCCAAAGGGATATTTCATGTCGTATGACATCATGTGGAAGGAGTTTTGAAGGGGGTGGGAGTCTATCTTGTTCTCTTCCGCTGCTCAGGGGACCAGATGGGCATAAGTCAAGGAGTGGTAAGCAATTGCTTGAAATCACTTGACATATACATTTATATATATCTATGTATTATATATATATGTATGTAGTCATGACTATTTTGCTTTTCTCTATATCAGTAAACAGTTTAATCTCAACCCATGAGTTCTACTTTGTTTTTCCCTGATTCTCTCCCCCAACCCACTGGGAAGGAGGGGTATGAGTGAATGACTGTGGTGCTCAGGACCCTGCCAGGTTAAGCCACAGTGATTTGGTACTTGTGCATTAATCACATTTAATTATCCATACTCAATACAATCACTTTTGCATGTGCAAGTGCATATTTGGGCTTGAATGAGATGAATCATCATGAGCACAAAAAGATGACACTGCTGTAGCTCAAGGCTCAGCTAGGGTTTGTACAACATTTTGATTCCTCTTCCAGTGCTCTGGAATCTACTTCTTTCTTGTCACTACTGAAAAATGATACATTTGGGACAAGGTCAAAACCCACCCAAAGGATTTAAAAGTGGTTAAATGGCAACAAATAACCTGATATTCCTACAGAACATTATATAAACTGTTATATTTCACTTTCTTTCTTCATTCTCCGTCATTCACAAGAAGATAAGTAACATCAGAGAAGTTTTTCTATTTAAAATTTGCCATCTCACTGTGCTTTGCACTTCCCGCTATGCCTGTCTTTTCTTTTGTCTAGTCCACAGAAGGCCTGCTTACCTTGAGATGGTAGGCAGGTTTGCAGGGATACTCTGTGTGCTTGACAGACAGACTCTGACTATGGTGGCTGGGGTTGCCCCTCTTTCCTTTCCAGTCATCTCAGACACAGTGCCTCAGGCTGTCAGTTTGGTAAAGTCACCTTGGAGTTATGTATTTCAGGCTGGAGAGCAATTAATTCTCCTGCAGCAGATCACAAAAAGCAGTAGTAATTCAGCTACTTTAGTTGAATGTCATACCTTCATCCCTGACGGGGAATTCCAGTAAGCTGTATTCTCCTAGTTATTTTATTAATCTTCTGTCAGGTACTACGTAATGACACAACAGACATTGACTACCACTTACAAGGTCAACAATTAATAACACTGCAGAAGAAAAAATCCTAGAAAATCAGAGAATTAAATATCAAATCTATAAGCAGTAGGTTGCAAATTCCACTTATTGAATCGTGTAAATCCACTGATAACAGAAACCTTTCTTTTGAAGCACTGTGGTTTGTTTTAAACTCATTACCTATGATTGTCTGTGACTATTCTAGTGAACTTTTAAAGCAGCTGAAGTAAGGCTTTGAAAATCTAGTTCATTACTGACTTTCAACGACCACAGTTTCTGATTCAATTGCACATACCAATATATCTCCAAAACCCTGCTCTTGGTATATCAGAAATAGGTACCATTATTAGTCAGGCTGTGATCCTGACAAAACAAATATTTTAGGCCCCTGAATAAGTCAGTACTAACTGCTGCTCTAGAAGGGCATCTTGTGTAACTAGAGAAATTTTCATTACAGGTTACTGAAGATATCTTAAAGCTACCAATTTAAGCCTCCTATGACAGATTTTATAGAGTTAGCACTTTTGTGTGAAGAGGTGACTATTGCATTAACAGGATTTATACAGAGCTATTATATAGTTGATTTTCTGGTCACATTTAATTAACCTATGCTTGTTGCAACTGTTTCTAAAAGAATGCAGTCAGTGCATGTATTCTTAGTACATATTTTCCAACTTAGCAAAATAAAGAATTCTATACACTTCTAAATAATCCCCTGAAAGCAAAACATGAAGTATAGCCCCATGAGACTTTGTCTGCAGTATCTTTATTCTTAAAATTTATTAGTAGCACTACTGTTAGCTCAGGTGTGTCATAGAAAGGTTTGGGTTTATCCCTATAGCAAGTAAAACCATTCTCAGAGTAATGTAGAGTGATTCTGGAATCACTGCAATACACTGATCACTGTGTCTAAGCCAATCCAGCTGCTATTTAGAACCACCTTAGTATGTCATGATGCAGATAGCAATGGTACAGAACTTGCACAGAAGTGGTACAGAAAGAACTTGCACTTTGTATGGTGAAGCCTCCAGAAGTTCAAGCTGGATAGCCTGAAATCATCACAGCTCCAGCTGTTGTAGCTCAATCCTGCAGTTCCCAGGATGAATTTTAAAAAATGTGCTGTCCAGTGAAGTTAAGCTATTCAGGTCCTGGACACTGAGAGAAGTGAAAGTAATAAACTGCTTCACAGTCATCCTTGAGATACAGACATCAACGGGAAAGAAAAATTAAGCTTGCTATACTTGCTCAAGTGAAAGGGAGAGAGGTATATATATACAGTCCCTCTAATGAAGAGAAATCTAATGACTGTAGGTATTTGAAATAAGGATACGAATTATAGGGAAAACAGACATGTCAGAAACAACTAAGTGGTGGAATTAGAGGAAAAAAATTAATGAAGAAAGATCAAGTGCACAAATGCCAATGTTGAGATCACGTACTAGGTGTATTCAGAAAGAGGGAAAAAGAGGAAGGAGTGCTCCATCTATACAGCCTTTTAATCATTCAAAACTAATTTGAGTTTGTTTCTAGCACAGTCAAGAACTGCACTGCAGACTTATACAAATTAAAAAAAAAAAAGTAATAGCTGAAAAAAAATATATTTTTGTTGCAGTAACAGTCAAAACTGATGCTAAAAAGGAAAAAGAAAAAAAAAAAGAAGGAAGGTAGGAAGGAAGGAAGGAGGAAGGAAGGAAAGATTTTCCCATATGCGAAAGGGGTTTGCAAAGAAATTGTATCACAAAAGCAAATCTGTAAAAACTTTATGTCTTCGGAGGCCCATCCTATGTTACCACATCTTTATTTCTTAGTAGGCCCAAACAGTAAAATATAGCAAAATACTTATGTATTTCCTGACTTTTTTCTAATTTTTTTCTTAATATTCAAGGGATATTTACCTACTGCATATATATTGATGAAGTATGTTGGAATATGCAATTTAGGAACATTTTCCTCCTGGCATAGCCAATAACTAGATGTGCTAGATAGGCTACCCATAGTAATTTTGTTTCATTGCTGCATTATAAAAAATAGCAGTGTTAGATTGCCAGACAAAATTTGAATAGGAGCATAACATTATCCAGGTATCATGTTTACAAAGCTCTGAAGAGTCTAGACTTTTATATCTTCAGTAATGCAATTAATTTATTACCCTCTAGTGTGTGAGCAACCAGCATTGCCTCCAGAGTCATTTTGAGAAACAACTGCCCTTGAACACTGAAACAGTAAAATGCATTCCTCTCCTTGCTTCCCAATGGGAATTAGATCTGCTCATGTAAGAATAATTTCAGAGATGTTTCACTTTTCACCCACGTGGACACTTCATTCACATAAAAATGGCTTTTTTGAGACATTTTTCTACTATCCCAAAGGCATTAGGATATGCATTTACGAACAAGAGTGCAAGATACTTATATCTAAATAGTAGGTGTTCACGGTGTACGTTTAAGTGCTGGTGTGTGGAAATCTTAGTGGACAAGTGGCATATCATCCAGATACACTGAACATGTGAGAAGTTATATAGACCCTACACAATGATGATCTTTAAACACTTAAGCACAAAAAGGTATTGTTTCCCTGAGGAGTACTTTTCAAACGTGTTATTTGCTCTTGCACTGCCATGGTGATCTTAAAATTACTGTTCTGAAAGAAAATTCTGATAGATTTTCAGACATTATTGATAAGAAAATTATAGTTTTCTAGCAGATCAATCTTAGCTCTTTGAAAGCTATCTGGATGCTAATAGAAAATGCTATTTTACCTACTTTCGGTCATGCTGAGCATTTTTAAATGTTTATTCACAATATTTTGGAAGCAAATTTAGACAACGTAATATTGATATGTAGTCAACAACAACAACACCTTCCAAGAGTTGACTGCTCACAAGGAAATTAAAAAAGGAAGTTAGAAAATCTCCTATGAACTGAGATTACTCCCAAAAATTCTCTAACATACATCTGTTTTGGCATGGTATCTGATGAAAGAGAGTTCCTAATTAAAAGTCCAAACAAATGTTGGAGTCAACTAATTATTTCAACAGCCAATTAGGGGAAATAGTGATTTTACAGAGAGATAACAAAATCAATGGAGGGGGAACTAAAACATTTTGATTTAAAATGTTTCTACTGTTAACCTTGAAGGGCACATCTGCCACTGTCAGTGTAATGTTAAGTAGCCCTTTTTGCTTCCTTTGGTTACTGAAGAAATTCAGTACAATTACTGTTAAGCCTCTTTGAATAAGGAGATACCAAAAGCTCTTCAATTTCTGTGCTCTTGTCCTCCTGAGCTGCGATGTTTCTGTCTCATTAACAACATAAGCTAAACTCCAGGATTTTTCTTGCCAAATGCCTACCTAGCATATGGAAAGAGAAAGAGAGGGATTATCTGTGAGTTGAAAACTAAAAAAAATAAAAATAAAAAATAATAAGAGAAATATCAAGAAGATCACCTTTTTCCTTGAATGCACACAGCACTGAGCACAGGAAGGTGCTGAACACACAGAAATGAGTTTGAGGTCATTGCTTGTTTTGGACCAAGCCTATCTTTGTCTACTTCGTACCACTACTACAAGGGATCATCTTCTCTCTCTCTGTGCTAGTGAACACTCTGATGAATAGAACCATGGTCCAGAGATACAAGTTACCCCCTTGCCTCTTCTCCAGCTTTTGGCTGCTTGAATACTTGTACTCATAACATATCAAGTTCCTGAAGGAGGAAATCAGTTAGCAACCAAAAAACTGATGTTAGCTTTTGATTCCACTGTCTTAAAGTGGTCATCTCAGACAGCACAGATCAGCATCTATCATCTGATCTTTCACCGTAATTCTCCTCAGGACTGATCTAGAGTTTTACCAAATTTCTGCAATTCCTGTCATTCCTCTGTGTTGCCAAATTTGCCTTGTTAGTTTCTAATTTATATGCTGATATTTTGCAAATCTTGGTTCTCACTTTATTTTCACCTGGTTTTGGTAATACAAATTCAGGATAAACTCACTTAAACAAAGTTTGAGATAGGCACAGAGATCAGAACACAGAGAAATGGAAAAATAGTTGGGAAAACTGATCACTGAAAAACAAAACAAAACAAAAATTGTTGTGAAATTCTAACATATAGTTTCAACTAAAAATCTGTTTTTACTTCATCATTTATTTTCCCAGTACTAAAATTGTTTTCATTAAAAACAGGCTAATACTGGGCCTGGAACTGAAACAGCAAAGATATTTTCTTTAATTATTGGAAATATAAGCACAGAGAGTAGTGTAGTCTCATAACTGATAGAGAGAACATTTGAATGAATGAGCATTGACACAACATAGAGGACGTGTGCATTCTCAAAAATGCAAAACTCATATGATTATTATGGTGAATCAAGGTGGAATTCAGAAACGTTATGGAAACCACCAAAAGTCTGTGTTTCCTTTGCCAAAGGAGTGCTGTAGGTGGCATTCATATTAGTTAACATCACACATATGAAATTTAGGTGCTATTGCCATCATTGTAGGCAGGAGAAAGGAGGAAAGCCCTTCCAGACACTGACTTGTGCATCTTATACTTTTGTGTGTGGAAAGGGTTGCTTCTCTCCCCACAGAGAGTGCCAAGACCCCAGACTTAGACTAGAGTACCCAATAATTCATAAAGGTAGATAAATGAATCTTGTTCATGGTACATGTCAACTTGGTGATAACCTTTCTGATCAGAGAAACAAAAGTTTAATAATTGAAGAGCATAGATTTGCCCACTTTGAAAGATGCGTGTTCCCATCTCCACCTTGCAAATCGCTCTGGCCTTTCAAGAAAATAGAAGGATATGATATATAAGAAAAAGACTTTTTACTTATGGAAAAATGTCAGGTGCATTTATGGCCACATTTTCAGAATGATGCCAGTGGTAGACGCTGACTGAATGCACTGCTTACAGCTGCCCTGCAGTTTACTTGAAGGCATAGAGAACAGAGCCTCGCTAAAACCATAGTGGGATTATTAAAGTCAGAATTATGTTTGCCCTTTCAAAATTGTTCAGCTTATTTTCTAAAATGGATATAAAGCTTGTGCAATTGACTCACATTTTATATTTGATGCCACTGTTTTTCTCACTATTACTGTAGTTAATAAAACTTTTATCATTACTGTTAGCAAGTTCTTTTTATTAAAGAAGAGATAAAACTTAATGATTTTTTAAGAGAATCTTTTTATTAATGAAAACTCCTTTGACAGATAATTAAATGCCTAGCTACCTCATACTGCAGAAAGGAAAACTGTAACTAAGTTAGTTTCATTGCTTTATACTCAGCTGCAATATCTTATAGACTGAAGGTTTTCAATCTACAGTGTTGGAACACCTGGGAGATCCATGAGCTTCTTTTGCAAGATCCATATGTTCTTTGCATAGCTTTCCATAACTCCAGTAGAAAATATACTGACAGCTGCAAATCAAACCCCACTGCACTGGACAGTGCTGCAAAAGCAAATGTTTAAATCATCAAATAATTCTAATGATCTTCTGGCTATAGACTCGATGGTCGTATTATCAGACACTGAGTACAACTCAAGTTTGCTGTGTTGTGGGAAGCAGTAGTACACAAGTCATACTTTTCTCTTGTAACCAAATTACCAGTATTGACAGTAATAAACAAAAGTTATGTGGGTAGAGATGGCATTCACTCCTTTCTGCTAATCAGTTCCTTCTACTTCAGGGCTGGTCTGCTGTGATGTTCTGCCACTTACATGCTCAAGACACAACTAAATGAATGTTAAAAATATGAGTGAATTCAAGGAATAGCAGACCAGGAGACTGTCATTGGGGTGTAGAGCATTAACAAGTGAAATTTCATCAAATACACTCTGGCACATGGGACGTACTGCTATTGTGTTATTCACAGAAAAACCTTTCCATCCCTCTCCAGTACCGATACTGTACCTTTAGGGCACCTGTGATTGTACTATTTTTATATCAATTTTGCACAGAAAAAAAAGTTAAAAACAATTTTAAATAAGAAAAAAAATTGTTTGCACCAGTGCCCAGCACACTGTAAACTAAGAAAGTAAAAGATTTTTACAACTTTGTGATGTATTTTTAAACTCAACTGCATAGCTTGCTACAGCCTTATTTCACTGAGCTCTAAGGTCAGAAGGGAGTCTTAGATCATCTAGCACTGCCTCTTGTACTTCTCAAGGCACTACATTTCACCTATTTCTCCCTCTATTGAACCTGGCACTTTTTGTCTTAGAACATGTATTTCAGATATTCCAGAAAAGATATTCGTGTGGATTTAAAAACATAAAAAAAAGACTAACTATCAGTTTATTGGTTTTTTTTTTTTCTGGCTCTTAAACGTCTTCATCATTAAATTTGTTTTTGTTTTGTTTCTTTTCCCCTGTCCATTTCTGAACAGCAGCCAAGGACCTAGCTATGCTGTTTTTTTTTTGTTTTTTTTTTTTTTAATATTCAAAAACCTTTTGTTATTCAGTTCCCATTTGGTGAGGCTTAATCAAATTACTTCTGTGTTTTTGACAAGCTAAGCAAATTCAATTGCCCAGCCCTTTCCCTCTTGCGTATTAACACCCTGGGAGTACAAAGCCATCACAAGAAAACAAAGCGACCATCCTGACCTCTTCTTGTCCATCTGCTTCCTTATCCTTTCTGCCTGCACAGTATTTGCACAGCTAGGTGGTAAATCAGCCCAAAAATAGCCTGGTACAAAAGAAAGAGAAGAATCAAGAGGGAAAACATTACAGGTCTGGAAAGAGTAGGCTTGCCCTTTTCAGCCAGCACTCAAGTGTATGCCAGTTTCATGTGCTAGTGCAAGTATGGGCTAATGTATTCTGTGCAGTTCATCATTCATTTTCTCTCCTTCTCCCTCTTCCTCTTCTCAGATTCTCAAAACTCCCTCTGTAGTTAATGGCTCAAGAGGTGTAGGCAGTGCAAGAGTATCAATCCTACTAATGCCACTTACTAAAGCAAAGCCTCCTCTCTCCTGCTATTAATTAGTCTCCTTTTTACATGGCCAAGGTTCTTGCCCATATTCTCCAGTGTTGTCCAAGGACTCAGGTTAAATTGCTTGCCCTTTTTAATGCTTAAATCATTTTCAGGGTTAGCCATTTCCAAAATATGGTCCTCTCCACTGATGACAGCCTAAATTTCTTAGAAAACTTGGCTACTTCTCCTGTATACATGAGTAATGCATGCTTGAATTTCCCATGCAGCATGGCTTTGCCTATGTGCGCGTGTACAAACACGTCTCATTCTTCCAGACATTTGGGACAAAAAAATATTTATTGTCTTTATATATATATATAAATAATATTTCAACTTGTTTTTATCCATTTTCTTGTTATAACTAAGGCAGATATGGTAAGGAAGTTATCAAATATGTTTTTCTTTTCTTCTCTGGAGAAATCACTGCAACATATGTGAACAGAAAAAACGTTTCCTCTGATATTTTCTTTTCTTCTCTCCTCCTTCTGTCATTTTAAAACTATTGCCTATGCATTTGAATTACGAGCTTTCCCTATAGCATGCAGAAAGCAGTCTGTAGATAATATAACCACAGCGAATATTCATACTATCCTTGAAACTGAAAACAATGCATTGTTGGAAATGCAGAGAACAATTTTTGCAGAGACTTGGAAATGAATTGCAAAGAAGGCTTACAGACCTGCACAGCACAGACGTGTCTGTTAGCGTGCAGATAAAAGACAGTGTCCCATATCTCTTCAGTTCAATCAGGCATTTCAAAATGCTGATGAAGAAACCAAAGTGACTGCTTTGTGCTCCACTTCCACAGTGACTGAAAGGAAACAAAAAGAGCAGTTATAGACTGCATAACCAATGACAACTTTGTCCCTTGTGATTAATGTTAGAATGCTTTTAAATCAGAGGGATTGTGTTCCCATAGATTTTAAGGCTTCCTTTTTTTTTTCCCCACCCACTCTATTAAAACTGCAATCCCTTAATTGTCTGGTTTACTAATTATTAATCAGGTCCCTAGAATTCCTTCTAACTGGATATTCCTTGATTGAAGGCTCTGTGGGCAGTCTTAATTTCGAGACATGGAAGATTTGTAAATGGCCAACCTGTGCCTAAACATTATGTAAAAGAATCTGGTCCAACACACTGAAACTCATGTTTGTACGTGGGATTTATTAGTATTACAAAAACATCCAGAGAGGAAATTCAATATTATGTATAATTTGCATGGAAAGTTGACATTTCCTGGGACTACCTACAGACTACCTACAGCTGTATTTTGACAGAAGACATACAAATCTGTGCAGGAGAGATTCAGTCAAAGTACCAGAGCTGTCCAGTCTGCTGCAAAAATGAAATATTATCACTGAGCTGCTAAGAATTGCAACATTTCTCCAGATTATTTCCTAGAATACATCTACACCAAACAGAATGGCTTTTCTTGGGAGTAATCTCAGACCCCTCTTCTCATTCTGTGCTTCTAAACAATCACCTTTCATTTTTCTTCTTCTTTTTTTTTTCCCCTCCATCATTTCACATGGATATGTGTTAGCCGGGATATGTACACAGAAGTATAAACTGCTTCTCCCTGAAAAGAAATCTATTTCACAGTGCAGAGCTAAAAGAAAGAAATTTTGTGAGTACTGGATTTAATACAAAATGCAGATGAGAAGCACTTTTCTACCTATGTGATGACTTTGTACTGCCTTCTATTAAATAATGAGATATGATTTGTATGTCTTCTTTTTTTTAAGGTAAAATTACAATAAGCCAGATAATTCATAGTCATTAATGATAGAATTATTATTGATAATAAAAAAGAAAGAGATCTTTCTCACCTAAAGAAAAATACAGTTTAAAAAAGAGATATTGCCCTTCTCTACAAACTTTGTTTCCTTTTTTTCAAAAACTTTTGCATCACATCCAGATATCATGGAAGTAATTTCCACAGAGTCTCAGAAATGGTGAAATCCTTAAGGGACGTACTGACATTTCTCTCATTTCTGCACTTTCAATGATAAAATTCTCAGGAATTAACTTGTTTTGGCTCATTGGTTTGAGAGTAGAAGGACAGATGAACATCCTGTTGTGGTGGAAATGTTTCTGAAGGGAGAAATGTTTTGTGGCACTGTAGAAATAGGTACACACCACTCCATCTCATACAGTGACAGCAGCAAAAAAATCAGCTTTAATTGTTTTCTCATCAGTAATAGCTGTAGAAGAGTTTAAAATGAAGAAATAACTGAAATAAAGGACAGATGTATATTAAATGCAGTTAGAATTTATCTATGCACAATGTGGCACATTGTCTTCACTAATCAGATCAGTTTAAGACAAGTTAGTCTTTAGCATAAGAATGCAAATGCTCATAGCACTTTAACTACAGCCATGCAATTTCAGGACATCATGAAGAACTGGCCCCCTTCTAGTTTAACCAACTGTGCCAGTCTCCCAAACTACAAACTTACGAATATTGTTAGCATCACTCACTAGCACACTCAGCAATTTGCAGCCTGGAATAGATGTGAGCACAACCTGGCACAACTCTGCTCATGTGGGAGATGACACTTTCAATTAACTTCCAAGATGAGTAGTTTAGACTAAAGATTAACTACTGGGGGTACTGAAAACCACCATCCTAATTGCCATTATGAGGAATGCTCTGAAAAACAGAATCTTAAACCAGTAATGTAGTTTCAACAGAAGTTAAATGAATATCTTTGACTTGGACCTGGTGGATAATCCTGCAAGCAAGTCAATGAACATTAAACTTCACTAACTATACATAATCTCAATGTATTGTAAGATATTGCATGCATCCAAGGCTATAGTTTTCTTCTTAAGGTAATAATTGCTTTGAAATGTCACATCAAACATCACTATATCGCTTCCTGAATAAAGCATTACTCATTTTCACATATATAGAGATGTTAAATATTCTTAGCACAACTTCTTGCCATATATATATGAAGGAACACTGGACTTTTCAGCAGCATCTGTAAAACTATATGATCTTTTCAGGTGACATACTTCATGTGATAAGGAATGCTCTAATAACTTGTGCACTTAAAGAAGGTTGGAAGCACAGCCCCCTTTATACACAGAGCTGACTAACACTGCTGACAGAGACAAATAAGGATAAAATTCTGGCAAGTCATCTTGAAGAAACTGGGGCACATGGGAGGTTTTGTGATAGGGAGATTAATTTCAGACAACATAAGAAAAGATATACATAATAGGATGCAAATAACAAGAAAATCATGTCAGTAAATGCACACAAATCCCTCCACAAGCTTGAGTATAGATAGTAACACACACAGAAGACTTTCACTCAGCTTGAAGCATTACAGGGAGTAGACCTCTGGCTAATGTGAGAGGAGTAACATTGTGAATAAAGAGAATTTTCAGTTATGCAGTTAAAGCCAGAAAGTCAGAGGCTGAATTGAGAAACTTATCCCCGTGTGTCATCAGTATGTACTGTACCAATTTTAAGTATGTACTTACATACTAATTGTATTTACTTGTGAACAGCATATGGTATTTTGGGAGTCTGTAATTCTTATTCCTGCACACCTACGGTAGTGTCAGTGTTACTGTGGTGACACACATATTTTTAGCTGCTATTTGAAGTTTTGATACTGCAAAGTTTCCCTTTGCAAAGGTTTACCCTTTTGTCATTTGGAGCTAGTGTCACTTGCCCTCTTTGTATGCACAGATGGCTGTTGAGCCCCATACAGATAAATTCAAATCTTCTAAAAAACTGGACAAAACAAAATAAGAAAAAAAAATATTTAAGGAATCAATTACAGCAGAGGTGTACTACAAGGGCTAGTACTAGAACAGGCTGCCCAGAGAGGATTTGAATGCTCCGTTCCTGTAAGTGTTCAAGACTAGGGTGGATGGGGCCCTGGGCAACCTGGTCTAGTACCAGATCTGGAGGTTGGTGGGCCTGCTTGTGGAACTTCATGATCCTTAGGGTCCCTTCCAATGCAAGACATTCTATGATTCTTACACACCTTGCCATTCTCTTCTCCACTGCAAAGCTTCTCTCTAAAATCTAACTTAGCACAAAGCAGTTCCACTTTGAGCGCAAGATAAAATAGTAGTGGTACCTACCTCTGCTGCAGGTGCTGTGGTCTTTCTGACAGTGCTCCTCATCTCCCTTTAGGAAGAATCACACTAACACATGGTCTTGGCGCTCAGGTACATGTAACTACAAATAGGAACAGGGAAAATGTTTGAATTCTAAAACATTCAGCAGTGAATTGAGCTAGGATAGTGGATGCAAAAGGAGCCTCAATTTCACTTCAGATTTTTGTGAGAGATGACACTGAGTGAGATCTGTTTTTCTGAAAATGATCCACTCTTAAGCTGTCTTGAATATGATATTAAAGGAAATATCCTGTGCTTCTGCCCTTTCAAGATACAAGGGGAAAAAAATAGATCAGAAGAACATTCACAATTCTGGGGAAAGAAAAATGTTATGCTTTTCACTATAAGGAAATCCAGTTGAAGACATTCTTTGCCAACACTAGGTGAAGCCTGGATCTGCCTGAAGAATACACGTAAGGAAGAAGACATCTTGGAGAATTTACAACCTACAAATATTCGTCCTGAGTATACTTTTTCCCTACTCCATAGCAACAAAAGCATACTGCAAAATTTGAACAGCCTATGAGGGTTCATTTCAGATAGATCTGGGCTGAAGTTTTAGTAATTCTAAAGATTAAATATTAAAACAACATCTCAGCAGCCTTCAATTTTGCAGGATGGTGATATGGATAAACAGCATGACAGAGTGAGAAATGAGTTCCAGATAGACATGATTCCTGCCAGAAGGTTTGCAAGGGCTGCTTGCAGTAGGATAACTAAGTAGAAAAAAGTTAGAAGTAACATAAACTAATGCGTATCAGACCAGTGAAACAGTGTAAGTCTGATAGGACTGCTGTCAAAATTGTTGTGCTCGGGGAATTTAATGGCAGCTTTGTGCCTATGAATGATTACTGTACAAAAAATAATTCATACTGCTGTTCACTCTCACTTGGCTCTGATATGATAAACCATTGGCAGAATGTGAACAGGGATTAGATTTCAAGCAAAAACAAAATGAAGACAAAAAGCTGTCACCTTGAAATGAGACAGTTTGCAATACCCAAGGACTTACCAAATGAGACATTCTTTGCTTCTGGAGCAGTCCCGTGGCTCCCCACAAGCAGCTGACAAGAAACGAATAGACACCTCTGGGTGGCCTCACCAGAAAACATGAGTTGGAATCAATATTTAATGAGCTAGATACAACTGCTAAAATTAGCGAGTTTCTCAACAAGAACCACTTCTGTTGAACTGAGCTTCAGTCCCAGAGGTAGCAGGAACTCAGGGGAGGCCATGGTAGTCACGCTAAAACATGTTTCTTTTCCTCTGTTGCAGTGTTGTTCCCTGAGCATGTCCCATTGAGGGGTAGGAGGTATCAAAACCATCAGGGGAGGGAATGATGGGCTAGGCTGATGCTCTCATAGGCAGCTGTCTATTCTGAGTGACACACATATGGAAATATTCTTGTGTTTTCATCTCTTTCTGTCTCGTTAAGGTCATCTTTCCACCGTATTAGTACTGGTTTAACTTACCACAACATCTAATGCATTTTCTATGATGTATTGTGTTGGTTTCTTAAATATGAAATTCTGCACTAATCCTTTGTATATTTAGGTCTGCTTAAAAATAATTACTGTGTGTAAATCCAACTGAATCACATGCAGACCTTTTATTTAATTGTCACTGGGATTTAAAGTGATGGATAATTAGCCAGTAATGAAAATGATGGATCATGAATTTTCCTTAAATAAACAGAAGTTCCTGATATTAATTATTGCAAACATCTGGTTTTCAAAGTAAAGCTGATGATAAGGTGACGTATGGATCCAGAGAAGCCTATAATATGTCAAGTGTCTCCATCATGGTAAATGCAGTCTTTTAGAGAAATATTATTTTACCACAAATAAATAAGTTACCTAAAAGCTCATAGATGCAGTTTCTCAGCAGCCCTAATCCACAACAGTACTGCTATTGTGGACAAATACCAGCAGATGCTCCAGGAGTGTCCAGTTCAATTTTCAGTAAGACATGAAGAAACAGAAAACAGAGGGGGGCAATTTTTGATAAAAATCTGAAGTAGGTGTTCTGCTGCCAGCATCATGGCACACCTGCAGGCTAACAGCCCTTTTCACACAGTGGTCACACGTGCAGCAGAGAGCTGAAGCCAATGCCTTAGAGAAGTCTTCAAGAAATATACACAGGAGATGGCTCCATCACTTGCTCCTTTTCTTATTTGCTTTCTTCCTTGACGCTCTTGTCTTGTCACATTATTTTCAATTTCTAGGGTTACAGATCTTTAATGCTGCTGCACTTCTTACCATTCCCTATGTAAACTGGACTTTTGTTCCGTTCTTCACTAAATCACTGGGCATATTTAAAGGAGATAGTCAATCCAGCTCTTTTGATTTTGTTCAGGGCAAGAAGTGCTATACATGCTATATTGAAATAATTTGTTCTCATGAACTTAATCCTTATTGTAAACAAAAATTACCATAAAATGTGATTTCTTCATTCCCTTGGATTGGATAAATTTGTGACCCAATGAAAAGACACAAGTGTTATTTCTGTCTTCCTTTTTACCATCAGCCATGGCTGTGAACTAACTCTCAATCTTGTTTGTTTGCTTTTTTACTGTGAGTGATCATGTTCACCAATTCACTGATGCAGTCAAGACTATACTGTCTAGTTTCTTCCAGAAATAACACTTTCAGAGTTTCTTTGAAAAAGAATCCTACTATCCAATAAGATAGACTCATAAATTTGATGGTACCTCTTATTCCATTGCTGTGGCACTTTTTTAAGAACACAATTACTTCTAACATCTTGAATAATTTACTGGAGCACTCACAATCTTCTTCCTGTCCAGGAGGAGTTGAGATGCTGTTGGCAGGGTCATACCTGTTCTTGCACAAGAATCACAATTTCAGCAGAAATTCCTGGAGCTACAAGCCACAGGAATGGCTGTTGAGAGCAATGTGAAGAGCACATAAAGTAGATTGGAATCTAAGTAGTAGTGACTTGGACAAAAAGAAGCACAATAGAAATTCCCATAATGATAGAACTATATTCAGCTTGCAAAGTCAAGCACTCAAAAGCAGAAATATTTCTCAGTTGTGTTAGACTATGCAGAACTTTTCAACCCTTTCATCCCTGATGCATTTGCATTGTGATGTAGCCCTAACTAAATTACCATATTTTATTGTTTCCTGTCTCCTTCAATGAATAAGAAGTTACTCTATATAACCTTGCTACTCATATTATAGCCTCTGGCCTTATTTTTCATACATCAGTTAAGGCTAGATTGACTAGAAAAATGATTACTTTCTGTGTTGATGTCTCTTACAGATTAAACAGGTTACTTAAAATGCATCACAGCCATAGATAAATATTATGTTTTTTGAGAGTTGGCAACATATTCACTTTACAGGTAGGTAATAGAGCCATAAAGAAATTAGCACTCAGGTGACTCACTGCTCATACTGATTTTTGTGCCCAATTGAAATATTACACTTTGCTGTAACAACATATTTAATATTAATCCATCCAAATCACAGTTTCAAATGATTTTCTCTACTTGTATTAGAAACTTTAATTCTAGTTCTTCAAAAGTCGCAAGCATTTCTTTTTAAAGTATTTAAATTCTATTGGCAATATGTTCTTGTGTGTAATTCTACAATAAAAGAACTCACATACACCATCAGCACGTTTGGACACACTGGATCTATCTCACAGACCTCTGCCCCTTCAACCAACAGAATACCTAATAAGAGTATGAGCCTGCATCAGAAGGACCTAGCACACTTCACCACTGAGGATTTTTACACGTGCATTTGCTGATGGTAGCAGGGTGATGCTTTCATGATAATATCTGAAGAGTTTCATAGATTGGAATGAACTTGTCTTGTGAAACTGGGCAGTGTGAATCACATCATTCTGTTACCAAGGAACTGAAATTCAGAGAGATGATTTCTGAACTCCTCCATTAAACTGCTCTTTAATTTTTCAAGACCAGACAATTTTTTTTTAGAGCATTTAATTTCTCCTTCTAATTTATTCACTTCAATGTATTTTTTTCATTACTTTAGCATATGGTCTCCACTGCTGATCTTTACTTGTACATTACGCCACCCATTCTCATCAAGATATTTGTCAGAGAGGGAAAAAGTTTTGAAGAATCACAAAGATGACTGTAGCTGTGAATCTGACCAGCATCAGCAGTGTTCAGCCATGGCCCATCCAGAACCTTCTCAGGCCCAGAAATAGGCCTGAGAACCCTATGGCTCCTGACCTCACCCAGACGGATTTAAAACTGTTTTTTTTATCAGCTGTATCCTCCTTGCTAAGAGTAGCAGACTGTCCTGAAGAAGTAGGTACCCATGCTTTCAGTCTCTCCTCTGCACACATACTCAGCACTTAAACCAGCATCTTTCCCATCTGCAAATAGATCACACTCTGCTTTTGACAAAAAAAGTTAATTATAGGATGACATACTGGTCTTGCGTGGATAGGATTTTTACTTTAAAAATGTAATAATAACTTCAGTGTAACTTTTCTGTCTTGACTTTGAAACGATGTAAGAATGATATTCACAATATTTTAAAAGGAACATTGACAAATTAAGGTTGAAAGTTCTCATTAAGAATTAACTATATATTCTAAATAAATCATATTAAACAGAAATACTTTTGTAATGGAGACATTTGAGGCAGAATTCTCACTACTCTTAAATACGGACAAAGCTCAAAGAACAGAAAAAGTTAGAACTGTGACATTGAAAAACTTCTAATAACTTCCAGACACAAAAAAATCAAGTAAAACAGTCTCCAAAGAGAGAAGTACTACTCTCTAGTGAATAAGCTCAAATAAATAGAACAATACAATATAATTCACTAAAATAAACTAATAAAAATAAAATTAATGATAGCAACTGAATTTGTATCTGGACACATAAGCTAATAAAAAAGTAATGAAACAAAGAGCTGCATCAGCTTAATTAAAGAAAGCAAAAGCCTACTCAACCCCTTTCCTCAACCAGTCAACATTCATCATAAAAGTTCATCTTTGAATACAAAACCAGCAGCAACTGGACAACAGCAGCAACTAGACAGAACAAAAAACACAGCCAGAGCAAGCAACCACCCACCCAACAGTGTTCTTTTGTCATCCAGGACCTGAAAGATTTGCCCGAAGCATTACCAAAAATTCAGTTTTAATTTTCAGAATTTTAATGCAAGTTAGATTTCCAGCTTCACAGGACATAGATAAGACCATTGTCATTCATTATTAACTGTTTAGGGTATCCTTTATATAGTCAGAACAAGCACCAGGAACCTTTATACTTTTATTTTGACTTTTATCCCTTTTCTGCCTAGGGTCTCTTGAACCTTCAGGCCTGTACCTCTGAGCAGGAGTACTTGTGGACATAGGTTTTGGAAGGTCACTCTGCAGAGCAGGCCACTAGAAAAGCTGGCAGAGATCTCTGGCCATACCACCACCAGCGTTTCTCAAAGCTGAGATGTTTATAAAACATTTCCATTTCAACAGACTGGAGGACCATCCTGTAGCTCTGGAGGATTGCCAGTTTATTTTAATATGATTGCCATTGTGCTGGATGGAAATTCCTGGCTCTTTCCCAAGAAATTTATGCACTTACCAGCCTGAATTAAATTCATATATCTGAACTAATAATATTCATGCTTCAGGTTTTCTCATACTATGCCTCTCAACATAATGAGAGGTAGTGGACTCTACCATTATCACTGTTACAATAGCCACACAAACATCTGGGAAACTCAGAATGAAGGCTACCTGGACACTTGAGTTGACAGAACCAGAATGATGAATGAGGGAATTTATCTTTTCTCCCCTCACATCCCCAACCTCATTATCATTAGCACTCATGATATTGGCTGAAATGCAAGGGAGCCTTAAACCTTCTTGGAGTATTTTCCCTTTTTCCTTATTCCTCCTGTCTGATTCCTTGTCCAACACTCTTCCATTAGAAATTATACATATATATATTGTAAACATTTTTTTTCTTTTTAAGTGAAAAGTTCTGAACAAGGCCAATTCTGGTTCTTGCCAGACACCAGTCTGATGATGCATACTGGCAATTTGTCATCTGAGTCACCCGCCAACAGGGACAAGAGTCCCTGAAACTGACCTCTCCACAGCAGGCTAAATTTCATCATATTATTTTTCTGGTAAATATTTGCTTTTTAAGAGGAGAAGAAATGGTTATATATAGGTTAGATACAACTTAAGCCCTCACTGATCATTTTTACAAACTTATCTTTTTCTTCAGTCTTGTCTAGAAAATAGTATTTATCATTCTTTTCTATCTTCTTATTCTAGATAAGTTGACTAATAGGAGTAGCTGACTTCAAAATTATTAATCACATTTTATAATAGTGAGTAGCTAATGTCACTCCTAATTAAGCACAGAAAACCTGAAATGTTCTCACACATTATGAAATCCCAGTGAAAATGTTTGTATGGCATATAAGGTTTCCATGCTTTTCTTTTCTAAATCCTCTAAGTCTGCCAAACTGAATGTGGAGACTTAGATAAAAATATATTTTACTAATAATTTCTACAACATCTTTCTTACACAGAAATAGCTATTCTGCTAGTATTTACATATTTTTGCCATTTGTCTCTCCTAAACAGAGAAATTCAGACAGAAAATAACAAGAAGAAATAAAAATTGATATCTTTTTTTCAAAAGCATTAAAACACTTGATGAGCATTCAGCCAAACCAGGTAGATGGTAATACATGTATGTTCTTGTTTACACAAGTAAATAAGATGTTGTTCACTTGTCACCACAATAAGTCGCAGGTGGTGAATAAAAGGGCCATTTCTTCACCTCAGAGGAAAATATGTTAGAGAACTGAGCACGAAGTATGATACAATTTTTCACACAGACAGCATAATACACACAAACAATACTTCTGTTATTTTTTCTATTCAATTTTCAACAGAAAACTGGGATATAGGGGAAATCTCAAAAAATGGGAAGACCAAAATATATGAACAAAAACATGAAATATGATTTTGTGGCCCCGAAGGTCTATCCAAGGTCCTCAAAACCTTTGCTTTCTTTTACAGAGTGAGTTTCCTCTTCAACATATTTTTCCCACAAGGGTTCACTTATATTCAGATAATGAAGATTATAACATCACCTTGGGAAAAGGTAGTATGAAGTCATTTTTAAGAAATAAAAACTGCCATGAAGAGGTAACTTTTTCTATGATTTTTCTCAAAGAAAACCCCTTTCTGTCAAATGTACAATTTAGTAGAATTTTTATATTAATTCTAACCAAACTTTAAAACTCAAATGCAGACAACTATCACAGGTAACACAAGAATGTTTTCAGAATAAACCCCAAAGAGAAAATAAGGCAATAATAATTTTATATGTGGCTCTTCCATCAACAACTAATTTGGCTGGTTCTCCTTTCTGGCACCCAACAGAACTGGTGTGCTGTACAGCCACTCTGACCTCCCAGCTCAGGATATCAAGAGGCAGCAGATGGTTATTTTACAACATAAACGCTACTAAGCTTTCAGATAGACAACACAATATGCATGCCTCTTGTGAAGAATTTAATAGAAGATACTTTTAGCTAAGAAGAAAAGTACAAGCACCCTGTTGAGCACACTGCACTGCTGTGCTTACAAGAATTGTCTGAGCTTGCGATAGCAAGTACAGAGTTCCTCAGTATCTCACTAGAGTCTAATGTCTAGTCCCTATTTTGGTCTGATGAGATTTAAGAGTCTGGCTTTCATCTGTAACAGAGTTCTTGACAACTGACAGTTCATTTCTATTAGCACAAGGAGCCTTCACAACTAGAAAAGCGATGAAGTGTCACCTATCCAAGAAACAAATCTAATTGAGCTGTGTGGGTGAAATGTCAGTTTCATGATTTTTGTGAGCAAAATGCTGTAGGAATGTTAACAGTAATGGCAATATGCATGGTGACTGAGTTTTTGTATAGCACTCAGTGTTTAATCTGGCAGACTGCAATATTGCTTTGAATTAGGACAGTACCAACACACTGGAAAGTTAGGTAGAAACTAGACTTGAATATTTCCTACAATATTTTTTTCTAAAGAACTGTATTAAAGACTCACGACATCTGGATTGTTTTGTGATGATAGCGTGTATCTTGCTCTTTAAGAGTTTAATGTACATGAAATATTTGCTCTTTTAATTCTTGACAGACTTGGAGAGGACTGTTTCAGTGGTCTAACAATCATTCCTGGCTTTGTGTTAAGTTTCTGACTTTGGGAATTATCTTTGTATGATTTTTTTATTCAGTGGTTTAAAAAGGTTTTTCATTAATTGGTCACACTTTGACTTATAAAAATTGTGTGTTAAATTTTGTGATTTCTTAATGCAATTATCTCATTAAGGGAAAGCATGTTTCAGTATAACAAGTATATAAATTTGTGTAGTTAATCAGTGATTAATTATTACAAGAAAGGTATGAGCTGCATTCTGTTTGGCAAAATGTTAAAATAGTGATGTAAAATGGAACTGCAGCTTAGAATCATTGAGTCACCAAGGTTGGAAAAGTTCTCCGAGATCATCTAGTTCAACCATCCACCTACCACCAATATTTCCCCACTAAACCATGTTCCCTAGTACAATATTTAAACATCTGTGTGATACAAGTGATAACTATGTGCAATAAAAAACTTTTTTTATTCAGCTATGGGACGTGCATATGATCAGTGTGTCCCATAGCTGTCACAGAATATCTTCCCCCTCCACTGAATAGCATTCTGGAAATATTTTTGCTTAGCTCTGTTCTCTAATTCTCCCCTTTATCACAGAGAAGATCATACTGTGGTCCTCTGCTCTTGGCACCATCATATTCTTGTGCAAAAATAGTGATGTGATGTTGGAGATCAATGCTTTCACACAGTGACATAGAACTATGACCAGAAGACATGCACATTCAGTGTAATCAGGAACACACAAAAAAATCCACCATGATAGCACTTTATTTCAGAAATACGAGCTAGATAAAGTTGAGGAAACTGATCAGAACTATATTTAAAAGCAGAAGTTACATAGGTTAAATGCTCGCAGGGCATTTTGTTATCTGCTGGGTTCTACATGAAGTGCATTCCAACTACTAAAAGAGATTACTATAGAAGTGTTTTCCTTTCACTGGTCTCCTACATTAGTGTAGAATGCCAGCTGTTACCGGCAGGTACACTTGGTGCTGAAAAAGTCAAAGTAAAGAACAAGCTCAGTGGACACATTAACAATTACTTTAAAGAGGAAAGTGTCGGAGTTGTTTTTTATAATAATAAAAAACAAAGTCTGTCCACCTATGCCAAATCTCTCACAGTGCATAATTATGCTATTTGTATATATCCCTTTCTATGCCTTACTCCTGGTAAAATTTATTTGTTGCTCGTTCTCGATTGCAATTAATTTCATTCATATTTAGACAGTTTTTATGGGTAATTCATGTTTTCCCTAGTGCCCTTATGTGTATGTGATACAAATCCAAATGACTGATTCATTGTTTTTTGTCTGTTCCAAGAAATTAAACACCCTCTTCCTTAGCTGGAAGACAACAGTTGCATGTTTTTCATTCTAATAATTCAAAAATTCTCCATGTTCTTCAGCCAAGGAATAAATATTTCTTTGTGAGTTCAAAATGCCCAGACTAGCTACTGTAAGAACTGCAGTTGTTCTACATCATTATCCAGCTGTCCTTTGGGAACAGCAATTGACAACTGCAAACTTTTATTTTAGAATAAGAAATTTTTGCCCATAAAGTATTACAAATTGAAAGTCATTATAAGTAATGCTTAGTGTGCATAAAGTTGTACTAAAAGTGAAATTCTGTCTTCTACAAAAGAAAATGAAAAAGAAATTGGACAACATGTATTTTTAGAAGTTTAAAGTTTTAAATTACAGATCTTTGCATGAAAAAAATTAACGAAGATTTTCTGAAAGTAACATGTTTTGTTTTCAGCAGTTTTAACTATTAGATTGGTCACATAAACTAATAGGAATTCAAGCTTCTTTCTTCACTTACGGAAATCTTACTATAGTTTTCTTCAGTAAAATATTAACATCATCTCAAATAATAATTTACTCTGAGTTTCCTGAGTCATTTCCCATGTTTTTTTCACAATTACAATTACAGCGAGCTCAACATTCAAATCATTAGTTTATTTTTTATATTTATGTAAAATACATTTCACACTGCTGCTGCTTAATTCCTTATTCAGTTGATGAATGGTTTTCCTTACTATCTCTGTGAATCTTGAAATGAAAAGATTTTGAAAAGCCAAACAGGTGGTAGAATATTGTAACTCATTTAGCTCTATCTGAATTTAACTAAATACCCAAGCCGTGTTTTATTTTCCACATAAGAAATTAGCACGATTCTCTTCAGAAAGCCTTCACAATCTCACAGCACAGCATTTCTATTCATAACGTACCGGATGTACACACCAAAACTTCTAGAAATAGTAAAATGATGGGGGGGAACATAAGAACCTTGCAGGAGTGAAATAGAAGATCAAAAGCCTCCTTTGCTTTACTTCTGAAATGGCTTCTAGAAATTTCAGTTTTGAAAATTTCTCACACTGGACTGTTTGCAATGGCCAGAAGGTAGATGTGCCCATGCAGTCCTTTCCTGTCACCCATGAGCATATGCTTGGCAATCTTGGCTATTTGCTCTCACATGAAGGAACTGCTACAAAAGAGGAAGTGGAATATAGCCTCTGCAAGTCTGCTTTGAAGTTGTTGTGCAACAGGTAGTAAGGACATTCTCAGCCTGACTGAAAAAACAGTTCTTATCACAGAATCACAGAACTGTAGGGGTTGGAATGGACCTCCAGAGATCATCGAGTCCAATCCCCTACAAAGCAGGCCGCACAGGTAGGCGTCCAGTCAGGTCTTGATCATCTCCAGAGAAGGAGACTCCACAACCTCCCTGGGCAGCCTGTTCCAGGGCTCTGTCACTCTTACTCTGAAGAAGTTCTTTCACATATTGGCGCAGAACTTACTATGCTCAAGTTTATGGCCATTTGCTCTTGTCCTGTCCTCACAAGACCACTGAAAAGAGGTTGGCCATGTCCCTTTGTTTGCCACACTTAAGATATTTATAAACAATATTAAGATCCCTATTTTCCACAGGTAGAAGAAATACAGGGTCTTTGTTCAGAAGACCTCTTCCAGACTAAATAAATAAGGAAAGTTCACCACAAAAATAGTATAGAATTGAACACACCTTCTACACTGAAAATTGAGAGCTTAGCTGTCCTATCCAAAGCTTCAGTCACTGGCAAGCAGTGTCAAACTGGATGCTTTAACAGTAAACTTTGACAACAGAAAAAAAGATAGAGAAGCAGTAATGTTCTAAATGTGACTTCTCATCTCACAGCTGAGATTATCTAGCAATGTTGAGAATATCGAAAATATCTTTAAAAACCCAGTCTATTAGTGACAAAGGATATTTTTAGGACTGGTAAATATAATCCTTATACAAAGAATTCAGAACAGGAGCAGCAACAGTGCTGTGAGGAAGGGATCCTTTTGCAGCACCAGGACCCTGAGCAGACAGTGTCTCTGCAGGAAAGCAAGGCAAGGCCGAAGACAGGTGAGCAAGCTGCTGCAGAAAGCTGGTCAAATACAGGAAGAGTGTGGAAAAACTTCTTGTATGCAGACGGTACGTGGAGCTGTCAAAGCTGAAGTCCAGTGAAATATCTCAGTGTGTAAGGTAAATAATATGTAAGCAACATAATCTGGATAACTGAAAGACAGATGGAGGACAAGCTAAATAGGCCTCCATTCAGGAGTTCAATTATCCATAAATGTGTTCCCTGGGTGACATTACTTAAATCTCACAGTGCCTTCAAAATTTGCTTTAGTACTTAAATCTCACAGCAAAATCTTCATCAAGATTACACTATGGGATGTAACTTGTAGGAGTTTCTAGATAGCAGAAGAGGCACTGACCAGTGTCTGTTGGAAGTCTAGCTCTCCAATACTTTTCATTTGGGGTAATGTACATGAACAAAGCATGCAAAGCACCCATCTGTGTAAATGAGGAAGGCAATTCTTGTTTAAGAAAATTTCACACTAACCTTTCCCAAGTACAGACGATTAGAGGGTTCAAAGCAATTAAAAATTAAAGTTGGTACTATTCTATTTAAAAATGTCACCAGGGACCCCTTTGAGAGGCACTGCTTTTAACACTATTCCCCCTGTGAGCAGTCTCTCTCTCTCTTTTCAATAAACATTTTGGTTGTCAAAATTATCTTGGTCTGAAAAATCCAACTTTGCCCTGAGGACCAAGGAAAAATTTACTGATGAGTATAAAGAATGTTGCCTGAATTGTTTCAGACTAATAGATTATTAAAAATAAATTGCTCCATTTGAATATTTTAAAAGTCATTGCTATAAAGATTAAAGGTAGCTATCAGGCTTGTGCAGAGCTGGGGAATTACCATTAAAAACAAACAAACAAACAAAAATATATAGAGAGAAATAACTGAAGAAAATGCAGACTTGTTTATAGTCCTTTGTTTGTTGTCACAAAACATTTGTTGGAGGGATGTAACTTACACGGGCCATTTCTATAACATAAACATTTTGAGTGCTTTTTATAACTTGTCTGTTTGTTTGCTTGTTTTGATAGATGTAAATGGAAAACAACAGGAGTGGATTTTTTACAAACTTGAACAAAAATACATTTCTTCTGATGAAGCAAACTGTTGAGGAAAACTGGAAGGAAAGTGTTCTCCTTAAAAAAGTAGACACTTTGGTCACAGCTTCATTCAGCATAGTATCATAATTGATTTGTGAAGACAGAATTGTTCAGGCATGAAGTGATACTTAGACTTCTAACCCATGCAGAATAAAAGTCACAGCATTCCCATGAATTCTACAAAGATCCCGGTTCACCTTCTATTTGCCTTGATAACAAGGTTTCAGATATTCAGACTTTGGAAGTTCTGGTTGAGAACCTCTAAAAAAGAAAAAACAGCCAGAGCCAGAGCTCCTGGTTTCTTTATAATGTGACCTTATTCATCACAGAAAGCCCTTCTTATCTCAAGCCAAATCAACAAGTATCACCTCTTCCTCTTTCTTCCCTGCTCACTGCAGTCCTTCACCACCTCCTCTCTGCCTGAGCAAAGTGCGAGCAATAAGAAACAGGGCTCTACTATCTTTTGTTTCTAATACATTATTGTTTCTTTGTGTGAAGTTGCTTTCTCAAAATGAAAGGCTGACAATGAAACACTGGAAAGTGCTTTTTTCCCCCCTCAAAATGCGATAAGCATGTTGAAAGCATAGGGATTCCCTGTGATGGGATTGAATTAATTCTTCTGTAGCTATTCTACCCTTGTAAAAAGAAAACATACAAAAGTGACAACTTACTGTAGCCATTTGAGTCTCATAAAAGTAGATCAATGTTTTTAAAGATTAGTTTAAATAAAGCTCTGTGCTAACAGATAAGCAGTATATCTCCTAAAAATGAAAATTCTTTTTTTTTTCCAAATAAAAGAGTTGAAATGAAATGCTAAGTGAAACAGCTAAGTGCAATGCTGAGAATCCAGAAAAAAATGTAGACCATCTTCCAAGGTCTGAGAAATCCCCACCATCCATGCATTTTTCCTTTCTCATGGGTGCTCTTTGCAAGGTATTTCTGTGATCCTCTCTTAAATACAAAAAACTGTCTGAAAAGGCAGGGTGAAAAAGAGGCAAGTGGAGCAAGGAGGTCATGAGAGGTGCTAAGAGGTGAAATGGAAAGCTAGCAATAGATGTGCGTAGCTTGCTCCAAAAGTAATGCATCGTGTTTGTTTTCATGGAAAATACAACAGCTACAAAGAGTATGATGATATTTGACAGAACAAGTTCTCAGCTACAAAACACTACTTTTCAACATAGCTGCATTTTCACCAGAGGTGAACAAGATCCTACATGCTGCACTCTCAAAAATCTACCAGTCACCATTGTGGAAACATACCACCTGCAGCTTTACTATGCTCACATCCTCCATAAACATTCAGCAAACACTGACGAAGATCTGTGGGTGACATTTTTAGTTTATGAGGAAATTCAATGACATACCTTTGCTGAATACGCACTTCCATGTCAGACGCCATTCTGTCAGACTGCCCCTCTGCTACCATCTGAAACAGCAGAAACAACATGTAACAGGATATCGGTGGGAGGGATCAACTTCAACTGCCATACCATCAACATTCACCTTCAAGGTCATAGGCCAACATAATAAAATAGGAGGCACCACTTTCAGAGCAGCCCTCATATAATAAGGCCCAGCAGCCTGAGCTTTATTGTTTATTTGAAGTCAGAGGAAATATTCAGGCATGACTGTGAAACTGCTGCATATGGAAACTCGTATTTATGTTGGGAAACGTACAGTGTACAAAACACAGCAAAGAAACTGTTACTGGACTAAATATTTTGACAAGTTTATGCTTTTCTTGGTTTGGTTTTTTCTTTTTTTTTTCTTTTTCTTTTTTTTTTCTTTTTTTTTTTCTTTCTCTACATGCAGTCAGCTCACTGAGGGTATCTAGAGTTTCCACTACAGCTTTGGGATAATCATTAGTATAAAACTGTTACTTCACATGGCATTTACAATTAATGATTATAGCGTTTGTTCAATGACTAGTCTTCTATTTTTTCCCATGTTTCCATGACAATAATTATCTCATCATTTTAGGTATTGTGATTGGGAGTGGCAGTATAAAAGGGGGTAATTTACTTCTGATTACTATATTGTGTCACATGAATGACTATACTTCATCACAGTGTATGTACTGTGGCAAGAGAGAGTGGCTACTGCCTTGGTAGAGGAAAAGGAAAGGAAATATTAATGTGAAGCTTCTAATACTCTACAGAAATGATCACTGTACTAGAAAAGAATTCCACGTTATGGGATTACCTGTTTTTGTAAAGACTGATTTTTTTTAATCTTTAAAAAACAGTTAAGAAATCATGTAATGAGCCTATTTCTAAAGTTGCCTGTGATCTGAAATAACTAGTATAATATATGTCTACTTGTATACAATCACAGAATGGCTTGAGTTGAAAAGGACCTGAAAGATCATCCAGTTCCAATCTCTTGCCTGGGCAGAATCATCACCCACTAGTTCATGTACTAAAGTAATGTGAGCAAGACTGTGTAACTACCTGTTACGTATAACATAGAAGTTATATGAGGCACCTGAATTACTTTTATATATTGGCTTTTGTCATGGTTTTATGATTTTTGGTTATTGGTATTCCACATCATAACATCATGCAGTGTAGTGGGAGTTAAAGAGCAAATGCTCTAGTTCCGGGTACTTGTCCGGAAGAGAAGAGGAACTACGTTCCCCAGAAGACTGTTTGAGTACTGTTATCATTCCTGCTCAGGGGAACAGATATAAAGCCTGTAGGTCACCTGACCTGAGCCCTTTCTTCTCGTCTTGTCGTGCTCGTTTTCGGATCCTCTCGCTGCTGCTCCCGACTGCACGCAAGGCTTCAGTATTAGTGTAAGGCCTTTATAAGGTCCAAATAATATTCTATTATAGTGTGTTATCGTGCATTCTAATACTGTATTTAGTAAATTAATCTGTTTATCCTCTGATCGTTGCCGCTGTTTTTTTAATTATTCTTTTTTTTGGGGGGGGTGGGAGGAGAGGGGTCCCCTGTTTCCCTTTTCCAGAGGCGCAGATTTTGTAAAAAAATCTCTCCGCCCCACTAGTCATGGAACCGGGCTGGACCAGCCCGTAAACCATCAACAGCTTTTTCCGATTTCATATTATTAAGTGCATAACATCTTAAGCTAACAAAAAACTATATTTTGTTATATTCTCACGTATTATGTAGTCTGTATTTACAGACAGCTACAATACGCACTCCATTATCTTAAAATATCTAGTACAAAAATAGAGAGGTTTCTGAAATACCTATTTTGCTTGTACAATCTGGTCTCTAGTAAAATTCTTTCAGATTTGTGCCAGAAACATACGAAGAATTTTTCTCAAGATATTTACTCTAGCAAACACTGAGGCAGACAGAAAGACATAGGAGAAAAAAAGGAAGAAAAAGACAATGTCCCTTTTTAGACTCACACAAAACTGAGTTGGTTTTTAGTGTAGAAAAACAATTTAGAGCACTGTAATTATTCTGCAGCCTTGGGGAACAGCTCGTTGACACTTTCAGTTCAAGCAGCAGAGCAGTTACATCAGTAATGACCCACGTCCTTCGTAAATAGCACTGGAGAGGTCTGCCAGAAAAATGTCATTTGATTTTCTTAGTCTAGCAGAGTACCCCATATCTCAGGGTATTATGTTCAGAACATTACTTCAGCTCTACACCAAACTGAAAGAAATAGTGAAAAGCACAAAGATCCAAAAAAAAAAAAAAAAAAGGTAATAAAAGCATCCTTTTGGTGAAACCTAACTCTTCAGGCTGGTAATGTTGATGAGCTATTGACTAAGAGTGTTTAAGATGAAATATCAAATTCCAGTGAAGGTCACAGGTAAAGCCACTGAGACATTTGAAACATTAAGAGATAATGAAGAAATACACTGAAGAATAAAATAATCAATAGGGCTAAAGACTTTCATGTTTTGCTGTCTCTTTTTAGGGACACAACTGTTTGACACAGGTTGTGAGGCTGCCTGCTACAAGGCAATACATGTAAGGACAGCAAGAGCATAAGGACATCACTTAAGGGCACTTAGAAGCACAAATAATTTCTTAACTGATAAAATTCGAGCTAAGCAAAAATCTTGTGGGTATGGACAAGGGGACCAACTCTGTTTTTGTCGTTGTTTTGTTTTTGTTATTTCGTGATCAAGATGAAGATAAAGTGGGTTATTTGAGAAATGGATACCCATAACCATCAGAACATACCATAATAGCAGGTCAATCAGGCAATGAGAAAAGAATCAGTCTTGCTGATTTCTTCAAATTTTTTCCACTTCAGGTTTCTCAATGTTCAGTGCAGGAAATTAACATTGGAGAAGGATGATGGATAAAGTCTCAGAGAAAAGAGGTAGTAAAACAGAAGAAATTGATTAAGTATCTTGAAATGTATTGGCATTGGCTGGGCTGAAGGAAAAGAATGAAACATAAATCCAAAATTCACTGTTTGTTTAGTGAGTTGCTGCCAAACCATGTTGAGATTCAAGCAAATAAGATACTGCCAAACCATTCTGGAACCCTTCCCTTTCCTAAGATAATTGCAAGGTGAGAAGTTTATGCCCATCTCAATAAAGACTAACAAGTAAAGTTATTATATGCCTGTAGCACATCACTTTTAAAACCCAAGTAAACATGTTTGTAACTAACGTCAAACTATGTCCTGTAGTTTAACGTTTTATTTGCCTGATATTTTTCATGGAAATTTGAGGTTGCTGAAGGACGTTTTTCTTCTCCTTTTAGATTCCTGTATTCTTTTATTTTAGATATACATATTACACGTATATTTTTCTTTTGTTATAAAATGTAGATATTCATATATCTATATATATATATATAATTTATTTATAGATATAGCATGACTGGGCATCTTGAATGACATTCATTTCAAGAATAAAACACCTGAACTCAAGTTCATGTTTGAGATCCCATTATAATAGGGAACAAGGGCTCAGTTCAGGTAATTAAAGGTGGACAAAGGTGGTAGTTAAGAAAACTGTTAACAGGGCCTAGCAAGCAATTTAGCATTCTCTAATGTATACAGAACACATAAAGTACTAAGGTAATTTTCTAAACAAAGATGCAAAGTGACATTTCAGAAGATCTAAATCATCACTCCAGTCATCCATGTGGAAGGGCTCTGGTATCTCATAGGTCTCACCTCATATCTGACTATGTGGATGTCTGAGAAACTCTAAGACAACTCAAAAAGGCTCTATAAATCTCTATTAGGGTAACTACTTTAAGTCCAGGATCTCCAGTGAATACAGCGGGAGCTTAGATAGCTAACTTTTATTCCACTATTTAGAAACTTTTTGGGATCATATTCACAAATGTATTCTCTATAGTTTGTAGCCATGGGTGGAAAAATTCCTTTGTCCAGATCATTCCAAAGCACAGGCTCCTAAAGCACACCACTATTAGTGTGATCAAACTTCTCTTCAGTTCAACTTCCTCCAGCTCAGTTGTCCTGAAAACCAAAGAGTTAAGTTGCTTTCTCAGGACAGACTACTTCTCAGCTAGCCTCAGAGCTGGTCCTTTTGCTTTGCTAACTTATCCAAACTGAAGCTATAAAGAAATGTCGGTACTATTAGCTTGTTTTCTCTGTAAACTCTGTTTTCTGTAACTTCGGATGATTTCTGGACTAGTTTTAACTGAAGTTTGCTTCCGGCGTTCTTGGTTTTTGTTTTGTTTTTTTTTCCCCCAGTAAATCAGAAAAGGTGAGAGTTATTGGCTTAGTACTATCCTGCGGTAAGCAAAGCTATCCTTAAAAGAGCTATCAGTGTCCAAGCAACAGCCATTTGTGTCCAAGCAACAGCCTCATTCACTCTGTTCTTTGACCTCTCCCTCTTAAGAGACTGGGAACGTTCAAACAATGACAAATAGGAACATTATAAATCCTTTGAAAAATGTTGACACTGGTAGGGATGGAGCTCACAGTGTGAAGGTCATAGAGCATATGAAACTAAACATACCTCAGGCAATAATGCTGGTCTCACAGCACAAAAATCAACCACGGCATTAATACAGCTGCACCTAAAATTCTTATATTCAACAAAAAGTGACAACACAAATATCTTAGTACAGATTGTAAAAAATGTGCTGATGCTCAGAACAACTACCTCTGCACAAACAGAGAGCAAAGAGAATCTACTAGACTTTCTCTAGATGATTATTAGTGGAAGCCTCAGTATTCTGAGAACTATTAATTCTGATTCAGTACCTGCCACTGCAGCCTTTTAAAGGGAGGATGTACCTGATCTGATCTCTCAGTACTGGACGCTATTCAGCTGAAACGCCAAGGCTTCAAGCACACTGCAAAGGTTTTTCTGTGGAGTTCTTACCCATGCTGCCTTAAGCTTGTTGCTTGAATACAGGGAAAAGAAGTTTTTAGCAGTATGAATGATGTTGAATCATTGTTCAATGAGCAGACATCTTGTCTGTTTCTAATTCTCTCTCTTATATTTATGATACATCAGACTCACTGGGCTATATTGTAGAGAGGCTAGAAGTTCCTGATTCTGTTCCTAAGGGACTGCCATTAATGACCAATAGTAGATGAAGAGGTAGATTTCTGAACTTCATTCATAACTAAAATCTTTTAATGAAGGTTTAGGGATTTTGAATTTCACTATGCAAAACCATTGGATACATGCAATCTTAAAGAGTTCAATAATATGTGACTTGCTAGAATTTTACTCTTTTTCAAGACTGCACCTTCTTTAAATTGCAGAGCCACTAGAGCATTAAGGAGCATGGCTGTGGAATGAACGAATAAATAAATACTTATATATATAATATATATAGCCAAAGGAAGACAGATCTGTAGAGGTACAGTTTATTGGTCCTGGGTAAAAAAAACAGTTCAAAAAGGGAACAGGAAATGCAAATGAAAGCAGATTAAAATTAGTGTGAATAATATATGTAAAGAAAGTAAAATAAAAATACCCATAGAATTAGTGGAGCACGATAAGAACAGAAGCCTTCCTCTGTTTGCATTTTTTTTTTTTAAACCCTTACTGAAATATTTCAAAACTGTTCTTATCTCTTTGCCTTTAACATACCAGAGCTGTACAGCCTGGACAAAGCAAGAGACCAGTCATGATTTTGCCTATGCATGTGCTTTCAGCATGGGTAGTGCCTTACCACATCACTGTTCTTTAGCACCAATGACTTTTGTCCACGTGTAGTAACGTAATCCACTGTATAACAATTGCACTCTTACATTCACACGTGAAGTCAATCCTCTCCATTAAGAAAGAAGCCTGGAATTAGTATAATTCACATAACGTATGTAAGCAATTCTGTATATTTGCACACACAAGAACGGAAAGTCCCAAGGAACTTAATGTTGTATTCCATTATTTATTTTTCCCTTAGGTAGCATTAAGTGGCTTTATTAATAAAAGATTACAGTTACTACACTTTTTTTAATTACATTTAAGGGCTGCAGTTAATTAATTTGTTACCTCAGTAATAACAGACTGACAGTTTACGGCAAGTGGAAAACAACAGTTTCCACTATTGTTTTTATGATAATAGATGTCAGCAGTTTGATGCTAATTCTTCTCACATCATGAGTGCCAATGTAAATCACTTATTAAACAAAGAGTAATTTAAAAACTTGCCCTCAGACTGTGAAGACGTTTCCTAAAATTTGAAGATCTCACTCCAAGAAAGTGTTGGCTGGTTCATCAGTGACATATATGATGGCATCGAGGGCACCCTCAGCAAGTTTGCAGATGACACCAAGCTAAGTGGTGTCATCTAAGTCAATGCATTGGAAGAAAGGGAAGCCATCCAGAGGAACCTGGACAGGCTGGAGAAGTGGTCTCATGAAAACCTAATGAGGTTCAAAATGGCCAAGTGCAGGGTGCTGCACTTGAGTCGGGGCAATTCCAGGTATTTATACAAACTGGGGGAAGATCTCCTCGAGAGCAGCCCTGTGCAGAAGGACTTGGGAGTCCTGGTAGACAAGAAGCTGGACATGAGCCAGCAGTGTGTTCTTGCAGCCCAGAAGGCCAGCTGTGTTCTGAGCTGCATTAAAAAAGGGATAGCCAGAAGGGAGAGGGAGGTGGTTATGCCCCTCTCCTCAGCTCTTGTGAGGCCTCATCTGGAGTATTGCATCCAGGCCTGGGACCCCCAGTTCAGGAAGGACAAAGAGCTCTTGGAGTGGGTCCAGAGAAGGGCCACTAAGATGATCAGAGGGCTGGAACACCTCTCCTACGAGGAAAGGTTGAGGGAACTGGGATTGTTTAGCTTGGAAAAGAGAAGGCTCCAGGGAAACCTCACTGTGCCCTTCCAGTACTTGAAAGGAGCATATAACCAGCAGGGGGAACAGCTGTTTACAAAGGTGGATAGTGATAGGACAAGGGGGAATGGTTTTAAACTAGGACAGGGGAGGTTTAGGTTAGATATTAGGAGGAAGTTTTTCACGCAGAGGGTGGTGACACACTGGAACAGGTTGCCCAAGGAGGTTGTGGATGTCCCATCCCTGGAGGCATTCAAGGCCAGGCTAGATGTGGCTCTGGGCAGCCTGGTCTGGTAGTTGGCAACCCTGCGCATAGCAGGGGGGTTGAAACTAGATGATCATTGTGGTCCCTTTCAACCCAGACCATTCTATGATTCTAGATTCTATGATCCTAGATTGTGAAGCCCTCTATATACACTGTGCTGGTGGCTACTTCTTACTTAAAACTGAACTGGCTGGTGAAAGAAAAAGAACCAGATTGTTCAGTAACATACACCATTGCACTTGATATCTTGAGTCAATGGACACATATATTTGATTTTATATGTTAGCAACTTGATAACAATGCAATGCAGAAGTTCAGCAGAGGAGAACAGCAACTAGAGTTCTATTTTTATCTTTATTCCTTATTTAGACATTTTTAGTAAAACTTTTATTCAATTTCTGCACCACAAAATAATTACATAGACAGATATAGCTCAATAACACCTGGCTTTGTCCTCCCTCTACATATAATTGAATTCCTGGTTTAACTTCTAGTAGAAATTCACTATAGAATGAGACTGGCGTATCAGAACCTGTGTGGAACAATGAGTTACACACATTTCTGAAGAATGGTTCAAAATAGCCTTGACTGGCCCTGCTGGAATCCTGCATTTTAATAGAAATATTTCTTTCTACAGTTCAACTTACATCCTTGCTAATACACTCGTTTAATGCTTACGCTGAGTTTTATTCAACAATGAACATACATGTTCCATAATATCCAAACCAGTTCTGACAAAGAATGTAAGAAGTTTCATAGAAATATCGTTAAGCAAAAAGTAGCTGTATTTTTAATACTTATTTTCAGAGCCTGTAAGCTTTTAGACATAAAACTGTAGTAGAGAGAATGCACCTCATGACTTCATGTCCATATGCATGTCTTATCTAATGCTTACTAGATAGTTAAAATGAACAGCCTGGAAACAACCTACTCTCTCTGCCTAATGGATATACTCAGAAATAAAAACACTAGCAGAATCCAAAATGCTACACAGAGCATTCGCAAACAAACTAGGGAATCCCGCCAGCCCCAGTTGTAAACAGACAACACCTCTTAATTGAGGTCCCATTGACAAGGGACACAGCATCTAAGATCCCCCTATTTATAGAGGTTTTGGAAGATTTATAGCATCATAGATAGCATACATGAAAATTCTTGTCTCTATAAAAGTACAGGTTTCTGGAATATAAAGGATTTAGTACATCTACCCATCCAGTATTGCAACTTTCCAGAGAGTCATTCTCTTTACGGACTTCTGCAGAAAATCAAGTGCATGTGGGTACACGCTTTTTCTCCAAGAGAGCTGTTTTTCTGATGTGGAATAAGAATTCTATCCAAGATCACCTCTTCTGTTTTTCTGGAGTCACTAGATGACTTTTAAAAGGATTTATTATCTTTAGTTACTTAATCAGTAGAAATGCCCTTTCCAACAAACTATTTCCTTTCCTCAACAACAAAGCACTTAAAGTCTTTGCTTTTCATTGTAGTAAATCCCAAAGCTTATGTTCCACTACACAGTATATCCTACCTATTAGGTGAGAATTGCACAGAAAAAAAATATTTCCGAAGAAAGAGAGGAGAAGGTGAGGAGGAAGCTGTTTCCAAAGCTAATCCATCAACTGAAACTAGAAAGGAGTCACAACGCAAATATTTGTAGTAATATTCAAATTTGCAAAGTAAAAGTCAGTGATCATTTTAGCTAGTACTGTCAAATTATCCTTTGAATTTTGTAATTATAATAGCGTGATTACAATACAAAAAACAAATTAGGCTTGTAGGGGGAGGTAGAGGGATGAAGGTTTTGCGGGACCAGATGGAATAATTAGGGTAGGTAGACAAGGTTTTCAATACTCAGAATATAGACAAAGACTCTACTTACAGATTTTATGCCCCTGATAGAGACTTGCTTCCCCTTTTCTCTTGTGGCATTTTTCCTGATTTCCTTTTAAAAAATGTCCTTGTCTTTAACACCATAGACACCAAGTCAGAAATCAAGTTAGACATCTGAAAAAAACTTCAAGTTTTTTATTTTTTACTGATTGAACGTGATTCAAACAAGTATGCTGCAATGGCATATTCATTAGAGAAAAAAAATCTCCTTGAGTTAACATACATTTACTTTATGTGCAGGGACACAAAGGGGAAGAGGAAAGCTATAAATACAAAAAGGTTCTGAAATGCCACATAATGTTATTTTTAAGTGACTAAACAAGATGCATGAAGAAGTAAAGGTCATCGTAAGTCACTTTACTAAGATTTGTTTCCTCTAATTTACAGTCAGTGTTCCATATAGGTACTGCTTAACTTAAGAAATCCTATGACTAAGAAAGCAATAAAGAGACTTCTGTTCTGAATACCATCATCCTTGTCTGAGTGCTGTATTTTTATCCCACAACTAGATGCAGAAAAGTCAGTGGGCTACAATGAAAGAATGGAATAGAACAAGCAACAAAAACGAGTACGGTAATTTACACTCTTAAAAAAAAATGTAAAAAGAGTTGCACTTCCTAGGAAAGCAGAAGTTTCTTTCTAAATGCAATCTGGCAACCCTTTTTAACTCTGGCTTCCTTTACCTTTCTCTAAAAGATCCAAGTAACTCCCGGATTTTGGATCTATTAAGTAAATCCAGGAAAGACTTCTCAGAAAATACCAAAGGTTGTTCTGTGGGGAATTGCCAGTACAGTTTTCTGTCATGATCTAAGTTCAGTTTGGTGATTTTTTCATAACTGCTTGTTAGCCTTCTGTTCCCTAATCTTGTTACGGTATTTGCAAGTAGGGAATTGTGTACAGTGTAGGTCTTTATTTTGCTTGCTATCACTTATGACACACTTCTTGAAGAACTATGACTCCTTTGTGTATGGGAAACCAGTCACAGTTTGAGAAGTACTGCTTTAAACATAAAAAAAAAAAAATCAAGTTCTGTTGACTTGTAAAACTGACGCATCCCATTTTAGCTTTGGGTGGCCGCAGCCAGAATGAGAATGCCTTGCAGGCAACATACTGTCCACGTATGGAGGATCATCCTTTAACCCTATGCTTGGTCCTGTCTGATTCTGACATTGTGAGAATTTTGCTTGTGTGGGCCAAACCAACAGAAGAAGCTGTTAGGTATAGCAAGGTGCTTTCAGCAGACAGAGGTCTAAATCAAGAATCTGTAAGTGTAAAAGGTGATTTACTTTTGATGCTTTTACTCTGTAACGCCGAACACATACCTGTATCACTCGTGGGTCTGGTATAACAACAATCAGATATGTCTACTTGCTTGAAAGGAGGAAGTGGTGTTTGAATTCATGGACTCTGCTTTGTCTGTGTGTACAAATGACTGTATGCTAATAACGAGGGGAAATACAAATAGCATGTTCTTCTTCCAGTGAAGACATGTTCGTCACTGTTGAGTGGCAAATTGACATATGTATACATATATATATTTTTTCTACTGCAGCATAACACAGTTATTGGAAATTGCAAGGTGATAACATAGTGTCTCTCAGCATAAAATAGTTAGAGGATAAGAAATCAAAGAAAGGGAGAGAATAAATGCTTAGGGCATAGTTTATCAGTTGCACTGTAGAATTTACTAACTTCATTAACTTAGCTGTACATCTGAAACTTATCTGCTCATAAAGTAATTTGGGCATTTACTTAAGAGTAGCTAAATTCAAAGCATTGTCAAAAAAGAAGAAAAAAACAAGAGTACAGAAAGCCTAGATTTCTACTAAGAAAAGACCTTTTCATAAGGTCATTTTTTCTCACTATAGCAGAGATGCTATACTAATAGACAAAATCTGCATCCCTGGGCCAACATTCTTGGGTGCCTTCTGCTATGACCCTCATTTCCATTAAACTGCTACTGTCTAATTCTGTGCTGCCCTGCACTTTAATAGCCATTTATGTCTGCGCAGACTTACTACAAAATACTAACAACTCCACGACTGAAGGTAGGATTGTTGTTTGGCAGTATTTTGCCTACCATTATGCCTGGACGAAGAGAGAAGGAAGGAATTTTGCACAACCCCATCAGATCTCTGTGAAGAGCTGCTGTTTCAGATTCTGCTGCTTAGGGTGAGAGGGAAAGGGCTCTCACTCCTATTCTATTATCCATCTTTGTAGTTTACATAAGTGAAAATGATTGTGCAAACAGCACTGAGTCATCATAGCTCTAGATCAGAAAATAAATCAACAGCTACAAGTAAAAAGGCATTGAATATTCTATTGGGAAAATACTGAGCTGTCAGATTACACAGACTGCAGAATAATTTCTCTGTTAGACATACCTGTTTGTTGATGTTTAGACTTGCTGCTTTCGGCAACAGGATCAACATAAGAAAATACAAGCATTCTTCACTGCAGAATTAATGTTTCTTCAACTTTATTCTTTTTTTCCTGTAAGCTGATCTATTTCCCTTTCAGCCATTACCAATCAAGACTGACAAACTGCTGTTTCTGAAGGAACTGAAAAAGCTCACCATTATTAGCAATGCATAAGATTACAGATAATTTTAACCCCATTTCTCTTTTAATCTTAAAGTTTACTGAGCAACAAAAGCCAGCATGAGCCAGGCAGGCATAAGAAGGAAAGAAAGAGGAGGAGTAGAAAAGCAAATGAGTGGGAGAGAGTGAAAGACACAAAGAAAGTAAACCTTAGCTCTGTGAATTGCAGAAAGTTTTTTGCACCAGCTTTCCCACGCAGATCAAATATTCATCTTGGGTGAGGGGGGGGCGGGAAATGGCCATAAAGAAAAGTCAACATCAAGATGGCAATCCAAAATATAACTTTCCATGTGGGTGGCAATCAGGTATATACAGAGGTATTAAACATTGTAGCTGCTAAAAAACCTGAAAAAGTCTTTTTTTCTCTTTTCTTTTTTTCCTAGCAACTTCATCCATACAAAGCTACAGGATTTTAAATACTCACATTTCTGTTTCTCATGTAACCTCAAAGAGCACTCAGATGTTTCAGCTGACAGCTACATATGCAAAAGGCCATCAGCACAATGGACTTCGGGAGCAGATGGCTGCACACCCACCTAGTCACACTCTCTGAAAAATAGCATATCCCTTGTCTTTTGCCCAGTGGGTCTATGCGTCTCCAACTTTACTTTACCTCCTGAATTTAGGACTTTCATTCACTAGAGTAGGTCAAGGCACAGCCAAGCAGCTACTGAAGTCTCTTGATTAAACATAAGCAAGATATCAGTTTTTAAGTTCCAACTTGGGAATCTATAATCTTCTACTGCAGGCTGCTCTGGTTGGAGTTGCCAGATGCCAATATTTGCTCTGATGCAGACCAAAGTTGGACATTTTTAGAATATTTTCTACTAAATGCTTAAATTGCTTTGCCATCCACAGTTATTCATTCAGTGCAGTCTAGTTGTGGAAACAGTGTTAGAAACTTTCATGCCTATTTATTTTCTTTACAAATTCTTTGTGCTAAGTGTTATTCAGAAATTAATAACAGACATCACAGACCCAATATCAGCGCCTACGATGTCACAGACATTGCTTACTTAAAATAAGCTACTTAGTCAGATTTTTATTATTGCTTCTGTAGATCACAGCCAATATTTTAACTTACTGTTAGCCTATGCTACCTGGAGATCACATCTGCTCCTCAGTGTGGCTCTGGTTCAATTTCACTACAAATATTTCTAGTAGTCAAAGTCAACACCAGTCCTTCTTCCAGTAATGTTTTGAAATAACTTTGGTCTTTGCTCTAGTCAAGCTTAGGCCTCTGACAAGTGGAATGCACTTTTCTTTTTATAAAGCTTGAACTACATTCTGCAGTCATTCCAGAAGTTGTATTTTGTTTATTTCTCTTGTTTTGAAAATAGACACTTTAAAGGTCCAGCTGTATGTTCCTAGAACTCTACAGAGACAGATTCTGAGCTGCTCAATTTGTTTTACTAACTATACCAACAACTAAGAAATATAGACCATGTCATATAAAGTAGGCACATAGCTTCAAGAATGATAAATACTAACATGTTTCATGACCATCCGGCTGCACCTGACAGTTGGGGTTGTATATCAGTAGCATTGCACTGGGTGTCCCTTTGATGCTGTCATTTTTTTCAGACAATAAGCTGTTATTTTTTCAGACATAAGCAGTAGCTGGGTAAAGAGGCTGTGTCTTAACCATTGGCCCCAGAAAATTATTTCCAGGTAAAAGCAAGTCTACTTTCTTTTCTGACCTGACATCCGTCTCACCCTCAAAAGATATGAACTCCTTACAGAAGATCTGTACAGCAGGGCTCAAATCTCAAGAAAAAAACAATGTTGGTTAGATAAGGGCTAAAATTAATACTTAGTTAAGAGCCTGTATCTTGAATAAAATCTTGAGTTGCTTCTCAGCATTTTAACTCACATCAACCCATAAGTCTGCTGACAATTTAATAAAGTTATTCCTGTCATTCTTATGGGTATTTACTGGGTTTTGTTTGCTAACAGCTTGTTTTTACATTGGTTTCTTTCTCTGATTATCTACCAGAGAGAAGATAATTTGGAGCAGAGTGCTGCAATCTGATTCTACCTAAGCATAGCACTACAGTGCTGGTAATATGTACTCTGAAACATACAGCTTGAATCTGCAAGCTTCTTTCAAACTCATCTTCTTTTGGAAAAAAAAAGAAAAATGAAAAAAAAGAAAAAAAGAAAGATCAGAAAATACTGTCTTCAAGCTCAACAGTCATTGTACTCAATTTTCTCCCCTGTTGCTCTCACCATGTTATCAGTTTTATCCAAAACACTCATATTTATTCATGCACAGAAGTGAATATACTTCTAAAGGAAATATTTACAGAGTCCTGGAGTTTACTATATACATTTTTTTGATGCCTAAACTCTTGCTAAACATTTACCAAAGAGAGAGCATGCAGGCCTCTCTGAAAGTAATGCCTCCTATTTATTTCCATGGAAACGATAATAGATACAAAGAGCACAGTAACACTATTTGACAAAGCAAATTTTCAGTTAGAAAACACTGTTTCTGAGCATATCCACCACCATTAACTATGTATTTTTGCTAGTGATGAACAAGAGTCTGAATGCCACTCTTGTAAATATCTGCACCAGTGGAAGTGACACACTGTTTCAGAGATGCTCTGAGGACATAATTGCTAGGAAAATGTTTCACTCGCAATTGATTTTAAATGTTTCCAATCAATCTTTTGCTTTGCTGACGCCACTGTTGAAGTGCACCACCTACCACCTCACTGTGCTCACATCCACTGATGGGTCTCCATCATTGTCCGGAAAGCATCAGCCTGTGGGTAACATTTCTATCTCACGTAGGGATTCAGTGATACACTTTTGCATCATCTGCACTTCCATGTCAGACACCATTTGGTCAGACTGCCTCTCTGCTGCCTCTGTCACATAGTAACAACATGCAACAGAATACACGTTCAACCCCTACTGCCATACCACCAACATCCACCTTTGAGTTTATAGACCACTATAATAAAATAGAAAGCATTACTTTCAGATCTAAATTCATATATTTATGAGTTGAAGTTAGGATGTGGCCCAACAGCTCTAGTGCTAAATGTCATATAAAAGCAGGAAATTCTGGGGGGGAAACTGACACTCTTCACTGAAGTCACTGAAATAAGAGCACCTAAGGCTTTGAGCTAATTGAAATAGGATCCTTGTATTTTTTTAGGTAATGTCTTTCTACTTGTTTCCAGGAAGGCACGGTTAATCTGTCTCCTATTAGGAGGTTTTAATTACGCATAAATGTTTAATAAGTGACATTTTAAGAATTCTCACTTCTTTGGTTTTATTTACAGATCACATATTTTGAAGGGCTGGAAAAAAACTAGATGGAAAAGCAGTAACAATGAAGAAGAAATTATCTCCATTCAAGTTTCAAGTGGGGAAGATATCTCACATTCAGATCATTCTTTCTCTGTCTATGAATTTTCTCAGCTATTTCACAAATCTTTTATTTTTCTCCCCCTTTCTCCTCTCCCTCCCATTCCCCAGATGTCTAACCATTCCCTATTTTTCTTAGCTAAGAGCTGAGTTATTGATCTGTACCCAGTTATGGAAGCCAACATTCATAACCCATTGAGACCAAAGGTCTTTCAGCAATATGTCGTCCTTAGAAACCGGGGCTCCTCTGGAAAAATATATGTTTGCTAGCAGCTCTCAAGAGGCTAAAAAGGAAAAATGACCTTTCAGAATGGTTGATAACCTCCAAGGAAATGCAGCCTACAGCACTGCTTGGGAAACGTCCCAGGCTCGGAGGCTATGCCCAGCATTCTTCGCTTCCCTCAGCCTTTGCTGGCTGAGCTTCACAATCTCAGACTTTCCTAGAAACCTCTTGCCTTTTCATATCTAAACATTCCACCCTATAGAAAAACAGTACAAGATCTGAAATAAAGTGGCGAGAGTTACCAACACAGAAGTCAGTATGAACCAGACATTAGGAATAGGCACTTTTCCAGAAAAAAACAGTGATGGGAGCCATCTGCCTGCATACTTTAAGATGGTCTTTTCAATTCCTAACTCATTCATACAGAGCTCTTCAGTATTTAGTCTCTGCCTTGTGCCTGCTGAGGTATACCATACTTTGGTGTCTACACTCTAACATAGTTTCCTACATTTATCTTTAGTTTTGAGGTGGTGTTTACCCTGTGGATGTATGGAGAAGAGGCAAGAAAGCCACCAGCCTATTCTGGTAACACTGAAGCCATCTAAATTAGTATGATCTGAATCTTAGAAAGAGATATACTGTTATGCACATTAAGGTATATGCTCAGCTGTCTGCCTGATGCTACTTTTCTTTTTTCTTTTTTTTTCTTTTTAACTTTACATCAAATAATGAATAAAGTGAATGAACAAAGTTTCTAAATACATACATAAATAAAAACCCATAACATTTAGCATTCACAGAAATGTGGAAGAAAAAGGAGTATGGGCTTGAGAATTCATGCAATGGCCCTTTCATAAATACGTCTATAATGGGAATCCTTGTCTCAGTCAAAACCAACCATGATACATAGGTTATTATGCCTTCTTAACTCCATGGCAGAGATTTAAGAACTAGGTTAGAAATGGAAGACATACGGCTGCCATGCCCTACTGCTGTTACAAGGAGCAAGATTGTGTTTAATAGGTAAGTATCCCAAATATTTTGTGAAATATTTGGTGATAAATTTATTGATTACGTAGTTTGGATTATTAAAATCTTAACTAAGACCAAGTTTTCTAGCACTTCATCCAAGACAACAGTATATTTAACATCTGGTGGCCATCTTCTGAGGAAAACAAATTACTACTGAAGCTTTCAGTTTCCAAAACTTCAGACTACTAGTAAATACTTTGTGAAACGTAATGAACATTGCATTTTTCACAATACTTTTATAATATTGTCTACTAATTACGGAAGTTAAGAAAGAGTGTTGTCCTCTCCATAGAATGTAAAGCACAAGGAAACATTTTTAACTTCGGTTTAGCAAATCATGTTTTGGAAAATAATTGCACTGTTCACCTGACAGCGAGCATCAGCAATTCTAGACAGACTATTATGCTGTGTGTCTTGGTCTGACATATTTTTACTTGATTTTATGACAGAGAAACTCCTTTGAGGGAACATATTCAACATTAGTACGAGAGAGATAAGGAACCTCTATTAATGGAACTTAGTCAATCATCAAGAGCAGCAAGATGTCTGCATTTGGTGATTGCTTTCATAATAGATGCTATTACTTGAATTAATTTTCATGTCTAAGACGGATTTAACTCAGGTCAATTTGCAACTAGCATCCAACTTAGTAATCAACAACCAATTTAGAAGTGCAGTATTTCTTGCATTTTATGTGCCACACTGTAGACATGTAAACTCAAATGAGCCAGATAAATTTTGCTTGAATGACAAAGATAAATCAAACACTAGCACGCTGAGTCACCTTCTTTTGTCCCAGACAAAGGCCAGGGATTCAGTGTTTAAATATATTAGCACTATCTATTCATCCATAATGTTTTACGTTCTATAATAATCTTATCAGTATTTTTATCTCTTTTGTTGTTGGCTTCTTGATCCAAATTAATTATAGTAAAACCCAACTGATAATAGTATCCACAGGACAAAATAAGTAAATTGAAATAATACTCAATCAAATGGAAGAATTCAGTATTAGTACGAGCTTAGGGCAATCATAGTTTTTTTCTGTTTTTTATTCACAAGCAATTATCTTCAAAGGCCAAATGACCAAGATGACACAAGTTTAAAAACTGAAGATTTATCTGCATTTATTGTTTCCTGTTATTACAAATATGGTACAGAAAACACAGATGACAGCAAGAAACTAATGAACAAACTATTTCTTATATTTTGCAATATATAGCCATGCAGAGAGAAGGCTATATCAGAAAACAAGGCTGACAAAGACACTTTTTCCATTCCCTAAAAAATAAAAAGATCCATTGGCTGTAATTTCAAATAAACAGTATGTCTCTCTATGCCTCTCCAGTTTTCTTTTTAAATACTTTCATGAACAAAAATACTCTTTTTGTTACTTTGAAGTGTAATTTTCTAAAAAAATATATATACATTAAAAGTTTTCTTTTTTCCCCCAACTCTTGTAAGTGAATACAATTGCAAATTGTTTTAAGAGGAAGTATTTTCAAAATCTTAAAACCTGTTTGATTCATATAATTTTTTCCAACTTAGGAAATCTGATAAGGCGGGAAAGTAAAAAGCAAAAACCTTTGTGATTCTTCTATTGATTCTTTCCTATGGAGAGATGGAAAAGTATAGATATATATAGAAGCAGTGAGGTTCTCTGTCCAATGTGGAAATAGAGGGATTCTTCTTATCACTATTTTTTACTATCATGTGGTGAATATCCTTTGCAAGTAGAAACCTTCTCCTTTTTAACTGTTACATATGACTTCTAATTCTACCACAGACGAAGTATTGGTTTCTTGTAAATTTCCATTCAAGAATTTTATAACATTGCTAGAGACATAAAAAAAACTATTATCCCAGATCCATGGACTTCACAACTATAGTTTTCTATCATTCTTAAAATTCTTACTGCTTTAGAGAACAACATAGGCTCTCTCCAGTGGATAATTTAATATTAGTACATCTACACATTTTCTTGTTACAGAATTTTTCATTCATTGAATAAAATGTCAACTTTATAGTGCCTGAAATTCTATAGACCTGTAATTTATGACATATTTAGCATGTGTTCTAAGTTTTATGTATACCATCAATAAGTCTTACCTTTCAAAATATGCTATGTTGTTCAATTCATTTACATTAGGTATTCTTAAGAGATCCTTCCAGAACTAACGAAAAAGACACACGGGCCTTTTAAAGAATCTTCATAAGGTCAGCAAAACTTTTTCAGATATGCCTTTTTCTTACAGTACATCCTCTGGACATGGTCTCTTACTAGACTGAAAATACAAGTATTTATGACCATTCAATCTGGCCTAGAAAGATCATGTATCTTCACAAGACAGAGCTGTCTAAAAAAAAGTCAAAGCTCAGAAACTTTTCATGAGTTAATTACTAAAAATAATTGCAATATCTTCAAACACCTATTCCTTAGAGTCCCCTTTATTTTCTCAGAACTAATGGAAGAGGTGTATTGTACATTGAAAGGCAGATCCTGCTTGAACAACCTGATCTCCTTCTATGATCATGTGACACACTTGCTGGATGATGGAAAGGCTGTTGATGTAGTCTAGCTAGACTTCAGCAAAGCCTCTGACACTGTCTCCCACAGTATTCTCCTGGAGAAATCGGCAACCTGCAGCTTGCACAGGTACACTCTGCTGGGTAAAGGACAGGCTGGATGACTGAGCCTAGAGAGGTGGCTAAAGGAGTCAAATTCAGCTGGCAGTTGGTCATGAGTGGTGTCTCCCAGAGGTCAGTATTGGAGGGTGTCCCAGTTTAATATCCTCATTGAGGATCTAGACAATGGCATTGAGTGCACCCTCAGTAAGTTTGCAGATGACATCAAGCTGGGAGGATGCATCTATCTGCCTGGGGGTTGGAAGACCCTACAGAGAGATCTGGACAAGGAAGATAGCTAGGCTGAGGCCAATGGGATGAAGTTCAACAAACCCTTGTGCCAAGTCCTACACTTCAGCCACAAAAGCCCCAGGCAACACTACAGGATTGGAGCAGAGTGGCTGGAAAACTGCACTGAAGAAAAGCATCTGGACGTGCTGGTCAACGCTCAGCTGAACATGAGCCAGCAGTGTGCTCAGGTGGCTAAGAACACCAATGGCACAGCACCAAATAGCACTACCAGCATGAGAAGGAAGTGATATCCCCCTGTACTCAGGGCTGGTGAGGGAACATCTTGAGTACTGTGTTCAGTTTTGGGCCACCACAGCTTAGATTGATGACTTATGTGAACAATTGCAATCTTTGTAATTTTAGAAAAATATGAAAAAAATACATGGAACTGAAGTACCGGGAATTAATTTAACATAAGGGAAAAACAAAGAAAGAAAGAAGAAAAGAAGTAGATTTACAGAACTATGTAAACCATTCAGAAGAGAACTTCATCACAGCCTGGCATCAACTTCATGCTAACATACAGAGAGAAAAAGAATTGTTCCCAGTTGAAGAAGTAGGAAAAAAACACGACTTGACACTACAGAATGGTAAGGTGCCTTTACAAAAGATGCAGGTCAAAATACTTATGCAATAATACTGATCACCTAAGGAGCAGATGATGGCTGTTTCAAGGTAAAGACCAACTGAATGGATTTTAAACCATTTTAAAGAGAAGCATAATTCTGTAAACCATTGTGTACAATGTCATGACAATGTATGATTTAAGTTATTCTCCTGGCTCTCCCTACCCATAAATTGATTTCACTCAGTTTGTCAGGGCCCAGCTTGGCCAGGCTGCCTCCCTGGAGTCTCCTTGTCAGCCCTAGCTCTGCTTCCATAGCCAATGCACAGGGGATGGTGTGCATGAATAAGGGCAGGGCCAGTATCAAGGTCATCTTGGCTCCTGGCTCACCTGCCTTCAGGGAGCAGCAAGCCCTTACTGTGCTCTGACACTATATTCATATCACAGCTTTTTCTCCAAAGCTGGTTTCCAAACAAGGTCAAGTTTCCTGCTGGGGGCAACCCTGTCTAAAGTCAGTGAAAGCTGAGAAAAGCATGAAACCAATCCTACTCCCTCCAACGAAGTTTCGCTATTGACTTCTACAGAACTAAGATTTCACTTCGTGTGTTAGTGTTTTATAGCTATACAAGGGGAGAAGAAAAGGAAAAAAAAAAAAAAAAGAACATCACCTGGAGGAGGAGGGGTTTAAACACAAGATTTTAAGTAAAAATAAATGGGGGAGAGGTGTTCCTTCTCATGTAATTACTAAGTGGAATATCACATTTTACAAATATATTTTCTTATGCACATTTCCTCAGGCCACCAAGTCTAAAGTCTGAAAGGTTATTTTCAAATGTTTTTGAGAAGGTGAAAATGCCAGTCTTCCGGTCTGAGTAGCACCAATGGGATCAACATATTTTTCACAGAATAAACAGAAGTATTCCTTTCCTCATTCTGGAGGAAAAGCGACACAGCACAGCTCATACTCAGAGCTGAATTCCCCTTCATTTCATGTCCTACAGCCCAAAGAAGGGCTACCCCCTCCATATTGCTTTTGAGAACTCCCACAGCTTCATGCAATCCCCTAGTCAATAGGACAGCACAGCCTGAAGAGCATTAGTTCAATTGGAACAAGAGAAAGTCCAGCTATGCTATGCATTACATCATATGAATGATCACAGGCAGTATCTGATCCCATGCCCTGCAAATAATTATTTTGATGTTATCGGCTATATAGACCACCAACATGGATGCATCATCATGTTCTAATGTGAACCTCACCAGCTGCTCCCATAACGGCTTACCTCAGAGGATCATTTTGCATCATTCATTCTGAAGATTCCGGATTTTCATTAGCCTATGGAGTGCACTGTCCTTAAGTAGGACTCTCCAATTTAATAGATTTCTGTTATGGACTCATCATACCTTCCCAAGAAAAAATGAAACAGGTCTAAAGGAAGATTATATCAGCATGCACTTGTGCAAGATCAAAAATAGGTCTAAATGAATGGGGTCCACTCAGAGGGCTACAAGTATTTCATGCTTTTAGCCATCTTCATCTCCAAATAGTATCACCTAGGCTCCTTAATTGGTATCCTCTTTTCCTCTCAGGTTATGATATCATAATTAAGTTTGCTTTGGCTCAAAAACACATGACTACATCTCTTTAATCTTAATGACATTTATCATAGTCCCTCAGTGGTAGAATTAGATCTCTTCTCTACCCAGCTCAGAATTACCTTCATCAAATGACCAAAGCATCATAGGATTCGGATTCGTAAAAAAAAAAAAAAAAAAAGGAACATTTAAATGTTGTAGTATTCTCTATAAAATATATCTAGAAATAGTTCATATTCCTAATTGGAGTCTTTCCAAGGACCCTACAAGCTACTACTACATTTCCACAGAAATAACTCAACCCATAGTAGCTCTGCTCATGGTCCCAAGACATTAGTGGGATCAAGTAATTCTGATTACAATAACTGTATTATGCAAATGAAGGTTTTCCAAATGAATAGGATATTAAAGCTATTACATTCTGACTATTAAGGCAATGACAAATTTTTTTTTTGGAAGTCTGGTGTACAAGTGAAGCTGATGAGGTTTTCTCATGTTCTTTTCCTGGCTTACTGAAGGTATAGGAAAACCAAATTTATTTATTTTAAGAACAATTCACAGGGAATACTAGAACTCACTTTAAACTATAGAAGACCTATGTTCAGACCTTTCAAATTCTATCGTTCTATGAAATTCTAGCTAGACATTATACGTTCCTAGTGGATGATCTGTCAAAATTGATTTTGACAGTATTTTTGCCTATAAGTATTTGTCTGTCCCCGAAATTTCTTTTACATAACCCTGCATCTTATCCCCCACTTTTTCTCCATAACCATGAGAAAAATTGCTCTACTTCCACATTTAAAGGCAGATCAACAAGACTCTTTTACAAAAAGGTGTAGGATCTATTATTGTACTACACAAGATTTAACGTACGAATCAGAGGATTCTATTCAACATCTGCATCTTCAGAAACATCTATTTTGTTCTGAGCATACCTAAACACTTAGTTACAAAATTCTCAGTGCTGATGACAAAACAACAGAAAGAGCTGTAGATACAATTCATCCCAGTAGGTGTTATGAGCAGAACGGATGTCAACAAGACTGTTACTTAACCCCCAGTGTGAGGTGACTAGTTGCAGTCTTTCAGATGAGGACTATTTTTAATTAGTTTTTGCCATATCCAGTGACTAGAACAGGGATTGAAACTCCTCTGCTAAGATTTGTGACATCCTTACCTCTCAGCATGGATCTTCACATAGAGAGAGAGTATAGGTGCAGTCAGGAAAACAGCTGTGAGAGTACTGACCAGGACTGACTTGGAAATGGCTACTCTTAAAACATGGAAACATTTGCCTTTGCTAGAAACAGCAGATGATCCTGTAGTTCCTCATTTCGTGGTCTTGTTTATGCTTACAGTATCAGGCTTCATGTGTCAGGCAACCATGCTCAACATGTACATCAGCAGAGCACTCCACCTTAACAGAGATGTCCTACTATCCTTTGCACCTTCCTTGCAAGGTTCAGATTTGACTCACCTCCCAGAAGCACAATGTTTCTATGTTAGTCAATACTATACAAAGCTCCTGAGCCTCTTCTTTCGTTCAGCGATGCTCCATCTTGCTTGTCTGAATAAATAAAATGAGGGAGGAACAAAGCCCCAGACAAACAGAAATGCTCTTCCCCTTTCCTTCCCAGTGCTCAGTATACATCACCACCCCCACACAACCTAGCCAGAAACTCAAACATGCTAGGCAGCTCATATCTCTGGAGTATCTACATTCTGCAGATTCTAGAAGCTGAAGAGGTCCCAGAAGGGGAACAAGCTCCTTTTTCTACGCAGCCTGCCTCTATAAGTTAAAAACAAACAAACAACCAACAGCAACAAAAAAAAAAACACATGCTCATCAGATCCTTATGTTCCTATTTGTCAGTCTTCACTATGGTGACTGCCTGCACCTGGGCCCTGCACAGCTCTGCTTAGGGCATAGATATCCCTTGAAACGGTCTCCCAGCACTTTTCAGCCGGTGCTTGTCCCACCATTTTTGTGCTGAGGAGTGATAGCAGCATGACAGAAGTGCATTAGAGGCCTACCTGGATGTCTCTGGAGGACTGAGCACAGTAAGACCAGAAAAAAATTGCCTCTCTATTGTATTCGTGGTCCAAATCTCAGAAATCCTTACACTCTGGCCTTCACCAACATTTCCCCAGATGAAGAACCATTTCCTTTCCACAACTGTGGAAGGCAGGCATTAACTGATGTACAAGTAGCCCAGAACCTGGCATGAGGCAGCAGACACACAAACACAGCACTGCTCAGCCAGGAGGACGTTTACAACCATCCTGGGCTTCTGTGAGAGGGAAGAGCACCTACAGTTGTCACCATGGCACAGCCCCACAGGAAGGATCCAGTCCTGAGATCCCAACAGATGGGTAAGGGAGAGAGTCAAAGATTACTGAGACCTTTACAAAGGTTTTTATTGAAGAGCAACTTTGGAATGATGTTAATGGCTTCTCTGAGCTCATCAGAATGATTAGGAAGGTTTCTTTTTAAAAGAGCCTCCTGGAACTTACAAGGCAGGTGTTCATGTTTACCATTGCTTTTACAAAATAAACCACTATATTTTATGACTCTTACTGAATCAATTGGAGGGAGTCATTAATGCCGTTTTGACAATGGTTTTAATACCAAAGCCCCCACGCTTTCCTTGGGACACTTGGGGGTGGGGGGGGCAACGACTTTCAATTAAGTGCTGGGACAATGGGGTAGAGAAATCATACTTTGAACCATACAGGTTTTCATAGTTAAAGAAACTCCATTTGTTGCAAAATAAAATTTTATAACAATAAGAAAGGGATTTTTTTTTCATAAATAGATTCAGAGTACTATACTTTCATCCAACGTATGAGTGGGTAAGTCCAGTGCTTGCTCTGAAGGCAGATTTAAACTCAGATTAATACAGGGAGTTCTTACCACACCAACCACTTGCGTATACACCAGAATCAGACAAAATGGAAGAAACGCTTTTTCACAGCTTTTTAGAGTCTGAGTGTAGGCTGTACAAGCAACAATACTTCTGCTGCATCTATTACTTGGACCATAGGGGCTCCATCTGCTTCAGTAATTAAAATCTAATTACAATTTTAAAAATGAACTAGCTGAGAATTGCGGCACAACTGAGTTCCTCATAACTTCAGTTACACGCGTTCATGTTTTCTTACTTTCTTATTACTTTCTACCCCACCTAAACCATTTAGGGGCAATTCCTCAGTGTCTTAAGAAAATAAAGTTACTGGGCAACCTCATATCCCCCACAGTTAATAAGGTTCAAACTCATTTGGTGTGATCTACAACCAATTGAAAAAACAACCCCGGAGGGGAAAAAGTATGACCATGTAAAATTTGTGTAAGTAGCATCAGGACCAGGCTGCGTGTGCTTCTCCCATCCACATGTTACAACAGGAAGGTTATTCCTGTTTTAGATCGGGAGTGAAATCCAGTCTCATTTTATCCAAGTTATTTTAGCTAGAGATGGCTACAGATAAGTAGGTCATTCTGAATTAGAAGATGCTAGGAAAACAGAAAGGAAGTTGAAACATCAGATGTATCATTCTTGCCTGTGTCTGCAGTTATACAATTTCATTTTCATCCCTAATGTGTTATTAGCAAGTTATATTAGGAAAATACTGTGTCACACAGCTGGGCAGAATCATTATTGGGCTAAGCGCTGCTTGAGAGAAAACATGCCTATAGTTACATCTATCTGTATAGTAGACAAAAGATTAGATTTTCACAGGGTTTTTCAGTTACAATGATCAGGCTCTCAGTAACTAACAAATATTGGAATCAGAGCTGTCTTGTGGCCTTTGTATAATAAAACAAGAAAATATGACCATGCACTACGGTTTATTATCTCATGGAGTGAAAGTAGGAGTGACAGTTGCTGAAAGGGTCACCACTCTTCCTCATACTTCTTCCATTTCCCCTATTCTCACTCACACCCCATTTAAAATTCCTATGGCTGAAACCTGCCATCTTTTCAGGCTCCCCAGATCCCTTCTTGTTTTCCTTCTGGTTTCCATTATTCTGAAAGATGGGTAGGCAGCTTATTCCTCCGTGTGGGTTGGGCTGGGCACCAGGTGCCCTGCATGCACAGAGGTTATCTATTACCTGCTGCTGTAACAATGAAGGGGCAGACAATTGCAGAAACTTTCCTGTTAGAGTCTTAAAAACCCAAGCTAGAGACGGTCTCTCACTCTACAAAAGCGCTGCCAAGGATACTGTCCCATGTGAAGAGAAGTTACAAATGGCTGGTAAGGGATGTATAAACTGAGGTAACGTGAGCAAGCCTTGCCAGTGGATGTTTATTTATGTCCTTCATTCAGTCTCAATATTAGATAAGATTCAATGAAATTTACCCTTTCAGTATCTTATTTTTCATTTATATTTCAGGCTGAGAAATAGAGCTATACTTATCTACTGGCAGTTTCATACATACTTTGTCAGCTTAGATGTGAAATCCACAGAAGAAGAGAGAGGATGTATTTCTCCAATGTGATATTCACAGTTCCAACTGTCTACTCTCTTAGTTTGTTTGTGTGCCAGCCTTCTCCCCACCCGCTCCCCCCAAATATATAATTCATTGATTCATCCCTAACAAATCCATGGGGTGACCTGTAAGCATTGGACTGCTCAGTTATCTAAGACTGGATCCTATTTGAAAAGTAACATTCCTTTAGAGAACCTGTGAGTAAGATGAGGAAGCTAGATTAAAAAAAACAAACAAAAAGCAACAGGAATGTTCATGGCCGGGGACAACAAGAGCTTACAACTAAAATTCCAAGTGATAAAAATTCCTGCTTGTTTGGAAAGTGTCTTTTAAATTTACAAAGTTCAGACTGGGGCTTCCACGTTTGCTACTGCTGCTCTGGTTCACGTACCAGGTCCCCAGATGAGTTTCAGTCTTCAGGCTAAGCACTTTGTTATAGTCTCTTGTTCTAGATATTGGACTTCCATATCCACAGGTATGTGACAGCTAAGTAATTAATGGTACTCTAAATAATCATAACCTACTACCCTCTCCTAAGAAGTATCTAAAAATCATTTAAAATGTGTATTTTTTTAATGGAAGAGAAGGCTTCTGAATTCAGACTTTTTATCCTCAGTTTTGAGGAAAGTTATCTGCCTAGCAAATGAAAGGCTCAGTAGTACAGGAGAAACAGTTAGATGATTACCCACAGCCAAAGAGAGCACGTCAGCTCCAGTGATGCAAGAGATCGGAGCCCTGGAAGCCAGGCTCACATAGGTATTCATCTGAGAGTCAAGCAGCCTCATGAGGCTGCACCCACATGCAGCTTTTCTAAGTCTGCATTGTAAGGTCATTTTGGGATCCACTTTGCTCTCTGTACTCCTTCCCCACGTACCTATCTATCTGCTGGAGGTAAGTTGCCTAGCACGTATTCGTAAGTTCTTCTGCAAAACCTGGATGCCTTAAAAGCAGTGATGTGACAGTAGTATAGATATGCCTGAACTGCTCTGCACAGCTGGCATTTTGGTAATAGTGCAAGTGAGAATATTACTTAATTTGGAAGAAAATCAGAGGGATCAAGTAGAAAATCACTGACGTACAAAGACACATTACTGCTAGTGATGAAACATTCATGAGAAGGGACTTAAACATCAACATGTCAAGCCTTTCTGCTAATCTAGGACACACCATTAGGATTTGCAGTAAACAGCTGTCAACTTTTCCATCAACAACTTCCCTCAGAACTCACTGGTGGTACAGCCACAATCAAACATTAAGAAGCCAGACACCAGTGTAAAATCAAAGTTTGGTTAGAGTTGCATGGAAATTTCACCTACAGCCTTGCTAGGATGAAGCCAACGTATTGTATTTACCCAGGATCAAGCAGGGAGCCCATTAAGAAAACACAGATGCCAGGACTGCCTGTATTAACAACCTCGTTGCTACCAGTCAGCAGCTTTGTGTTGCTGAAGTGCTGGCCTTACAGAATGAGCCGTTAATGGAGAGCAACATTTCAGAATCCTTCAAAAGTTGAAGGAGCAGACCAGAAAAGACAAGGAGAGAAGGACTTTAGAAAAGTCTCCACCTATCCTGCAGCAAAACCTCCTTCATCAATGAAACAAAACATGAAATATCTTATTCGCTTCATAAACTTTTGCAGCAAATTTTGGTTCTGGCCAGAGTACATTAACATCATATCATTAGAGGTAATTTAAAACAGCTGGTAACAGCATTAGCAGCACCTGACACTTCTCCACTTCTGCTCTGCACCTGAGCTGATCCCATGATTCTTATGCACTGTTGGACCTTTAACTTGAAGTCAATTGTCACAAAGGATTCATATCTGCACTTGGGTATTTTTTTTGATGTTTTTTTCAGTAGGAAGCATTTCAAGCTAGCTACTGAAAGGTTGTGCCCCGCCATACGTCACTTGTGATCTGCAGCTGTGAAGGCATCCCAATATGGTTTAGCATTGTTTAGAACTTAAGTTTTATAAAATAATATTAACAAAAAAAAATCCTTAGAATTTCAAGAGTTATAAAATGTATTGGGATCAAGTGGAAAACTGAAATTGGGCCTCAGGTCTGGGTTGTTTTTTTTTTTTTAAAGCAGTCTGCAAGCTTTGCTGTAACTTTCTGTAACAAAAATCTATGCGCAAAAATAGAAAAATATCCAACTGAACATATCCTATACAACTCATAGTGATTCCCAACAATACATTTCTCAGTTGTAAGCTGTAATGCTATAATGGGATAATAATAACAGGGTGGCAAAGTCTTTGGCTACAGCAAATGAGAACAAGCCCAAACACAACAACAAAGGAAGAAAAACTGCTCACCTTTAGAAGGCCTCAGGTAGACATGGATCTCAAGCAAGATACTCTCATCCCCACTGCCAACCCTTAAATGAGGTCTGGGAAGGGGTGGATCCTGGCTCCATCCCTTCTGGTCACTCAGGTACACTGCATGCACCTGAGCTCCCCTGGGTTGGCCCCACCTTCCTACCAGGTGCTCAATCACTGCTTCAGGCCATGACTTGGCATTTCCACTACATAAGCCTAGCAATTAGAGATCTGAGCTGAAAAATGTGCCCTATGTGCCCTGACTCTTCTTATTAACTAGTCTGTACTTACAGTTATTTATAGATATGAAAATTCAGGTCGATTTGAAAAATACTATGATAAATCTCTGTTGAGACTCTGCATTGCCCCATGAGCTTTTTACAGGAGGTCGATGGGCAGTGATCAAAAGCTTTATTTTTCTGGGTAATTCTAATAAATAAAAGTATCAGCTGTTGTAATGCATCTGCATTCAGGAATGATTTTTAGTATACTCATTAACGGCCTGTTATACAAATTAAAATTCATACTCCTCTTAATGAAACAAAATTATTATTTTATCACAGCTGTTAAGAGACTCACATTCATCCCTAAATTATACTGGTTCAATCTCGCTTATAAACTATGCTTACAGATGATTACTGTGGGGAATGAATTGCAGAACGAGAAGGTGTATCAGAAGTTAGAGGTTATAAATTGAGTTGGATATCAGAGTGAATTCGTAAGGTAGGGAAAGAGCTCTCACTTCAGATAATTCAGGTAGCACTGCAGGTAATTCAGAGCGACTTGAAACTGCAACCTTTTGGAAATCTGATCCACTAGCAGAGCAATGGGGAAAAAAGTGCTGCATAAAAACCTATAGCAAGACAGACCATGCAGTGATATGTGATTAGGAATAATTCACTGTAAGTATTTGTGGTGTCTATTTTCATTACAACAAATTCTATGTTTTGCCCCTGTTATCACAATATCCTTTTGGTAAAGAAGCAAGCATATCCAGGCTGCCTTAGGCCTGCTTTCACACAACTTATTCCCTGCCATCATGGCAGTGGATCAGGTCTCTTATCAGAATGTTCTGTGCTATTAAAGGCATATTTTGACTCATGAGGCTTGACTGCAACGTTTCAGACGTCCTGTGTGAGCCAGCAGCCCAGTGAGATGGCAGTGCAAGAAGAAGCCAGCTGCTGTACAAAACAGCATAGAATCATTCATCTTCCTGTCTTGCTGGAGATTGGCAAGTCTCTCTGTTGGCACTGAAGGATATTTGTTCAAATGGCTGCCTACATGAACACTCCAAGTATATACAAGGAAGTTTTCTGCTCTGTTGCACTAAATAAAAAGACTTCTACATATCAATTGTTGGTCCCAGAGTAAATGAGTGCACAGACAGATGGCTAGCAGAAGAAGGAGGCACTTCTCTCCACCTTGCATTAACTACACTTTCACTGAGTTCATGAGTTGGGTTTTTCCTCTAGTTGCTGCCTGTTAATGTATTTTTGACCCTACTCCAATAAGTGAGCTTCTAAAGATGGGTAGGTGGGCTACACCTCAACACACAAGCACAGTGCACACACTGTGCAAGGCTGGCCATCAAAGAGATATGCCTCTGTTTATCCTTCTGTTAGGAGAAAATTGAAAGAAAATACAGAATTTGTAGCTGGAACCCAGACTATGCATCAATTCTAACCGCTACATCATGACACTGATGCCTTCTGCCACCCAGTAGAGCCTATGGCATATTCTTAAACATAGAGCTCAATGTGTCCTGCAGATCTGCTCTGCAAATTTAGATGTGCTCTGTGACACAGTCTCAGATAGCAAACTCAGATCTCCTCCTAAATATGTCAATGAGACAAGGCCAGAGTCAACCTCTGAAGTCATGCACCAGATACGCTAGAGGTAAGAAGCCAAGCTTCAAAATTCAGTAGACTTACCATGCTTGCTCTAAGATTTTAATTCTTTTGATTTCATTGCTTTTCAGTGTAATCTGAGTTACAGTTTATGTTAATTTCTCAATCAATTAAATGTGAAAAGCAGCCATCGTGAAAAATGTTTTAGAGTTGAACAGAGAAGTTAAGGCAATTCTAATCTGAGGAGATATTTTCTAAATACATACTAGTAATTGGAACAAAATTATTTTAAATTAAGCTTACATTGAGTATTTTTCATGTTTGACTTGTTTTAAGAACAATTACATTATTTTTTACTTCTTGTGATAATTATACAAGTAGCTATCACATTCAGTCAAAATAGCCTGTGAGCTCTATTTAAGGAAGAAACATTTATAGTTGTATTTACCTATAAATCTAATTTGTAGTCTGTTTTATAAAACCCAGCATTTAGAGCCTAATCATATCAAATGACAATTTGCATCAACCTTGTGGCTCATAGGACTATTCACTACTTCAGTTTACCTGACAGAGAAGCAATGGAGATTTGAACAGCTTACTGATTCCTGCAGTACATGTTCTGCTCACTCATTTCACTCCCTGTGGTTATCTCCCTTACACAAAACAGACTTATGCAGAGCCATAAATTAAGTAACAGACAATCAAGATTACCTTCATATATACCTCATTTTAAAGGTATTTTCTCACAGTTCATTCTGTGTTGACAGATTCACCGGTTGGGTCAGCCACAGAGATGCACTTTATATTATTGTACCATGTTTTGCCCACCATCAGTATAAAAATACATAGGTAGCTCCAAAAGTAATGCCTCCTATTTACTTCTGTAGAAACTACAACAAACAGAAGAATAGAAGTATTTAATAGAGAAAATTCTCAGCTTCAAAACACTATCCAACATAGTCACTAGCATCAGCTATGCACTGTCACCTGCTATGAGCAAAAGCCTGTGTCAAGCTTGCAAAAATCTGGACCAGTGAAGGTGACCCACTATTGCTGTCACCGCTGCTGAAATGCATCACCCATCACCTCACTGTGCTCATATCCACTGTTTAGTCTTCATCAATGTCCAGGAAGCATCAATGAATGTCAGTGGTGCTTTTTTTCTGCATAGAGGAATTCAGTGACACAGCTTAGCTTCAGATGCACTTTCATGTGAGACACCATTTTGTCAGACTGCCCCTCTACTGCCATCTATCAGAAGGCATCAAAATGTAATGGAATATTGGTGGAAAGGTTCAACCTCTACTGCCATGTCTCTAATATCTGCCTCTAACATTCTGGGCCAACATAATGGAACAAGAGGCATTACTTTCAGAGCAACCACCATTTAGAGGAAAGACATGTGACTGGTATGCACACCATCTCTCTTGCAGATCTGTTAGCATCTGCAGAACTATTAGGGATACTTCCTAAGTATGTGTACAGCTTACTAATGTATTGTAAATGTCACCTACGGAATGTCAGAACAGTTTCCCAAACGAGAGCTGAAAACTTTCTCCTACCCAGACATGGTATCCATAAAACAAAACCCAGGAAGTATATGAGTCCTCTGTCTGTTGCCATTACAAGACAGATATCAGTTCCAAATGCTACTGCTGTGTCAGCTGTTTCAATGCAGAAACAGCAGTACTCATATCCTGTTCATGATAACTTGTTGACAGATGCTGGCAAGCCCCTGTTAAGCAGAGTGTATGTTACACACATCTTATCAGCATGGAGTCAAATTAAGACAACTTCTCCAGGCAGGATACTGGTTTAGCTCTGATGCTCACTGGGCTAGTAGGACTCTTACTCTAACCTTACCAGTGGTCCCAGAACTTCTGTTATAAGGTAGATCCAGCACTAAACATACAGTCAGAAGGAAATTGCTCCAAATTACTAGCTAATGTTTGGGTTACATTATGAAGTCCACACCTGGCTTCCTGATGGAAGCAACGTTAGCAATTTGACAGGAGCACCTGAGGATTATCACTTAGCCTGTTCCTTTCATTTAGTCACACTGTTCTTATGTTTTGCCCTAGAAGGGCAGAACCTTGCTGAAGAGGGTACACTAGACATCAAAATCACTTTTAAAAGTCATATGGGACTCTTGCTTGTATCATAATGATACCAATAAAACTAAAATAAAGTAAAATAAAATGAAGAAATGCATTAAGCATTGAAAGCCAGCTGAACTCTGCCAGCAGTGTGACTAATTGCTACTCCTCTAACACTTCTGTGCTGCTAAAGAACCATGGAGGTAACCTTCCTGACCTCCACAACCTTGGAGGGAAGCAGCATACCTGCCTGGGCACAGCACGGCGTGGAAGCGAGGACCAGCAGTGCCGGGACCTCTGAGATCACCCAACCACAGTGTGACTAACTGATAGGCTGCCCCTCTGCTACTGGTAGAAAATGGATGCCCATGGCAATGCTTGCACTGCAGACCCAGGTGCAGCAAATCTCTACATCATCGCTTGCTTAGCTTCTGCTGCAAATTGACTTCTAGGGGTTAGCTGTGCCTCCTGAGTGCTTTGTTGCCACTTGTCCAGTCTCCCACCCTAAGTTCCTGTGTTGTGTGCTTGATCTTGCTCTGTCCTGATGGCTACGAGCTCACAGATGTGGACCTGTGGCACAAATTGAGACTGACTACTCCAGAGCTGTGCTGAATGCTGAAGCTCCAAGCACTGTCCTGCTTTCAGCAAGGAAGAAATAACTCTTTCCTAATACACAGCCAGTCTCTTTGCTCTCTGCTCTCATGCAGGGTTCCCATCCAGACTAATCGTCATTTTAATTGCATAACTTAAGTGTGATTCTTTTTCCCACCTTTCTGCTAAATGTAGTATTTCTAAATCAGACCATTTTAGGAGTCAACATTTTCCTAGATTCCAGAGTTTAGGAATGTGAAAAATGGATACGAACACATTGATCATACATAGGAATAACCAAGAAAACAGAAGATAATGAATGTTCATCAAATAAAATTTGAAGGTTGAGACATTCTTTTGTTGTTGTTGTTGTAGCTGAGTTCTTCTATCCAAATGTCAGCACAGTATCTATTACAGTATCTAACGTAAATATCTATTACATCCATGTTATAAACCAATGAATAACAAGGTTTATAAATAAAGCTACTGTCTTGACATTACATACATTTATTCTTCAAAAGTGTGCTCTTAATGCAGAACAGCAATCCAGCCTAATAAAGTATCTTTTCTTTTTTTTTTTTTTCCTTTTTAAAGTTAAAGGAAAAAAAAATAATGCAAAATTAGAAATCTTTGCTTACAGAGAAAAGCAGAAAGTGGTATTACTTTCTTAACTTTGCTTTATTACTTTTGTTGAAGCAGCTATTATACACAGCACATTCCCACCTATTAATACTGCAGACCACGTTTAGCATGAAGATATATCCTCAGAGTCAATATTCATATAATGCTTTGGAAAAGGAAATATTTCTTTCTTTTTTTTAATCTACAGCTCTGGAAAGGCCTGGAAAGGAAATCACACACCTGACACTCTGCCATTCAGTAATCACCCTATCTGTGAGCGTCTGCTTGGTGCTGATCGATTCATTTTACATCTGTCCCTTGTTTTCCTTCTGCACAACAGATCCCAACATGTGAACTCATCCTAGATCTTTTAGAAAAATTTTGTTCTAGCTCTTGAAAAGCCCACAAGGTCAGCTCTTTCCTGCTCAAGACATTATAACTGCATTTTTGTCATGGCTGAGGCCCTGCTGCATTGATCCTGTCACTCAAGGAGAAATAAAAAGAAATTCTAAACAGTCCCCAAAAACAGTCATGGAAATACCATCATGCAAATATTTTTCTGCAAGGTATGTTTTATATATATATATATATACACACACACACACACACATAACCTGCACAGTGGTAGCTGTTACAAGCATCTCAGAACCGGTTTCAGATTATCCCTGCAATTTTTATTTATCTCTTCACAAGCATAAATATACAGTTTACATTTATAGACTTCAGCTGATAAAATGAAATGGTATCTTCATATCATATATGTATCATTCATACTCCCAAGGTAACGATTTTCACTTGATTAGGCTACACTCAGTGAATCCAGATCAGGGGAATTTAGACTCTCTGTATTAAAATTCATAATCCAAGAGACAAAACTTCTTTATCTTTAGTGCTACCTGTATGTTCTTCCTGTACCCTCATCAACAGAAGCATTTTTAAGCAACGCTCAGGGGGATGAAAATCACAGGTAATAAAGCAGATAACCAAACCCAGCACCAAACTCCTTGACAGTGAGGGCACAAGCTGGAACACAGAAACTCTTATACAAACACGAGGAAAAGAACTGTTTACTTTGAGGGTGACAGAGCACTGGAACATGCTGCCCAGACAGGATGGGTCATCTCCTTCTCTGGAGTTATTCAAAATCCACCTGAGTGCTTTCCGGTGTAACCTGCTTTAGGAAACCTGCTTTAGCAGGGAGCTGGACTAGGTGATCTGCAAAGGTCCCTTCTAACCCTTATGATTCTGCAATTTAGCACCATCTATTTCCTCCAGAAAACAGCAAATTTGTGCCAAGAACACAACAACTTGAAAGGAAAGAGCAAAGACAAGACCACACCACTAGCAGATGAGAGCTGGTGCACTTAATGTGCTCTGTGCAGGCCTGGCTCAGGGCATCATCTGCCAGATTCTGAGCTGTGCAAAGTGAAGGAGAGACGAAGCCCTGACTGGACATGGTGGAGATAGATTGATGGTTGGACTAGATGGTCTTAGAGATCTTTTCCAACTGTAAAAATTCAATGATCAGAGGTCAGCACTAATGATTTGTAAGACTCACTGAGGGACTGAGGGTCCTGTTCTGAGTAGCTGTGTGGCCTCACATAGGATTAAGACATAGAAGTGGATGATATCTCCCTAGTGATCTCACTAGGGAGATATCATCCAGAGATTATCTATTGCTGCAAGGCAAAAATTGGTTTTCATTTGGCTTTGCTAATAGTAGAAAGAAAATAAATAGCCTGCACTGAGATCAAATTGTGGTGGATTTATACATATGGGTTGGGATTTGATAACAAATAATGTGTTTTGGGAATATTCCACTATTCTCTCCCAAAAATGCTGTCTTAAAATAAGGATTTGGTAAGAGTGCTTCATCTTCTCTGAGTATTCTCTTGAAACTGAAGTCAGCTGGGAGTACTAACAGCTAAAGGTGTTCATACCAAAAGACCGTCTCTGAATCTAAGTTACTCTGCTGTAGCAGTCAGGTCTGGTCCCTCTAAAGCCTTCCTTGACAAAAGGTTGTTTGTCATAGTTATTCATGGTTGTAGCTCCTTTCCATTGTCAACATGGATACTTGCAGTCCGTATTCTTCAGCGAAGCTTCTCAGTTTGCACTGAAACAAATGGGGAGTTGCCTTCTCTGATGACTTGCAGTTTTATTACCTCTTTCTGTTTAAATGTGTGCTGTAGAACATATGTGACAAATCTGGCAACCTGTAAGCCTAAACTTGGGTACTGATATTCCAAAGAGTAAAGCAGAGTTGCAACCTAATGAACTTCTCCTTAGCAGTATTTCTATTGAGTGGATTACAAAGACTTGCTGTTGGGCAATCAGGGAGGAGATTGAGAAGAAGCACAGTGATTCTTGTGACTTAAAAAGCAGTAATGCAACTTGTAACAGCTTTGGAAACACCAGCTCTGTGTTCAGGTTGCCGCTATCCTTCATGAGGTGCTTGAATGGAAGTTATATTTAAAACTAATACTTGGGCACTTGTTGAAGGCAGGATGTTCTGCAGGGTCTCGAGCTCACTCACAAAGTGAATTTTTGTATGTATGGGGCTGTGGAGCTCAGGTGAAAAGGAGAAGGGGCCCTTAGGTGAGTAATTCAGATGCAGCCGGCTTCCCCAGGCTCTTGTCCTGATATTGGTTTGGATTTGAGAGAGCAGCAGCTATCTGTATTAGCCTCTCCACACTTAGATATTTCTATCCCCCCCTCCTTTATAGAAGTATCAGCATGACAGTGTACAGCTTCTGGATACTGCTTTGATTTTTTAAACAGCAGATTTTTTTTTCCCCCATAATCTTCCCCTCTGTACTGGGGTAAATATATCACTAATTAACCTAACCCTTCCATGGAAGGAATTACCTTGCCTTTTTGGTTACTGTGTGTGTGTGTGACAGGATTACATAAGTCTGTTCTTTTCCTCCCAAGGCTAACAGCTGTCCTAAGAGCATTCAGAGCTTCTTCATGGATCCCTGCTTCACCTGTAAAGTAAAGATCATAGACTTTTTGGTGTGGGTTTTTAGAAGCCAAGCTGCTTGAGGCAGGTGCTGGACCGAAAATAATATTTCTTTCATTCCAGATTAACACATCTTATGTCAATCAATGTAATTAGATTTACAGTTGGATTTCAGTGGTTTATTCTGTTTTTTATTATTTCACCATCCTGCTCATAAAAACTTTCTATATTGCCATCCCTCTTGCAGACCTTTGACTCACCTAAATCAGAGCTGTGGGGCTGCCTTTCAAGGGTTGAGTTGAGAGTATGTGGGAGAGGCTGCAGCTATGCAAGATGACAGCAGTCCACTGCAGTACAGCTTCAGCAGCTGAACTGGGCAGCTCTCCAGTATAAACCAGAGCGACACACACTCCACAAAACATTTGGAGTGAATATAAGAAAATCATGCTGATAGTTGTGTGATTTTGGTAAGCAGCACTTTTGTATCTGACACTATTACATCAGATGGTGATGTTTAAGACTTTCCTCTCCAGTAAAAAGGAAGGCAAGGACCATACATCAGTAAAGAGCAAGGAAAATGAGGTCTGAAAGGCATTCTGTTTGCTGTGTTAATAAAGCCAGATAGGTAAAGCAAAGGGCATGTATTAGAAATCTAATGCAATGATTCAAGTAAATGGAGAAAGGGCTGCCTCTGTTCCTAGGAAGCACTTCATTGAACAATATGATTTCGTACTTCACTTCTTTTGAACTGTGTACAAATTCTTATTTACAGGATAAAGTCTTCTGCTGACCTGAATGGCTATTTAGTCTGCATCAGATGCTAAAGCTACTGTGGACAGCTGCCTATGTATGTAAAACATGAAAATTGGCAAGCAATTAAATTCAGACAAGTAAAATAATTCCTAACATGCAGAACCTTTAAGTAAATAGAATCATAGAATATGCTGAATTGGAAGGGACCCATAAGGATCACCAACTCCAACCCCTGGCTCCATACAATACCACCCCAAATCCAAACCCTATGTCTGAGAGTTCTGTCCAAAAACTCCAAACACTCTGGTGTTTGTCCCTAATCTGTCCCTAACATCCAATGTGATCCTTCCCGACACTCTAGACTCTCAGGAAGTTGAGAAGACATGATGACTGGCTAGAAAAGAGTAGTGATAAATTTGTCTGAAACTTTTGTAGTTTATTCCTTAAATTACCTTGTTAAGCCACTAATTAGTTTCTTGCAGAGTAATTAGGTGCCTATACATGATCAATTCTGTAAGTACTTTGACATAGATTGCTAACCCTGGACTCGAATATATAATTGCAAGAAAACTAAAAATATCTCCAAAATAGATAGGGATCATAATGACTGTCATACTTCCATCATTCAATATTTGCAGCATAAGAGGAAAAAGTGGAAATACAAAACCTCTGAGGCAAATTCCTTAGCAGACTAGTTTATAAATATAATAATTTTTAAGGAGAACTGTAGTAATTGTGGGTAAACTGAAGGGAATGATTAACATTTATAAGCACACTCAGGGCTTCCTACCAAAGATTTCCTACCAAAGATAGGCTAAATCATAGAATAAGATCAGTATTTGTACTAGCTTGTTTAGACTCCTCCAGGTGCTTTGGTAGATGAGTTTTTGAGAAACCAAGAGTGATGCTGCCTTGATCTCCCATGTGCTGTCTGCACATATACCTACATATACCTGTTCTGGGAAGGGAGATGCTTTTGTAGAGGATCAGATATAATGCAAAGTTTTTCAGGTGATTATGGAATCTGATCTGCAATTGAAATAAACTGAGGAATGTGTGTCAGTCACTGGAAGGGTGATTATGAGATTTGTGTCTTTTGTAGCTTTGATTAGCGACTCCTGTCTGTGTCCAAAGTTCAAACATGTGGGAAACTGTAATGAATTTTAGTTTCTAGATGTCAGCCATCTCTGGCACAAGTAGAGTAACAGCTTTAGGCCTGGGCACTGCAGTTGCCTCGTCAACATAGCTCTTGGCACTTCTAGTTGTGATTTTGTGTAAAGTTCTGCAGTTGTTAAGTAAATATGTCAGAAAGAAATTCATAACCATGAAGTCCAGAGCCCTCAGGTGATGGAGTTATAGGAAATCAACAGCCACAAATGGCAAGTTTTTAGTGCCCATAAGTGAACAGACAGGACAGGCTCTGCAGAGAGAAGAACAGGAACAAGGACATTCATGGCCAAAAAAAAAAAAAAAGCTTCTTCAGTGCATGTTGTAACATCAACTGTAATTCCAACACTAGTAATTTATCAGAATGCTCTATTAGCAAGTTTGTTCAGTTTGCCAACTCAATCTTCTCACAAGGGCAGCTGGGAATCAAAAGTGCAGTTCAGTCCATGACAGACACTGTGCTTGTATGTATAAAAGATGACTTGTGATCAAAGAATACCAGTGTTTCCTACATTTACCCACTCACAAGGATTGAATACCAATTGTATTGACACTAAGCAGTAATTCATGATTAAATTTTTAATGCAAAGGCAGTGTAATGCTCTAAACATTAAACTCAAGTCTGAACATAAGTGATTGCAGTCTTCAGTCACACAACTTTGATGGGGATGGAGGAATAGGTAATGGCCAAGTTTTTTACTGGATTTGATAGGAATGCTTATTAGTGCTTGGTTCCCTGGAGCTGAAGAGTGAGATGATTACTCCCCTTCAATCCCAAGTTACCTTTCTTTCTCCTGCTCTAAGACAAGGGCATATTTCTAAGGTCATTATTTCTTTATTACCTACTCCATTCTACTAATATCCACCACGTAAATACAGCTTCCCTTTCTAAGTGTTGCTGAACAATAAGTGCTACCAAAAGAATATTAAGAGATCCTGAACTGGAGCCAGGGGAGCCCACATTGGGCCATGGCCCTTCCCTTTAGCCTGCTTGGTGGGAGGACGAGGTTTGAGAGCCCCTGGGGGGCTGGCACTGCCTCTGCTGTGGGACTGCATCTCAACAGAGGTGCTGAGGCAGTTGGCTTAGCAGCCAGCTGGTGTTCAGCCACATTACTTTTTAAATTTGTCATAGAGAGTTCTGTTAAACTACCTTCAGCATAACTATGTCCTGTTATACATAGTTGTCCGTGATACATATCAACTCACTGAAATAATGCCAGATCCAGTAATTACTTTGAGACAATTCTTACTGGAAGGGTAGTCCACAGGACTGAACACAATATTAGTACTTCTCTTTTTACCTTGCCGCTTCAGGCAGTCTTAGGAAGAGAAGGCTGAGGGGTGTGGAATGTTGTCACTTCAATCACAGAAGGGTTTGTGTTGGAAGGGACAATAAAGATCATCTAGTTCCAACCGCTTGCCATGGGCAAGGCTGCCACCCACTGGATCAGGCTGCCCAGAGCCCCATCCAGCCTAGCCTTAAAAGTCTCCAGGGATGGGGCACCCACAGTTTCTCTGGACAACCTGTTCCAATGCCTCACCACCCTCTGGGTGAAGAATTTCTTCCTAACATCTAACCTAAACCTCCCCTCTTTCAGTTTAAATCCATTCCCCCTTGTCCTATCACTATTTACCTACATAAAAATTCAGCCCTGCTCCTGCTTGTAAACTCCCTTCAACTACTGATAGCCTGCCACGGTGTCTACTCAGAGTCTTCTCCAAGAAGGAGAAGCTCAATTCCCTCAACCTTTCTTCACAGAAGAGGTGTTTCAGCCCTCTGATCATCTGCATCGCCTCCTCTGGACCTACTACAACAGCTCTGAATCACATCATTTAATCTCATGTATGGTTTGAGAGATGTAACTACTACTACTGGAAACTTGAAAAAAAAAATTCCTCGGGCATCCACTGACTGAAGCTATTCAGGCAAAATATAGTTAGAAAAAAATCCTCTCACCATTAAAGCTGTTTACTACATTAAATAAAATGCTATATTTTATCCAATCTCTGTGGTAACAGACATGCTATAATCTTAATTTATCACTTTTCTTTCCTTTTCAACTGGGTAAAACTAACAAATAGATGTAGTGACTGTAGACAAAGCTGACAGGCTTAAGCTGCAGTATGTATGCTAATGCACTCTTCAAATAGCTTTGAAAAGCATGATTACACTTTCCTGTTTTGGTTTTTATTGAACCATAAAGAGCCCTAAAATCAGCAGTGTCATGAAGAGATCTCATTTAAGGGTGTTTGTAATCAGCTTGTAAGAAATATAACTCAGTTGTGTGTAATGACATTGTATTATTCACAAAAAGTTTCTAATTTAAGACATACATTCCAAGAAGATTTCAATAGGAGCACTGCTTTGGGCAAAGAAATACAAATTGTACTATTTTTTCCCCACTTGGTAGTAATTTATAAGACACAGGAAATGCTATAAATAATGAAGAGAGCTACAACCTTGACAAGCTAGCAGAATTTTTAATTAGAAAGCTAGGTGTTTGGTTTCTTGGTGGTCTTGTTTCATGTTTAGATATTGATGGTCTCTGAATACACTAATGGAAGAAGCCAACCATAAGAAGTGTATGTAGGTGAGTCTGTGCCTGGGAAAGCAAGTCAAGAAGAAATGCAGATACATGGGAGTGGCATCTATATCTATCTCCCAATTACACTTCTCAAAATAATGTTACAAGTACTAGGATTGATAAGAAAATAAGGCCAACAGGTCTGCAATAACAAGAATGCAAATCATTATCAAAAGAATTTCTTTCACAAGTGATATCAATGCCTATATTAAGTAGTGTCCTGCTCACAGAAAAACAAAATTGCTTCTAACAGGTCCTTGAGAATACCCAGCAAAATATTCACAGGTAGGCTAATAGTCATATACAGAAAGAAGAGTTGAACTCACTCACCTGGTGAAGGGGCTCTCTACTAACACAACACTCCTGTACAGAAAGGACTTAAATCAAAGAAATAACCTCCCTTCAGTGGCTGGCCGTTATATGAGTCCATGGTGGTTCCACACCTTCTGGTCGGAGGGGGTGTACAGGTGCAAACAATTTGCCTGTGCTCCCTAGGCCAGCAGCACCCCTCACCAGGTGCTCAATTACCAGTTGAAGACATAACCTAGCAGTTTGCCAATGTGTGGGTAACCCAAAAGTCAGCAAACTCATCTATTACCTTCTGCCTTTCCTGTAGAGCCACGGTTATTGTCCTGTGATGATGAGCTCTAGCAGCAGACAAGTACCGTGATAGCAAAACTGCAATCAGTAGATCAAGCAAATGAGCATTCCTTTGTATTTGAGGAGAAGGGGCCAGAGAATTGCATCTGCTTTTGGATACCTGGCTCAGGCCCTTACCACCAACTGGACAGCAGAAACTGCGCTATGAGAAGCCACTATGAGAATTCAAGACCAAAAGTTAGCTTTCACAAAGCTGACCATTAAGTTTCTATAGCCAGTAAGGAGACATTCTGGGGGGGAGGGTACGGGGGAATGTATGTGTAGGCAATAGGCAGACAGATACCATGGTATGTTCTGTTTGAGTACAAAGGCTGGCCCACATTCCATAATAAAATGTGAACAGTTGTTTTGATGTTCTACTTCCATTTCACCTAGTTTCCCTTTTCAGCCCGGGAAAAGGAAAACTTGGCAGGAACTGGGGCCTAGGGGAGGGATTAACATTCTTATTCTGCTCGTGTTTGAGCCACTCAGGTTTTCCATTTGTTCACATCTGTATTTTTATAGAAAATTGATAGGCACTATAATTGCAGCCTGCTGAAAGGAAGTAGGTCAGAGCTATGCTTTCCATTCCAGAGGGGCTGCTGGGGCTGGGGAGGCAGAAATGCATCTGGACAGTTTTTCTTTCTGTGTGCATGTCTTGTCTGTTTGTCACAGCTATTCATTAGACTCCTCACAACTGCTCACCAAAATACTTTCAGGGGCATTAAGCAAAACCAACACAAGCATCTGCATTTAAAACGTCCCTCCCTACTCATCTATTGCTCTTCTTGTAGCAAAAGGTTTTTTTTTTTCCTCAGTTCTGTGTAAGATGGTACATTGGCTCAGTGATTCTAACGGCGAAGAATTCATCAGTACAATTTCCTAACATATGACCAAGGAGCTGGTGAGGAGAGAGACTCTGGTGAACCTCCTACTCCTAAACAAGGAAGAACTGCTAAGAGTTGTGCAGGTGAACCAGGGAAAATGTGGGGCTATTGCAGAAGGGGACTGGGTGACAAAGCACACAGAAGTCTGAAGTGCTCAATCTTCTCTTCATCTCCATCTTTACTGGTAGTTCCATACCATTACAGGAAACCCAGGTCCCTGAGGCCAGAAGGGCAGTCTAGAGCAAGGGAAATGTCCTCCTTGTCACTTGGAAGGATCAGATTAGAGGACATTTAATTGAATTGTATATACATAAGTCTGTGAGATGTGATGGTGTGTTACCTGTGTTGAGCAAACCTGTTGATGTCATTGAAAAGCCAATCTCAATGGCCTCTGAAAGGTCATGTCAGATGGGGAAGGATTCTAAAGACTGGAAGAAAGTGAACTTCCCACCTATTTTAAAAAAGCTGGATCTGGGGAACCCTTAACTTTCCCTCCTTTCAGACCAATGGTTTGGCTCATAGCAGTTTCAGTTAGAGTGCATCATCTTCTGTCCATTCTCTTACTCTAATGTGTGAAATCTCATGTGTGGGTTAGGCAGTAGTAGCACACTGCAAATACATACAGAGAAACACAATTGCACTGAACTGCTCGTGATAAAGACTGATCCTTCAGTATGCAAAATCCAATCTCTAGTGAAGAAAAATGAATAGTTTTGCTACCTGTTTCTGCAGAGCCACAGTTACACTGCAACTCTTCAGGCTTGTAGTCATATTAAGTTACAGTATTTGATCAAATGTTTGCCTATTTCCATATAAAATTCAGGTGAAGGGCCATAATCTTTCTCATCCAAGCAGCTTTTTTTCCTAACTCCCCTAAAACCAGCTTGAGACTCTCTAACTGTTGCTGAGGGATCTCATCCTCTACTTTTTATTTTTAGCAATTTTTCGAAGTATTTATAGCCCAGTTATAAAGACGTAGCGATTACTGTGGGGGCAAAAGAAATTCCACATGGAGATGAAGAGTTGCTGCAATACTGCTAGGTGTTTTTCATATATATTTTTTATAACCAAGTCTCTTGTTCTAGCTGGCAACAAATTCTAAAAATTACATTCTCCGCTGCTTTGCATAAAGCATACATTTAAAACTGAGGTATTTTTCTTTGAGCTACATACCCTAGGCTATCTTAAGGCATAAAATGAGTATTTCTGAAGTATATTTCTCTAAGCTAAATATTAATTAGTAGACGTCTACAAACAAGACACTGTCAGGGTGCTTACCTGACTATAAAAAGAGTGACTAACAGGAGCATGAATAGTTCATCTGGAAATAATATGTTTTGGAGATGATGACTAACAGATAAGACAGACCCCGTCTATACGGTTTTGTTGTTTTCTTTTCTGTGTAGGCATTAATCTTTAACACACACTGGCATCTAGGAAACCCATTTAGCTTCTCTGGTTTATCACTTTTAATAAGCATGCTAATAGAGCAGGTCTCATTCTAAGGGATTCCTTGGTGCTGTCTGCAGCAGTTGGAAGCAGCCCCCTGCCTTCCCCTTCCAACAAAGGCTGCTGTGCTTGCCTGCAGCTGTTCTTTCTAAAGCAGAGCTTGAAGTTGCAAAGAGTGCAATTTCTGCTGGAACATCATGAATATTTAAGTGGTGTTAAAGACAGAAGATAGATTCCCAAAGACGTGTGAAGCCAAGGAAGATTTCATCTTTGTTGACCACTGGAAGAAAGTTCCTTTTGTGACGAACATAAGGAATAGTTACTGATCACTGAGAGCTTTATTTAAGGCTGAATGCAGCTCTCCCTTTTAGTTATCCCACTAAAGGTTATTTTTTTTTATGCCACTGTTATTAATCAACACCTTGACTAGACTTGTAAGGCTGATCTTTTTCATTATTGCTGTGGGAACAGAATACTCAGCCTTGTGGAATGACAGCTTCATTTCTGCACTACAGTGGACAGGATTGATTCCTCCATTTTGCAGTGGTGTGAATGTTTTCCTTCAGGAAGGTTTTCTGAAAAGCAACTCTATACTAAAAGAGAGAACAAAAAATATATGTATACATGTAGCCAACAAATTCTCTCCAGAAGGCTGATTTGTATTGTAAATGACTAAAAAACCCACATTTTTTTAACTGTAGAAATAAGAGTTGTGAGGACAGAAGCCCTGATCCAGGACAGCAGTTGACACAAATTCTTATGTGTCCGTGGACAGCTTGTGCCTGGGTCCTGCTTCTCTAACCTAGCAGAGCTGAAGTCTCATAATTCAAGTAGCTCACATAGTGTCACTTGAACATCTGGATGTCCTTGCCTCAACCCAGAAAGGGAGAATACCAACACCCAAGAAAATCTGTTTCAGAGTGGAAGGTGAAAATAAGCACATTTGCACATATACCTTTAGAAAACAAGAACAGCCAATCATATTTTAATTACTTTTTCATTTGAAATAAGTGAATGAGGTCTATTCTGCATTGATGAGATCTAGAAAACATAATTAATTTGGGTTTATCCTTTGACTGAGGGACATGTATCTAGTCATTATGTTTAGGAAAAGGTGAATAGGTCATGTTTTTAGTAGTGAAAAAAATCCCATATCAGGGAAAACACAGCTTAGGCAAACTCTCCAAGCAGGCTAGTATAGACAGCGGCCCTAATACAAAGAAAATCAGACAGAATCACAGAATCAACCATAGAAGCCTTAGGGCACCTTTGAAGGCCATCTAGTCCAACTCATACTCTTCTTTTTATTCTTTTTGAGCAAAAATGGCATCATTCTGAAGCTCTCTTTCCCTCAGTGACTTAAACCATATTGATTTGTTCATGAATAGCAGTACAAGAATACAAGCCTGATCATCAACAACACTGTTGGTTTTTTTGGTGGTTTTTTTTGTTTTGTTTTGTTGTTGTTGTTTTGAGAAGAAAGGACAAATATTATCTCATCTTGCTTCAACTCCAGCTGTCAGTACTGCAGTTCATGCAGTCAGTGGTTAGAAATGAGCCTTTTATTTCTAACAAATGCTTGTTATTAGGCTTATCCTAATGAACACTGCAGCTTTAGTTCCTCCCTGCTCACCTCTGAGAGGTATTTAGTTGGTCCTTACCTCTCAGTTGTCCTTTAAGGACAGGTAGGCTATGCTTTTCCTAGTCATCATTAGCACCAATTGCCCTAGCGTTTTACAGTGTATTGCTCACAATATATAAAAACAAGTTCAGAATTACACTGCAGCAACACTACTCAGTAATAAAAATGCCATGACACAGAAGTCTAAAGTATTTCTGACAAACAGAAAAATAGTTGAGAATGGAGAAAAATGTCACATGGCTCAAAGTACTCTGTATGGAGCTGTTTTGAAAGAAAAGCCTTCAGTGTTTTTTTTGTTTGCTTTTCCCAAATTCCTAAGCTAAAAAAAGTTAAAAAAAAAATCAACATGAGCTTTGAATACATCCACTACTACTAAAACATGGCAGAGAAAATGTATTAAACGGTCGTTTGTCATGAGATTTTCTGTTGTTTGAGATCATCAAGTTGAGAAGGAAAGCTGCGTCAACACACACAAACAAAAAACAGGTCCTTAAGATGTCTAACATCCAACACTGGGGAGTTACGTAGATATTTCTGCCCCTCAACATTCCTCACCATGAAGACAGGTGCTTTCTCCTCAAGGAATTCTTACGCTTTTTTCCTCCCTTAAGCATAGCAGTTCTAACACTTATTGACAAAAGCTTAATGGAAATACCCCAAATTAGCACATGATGGGGCTAGAAAGTACACATCATGACTGAACAACTAGTACTGTGTTTCAGCTGAGCATGTTGACTAAATGGCATTGAAACGTAGACTAATTTACAGTTCTAATATTTGACAAAGCTTCACGTATTATTGCTGTTTTGTAATATGTATACATAGCACTTTTTAAATTAAAGGAGTGCTTCTCTGTTGATCTTATTTAAAATCTGTCATGCAGCTGAACAGAACTCCGGACTAAATCACTGAGGGTGGAAAACTTCAGAAGATGCACACAGACTTATGGGACAAAATACTGATTTATCTCATTTATATAAACGAAAACCACATTCCAGTCTTAAAATTAGTTCTCTTCAGAATTAAATTTGTAGCATGTATTAATGAGAAGTGCCATCCTTGAAGGAACTCAAAACTTGAAGGAACTCCATAACATTTTCTCATCTTACTGCAATATATTCCATTTATTTATTATTATCGCAGAGGAATAATGTTACAATGTAGTGTTTGAAGTAACATTTACTTGGCAGCAGAGGACAAAGGATGCATACAAACACAGGCAGAAAAACAACTTTACACATAACCTCATATTCAGAACAAAAATAAAAGCCACCAAATTCACTACTTAGACTTTTTCTTCTTTTTAAACTTATCTGGGGGCTATTTTTAAGGATTCTTTGCCTAGAGAATGATGTAAGCTCGATAAAAGCAAAATACTTTGCAGAGAACAGAATATAAAGCTATTTCCAATACTACTCATGAAGATAGGTCTGAGGTAGAAAGGTGGTCATGGCTTTCCTCTTCTGTAAAATGTGTTTGTCTTCTCAGAATAACTATGCTACTTTTTTTTTTAATAGATGAAGCATTTATAGTAGCCAGCATCTTCTCTTCTCACCTTGACAGTTTTGCTCCACCCACTCAAGAATAATACTTAGCATTTAAATAGAGCTTTTCAGACTAACTAAGCTCTCTACACCTTTGAGAGGTAAGTACTGTCATCCCCATTTTACAGATGGGAAAACAGAGGCAGAGTGGTTAAATAATTTGTCAAAGAGTTCAGAAAGAACTGGCACCAGAGCCAACACTAGACCGTGGTCAATGCTGTGCCCAAATCGCTCCTCAAGCAGCAGTGTTTCAGGAGCAAGTACTGTGGGTGCAGGACAATCTAGTTGGCACCACCTCATAAGCACGAGATATTCCTGACTTTGTTTTAATGCTCTCTAGAATCTTTTGGTAGCAGTACAGAATTTATAACTCTTCCAATACCATTTTGAGGCTTTTTTTCTTCAGTAATAATCTACAACAACATAGTTTAGATTCTCTCTACTATACAAGATACATATTGCATGCAGTTTTACCAATTAAAGGTGTCTTGACATGAAAGCAAGTGTCCATGCAGCATTGTAAACTCCATGAAGGCATTTAAAAACTCTGATGATTATTTTAAATCTAGAGATCAGCTGATCAGTGACATAACTTTTCCATAATTATTCCTACTTGAAGTACATAAATAAATGATCTCAAAGGTAAAAATGAGTTGCAAGATTACAATGCCACATGATACAATCTAAGAGCACTGCAGCTTTGAAGAAAACGTTCTATCACCAACAGTATTGGAAAAGGCTTTCTAATTGTCTCTTCATTTCTAAGAGGCAGATAAAAGACTCGTGTGTTTGAATAAACAAAAGGGGATCTCACAGAAATGAGCTTTAGTTCACAGACTGTAGGTTCCAAAACTTGAAACAAGTTTGGCACAGCAAGGAACAGCAAAGCTTTATCTCCAAACAAAGTTGGGCAAGATTACACTAACTTAGTCCTTACTAAAAACAACATAAACTATCATCTAAGTCCTCTTTTAGCTATCTCCTGATTCAAAGTAAAATAAAGCTTAAAAAATAATCCTCCAAAAGGAGTGTCTTGGCTAGAATCGATTAAAAGAATGTTAAAAATATTATTTTAGTGCATGATAATTATTATGACTTGAACTTAGAGTTTACCTTGTTTAATGGAGTTAAAATACTGTGGCTTGCACTTAAAGGCAATTTGTGTTAAACAGTAACAACAATGCACATTATGGGAACTTCATATTCCAATTCTGAAAACAAATCAAGGGTAATTCTGAATTGTGTCTGGTCAGATAGTTAGCATATAAATAATCAGAATAGAAGATTAAATGAATGAGAATATAACTGAAGATATTTTACAATGCAAAAGCAAAGAGCTGAAAGGAATGTATAAATGTAACATTTTGCTCCAAACTCCTTATGCAGTTCACTTTATCAAAAAGAACGTATATAAAGCCCCTGCCCCTTTTCCCGCGGCTGTATATTTATACAAATCAGTGACAAATACTCCACTGCTCATTAATTTACAGTTGCATAGAAAGGGAAGAAGAAAAAGAACCTATAATATAAAAACAATATCCTCATCTTTGGGTATTCAGTGTTTTAGTATTTCAAGTAGAACACGCGGTCAAAGCAAACAGCATGTTCCAAGGTCCCATGCAGACTTCTGATGGAGTGGAACTCGCAATTGGTGTTTTGTAGTAAAGGGCTGTACTGCACGTCAGGAAGCACTGGTGGACGTCCAAATGAGCACTTCACATTGCCTGTAATGATGAGAAATTGCCATGTCAGTACCATACTAACATGCACAGTCCCCTACAGAGAGCTCTAAATACTCTGGACTTGGTTCACTTAAGGACTCAGACGTAATTTTGCAAAAAAAGTGTATTTTAAAAATTTAGATGTATTGTCACAAGATTCAGCAAATCACACAGGCATGTAGTTAAGAGAATCCTCATTTTACTGTGCTGCAGTACTTAAAATTCTTACTGAGTAAAGCTCAAAGGATTTTATGACTACAGAGTAATAAATATAGTTTACAGGCTTTTCTTGCTGTGTACCCATAGAAAAAAATGTTTAGACAAACTACTGTTCTATCTGAATCTTAAGTGGTAAATTGGAGAGCATACACAACTGGGGCTTGGACACAGCCCCCTAAAATGTGATACTTATTTCCAGGCTTCTGTTTCAGGAGGAATTTAGTTTTAAATTAAAAGAGGGGAGATTTGTATTAGACGTCAGAAAAAAATCCTTTACATGGAGAGTGGTGAGGCAGTGGCACAAGCAGCCCAGAGAGGCTGTGGATGCCCCATCTCTGGTGGCAGTCAAGGCCAGGTTGGATGGGGCCCTGGCCAACCTGAGCTGGTGGCTGGCAAACCTGCTCACAGCAAAGGGTTGGAACTGGGTAATCTTTAAGTTCCCTTCCAACCCAAGCTATCTCATGATTCTATAACTGTGTTCTCTGCAAAACAGACTAATATCCCTTCTCAAATGGTGCTAAAGTGGTGTATTTCAAGTGTGACATCACTCGGAAATCATTTTGTTTCTAAAAAAAAATCAAATGCTTTTTAAGGAAGATTAATATTAATCACTGATTACACTGAAAGATATCCCTATGCCTGCTGACAGGAAGGACTGCTGAAAAACTTTATTTTAATTCACTAATTTACCTTGTTAAGAGACTGAAACCCAAAGCCTGACTCTGTTCAGAAGGGCAATCCTATTCCACCAGATATTACAGTCCAAGAAAGTGTCTGGCCAAGTAATAATTCTGAATTTTTAGATATTAACATGGGAAAGGTGTGACCTTACAAAGTGTGGAATAATGGACAAGGTGAAGAAATTAGGGAAGTAATTAACTCTGCCTATCACTTCATTCTTCTGACACCTTACACATAGCAACCCATGATTATCTATTAGACTTATCTAACAATGAAACTTTGCAAGAACTCTGCAATGACTGAAGATTATGTTGTTCCTTATTAGTCATAATTTTGCTCTAATATCAACACCTACAAGAGTGTGGTTTTTTGTTTTGTCGTGTCTTGTTGTTTTCCCTATTTCTCCTATTTGTAAGAGAAATGTTCATGCCAGGTAAATTGTCAAGAACTTGGTAGTATCTGAATATCAGACTGATTTCCACATTTTTGAGAGATCTTATTTGGTTTTTTGTAAAGAGGTTGCCTACTGTGAAAGGCAGCATAATTTAATACTGAAGTTACTCCACAGCTCTTGATCCATAGATCCATCTGGATCTGCAGCAACAGGTACCAGGGAACAAGGCACACACGCATGTCTTTTACAAGAATGAGTTTTGATCTTGCAGAGCTGAGGCTGGCTTGAAAATAACTAGCTGATAGATTTGAGCTGATTCCTTATGGTCAGCACACTAAAACTGCACATCACGGTACCTTTGGCAACGTCTAAGCCCGTAGGAATTTTCTATTAACTGGGATATTCCAAAATTTACATTTCCTATTACAGTGGTTTAGCCTCCAAATAGCCTTCTAGGGAAAAAATAAAGAACTAGCCAATTCACTTTAATGGAATTTTCCCACTTGTTTTTCTCTGCTTCCAAGAACTATGCAAATACATCAGAAGGCCTCATACCTGTTGTCTGCCAGTGAAACTTGCTGCAAATAAAAAAAAGAAAGAAAAAAAAAGTTAGAAATTTCCATGATTCTGCATCTTGGTAGTACAAAAACAAATACAGTATCAGGAGAATCTGTGCTGTCAAAGAATAGAAAGCTTTAATCTTAAAACAAAACATTTAACTGCAAGTGTGTTGCAATGATGTGTACATAATTTCTTATTTTTTCTTGTAACAAATTTACAGCATTACGAATACAGATTATATTGTTCCTTTTTTACCACTTACAACTACAAAGATCTACAGATGCTGAATTATAAAAATCTCTGGTAAAATAAATTCATACTTTAGCAGCTTGGTATGTCATTGAATAATTCTGATCTTACCTGTACTGCAATAATAGCTGTGACATTTTAGACATTTCATTAAAAAAGGAAGAAGATTGGTCAGAGACCTAAAGCAAGAAATGCATGTAGGGCTAAAAGGATGTGAAGTAAGAACAAAAAACAAGACAGAATAGAGAAACTGGAATCTCTACCTCAAGAGTTAGCAGTAAATAGTTGCTATCTCCTCACTTCTTTTACTGCATCAAGTCTGCAAGTTGCTTGCTTATTTATTTTAGAGTGACGCAGCAGTTAACAGAGATTAAAAAATGAGACACCTTCTGTTCATCTGCTTGGCTACTTTGAAATTACACTGCGAAAGTTTTGCACATCCATCTTTCTGGAAAGCCCTAAGCACTGTGACTGTCCCTTCAACTATGCAGAACTCTCCCAACATATTTTGTATGCAATCAGAACAGTGGCAGCTAATAGCAACCATCGCTCAGGGTCCAAAGGGATTAGGATCCAAGAATGTTCTGTGGTTAGTAGTTTAACACAACTTTTTTCCTCCAACTTCTTTTAATGCATTTTATAGAAGTGTCCTGTACAGTCTGTAGCAAAGTAACTCCTTCCTCCTGATTTACCTTTCAGAAAAAAGATCAGGTAACAGCATGGGCAAATCAGTACAGAATTATGCATAGTATGTGAAACAGTCTATGTCCTTTTTGAGTGTCCTTTGGAATTAGTCCACAGACTCCCAGGGCTCAACAGACCACGGAGGTTGACAATTGCCAGGACTTCTTATAACTGGATTCTTTTTCTCATACTGTTTGGTTTTCAAGAATTCAAAACTACATTTCTAAACTCTAGGGGAAGCGTATCACTCATCAGGCTGGAACGCTTTTAACCTATCTTCTTGTAAGTTTTCACCTCTTTATAGATGAATTTAGGATTCACATCACCAGGCATAACCAGAGCCTAGCAACTGAACTATAGGCCCCATACTGACAGTGCTCTCCACTCTTCCCAGTAACTCCCACAGTGAGCAGCTGCAGTTCTTGGACCCTGTTGTTTCTTCTGAGATACAGGTGGTGAAGATGAAAGTTCTGTTAGGCCCCTACCTTGCAGAGGTTTTGAAGAGAGTCTCAACATGCTGAGAGACCTGGATGTTATAGCAATAGCATTTATACATTTAGACAGTGCAATGCTACTGCAGCTAAAGCATTCAGATATCCAGAGTATCTCCAGAAGTTGCTAAGTACTCTGACATCTGTGTGAAGTCATAGGGAACAGATTGATGAATGACTCAGGAGCATAGGTTGGCAGGCAGTGTTTTTAGTGCATCTTTTCTTTATCAGTACATCAAAAAGATTGACCTGGACCTCAATCAGTCATGAAAAGCCTTCTACTGTGACCTTTAATTTATATGATGAAATTGGATTCAGAAAGCCATAGCAACATTGGATAGTCTCTGCAGGTCATCTTGTGCAACCTTTCACTGAAAGTAAGATGATAGCCAACAACAGTCTCGACAACCTCTGAGGCTGGAGACACTATAACCCCTGTGTGTGACCTGCTTCTAGTACTCCCCCCTACACTCCTCTTAATTTAGGAGAAAAAAAAATAATCAGCACACAAGAAAATTTCCCTATTGTTTTCAAACAAGTAAATATTTTTAATTATTTTCAAGTTACACTTTCAGCAGAAGGAACTTTTTTTCAGAGATGTTATCTTCTTCACCCCTAGAGCTAGGGGCAGGTAAAGTAGTCCTTAGCACTGAAAAAGGTGAGTGGCACCTTGTCTGTGGAGGGCAAAGGACCTTTATCATTGTACCAAAGACCAATTAGCATCACTAGAAGACACACAGCTTTCTGAACAAATTACTTTTGGGCTTCAGGACTGTACTAGAGCAGGAACAGTGCTTCCACTACGCTTTACTTTTTGGAAGCCGTGCTGTCATGATTTTGTTGCTAGGATCTGCCTGTCATTAACTCAAAGCAGGGAAATTACCTATTAAACACTGGTTATATTCTAACATCACAACTCCAATAAAATGTCAGATAGCGCTTAGTCCTCAGGTCACCCTACAGTGTAACTGAAGAATGAACATGACTAGTACCAACTTATACATGCCAGAAGGTTATTTGCAAAAACAAGAGCTGTACTTTGCTTGTATTTCCTACTTACTACACAAGGCAGTTCTGAGGTGTGGCAGGTAGCTCCACTAGCTGTTGGCTTCAAAAACGAATGCTCCTTAGAATCAAATCCTTAATTTATAAAGCAATGGACTCTGAACTACTGAACTCACTGAAAATATCAAGGGTCAACTGTATCAAAGCCATTTTTGATAAATTATAATTTGCTTTCTCGAAATGTGCAAAGTGCATCTTCTTTGATGCAGTTCTTCACAGCCAGTGTATATACAAGAGATAAAAGGGGTATTTTAACAAGGTTCAGTGAGCTTACAACATAGAATAGAGCGTGTTTCCAAAAGGACTGGGCATTAACACCTTCCTCTCACTTGTGCCTTTTAAAACTAACCATCATTACTACACTTTATTGCAAAGAACTGTTGATTGTTGAAGAATGTATCAGCTTTCACTACTGTTTTGCTCAAGCAGAAGAGCTGAAGGTGAAGACAAAGGTATGTACAGAGGTAAAAAAAAAAAAAAAAAAAAAAAAAAGACAAATAACAAAGTTGCCACTTTAACCCATGCCTGCCAAAACCAATAATACAACAGTCTGTATGAAATACTGATTGAACCAGAAAGATAGCTACTCATTCTTCCAAGTGCAGTGATACTCTTCAAGGAACAGTGCCAGAAGAAACATATGTCAGCTGATAGAAGCCATGCATATGAAGCTATTTGATTTTACTTTAATAGACACTGAATAAAATATTAACTTTCAATGTACTTAAGCAGGGAATGGTGTTATGTGCTGTATTAACAGTTATTTCTTCTGGTCAATTAGTTTAGTAACTAGTTCAATAATTAGTTCAGGGAATCAGCATTGGGCTATGGTCCCTGCTGTAGCCTATGGCATTTTTTTTCAATTTCTGTTATAGAAGCAGCGTTCAAAATTTCTTAATTTACATTCACTTTGGTTCTACATAGATTTTACATAAGCAAGAAATGGACTTCTAGGTGTTTTTTTCCCTTATGCAGACACAAATGAAAATTCCATATGGAGCAACAGGCTTTTCTTATAGCAAATAACTTCAACGTAAAACACTTTTTGATTTCCCTTCATTAATATGGGAGAATGAATATTGAGTAACCATAAAAAACAGAGTTCTGTAACTTGTTAACTTGTATATGTTGATAAGGTATCAGACAGAGGATCTTTTCTTAGTCGATACCATGGGAATGACTTTTTTCTTCACAAGATCACCTCAAATTCACTACTACTGTCAGAAGGGTATTTTGTTATACTTACAGCAGCAAGCTGGAAATGTGCTGTTGATTTGCTCCATAACATCTGTCAGATCTGTGTTGGTATCGTGAGGTGGAACTAACAAGTCATCTGCAGATATGACAACAAAAAAAGCAATTAATTTAGTAACAAGGAAATAAAAAAAGATGACAGCATTCTTAAAAGGCATTCTCATCCAATCATCCATTTGAATATTGCTTTACATTTCATCAGAAATCATTAGCTGAAGCATCTGTAACTTAATGTGCAGGAACTGTCACTGGTAACTGACAGATTTGGGACAGGAAACGAAAGTTGAATTACTCATTTGCAGCATAAATACTTGTTCTGTTATTAAAGCTCAACCACCGCACCCAAAATTTAACTGGAAGGAACTATCAACAAGAAGCAGCTTACGAGAATTTACAGTTAAGTAAAAGGTTAGCAAGATGGAGGGATTATACTCAATAACTGCTCAGTTATGTTCTCCACTTTTTGCTCAGTTTGTCACCTAACTTCTGGAATGAGCACACTTTAAAATAAATAAATAAATAAATCTCTTTTAGGCAGTATTTATTCAATATGCACCAGCAATTTCACTAGTGTTAAAATCCTCACTGCTGTGGTATTTTTTAAGTGCTGCTTAAAATTAGCATATGGAATGGTCAGGGAGTAAACTGACTCTGTAATTAGACAGCATCGCTTATGAATCTACCACCGCATTAAATCAGACTCAGAGGAGTCCCAGGTTCTTTCAGACAAAGTATAATGAAAACACACGTCAATGCTGCATGAAAACTTCCCAGTATGCAAAAGAATACGTTTCTGGCTTTCCACAGAAATAACATAATTTTCTTTAATTTATGAAACAAAGGCTTGAAAAGAAAAATAGGGAGGAAATTACACTTAGATAGTTTGAGAAAAATCTGTTATTTTTTCTCCTATTTTTGAACATTCAATGGCTGGTAATTATTTCTGCTAATTGCCGGTGGAATTAATGAGTTTTGCTATTGGAGAATTTAAAATAATCTTTCAAGTGAGAAATCCCCCGACGTGCAGAGGCTGTACTATTAAATACTAAATAATTCCTAAACATACGAATCCTTTGAAGGTTGGGTCAAAGTACCAGAATAAGGAGGGCATACACAGAATATTTAAAGCGGCAATCAGGAAGTTTCAGTTATATGCATTTGGACATTTGTTCCTGTATCTGATAGATTACTTGGCTGTATGCACGTACTGTAGGACAAACAGCTGTTGGCCATTTCATTCCAATGCAATCTGGTTCTACCAGGGGAGAAGACATTAGCCCAGTAGCTCAGAACAGCTAAGGCCAAAAAAACTGTGATAGACATCCATCACTTAGAACCTTGTGATACTGCAGCTGCTTTCAGGTGCAAGGAAGCAGCACTCCAGGTGCAATAAGCATTGCTCCCAGTACCATTACAAAGATCAGACTCTTTTAGTGTATTTTTGTTGATAAATGATTTTAGAAAGATGCAAACAAAACCATTCAGTATTTGTCTACATACTCACATAGCATGTTACCTGACCAGACACTCACCTGCCTGATGAAACTGCGAGCTTGTCTCTTGATCGAGTGGGTAGCCAAGGGCTGAATGCTGGGGCGAAGTGCAGGGGGAGGCACCGTTAACCCGGGAGTCTGACTCAGGCTACATGGGAGACAGTGAAATGCAAATTTAGGTAACTGATACCTATATAATCTAAGTGTAAGCTTGCATATGGTCATCCTGCCACTTTGTCTTCAAAGTCTTCAAAATTGGCTTAGGTCTATACAGCTATCAGGAAGACAAAACAAAACAACCTATTAAAAAAAAATTCATGCTTAAGCATAATTCTTCCAACACTCCAGTTGTCACCTTAATTAATAATGATATTCAGCTATGAGTGGTGGGACACAGAAACACAATTTGTTAAGTACAATCCAAAAAGCCTGACAAGCCTCTCAGCCCAGCTACACCTATAGACTACATAATGTTATTAATGAGGTTGGGTACGTATGTGTATATATGTGGTGATGCACTGGAACAGGTTGCCCAAGGAGGCTGTGGATGCCCCATCCCTGGAGGCACTCAAGGCCAGGATGGATGTGGCATTGGGCAGCCTAGTCTAGTGGTTGGTGACCCTGCACATAGCAGGGGGGTTAAAACTAGGTGACCATTTTGGTCCTTTTCAACCCAGGCCATTCTATGATTCTATGATACATATATGTATGTATGTACATATACATATATGCACACGTAAGACAGCCAGCTAATCTGTGCTAAGAAGTTTTGGCTGAGGTGACTGATCAAGCTTAATAGCATCAGTTCAATCCAGAAATTATTTTGCTAAACTTCTTTCACAACCAATCTGAACAAAGATGCCAGATTCAGGAGAACTGTTAAATCTAAAAAGTAGTATGCTACCGCCCACCACTCCTGCTGTTGCTGCTTCTCCACAGTATGGAGAACTTCAGATTGGCAAAAATCCCCAAATTTTACTATATAATTTCCAGAACACTATGAACAGGGGTCTCCATATCTTGAAACTGTTGAAGCAAGTCTTTCTGGATTCCCACAGTCACCTTAAAAATCAAACATCCAGGTTCTGTAGTCATTTATAGCTGTAGTCATGTGTGTGGCTGAGAGTACGTATATGTATATATATATATGTGGATGCAACACAAGAAAAGGTCGTAAGACTTTTTCACTATAAAACTCAGAAATACTGGAAGGAACCCTGCAGAGGCATTTCTACCTCTCTCCCTTCTTTTATTTTTGTAAGAAATCCTTTGAAGAAGCGTTACACAATACTCAAGCTCCAAAAATGACTGTTCTGAAAAGCCAGAAGCATGTGAAACAGCATTTATATCTGAGGCAATTACATAATCTTCACTGAAATGGCTGCCCCCATCATTAATCTTTTTGACTGCAAACCATCAAATTGCTTTCAAATAGCTTAATAAGCAGATTATTTACCTAAATCTGTCAAAAGTAGATGCAGAAGAAATGCAAAAATTATTTTTAAGGTTTTTTTTGAGACTGAAAAAGTATCTAGAACATCTACAAGACTCATCGCAGAAGGAATAGATGCAACAGCTCATTTGTGCACAACTTTGCTCCTTGGTAGTTCGCAATATTAAGCTCACAGCAATATTCAATTCTTTGAGATAAGTTAAAAAAAAAAAAGAACAACCTTCAACAAAAAATTGCAAATTGTTGAACAATGAGAGATACCTTTTCTTGCACACACTATGGTGAGACATAGAAGGAAATGCTCCCTTGAGCATTCAGCAAATCTCTTTTTCTCTTCCTAATCTCATCTCTCTTTCCTTATGACAATATCAACTTCCAAATTTGACTAAAAGAATAAATCAAGAGAGCTTGCTCTGCACTTAGAAGGCAAAGAAAAATGGATATGCTCTCAACTCAGGCAAGGATTTTACCGTCAAGACATCAGTATGAGCAGTGAATGCCTACTGAGTATTTAAGTCATTTGCTATTCAGCATAAGGCTTCAGCCCAGCTACAGGGTCTAGGTAAAATGAATTTAGTGATTTAAAATACACCAAGTCGGGGGTAACTAATCCCAGGAAATTCTGTACAGCAACTGCTATTCAAGAAGAGTTTAGAACTAACAAGATGAAGTAACCTCTCTGAAGGTTACAAGTTACTTCAGTGTAGAACAAGGCAGGTTCAGAGGCAGGATAGGTGTTTGCCCACACCACAGAGATGGAAAGAGATTATTTGAGTCATCCAAAATGCACACTTGTACCTGGACTGGATTTCTGTCCCTCTTGAAGCAGTAAATGTGGATAAATGATGCAGAGATGACTGAGTGAGGAAGATCAGTGCTGGACTTGACAGTAAACTGCAGTACAGCAACACAAAGGCTAGACTAAGGACAGCAAGACACTGCAAAGTCAAGATTAATTAGGATAGAAAGGAGACGCCTATAAACGTAAATGACAAATTAGTAGTGAAGGTTATTTGCTGTCACTTAGCAGTGCTGTTGCAAATGACAAAAAAAAAGACAAAAACAAATCTAACACACAGTGCATGAGGACTCTAAACAGTGGATTAACTGAGAGCAAATTAAGCATACTGGAATACTTTACATTGACCTATCCTACATTGCTGTAGCAGTCATAATGAAACATCACAGTTTTACTTTTTTTTTTTTTTTTTAAACACATTCCTTTCTAATCAGAGGCCACTGTCTAATTAATTCATTTTCAATAGACAGTATTTAGTTCTGATGACTACAATAACAAGAAAAGACAAACAAAACCAAAATCATCTTCTTACAGAGTCAAGACCATACAGCTCAGCAGATGAATAGTGGGGTTTGGAGCAGTAAAGGAAGAGCTCTGGCAGTGGAAGAAAAGCCTTAATAATCAGATAACGAGTGAAATTAAATGCAAAATAATTGAGGGTATAGCTGCATGTATTTATATGGTTTAACAGTTTTAATGAGTGATAATCCAAATTTTAATGGGAAAGGACTGAAGGTACAGAAAAAGACATAGTCTCTTTTCCAAGGCTACATAATGAGCACCAAGAACTTGTGGAATCAAAATTCAATACTTGAATTTCTGGAAGGTGACATATTTTTTGTTACGTAAAACTAAATAAAGATACAAAGCAACAAATAAATAAGTTCTGCAGAAAATTCTGAAACTGAAGGATTTCTCTGTAATACTGCAGTTCTAAAGGATCTCAAGGGAAATATTTATTTTAACCAATTTGGATCAACAACAGCTTACTTTTGTGTGACTCCTGCTGTTGTCTTTCCTGTGGAACAGTCTGAACTGTAGCTTAAGGGTCAGATAAGTCAGACTCGTTATTGACCTGACTTCCATTGCTGTTGTCATTATTTAAACAAACAAACACCTCCCAAACATCCTAGCTACCGAAGACCTCAGAAGCAGGCTAATTCCCTTTCCAAATTCATTGCAGAGGTTTCTTCTTATTCCTGGCTTATTCTCCCAGCCACAAAAAGAACACAAAGCTCTCTCTGTTTCTCTATCACTAAAGAACCTCTGTTTTTAGCAGGAGAGGGAGCTGCAGCCCCCATATATGTTGTCTTACAGTTTTACCGTACATCCATTGACAGATGATGTTAACTTCCATTACATTCAATATCAAATCCAGCATGAAGTCTGTATTCCATTGTCTGACAAAGAAAATCAAATTAGACTTTAAATGCCCTTCATAATAGGCCTTAATTCTATTCTGTACATGTAGTATCTAAAAGGGATGTACAAAATAAAGATGAAAATGTATTTTTTTTTTCTATATGATTAACATAACATGGTGGTATCAAAGGTGTCACAAGTGAATTCTGTTTCACCTTCCTCTTTTGCACTATAATCAATCAGGCAGACAAAATGACAACATTGTGTGACAGCTACCAATCCTTTGGGCTTGCTAAAATAAAAATAGTGTGTTAACCTCAGAATTGTGACCTGAAGAAGGCAAACATGCAGTGAGGATGCATGTACTTTTCTGCTAAAGTTGCTCTCTAAAGAATGTCTTTGAACGCTCTGATACAGATCTAAGTTACTATAGGAGTTTCTAAGTTTCAATAATTTTCTACTATTTCTTAGACAGAGAGGTCTTCTAGATTCAAAGAGGTATTTTAGATTCAGTGGCACTTTATTAACATAAACAACAGTCAGGAGACTGAGTGGAGAAGAGAAATTGAGAGATTTGCTGTTGACAGAAGAAAGAAACAGAGAACATGAAATGCCAATCACAGAAAAGAAAGTGCTGTGAGATGGACAGTGGTGTCCTTTAACACCAGTAATTATTACTTAAGGAATTACATAGTTGTGTATGTTGACATTTGGACTTAGGATAATCTTCCATGCAAATTATCTATCTCATTAACAAGACAAGTGATTTTTTACATCCACTAAAAATGTAATTGGGACAGTTGACAAAAACAAAGGAAATAAATAAATAAACTTAGATCTCCAGCTGGCTTCTGAAATAGTCTTTCCCAAGCAGTGAGAGAGGAAAAGACTTTCATACTCTGTGAACAGCCTACACAGAAAAACAAACATGCTGAAGAGCGGTCATTTTTCCAGAAAGGTAAAGAGGACAGTAACATGATTCAGTGCTGCTTCAAAACTGTATTGATGTTGACATAAAGAAATTCCAAAGAACATACTCTGAAATTTTGAATTACTTAAGTTTTTGAAGGCCCTTCAGGGGAATACCTTCAGCATCCTTGGAGACAGCTTGCAAAAAAACTACTTAGTGACAGATCAAAAGAACACAAAATCATAAAGTAAGGATGTATTTAGAAAGCTATATTGAAAAATCACAGATATACTACAAAAGTAATAATGCAGATCTTCTTAAATACTTGACTTGATACGAGACATGCCATTAGAAGAGGGCAGAACAGAAATAGGAACATCTTTGAGAAGAGCACAAGAAGCAACGAGAAGCCCAGCATGACTCCCCAGAAGAGGGAGATGGTGGACAGTAAGCAAAAGAGCAAGTGTGTAGCAAATGTGGTTTAAACAAATCAGAAATATTTTAAAAGTTCTTCTTTGTTCTACTTTACTCTATCAGAAACCAAAAGTTGCAGAACAATCAAAAAAATCCAGAGGCAGAACTGCTAAGACGAAAATGTTGCTGTTTCCTCAAAGCCACTGCACACTAGCACAACACATATGGATATCTTAAATATCTTGTTAAGAATGCTATAAAGGTACTTAATGATTACAAAAATATAATATTAATTAGATTATCTACAGAAAAATTAGAAAAAAATTAAAGGGTGAACATTTTCATGATTTAAGCACTATGCTGAAATGTCTGTAGTTTTGGCAGAACTTCTGTGTTTCTATTCTACAACAGTTTCTTCACAAGTTTAAAACTTCTCCAAAGCACCTAGTGTTGGCAATAGTTACCAAGATACTTACTTCATGAATGATTATCAACATCTGCACCAATTATCTACACTGTTAAATATGTAAACTGCTCAAGCACTGATTGAATATGCTAGATTAACAGCAACAACAACAATAATATTCTGCTAGAGGGGTAGGGAAGTCACTGGAACAAATGCATCCTAATGCTATGATGCCAAGACTACCTAGAAAAATGACAGCCAGCCAAGGGAATAACAGCAACAACTAAATCTTCATCACTGTAGTAAGGCTATCATCAACAGCAGGAACTTACATCATCCTGATACTTGTTTTACGCAGCCTGTTTCTTAGCTTAGTTAAATCCTCTGATCATACAACCAATTGTCCAGTTCAAGGAAGGCAGGAATCATTTGCCTTACTGGACTCTCACCCAATGGTCATGATTACTTCTGGGAAAATATTCATACATTTGAGCTTCCACACACAATGTTCTATGAGCTAACATCTCTACCAACACCTTGTAGAATTTGCCATTTTATTTTTTTTTTGTATTTAGATTTGCACATTCTTCAAAAATGATCAACATTTCTTCCCCCAACAAAGAAATTCTACAATCTCTAGCTACTGGCATGTGCAAAAAGGCTCCTGACTGCAACACCTACCTGTGAGTAGACTGTTTTGCTGTAGCTTATGGATGTAAACATGTTACTCAAGAACTGGACTTCTGAATGGAATTACTTGTTCCTTTGCATATTAGAAATACCTTTGGCAATCTGTCTTTGTTGTGTCAAGAAAGGTTTCAGTGACTGACTGTGGCAACAAAATGAAATAACTTAAGGAAAGATTGAAAAACTGAAGTCAAGTACAGGGTGTGACTGGTACAGCTACTTGGAAAAAGGTATATATCTTCTTCCCTCTGCTTTTAAATTTGGGAAAAAATGTTGCACTTGTTTATTTCCTAAGTTGCCATGATCACTCCAGCATTATAATCATTTTGTGCTCATCTGACATTCATAGTAGTTCAGAACAGAGCAGGAAAAATGCCTTTTCATCCTAGAAATGACTGAGTGCAACAGAGCAAACTAACAGTGAAAATATCTACAGTAAAATTCCAACATGTTTGCACCACCGAGAAATCCATCATGCAGAAGTCACCTGCCAGAAAAGACAGACATGAGTATACATTCACCTGCTCAAGTAGCTGACGCAGTCGGTGAAGCTGAGACTCCAATTGCTTATTGTGATCTTCCAATATTTGCATCCTTGCTTCCAGGCGACCTTTATGTTGCCTCAGAAGTTTAGCTTCAGCAATGAGCTCAGCATCTTCAGAAGCATGCTGAGGTGAAACAATGGAATCAGGAGGTGATGCAAGAGGGTTTATTCCTCTCCGAAGATGCTGCTCTTTTAGTTGTTCATATTCTATCTGCAGACTCCTGGTATATTGAAGAGTAGAATGATGATGTAAGTAATTTAAAATAAAAACATCCTTAGATCAAATTATGTTATCATGACCTCCAACTAGAGAACAGTAGTATCTCAGAGACAGTGTCTTGGCATGTAGTTTACGAAAAAATTCTACACAATGAAGTAGAGATGAACCCATGCTATTTTATTGTAGACTCATCCCCTTCAACCTAACAGAACTATGTCATGCCTTGGCTGATTACTACTACTATTATTATTATTATTTGCTGAAATAACTGTAATAATGACTCTTAGATGTATTTCTTCTCATCTCCAACAATACATTGCATACACTTAGCTCAAACAATGAGGTGACAATTTAAACACTAAATAGGATGCTTATGAAACACCTTTGTTCTTCCTCGAGGTCAGCAATGATGCGCTCCAACTCTCCTCGCTCTTCCTTTTCCACTGATTTCAGTATCTGTGCAGGACTCTGTGGCTGACTCACAGGTGACTCTCCTCCCAGCGTCTGACAGTACTGCTGGATAAGGGCATGCTCATCCTCTCTGGAGCAATACAACAATGCAGATTAAGACAGAGCAAAAACACATTTATTACATGAGCAAACAACTTTGTCAAGCGGAAGGGTTTCATTTGCTTGTCTATGTGAAAGGATTGAGTACGAAATAAGCCTGCAAGATTTTAAGGTATAAATGTTAGATGTGTATCTCAGCAAATTGTATTCAAATTTATGAACTGTTTCTAAAAATACTACAAAAGTGTATAAATACACAATGCACAGGAAAAAGAGCATTGATTAATAGTAGTGTAAAAAAAGTTTAATGTATGCATGGAGAAGAAATGCTGCTGGTGGTTCAGAAATAATGAAAACAAGAATCTGAGAATATAAACTGCAAGTTACTTACTTGAAATGCCTTAAAAAATAAATAAAACCATAAGAAGTGTAGCTGATCAAGTTTGGACCAGGTTCTGATATGATAATGAAAATGCCGTGGCACTTCTTCATCCTTTTTCTATTTTAGTAAAAACAAAACAAACCAAAAACTCCACTTCTTACAACCGAGTTTTTTCCAAAGTGATGTAACCTCTGCTGGGGCTTTACACACCATTGTACACTCCGTGTTCACTGAAATGTGCAGGATGTCCCCACACTGCAAACTGAAACAACTGCAATAAGCAGGCAAGTGGTATCATCTTAATGTCAACACCTTCAGCAAGCAAAGCAGCACAGTGTTAAAGCAGACTACAGAGAAGGAACAAAGTTCTATCATTCAGATTTCATAACAGTCTTTAAATATTAATTTAAATGATACAGTGTAACTGCATTACAGGCTTCTTTTGTGCTGAAGTGTTGATGTTTGTCAGGGAAGGCTCATCCGACAAAGTAGTTAAGTCTGCTTATTTTAATTAGGCATCAGAAAGATACTGTCTACTTTTTAAGATGATGAATTAGTTTCTAAGCAACTATGTAGGTCATTTGAAAGAATTTTTTTTTAATAGTGCACTGCAAAGTTAGATTTATTACATTTGAATTTATTAAAACTTAAATTCTGTCAAGATTTTACATTAGGTGTAACCTCATTTTTTAATAAACCATTTTTAAGAAAGAATTTACAGTGGAAATACTTAGATATTTTTCACACCGTTGTGTCCAATAGGTGACACCAAAACAGATAAATACAACCCTCCTTCAAGAATGATTCCAGACAACATTATATTTTGGACTCTCAGTTATTCAGTCCAGAGAAAAAAAATTCACTTCCTTCCTCTCTCACTGGCTTAAAGCCTCAGTGTCTGTATGTGACAGAGTGAATATTGACTGTTCTTTTTTAAGTCACCGTATCTTGCAAATGATTGCAGTCTTTTTCATGTGCTAAAGGTAAATCTGATAAAAACAATCTTCTAAAAGAAAAATATAATTTTACCACGTCTTCCACATCTAGTCTAACTTGCAGAATTACAATTTCAATAACCAGCACCTTAAATCTGCACCAAAAAATCTCACGACTGTAATTAAGGCTCACTAGTAATTAAGATTCATTAGTAGCACAGGAGTTCCAGCACTGGACTTCACAATGACCTACAACTGAAAGGAGTGAGACGTGCTCTGTGGCATGGAAATACTTTAATTTTGAGAAATCCGGAACTTTATTCATCAGAATTGATTGGAAACAGCACTTGGTCGCCAAAATAAAAACAGACCATCCAAATAATTTCTTTAGTCTTCTTGGTTGTTATTCTTCTGAAGACTCTTTATACTTTGAGGAAATACCAAAACTACACAAAATTCTTTCAACAGTAGAGAGTGCAGTTCCTTTTCAGCATTCCATCATACAAGAAAGCAGTGACAATAATATCCCAGAAGGTCAGTTTTCAAAGTACACCTCAAATGATAAGAACACCCCAACAACGCTAGCCAATGAAAATGGCATGTGAAAAATACTATTTCTCTGGATAAATATTTTCCAGATTGATTCCAAAACATGCATGAAGGGAGCAAGAGACAAAAAAACATTGCACATCATTTGCCCTCATCAAGACTGAGTTGTAGAGAGAAAAATTCATATTTCCTGACAGCCACTTCTCATCAGTGTTACTATTTTACCTGATCAAGATTTTAGATAGTAAGAGATGAGTATATTTGTGATTCTACTTCCCCCATTATCCTCATTTTTCCAGTAGTGTTCCTTTCATATCAAGCACCATGTATTCTAGTCCAAATAAAGAATACCTTGACCAACTGATGTGATGCCAAATATTCAGAGCAGGTTCAAGAAGGTACTCTGAAATGCTGTTTTTGTATTTAATCTGGAGCTAATTTCTCATTGTGACAAGTTGCCTTTTAACCATTTACACCATGTCAAAGTATTTAGGTGCTATATACTGGGACGCCATTTAGACTCATAAGACATTGAGTGCTCAAACTATCACTCTTGTTGATTGCTTGTTCCTAACCCTGCACCTGAGTGCACAGCTCCTTAACAAGAAAAATGTCTTCAGTTGACTATAAAGTGCCATCAACAGCACCGCAGACACTAAAATGATTGGTATTAAAGGCATTCATTAAAAGAGAGAAAGAGGAGAGAAGGAGGGAAGGAAGGAAAAAAAACAGCTACTAAACATTCACATTTACACACAAACAATTTATATTATTGTCCAGCAAAATTAATTTCAGTGTGGGCTAGCTAGGATGGCTCATACATAACAGGAATAAGAGAACTATGATCTCCTATTTCTCTAAAAATGTCTTCTGTCTTTTAATTTTCCTACACCATGATTTGTCAAATTGAGGTATGGCTTTCTGTGAGGAACACCATTTAACATTCTTTGTTGAAAAGTCTTCATTTCTCCTTATGAAAAGACTTTAATGTTATGTCAGAAAATTAAAACATGAGATAGATTTTTTGTTGTTGTTGTTAAGAGAATGGACATACTACAGCAAATATATATACGTTTTTGCTGTCTACAAATATTATTCCAGTTCAGGAAAATACATATTTTAGTAGAAATTTCACATCCTAGTGGAGTGTAGTGCAGAAATCCCTAAGGTGTTAAAGGATACCATGAAGATATTCAAGACAAGAGGTTAATTAGAAAAGAAGATATTTCATTGAAGAATGTTTTATTTTTCATTTCTGTAGAGAAACCTCACGATATTTAACCAACAGCAGAAGCTATCTTATTGTCTCTCCTTAGTCTTCCTTGGTGGTTATACTTCAATGAAGAAAAATTCTTGCACACACCCCTCTGAAGAATGAAGCGTGTTGAACTTACTGCTGATGAACTTGCTAACCTGTCAAGGCTAAAGCAGTGCTCTTCCAATACTAAGTGCAATTTTGCTCTGTAATAGGTTCATAGTAAACTGTGGGATTATTGAGGACTGATAAAGATCACAGAATATAACTCCAATCTCGAAGAGAGAATTTCATTTTAAAATCATCAAAAATCTCCTAAAGCTTCAAAAGAATAACATAAGAAAATGAGATTTTTCTCAGACAGGTTTCCTGCAGATGCCTCTGAGCTGAAAAATGTACATCCAAGTTTTAAATTGCTCCTTCTAATTCAGTCTATACAGAATGATTACAGCATGCATATTTTAACGTCAAGCTGCCAAACAATAAAAATAGAGCTGAGCTATAAAGCTAGATTCCCAATGTTCTCCCTGTAGGTGAATTATGATCAAAACTGGGATCCTAACTTTATGAGGTAACATTTATCACTTCATAAGTTTAGGATCTTCTGTTTTCTATAAAAATTTAATTAGAAGTTTTAAAACGACAGTTCTTCAGAATTTTCTAAGTACTTCTGTGTGTAGCTTAACAGAAATATGCAATGTTATCCACAAACAAAAGAAAAAGTGTCAGTGGGTAAAACAGTTTCTTTTTGTTCTCTTTGGCCTCTGAACTATTGTACATTTTCTCGTGCAATACTTCTCTTCTGACAACAGGACTAAGACACAGATTTGTAAGTCTCCCTCCCATTTTTAGACACAAGTTCACCATGTTCACCCCTCTTTTTAGGATAAAGAATATTCTTATAGGTGAGAAAGGAAACTGCATTTAAAATCAGAAGCTGAATTGCCAATAAAAAATAAATGCATACATCTCCCTTTATTACTGGAATGGTCCTATGAATACGTGTACATTCTTTGAATCCAAAATATACAACTCAGTCAAGTGTATAGGAATCTTGCTGCTTTCAGGTTTTCAGCTTTCCCTACCAAACAAGAATACTTTTTTTTCTTTCTTTCTTTTGGGAAACCAAAAGGGAATGGTTTGGCTGCACTTCTGTCATTGGTTTCCCAGTTACACATGGGAGAAAAAAAAAAATTAGCTTTATATAAGTAGAGCTTATCAAACAGAAAAGAAGAAACAAATTTGAAGGTTATCACAAGTGTCTCTTTGAAGCAGAATATTTAAAATCTCGCATTGTCAGTAAGTCAGGAGGTAATTTCACAGTCAGATTTTAAAACAGTCAATGAAAGTATACTGAGAATAACAGCATTTTCTAACTAACTAGAGTTGAACAATTTGTTTTCCCTTAAAAAAAGTTTATTTTATTAATTAATAACTTTAAAGAGGCAGGGTCCCACAACATTGATTTAATTAACAGAACAGAAGATACAGGAAGGTTTAGACATTGATGTATTTTATCACCAAAAAAGTTGTACTTAATTCATCAGTCATTCAAAGGGTTTTATGCTTTTCAGGTTCATCAATTCATTTTAACAAAGCATTTTATAATAAAAATGTCACACAATTCAAAAAAGAAAATAGCTTTGATAAAATTATGTAGGAGTATGCTTATATCCCCAAGTACAAACATGAATCAGCAGCCAGCAAACTGATACCTAAGCAAGAAGTAGCAACGCTCTTCTGTGTAGCCTGCACTATTGATCATTTTCTTGCAATGAATAAAACTGTTCTGGGAGCTAGCAGAAGTTATTGACCCATTCCACTGCCTACTTTGACACAGAAGTTTTCTTTTATATTATGATAAAAGCAGGAAAGGGACACAAAATAGAAACAACAGAATTGTGATTTTTTTCCAGTGACATGAAATTTCCCCATTTTTGAAGTGGAGCATCTGACAAACGTAGCTTTGCCTTATTTCACCAATCAAGAATCACCAATTTATACAACTGATTCTTGGAATAATGAAATTTAGCCAGGTCTTCATGGGGTCATACTAATTTGCTGCTTTCACTGGAGCTAAATTAAATTCTGTGTTACAACTTACAAAGGATTATAACCTACAGCTATAACCAAAGGTTCCTAGCAGCCTGAACAAGCAAGAGTTACTTACACGCTTCCTGTGGTGGAACTGCTGTCTGTGAGGAAGGAGCCATTGGTCCTTTCCATTTGTGCAAGCCTGAAAGGCAGGGAAAGACCATGACTTTCATAGATTGTGCTGAACAGTTTCAACAGAGGCACTGAGAAGATCAGCTCAGATATGGTAACTTTGGTACACATGAATAGGAATAAATCTGTAGATTTGCTAACCAAAAAGAATCCTATAATTCAGAGAACTTTCATGAGAAACTTAAGCTACAATTAACTAATTCTACTTGCTAAGCTACAAAGAACAAGTATATTTCCTATATCTAAGTGTGGGGAAAGAAATGTCGTTTTTGCATAACAATAAGGTTTACTGATGTCAAAGAGGTGCTGCAGAGCTTGGATACAAGAAATTCCTGTTTGCAGAATAGAAGACCTGCATTTTTCAGAAACTTCAGGTGAAGTACTGGTACAAACTGGTTCCATGGTCTGAATAATAGCCAGAGGGTAAGGTTAACTATAAGATGTTATCTCAGCATACCATAATAGATTAAAAACTAATCAAGAAAGGGAAGAGGAAGAGAAAAGGGTTAATCAATTAGTAAACAGGGATGGCACATCCGCTAAGGGAATTATAAGTGTTGGATAGGCTGTAAACCCTGTAGTACTCAACCAATGAGAAAGCAAAAGAAGGAATTTGCGCCAGAATGTAAGAAATATAAAATGTTGCATCTCTCCAGTTGTGTGCATCTCTACCCTGAAGGTTGCTTGCTTTTGTAAAAGTGTGAAAGAAATTGCGATTCATAGCAAATTCTGACTGAGCCTGCACTACTGCACATGAACATTTCTCACTTTAGTAAAATTATCACTAGCACCACAATGACTCTCATGGTAAAATTAGTTGAAGAGGTATTTTACAGATGGTTTTCTTTCTTTCCTTCCTTCTTTCTTTCTTCCTTTCTTTCTTTTCCTTAATAAAGCTGAACTAACAGAAGAACAGAAGAGGACAAATACTTTTTAAATACAGCATACGTAGCATCTGAAATTATGTTTGACAAATAACATCACACAGGATAGACATGTCCTGGAAAGCAACACCAAAATTGGTGTAATTACAGGGAGTCACTGACTACGGTTGCTGTGTTTTGGAAGGAACTGATCTAAAAGGACTGGATTACTACCGTATGTGCCACAACATTTTTAAAAAATCACAGCAGGAATTCTCTATCTATTCAGCTTTCTAGGGAAGACATACTTTATCTATGTAAGACGTATAGAAGTCCAGAAACACTTGATACGATGCATATAAATACAGGTATTTCCTTTACTGTAAAGATATCTGAAACTTCACTCTCGAATTTGGAAGTGCAATACGCATTATTACAGGCATCTTCAAACTTTATTTTTGAAAGCAGTGGGTAAAGACCTAAAAAAGACAACCCATGAGCTCCAGTGTATTCCTTTAGCATGGAACAAGTTTGCCCATCTGTATGCTTATTAGTGTTCCTCAGAGCTGAGGAGCATCAGTGAAAGTATGCACAGGTTGAAGTTGTCTTGATCACCTTGCCTACCAGTGCAATGCTGTGCCCTAAAGGGAGGCTCCCTCAACTGAAGGGCGGAAAAGCCGTGTGACTCAAGACACCCAAGCCATCTCTGCTCTGGGCCACCTCAAGCATCTCTAGCTCCTAGCAAGCAACAAGCACAAACGGGTGCTTACAAGTCTCTGTAATGCTGTTCAGCTTAGCATCTTTAAGACTCTCATGAAACATCACTGATTTTTAAATTGATCTTCATATCCCCATGTCCTATAAGGTGGTACAGCATTTTTTTCAGAGAGCAGAGTGTTCCCTGAATTTCTAAGTCAGTAAAACTATCTTACAAAGGAGGATTCTACTGTTATCATCAGGTTTTCAATCCACACCATGTAGTGAGGGTTTGCTTAGAATAGCGTGGGGAGCCAAGAGACAGCAGAGGGAGACAGGAAAGGAACTCCATTTCTGCAAAGTGCCTTCAAATGAGAGACAAACTGAAAGCTGAGAAAGTGTACTAGAAGCAACCCTGAAACACAGAACAGAAGAAAAAGGCAGCTGATTGCAGATATGTATTGAACGTACAAAGGATTTTTGCTGAAACACAACGTAACCATAAGAATTGTTACCGGAAAACAGACCTGAATGTTCTTTAAACAGTGACAACAAAGGTTTCAACTCTAATACACTGTTTTTGCTACACAGTCTTTTTAACAAGGCCTCTTGTTAAAAATCTCCTCTAATAAAAAGACAATCACGTAAACATAAGGTTCACTGCCAATTTCACTTGCCGTATATGTAACTATTTACAGTTATGAACACTATTCAACAAATATTTCAAAACTCTGAAATCCTTCACTAATTGGCTAACAGGTCTGTTTTCCATCAACATACTACTTCTTGAAAGAAGCTTAGATGAAAGGGTTGGGATAATGAAAATATTTACTAATTTATATGTGAAATATTCATGGTAGCAGATCCACCAAGAAAGCACACAATAAAAATTATGAAAGCTACAGAGTGAATTATGTGTTCATTTTTTAGATTTTATTACTAGAGGAAAAATACCTTGAAAACTTCTAGATAGGTTATGAGTAGAAAAATTAGGTTGGATAGATCTGGTGGCTTTTTGTTTGTTTGTTTTGTTGTTGTTATTTTGCTAACCACCTTCTGCACACAGCAGGTACAGGTTGGACTTTGCATCTTGAAAAAGCCCTGAACAGTGCATAGTTCACATTTAGAAATCTAATCAAGAGCAGAATTGAGGAGGAGTAGAGGGAAACCAGTTTACAGCACTTCGGATCTCCACTGACTCTTAACGGAGTACATAGTTAGAGCCTCATCGGGACACAGAAAGCCATTATGGCATTACAGACTGAAGAAAGGACATAAAGGGACAAAGAATTCTTACATCTTTGTAGAGAACTCTGATTTGTTTGTTTGTGTACAGATGGTAGACTTATCCACAGACTTCTATTGGTTAAAGCAGTGAGAAGTCAACAGTGGGTGACTTATACAAATGACATGTTCTAAGTAATTGACAAGTACTACAACTTCGACAATATACTACATTTTTAAGGAAGAATGAAAATGCAGTTTGTTGAGATAAAAAAAGAGAAAAAAAGAAAAGAGATGAGGCTGACAGTAGACAATCCTTCAGCATCAATTTCAGCTCCATTTTTCCCTTTCTACAAAGACCATGTGATAGGTAACACAGATGTTTGTTAACAAACTGTTTTGAAGCTTTATTTATGGTGCCCATAAGTAAGATTACAGTAGCAAATAGGTAACTTGAGCATAAGCTTTTAACGTTTATCCAAAAAGCTGAAAAAGTTAATTTTGTTTGTAGGATGCATAGATCAGTTACAACAGAAAAAAACACCCAAAGCAAAACCAAGTCAGTTCCAGTGGGAATATGGATCAATTTCTGTCTTGCCTAAAAGCAGACTGTCTTTACTTATTTTTGAAAGAGTAGCTCTGGTTAGTGCTTAAATCTCATTGGCTCCAAACAGACAGAAGAGAGCTCAATAAAACACTTAAGCACAGAGATGGACTTGGTACAATAAACATTATGTCCTAAAAGGTCTTGGGTGACCCCATAAAGGTCAGAATGCTAAATACCTGTAATTAATATATCCTCTGCTATAAGTCAATGGCAATGAATAGTGTCAGCCTATCACAGAAGTAAAAGAAAAGTTGGCTCTAAAATACATCTGGGAAAAACTATATATCAACAAGCTAAGTTTATTCCCAAAAGTTAAAAGTGAAATAAAAGGAAAACAGCCCATTTCAGAAATAATAGATGGTAATTCTGCAAGTTTTCATTTTGTATGACAGTTGACAGATTTAAAGCATCTACTTTATATTTAATATGACTATATTCAGAAGCTGATGATTTAAAAATGTTTGACTTACGTCTGAGTACAAAGAATTATATCTTTTTAATAAATAATGCCCAGTCAGTAGAGTAGATTAAAATCAGCAAAAATCAATCAGAAAATGCAGTGTACTGGTGAGAAACAGTCTGTGCATTTCTTACCTAGTAGCATACTGCTCTATCCTGGAGTGCGTGTCATCATGAAATAGCTGTGGAGACTGGGAAGGGCTATTTAAAAAAAAAAGAAAGAAAAAAAAGAGAAGTTATTGGTGTCAAAAGCAATTCATGATATAGGTAGAATTATTTTATAGTAATTTAGACTGATGACAAATAAATAAATTCATAACATTGCTGAGGGGGTTGTTGCTTTGGGTCAGCCATGTCCTATAGCTCATGCACATGAGATTAGCAGCAATTCAGCTTAGAGAAAAGTAGTCTATCAAGCTTTCTGGACAAAGGGATTCTGCATACTCACTCATATTGCTCTGGCCACATACTGATGAGAGTGATAGGACTGTAAGGAAGACAAAAAAAGGAAAGAAAGAAAGAAAGAAACTATGAAACAAACTTTGGAGCCATTTAAGCAAGAGAATGCTAGAGAAACACATATTTTAACCAACAACCCACTCATTATTTGAACCAGCAACAACCGACTTTGAAAAGAGACAGCAGCAGATATTACAGCGTATCATGAAAAGACAGGAGACTGACTTACAAACTTCATTTTGATAGAAATCAAATTCTAAAAAAATACCAAAACAGTATTACTGATTAAACCGGAGCTTGTAAACCACAACCAATTTGTTTAAATACTGTTCAAGCATTCCTTTTAAACTAACTAGAAAATACTCCTACAAAAACACATTGAGGGAAAAGAAACACAACAACAATACACCCCACTGTATATAGAAGTTATCAGTGCTTATTTTCCTACTGCATAAAAATAATCTAAGGTAAACATATATTGCATAATATTCTGTCACTTGGATAAGCATTTAGGATTTCTGATTTAACTTTTTTCAAGAACCATACTACCGAGCATTGTCACCCGAGGCAGGGAGAACCCATACCAGTAGTTTCCTCAGCACGGTACTGGCAATTTATCTGTGTATTTTCCACACGACAGGCCAAAAGAGTTTCACCCCAACCTGTGATTACAGTTTTGATACTCAAATTCCTGGCACCCTTGGCAAAATTTTGCTTCTCTTTGTTTGTGACATATTTGTTGTTAAATAGAGATCTGTCAAGGACTGCCCTGGTGAATAACATTTGAACATCTGTGTGTACATTATGCTTAGAACACAGGCCATCAGACATGCCAGTTTTCAGATTTCCTTCTGTTTCTTAAACCAATAATGAGTGAGTTTTGTTTACTGTAAGTAAAACACACAATCCTCTGGTCACAAAATTGAGCTTGGACAAGCGCACTGGGCTTTAGCACACAAGCAGAGCACATACACTGAAGCTCCACAGTGGCTGCTGGTGGTGACTAAATGGTTCAGTGTTTAGACAGCATACACAGTAGCAACCACAAACTCCAAGATGTCACAGGGAGTTAATTCATGAAACCACTTCTGGTGCCCTGTTAAAATATCTTGATTTTTTTCATATAAGAGTCTCCTTTGCTGACAGCAACCAACCACCTAAGTAAATAAAGTAGAATATTTCTGTCAGCACAGTGAATAACACTGGGGAGACACAGACAGTGCTCTGCTCTATCAGTCCTCCTGTATTTCTGAAGTTTGTAGGAACCTCATTAGCTCAGAGATTTCTAACTCTAGGGACTTAACATGACCGTGTAAAGAGGAAGGTTCCAGAAGTCCAATCTTCCAAAGGCTATAAAAGTTGTTTGTTTTTTTTTTTGTATAACAGCCAATAAGATCCCCCCAAAATTAACTGCTACATGGCTCTATAGCAAAATACTAAAAAAATTCAAAATAAAAACATGTACTTTTCAAATACAGGCAAGATCTGCAAACAAAGCAAACAACTGACCACTCTTTGGTTTCACTTTTTTTTGTTTTTAACGGACCAGACCAGTAATGCCAAGAGCATCTGCTCTATAATTAAGCTTACGTCTCCAGGTTGTCACCCTCCAGAACTGTTTGCACAGGTAGGTAGCCAAGACGCGGATGTTTTGCAAAATACTTCTTTGAGCGGAACTTGTTCTTCAGCACCTTGGTGAAGTCTCGTACATCTTCCCCAGATGTTGTCTTAAAAAGTTAAAAGAAATTAAATTGAACATTACTAAATAGCACTGACAATCATACTGCTGCTACTCTCCTGAAAGAAGGAAGAACTTCAAAATGTCAGTGATGTTAAAAACGCCTTTTTAGTGGTGTGAAATACAGCACTCTAATAATGGTAATGCATCTACAAACTCTCTTCTATTAGAAAAAAAAAGTGAGGCTTCAAACTCCTAGCAATGAATTCACTAGATTTACCAATTACTAATTACAAAATTAGAGAAAAACTGAAACAGGTTCAAGTCTTAAGTTGAGCATTTACAATCTTAACAAAACTGAAAAAAGCGAAGTTTGTCAGACATAAGGGGATACTCTCAGCCACTGAAAGTAATTCTGACAGTATACTCATGCACATCAATCTTGTGACTCACCTTCAAAGAAAAAACTAAAAGCCTTGCAATGACTTTGCTGAAAAAAAATACAGCTAACAGGAATGGCTTTACTTTAAAAAAGCAAAACAAAAAAGCCAGTACACCACACAGTTTACACAGCTCCACATATTCACAAATTGCCACAAAATATTCAATGCCTGCTATTATATACCAGAACTGAAAAACCTTACACTGGGGTGGAAGCAGTAAGTGCTAAACCATTCTCTCCTTCAAGATCCAAGCTTTTAATGAGACTTTTCTCATGTTTTCAGATCTCTTCCTCCAGGTTTGTACAATTATCTGTATCATTCCAGGGCAAGAAATAGCTGCAGACAAAATTATAACCGTCCTATGGGCGCTGTTCAGAGGCACAGTCAGAAGCAGATCTGGTAAGAACAGCCTGTGCCTGAAGTAACAAACCTACAGAGTGGGACAGCATCCTCCTTACTACCACACTATGAGGTTGGTAAGAAAATCAGCCCCAAGATTTTGCAAGTCTAAAAATACCAGCTACAACCAGTAAAAGCTCTCTGAAGAAACTTTTCTACTGGTCCTCACTGACGCTGCCTTTCCCAAAACCAACAAATGCTTAGCTCCATCTCACTCCCACAGCTGGAATTTAGAACAGAATTTAAATTGACACAGCTGCTTTTAAGGATCAGTTCAATTAGAAATAATCACAGCAGTAATGACAACACTGTTTTGGTAATGCTACTCAATTGCTGCTTCAAAAGCAGGAATGCAAAGCAAAATAGACAGGGAAGGTGAAAGAGACAATATAAGGTGAAAGTGGCCATAACAGATGTCTGTGGGCAGAAACAACAGTATACGATTTGACTTTATAATACTCCTGTTTTCAGACCAAACTGAGTACTTAAACAGAATGGTCCCCAACACATGGAGCAGTGTTTCTTTTTGCAACTGCAATTAAAAAAAGCTAAAGTGGCCATTCACCTCCTGTATTGGCTGCAGTTTTGCCATGGCTTCCACAGTCTACAGCCCAAACTCTGTAACTAACTGTGGACTGTATTCTTGCAGACGCTGCTTAGGGAGAAGCATGTTAACATAAAAAGATGCCAAAGTGAATGAACACCTGTAAAAAAAAGAAGAGTTAAGTTTGGTAATTTTTTTCCCCATTACTTAATAGTAAAAGGCCTAGCAGCAGGTCAGACAAACTTCTCTTCAATTGTATTTTCTATCTTCGAAACATAAAATTCATACGTGAATATGGAAATATGTTTAACGTGTATAATACAGGCAGTTATAAAATCTGTAATGCGGGTCAGAGTACCAGTAAAAACAGTAGATAATCAAACTGATGTTGTTTGTGGCATCTGGCTTTAATGAGTAGCAACAAAATCAGCACATTTGGGATTAAGAAGCGTTTGAACCCCCAGATTTTAATACAGGTAAAATTCAGAGAGGGCTCACAAAATCATGCTCAGAAAGCATCTGCTACACGCATGGAATCATCCAAATAAGGTCTGTGAAGTCCAAAGGGCTGCTTCTTCTCACACAACAGTAACTCCAGCAGATGGAATTCTGTCCCAAGGCCAATGAATGAAAGTTTTACTACCTACACATTACAGAAATAAACGTGCAGTGAGCTGCCAAACTTTTCCTCTGGTGTACTCTTTACTTGCTATGACAGGCTGACCCAGTTCCTTGAAAAGACCAATTTTACTATGCACTGGGTGAGGATGATAAATACTAACCAGTGAAATTTGAGAAGATACGGAAGAACTTTTTTTTTCACAGGATGAAGACATAACTTTTAGAAGCATTTATCGTATGTTTTTGCCCATAGCCACACTACACAATCCAATCAAAAACCATGCCAGAAGAGGGGTGCTACAACATTTATCTTCTGAAAAAGAATAGCCAGGAGCTGCTGTGTAGAATCTATCTATTAAATTAGAAACAACAGGTGACTTGTACAACCCCTTACATCACGACATCTCAGCTTAGGTCCACACAGGTCAATAGCATTGAATATAATAACAGAACATACAATAACAGAAGTACTTCAAAAAGCGAAGAAGAATAAAAAAAAACAAAACAACTTCTCAGGCAAAAGACTACTCTGCCAGCCTCAATTTAAAACTTTAGTTCTTAAAAAATGGTGAAGTTTAGGAAAGAATGACTAAGATCCATGGCTGGCATACATAAATAATTAACAAACCCTGTTAACGTCTCGAGGAAAATATATGAAATAACTGACAAACTGGCATTAGCGCTCTTCAGTACACAGCTAGGAATAAATGGAGTCGTAAGTCAAACTAGAACCATTAAAAAAAAAAAAACCTTGTAAACCAATACATGCCTAAGAAACTCTGGGATTTAAATGGAAAACAGTGGAAAATACAGAAGATGCTAGGCATAGTTTTCCTATGTAGGTTAAGAAAAAGATCGTGATATATTTTTCATGCATCAGTAATAGGACAAACCTTCATTGGGAAAAAGTACAAAGAATGTAATAAAACTGTTGGGAGAGATCTAAAAGATGAATATGTATGCGTGTATATATATATCTATACATAATGTGTATATATATATATATATAGATGTAAATTTTAAGATTTTTTTAAAGAGCATAATCTTTTTTACATCTCCTTATTTTGTTTCTTGACATTTTATTAATCTGAAACATTAAGTAGATTCTGCACCATTAACCAGACTGTACTTGATATATAATAAATACACTCTCACACATGTCAATCGCTCCAAAACTAATGCCTCCTATTTATTTCCATGGAAACTACAACAGCCACCACTATTGAAATACACCATCCACCGCCTCACTGTGCTCACATCCACTGTTTTGTCTTCATAAACATTCAGAAAGTGTCTATGAATGTCGATGGGGGCCATTTTTTGCTGCATGGAGGAATTCAGTGACACACCTTTGCTTCATATGCACTTCCATGTCAGACACCATTTTGTCAGACTGCCCCTCTGCTGCCATCTGTCACACAGCAACAACATATAATGGAATATTGGTGGGAAGCTTCATCCTCTGCTGCTATACCACCATCATCTGCCTCTGACACTGTGGGCCAACAGAATACAATAGGAGGCATTACTTTTGGAGCAACCCTCATAAACACATATATTTTAAATTGACACAGTAGCACCCAATTCTCCAATAACTTGAACATATGTTCAAATTTACACATTCCTTCCCATTCAGCAAAGCACCTACACTTTTAAATAGCATCTCCTGGTCCTTGATTGAGGCAAGAGAGAAGATACCACAAAAAATCAGGTTATTAAAGACACAAGAAATGTATTTGTGTCTGTCACTACTGCATCAGTGATGTTTGCACTGTGTAGCACTATGAAGATGACCTTTCTCTGATCACTTTCAAATAGAGGCATTTCATAGCACTTTTTTCACCAAGAGGCATGACACATTTTGTGAGCTACGAAATCAAGCTGTAATTTCAAGAGTAACTCTTTTAACTCAGAATTTTACAAGTTAAATTGCAAAAGAGTAGCAGATCATATAAGCTGGCTAGCTGAGCAACCGGAACCGAGAGACTTAAAGCATGTTGAGCAGCTGCTTGATATCAAAGATAGCTTTTTTTATTTTTTCAGGGAAAGGAGTAATAATCTCTGAGCTCCTCAGATGGAAGCAATGTTCTGCATATAAAATACTCAGATTTGCCCATTTTTGCTGTTTTCTCTAATCTTCCCCATAGAACAACCTTATTTTGTTAACAGTGAAGTGTCACCCTTGGTGAATTGATAAACTTGTCAAGTTGAAACCACTGACTTTCTTATGTCAGTTGCTTATAAAACATCGAGGCTGCTTAATGTTCAGGAATGTAACTGTCTTCTCCGGCTGTCAGTAGCCATTAAGCTTTCTGATGACTTACCTAGAGGAGGAGCCTTAGCAGGCACTATTGCAGATAAGCTTTATTGTGCCTGAAGCAAAATTTTCACTCTAGGGTAAAGTAAAATTCAGCTAATACTTTCTGACATCTTTCTTATCCTGTTCTGAGCTTCTTCAGGGCAATAAAATTGTGCTCATTTCTCTTGCAAGGTAAATTGCCAACAAAAATTACCAAAATTAAAAACACAGTCATTAGGAAAATATTTATTTTGGACACCATATTAAATTATTTTGAAGACCCAGTCATTCAAAATTTACAGTAGTTCATTTGCAAACAAAATGTAATGGAAGATAACATAGAAGAGAGCTCCTAGGAGGAGTAAGGTATGTCCTGAAGTGAAATACAGTCAGTTGATTCCGACTGTGTTCACATGCACCAAGAATTATTTTAGAGTTCTCTCTGCCAACATGTCAAATCCATTTCATCTTCACTATTTTTTATTTCCTCATGTTGAAGAGGTTAACCTTTGCAGCCACCATTTTGCACAGAGAGGCTACAGAAAAAAAGTTCCCCAAGTTAATGGCTGTGCCAGGTGTGTGTACTGACACAGAGGTCAGGACCTCAACAGAAATCAAGCTTGCAATGATAAAGTTCTCAGCATTGCTGATCTGACATCTATATGCTACTTCAAATTAGCTGCTTTTAAGGTTTTGCTATGGAATACAGGAGCTGTTAGGTCAAAATAGTTTGGAGAAAGAAAACTGATGCAGTAATTATTTCTGCTTAGAATTAAAAGATGTAATTGGTACAGAGAGTCACAGTAATATAACCCAAGTACCACTACTGAGAGTGTTCCTGTTCCAAAAAACTGAGGACTTACTAGTATTCTTGACTTTGATGCTAGATTCTGACTGTAGGATTACAGTGAATTACAGAAAAAAATATATAATCAAAGTAGTTATCATATTTTTTTTCAATTTTCAGCATCAAGAAAACCCAACTGTAAACTAAGGAGAACACCAAAGGGCATTAGGGATTGGGCTTCAGAAGCAATACACAACTACCTGGCCTCATTCTGAAATTATGAAGGAATTCCTACCTGATGCAAACACTGTAGAGGATCTTGCTCTTGCAAATACAATTTTAAATGCACATTCCTTAAGCCATTCTTCAGGTTATATTCAATTTAAGTAGCAAAGCCTCTGAGAAATCCCTTCATATCCCTACACTGAATAACTTACCGGAAGGCAATTAAAAGGTTTTTCCTCCATCTGTGATTGAGCTCCAGTTCAAAATGTCAGCTTTATTAAGCAGTTAAGTGTTTGTTTTTTCTAATTATTGCTAGTACTCTTGATGTTAATGCATTTGTATCAATACATTTAGGTAAAAGAGAAGCTAGATTTCATTAAGGCAGTTTGATGAGAGCATGTATTTATAGTCTGCTTTGCAACACAGGCCACAAAAATAACACCAACAGCATTTGAATCAAGCTGAAAAGGTTCTAAAAACATGCTAGCCTTAGCAGACTAGATGCACTCTCCCTGTTCAGACTATTTGTATTGTAATATAATGGATTCTAAGGAATAATTCATTGATCTTCAGTACCCCTATTTTTATTATTGTTTTTTTATTGTGTAGACTCAGCACTATGCTATTTTTTGGGCATCATTCCATCTAAATACATAAGCTATCCTACTAACATGCTGCAAACAATTTTGCAAGTTCTTGAATACTATATTGCATTAATTGAGTTCAACCTGTAGAGAGGCTTAGCAACAAATTAATACAGCAGCAATACATTAGACATTGCTACAAACAGTAGTAACAAAGTAAGTAAAGTAAAAAGTAAAGTAAAAGTCATTAAAGTAAGTGAAGGTGATTTTTTTTCATAGCTCTATCATCTTTGAGGATCAATTTGTAGCAATATATGGACCAGGCTCTCAATGACATTATCTAGCTTGCACGGGAGCTGGACTAGATGACCTCTAAAGGTCCCTTCCAACTCAAAATGATCCTATGATTTTGTAATAAATAGCATTAGATTCTTTTTGTGAAATCAGTTCTTCAATCGTGACCCAACTCAGATAACAGTTAAAATGAACTGCAAGTAGGTACTGATTATGCAAGTTAAATAGCCATGTCTTCATTCTGTTCATATAATGGGTCGTTTCTAATCTGAGTTTGTTCTAAGCATACGGACCTTTAGCACTGTTACTTAAATTATATACATATTATACTATTAAATTTTATGATTGAATGAAAATTCTTCTGAACAGCTATGAGATTAGTCTTCAACAAAAAAAGAAAAAAAGAAAAAAAAAAGAAAAAAAAGAAGAAACCACAAAAGCGGTGCCCAATCCTGTACTTAAAATAGTGTCTTAGAAACTTCCTTAGACAAATCTTGTTTGAATATTTCATCGGCAAAATATTGCACTGTGAATTAATTTCTGCTAGCCAACGCATGCAAAACTCTCAAATAATTACCAGCTGGAAACCATCAAAATTTAGTTCTTTTTCTTCTTCCAGCTACACACCAATTTTAAAACAACTCTGTGAACAGTAATTACTCAAGAGAAAACACATTTGTTCAACTATGTTTTCATGATGCAAGCAACACATGTTCAACACAAAAGCAAAGACCACGAATCTTTAAAAATATTTTAAGATGATCTTTGTGGGCCTTCCAACTCTAGATTTTCTGATTCTATGAGTATCAAACATTATTATGTGTTATGACAGTAGTAAAGTGAGTCCCTTTTCTCTAACATGTTCTCAGTCTTAAAGCAGTGCATGTGCATGTGCACACATTTAAGCACTGCAATTATATTCAATATTCCAGTTTTATTTTTACAAAACAAATGATGTTCCCTCAGTGAATATTTCTGAAGTGGATACTAGGAGTAGACCATTCTCCCCATTTCTACAGAATTTGAACACAGTGCCTGAAAAAAATCAGCAGCACTAGCAAAGCATCAGACGACTTTCAAAAAGAGTGAGAAGACAGGCCGTGCAAGACAGATGGAAAAGAAAGCCTGGTAGAATATCAAGGTGTCAAAGGACTGTTAAAAATAATTCAAATTACAAATAATATGGAAACAATCCCTTAGGAATGGGCTGTAAATCAGTACTCACCGGTATACAATACTCCACCATTGGGTAATGCAATTTATGCCCCTTAGCTGTACGGCCAGAAAAGAAGCAGCTCTGACAGACATCATAGTTGAAATGTTTTAAGCTCCGGTACCTATGGGGACATTAAATAAAGTGATTAGAGCTTCCTAAAATCAACATTAAGTTGATTTATTTACTCAGGTTTTCTTTAGGAGCATCTATATGCATAAGCAAAGCAACAAAGCAGAAAATGCATACAATATCCTTTTTACTAACTATAGCCACCAGGAGAATGATAGTTTTTATTTATTTTTAAGCCAAAACTGGATTATGTAATGATTCATTTCCAGACTCCACCCACTGTTGTTTTTTATAGTATGGTAGTTCTGACCGGATGAGGTTATATCATTTGTCTGAAACTAAAATGAGCTAGCTGAGGCAAATTGAATAGCTACTGAATAGTTTAAGTTTAAATTAAATTGATTCCTGAGAGCAGTTTTCAGTACCCATCCACATTTTTCCCCCAGTGAGTTTCATGTTTTGTTTTGCATGACAATAAGTGTTTATAAACGCAAAGGTTTGCTTTTAAGGATGCTGACGCAAAAGACTATAGTTCTTACTCAAGAGCCCATATATTAAATGGCAGCATCTGCCTACTGCTAAGATGCTAGATGGTTTTTTTTGTTGTTGTTGCAGATCTCTAGCATCATTACAGAAACGATTAAAAATGAGTCATTCTTTTGTCTTCCCTTCTCTTCTGCCTCCAGGTCCTCCTTTTCCACACTAGATATTTCAATATAGACAAGATGCATCAGCCCTAACTTAGGCATCTAAAAGAGATATAAGCTGGAGCTTAGCCATGCTACAGTCTGACAAGTGTTAATTAACAAAAATAGAAACATCTATCTTCCATCTCATCATAAGACAGGCAAAAGACTTCGATCAGATTAATAACCTCTGGAAGTACTTAACACTTCCATATTTATAGTGAAAGAAGACAATCACTAGCTCTTACAAGACCGACTAAAGTTTGCACACCTAAAGCTAGGTGGGATAAGTCTCACCAAGATTCATATTACTATCCTTTAACATAACAGAAGCAAAGAGAAAGAGAAAGCATGGGGAACAAAAATGACTCATATGGCTCAGTATCTGAAGAAACGCCTTAGAATCACTTAAAGGTAAGACCGATTTATCATTCCTAAATAAAACACTGAATTACATAACCACAACAGTGGAAAAATGGACAGTTATGTTTAGCTCTGCTCCCCTAACTCGTTTTGCATCTTTTATACTCTGGAGCAATCAATACACAGATTTATGTTAGTTGTAACAATACTCACAAAGGGCACCAAATAGCCAAAGCCACATGATTCATAGTAAAAGCATACTGTTCAAGAGAATAACAAGGAGAATATTCTTGTAGTCATTTTTCCTTTGAGAAATCACTGCTTCCGCTGAACAGCGTAAACATATACCATGTTCAGTGCTTCAAGATAGGAACTGTGCAAGACTGTGCAAGTCTCATCACAGTAACATACAAGTGTTTGTGCCAAGCAAGGAAGGACTGCTGCTGAAGGCAGTTCTGTACTGGCTGACATGACTGATTGCTTCATAGCGTTTAGGGAGGAGATGGGGGCAGGCAGCCCATTCACCACAAATCCTCTTGCTCCACATAAGACATAGATGAGCATTTTTTTTCTTACTGATCAGTTTCTTTTGCTCTTATGCTCACAGAACATATGGCTGCCTCTTGTATCCACCAGTGCCAAAATACTTGATGACAGCCCATTCTGCACATCTGTCACTAGACCACTGGGTATTTTCCAGTGGAACTAGATGACCAGGAACATAAAGGTTCAGGAGATCCTGCAGAGAGATCCACACTGTAGTTTAATCAGAGATGGCAGCCCCTATCGTAAGTGGGTAAAATGGTGAAAAAGCAAACATGGAATGTGTACTTGTTGTATGTAAAAAAATAGGTATTTTCATAGAAACTCTGCACCCAGCTCCCCTTCTCTTACCTGAAGCCAACAATTGGACATTCTTTGCAGATGTTGCACTTGGCCTGATGTTTTGCTGTTTCTGCAGCTGCCACACGATGTAGAACTGGTAGCCATACCATAGACTGTGGCTCTAAGTGCATCCAATCTATAAATTGTTTTACAGTAATTTCTGGCTTATTGTGGTTCTGTGGAAAGTATATATAAGTTTTAAATAATGAAAATTAAAAGAAATAATATTTTAAAAGCATCAACAAACAGATTTTCCTTAGAATTCAATTAAAAAAAACCCCAACCCTATGTTAATCCATTCAGTGTCAAATTCATAAATAACAAGTTAAAGGATACATGAAACAGTCTTGATGCAAATACAGAAAACAAGATGGTAAGAAAACACAGGGCTAAACATCTGCGATAGAGAGACAGGCGGTAATAAAGATGGAGCAGTCTACGATAAAGCCATATTTGAACTGAAAGGACTCAGAAAAAGGGAGAGTGCTAAAGGGAAGCATCTTCTGCATTTCAGACATGGCAGTCTTGTCAGTTAAGATTGATGCCAGACTGTTAAAAGACGGTACTGCTTCCAAGGGTCTAGTAACTGCCATAAGACTCATGAAAAAATGTAAACTGTATTCTGAGCCCGTAATATTCTTTCCAGTTAGCATGCTAAATACACAAATACATAAGTTAAAAAAAAAAAAAGCAGAGAAAAATAAATCTGTCACTTTATAGGCAATCACTGAAAGAATGCAGCAGAGTTAAAATAATAGCATGACTGTTTTAAGATCAAATAAATGTGTTTCCATTCAAGTTGTAACTAATAGAGGAACCTAGCCATAAAGGAATTATGTTCATCCTATTTGTCAGCAATAAGAACAGACATTGCCTTTCTGAGCTCACTGTAACAGAACACAATTTAAAATGAAAGCTATACTTAAAATTGTAACACATGATTAAAAGCAAAACAAGCCTTCTTAAACTCAAGCCTTTTTGTTTTTGCTACTAAGAGGAAAAAAAGGAATAATGTGCTTTCCCCACCAGCAAAATACTTGTTTTCACTAGGCTGAACTACCTCTGACATCCTGCTGCAGAGTCTGTGCTTTCCTAATTATAAATCACAGAATCACTGAATGAATTGGGTTAGAAAGGAACTTAAAGATCATCTAATTTCAATCCCCTGCCATGGGCAGGGCTGCCACCCACTGGATCAGGCTGCCCAGGGCCCCATCTAACCTGGCCTTGATCACCACCACGGATGGGGCACTCACAATCTCTCTAGGCAACCTGTTTCAGTGCCTCACCATCCTTTGAGTAAATAATTTTCTCCTAACATCTAATCTAAATATCTCCTCTTTTAGTTTTAAACCATTCCCCTTTTTCCTTTAGCTATCATACCATGTAAAAAGTCAGTTCGTCTCCTGTTTATAATCTCTCTTCATGTACAGGAGGGCTATAACTAGGTCTCCCTGGAACCTTCTTTTTTCCAGGCTGAACAAGCCCATCTCCCTCAGCCTATCCTCAAAGGAGAGGTGCTCCAGCCTCCTGATGAGCTTCATGGCCCTCCTCTGAACCCGCTCCTACAGCTCCACCTCTTTCTTGTGCTGGGGGTCTCATGCCTGGATGTAGTACTCTAGATGAGACCTCATAAGGAAGAGAACTTGAAGCATTCATGTGAGAGATGAGAGACGCAAATGGATTATCAGTATAATCACAGTACTATAAAACACATTGAAACATCACCTTATTACTGTATCTCACTCACAGATGAACAGTGTAGGAGATGGGATAGATGCCTTGAGGAACATAAAAGATTGCTCGTCTGTGCTACACAAAGCCTGCCACTAACAAGTTAACTAACAAGTTAATAATTCATTTTAGTATGATTTGAACCACTTGAGGCCAGTGATAGATATGTCAATCACCATCGCTTGTTGTCTGAAACAGCAATGTTAAAACCTTAGAGAAAGTTTTAACATTAACTGGTTACAACAACTTCCATGTGTACCCAGAAAATTATTGAAGATTTCTACATATAGTTTCTCAATCATCTCAGAGTTTAAAAATGAATTTAAAAAGCTAATGAACAAATAGCTGTTAAAAAAAAAAAAAAAAACAAAAAACTAGCACAACTGGATTTTCAGAGCACAGGATGAAAGCAAAAGTGTCTATAAAAGAATGGTGAAAGAAAAATTTATTACAAGTTCTTTATAACTCAATCTGTTGGATTCAATAAAACTGCAGATATTCAAGTCAGTAATTTTATATATTGTGATATTTTAATCTATATATAATTTCTGACGATGCATAAAGCAGCCACTTTCACAGAAGTAATGTACTCCAGATGTACAGATATCACTACCACACAGCCAGAGCCTTAGGCATCCGTGACAAATCCAGAGTTAGGTTGTGTTCCATTGCGACATCTTTTTCTTCTCATCTTCTTTGAACAGACAGAAGCTCATAGTAGCCTCATTAATTGCCTGTATGCAGTATGGACTTGAACAGCAGGCTGTAAGACAGCTTTATTTCATGTTCTGATCTACTGCATAAAGACTCACAAAATATAAATGACTGTGGTTGAAATTTCATGCAACCACAAGCTCTGTTGTCAGAAAAACAATGCTAAATAATTTCCTACTGCATAGGGTCAAAAATTAATACTGACATCATTTTCTTGTTCTGTTGAGATCACATCTTGTTCCAGCATGTAAAAATACATCATCCCTACAGAATCAGGTTTGAACAATGTGAAGCAGGATAAAATGGCTGGTGCAAAAGTTTTAACAGCATTCATAGCAGCTAATATTGTCATTAACACAAATATTTATATATTCTTTTGCTAGAAAGTAATTTGATTGTCTTCCAAATGATGAATCAATCTTTCACAGCTCAACTTTAACAATAACCTCCCAATAATTTTAATAATTTAGTTGCAGGAGCATATTTGTTTCTGTCCAAAAACTTACTGGCAAGTTGAGTTTATAAGTTTCTCTCCTGTTTTGACACCAGGTAAAAGTAAATCTTACAGAGCTCAGGACAGGTTTTTCCCATGAAGTTTTTGCTATCTCACCTGCTGGAAGCAGCTGCGCACGCTGGGTTCAATGTTGCTGCCACCAAAAGCCGCCACCTCACCCAGCTGCCGGGGGATCTGGATGGCATCGTGCAGCAGCAGGCCGAGCTGCCTCTGGTCGCACATTTCTGTGGGACCTGACACTTCCTTGAAGAGATCTGCAACATCAACAAGAGGCATCAGCTCGTTTCATTTTCATCTATGCCCCTCTTATGTAGCAAAACCCCAGCTTGAGTTTTGTCGTTCCTTTAATCCAGATGTAGGTACAGATGACTGCACTCCCACTTCCAACAGTTTACTCTCACCTAAATCTAGACTACTTTGACTACTTTTTCTGCATCTGTAACCATACAAATGAGAGGAATCAGGACAAATGAATTGAACCATACAGTTTCATATGGTTCATATATTCATACATCAGCCTCCCAATAAACAGTATTATTATAGTTCCTACTACCCACAATCAGCTATTTGAAAAAGTAAGAGACATGACAAAACTGAAATAGCTTTTTGTGCTCAACAGAAATCATGTTTGCTTCCTAGAAAACCACATCGGTTTCCACACGTGTTCCTTTTATTGATTCTCTTTCCTAAGGCACGTGACAAGCCCTGAAGCATAAATGTCGTTCTGGGAAGCTAAAAAATTTGAGGCTGAAAGGATCAAGTAAATTGTTCCCTACACAGACACTTGCTGGGAAAAAAAGATACTGCTTGTACCTACTTAAGAGTCACAGAAAAGTATTGAATTAATAGGCCTGTGTGCAGCACAGAAAATATTTCTTAGTTTCTCTACAAATTTGATTGAGCTTTTTTGAGATCTTCAAGTGTTCAAATTTTCAGCTAAAAAAACACATTGCTCCCAACAATCCTCAATTTATGAACTTCACAGTTGTGTAAATTTTTATTCAGTCACAAGATTAATCTCTTCTGAAGTATCTTAGACATGGAGCTCTTCTTAGAAAATAGTTCTAAGTTCTGTGGATGGTGTAAGTTACAAAGAATTGTAAATTCTCAGTTTTCAATTAAAGTTGGCTTTTACAATCTCCTCTTGCACTCAGTCACTGGCTTGAATTAAAGCTCCAAATAACGTTAAAAGGAAAAAAAATCATACTATTCCCCTACCTTCACGTTTCCTACCCAAACAAATGTTAATAGATTAGAAAGACAAGAAATTTGAAAATTCAATCTCATTGTGCTTGTGATGGGGAAACAGACAAGCTTTGTTCAGAAACATTCAGGAGAAACTGTTTTATTATGCTTCATAAAATGTTTTACACTTCATTTGGAGTAACTGTCAAGCTTTGCCAGCACGTTTCAGAAAGATGGCTCATATCTTTTCTCTTGGAAAGGGAAGTGAGGCAGAAGAAAGGATTTTCACAAAACAGAAACCCAGATGACTGAATGAATTTTTAGAGTTTCTTATACTTCTCCTGCCTAGTCAAGCAGATGTTCCAGCATCCTCAACACCAAGCAGTAAGATAAACCTCATGGACAACAGCGCTGACAGAACAAGCACAGCCCTGTTGCAGGCTTGCAGCTGCAGTTGGAATAGTTTTCCAATATTTGAGAGGCCAGTTCAAAAAATGATAGGGTAACAAAAAAGTGCTTGACTTTTTAATGGGGCAGTGCCAGTGGAGACAGGCACCACAAGAGCAATTTGCTCACTGCTGCAGCCCAAGCCCTAAAGTTTCAGTTGATTGGGAGCTAAACAAGAGAAGAAAAATGACATGGCAGGAGAGAGAAGGAGAGTGATCAGTTTAGGCTGATGCAAGGAGGAAATCAGCAAATACAGTGGAGAGCTCAAATTCCTCCAAAATACGCCAGAAAAGAAAAGAAAACCAACAACTTAACACTGGTATCTGCGCCATACCACTGAATCTGGCCAACATCCTTATAGAAACCCATGAGCTGTATCCTCGCAAAGGAGATCCAGAAAGCAGCTGTAAAGTGGCAGACATGGGAGATGGGCTCACTGATGAAAGTCAACCAACTCTTACCCCCAAAATCACCAGGAATGATATGAGAGCAAGGTAAGGCCAGAGATCATTTCTCATAGGTAGCTCACATATGCCCCTTTGTTTTGGGGACCAAATAGAGCATAACATCGATACAGCTAGATCAGGTAATCAGCCTCACAAATGGAAAAAAAAGGGGCCCTGGACCATTTGCTCTGCAACCAGAGATGAAAACAGCTCACCACAACTTGACTATGTTCACAGGTCCATTTTTATTCACAGGAGCACCCAGCATCTGCTTGAAGTTCAGCATGTCTTTAAGCACTTTCAAGAATAGGCACTCTTTAATTGAGGTTTCAATGTTTTTTCAGAAGTAATTGGGATTTTTTTAATTAAAGATTTATTCTCATGTCAACTCTGCAGTGTAGTGTTTAAAAGAAACTTAATTTAAAAATAAAACCCTTAAAAACGGTTGAATTGAAAAGATCTACCTATATTGGAAATGAACGTGTGGTCAACAAAATTACTATTTTTACTGGAAGTGAATGTGACTAATGCTGGCTATTAAAAAGATAAAATGAAAATGGGAAAAAAAAAAAAAAAGCTTGATATTACAAAAAGAAAATAAGTGCAAATGTTTGATTTTTCCCAAAATGGAAGTGAGAAAGATGAAGGTCAGCTTTATTGGTAAATTGAAATTGTCATTCCTTGTTTATCATATTATTTCAGAAACCTACATCTCAGCAGCCCAGAAATTACATTTCTTCGAGATGATTCCTGAAAACCTAAACTCTGTACAAGCTGAGACAGAGAACACCTGGGCAGAAAGCTGGATAAGCAGTTTACAAACAATTGAAGGGTCCAACCAAAAGTTTCTTTAAAAAACAAAACAAAACAAATCAAAAAAACTAAGAAACTTGCCTGTTTTACAATCAGCTACTCTGAGAAGAAATGCCTTCTCTACCAGAGCAACATTTAAGTCACTGTCAGCATGGCGTATGCCCTCCTTAAGGACTCCAACCACAACTTTACAATGCCTGCCCAGAGAAGCCCGGGATTGCCAAAGACTCAAAAATACTTAGAAGAAATGCAGCCAAAAAGCAGAGGCAAATGTCAGGAACCAGTGCAAGAAAGCAAAAATCAGAAGGCAGAAAATTCATATAAAGGACTCATATCTGGGGGTCTGTTCTTCTTTCAAGTGACTTTTCCTTAATTTCTTCAAAATATTAGCATTATCAGTGTTTTTCACCAGAGAATCTGAAAGCACTCATCAGATATAAAAAAAACCTGTCTCAGCAGTATATGAATAGTAGGAGATGATAAAAACAAAAGCAAGAAAAGGTCACACTGGAGGTCACATATGATGACCCCAAAATGCTGACTACATTCCCATCAAATGCCAACAACCCATAAATGATAGTGGCATTTCATTCCTTTTTTCACAAAATCTCTTAAACGCTGAAAAAATATTTTGCTTTCTGACATTTCCATGGCTAATCAAGAAAGAAACAATAAAGCTAATAATACACTAAAGATAACAAAGCCAGGCATACTGATCAAAAACAAAAAAGTACATGCATTAACTGACTATTAATTCTCTGCCCTGGGAGACCACGTTACTATTTCAGTTTCAGATGTATTTCAAGTTGAAGTTATGACCATTTGGAATGGAAGTCTCCTGGGACCTTTCCTGCATTAATTTTCTTGGTCTTTTTGAAAAACCTGCATATCTGCTGCTGCTTTTATTTTACCATTAGGCACAAAGCAAAGACACAAAAATTAATCCACTGCAGTCATTTCCTCACTTTGCTTCAGTGTCAGAATTAAGGAACTGTAAGTATACTAACTGGCTCTTGACAGCAGTTTAAAGTGAGTTTAGTCTCAGTTGGAATTATTGTTTTTCTAACCATCTTTTGGTAGGGCTATCATTCTGTTAACCACAGTCTAACTCCTCAGCTGTAGAAAACCTTTCAATTTTGTACCAAATGGCGAATTATCTTTTGAATTGTCATTACTAAACAAAGATATGCCCACAAGACCATTTAGTTATGGACTATTTCACTGAAAAGTCAAATGACAAGGAATTTAAAAAAACAAAGTCTTAGTAAGGGCTCTACTTCAGATGCTGAAATATGCCTCAATACATAAGCACTGAGCAGAAGTACAAATAGCTTATACATTGGGGCATATTTCAGCATCTGACATTTTGAATCCAGGATTACAAGATGACTTACAAACATTTTGAAAGAAAGCAGAAATTGATGCAGAACTTCAAAAGCACATGGCAAATGCTATGTGTTGCTAACCATTTTATATAGCTTCTGCAAATATCTAAAGGAACTACTGCAATGAAAAGCAATTTTAAGAGTATGTGCCTAGAATATAACTGTCAGTCACCTATGATGCACTTATACAAGGCTTAATCTCTCATTCTGTATTTCTCATGAGGTGTTATCATAAAGTTTATTGATTCTCTTCTACTCCTGCAATTTTGATCAAATATTTTCAGCAAATATTTTCAAACTACTCAGTATTTCTCAAGGCTGTGAGGTTATTTAAATCAATATCATTTAAGCTTTTATTGTACAATTCTGGCAGTAAGCACATGTACTGGAAAATTATCTTCAGAGTTCAAACCATCTTTCTCATATGCATAAGAAAAAGTTCCTTGTTGTTTGTTAAAATCAGAGAAAAGTTGAAAAAAATGAGTGAAATGGACCACTTCTCTAGCTTCTACACAGCTACATTTTCCTTTGCTTTTGGAAGAACTGTAATGCTGTGAAATATGACAATGCATAACTCACATCAATACTTTCCAGTCAGGATATAGATCCTACTTTCTCCACTGTCATAGATAATTACGAAAACAACAATTCTTTTTTACTTACTCATAAGGAAACAGTTTTGCTGCAGGCACAAGAAATGTAATACTGCAAGTTTTGCAGCAATTTGCATTATTACTGTACACAACTTCAAATTATATAAAAAAAAGCATTTAATAAAATGCATTCTTACATCTGTACTTCTCTTCCAGAAGGCCCTTAGATAGAGACATCAACCCAATTTTCAGGGACTGCACTCGAATTTTTCCAGTTCGGCCACTGAAATTATAAAAATAGAACAATTTAATATGGTTTGTTTCATTTCACTACAACTCGTGTCTATTCTAAATAAAAAGTCATCAGTGAGTTCTGTTTCATATCTCAAAACAAATTAACACTTTGCAACACATTAAGAATGCTTTCATTACAAAAACTCAGCTAAATAGTTTACATGTCAAAACAGTGCACACTGCTCCAAAAGGGCAGAAATTCAGCTCTATAAAATTCACGATACGACTTAAGAATGAGATATGCACTGAAAAAATGCATATAAGCATGCAGCAAGAAATCTGATATGAACTTCAATCTAACACCGAGTTTTTATATCAAAGGAATTTCTTCCACTTCATTTTTTTTCCTTCTGTCTAAAATGTTCTGCTATAAATGTGCACCAACACAGAGTCAACGACATACAGTAAGTAGACAATGTGAAGCTGTTATTCTTTCTAAGGAACATGACCTCGGGTTCATCTTGCCCAGTGTGAAAAGAAATCCAGAAAACTCCAAAGCACAAGGCTTTGGCTTAAGCAAACGTAACAGACAAATGGCTGCCAAAGCAAGTGATTTTAAACCTGAAAGAAAAACACTGTTCAAACAGATACTAAAACAATAAAACCAGGATATATGAAAAAGGACAATTTTAAAAATCAAGATCAGTGCAATAAACATATTCTGTGAGATATCTGAGGATTTCTGTTTCCAAAGTCTAGAAAACACTATACAATTTGTCTTCAGATGAGACACAGCAAACAGACCACGAGAACACTGGCTGAGTTGTATATATTTGCGCACAGCACCCTGCATTTAAGGTTAGATGAGTCCTACTCCAGCAAGGAAAAGAATAATACAATTTATATCATCCAATACATCAGTTTGATCACTTTTGTGATGGAATATGATATATCCTTTAATTACTTCTGGAGTGGTTATTAGATATCCCTATAAAGGGAATATCCTCCCCAATCAACATACGTTCTGCTATCTGATTTACTTCACAAATGCTGCACTGAATACAAGATTATTAATTTATTCCTGGTTTCTCAGTACATTCCCTAACCACACTACAAATATTAATGCATTTGTCTTCACAACCATCACCTAATCTTGTGAGACTAGACAGTACTATCTTCTCCATCCCACAAGTTGAAACAGAGGTACAGAGAAATTATTGCCAAATTAATCAAAAGTGCCCATTACTTTTACTGCCTAGCTTGAAAACCAGGACCCAATTTTCCAGAATGTTGTAAAAGTGCCACCTATTTTATATATTCAAGCTTAGCTTCAAATTACCACTTTCAATCACAGACAAGGCATCATTCTGGCAGAGCCTAACTCTTTTTGCAACCTTGATAACGCTTTCAGTGTTCTTTCCTGAGTATGGTTATCTGTGTTTTACCTTTGTATTCAAAGGAAAGATAAAGCAAAACATTCACTTGTGTTTGATTTAATTAAGGACTGACTGGAGTATTTGTGCAATTGTTTGTTAAAGGAAGAAACTCAGGAGAACTGAGTTCTTGAGAGGGGTGGCCAGCAGGGACAGGGAGGTGATTGTCCCTCTCTACTCTGCTCTTGTGAGGCCCCATCTGGAGTACTGTGTCCAGGTATGGAGCCCCCAGTACAAGAAAGACAGAGAGCTGTTGGAGAGGGTCCAGAGGAGGGCCACAAAGATGATCAGGGGGCTGGAGCACCTCCCCTACGAGGACATGCTGAGGGAGCTGGGCTTATTCAGCCTGGAGAAGACTGCGGGGTGACCTCATTGCAGCCTTTCAGTACCTGAAGGGAGCCTATAAACAGGAAGGGAGTAAACTCTTTGAAAAGGTAGATAACAGCAGGACAAGGGGGAACGGTTTTAAGTCGAAAGAGGGAAGATTTAGGTTGGATGTTAGGGGGATGTTCTTTACCAGGAGAGTGGTGAGGTGCTGGAACAGGCTGCCCAGAGAGATTGTGGATGCCCCGTCCCTGGAGGTGTTCAAGGCCAGGTTGGATGGGGCTCTGGGCAACCTGATCTAGTAAATGGGGAGGTTGGTGGCCCTGCCTGGCTGGGGGGTTGGAGATTCATGATCCTTGAGGTCCCTTCCAACCCAGTCCATTCTGTGATTCTGAACTCAGCAGCGTAAAGGTAAGAGTATGCACATGGAGGCAACACAAAAAGCATACACACAAGAAAACCACCAAGAAAAACCTCACACTAAATCTACAGACTTTGTAGCATTGATACTTCTTATTCATTGATTTAAATTTACCCGGCTTACAGAGCTACAAAATCAGTGAGGCTGTGAGATCATTTGGTCCAACTCCCTGCTCAGAGTAGACTCAGCCAGAGCAGGTTGCCCAGGACCATGTTGTCTAGTTGGGTATTGAAAAACTTCAAGGTTGGAGACTCCACAGTATCTCTGGACAACCCATGCCACTGTGCTTGATCACCCTCACAATGCAAAAATCTTTTTCTTATATATTTAAGCAGAATTTCCTGTGTTTCAGTTTATGCCCATTGCCTCCTGTTATGTCACTGGGCACAACTGAGAATGGCCCAGCTCTACCCCCTCTTCTGCTCCCACCAGGTGTCTGTGCATATAGATGAGATCCCCTTCCATCTTTTCTCTAGGCTAAATAGTTGCAGCTCTCAGCCTCTCATCATCCATTAGATATTTCTTGCCCTTAATTATCTCCATAGACCTTTTACCACACTCTACCCAGTATGGTCAGATCTCTTATACTAGGAAGCCAAGAACTGCCAAGAACAGTTCTCCATATGTGACGTCACCTGTGCTGAGTAGAAAGACAGGATCATCGTCTACCTGCTGGTAACACCATTGCTAAATAAAGCCTGTTGGCTTTTGCCACAAGCACATTTTGTTGGTTTGTGTTCAACTTGGTTTCCAACAGAATCCAGAATATCTTTTCTGCAAAGCTGCTTTCCAGCCAGTAGACTTCCTGCCTGTATAGGGTCATGGGGTTTTTCCCTCCCCTTGCCATTTTCCTTCGCTGAACATCATGACATTCCTATTGGCCCACTTCTCCAGCCTGTCCAGGTCCTTCTGATTCCCACAACCATCTCATTGTGCTCCGTATACAAACACCTCAAACTTGAATTCATTTCCATTGTAAGAGTACACAGCACAATGGAAAGGTTCAGGAAGCTTTAAAACTTGAATTCATACAAAATTTATGACTCAAGTGTTTAGAATAAAGTGCCAGCATGCTATTATGACACATGTTAAAGCAATATAAGCAAGCCTCTCATTACAAGGTCAATTGGTAAGACGAGTTCAGTAGCTCAGATATTATTCACTCTGATCTTGATTAAGGAAAGACCAAACCATTGTGTCTCTATTAACTGGTGTAAAGTTGCCCATTCTCAGACATTTCAATGACGGGCAGTTTAAAATGGCACATTATCAACCTTTGATTTGTCTTCAGGTAAAAATGGCAAGCACTCTTTATGTTTGCAAAAGGTCATTCACCACCCTGGATATATCTGAGCCCTCCTGCCCCAGTTAAAGGACTTGCTGACCGTATAATGTGACACTGACAATTTTTGCCCTCAAACTGCATTTTTAAATTCCCTCTTTCTTTTTAGAAAGAAAAGAGAGTGGTCAGAGAAACTAGGGAAAGGAGGAAATTTTAAAAATCTTTTTCTAGATTATTCTTTTGTTTGTACTTAAGTTTATGGCAGGCTCTGGGCTGTATGCCTCAGGTATGATCTCCCTATTGCACCTTCATCTACTGCTTGTCAGGAGCTGGCAGAGAATCCAGAATTAATTCAAGTTTTAAACCTGCCAAAAGTTGCATTAAAAAAGAAAAAAAAAAAAAAAAAAAGAAAGAAATTTCACATCATTTCCAGGCATGGTAGGACAGAGTGTGCCTTGAAGGTGCAATACCACAGAGAGAACTAGCTTAATGGGAAATCACACAGGCCAAGGAAAGAGGTCATACTCATCAGTGGGTACCATGCTGCACAGGTAGAGATGCAAGAGAGAGTGGAGCACAACTAACTTTGTTGCATGTTTTGGACTCTACATCCAAGGAGAGACCAATCATTCAGCTGTTTCAGAAATCCAACACAGCTGCAGACAATATTAAAGAACTTCTTTCTGCAAAAAATGACTATTACTACCTTGCAGTATCATAAACAAACGATGAAAAAAAGGGCGAGCAAAAAAATATCCACAGCATCAAAAGAGAGAGTGCTTTTATCCTATATCGTATTTCAGTAGATAGCAGAATTTGAGGACGCAGAAAAGCAGGGGCAGCGGGGAGGTGTGCAGCGAAAATAAGGACTACAGACAACAGGTGCAACAGGTCCGTGAGGAAACCTTGTTTCACATTCCTCCCACTCCCCAGGGGCTGCAGTGCAAGAGTATAAAAACCTCCGACTGGGAGTAGCCTGGGATATTAACTGAACGTGATGTTTTAATTTGTCAGGTAACCTAGAAAAACAATAAGTAACAAAAACACAATGCATACAGAAGTTCCTTCATGGGAAATTCTTATTGAAATAATGAGTCACTGCCCACAATTAGTAGTACATGTAGTATATATACTCATATAATGTATGACAGATTTTAAAATATCTGAAATAACTCATTTCAAGGGTTGTTAAGTTATCCCATACTGAGAGCTGCCAGTCCATTTTCATTGGGCATTTTAGAAAATTTGACAGTATGTAGTCCAGAACAATAACCACCAGCTATTGCTTCTGGATGATTTAAACACAAGCCTGCCCACATGATTTAATTGATCAACCACTTTATCTCATGGCTCTCATTTGAAAAAGGCAAAATATTCATTTTTAATTTTATTTTAAAAATTATCTGGACTAATGGACTCAAAGTTCTTTAAGTTTGCAAAATGTTTATAGGGCATACATTGCTTGCTGGAACAACCTGGGAGTCCTTGAGGAAATAAAAGTCACCGAGTAAATTTAATCTGTTTCTCTCCTCTGCTCAGCTTGAAGGATGAATCATTCCTGATGTGTCAGAAAATACCAGAACACAACAGGCTTGTCTACTATTTCTAAAAATAAATTGGTTCTTTTTAAGGGCCAAAGACATCTGTAGGTAAGTCTGAAGAACTTCCTATCTTGCCATCAATCTGTGAATCAGTAATTAAATCTCAGGTTAATAGCATGCGACTAACAGATGCTTTTTGTAGACAGTTTAATGATTTGAAACACTGTATACGTATAACACCAGTGCAATAAACAAGAGAAATGCCAAGAGACAAATTAGTTCTTTCCTAAAGGCCAATTAAAAAAAAAATACAGTTGAAAATTGGTGCCTGTTCTCTTTCAGCAAACTTTTTTTCTTGAATGGATTTGACAGGGGAGCAAGGAAACACGGTGTAAGAGGTAACCTTCATCCTACATTTTTCAGAGTGTGAAGTAACATTAAAGACTTTCATCAGTTTGAACAATTATCTACACTAATGCTTTCAACATTAACATCAAGGGGAAATGAGAGCAATAGGAAACATTACTGAAAGAAAATGGATTGTTGCTTACTATATGCATCTTAAATATGAACGGATTAAACTGACTTCTAACTGAAGTTAGGAAACAGAGGTAAACCAAAAAAATAATGGATGAGTGGATCAGTTTGAAAATAAAACCCTCATAACTACAGAAAAAAATCCTCTGATCTTAAGCCTCTCATTCTAAATATCCAACAATATTTAAGTGGAGCAAACCAATGATCTGCTGCTGTGAGCGAAATGTATATTCCTCCATAATACAAAGATCTTCAAAATAAAAATATTTGCCCAAAGAAGTCCCAGTCATTATTTTATGTGCTCTCCAATATTCCAGAAGTAATGACAAGGAGTCTAATTAAGAGAAATGTCCCATTAGACAAAAATATTGGGCTGCTAAATGTAAGAAGTAGTCAGCATATAAATGGCAAATGGCCATATGTACTCTACCACAACTTTTTCAGGCCCCTGCCACAATAACTAAAATAAAATTAAAAAAATCTATGTAGTAGCACTGGTGTGTACTACGGACTGCTGCAATTTCTCATTTTAAGCTACTGCACTTTAATCACTGTATCAAAGTTATCAAAAGGTATGACTTTTTGAAAAAGAACTTCTTCAGGCTGAATCATTTTTGTTGTGAACACTTCCTCCAGAAAGTACATCTGAAAAATTCATGTAACAGTCCTACAAGTCTAGTATTTTTGATACTTGACGTGCTATCTTCAGACAAACTAAGTTAATACAACACTAAATTCCTATAAACACCATGAACAGAAGCTTATTACTTACCTATCATACACATTGAGTAGCCAGTTAAGACACATATCTACACAGAGAGGAACATTAACCATGTCATTGTGTTTCTCTTCAAGTCCACTGTAGATGGTAGTAAGACAGCTGATCACATCCTGGACACCAACAAGCTGGTCATTTTGACTCAACTTGTGTTGTTTGAAAATTTCAGTTGTTGTGTTCAGTTCCAACAGGTCCACTAACAACAGGGAAATAAAGAAAAGAAAAGGAAAAAAGGCATGAATACAGATACCTGAGCATAGCGCTGAAATAATTGTTCATGTACATATTGTAGCAAACAATGCAGACAATTAGCCAAGAAGGAGTTTTCATTTAGTAACATTACAGAGAAAAAAAAAACAGTCTCTGCTAGAAGTTCTGAGCATTTTAGCACAATATATTTTAAAAAATGAATCAACAAGAACACCATAATGGCACTGCACAGTTCAGCAGAACGTTTAGAGAGCTACTTAAGTAGTTTGTGTAATTAGAGGATCCGAACTTCAGATGCATGCACTTTGGGAGTCCACTAGACTTAGTGGATTTACTGCATTTACCATACAGCTGAATCACATTTCAAGATTATCGCTTCAGATTAAACATAAAGCAAAGCAAATTCTTAGGTGAAAACATTCTTCAAAATGCAGTAAGAATGTACTGAGGCCTAATTAAATCAATGGCAGTGGCTAAACGGAGGCTTGAAAGAAAGTAGAGTGAAGGACAGTGAAATCTGTTTTTCTGTAGAACACTAAAATATATGCTTACACAAAAAACATTTTCATCTCCTTTGTTACAGCATGCTTTCTGTAGCAGTTGATACCACACTTTACAGGTGACATGGGTTTAATTCCAAATCTCACACAGATGTGAGATTGTGAAAACATAGTTTTGGCATGGTACAAATAAAAAGCTGTCAATGAACTCTTCTAATTCTTCTTGCAAAACCAAAAAAAAAAAAAAACCCAAAATATTTGGTGTAAAAGAATGAAGAGTAATATAATATAAGTCAAAGGGTAGTAAAACCCCAGTGATATTTTTGGACAGAAGTGAGGACTTTAGCAAAACAAACAGAAGATTATTTTGTAAAAACAGCATGTGTGCTACAGTATATATAAAGGAAGTGTCTTGAGCTTATGCACAGCCGTTTCTGGAGATCCAGGAATGTATTTATTCTGTAACTGTCATTTCTCAAAGGAAATGAAACATGATGTGTTATAAATTGCTCTGTACCAATGGCGCTCAAAAGGGACCCCAGAAGGGCAGTCTGTGCAAATTAGGTAAGTCTAGCTTGGGCTGAAAATAAGTGCAGCAGAAAAAAAAGCAGGAAAAAGACAACACTAACCACTATGAACAATATGTCAAGGATTTACTAAGCATCTAGCAGAAAAAAATAAGGTTATCAGCCAAAAGAAGGCTATATTTCCAATTCCATTGTTTTAATCTAACTTTCCTAACATCACTGCAAGATGAGAAACTTTAACATCAATTCTACTCTGACTTTACCAAGGACATATGTTTGTTTTTCTTTTTCTTTTTCTTTTTTTTTTTTTTTTAAGGTCATCTTCTTGGGCTTGCAAATAAGTGCCAAACATTTTTTAACAAACATATTTAATTGCAGCAAAACACCTTGCCACTAGTTTGACCTGAGGTAGCCAAAGGATTTGGCAATGTACTGCAGTATCACCTTCTATATAATCTATGTAATACACTGGAAATACCTCACAGGCATATTTAAGTTATCAAACAAAACAAACAAAAAACCACACACAGTGCAACACAAAATATTTGTTGAGGGTGTGGGAGAAGGGGGCTGAAGCTTGCTAACTGCAGGACTTATCTGCTGGAGTTAAGATCTCACACTCACATTTCTGCCAAAGCATTTTAGAGGGAACTGGAAAGGGACTTCCAGTATTTTCACACTAAAGGAAAGTGCTGCTGTACTAATGAAAATTAGGCAAAATTTGTATGTCGTTCATGGAGAGGAACCAGAGGAAACCACTGCTCCTGCTTACTTCAGCATTCACCTGGCTGAATGGACTTTGGGTACAGGCAGCCACCCTGCAGCAGTAAGGGCTGCACACTGGCACAGTGCCTGGACTGGTTGGAGGTAAACAGAGGATACTTCCTCATTCCACTTCAATTACTAAAAGATTTTAAATTAACAGTACTTATACAGATGAGGAAAATCTAATGTGAGACTCACATGCCATTGCTGGCATGACGCCTACTCTATACAGCTCTTAGTGGGTTTCTGCAGTACTTCTGTACCTGCTCAAACATGCTGAATGGCCAACAACCCTATTAACCAGCAAATGGACACACGGGTCATGCCTTAAGGAAACCGATATACAGAAAATGTCACTCAGCATGGTTCGAGCATGTGTGTGCGATGCACTTGGGAGCAACTGACACACAGCTGGTAGTGGCAAATGTAAAGCTGCTTTAACCCCAGTGGAAATTGGTAGACATTGCTGTGAAATTTCTGTATTAGAAAGACCCTGTGAATGCAAATGCCTGGACAGATGAAGTAAGTCTACACAGCTCTTTTTCAGTCCAGTGTGCCTTACTGTTCTTCCCTTATCTCTGTGCAGTTAATATTCCTACTGGCATTCTGAAGTTTTATATCACCTAAAGGAGCTTAGTGACAGCACTCAGAATATACATGGACGTTTTGCTCCCTCTTTCCCTTCCAGTACCACACTTCAGAATGTGGAACAAAACCATTTTCTGGAAATGAGCTGAAGCATGCTGCACAGTAGTAAAATGCTGTCAGACCCTGGTGCTACAAAGCTGCTCTATAAATGCAGCATAGGATATTCTCTCTGGCACCATTCTTGTGCTACAACAGCACACTGCTGTCAGTGTATTTGCCCCACATATCCTGAGACAGAAAAACTAATCAAGAATTTGTTCTTGCCAGACTGCAACCTTTCTCAGCTTCCTGCAAAATAAATATAAGGTACGTACATACACACATCAGTCTCTACCTTCCAAAACCACATCAAGATGAAACATGACTTTACCTGCCTATTTCTAAAGGGGCAGCAGGGAAAAAAAAGAGCCTTCTCCATACCTTCTTGTTTTCTTTTTCTTTTTTAAACTTAGTGATAGCAAAGACAGAAGTGAAACACAGATCTTAAATGACTTACTTTTGAAGCTGCCGGTAAAGTACTAACTCCGTATTACCAGTCCTCACTGCAAAGTCAAAATCCATCAAGTGCAAGCGGGACCGAGCAACCTGCTTCAGCTGTGCCCTTGGAGTTCTCACCAAAAGGCCTTTTCAGCTGCATAGACACTGCAGCTGTGACAGCAATTTGTCACATTTTACAATTTACAATGACCTCATTTTCCAGTGATTTGTTTTGACAGTTTCTCTGCCTTAACTCACAAGCTTTTCTAAGGCATTCTGCATCCAAACACCTTTAAAAATCAGTTAAAATTACAGGAAATGCAATAGAAGACTAAAGTAACTCAGACAAGAGAGTGAGTGGCAGGGGCACAGAAGATGATTCTGTCCCCACCTTTCAAGAAATTCACCGACAGGAAAAAGTCAAGAATTCTAGATGGCACTTAATCACTGTCTCCTTCCTCAGAGACAGAAAGTTGATGTAGAATTCAGCTTTGTGGACAATCGACATTAGCCTTCTTTAAAAGTCACATTGTTGTGCTCTCACAAATTAAATCAATGTTTCGTCAAATATACACACATAATAAAGATTTTTTTGGCTGTAGTACAAAAGGAAAGTTGGTACTCAGTCTTCCTTATCATGCGACAGAGAAATGGAGCAAGCACGCAGCTTCATAAACAACACGGCATGCAGAATCCATAAAGATGACAGTTTTACTCCTGGCTCTTTCCAACTGGAATATTCTCTTTAGCTCTTACTGATTTTCCCTCTCTCCACCTTGCACCTCTCTCCTCCAAAACTGGAGACAGTATTCGTTTTGATAGTAGTTCACTTTTGAAGTCTATGAATGAGGAGAGCCAACCATTGCAGTTATTACAGAAATTGATATAATTTTGTTGTAAAAGCAAGGGCAGGGACTATATTCATCCTCAAAATTTACTAGATGTTACAAATGCAAAGTCTGTTCTATACAGGTTGCTAGATTATTGGTATGCCTGTCAAGAACAGGGAGCATGTTACCATCCATCATGTGCAGTCTGTTCTTTCAATCTTCTTTCTTTAGAGTGGCATACATAAGGAGATTTTTTACTTTGCTTTCTTGCCTGCCTCCCCCCCCCCTTTTTTTTTCCTTAAGGTACATGTTGATAGATACTGTTTGCCCTGTACACTGGATATGCAGAAAAATGATCTTGAAGGTCTTTCCCCATACCCTCAATATAAATACATATACTATTATTATTAATAAAAGCAGCTTGTTTTGTCACAGAATGTTTTTTTTTCTGATTATAATGTACAGCAATACCAACTATGCATAACCAACTATACAGATCCATACTCTATACTTCTGTACTTAGAACAGCTTACACTCCTCTTTATCTGGAGTTCACCCAGAAATATATTCTCTCTGAGCGGATTATTATCAAAGTTACATCATGCAGTAGGAAAAACACTTGTGAAAACTGAATTTGGTTCCATAAAATATTGTAAAATTTCTCATTTTTTGTCAAGGTTCAGAATATTAGCTTTGATCATTTCAGACATTTCATATCAGGAATGGCATACAACAGGCAGAGGGTTAATCTTTATTTTCCTGTCACTTCTTAAAATATTACTGATGGGCACACTATTTCAGTTTGCCTTCTGCACTCCTTTTTGGTCACTGATTTTATTTATTTGTGACAACGATATTGGGAATTCTTGTCATTTCACTGGTTGACAGTTTTTCAAGGATGTATGTGGCTCCTTGTTAGATGTTAATGTCATGAAGCTTAAGCTGACCCTCTCTTCCCCAATTACTGTATAGAAACTGTTTGTCTCAAAGGGCAAACTCACAGCACAGTGCTTTCTGCAGTCGTCGGATTTTGATGGCTGTACGATAGGCCGAGAAGCGTACATTGTTCAAGTCAGCTGAAAGAACAGAACAGAAATGTGATCAGTCTTCAAAAGAGTCCACAAGTCTCCTTCACATGTAATTTTTCACAGTGCTACATACTGAAAAAGCCTGACATCCCTTATTTTCGCTGCAGTGAATTAATAGCATATATCAGAACAAACAAAAACAATGGACAAGTTATTCTAAAAAAAATCCACCTGCAGAGAACGCCTCATGGCTTTGGCAGTCCAGTGTGTTCTGAGTTGACCACGCCAGATTCTGAACACTATCTTGGGCAGATGTAACACACATACACGTCAGAGTTTTATATGTGTATTATAAAATATGGAGGTTGGTGGCCCTGCATGCTGCAGGGGGGTTGGAGCTTGATGATCCTTGAGGCCCCTTCCAACCCAAGCCATTCTATAATTCTGTGATTCTATTAAGCAGTGTTGAGTAGATTTCAGAAAAGTGTTCAAATATAGTACATTTATCGAATATCTTAAAACTCAATTATACAATATACGGACATAAAGGACAGCGGGGGTCACAGTAATGGGAAAAAAAAATGGCTCTTTAACCCATTTTTTCCATGTGATGACTTTGTTAACACTGCTTTGAAAGAAGCAGTCAGATAATCATAAGTTCTATTTTACAAACGGATAAATATAGTAATTGGTTATTTTTCCTCACACTTAGAAGCATTTTATCCTCACAGGTGTATTGAATTCACTGTACTGTAATAAGGCATAGCCTTTAATGATAGCATGGATGCTCTGATATATTACAAAAATTAGTTCACTCCAGAGTGATAGCCCACATCATTGGAAAATCCCATGTGAATTTAAGAGAAATAAAATAGTGCAATAAAGAACAGAGTAAGAGAATATTTTTCGGAATGAAAATTACAGACACAAGCAAGATGGTAGGTTTTGTGCAAAATGCATCTCCTCAGTATTGGAAATATTATTATATACAGCTCATGGAAACTCAGATGCGATCAACAGATCAATCCAAGCTTTTATTCATAGAATGAATGTCATATGAGGGATTAAGAAATGCACTCACCTAATGACTGGAAAAGGTCAGTCATTTTAGGATGATCCCAACAGGTTGTCTGGGTCTCATGACTACAAAGGAATGAGGCAATCAAAATTTTAGGCAACACATATGCACATGTGAAAAGGTAGGGAAAAAAAAAAAAAAAACACCTTCTGACTTTCTGTTAAAAAGGGAAGAACTCCATCAACTTTTTTAATAAAATACCTGACCTGTGACACTCAGTTCCTCAACACTTTTAATTGTTAAGTTAGACAATAGCCCATCCACATTTAACATTAACTTTTCATTCTAAACACGAAGCAGAAGCACATATAAAGCTGAAGCACATTAGTAAGGTGAAAGGACAAAGTTTTCTGCAGCAGTAGCATAAAAAAATACTTTAATTTGCATTTTAGAAGTAAAAAGCATTGATGTTTTACTTTAGACTCCACTACATATCTGAACACATGTATCAGAAAACATAGCAATTGTAAACTTTATGTACAGCACATCTAATTGAAAATCTGATCAGTCATTCCACGCTCTATCTGTAAAGTATGTTAATTCAGGGGCGGTGCTCTAACTAGCGCTCACAGAATTGAGATTCAACAGGCAGCATCAATTAGCCACCATTGGTTAAAAAATTAATTTGAGAAGTTGTGGTAAAAAGATCATAGTACTCGCTTTAAAAGTTAATAATGAAACAGTAATGATGCTAGGTTAGCAGATAATAATTAATGAGAATAGAACATGGCTTATTTAATCTTTGCTTCTATTTAAAAATTCACACACATTTTTCTTACACGCAGGGCTACTTTGTTGTAAATAATGACTTCAAATGGCACTAGCCCATTAAATGTAGTGGACTGTATCTTCACACTGTACAAACAGCTGTGCCTCAGGGGGTGCACAATAATTTATAATTGATGATTATCATTTTCTACTTGGTAACCAAGGAAGAATGAACCCTTTTATGCTAAGTGGTGCAAAACCAGAGGCTAGAAGACCCCTGCTGCAAAAGGCTACAGAGACAGAACAGGTTCTGTGAAGTGAAGGCAGGTTCCAAATGAAATAAGTGTTGAAAGTCTTTCTCCACACTACACCCTTCTGAGATACACTACACCAGCGTGACCTTTCCAAGTTTGGGTCTGGTCTAGGCCTCTGCAGTCAGCTTTTCTACGTTATTAGGCCAATCTCTCAGCCACGGATGCCACTAGTATATTGACACCGTCATGAATTTGTGAGGTGGCTTTCATGGAAGTTCACAACCAAATCTGTATTTCTTATTAATCCAGTATGTATTAATCCTTTTTTTCCTTATTACTATTATAGACGACTGAAAGGAAGGAAAAGCCCTGCACGTGACTTTATATTTAAACACGAGGGGTTTATTCAACATACAATCCAAATAACATCTTCTGTTAAGGTGGTGGTTGACTTTCAAGTGTTCCAAATTCAGGAAAGGGCTGAAGTATATCCTTATATTTGAATACAATCCTAATTTTTATTATGTATTTAAACCCTGCCTAAGTAGACCTTCTTTCCTGAACTGTAAGTTTTCATTGTTTCCAGTTTGATAATATCACTGCAGGAATAACATTCAAGGTTTCAAATTCTAAATGGTGTGTTCAAGGTCTTGATATGCTGAACTCCAAAGTCAAGGCACACCAGCATCTAAATAACTGGTTTTGCAGTGTCTAGAAAGAGATTTTTAAAACGGCATTATGTTTACCCTTGTCCAGAAAAGTCTTTTCAGAAAACAAGTAGCTATACAATTTTTCCCCTATCAGAGGCACACAAATAAATCATGAAGAAGCCAACATGAAAAGAAGGATGTATCTGGATTTGGTGTAGTGCCAAGGTAAAGGTAACTGACCGTACAGCACTCTCACAAACCCAAGTATAAAACAAATTACATTATGTTAGAAAGAAGATATACGGGTTCAGTAAACAGGAACAGGAATATAATATAATGGCTGTAAAATAATCTCAAAGCTAGTCCTGAAGCTGCCAAATATCTGCACTATCATGTTAAATGGGATGTCATGATTATTACATTAGCCGTTTAAAATTGGTATCTTTACAAAACCCACTGCAACCGTCCACAGTAATCAATCCAATAAGAGATCAGTTTAATAAAGCTTGTTGTAAAGAAACTGCTTTACCTTGACTTCTTCGATCAAGAGGAAAAAGAGGAGGGGAAAAAGGGAAAAAAAGACCAAGACTGGCAATTTTACAAGTAGAAGAATTTAAACTTCTTTGTTAAGAGCAGACAGCAGTATTGTGATAGATCCTTTACATACATATGTATATATAAAAACACATTTCAATATTTTAAATACTAAAGTATTTATTTATTTATTAGTGTAAACAATGCATGTAAACCACAAGCAAAATCAGATCATCTGGAAACTTAATCGTTCAATTATTTTGTATTCCACCTGTGGTAGCTACTTGCCAGTAGGATTATATGAGATGAGACAGAAATGCAGTTCCTCTGATGGAACTGAAAAACGTGGAGAGAGAATCCCCTCAGCTAGGCTGGTTCACAATTCCCCAAGAGTCAGAACCTGTGAGCTGCAAAATAACTAAGTGATGTGAAGGTGTCTGTGCCAGATTTATCCCAAAACATATAAAAAGAAGTCAGCCTGGCAATCTCATACACGGATCCAAAAGAGAAGAGGAATGGGCTGACAATCAGAAACCGAACAGCCTGTTGACATCAAAGGAGTCAGCAACCCCACTGCTCTGGGCAGGGCCTGTCCATTCACTAAACATATTCCACCAGTTAGTCTTCAGTTCTGAGACACGAAAGACAGACTACGGAGAACGGGGTTGGGAAAAAAAAGTGTCTATAAATTAAAAAAGAGCTAAAAAAAAAAAACAAAACAAACCTGGGGGGAAGGTTGGAATCAGTTTCTACAGTGACATTCCCTAACACAAAGTTTTATTTGATAACAATTTCATAATATGTAAGGATTTCTATGTGTGCAGATAATCTGTCTACGCTACAAATACAATTCTCAGACAAAGGAGTCATTTTATTAAACACTCCAAACAAGAGGTGTGCAAGCCCCAGTGCTTTCTAGTGATTTGGTTTGTAGAGCAGCTCTTTGAAAAAAGATTTTTCTGTGCTGTAGATACAGTACCTTTCGTGTTACGAATGCAAGAAGATCAAGCACTAAACATTTTGCTTAGAAGCTTTACAATAATGGATAGTCTATAAGAGATAAGACAGACTTGATTAAACCAAGGGAGATCTTTGTGATCATGATATTGTGGCTCCTTTTTATGCAAGCTCATGCTATAACAATCTATTTAAAACATTCACTGCTTTAGTTACACTGTCAGGTATTGTCCAGAGAATAAAAGTAGAGTTCCTTTGCTTCTCTGACACCTTGTTCAGTAAACAAATAGCATATATAAGACCCATAAGAGCAATAAAATTCACAATAAACAGGATTACACATTTTCTTTATAGGCATTTGACATGCATATTGGAAAAGTATCATCCCTACAACAAAGGTCCAGAAACAGTGAAAGCTAGATAAGCAACTTGCACTGTTTTTGAAAAAAATATTCCAATCATTTTCTGAAGATTTGAAGCAAAATCATTTTACAGCATCACAAAGAGAGCTGAAACTTGATTTCACTGGAGTTTATAATTTCTGATATGTCCAGAAGGCAATTAGTGAGAATTGAATGAATTGTTTTCACTACACAGAGGTCAAGAAGCCTTCTGAAAAATTCAGCCCTGCTGGCATCTATCTACCCAAGACTGTGCATAAATGTTATTTTTCTACAGAAAATAATCTGTAGCCTTCAATGATGGAAAACTAAGGCTGCAGAGAAGCTAATCAAGATCTAAATTTGGAATGATGCAGAAGCTGGATGGGGGAAAAAGAAGAATTTTACATGCAAACTCGTCAAAACTCAATACTCGAGAAAAGTTTGTCATTTTCAGTCACCTCACTGAAGTGAAAAAACTCAAAACAGGCACTTAACAAGAGCAGACAAATCTACACAGTCTTTCCGCACTGTTGCAACTACTGTGGAAGCTCTGTCCCCAGTTTCATCGATCAGTGTTAAAACAAAAAACATGTTTACTCCAGGTCTCAACGTTTAAAGTCTGATGCTTCTCAAATTGCAAAGTTACAAGGTGTAATTGGATTTATGTCCACAAGAAGTTAATCATCGAGTTATAACATTCCAAGAAATTTCATACTGAAGGGCCAACTTTTTTGCATACAAGATACAGAAAAATCAGATTCATCTTATTGCCATCAGAACACCATTTCAGTTCAACAGCTTTTTAGAACCATTTAGAAAATTGCTTAGTATATTTGTCAAGAAAATTCCGATTAACACGCACAAATAAATTCAAAATAAAAGGTCTAGTTTTATTTAGATAGACCTAAAATTTCACAATGTAAATACTATTTCTTCATGATTTAAACCTGGCATGTAAATGTTCATAGGCTCATTTTTCATGGCATCTGCTTCTCCAAAAGTAAATTCCTCGGTGTAGGTGATTACTGATACGTCCTTGTAATTCAAACAAAGTAATGTATGGCAAGATGAATCAGTTTTGAAAGAATTTCAAGTGTTTCACTGACTAAGCCACAAGAGAATTAACCCAGTATTATTTTTTGGTTAGTATCAGAAGACTGAATTATTGAGAATTAAGAGCGCTTCAGGTCTCTTCTGCTGAAACTTAATGTCACAATATAAGGAACACCACAAAATATGCATCCATGAATAGATTACAAGGCAAAACACTGTAATTTTAAAAAGTCAAAATGTATTTGTGTAAATAACTAAAACCAAACATTACAGTTATAATAATGCAGTTAAAAAAAACCCTACATATTAATGAACTTCTCTAAAGCTTAAATGACAAACATTTGCCCTTACAAGCTGCTTCTTATCCATTGTGTTTGCTTTCTAATTATAATCAGAAAAGATAATTCCTATTGAAAACACATGATGATTGTAAATAATGAGCTGACAGACAGTTAGCACTTAACTTATGATCTCTACAAATAAGAGTCCTATAGAAACAAATGGAGTAAGTTGCCAATCTCCATTTGTTTCATTGACTTACAAGAAGAAATAAATAAATTCACTCTTTTTTAGCTTTTCCTTTGCAACAAAGAAAACTATAGAGAAAGCAACATTTTGTGCAATTACTTACTATGGATAAAGTATATACATTTGTTGATAGTCACTGGTAAGCAACTTGGGAGTAGACACTGAAACAGCACCCTGGAAACCCTGGAATGGTTAAGAAGCTTTATGCTCTTGTAGCCATTTGTCCAAAACATTAACTGAGATTTTTACTGATTACTAATGAACCTGCAGAACACAGAACTCTGACTTTGCTGTCATTGACAAATTTCAGAAGGAATAACAACAGTCCCAATACTTCTGCTTTATAAACATCATGGTGCTTTAGCCAGACAGTGCATAGATTGATTTTTCTCCTTTTTTTTCATGTCCATTACAAAATACTGTTTTATGGTGAAAAAGAGGTGGAATAAGGCATTGCAAGGGTAATGTATTTTAGAGGTTGGTGGAGCGATTTATATGCAGATATTTTGAAATCCCTCCAGAGAAAATGTACTACTGCATTTCTCTAATAGAAAATGAAGGCCAGTGCAGCAACTAGTAATTGAAGAAACTCTCAAAGACTGAAATTCGTATCATTGCTTTCTGCAAATTATATTTTATTCTCCCTTCTGAAGAAGATATTTCTTAATACATCTAAGAATGGAATTATGGTTACAACTACAGTAAGAAAAACGTTAAATTTCTCTGTTCCATTAATTCTCCTTTTCCCTGCAGAGGCATAAAACAACCATCCAGACAGATTTCTCAGTCTTGAAAAAAAAATCTAGATGCAGAAAGCATTTTATCCCTTTCCCACATAAAATTGAACATGATACGGGAAGTGATAAAATGGAATTTCTAAGACAATGATGCCAGCCCCTTTGCAGGGTGACGGAAGAAACCAGAATGACTCTAGAGTTTGATACTGATCAATTTAATGATTACACCAAGAAACCTCTCTCCCTATTAAATGCTCTGCATGACATTAAACTCACTGTGACCCTCTCTGCATTTTCCTTTTGTTTCTTCTGCACAGTACGAATATATAATAAATTATTGCTTTGAAAGGAATACAACCGAAGCACACTTAAATTACAGTTAAATGAACAACAGTGAGATCTGCCAGGGTAATTATGTTTTCTGTATATTCCTTTCAGTGACTCATGTATTCCTCAATGATTTTTAAAGATCATACATAGTGTCCCCTTTATTCTGCTTCACTTCAGAGTATTTTTATTGAAGGGCTATGTTATATAGGCTTGTTTTTTGCAATTGTCTGTTACAGCCCAAGAATTTCTTATTTGTGCAATTCAACTAGTTATAAATGAAAAACAGTAGAAAGTACTCCTTATTAAATCTGAAATCTCTGCAAACCATCCTATGAAAGATGCATTCAGTGGCATGTTTGCCAAACCATTTGTATAAACGTGAGTTTCATTAGCAAGAGTGGATTAGGATACAGCACAGCATGCATGGTACTTACTTTTCCATACTGCTTATTAGTCTGATTCTCTTACAAAGTATGAAAGACTAAGCTGTGTCTCAACATAATCTAGATTTTATAGATCTGTGTTTTCACTAATTGAATTCTGCTGCTACAGAGAAGACTACAGACATACAAAAACCTCTACCAAATCCCATTAAGAAAAAAAAAATCAAACAAGGAGGTGCAAACAGAACTAAATAAAATCACCTCACCAGAAGCAAAGCCAACTGGCAAATATGATTTGCAAAATAAAACAATTCAAGTGAGTAAGTTCAGTTAACTGAATACCTGCTGTAACATTGGGCGCACACACCTTAATAAATCAAATCTCAATGAATTGTGTATCTATCCAAGCAGAGGAGTCACTCCTTTCCAAAATGCTCCAAAACCCAACTGCTTCTGTCTGAACTTATGGGGTAAAGGAGTTTGTATACTGCCATTTCAATCTTTCATGTACATGTGATTAAACACAAACACAGAAGAGGTGCGCATGCAGTGGGCTAATAAATGCTCTCCAACACTGCACACTAAGGTCCTCTTTCTGCAGGAGGCTTCTCCCTGTGCATGTAAATACAACTTACCATCAGGATCAGGAAACAAACAGAACAAAAGCTTCCCATCTGAACATACGGACATCTTGCATCTTTTTGATGTTTTCCTTACAGCTTCACGCTACTTGAAGAACTCCCTCCTGCCTCCTCAGCTGCAGTTCTCTATCTTTTTAAAACTTATTTCTCTATATGCAGTAAAACTGCAAAGAGTGCAGTACTTTTTTAAAACATTCATCTTAACAGAGGTACCACTACATCATCATCTGCCATTGTGTCACTTCCTAAATATTTATCATTTCTCTTCCAAGGACACTCACAAAAAAGCAGCAGAAATGAAATAAAGGTATGAATTTATGGTTGATTAAGAAGAATGCACAGTCCTTTCCAGAATTATAAAAACAAAACAAGCAAACATACCTGATTTCAATTAGAATTTATTTCACTTTTAAAATAAATCTTTAAAAAATTTTAGTTTTCTGACACCAGTCACTGAATCACACTTTTATTCTCCTTGCCCTGCTGTTTTTCTTTCTTGCTCTAAAAACAAGGAACCGGTACCTTTTAACAATCTCCTTGAACATGAAACTTTTACCATGGAAAAACTAAATACCACTAATCTCAAACAGTATAAATTACTGAGATGCACACAAAATTTTCTTTCTGTTTCCAAGACATCAGTACGAATCAATAAAAAAGATAAGAAATTGCAGTCCTTTTTAAAGTAAAAAGTTAACCCTTGCATTTTTCTCAGCTTGTTTCTTCAGAAAAAAATAACAACCACCACTGCTGTCTTAAATTGTATTATCAAGATATCACTTCAGCAGCACGTAAATGCTGAAATCAGGGATGGGCTGCTGGAAAAGTTATCTTCAAGATGCAGTAGTTAATTCTTCTGAGTTCATTAAAACCATCCTTGAAATAAACCATTGGTCTCTGCTTCTGTGAAAACCTTGGCCATCAGAGATTTTGTCCTATATTTGTCCTTTGTCAAATGTCTTATGCAATATCATTTAAAAAAATAAATTCTGAGAAATGCTGGGATTTGTTTTTTCAGCCCCAGCTGGCTTCCTTCACAAATTAAGATTGCTTAAGGGCACTTTTCCTCTTGTTTTGTTTAGTCTGACAATTCAAAGTTTTCTCTGAATTGCTGTAGTAAGTATGATCACTTCCACTGCATTGCTGCCCTAAGTTGGGAAGCATCTCCATCCAACTTTTTCCAGTGGGGGCTGTGGGAGAATCCTCTCTCCTTTAGCATAATCACAGCCTTTTGCTACCACCTGCAGAACCTGCCAACTTGCAACTCATTTACAGAGCATTCAAGAATCTTCAGAGCAACTTTTTCCTTTCTCCAGTTACCTACCACACATTTAAAAAAAAACACAATAAAAAACAAAAAGAAACAAAAAAACCCTCCTGTCTTCAGATCAGAGTTTAAAAACAACTGTCATACCTCAAGAGTGATGAAAACAGGTTTGATAGGCATAGATAAACAAAAAGATTTACCGCTGCCTCCTTTTCAGAGCTCTCAAGAACTCATAAATTATTTGAAGTGCAGAACGTGGCTCTCAAATTTATGACAGAGAAAATATGCAATAGTATAAAGTCCTCATTGATGGTCTTTTAAGATGAATTATGTGCCAAACCAATTCAGTGTTATCCTACAGACTTAAATCTCAAACCAATAACATTTTAACATAGACGCCAATCAACCTAAAAACAGCAAGCCTGGGTCTCACTTACTGTTCTCTGTATCTTCTTAAATTTTCATTTACCTCTCTAGCAAAGAGCTATCTTTCTTTCAAAGCTGTAATCTTTGACCTTTAAAGTACAGACAAGCAATACATAAATAATTGCCTGTGGAATGAAAAAATACGAAGTTTAGCTCTACTGCTTTCAGTAGAACACATCAACATCACTGTTGCTCCAAATCTAATTATTTTTTTACTGTTTTCAAAACAAATAACGATTCTCTTTGGTAGCTAAGATACTTCTACAATTTTATTTTATATTTACATTAATTTTACGTTAACACTAACATTATGCTCCATAAATACTTCCTAAATGTTAAGTAAAATGACAGGAGGATGATCAAAACATGTCTGTCTGCAGGAATTTTGTGCAAGATTAAGAATGGGCTGTATTAAAATCAGTCACCACGGTTCTGCTAGCACATTATGTATTTAGCATTTTGCCACTATTGTTTATGCTCTGAATGAGTCACACACGTAAGGATGTACTTAGTTTGAACATTCATATCATATTACACTGGAGTGTCTGTGTTTCTCATATTTGAGAAGAGGTTTTGGTTAAGGTTTGTCACTGTTCTGAGGTATTTTGAAATGATACAGCATGCCAAACAACAAACAGGAAAACATATAGTGTATGCAGCGTAACAATATAGAAAGATACTTTTAATAACACTTCTAGTTACTACTTACCACCTATTTTTTTCTACCAGGTTATGGTGTTAAATCCCTATCTTTTGCTTAAAGAAAGTTTATAGAGAAACGAGGCAAACTTACTTGATATAATAGGGCACTTTGTTATGTGAAACAGATCTCTGCCATGGAAACTGTACTGAGGCTGAGGAAATAAACAGAAGGTGATTATTAGAAAACACCTGTCAAAAAATCCAACTATATTTATTTATTTTACAATTGAAACAGTTTCAATAAATTAAATGGGAACAACTATAATTTCCCAAATAACTTCCAGTAATTAGAAAATCAGCTGGAGCGAACAACTCTAATCCATCAAGATGATTTTAGGCATCTATTTGATGCCAAGCTGGAAATAAAACAAATGTGGTGATTCTACTTCAAAGAAGGATAATAAATTCTGAACAAGCAAGCTATACATTCAGAGAAAATGGAGACAGTAGTTTTCCCACCTCCACAGAACTATCATCAGCTTCAGTTATGAAAATAAATGCCTCCACTACTACAATTAATACTCAACAATAGAACAAAAAGGAGAAATATCAACTTTATTCCTAATTATGACAACTCTTAGTTCCTATTTGCAATACAGATTAATATTGATTAATGCTGTACAGATAACAAAGGCTTGAAAACCTGTCTCTGCACTTCTTGCTGAACAGGATTTATGCAAGTCTGGTAAGTAAAGAGATATCATCATAACACCAAGAAGCCTTCTGTGCACCACACTGTAAAAGGCATAAGATCATACATGACATTACAACTCTGCTTATCTAGAGATAAAATAGGAAAAAGTGTTCAGGTCAATAGCACTCCTGCTACATACCTTAAAAGTAGTTATATATCTTGAAGAACCTCAGTAACATGTAAGGCCTGCTAGAAACTACCAGACTAGCGTCCGTTTAATTAGGGTTTTACCATAGAAGAAACTCACTTCACTGAATGTGACATAGAAGTGAAGATTGAAAAGACATGTAGGAAGAGCTGTTTATTGCAATGAACAACACCACATAAGTACTTTTAAAACAGAGTGCCTACTCCTAGGCACTAAAACCTCTGTTTAAAAACCTGTTAAAACAAGATGGAGCTCTGACCCACTTTGGATCTCAAATAATTAAAGCTCTTGATTGATTTAATTTGCTGCAGAGATTACTTCTGTGTTCATCTCTCTTAAATAATCCATTTGATAGCAACTCTTCCATCTCACAACCCTTAACAGGCAGCATAAGCCTCAATAGGTTGGAAGAGAGGGACAGGACTAACCCTCTTCCAAGTCAGCTGCTCCCTGAAGAATTTAATGGTTGTGATCTCTTCCTGGACCATATAACATTTCATGGCTTATAAGTTAAGAAACATTAGGTTAACATACTGAAAGACAGATTAACTGAGAAGAATATTTTGGAAATGTCTTGAGCTGAGTAAAAGCATTATTTCACTGGAAAAATTAGAGGAAATGTCTATTTCTATCTAAAGATGAAAATAATTTTTGCAGTAAGAGGTAATTACTTGGTGAAGAAAAAACATAGTAACGTCTAAATGAAAATGACATATATGTACATACACATATAAATATAAAATAATATTAACATATAATATTTATATAAAAGTAATATAAAAGGGCTACTCAGAAAGTAATGTCTTTATTTTTAAGTAAATAAATAAAGTAATTATTATGTTGGCCCATAACATCAGAGGCAGATGTTGGTAGCACTGCAGTAGAAGCTGAACCTTCCCATTAATATTCAATTATATTATATATTAATACATAATAATATATACTGCACATAATATAATATCAATATGTAATATAACATATGAGCATATGTGTATATAAAATATGTATATTTCATAAGAAATATATAAATACAAAACAATATATATTATATGCAGTATGTAATCACATGTAAACATATGTCTTAGTTTCAGCTGGAATAACGTTGTATCTTTTCATAGCAGCTGGTATGATGCTATGCTGAGCAGTGCTTTACAGAGCCAAGGCTGTTTCAGTTTTCTCATCTCCTGTGAATCAGGACAGCTGACTTAAGCTGGTCAAAGGGATACTCCATACTATACAATATCACATGAAAGGAAAGTTTTGAAAAGGGTAGGGGTTCACAGAATCACGGAATCGCAGGGATTGGAAGGGACCTCAAGAGATAATTGAGTCTAACCTCTCTGCTAAAGCAGATTCTCTGCAATAGGTTGCACAGGTAGGCATCCAACAAGGTCTTGAATATCTCCACAGAAGGAGATTGTGGAATCCTCACTGTGCAACCTGCACCACTGCTCTGTTACCCTTACTGTAAATAATTTCTTCCTCACATTAGTATGGAACTTTCTATGTACAAGTTTTGGGCCGCTACTCCTTGTCCAATCACTGCATGCCAGTGAGAAGAGCCTGGCCTCTCCATTTGTCTCTCACCTCCATTTAGATATGTATAAATAAACAGTTAATCAGGTTTCCTTCTGCTGCTCAGGGGTTAGCAGAGCATCAGTCAGCAGATGGTGAGCAATTGCTTATAACTACTATTTTTTAATGCCATCTTCCTTTTCTCTATCTTCATAAAACTTAGCTTCATCTCATCCCACTAATTCTACTTTGGTTTCTTTCTTCAATTCTCTCCCCCATCCCAGCGAGAAGGGGGAAAGCGAAAAAACAACTATGTGGTGCTGAGACACCTGCTGGGTTAAACCACAACAATATGTAATGTTGAAAACAAAAAACAAACAAACCAATCAGGTAGGTGATAGAGGCCATTGGCTTTACAGTTTCGTTTTTTAATACTGCAGTTTGGCACCTATGACAGGTCAGGTATTACTACACTAATTATGTCAGCTAACCAGAATGAAAATCTGGCCACAGGTAGCATAGATTTGATTTACGTGCTATGACTGACTATAGATATTCTGCACTGACACAGATATGGACTAAACAACCTAATAAATTTAACTGCTTATTACAATGGACCGAGTCATTCTCTATTTGGGAACAACTTTTCTAAAAGCATTGCCAGTTCTCCCTGCTTGCACTGAGCTCTGCAAAATGAAATTTCCATTTTGTTCTAAAATCAGCTTCTCGATGAAAAGTGAACAAAGTAGTTATCGATTCTGGCACTCACTAGCAGGGCTGCAGATATTAGTTAAAGGCTGAACACCACTCAGATGCTTTGGGCAGGACACTGGAAAACCCAGGCCATTTGTTAGGGAACACAGAGCCAGTGCTCTGCATACGTTTACGCATTCTTGTAAGAAAGAGTACATGAAACAAAACAGAGGGGAGTGGATCTTAGAACGTAAGTGAAATTGTAGAAAAAGTAAGTTAGCTTTTAAAGGACTGAGACAACAGCACCATGTTTGGCTTTGTTGGTTTTTTTTTTTTGTTGGTTTTTTTTTTTTTTTTTTTTTTTGAGGATAACATGTTATGAGAATTCTTCACCTACGTCTATATTAAAGGCACATAAAATGTATGGATCATCAGTTAACTTACAAGGAGCTTCCTTTGACATCAAAAACACTGAAAAGAGGAGCAATTAAATTCAGCATAGCACTGATGGGAGTACAAATTGTAGTGGCCTCCTAATATTGCTCAGTCTTCTACTTCAGGGCATTTCAGGAGCAGCAAATCTTACATCATTTATAATTGAAAAATATCCCAATGCCCTTTCTTGGTGATGTTAGTGATGGTCTGGATAAATTCACAAATTTGGTCTTCCAAGAAGTCCAGCAGCAGTACTAAGCAGTAGTGGGCACAGTATGTAGAGAAACATGACTATCCACAGCTAGTGAAATTGCAGGATGAAGGGAATGGAGCATGATGAACAGGCAGAAACATGTGTTTTGCTAGCACAATTTACTGATTAAATGGCAATTGCGAGCCAATCAGTTGAAGATCTCATGAAGGAAAGCTATAGTCTCTTGTTGAGGCTTGCAAGAAGAGTACCAGGTAGGTGATGTAAACAAAATAGCTGCTACACAGATCAGAACAGATTAAAGCCTGCCTTCCATTCAAAAATGCAACTTCATAGGTACAAGTTTGCATGAGACACATGCATTGCATCATAATCTTAGCTTTAGAAGTTTGAGCCTATTTTATTCTAACTGCAGCCCTACTTGCTTCTCATAGGTAGAAGTCATTTATGGTTGCTAAGAAGGTTTGAAGAACTTGATTTAGAACATGCACTACTTCAAACTGTCAGGATAAACCCTCCATTTTTCTCGATTTAATGATTTTTTTATTGCTTTCCTTTTAAAGTTACTATCTCTGACTTTCATTTAACAGACTTTATATGAAGTTGTAAGTATTAAGTTCTGTTAACTGTTCAGGCTCTTGAAATAGAATTTTTAAGCCTTTCCTGTTCTTTACAGGGAAGGGGTTGTGTGATTGTTTTGTTTAATTTAACAACTAATTTAAATGAATAACTGCATACTATTTGTTTTTGCAGGGCAGTGGTACTTGTCTTTAGCTTTCTGCAGTATTTCACAACATGCATTTTAGAAATTTTCCCTTCTTTACTTTTGTACGTAGTGTAAACACCATGTTCACTTAAATCCAGAGAAGATGTCCTAAGCAAGGCTGAGGCACGATGATAAGGCACTGCATAGTCTCCTTGGACATCATATTACAAAAGTTTAGTCCAGCAACAAAGCCAGTTTATGAAATTTCAAGACTTTCTTGCCCCCAGCTCCCACTGCAGTTTACTGCTTATAGTCCTGTGAATGTAATTATTTGTTATAGCATGCTAGAAGCCAAATGAGGGAAACGATCCAAGCCAAAGCAAACAAAACAAGCAACCTTGCATGGCAGGCTTCCTTGTTTTTCATGTAGACTCTTTCACTGCTTTTTTTTTTTTTTTTTCCCTTTCTCTTTAGATCAGTCAACTACACTTTTTCACTGATCCAGATGAGAAGAGCTCAACAGCCCTAACAGCTACGCAGGACTGAAGTAACCATATAGAGTAGGGAAACATACATCTTCTCTCTGTTGCTTCCTAATTGGTTTAAATTACACAAACTAGAATAACTAATCTCTCAAATGGCAAATCTGGTACCTTACTATTTAGATTCTTTTTAGCAAATCATGATGTTGGTGTACTGTCCAGGTCAAGGTTACAGGACTGAGACTGGGAGCTCTACAAAACCCAACACAGCTACACACCAGGCTACATTTCTAATGAGGTTTACATAGAAGAAAAAAAAACAGACAAAAATAAGCAAAAGAATTTTTTTTTGTTCTGTAATTTTTAAAAAGAAAAAAGTAACTCAAGGAATCTTAATTTTGCCTAACAGCTGCAATACTTTTTAAACACCAAAACTTGCTTACCGTGTTGTTTACTGAGAAACTAGTTGTCATATACCTCAAGATGAAATCAAGATTTATTTAATGCTTTCTATTATATTAACTGTTTAACTGTACAGTCACACACTTGAAACTTTCTGGGACAGAGCTGCTCATTTTTATGTTAATTTCTTGCAACTCTTGCAACAGTTTTATTTTTATTATACAAGCCCTCAGTTAAAAACCAGAGAGCTACTTGGATTAGCATTTGTACCATTAACTCTGATGATGATAGATAGGCTAGAAGGTCAGAACATTATTGAGGATCTTGATATCACAATGTAGCTACCTATAATAAATATATCAGACCAGAGAGCAAAGCATCTGTTTTTGCTTTCTTTTAGCAACACTGGGAGATTCTAGGCTTACATCTCTGATTATTGCTTTTTTTTAATAGAAGATTAACAGATATCTGTCTCAAGAAGAAATGATTCAGGTTTGCATACCGCACTCCTTTATTTGAAATCCTAGGGGTTTATGACATGAAGCACCTAACAGCCCAAAATCCAAGCAGCACTTCCCTTGTGTCATCCCAGCAAGCATGGAACCAAAGCCAAGGACCGAGGTAGCATGGGATGACCAGATGTGGTTAGGAACACAAAGAATGTGCAGCCACAGGTCAGACCTTGAAGTAAACAGAGGACAGAGAAGAAGGCAAAGAAAGATGCAGTCATAACTCAGCAAGATACTGCAGCAACTCCCAAGGAAAGCACACCAGTGAGTATGTCAGCAGAGCTATGAAGATGAAACACCCCTGGAAATAAACAGAGTGGCAGATAATAAGATGGAAGAGGAAATTCCTGTGCCTCAGGTCAGAGGGAATCCTGGAGGGAAGTCAGTAATGGGCAGACAGTTTTTGAGAAAGTCTCCTGTGCAGTCATATATTAAACATATCAATTAATTCAAAGAACTTACTGGACAGAAAGTGCTGTGATGCAGGTCCAAAATCACGGTGTGCCTCTTGCAGCTGTTTAAGGCGATCCTCCACAGACACCTGAGCATAAACATGTATTTACAAAATTTACTTTGTAACATGAGGACCATGACAATAACAACTCTGGTATGCACTCATTTTTAGTTAAATAAGGTGCTGTCATGCAATAGCACTTACTTGCTACCCAGGTATTAAAGGCTACATTCCTATTTAATTTTATATTTACTTAATGAAAGTGCCTTTCGAAGACTGCAGTCTTTTTTTATGAGTACTGCAGATCAATAATGAACAAAACTATATTCATGGTAGCTATAGCTGACGGCTGAAGTTTCTGACCTCCTCTCCAGCCCTTCTATTGTCTGTACTTCTATAGTCAGCAGGACTCTGTTTGGCTGTATTGATCTCACAATGCCTTTCCAACACAGAACCATTCTGGCTGATGACTCCCTCCCAGTTTACAAACTGAAACTGCATGAGCACATCCAGCAGCAGTTTAGTTACTTAGTTAAATCAGGTTGAGGGAGAAAAAAAGAAAATATTTCCACTGTCAAATTATATTAGGAAAGGGAAGCTCATACATAACATGTATGAATTCCTATCTCTCAGGAGAGGGAAGATTCAGAACTACGAGCTCAGAAGCCAGTGCCTGGGTTTAAGAAGTTCTGTTCTACTGCTCTCAGACAGAGAGGTAATGCCCTCTCCCCCATCCCTTTCTCAATTCTTTCAGATACTTCATATTACCCTTAGGAGCCAGGCAGAGAAATAAATAGCAGAAGACTGACAATACTTATTTACTACAAAAAGAAATAAATTATGATCAGCAAGCACAAAGATTGCTAAGTGATGTTTAACTAATATAAGAAACTTCATTAAACCATTCAGTGCAAAACTGCAAAATTTGAATTGTAATCAGGCACATTGATTTACATTTCTCAGACCATTTAATCACCGATAATCGTAACTAAACAATATGAATCTCTCACAGCATATCCTCTTCTGTTGTATAATGCTAAATGTCGAATAGTTTACATCTTGTCATAGCTCTACTAATACTTAAATTATTTCAGCAAAATTCCCTGCAAAAAACTTAACCATCAAAACCAAACAAAGCACCTTCCTTTTGAGCTGGAAGTGCAACATAAATATTCACACACTTTCAGTAACAATGATTTATGCAGTAAAAAGGCTGCTATGACATGGTAAAAACTGTAATAATGGTTCTCACTAGCCGCCAGAGATTAATGTAGTCTCTTGAGCGAGTAAACTACTGAGACAGTCTGAAAGGAAAAATTGTTGGTCAAGCCACAGAAGAAAAGGGAACTCCCCTTGTTTTTGTACCACTCAACTAACATCTTAAAGACAGTAATAACAAATAAAGGGTAATGCATCTTTTAAGAGAACAGAAAAGGGTGATGAGCATCCCCACGGTGCCCCCACGGCTATTGCACACATTCAGAAGAATACCTGCAAAAGTTTCCATCGCATGTTGAGATCGTCTAATTGACGAGACATCTTTAATGATGGATAAAGGTCGAGTGGAGACAACTGACTGGATAAATCATTCACTGTTTTAACTTTCAAGTTGATGGGAGCAATTTCTTCTCTAAAAGCCTAAAAAAGTAAGAGGCCAACATTTATGCTCAAGGGACATCTGAGCAGCAAGAAAAAAAACTGCAATAAACTGATCATGGTGCTGACTTGCCCAATACATCATCTTACTCTAAACAACTGTACACAACTCTAGAGTACTCCAGCAAAAAAAGTTCATTCATTCCAACATTCATTACCTACTTCTTTAGAGAGAAATAAAAACCAAACTGCATGAAATTTACCCAAATGCCCACATTCAAATTTCACCCCTAAAACAGAACACTGTGATTCCAATGAGGTGATTAACAATGCCGTATGGCTTTAGAACCTTTCTTTTCAAATACAAATAGACTATGACAGAGCACGACCTTTAGAAGTACAGCCACTGTCGAGCTCTTAAGAAAAAATATATTCAGGAACTACAGTTTTCCAGTAAGGAGCAGCTAACAAAAATTCCATTTAAAAACTATTACTGAATTAGCAAAGCATGAAGGGATGCACTTTCTAAAAAAAAGGAGTACAATGTTTTACCTGATTATAACTGTAGAGCAAAACTATTACCATGATTAAAAAGAAGAAAAAAAGGTTTATTGAATCAAACGGAACTAAATACAGCATTAAGACAAAACTGATGCAAGCTTTAGTTACAGTTGAAAAGATGCATCAAATTTCTTTCTTGCTGTGAGTAGTTAATTGTTCAATCCTATAAATGGCTAGACTAAACATCATGAAACAAGCCAAAAATAACTGGAATGAAAGATTCTTTGGACAATTCAATTATTAACTTCCCTTGAAAACCTCTCTTATCAGGGCCAGGCAAAGAAGGCACCTACTGGCAAGAAGGAATTGTTTGGATCCTGGATAGCCAGCAGGCCCCTATTACTTTAGCGGATGTTTCATTTTCTACGCAGCTATGAATATCTGAAAGACTTTTGCTTTACTTCTCTTTACAGAATAATCCATTGAGATATGACAAATCACTTAACATGAGATTAAAGAGCTATTCAACATCAGTAGCTTTGGTATCTATACTAAAATGTAAGAGGAGAAGGAGAAGGTGCACTACTCTCCTCAAATCAGATACATCGTGGATGTAAATCAGCTTTGACTGCCTTTATTTTCAAGATTTTCAAAATTTGGAGAATGAGGATACTTCCATTGATATGCATGAAATTAACACAGGGCTGCATTACTTCACATAAGCCCATAGGTTGCTGTATACACAGAGTACTTCTGAGTGAACATTTCACAAGCCATGTCTCTTCCTTCTTCCAAATACCAGCTACTGATACTAAAGTCGTGGATTGTCAATACACCAGGATCCTCTTTTTCAAATTCCTTCTTGAGTTTGAAAACCAAAAAGGTGTGTTTGTGAAACAGAACCTTGGTGATATTGGCTAAGTTTGCCTGATAGAGCATTATATTGCTGCTATTCAATTGATATTTTAAAAAAGCATATCCAACATGTTCTTCTAGAATCAGGCACTCACCAAAGAATTGTGCTGATCAGAGGCAGCTTTCCTGGGTAATGTTAGTTATCAGAAGGTATTCCTTCTTTGATGTGCTCTGCATTATTGGATCCCTACCAAACCCATGCATCTAAGCAAAGGACAACTATTACCCACCGAGAGCAGCAATGCTTTGGGATGCTGAGCCCTGCATGAGCAGCCTGGAATCTTCATTGCAAGAACTGTTACGCCCATGAGAACATTCTACTGTAATGTTTGTTCTTCCCTTTAAAGTAATCCTTAAGAGAAGTCAAGCTAAAGTAAAAGCAAATTTCCGCTCACACAAGCTAAAATAGACAACGCATATGAAGTCCGTGAAAGCTGAGGAGCAGAAATTAAAAATATGTGTATATATATGATTTCATATGACTAAAAGAGCTCTTAATGTTTTTCTAAGAAGGTGGCTATATGTGATTGCCAAACAGATCTGACAGCTCACTGCTAGAAATAAAAAAAGAAGGGAGCCTCCTGTCACATCTACCAGGGTAACTGACTCAGCTTGCTGATACACCAGTGTTTAGGCACAGCTCCGAACATAACCATGGCCTAACTGTGGGTTAGGCAGCATTTCTAGGCATAAAGTCATAGAACACATTTTTTACTTAAAGTTGATTTTCATTTCTTGCTTGACAGAAAGTGGCGAGGTACTGGATTTTCCTTGTAACCTCAAATCTAGCCTATAAAGAGCGGTTTACATTGTACATGAGTTTAAATACATAGTGTATACAATGTGTATATCACATGATGGTAGAATGGTGGAATCTAATAGGCTAAATATTCCCCAGGAATTCCACACTTACTGTAGTTTTCTCAATGTGATCTGGTAACGAGTCTATGAGCAAGTCTCCCACAGGTTTCCAGCCATTCCTCACATTTTCAGCCTCCTTCAAGTCAGCATCGAGGTCATCCATTGCACACTGCAAGTCTTTCAGTTTTTCCAATGCTTTGTCTACTTGCTTCTGCCAGATACTGGCACTGGCATTTAGGTTCTCCCATTTCTCTTTTACCTCTGATGACTGCTTACGCATAGCTTTGGCGATCCTCATGGCTTTCTCCTCAGGGGTCAACTCTGCAGAGACAAACAAAAGCTATGCTGTTTATTTCTTCTCTTATTCATGCCCAGTTAGAGTGCCTCTGAGAGGCACACTCAGGAAGGTCTGTAAGTCCAGAGTCAATTGATTTCTGCAAGCCAGGCAGCTAGTCTGTCTACAAGAGAACACTTCCTGGGTCTTTGATTTCCAACAGGTCTTACCAACCGCTGCTCAGATGGGTCTCACTGAAAAAAGTCACAGATAGATTCCTGCACTAGAGAATAGCTTTTTTCACTAAAGACAAGCAAACTAAACTAGTCTTGGAGGATTCCTCATCTACATAGCAACCTTGCCATTTCTGGAGGCAGAGAAATAAGCAAGAGAAATTTGACATAAGGCAAAAAAAACAGCAGGAAGAAAGAGATATAGCAGACTCCAATACTAAGTCAAGTGGCCTATTCACTCTGACATAAAGACCTTAGAAAAGGGTTACCACACTATCTTTTGCAATTAAAATTCAAGTACTGTCTCTGAATAAATTATATATAATAATACAAAGATGAAAGCAGCATTTTTGTCAGAAGACAAATAACACATACAATTTTTAATACACTATCTTTAAAGATATCATAATAGCTAAGACTGGAGCTGTTCACCTGGGGAAAGGGGGTGATTGGGAAAGGAAGGTGGACATGAGAATGGAAGCATTTTTGCTTTTCAAGGGCTAGGTGAACATCAAAGTAAATGCACTGTTCTAACTGCAAATGTTCAATCGCTATGCTTCTGGTGATGCAAATAATGTTCCGAATCTTGCAGTATTGAAATATATGCTATGAATAATTAATACAAAATAAATCATGGCAATACATTCAATTTTGTAGCTAAGAAAGGCAGATGCATTTTTTCTAGATGTTGAAGTAACGGAAAGTTCTTTGGATCAAAACCAGAATTTCTGCCAACAAACTCGAAGTATTTATTTACATTTTTTCAAATCTTTTTTGCCCATACTAATCTTGATACATGAGACTACAAACGTGCTTGTATTAGAATAGTATTCAACAACTGAATCCTCATGCAATCTGAGAGAAAATCATGATGTGCACATCTTCCATTTTAATTGGTTGTGCAGAGCACATACTGCCAAACAACTGAAATTCCAGTTAAGAAAAAACAATTATCACCAATTGTAACCAAAGCAGAGTGAGAGACAGAACTAACAAGAGCAAACACCCTAAGAGAGATGGAGATAAATCTCTCGGCCGTAGGTTACAGAATGCATTCTTACAAACAATTGAGAGGCATTTGAAGAAAGAGTAGAGCTGAGAGGAACAAAAAACATTTTGAGCATTCAGGCTTACTAAGATATTGCAGTGACTTGCTGAGTTTCAGAAGCAATTGGGCAAGAGCACCACTCGTGTATTTTGCTTGCAAAGGTAGAGGCTAGCCAGGCTTACAGATAGTGCAATAGCAAAAGGGTGTTTCAGAAGCAGAATGCGGAGAGGAACAGTCAAGACAAAAACCTATATCATTTAACTAAATGCTGTCTCAAGCCAATTATTGGAGGAATTGTTCAACACATATATATATATGTATGTATATATACATACACACCCAGAGGAAGATTAAGGCATCATTGTATACAGAGCTCAGAGTACAGAGGCATGGCAGTAAACCATACTTTGCAAAACAGACAAACAGAATAAAGATGAAAACCAAAGACAGATCGTGATAAGTTGTACCTTGTCTCCTGAATTCCAGCAATTCACAGTAGAATACACTACATCATAGGACAATATAGTTCCGGGATGATCTTTATCCCAAGATTTGCAAGAGATTTTAGGAAAAGAAATGAAACTTAAATTCTACACAAACAAATCTTTTCAGATAAAAGTTGCTTTTTCAGGAAAAAAACAAAAAACAAAAAAAAAACCTATCAATTGCTTACTTAAAGATACCAAAGAAGTTATCACTTGTAGTATTTTTGGAATTCTTAACAGTTACATCATTGATGAATGAATGACAATCAACTTCAATCCAGTGACAAAGGTACCATGTGTAATTGAAGCCAAACCTCTGTGCAGTGCAGAGGCAAGTTGTAACTAGCAGCAATGTTGAGTATCATCAGATGGACATCCAGGCCCTGCCAGAGAAAGCTGAAGGACCTTAAATAAGGACTAAGGAAGCACCTGAAGATGAAACACTTTACAGAAGGAGAGGAAATAATGAACTTTGTTAAAAAGGGAAAGAAAGTTGCAGACCCAGTGAAGGACTCTCCTTGGTTGGCACTGTGCAACCGTGAATACAGGGGGACATCATAGCAAGAAATCAGATCAAGCAGAAGTTGCACATATGCAAAGCTGTCACCTGCCATTCTTATCCAACATCATGTATTGGCATCATCTTTACCTGTTGTCAGAGTCAAAAACTATTAATTCTGTATAGGAGAGTCATGTCAGAATGCCTTAGCACTTTCAAGCTAAATGACCTGTTAATCATCTAAAATGAATAGTTACTTCACAAGGAGCATTCAGAAAGCTTTAATAAGAACAGCTTTTGGTTGGGTACTATCATTAGGACACAACAGGTTCAACAACTATTTCTCACTCTAGCAGAATCAATAAGAAAAAATAATGTATAGCTACAATTGAAAATCAAAGAGGAGAACAATGGCCTGATGTTACTTGGCTGACCAGCTACAAGGCAGCTTTACTCATGACAAACCAGTCATACATAACCTGGGGAGGAAAAAGATTCCAGACTGATTAGGGTGATTTAAGTGTCCCAACAGAACTGAAAACAAATATTTTGGTAGATCATACATCAAATCAGTGCCACTGTGCAATGGAATCTGCCAACTATTTTATTTGAAAAATATTAATGCCTTGCAAGACTGCTTTATTTTATAAAAGTCTTTGGAATGCTTGTAAACTTACCCTAAAGAGACATTTACTGGAGAAATAAAGCCAAACACACATTTTTATGAGCTATAAAGCCATTCAGCTTCTGTTCAGTTAAGACAGAAATACATCTTGCACGACTTCATCTTTTCCATCATGAAAACCCAACTTATTAATCAGCACCACATTACTTATTTCAAGCAAAGAGCACATTCTTCAAGATACTGGTTGCAAGAACAGAATTGTAAACCTGGTCTCATAAAAAATGCCTTAACAGAAGGAATTTTCTTCTATGAGTTTTATATTTGTTTCATCAATCTGTCATTACACAAAGTGGCAGAGAAACACTCTTCTTTTATGTTGTGAAAAAATGCTACATATTACTTGCAGCTCTTTTGTCCCTACTTAATACAAAGTCTTCCAAATAAGCAGCTTTTTTCTTTTTTTTTCCCCCTTTCTCTTTTCTTACTTATTACATTATCTCCACTTTAGCAGCTGCCTAGAAGCAAGGAAAGCCTATATTCCTCTGTTTATGAGGGAAGGAGGATAGTAGTATGACCATGAGCAGGAAATAAATGCTTCTGTAGTGAAAAAACCCTTGATTTTAATGAGTGTTTCTTTGTCACAAGAGCTGTTTCAAGTCTGTAGCTGAGAGTGCCTTGGAAAGAAGACTTCCAAGACTGAACAAGTCTAGAAGTAAGAATTCCTTACACACTTGCATATAAGGAGAATACGAGGAAAGCTGCTCTTGCTTAAAAATTTATTTTAGACCAGGTAAGATATTCTGGCTATGGCAGTTTTGATTCTGAACAACTCTGCTTGAGCTAGTGATCTCTTTCTGTCTTGCCAGAGTTACATTAATTACTTTTCCTATATTTTTTGCTTTGCTTTACCATTATGTCAAACATTCTTCCCTTCCGTGATTCAAACAGTCTTTTCAGCAAAACAATACTGGGTAAAACTGTATTGGAATCATTACAAACAGAGCATGTGAACAGACACAATAGCACACGGTCAAGCTAGTCAGCAGAAGAGCCAAGAGCACTGTTCTAGTTGTCTGATGAAGACTTCAGTGAAAACATTCACTGGGTTTCTAACTATCTGGACCAAAAACTTAGTTCTGATGTAACAGGAAGTTCAAAGAACAATCTGCATGTGGTTAATGTGGAAATGCAGCAATTAGTCAGAGTAATAATAAGGCATGTCACCTTTTTTCTTCTAGTTCAAATATCTACTGCATATAAATTGAAAGAAATTTTTAAAAAGTCACTCCTTTTTGTCTTAGTCTATTTAAGTTTTATTCTATCAAAACAGAAGGTTCTTCAATCCAGAGAAACAATCAAACAGAGTGAATGAAAAAAGTCTGCAAAATAAAAGACAAATTATTGTTTGCCTGCAGAAGGCAGAGTCCCAAAACCAAAGAAAATGAATACTCGAAGCTGCTAACTTCAAATACTGAATACTTCTGGAGAGGACTGGGTTATTTATCTCCAGATAGAGATGTAAGAACAATACTAGCAGATACACAAAACCCTTATTAGTGGTTGTTCATATTTCCCAATGGGTGCTGGTGGGGGAGAAACAAGAAGACGGATGAAATAAAGAGAAAGTAACTTTCAGTTGAGAGATAATTAAGTTATCCCACTCTATCTATCCCAGGAAAAGTAAAGATTACAATAACCCCAAGAACATTTATGCAGCATAACCAGTGAAATTTATCAGTATAATCAAAACATACAATGCTTCCCCATAAAAACCAGGCACCATTTTTATTAAATGCTGTGATCTAAAGCACTGTGAAAGCCTAAAGATTGTGTTGCTGAAGGAACACAAAGCAGGTATGAAAAATATTTTAGTTTGTACCTGCTATAAAACCAGAAAAAAAAGATACTAGTATTGTTAGGGCATCAGGAATCTATTATATCTTCTTCCAATTTCTGCTGAAGGGAGAGTACTAATAGAGAAAAGGATATCATCACTGAATCCCATTTACTCTAGGTAAGCAAAGATGTAGTTTTGTCTTTCCTTCCACAACACTGTACCTGCAGACTACCAACCCTTTTATTTCTTCAAAGATCAATAAAGGTTCTTTTCCTGGCCCAGCACAGGTAGCTTCTCAGCAAGGATGCATGAGGCAGAAACACATCCTCTAATGGCATTTAAAACAAAAAAGATATCACAGAAAAAATAAATAAAAAACCAACAAAGCCAAACCACACACCACAAACAACCAAATCAAACTAAAGTCAATTCAGACGAGACAATAGAAAGTTCTGATCCTTGACATCCATTTGTAATCTACATTGCGATTGTAAAGAGAGATCTCTTACAGACCAAGCTTTGATGATATCTGTCTTTAAAACAAGGCAGCATTCTAAGAACATGGCTTCCACCTGTGAAGCATCTTGTATTTCAGATAAAATTGGGCACAGCATAGCACATAACAGTGCTTACATTCGGAGGATAAAAATTCAAATAAAAAAATAATATATTTTTAAAAATAATGATAGAATTAACTACTAATTAACCACTATGGCCTCAGCCTGTTGTCAGTATTCAGCTGTTAAGAATTCAGGCTTAAACTGCCCTCTGGTTTCATTCCACACCACTCAGAAAAATCAAAACAACTTCCTTGAATTTTTACTAATACAACTTCAAGCAGGCTACTGTTTAGATGCTGCGAGACCAATTTTAAAGCTCCATTTAGGTGACCTTAACTTGAAGGATAACAGAAATCTATTTGAAAAGGGAGAGAAATATTTTATCACCATGACATTTTCTCATGGGTACATGCATGTTTCAAATACAGATGGAGCATCAGCTAAAACACAGGTAGCAATGTTGAAAACAGTGTAAGTAGCCTCTGGGCATGAGCCCATTGACCTCCAGTGCCCATGTGCTCTTCATTCTTCTGTAATGCTCAAGATTTCAATCCTCAGCACATCTGGGTAGGAGAGAAGAAAGGCATATTCCAGTAGCGTGTGATGGCTTTGTCACAAGTAGTTTGAGACAGAATTCCTGCCAACTCCGTACAATAAATTAACTATTTATCTACAGTAAGGTCTTCCTTCCTAAGAGGAGAGATAACAGCAGAGAATTTATCTGAACTTGTTCAGCAGTAGGAAGGAAAGAATGACTTTTATGTCTGAAACAGGAGGGTATTTTGTGTGGTTGCATGTTTAAAGTACCCGCATGTAATTCACTGATACATTCCTCTTACAACACAGATGTGGCTTATGGGGTTTACTATGCTTTCAATTAAAAGCAGGTAACAGACAGAAAAGACAATTTTAAATGATGTGTTTATCACATGACCTTTGATACTAAAAAAAAAACCTTTCAAAGCTAGGAATCTGACTGTCATAACAAAACTATTACAATAATGCATACTCCTGGGAACATTCTCGATTGCAGTGGGAATCACTAATCTGCTAAGATTAATTTGTGTTATCTACTAAAAAAAATAAATAAATAGCTCCACTCCCTCATATTACAGCAGTGGAATTTTAAGGACAGAATTTCAGAAAAGCTGGGCAGAAGGGGCAGAAAATACTAATTCTTCCTTTCTTTGTGCAACCCATGGCCAGTAACCTTATTAAAAAAACAGCTCTAACTCTGCCATCAATCTAAAACTGGGCAAAAAGTTTATTATAATTTTAAATTCTTACAGTTCTCCTATACCATGGAAAAGTGGCAACAGAGCTAAAAATACAAGCATTTCTAACTTCCTTATCCTGACCACTTATAAAATTCAGCAGGCAGCTTGGTGGATTTTCTCAATCAGCTCCATTCAGATGCTGAAGTTAAAAGGGAAGGGAAGGATCAAGTCTGATTATTATTATTATTATTATTGGTAACATTGCCTCCCTAAGGAAATATGGAAAAACAAAACAAGAATAAAAGACAGGCAATAAAGAGTGATGAGTGACAAAATGAACTTTGAAGGAAGTTTCCTGGAAGCTGAAGAATTGTGTTTGACTCTGCCAATTACTGCATCGTACAGCTGAATGCTGACATGGCAAGTATAACGGCAGCACAGTAGAGAAGAAATCAAGGCTAGCTCATAACCTGATTTACATTCTTGTGATAAAGCTGAAATTAACAAAGTTATAGTCAATAACAGGTTAGAAAGCAACCTCTAACAGATGCTCTGTTGTAACGTAACAATGGAGGTATTCAAATTAATCTTGTTTTATCAAGGTCAAAACCAAGTTTTCTCCTACATCTCTCACTCCTTGTCCTTGCAATGCTGCATGAAAAGTTCTAGGGGGTAAAAAGAGAGAGACTGGAGAAAGCAATTCAGAATCAACACGTAAATGCATCAGTCAGAGAATTCCCTGTTGCCAATCTTCTCCCAGTCAGGAATCATGAACAATTTCAATTCCTACAGCAAGCATGCAAGGACAGAAGCAACAACCCGTGGAGTTGGAGTTGTAGCAGCAGTACCTCAGCTGCTAATACATACTTTATATATATAAAATTTGGATGAGAGCAGAAGTTGCACATAAATTACAGTAAGATTCACAAGCGGGAAATGAGAATCCTCTCCAAAAGGACATGATGTGCTGTCAGAACTGTAATGCTCAGTAATCCAATATTCTGTTGATGAAAACATCTGTGCAAATCTCCCTGGAGAAGCCTATGTACAAACAAGCAAATTTTTACTTGGGCATCAGAACAAGGGAAAAGAAGTCCTAGAAACAACCTAGGCTCTCACTCTGTCACACTGGAACTGAAATCGAGGTCACTAATTGCAAATGAGCCTGCGTGTGCTGTGGGTTTTTGTGCTGTTTAAATTTAAGAGACATTTGAATTTAAAACTTCAATTAACTGAAACCATCTTTACCATTTCTATTTCAAAAAAAACAACGACCCTTTCAGATATTGTGACTACTTCATGCCTAGGCGGAATTACTTTTTTACCTAACAGCCCAAGTGCAAATTGGGTGAAATCAGACAACTAATATAGAGACTGAATTAGATTACGATTCAGTTTTCTTTTGTAGTGTGTATTTATAAAGGAATAGAGAAAGCTTCAAAGATGATGCCTGAGAAGAAAAGATATGATAGAGTTTATTTTTAAATATTATGAATATCTGTAAAAGATGTTCTCGCAAGGTAATTTTTTTTCAATTACATTTTGATTGTATTATGCATTTCAAGGGGATGTGAAAAGGTTACTCAGATTATCTTAATTTATTATAAAGTACAAAAGAGCCTGAACTCATTGCCACAGCAGAATCACATGGCAAGACTTTATCACTACTGTGAAAAACCTGCAGAATGAAACTGAAATAATCATGGGGTAACTAGTCCAATGTACCTTGAATTCTTGCACAACAAGCAACAAGGCATTTGTATTGTCCTTTCCTTTGTGTAACCTGAGCGGCTGGATATTTTACAACCTCTTTGGATTAGCTAACCTTGCACCTCAACAGTTCTGTTTTTAGATTTAAAAAAAAAAAAAAAGGTAAATCCAAGAATTAGTGATTTTCCAATTAATGCTATTATGATTTCCCCCCAGAGGTAATGTTTTTGCTATTTGTAGTACAGCTTACAATCCAAAACCATGCTCTTCACCTTTAGCAATGTTAAGTGTACTTCACTGATGTTAATGAGCAAACTTTAATGTATTGCAGAGAACACGACTGAGAGGCTGATGGAAAATAAAACATTAAACATTTTAAAAGCAAATAAGCTTGCATTCAAATCTCTCACTAAAAATCATTGGAACTTTCTGGAGATGGGTGGTATTATTTGTCAGAAAAAAAAAAAAAAAGAAAAAAAAAAGTACTACACTCAGTCCTGGGTGAAATTTAACATCTTTTGATATATAAGAGATCAGAGCAGAAGATTCAAAGACATATTTTGGCCTGAAAGTCTATTAATCTACAGAAACACTGCTCTGTATGTGGCTTCTGTGTCCAGGAGCTGGGAAGGAAGGAGTCAAGCGGAGAATAGGAAAGGGGAAAGGAAAGGTCTTCTTTTAATGTTTGTCTATTTGTTTCCCATTACTGACTCGCTAATTAAATCTTTATTTTAAGTGGCTATAAATAGTTTATTTTCACCAAGTCTGTTTTAGCCGTAGCAGTAGCTTTCCATGGATCAATCTCCATCTTGACCCATAAGCTTTCTCATCTGTGTTCTCCTTATTTTTTCCCTTCACTTAGTTGAGGCAGGGGAGTGAGTGAGAAGTGGGGTTCATATTCAGCTGGTAGCCAAGACTGGCCCACTCTACACTCTGAAAAAGAATATGTATGGAACTGAGAATGAGGAAGGACAAGGAAAGGAAGTTCAAACCACACCTACAAAGCTTCTCAACCCAAGTATATTTGATATCAGATATGATGAGTAGACAAGAGACACACACACATCATTTGCAGACCATCTGCTTGGTTGTGGTCATTACTGTTACGCAGTTTACCATGGCCATCAACTTTCCTGCTATTCTGTTATCACTGCCATCTGTAGCTCACAGGAGTTTAAAGTAATAATAACAGTAATAATTTTAAAATTACTTTAAATGATGCGTATCCTCTGAAGCTTATTTTTGCACTTTCATTCAGCACTGATTAGACCACTGATATCAGCCCCTGCTAGAGATAGAACATTTGACATTGGTAACTGGTATAGTGCATTGGCATAATTTTGATGAGATAATTCAATGGCTTTTGAGACAAAAGTCTGTGAACTCATACTTTCTCAACAGAATGAGCAAATATAAAAGTCAGCTTTCTTATTTCTCGACTCTGAAGTTGGTTGTGGTTTAAAACAAAGAAAACATTAGAGATGTAATATATCAAACAAGATTGTGAGTAAACTTAGCAAGACAAGCAGGATGCTTTCAAGAGTCAGGATTTCAAAAACCAAAGAGTAAAACACAGCACAGCAGCTAACTTAAATCACAGAGAAAAAAATTTCTTTAATCACCAGTATTCAAACTTCTGCACAAAGCTCAGGTAGGGAATGGGAAATCACAAGAAATTTTGCACAGAAGTTACACTGCCAATGCAGGAAAGATTAGTTGTTTCCAATGAACAAACCTGAAAAGTTTGCTATAGAGATTCAATGATGTATAGGAAGAAAACTCCTTACAGAAGCTACAAGCCATAGTTACAGAAGTAGCTATACTTTTATAGATTATACATATGAGTAAATTATTCACATTCTACTGCAACTGAAACTTTTGTAAATGACTACTAGCTTTTTCCAAGAGGAATTCTTACATAACTAAAAGAAATAAGATTTTATTATAAAGTGGCTAATGTCTGAAAAACATTTCCGACTTAATTATACTTTGATCATAACATATTTTCTCTGTAATTACCGAGAAATTTGGTACATTTTTCATAATTTGGGGATTATGGGCTTAATAGGGAAAAATTATTACCTTCTTGATGGCCTCTGATACAGACAAATATCTTGACAAATACTAAGTAAATATAATTCCTAGGAGAGTTGTGCTTCATTCCTTAGCAATAATTCATCAAAAGATTTGAATCTTCACGACTCTGTAATGATTGCCTTCCTAAAGCTGACTTGTTTTACTTCTAATGAGATACAATTAGAATACAATCTAATGAGAATGTATTCACAGAATACATTCATTTCCATTTGTGGGGTAAAATTTTGTAATAATGATGTAAAAATATGCATCCTTTATTTGCTCCTCTGACATTAATGTATTAAGAGAAAAGAAATGGACAGAACTGATGATGTGTTTTAAATCAAAAACCAGTGAAGGAAATGCAATAATTTTTCTTCTTCCATTAAAAACTTGACTACTTCCAACCAAAGCAGTTTAGTAATAGTTCAAGGCTAAATCACTGAAAAAAAAAGTAATTAGAAAGTTGTTTGGAAAGTTGTGAAGCCTAATGAAATAACTGCGATAGAAAACACATACTAGGAACAAGTAGGTCCTTTTTCTTTCCATTTGACTATTCTAAACAGGAAGATAGTATTTACTGACCTGTTTTCGAATGTACGCTCCTTCTTGGTTCCTCAGGCCCCTCGATTGGTTGGTCAGCAAGGAAAATTCGTGCCTGGTCCACAGCATTGAGAATGGTTTGCTCTTTATCCTTCAGTTCACGTCGCAGAGCCTTTCACAAAGAGGAAGAGGAAAGTCATTTTGTAACTTGATCTTATAAACAACAGATACTAGACCGTTTTCCCTGATTTCACATCTGAGTGGACTTGTGTAGCAATTCAGACTGCAAGATAAAATGTAAATTTTATGAAATAGAAATGACAAGAAATGAATTAAGGTTAGAAAGGTTATTACTACAGAATTAACTTGAATAAGTGAATACAAGCAAGATAATAATGGTAGATTTTTAAAACACTCGTCTAACAGGAACTGAAATTATTACACTGAATTTTAAACAAAACTAATCAAAGGTCTTATTGATATTAATAAGATTGCTAATATGTAGTAGATCGCTACAAAATATATTTTCTTCTTTTGTGGAACAGAAAACAATTATATCTACTGAAAGTTCAGATGACAATTTCACAACTTCTAAAAAGACCTGCATAACTAATTCCTTACAAAATGCTCTTTTTTCTGTCTCCCATTAACAGTATTCTTAAAACTTGAACAATATGTAACCACAAGCTTTATGATGAGAATATATTCTGAAACCATATTTCTCAAATTAGCCAAAAGTACTTTAATCTTTATATACAGAAACAATTAAATCTTATATACAGGGGGAAAAAAGCAATTTCTCTTTACAATGCTTCCACGATAATGGAAATGAATTTCATGATGTTTTGTTCTTTAGTGATTATGACCTTTTCAAAGGGTTAATTGTAACCATCCTTTTACAAAAGAGTAGTCAGCTACGTTTCCTATAAGGCATTTTCCTCTACTTTTTTTTTTTTTTTAATATAAATCAATCTCACTAGAAAGAAATCGCTTTGTATGATTTATTTGTACTAGTTTCTACCAACCAAAAAAAGAAATATTATTTAAATATTACCTTAATGTTCTGCTTAATATCTTCCAACATTTTTTTAATATCTAATTAGGAAATCAATGCTCATTTTGCTGACACAATCTGCTCAATCCTCTCTTCAGTTAAAAAAAGCAGTTAGCCAGAGTTCATAACAAGACAAATGCTTCAGACAACAGAAAATAGTTGATAGTGTAAAATAAGGGCAGACAGAAGAAAAGGCTTCTTTTCTTCAAATTCATCCACGTGGTGGAAGTGTTAAGGCTATTTTCCTGTCCAGGGTACAGAATGAAGATACTTCTGGATGGCTGAAGTCACTTAGGCTCTCCTGTCTAGAAAACGTGAACTACCACTAAATTCTTTTCTTACATAATTGTTTTTCATTGTTGCTGTTCAAAGAGAAAAGGACTCCTCTGAGGTTAAGATTCTCAGAAGCACTGTTAAAAACTTCAGGGGGACAACAGAACATCAAATTTAACTTCCTCATTAAAGAGCAAATGTCTAGAGGATGAAAAGCTCTAAATGGACCCAGTAATACCAGCAGCAAAGGCTATCATCCATCTGCTCCTGGAAGTCAGGCTTCTAAACTTAAACAAGCCTTAACGAGAAGCCTATCCTAAAAGTGAGGGTTAGAGGTTTTATCATAAAATTTCATCCATTTCAAACAATACCGTATCTTGAAGAAGTTGTCTCAGAAGTGTTAGATTATTAAAGACAAATAATGCTTCTCAGAATTGCACCCCAAATTATGTTCTGATTTCTTAGTTGCACACAGACAAAACCATTTAGCTGAAGTGAAACAAAGAAATTCTGCTGTGCTCCTGCTGTTGTTCTGCCATTTTTTCCTCACATCACCAGCGCTGCGCCTCAGGTATGCATAGTTTCACTAATGACACTGTGAAACAAAAACATTCACAGAACAAAGTACAACATTTTTTCATAATAGACTATTTTCTCTGTGATTCTAATTCATCTAAATGCTAAGCAACAAAAAAAATTTAGAAATGAAAATGCAACAAAACTAATACTGCATGACAACACAGTAACAACAACAAGATTCTCCTTCCCATTCTTCTAAGCCACCATATGTCAATGACCTTGCAGTACAGAACAAAAACTGTGAATATTTTAACTTCTCTTTAGAAATTCCATCACTAAGCCTACACAAACAAATTACTGCCTTCTAGATCTTCCAACCATGTTTGCCAAGCATTTGTCTTGCAAGGAGAGGCTGTGAGAGTTGGGCTTGTTAAGCCTGCAGAAGACAGGCTTTGGAAGGGACACGATAACTGTAGGGACCACGACAGCTGATTTCCTCGCTGGTTTGATCTGGTTGAATAGAGCATCCTCATCTAAGCAGCTTGTTGATCATAGCTTTGAGGAGAAAGTTGGACCTCAGACCTCCTGAAGTGTCTGTTCACCTGAAAGAACTCGTACATCCTGTGGTTCAAACCTATACAGCTTCACTACTGGGGACAATACTCTGACCAGGGCTGCCTCCTCTGTGAAGCTCTGTTCCTGTACAGTAAACACAAATTTGTCCCAGTTTTCTAAACTGCTTTTGTAACTTGGAAATCCTTATACGTTACACAAATTCTTTAGGCTTTTCTAGGCTCCACCATCAATCATTCAGCTTCTGCCTTGACGACCATGTCCATTCTTCCAGCAGAGAAAATGTTTACACTTTAAATGTTACAATTGCTGCCTTATCCTCCTCATCAGAAAGCTTTTTGATGCCATAAATACAAAAGTACCAGCCACTTGACTTTGGCCCTGCAGGTGGCAAGATGTTATGCTCTGCCAACACCCCATCCCCCACAATTCCTTTATCCTCCTCATCTCCCCAAATTTTTCCACTCTTTCTCACTTTGCTTCTGCTCAAAATATTAAACAACAACAACAAAAAAAACTACTCAAAATATGCCATCCTCCATTGCATTTACAGAAGTAACATTATCTCCAAAATAATGACAATATTTCAGTTTGAATTATACAGTCCTACTTCTGATTAGCATGAACCCTTGTTTTTATACCAAAAAAAGTCTTCAGGACAGCGTTAATCCTGCATGTATAGCAATAATAGCAATAAACAAAATAAGCCCAATTTCTTTGTGAGATTTAGTACATACTATGTTTAATCAAGAAAAAAAAATGTTATTTACACACCAAGTGCTACTGTCTTAAACATCTTATTGACAACTTGATGTATCATAAAGTCAACATTCTTAAACAAGTCCAAGAATAAAACTCTTTGAAATCACCCATACAAATCTTGAAAACATTCCATATGCAGAAATTTATTTCAGGAAAGAGGGAAGACAGGAAGCTATTATCACTATTGTACAATTAAAGCTCCTTGAAGAACTGCATTCAAAAATTACCCATTTAAAATGCTTTTGGTTATTAGAACCTGTGTGGATGCATAATTAAAATGCTATCTTAATTTTTAATATCAAAGAAAATGAGGCACTATTACTTCAGTATGAAAAAGGAAATGTTTCTACTTAGAATTACTCTTAGCTTTTTTTCCCCATTTAATTTTCCAAATATTTCCAAAACATTAAAAAATATATATTTATACATATATGAGGTTATGTGAGATTTTCAGCTCAGAAATTTCAGCAAAGTTAGAAATAATCTAGAGCTGAATCTCTTTTGCTGTCTTGCCTGCTTAACGTTGTGTGTTCATCAATTTCTCCTGATCACCTTCAATAAAACTTCAATCAAGTTTGACCTCAGAGACCTTGGATTTAATTCTCTGCTCCCTCCTTCCACCACCCCTGCCACTGAAGTTGTTCAAATTGAGGTTGACACGAAGATTTTAAGATTATCCTAACCATGAACAATCTACAGACTTTAGCCCGTATAGCTCATCATTACAAAATCATCCATGTCAGTCCTTATTATTAATAAATCTTGACAATAAAATCTTTTAATGTGAGAGAAACTTTGCATATGTGAAATATTAATATTGAATTGATTTGTGAGCAAAAAGCATCATAAGCCCACCACAGATTTCTTACATTAAAGTTTATATGCTGTTTATGCTACAGATGTAAAAAGTAGCTTCAGAACAGATATTCAGACCTGCATTGCTTTTTCCTCATTTCTTCAGCAACGCTCAATTTATTTCCCTGCCTCTCTTTCTGCAAGTAAACAAGAACAACAACAAAAGTACACGATGCAAGAATAAGCATATATCAACAATACGCTCTTGCCCTTCCAGGCAAACCTCTCTGCAACAGAACAAAAAAGAAATCCACTTAGAAATCTAATCTTCAGCTCAAATATAATCTGACTTGAGTGGACTGAAGAAAAGTTTCATTGGAGAAATCAGATCTACAAGAACACTACAGAGTAAAAATAAGTCATAAAAACGCCAGCAACTAGAATAAAGGCTACAATACTGAATTTTATTATTGTATTAAAGGTTTTTACAAAATAAGAAGTGCAATTGCATATTTTTATGTCTTATACAGTTTTGCAAAGATACCTCCCAAATGGCTACTCAGAATGGATGCACCTCTCCCAGCAGCGAAGTGTATGACTGTGTCCTATCATTCTCCCTTTCTTGGCTTTAAGGACTAAAATAGAGCACTTGCATTGCTTTGAGAGTTTCAGAGGTTTTGGTAGAAGGAGAAACTCCCTGGAGCTAGCTACTCTTTACATGGATAAAAATAGGTTGAAAAATAATACTAAATTTTTGGTAGACATTAAATAATAAATGAAAGTATGGCAAAAGGAGATCCTTCATGTTAATTGACTGACAGAATAACCCACAAAATCACTGCACATGATTCTGCTGTCTACTACTGACTCATTGATGGGAGGGATCCAAGTAGTGTTACACACCTGATTTGTAACTATTACTAGTCATTGACTTACTCTCCATTTTTATTTGTTCCTCTTTCAGTAACTGTGAAATATAAGTTTTTCACGCTATAACTTGGAAACTGTAAGTCATTTACCCTGTTACATCAATATAATTCTAACCTGTTTGCCCCCTCAATTACATAGATGCTTATTACTTCTAATATAAAAATAAACTTCCTACAAGCTACCGTTTTCCAACTTAACTGCCTCAATTTACAGCTAAGAACTTGCCTAAACCAAGGCCTTCTAAAAATCCTGTCAGTAATGCTTCATCTCAGAAGCTATTTCCACATTTAAGAAATTATAATGCTAGAAAAAGTTTTACAATTCATGAATTTTTACACAATTTAGTGTACCCTGTAAGCACATATTTCCTTCAATTGTACTTAAAGTTATATTTCAAACTTATTAATTGAGCTTCCATAATTACATATGTTGATTTACAGCCTTTTTTCCTGTTTCGAATGGTACAGACTTGTACAGAATAATTCAAGGAGCAGACCAGCTTAACAGTTCCAACAGATGAAGGCAAAGCTAATTTCAAAGAAAACACATGGGATATTTCTTAAAAATGGAACATATTTAAATCAGGTCTCATTATGCACTCCTTCAAGGAAGTAAAGACGCATGTTACTGTGGCTTGTATCTCTTTATCACATTGTAGCTTCATATGCCAATCAGCAACTCCTGTAACATTTAATTACCTAGTCATCCTTACTCTGCACCAGGTGCTTGCAAAGCTTCTGTTACTTTTATACACTAAAATTAAATGGAAAAATCATCCATGGCATATGGCAGGATGAAGGGAGTAAGTAGGATAACAGAAAACTTGGAGACAAGGCTGTTTATACAGATCACACAGAGATCGAGGTTGTGATAGAGTCTTTGCCAGCTGTCTGCATTGTTAAAGAATCAACAAGAAAGACAAAATAAATGTAGCGTACTTAAAAGCTGTTCCTTCATGGCAGACAGTATTTAATATAAACACATATGCACAAATTTTCAGCAGTACATATTTTGGTTTCTTCACACATCTCCACGTGAAAGCAAATCTTATAATGCATCAGCTCCAGCTGATAAAAAATGCATTCAAATAAAGAAAATTTGAGATGGTGCATCTTACCACACATCTACCTGTTATTATTTCATACTCAATCTGTGTGGCAAGAGAAACCAGGAAAGAGAAAAATGGTGCATAATATGTGACAATTAACACCCGGAGATGTGCATAAGAGAATTATGCAGGACGCAGGGCTCTACAGATGAGAGCTAGCTCAGTGTGTTTTGGTAATCAGTGACAATGGTGACCAACATAAGAATGAGGAAAGAAAGCTAAGGATCATACAGAAAAAAGAGCCCGTCCAGATCCCTCTGTACGGCCTTCCTACACTCCCTGACAGACCGACTCTTCCTCCCAACTTGGTGTCATCTGCAAACTTACTGAGGGTGCACTCAATGCCCTTGTCCAGGTCATCAGTAAAGACATTAAACAGGACAGGCCCCAGCACCAACCCCTGGGGAAGACCACTTGTGACCAGTCACCAGCTGGATTTAACTCCATTAACCACAACTCTCTGGGCCCAGCCATCCAGCCGGTTCTTTATCCACCGAAGAGTGTGCCTGTCCAAGCCACAGGCTGACAGCTTCTCCAGGGGAATACTGTGGAAGACAGTGTCAAAGGCTTTGCTGAAGTCTAGCTAGACTACATCAACAGCCTTTCCCTCATGCACCAGGTGGGTCACTCGATCATAGAAGGAGATCGGGTTGGTAAAGCAGGACCTGCCTTTCATGAACTCATGCTAGCTGGGCCTGATTCCCCTGGAAGTCCCATGCAAGCCATGTGATCTCACTCAAGATTATCTGTAATAAATACATTTTGATTATTTCGGATTCACTTTTTAAAATGGGAGAATCTAAAATTAAATTTTAAAGTTTGGAAGTATATCCCACAGCACTTGAAAAAGTCTTCTTAGAAATGGCCAAAGACGAGTGATGAAGACTGCATTTTCCTTGTATTGTTTCTGTTTCCTATTCACCAAGTGCTGCCACTATTGCTTTGGCAGCAATATAGAGCAGCAAAACAGCTGCAGCTACTAGGGTGCCTGCATTAACAGCAAAACAAAATCAAAAAGAACAGAAAATCACAGAAAATTTGGGCAAAAGAGAAAACTAGACTATGCACATGGACAATCTTCTACCAAGAAACACTACCTTACATTAGACTTTCTCCTGGATTTCTCAAAAATGATGCTTCAGGCCAGAAATAGGGGCGCTTCCCTTCCCACACCAGTCTATGGATGAGAGGATGTGTTCATGTCTATTCAATGAAAAAAATCATCCTGCTTTGTATACCCTTTTATAGACAGGCATTACTTAAAACAAACACCTCTAACTACTTCTTAAACAAAGCATGCTTAGATCCAAAAAGACAGAGGATAGAAACTGTGCTTTACCGCCCATTGTTCCAACTTTCAGAAATATTACTTTTTAAAAACTAGTAAATTGACAATCTCAAACTGTATCTAACTATTTATGTGCTAATGCCTTAGTTAAGAAAGGGTAACTGACTTCCTTCTGATGTTGTTAAAAGTAGTTCAACAACTGTAAGGCTATTTTCTTCATTTTCCTTTAACAACATTTTAAAAGAATAAAATTACATTTTGAAGCCCTTTTGGAAAGTTTTCACTTAAAATAACCTTGCAGAGACTTTGAACAGACTCCTTTGGGCACAAAAGAGAATCTGATACTAGCTCATAATGGCAGAGCTAAACTTTATTTTAATATAGATTGCATTAAAAAGGACTTTTAAAAACATTTATTGACTTAAAGAGTACAAGGCTACACTTTTTATTAAGAAACAAAATAAAATAAAAACTGATTTTCATACAGTTAATCATTTGCCAGTCATTAACGAGAACCCCCTCTAGTCTTTTGAGAAAGAACTGCTTCAAGTCCTGCATTCCCTAGAGATGCTACAGGAGCTAAATCCAAATATGGATGAAGGGAGACACTGCTTAATTGAGCAAAGGTTACAAAACATAAGGCATAATGATGTTCATTGATGTCTTCCAGCACCAATAATGTTATGTAACTGGAGTTTTTATTTCCTAGCCCACTGAGGGGAAACTTTATTATCTGTGTTTCTAGGTCACTGATAACCGAGCCTTGGCTACCCTGAAAAGTTCGGTACTGGAAAGCGTGGGATGCTTATAACCATGTAATTTACAAATATGTTGGAAAATCCACTCTAGAACCCTGAGCTGCTGCCAAAGACGTTGTCTTCAAGACATATTTTAGAAAACGTTACAATTACTGTTCTATGGTTATTGTTCTTTACACAGAAGTGATCTGCAAAGACAAAGATCTCCGCATACACATGAATTCGCAGCTAAACAATAAATTCTCAGAAGGATTTCCTCTCCAGATTTTTCCCCAACAATTGCTGGAAACTTACTTGGATTAGTTTGCTAAACACTCTGCACAAATTTTGCTCTTTTTTTTTTTTTTTTTTTTTACCTCCTTCTATTCCATGAAAAGCCATTTTTGAATATTCAATTCATACTTCACACTTCTCTGTACCAAGAGCAGTTTTCTCTTTCTATGATTACTCTTATCAATGACAACACTGACACTGTACCTTTGTAAGTCCTGTTATCTGGTTTTCTTTCATAATGATATGCTCTAGTTTTGTAAAGGGAAAAGTAAGCAGAAGTATCATAAACATTAAAGATACCTGCTATGATACAATGTTTAATTTGCTCATCAAGCTGGCTTCTAAGCTAACTCAGCTTATTTTGGTCTGAAGCCATTTTAGGACAGCAGCTAAAAAGGGCAGAAGAATCATTAAATTTAATGGCTCAAATAAAACCACACAAAAAATGGATGAAAACAGGCTTGTTTAAAATTGCTGTGCACAGGATAAAAAAAAGACAATCTTTTTAATGGTGCTTTTACAAAAAAATCCACTTAACATACCTAGTCAGGATTTAACATAGGAATTCATACAGGTTGCGCTCCACAGACAGCAAAATGCCTGAGTTGGAGTGCAGAGTCTGACAGAATAAGAGAAAAAGAAGCTCTTGAAGCTTTCTGCTCTTTGAGTAATTGGAAATAGTGTTTACTTTTACACAATAGCAGTAATCATAACGCGAGCAGTGAAACAATTCTCAGATGCCAAGTGACTTCTAAGTACATATTCAGTTTAACATCACAGAACTACATTGTGATCTTCATGAAGGAAAATTAATCCCAGCAACCTTTTTTTTATGGAAACATGGCAGCCATCCTGTTTCAACAACCTCGAAAGACCATACGGTTTAGGGTTTGGTGGTTTTTTGTTTTGTTTTGGATTTAAAATCTAAAGGAAAGTCTGGACTAGGTCTGCAGGGCAGAAAAGCATAAAACTTCTGGTTTTAATTTTTCCTGGAGAGCACATAGTTCATACTAAAATTATTAACTTGTGATGTTAACATATGTTTGTTTTTAAGAGGTGACCAAACACTCCATTTTAGATCAGATCCAAATTAGGGCAATTCAATTGCAGCCCACAAATATTTTCTCTGCATTTTTTTTTTTCTGTAAGACACAAACATATACACATGCAGCTGTTCCATAATTCACTGTGCCTTAACGCTGTTAAATTATAAAATGCCAATATACTCAATGAGAATGTGAGAGTCCTACAGTAATCACTGCCCAAGTACATCCTGGCACCTGATGGGCAGCAGTGCCCTTCTAATGAAAGAGCAGGCTATTGGTACTGATGCTCTCCTTATTTCAGAGAAGGCACACCTAAGCACCAACCCACAAGATAAGGAAAACTGAACCACAGCTGGAAATGTCCCATCTGATTCTTGACTTCATTAGTGGTCTTATAAATGCTAGTGACATATTTCTACAAGAGCCATACAAACAAGCAGTATAAAAAACAATGCATTTCCAAGCACTCTCTTTAGACATTCAGGTATTGCTTTGTCATTGACTAATAGTAGCGCACTAGAAGGATGACGGGTTGTAATGTAGTAATCACTTCACAATTACATTGTAATTTATTTTTACATTTAGGCATTTTTCAGGACCATATCTAAAGTTAAATCAATTCATGCCAGCTACACAGACTTGATCACTTGAGCAAGACAGGGGCGTCTTCTACAATGTGTCTCTCCTTTACAAGTCACTGGATGGCAAAAGTAATCTAAAATCTGACATGAGATACAAAGGTTTTAGAAATCCCAACAGAGCCTTATAACAATGAGCAGACTTTAAACATGAGTAGATATTTAAAGGGCTGCACAGTCCTTTAAACAAACAAACAAACAAACAAAATGACACACACACACACACACACACACAGAAATGCCTGACCAAGTGAAAACCAAATATGCAGGAAACCGGGAAATCAAAATTCTCATTTCTTCAGCCTTTTTCTTTTTGGAAAACGTACGGACATCCATCATTAACACAAGTAATCCAAGGGATCATGGAAAAAGGCCTATCATTTCTCTTGGATACAAGAGTAGCGAACTTGTCCCGCTGTCTGAACAGCAGTTAATTATTATCACTGATTACTTATTTTAAACTAAACTGTTGCTTTAAAGAAAAAGGTATCAGCAACCATCGTACTTCAGACATAGGTTTCAAAAGAAGTAATGATAGACTTTCTGCCATTTGTTGAGAAATAAGGAGGGGAGGGAGTGGTGGCAGAGAGACAGGAAGGGAAATAACCCTCCTCTATTTGTCCCTTTTTCCTTTCTTTTCTTTTTTTTTTTTTCTTTTTAATCTCTCTCCTTTCTTTTTCTTTTTTTGCCTATCCCTTACAATCTCTGCTAGTGGCTGCTGCACAACAGGTTATAAGAAATTTTTGAATAAACCAGAACATTTATCCCATCGTGCACAAAGCCATTGTCCAAACAAAGACTGACACTAAGAAATCAATCAAAAAATGCCACAGCATTTTATACCATCTGCCAAGAAAAAAGACAAACCTCCACAGCAAAACGTCATCGTACAATGCCAAACAATGCACAGCAGTTAGTCTATTTCCAATGTACTGTAAGATTATACTCTCTAAAGTAAACCTCTAAGATGGAGCAATATATAATCTAAGCAAGTTCAATTTCAAACAGAGCTGTTTTATGTACCTATCTAAAAAAATAGATTTTACATTTCTTCCTCCATCTACACTGAAGTTTTAGCTTACTTGATGAAGCAAAGGAGATTGGTGTCATTAATGTTAATTGTAAATAATTTCAAAATGGGAAACTGCAATGCGTAACTTAACAGCATAGCTTTGGACAGGTTTTACTACTTAATTACATAGATCTCAAATGAGTGGAAACATTGACAGACTGTCAAATTTATATCTCCTCCTTATAGGTAGCAACTGGTATAATTTCCGCTGATGATTTATATCAGATAATACTCAAAGAGAAAGGCAGAGGAGGAATAAAGTATGAATAAAAGCATTTTTATATGCATCCTAACAAAGCAGTGCCTCCCAGCTGACACAAAACACATAAAACGTCTCTGCATATTAAATGGATAATTACTCAATTTCACAAAAGTACCCAAATATTCTATTAGCACTAGAAACCCTGTACATCCACAATGTCTTCTACCATTTCCCTGCACTGTACAACAGCGATCATCTACCTCTTCACACAAAAGAGAGAAAATCTTCCTCTTTCTTTGTTTACCAGCAATAGAAATTCCTGTGTTTGTGTATTCTGTAATTTTACCGAGCACTGACACACTGGCAGTGCTAATGGACCATCAGATTCTGATTTCAGACTGGGATAATAATACTGCTTACGAGTTGGATGCTGAACTCTTGTTCTTGAGACAAGTCTTAAACTCAAGTCACCTTTTGTTCCTATTGAGGGATTAAAGTTTCCTCTGCATTTCTTCAAACAAACATCAATAAGACCTATAGTGTTTGGTCTTGTAAGCTACTTTACTATTAAGCGGTACCTCCTCCTATATCACTGCAGAGGTCTTGAGAAAGTTATTAAATGCAGTGCACACTCCAGACACTCAAAAGCAATATTACTGCATGCAGCCCCATGAATAATCAATGTATGAAGATAGGAAGTGCTTTTGTTGAGAACACGCCAATGTCTCGAGTATGTGAAAGGTTTCCTGTAATATCAGCCTCCTCAGTGAAAGTGCACATCAGGGCCCTTGCTGATGAATTGCCACCATCAAAAGAAATTGGTTGTATTTCATGACATTATTTATGAATTATAAATAATCAGAAAAGGGAGATCACAGCAAAAAGTCTCAGATGAGTATCTCCTGTCTGACAAGATGCATAAGGGGAAGAATATTACCCTCTGCAGAAGGAAGCACTGGCACAAGCACTCCATTGAAACTTGGTTTGCGTGGGCCACACTGAGTGAAGAGTCTTGGGCCGCATACACAAAGGTCACTTCAAAAGTAATGCATCCTATTTATTCCCACAAAAACTACAACTGACACAAAGAGAAAAATAACAAGAGAGCAAATACTCAGCTACAAAGCACTATTTTTCAACATAGTCACCGCTATTAGCTCTGCACATTTGCTAGTGATGAACAAGTTTTGGCAATTTAAAATGTTCTCTATTTCCTTTATCAAAACAAAAGCACAGCTACTTATTTTTTACTATTTATGGGTCTGTGTTTAGACGGTGAATCAAAATGCATACAATTATTTGCTGTAAGTTGAGCTGGCACCACACTGTGCACCTTCCCTCACCCTGGTTGCAGCTCAGACAGCGTTAATAGCACACCTATGTTTGGCTGATGCTGGGCAGTGAGTGCACTCCTGGGACTGGGCCGCTCAGTGGGGCAGAGCTGCAGTAGGAGCAGAGGCCAGGCCACGCTACAAGCTGTACTGGGCTGCATACAGCCTGTGGGTTGGACATGACTGGTTAGACAGACAACTGAATAACTATCTAAAAGGAAGACAGACTGTCTTCTGCTGCTGTATTCCCTTCCTTTGCAGCAAACAACCAGAGTCAGGGATAGGCAGCAGCAGAGAAGCTATGTTGGCTTAGAACAAAGTCCTACTTGACAGTACCAGTTGGAGAAGTCATATCAACCGAACGATGCTTTAAGAAGGATTAAGTGACTCCAAATTACCACCCAGGGCTCAACTCAGAAAGCTCCTCCCTTAACAAACTACAATTCTTCATTTTGCTTGCATGATCTATTAGGTTGGATTTCAAGATGAGGTTCTTCAACAGATGGTAATCAGGCACGGGAACAAGCTCACCAAGGCAGTGGTCATGGTATTGAGCTTACCAGAGTTCAAGAAGCATCTGGACAACGCTCTCAGATATATGGTACGATCTTCGGGTGGTCCTGTGTGGAGCCAGGATCCTTACGGGTCCCTTCCAACTTGGGATATTCTATGATTTTATGTTCTGTATTAAATGCACCCACCTCTCTAATACTCCAAACATTTCTCTCTCAGCTATTTTATATCACCAAGATCTACATATCCCCTGGAATTTCATTTTATTCTCCATGTTTTGTTGTTTTTTTGTTGTTGTTGTTTTTGCTACAGCTTCTGCTTTCAAAACTATCTGATCAGTGAGCCTTTGTAGAGTTTACACTGCATAGTTGGTTGCTGTGGCCCGACAGATTATACTGGAGTTCTGATTTTGGCTCCTTCTCAAATATTTGGTGTCCATGAATCACTTGTTAGTATTTCAACCATCTGCTAATACTTTTAACATCTGCTCAGTATGAAAAAGTGGTGGTGTAAAACCACCACTGCAAAAAGTAAGCAGTATTTGAGATGGGAAGCATTCTTCTTCAGAAAAATTACTACTCTAAATAGTTCGGGCATATTTGCAAGGAATACAAGGAAGGACTACTCCAAGGGCAACAAGACTGTTTCCCTCTGGATACACACCTCTCCAGCTGCTTCTAGTTGACATCAGAAGATGTCCATGTGTTCATGTGTATGAAAACACACACACAAAACAGGACAATGTGACGCATATCCATACAAGCCAACTACATAAAAAAAAAAAAAAAAAATAAGGCCCTACTGCAATATCTCAAATTCTATTGCACAACAGCAATGCAGTGGGTATCACAACACTGTTTTTGATAGTGGTTTGCTTGTTTGTTTTAAGTAGTAGGCAGATTTCCATCATTGTGACTCACATCTACAATAATAACAAACAAATTCAAGGGAACGTTTTCCTCCATTCTCAAATAGGGAATGACCAAACTGGTAACAACTTGCAATAATCTGCACTGCTCAAATAGATCCACTTCTGTCTCTGCAAACTAATTTTATGAAACACAACAGCCTTGCTAAGTCTCTGCATTTTCAAACAGATGATTAACAGCATCTCATAAAAGTAACAAAAAGCCCACCTGGAGCTGCAAATTAAACTAAGCAAATAAGCAAAAAGAGAAGCTAAAGGTACATGGAAAAAAATAGAAAAAGCCTGCTTTCAGTCAATCCTACCAATAGAAAGTCAGAACTAACATATTGCTGGAGTGGTGAGGCACTGGAACTGATTGCCCAGAGTAGTTCTGGGTGCCCCATACTTGGAAGAGTTGAAGGTTGGAGGGCCCTGGGCAGCCTCATCTTGTGGTTGGCAACTGTGCCCTCAGCAGGGGATTGTAACTGGATGGACTTTAAGGTTGCGTCCAACACAAACCATTCTGTGATTCTATGATTCGGTATATGTACATTAATTAAAAAAACAAACAAACAAAACAAAACAAAAAAAATGGGTAAACCTGAAAGAAAAATGTCAGTGTTTTGCAGACTGTGTTAAATCACCCAACTGCAGGTCATGCGCTTCTAACTAACCAACTGAGGTTGTTATTTCATTATTTTAACTTAATCTTGTTAATATGGAGCCTTGCTGCAAATACTGTCATTAACCACTCTTTGGAAGATTACAAAGTAGTTTTCCCATTTATAAGAAAGAAATCACTCAATATAGCTGACAGTAATCTGGGGTCAATTACTGGAAGACAGAAGTACATACAGGCTTTCTTCCATGAAGCAAGGTAATACTCAGTTAACTGCTACACAAGTACTTTCCCTGAGAGAGTAGACACAGATCACAGTATTTCTATTACTTATTCTCATTCGCTTCATTTACCTTCTCTACTTTTTTGTTTCCAGCATGAAAAGGTTAGGCTTTTTTGGTTGGTTGGTTGCTGTTTTGTTTTTTGGCTTGTTTTAAAAACTATTTGGACAGAATTACTGACAAATTTTCCATGTAGTAAAGCCAAAACCTTAAAAAAAAATTGTCATTTGCTTAAGAATCTGAGAACATGAAATCAAACTATTTCTCATTAAGAAGCATGGAATATATAAAAGCTAATTGCTATTTTTAGTCTTGAATACTCAAAAGCAAGCAGTATGACGTGGCAAAGTTACCTAGTAAAGGCATGAAGAAAAACAGAAACAACAAGAAATAAAATGCAGAAAGTAACAATAACACAGTATACACATATTTTAATGTCTTAAAACCAAAAGTAGATTTTTAATTTTGTTTTTGGTTACTGGATCCTATTAACAATATTCTGACATATCTACAGTAATGTTTCCCGAAGAAGTAAATAACAACTTGAATGTAAAACATGCAAATGCAGTGCAGCAAGACACCTACACATAGTTCACTTACCCCAGAGAGCCTTACCATAATATGTACAACAAATATAGATTTTAAAAGCAGTAAAGGAATCTCACTTATTTATTTATACTGTACATAGTACTGGAGTGTTCAGACTTTAGTGCTTGCAACTCAGGAAAGAAGTAATTGCTTTCTTAGGAATCTTTCCACATTTACTTACAAGTATAATAAAATCTGGTAAGTGTGTTCAGTTGTTCTGCACAGATTCTTAGATCACATCGTCACGTACCCGCATCACCGTTTTCCAGGACAGAATAAAGCAGTATGATTCACATCTGCCCTGCATTTGCTCTTTCATTTTCTCTCCAGCTAACAAAGTCTGTTCAGAAAATACCTCTGCTTTTACATGCTGTGGGTTTTTCCTTTCCCTTTTTATAAATACTGTGTGTCGTGTTTACTAACAGCCATTCCTCCATGTAAATTTACTCCAGAATTCTAAATTCAGTGTTGAGAATAATAACTTTTCCCTTCCCTGTCAGTGCTGCTGCACCACTATCATGAGAAGCATAAATCTAAAGACTTGGATGAAAAAAAGGTTTGAGTAACTGGAGCTAAATTATGCTCACCATGCTAAGAATCTCTTAGCAGTCAGAAATGTCAGAAGACATTAGCTGCATGTTGATACAGAAGAGCACAAAATCATAAGAAAACCACCCCAAACAAGGCTGACCTATTGGAAATAAATGATTTCAACCAAGCATGACTGCCTTGTAGCTTCAGACTCCTTATCACGTCTCTCTCTGCCCATATGCATCACCTCCTCTGTGCTCATCTCTGTCCACCGCATCCAAGCTATGAGCATCTCAGAGCCTCACAAATACAGCGTGACAGGGAAAACTGCAGATCACTTGCAAATCACCAGTGTTGGAAAAGCTGCGGTTGGTTCCTGTAATACCTCCATGCAAAATGAAGCAACACTGCAGAATTAATTCACCTTTGTGGAATGAGAAAACAAACCTAACTGCTGAAAATCAGAGATGCAATTTTAAAAACCATTTACTGCCTTCTTTTCTGGAGAAAGGACAGTACACAACTGGGCACTTCTTCCTCACAGAAGAAAAGTTGTAGAAGAGAGCAGGACTTTTTTTTTTTTTAAGTGATAAGGGTCAGAGTTGGATATTTATTATTGCAAAAAATAGTTTATCTTTCAGTGAAGTTTCTCAGCACAGCTCTTCTTTGACAGAGAAGACTGTACATAAGTTAGGTATGCACATCTTTATAAGCACCTTTTCAGATAGTCTACAATTGTAAAAGTCCAGCACTGATCATCTTGTTACTGCCAAAGCAGTAGCTTCATTCTAAATATGTGTAATATTAAGGCTGTGATCTGATAATCAGAAAGTCAAGGTGCAACTACAGCTTTGCTGAAATGACAATGGCAGCCTGATCATAAGCTTTCCCTTCCCACTTTGAATGGTTAAAGTCAGTCATATGCAATTAACAAAACCGTTTGTTCTACAATTTTTTTATTTTCTTTACTTTCTTATTATTACAAGCCAAACACATCCATAGGACAGCTTTTCAATTCTATGGACTCATCTATTTGTTATCTGTGTCATCTACGTTAAAGACCTGTTTATTCTAAAATAGCCTTTTCAGTAGCACAGAGCTTTACAGATGGGCCTTGCCACTGGAAAGCCTGCCACAAATTGGGCTTCCAGTGCTCCCTACTCACTTGTGCACTTCCCTTGGCAAAACGCCTGTGGTATGGGCCTACTGCACATATTCACAGGTGGTGGTTGCTTCGTGGATCAGGGAACAGTCGCAGAAGCAGAGCAGAACACATAGATACTGATCACACTATAAAAGAAACTACCGTAAGGCTGAGTAGGACTCCGTATGGTTTCTAAACGTCCACTAAAGCCTCATGTGCCGAATCCTCAATCTCATTCTCTCAACTCATACCACAGGAGCAGTGCAAGGACCAGAAACGGTTTCTGAATGCAGTAAAGTCCCTCACAAAAGAGAGCAATGGCAGAGTATCTGTTCACCAAAGAGGAAAAAAACTGCTCAGAAATCTGCCTAGGGAAAAAAAGCTGATGTTTCTTAAGTTAGCAGGCTACAGTAGTAGTACTGCAGGTTAGCAACACTAACTGGCAAACAGCTGTCAGACTTTGATGAGACACCAGAAACTCAGCTATAAGAAACCATGCCAAAACAAAGGCATTGATTATGTATTTTCCCACCTTGAATTTCAGGAGACTGAAAAAGCACAACTAATACAACCTGGGACCAAACATCAATTTAAGTGCATTTAGGATCAATATTAAGAGCATGTTCATTCCTCCAAGGCTAGAGATGCACATAAGGGATTTTATCACATAACACGCAACTATTAGTTTTGTCTTAGCTTTGTGTTTCTCACTCTTCTCTTTTTTTTTTTTAATTAATTACAAGCTTTGTTATGAATTGTAAATAACATTCTCATACTTCCAAACAAGTGCATAGTTTTGGCAGACTCCAGTTTGTGCCACTCCCTCAAGATTCCCTAAAAATCCTGCATGCACTGGTAACATCCCCTCTAGCCACATATGTAATGTCCTTCCGCTTTCTTCTTCTTCCAACAGCTCAGAAGAGCATCACCAGGCTTTACAGTGGCAAAAACAAACAAACCAACCAAAACACTATTTTCTGTTTCTGGAGTAAATTAGCTTCAGATATTTTTGACAAGTAGCCTGATCAGTAACTCTTATCAGCTGTACTTTTTGTCTTAACCTTGAAATCACTGGTAGTTTGGAGTTAAATTTCCTCTCAGACTTAACATTCAAATATTGAAAAAGAACTCTCACATTCCTGTGATGAATATACATCTCCTTTCTCTGGGTATTTAATTAGAAAAATATGTAGAAATGAATTTTTAAAAGTGCTGTTCATAATGAATCAGCAGATCAATATAAGAAAGCTAAGCACTACCACTAAGTTTTAATGACTCAAGCCTAAAAGCTTTCTAAATCCTCACAATTAAAAGAACTATATATTGTTCCAAGTTCTAATTCATTTTTATTCATACTGAAAAGCTGCCAGAATTACTAAGCACCTATCACTATAAAAGAAAATTAATCACATAGAAGGTATTACTTCTAAAATACAGTATTTAAGTTACAACCTTACAACTTCTCAGTCATGATTTTTACTCCCAGTTTAGAGGGTACTGAGACACTGCTGCAGTGAGGAAAAACAAAGTTAATCCACGTCCACTTTTCAGACAGAGCATGGGAACTTGTTTCTATATCAGGCACTGAGCCTCCTGAAAGCATACAGACCTGGTGTGACAGCACACACCAAGCACAGCACTGGTATCAGCGTGAAGCACTGCACAGCGGCCCTTTGCTGCGAAACTCCAGATGGAAAATCATGAGCAGAGGATGCACAGGGCATAACTGCCTGATACCATCAGTCATCACTTAAAAATTACAACACCAGCCCTGCATTCATTGGATGACAACATTTTTTTCAGCGTCTTCCTTTCATTTATGGTATCAAATTTTTACATTTTTAGCACTTTTTTTTTTTTTTTTTTCCCCAAGGTGGTTCTTTTCTGCCCAGAACGTGATCCATGCAAGGCTATGAATCTTCACACAAACTCATAGTCTGCCTCCTCAGGGGCAGGTTTGCAACTCATAAAGGAGGCGGCACCATAAAACGTGCAAGTTCTTATTATAAAAAAATTTAAGACAATGACCCAAGGTAGTATTTAATTGGAACGTGATGCACTTGTTCCAGTAGGTTCATTAAAATTCTCTCATTTACTATTCTCTCTTCAATTACTACTAATTCTAAATTCTTGCTGACCTGGTTCATTGACTTAATGAAACAATACCACTCAAGTAGGTGGCTGTCAATGAGTTACTTAAATCTGTGTTGTTACAAAAAAATTTAATTTACATTCAAGTGAATCACACAGTATAATAGGAGGCATTTTTTAATGACTGTGTAAAATCATAAGCTTAATCCCTACACTAATCAAGAGATTATAGTTTAGATCTCAGAAATCCTTCAAGCATTTAAGTTGCAAACCAGCTGCTTCAGAAGGAGAGGAAGACTTCTGAGATTTTTATTCACTGTATTGGAACTTTTTGAGCAAAAAACTTAGCAGTGTAGAAGGAATGTACAAAAGTCATTCAAGCCTCAAATAATTTTTACATTTCTTTATCTATCTAATCCTTTACTTAATGATCTATGGTTCTAGATTACTACTCTAAAACTTACAAAATAACTTGTTTGGAAAAGCAAAATTTCCAATGACATTTGAAACCAACTGGCAAATATCATAGTTTTATTGGGTTAGACCTTTTTTTTTTTCTATTTACACATTAATTAAACAAGAATGTTCAAAAAAAAAAAAGCCCACAAAAATTGTACTGCAAATATATATATATATATAAAATCAGCACAAGCAACTATTAAAAATAGCTCTTTGATAAGATCTTTATAATATTCTCCCTTACTCTAGGCTATTCCTATTCATGTAATTAACAGCCCACAGTGGCTAGAAGTCCAATAGACCCATGGAACTTCCTACATGTAATTAGTATCTATACTTCAAAGAAAGAGGGCATAAGTGCAACAAAAGGGGTATCCAACGAACAGCCATCATATGTCAGCAACATGACAGTGCATCTGACAACCAGCTACGGCTGACCTCTGTTTGCTGTAGAACCAGAAGAGGCTGCTCACACCACACAAGTTATCACACAAGTATTAGCAATTTGGCAGAGCAGGCTCTGAGGCTTCCCAGTCCGTTAATACACATTAATCATACTTTGTCATTACTTGGTGACCACCAAAAGTTGCCCCGCACAATTATCAGTCAGACTACAAAGACATTTGTTAAGAAGAAGCAGACTTTACATTTGGATAGTTGAGAAATCCTTTCTTATGCATTCAAAACAAATAAACAAACAAAAAGCAACCATACAAATGAGAAAAAACAAAACAAAACAGAAGAAAACAGAATTCTATTTCCTTCCTTATTTTGTACGTACAGTTCTAAACCTATAATTTAATCTCAAGATCCTGACTGAAAAAAAAGGGTGGGCTGCTATAATGGCAGTGCCATTTTTCCAATTTACTGCTGATGTTCCCAAGGTGGACTACTGGCTGTAATAACAAGGGATTGAGGATCCAGTACTTGAGGAGTTAACTAGAATAAATACTCTTCTCCTCTAAATAGTGCCTGCAGCAACAAGAAGTAGGATCCAGATGACGATATCCTTAACAGAAAATAAAAAGGACTCTTTGCCAGTCTATGCCTGCAACTGCCATCAAAGTCTCAAAGGGTTTCTAATGTGACACTGGAGAGTTTCTCTTATTGCATATTTAAGAATAAACCAATGCGCTTGTTCCATTTTCCCCAAAACAATTGTAGAGATGAGACTCATCCTTCGGGAATACACAATGAAAGAGGATAAATACCCCTAGCACTTGCACAAACTGCATATGGAAAAGAGTCAGTTATGTAAAGAGGTTCTTAAAAGATTTGGAGTAATCCCTGCAAACTCTCTTCCACACCCCAAATGACAAGTGAACAGCTTTGCTAAATACCGTATGTCTCTTCTTACTTGGCCCAATTTTTCCTAACAGATCACAGAAAAATGAGATCTGAGGAGATCTTGTGGTTATACAGACAGGATCTCAAAATGGTTTCATTATAGGAAGGGAATGAACAAGAGAAATAGTTTTCAGTTCTACCTAATGCAGGTTATGAAACTACCTGAGAAAAAAATGGCAATGGTCACTGTATCATAGTTACTGACTTTCTAGTGGTTTTCTACAGTTGGAAAAACAAATTTATTGCTTCTCTGCTGATTTCCTTGTGTTTTTTTTGGGGGGGGGGGGGGGGGAAGGGGGGCTATGTTTGCTTGTTTGTTTTTCCCATCTCTCTGCCTTGGAAAACCAGAATTCAGCAAAAATACATCTGCATTCCGAGAAAAGGCCTTTTTTGTTTCGTTGTACCATTCTGTTTCATTGATCTGAAGTAGGAGCTCATCTGTTGGTGTCCTCAAGTTCCGAGTAATAAATAGCATTTTTTAATTCAATTCAAACACCACCTGTTTTTAAAAAAATGCATGCACTAAACTGGAGTCCCTGAAAACTTTTTTGGAATTTATAGCTCAGAAAAATAGATCTTGGGAGTCTGACTGTCTTCTGAAATCATTTGCTTGATAGGTAGCAGCAACCTAAAAGTCAATGAAGTGTTGTGAACGATCTGGAAGAGCACGGTAAAAAGCTATTGTTTTACTAAATATAAAACACTCATCCTAATACATGCAGTACCAGCTGACACACCTCCAGGACACAGAGGAGTCAGAAAAATGCACAGAGATGAACAGCAGAGGGAGTTATGGCAATACAGCAGCTTTCTTGTGGTTAGAGATTAAAAAGGTTCAGGAGTGGACGAGGCTCATAAGAAGTATGAAAAAGGCTTCCAAATCATGAAGACAGTGTACAGAGTGAGTGAAGAACTGTTATAAATCAAATCCAGTAGTGCTAGAGCAAAGGCCACTGAAACTTTAAGGAGAAGAAAATCAGTTGAAATATGGTTTTTTTTGTTCTTGGCATTATTGGGGAGAGGGGAGGACTTTGGTTCTTGTTTAAATGCAATTGGTGGTAAGAATTTGGTGCCTATTTGCCGTGTAGACAAAATATCAACAAATTCAACATGAAATTAGACAAGTCAGTGGGAAACAGGAACAAAAACATATAAGGATCAAAGCATAAATATAATACAAGGACCTGTGCATAGATACAATATCGAGGATATACAGTTGTCTTCATCCAGTGATGGTGAATGCCTGGGAGTTGAAGAGGAACAGATAACAAGTGCCAGAATGAAACATCTGCAGTAAATACCAGCTTCTATTGACATCATTGAAGAAAATACACTGTTATGGATGAACTATTGCTCTAGAAAAAAGATTTTGTTCTGAACCTCAGAAATCGTTCTGAGGTTTCAGGTAACCCAAAGGCTACTGCTAATAATGATGGAAGCAGAGAGGCCTTTTGGAGTGAGAAAAGAAAATCCCAGAGAAAAAGGCACATCACAGTCTCAATAGATGGAGTAGAGATGTTGATCACTTTGCTGTTTCTGCAATTTTAGCCCAATTTCTAGCAAACATTTCCCTCCAAAGCAAAGTTAGAATACCTTCTTTGACACATAGTTATAGGATATACTTCAAGAAGTATAGGCTTTATTTAGTGGCTTGAAAAAGACTCAGAAATATCATTCAAGTTTATATAGGATTCTTTGATTAGAAGAAACAAGATACTCATTAAAAGAGCAACGTGAAACGTACATAGATATATATATATACCTATATAAAGAAGTATTAAAAAGACTGTATCACAGAAATATTTTGTTTACTGTATTGAAAAAAAAACTGCCTAATAGCTTTTCCATAGCAAGATAGCATGCTTTACTCTGCTTTAGTGACTGAATATTTTGTTCTTTCATCATCCAGGTTATTTATTATTTTAAGTACTGATCCATTGCAACTTTCCTGACTTATCAGAAGACAACTGCACTTTTGGGAACAAGCTGAAATACAGCCAGAAGCAATATTTTTTTGTTCGAGTTAAAAAACAAATTGCACTGACATCCTAATTTAACACTTCATTCTTTGCAACATGCTTTTGTTTACACATCATTCTTTTGGAAAAATAGTCCAGGAGAGCAGAGCGATACACACCTGAATCATTCACATAACACAAAAATCAATTCCAGTAAATCCTTAGTGAGCGATGGCTTTAAGTCAGGGCCACTGGAGAACTCTCATCTAACTTCAGACACTGACTACACTCTTCCTTTCCTGTAACAAAGTATTCCCACCCACAACTTCTATCTCTTCCCTCTAAACACCCCCAGAGAGAACAGCTTCAATTAAAGACATCTCCTTACTTTGAATATCTACTTTGCAGTAGTGTGATGCAGAATGCTAAAGCTCCCACTTTATTCTCATCCTCGTCTGTTGGACCAGGTTGCAGCAAAAAGGTCTATCGATCCCTCTCTTCCAACCACAAGCTACTTAATTCTTCTTCTCACCCACTCACAGCTCACATCTCAGTCAAAAATTAGTATGGCAGCAGCATAGCTGACCACCTCTACTCACATAGATTTTGTGCATGCTTCATGCCTTATGTGAGGCCTTATGGTGAGGCCGCACCTCGAGTACTGCATCCAGTTTTGGGCCAAGACATGGAGGCCCTGGAGCATGTCCAGAGGAGGGCAACAAAGTTGGTGAGGGGTCTGGAGCACAGACCTTATGAAGAGTGGCTGAAGGAGCTGGGGTTGTTCAGTCTAGAGAAGAGGAGGCTCAGGGGAGACCTTATTGCTCTCTATAACTACCTGAAGGGAGGTTGTAGTGAGCTGGGGGTCAGCCTCTTCTCTTGGGTGACTAGTGATAGGATGAGAGGGAATGGCTTCAAGCTGCGCCAGGGAAGATTCAGGCTGGACATTAGGAAATACTACATCTCTGAAAGGGTGGTCAGGCACTGGAATGGGCTGCCCAGAGAGGTGGTGGAGTCACCAACCCTGGTGGTGTTCAAAGAGCGTTTGGATGTTGTGTTGAGAGACATGGTTTAGCGAGAACCATTGGTGAAGGGCGAATGGTTGGACTGAATGATCCTGTGGGTCTTTTCCAACCTTAGCGATTCTATGATTCTATGTGATGAGATATAACTTGTATAACAAATTAATACAGCTCTTCCCTAGACTACAATTAAAAGTGTAAAATACGACAATATTGATATAATAATAAAAATTTCTAACAAAAAATGATCGACAAAAAATAATGGAAGCAAATTTTAATATGGAAAATAGGCAAGAAAAATAAATCTAGAATAATGAAACAGGAAATACTTCAAGGCTAATCCCATTCCCCTAAACCAGGCAGGCTATGCCTGAGTCTACAAGGGGCCTGTTGACTCCAAAAACGAGACAGAAAGAATGGAGCCTCATAGAATGGAACTTCTTGATTCAACTAACTAGCCTTAATAGCTGTCTGAGAATGAAAGCATGGAGTCTTAAAAACACAAGTTGAAAGCTGTAAGATCTATGGAATATCACTCTGCAAGGGCAGAGTGACAGACTGTTTATCTTCCCTTCCTCTTATGGCCACTCGCAGCAGATAAACTTCAGAAAAGGGAGGAGGGGTGCACAACCACCAAATGCTCTCATTAAAGACTTTCAAGTCTTCTAGACGCAAGTAGGGTGCCACCCCAAAGGGCAGTCTCAGACCAACTAGACTATATAGGGGTGAACATGCACATTTACATTTGTCAATCCACCACTAACGGATGAAGACCCCAGACTCAGGACAATGCCGGATCCAGGAGTAGTGAAATACTTCTACCTCTATATCTGTTTCTCTCTCTCCTTTTTCCTCAAGGTTTTCTTCTAATTGCTTTTCTTCAAGTAGCCATTGCCTAAATTTGCATTAAAGTAGTTGTTTACTAATTGCTGGAAAACTGCCTCATTTTGCCTCAAAGAAGTTGATTAGTTGTTAGAAAGTTCAATACATTGTCTTGTATTGTTTCTCTGGGTCACTGTCTGACTGTCACACTGGTGATCCCTGAAGAGCAGGGAATGCCCTATTCACTGAAATTCCGAAGATCCACCTTACTTGCAACCCACCCAACGGTAAAAGAGACAAGTTTTAAAGAAGTTAATGTTACAGAACCACAGAATCACAGAATTGTAGAGGCTGGAAGGGACCTCCAGAGATCATCGAGTCCAGCCCCCCTGCAAAGCACGCCCCCTGCCGCAGGTACCCAGGCAGGTCTCGAATAACTCCAGAGAAGGAGAATCCTCAACCTCCCTGGGCAGCCCATTCCAGTCTTTTCCTGCTGGTAAAGAGAACAACGGAGTTATAGGCACCTGAAGAGACAGAACCAGTAAAAAGTATTTTCCAGTTGACTATGCTAACATTTTTGATGAAGTGGAAATAGCTTAATAAGACAAATACTTTAAACTTTGAGTATCTGTCTGCTTTAACAAACCAAATTTGAAACACGAAATTTGAAACACTGATAGCAACCCCAAAAGTTTGATGAGTACCTGAAATATTAATGATCCATCCATAGAGGTAAAATTACAAATCAAACAATCACAGGTCCTTGGCCAATTCATTTTCAACTCTAAGGAAGCTAAGTTAAGCATCTCTGTGATAAGATTACTTAGGAGGTTCTTTGTTTATTTGTTTGTTTGGAGTTTGTTGAGGCTTTTTGGGTTTTTTCTTTTCTGGCAAGTTTTTTTTGGCAGTTGATTAGAACAGTTTTGCATCACACACTTCAAAATGTGAATATTCACATGGAAGACTCTGAAAGAACAGAATGAAAGGAAAAAACAGAGCTGGTAAGGATAAGCAAAAGTGAGAAACAGGAATTACAGGGAAAATATCGGTAATCAACTCACAAAAGGCAACCACTCCCCGTAGGTCACTGCCTGTGTCAGCACCTTTGCACCTGAGTTTTCGATACTTGGAGAGCATGAATATGGTCTCTGCTATAAGTACACCTCATACAGAAGCACGTGAGTTCAAAAATCATCTAAAACCTCCACACAGTGTCCCAGCGCTTTTATACTAAGCACTTCTGGATTTTTTCCACTGCTCTTGGGACTGTCACCACAGACAATTCTCAAAGACAAAGAAATCTTGAGAATAGCTAAAATATGAAATTTGAGGTTCTTTATTGAATCCTGCCTTTCCCCTCTATGATAACGAGCACAGCTCAGCACCCAGACAGGATGTGCTCACTGTCTGACTGCACTTGGAATTTGGTATGTGATAAGACTGTGTGAGGTGCTATGGGTCATGCAAGTCCATGTGAACAGCATAAAAATCAGGATAATATTTAAAAATATTTGCAACACCCTGAAATATTTCTCTTCATCTGGAAAATGTGAGCTAAATCTGATTCAACATTGATGTGGGTAATGTTTATTTTTAAAGCACAGATTTAAAGAATTACAGAAGAATTATTGTTATTAAAAACAAAAACAAGTTTAAAAATCAAATTGCAAATCATTTAATTCCTCCTGTCAAAACAGACTTTAGTAGCACAGAAACAATGCAAGCTAACCCAAACTGTCACATAATAGTGTACTTATTTATCTAATGCTGCTGAAGCCAAGCAGTGAGTGAGGGAGATGCTAACAGAGAGAAAGAGCAGTACGGTTAGTACGATTAAGCTGAAGCAAGAAAGACAGTGTTTCACGTAACTAAGGGGGAAAAAAAACTGTAGGTTAATAAGAATGATTATTGAGTAACTAGGGGCAAAAAGCAATGCTAAGATGAGAAGGACTGAGGATCCTAAGAATGAAGAACAGGAATGATAATATCATGGGCCCCCGTTTTAAAGAGCTCAGAGAATATTTTACCACTTACATTCTGAAGTACCAGCAAGGACAAGATCAGGTGAGCAAGCAGAAATAAGGGCAAAGGGATCACAGAAAAGTGGAGATAAAACGTTGTATTGAAATGTTCAATTTGCACAAGGACATTTTCAAAGCATCACTCAGATGCGAAAATAAAGGAAATAGGAGAGCAGAAGTACCCAAGCCTTGTGCAGAGAAGCTCCAGCTGACAAGTGCTGCTGAAGCTTAAGATGAGGTTATAAAAATATGGTTGATAAAAAGTAAATCTTACAGGTAATGTGAAATGCCTAGAAGGCTTAATATGTGAACTGTGGGCGAAGAAATGTGGCATTTAATGTAGCACCTGGACAGCCAGTGATGACAGGTGGAAAAATAGGACAATCCTTGAGAGTGAGAGAAATCAATATATCTGAAATATTTATCTGATTAAGTTTCAGCTTAACACAGGGCACAAATGCTAAAAGCAGCATCTTAATGCAATGCAATGCAAGTGACATCAACTCGAGGCACAGAGTAACTGACAGAGTGGAATCACAAAGTTATTTTTACAAAGAATTCAGTAGATTTTGAACAGGCAAAAAACTTCTGTAACAAAGACATTTTTATTCCACATCTTGACAGATGTTAAATTACACTGAGAAAGGGGCAGGAGGACCTGCAGAGGTCTTTTTTTTCTTTTTTCCTCCTTCAGTTTCCACTTTCCACATGAAAAAATCCCAACTTTTCACCTTGGTGTAGTTACTTAAACGATCATTTCAATGAGGAACAGAGAGTTCCTGCTCAGAAACAGTGTGAAGCTCTGCCATGCAGAATCAAACCAGTGGAACACTGCAGTCCAGCTCCCTGTCTCCGGTAACAACAAATAAGCAAGTTCAACAGAAAGTGAAATACCACACATTAATAGTCCTTATTTGGTACGGCACAGTACTATCACATGAAATAGAGGAATTTCTGTGTTCCTACAAAAATAAGTACCAGAAAAAAAAAAAAAAAAGTCCAGTTATCCCCTGAGATAGATCTGCAATTGAATACTGACCTGTTGCCTGCACGGGTGTACAAAAAAAAGAACAGACTATCTTTGTGCAGGGGATCTTATTAAATACTGGGCTAGGGCAACTATATCCAATACTTTTTGTGACAGAACAAGAGCACTGCCTTTTTGAAACATGAAAGAATTATCTCTAAGAGCTCGTGAATACACATACTAGAATATTATGTTAACCTCAAGGTATAATAAAATAATCTTCATTCTTTAAAGCTACGTGTAAGGATTAAACTATCCAGTTTTTTTCCTTCTCACTACTGCAGTTCACAAATGACCCAAGTAACCTATCCTTGCCCCTACGTCTTTCTACATTGAAGTGACATGTAAAATCTAGCATTTTTACAAATCAAATTGACATCTTCAAATGAGACACACTAGAGCAGTATTTGTTATTAGCATTCATATACTATCATCTAGCAAGAGAGACAAACAAGCCTTTAGAGTATGACTGGTGGAGATCTATCACCTCTCATTGACCTCCTTTAAAACATATTTGGAACTCTTCCTGCCTTTTATTGCTCTTCTGCACTGGTAATCCATCATTTGATCATTATAAAACATTCACAGCAGATGTGCCTACAAACAGAGCATAATGACTTAAGTGGATATGAATAGGAAGAGATGAACTCTCAAAAAACAAAGATCCTGACTTTATGTTAATAACTATTTTAAAAGACTAAATTAAGGGAAAACTTATGCAGATTTCCTTAAGTATTCCTTAGACTTAACTATTTTGTAGTCAAGTCTCAAAAGTACTGCTCATGACAGACTACTTTTGCTGTAGTTACTCACGGTGTTTTACTGTATTTCTGTTTATCATCAAATTCAGGTTTTGTCCTTATTAAATACCACAGCAGAAAAGATACCAATATTGCACTGGTGGAGGAGAACATAGTTGTTATGCAATTAGCTATATAAAGTCACATTTGCTCTTTCCCTCTCTACACCATACAGAAGAATAAATATGACAGTAGGATGGAATCAGCTTTACTACAATCAATTTGTCCAATAGCAAATATATCTTATGTTGATTACTTGTTACATTTGGTGACACACACTTTACATAAATGAAGATGTGTGGCCGTAACATATTTTGTTGTCAAGATATACTTATCCAATAGGAGATACACCACAAGAGTGTTTGGACTGAACATGTGCATCAGAAATCCTTTTGATAAAATTATGAAGAGCGTATCTCACTTACGCTTTTCTGGGCAAGTGGGGAAGTAAAAGGAGTAGAGATCTAGACCACTTGTTCTGTGTTTTTTTCATAGAAATTAAACAAAACTTCTGGGATCAAGCACGCATCATTTCTCCTATATTCAAATTTGACTCATTCTATTCTTCACGGTAGCACATGTATCTACAAATGTTATGCAACTTACTTTGCAGTGATCATACTGCTGCTGTAAGGTTGGAACATCCCCTCCGATGGGCATTTGCTTTTTCAGCTCTTCATCTTTCATATTCAGCCATTTGATTAACTCTTCCAGGGATGTCAGCAACCGGTTCCATTTCTCTGCACTTGCCTCCAAGTGAGCCCTGTGAAATAACATAAAAGCATATTTAATATCCTGAAAGGTACAAAACCCAAGAAATGGTAACAAACAAACAGATGGATATTATCTGTTTATAACACATTCTTTTTCTATTGTTAAGAATTATTTAAATGTTCAACTGCTAAGGACCATTGACATGTTAAAAATAAACAAACAAACAAACCCCAACTCTACCTGGAATCATTTTGCACAGCAGAACATTATAAGCAGGTGAAAAATGAGGAAACACAGACAAAATATGTACTTGATATGACCTTTCTAAAACCTTGAATACTGCTTTGTAACTCCACCACAGCAGCACATGAAGTACAAGCCTCATTTTGTCAGCTAGGGCACCACCAAACTGAACTTTCATGACAAGATCTTGCATCTCCAGCGTCAAGAGCAACAAACTCTCCCAGAAGCCATCAGCAGTAAATCAACTGTGCTGCTGAATGCATTAGTGGCAAAGATTATTCAATACATCACCTTCAGTAGATGAATTATGAGAGAATTAATACAGAGTGAGTCTGTCAACCAGTTAAATCAACAAAATCCTCCCCTTCTCTCGTATTCAAAAGCGCACTGACCTGATGGCCTCTTCCTGCAGTGCCTACGCAGCTGCATGCAATCTTTGATAAGGGCCAGCAACTTCCCTTTTACTCCAGTCATTTAATGCTATGGACTCATCTGAGACCTAGAAGTACTTAGCTTATACCAGTAAACAACAATTTCTTTCACCATGCATGTGATAGAATGGAGAGAGCTCAGTTCTTTCCAGCATAGTCTGACACTAGCTCCGCACTCTTGTGCCCTGCTGCTGACAGATGAGTGAACCGAATGTTACTGTTCTGTTTCCTGGGTCTTATCTTTTCTATTTTGAACAGCTTTGTCTTATTTTTTCTGATTCAATGTAGTTCACATCTTGAAGGATTCATCCAGTTTCTATTGTATTATCCTTACAAATGGCATTGGAGTGCATGTTTGGTACTGACATGACAACAGTTGAATTGAAGCGGGTGATGAGCTGCAAGGTTTACTTTGAGGCAGACTTAGGTTTGGGAACGCTGGGATCTCACAGGGATACTGTGATAAATGAACCAAGAAAAGCAGTCCATAAGAGCACATGGGGGAGGCGGGGGGAAAGGAGGGGTTAAAGTCTTGCAAAAGATAAACTAACTTTAGCAAGAAGAAGCTATTCTCCTTCCCTCCATTTAGGAAAGCACTACAAGGGAAAAAATAAAAACCTACTACTTGTGTTGCTCCACTGCCAACACTCTCCTTCATCACTGTTCCTGTCTTCCCTTGTTGCAGTCACTGAGACCCTTCCCTCAGTACTGAATCCAACCTGCAGCACCCAGCTGCACATGCTCTCAACAGCACGGTGATGTCCATATACAACATTCACTCTCACCTTTCTGAAACTAGCTTCGCTTCCCACCAAAAATGCCCTCAGAAATATCAACCTATGATGCATTGAACACACACTGCCCTCCCATCCTACATACTCAACAGATCAGCCCCTCCTTTCTGGGTGTGAACAAAGTAATACTCCCTAGTAATCAGGCAGAGGAAACATGCTGCCAAGGCGGCCCACATTTGAATTTATAGCTTTGCTGTCAGACTGTTACCAAAATAAAGCATCTGCATGGATTTCTAGCAACAACGACAATTAAAAAGCATAGATCTATAGTCTCCTTTGATGGTGAAATCTCTAATCATCATGACTTATCACTGTATCTAGTACCTTTAAGCATCTCTCAACTCTAAAAATCAGCACTCTCTAGGCTCCTGCTCAGTTTAGTAGAATTATTGCACACAAAATGGATTGGAATTTTGTAAGGAGAAAGAAACCCCTGCCACTAGTTAAACGACACTTTAAGGGTGGACCACTTAATTTAACATATACAACAACACTGTTAATAGTAAATTATAATAATAATAATGTGGTATTAATGTGAATGATGTGGAATACAATACTAAATTAAATGCATCATAATTTACTACAACTGAGTGTCTATGTACATGCCAGTACAATGACAGTACAAAACATCACTAGCACAAGTTTCCAAGTCCAGCACAAGCTAAACTTGTGTGGGTAGAGTAGTAAGGGTCACAGGGAGGGGAAGAAAGAGGCTGCACTAACAGGGCATAAAAATTCCTCTCTCTGAACACAAAGTGAGCTAACATCTCACTGGAAATGTTAGAAGTTAAGAAAAAAATACACAGGGGAAAACATCACATCAGCCTAGACTTTTCCTGTTACTCTTCTAATCTCATCAGAAGCAATACTCAACATAAAAGCAATATGCAAGCGGCAGTTGAAAAGCAGCCACAAGTATTCAATTCTCTGGAGGAGTGAGAAGCCATATGTTCAGTATAACCCATTCAAAGCAAATGCTACAGACGAGCAAATGAGCCTAAATAAGCTCCGATTTGTATTTCAATGTAAAGTTTAATGCTATATTTAGATTTGTCATACAGACTGGCCAGATCTAGAGCCAATAAGCTATGCTGGAGTTCTGAATTGTTTCTTCGGCTTCCCCGTGTTCAGAGAGGATTTCTGCCCTTGTTTTGCAGTTAGTACTTCTACCAATACATAGTTTGCCAGGTCAAATAGTGGCTTAGAATCTGCTCCGATAAAAATACAAGTAACTGACAGTTGTTTTATTTGGAGTACTAGTTGGAGCAAAAATATGTCCCAGCATTTGACACCATCAGAAACACTCCTATGGGAATCTTGGTTGAGACGGAAAAAAAAAGAAATGAAAAGAAAGAGCAGTCTTAAAGAGCAAGTTTTCTCTGCTTGGACTGGATAAGATCCTGAAGAAGAGCAGCAACTGGGACACAGCCTCCCTTTTGTTGGCCCTGAGAGGCTCCTTCCCCAGCTGGAGACCTCCTCAGCTTTTGTTTCTGCTATTTAGGTAACACTTCTCCTGCTGACAACAAAGGAACACATGGAATAAAAATATCTGGTGGGTGGTCTAAATATAGAGAAACCTTCCCTGTTTCTCCCATATTTTTTATCTCTGCCCTCCCCCCAGTGCTGATCCCCTCCCACCCAAGAAGAAAACAGTCTCTCCTAAGAATTTGGCTTTAAAAGGCAAACATGCAACTTCGTTTTTTTCCTGGGAGCAACATGACAGAGAGAAAAAGAAAGAAGCGTGAATAAGCCTATGAGTAATTTCATGGCGAAGTACGGTCCTCTCAGGGTGGTGTCTCAGTCACTACAAGTGCAGTTTGAAAGCAGTTTCCATGCTTATGTCACAAGAGTTCCTCTTTTTTAATGTGGAACTCCCCCCTTAGTTCCAGTAGCAGGGAAGTCAAGTCAGTGCAGCGACAAGTGCCATCAGCTCTAAGGACAGAAGCAGTGAAGAAAGCCTCACACTATCCTTTAGGCATACTTTCAGCAATTAAAAATCACCATAACCAGAATAGCTGAAAATATTTTAAAAAAATTACAGATACACCTTAATTTAGAAGCAATATCTCAAGTTAAAATCCATTTTAAAAAAATCACATTTTTCCATCATTAGCTCTAGCCCCTAACACAATTATATTCTGCTCTCACAAGATGCTTCCATAGTTCTGCTCTCTAATTTGTCCTTGAAATAAGGTACACCAAGAAAATAGAATTTGAAGGGAAACAGCCAGATCAACACACTGACTTCATGTTAGTTCCAGGTCTTGTTACTTCCCTGAAAAAGCTTTCATCGTTCTTGAGAGAGATAAGTGAACTGCAATCAAACAGGGCAAAATATACCAATTCAAAAACATTACACTCCTTTCACAGGAGGCAGATTCAAAAGGTTAATTCACTTCTGTTTGCTCCACTATTCTCTTCCCTGCTTGCTTTCTACTTGTAGTTCACTGATATATGGCCCTGCAGCATTGCAGGTATTAGCAGAGTAATGTACACAGTGCAAATGTTAATATTGCCTACAGGGACTCACATTCCATATCTACACAAAACAGAAAAGACAGAATACCCATTGTTCTGAACAACAATCTGCCTTTTTTGAGTGTTCACTGTGCAATTGCTTTCTCTACCCTGGAACTAAACAACGTGGCCTTTAAGCCATGCATAATAGCCATACTGGCTACCAATTTATCTCCCAAGTATGATCATCACCAGGAAAGGCCAAGAGACTGGACTACTCTTGCCAGAACTTGCAGCTACTGACTGAATTGTTAACTTATGAGCACGTTTCATTTTCATTCTCTCTCTCACATTGACCTATATGTGATTACAGTTCACTACAGTCCAAGTTTAATAGTTCTTGCAGCCTCTGCTAGCCCTCACACCAAATTTTTCAGTTCCTCTGGTTCAAGCTCCGCCTATTGGCTTTTACTCAGCAAATGCCATCAGTTACAATTAACTGCTTAGGTAGCTGGTGGTGGGGTAAGTGGAGATGAAACGTAAATTTCACCTTTCCTCTATCTCACTCTTTCAAATGCTGGTGCCTGAATTCAAAGCTCAATACATTTTTCTGGCTTTTGAAAAATTCATGTGAACGCTTAACATTATCCTGTTCTATCAAAAGAACGGTCTCCTGTAACCAACAAGGAAGCAGCGGTGATTAAAAGCTCCAGTAATACTTTTATTTGTAATTAAAATTAATGGAGAACTTAATTCACATTAATGAATATCGTAATATCGTCTTCCCAATTGATATCATAAAGATTTTTACAATGAATACACTTGGACAGCCAGCGAGTTTGGCATTGGTAGGGTCAAAAATTGAAAGTGGCTTGACTAATATGTATTTTAAAATTATCTTAATTGAATTGCATCAATCAAAACATTCTACTATCATTAAAGATGAAGATAGTTAAGATGCAAATTCTACTGAAGTATCCCTTTCAGTGGTAAAAACAAAACCCTAATTTCTCTTCAGAAATTGTAGCTTCAAAGAATGACTTCATTGGCATTGCTATCAATATAAAATAAGGAAAGATTCAGCATATGTTTTGGAAATTGAAGCACATATTAGCATATTACCACTGCACAACTCCGGAGAGAGAAAAAGCAGTTGAGCCAGCATGGTGACTTAGTACACCAAATCTTCCTATTGGTGCTCAGGGGCGCTTTACAGAAGACAGAGATTTCACTTCAACGCTGTGATCAAATTTCTCAAGTCTCTTAGTAATCTGCAGCTCTGCCCCATTTATGTCATGATGTTTTAATTACTTACCTGATGTTAGCTGACTTCACCTTCAGGTCATTCCAGCGCTGGTTCATGTCATCAAGTCGGTGCTGGAGCAGGGCAGCTTCCTCAGAGTTTCCCAAGGCTTTCACCATTTTCTGCCTGTTTCCATCAATGCTTTTAAAGATGTCATTGTGGGCATCAATCTCTGCCTGGATGTCCTGAAATATCAATAAGAAAAGTCCAGACATCTTAGTTCTCTAAATAAAAGGAGAGCTTATTCCCATTAGTATTCTTATCCACTAGGACAGAGTACGTAGTCTGACTTTGAGACGCAGAGAGAAAAACCTGCAACTCTATTAAAAGCACTATAAAAGGTTGAGCTTTTTAATGTGTGATAAAAGGAGTCTGAAAGTTATTCTCAACTCTGAAACGGCATTTGTAACCATAAACAATAAATTCTCTGCACGTTTTTGTACTAAAGTAGCTAATTGTTTCTTGTTTCCCATATACATCCACAAGTGCAAATGTACTGGAAACCTTTTCCCGCTCAGAAGTTACACAGCTGCACCCTTACCTGTGCTTTCTCTTTGTTCTTCGAAATAAAATATTGCAGAGACTTTACACAGACCAGTGGAATTAGAACTCTATACAGCGTTTGAAGCTATACACAATATAAGTTTTAAACTAAAAATTATGGCCCTAAACTGCAACTAAATGACTAAAGCTACTGCAAGCGTGTTTTTACAATTGCATACCTTGTCCTGCAACATGTAGAGACATAGTCAGGGTATATTATAACCTGATTTTTGTACTAAATACAGAAAAGAGAAGTGCTTGCAATTTCAGTTCAGCTTCTTATTTCTCCTGCCATCTGAAATTAAACATATTTTATTCACCATCTGTCTCAAGAAACACACTACAGATGTCTCCACCTAACCAAGCACAGTATTATTCTTAAAACACATTATAATAGTATCTGACAATCTCCCATCTCACCATCAATGCTTTCCAGCATCTGTATGTCTATGTGTACACCAAGAAATGCAAATGTGTGGAAAGCCAGGTGTGCTGGTTGTCTCAACTGAATTAATCAGCAGATTGTAACACAAACTCGATAAAGATGTAATTTAACTTCTTTGGCAAACGAAGTAATTCAGTAACTGAAATAGTTTAAAGGATTTATTTTTTTTAATTGTAGGCAAATCCTTAGTATTTTCCATCTCTTGCCAGGGGCAGGAGAGGAGAGGACCCCTTGTACCTCCCCTATCCTGCCTTTTACAATAGCTGGAAGCAGTGGAAAAATGTCTGTGAATCTGAGATAACGTGAAAGCCTTTATCACTTAGAGAAAATGAAAAAAGTAAGGATGCAGCTGTAGGTGGGGAAAGGAGAGACAGAGAGTGAAAGATGTGAGAAGGAGACAGAGGAGCAGGTGGGGATGTGTAAGTGAAGCTCTGGCTCTCTAACAGAGCTACTCTGTGCCACTTCGGACAAATTCTTAGCTCTGATTTTCCTCACTATAAGACAGGTAAAAAGACACTTTTGCTGTCTTTGAGGAATCGTGATAAAAAACACCATCAACAACTCAAGACAGTGAAGTCATCAGTTAAACAAATCAGATCCTTATCTGAAGACATTTGCAGCTCCTGACCTTACAATTCCAACATGCAAGATGACCCACTGAAAACCAGCTAAGTCTGAACAGCAGGAGATACACGTGCATACGGGAGAGTCAATTTTAATTGCACACTTATCTGTACTTCAGAAGCCTAGCCATGTCAAATCCATTTCTACGCCTCTTTAAAGTCACATCACCAATTGACCCCTAAACTTCTGTTTCACCATTACAATATTCATTCTAATCCTACTGAGAGACGACATAAAACATTCCAGTTTTGACTACATTTGAGCGGACTCTTAACTATGCGTGCTTAGCAGTTCTAACTGATGCTTCATTCAAAATAGGTTTTATTCTTGTATTGCCAAGCGTTGTGTTACAGTGATTAAGGCACAGTAAATCTGCTGTTCACATCCTTGAGTCCCATCTGTGATGATCATGTTATAACAGCTCTGTTCAAAGAGTCCACTTTGCTTCTCAATCCTGACTTCAATTTTCCATGAAGAAAAAGCACTGTCAGCTGATGGATAAACAAATAGGACTGATGTTAAGGTTAAGGAGTTCCAATGGATTACAGCTCTCAAAAAGGGAAAATAAAGAAAAAAAGGAGGAAAGGAGGAAAGTATGCACATGGAGGAGCAGTAAAGAGGTAAAAGACAGGTAAAGGCTACAGGTGGACGCTAAACTTCACCAATCCCCAAAAGTGATATACAAAAGAGCTTGAGGATTTTTTTTATTCAAGTATTTTCCTCTGTTGGAAGACTAACAAGGACGGGCTCCCACCTTGATCCAGGATTATTATCAATTATATCAACCTTCCCTATTCACTGTTACCATACTCCCTTACTCATGCCTTTTTCTTGGTCATTGAATCACGACATTTCTCATCTCTGTCTATGTGGTAATGAGGATGAAAAAAGTTCATTATCACTGCTGACGCTCTAACCATGATTAGCTCTATAAGGGTAAGTCAGTTTCTGTTTTTCAGAGCTGTATAAACACTTCCCTTTAAACACACACACAAGCTTCCCTATCCAAACCAGATTCACGGGGGCAATGCACTACATGATGCAGGAGAAGAGGAAATAAAATTATGTTGTTTTTGCCAAAAAGAGGGGCACACAACTGTGAAACAGTCTTTCTTAGCCCAGTGAAGCAGAGAAGAACCGGGCAAAAATTCTCTCCTTGTGTGTGCAAAAACAGGAAAAAAAGAAACAACCAAAGGAAATACACTGCAAATAGAGAAGACTTTTTTTTTTCTTTTATAAGCCAGAAGACATCTATAGTTCTTAATCTGTAGTTACAGTGCTTTATCAACTGAGTTTTTTAAAGTCAAGATGTCGCAGCAATTCTTTAAGGTCGTATTTTGGTTGCTCTGCAAAATATTTATGTGCACCTATCTGTTAAACTGCATTGATAATTTACTGGAATGAGGTCAGCAGACCTATTTACGTGCATAAGTGTTGAAGGATTACTGTCCTAAATTAAAACAAAGCTCTCTGAGGATACAGTTCATCCTCTATATAAATCAAGATGCAAGTTTCAAAAGATAGAAAGGAAGAAATAACAAGGCTGACTATCTACTTTACCCAGCCATGGTATTAGAAGATTGCCACTTTCTTTAAATTCCGCTTAAGAAATAAGATCAAACTCCTGTCTGTGTTTTGCAATTAGGACTAGTGAAGTCAAAATCCTCTCATCTCTGTTCTGAACCTTAGATGTTTTAATTCTCTCCTTCTTGCCCTTCCATGTCAAATGATTTACCTCAAGGACTCAAGCTTTCATTTTATGCTTGGTTCTCATTTTAAATGTTGTCTTCATAATAAGGAGCCTACACTTCTTGCTTCAGTTTCAGTCAACATATCACATCAACACATAATGACACAACTGAAGAGGATGCTCCTCTAAAGAGTACACAAGTAAGGTGTGAGAGATTCAATAACACTGTAGATAGCAATTTTGAAAAGGACTCAAAGTAGCTGACTCCAGTTGGAGTAGTTACTGCAACACCCCCAAGGCAGACTATATCAACTTGTCCAGGGTAGAAGAAAGTGTATGACACATTCAAACAGATCCAAACATTGCAAATCCAACTTTAAGGTCAACCAGCTATCAAGCTTTTTATTTTTTCCCCCTTCTCAAAATTGGCAGGGATACTTTCAAAAGTACAGTAGTAGAAATAACTGTCCTTTGGAAACCATTAACCATATCAGCATTCCCATGATGATAGGCATTCCAGCACCTTTGTTTTTGTTTTTTTTTCCTGAATGAGAACTCCACAGGACTTTCTAATTCACTCAGCAACCTCCTGAGGCTGTTAAGCATATTCCCTTCCACTCACATTTTTTTTTCTGATTTTATTTGCTTATGCCATCTTCATTAGTACACATGACCACTAACAGAGACAAAACATTTCTTCTTTGAAGGGTCAGAACCTTTCAATTGAAGGCAAAAATGTGTTGGCACACAGATCACTACTTTTAATACCTACATACAAGCCACAGAGCACACAGCAAACTGCTGTGGCTTTTGAGCTGCAAGAACACACACAGCAAACTGCTGTGGCTTCTGAACCATGTAAAGATCTTGAGAGGAGTTGGCAGGGCTTACGTTGACTAATCACAAGTGAAAAAATGGCTTGAAAACTGCATTTTCCCCAGAAAAGGAGACCCCCAGGCTCCTCAGGCTGTTCAGATGTGACAGTTTTGTATTTCTTCCATCCAGTACAAATCATGCTCATGACTACAACAGGACAGCACACTTGGTTCCGGTACAGGGAATTGCAAGTCCCTCAAGAATGACTCCCCATTTCCTTCACCGGCAGCGTACAAGTCAGCAAAGACATAGTTACAGAAATGCTGCATTTGCCTCTTTTATTTCTGACCTTTAAAAGTGATGACTGCTCAAAGTATCTGCAGAGAACTCTTCCAGCTGGAACAGCTGGAAAGCAAAACGTCAGTGCCAACCAAAGGACGTAACTGTAAGCCACAGACATCAGCCAGAACATCTTTCTTTGAGGTGTCACAGCAAGTGGCAGGGGAATGGATTTTTTTTGTTAATTTTTTTTTTTTTTTAATAGCAGACTGTATATTGAAGCAAATATGTTTTACCTGCTGCTGCCAACTGCAGTTGGGTACACTGCTGTGTCAGATGTTCCCTTTAGCCTCTGCTCCACTCAGAGCTTTTTATTTGCAGTACCTCTTACGGAAGGAGTAAGAATTAGGGCATGATTTGGGCATATGGAAGTGTCCACCGTGAAAGAGAAATGGGACTTCTATTGCTCTGTTCCTTGTGACGTTGGGGGTGCAAGAGAGGGATGTTCATGCAAAAATAGTTAAGTAGAAAAAGGAAAAAAAGTCTCTGAAGAATGCAGGTATTCATCTCCTCCAGAGACTCTCCTCTGGTTTTAGAAGAGTTCTGAAGTTGTAACTTTAGAAGGGCTTCATCCCATCTGCTTTATCAGAGGCCTGCAGTGGCAGTCTGCCTTCAAGCAATCAGTTTGTAACAAATTCACATTCAGAAGAGCAGTACGCATGCAGAACCCTTGGGCAGAATTGCCATTACCATAAATCCACCATTGGCAGAAGCATATATATCGGCAATTAAACCTCTCCAAGATGTCACATGCAGACCACACTGCCTATCGCTACAGTCATTGTGAGCAGAGCATAAGTTCAAAGCAATTCAGAAAAGTTTAGATACAACAGAAACTTGATGGCTACTCAAACTGTCAGATAATTCAGGAGGAAAGAAAAAAAAAACTTTGAATGAAAAAACCATTCTGGGATATTTTTACAACTAATTTTGACATGTTTCTACTATCAAAAACTTTGCACAGCAACTTCAAATTTCCAAAAAGCTGACTCGACCTGCAATTAAAACTTACAGATAAACAGGTATCGTGTGGTGTGGGTAAGAATTCATTTCACTGCAAGAATATTGACGCACTTATGGGCTGAGAAAGCCAGCAAGCATTTGACAACCTGTGTGGCTCCATCATATGGTACTGACTGAACATCTGAGGAGCATCATAAATCCATTAATACTAATTCCAGCAGTCACATAATTGAGACTGGGTGAAGCCAAATAGGCGCTGCCCACTCAAGTGTAATGTGACTCTGCTTTTGCATAGGAAAGGAGTGTCATGCAAACTTCTGCAAATGCCATCTGGCTTCTGCATTACGACCACAAACAGCACTCGTAATTCTCTCCTTACAACATGCATTAACAAATCCAGAAAGTTAAAGCAGCCAGGATTGCTCTCATAATGGTGTTTCTCCTGGCAGCAAAGTCCTTAGTAAGAAAGAACAGGATGAGTGTGTGGGGAATCATGGAGGGAGAGATGAAGTGGGGGGAAGGAGAGAAATTTGATCAAAAAAAAAAAAAATTGCTCAATAAGAGCAATTAGAATTTGAGATTGAAATTCACCAATTATGTTAACTTTCTTCTCAAGCACCAAAGCATCCTCCACCTTACAAACTTAACCACAAGACACCAAAATGACACAGGAAGGCTAAAGCGAGAATCTATGGCAGCTGTGAGATCTGTAAGCTACACTTACATTGAGAATTCCTACAAACAATCCCTTTGAAAACAAATAGAATAAGAATACTCAAATCACATGGGAGAACGCAGAATCTGTAATGCCAAGATTTGTACAGGCCAAAAACAATTAGATACACTGGTTTCTAAACTCCTGTCTTAACCATGTCATAAAGAATCTCAAAGACTCCAGTATGCATCTTAATCTTTAAAGGCTAACAACAGCAACTACAAGAGAACATTGAAACCCAGCTGTCAGACTGGGAAAGAGAAATTACAGTGTTAGTTGTCACAAATGTTGTCATCTGTTATTTATAGCTACTTTTGGAAAAAAAGTAATGTTGGTGGGATACTACACAATACCTGTCTCATTACCTCCAAAATTTGCTTCTGTATGAATGGAAGAATAATACAGCAAAACAAAACAAAACAAAAAACAAAACCACCCAACACCACCAGACCAGTCTGTAACAGTCTTCTGAGGACACAGGGTTATCATGATTCTGAAATTAACTAAAATTGATACAACAAACGCAGAACAGAAAAAAAACCCTGCAGCTTGATTTTGTTTCATGAAGCATTTAGATTCAATTAGTAATATCCACTGAACCACTTTCATGTGGTCAGTGCTGATTTGTATTCAAATATCACACTAAAATTTTAATTTTTAAGGTAGAAAGCCACAGAATCATTCTTTATAATCTGCACTTGGGCTTTGTGATCACAACTTCTTTAATCTTAATTTGTAAATGAACTACCACATACTTTGCTAAAGACTCCAGTCTTGCATGGCACAGGAAGATTATGTGTAAATATACTACTTTTATATATTTGTTTGTGTGTGTATATATATGTATGTGTGTGCATATTTATATATACAGATATGTAAAGCCAAGCTAAAGATTGCTGCAAATGTATGATACGGGTTTCATCAGAAGTGTTGTCAACTAAATGAAATCAATCTGCTTCTGAGAAGCCTCATGTCCTTCACTAATCAATGTAATCACTACAAAGCCAAGCCTCCTGCCTCTTAGCATCATTGCTACCAAATTTCCTGGTAATAACTAGATGAGTAAAAGTAGAATAGATGAAAAGATGAGAAAAGTGTCACACTTATGGGATGTTATTCTACTGATAAATGCCATCATGAGATGTTTCTATTTCACTATGATAACGTTCAACTATATTTAATAGCAATTCATAAAGCACTTTATGTCAATAGCGAAGTAAGGTCACAAGCATCCTGGAAAGCCCCCCTCTACTCTTGGCTTCTCAAAGGCCAAATTTCTCTATCATTTCCTTTAAAAAAAGGGATGATCACAGTTAGAGCAAACACTCCCAAACTAACTCTGTAGAATCTGGAATGGGAAAGAAAGAAGCACTGTATTTTCTCAGATGGGTCCTATGAGGACCTAAACACCAACACATAAAAACTCCCAAGTTCAACATGCACCTGTCCTTTCTACTATACATTTTTAAAAGACATAGCCAAGTATATGACACCTTGAATATCATACCTTTTCAAATTTCGTCAGCAGCTCACGTAAGCTGAAGTTCAGGCCAATCATGATCAAATGTCCCTCGAAGCCTACATTTTCCTAGCAGGTCTTCCAAGCCGCATCTCTAGCCTTCAGAAAGTCTCTCTTTTTCAGCCTATACTGTCTCAAACCTCTCTGGAAGCTGCTGTATGTATCTTTTTCCCAGGCTACTCTTCCCCTGGGGAAGTTCACACAGCAACATGGTAGCTAGCAGCCCCCTGGTTCCCGTTCCTTCCCAGGGGCTGGGCAAGTGAGTGTGAGCCAGGCGACTCTCTTCGTGAGGTCAGCCTGGCCCCATGGGGTTGGGAGGATCTGCTCGTCACTGCACCAGGCCAGGACTGTCTCCAGCTCACCTCAGAAATGGCACGTGAGCTCCAAAGTATTTCTTGAAGGCCACAAGCTTGACGTTTGGTCTCAGTCACCGCGAACAAGAGAAGCTGTGCTTGGCTGGTGAGCGCAGGGAGGAGAACAAATTACTTCCATGTTGCTCCACTCAGGAAAAAAAAGATCCCCAGAGAAACTTCTGCTTACAGGAAGCACCAACAGCAGGCTCTTCAAAGAAGAAGAACTGAGATGAGGCACACTTCAGCCCAGGACCTGACAGGAGGCCACTTCTCACTCTGCCTTCCTTGCAGCCAGCCCCCAGAAAGATACTTTGATGGTAATGGCCACACCAGCTCCAGGCTTTCCCCACTGACCTGTTCTGCTTTGCCAGGGGGATGCTGCACTTCAGAACAGCTAAGACCCATTAAAAAAAGCTTAGAAGTTGCATCCTTCATGTCATCAAAACAAAACAAAACATCTCCAGCAACGGATCACACTGAAACCCCAAAAGCCTTCACTGGGAAACTCCTCCTTTGGTCCTGGTGGCTCTGGCAGCTATGCAGTGATCTATTTCCAGCGTTTGTTTATTATTTTAATCAGCATCCTCCCTTCCACCAGCCCTGGTGCCGCTCTCAGCCAAGCGCACTCCCTCTTCCTGGAGGCCTCCCCACTGCAAAGCCACCTCTGCAATGCCCTCAACCGCAAATCCTCACGCACCTCTCCTCGCTCGCCCTTATCCCTTCCTGTCAAAGGGAAGAGTGCCTATTTTGTCGCTAAACAGACTGTAAAAGCTGTAAAAGCAACCGGCGCTCCAGAAAGCCTCCAACAGCTCCCTCATTACCCAGGACTCACCATATGCAGATTGTTTTTGTGTGAGGCCTTTGCTGGCCTTTCAGTGGGAAACCTGACACCTGGAGGCTGGCTACTAGGAAATCACTCCGGTTTAAAGCATTCCCACTCGAAAAAGCGTATGTGCATGAGAAGGCCTATTTAAGCTACTAATGTTTTCCGTACAACCACACATTACTCAACTGCCAGGGGAAAAAAAAAAAAAAAAGAGAAAGCTTCAGCAATAGTTGCCAGCAAGTCAGAAACTCTGTAGTTAGAAGCAAACCAACCAACCCTTTGCGAAATCTGGTCCTATGACCATATGGGAATCATGTGCTACTTTTACTTTCTTTTTAATTTGCTGAACTTTCATTTGAAGTGCCAGTAAAGTCACTAATGACAAAATTGTCTTTAAAATTATTCTCATCTAGAGGATTATACTGATCTGGTTAGTATGGTCAGGGTTTTAAGAATCAACCTTGTAGAAGTTTACTGGCAGTGGCAGGATTTTCATTTTACTTGTACTTTGCAGCACGCCTGTATGATTTGCATGGGCACATTTTGCAAACTACAGAAGTGCTTGCAAAATAAACAGAGAAGAGCTTCCCGAATGAAGAACGCAGAACTAGAATCCTGCTGCCTCGCTGATGGGTGATGTCAAGCTGTCTAAATGTATTCCACTGCTTATGAAAGGAAAAATCCCAATTATGAATGCAGTACTAGTTAATCCTGCAACAATTGCATTTATGACCCAAATGTTGCTTAATCTCATACAAGTTCTCCTTTGCACACCGACTACCAGCATTTGTTAAACATTTATTCACCGATACTTCCCCCAGAACTTCCCAGCCAGTGAGTAAGACAGCTAGCACACCATGGAGCTGCAGTTTCTGATTTACTTTTCTGTGTTCTGTACTTCCCATAAAAACTGTATATTAAGCCTCAGAAGAATTAAAAATCCTATCTAAAGGAAAGAATCTTTCATTCAATTTAACATCTGTTAAAGACTTATTCCAATCTACACAAATTCATCACACAACAAACCCCAAACAAACCCTACAGACCCTAAGTGATTAACAATCTTGCAGGGCTGTGAACTCCCTAGTTTACGCAAAGTTCATGCATTAATGATGGCAGCAGCTAAGCAGCTGCAGCCCTGTGCCAGCAGGAACCAACAAATATGGTGCCTGGACTTCTTGAAGTTCCTAGCCACTGGCCACGTATCTGGGGAAGCACACAATAGTGCAGTTTTACCTCCTTTAGTGGGTAAGGTCACTCAGTCTTGCTCACTCCAATCACACGGGATAAAAATGCATCATTGGGAATATTTTTAAATTAAAATAAGCATAGGATCCTGCCTAGATCCCCAAACATTGATTGTCTTGCGTATTTTCTTTCCCATAATACATTTTCCACAAATAGGAATTTCAAAACCTGCATAACCCTGCACTGTTAATGCATTTGATACATTGGTGCACATGATCATGTACTTGGGAACACTTTATTACATTTTGATATTAACCTAGTTTGGTGCATTTTCTCTAAAATCTGAAATAACAACATAAAACTGGATAGTAATATGAACAGCTAATTGCACTTTCTATCCATCGGTAGTTCTACTAATTGCAGCCTGCGAAACGCAAGGACCATCAACTGAAAAGTACTTTTATCCATATTGCAAAAAGCACAGAGATACAATCACGTGATTGCTCACAACTGTTTTTTTATGAATTCTGCTCTGAACTGCATGTCCAGCAGATCCAGGCTTAAGAGCTTCCTCATTAACCAAGACTTAATGAAGAAATGATAAAACCAATAGTAGAACGCTACATCTAAAAACTTAGTACAGCAAAGAATCTTTTTGTAACAAATCCAATTTTTTATCATAAGTAAATCCAGTAGTAACTGAATGATAGGGGACTGCAAACACATGAATGTTGAAAGTCAGTGAAACCAACACTGGTTAAGAAAGAAAAAAACCTTACTCCACTGCTTCCGGATGGAAAAAAAAAATACCTGATCAACTTTGACATGGTATGAAGCTCTTAGAACTCTGAAGCTGAATTTCAGAAAGGATAAAAGTAATACAGATAGCCTCTCTGCAAAACAAAATTACTTACATGCAAAGATCCCATAAAAAATTGCTTCATACTTAAGATATGATGCCAAGAAAACTGTCATAGTAAGCACAATTTCACAAAGGACAAGAAAAGTTTTTTTTCTAGAAGAAAAGTGCAAAAATCAACGGGAGCAAAAATGTTAAGACTGAACGACACAGGTTGTATATACACTAAGCATACATATATTTTATATAACTCACAACAATGAAAAGATTAAAAGAATAGTTCCCGTTTTGTAAGACTTAGATGTGAATGATGCAGGGGTCAATAGGTGGTTGCAACAAATCAATACACTCTGGTTTCTCTTGAGAGATGCACCTCCAGGCAGGAACACAAAAAATTCACTTGTTCAAAAGCACTGTGGTATTTTCATCAGCCTTACAAAATGCATGGTGTTAACTTGTCCAGAAATGGAAGGAGAGCTGCCTCCTCCCTTCTGCGGAGGATGAGCATTTATGTTACGGAGTTAACAGGCAGCCCAAACAAGTTCTTCCCCACACAGAAGCTCACTATCAGCAAAGCCCAATGCATAAGTTTCTAAGAAGAGCTCTTCCAGCACTGCCCTGCTGCTAACCTCTGCCAGAAGGCAGATACTCCATTGACACAGTACCCCAAGGACCAAGAATTTGTCAAGACAGATGGACAAATTGAGCTGCTACAATAAAGAAGTAGTAGCACCATGAAAGTCACATAAACACAACTTCTCAGATTTCCTCTTAATTTAGATATCTATTACAGTGGTGATCGCAATGCTGATTATGAATTACATGAAAGGGTTTGCAGTATCCCTGGAGCACAACGCTGAAGCATCGCACTGGTGCCTTTCTTTCTGTCCTTAAAGAGTAAAGGGAATCAGTTTGCCACAGAAAAGCATTTTTAGAGTGGCAAGGCCTATTCAATATTCAATGTATTCAGTGGCAGTCCCACAATAGGTAAGCACAGAAAGGAAGTGGCCTTCCTCAAAATAAGAAGTATGAGACAGGACATTAAAACTCAAGAATGAAAGGTATTACAATCCAGATAAGATAATGCATTCCTGAGGACAGGAAATGATACGTTGCCATGAAAGGGTAGTAAAGGACTTGCTGGTGATTTTTCTCCTCTTATTTTTGACTTGTTCGGACAATACATGGCATTCAGCATTCTGAACTACAAGTGATTTTCTAACTTTTTGAAACTAACAGCTGTATGGTTTAATTTCTTTGCACTTCCTAGAGACATCCATCACTAAAAGCAGAATATTGGAAATGTACTCAGAAAACACACATTGAAATATCTCATACTTGGGCTATATCGCAAAGAGATCAGAAATTAAAGGGAAACATGCAGGGAAGTACTGCTAAAGCATACCAGGCACAGAGCCACTGCAAAATTCACTGTAGAAGAGATTCAGACTTGAATCCCACTGAGAGGATTGATCTGAACATAAAGGTTTAAATATGATCCTGACTGACAAAATGAGGGAAGAAGCAAGAAGTATGGAGGAAGATTGGCTTTCGTGCCAGGCAGGGATTTCATTATCAGGTTGCTCCTTTCTAAATATTACTGGTGACTGAAAAAAATGTTCCTGTTGATTGACAGTCTGTAAAAAAGTTTAATGAGTCTTCCTCTAAGACTGTCAGTTGCCTGCCCCCCGGTTTTCCCCTCTTCAGGTGTAATACCTGTGCTTGCTTGCAATAACCACATCAGATAGAATTAAAAATAGATTGTAATTAAAAAAAAAAAATTAAACCACATATTTCAGTCTTTTCCCAACTATTTTCTTTTCAATGGCATTAGACTCAAGTACCTAACCACAATACAGTGCTATAACAGCTACATGGCATAAATTGTCATTTTGCTACAACGCAAGGATAAGCAGCCAAGCAAAAAAACATTTCATAAGTCTGAATATATATAATTTTATTCTCTACCTTATCCTACACTCTCAGTCAACTGAGTAACTTCATATTGCAGGAGAAAGTGCCACCTGGATCTACTGTGAGTTTTGTTTTTTAAAGCCACAGAGATTTGGACCATCTCTACTCCCTGCAAACTCCAAGCTCAGCCATTAATATTTGCTTTATCTGTTATCTTTTGTGCCATGAACATTTAATTCTGTATTTGGATACTGGCCAGTCATTTGCTGCATAAAAAACAAATGCATTTTGAATTTCTAGCATAACCATTATGATAATCTTCTGCATTTTAAGAATACAAAATAAGCAGTTTGTGTTATTTGAACTTTTGACTTTGGAGTCAGCATACCTATAATGTATTTATAGATAAATATGCTTTTATCAATTTTAACATGCTATACTGGAACAGCCATAAAAAAAAATATACGTCCATACTATCAGTGATGCTTAAAGACTTCATCTTTGATACTTCTGAATATGGAATGAAGTGGTAAGAAATCACCTTCCCCCTGCACAGGGCAACTAAGGAAGGCGGCTTACTGTGGCTTTTAAAAGTCACAGCAAATTCTTTTTGCCACTCAGCTATCCACCCCTCGGTACCCAGTGGGCATTATGATTTTTAAATTTATAATTGCCTCCAGGCATCCAAGCTCCACAGCATACTTCCTCCTTATACCTATGACAGTTGTGCTGAAAAGGAAGCATAACTGAGACCAGTATGCTTACACCTGCTGGATTTCTCCTTTTTGAACATTATCCTATTAAGCACATTTGGCACATCTTTTCCCTGGAGTAAGCTCCCAGTGACTGCTCTGGCATTCGACGCTCATCATCTTGACTTTGTCCTGAAAAGAACTTGGATGTAATAATGACTTTGCATAGCTATCAAGGAGTACAGGGAAATACAGTTAAAAACCTAAGATAAGACAATTGAAATAGCAGGCAATTTCAACTAACTTGACTGTATTCAACCCCCTAACATATATCTAGGTATGAGTTTACTTTTTATTCTAACCTTTGTATACATATGGTAGCTAGATGAACATTCTTCTTCCTATTTATTTCAGAATCCCCTTTCAAGATTAAGTCCTGTGAAGAAAAAGTAACTCATTTGGTTACTACCAAAGTCAGTAATAGCTTCACTGATGAGGAAAATAGTTAAAGCTTAATTTCATTAATCAAGCAGACATCAAGCAATTAGGACATAGAACTCCAGCATCATCATGGGCCAGAAAATCAAATAAGCACTACCAACCCATAATTAGTCACAAAAAAAACCCTTTGCATCTTCTGGGCAACTTTGTTTCATTCCTTCTGCAAAAAGCTCTTTTGCAACAGCAAAAAATGTTGCTTTCATTCCAAACTGCTCCTGGTGTTGGATTTGCCATTAGACTTCAGACCACGCTGCAGCATTAAGCTCTACAGACAATATGTAAAATCACTTCCAATACACTCTCAAGATAGAAGAGATTATGAGAAATACACACCTTGAAATTTCTAGGAAATTCACATTTCAACTCTGGTCACAAAAGCTCATGAACATGAAGGTGATCTTACAGCTTCAACACGCACATAACAAACACCCTTTTCAAACTGCAAGACATGTTCCGGTTCAGTTATTACCTCTTGGTTTTTTATTTTTTACCCATCATCATCTCAGCATCAACATCTCAAAGATAGGTTAGAAAGGTAGGAAACCAGCAGATAGCACAAATAATATGCTCTGTTCGTAAAGAATTAGAAGATGGATGAGACTCACAGGTTTATTAACTTCACACTAAATAGTCATAAGTATGTATAATAGAGCCAATTTAAGGCAATCACTGATGATGAAGTGAATGCACACTGAAATTAATTGGTGAGCAGCAGAAAGCAAGACCGTTCTTACAATTGTTAGACAAGGCAAACTACAAGTACTACCTTTTTTTTTTTTTTTTTTAATTTAAGGTAACTAACAGCCAAATGAAGTAAACATGACTACATTTTTCCTGTTCAACAGCCATCAAGCAGAACTTCAAATATTTTATGCATTAGGAGGAGGAACAATTAGATGCTTTGGGAGTCACTGGGCTTTCTCTTTCTGAATCGTTTTAGTATTTGGATTGTTCCTATTTAGATTGTCTGCTTTATGTTGTACATAATTTCTTTACCTCCATCTCCACTTGACAAAGAACACTTAGTATGATTTTTTAATTTTTAACTGACATTAACGTGTATAAATAATAAATCATTAAGTAGTACAGCTAATGTAAAAAAACCTTTAAAAAAAATAATCTAGGTTTTAATCAAAGACCACAAATGTTCATTCGAATTAAGAGATTAAATTATTCTATTTTGTACCTGACACAAAAGCGGGTAGAATCTTTTACATGATCAGTGCCTGCAACTCAACCACATGAAAGAAACAGAAGTGAGACTTCCAATGCATGAATGTCAGTTCTTCTATCCATACCTTTTTATACATGCATGTAATAAGTGATTTAATCAGTGAGTCAAAGACAAAAAAAATGTAATGCAACATTTGGGTTAACGAAGAAAAGGTAGAGTCCAAGTTGCTCAGATCCTGTTAAAAACACCTTTGCTTCTAAATGAAAATGAGTTTACAGAGCAGTTATAAAGCACTACAGTCATAAACTGAAAGCACAGACAAGCCTCTCACAGACAAAAACCTTAAAATTTAAGTACAGTACATGTGACTTATCGGAAGACATCAAGGGAGCAAGACACTATGTTTTATTATTGCTGGATTTTAAATCTTATCCCCACATTGATGCTTCTACAAGCATCTCTATTGCAACGATTGAATGGCAAATATGTAATCTTCACTTTAGACACATTGGGGTTTTTTTTGCTTTTTGTTTCCTCATTATTTTTTTTAACTGCTCAATAATTCAATTTCTGATGATTATTTCCAGCATTTATCAAGTAAGAAATGAATATAAAGCCACATTAAGAAGCATCAATTTAAATACAACTTCCAAAACCACAGCACTGAACCACTCCCCCTTCCAGTTTCTTTCAAGGTTCTATATGCAATTGCTAGTAGCAAAGTCATGTTTTCAAGGGTTAAATTGGCAAAATGCTCCTATTTTTCAGGGTTTTTTTCCCCCATTTGTTTTTAGCTTTCTGAATACTGTGCAGCCCTTCAGTCCCCCCTCTCCTTCCCCAGTAGCACGTGGAAGAGAGATAAGAAGGTCTTGTCCCAAACCCTGGTTTTAGGGGCCAGACTCCAGTGAAGAGAGTTACCTCCCTCAGAGCTCAGCAGGGTTACAGACACGATCAAAGCCATCCCAGAGCCTGCAGTAATGATTAACGTCTGGTCTAAAACTAAGTTTTCTCTTGGATAACTTATTCCAATAACCACAGACAGTTTAATGGACTCATTTTCTGGCTAAAGACTACCCCTTGCAAAGCCCAGAAAAGCAGCTGGGTGCCGAAGATAAAGTCTGTAACATCCGTAGACTTCATCCTTGGCACTTCTGAAGTCAGGACACCTCACTCCCTACCCCAAAAATGTCTCTCCTCCCCTAGGCTGGGGTGCTAGGATTAGCTGTGTTCCAGGGAATCCCAAACCCATTTTCGGGAAGGCGGAGAACTACAGTGAACATTGGCAGTGCCTTTTCACACTCAACAAGTTGCTGGCAGTAATTAATGTTTCAAAGGATGCATTGACAAAAGGCTTAAGAAGTGGAGCAAATCGTGTTTTTCGGTAGAAGGGAGAAGGAAGAAAGGGAACAGGAAATCTGTGATCATTTTCTTGTATATGCTCAAAATCAAAGTGATGAACAAAGGTCAAAACAGGCTGTGTTTCCCATCTCTGCCAGCCTCAGCGCCAGCCTTGTCCAGCATGCTGATGTGCGCAAGGATTGCTACTGCTGTGCTCTTGGACAGCACCGTGACTCCTTTGGCTGAGGCAAGGGGAGCCCAGCAGGTGAGCTCAGAAGGGGAGGAACACTTATGTAGGAAGGGAGTCTTCTGAGGACTCGCAGTACACTCACACAGAGGGATTTGGAACCTGCCACTGGGTTTCTCAGTGCTGCTGCTGCGAGCATGCTTTTCTTATGAAATACCCAATCTGACTACAGCTATTAAAGCGCCGAACCAGATTTCCTCGCAGAAAAAGGCTTATTATCTTTCTGCATGCTGTGCCATTTTGTCAACTAAGAGGCTCACGTAGAGATCTTATCAGTGTCCTGTTGACAAAAAGTAAAGAGCATTTACAATTGAAATTATGATAATATAATCTTTATTCTTGAAATAAAATGTAAGTTGCATTATCCATAACTGCAGCTTAAAGCCTTGGCTTGAACAAAAAGCTTATTTAAATACAGTATGCTCGAGGCTTCTCTAGTCCCATTTCATTACTTGTTACTTTAAAAGAAACAAATAGGTTTTCCAAATTCATTCAGGCAGAGCTTTCTTTGTTTAAGGATGGTCAGAAACTCGATTTCCACTGAATTATGATATACTTTCATTCTCATTTAAATGCCATTTTGAAGACAAGGTCTCCACCCGCTATTCAGAAATGCCCAAGTTTGTGCTGGAGGAGGGAAGTTGAGGATTTTCACATAGATGTGCAGAATTAAGGTTACAGTCAGCTTCACCACAACAAAACACACTGGGTTCTCCTTGCAGTATTTACAGTTCAACTCACATTGGCTTTTATCAAGCAAGCTCTCAAAGGTTTTTTGATTCTTTAGAACTTCTGCATGTTTTTAAGTCCCCATGCAGGAAGAAGGCAGAAGGGAAGCACACACAAAACAAAGATAAAACAGAAAGTTTCCATCAAGTTGTGGGAATGGACAAAGACAATCATGCTTGTCTCTGTGTGGAATAAACACATGCCAAAACAGATCTCCTATAGAACAACAATACAGACGACTGAGTGGTCCAGTAAGGTATGGCAGGCAGCACCCACGATGAGCACATACAATAACACACCCATCCAAACAGCTGTAAAAGGCTGAGGCACTTGCCCATTGCACTTCCTCTATTCCTGGCATGCTGCTGAGTACTGCTGTGGATGAAGGCAGAGGACTAAGTGTTCAGAGCTATACGTTTCCCACATCAGAAAAGGACTCTTCTAATGCAAGAGTTTCCACTTCAAAAGTTAACATCTGATCAGCCACCTGGGGATAACATGAAAGGCTCAACATGGAAAAAGGTAAGTACTCACTGCAAGTTGTGTAAAATGAACGAACGCCAGGAAGGAGAAAATGTGCAACACCAAAAACTTGTTCAGCTGAAGAAGAGCTCAGTGTCTTTAGCACATTAAATAAAATATAGCTATTAAACTTTCAGGCAAGAAAGAATGAGGATAACATGCAAGTTGTATTTATCTCTAAAATCTTTCTTAACCATATAACTTGATTGCTCTACATTTACCTATAAAAATACACTCCGTTAATTGAAGAAACTTGCCCAATATATTGAGCTGTATTACTGTTCTCTCATTAATTTAAAACAGCAGCAAAAAGAACCAAACAAAATTGATCTTATGCTTGCTAACCTAAGATGGAAATTACAGCCTTTCTTGCTAAGCCATTCTCTCTCTGAAAAGCAAATAAGAGATAACCAAACTTACTAGCCTGGAATAGGACCATCATGTCACTGGCATCTATGGATGATAACCATGGTTACGGATCAATGACAAACTACTCTCTTACTCTGCCTCCTAACTACTAAGTGACAAACAATATTCACATGTTTGTGCATACTATTTTTCTTTCTTCCATGCTTCCCACCCATACATAAAAGAGGGAACAAATTTGTAAAGGAGCAGATTTGTTATAAACAACCTTGGATCACATCAAGGGTGCTGAGTACTTGCAGCTCCCCTTGAGACTGTGGACCTTAAAGGCGATAAGTATCTCCACAAAGCCTAGTGTTTGTATAACTAAAGCTAAAATAAACACAAGTGAAATCCTGTTTGCAAGGAAATAAAGCCCATCAAAGAATGACATTCTGTAGTTTCAAAAAGGCAGAGCAAATGACAAATGCTTCTTTTTATTGTGTCAGATACTTCCAAAAACAAATAAGCCTTCACTGTTATTACTGCAACTTAACATCTGCTAAAGGAACCTCTCCTATCTAAGGGGCTGTGCATTTTCCTCTCAGTAAAAGCCATACTTTTGGATCTCCCAGCTCCCTTGGGTTCCAAGCACTGTGTTGGTTGCTGCCATCTCAGCAGGATGAGCACGTGAATTTGAACCTGAATGAAGAAGCTCTGAGCTCCCATCAGGATCCTACTGAAATTATGACAAGTCCTGCCACACATTAAAAAATAACCGGCAACACCAGTTCAATAGCATATGGGGCACAACATCAGGTATACTCACAGACAGCCCCCACTGCATGTGGCATGTCCACACAATGTTCCCCAAACAACTTTCTCAGGAATAGCAAGGTAACGTTAAAACAGACCTTCTGACAGTTTGTGTAATGCTTAACATTTAATGAAAACTTCTACAGAGTAACAGGAAAAAAAAAAAAGACCAATGACAAAAACATGAAAAGCTCTAATTTCTCAGAAGGGGGATTCAGGAGGATCAACAAATCGACGAGCTTCAGGACTTGAACACTTCTGTGAAGACCAAGCTATCTTACAGAGGACCAAAGCAAAAAACAGCAGACATAACTCATAAGTCTTAAATGTTTAAAGTTCATTTTCTCTTTACAAGCATCTTCTGTGCACCTAGGCACTGAAGGGAGGAGAGCAGCATTGGCAGTTTTGCTTTAAGGTCTTCGGGGAAAGTGGCTGTGCCCTACTTTGACAATAGCAGTTGCTGAGGCAAATTAGGTCTTTGACAGGGATAAAATGAAGTTCCACTGTTAGCACAAAAGGACTCCCATTGATTTTGGCCTCTTTCAGCTGATGTAAATAATCAGGTAAACATAAATTTGACAAGGAATAATTGCCGCCTTGTCTCTTACACGGTATACTCAAAAAGGCATTTAAAAAGCACCTTGAGCAGAGAGAAAAGGAGAAAGGAGAGCAGAGCCTGGGACAGTTCTCCTTTATTCAGCTCTGTTCTGCAATGTCACCTACAACCACATGACTATCTTTCAGTGAAAGGACAAAAAATCTTGGCGCCTGAAGCAGCAAGTTTGCAATTCCATGCTCTGATGGGCTCAATGAGCTCTTAATTCTGCCAAAAATGGAATTTATGAAGTTTCATTTCATTTACAGACAAGCTCATTTGAAACAATGGTGATCTGCAAGCACCGGACTCAGTGATGCACAACTCCTGATAAATTTGTCTCAAGCTTCCCTGAGCCCTGAGGGGAGCTCAGCTCATGTTCTTACAGCCTTTCTTAGTGACACAGGACTTGGTTTTCTTTAATGTCTTGTCCTGTATAGACAGGATTTTTCCACCACTCATCTCAAGTTCAACCTGGACATAGCAAGACTGCCACTGCTCCAGTGATATTAAAACAGCCCAACAGGACTCATCTTTATCAAGAGACAAGTACTGTATGCTGAGGCAGCAGTGACGTTACTCTCACATGACATGACACAGTCACCAGCCAAGTCCAGAATTAGACTGTATTTATTGTTACTTAATATAACAAAATTGGTGAAACTGGTTAACGGGAATGAAAGGAGAACCAGAATCCTTTCTAGAAAAAAGTGGATCATCATTATTTTATGAAACACAATTAGGGATCTTTATGATTTCATAAGATTTTACACCCACGTTCATTATTTCTTAACATCTCTTTAACAATCAAAAAATGGAGCAAAGCTCTACTGATTTCAGTCCAGCTGAAGTAGTAGCAATTAAAAAAAACCAACACCCTCCAATTGTCAGGGAAAGAAAACAGAGTTTATACCAGCTCTAAGGCTAGAAAGCAATAATGCCTGAAAAACATACAATTATGGAACATTTTAGTCTACAATTTCTCATGAATTCTAAGGGGTAAAGGGGATGATAAAGCGTAACAGTCCACCAGACAAGCTCATCTGACAATTTATATTTCTGTCCCTTCAAACAGAAATAGAATACCACATATCCCCATCAACTTGGAAGAGAGTTAAGCAAGGTGCTAGGTGAAAGTATACAGAAAATAAATTGGAAAGGTGACAGAATTCTGGCTGACATCTGCTTTTTCAGCGCTTGACAACATTTTGTTGTGAGTTCTTGTGATATCTCAGGCCAGATTCCAATCCTGAGAACTGATGTATCAAACAAGAAATATCTGACTACCAGAATTAATTTACCATCTGCAAAACACTTCAGTAGCTGTGGATGGAAGAGTCACTACTATTGCTATTTTTATTGAATAAGATAATCAAAGAATAAGATGTTCATGAAGACTTTGGTAACAAATTTTCGATTATTTGCTACATTTTCAGTACGCCTGAAAACGTTGTTATTATGGTAGAAGACTTACAAAAGAAAGCAAAACTGTCCCCAAGGATTTTCAAATATCAAGAATAAAAAGACTGTAAGAGAAAGGACCAGCAAAACCAACCAAATGGCATGTCCCTCATTAAGATTTATACATTTCAACAATGAATATTTCTTTTTTTAAAAAAACCTAAACACTTACTAGCATGACCCTTAGAAGACAAGAATATTCCAAACTTGTTTCAGTTTCCTTTTGTATTTAATTTACATGGTGATACTTGCAAGTGCCATGTAGCACTGTCAGAGCTCTTTGGATAAGCCAATATCCACTGGACACACAACTCTTTTTACTGCTGTTTTTTTTTTTTTTTTTCTTATCTTTTCAGGGTGGAAAAGATGGTTATGCTGATACACAGCTGTCCTTCCACAATGAAAATAACATGTCCAAACACCACACCCATGCTGCATAAACCCCAGTCAATGAGCACTATGTTTCCCATGTCACCATTTGCTGACATTCTGGACGGAGCAATGCATTTGGTGGTATCTAGATAAGCATTTGGCACTGTCTAAAATACCGTTCATCTTTTTTCTTAAATGACTGTCAAAATCTCCACTTGCAAAAATCCATGCGAACAACAGCAAGCAAGACAAATCAAAATATCTTTCAGAAATTGATACTTGCTTTGCAAAAGAAAGACTAAGATGAAAGACTAAATGAAAGATCAGACTAGGCTGTTCCCAACATTTAGCATGCTTACCTTAAAGCCAATGCTCAGTAGTGCAGCTCTAATAAAAATGGATAATCTCAGTTTTTAAAAGTATAAACAAACAAATAAAAAAAACCACCTGTTGAAACAACTGCAATATCACTGGGCTACAGGAACTATCTAAGCCAGTGACCAAAAAGTAGATGCACCAAACCGCTCAGAAAATTGCAACCCAGTAGTTTATTTTAAGGTATCAAAGGTGAATAATCAGCATAAGAACTGGAAAAGCAGATCAGATCTACAAATAGATATGAAACTAATAAAATTCAGTTGGTAGACCTTCAACCTATAAATTTAATTTTTGTATCGGTAACGTCTACACTGCCCTTCATAACAAACGTGAGCAAATAACCTCTGTCGGGCACCATCTGTGGTTTTACTTGATGAGTTCAGTACTTTGAATTCAAAAGTTAATACTTGTTGAAAAGTACAACAACCTAGCATTCAACCTACCAAGTATTTGCAGCAAATCAAAGGAATCAGAAATCAACCACAAAATATTTATTGTATTACTCATTTCCATCAAGAGGTCTCAAATAGGCAAAGTATCAAGTAACTGTTGCTACTTGTGAATTAAAAATAATATTTTGCCTATTATGCATTTGTCACTTAAAAACTACAACTTGAAACAGTGCTGTTTTCCAGACAGATAATGGATAAAAATCCTAAAATGCACCTTCTTGCTGCTGGATTGAGGAGTTGAATTTTTAACTTTTAAAATTATTTTGTCCCTATCAAGGATTAGTGCTGTTAGTCATTTTCAAAAGTAAATATATATATATATATAAAATCCACTTTAGCATTTGAAATGGAATACTTGAATATACGGTGCAGAAAATCCTCACAATCAGTTGTACCATAACTGTACCCTAATACTCTGAAAATAAATAAAATAGCCTTTAAGGTGCACAGGAAATTAAAGGGAAGCAGCATATGCTGACACAGAGTCATATCAGTAGCTGATATAAACAGTCACTGACACGTACATATGCCATTCTAGGAACTTTTCAGTATCTCTGAACATCTCTAGATTCATTTCTTTCTATTTAAAAGTGCTAAGAATCGTCACTCAATTTGTGCACATTTTAACGACTTCACAATAGATCCATATTGGTCCTACTGAATATGAATTACACTTTCGGCTTTTCACTACCCTAAGTTGCTTCATCTAGCAAACCATTCAAATATAGAAGATAGTCAATCTAAAAAGGTTGCACGGTTGTACAGTCCAAAACAAGAACATTTGAGTTAATCAAAGTGTTTTTGTACACTACTTTGAAATCACCTTAATGCCATTTCATCATTTAGTTCTTGTTCAGAATTACTACTGTCTCATGTTATGGCCTTGTATCGATATAGAAGGAAGAACCTGCAGATCTGCTGTCGAAATCACAGCTCAAATGAGTAAGAATAGGTTTGTGCTTTTTTTTCTCATGTTTGAACTGGGAGAGGAGTCTTCCCTTCTCCGCAGCCATCTCCTACTTATACGACAATTTTATTTTCCATTTTTAGCAAGAGTAGCACTTGCGTTTACATATACTAAGCTTTCATAAGAAATGAACAAAGAAAGAAAAATACAAGACATTTTCTAAATTACTTGCAGAAGGATTTACTACATTCACAGCTCTCTCTCTCCATGGCATTAATTAATGAGACTACTTTCAGTAAAAGGCTGAATTCAGTAATTCGTGTAGGTGTATCCACACCTATTAGGCTCATACCAGTAACATGCTGAACACTGGTTGTAGACTGCAGTTTTACATAGCCTTATTAACAGAAACTCCCCAGTTGATCGTCCTTTTAGTAAGTTATCTAGAAAAATCAACTTGAAAATGAATAGAACTTAAAAATATACAGTAGGGATGCTAGAAACACATTAAATTAAGCATCGCACACCTAAAAAACATATTATATGACATCAAAAATGCTTCCCTATTCATTCCTGTATGCTAAACTTAAAGATTCTATTCATCTCTTTCTCCCCTAAGAGTATCAGTGTACTTTCTTAGCTGTATCTGTGCATTTGGGTCAAATTAGTCCATTCTGAATCAAGTTTTAAGCATAATTTACAACAAAGTTTAATTTTTTCTCTGAGATATGCAAAGCTTTCCTCTGAACACTTAAAGTGCCAAAAGACAACCAATCCAATTCTGTTCAGTTAATTGGACTGAGAAAAGTAGGGACAATGGCTGTCTGATGCTATAAGAACACATGGGTAATGGGTTAATCCCATGAGAGAAGTGGGAAAAGCTTTTCCTACAGTGACCACTCATGAGCAGCCTGCAGCCTCCAGCAACCGCACTGAGAAAACAGTGGCTTCCAGGCACACTGCAAGAGTAATGCACTCACTGGGCATCTGTGCAGATGTTTAAGTAACTGTATTAGTCTATAGATACTTTTTGCAAACAGAACAAAAAAAGAAAACGTCATGCCAGACATCACACTGGACTTGCTTTTCACATATTTGCTTCTCAACCTGAAGTATGGAATGAACATACGGGCCTTCGAAACTCAAACAAAAACAGAGAAATGCACATTTTGGGGAGGAAGAGTTTTGTAACTATGTTAAATAAAAAGTTCAATTTGACAGTCACTCTCATGTGCAAATAATATTCGTATTGCAAAAATACCTGTTAAAATAGACTTGGAGAGGAGTATAACCTAATGTAATACTTACAGTGCCTTTCACTAATTAGCCTTAATTTTCAAAGTGAAAACTGTAATACATTAATATGAAGCATAATAAATTACAAACAATGAAGAAGGAAATATTTGAGACAAGGAAAAATATATTGCTTTATATTGAGAAGTTTCAAACTAATCTTCCAAGAGTGGGCAAATTTTGGTAGTAGGATACAGGAAAGCACATCAAATTTAAGTTAAATCTGAGAATTAAGTGAGACAAAGTTCAGGAGACGTAGACTTCTGACAACAGAATGAGTATCAACAGAAGGACACGGAGATGGCACAGACAAATTAGTCCACTTAAGCTCTGAATTGCTAATGAAATGAGAAGCATCTGCTTCTCTTACTGGCTTCTGCTTAAGCCTTTACTTTTCATAGTCTCAATTACCCTGACGTATAATTGTTATGTGCAATGCCCATTGACAAGAGTTTCCTTGGCTGCCCTTCTCCTTGTTTAGCCACAGTGATTGATGACCCTGGAAGAGAGAACCAGCAGAATTCGGGGAACGTTATTGATCTCATGCTGGAATACAAATGCCTCTTTAGAAACTAATGATTCAAGTCATGTTTGGATCAAAACTGGTTAGACTGCATCCAAACAGACTTACAGTGTTTCCTTGCAATGCCATCTGGCTAAAATAATGGCTAAAAGCTTCATCACTTTGAGCTGCTGGAAGGAAGGCACAATGGACGGGGAATGAGATAGATCAATAGGAAGAAAAGATGCAGCTGGGTCAAGGGCCCAGTATCGCTAAAAGCAAGACTATTTCAGGAGAATACTGTTCCAATTATCCAAAAAAAAAAAAAGAAGCATGTGATGATAATTAACCAGTTATAACAGGTAAAGGAAAGCACAAGATAGCAGATCAGGATGTCCACCAATGATGGTGGACAATTTCTGTTGGAAAGTAACAAATGAGAAAGGTAAAGAGAACGATAATTTAAATTAATCCAGAGAAAAGCATTTCTAATAGTCTTCAGCCATACAATAACAGTCTCTGTTCAGTCTGACTAATACAAATAGGGACTTCTCAATTTGTTATTTCATACAAATTCCATGTCCACATTTTCCATTAAAGAGCAAAAGACAGCAGTCTGTCACCACGCTATAAGTTATTACAGTGGCACACATACAATACTGTGAAAAACCCTGGAAGTTTTCTTATAAGTTTTAAAAACAAATTAAGTTAATTATTTAATCGAGCTTCATTCTACAACCAAACCACTGACATGAAAACTGGGCTATACAGGGCACCAACATCTCAGATACCTTCTGCATGTAACAGAAGTGCACAGAAAAGCCTCTTTCTCACGTATTGATAAGCTATTTTCTGAAGTGCCAGCACTGGACTGTAGGAATTAAGGGACAGAGAGGAACAGAATTAAAAAGAAACAGACTGCCCAGAGAGGTTGTAGATTCTCCTTCTCTGGAGATATTTAGAATGCTACGCTTTAAATTCCTAGAAACTAAATTATTGTGTTAGGGTTAGGTTATGAAAATGAATTAGCAGAATGACTGGAAGTATGAAGAAAAAATATGCTTCTGCTCTAATGTGTTCGTTATCAGAAATTTTCCCTTCCTAGCCCCAGCACAGAGCACTGCAGGCCCAGGAGCAGCTTTGCCCAACTCCGGACACTGCTTCCTGTCCTCCTCTCACCCTTAGCACTTGTAAAGTGTAGAATGGTCCTATTTAGTAATATGACAGCACAGAAGTTACCCAAGATCAAAGCAGTAAGGTACAACTTATTGTTAAGAGTGAATGTTTTACATTCCTATAAATCACTAATTGAGAGAGGCAAGAGGGGAATACCATTTGGAGTTACAATTACTTCGTCAACAAAGGGAGAAAAATGCTACTGCTAATGCAGGACGTATAGCAGAGGCAACAAGCATCTGTAAAGGCAGCCCCAGACAGTCACAATACCGATCAAAGCAGTAACAGAATTGTCATGAGCTAATGTAGAAACACAACACTTGTGGAACAAAACTGGCCTTGCAGATGAGAAGGAAAAGAACATTCTGAACACTCCAAATGCCTCTAATATAAACCAGGAAAAGCTGAATAAAAACTATTGTTCCTTGTCACTATGGAAATTCCATGCATGAACTTATGAATAATATTAAAAGAAAAGGCCTCTTTTAGAACATAAAATACATAGTCTCCCTAGCCAGTGATAAAAGAAGTATGTTCTGCTTTGGAAGATCATTCCACAGAACACATGGTGTTTGAAATGTGATCACATCTTCTGAAGCTCATAAGCTACTTACAATACACCATCCCCCAAACTCAATTTCCACATGTGAGAATGCAGCTAATTGAATGCAGTATTTGAACTGCTCAGTTCTAGTCCATTTATAAAACAGTTTATATATTCAGCATATCAAGATTTATATTTTTGTTGCTTCTCTTCCCATTAAAAAAATATATGTATGATTTCTACTATTTAGACTATCGCATACATTCCAATGAAGGGCTAACATCAGCATATTCCAGCTACATCTTATAATTAAAGAAATATTTTTAATCCACAGAATTCCCACAATGCCAATACAAGGCCTCCAGATGTGAAGTATGCCTTAGTGCATGCAGCACGTGTCTGATGTTTCCTGAATGATGCAGTATTTCAGATGAAGCAGATAACAACTGAATAAAGTGTTAATGCTATTTAGCACTATATTTTTCTTCCTTCTTCTCAGCCTTTACTTCTGACTCCCCAGTTTGTTTCCTACAAGGAACTCCTCTGCACGCCCACCCCATGCCAGAGATGACAGCAATATCACAGTCTTCTGAACACCCCCAGACAAAAAGGGAGAGGGAAAGTCTTTCCACCTTCTAGCTGCATTTGTTCAGTTCTACAGGCTTAGGCAGCATGCTTGGTTTTCACTGTCATTAATGCCGTCACTGATAGAAAGGTATTTGACGTGGCATTTTACGTTGGCTTTGTTGTATGTTTGTTTTAATGTTAATATTCTCCACACTAAAGAAGGGCAGAGAGGGAGATAACGTGCACAATTATCAGAGATATGTAATCACACTGAACTGAAGCTACAATTTGTTGTTATTATATTTCACTTTCAACTGACATTTTAAACTTAAAAAAAGAACATACACCTCTCATGGAAAAGAAGGAAGATCTCAGTGGGTAACATGCTGCTTCTTTTTTCTGAACTAAGAATCATTCCTATCTAATAAGCACTTCCTAATATTTTACTTCAGAAAATACTACCAGTGTTAGTAATTATGAACAGTGAGTTGTAGAAAACTTCAGAATAAGTTAAATGTTTAGTCTCAATTTTGTTCAACCTGTTCCAGTGCCTCACCACTCTAACAGTAAATAATTTCTGCATAATCTAAATCTTCCCCTCTTTTAGTTTAAAATCATTCATGTCTTATCACTATCTGCCAGCATAAAAAGCTGGTCTACCTCCTGTTTACAAGCACCCTTTACAGTGGAAGAGACCTCTGCAGGTTACCTTCGGCTCCAGGCAGAGCTGACTTCAAAGCCAAATTACACTGCTCAGACCATTCCTGAGGAAAGATTTCTCTCTATGCCCCTCTTTCAATGTGCAGTTCATAATGACTCAGAGTAAGATAAGTTTTCTGCAGCATTTTGTATTCCGTATTTTAAGCAAAGACTTTTACTACGTATTAAAAACACTTAAATCAAAAAATTAAGGGTGCAACCCTTTCAGTTACACTTCCCGTCATCTTCCTCTCCTTGCAATACGTTCATATGAACTGTTGTAAAGCTGTTTATTACAGAAAATGCTGCACTTTATGGGTATGCACATGGAAGCAATTAACAAATGAAATGCCATGGAAAATGCCATTTGAAAAACGCATTATTTTACAAAACATCCTGTAAAGTCAATTTAAAAGAACATTATCAAAATCTTGGCAAATCTGCCCTAAGTCTCTTTCTTTTGATGATGAAGACATGAAAATAAATAGCTCATTTTGTAAAAACAGGGTCGCACAGGAATTTGTGAAGTTTCAAACTATATAAAGACATCTTCCCAAAGAAGCACACAGCTACAGCTTATTCGACCATACCTCAGTTGCCTTGCCACTCCTGCTCATTTTCCAAACAACTTGTATTGCAGCAATCTAGCATTTTCAATGAATTGAGAACCAGTTCATTATACAAAAGCATAATTACAGTTCAGCTTCGGTGGAAATAATTCATCAATTCCAAATTAAGTTGAAATTCTCACTTCTACAGACAAAAATACAGTGTGTATATGCATATATTTAAAAATTATCCTGGTGAACATGAAGGGGGACTATTTTACTCACACAATTTGAGTAAAATACACACACGCTCCCTTCAAGATTAGCTGATATGAAAATGCTAGTAGAAATCAGAACTAACAGCAGTTAATATATCAACATTAGATATCTAAGAAATCCATATGGATTGAAAACATTTAATTTATTAAAGCTTTGTTGGTTCTTTTAGAAACAGAACCAAGTGAAAACAGATGAATACTCAACTATAAAATGGTTAGCGTATGTATTTTTCCAGAAAATTTGGCTAAAGAAATACAAGTCTTTTAATAGTAATTCATTCTAATGAAATTATATCTAAATTTACTATGCAAGCAAGTATGATTGTGATCTAGTTCTACACTGTGTTAAAAACAGGAAAACTTAAAACGAGAGTCTTCAGCATCCAAAATCTTTAGAGGTATAAACCTAAAGCAGTTAGTTTGTATGTATTACCACAGACATTGTCACTTGAAAACTACAAGTCTTCAGTAACAGAATTGCTGCCAATAACACATCAGCAGTCCATGCATCAGCCCATCCACAGCCTACGCACTAAATCCCTTCCTTCCTTGTTACTGCTTTAAGGACACACGTACATTTACATCACCACCCATCTACACACATGCATCTTTCAGACAATTTTGGTACCAAGGCTGACCAGATACTGCTGGAGAATACGTATCTGCACTACAGTCAAGGCTGATGCATCTGTGAAAGACACCAAGGCATATAAAAAAATCAGAAAATTAAACACCATCATTCATAATGGATTTCTTGTGTACTTCACTGCTGTGCCAGTGCTCCATTAACTCAAAAAACATGGTCATGTGGTAGACAAGATGGTTGCTTAAAGTTTCTTCCTATGAATTCAAATCCATCCTTTCCTTTCTAAAGGGCAATAAAGAAGATGGGCGGTTCCCACTATTGTCCAAGGAAAGTCCCCGTTACCGATTTTTGTTCTTATATAAGGAATAAACACTTAAGAGAGCAAAATGGATTAGCTTCATGACCTTTGTATTTCAGATAAAGGTAAGACATTTTAATTAAAATACATGGACAGTAAGAATTTCCAAAAACATAACTCTGGTATGGCTGCTTTAATGAATTAACAGGTATATCTTCCATTACAGGAACAGACATTGTAATTGCTCTTGTTTCCCTCAGACATAAGAAAAATTTTAAATCAACTATCAGTCAATTTAGTTAAAAATAAGGCTTAGCAGACATTAATTCACTCTTGGTGTGACAGGAGTTTCCCTCCACTTTAGTTAGCACACATCAATGTTGCCCCCAAAAATCAACTTTCAAGAGATGTAAAAATACTCTACAACATGCAGAATTCCTGTCTTCACATATTACTTTCCTAAAAATAAATATTTGCTGCTTTCCCCACGAGATTTAGAGCACTGTTTCACAATGCTGACAGACACATACTATCAGCTTCCTAATAAAAATCAAAACAAACGCAAGTAACATCTAAACTAGCCCTTAGAGAGTTCTGATTAATACACCATCCATTAAGCATCTGTTTCATTACACAATGCAGACCTCTAGATTATAGCAGCATTAATAACTGTCTGCAGAATGAGACATTTACACGAGTTTCTATAATGAAACCACTATGCACAGCGCAACTCTCAGTGATTCATTTGGCCTTTACCATCACACGAAAGTAAATTCAATTTGGCAAACAATTTAGATATGAATAAACATCCCAATCTATCACTGATGACTTAAAATCCTTGGCAAAGCCTATTCAGTATTATTTCAATTTAGATGTAGTGAAGATAACGCACGAATGGGTATTCCTTTAAAATGTCTTCCTTTGGGAAATATCTTAACATTTAGAAACAAAAAGAAAAAACGTAGAGTGTCACAAGGCAGTCACAAGGTTTTATTCAGTCCAGAGGACACTTGAGCTCATCCAAACTTGTAGAAGAGCTTAACGGCAGCTGCCACATGCTCACACTCTCAAATCACTTGCTACAGAAGACATTGGCAACAATCAATCAGTGCACACCTCAAGAGAAGGGTCACTGAAGAGCCAAACAGAAGAGGACCTTTCTGGGTACAGGGGCTTTTCTCACTGGGATGAGCAAATACACCATGCCCTCAGCATGCCCCTCCTACCCAGGCAGGAGAACATCAGTGACCAACATGGGGTTTGTTCTTACTGCCCAGTTGCCTAGCAAAGAACAGACATGGCAGTGTGGCCTGTGAAGGACTTTAGCAACCACCTCTCTACCAGAGAGCTCAACTGCTATAATATGGCTCATTTGCTAATAAATTCCTCAGGGGAAATACACTCAAACAGTTGTCATGGCTTCAAATAAATGTAAGCTCCATCTCCTTAAGAAGAGGAGCAGTCAACTATCATAGAAAAGGAGTGAGTAGGTAAGCAGAATGTTGCCTGTGTTACCTACTCCTGCACTCACTCATTTCTGAAGTAATCACTGGAGTCAAAGGCTACTTTTCAAAATCTTAGGAAGCCTGACCATAGCTATTCCACAGAAAAACAACAATTATAAGACAAACTTATTTAAATGGAAAGAGTATACATCTCTTGAACATTTACTAATCTTCATTAGCTGTGGTCTATGGTTTCATACTAAATAAAAAAAGAGAGAAGAGTGATCAATTAGCCAGGCCATGATTTTTCAAAACATTATTAGTAATAAGTGGAAATTCACTCTGTTTATTCACATAGATCCATTTAATGTTGATATAAAAGAACTCACTGAATATTAAGGAAGTAGACCAGAAGGCAGTAGCCAAAGAATTTCCATGGAATAAGTCTTCCACAAAAGGGGTTACTAGAGTTGATAGATAGTGGACTCCATTAAGTACAAGATAGCAAAAAGGTTGAGATGCTAATGATCCTATAAGGTTCTATTTACTTTTAAACCCAGCCAGCCAATTGGAGCATTCTTTATTTATACACATCAATCTTTGGCATATCTTCACAATAGCCTCACATTACAGGAAGTTTTGTGTAAGAATCCACATTTTAAAAATACCTAAACCAATCCCAACAGAAGTTGACTTGACTGAAATCACACAAAAGCACTATGAACATGAAGAGAAATATTCCGAATGCTCAGTTTCCATTTGTCAAGATTTTAAAATGAAAACATTTTAAACTATTTTTCAAAATAATCAGTAAGAGAAAAAAGAATATACACATTCCATCCAGAGGCAAACTACTGGCAAAACATTCAAGACAAAGCATGAAAACTACACCCATGCTATTCCCCCATTATTCTCCCTGATGTAGACCACCATTTCCTCATCAGTCTCCTATATATTCAGCAAGGAGATTAGAGAAAAGCCCTACAGAGACCGTGAGTCTATTTATAGTGACTGTCACAGTCTAGTAGGGATGATTAATATCAGTTGATATCACTTAATAATTTGGGAGCCTTCAGCACAAGATATGCAATTTCTAACTGCAGTAATTAAGCATTCAACTCTTTTTTTTTTTTTTTTCTTGTTGTCATGTCTGTGTGACACCCTTGCAGAGTATGAAGGACAAATCTTTGTTTCACTGCCAACCACAAGAACTGTTGGAACTGTATCTGGAATCATAACATTAATATCCTTCCTGCTAAATACAACAAATTAACTGTGCTGGAGCAATAGGTGCTTAATTCCCCTGGTGGTTCGTTTTCTGGACTCTATACCCCACCCATATTAAGTATCTACTGCATGAAAGGAATTTGGGAAACTCAATATGAGATTAGATTATGACAGTAAGAATTCCACAAATATGCAATTTTCAGTATTGGTATTAAGTTTGTAATAGAGGTATTTGTGGAGACCTAGGGTCTCTAAGAAAGAAAAGGGATGGTGACATGTATAATTAAGAGATGCATACATAAATTTCTAAGTTAGTGTTAAAGCAAGCTACTTATAAATTTCCATGTTTAATTCAAATTTACAGATTCTTTTGCATAGCTTACATGTGTTGACAAAAACCGACTACTACACTAAACACTAAACACTTTAAGCACCTACACTTAAATATATATACGTATTTATCTCAATGACACCCTGTTTTCTTAGAACAAATTGTCTAAAGTGACAGAATTTTAGTCTATTAAAATAATTATTTAATCTAAAACTAATTTGCAGAATATTTTCAAATTAATAGATCTTATTGGTATAACAAGTTTCTGTTCTTTGACAATTCTTTTCATAACATTTCTCCCACCATAACTTCCGGGAAAGTCGTTAACAACAGAAAGATCAGATTTGGTGTAAGGAACACAGTTAGTAAACATGAACACGTCTCCTATTTGAAGGAACCCACACTTGCTCATTCAAAGTCAGCATTGGGTCTTTAACAAGAGAAGTAGGAGCACACATACTGTCAGCCTCAACCCTTCAGCAGAAACATCCACTGCTAGTTTTTTGAGAGACCACCACCACACTTGTGAATCCTTTTACCACTGATGTTTCAATACCATTTTTTTCAGTCCTCTTATATTACCTAAAAGCAGGATTTTTAAGTGAGGTGTTCATTCTTCCACATGCCTTGTAACACTTGTGTTACAGTTAGTCTGATTATTTAACATGGAAAATCAAAATCATCTATAGGAGAAAAAAGTCACACTGGTATCTATAGCTTAAGTTACAAAACATCCATAGTTTTTAAATCATTGATTCATCTTAAAAGTGCTGTCATGTTTGCTGCATCACATTGGAGACATCAGTATGTGATCAGTTAAAACATCATTTCCAATGAAAAAAAAAAGTTTATAGTGTAAGTTACTACTGGTCCACCAGCACACAAAACTTGCACAAAGACACTGTTCAGGACTTCAAATCATCTACTTTATAGATAATATTCCAATTCTTCTTTGTAACACCTCTTAGCATTGTCTCATCAAGTGTTTTAATTAGTGGACAGCTTTTTGGGCCATGTGATGAATTATTTCTTTATATTCTCCCAGCATTGTCCCCCGGGTGAAACTTCCTAATCACCATTTACAAGCCAAATAATTTCCTCTTTGGCTGAGCTCTTCATTATTAACTTTTGATTCATCTCTTACTTCCTTTAAGTATTTCATTAATTTAAAATAAGGAGCAGGTCTTAGCAGTTTACAATGTTTTTCCAATTTTAAATCCTGCCAATTTTTATGTTCTTTATTTCAAATAATAATCCTTTTTGATGGAACCATGCTCCGCTCTCAGTAATCCCACAAAATTGCCATGACTATGTTTGGTCTAGAACAAAGGGATTTGCAATAGAAACATAAAACAATAGCCTATTTGTTCAATCAATGGAAACACAATCAATCGTTCCAAGGGCAATCTGTAACAGTTAATCTGAGCTCCTAAATACCAAGTATGAATTATCCTCTCCTAGTGCTTTCTCCTTTCTGCTAGCTACATGAGAGATTGTGGTTTATAGATCATTCAAGGTTCTAAATATCAGAGGAACTGGACTCTAGCAGTCTTCTGATGGGAGTGGTAGGAATAAACTACTAAGCAAACAGTTAAAAAAAAAAAATATTACACTACTTCACCACGAAGCTATTCTAAGAAGCTGAAAGAAGGAACCTACTACACAGGGTATGTCAGTATACTTGGCACTCTTAGAAGCTCTTACAATCCAATCTCCACTTTCCATGGAATAAGAGAATTTTATAATGTGATGTAGAATCCATGACTTCAGTTTACAGTTGAGGAAATATCAAAAACATTCCTGTGTTTCATCATAAAGCCAAAAGAAAGTTGGCTGTGTTATTTACATGCTACTACTTTCCAGGGTAAAACTTCTATTTTTACTTTATCTACTTAATTTGCATTATTTCTCTCCAATGCAGTATCTTAGCCACGTACTAAACTGCCTTTTAGAAAAATGAGGCATTTAAAAATCTACATTCTTCCTGCACTGAACTCTAATAGGAGCATTATCAGAATAATTTTTGTTCATTAAAAATGAGTTTGTGGGTCTGAACTACCAAGACAAAGAAAACAATGGCTAGAAAATTCCCATGACAGTAATCATTGCTCCACTTCTCTCAAAGGAGTCAGAAGATAGCTTACTGAAAGCACAGAAGATAGAGAATATAATTTAACTTTATGTAGATTGTATGAGAGCACAATGACATTTCCAGAACTTGGTCTTAAAACTCCCTTTTACCAACCACAATTTCACTTTTGATTTCCAGCAGATCAAAGGAAGAGGTTAGTATGTGGGGTTGCAAATGTCAAGTACTACTGAGGATTCAAAACCCATGAGTCAAACGAACGCTTAACAGTCTTCTGTTTCAAGGGCTTTCAGGGTGCACTTTGGTCCCTTTACATTTTTTTTTTCTTGCACTTTTTTAAATAAAAACCAGATTATTGCTTAATAACATGATCCCAGAGGGAAAGTGCAAATGCTCTGAAGCTCTCACTGGTTCTGGCAGCACTGAGCTGAAGCAGAAAACCCAATTAGGAAGAGATTAACTGAAAATATCAGCTCATGCAGGCATTCTCCCCCTCTCTGGACCAAATAGCCCTCTGAGACCAACAGATACCCAGGCTGACTTCCACCTAGCAAGTGAGGGCTTGGAAATTTCTGTGCTTGATACAGCAATGTGCATGGTGCAGAGGGAACAGGAAGAGATGCAAACAAACATCACCCCAGGAAAAGCCAGCAGCTGGACAACTTCACAAAATTTCTGTTAGCTTTTGTGCTCAACTTCCCTTAAGAGTATAAATCAATGTGTAAGGAACAACAAATGGCACAGCTCTCAAAAGTGAGTAACTCATCACATATCTATATACGCCTGCAACCATTTTATATGTCTGTGCCATAAATGCATTTATGGATCCTTGGAAATTCTCCCTGCTTCCCTTCTGTCTCAAACTTCTAACTGGTGGTTAGTTCACAGGTGTCAATCGAAACACCTTTTTTCTTTAGAGGACAGAAATAGCTTCCTTGCCTAAAGCTCAGGGAAAAAACAAACAAACCAAATCTAAACAATTTCAGTTTCCCCAATTAGTATTTCAAGGCACAAAATACTCTGGAGCAGAAATTATACCTTGTATGTTGAGAGGATCAAAGTAGGAAGGACATTCTGACTACAGAGCTATATTATCCAATAAAAACATTAATAGCAGAGCAGGAAATCTGGAAAGGTCAATCAAATGCTTGATTCAACCACTCCAATGTTTTTCCCTACAGCTTTGCACACTGATAGACTGACATGTTTCTGAGTATGAATGAGACTGCTTTTTGCTTCTGTTTTCACATAAAGGCACAAAGAGTGAACAAACGTTTCCCTCTTCTGCTTCAAGATGAAGAATGTGACATGCAGCTTAGAATGTAACCGGAGAGCAGTTGCAGCTCAAGCCTGCAACGCAGCAGACAAAAGGAGGAACCCCTCCTTTTGCTCTCTGTTATAACTGCTACTGAGCAAGGGGGCTCCATGGATCAGACAAAAAGAAAACAGCCCTGATGACTTTCATTTTTGCCGTGGTTTTAGCATCCAAACACTTCAAGTCACTTTTTACTTTTGGCCACTGCATTGCCTTGCAGAAATTAGTTCTACAGTATAATTATCTGGCATATGACAAGGTACTTCCTCTTAGTTAATAACTTACTGTCTCATTAGATACCTCCTCATTCTCATGTTAGGAGACACAGGTAACAAATCATTCCCTCTTTATCTTCTCCCTGCTATTCAAAGAGTTTATAGATTTGAGTGAGATGAATGAGGGTGCATGGTTTTCCTTACTGAGAGTCATAATTTATTTACTTCCACCCTATGCAAAACCCAACCGGGATATGTGATTGCTCTGCTTCCCTTTCTCAGTATCTTTGGTAGTTGAACATCCTTTTGAGGATGAGGTGAAAAGAAAGTCATACAGTATCCAGTAACAAGATTTATCAAGGACATGCGGTAGTATAAATAATGCTTTCCATTTTATTCTCTCTTCTTTTATTAGTAGCTATTAATTAAATTGTCTTTGCTTTTCCTAAATTCTACTTTGATTTAGACAACTCAGTATCTGAATCGACACTAAACTCAAACCCAGAATAACCCTGATGATCTTTTTTCCACTGTTGTCAATTAAGAACCCATTACTGTTCATGTATAATTAGGCCTGTTTCTTCCGACACAATCTTTCATATGCCATTTTAATCATCTTAGAAAGCACTGCAAATCTTCACAGTCCATTTTAGTTTTGTCATTTTTAATACATTTGTGCCAGCACTATACAGCAAAACTCCACCCTTCATAACTTCCCAAATCATTTACTAACAGACTGAACCATAGGAGTTCATCTAGAAATCTAATCCAAAAGACATTTCCTCTGGCTCTACAAGACTTACAGTTTGTTGTTCTTCATTTAAATCACAGCATCATCACAACAACGGTGTTGGTGTTTTTGCTTTTTGATTTTTTACATAAAGGAATTCATCAAAAGATTTTTGATATATAGCAACTTTCTGACTTTTTAAATAATTCTGATTTTTGTGGCACAATATGTTTTCAAAAACTCCTGACTTTCTCAATATATAACATTTCTTTCTTTTCTACTAATTCTCTTCCTTTCTGTGTTTTTCCGCAGTTCTGTCAGTGTGTAGATCAGATTTGCTGGTCTGTAATTTCCAGGACACTGAAGACCTTTTTTAAAAGCTGTAATAACATTTACCACCTCTTCACAGTTGGTTAAACAGACAAACATTGTATGCCACAAGCAATAGTTCCGTAACGCCTTATAAGATTTGCATGAAAATCCTTCCGTAAACACTTCACTACAGTAGCCTCATTACTACATATTTTATTAAGTAGGTAGAGAAATTAAAACTGTTTTTATTTAGATTTCAGTTTGAGACAGCTCTGCAGGCTTGTTCAAAATGAAGAGAGGTTTAAATGAACTTTGTGTTTTTGTATTTTTACCAATATCTAACTGGGGGGTAAAAAGAGAGAAGGAACAGTCCATGGGATGCTACTGCACCTGCAAAATAAGCTTCAGTCTGAACATTCCATTCCAAAGAAGCACCATTTGCAATTGATGCGCTAGTCTCTTTCTGCTCATCTATGGCATCTGCTCTGGAACACAGCTCCCAGCAGCTGCAAGAGGATGGTGCTGCAGAGAACACTGCTGCTCCCCACTCTCCATACCCAGCAGCAGCTGCATTCCTGGATACCTTCCCAGACAGCAATCCTGCTCACATGTTCTCAGGCAGAAGTACCTGAATTATCTCTTACTTGGTGACTTAGTGAAATAGAATCATTAAGATTGGAAAAGACCACTAATATCAAGTCCACTAAACCATGCCCCTCAGTGCCCCATTACATGTTTCTTGAACACCTCCAGAGATGGCAACTCAACTACCCCCTTATTTCAGCCTGTTCCAATGCCTTAACAGTCTTTCTGAGAATAATTTTTTCCTAATATCCAACCTGAACCTCTGCAGGCAAAGCTTCAAGCCATTACCTCTTGTCCTATCACTAATTACCTAGGAAATGAGGCCAACCCCCACCTCACTACAGCATCCTTTCAGGGAGTTATAGAAAGCGATAAGGTCTTCCCTGAGCATTCTCTTCTCCAGACTAAACAATCTCGGTTCCTTTTAGCCACTCTGCATACAACTTGTACTCCAGATCCTCCACTTCTTTTGCTGCCCTTCTCTGGACATGATCCAGGGCCTCAATGTCTTCCTTGTAGCAAAGAGCCTGAACACAATACTCAAGGTGCAGTCTCACCAGAGTTAAGTACAGGGAGACGATCACTTCCCTGTTCCTTCTGGCAGCACTATTTCTGACACAAACCAGGATGTCATTGGCCTTCTTGGCCACCTTAGTACACTGCTGGCATTTTCAGACAGCTGTCGACCAACACCCCAACATCCTTTTCCTCCCCACAGCCTTCCTTCCTCAACCTTGTAACATTGCCTGGGGTTGTTGTGGCCAAAGTGCAGAACCCAGTGATTGTTCTCATTTAACTTCACTCCACTGGCCTCAGCCCAGTGATCCAGTCTATCCAGATTCCACTGTAGGGCCTTCCTACCCTCAGGCAGATCCTGAGGCAGATCCTTCCTCCCAACTTAGCGTCATCTGCAGACTTACTGAGGGTTCAGTCAATCCTCTCATCCAGATCACCAATAAACACCACTCATGAAATCACCAGTTGGATTTATCTCAATTCACCACCACTGGCTGGGCCTGAACATCCAGACAGTTTTTTCACGCAACGAAGAGAATGCCTGTCTGAGCCACTAGCTGCCACTACTAAATGGGTACCATGGTTTACCTACCTCCCCCACATACTCATGTGTAACAAAACTGAATTTAACCCTAGGGTCTCACTCTATGCCTGGATCTCTTACATACGACAAGGGATAAAAAAAAGCCACAGAAGGAAAAATGTGTCTAGAAAAGGGCAAAACCCATCCATCATGTTCTGCTCTTGCATCTTCTTGTTGAGGTGCCTCTAACAGTTAATTGCCACTAGAGAGAGCGCTGTAAGAACTATTGCTTTGCAAAATCAAGTGGATGAAAAAAAAGCTATGCTGGCAGAAGGCCAAAAGAGCACATAAGCCCATTTGAGTTTTTTTGTTTTTTTTTTTTTAAATCACCATTTGCTTTGCCTCCTTGAAAAACCAAATTTGCAGTTAAATAATAAATCTATTGATGAAGGTGTTTTGCTATTTCAGAGCATATGCGTATTTATTCATGCATTTTTTGTTGTTGTTTTGTTAATCTCCAGTATTGAGCTATATCAGAACCAGAATGAATATATGATCTCCGGTGCTGGTGCATACTGCAGTGGAAATGTAGATTCGAGATGCCAAAAGTAACAAGAGGCACAGCACCACTAACCCCACACACTCTCACGCTCTTTTCAAAGCATCGATAAGCACACTTTCTTTATAGAAAATGTTAATTATTCAACAGAAACATTATCGGGTGTGCTGAAACTACATTTCTAAAGAGACACCTAGAACAATTGCTGCAAGTTTTATCTAATAGGACTGGGCAAGAAGAATTATATTTGTACCAGGAGTACATGACAGTGGAGAGAGAGGCTTCATGCTTCAGCAGAAATAAAAGCTAAAACTTTTGGTAATAATGAAGATAAATGCTAAGCACTATAGGAATAAGAGAGTCTGTATATCATCCATGCAAAAGAGACTGATTGTGATGGTTAAAATTTAACAGCATTTTCTTTAAGAATAAGTTAAACTGAGATTCCACTTAGGTAATCAGACATTTCCCACAGGAACTTCATATTATACAGTTATAAATGTATTTGTTATTTTAACAGAAGTGTTACAGTATGCCATCATCTTCAAGCTGTTCCAGAAAATACCCACTTAAAAGGCACTCAGAAATAGCAAAGTACATAATCTGCAATAAAGAAAAATGCTTTCGTAGGGAAGCATTTGAAATCCAAGTTGTAAGCATCTTCATAACATAGTTCATCTTTTCAGTGCTTGATTTAGCCATTTACCTTCATATTGCTACATATAAATAAAAGCTGTTGTCTATTGAAGCTCAGGCCAAATGAATTGACAATGTAGCAAATGATAGTAAGCAGCAAAGAAATGATATGGCCTGCCCAATAAACTTTTCCAATACTAAAATGATTTTTAAAAGCAAAACAAATAACATTGTTTTGCAGAGCTGCAATATCTCTGCTATTTCAGAACAAAGTACGTGTTGTCAGAGGAAATATCAAATCACAGCAACTACACAGACATAAAATTTGTAGTGTAGAAAAATAACGTATAGTATAAATTAATGATGACACAACCATACATTTCTGCTCCTTCAAGTTGTATATTTTCTTCCCAAATTTCGGAACCAAGCCTCCAGCTAAAGCCTGAAAGTACAGCTGACTCCAAGTTTTCATCAAGTTATGCTATCTGAAGAGTTACCCAATTATATTTTTAATATAAGAGGTCAAAAAAAATCACCACAGTCCTTACCATTACTTACAGTTGCTATAAAACCTTCACTTTTATTTATTCTACCTAACTATTCAAGCTAAAAGTACTTATTTTTATGCTTGGTTTTTTCTCCCTTTCCTTCTCCTAATAAGGATACCAGCAAAAAAAAGATTCCATTCTATTTTAAAAACAGTACTAACTACAGCACCATGCTCCAGGTCTGGGAGCCATCCCATTTTGATACCACCAAAACAACCAAACAAATGCACCAACATTTGCATATTTCTCCAAGGATTTAAGCAGATGTGTCTGTATAAAGAAATGTATTCATAAAAGCCAGTTTGTCTGAACAATTAAGAACTACACTTTCAGCAGCCTAAAATCTTCCAATTCTCTTCCCACATCGTGTTTTTCAAGCCAGGGCACAGGCTTTCTAAATAGAGTTGCACTGAGGCAATGTCAACACACCTCAACTGAGATAACAGAGCTCTGCTACGCTCTCATTGACACCAGCGTCTCTTCTCTGGGACTAGCTTTCTTCATGGAAGTTGCCTGACTCAGCAACTCGGAAGAAAGACAGATCCCGTAAGGGAGGCTGAGTCAGTAGGCACTGCAAGTAAACATGAGTCAGGAGTGTGCCCAAGTGAACACCGATGGCTGGAAAAATGGAAAAAAAAAAAACTGATGGGGAGGTAGAGCATCCAGGAGGCAAGGTGGATAATTCCACGGAAATGACTGCAACAGAATAACAGAACAGGTGGCAATAATGGAATCTGGATAATGAATAAAGAGAGACCAGGACCCTGATGTATTAAGGAGAAATGGAGGATAAAAGCATAACTGGAAGATAAATTGACTGAATGAGAAAGCCACAGGTGCAAGACTTAGAGTCACAGAGCAAGGCGATGAGGAGAGGAAGCAACCTCTCCCTGAGGAATCCTGGGCAAATGTCAGGAGGAAATGGGAGAGGGAAGGTTAAGGAAGAAAGGATCAACACTTGCAGAAGGGAATGAACAAGAAATGCTGTGCAAAGTCTGGAACTAAAGACCAGGATCAGCGTGCATCTCATGGCCAGACTCTTTTCAGCAAAAGAAAGGAGAGTTACCCTAAAGCACCTAGACAAGACCCTAAATGTTAAGATTCCATCTCTACGCCTACTTTTACCTCTGTCACAAAAATCCTGCAGGATGTTCATCATGAGCTTGCATTTATCTTTTCCAAGCAAACAAAAGAAAGCTCCCCGTGTTCTCATGCCAGACTTCAGATCCCAGGCACCAGTTTGCAGGCTGCCAAGACCTTGCAGCTGCAGACTAAGCCAATGAAAATTGTTCCATGAACAAACAAAATACCTTGTAATGGTAAGCACTTACAACAGAAATAAGCAAGAAAAAAACATCCTGAAGATTTCAAGCTAATTATCCAAAAGATGCTGAATACAGATTCTCTATTTTATTTCTTTTTAATTGCAAAATGAAGGTGAAGTCACACCACTCTGCTTAGTAGACAAATTTGTTACTATGTGAAAAGCACTTTGGTAACGCAGTGCCATAAAAAAAAAAAAAGTACTGTAGTATTGTAAAAGATAAACAAACAATCTGAAAACTCTCTTCACAATTTGAATAGTATGATCTAAAAAGGACTGGGGCCACACAGATGATGGGGAAGAAGAACACTAAGCAAGCACTCATTAAGCAAGTACTGACTTCTGCACGCTAAATGAAGCAAGATGAAAGGCTGGAAAGATATCAGAAACAAAGACTGAATCATAATGTACGAACACAAGGAGAGAGAAATTAAGGTTATGTAAGTGACCTTCATTGTAGCATCTTGTAACTTGAATATTCAACATTACTAATATTTTTCTAATACCATTTTGTGTATGCAATAAAATTTCACATTGAGTAACAAAAAAAATGGAGTAATTTCTCAAACCTCTATCATCTCCTTTCAACCACTAAGACAAAAAGAAATGAAGTTGATATTCAGACAAACTTATTCTGTTTCAGCAGAGCAAAGTTAAAGTGCAGAGACATAGAGAATGAAGAGTCTATATTTCTGCACTGAATATACAGACAAATGCTCTCAGTTCATTTGCGTTTCTGTTACCCAGAAGGTCAGGAAGCAGTCCTTGTATTCAAGTTTCAGGCAGCAAATCTATGCTACTGTAGCACTATGGAATGTGGTATTCATGATCTCTTATCTATCACCTCCAACAAAAAGAAAACTTGCCGTCTAAACACAAACACAGGGCTCCTATCCACCTGTCTCCTACTTTGGGTAATTTATGTTAGCCAAAGCAGGGAACATCTTTTTGACTTCCATGCACAGCATGTTCCATGGTAAGACTCCAAGGTTCTTGTCCTAATAGTAACACTTCTGTCAGATTGCCATGATTTTAGAACTATTGCTAGAATCATTTTTCTATCAGGAAGCACTGAAGTGCAACAGGATCAGAGCTGTGAAATTGCAAATATTTCAGCTGAGGACCGCACGTCCATGTGGGACATGTTGAAGTGCTTCAGATTAGTTCTCGATGAGTCTTATGGACTGATCTTCTACAAGTGGCACAACAGATTTGCCCTGGGACCACAACTTCTAATTTAGTTTCATCCAGAAAGATAGTCCAATAGGCACTCCAAGCTTACTCCTTGATAAGAACCAAAAAGCAGGGACAGTCCTGCTTTGAGAGATTTCCTGCCACAGGGCATTCCTGTCCCACTTGGATCACTGACACAGACAGCCACACCACACTGGCTGTTTGTTCCCAGCTGCACCTCTGTGCCTCACACCACCTTTCCGCAGTTCTCAGCATCATCATTTCCTTAGTGGAGTTTTTCAATGATTCTGCCGCTCTGCAGATAAAGCACACAAAGTACGAAGTTCTTTGTACAAAAGATGAAGCTCGTTAAACTTCTGTTGCTGAATTTAAATATAGTACAATCACCTACAGAAAATACCACACGCTACCAAAGTTATTCTTGTATGTGCAGCAATTATATACAACTCATTAATTTTCATGTGAGTTTTGCAGTACTTGTCAAATTAGCCATTTGAATGCCATAGTCCTTTTTAAATGGGAAAGAAAAGTATCCAGTTAATAATGAATAAAATTGCAGTAACAATAGTTCTTGCTATCTTTGTAACTGCCTACATCCCAAATTTCTTCATGGGTGTCAGTATGCAAGCCTCCATTTTTTAGGCCAAATGAACAGATGGTGCTTTCTTAAAAAAAAAAAAAAAAAAAAAGAGGAACAAAAACAGATAATGTTGAAAAAGTTGTGGGTTTGCTTACAGAAACACATATAGATTTATTTTTATATAAACATATAAAAATACATATAAATATATATGTTTAGCTCCTGTCTGTTTGTTGGGTTTTTTTAATACAGATGTGTATGTTTGTACATATATGAGGGTTGCTCTAAAAGTAGTGCCTCCTATTACATTAGCCCATGACATCACAGGTGCATGTTGGTGGTATGATATTAGAGGTTGAACCTTCCCACCAATATCCCATTACATGTTGTTGCCGTGTGACAGATGGCAGCAGAGGGGCAGTCTGACACAATGGTATCTGACATGGAAGTGCGTATCAAGCAAAGGGGTGTCATTGAATTCTTCCATGCAGAAAAAAATGTCCCCCACTGACATTTACGATGCTTACAGAACATTGATGGAGACCAAACGGTGGATGCAAGCACAGAGGTGGTGGGTGGTGCATTTCAACAGTGACAGTGATGTGAAAGACAAGACAATGTTCTGGACAGCCATATGGATGTTCAAGCATGGCATGCAGACTCTTGCTCATCGCTGGTGAAAATGCACAGCCAATGGTGGTAACTGTGTTGAAAAATAATGTTTTGTAGTTGAGAATTCACTCTATCAAATGGTGTTACGGTGCTCTTCATATCTATTGTAGTTTCCATTTGCATGCACATCTGTGCGTGTGTGTATATATAATATATATAAATATATATATAAAGTGCAAGAAAAAGGGAGACATTAACTTCCTATGTGTATTTTAAAGGTAGCAGTTTTACCTCTATAGCAATTACACTATCCTAAATTTTAAGAAATTGTTTATTCCCAGAGCAGCTCCAAATTCTATTTTTATTTTACCTGGACCATTAGAAATCACTTCTAGGGGATTTGAGGAAGATAAATAAAATGCATTAATTTATAACACAGTATAAATCCTTTGTACGTGCAGTACTAGGAAATGTTTGGATAACAGACAATCAGTTATTTACTGAGATAATATTTTTTCACATAAAATGATTGAAAAGTAGCAGTGGCACATGAAGCTGAAATGCTGAATGTTCAAAATGGGACTAAAATGCAAGGTACCATTCAGTTTAATTACTTCTCTCAATCACAAAGGCTTGAGACGAGTATTCCGTAACAAAGAGTATTCCTTAAGACCCGTGTTGACACTCCTGACAACTGCTGGAATTTAAATAGTAACAACTTTTGTGATGAACGATCACCGTATTTCTACCTAGGAGCCCCATAAGCAGCAGTCTCACCATCTTCTCAGTTATCTGCGACTACACCATGACTTGGTTTAAATCAATACCGTTCCAACTTTCTAGGATATTTATGAATTGTATCTACTCATCACCAGCTGCAAGAAAACAACCCTACGTCATGCTTCTTTTTCGTCTTAACTACAAAACCTCTTCCTTTCTTGCCTACCTACAGAACCTCCTAATCTAGCCTACCTACAGAACCTCCTACTCTAATCAATACACCAGGCAGAAAATAGTTTCTTTCTTCTACTATTCAAACTAAGATGACCGTGTGTTTCAGTTTTCTTTGCAAAGCACTTTTATGTGCTGTTTGGAGACTCTCTTCCCTCTCCTATTTATGCATCACACCTACCTGCTTGCCTGGATATCTGGAGAAGGTTCCTCATCTGGTGCACTGAGCTTTCCTACAAACGGTTGCTTTCTAGTACTAGCATCAACTGTTCTCAATCTACTGTTAAAGACAATAACAGTTAAAAAAAATTGCCAACAGTACATTCACAATTCAGCAATTTTTTTTTAATCACCCTCTCTCATCACATTTTACTGTATTTATCACTTGCTTTGATTAATACTAAGTTCTTTAAAATCTAATTCCTACTTCTGTAAAATAGGATACTTATCATGCTCTATAAATGCTACGTGACAATAATTAAAACCATTAAACTACTGCCAACAGAGAACTGAAACTGGATTAAAGTACACTGATTCGTTTAAACATCCGTCTGTTGATGTGATGGAAAATATCTTGGATGTCTGTTGTATTTCTAGGTTTCTGTGTTTTGTTTTCTCCTTGGTACATTGTGTTCTTTTGTAAAGAATCAATATTTACAAGAATCCAATGCTATGATAGATTAGCTTGTCCAACAGACGAAGCATTACACCTTCAGCATCAGTGAACTGTGTGACTTTCCACAGATAGGGCTGCTAAAATCCACAAGGTTCTTTCAGGACAGCTGTCCAGCATTAATACATCCACACACATTCACTACACACAAGCGTTTACAAATGCAATACCACCACCACTCTTGAGCACATAGATCTTCACAAATGCATGTTTCAAAAGCCTCACTAAAATATGACTGGCCAGGCACAGCTGCCCTGCAGGACATCTATTAGGACCCACCTATTGAGGTTATGATATAGCAAACATTTGAGGTTAAATCGGGCAAGAGAGATTGCTAACAACACACTGGGCTGAAGTAGGTAGAGTAACTACCTTTCATGCAAAGTCAAGATTCCCCTCTCAAGTACCCCCTCAAAATAAACATGCCTTCACAAACACACCTGTACAGGTTAAAAAGCTACTTTATATTTTAGGTAAGCATAATGATCAAAAACAGCCAGCTGATTTTATAAGCCCATTCATATTTTCTTGACTTGACGTATCATGGCTTCCTCTATATGTCTAGTCTCCAGAGAGATCAGGACTCTGACAAGTGTCCTACAGCACTTGAACCTACTATAGAAATTCTAAAAATTGTGGTTTGTAACACCATTCAATACAAAAAGGTTGCTAACAATCCTTGACTCATCAGCTAATCTGTAATAGCATGGTAAAATACTGACTGAGCCAGAGAGTTCCGTGTCTACACAGAAGGGGAACATTGCAAGAAAGAAAGTATCCACAAGTACTTCATGATCCTGGTCACAGAATCATATGGGAGAAGGAAGGGACCTCTTGTGATCATCCAAGTCCAACCCCACTACTAAAGCAGGTTCCCTAAAGCAAGTTACACAAGAAAGCGTCCAGGTGGGTTTTGAATATCTCCATAGAAGGAGACTCCACAACCTCTCTGAGCAGCCTGTTGCAGTGTTCTGTCACCTTCAAAGTAGAGATGTTTTTCCCCATTTGCAGATGGAACTTCCTGTGTTCCAGTTTGTGCCTGCTGCCCGTGCCATGTTTCTGCGTACCACTGACCCCATCCACTTGACTCCTGCCCATTAGAAATTTGTAAGCTTTGATAAGATCTTTCAAGTCTTCTCTAGGTTGAATCATCCAATATGAAATGGAGCAAAATCATAGACAAATTGCTTATGCCAGCCTTGTCCTTCCAAAGACAGCTGAAGCAGCAGCAGTAGCTGTCGGGTGGCTCAGGAGAAAAGAGAGCTGAGAAAAGAACACAATGTCAAAAGTGTGCAACAACTACAGTGTTATCACTAAGTTTGAAGGAAGACACAGTTCAGGAATAAAGTCTTCTAATAGATCAATAAAAGATGTAGAAAAATACATCTGAATGCTAACAGCTCCTTCCCTTCAAAGAACTCTTAGGAGAAGCCATCTGGCAGACAGTAGGTCCTATTCAATCCCAGAACCAATACAAGTTAACAGCTTGACAACAGACAAGAGGAGAAAAAGATTTGGCAGCACCTCTCTTTTAAAAACATAATGCTGCTGCACTGAAAGCACACAAGACCTTTGAGACATCCCTACTACTGAAAATTTTTCAAAAAGAAGTGACTACAGTTTAGTGGAATCTAATAAGAAATAGTTCATTGGCCTAGAGAGACAATTTATTTTATTTTTAAAACACTGATATGTAATAGACAAAGTATAGATAGGACAAGATGAACCATTGTTTTCATTTCCTTGGGGTAGAGTTCAGCACATAAACAGCAGATACTACTGATATGCTCTGCAACACTGCTCTGAGCACAGAACTGATGATTCAAGTGTTTAGCCACCATCACAACACACATCACTTAGGTATAGTTTTCATCACTACAAACTCTGTTTTCATTTGTCTTAGAATGACTACTTAATTTGGCATGTTGTTTTAAAATTTTAGTAATGCTTAAAGGGCCAAAGATCAATCTGCTTACCTGACAAAACACCACAAACTTTAATTCAAATGGGAAGATAATCACCAAGTCCAGACATTTCTGCCAAGACACAGTGTTTACAAACTTGATGCACTTCTGCTTTACGTAGGTCACTGTAACATATTAAACATACACCTATGGCTTGCTGATGCAATCCTACGGTTATTTCAACCTTAAAGACATTATTTAAAACTTGCATGTGTTTTTCACCCTCAGAAGCACACAGAGACCAAATATTCCTCTTTAGTCAGTAATTAAGCTTGCAATAAAACAAATGGGCAATAAAGTTTCATTTTGAAGCTGGCAGATTCCCAAATATTCCATTGATCCACACTGACAGAGATGGCATTTCCTCCATTCATTTTGGCGTATGTCTTGTGACTCAAATAATCATCAGGCTGTTTTGTAAATATGATTTTTAACAGGAAAATAAATATTAATGTTTTTGATTTTCAAAGATAGTATTCAGATACCTCTAGCCAGAAACTTTCTTCTTAACTACATACAGTAGTCAATGCACGTTCACTAAAAGCTAAGCATTTACCTAACAAAATACGTATGAGAACTAAAAAAATAGGAAGCATTTTATTAGAGCCTTATGAGTCGACCTTCATTTCATGCAAACTCTTTTCTCAGCCAAAACTAACACACTTTTGAAAGTTGCTATACTAACAAATTAGCTTTTAATAGACAAGAAGTAAAGATCGCTGGAAAACAAGGGATGGATGAGACTCCCATATCACTCTTCTCAAGTCCTAAGCCTGACCTCACTCCACTAGCATTAGGCTGTTCTGGGGATCAGAACTTGCTGATGCTACTGAACTGCACTGCTTGGTATGCAGCCAGAGCAGCTATGATAGTTGACATTTTCTCCAGTCATACAGCCACATTTTTAATTCTGATATCGCTGATATCTTACAACAAACATAAATAAGTATTACTCATTACAGGCATGACAAGACTTGTGGATAACTCATTAGAAAAGTCATTCAGTAACAAGGAATAATATATTTTTTTCCTAGCCTAGCCAGATGAAGATTACAGTGATAAATTTCACAATCTGCTTTTATAAACTAAATACACATATACAGAAGCCTGAGAGAGCTCCTCTGTCCAGTGCTCATCAGATGGAACCATTTCTGTCTGAACATTCTGCTTCATTATGCAGTACCACAACCATAACCTTGGGTCTATAGCAATACATAAAAAATGCTAGACTGTTAGAAAATAGAGGACAAGCAGAGAACAGAAGAATTATTAAAAAAAATCAATCTTTCCAGTGCACAACACAATTAATCTGAGAATAATGTATGGGACAAAATCATTGCTCATTTAATGTCTATGACAAGCACTGTAACACTTACTTATGTACTTGCTTCAGTAACCCCCTGCCTGCTGTGATCTTAGAATTGTTTAAAGAGGCTCTCATACCATGGTCATCACTAGCAAGTCTCCTCTGCTTAACTCACCTCTATCCACACCCTCGACTTCCCCTGTCAGGGAGACATCTTCACAGCTGATGTTTCTCCATAGATTTTCCTGCATTCCAATGCAGAAAAAGAAGCAAGCCTACCATAAGATGGAAGGTAACATTGATCCAGACAAGTTGGTATTTTTATCATATGTCACCCGTATTACTTTGCAGAGGCTTTTGTTTTCAAATACAAATGCAACAAAAAAAATAAAGAGTACTTAAATAACGAAAATACAGTTCAGTAAGTCTTCAGAATTATGGTAGTTTTGGTTTTGGTGTTGTTTTTTTTAAATCACTGTATACTGTTATAGCTAAAACAATGTTGAAGAGCTTTATAACACAGTTAGACATTAGATCCCCTTCTTTTGTCCTTTACTGTTATATCTTGATAAACTATGCTTTGCATATAAAGACCCATGCTATACACATGAGAATCCTAACACTTGTTTAGAGACACTTGGTGACTGCTAGTCTGCTCTTTCTTAGAAAAAAGGCTGCTCCATTATGGCTCAAATGCGTATAAGTTGTGGGAGAGGCAAAGTTAGTTAAGATTAATGTTTTTAAGTGATCTGTTTGGGAAAAAGCTTTTAATTTATGGAACAACTTGACCATAACTTCTGAAAGACGTGGATAATTTACTGTTCTTTATTGAGGCCATACAAATATAAATCCCTACCCAAGGGGAGAAAGGATGATCATAAACAAATGCAAATAGCATTAATTGCACACTAAATACTGACCTCAGAGTAAATAAGCACCATGTCAAACACAAGTCACCTACAACTATTTGAATGGTAAACATCCCATGCATTTATCAGAGAGCTGATTTTTAAGATACACACATCTAAGATGCGTTTTGTCGTCCCCCCCCAACGAGTTCAGAAGGAATTACTAACCACAAATACCATTATTTGAAACTGACGTAGTAAATTAACTCTTGGTGTATTAACCAGGGAACTTAAATTGATAAAAGGGCTAAATAGTTCTTAAGCTTCTCATATTGGATTGGTACTGTTGCATACTGAATTTCTGAATCATGAAATCACAGACCAAAATTCTAAATGAACAGATGTCAGTAATTCAACAAGGCAAATCAGTAAGGCAGGCAGCTTACAGAACAGCTACAGAAGTGAACATCTGGGAAGAAGAACAGAAAACAAAAGCACTGCTTAAAACCTGGCAAGACACTAAGCATCATTTAAAGAAAGAAAGAAAAACAAACAAACAAGCAGAACAACAAGGGAAACAAACCAGACATGAGGAACAAATGCCAAGACAAGAACTCCAACAGGGTTTACTCAAACCACTCTATGATTTGAGCCTAGGACTCAGAGTGGTCAGCTGCCCATGCCCCCAGGATCCCACAGCCGAGAGCTTCCACAGGCTGAGCAGTGTGCAAAGCAGGGTGGCAGGTGAGGCTGAAGGCAGGCTGCAGTGCACACAGAAAGAGGCACACAGCTATGGAGATCCAGAAGGGGGAAGAAAGACCAGGAGTAGATAGCCATCAGCAGCAACCAAACTTCAGTAGAATGAGCTCTTCCATGGCATTATATTCCTTTATACAACTGATACCTGCAGAAGATGAAGAAGAGCAAAGACTCCCCTCCCTTGAAACCAATACCAATAATTGTCTCCCAGTCTGTAAAGCAGAAAAGACAAAAAAAGGAGCAAACACCCAACCGGAAGGTGCAAGAATAGCACTACTTTTGTATAGTGGTCAGTGCGTTTGCATAAACACATGACTTTAAAAATGACTTAAGTCTCTAGGAACTTTTTGGCATTTATTTCTGATAAATACATTTTCCCGTCATTTCCCCTTGATTTTACTGCAGGGCTAAATATAAACAATGATTCCATTACATTTGATAAGTTAAGAATCAACACAATTCTCTACCTTGGGAGATGTGGGTATTCCATGAACACATTTGAGTCTGTTTCCAGTTTGGAATATTATTAAAGCTGTCTTGATTTTTTTCCTTTTTTCTTTATTAGGTCCCTGTATTGAAGTAGCATTTGCCTTGATTTTTTCTTTTTCTAATTAGCTTATATAGTTGTTCATGCCAAGCTGTGTTTTGGATTCCAGAAAAATCTACCCTGAAAATACCAGAGGTTTTTGTCTTTTCCTTTTTTTTTAACATTTCTTTAAACAGACGTACAAATAAATACAGTCCTTCAAACATTTACCATCTGCTTAAACAATTTGCTATTTGCTACAAAGTCTTTCACAGTCTTTAAATGAAAAAAAAAAAAAAAAAAAAAAAAAAACCTGTAAAGCAATTTCAAAATCCTTTCTAATTCCCTCCACTTCAATTTCCTATGCTTAGAGTGATCAGAACAGAGTTTTTGTTGTGGTACTTTTTTTCCTTTATGTCTGTTTTTCATATACGATTCACCAGCAACAAATATTCCCTGATATGCTCTATTCGCTATAGGCCAATAATGTTTGAAAAATTCTATCTTCCTCAGCATAGGTGGAACAGAGGCTCAATTCCTGCCTGGTTTTCATCACCAACTAGACACAGAACTAAGTTCACAGCAAGCTTTCCAAGAACACCCTTAAGTCTCAGCCTTGCTAGGCATCATTCATTTCCAAATTTACCTTTAAGAAGACACTGACACATTCTTGTCCTAAAATACATAGGCAGACATTGTTCCAAAGAGAGCTTTGCTTTCTAGCATCGTAAAATCAGTTCCTTTTAAAGCGGATGTTTCTAAACCCAATAAAAATGTCTCATGTACACTCTTGTCCTATTACTTATGCTAAGTAAAGAAAAGTCTGAGTATGATGGAACATAATAGCACCCATGATAGCAACCATATCAAGTTATTTGGGAGTGAAAGCAAAAAATACAGAGAAGAAAATAAATGTGTATGACACGCAGCAATTTAAACCAAGCAAAATACTCCTAATAGTTGTCATTTGAATTTTAAGTTACCCCAAGCAAGGACTATACCGCTCCCAAGTTTTATTCCCATGCTCATTTGCTTTCTATCTATCGTCATGTCACTGAGAAACAGAGAAGCGGACTGGAAGTGCTCTAAAAACTATCACCATCTATTTCTATTCCCTTCCTAAGAGTAAAATGCTACCTGGATATTTTCTGTCTTCTAAATATACAAATTTTAACAGGATTCTCATGTAAGCTCTAAAGTCATACGTGAATCACTGCAGATCCACAATATTCAGTGCGCTGAATTAGAAGAAACTTGCTGTACACAAGAAACTTCCACAGCTCAAATGGGACAGAAAAGTATATATAAGAATTTCAGCAATTCTACAGAGGTATATATTTGATTTTGAAGAACTAAAGACAAACATACATACATTTTTCTAGAAAACAATTTGTCTATTTATTTTTTTTTTAAAGGCATAACATTCATGAATTTATCTGAGAAAAACTAAGGGAGGTTGTTAATGGCACAAAGGTTGTTTCATAAACAGCATGCTTAAAATATAGTAACATTAAAATGCTACACCCAGGCTCTAAACTATAGTACTTAGTAAGAACAATCATGCTGAGAAAGAAGCAGCGTTAAATAACCAAAACCAGAGATAAACCAGTAAAAACTTAAGCTACAGCTCATAAGATCAGGTCAAGGAGTAATAAGGTAAGTTTGACTTCTTCAAATTAGGCACATTTGAAAAATTTGACCAAAAAAAAAGTACTTAAATAACAGTAACTACGTATCAACACCATTAGCAGCTGAGTCCCAAGAGAAGAGTGCAGGAAAATGCACAGTTCTCTTTAACTTAAGGAATAAGGAGGAACTGAGGAATTCAGTGTCTCTAAGTCCTACTTCAATTTCTACAAAAAATACAAGCACATTTTAAGCACCTTAAATATAACAAGAAAATCAGCAACGGCCAACAAGATTGGTAAAGAATCAATCATGTCAGACTAACAATTTCTTTCACTGTCAAGATAACAAGCCTTGGGAATATGGGAGTGGTAGTAAATGTCATTCATTTGGACTTCACTGAGTGTCAAAAGTCTTACAAGATCAGTCCCAGATTCAAGCAAACCTAACTGAAAAAATTACACTTAATAATGAGCAGTTCACCATCAAGGTTCACATAAATAAAGACTGAACAAGGACGGGTCTTGAGACCAGTACGTATGCATATTTTCATCGGTCAACTTACTGATTTTTACAACGAATGTAAAGCTACAAACTATCTGGAGGAAAGGTAGGAATTAGTAACAAACACTACCGTAACAGACACTGTATAATATAATCAACACAGCAAATATAACTGAGAAGTTATGAACAAGAGGGTGACATTGTAAAGAAAGATCTGGGTGTTGCACCATTGTGTCTCACAGTGAAGGTCAGCCAACATTAATTGGAACAGAGGGAAGAGTAACAGCATCAGAAGAACTCTTTCATTCTGTTAAGCTCTCGCAAGGTCCGATCAAGCAAACTGCTTCAAGTTTCAGGCACTGAGATTCAAGAACTATTTAAACCAATAGCAAAGAATCCAGAAGACAGTTGAAGAAATGATTTGTGCGAAAAGAAGTTGCCATGGTTTTCCAGTATGTACAGGTCAACTTTCATGCCAGGCTGTAAATACTTGTATTTATAGCCAGGGAGCAACATGCAGTGGGTTGATATATTTCTCTCAATAATAATGTAGATTTCACTTAATCTCATTTCATCAGCATTTAATACCAATAACAAAAAGCTGTAATAGTGAAGACACGGAAAACTTGAGTTACTTAGGCTCAAATCCAGCTGTAAGAATTCTGCCCTTGGGTAACAACAGACCAAATAGCCTTAAGAAGTGGCATACCTATAGATGATCTCAACACTGGGCTAAGAAATTAGGTGGTAACTTCAGTTTCTTCATGCTCTTTAATCAGCACTCCTTCCTACCATCCAAATAATTAAGACTCATCATCATCTCAAATGTCCCACTTGATCTTTCTGTAATAAACTCATGGTAATAAAAACTGTAGATTCCCCAAATATAGCAAGAATATCTTCCAGAGCCAGTCTTGTTTCAAATCTAAACCTGTGCATCTCTATTGCCACTTATAGCATCACACAATCCTTATGTGCATACGTAGCTTGTTCTTTCCATGCACAAGTCAGAAAACCAAGGGCTGTTCCTTAACAGAACAATACTTTTGATACATCAAAAAATTCCAAAGAAAACTGGAGGCAGAATCGCAAGCACACAATTTCTTATATCCATTTCTAAACTCCAGTAGCAGACTTAGCACATATTTGCCTATCATCAGGAACAGATGTTCTTAGGGAGGTTTAATGCTGAATTCCATTTGCAACTTTGAAGGCCCTTTTGGGTACAGTCATATCACATACCTCCAGAGCACTATGCCTCTCATTTTCAACCAAATCCATTTTATCAGAATGAAATAGGTAGCTGATCCCGTTTACATACCTACAAAAGTAACATGACACAGAACAGGATAAGGAATCAGCCCTACTTTCCATGCACAGCTTCACTGTAATCACACAGGCATGATGCATTTTAATACTTTATATACAGTCTAGTCCCCAAGGAAGTAATTTATCAGTGGTGCCTCAGGAAAACCCTCTTGTGGCATTCACTTTGAGGAGTCGCAAAAATAATTCAGTGAAACCAGAGGACAGTAACAATAGTCAAGATAAAAGCTACTTTGAAACTATGATACTTTCTTACCCAGAAAAATCTAGCTGGCTTCCTCAAAAGACAATGCAACAAAACGCTCCATTCTAGCTTGTGTTCATGACTGAGTCTTCATCTATACTGCATCAGCTGGGAAGCATTAGTAGTGAAACAGCAGAAAGGAGGGAAGAGGGCTTCATCTTGCCTCCAGAAGTGAATCATACATGTGTTCTTGTGCTGCCCTGCTGCAGAGTAATCCCAGAAAAGGCAATCTCTGCAGACAGCACTGCAGTACGTTCACTGCTGACTGCCAGGTGACCATTTTGTAGATTCTTTTGCGGCTGTAAATATCACAATTCAACATGTTGTACTGAAAATAATAAGTGCTGATAGCAATAAAATCTATTTGTTTAATAGGCCCAGCAGGTTTTCTTAAAGCAGTAGTTTATCAGCTATCTAGGACAGACTTTAAAGATACTGTTTCCATGCTTCAGGAGAAAAACTAAAGAAAAGAGATGGCAAAGGACCCTGCATCTGAAATAATAGAGAAAGTGAAGGAAAGAATGGAGTAACAAAATGGTACAACTGACATACAACACACCTGCTTAACATACCAAATCTCTTCTCCATTAAGTTAGGTGAAATTGTGTTTGGCTTTTTTTTTTTTTTTTTTTTTTTCCCTTTACCTCTCCTTTCTGCTCTTCCCTTCAGCTCAGCATGGAAAACAAGAAACTGAGGTACAGTGATGTTTTTACAGAAGCAGTAAGACTACACTGCCTGACTACTGCCACTACATTTTATTTTTGGCTTTGTCTCTACAGCAAAAATATAAAGTTCTGCAACCATGACCACCACCTTACATGATGAAAATTGGCCTACAACCAACCATAAGCAGCATAAAAGTACACAATTTTACTTCATTTCTTCTCATGCAGCATCCTTTCTCTTCTGTCAGTTGTAAATGTATTGCATTGTTAACTGAATCCATTGAACTCCTCTCCAGTTAGAGACACAAGGGACGAGAGCAGCCAGCAGAGCTGGTTCAGGTGAGTACACCAGAGAGCAGTCGGCACTGGGATAGCTGCCCTTGAGCTGTGTAGCAACAGGTGTTAGAAGACTGGCTTGTCCTTGAATTATGCATTTAACATTTTTACTTGAAATACTGGCTTGCCCTTGAATACATTTAACATTTTCACTTAAAGGCAGGCAGTACAAAAAAAAATTAAATTTGCTTTTTAATTCTCTCTTAGGGAAAAGCTGGTGGATAAGCTGGGAAAATTTCCTGCAGATTTGACTGCTGCTAGGTACAGACAGACATTTACTTTGGAATTACAGTGTGTCCCCAAGGAACATCTACCAGCATCTCATCTTGCTGCTGCAATATATAGAGAGCCTTCATCATCTCATGAGCTCTAAGCAGGAGGTACATGTGTAGGTAGCAGCTGTCCTGTCACATAGATAGCACATCCTGGAAGCAAGAATTTTTATTATTTTTTTATATGCCAAATATCATGCCACAGGAGGCCCTTAAAAGCATGTTCACAACAGCCACGGAACTTGATTTGCCGCTCCTCTTCCTTTCTACACTGAGAAATAAATAAAAAGTGCAAAATCAATGAAGGCAAGACCACAAGGCCTAAAACTAAGGGCTGGGTGACCTGGAGCTGGCATGCTTGCCAAGCAGCCAATTTCAAAGGTGACAGGGGCAGGAAAAGGTCAGAAAAGGGAAGGAGCAGTCATCATTTTCTCTTGGAGCATGTGTAAAAATCGATTTCAAACCTGCACGCAGGAAAGTAACCAGGAAAGCAATTACAGTTAGCCATTCAGAATTCCTACAGCTGTGATCAAATTATATTTCATTATATTGTAAATTAAAATTAGCCAGAATATCAAATAGAAAGGTACTTCACTCACTTTTTTTGTCTTGCTTTCTTCCATTGAAAGGAATTGAATTGTACTTACTCTCACCAAAATCAAACAATGCACACAGATTTAACACAGATGCAGTATCTTTTAGATTTATCTCTTTGTGCAAACCCAGACAAGCTTTGCTGCTTAAGGCAGTCAAATCAGAAACATTTAACTAAGCAAGTCTGAAAAGGGTCTGTATGAGAAACAAGCGTCCACTTTGTGTTGATGGAACTTCTACAGATGTGAAGGAGGTAAGAGATAGGAAGAAAGGGATAGGTTAAAAAAAAGTCAACTCAAACATCAACAGATAAGCAGCACAGTCCATTTGCTCTCTGAACTGAGAAATTTTAGATTTCTCAGAAATTTTAGATTTAAAATTAAAATTTCTCAGAAATTTTAGATTTAAAATTACAGATTCAGCCTGATCCTTAACTCTTCACACACAGTGATACTAAATGTATTTTTGCAGTAGGAAGACACTCTGAAGCTCTGTCCAGGGGGAAAAAAAGACTTTTTTTCTCCTTAGAGCACCTAATAAAATGTTGCATCACAAGAACAAAATGGACAGCGCCATAGCAATTCGGCAGCTGACTATTTTCTGTAGTTCTGTGCCTAGTCATGCTATTCTATTTCATCCTTTTGCCTTCCCAGTAGTTTCATTCATACTTGTTGCTTTGTCTGCAAAAAGTTCCAGGCTCCCTTACGGACTGAAGTCTCAATGCTCCAAGCACACTAATGAGCGACTGCCAGCTCTTGATCTAACAGCATTTTTATTCTAACTTCAAAAACCATCCAAGGAAATAACAATAAAGTGAGGTGGGGAAAAAAAAAGAAAAAAATAGAAAAAAACAAGGAGATTCATCCCATTCATATAACCCTAAGCCAGCTGTTTTTCTTTCCAAAGTGTCTTAATTTCATTTTATTTTTCTCTTCCTCACTACACAAGTATCATTACTAAAGAGTTATCCCATGCAAAGATGTTGGGATGGTATCAAACAGCCATAAAATATAAACATACTTTATAATCAAATTTTAAAAAGCTAAATAAGACAAGTGATCATGCTTAGCTTTATGCCCTGGGCTCTCTGAGATGATCTAAATCACAACTCCTCTTTCACAAGCTCTATGCAATTGGACTGAAGCCTGGAAAAGGTGGTTTAAAGCCTTCTTGTACCTTCTCTAATTTCTGTTTAAAAACCTGTTGTGTTCTGCTCCAGATCTGCCATTCAGAGAATATCATAGAAACTACCAATTAAGTGTCATTTCCCTTGATTTCATACAAGAGAGAACAGATACATGTATATAAGGTACTCCTTTGTGCTTTAATAAAAAAAAATTAGTATAATCATATATATGATATGTATGTCATAATACAAGTCATTTATACAAGTCATTTCTGTGTGCAAAACCTATTTTCCCATTAGCTTTATTTTGAGCTGAGGCGTTTTCGTTACTTTACTGGTTTTCTGCAATTATGTTTGGCTTCTTTGGGGGTTGTTTTTGTGTGTGTGTGTGCGTGTGTATGTGTGTGTGTGTTTCCTCTCCTTTTCCAATCTTAAAATTCTATCACATTTAAGCACTTCTATTTTCAAACTGGTCCTTACTTGCCATCTCAAAGAACATCTGTGCATCGCCCGCACTTAGACTCACATACTTTCTAGTAGCTCTTACCTGGTGATAACAGAAGATACTTACAGTGAGCATGCTGACAGCCTAGTTATATTAAATATGCAAAACACAGTAATTAGAGTTTCATTCCTTTTCATTTGCAGCTGTTACTTTTTTGTTCACTCTAATTCCTTTCTGTAGAATAATATTCATTAAGTTTTAGCACAACCAATTTGAACCTCCAGGGAACACACACCTCAACAATGTACTACACCTAATAAGTTTGTCTCTAAAAAAATCTTCATTGCCCTCTCAAATTTTGATTATGAACCTTGAATATTCAAAGATTAGCATACTTAACCCAATGTACAAGAGGCTTCTTAAACTGAAGCATAATTCTATTTTATTCCTAAAATCAACTCTCCCTTAAGGTACCAAACAAATACCAGCCAAAGCAATCTTTGGCTAGCTTTCATATATTCCATTGTTTCCTTGCTCCATGGAACTTCCAGAAAATTTTCTTTCACACTAATTAACCAAAAAACAGAGGTTCATTACACAAAAATATATTGGAAAAAATAGTTCCTATTTAGCCACAGAATAAGAAAATCGCTACTGATCATTTCTACCACGGGCACATCAGTATGTGTACCAACAACAACTAATGCTCCCAAATGAATATCATCATTGATACCACAGCAACAGGTCAGTAGCCACAGACAAGCTCAATTAGCAAGCATTATGCAAGCAGGCTACAGTTCTATTCTCCTGTTACCGCTACTTACCAGCAATATCAAAATGAAAACAAGCTATTAGCAACACGGTCCTTCTAATACTTTTCCCTTACTGAATCTATCATAATCCACAACTAAATATAACTTTTAGGTGCTACCTTTAATATGAGGTTGCTTCAGAAAAGGAAAAGCACTACTGAAGTATAGAAAGATACAAACATTTGCAGACTGAGGGGGGATCTAATGAATGTTTATAAGTATCTAAAGGGAGGTGAGAGGAAAATGGATGAGGCCAGGCTCTTAGTGGTATGCAGATAGGACAAGGAGGAATGGCCTAAAACTTGTACATAGGAAGACCCGTACTAACACATGGAAGAACTTCTTTGTGGTAAGGGTGACAGAGCACTGGAACGGGCTGCCCAGAGATGTTGTGCAGTCTCCTTCTATGAAGATATTCAAGACCTACCTGGATGCATACCTGTGTAACCTGTGTTACCTATTGTAGGTAACCCACTTTAGCAGGGGGGTTGGACTTGATGGTCTCTTGAGGTCACTTCCAACCCCTGTGATTCTCTGAAAATACGTATCAGCATATCTGGATTTTGCTGGCAGAGTGCTGACTGCTTTCAGTGAAAGAGGTTGTTACTGTTCCTTCACAAAGGAGGAAAAGAAATACACCCACTTTCCTCTAAGGCAAAGCTGCTGTGCTTTGCGCATCCCTTAGTGCTTGAGAGGTGTAAAAACTTGCTATCATTGCTATTGGTTTCTAATTACCAAATCTTTTTCACTGTTCAGTAATTTTCTGATGTTCTGCTCTACTATAAACAGCCCAAAATTTTATTGAACCATGTTATATTACCCAAGGCCTTATTATTTATTTTCCCTTAAAAGAGATCACTGCAAAGATGCAATACTATTTGAAGGATGTACACATGAAGCTGTGCTGCACAGTGCAACACAGTTCATTAGCTAGCAAAGAGGGGTTTTAGGCAGAACAAGCATTTAAAAAAACAAAAAAAGATTGCAACAAAAGCTATTTAAGCATCTTGTCACATTGGTATGAAGAGTGGCTCATGGAAGGTCATGTTCAAATCCAAATTCTTCTACAAAAACCTCTCAACTACTTTCCCTGTTTTCACTTAAAACTATCTTTACATTAAGGAGACAATGCTGCCCTCCTTTATAAGGGATGGCAGGCTTCCAGTAATCCAGCTATCTGGCTAACTCATTTGCATACAAATAACAGCTGAACTGTTTAAAACTGTAGTCATCTTACTGAGGGCTAGAAGAAGAATTTCAGAGCTAATCTATCATTGCACTAGGCTATATAGAGTGAAAATACCTGAGGAAGTGCTGTTAGCTCCTGATGCAAACACCTAGCAATAAAAGCTTAATCCCATTGAGAGGCTTTTCTTTCTTCATTCTGGCCCCATTTTCCCAGACAAGAAAGGCTTGTGCTTGTTGGTAAAAAAAAGCATTAAAAAGGGTGGGAGGGGGGGATATTTTGTGTCATCTGTAACTTTTACTAAGTAACCACCTAAGAATCTCAGACGAATTCAAGCAATAAGAAATTGGGAGCATTCATTTAAATTCTGAAGACTTCCAGTAAAAGAACGAGGAGAAAAATTTGTTTCAACTAATTTGTAGTGTCCAAACTTGTAGCAAATTAATGCTTCTCTCTGTAGCAAACAGTAAGAGATAATATTAACTGAGTGATTTACAGTATTTAAAACAGAACATTCAAAATCAAACTTGAAGGGTGGCTGATTATCTCAGGGCTAATAATGAATTATTCCTTAAAAGAAAAAAAAAGAATGTGAAAGAATAAAGCATAGCTCAAACTGAGTCCAAAGAAGGCAGGTGACAGAGACCAGTGACCTCAGATGACTGTTCCAGGACCGCATCACACAACCCAGCACAATTAGCACTAATTGGTCAGCAGTCTTAGCAGAAATGCCAGGAATTGAAAGCTAAAGTCTCCGCCTCCCCCCAGATGATCTCTTCAGGTCAGAAATTTTAAACAGCAGTGCACAGCCAGCACAACACGGCGCCCACAGATACAGGACTCATCAGCAACCGAGGAACATCTACAGCATCAGCAGCATTCCACTTCATTCCTTCATTTGCAGCACCTACCACACTTAGCACACAACAGAAGACACCAGGAAATATAGCTCCGCTACCACTATGAAGAATCGCTTTCAGTAGCACAACACAGGACATCAATTATCAGGAATGCCACTGACACCTTCCACCCACATTCAATTACACAGCTACACAGGACTGCATAAGTTACTTCAAAGCAGAATGCTCTGCAGCAAAGTAAATCAAGAATGCTCAGCATGAGGACATCACAGGGCAGCCCCACAGGACTGTAAGCAGTGACAGTGAAACAGCAAACTTCCAGGGCTACTTAAGAACATGGTCTCACGGCACCTTGTCTATATTTAATCCAGACAGGGAGACAAAAGGGAAGGCAGGTCTTTCAGCACCACTGAAGACCAGCAGCTACAGGCCAAATCCAAACAGTACTGTTTTCCTAGCTATGCAGTGAGTGAAGTTTTCTTAAAAATATGCTGAAGTGATGTGCATGAGGTAGAAGAGCAGAAAGATGGTCGGTTCTAAAGACAGGAAATGGTGAAGCACGGTGCTGGTTTAAGCACTTATGCTTCAGGATTTCAGGGATTTGGGCAGAGTAACTGAGCCCTAACGGAAAGAGGAAAAAGGTTGTTCCATGAAAAATGGCTGCAATCAAAGAGTGCTGTGGTAAAATACTATGGTAAGATGGTCTCATATATCAAATATTGATCCAATTCCTTGTAAACACATGAAGTTCATGGAAGTCAATTTTCCCATTAATCCTACATCCATGCCTTAATAAAACTACCCCACATTTTACCTTCATTTCCATTCTCACTGCAATAGCAGAATACTTTCAGATCAAAATTCAGACTTGTCTTTAAGTGTAAGATTCTAAAAGTCTATCCTGAAATATCCTCCTTTTCTTCCTTCCAAAAATACTATGAAAAATGCTATCACAAAAAAGTTATATCCAAGAACCCATCATTTCTCTCTCCTGTTAAGCTGCGCTCTGCTTGCAAACAGAAATGCTTGGTGCAGCAGTTAAAAAAATACTGAATTTATGAAGCTTTATGTCCGTTCTCATTTTGTTTCCCCTTGTTCATTTCTAGAGGAGCTTTATATTCACACAGAGTATAGCAAAGCACAGTCTCCTGTTAACAAATGTGCAGGAAAGCATGCATTCGTTACAAAGTTCCACTTGACACTGATCACAATTAGACAAATGGCAAAACAAAACAGTTTCAGTCAGACTCGTCACACAAGACGTGCTCAACCTTTCTGTGACAGGCGCTAGTGGCACATTCTCCTCTTTAGAGGAATTGACAGTGACACCTGATAACACAGAAGTAAGTACTGGAAAAGGAGGGAAATAGGTCAGATTTCAGCAAGTTTTACATTATGCTAAATAATGTTGGTCCAGATATGCACCAACTGTATGACACTGTTCCCACTGTAGTTACACCACTGCAAAAGGATTCTCTCTCAAATAGATACATGCTATGACTAGAACAGATTCACAGCAGGCCCAAATTTGGATCAGAATACAGTAGAGCAGTAAGAACCCTTCGTGTGAGACAAGGACGTGAAGGTCCTTGTGACAGGAAGTAGGCAGCAGTCCCAGCTGAGAACTGCTGCACTACAGCTCTGACTATTTTAGTCTTCAGACATAAGGTAATAGGGCACTAGCACAGAGCCACACAGAGAACCGCAAGCTGGAAGACCTTTGGAGGTCACAGACCTGCCAATGGCAGAAGCCAATTACAAAGGTCACTCTGGCTGCTCAAAACCTCATCCGCTGCAGCTTTGAATATCTCTGGAGATGGAAATACCACACTCTTTGGGTAGTCTGCTTCAGAGCAATTTCTCCTGTTCTCAAGAGAAGGAAGGGGGCTCTCAGCACCTCAAGTCTTTCTAGTTTAACAAAACATAAGAATATTCACATCCTCTGAAATTCCAAAGGGAATTAATCCATAACATGTTAACAGCCAACACCAATGAAGAAATAACTTCCACTAAATTATATTTCTGTGACGGTTTTTGTATTTTCAACTTGAACTTCATTTGGTTTTACACTTAAAATCTTTTGATAGGTGCACTGAGGTTTAAAGGTCTTCCAGTACAGCGTAAAAATACTTTCACTCTTTCTGCTATTAAATTGTGAACAGCCTGTAAAAAAATTAGTATACAATTGTATCAAATACTTCTGCCAGCATACAGCAGCCTACTATGTACAACTTCAATCTATTTTTCAGCCCAAAGAACTTATTGCAAAGCAGTATTTTTCTCTGAACTGCACTGAATGGTAATATGCAATATTAATGCTTTTCTACATCCTTCTCCAAACTAAGTCCTACCTTTCCATCTGTACAAAAACAGACGTTTCCCCCCCCTTTTCCCTCCATGCTGAAGTTTAAAATAACACGTTCTTGCTGTATTTCCTTGAGAATTTCCAAAGAAATTAGATTTCCTAGACATTCAATTCCAGTCTTCATCTATGTCAGTTTTAAAAGCTATTAAGTTTCTCCATTCAGTCTTCCATTGCTTCTGTAGTTGCTGTAATTATTCTGTAATAAATGCCAGTAACAAACCAATCTCCAACTCCCAGAACTTCAGATGTCCCTGATTTCAAGTACTGTACCACCAATTTTCAGGTTTCCAACTTCAAATCCATATCAAAAAAGAAATTATGTCCATCTCATTAATTTTAAGTGATCATTCACTTATATACATTCTCAGCATATTCACACTTCTTCAAATGATAAGGCACTCTAGACCTTTCAGTCAGTTTGTTGGCAAAGGCAGCAGGCTATCTCGTTGCACTTTAACCTATTTGAGTCTTTATTAGCCTCATGTTCTGCCTGCCATACATCCAGTCATGTCTCATCCCACTCCTGCACATACGTTACCTTATGAAATCATAAGAGATGTCAGTACATCTATATCATTGTTTACAATACAAACAAGGTGTGGATGTATGGAGGTGGAGTAGTTACCATATACATTTCTTAACTGTTTTCCAAAAAAGGAAAGCCTAAGCTCATCAGATGCTGACAATTACAGTTATTAAATTGCGTTTCAAAATAGTAAACTCTTTTTATGAGTGCATTTTTAACCTTGTCCAATTTCAGTAGGCAACAGTCTTTATTTCCAACTTTCTCCTTAATTCAGGCCTCATTCCTTCTAGAAGGCCATATGCTGGATTAAAAGAACACAGAACACTCCAGACTTAACCTTCTCTTCTTAAAACAAAAAACCATCTACAGAGTTCAGCAACGCTTTTGATGACAGAGTCACTACTTCAATTTCTAATCAACATACAGTTTCACTCAGTGTCCTACTTCAGGACATACAATCAAGATTAATTTTGTTCTCAATTCTCTTCCTCATCCATGCTTGATTACCTGTATTTCATACACGAACATGATCAAAGGTCTGGTTTATTTTCTAAATTAAATTAAAGACAGGCAAATATTAGAAAATTTAGCTAACTTCAGTGGAAACAGGATCACCTTCCCCATTTCTCAACATAGCCCCTCAAGGTGTGTGTTGAGGGCTTTTTATTGTACTTTTGTTTTGTTTCGTTGGCTTGGTTAGGCTTTTTTTTTTTTGTTTTCCTTTTAAGATCTCCCTACCCCTCATGACCTTCAATTTTTTTTTTTTTTTTTTTTTTTTTTTTTTGAAGTTCATACAAACCAAGAATTTGCTGCTACTGACCAAAATCAACATTAAGTATCTTTTGGAAAGTAATCACTACTGTCACAGCAAGAGGAGCTTGGCTGACCTTAACATTCACTGCTTTGAACTGTCTACGGCTTTATAAATTTAACACCAGCCATAAAAACGAAACAGCAGAAAGTGTGATAGCTACATTTTAAACTATGCATTCATTAAAAAAAAATTCCTCAAAATATATATTTCTGAAAAATTATTTCGTTTTACACTTGAGGAATTCAGCAATTCACCTAACTTGCTTTCTACTCCTTCAAGGGTGAAGACACACAGAAGACAATTTTGAGATTTCAAGCATCTTACAAGGAAGGTATTTTCAGTTGGGGTTTTTTTCAGGGGTTATTTTCAGTTGGTGGTTTCTGGGTTGGAAATATTTATTTGTTCATTCTCAGGAAGTTGCCACAGCAGCAATAAGAAAATACATATACCATACATATATACATATAGCTACCAGCTATACTTCTCAGTCTCTCCTCCAGCAGAATGTTCCAATGTCAGCAGCACATTTCAAAAATCCACAGTCAAGCTCCACCAACAGGATACATATTTCAAGTTAATCATTTACCTGTCTGACAGAGAAATACTATTCTTCCACTTCAGTCAGGGAAAATTGAGAAAGCCTCTCAATCTTCACTTTCATATGTAATATTCTGGTCTCCCAGAAAAGATATATTGATTTTACCTTACCATGAGTTTTTCTGTTCCCAATAAGAATTTATATTCATTCTTGTCCAAGCTATTTGGATATACCCAACAAAAGATATTCTTTAGGGAACAATCACACATTTGCAAGAACACAGAGTGGCTGACAATCCCTACAAAACATTTTTCTGGTTGTTTCTTTTGAGCACCAAGCCTTTGTAAGGCCAAGCTGCTAACAATAAAACAATGTTATACACTGTCCTGACAACACACTGCCAAGCGTACAAATAAGCCACTAGAAGAATGAGTGTAAAAGAATCATAGGACAATACCAGTGAAGAAGTTACATCTGCCCAAATTTACCTTGCTGTAAAGGAGTTAGCGAAAGAAAAAAGCACCAAAAAAAGGAATACCCTAAACCTTGGATCTCCTGCCTTTCAGTAATGCTATAATGGTATCTCACCAAAACATTTGTTTCTGTTCCTGCTTTTAGCAAATTTGCAAAATGAAGACTATGACTGCCAACAGTTACTACTACATGAATCTGCTAATAAAAGGAACAATTACAAATTTCCTCAGTAGTTTAATACTAAAGCTTTGTTCATTCTTTGATAGTGTGCTTAAAAATAGACAAACACTAATTTCAAGGATATGCCATAAATATTTCATTGGCACTTTTTAAATGTTTATCTCATTGCAGTGTGCACTGTTAAGCTTCAGAGGACACTTTGCATCAAACATTTAAATGCTAGTTTATGAAGCAATAATTCATATCCTATTGTAGTAAATAACTTCTAGGCAGAATTGAACTATCTTGTATACCCACAAAGTTTACAGGCTATGGACAAACTTGTGAAATACCGAAAATAGAAATATACAGATTGCTATCAGAGATCCTTACCAGCCCTCTGCCAGAGCCGTTTTTAATTTGTAATTTCCATGCCATTTTCTCATCTAAGTATTAACATTTCCATCACCAGATTCCCATATATCACTGCCTTACATTGACACCTGCTGGAAGTGACTGGGATTGTAAAACAGTCCTCCCTCATTCAGCGTCTGATATAACTCCACAGGCAGACCAACAACACTTCTACTTTCAGGAAGACACGCACAAGAGAAAACAGCAGCATGTTACAAACAAATTCTAATTTTAAGTTACGCAAAAAATATCCATCACTGCACAGATTCTCAATCAGAAAAAATACATCAGTAACAGCTTTGAGAAGATTTTTACTGCCCATTGGGTAGGTTTAAACTCATCAAATCTGGTCTCTAACAATTTACTAGGTTATCGCTCCTACTAGCAAATAACGATTACTGCAAGAATCATTAAATAGTTCTTGTTTGATGCTATAAATAAGCTTATATACAAAAATGTGTCTATACAAGTTTAAAGTTCTCTTGCAGTCTTTATTAAATTCCAACCAAAATCCATACCCTCACATTAGGGAAAGATTTGTGTTATTCACAAAAGCAACCAGAGCTCTTCAATGATAGAATTGACAAAGACACATAAATGAAGTGTGCTTGTTAAAATAGCTTGTATGTATACAAACTACTATCATTCTTCATAATGAAGATGCACCTCTAAAGCCCTGTAAACAGAAGCACATTGAAAGACCCACGTGAAAGTGATCTGCTTTTCCCCAAATACTACAAGCTTGACTGTTATGTAACAAATATCACGTTACATTCTTTTCTTCCTTTCCAGTTTGATCCTAAAGGTGAGATCTTTTTAATTGTGTGAGATTTTTGTATTTCTCTTAACGTACATTGCTCATAAAACGTGTTTTGGATTGAAGCAAGCATGAGGAGTTAGAGTAGCTTTGGTTGGAACGAGAATCAGACTCCTGAGCATGATCACACACTTTGGTCCTCTCCTTGTATACAAACTTATGTGTGCTTTAAAGCTGCCTGAGGTTTATTGTGAAAGCATCGCAAGCAGCGAGAATAAAAACCAAACTGAAAGGCAGCCAGAAAGACTTCATGTATGGTTCATGTCAGTACACAGCTGAAAATCTCTCCAATTTTATATTTAGCCAAAGTTACGGAGCAGGACCTTTGCATTTAAGTCCACACCACAGTTTGACTGCTCCACACTGGAACTGACACAGTGGTGTTATTAGCTGACCAACTGTGCATATCTTACTTTAAAACAAATAATTTCATTTGCTGCGTGATTAACCTGCTTAAAAAGCTTTGTTTACTAGGTAGCTTACACTGCTATCACAGTACTGAAAGTCTCAACTACTGCATCTGTGCAGAAACAAGTAAACAGTAAAATACTTTTGGTGGAAACTGAAACTATCAGCCACAGAAACAGTTAACAGCAAAAATGCCAACACAAGTGGCAGTCTGTGTCAACGTGCTTTTTATGCAACTTTTTTCTTTTTTTTTCTCCTTAATTTCTGAAAGAACTCTGTAAATGCTGGCAAGTGATGTGAAAATTGCTGCATATTAGTCTGCTGAACTTAGTCCTAACTCAAAGTTTCATTAAACTCAAAACCAAGAAACACTGGGTTTTATTATGTAATGCAGTTCTACATAATGGGTACCTAGGAGTTAAAGTACTGCATTTATCAAGAATCCACCAACTTCTTTGGAAAAGCAGATGTGGCAGCATGTATTTTACAGAGCATAACTGAATGATAATGGTTTCCTTCCAGACATTTAAATGGTAAACAATATAGCACTTATTTTTTTTTGTGAATGTATTCTTAACTGAAAAGCACTTATTTTTAATCATTCTTTTAACAAAACATGCACTTGAGTAGGCTTTAAAATATACTACATAGCTGAGATACTTTTCACATCTCTCCTGTTTTTTTTTTCTTTTTGTCTCAAAAAAATAAAAGATAAAAGTTAGCATTAGATATTCTCAGGATTCAGATCTCGCATTTCTTACCTTACACAGCTTCTGGTAACGTGGAGAAGAAACTGCCATCCTTTGTAAACGATGCAACAACACCACAACTTTCTGCAGAGATGTTCTCACCACAGCCATCATTTTAAGTTTGCCACACTTCTGAAGACACCTCAGAATTTGCATTATAAATGAAGAGCAACTATCATTTCCTCCCGGTCACTGGACAATGATTTGCCAGCTTTCTGAGCATGCTCTCTTCCAAGATTGCTTTTGAGAGCTACAGGCTTTACAGGCTTCAAAGGCAAAGCAGGCTGATATAGCATAAGTTTCTCTCTCAAAATAACGCTGAGAAGAAAATGCAAAAAAATAAAGAATCTTCACAGATTTGTCTAACCAGTATTGTTCAGCTCTGCCTGTGCAGAGAGTAAATGAAGTTGTTGAGCAGACGAGTACCTGCCACCGTTCAGGAGTACACTAAATAGCCAGGAAAGATTATTAATTTAAGCACGAAAGCTGCAGAAACAAGAAAAAAATTCCTTCGGGAAGACAGCTCCAGTGTGTCACTACGGATGCTCTCCTTCAGTAGCTGCTTTCAATCGGCAGACTGAGCTTTTGCTCCCTCACTCTGGCAGAGGATGCTCTCGCTCTCAGACTGAACGCAGCTCTGGCAGAGCTGTAGTGAGTGAATAACAGACTGTGTTATAAATCTTCAGAGAGACGCAGAGGGATACCTGCTCTAATTGTATCAGCTACATGCTAAAGACTAATAGATCACATGGGTGCTTCTCAAAGCTAGATTATCAAATACAAAAGAAAAAACTACAGGGGGTAAACCTTTCTGCTACAAAAACTCCAAGCTAATATAGTCAAAGTGACCTCAAAGGATTCTCATTCACAACAGAAAGTAGGAAACGGCTCCTAAAAACCACTCCTGCTTAAGTCTTTCCCTGAGTGACTTACTAGGATAAGAAACAAGGGTTTTGGCAAAGTGAAAGTATACAGTTGTACCACCACTCCTTTTCTAGCCATCGCTGAATCCAAAGAGTTAAGACCATTTTGATGTTTTTCCCATGACAAAGCAGAATTATTTAAGTCATCTAAGGATGACAGTAGGACATTAAAAACCATGGAAGTGTTTAGCTACCAGCAAGGCACTCTCAGTGCAATACAGACAATGTACCACTAGGTATGGCAGTGCTGCATTACCAGAAACAACTATTTCTCCTTCCTTCCAAAGGTGATATGTTCAATCTAGTTCAATCTGTGTTACAGGGACTGCTGTAACAAACAATCAGGGAGGCCATCATCAACACTACAGGTGGCAGAACAAGGAGTAAACAGCAGATGACTGTCTCAACACAGATTAGATATTTCAGTATGAGGAAAAACAGATAAAGTCTTCTGAAGTCCATCTAAAAAGTAGTAGTAAAAAGTATTCCTCCATCAGGAATGAAGTATTCATCAAAAATTGATTAGGTGTATTGACATAACCTCTACCAAACAAGATCCAAATAGGCAAATAAAGGGAAATATCAAGTCTGATAGACACTCTAAAATAAAACCAAAAATTCAGTTACTGAAAATGTCTCCTCCAGAGTAAGTTATGCCAACAGGTATCAAGAAAAACAGGAAGTTATTATGTGCATTCTCAGCCTGGGCTTTTGATAGTCTTTCCCTTCTTTTGGGGTTGTTAACAGGTCTGTAACATTAGTCTTTCCTGACAGACAGGAGGACCAGGGAACTATGGAATGACAAATACTAAAAAAATATAAGAATTAAAAATTAACATTTTTGACAACATAGATCACTTTATAGAACATGTAAACCACTACTTTCATGAGAAGAACTGAACATAGCATAAAATACAAAAAACATGATAATTCTTCAGCTTCAGTTGAATAACGTAAATCTAAATGTAATCTAAGTGTAATTCACCTTCTAAGTTAAATGCTTTTATTTAATGTTACTGTAAGATCAGGGCACATCACATTTCAAAGTATATCATATTTCTATCTAGATTTGGAATCTGAAGACCCTATAACAAGTGATCATATTATTTAGCATATATATTGCCATATGAACATATGCACACATTTCAAGAACATCACTGAGGACGGTACAGAGGCACCAGCTAAAGTTAGCATTAACTCTGACAAGTTTGAGTGATCCTAGATACTTCACAGTTTAGATGCTGGTGATTTATACACTGGCATGCTTCTTCTTAGGCACTTTGCAGCTACGAGGATGAGTGCCAAGCGCAGGTTCTTCATACAGGACAGATTGAAAAACTGTTCCCATCTCATATTTAGAAATCTTACTACCTGTATCCTCCACCTTAATTTCAGCTTTTTTTCTATTATCTCCACCACTCAGTTAAACTATTCCCCTGTACTGTCTTGCTTCTGGCTTACACACCTACTCTCCTCTACCGCCACAAGTACAGCTCCAGCCTAGCACTGTTAACTGATAGTACTGTGAATAAATTTTTTTTGGAAGTAACATATGCAGCAGGACAGGTCCAGAAACACTGAAACATTCAGAAATAAGCATGCAGGAGCTCAAACATCATCTACATAAAACAATGTCCACAGATGACACTTGCCCTCTTCTTACTTTTTTTTTTTGTTTTTTTCCCTTGCCAGCTAATACACAAGCTTGACTCTAACAATGAGACCAAACGCAGACCATTCACAATAAAACAAGACAAAGTTATTCTGAACACTTTTACATCTGTAGGCACAGGTCTTCATCCCTGTTGTCCCAGAGTTAATTCTGTTTCTTAGTTCACTTTCTGCATCTTGCTTCAAAATTAGGTTTAAACCTTTTTCAGGTGGCTACTAAACACATTGGATACAGTGATCGACACAAACTGGGGTGTTCCAGCAGCAACCTGAAAGGAAAGCCTTTTGCTATATTCTGATCATGACAAAATGAAATAAAAAGACTAATGCTATAACTGTGAACTTCAACTCTTTCAAAAAAAATACAAATTAAAAAATCACTACCTTCTGCCTTACTCAAAGTTGAGATTAGTTTTATGGCACTGTTCCCAACCTCAGATGTTGTAGTGGAAGTCAGAAGAAGGTTTCAACAGTTCCCATATCACTGAGTCTTGTGCAGAGTGACCTGAGCTACAACCTAACAAGTTAGTCCTGAAATGCAATGGAAGACAGTTCCATCTCTCCTGCCCAACACAGATTATCTTATTTTGAAAATACATGACACACAGTAATAAAAAGTAATCCACCGTATTTTGTCAGTTTTCAGCATATATCTCACCTACAATTTATCAATACTTTGATAGCTAAAAATATTAAATAAAGCAATAGGTAACTCAAGTAATCATACTGCATCTACACAGTGTATAGAAGCAAGCAGTCATAGGACAAGACAGATAATTTCAGCTAAAGGAATACCATACAAGGGGAGGCCACACCCAGCATCTACATCTCCCTTCTCAGTGGTTATGGTTATAAGCCAGGACTATGGATGTGATAAAGAGCTCATTATAGACCTCCCCGCATAGCTAGAAGTTTTGCCCAGCAGTTCTTCCCTCACATAGCATTATCTAGCAGTTTTAACCAGACTGAAGAACAATGAACAAGCGAACAATCTTCCCTTACCAAGATGCTTCACAGCAGCATATAGCCAACAGTGGTAAACTGCAAAATAACAGCTTTTTCTTGATATCAGAGAAACACATCTCTACAGGCTGACCATAATCATAGGAACGTCATTGACTGACACGTCATCTTCCACAGGCACAAGCCAAAATATGTCATTCTTTTCCTCATAATCACAGTGAGCAATTTGTTATCAGATAATTCAAATTGCCTCATTTCATTTAAATTCAACACAGATATGTTCAGATTAGAGCCCTACTGATAGCAGAATCTTGTTGTCCAATCACCATGAATTAAGACCACAGAATATATGGCTCCAAACGCAGAGCACAGGATTTGTGAGCTGATGTAGCCTCACAGCTTTGTGCATATCAAAATAACTACACTAAATAAGGTAAATTAATTGAAGGAAAAAAAATATATTAAAAGATTGAGGAGAATTATGACACATAAAAGCATTCAAATATGTTAAATAGGACAACAAAGGAAATGCATGCAGCATAGAAATACAAAATACAGTGATGCTCAGCTTTTTCCTGCCACAGGCCCAAATGCATTAATTTTAAGAAACAGTCCTGTTTTCCCATCAATACATTGTACCCTTAATGAAGGCCAAACCTGGGATCTGTCCCTCCTTCCTACTCTTCCCGAATACAGCCAACATACAAAGAGGTTTGAGAGCACTAAGTGACATAGACGTCCACAAAACACACATTTCAAATCTTAGGGAATATATCTGCTTCCTTCCCATACTTGACTTCTAAGATACTGTTTTAAAATACATTCCAATAGGCTGCACACCTCCACTCTCCAATGGGTGAAAATAGATTTCCTTTATAACATTTGCCACTTAGAGAAAGCACAATAACCAGCAGTTTCTCACCTGCATCTGTTTTCTGAGTTCCCTTACACAAGCACTGTCCTGAGCTGTGTTCTCACGCCGAGCAGCATCTGCAAGAACATTAACTGTCGTCTCTGCCTCTTGAAGCCACTTGAGGAAGCTTTCTAGATCCTTGCATGAAGTCTGTACTGTCTTCAGCTCTGTCTCCAAGAAATTCTGCCTATCAACAGCTCTGAAAACAAGACAGCAAGTGTCAGAATATTCCTTCAGTATTACACATATCATAATGAAACTTCTAAGAGATAATCTGAAACTTCTCTTTATTAAGATGCATTAAGATATACATCTGTATCAGCTTGTTTTATCACTATTTATACCACTGTTTCTCTGATTATTATATTTTTAGTTATCAACAGATGTTCCAAACATGTATTTCACAGTGCTTTTAAAGAATGCACGTGGAAGAATCAGAGGTATCTTCTTTTTGAGTATTATCAGCACAGGCTTATGCTACTCTTAATGGTAGAGGTTATTCCCATATGTGAAATACGTGAATGCTTCTCCTCAACAAAAATGATATGGAGTAGAAACACTGAGAATTTGGGGGAATTTTCTTCTTCTACAGAGAGCAGAAACATTTCCCCCAATTTGTATCTACTACAAAATTAAACTCCTGAAGTGTAAAAAGTCAGATACCTGATTCTTTCTGCTAAAAGACAAGACTGTGGGCTCTATCCCTCAGAGTAATACATTACAGTCGTAACTGTCAACCCACACTCAACACGTTTAAAGAAAAGACAACTGGCAGAATGAGAATATAGTTCAGATTTTGAACCAATCAAAAAATTCTCCAGCTGTACAACTGAAGATTTTGTTTGTAATATGATTTTCTTATAGGATGCAAGGAACTGATTCAAAACCTTTAGATTAGCTTACTAGTATGCAACTTGAACAGATCTCCTGAGAGTAGATCAGATCACACTTCTGTTTCCTTGTCATTAAAACAAAACTATTGAAAAGTGTTTTAGTCAGCAACTTCAAAAGCTCTGATTAACAAAGTTAACTGAAGCGTGAGAAGTTGTTTCAAAGCAGGTATTCCAGTTTTCCAGCACATCAGAGAAGCCATATGCAAGGAAAAGTTACTTTCCTTCAAGGGCACTAAGAGCATCTGATACAGCCTTGACTTTGCCAGGCTCACATTCCCAAATACCAGAATAAACAACAGAATTTTCTAGAAACAATCTGCAGTAAGATAGAGTTACAACCCTAATGTTTGGAGGATGGACCTTATGTCACTTGTTAATAATTGCTTTATTAAAAATGAGATTCTGTGGATTGTTCCTGACTTTGCGCCTCCCCAAGTTTTGGCTACTGGCAAATGAGTAGCATGATAAGAAGCCTTCATTCAGACATAAAGCTTTGGCATGCTTTGCCTCCTCTTGACAAAAACAAACAAACAAACAAACAAAAAAAAAAAAAAACCAGAATAAATAGCATGCTAGGGATGACTAAATGTTTGACCAGCATATAGTCAAGAACAAATAACAAGCATCAGCTCAAAAATTAGAGCACACCACGGAACTGTGAGGAAAAGTGTAAAGTAGAACCACTTATGAGCTCTGACTTCAAATGCCTCTCACTCTGCAGGGATTTTCTTCCCTAGCAGGGGGTTAAGGCCAAAGGTGGAAGAACAGGAGTGACAACAAGAAGAACAGACTGATAATAAAGGTGACCTTCAAAGAAAGAGAAAAGCCCTAGAGGATAAAACACTAAGTGACCCAGATCTCTAAGCCTAAGCACTAGATGGGAACTGAGACAACTTGAACTTTGTAGCTAATAAGATTCATTGAAGAATGTAATCTTCAGCCCAAAGTTCTAATTTCTCAAAACTTTCTGCTTGGTTGAAATTAAAGTGACGAATGAAATCCTATTGCAGTAACAATGCTGCCATGATATTTGAATTAAAGCTGAAAAACATTCCTTACACTAAGCATGCAACCCACAGGCATAAATTAACAGATTTACAATTAACATTCTAAGACTACATGGCAGCTTTTAATGATGACCTATACAGCAGTAGTGAACAACTGTCTTACAGAGAAAACCCAAATACGTTCATTTCACTCTAGTAAAGACTTCAAATGGAAAAGTTCATGGAGAATTCTGTATTGGAGATTAGGTAATTCTCCATGTAAAAAAAAAAAAATATCCAGATTCTCAAAGAACTTTAATATGATCGGAACAGTCTCAGAAAGAGTCTTGCCAATAGGCAAGAATTAAATGTATAGAGAACCCACAGAATCCCACAGTACTGCAGCTAATTTCACTTAATTCAGTGGTAGTGGAGAATGTTTAAGCAGATTCTATCAGCAATGTCCAAGAAAGAAAAAAAAAAAAAAACAGTTATATCTGTAGCACTAAAGCCCTCATGGCACTGTTCCACACAATTATTTTCTTTTACACTAAAAATATGCAGTGTGTATAAGCATGCGATCAAAAGAAAATCGGGGAAGAACACCTGAGACAGTTTAGATGGCAATTACAGACTAATACTGAAGCAGCAGAATGACACAGAACCACTACTTTCATCCTGAAAGAAAAATAAATAGTCACTGGACAGAATAGTCAATTTAAACAGCGTCAAGGTGGGCAAGCTTCAGCCTCTTAGTGCCACTATTTTTCCTTCAACTTTGTGTTTCATGACAAGCCTTCCTGATAGCATTCTTGAGGACATTCAGGACTGATTATTCCAGGTAATGCTAATAAGGACCTCCCTTTCGCAACCTCCAGGCATAGCTATAGCCAGAGATGGTATTTTAAAGTGTTATGCCATAAATACAGATCTGCCCTTATAGAAGCCATAGGACATGCATGCTGCAGGCACAATCTTTGTCCTGAGATCTGTCACATTAAGCCATCCTCGGTGCTCTCAAGGTTCACTAGCATTTTTGTTTATTGCATTTTAAGGCAAAGATAAAAACCTTTATTCCCCTGAAAAGGTGCTTTTATTGCACACTCTCCCCTTTTAATTCTGCTCTGCTCCGCAGAGTTATAGTGAGCAGCTCCACGCTCTGGCTACCCACTGGTTTCCTGAGTTCTGTACGTTCTGCCACTAGTTAAGAAACAAAGCAGACACTCACCTTTATAAGGCTGCAGCATAGCAGCTCCAGTGATAACTCTGGAGCTTCAGTTACACACAATAGAACACAAGTTGCTTACTATTCCATACTTTAAGCAGATTCAAAAATAATTAGAGGCTTCCAGTCAGGAGCTCTTCTTTCTGATCACCTGCTCTGACACAGGAGGGTAGTTTTATGCTAGCTCTAGACAGAACTGCAAAGTTGGAATTTGAATGAGGCTACTACAGAGCTGGAACCTACAGGTACTGCTAATCCAACAAGGAGATCTCTTGGCAACCTCTAATTGCATCTCTATTCCCAGAAATCATCATGACCTGTTCAGATGAAGTTAACGGCCTTTTTGGAAAAGATACTAGTTTACTCTGAGGAAAGGCAGGAGGAACATGCTGCAGACTTAGTTCAGATGAATGGTCAAGATGGGCCATTTCAAAAGGTGACCTCATCACTATAACCTAGTTCAGAAAGTAAGAAGCTATGGAAGTTCTGTCATATATTAAAAGTCCTTCCCTTCACTCTGTGTACTGGACATTTTAACTGAAGAACCATGAAAAGATGCTCACATTAGATCAATTATGAAATATTTTAGTTGTTTGAAAACCCCATCTTAGATGTCTCTAAAACATTTAGAGATCAACAAGTTTTTATTCTCTCTCAAATGATCACAGAGAATGAGCCATATAAAGTTTTGTCTGTTCTGTATCTCATCTCTCAATGGAAATAACGAGGAAACGAGTTGTATAAAACTCTTTGTGACATCAAAAGCAGAAAACTACAAAGATATCGTTTTCCTCCAAGGAAGTATAACAAGACATTACATTCTTCTTCCTTAATTACCTGTGAAACCAACTGCTTACCACTGTAAAGTTCTCTTCCTCTCATTCCCCAGGACATATCATTCAACTGCAGAGGCTTTAATATGAAAGACTCGTTCTCAATTAACTCACATGCCATTTAAAAAAAAAAAAAGCAGCTTCCCTTTTTGTGTGCACCTACATGCATGCATACATACAGGTTTTGGTTCTCATTCAGCCCATTCCCATACATATAGCATCATCGCTCTCTTCTGTCCTTCTAATCACAAAGTATATTGTCTTTTAAAGCTGCCAGCATTGAGTCATACATTAAGCTAATGATAACTACCCATCAAATGCTGAAGATTTTTGCAGCAATTAGATTACTTTGCACACACACAAAAATATTACACAGCATTTTCAGCATTTGATCCGTAAGACTTATTTGCAAATGATGAATAGGATGAATACAAAGAAGCTTCAAATCTCAGTTCCTGTAGATCAAATGCTTTCTAGATGGGAATATCAGATGCATCACATTCAGAAACTCAAAGCACAGCCCCATTCAGGAAAAGTTTCCATTAGATGAAAGGCTTTAAATAAATTAACACATTGGAAAGCAGAGCTGAATACTTTCAGCCTTATGAAAATGAAGCACAGTAACAAACTACATATATACAGAGCATAATGAAATCACAGAATAGGAAGAACTGCTCAAAGACCTTAAGAGAAAAAACAGCCACAAGCAAAGTGGAGAGCAAACATGAGAGAAGAATTTTTTTATTTTTAAATACCTATTACTATCATTTTTGAGCAAAGAATTGGAAGTCATACAGAAGCCATAGTAAACTGTGGGAATTTCCATCATCAAAATTTAGCTTCACTGCAACTGATTAAACCAGCGAAGCAGAGCTAAATGCTGCAGTAAAGTTAAGCCTGCAGAGAAGGGACTGAAATAGGTGTAAGTGATAAACATGAGATACACAACTTTAAAACAGAAAGGCGTATAGTGAAACCTTGCAACTAATTACCTTTGATTCAGATTAACCCAGCAAGTGTTCATCTGGTCAGTGGTTTCCTTCACCCTCCTTGTGTCATCATCACGATACTCTCGAAGAAGTTTATTAGAAAGATCATTGAACGCAGCTACTGTGATGTCTCCTCTATGCAAATCGTGTACTAAGAGCTAAAAAGGAATTTCAGAATGAGACATCAGAGCAAAATCAAAATCAGACTGCTTTTGATATTAAGCAATTATCATTATAAAACCCTTTTTTATGCTTAAAAGAGCACAAACGTGCATAATTCTTTTATGGAATAAGGTTCCTTTTAAAAGGAAAACCCATTAGATAATAAGCATCCTGACAGTGAACCAAAACAAGCGAGAAAAACAATATTGCGAAAGCGACCAAGGGCTAGAAAAACCCTCCTGTATGTTTTACTGGCAACAGAAGTAAAAATAGTTTTAGGTTTTAGCAGCATGAACAAATTTCAGTTATGCTAACAGTGATACAACTGGCGCGTTATAATGTACTTAGACCTCATGGAGTTTTGAATAAAATATAAAATAAAAAAATATGCATTTTATTTATTAATCAATTGTATCTTTTTTAACTCCATACTCAATGTTTGGACACATGACTGTTTTCACTTCAGAAAGTAAAAAGGTAGGCCTAAGAGCCCATTTCTAATTCTCTGCTCACTCAGGAAAGGCAATGAAGAGCAGACAATTTTACTGCTTACTGAAATAGCTAGGGGTCAGAGAGAAATTCTCTTTACTGAGCTCTGCTTCTTTCCATATCTAGCCACATCCCTACACCGAGCCCCTCCTCAACCATTAGTCTCTCTGGTTCTTACCCTGAGCCTCCTACAGCCTGTCCTTTTTCAAACAGCCTCCATAAAGGACATCAGATTTACTGATTTATCACAGCATGTTCACTGTGATACAAAAAGCAACAAAGACCACATGGAAATGAGGGAAAAAAACAAGATGAATATGCTCTGTATCAATCAGAAGTGAAACTTGGGATAATTTTAAATAACTTGTTCCATGCCAGGATTTACTACTGTTAATAGATTTCTGCGGAATGATACATGCTACATGCTGTGGTTCTATGAGAAGACTTTTATCAATACAAGGACTTTTTTGCATAGCATCATTGATTGGATTATACTATGCTCCTTTCAGTCACCCTTGTAAAAAGGCACACAAGTATTTATGCCACCTGTTTTTCTCTCAAAAGTAATCCTCAGGAAGGCTGATGAAAAAAGTGAAAAGTGATTTAGAACACAGAGTGCCCAAAATCACAGAACCACCACATCAACCTTACAATTATATCTTACATCCAGATATCAAACAAATCCAATAGCATTACACAGACTGAGAAATCAACTGGAGATGGTCTTACCTTGTTATCTGAAATCTGTTTGATAAGTGTCTCCTTTGGGGCCTGCTGAAGCATACGCAGACGGATCTCGCACTGCTCCATGAGATGCTCCATTTCTTTCCTCTGCTCATCCCATTGCATGCTGTCTGACAGCATGTACTTCAGCTGCTGCTGCCGCACCTCCACACCATGCTGGGTGTTATCCCATTGGTTCTTTACTTTTTCCACTGGAGAGGACAATACAAAAAAAAGAAAAAAACTGAGGCAACCAATCAAGTAGACCTAACTACCACTTACTCCTCAGGACAAGAGGCAGTAATGTAACTCATCTTCAAATACAGTCACTTCAATATTTTGTACTTTAGTTCCCCAAGTAATTTATATGTTCATGCAAGTAAACAAAAAGTAGGGGTTTGGCTGCCTCTTGCTTAAGCAGCTCAGCATACAGGTAACAGCTACTATTTCTGGAAGTCTCCAAAGGCATTACCCTTTACTTTTTATGTATTCACTCAATCTGCCACAGCTGCACAGCAGAGATGCCACGATAGATCTACCACCAGCAGTTTCCAGGGAGCACCAGGGCAGGGTGAAGGCTGTGTCGTAGTAAGTCACCTTTCCGCACTTAAAAACTGAACTAAGGTTCACCAACCACTGTGTGCGTTGAACTCAGTCTACATCTGCACTACAACTATGGCTAAGGTAGGAGCACTCCACTAACAATGTGCTTCAGTATTTTCACTGCACCACAGGTTTCTACACAGGCTTGTGTAGATTATACAACAGAGAAGTTATTGATCTTACTCCATTTTCTTCAAATATCACGCTCCTCTCTCAATATATAGAGTTACTTTAGACAATCAATAAACAAGCTTTAACCTTTAATAAACAAAGAATGAAAAAGAAACACAATGGAAGCCTAGAGCAAAATAATAGCATCAGGGAAAGTAGTAAGTCTGCCTGACAGAAAGAAACCAACAGCATCATACTTTTTTCTTTATACTTACAGACCAATAAAAAAGGTATATTTCTTGAGAGTCTGTAGAGGTAAAAATAGGTCTTCCCTATTACCTGTCATGACAGTAGCAACGCGCTGTATTATTTGAACTAAAGAGTAAGGAAAAAAAATGTAAAAAAGAAAAAGCAAAAAAAAAAAACATAAGCTGGCTTTCTTGAGAACATCTGTATTCTCAGTAGCAACAGGTAGGCAATAAGCAACATCTCCAAGGTAATTACTTTACCAGTAATGTATGTAATTTTACTTTATTAGAAAAGCAACATAATTGATACTCAAGCTGCTTTAATCTTTCATGAACTTGCTTTAATCTTTCGTGAAGCAAAAAATGCCAAGGTTTGTGTTTAAGCTAAAAATCACGTCAGTGAACTTCTCCCTTTGCAGGTTGTTTTCTTATTTTCCTTTTTTTGTTTGTTTGTTTTGTTTTATAAATCTTTTATGAACGTCCAAAGTCATTTTGCTTGATCTGCCTGGAAGGATCTCTTATCTTTAAAAATACATTCAATAATATTCTGTTCAGCTTCAGAGAGCTCTCAGACTGTCAGTGAAGCGCCTTTGCCAGGGTGACTATAATTTTCTGGCATGATGTAGGTCACTGAATGAATCGAATGAGACCTCAGAAGAAAACTTCAGTAACCTCAACAGCAAATGTATAAGAAAAAGCAAAAACAGCAAGAATGAAAAATGGGTATAACACTGTATGCAGGCTAATAAACTGTAGAGAAAAGTCTCCTATGATTTTAGGGTCTCCCCACAAGGCTGGAAGGAAAAACACCCCTGTGAAACAACTATCTACAACAGCAGCTGGGTTGAAATTGATAGATGTTTGAAGTTTCTATACAGATACTATTAATGAATGAATATACCTTGAATTTTTGTTACAGATTTTTCCCTATGAATGGGCAGGTTAACCTTGCTCTCTGTCTGGATTGAAACTTTTATCCACTCAAGAGACCCTAATGCAATTATCTGCTATTGACATATTTCCTTTTCTCTCTTCAGTCCCTGACAGATAAACAGAGAAATTCTTGGTGGCCTCAAGGATCTGCCTGTGGGTGCAAAAATGGGAAAGAAAACCCAATTACACGTTGTTTTTCATTTCCTGTGTCTAGGCAGTTACTGCTAAGGAAGTTCCAGAGAAACTTTACTTCTGTGCTCCTAGCTATCTGAGTAATCAGGTTTCATCCAGCGACACTTAGCGGATTTGCAAGCGTATATTCTCCTGAGCATTTAAAGAATGAGCTGTACAAAGCAGTTCTGCTCTTCACTTGAGAAAAGAGCATACTGCAAAGCCCTTGTAACAGAAACATCATTTTCTTTACAAACGTAACCTTCACTTTTTTCCATGGTTCCATGAAACCATGACAATGTTTCATAATAGGTAGCAAAAACTTCACACACATACAGGGTGTCTACTGGAAGCTTCATTTGTGGCAACATACATAGCTTCCCTGCTGTCAGGGAACTCAACTTAAGTTTTCAAAATACAATGCCTTCATTCCCTTTTATCTTTTGTGAGGGATACTTTGCAAGTGACCAGATCTCCCCTCGCTGACTGACTCCTCTGAACTACAATTGCTACCATCCTACTACCAAACTACTTTGCAGAAAAAGATGGCAAAACTTATCTGTTCATTGTTCCACAGATTCTCTTTTCTGCTAACTGCAGTATTTCCTGCTGCATTAATTTTCTAATTTTAGCAACTGGCAAAGCCTCAGGAGTTCAAAGAATACAATGTCCCCCAGTTTCTAATTGTGTCAGTTGTGTTTTCTTTCCATAAGTACCAGTAATTTTCAAAGTATTTATTTAAAATACACAGAAATGACTTAAAAGCTCTAATTCTCAGTCAACAATTTCAAAAGGTAAGTCTTCCAAGGCAATACATTCATGCTTTTTTTTTTTAACCAACTGTCCAGTGTAACGTAAGATCAGCAAAAATAAAAATATACTAGTAGCTCCTTTATATCAACAAATAAAAAGCCTTATAAAATCCTTCTCTCTGGATCTGTGTCTGTCAAGTAACTCAAGTTTTGCCTAAGATATTATAAAATCCCAGCAAAACAGCAGGTCAAGAAAATAAACAGCAATCCTTCTTCCAATAATCTTCATTAGACTGCTATAGTGAAACCCATGTAAATTGCTAATTTTCAGTTTACTCAAGGAAGGCAACTTTAGCTAGGTTAAAAAATCAAGAGTTTAAGAGAAAGAGATGAAGATTTTACTGCCATGAAAACACTATCTTTAAAAAACACAGAATGGAGGAACTTACATTTTTCTGTAATCACTGTCCTAATGTCTGAACTGGAAGTTTTATTTTTCAAATTTTGAGCCAATGTAAAAACAGAATCAAGCTGAGGGTGCCGTTGGTCCAAATCTGCCTTTGTTACCTGTTGAGAATTAGGATATGATTTTTAGGTACAAAAAAAAAACAAAAAACAAAAAAAAACAGGCTTTACTTAACAATATATGTGTTACTTATACATAAAGCTAAACATCTATGTCTCCAGAGACAGATGGTAGCTTCATCACTATTTACAACCCCTGAGCTGTCACAGTATTATAGCGCTGCTTTAAAATGCAAAAGTATTCTGAATTACAAGTGAAAATCCAGATGTGGAGGCTAACCTGCACAAATCACTGTTACAACCAGTCATTGTGAAATATTTTCCAGTATATGTTTTTCTCTCTCCCATAATTTATTTTCGTCTTACCAAGCTCTGATCTTTATATAGACACACATGCAAATGTACACATTTACAGGGAGATGGGTGAAGGTGGAAGAACAGTCAGCATGGACTGTAGACAAAACATGATCATTCTTTCAACTATGGGTATGTACCAGAACCTCATATCATAAACATTATACAGTTAAAAGAAAGCATTTTCGCATTTATCCTATCAAACACCAAATGATGTTAGATGTCCTCAGAAATAGTTTAGCACTTATTAAGCCTGCAGCTTGTACTCATACAGTTACTCATGTTAATTGATATCAAGTCAAATGCAATGAACCTTAATGGCAGCATACATCTCACAAATGCTGCCCTTTGTCACAGCTCAGCATAGCATAAGCTATCAACAGAGAAGTATTTACACCATAAGCATTTACATTAAAACCTATAATCACTTTATTATGTCTCTGGAAATCAGTTTAGGCTAGTTACAACATAACGAAATTCATAACAAAAATCACTACAAAGTGGATCATCCAGGTTGCTCTTCAATTATGGAGTGCTGAAGCTGCTGCAAAGGCTTCACATAAGTTATCTACATATTATCACTAAAGATAAATAAATAAATAAACAGCAGCGCCTATCTAACATCTTGCTCGTGAAGGGAGACAAGGAAGTAAGTGGAAGTAATAGAAGGGAGAGTAGCATAATATCAACAGATTTTGAAGTGTAATTTGCAGGTTAAGCATTTACTGTAGCTGGTTTGTGTTGGGTTTGGGTTTTTTTTTTTTTAAATACATTTTTAGCCTATACGTTTAGTAAGGAAATTACAAGTGTATCCTAATTTTCCAAACCACCAACCTTCACTAAAATACATACTTTCATTCGTGCAATAGTTCGGTTGATCTCTTCAGCATTTCCCACAGTGACGATGTTCGACTTGAGCATCTGGTCAATCAATACCAACCATTCAGCCAGCTCAGTTGTAGTTTTATCCAGATCAGCAGGTGCAGAAAGTTCCAAAGCGTGCTGCGTCTGAACAGGAATTTCCAATGAGGAAGATGCTAGCACCACCTTTTGGACATCTGTAAGAGTTTGGTGTTTTCATTAAAAAAAAAAATCAAACAAATCATGGCTACACATACAACTTGGAGAAATGCTTTTTTTTTTTTTTTGCCTGTTTTGAAGTTATTAATTATCTCATTGCATGGCAAAGAGTCCATGAACAACCCATAGTACTATACAAATGAGAAAAAAACAAAATGGCATTAACTTTTAACAGAATGAAGCTAAGCCCTCTTTGATGTAAAAAAGGGAGCTGATCTCTAAGCTTATTAAACAATTATTTCATTTAAGGTAAAAATCTGAAATTTCCTCACTTTCGAGTTATTTGGCAGAAAGGTTTTCCCATTCTTAACTCAGAATCCACTTAAGCAGAAGTAAGCAAGTTACTACAATAGAGGCTTCACAGACTTGGCAATACACAGCCGTCCTAAAAAGGGACAGATGCCCACTAGCTCAGCCCTATCTGCTCAGTCTGATACTGTAAAGAAGGAGGAATGTGCTGAACAGTGGGATTCTCTCCAGAAGTTGTGTTTGGCTGTGTTCTTGATCCAAGAAAACAAAGCATAAATATTACACATTTGCCACAACAAAAGACAGGAGCTCTACTTAAGAAGTAGTCTGTACAAAAGATAAACAAGCTGAATCAGAGTTCTGAAAGGCTGAAAAGTTTTCTGTGTGCCATGTTTTTGTTTTTTGCTGCTTCTGAATTAAAGAAAAAATACAATTAATTTACTGAAGTTCAAACTGTAATTTCTCTTAGGCAAGGACTGTCTTTTTTTTTTTTTTTTTACCTGGTTACCTAAAATGGAGACCCAGGCATCTTGTTTAGACACTATGTGCTTATCCATCTCCAGTAACTTTTGAAAAAGACAGCCAGTATTAATATCTGATACAAGACCATATTTTTTGACACCTTCCCTTACAGGGTTCAGAAAAATAAGTAACTGGTATATGGGAAAAGACCTGTCTGTGCGCCTACTAAGCCAAAAGATGCAGAATGACATTTATAGGACTGCACAGAATCCGTATGCAGGATAATTAGCTGTAGTAAACATTCTATTGGATCTCAGTTACTAAAAGGCACAAATGCAAAATGCACAAATCCACTGGGAAACAAACAGTCACAGACAGAGCTAGCTTGGATATTTTTTCCTGCACCTACAACACTGCCTCCTGATGAGGATATCCAAGTTTTATCGCAACATTCCTCTGCTTCAGCACATTTAGGGGAACATCAATGGACAACGTCCAAACCTGAAATGCAGAGTGACTTTTTCCCTAACCAGACATCCCCTCCCCTGATAACAGGAAGGGAGCCCCAAGCAACAGAAAACATTTGTTATTCCCATTTGTCTAAGTGCATAGAGAATGTTTTCCTGTTTAGTTTGCTTTTTGACTACAAACAGTATTAAGCTCAATACAGTTAAGATCAATGGAAGGAATGACTACTCACCAGAAGGCTTTGCCTGTGCAACAAGGTGAGGCTGCCCAACATAAGCCTCCAGTTGTCTCACTCTGTCAGGCACTTCTCTGAACACCTGCAGCCCAGCAGAGAGGAATAAAAACAGTGAGTAAATCAACATCAAAAGTTCGTATATTAGAGCACATACAATATTTTACAATCACACTTGCTATACTGTTATGCTTCATATTTCAATGAAGTTTTTCAAAGTATCATTTAAAAACACTAAAAACGCCAAAAGGTGCTCAGTATTTATTTTTCCAAAGTCTTCCACACCTTACCTAACCCTTGGAGAGAAATAAATTAATTTTTATAGATTAGTTGTTTACATGTTTTTTGTTTTGTTTTGTTTTTTACTGTCCAGGTATGAAAGTCAAGACTCACTAGGCACACTTCAAAGGAATGCTCATGATTTGTGGTCACAAAACCTAAAGGCAATACATAATTAATCTAAAAATTAATTAATTTAAAAAAAAAAAAAAAACATCCTCTTGCAGTGAAAACAAATTGCCCTGCTGTGTCCAGAAGGCAGTGATAGAAAACCAGAAACAGTATGGCCAGCAGGTTGAGGGAGATGATTCTCCCCCCTTTTCTTGTGAGACCTCACCTGCAGTACTGCATTCTGCTCTGAGGCCCCCAACATGACAAGGAAAAGACAAGGACTTATTGGAGCAGGTTCAGAGGAGGGCTGTAAGGATGATTTAGAGGGCTGAAGCACCTCTCCTGAGAAGAAAGGCTGAGGGGAGTTAGTGTTACTTAGCCTAGAAAGAAGAAGGTTCTGAAAGGACATTACAGTAGCCTTCCAGAACTTAAAGGGAGCCTACAAAAAAGATGGGAAGAGATTCTCTATCAAGGACGATAGTGATAGGGCAATTGGTAATGATTTTAAACTAAAAGAGTGTAGCTTTAGACTAGATATGAAGAAATTATTTGCTATGGGGGTGGTAATGCACTGGAACAATTGCCCAAAGAAGCTGTAGATACCCCACCTCTGGAAATGATCAGGTTGGATGGGACTTTGGCAACTTGCACAAGTATAGCTGCCAATCAGGGGGTTGGAACCAGATGATCCTCAAGGACAATTTCAACTCAAAACATTCTATAATTCTACGACTAAACATTTTTGATCCAGCTGTTTAAAAGACAGCCAACACAAAAAAAGAAAAAGAACAAATCAACAAGTAAACTAATCAACTCATTCTGATGAAATAACATTTACCAGGGTTTTCATGCAGGCATGGATTCATGCCTGTGAGACAGTCCCTCAACATGCACACACCTTCCAAGTCATTTTAGATGTCACAGATGCATGGAAAAAGGAAAACTATCACTCTGAATACACCACTATATTTCCAACTTCAGGTAAAAATGCTGAAGAAATACACACCTTATTCCACCTCACATTGAGGGACTGCAGGCTACCAGAAAGCCTGTTTTTTTCCTGAAGATCAACATTTTTATCCAGAATTACTTCAGGTTCAGTTCTGTTCAACCATTCCAGTTTGTCTCCCTGTACTTCCATCTCTTCACTTAAGACCTAAGAGGGACAGAATAGTTTTGGACTGAAGTCAAATGCATAAATGTTAAACAACAACAAGACGAAAAGTTTTCCTTTTGCTCTAGTATTTAGAAATTTCCTTCAAAATAAGTAAAGAGCAGTTTTTTGTTGTTTTTTGTTTGTTTATTCTTGGTAAGTGTAGAAATTATTAAAAACAAGTATTCAAAGATCAACATTTATTACTGTGGATAATTGGAGAACACATACAAAGCTGTAAATATAACACCCAGAGTACCTACATAGCCTCATATCACTCACATCAATTCTGACCTCACAAGATGTTTCTATTTGACCACCTCTGAATGTACCACGTGTATCCAAAAGTCAACACTCTTTTAATCAAAATTATAACCTGCCTTAGTTTTAGAAATAATTTAAAAAATAAAGGCTCGCTCCTGGCACGAGCCAGGATGTAGGAAACTATCGTCTCAAGATACTTTATTCTTAATGATATGTGCTCTAAAGATAGTTAAAAACTTAACACAACCTTACAACTCAATTTCGATCAACCGCCCATAGTTTTCTTTTTCTTTAAGATGAAAGTACAGGTCAGATCCTGCAAAAAGAATGTTATGCTTGGGTGCACCTCCCACTGACTTTAACGTATCTGTGCTATCATTTGCTCATAAGACCAAAAGCACCACAGAGCAAGAATCACAAGTTTTGTCTTTAAAGCACTAGAACAAACATATGACATTAGCTAGTATGCATCGTATTCATCCACCCTAATATTTATAATACTTGTATAATGTATTACTGTGAGGTGTGTACATGAAAGCGACAGGAACACAGGCCTGAAGGTAGTTCACTGAACAGAGCATCTGGTTAGAATTAGCACAATACCAAATACTACCTTTATTAAATTTTCAAGCATCCATTAAAAATGTTTGTTTTGTTTGTTTGAATTAGATGTTTATTTTTCTTTATTTAGAAATCTCCTTCTCATTCTCAGATAGCATTTACTCCTGACTGATCAGTTAACATCTGTTACTCCCACTTCCCCAATAACAGTCTTCAATAACAATTATCCTAATATTCCTATTAATAATGTTATCCTATTTCTTCTCATCATCTCTCCTCTCACTGTTCTTTGGCTATACAAAACAAGGAAAGTTCTCTGAGTTTCTTTTCCTATGAGAAATTCTTCACCCTCCTGAGCAGCCCAGTAATCTTAATAGTACATGGAATTCACTTCCCTTAATGAGTACAATCATAATTGCAAATGCCGTTCCTGCTGTGATTGGTCCAAATATGGTATTTAATTCCCTACCAGTGCTTCTCTAGTAAGTTCTACTTATATCACACACGCACACCCCCTGTAATCTACTTCTATCTTTCACTTCAGGAATCCACAAGAGAAATCAAACTTGCACAGTATCCAGTCAGCAGCTACACTCAATTGATTTAAAAGAGAGTGAACTTGTTTAGGCAAATACAACAGCAACTACTGTACATCACTCATATACATTTGTTGCAACTTCAAGGCTTTCTAATTTAGTCTAGCAGTAGACCTCTTTTTAATTGTTTTTTTAAAAATGAGTAACTATGATTATTGGATTCTTTTTAGTATTCCAGAAACATTCTCTTTCACACATCCTAAAATTAAAGATATTTTGCTTTCAAAGCCAGACACAAAATAAATAAGAAAAATAACATGTATATACACATCTAAGTAACATGAAATGACCAAAACCTTTACTAGTTTAAACAGCAGGTTAAATACAGTCTTAAGCATGGAACAAAGTATTAAATCTGCTTATTTATCTGCAATAAACAAGACAATAGTACTAACATACCCACCTGTCCATTTATCAACTTGTCCATTCTTACAACACCCTTTTAAACTTACTGACTTTTGCTAATGTCTTCAGAATTATATAGCGGAATTTTACTCAGGATAATACCCACAAGTCTATCTACCAAATTCTATCAGTTGTACATATACTTCTCACTTCCTGAAACTGCCATCATCTAGATGGCTTGATAACCACTATCAACTCAACCTGATTTCATTACAAGATGCTTCTTGCTTGTGTAAGTAATCACATGAACTCTCACACAACCATCATATTTCTTTGTCAATTTACACTGTGAAAATATTCTCCAAAAGTCACATTCTAATACTTTGCACAAAACATATACATGCATACATACACACACTCAAGGATCTTGCCTGTAATTCTCGTAAATTTTCTTCATGGTTGAATGTAAATCTCGTGTCCAGAACGTTTTCTGCATTTTCCAACCAGCAACGCAATTCATCAAGCTTTTTTCTGTAATCTATCAGCTGCTGATTCTCTCCCTTTAGCCTTAAAAAGAAAAACAAAATATCCACATGCACTTCTGCAGTGAACATGACATGCCAGTCAACATTTTTGAGCCTAATCTTTATAGCTTTCTGTAATAATAAGAAACAGAGAAGGAAACCTTGTATCCTCAGACACACTGAAAATTCATGCATTTCTTAGAATATTTCACATTTTAATCTTTTGAAGGAAATTTAAGGCTTGTTCACAAAGGATTTTTGTTTTGTTCAGAAAGTAGCTGGCCTGCTATATTAAATGGCTGCAAACACAGACTAAAGCTTTTGTTTTGAAGTATTGCTCTTGACTGCCACCATACAATCACTTCAATTAGCACATCTTTGACAATGGAAAAACAGAAATAAAGCTTCAGCCAAAAGAACTAGTTCAGCGTTCCTTCCAAAAAAGGTGTCTGGCTTAGCGATGAAATGATTTTGAAAGAGGAGAAAAATCACAAGTAATAGGAGACAGTTTAAAAAAAAAAAGAGGTCCAAATGTCAGGAAAATTCAGATAAATGACAGCATGCAATAGAATACACTAACTCTCACAGAGTCTGCTAAATGAAATTCTCTTCACCACATCTGGCCAGATATCCAAATTCCTGAGTAACTTGTTACCTCTGCTGTCTGTCCATGACCTCAGCAGTGATTGCTTTCCAGCGCCTATTCAGTCCTGCCAGCTTCTCCTGCAGGAAGCTCCCATCTGTAGCAGAGAGTTTCTGTATGATCCCTTCCCCAGTTCTGTTCAATGCCAAAACACTGCTCTGATGGCTGTGTACTCCTTCTTCAAGTTCCTGTCAGAAAAAAAGCAACAGAATTTTATTACTGACCTGAGATGACTTTGATCTATGGCTCATAATATGCACAATAAATCATGACTGCATATTGTTTTACTAAAATAGGCACTTGAAGCTCTTAAAGTTGGATGTTGTTGATTTAAGTTATTAAGTCTGTTATTAAATCTAGTTTAATTTTCTAACGAGTGTCATAAAAAGGAGATGATGATACAGAACGCAGAATGCACTACTGAATACTACCAACGATTGATAGGATCACAAGAATTCATTCAAATGATCAGTGTTAGAATTCATGGTCACTTTTGATTCCTTTCCAGTACTGCTAACAGATACTAGGACTATTTGTTTTTATTTTCTATTTTTACAACTATTTCTTCTCGTAAACCATGGCCCTGCCTATTTCTGTAACTTAACACTATATTAGCTGGAATCATCATGTCTGTGCTCTCCAAACATCGCAACAAATCCATGAAACCAAAGGAAGTCAGAACATGTCAGGATCAAAAATCCAAACATTCCTTACAACTACAGCAAGCTTACAATATTAGGACAAATAATTCAAGAAAGAGATGGCATATGGCAAAGAAAAGAAAATTTCAAGCAGTAACAAGGATAATGTTAAAAATTATGTGCTAGGATAACACTTGGACAGCCACTCCTTACACAGAAGAAAAAAGAAGTCAGACCCTTAAAGTAGTGTTTTCCTCTCTTTTAGCAGAGTAGCTTAGCTAAACAGAAGAGCCTGCTATTCCATAATGAGGACCTAGAAAATTATCAAATAATTACACTGTAGTTAAACTACAATATTTAATATATTAACTACAATATTTACGATTAAACTGAATTCTAAAACAATAAAATCTAAGGCACCCATAATTGAAATTTTCTCATTTTTTAGATTAAATGATGCCAGTATTTGAATTATCAGATTAAGTCAAAACTATTCAAGACAGAAGTCATCACAGTACAAGCAGGAATTGTGATCGTCTCCAGGAATCACTTTAAACTACAAATGAAAGTTACATTAATTGCAGTCTCATACGTGATTCACATAAAAACTACAATTTTAGACAAAAGCCTAGATTTTCTAGCTTGTCCCACTACTGCACATATTATACATACCTGCTGATGCAGCCCAGCTGTCTGCAGATCCAGGCTGTCATCTGGACCAAGGGCATCAGCTAATAACCCTTCAGCTTCCGTTATCCACTGGGAGAGGTCATTGAGATCACAGTGGAACTGCCTCCATGCTTCAATTGCTCTATCAAAGGAACTGTAAAAGCAGCACATTGAAAAATTATCCAACTATTTCAGTGAAAAGACTAAAATTTCCGCTCTAGTGATATTTAAGAATTCCATACAACTTGACTTGCAAACAGCTGAAGACTAACACATAGCCTGGATAATCAAGTCCCAGTACTGAAAGCTTCTTGACATGGTAATAACTCGTAAAACCCAACAGCATAACTTCCAGCTGAAGGAAAAAAAAGGCAGTCCAAAGTACAATTTTGTTTCTAACACTTAGAGAAATAAAGATTGATTAGCTGCATCAAATTGGCCAGCAGAACCTTTTTTTCTTTACTGTAAAACAGTTCAGACATCAGACAGTATGAAATATCAAATATGATTAATTGCTCAGATTTTTTTTTTTTTTTAATTCA